>NC_091470.1:142296286-145250816 GCF_036971445.1 Narcine bancroftii | reverse complement strand
CCGTGCTGTCCTAACCCCCCCCACCCGTGCTGTCCTAACCCCCCCCACCCGTGCTGTCCTAACCCCCTCCCACTGAACACTGTCACCAGCAAATAAATTGTAAAGAATCGAGTGTTTAAACAGTATTTTCATGCTCATTGTTACATTTTTCTTCCTGATCGACTTGCTTGAATTTAAACTTCACCATTGTTACTGCATTGTCAGCTTATTGATACTTCATACAGTGCCGTGGTGGATAAATCGCTGGACGATGAGATGATGGTGGTTCTGTGTTAAATTACAAGGGTTACGAATCCAAAGACCCAGAGTTTAAAATCCCATCAGAGCAGCAGTGAAATTTGAATTCAGACAATGGGACATTGTCTCTACTCGGAATGTGTGGTGGTGACTTTGACCGATGTCGCTGAGCAATGGTGAGGTTCAGTCAACATTTATCCCTGGTGTTGGTCCACTTGTTCTCTGCCTATCCGGTCTTTCCCTAATGGCTCAAAATGCTTTGCAGACAACAAATTGGATTAAATTTCCACCATTTTATTTTGCAAAATGGTTTTAAAAAAAGTTCAGGTTGAATTATCATCCACTGTACAAGCGTAACCCAACCAAACAGCATTCTCTGGCCTTGGTGCAACATTCAGGCAGAGCACGCACACATACAAACAATGCACATGCACAGTGTAGATGTACAAATATTAAAATTATTATTGTTAAATAAATAGTTGAGTCATGGAGGGTTTGTGTGAGCAGTTCATCAGTCATTCAGCATTTTCAGTGCCTGTGGGAGCAATCTGTTTCTCAGCTGAGTGGTGCTAGCTTTGCCATCTCTTGAAATGCACATTTCTGTCTTTTGCTCCATTCCGTGGTTCAGCCCAGTGTTTCATGTTCTGTTTGCAGGAATATACCGCGCAGCTGTTCCCAGCGGTGCCTCCACTGGGATTTATGAGGCACTCGAGCTTCGAGATGGGGACAAGACAACGATTCTTGGGCAAAGGCAAGTGTCTTCTTCACCCCGTTTCTCTGGGTCACAGGATCTTGAGGTGTGCTCGCCCCTCGATGATAAAAAATAAATCTTTGTTTTTTTGTCCAGTGAGAGGCTTGTCAATTCATTGTACCCTCACAGGCAGAGGGCTTTTCTGACTCCTGAATTGGAATCTAGTAGATTCGCTCCTTTCATAGGCCTCCAAGAATACTTTTTTAAATATGTTATTTACAAGTAGAAGTGGATTCTGGCCATTTAAATCTGTGCATCCCAATTACCCAAATTCACCTACAACCCCCCACCCCTGCTGTTTTGGAGGTGGGAGGAAAGCAGCACAGACATGGGGAGAACGTAGAAACTCCTTGAAGACGATGCTGGATTTGAACCCTGTAATAGCATCGTGTTAACCCACTACGCTCTTCGTGCCACCTTGACAGTTCCCGTCTCCAACAGTTTTGTCTGGGTCTCCACCATAGTCTGGGTGAATAAAAATAATTCTCCATTCCCTCCAAATGTGCAACCAAACTTTTAGTCCCTCTTCTCTGTATTTTGCAGAAATGAGTCTGCTCTGTCCCAGAAACTTCATTTGAAATCCTCAATTCATTCTCTCCTCTGTTCCACAAAAAATTATTCCAGCCTATCCAGTTTTTTTTCTCCCACTTTACCAAAGCTGGCACCTGGTCTGTATTTGGGAGAAAAAACTACTCCCTTCTGTTCCCAACTATTTTAAGTTTAACGCTTGGGTGCAGAAAAGCCATTGGACTGGACAGCAAATAGCAGGTGCAAGCTATTGAAGTCCATTGATTTCAAAATTTTCCCTGTAAATAGGAAAGTTCACATGACTTCCCTGTCCCACTGAAGGTTGAAAAAGATATTTTTGAAAAAATAATTCAGTTTTGGATGGGGTCCCATCAAATAGAAGAAAGCTCAAATTTATTGTCAGATTATATGCATGCAACCCCGGGATTATTTTGCCTGCAGGGTTTACAGTAAAGTGGTAACAAAACAAAGGACTCTACATCACCTTTGTTGACCCTCACCAAAGCCTTCGACACCGTGAGCAGAAAAGGGCTTTGGCAAATACTAGAGCGCATCGGATGTCCCCCCAAAGTTCCTCAACATGATTATCCAACTGCACGAAAACCAACAAGGTCGGGTCAGATACAGCAATGAGCTCTCTGAACCCTTCTCCATTAACAATGGCGTGAAGCAAGGCTGTGTTCTCGCACCAACCCTCTTTTCAATCTTCTTCAGCATGATGCTGAACCAAGCCATGAAAGACCTCAACAATGAAGACGCTGTTTACATCCAGTACCGCACGGATGGCAGTCTCTTCAATCCTGAGGCGCCTGCAAGCTCACACCAAGACACAAGAGAAACTTGTCCGTGAACTACTCTTTACAGACGATGCGCTTTAGTTGCCCATTCAGAGCCAGCTCTTCAGCGCTTGACGTCCCTGCTTTGCGGAAACTGCCAAAATGTTTGGCCTGGAAGTCAGCCTGAAGAAAACGGAGGTCCTCCATCAGCCAGCTCCCACCATGACTACCAGCCCCCCCACATCTCCATCGGGCACACAAAACTCAAAACGGTCAACCAGTTTACCTATCTCGGCTGCACCATTTCATCAGATGCAAGGATCGACAATGAGATAGACAACAGACTCGCCAAGGCAAATAGCGCCTTTGGAAGACTACACAAAAGAGTCTGGAAAAACAACCAACTGAAAAACCTCACAAAGATAAGCGTATACAGAGCCGTTGTCATACCCACACTCCTGTTCGGCTCCGAATCATGGGTCCTCTACCGGCATCACCTACGGCTCCTAGAACGCTTCCACCAGCGTTGTCTCCGCTCCATCCTCAACATCCATTGGAGCGCTTTCATCCCTAACGTCGAAGTACTTGAGATGGCAGAGGTCGACAGCATCGAGTCACGCTGCTGAAGATCCAGCTGCGCTGGATGGGTCACGTCTCCAGAATGGAGGACCATCGCCTTCCCAAGATCGTGTTATATGGCGAGCCTCTCCACTGGCCACCGTGACAGAGGTGCATCAAAGAAAAGGTACAAGGACTGCCTAAAGAAATCTCTTGGTGCCTGCCACATTGACCACCGCCAGTGGGCTGATATCGCCTCAAACCGTGCATCTTGGCGCCTCACAATTTGGCGGGCAGCAACCTCCTTTGAAGAAGACCGCAGAGCCCACCTCACTGACAAAAGGCAAAGGAGGAAAAACCCAACCCCAACCAACCAATTTTCCCCTGCAGCCGCTGCATCCGTGTCTGCTGTCCCGCATCGGACTTGTCAGCCACAAACGAGCCTGCAGCTGACGTGGACTTTTACCCCTCCATAAATCTTCGTCCGCGAAGCCAAGCCAAAGAAAAAAGAAGAATCAAACTATGGAACTGTAGATGTAAATATACAGAATTAAATACAGAGCATGCGAGACCCTAAATGAGTTGCCCCTATTGGTCAAGAGGCTTATTGTTGGTGTGACACCTGTACTTCCTTCCTGATGGCAGCAGTGAGAGCAGAGTGTGTCCTGGGAAGGGGTTGGTGGTGGGGGGGGGGGGGTTGATGGAACAAACTAGATTCCCACTTCAAATTCTGTTTGTTTCTTTTGTTGAACTGTGCCAACATTTCAACTTGTTGGGCATGGAAGAAATTCTTCCAAATGATGGCGAATAATGTGCTTAGAATGTGCCCCACTTGGAATTTATTCATTGCAATGCTGGCAAAATTCAGTTGGCTTACTTTAAAGGTACTATTTATGGCTGGCACCATGTTTGCAGTCTAAATGCAGATCAGCAATAATTTTATCACTTGTGATCGACTTGCAGAATGTTGTTCCAAATTGTGTACATTTAGGGTAATATTAATGGTGTACAACATGATGCTTTTGTAATTTATTTTTGTTTTTTTTAAAAAGCAAAAGTCTGCTGGCAATCCTGTTGGGTGCTAATGGCAGCCAATTTATCATTAGTGAGCTGTAAGCTTGCTGTGTTAGCTTCTCTGTATAGCATTGGCATTGCTTTCTCTGCTGTTAACGGGATTGTTAATATTCCATCCAATGATGTGCCAAATGCTTAATTGGATTACTGCTCAATTGGAGGCACAAGTTTGGATACAGGAGGTTGGTGCTATACATCATTCAATCACTGAGCTCCAAGTGCATGGTGCTTTCAACAGGTAAATGGGCCAAATGGTCAGTGCTCTGCATTGGTGTCAGTTCAAACCTAACCTGACTATGGCCAGTGTGAACCTACCCCAACTCTGAGGACCAAACAGGGGCAGATCTCACTGTGCCTTGATATCACTGGCGAGCTGCTTTAGGGTTAGGTTAGAGTTGGACAAGGCAGCTTTGGCCCAGGAGAGTGTTCCCCACACAGTCCAGTTCCCAGCTACACTGGGGGCTCGGGGGCAGGGTGTGATTGGGCCTCAATGTGTGTGAAGGCATCTGACACTCGCCAATATTCAATGACACATGTGACTTGTTTTATATTACATCAAAAATGTTTGAGAATGTTAAATTATTTTTGCATGTAGAAAGTACCCCTTTATTCTGAAAATATTCTGAGATTATTGAATCCCATTTTACGGTTTGGTAGTCCTTTCTTTCATGCATTAATGGAACATTTTTGTTTAATCAAAAGATTCACAAAGGAAGGGATGATTATTCGAATAGTTTTTCTTTTATTAAACATTTTGGGGTTTTTGCATCTTTCATGGGTTGTTTACAGGTATTTGTTGTACATGTTTACTTTTGTTGGATATAAATTCTTCTTGTTACCCGTGTGTGTGTGTGTGTGTGTACTATATATAAATATATATATCTCAATTAAAAATATTGCGAAGAGACAAGTACCTCCTCATTAAAATAATAAAAGCTAATTTTAATAAATAAAGACAGTTGCAGGACTTGCCCCTCTCCCCAGTGATTTTGCATCTGAGGTTAAAAAGAGGGGGAGGGAGGAGAGTAACTAGTCAGGAGGGAGATGTGGAGAGGTTTGGAGAATGAATGTGGGTCAAAAATTCCGACAGCAGTCAGAGAAGGACTAAGCAATGTGAATTGATAAGTTGGGGTGTGTTGGGCAGGAGTAGAATTCTTGGGTTGTAGGGATGGGCTGTGAGGTGATGAATGATCCGAATGTTTGCTTTGTCTTCTGCTGGGCATGGAGTTGAATTGTACAGCTGTCTTTAAGTTCAAGTTGATCATCTGACTATATGTGCTCCGCCGGACGAAACAGCATTTTTCCAGTCCATTGTGAGTGTGTGTGTGCACGCACACACTCACCGTGTATACATAAAGATACAATTTAAAATAAATATAAGTATTTTGGACCAATTTACTCGATTACAGGATACCGTTTATCACCCTCGCAGTCTGCAGGAAGAAGCCATTTCCCAGCCTGGCAGTCCTGACTTCTGTACGTCAACTGATGGTGGAAGGTGAAAGATAATGTGTGCTGGATGGAAATGGTCTGTGCAAGTGAACCACTCCCTTGACTCTGGCAGTCAGACCTGGACTATTTCTGTCTCCCGAACACAACAGTGATCCAAGCCAGGCTTGTCAACACAGCACTTTACACCTATTCAGGATCCAGTCCTTTTCTGTGCATTTATAGGTCACCACAGTTAATTTGTTGGAGCAGTTTAGACTGGGTTTGCTCATTATGGATGGAGTTCGTGTGTTGTCACTGCTTGTTGAGAAAGAGTGGTGCCTGCCTCGTGTAATGTGGTTCTGGGGGGAAAAATAAGGTGGTTCCCAGAAATTGAATTCTACAGATGAGAACTGCAATCACAGGTTAACAAGAATATCCACAGGTGCTGGGGTCTTGTGGAGTACACAGAAGTGCTGGAGAAACTCAGCAGGTCACACAGCATCCACAGGAACTAAAAGCCAGTCGATGTTTCGGGCCGGAGCCCAACATCAGGACTGTTGAAAATCAGGCAGAAACTGGAGTTTAAAATGGTGAGGGGAGACGAAGGTGGGGGGGGGGGGGGGGGTGGGGAGAGTGCAGGCTAGCAGTGAAGAGGTAATGGATGGAGACAGGTGGGAGGGGAGAAGAGGAAGGTGATGGGGAGAGGGCCAAGAAGGTCATAATAGTTTAGCACAGACTAGATGGGCAGAAAGGTCTTTCTCTGCTGTAGTGTTCTATGGTTGCTCTCGATAGGGAGAGACAAAGGAAGGGGATTGGGAGCTGGAGAAGGGGAGACAGAGGGGTAGATTTCCCATCATCTTTCTTTCCTGGGCATCCTGATAGGTTTTCTATTGTCACATGGGAAACATGTTCCTGTAAGGCTGAAAGTCCTGCTCAAACCATTCTGTTCAAATAGGGAGTTGAGTTGGGGAGAGTGCACGTGAAAATATGAAATCAGGAAACTTTTGCAAGATCCTTGAGGTGCAGATGGTCATCCTTGTAAATACATAAGATCAGGTTTTACAAGGAAGTGTCAGCTTTTTTCCTTGAGAATGCAAACAAATTTAGGATTCCCTTGTGTGCACACAGAAGTCTTCGACTTGCCTCTTTGGCTCTCGAAGTAAAACATGGGAACTGCCCACCTCTTGGTGAGGAATCAACCTTGACAACTCATGGCAGGTTAGGGGGAGCACAACAGGTTCTTTTCATTTCATCTTTGAGAATGATTATGTCTGGTTATTTCCAGACTGGTGGCAAGTTTTATGAAGCAATTTTGCAAGTCGTTGAAAAGGGACTTGATTAAAAGTAAAGAGGACACTGTTCGAAGGTTATTGGCTGTCAGTGCCACCACAGTTATTGAGGCTCGATATCAGAAGTTTGTTTCAATTGCAGCGACCTAACTCCTGTGATCCAGGGTGAAAGTCTGCCTCAAGCAGTGCAAGGCATTAGAAATGGTCTGTGGCTCAAAATTCAGTTCAGTGTGACTTTCTTGTGTCATATTTCCATGCAAAATAAATCAGCTGAATTTGGAGTTACGGTCGCCTTGTTAAATTCTAGTGTCCCAGGGTAACTCTTGAGTTTGTTTTGAATGTAACACCTTGCATCTGTTGACAATGTTTTCTCTGAATTTGAACTTTTTCACTTCTGCCAGGTGTGTCGAGACCTGTTAAGTATATCAATGAATTCCTTGGACCTGCCTTGTGTAGTCAGGTAACCAGTGCCTCTGTGGTTTATTAACTGAGCATGCATTTTGCAAACTAACTCTTAAAGCAGGCATCTGTTGATTTGTCTTGCCTTATCCTCTCAACTCACTTCATCCTCTGATGGTGGTAAACCAAATTAAGACTGGATGAAAACCCATGCAGTCACCATTCTAGCAGATGGTCCACTAATGCCTGCCATGCATGTGTGTGGGCTTGAACAATGATTAATTTGCTTGTTTGTTCCAGGTGTTACAAAAGCTGTTGATAACATCAACTCATTAATTGCACCTGAGCTGATTAAGAAGGTAAGTCCACTTTACTATGACCTGAGTTGAGAAAATTGGTCTCTGTTATCCTTACCAAAGTTAAGAAGGTAGGTTCATGTTACCCTTACCTGAGCTGATTAAGAAGTTGGTTCACGTTACCCTTGTTCTCTTCTAATTTCTTGTCCGTATGAATTTGACGGGCAGCTTTTGTGTTTGACGTCCTGTCACTGTAAAAGTACTCCCAGAGTGTGACTCGTATGCAGTGGAGCAGAATTTGTAGCATGAATGGATCACCTCTTTGTTTTTCGTGTGGCCTTCTGGGTGATGTGTGTCGATAGTTCTACCTACTGCCAGCTGGGTTCAAGGTGGATGTTGCAACAGGGTGTTTGGCAGGCAAGGAGTCTCTTGGCTTGGTGTTTGTGGGGGTGGGGGGAGGTGTGGGAAATCTCCCGCCTCCAGAGTGGATTGTGCAGAGCTGCCTCCACCACATGGTCAAATTGCAAATTTCCCTTTCAAAGTCATCTGGTCCTGCTGTGATTGCAAATTGTTTCGTACTCCCATCCAGCTGAACCATTCGTGTTGAACTGGAGGATAGTATTTGAGGGAGAGACTGGGGCTAAAACGGTATGTTATCGGGCTGTTGGTGGTTTCCATGTTGAATCAGAAGTTCTCAGGCTCAAGACTTGAACAGAATCCAGTTGAATCTCGAGGCAAATACTGAGGGCACAGGTAGAACTGTTGTCTGATGGATACCCTGAATCTCCTCATTTGGACCCAAAGGCAGAAGAGCAGCCAGGATCTGTCCCTTAATCAATGTCCTTATTTGTTAACCTAGTCATTATCTTGTTGGACCTTGCTGTGTACAAATTGCCAGATTTCTGACATTACCCCAGTGAGCACACCTCAAGCAATTGAATGCAAATTGTTTTGGAGAGTTACTGCAGGAAGACCAGTCATGAAGTGAGATTTCTTAAATCAGTGACAAAATTACATTGGTTTCTTTGACGTCAGAACGGGTATAAAGTGTCAATTAACCACTGTTAATTGCAGATGATTTGAATTATGCCAAAGCTACATGTCATGGCATGTCTCCATCCAGAGCTGCTGGAACATCCATCAACTCGGTGGAAGATGCACTTTGGTCTGCCTGAACCTTTTTGGTCTTTTAGCACACGGAGATGTCAGTGAGGGAACGCTGCTGACTGGTACATTCCAAGATGCAGGAGTACATGCTGAGGGGTGAACTGAGGCTTGGCGCAGCTAACATGAGGGCGCTGAGGGGAGGGACCTCATCCAGCCATCCTCAATGGGGGCCCAATTGTACATCCACCCCCACCCTTCCAGGCACAGGACCTTTGGGGAGGGGGGGTCACGGACTGAAATCATAAAATATAAAAGTAAGAGAGAAGTACAGAAGGAACCAACTAAACTTAACTATTTCATAGGGAAGGGGGCCAATAAACTTTGAGCAGAGTCCTAATGGTGTCATAGTTTATTAAAAAAAAAGGTTGGGAATGGCTGATCTAGAGTCTTTCCATTACCAGGTCTTGAGAGGCTGAGACTCCAAGGGGAAGCCCCTCAAAAACATGGGTGGGGGGGGGGGGGGCTGACGATAAAGTCCCTGTTTAGTGGCAATGGTGCAAAATGGAAATTGAATGCAACAAGGTCCGATGATGGGCATGGCTGGAAGGGACTTGGAACAGTTTTCTTTTTGTAATGAATCTATTGTAAATAAAGTCTATTTTTGGTTTTAAAAACTGTTTTGTAAAGAGAAATTAATGAATATTTCCATGATTAATCATGGTTAATGAAGGACTAGTTAATATCTGCAATTCTCTCACCTCCTGCTGCCATGAACAGACCTGTGCATGACTGCAATTTGAATTTTGAAATCGAATAGTTTTCAGTTGGAACAATTTATTGCATTGTGGTCATGCAATAATGAAGAGCATTGCATTTATGTGGATCCGCATTGCCATGAGTGCTCTGCTGCTTTCAAGTTCACAAATGGGGATTTTTTTTTCCCAAAATTCACGTCACTTTTCTATTGTGCCTGGTTAAATGAATGTTATCACTGCTCGAGCTATTTCTCCATTCACGGCGTAGTTTGCAGGAATTCATGCGGGATGTATGTTCTGATTCTAATCTTTTGCTTGACTAAAGAAAAGATCCTGATACAATAACAAATCTTTGCATGAATCACTATATTTTTCCCAGTATATACTTGTGGAATGTGTGAGACCAAGATTTGGTCCACGTGAATGATGGTGGCGATTGGGAACTGCGGGGAGTAGTCCAGTTCTGGTGGAATTTTCTTGGGGAAGACCACTGAGCTTTTGTCATTGATGTAATACAACTTGTGGTCATTTCTCTATCCTCCCATTCCCACCCCCCCCCCCCCCACCCCATCCAAGCAAAACTCTCGGAAACTACTGATCTGCTTGGGGTCGTGGTGACTCGTTGGTACTCCCAGGGAAGTGATTAACTAAAAGCATTCCTTGTGTGGACAGTAGTACATTTTTCTGTGTTATCCAAATCCGGCACTAGAATTTGGATTACACAGTAATCTCCAGTATTGAAGATCAAACCATTTATTTTTCTTTGGAAGGGTGGGGGGGGGGAACATTTTCCAAACAAAATGGTGCAGTGAACAGGTGTGGAATTTTGTCTTGACATCTCATTGTGGGACCACTGAAATTAAGGAAACTGCAAATTAATTTTGCCCCTGTCAAACGATTGTGCAAATCAATAATGGTGGCTTATCTGAAGAAATCTCCCCTTGCTGAGACTCGTGGGAAGTAGGTCATTGCTTTGTGAATTGGCCGGGGTGGTGGGGGGGGGGGCCCTCTGTAGTTCAAAAGGCTGCCATGGAGAGAAGGGAAAATGGGAGGGGAGTGGGGACACTTAGTTATGTCTGGCTACACCAAATATTCACTTCCACTGCCCCAATACTTCAGCAATTCCATTCTGTATTATTTAGTGTCTCCCACCAAATAGCATTTCAAAGCCTGGAAGCCCACAAATTGGGAGAATTGAATATTGATGCCCAGGTGGGAACAATTGTTTGTGTCTTGAACAAATTGAAGATTGCACTTTTTTTTAGATAAATTTAACTCAATATTGAAAGAAAATTGAAGTCGTGGTGGCATCAGTTGCTGAGTGAAAGATGCTTGTGCTGGGTAGGGTAGTTGTGCACAATTTCTCAATGGATGAGGCTCTGTTGATGTTTCAAGGTTGATTTGGTTGTGATGTAATAATGTATTAAAAATGTAACATGCATGTTAGACTTTAACTTCTTGCCTTAAGGCAGACAAAAAGCTGCCATTAGTATTGTTCAGCATCCCTCAAAGAGTAAGACAAGCAAAAGAGAGTCCCTTCAGCATTCCTGGATTCACCTCCAGCACTTCTACAGCCCCATAGATTCCTGTCCGATCCATCAGCCACCCAAGTTCTTGATCCAAAGTGGAAGTGTTGCCAAGCCTGCAAAATGATCCAATGCACATTTTGTATGGTGCTTTGGATGGTGCTCCTGGGCAAGCTTTTCATAGCCAAGTTGAAATTGAAAGGGTTGTGTTCTGATCATTTGATCTCTGATTTCTATTAATCTGTGACATTCTTTGAAGAGCCTTGTTCACTGAAATTGGAAAAACTGAATAGAGCAAATGAGAAACAGCAAAGTATTCTCCCACCTCTCTCAAACATTGAAGACTTGTTTTTAAGATTCTTCATCATCTTTCCAATGACTGCACTTATTGGCCATCCTTCTCCTCCCGCTGATGTTGCTCGACCTGCTGAATCCCTGCAGCAGTTTGGAGATGCTGGAATTGGGAGCTACAAACTGTCCGTGCTCTCCTCCGCTTCATTCAGAGTTGTGGCCATTCAAGTCCACACGCACCACAGCTTGCTTCCCTCCCACCACCAGTCATGTGCTGTCATCCCAGGGAATCCGATTCAGTGCTGTAGGAAACTGCGCCTTTTATTCATTCTCAGTCATCTACAGTTAACGGCAGAGATAACACTGTGTTACCTTAATCTTTTTTAATGGTTAACTTTTTCTTGAAAGATCATCTGCAAAATGGGCATCGCTCACTGTCTGACATTGCTTTTTTCCTCCCACACAGAATGTCAATGTTTGTGAGCAGGAGAAAATTGACAAGCTGATGCTGGAGATGGACGGCAGTGAGAACAAATGTAGGTGTGCATTCTTCGTGTGATGAAACTTTGCCAGAAGGCCCCATGGAATTTGTCTCTGCCGTAGCCTCATTCACTCATCACCTTGCTCCTCTTTCACCTGCCATTGTTTGTCAAAGATGGCTTCTCCCTCCCAAACTCGGATAATAAAAGACCTTATGCTCTTCATCTAACAGGAGGGGCCCAATCAATTACTTCACCACCCTGAAAAAAAAATTCTGATATTGCTGGGAGTCTTGAGCGGGCTCATGACATTGTAAGACGGGGATATTTTTCCATCCCTTGATGAAGGGCTCAAGCCAGAAACGCTGGTTATGTATATATATTTTTTGCTACATAAAGGACTCTGTTTGGCCAGCTGAGTTTCTCCAGAATTTTGTGTTTTTTACCTCACTACATTGTCACCCTATCCAGATGGAATCTGGACAGTGAGTATCAGCATGGATTGTGGGTGAAGAGGTTTGGGTGGTGGAGTTGCATTCAGTGGCAACAGCCAGATTAGATTCGTGTATTTCTTCCCCACCCCTTGCTTTTGAGGAGTTTTGTAAACAATGAACAGGCTTGGAATTCACATAAAAATCACGTCCTGTTGATTCAGAATCAATGTCGTTGGAGCCATATTTTCTGGTTGGTATTTGGAAATCCACTCCCAATGTGAACTGTTTTTGAAGTTTGAGATGTGCCTAACTCAGTGGTTCTCAACCTTTTTCATTCCACTCACATCCCACTTTAAGTAATCCCTATGCCACAGGTGCTCTGTGATTGGTCAGGGGTTGCCAATCAGGTGGTATGTGGGTGGAACGAAAACGTTTGAAACCCACTATTTTAATTGTCCCTAATTGACTCGTTATGTGCGCGGATTCGTAACTCCACAGGAAATGGGCCAATAACAATTTTTCTCAAACAAAATATTTCAGTAACAATTGGGTCTCGAGCAGTGATTCTCAACCTACCCTTCGCACTCAGACCACCCAAAGCAGTCCCTTACTAATAACATAGGGATTACTTAGTGGGATGTGAATGGAAAGAAAAAGGTGGAGAACCATTGCCCTAACTCGTCTCATCAGCTCGTCTCCCTAAATAATTGCTGTCAATAGACCTCATTCCCACATTGTTATTTCATGGTTATTTCTTTTTGTGGATAAGAAGCAGGATCTGTATATTTGAGATGATCTTTTTCTAATTTGAGTGCTGCGAGATGACAAGTGCCAGTAAAATTTGGGAATGGTAACTCCAATTGACTCCAGTTTTACATTGATGTAAAACGAAGTTTTTACAGCTGTGGCAAGCAATGGGCCACTCTGGGGGGGGGGGTTGGGGGGCTCAGCAGGATTGAACCCGGTCTTGATTGCTGGCTGCAACAGTGTTGAGCTAGCCATGGCGCCCCACACTGCCTTTAACAGCTGTTGCCTGCTTCCCCCTGGGCTGATGGCTTTACACGGCCCACTGTCGAACCTCCGTTCTGGAGATCATGAATCACTGCACAGTGCTGTCGACTGGAACACTGGGAGAAACTTCCAGTGATTGGGGAAAATTGCATTGAAATGATATGAACTGATTCATTGCACTTGTCATAATGTGTGTTCTTTGTTTTTTTTTTAGCTAAATTTGGTGCCAATGCCATTCTGGGCATTTCATTGGCTGTGTGCAAGGCGGGTGCTGCAGAGAAAGGAGTCCCCCTTTATCGTCACATTTCCAATCTTGCAGGCAATACACAGGTCATCCTGCCTGTCCCGGTAAGCTTCAACCAGATGGTTAGACAATACTTTCCAAGTGAAAAGTGAGAGGGGAAATGTTTAAAGTAAGTATATAACATTTTTTTTGGAAAGAGCAGTTATCTGCTTTCCACAGACAGTGGGACTGTTGAAGGACTGTTAAAACAATTCTTTCTTTTTATGGCTTTAGTTTACTAAATGTCAGAATGATACAAAGAGATGGGGATTGTATTAACAATGATTAGCATAAAAAGACACACACATCGAGCAACATATGTAAACTGAGTCTCCCAGTCTCTTAAAGCCCGAACACGAAAAGGAATCAAATTTTATCACAAAAATATCCTCCTAACTAAGAAATAAAACAAAAAAAAAGAAAACAAAGGCTGAGCTTCCATGTTTCAGTGGTTAAACAATTATTTTGTGGTTAATTCCACTTCTCCACACACCCAAAAAAAATTGTTGGAAAGGATCAACTTGCATCAAATGAAAATGTTGAATAAATGATCTCTGTGTTTCTTCAAATTTGGGAAGGGTCAACAGCACCACTTGTAATTTTTCTTAAATTTAAACGTGCTCTAGCAGGTGGTTCAGGGTCTTTCCATTTGACCAGAATGGGTCAACTGGCTATTAATGCAATCACATGACAAGCTGAAGCAGGGAAGCGGCCAGAGTCCAAGACTGGTCGTCCAAAAAGTGCAGTCGTTGGACGAAGTTGGTGGTCAATGAGCAAAACTGCTGAAATAATTTCAAAAATATCCAATTTTTTTTTTTCTTGGAAGGGCGGGACCATAACGTGTGTCAGGGAAGCCACCTCAGAATGATATGTCACAGATGGGGTTTATGGAGTTGGGGAGGGGTGGGGGGTGGGAAACCTACTCTTTGACTCTCCTATTTAGGAATAATATTTTAATTTTAGGTAGCAGCTCCCAACCCCTTGGTCACTACTGTGAAGAGTAACAAAATCAAACAGGTTCTCCTCTCAATAGGACACCATTCCGTCTTGGAATTGGATCACCATTCCTGAAGGAAGCATCAGTGGTTTAAATCCTGCAGCACCCATCCTGATATCACTGAAGAAATCTCCATCAATCGGACGGCAATAGTTCTAGAAAGGCTCTTATCAGTGATAGCCACATCCCTTTATTTTAAGAAGACTCTAGTTGCTTTAAACACTAGTCCGTGTTTCCTTCCCAATGAGCTGAATAACCCTGAATTCTGATTGTGTTACACTGTTCTTAAAATAACTTGAATTTAATCAGTGTCTTTAATGTACCAGAGACTGCGGGAGCACAATGGATCAGAATATGGCACTGAGCCACTCTGGAAGGCATTGGGCTTAATCAGAGAGGTCAGTGTTGAGGAAGGAGTTCTGGTGTTCAGGATGTGGTAGATGAAGTTGCAACTGCCAGGGGTGGAGTTGTTCAATTCGGGAAAGACTGAGATTTGTATAATGTTCTATTTGCCAGACTTCAGGACACCATTAGATTGTGTTGAAGTCCAGAGACCCAAACTGAAGATTGATAGGAATGGAAATCCCACAAGGCTTTTCAGATTGATCTTAAAAGCCCATCTTCATTTGACCCAACAATGCCTCTGCCTCTCTGTTGTGAAGACAGAAGACAAAGGAGATTGAATATTTGCCCAGTCGTCCACTTCTGTAAATGAATAAATTTTACAATTCTTTCTTTTTGTGGTTTCAGTTTACTAAACATCAGAATGATACAAAGAGATGGGGACAATTTGCTGATTGTGGACGTTGGTTTTGATTTTTGCTTCATGATTAACGAACAGCAAATTCCCTTTGTGCCCCCTGAACTGATCGATACCATTGCAGCCAAGTGCTGATCTGTGAAGAGCACAAATCTTGTCTAATGTTACAAATCCCCAATGCTGAAGCTCATTAATGTGTTGGGGAGTCTCTCTGGCTCTTCAAATGCAATGTTCCCTGCATGTAGCCTACTTGGGCACAGACAGACGAAACAACTGTACTGTTTTAATTAGGGTTTAAAATTGTTCCCACCAGTCTTGAAATATGATCCCCATTTGCCAAAATTAACTTGGAATCGATTCCTTTGGACTGCATTCAAACGGTGCTGAATGACTTGATTTAAGGATAGGGCTTACTGGAAGGTTCTCCATTTGTTTTCCTTCTCCCTGATGAATTGTGCTACCGGAAAATATATGTAAACGTGTGCAGTTCCTACTGAATGGGATCTCCCCGGAGTTTTGTCACGCTGTGCTGAAATGCAGTGATAAGGCAGGCCAGGATGAGAGTGAGGTTGCAATGACGCATGTGGGAGAGGGATGGGGAACCAGCATTCAAGGTGAACAGTAACTTCATGTTGATAGAGGAAAGGAAGATGATACATGTCGATCACTCGGGAGGGAATTGTCACCCCCCGCACCCCCATGGCCAGGGCTGACGATGCCAAAAATTAGGTTTTATTATGATTGCAATAATGTCTTAGGAAAATAAATTGAAATTCAATAATGTCTTCTGCCATTGGGTGGCAGCAATCTCCAGGACAGTCCCAACATGCCCAACGGCAGTAATTGGATGTTTAGTTTTAAATATTTTTAATTAATTATATTTTTTAAAATTTAGACATACAGCACAGTAACAGGCCATTTTGGTCCATGACACCCAATTTACTTCCATTACTAGTTTGTTGCCAGGTCTTCTTCAGGTGTTGAGTTGGGGGGAAAGATTCAACAGTTTAGGACTTTATTCCTTGGAGCTTAGAAGAATGAGGGGAGATTTGATAGAGGGATATGGACAGAATAAATGCAAATAGACTCTTCCCATTTAGATTAGGAGAGATAAATACAAGAGGACGTGGCTTTAGGGAGAAAGGGGAAAGGTTTAGGGGGAACTTCACTCAGAGGTGGTGGTGTGGAACGAGCTGCCAACTGACATGGTAAATGCAGGCTCATTCTTTATTTTTAAAAATAAATTGGATGGATACGTGGATGGAAGAGGCCTGGAGGGTTGTGGACTGGGTGCAGGTCGGTGGGATTAGTTTTGGCACAGTTGAGAAGGCTGAATGACCTGTTTTTTTATGCTGTAGAGCACACATGTCAAATTGTGGCCCGCGGGCCAAATTTGGCCCGCAATATAATTATATTTGTCCCGCAAGATCATTTCAAAAATGTATTAGAGGTGGCCCGCCTGCCCTGTATCGAGAACCGATGCTGTTTTTTGGTAATGTCACCCCCACCATCCTCCCCCTTCATTGCACATCCTTCCCCATTGTAACACGAGAAATTGTAACAAGAGAAGTCTGTCGATGTCATCAGCCGGCAAGCCAGTTGGAAGGCTCCCCGCACAACTAGTCACTTCTCCCACCTGTCGAGCGGTGCGGTGGATTGGCGAGTGCCTGTGATTTCCTGTCGGCGCGATGGGCATGGCAGGCTGCGCACGGCCCCCGGGCAGCGCGAGCCCCGCGCGACTGGCACCGGACAGCCCTTCCACAGCGCGAGCGCACTTCTCCCGGTCACCACGGCCTTCAGCGCTTGCACCCGTGTGGACCCCAGGGACGGCTGGTTTGGCCCTGCACGTGAAGAGAGAGATGGTGGCTGTCCGCAAAGGCTGATCGGCAGCGCGCTGGCCTGAGTGGGTGGGTAAGCAGGGGTTGGCAGAGGGTGTAGGTGAGGAGTAATGGGCAGGGGAAGTTATGGTGATGCGAGGGGCAGTTAGAGGGAGGGATGAGTAGAAGGAGGGGTGGAGAGGGAAGAGGTAAAAGGGGAGGGGCAGGGTGAGTAGGGGAGGGGTGATTAGAGGGTGAGAGACGGGTAGAGGGAGGAACAGGTTAAGGGGAGAGGCAGTAGAGGGGTGTGTATAGGATGGGGTGGGTAGAGGCAGAGCGAGTGGAGTGAGGGGTGAGTAGAGGTTGGGTAAAGGACTGGTCAGGTAGAGGGATGGTGGGTCGAGGGTGAATAGAGGCCTAGAGCCTGAGGAGTGAGCAGGAAATGCTGAGTCCTGATGCAGGCCAAAATGGACACAGCCTGTGAATGCTGACTACATCTCCACAGGGACCAAATAGGTCTCCCTCAGGTCAAGCAAAGGGTGAACTTGAGCTACCTACTCCTGACCTGTAACATTATCCTCCTAAAGTTATATCCTAAAGTTTAACATTACATATGTTGAAAGAAGAGAAAACATGCAGATGTTGTTGAAAATTTTCAATAAATATTTAGTTCAGCCCTCGACTTAGTCCAAGTTTTTAATTTTGGCCCTCCGTGAATTTGAGTTTGACACCCCTGCTGTCGAGTATCAGCTCGTATTTCAAGTACCAGGCAAGCTGGCTCCCCCACCAGGTTTGCCTGGTGCAGAGGGTGGCTGGACATCCTGTAGGATGAAAATCGAGACATGTCAAAGGGCAGATAAACCCTCTCATAGGGTCAATAGCCATCTAGCAAACACGTGCCGTGAAGCGCGGAAAGGACATCCCTTGCATTAAAACTTGGTCTGGCCATTTGCTGCAACAGAACTTGTTGCCTTGGACCTCACTGCTGCTAGATCCTGGAGGGGTCTGGACCTGTGCAACTCCTACTCATCTAAATCCATTGACACTGTTCCTTTCTGAGGAGGGTGGGTCTGGACCTGTGCAACCCCTATTCATCTAAATCCATTGACACTGTTCCTTTTTGAGGAGTGGGGTATCCTCATATCGAACCCCACAAACTGACTGAAAGCAGCCATCATCATCCTATGGGATGGATCACCAGAAGACTGTTCGGGATGTATCGCCAGAAGACCGTTCTATCCCTGGTACGTTTTGAATGGTGGGAGGAAACCAGAGCCCCTGGGGAAAACCCACGCAGACACGGGGAATACATAGAAATTCCTGACAGACAGCACAGGATTCAAACCCCAGTCCTGATCACTGGTGTTGCACAAACTGCTATGACAATTGTACCACCCAGAGGCGTTTGGAAGGCATTCGATACTTGACACGAGCTGGTCGACATTTCATTCAAAAGTCTTGGAGCCACTGACATGCATCAAAGCTACTTTTGGGAAATGGGAGCCATATTTCCAGCAACATCCGTATTCTAGTCAACAAGTCTCCAATATGGTCCAAACCTCAGCCAGTCCCTCCCAATGTCAGTTGTTGATGTGAATGATATTTAGGTTTGGAACCCAGTCCCAGGTCTTGAAAGTTGTAGGACAGTACATCACAGAAACAAGCCCTTCAGCCCCACCATATCTATGCTGACCATTCGGTACCCGCCTGCACCATCTCATTGCAATCACTTGGTCTGTCAGCTTCACTGTATTGACTGTGTTAGCATTAGTAAAAATACTACTTCAATAATGTGAGTCCTTCCATCACTTATCAAGGCTTTGTGGAATGAAACACTAAAGTCTGCACACGCTGTGATTGTGGTAAAAACAGAACAATGCCGGGCATGCTCTGCAGGTCTCACATTGTCCAATGGAGGTAAAGATACATTATGGACATTTTGGGACCAACCCCTTCTTCAAGGTATGAGCAAAGATCTGGAAGCTGCAAGAATTAAGACTGAAGATTGGCCGGGGAGGAGTTCAGACCAACAAAAGGTGTTAATTGGATTCGATGAGAGAGGTGAAAAATGATTTCAGTTCTGTGACCGGCTGAGTTCCTCCAGCATCTCTGTTTTTTTTTCTCCTCTCCTTGGGGAAAGAGAAAGTAGTTTTCATTTGCTCTATTACTATGACCCAAACATTGCTTGGGATTCATGGCAGCCATTGTACTGTAAAATGTCCTCCATGTTGTATTGTGAATTTTAACATATGATTTTAATGTATGAACGAGCTGCCAGCTCAAGAGGTGAATGTGGGTTCAATTAACATTTAAGAAGAATTTGGACAGGTACATGGATGGGAGGAATTTGAAGGGCTGTGGACTGGGTGCAGATCAGTGGGACTAGGAAGAGACTAGAAGGGGTGAAGGTACTTTTTCTACACTGTAATGTTCTGTGGTCTATAAATTTCTGTCCCACCTGCTGAGCAACTGCTTTAACATTTCTGTGCTCATCTTTCAAGGCTTTTAACGTGATCAATGGAGGCTCTCACGCTGGTAACAAGTTGGCCATGCAGGAGTTCATGATCCTGCCGGTCGGAGCTGCCAACTTCAAGGAGGCAATGCGCATTGGTGCCGAGGTGTACCACAACCTGAAAAGTGTCATCAAGAGCAAATATGGGCAGGATGCAGTCAACGTTGGTGATGAAGGTGGATTTGCACCGAATATCTTGGAAAACAAAGAAGGTAGGGTGCTTCAAACAATAAAGACACCATGTGGCAGATGCCAGAAATGGGAGCAACATTTTGGAAATAGTTGGTGTCTGTGGAAAGGGAGGCAATGATCAGGTTAATATATTTCCATTTATCTGGTGAAGTTAAAATCAGTGTCTGGCACAGCGCAGTAAATGTGATCTTGCCAGGTGTACTGGTACCTTTGAGTCTGCAGCAAGTCAGAATTTCAGAGCAGTGGACATGGGTTTCTGGCCATAAACTCTTGCCTCATTTTTCTACAATTGATCATGTGTTGTAAACATTTCTCGGGTCTTGCAATGGTTTACAACTGGAATGCACTAATAATAGTTCCAGCATTTTAGTTATTTGTTTAAATTGTGGGAAGCTCTTTCAGGAAATGTGAAAATACCACAAATATGTGCATTCTTGGCAAACGATTTCGATCTATGGTGGTACAAGGAATCTAACAGAAAACCGAGCTTGAAATGTACACAGCCAACAAGGCAAGTTTGTTTCCAAGTGCAGTTATTGTGCAACTTCAGGGGAATGAAGAAGTCCAGTTTATTGCCATCTAATTGTAAAAGTACAACCTGACAAAACAGTGTTCTCCGGTCCTCCAACAAAACACACAGACACACAACCAGACATAGCACATGTGGCAGACAAACAATACATGCAGGTCAAGTATTCATACATACAAATAAATAAAGTTTTGTGAATATGGGAGTCTCAGAGGGTCAGTGTGATCAGTTCCTTTGGTTGTTCATCATTCTCACTGCCCATGGGAAGAAGCTGTTCCTCAGCCTGGTCGTGCTGGCTCTGATCCTCCTGTATTTCTTCCCCGCTGGGAGCAGCTGAATGATGCTGCGTGCAGGGTGGAAGGGGTCCCCAACGAATTTGCACGCCCTCTTCAGATTAAGACTCAAGACGAAGTGATGCAGGACAAGGCAACTGAAAAGACGATGAGATAAAGAAATGGGTAAAACAAAAAAAATTTGTTTTGGCCCTTTAAGGAGCTGAAGGGGAATTTCGACTTTGACTCTCGTGCATTTGGCCAGACTGCACTTCCACCAATGCAGTGTTCCCTTTGTACTCATTGAAATGTCAGCATAGATGAAGTGCCCGGTCTCTGGAATGGACAATGAACTCAGCCATCCGAGTCTGAGGCAAGACCGCTTCACTTGAGGAGCCAACATTCAGTCTAAGACGTTACCCTTCACTTTGAATCACTTCTGAATGGCCTGAGTTTTAATATCAGAAGCCTGCAGTTGGGTTTTATGCTCTTTGTTATACAGGCTGTCCCTGGCAAATGCGTTCCACTTGTATGGGCGTCCATTCACATGGATTATTCACAAACAGATTTTTAGATGCACATTTTCTTTAGAGGATTAGAGTTTGCAGAGCAGTGCAAATGCAGTAACAAGTGGATACACTCTGGTTTTCTTTCATGTTTAAATTGTGCGGAGAAGGTTTGAATCTGGCTTGCATTTGTAAAATCCACTAAAATCACTCCATGGTGATTGTACCTTCACAGCACTTCCATAAAATGGCATCAAAAGTTCACGACTGATCAGAAAGGATTACGAACCGAGAGAAAACATACATCTGTCCTGCTGACGTCAGACTATTGAATGTTGCAGGAGCTCGCCTGTGTGTAGGGGTGACGACATTGGGCAGTTGTAACCTGGAGACTGCCTGTAAAGAAAGTTATTCAGTATGTTTCCAACTCCTGTTGAACTGTCGCTGCTTCAACTGATCTTGGCTGAGTCCCAGCACTGCAAATGTGGCCTCCTGAAAGAAGGCTGACCTGGTGACCTAGTTACTCATCCTAATTGCTGAATCTGCAAGCCTTTCAGCTGCTGTCGACTGATCGTAGCTCACTGCTATCATGGGTCACAATTCAGGGAGTAAATGCTCCCCATTAATGTTCTGCCGATAAGTTTTTTTTGCAGTGGCAAATGCTAATTTATGACTATTTGGTGAAGTTGGGCAGTTAATCATTCGAAGTTTTAGAATGGTAAATTGCCCAAATATTTGAACGTAGTAAAATTAACTAAATATTTGTGGTTACAACAGACCCCCAAGGCAAGAGGTCTCCCCATCTTCCCTCCTGATCCTCCGGTTATCTGAACTTGTGAAAACTTTCTTAAATTTGAAAACAAACTCACAATATCCTTTGGTTTTTTTCCATTTAATATCCATAAGATCAAGTACAGTAGAGAAATGTTATTTTAGTGCATACACAATTAAAAAAAAACGTTATCCGGCACCTCTGGATTGGTAGATGTCGGATAAGTGTGCTTTCCAGTTGTTTGAGACTTACTCTGACAATGCCAAACTAATATACCTGCATAAACAGTTAAAAAGAAAAAAATAATTGAGGCTGTATTTGCACTGAAAAAAATTTCACTTGCATGAATTTATAATCCTTAAAGCATTTTACTTTAGCTTCAGTCTTGTTCTTTGAAAATATTTAACCAATGCTGCATCTGCAGATTCCTCCCCCTCCACAGAACTGCCTGAAAGGCAAACATTAACTTTAAAGAGAATTAATTCTACCCCACCCCCCACCCCCATTACAGATAAAACCTCTGACCAGGGCAACTCTTACTAAGCAGGAATAAGGAGACCCTTTAAGAGAGTGACCCCAATGGCGAGTGGCATCAACCAGCTCTTCATCCTGGGCGACAACTTTATTCAAACAGCTGCTACGAGCAAAGCCTGAACATGGCCTTCCCTCTGCTGGCCATGAGATTTATGTGTTACCTCAGAGAACATTAACTTTTACAATTTTAAACTTGTGTATTTTTTTTAACTTGTTATTTTTTTCTTATTTATTTTCATTTATTTACATTTTTTGGTGGTTGCTTGAGTCTGCCAATTGCTTGAATTTCAAAACCAAGGGTTTTAGTATAGATAGATACATTTTAAAAAGATTAATAATCACACATCATTTTGCAAGGAAAACTTTCCCTTGAATTTGCCATTTCTAGTACATCTATCTGTTCAGATGTGGAGATATCACACTTGGGATCAGAGCACTGGTCAATCTCCTATTTAAAGATTAATCCTCTGTACAAGGATTTAGCAAGTTGGCAGTTTGACAGCTACAAGATATTATTGCATTTGGACTCTGGAGAATGTCAGCTGCTATGATTGGTATTTCTTTTGACATCTTTAAAAAGTAACACTCAATATTACTAACACTCAATATTATCAAAAGTTGAACCTTCATGAAAACTCTGATTGACCAGAGAGGAAGTCAAAGGCACAATGAACAATTGGCCAGTGGTGACTCGCTGATACATTGTTATACTCTATATGAACTAACTGTGTTTTTTAGAACTACCAGTTGTTGCTCCTGTGAATACCCATTTTTATTTGTGTAAATTGTGGACAGTATTAAGTTTTCCAGTGAGTGCCCATGAGTTTAAAGGGAGCAGGAAATTTACAACACTTTGTATCCCTAGTTCTGCCTGCACATTCCACTTGCACTCTGGGACCCCCAGGAGTAATGAGGGAGCTGGGTGCAGACGACTGGGATTTCCAGACAATTGGATGCCTGATTCTGTTCATATTTTTACTGCTGTGTGAAAAGCATGGGATGTTGAGTGATCAGTTGATAATTTGGTAACTCAGCAGGTAAACCAGCTTTGTGTTCCAGATTAATGACCTGGCTTCCAGCAGTAATAGCTAACCCAAACTCTGCCTTTAGTTGCCTTGCACGTGAAGATGTTTCCCAATTTACGCCTAAAAGATTCTGCTCTCCAGAATATGTCTCCTGGCTGCAGACTCCTCAACCAACAGGAATATCATCAGTTGTATGAAACTCCCCAACCCTGAAGAGCACATTTCGGCTGACAAATTGTTTCAGTGATCATTCACCAGTGAGAAAAATCGGAGGAAATAAATCAGGTGGATTATTTACATAAACTGATTTTTGTTTTTGCATTGGCATTTTTTTTTTAGCGGATTAAAGTTTCCAGAGCAGTGGATATATTCTGGTTTTCTTCCAAGTTTAAATTGTACGGAGCAGGTTTCAGTTAGGCTTGCTGTATGTAACCTTGGGATCATTTCAGTGGTACTTTTAGCCTGGATTCAGCAGAAAAATTGCAGCTCATGTTTGTGTAATAGATTAAAAGCAGCAGGTTTTTAATAATTAAAGAATGCACCTTCACTAAACTGGTGCCAATTGCAATTTCTCTTGACTGCTCCACATTGAGGAATGAGTTGCTTGGTGCCTCGGGAGCCCCAGAGCTCCCAGTGTCCAGGTGTTGGTCATTGATGTCTGGCAGGTCAGTTTGGTTGCTGCAGTGGCAGGCAGCACTTTTTGTCTCCGGAAGAAACATCTGCCATCGTTGACCATGTTGCAATTCAGCAAACCCCGTATCGATGCTGTCCACGTGTGATCTGGTGAACAGCCAGGCTGGTTGGTGATCGTGGCAGAGAGGAGTGGTTCTTAAATTGGGTGCATGAACCTTGTCTCTCTGAGGTTTGAGAGGCAGGGAGAAAGTGGGGGAAAGACTCATTGGCAACTGAGTAATGTGTAGAATTCTGATGTAAATAATTTGCAAATGAAACACTAGATATTTTTACTCCAAAAGATTCCCTTTCTCCATTGCCAATGATGTTCCACCATGTGTCACACAAACAGTTGGAAGCTGTTCATGTATTTTTAATTCTAGGAGAGAAATAGTTGTTCCAGCATTACAGTGAGGCAGCTCTGGCTTGTGGGGGAAGAAAGGACTAGTGTGGCTTGACTTTCATTGCATCAATACAATGCATGGCCTCTCCTGCTTAACCCTTCAAAGTCCGGGTGGCTTAACATCGTAAGTCAGAGGGCTGTGACCTCTTCAAGACTGAGCTGTGACCTGACTGGGAATGCAAGTTTGGCTGGGAACTGAGGTTCAGCTGCAATGACATGATCAGTTCTGATGGGGAACTGGAACAGGACAGAGAGGCATTTGTTTCAGAGTGTTGGTCCTCATTAGTGTTCAATGCTACAGGTGCCTGAGAAATGCCAGTTCACGAAGATGTAAAAAGTTTTTTTTAAACTTTATTTATACAACAATTAACCATAAACATGAACGTTATTTTATATATCTATATATATATAGATATATAAAAAGAGAAAAGAACCCCCCCCCTTCAGCCAACTCTCCTAAGGAGAGCCATAAAGAAAGAAAGAAAAAATATTAAAGAAAAATTAAATATACATATTAAGATCTAATCAATGTAAATTGAAGTGTAAATATTCTGAATATAATGACCACTTATTAATTAAAAAATTATAATTATCGCGCAAAACATAGGTAATTTTTCCCATTATTAAACAATATTTCATCTCATTATGCCATCTATTAATATCAATCATATTTGTATCTTTCCATGTACTAGCAATACATTTTTTCGCTACGGAAACCTGAGATTAATTTTCCAAAAAACATGTCCATCCCCAGGCTTGACTGTGTCCCCAGGATTGACTGTGTCCCCACCACCACCCCCACCCCCCACCAGCTGAGCCTCTTGGGCAGAAAATTCCTAAGATTCTTTAGACATTGGGTGGGAAAAAATTTCCCCTCTGCTTTTGGGTCTCCTGAAGGCTGATCCCTTGTTTTGCCGCGGTCTCCAGTTCCAGACCAGAAGTCGCAGGTGACAGTCGCAAAGTGATGGCAAACAGGAAAATGCATCATCCAGCATTTCAAGCTCTGTTGGTAACCAGGACGAGAAACTCCAGCTGAATCTCCTCCAAACCAGATGTGACTTGCAGCTGTTTCAACTCCCTCTTCAATCCTGGATGAAATCCAAGAGGGTGCTGAGGGCAAGAAAGGTCTCGGGCATTGAAGGTTTCCTGATTGTTGAGATCAGGCGTCTGTGCAACTTCAGAGAGTGCTGGAGGCAAATCCCTAGGCACTCGGCGACTCTGAAGGAACACTCTTTTGCTTCCCTTTCTCTGGAAGGGGTGGCAGGCAGTGCCCAGGGTGATTCTTTGCCTGCCTTATGGCAATAAAGTATATTATGTATGTCATTTTTAAATGTATTAATCAGACGGCAGTAAAAGGAATCTTGATTTCTCTGGCAAGATCGTGAAAACTTGGATGTGACTGTTCTCTTGCAGCTTTGGAACTGCTGAGAACTGCCATTGACAAAGCCGGCTACGCAGACAAGGTTGTGATCGGCATGGATGTAGCAGCGTCCGAGTTCTTCTGTAACGGGAAGTATGACCTGGACTTCAAATCCCCACCCAATCCTGAACGCAATGTCACTCACGACAAACTCATTGAACTCTACACAAGCTTCACAAAAGGTTACCCTGGTAAGCACGATCCCCATCAATTCCCGCCGTGATTGCAGTGTAGCCAAATGCCATTTGTGCGTTGCCAAGGTTGGGGACGGGAAGCCATTTGACTCTTCTTTGCCTTTCATTGACGTCATTGGTGACCGAAACCTGGCATAGCTCCTGCCCCTTGAAGAACTCAACAATAATGAAGCAGCAGTGATTTATTTTCCCCATAATATATTTATTGGACATCAAAGTAACTTCGTTTACATCATATGGATTTCAGTTATGCCCCTCTCCCTTTTTAACGGTAAAACCAATACACATAAACATGAATATGAAGTAAATCAATATTTCCCTATACAACTGGAACATTATAAAAAGTTAGCAACAAAAAGGTTTTTAAAAATCACACATTCAGATCACCCAGTCCCTGACCACCCTGGCTCATTTCCTATAATATTGTTAACCATTAATCCTGCAATAGAGGACAAATGCAAGAGATGTAATGTCTCCCCTTGCCACCTCAGTCAGTGCCCCAAAATGTTCTGGAGCACATGATCCCAAAATACTTGGGTAATTTGCAGTCAATTTGCCCATTTGACTGAAATATTTGGTATTATTGACACAACTCCTTAAATTCACTGCAGAAAAACATAATTTACATCTTTATCAAACAAGTGCCTAATTTTATTGCATTCAAGGTGTCCCTCGATTACACAATAGATTAAAGATGTCATTTTCCTCATTAGTCTGGAGAAAATCAAATACACATTCAGAGGGAATTTATTTCGTAAATGGCAGCCCTTTGTGTTATTTCTCAGAATTACGAGTGCTTACAGAGGAAACATTTGATTGTGTGGTGTGTGTAGTAGCATAATTGGTGATCCATTGTGAAAGCAGGAATGTGGGATTGGAGTAAGTGGGTGTGAGTTGGTCAGCATTGGCTCAGTGGGCAGAAAGGCCTGTTTCTTTGCTGTCTGCTCTTTATCATTTAATTTTTTTTTTAAAATTTGGCCATGCAACTTGGTAACAGGCCCTATGACCCCATAGGTTTTTGAAGGGTGGGAGGAAACTGGAGCACCCGGAGGAAACCCACATGGACGTGGGGAGAAAGTTCAAGCTCCTTGCAGACAACGCCAGATTCAAACCCGGGTCACTGACTCTGTCATCCCAATGCTCAAAAGGCCCAACTCATCCATTCGATCTCCTTGTCCTGTTAGTTCCTTATTGAAGTCCGAGAGAGAAATGGTGTGGAAAAGTATCCTTTGCTCACCAAGCCAGCTCCAACCATTAACTGTCCATTTTACAGGAATCGCCCATCAATCCCATTTAAAAAAAAAAAAAAAAAAAAAAAATTCTCTGCATATTCCACCAATCAACAACACTCTCAGGACCACCTGCAGGAGCCAGTTCACCTCCCAACCCTCACACCTTTGCAATGTGGGTGGAAACGGGAAATTTGTTCTGGGTTGTGGCGTGGGAGAAGGGGACCCCAGAGACTGCTGGTCAGGTAGCAACATCAGAGGGGCAGATAATCATGGAGCTTGTCATGTTCTCATTCAAAATGCAAGGAATCATTGATTGAAAAGTGGATGGAATTTTATCATGTACTTATTCACCAGGACTGGACATGTTACTTGAACATTTTCCATCGGGAAGAAGTGATCTATTTCAGACTCACATGAATAGATCATGCAGTAATGGGAGAAATATCTTGAGTGTTGGAAGTTTGGTTCTCATTTTGAATCTGACTTAATGTGCCTTGTGGTGATTGCAAAGACATAACTTGTAGAAGCCCCAGTTCTTGGTGGATTTTTTGTGCTCAGAACTTGGGGATGGGGAAAAGTGGAAGGTATCCAAGGTGCTCAGGGCACAAAATAGGTGGGGGTCGAGATAGTTTGACTCCACAGTAGGGAAGTCCTAATGAAGCTAGGAGATGGATGGGCTGAGTGGCCTGGCATGCTAGCATTGTTCTTGCTGCTCACCTTCCAGTTGTCTCCATTGAGGATCCATTTGACCAGGATGACTGGGAGGCCTGGAAGAAGTTCACGGCAAAGACTGATATCCAAGTGGTTGGAGATGACCTGACAGTGACAAACCCTCAGCGCATTGCCAAAGCGGTGCAGGAGAAAGCCTGCAACTGTCTACTGTTGAAGGTGAACCAGATCGGCACAGTGACAGAGTCCATTCAAGCGTGAGTTCACCTTTAAAATCATGGGTTTATTATTGTACGCCGTGCCCACATGCGCCTAAATTCTTTCCGACTGCAGTCGAACAGGTCCCAGTGGGAAAAATAGATAAGAGCACAGTGAAATTCCAAAAAATTTGGACTGCTCAGGGATTGGGTCAGTCCAGATTCTCAGGAGGTACTTTTAAAATCCAAATTTAAAGAGAATGAAAAGGCAAATTTTGATAGTTTATTAAGGAAACATTTTTTTGGATAAAATACCAAGTACAAAAAAGAAATAATTTTTTTCTTGCATTTCCATGACTTCCATGTGGTCTCTTATTGCCACCAGAGTGCATATATGTGCACACAAAAGCTGCAAGTTTTTGAGAGGTTTATTGCAGTGACCCCAGTGAAAATAAAGTGACCAGCAATATTGCAGTTAGTCCTTTAGCAGTGTTGGAGCATCAAAGGGAGGTTTGTGAGTCTGATAGCTGTTGGAAAGACCCTATTCTCGAACCTTTAAAAGATGCAAAAACTTTGGACACTTGTATGGAGCCTTTCAAAGTTGGAGATTCGCTGTCAAGGGCCTGGTGAGGCACAATTCTGCCAGGAATGAGAGTTCTGGACCAAGATTTCAGAGATCAGAGCACCAGTGCCACTAAGGCTTCCACTTGGAGGGAGAAACAGTGTGGAAACAGGCACTGCTGACCAAGTCCTGATGAAGGGCTCAGACCTGAAACATCGGCTATTCTTCCCCCACCCCCCCCCCCCCCAACCGATGCTACTCCACCCACTGAGTGCCTCTGGCAGGTTACTTTTTGCTCCAGATTCTAGGGTCTGCAGTCTCCTGTGTGTCCTCTCACTTCTGTCTTACCATGAAGGAAATCTCCGATGCTTTGCCCAGCTCCCCAGTGCAGACCCACAAGACACTGAAGGTGTAATTACCTTGTCAGTTTAAGGATGAATTGGGATGTGAGATGGTTCAAGGTTCCTTTTATTGTCAGGTAATAGTAGATTAAAAATGTAACATTCATAATTAACTTTGCTCTCCATGTTACAGACAGTCACCATTATTATTGCCTGGAGTCACTTACAGTCCAAGAAAGCAAAAAAGTCCCTTCCAAGATACTGTGTCCTTGGACTCATTTTCAGCACTCCCTTTGTCTCTGCAGCTGCACAAACGACTTATCGGCAGCCCGAGCTCCAGATCCAAACCTCCATCCTTCAGTTGCCCAAGGCCCCTCATCCTCAGCACCTTCTCGAATCCCAGCTTCGATACCAGTCTCTGGCAGCCCACATCCTGTGTGGGTCCCCCCCCAACAGCAAGTCGCCCGCAGGTGCTGTGGGTCCCTCAGCCACCGAGCCCCTCACTCGTCCGCTGGCCGCCTTCCCTGTCAGGTCGTCTCCTATACTACACCTCAACAGGGGAATGTTCTCCCTAATACTGGTGAAACACGATCGACTGCAGACACTGTGATTGTTGTAAAAACACAGAAATGCTGGAGGAACTTGGCTAGTCTTTTCAGCATCAAAGCATTGCCGACGTTTCGGGCCTGAGCCCTTCTTCCTGCACTGCTTCCCTGGAATCTACAATCCCTCACCGGCACTGTTCGCACTGGCAATGATGTCCAATAGCTGAGTGAAAAATATTAATCCCACAAAAATTCCATGAAAATTGCATCACTGCTGCCTTTCATTGATGTTTTTGGGAGGAAAATATCCACCGCTATTGTTTGCTTTGTTGAACTTGATTGTCAGGATTTATTTTGGTGCACCTGCAGTCACTCTTCAATGGGGGAAATGCAAAATTTACCAGCATCTGGGATGCAATAAGGTCAGAGCAGTGACTGACAAAGCTCAGATATCCCCCCTGAAGTATTAAACACTAAGAATATTCACTGTGGGAACCAAAAAAAAATTGTATCTGTGAACTTCAGAGAACCATGGAACTGGTTTGTTCTATTGTCAAAGCTCTCCTTTCAGTCCTCTTGTCTGACGAGTTGTACAGCATGGAAACTGGCCCTTCAGCCCAACTCATCCCTGCTGGCCAAGAATCCCATTTCCTTCGACTCCTTTCCTCTCCAAGTGTCCATCCAAAGCTTCTAATTGTACCAGCCTGTTCCACCACCTCTGGCTGCTCATTCTGTGCACCAGCTATTGGCTGTGTTGGGAGGGGGGGAAATTCTCCTCTGATCACCTTCAATTCTTTCCCCGAATCTGCACCCTCTAGTTTGAGGCTCCCCCACCAGTGAGCAGGCAAACCAGGTCATGGATAATTTTTTTTTAAACTGAGGCTACAGAAGCTGGAAACTTAAATTAAAAACCAGAAATGCTGAAAACACTCAGCAGGTCAGGCAGCCTCTATGGTGAGAGTTAATGTTTTGGGTCTGGGTCCATGAGGGAGACGATCCACACACTGTGAATATCACTTTTTAAAAATATTTTATTTATAATTTTTAACTTGTATCACATCAATTATAACATATTCATACAGAAAGTATATAATGAGTTATTGTTAAACTCTCTGAGGAATGGCTTGAATTACGAACTGCAGTTGTGAAAGTGCTTCCATTGATGGGAATTGGCTGCATACTGTCAGTCTGTGCATCTATCGACCCTCAGGATCCCCACCACCCAGGCATGCCCTCTTTACAGGAAGGAGGCACAGGAGCCTGAAGACACACACCCAACGGTGCAGAAACAGCTTCTTCCCTCTCCGCCATCTGATTTCTGAATGGACAATGAACCTATGGGCATCACCTCTCTTTCAGTTATTGTGCATGACCTACTTTTTTTTAAATCTTGTCTTTACGGAATTGTAATTTTATAGTAACTTTACACCACACAGCCTCTAAAAAACAAATTTCACTATGCATGTTCATGACAGTTAATCTGGTTGTGCCACTTGCATCTATCCAGTGTGGTTCCATAAATGTTTACTAATATCCAGCTATTACTATGAACATGTTTCAGCTGCAAATATTTGCTCATGGCCTTTTCACAGTTAGTACAGAGCGATTTCAGTATTTGAACAAGAATTAACCAACTTAATCTCACTCTTGTTGCTTCCTGTGTACAGAAACATCAGGGTAAGTTGCAGTTTACATCTTGTATGGCCTGATTCTGCCAATCTCTCTCTGACTGTCCATAGTTAGAAATAAACTCCATCCAAGAGCCAGTCCTATCAGATGTGGTGTGTAATACGGAGACTGTCGGATCTCTGCCCACTCCATAAATTGCAGCACTGCATAAATAACTGGGAGAGGGTTGAGGCAGTGCTGAATGTAGCTGGGTTATATTGGTCAGAGCAGAGATTGGTTTACCAGCCAGTATCTGTAACCGAGGCAAACATTCGTGAGCTGCTGATGTGTGCACTGGCACCATCTGGTGGTTGCATTGGGTTCTGCAGATCAGCTGCCTACTTGGGCCAGGAAAAGCGATTGCACTCTCCATCCGATAGAATTAATATCGATTTCTCCAGTTACGGTTAAACCAGTGGTTCTCAACCTTTCTCTTCCCACTCGCGTACCATTTTAAGTAATCCTTACGCCATTGGTGCTCTGTGATTGGTAAGAGATTGCTTAAGGAGGTATGTGGGTGGGAAGGGAAGGTTGAGAATCACTACTCTAGAGCCAATTGCTACTGAAATATTTTGCTTGAGAAAAATTGTCATTAGCCCATTTCTTTGAGAGTTATGAAACCGTACACATAACGAGTCAGTTAGGGACAATTAAAACAATGGTTTTCAAATTTTCTCTTTCCACCTACATGCCTTTACTAATATCAGACCATCTATGGCATAGGGAATAAATACTTAGTGGTATTTGAATGGAAAGAAAAATGTTGAGAACCACTGAGTTTTACCAACCACCACCCCCCCCCATCTTCGTCCCCCATCACCTTCCCCCACCTCTGTGTGTCTGCTGCTCGCAGACTCGATGCTCACCTTTCCTTTTAACATATCCGATTAACACTTTTTGTTTGTGGTTCTGCATTCTTCACCCCCCTCCCTTCCCCTTTTTTCTCTCAAGCCTTTAATTCAGACACCTGCCTGCTTTTTGCTTATACCTTGAAGAATGGCTCAGTCCTGAAATGTCAGCAATATACTTTTTATGGACGCTGAAAAGACTGGCTGAGTTCCTCCAGCATTTCGGTTTGTTTGTTACTTTCTGAGTCTGAAGTATTTAAGTAATCTGGTGACTGGAATCTGATTTGGTCTTTGGCCAAACAGGAGAAAACTGGAGTGTTCTGTGATTCTCTGACTTTACAAGGCAGCCATCAGTCCCCTTCTATCTCCAATGGTTGAAACCCACCACTCATTCTGCAGCTCAGCAGGTCGTGCCTCCTGAAGCACAGATGGTGAGGAGTTCCTGCCTCTCCACCTCTCTCCCCCTGGTGAAGCAACCCAGAACCAGGGTGTAGGATAATTGCGGGGATTCAGCACGGGGAAGTTGGGTTGAAGGGCCTGTCTCTGTGATGTGCAACCATGGCTCTGGCAAAGATTGCAACACCAATTTTGTTTCTCTGAATAAATTTGTACCTTTTTAATATTTTTATGGAGCACATTGTCTGCAAAGTGGGGAGTAAAGTGTGTGTCTGTGCATTTTAACATGGTTTCCCTGAATTAATCCTGTGGATCACTTCAGAATTTCACATCGATTTTTATTTCAGTTTTGGAAATGACCCATCAAATTTTCCCAATGGACAAGAACTGAGCTTTGAATTTGTGATTTGAACTCATCAGATGGTTCAGGGAAAACAATGGGGGTGGGAGAAAAGGTGGGGAAGGGGATTGTAGGAAATTAACAAAGTTTATATCGATGCTGTCTGGTTGGAGATGGACTGCGAGGTGTTCTTTGCATGTGGCCTCAACCTGACAGTACACAAGGTCATGTGAATGGGGTCGAGATTTGCCACTGGGAGGTCATTGCTGTGGCAACAGGCAGAGCCAAGGTACTCAAAACAAGATTGTAAATTTGACACAGATTTTTTTTTAATTTCAAAAGTTTACCAACCAAATCAAAAATTCCTGTTGATGATCTGGGAAGCGGCTTGTGCCCCAAGCATAACCCCCCCCCCCCCCCAACCCCAACCCCTGGCCATCAATGGTGGCCCGTGAGTTTGCTGCAGGTGGTTCTGAGTAAGGAAAGCAATGCACAGAAGTTGAGAATCATTCAGCTGGAGTGTGATTGACCCCACAAGATTCTTGTTCCTCTTTCTCAGCTGTAAGCTGGCTCAACAGAATGGATGGGGAGTGATGGTGAGCCATCGGTCCGGTGAGACAGAGGATACGTTCATCGCTGACCTCGTCGTCGGACTGTGCACTGGTCAGGTAAACAAAGGGGGCAGCTCTCCATGGATTTTGAATCTGGATGGAAGTCGGCAAAAATCTCAAACCTTGATGTGCAGTTTTTCAAAATGGGGGAATGAGACAACTGATTTGCTGCTCTGACTTGAATGATCGAAGCGCGCACGAGAAAATTTGAATGCAGAAGGCAAACATCTCAACTTTGGGCACCTGCGCCCACTTCCTGTTTGAGACCCGGCTATTGGGAAATGAGATGAAGGATTTCCTGTTGCGATCCACCCCTGCCAATGTGGCAGTACTTCCTTGGAACTTGGGCTTGGGTCACAGAGACTGCACCTGTCAGTTCAAGGTCACAGTCCAGCGAGAGTTCACTGTTTGAGATTCAACCCATTGTCATGGAACAAAACTAGCACCACATGACATGAAATTGCCTTTGTCTGTCATTAAGTAGACAGGTTCGCCATCAGCAGAAATTCCCTGAAGCAGCTCTTGCAGTCAGAGAAAGAGAAGCAAAAGTGAGATCTTTCCCACAACCCGTCAGAGTGTCTGTGAATTCTCCTGCACACCCCAGCCACGGGGATGATGCAGAAGGGGGTGAAACCTGAGTGAATTGAGAGTGACCTGCCAGCCCTCTTTCCCCCCCACCCCCCCAATCTTGGCATTTTTGCACATGAAAATAATTATAATTGTACATAAAAATATGAGTTTCCTGGCAGCCTAGAGCAGACATCAATGTGTCTGTCCGCTGAGAACTGTGGGTCCCGGACTCTGTGCCCTGATACTTCACTGATCAGTGGGCCAGGTAGTTGGAGAGACCCATTTGCACCATCTCCCTTCTCTGCTTTTGTTCTGCCTTTAACTTTTTTTCTACCCCACCTGTTCTCATCTCCACAGTGTTCTTGGAGAGTCCTCTTCAACCACTCAAGCTCCAGTGTGGATGAAAAGCCCAGGCCACTTCTTGAAAGGAGTGAACTATGTTTGCAATTCCCTGAAGCAAAGATGTCCCATTTGTTTTTAAGAAGATTTGAAACCTCCCCCTTGCAGGTTGTTGCAAATGTGAGATTGCGGATGGAAGAAAACTGGAGTAGCAGAGTGTGGGAGAAACTCGGAGGGTGAAGGCAACAGACAGTCGACATCAGGCCTGATCCGTTCACTGTCCGCTGCTTTCCATAGATGCTGTCTGACCTGCTAAGTTCCTCCAGAACTTCATGTGTCAACTGCAGTTCAAGAACTGTATCCAAGTTCTTGGTGCTCTTTGGGGATTTTATTTTTGTACAAGTAGAAGTGTAATAATTTAAAAATATTTTTACATTATTTTTAAATTTAGACATACAGCATGGAAACAGGCCCTTCTGGCCCACGAGCTCGTTCTTCCCAATTCTTCCCCCTATACATTTTGACGGGTGGGGGAAACCCACGTGGACACGGGGAGAACGTACAAATTCCTGACACAGGGCCGGGTTCAAACCAGGTTCGCTGGCTCTGCAGCAGTGTGGTGCTAACCATGCCACCCACACAAGACTAAATCTTCACTCTTTTAACCTGTTCTCAGATCAAGACAGGAGCACCTTGCAGATCTGAACGTCTGGCCAAGTACAACCAGTTAATGAGGTGAACAATTTACGAACTGCCTTTTCATATAATTTCCCCGATGTTTTTATATATAAAAAATCAGAGTGTGGGTGAATTGTTAATTTATTCGAGGTGAGCACCGACAACAGTTGCCTCTCATTCAACTTCATGGTTTATTGTTTCAGCAGGCAATGAGATCATCCACAGAGGTCTGGTGTGTGAAGCTTGGCAGATTTCTTTCCCTCAAGTGTTCGACCTGTGCTCATCCACAGTGACTGACATGAACAAGTTTTTTTTTAATTACAGGTTCATTTTTCTAATTAGTAGAATTTCTATTCTGCAGCGAGCATTGTGGGATTTGGACTTGTGTATCTTGGTCAGTTGTCCAGGTCAAAGGAAATGTTCAGCAACATTAATAGCCAAATATTTACAATTGAGATGTAATTAATTAAATTATTCTGGGTGGGGAGTGAAGGACAACAAAACCCCAAGTTGTCTTCATCCCCGCAGAGAGGATGAGTCACAGAGAGGTAAGCAAGAAACCTGCCAAGGTCTAGTGCAGTACACCAAGTGCTGCAGGGACACATCCATGGGAGGTCACAGGCATGAGCCCTTACTCAGGCAGACGCTCTCATGAGAAGGTGGGGGAGGGCAAAGCAAACAGGTGATGGGTGGAGACAGGTGGGGAGGAGAGGGGGAGCTGAGAAAGATTGCTCTGATCAGAGAAGGAATGGGTGGGGAGCTGAAGGAAAGGAGAGGGACTGATGAGGGAAAGAGTGATAAGGGCAAGAAAACAGGGGAGGGGGAGTGAATGGAAATTGGAAAGTCTATCTTGATGCCATCTGGTTGGAGATGGCTGAAATGGAATCCAAGGGTGGCATTCCAATTTAAGAGTGGCCTCCAACTGTCCATGGTCTTGAGTGATGCGTGAGGCCACGGACAGACAACGTGATGTGGTTGGCCACTGGGAAGTCAGTGTGACAATGAGTTATGACCCCACCTTGTGCAAGTACCTACCTCATTTTTGGCGCATCCGAAGAAGGGCTCTAGAGCGAGATGTCGACTTGCCCGTTCCTCTCCATGGATGCTCTGTGACCTGCTGGGTTTTGCACTTTGAACAGTGATGCATTTTGCCTCTTCCTAATCATTTTAAAATGTAGATGTACAGCTCGGTAACAGTCCCACCTGCCCATGCCCCCCAAATACCCCAATTAACCTGCAAACCCTGTATGTATTTGGAGGGGAGGAGGAACCCCCACATAGATACATGGAGAAGATGTGAGCTCCTTACAGATAGTGCCAGATTCTGAACTGGATTGCTAGCCTTACATGAACCGTGCTGCCCACAGATAGACCTGTAACAGTTTTGCATGTCTTGAAATACTCCATATGTGAAAATGTTGTGGCTTTTTAATGCAGCAAAACTTCTGCTCACACCGTCTTGGGCATGTCCTTCAGCACTTAGGGGGGGGGTTGGAGGGTAAGAAGGGTAGTCCATGTCAATGTTGAAGGGATGCTGGGGTGTTAGTCTCCAGACCCAACCCCCTGAATGAGGCAGAGGGAAGTGGTCCGGAGTGGGACTTCTACCACCATCCTTCTCGAACATCTTCAAAATGATTTAAAAATCCAAACTTTAAATCTATCACTTGTTATTCAATATCTGAAAAAAAAATTCCTCACCTCTGAGAGGTTGGCAAGGCTGGAATTCATCACCCGTCCCTCCTGCCTGCTGGGAAATTGCAGAAGATGGTCACAAGTCAATAGTATTGCATTGATCAGTAGGCCAGGCAGGTAAAGATGACAGATTCTCTCCAATGAAGGGCATTTGGGGACTGATGACATTTTATAAAATCCAATAATTCAAAGTTCACCTTTAATGATAGTGTGTTTGCCATTTAATTTGTGACTGAGTTTTATTGAGGATGTCTTAGACCATGTAAGCACCTTCCCCTTGTGTTCTGACCACTGATTGCATTGCCAGTGTCTAATGTAGGACATTAATTCTTTGTTTTGAAACTTCTCTGAGCAGAATTGAAGAGGAGCTTGGGAAAATGGCATGCTTCGCAGGCAGGAACTTCAGGAACCCTCTTGGCAACTAGACGGGTGTTGGGTTTCCACCTATGGATCCAGTGTGTGGGAAAAGCTTTGACTTTCTGTTCCACCTGAGGCAGAATTGCCACTTGTCCTTGACTTGTTGCTGTTAAGAGTGATAATTGTACCAGGGAGGTCATGTGTGAGGTGTCTTCCTCTGGAGAATAAAATCATACAAGGCTTAACTCAACGAGTTTGTTTTGGGAGGAGGTATTCATCTTTTTACAACTGCTACAATATCACTGTCTTGAACGATGGGTATTGTGATATTGTCAGGTTGTACAACTCAATTTCAAGTTAATTTATCATCTGATTGTACAAGTACAACCTGATGAAACCAAGTTTGGTCCTCTGTGCAAAACACTGCAAACACGCACACAGACATAACACATCCAGGCAATGATATGTGTAGAAATAAATATCAACATAAATATTATTGTGAAATAAATAAGTCACAAAGGGTTTGTCTGAGCCATTCAGCATTCATGCAGCCTGTGGGCAGAAGCTGTTCCTCAGCCTGGTGGTGCTGTATTTGATACTCCTGTATCTCTTTCTCAATGGGAGCAGCTGAAAGATACTGTGTGCAGGGTGTGTGACCGCTCTGCTGCTCTTGTGCTCCTATGGACTGACCTCCAATCCATTTCTCTGCAGCAACCATAATGCAGCCAGCCAGGACGTTCTCAATGAGAACTCCTGTAGAAGGTTGATGGAATGATGGCTGGATGCCTTGCCTGCCTCAGTTCTCGCAGGAAGTACTGTTACACCTTCCTGATAAGTGAGGAGATGTTGTGTCCAGAATAGATCACTTGTTAACTTGGTGTTCTCTCTCCACCACTGAGCAATTAATGTGTTGTAGAGGGTCCCAAGTCCTACTGAGGAGGACACTCATCTCCTTTGTCTTGTCCATGCTGAGACTCCCAAGAGCAAGCCCTCCAAAGGCTATTGTTTTCCACCCCAAATCCATGATGTGGGCAGCAGAGGGTTAAAGGGGAGGTGGAAGGTGAGCCAAGTCTGAGCTGCTTGTTTTGGCCAGGGAAGTCAAGGGATGTGGATGGTTGGGAGTTGAGTTGGGGTCTGTGAGGAATATCTCCTGTGGACCATGGGAGCTGTGAGGCAGCAGCGGAGAAGAGGTTTGGTGCCATTTTATCCCCTTCATTTTTATCTGGAACTTTTGTCTTTGTGGATTCTTGACCTGTATTTCAGGTCACTCAAGTGGGGCTTGAAATAATAATTGTCTTGGGAGCCAGTCATCTTATACACTCGCATTGCAGCAGGAACATTATCCATCAGGACAGGGGGGAAAAAACTCCAGAGGGTTCTTAACTCGGCCTGAGACATCACAGCACCAGACCACTCCATTGAGGGCATCTACAAGTGGTGGTCTCTTAAGAAAGCAGCCTCTATCCTCAAGGACCCCCACCCCCCAGGCCATGCTGCCAACGGGGGAAAGGGTCCAGGAGCCTGAAGACGAGCACTCAACGACCACAGACACTACCTCACTTTGACTTGCTTCTTTTCCTTGCACTATTTTTTATTTTATAAAATGGTCTTGATAATTGGTTGCACCATGATGCTGCCATAAAACACCGAATTTCGTGATGCGTTCAAGACTGGAAAATCAGCAAGGAGAATTGAGGTTGGACTTTCCCACTGACTGGAGTTGTGAGTTCCCTCTTGTGGTTGCAGGCAATACTGCAACATCTCAAAATAGCCAAACCAAAAATAGCCAGACTGATGATTCATAATTATGAATTGCAAATGGTTAAATTGGATATTATCTGATTACATTTAACAACCCAGGTGAAACAAATGGCATAAATTTGGAACACGACCAGGGGTGTAGCAAGAAATATGACCCCAGTAAACAGAACTGAGTAATCCTTTCAGTATTTTAATTAACTCAGGCTTGCATTTTAAAAAGGGAGAGTTAGATAAAACAGATTATGGGCCATGCTGATTTACTGCAAAATTGACTGCTTTTTCCCTGCATTATGACGGTGATCAAACTTTAGAGATGTTTAACTGTTGAGCACCATGTGTTTTTTTTTGGGGGGGGGGTGAATTGTGGAAGGTGCTATGTAAATGCACACCTCGTTCTGCAGGAACTTGGTCAGTGAAAGTTCTTGATCTAACTGGAAGGATATGGCATTCTCTTTGTTTACAACAGTGCCTGAACTAGCTCTGAAGGTTGCTGCTTGAGAGAGTGAAAATGAATTCAGTTTGTGTTCCCATGACAGAAACCGATAAATCTCATTCCTGAACGAGATGAGATTTTCACAGCATGAAAAATCGTGCAGAACAGAAGGAAGCCTCTTGGCCCATTGAACTTGTGTGCATCAGCTTTCCGAAAGAAGTATGCTTTAGTCATAACACAGCAAGAGTTTTCATTTTTAAGTAGAATTCTGATCCCCTTTGATAGTTCTGAATGGATCCATTTCCACGGAAGTGAAGGATTTAATCATGGAATTTATATCACCAGGGAGGTTATTTAACCTTGCTATCTTCAGAGAGCTGTGGAAATACGCTCCGTGATACTTCTGATCCATGTTGCTGAAGCACCCACAATTTATCATGAATTCTGATTCATTTACACTTCCCAAATACATTAAACCACCCATTTCTCAGACAATAGTCAGTTAGCCACCTTCCTGCGCAACCCATTATCCACCTCAGTTGAATCCCTCCCCAATGTCAGCTACCCAAACAATTTTTGTGTCCCTGTGAATTCCAAATTGCACCACAAGAGGTAAGAAGCTCGTACCCTCTTTAACAGAGCTGATGAAGGTTCCTGGATGGTGAACCTCAGCTCCCTCCACAGATGCTACCTGGACCTCTGAGTCCTTCCTGTTTATATTTATCTGATTTCAAGCAGCTCTCATTCGTTTTTCTTTTTTCAACCAACACCAGAAGCGATCATGGATGCTCCTTCACTCACCTCCACATGCACCAACTCTTAGAAGTTGCTTCCTGCCAACGAAATAACTTTGAATCCGACTTCATACACAGAGGAGACTGTTGATGCTGGAAGCTGAAGCCAATGCAAATCAGAAGAGCAACACCTCTTGTTCCACCTGGACAGTCTGTGGCCCAGTGGTGTGAAGATAGAATGTTCTAACTCCCAGGTGTTTCTTCCTCTTCTCAACTCCTGCTTCACTTCCCCTTTCTCTCCCACCCTTCCCATCTATTCCCCACTTTGGTTCCATCTGGTGTTTCTTTATAACATGTTCTCACCTCTCATCAGATTCCAGTCCTGGCAATCTTTGCCTTTACTTCACCCACTCCACCTTGTGTGATTCATAGAACCATAGAACATTACAGCACAGAAACAGGCCCTTTTGGCCCTTCTAGTCTGTGCCAAATCATTTTTTTGCCTCGTCTCACTGATCTGCATCTAGTCCATAGCCCTCCAGACCTCTCCCATCTATGTACCAGTCCAAATTCTTCTTAAAAGATAACATTGAGGCCACTTCAGCTGGCAGCTTGTTCCATGCTCTACCACTCTCTGTGTGAAGATGTTCCCCCTAAGCATTTCCCCTTTCACTCTTCACCCATGCCCTCTGGTTTGTATCTCCTCTCTCTCTCTCTCTCTCTCTCTCTCTCTCTCTCTCTCTCTCTCTCTCTCTGTGAGAGAAAGCCTGTTTTACCCTCTCTGCTTGCAAAACCACATCTTCCTTCTCTCTCTCTTCCCCCCCCCCCCCCTTTGGCATTTGCCAATCCTCTGCCTCTCTCCCTGGTTCACCAATTCCAAATGGGGTCCCTATCCCACCCTTCCTGTCTTCCCCTCACTTCCTTGCTATAATTAACCAGTCTTGATGAAGGACTTTGGCTCAAAACGTTAACTATTCCTTTTCTCCCACTGATGTTGCTCGAGCTGTTGAACCCCTCCAGTAGATTGTGTTTTGCTCTGTATTCAACTGGCCAATTTTCCCAGAATCTGACAAGTGATATTTTGTGATAAAAGTCTTTGTTAAAGTCCACAGTGATCTCATCATATTTATTGCCCTCAAAGCAAGTAATTAATCAATTCTCCCTTTGACTCCATCCCTGAGATTCTTGGAACTCTGAGAGCGGGAGTGCAGAGGTAGGTGGAGCATTGAGAGATTCCTCATTCACTGAGGTGGAGTTAATGTGGCCTTCAGCTCTGAAGCAATCAGCAACTTGTTAAAAGGAAGTGATGCAATGTTCTGGAGTTTGACTGTTGAACAGCTTGGGCAGAATGATCCACAAAGCATCTGCCTGAAACATGGCAGACACCACAATGACTTATTGACCCTGAACTCTGCACCAAGTAACTTGATTCATTAACTTCTTGGAGTGGAATAATTGTTAACTTTCCATCGTGGAATAATAAATCCTTTGCTGATGTTTCCTGTGTTTACAGGATTGAAGGTCAGCTTTAAGCCTCAAACATCTCCCAAAAGTAGTTTGAAACCAGAAGTTTCAGTTTGTCGAATCCATGCCTTCTTTTGGTGTTCATTAGCGTCAAAATTTGAAGTCTGACAGAAATGTTTTGCCTGCTTTGTTTTTTTTTAAATTGTGGCTGTTCATCATTCTTTTTGTCCTGGCAAGATCGCAGCCGTACTTTGTGGTTTTCCACATCTGCTGGGAAACCACAAAGATCTAGAATGTTTCGTGCTTCAGACGAGACTGAGATGGAAATTTGACAAGGGGAATGAGCACCTTGTGTCGATGTAAATCAGTGGGTGTGAGTACAATGATGGCACTGGATTTCCAACCCAGTCACACTGGCAACTGTGAGATTACATTTTCCTGGAAATTTGACCTTGTTGAAAGCACTCGTGATGCTTCAACACATGGCAGTGGACATCCTTTGCCAAATATGTTAAAGAATCAATGAGTACTCTATTAAATATTTAATTTTTTAAATATATTCTCAGAAAGATAAATAACAATTTGTAACCCAAAATCAGGCCAGAAGATGGAAATAAAACATGAAAGTCCGCCAAACACTGTGATTGAAGTGAAAACAATGGAACAATTGGAGAAACTCAGCAGGTCCAACCTTACTTTATAGAGCAAAAATACGCAACCAACGTTTCAGGCCTAAAGGTATGAAAAAATATCGCAGGTGCCCGAACAAAATGGTGGGGGGGGGGGAGAGGGGGCAGGGGGAGGAGCACGGTCCCACAGACAGGAGGTCATAGGTGGATGGCACACCAGCAAACAGGGGGAGGAGGGATGGCTCTGGGAATGGAGAGGGAAGGGGCTGGAGAGCTGGAGGAAAGAAGACCGAGGGAAAGAGAAGAGGGGGAGAATGGAGAGTAGGCCAGCAGAAACGGGAGAAATCGATGTTGATGCCGTCAGGTTGGAGAGGGGCTCAGATGGAAAATCAAGTGTTATTCCTCAAATTTTTAGTTGCTCTTGATGGAATAGTACTTGAGGCCAAAGATTTGCATATGTTATTAAAATATGACTTTGACATTGGTGAGGCAGTAACATCACAAAATGAAATCCGAATCGCATTGATTAAATCTGTATCTCATTGCTGTAACTGCTGGTTAAAGGTTGACTTTGCATATTCCATTTATAAAGATGATAAAATAAAATCATTTTGGCTGCTTTCCACACACTAAAACTTGTCTGACGAGTGACTGTCTCTCCTTTTTACCTCTCGCTCTCCCCATCCACCTCCTTTGTTTTTCTCTCTCCCATTCCTCCCTTCCCCAGTTCCCCCCCACCACTTCCCTGCCTCTTCACCAGAATTTCTGTTCCAACCTCCCTCTCCCCATCTGCCTCTCTCTCTCTCTCTAACTACTCCCTCCTCTGTCCTCCGATGCGTTCTTCACCCAAAAGGGAGTACCTTTTCAGAGATATTGAACCAAGAGGCTAGAAAGGCTCCGTCTCTGATTATATTCAAGATGGAGGCAGGTTTTTGTTCAGGGGATCCTGGCATGTGGGATTGGTGCAGGAAAGTGAAGCTGAACTCCAGGATGTCCTCACCACCAGACCACAATTACCAAAGATTGGTTAGAACTCCTCCTCCTGTGTTCTTAGCCCCCTGCTCTACCACTTTACACCTGTGACTGTGTATCTCAGTACGACAATAACACCATCTACAGACTTGCTGATGATACTACAGCAGTGGGTTCTATGAAGGCTGGAATGAGTCTGCATACAGGATGGAGATTGAAACCGTGGCTGAATGGTGCACCAATCCCAACCTTGCATTCAATGTCACCAAAACTCAGGAGATGATTGTTGAGGTCCCCAATGATCATTGGGGATTTAGAGTGGAAAGGGTGAGAACATTAAAGTTCTTGGGAGTCATTATCTCGGTGGATCTTTCCTGGACCCAACCTACCAATGCAATCGTGAAGAAAGTGCATCAGGACCTCTACTTCCTAAAGAGTTTGTGGAGGTTTGATCTGACATTGGAAACCCTGACAAATTTCTACAGATGTGTGGAGGAAAACGTGCTGACCCCTGAGTGTCAAACCCTCCAAAAGGCAGTGGACACAGCCCCCAAGACATTACAGACAAAACCCTCCCCATTATTGAGTACATCTACAGGGAACGCTGCTATCAGAGAGCAGCGGCAATCATCAAAGACCCTCACCACCCAGAATGCTCTCTGTTCTCGCTGCTGCCATCAGGAAAGAGGTATCGGTGCCACAAGACTCACACCAGCAGGTTCAGGAACAGCTGCTCCCCCTCCACCATCAGACTCCTCAACAACAAACTCAATCAGGGACTTATTTAAGGACTCTTACTTGTGCACTTCATTGATTTTCTTTGCTGTCCCTGTTTCGCACAGTCAGTTTGTTCACATTTGTTATCTGTTTACTGTTCTTTTGATTATTTACACTGTGTGCAGTTAATTTTTGCACTCCTAATTAGTGCCAGCAGGAAAAAGGAATCTCAGGGTGCTATGTGATGTCATGTATGTACTCTGACAATATGATGCTAAAATCTGAGGATGACAATGATCATGGTGAATGGCAGAGAATGTGTGTGGTGCTGAAGAGATGGCACTCATAGAATGTTCTTGGGCTTGTACAATGTAGCAGAGAGATGCATTGCATTGGGTATAATGCACATGGACAATGTGAATTTTGTGCTGGGAGAAATCAAATCAAATTCTTTGCTGGAACTTGCCATCCTCTCTCTTTGTCCATGGACAAACAAACCTGTTCTGAAACACTCTCCCACAAAAAGCTCAGAAAGCCACCTTCTCTCTAGACCTACATCTCCTCTCCCCAGCCTGCCGACAGGGATTCTCCAGTTTGCGTGTGGGAATGGAGATTGTTCAAGTTCATCCGAGGGGCCATGATAAAGTCCAGCTAGATATGCACAGTACAAGTAAGGCAAGCTATAGATTTACAGAGAGGTCCATTGGAACAAAGCAAAGGGAGAATCATTTTACTGTTGTGAGGCTTGTTCAGAAGTCTGACAAAGGCAAGAATGAGGTATCCTTGAATCTGGCAGTTGTCATCTCAAACACTGCCTGACAGGAGTGAGGTGGGAAAGTGGATGAGTTTTTTAAATAGATCGGCTGTTTTTCTGAGGCTGTGGGAGGTGTTCATGGGGGTGGGAGGGTGGTTCTGAGATGGCATGAACCACGTTCACAAGTTGAAAGTTGTGGGAAGAGATTAAGTCGTCAAAAGGCCCTGTGATATCCAAGGGAAGACAAATTAATTGCAGGAACTGAAGATATAGGAACAGAAGTAGGCCATTCAGCCCATCAAGTATGCTCCATCATGAGCTGATCCATTCTCCCACTCAGCCCCACTCCTCTGCCTTCTCCCCATAACCTTTGATACCCTGACTCTTCAGAGAGCTATCAATCCTTGACTTCAATGACCTGTAGCAGAGTTTCACCATGAATGTGTCATTCATGTCCTTGGTACAGAGAATGCAGCTTGATTTTTTTTAAATTTAATTTGGACATACAGCACAGGCCATGTCAGCCCACAAATCTGTGCTGCCCAATTAACCTACATCCCCAGTATGTTTCGAATGGTGGGAGGAAACTGGAGGCCCCCCCCGGGAAAACCCATGCAGGCAGGGGGAGAATGTATAAACTCCTTACAGACAGTGCGGGATTCAAACCCCTGTCGCTGGCGTTGTAATAGACTTGTGCTAACTGCTACACCAAACGTGCCAAGGAGATGGGGCAATGTCAGAAACCATGGGAGTGGTGCCTGAGCGGCTTATCAATATCAGTTTGCTGTACAATGACCTTGGAACATGTGTTAGCGAGATATAAAACTTATTTTCCTCTCCGTTTCTGTTTATTTTTCCCAAGGGGGGTTTTACAAATGGCAGTGATGGAAATTCAGCAGCCAACATAGCTCAGTGTGCGATTAAACGAGACATGATATGGGGATTTGTTTATGAGCTGGTAAACTGAGCAATGGCATCTCTTCTCTATTATCGTGTCAGGTGGCCTGTCCTTTCCCCACCCCCCCCCCACCCCCCCTACACACCACCCACCAGCAATGGAAAATTCACTGCTGTGAGGCACAGTTCTTCAAACAGAGACATGGCTCTTCGGGATAATAAATGTCTGTCTTACAAACTGAATATCAACCGTATCTTCAGGCTTCAAGTCCAAGTTGCTAATGTTCCAATCCAGGGTTTTAAGTTTACTTGCTCACAAACAAAGGGTTTTTTTTAAAAACCTGACTGCCATTAAAAATTCTGTGTATATTTTGTAACTACATTTTTGCGATTCCTGGATCGAGAGAGATGTATGTTGCATTTTAAATGCTTGCCACAGACTCTGGCAGATCCTGTTTTGTCAAATGTTGCTAGTTATCGCTGGGTGCTGCGGGCAATGTGTTATTACTTTAAATCTGACTAAAAAAATGACTCTTGCAATGTGATATTCAGTGACATTTCTGAGTAAATACCCAAGACTACCAATCCCCTGCAAGTCGGAGAGGGATTCGCACTGATGTTTACCCTTAGGTTTTTTTTAACACCACATGTCTCATTTGAAGTCACAGAAAAAGACTCTTTAAAGATGCAACAAGGAAAAAAAAATATTAGGTCTGGTTCTGTCCCCAAAGCCTGAATCTCACCCCTCCTTCCATCACTTATGTGTGCAAGCTGCTAAGATAAACAAGGGCATTAAGTCAAAGAATAACTTGCTTTATTAACATGTTGCCTTCACACTCAAATGACACAAGGCTGACAGCTGGTTGTGACATGCCACTTGGCAGTGATGACAGATTGAGAGCATAAAAAATGAACTCGGGGTTTGATAAAAGGACTGGGTGGTAGGCAGCACAATACAAATACTAATTGCATTCTCTCTGGCAAATGCAACCATAGTGAAGCAACACCACCCTTTTATTCTTTCAACTGTCTATTTACTAATGCTCAGGTTGGAAAGATCCTCTCCCCTTGTGAATTCCAAATCAAAATCCCTAAATTAAGATGTTGTTGGATGAATTCTGTCCTTTGTTCAGTGCCTCAGTAGGTCAAAATCATTCTCGCAGCATATCCTGCTTCCACAAAGCCTTGCCACTATAAGGCTTGATTCAGGGTGTAGTGGGAAGGATCACTCACTACTTGGCAAAGTAATGATAAGAGTTTATTGTCATATACATTACTACAGTGTAGAATTAGAATTTATTTTCATGATCGTGTCATTAAATTTGTTTGTGGCAGTATTACAGGGCAAATATTGTTATAAATTACATTTAAAACAAATAAATTAGTGCAAGAATAAGAGAAAGTGAGGTAGTGTCCGTGGTTCATTGTCCGTTCAGAGATCTGATGGCTGCTGGATTTTCATCTTCCGGCTTGTACCTCTTTCCTGATGGTAGCATCATGAAGAGGGCATGGCCTGGGAGGTGGGGGTCCTTGAGGATAGAGGGTGCTTTCTTAAGACACCGCCTCTTGGAGTGGAGACTGGCGCCCGTGATGTCACTGTCCAAATTCACAGCACTCTGTCATTTTTTTTTTCCCGTCCTGTGCATTGGCACCTCCATCCTGGCTCCGTTCTGCAGCCAGTCAGAACGCTCTCTGTATTTTTGCTCACTTGTAGAAATTTGCAAGAGTCTTTGGTGACATACCGAATCTCCTCCCAAAGGAGATGCACCAAAATTCTTTCTTGCTGCAGGCAAGCAAGTATGTTTGATACACCAACTACAATAATCTACCACAATATACCAAGACAGAAGAAAAAATAAATATTCAGTTGCAAGTTAGTGCAAGAAAAAGAAGTGATGTTTCAGTGGTGCAGACACATCTTTCAGTGGTTCTGGAGTAGTTTACAGTTTGGGTAGCTTGGGGAAGTTCAAGAGCCTGATGGTTTTTGGAAGAAAAAATTCTTTAACCTGGAAGTGATCAGCTTTAGGCTTCTGTACCTTCTGCCAGAAGGGAGTCCTGAGAAAAGGTGTGACTAGAGTGGTGGGGGATCTTTATGATGATGGCTACTACTTGAGGGTAAGGGTCTCACAGGAATATTTTCAATGGATGGGAGGTCAGTGCCGATGACGGACTTCAATAGGTTTGTCACTTTCTGCAACCTTTAGTGTTCTTGGCACCGAATGGGCCTGTTCCTCTGGAGTACTGTTCCAGCTTCTACAGTGCTTATCCAACAAGCTCCATCCTCAGAAGGGCAATGTAATGTTCAGACTGTCCCCTTCTAAGTTGTCCACTGTCTTGGTTTAGAAATGTATTTTATCATTCCCACTGGAATTCTCACTCCACATTCATCATTTGGGATGAAGACTTTGCTGGCTAGGGAATCATTTATTGTCCCTTACCCATCAAAGTTGGTGCTGAGGCACCTTCTAAGACTGCTACTGTCCCTCTGGTGTTGGGTAGGGGGTTTCCAGGTGTCAAGGCAGAGACAAGGAAAGGAGTGGTGATGTATCCCCAAGCCGGGCTGGTGTGAATCCTGACAGCACTGACACTGTACCCATTCAATGAAACGACCAAGCACAAAGCTTTTCAGGATTTGTTGTTTGTTCCCAGGATGTGGGATTAGTTTGTCCAGCGACAAAAGATTCCTTGTGTTTCCCATATCGGGACAAAATGGGGATGTGGAATGAGCACAGTGACACTGGCAGTGTTTGAGTGGGAGAAGGGGTTGTGATTTTGGTGGGTTGCGAACAGGAAGATTAGCACAGGAAGGTTATCCATGATTGTCTGTAGCAGTGGAGAAGCAGATGGCCCAGTCTTTTTGCTCATCCCCTGTCGAAAGTGGGACTTATTTTAGCATTAGGAAGATACACTGATAAGCCATTTCTATAGCAGCTCCCTGGGCCCAGGACATGCGGCGCAATACTCCTGATGTTTGTCTGGCACTAATCCATAAAACTTTACAAGGTTGGCTTTCACATCATCGACAAAACAAGGCTTTAAATTAAGGGGATTTTTAAAAAGCATTCTGCCGAGTCAACAAAGGTAAAACACCACAGCCCACCTAAGACGGTATCCCCTGACTGTCAGTCAAGAGTTTGCCTGTTCTCCCCATGTCTCCATGGGTGACCTCCAGGTCCTCCCACCCTCCAGAAACAAATGGGGATTGTTGGTTCATTAATGTACTTGGGGTAGCATAGGCTTGTGGTTCAGAAGGACCAGTTACTGTGCTATTTCTCAAAATCAATCTTTTAAAAACTCACTGCTGCTATCCCCGATGATGCAACCGATATGGGTAACATTAGTAAGCATCAAGATTAGAGGTTTTTTTAAAATTGCTGGAAGAAGCCACTTTGTCAAGTAGCATCTAAGAAGGTTAAAGGGAGAAGGAGGAGTCACGTGATGGAGTAGTGGCCGGACGGTGAACTCCAGCCCTCTCCAGAAAAGTCGGGAAAAACAAAGGAAAACACAAAGGCACAGAAATAAAAGTTACAGAAAAGTGAGTATAAAGGTGGAAAGAAGATGGCGACAAAAAAAGAAAAATCGAAAGCAACGGTAAGAAGAGAGGAAGAGAAGACAAAGGAGGAAAAAGGTGAAGGCCTTACCTGTCCGAAGAGGCCCGCTGCGGAGAGAGAAACCCGCTCCCTCAGGTCGGTAAATAATGGACTACGAAAATGGCTCGCAGAGCCGAGTAAAAGTGCGCAACCGCGCATGCGCGATACTTCACGCATGCGCGATGCGAATGAAAAAAAACACACCGACGGGAGGGGGGACCAGCTGGGGAGTCGATCTCCACAGCTGGCAACGACAGCTGCAGAACACCTGCAGCAAGAAGAGACCACAGAAGACAATAGAAACAAGAAAGAAGAGGAGGAAAGGGCAACAAAGAAACAACAGATGGTCAACCCAGAGGAAGAAGAAGAGGAAGAGGAAGAGTACAGTGAAATAGAAGAAGAAAAGAAAGGCAAGGTAAAGGATATACTTGCTCTTATTAAAGGATACATGGAGTCATTTAAAGAATGGCAAACACAGGAATTTAAGGATTTAAGAAAAAGAATAAACAACACAGAAGAGAAAATAAATAAAATGGAGATGACCTTAACAGAAATGGGAAAGAAAATGGACAAGATGGAAGAGCGGGCAGTAGCAGCAGAAATGGAGGTAGAAGACTTAAAAAAGAAATTGGAGAAATCTAATAAAAAAACTAAAGAGACACAAGAACTACTAGCTCAAAAAATAGATACAATGGAAAACCATAACAGAAGAAATAACATAAAGATAGTGGGCCTTAAGGAAGATGAAGAAGGCAAGAATATAAGGGAGTTTATAAAAGAGTGGATCCCTAAGACCCTAGGATGTCCAGAACTACAGCAAGAAATGGAAATAGAAAGGGCACATAGAGTATTGGCCTCTAAACCACAACCACAACAAAAACCAAGATCTATTGTAGTAAAATTCCTAAGATATACTACAAGAGAAAAGGTACTGGAGAAGACAATGGAAAAGTAAGAGAGGGCAACAAACCACTGGAGTATAAAGGGCAAAAAATCTTCATTTATCCAGATACAAGTTTTGAACTCCTAAAGAAGAGAAAAGAGTTCAATACAGCAAAGGCGATTTTATGGAAGAAAGGGTATAAATTTATACTAAAGCATCCAGCGGTATTGAAAATATTTATTCCAGGACAACAAAACAGACTATTCTCAGATCCAGAAGAAGCACGAAAATTTGCAGAACAATTACAAAAATAAACTGAGGGAGGAAGACGGGTAATGAGAGTTAAAATGATCACGATTGATATGTATGTGGGTAAAGACAAAAATAGACTGATGGCTGAAGACGGGTAATGAGAGTAAAAATGATCACGATTGATATGTATGCGGGTAAAGAGGTATAAGAGAGAATAGAGACAATGAGCATACATGAATGTATCTGTACTTAGAGGAAAATATAGATAGTATAGACAAGAATTAATAAGGGAAGGTAATGGAATAGAGAGAATAAGGAGGGAATTAAAAGAGTGACCTTTGTGACATATGAAAAGTGAAATCTTTTCTGGGGGAGGCTGGGTGGGGGGAAATATCGGTCACTGCAAAATCAGTTGACGCTTGCGAGTGGATTCGCAAATCCAAATGGAGAGGGGAGATGTGGTTGTCCGACAAGGGATAAAGGACAACTCAGGAGGTGAAGGGGAGATTGGGGATAAATAAGATAGAAATAGGAGACTAAGGAAAATGTTGGATGTTGTAGGAATGTTGTCTTATAAAGAGTTGAAAATAAGAAAACAGAAATGGAAAAGGAGGAAAGGTAATGATGGAAAAACGGAAAGAGAAGATAAACAAAATATAAAAGGGCTACGCTGAACTATATGTCTTTAAATACTAATGGAATACATAACCAAATTAAAAAAGGAAGAAACTACTAAATTTAAATGAATAAATGTATTCCATTAGAAAAAATAACATATAGGTTAAGAAATAATATTGAAATATTCGAACAAGTATAGGAGCCTTACATTAAATACAATAGCGAAAACCTACCGGGGACAAACATTACCTAAGTTGATGGAAGGAGAAGGAAAGAAAAGAATGGACTCAGTAGAATTTCTGGTGTAATTTTGTTGAATGACAACATTGTCTGACTGGCTTAATGCAACCTAGATTGTATACCTAAAATGGATGAGAGGGGGGGGGGGGTGGGGGGGTGGTTTGGGAGGAAAGGGGGGGGGGGGAGAAAAAGTCACTGTATATGTGTGAAAAAGAAATAGTGTATATCATGGCTAATGTGATTTATGGTGTGAAAAAAAAAAGAAGGTTAAAGGGCCAGACAAGGTCTCAACCTGAAACATCAACTTTGCACCCCAACACCTTGATTCTCCTGCCACCCAATGACATCGCAGACAACTACACTCGCTCATTAATCTGCCATCCTGCATGGCCTTGGGGTGTTGGAGGATTCCTGCAAAATCCTATATGTTCATGGGAAGAACTTGGCATCTCCAAACCAAGAGTACCAAAGGTCAGAATCCAACTTGGTCACGAGAATTTTGAGACAACACCACTACCTACAGCACCGAATGCCACCCATATATCTCAGAGAGCTGGTGACGCTGCAAACCTGGAGTTGCTGCTTTCCCTCGGTGAACAGAGAGAGTGGGAGGGGGTGGTGGGTCTGTTTGTACAACTGAGTGTTGAAAGGTAACTGACCTGAAACAATAACTCTGCTCCTCTCTCCATGAGCATTGCCTGACCTGTCTTTCTGATTTTATCCATATGTGCTTTGGAAAATGATAAGTTTAATGGAGAATTTAAGAGGGTGGCACTGTTAACTTGGTGGTTAGCACAAAGCTCTGACACTCCAGCAACCCAGCTTCAGATTTGGCAGTGTCTGTAAGGAGTTTGTACATTCTCCACATGTCTGCATGGGTTTCCTCTGGGTGCTCCAGTTTCCTCCCAGCCTTCAAAAAAAAATGCAGGGTTTGTCAATTAATTGGGTGTATTGGGTGGCATGGGCTCGTGGGCCTGTTACCATGCAGTATGTCTAAATTAATTTTTAAAACTAAGCTTGTACTTAGTGAGTGCACATTTATTGCCTGATGATGTTTACGGTTCAACTTAAAAAATGAATGTAAATGGAAACCTTGTTCTTCAAGCAACTTCCTGCCAAAATGTAGGCTTTTAGACATTCTCAAGATCTATAATTTTTGTGGATTGCCCATTGATGGGCTTTACTTTGAATGGGAGAAGCTAGAGTGTTGGGCCAGGTCTTGTGCTCAGGTTTACCTGGTTGGACCCTATTCCACTCAATCAACCCACCAAAGACCGAAAGGCAGATGACTTCATGATTAATATCTCATACATTGGACAATTTTCCTCTTTCCAGATTTTCATTTGTTGTACAACAGGCACTGAACTAATATCATTTTCTTTACATTGTTGCCAAAATTAAAATGGACTTCATTCACAACGTCTTCATTATTAATGAATATAGAATCATATTTTTGTCAGAGTCTTACAGCATGGTGACACCCAACCACAAAATGTTTCCTTCTGAATAATTCTCAAGAAATTAAAACTATTTATCCATTTCCAAATTAAACCAGAAGACAGCAGTTACTTTATGGGAGTTCAATCATTTGAGGAGTTATTGCTGTGTTGTTGAATGCTTGACTCAATGGACTTGTCCAGTGGTTGGTTTTTAAATAGCAAGGGCCTGATTCATCCAGTACACTCAAGGCAGAATCATCCAACATGGATCAGTACTCAGTAGTTTTGTTATCTGGTCTAATTTGATCCATTTTTGTTAAATCGGTGCCTGAAGACAGCCCAAGGCTGAGAATTTTCACTCTGCATTAAAAGTGTCTGAGGTGAGAGTTCAAATATCTTCTGCGACACCTGTGGGGCACGATCACCACTGGGACTGCATTAAATTGGTCTGTGGACAAGTGGACTCTTCTGAAGCAGGTTCAATTCTGAATCCTCAGTGTTGTGCTGCAGTTATGATTATTTTCAATGAACTACTTTCAAATTGAATACAGCCCCGATATTCTGTTTCAAATCCTTTGTAGAATAAGGGGAAGGAGGGTGAGGTAATGATTGAATCAGAGGGCAGAGACAGGAGCTGTGCTGTGCTAAGTGATCCTGGGAAGAATGTTATTAAGCCTGGTGACACAAGTATCTCAGTAATCCTTGCTTGATTGAAAATGCAGGAAAGCTATTTAAGGTGGGCTGCGTCGATGGTGAATGTGTGGCTCTCCTGATTTACAATGTGAGTTCATACCTGGAGTTCGACATGAGATGAATTCTGAATCCTTGCTGGAAAACCCAGGGTTCAATGGGTTAGGGACATTTCTCATGTGGTTCCATGGAGAGAAATGACCTACAATTGTCTTGCACTTTATGTTGTGTGTTCAGGACACCACAAAGTAGCCAGTGAGTATGTGATGCCTTCATAAATACAATGGAAATGCTGTAAATAAATATACAAAGAGGGAAGAGATCATTTTACAGGAAAGCACAGCTGGGTCTCTAAAATCTTGATCTAAAGTGAATGTCTGGGAAACAGTTGCATGAATGAAAAATAGACATGCATGTGAATTTGCTGACCATTAGGATCACAATTCATGTACATAAGGACACAGTGAAAGCAACATTTTTCCTATCAGAAGAATCAGAATTTATTGTCATAAACATGTCGCGCAATTTGTTGTTTTGCAGCAGCGTCAGAGTGTAGATATTGCTATAAAATTACATTGAAAGATAAATAAATAGTGCAAGAAAATAGGAGAAAGTGTTCATTGTCCATTCAGGAATCTGATGGCGGATGGGAAGAAGCTGTCCTTGTGAGGCTGAGTGCTCATCTTCAGGCTCCTTCCCGATGGTAGCAGTGCGAAGAGGACTTGGCCTGGGTGGTGGCAGCTTTCTTAATATACCTCCTCTTGTAGATGTCTTCGATGGAGTCCTCAATCAAATCACAGTGTGGTATGGTTGCTGCAGAGAAATGGATCAGTAGTTGATCCACAGGACCGTAAGAGTGGCAGACAAGATCACTGGAATTTCTCACCCCCCAAATGACGTGATCTACCGGGAATGTTGTCTGAAGAGGGCGTGCAAAATCACTTGAGGCTCCCTTCCACATCTTTCAGCTGCTCCCGTCAGGGAAGAGATGCAGGAGTATCAGAGCCAGCACCACCAAGCTGAGTAACAGTTTATTCCCACGGGCGGTGAGAATGCTGAACGATCAAAAGAACTGCTCATACTAACCATCCGAAACTCTCATATTCACAAAGCATTATTTATTTATTTATTTGTATCGATGAAATAACTATCCTGCATATGTATTGTTTGTAAGTGAATTATGTCCGGTTGCGTGTTTTGCACCAAGAACCAGAGAACGCTGTTTCGTTGGGTTGTTCTTGAACAATCAGATAAGAATCAACTTGACTTGAAATCAGAGTAAGTTAAGTATCCAACATACAAACAAAACACATTAACATCCTCCTTATTGCCGAATACAATATAATCATGAATTGATAAATTAATTCCCCATGCACTGTTTTCCTGATTGAAAGCACAATCGGTTACATGCTCTATTACACAGAATAGGGCAAATTAAAATGGAAAGTAAATTCAAAAATAAAACCAATGACGAATATTGCCTCATTTAATGAGCTTTGACCAACTCAACAGCATCTGTTATTGGGCACCCCTTGCTCCCTCGAGCTTGCAATATTCCTGTTGGAAGATTTTCTTCACACAATGGAGTTTTAAAAAAAGGATTTAAGTTGTTTAGTGATGTGAGAAGAGTATATTAAAGAAATATTAGTGAAAGTAACTGTTTGAAATGACTCTTCCACCTTCTTTTTAAAAAATAATTCTTTGCACTTTAGTTGGATTTGCATCATGTTTATCAAGGCTTCTGTTTCTTGTTCCTCAGGGAACAACACAGTCTGCAGGTTGCTGACGATGCCTTGAGGCATAAGAGGTTGTGGTAAGAGCTGATTGCAAGACTACATCTCCCAAATGAAAAGAGTTCAACTGAGATTGCTATTGTCTTAACTGGCTAACAACGTTACAAGGACAGTGAAATAGAAATATACTGTTCTCACTTGATGAATTATAGGCTGCGGCCATTCATTTGTAGTAAAAACACCAAAAATGCTGGAGGAATTCTGCTTTTCTATTCAGCACCTAAAGGAAACAAAGATATATTGCTGATGTTTTGGGCCTGACCCCTTCTTCAAAGAAAAGGCAACAATGGATTGAACATTTCATTTAAGATCTAAATTGATTCTTTTTGATGGACTTTTTTATCTGGCAGAAAAGATTCAATGGCAGAAACCTTTCTGTTGTCTGCCACCTCCTGGAATCGAACATGAACTTTTGCAACTTTTATGAGGTGTACATTGCCCACCTGCTGGTTCCTGTATGAATATTCATGCTCGTGTGGTCAGCAAAATCAGATGATCAGCTGACAGTGGTTCTCAACCTTTTCTGGTCAAAGGCCCACTGGGCTTCAGGCCTAACCTGCCATGGCCCACTTGTAACAATAGCTGAACAATATTTTTAAGTCAAAGGCAGCTCTGTAAGAAACACATCCTTATCTAAGTTAAAGAATTTTATTTAACATTTTTGAAGACACTCATGGAAATGCAATTGCCCCACTTGTGGGCCACGCCTGACGGGTTGAGAACTGCTGATCCAGTAAGTCAGCTTTCGTTTGGGCTAAGAGTTTACAACTTCCATGGAGAACACAGGAGAGACAAAAATAAAGACAAACAGCTCCAAAATGCTTTCCAGCATTTTCCTGTGAACCTACAAGTACTGAGGATTTATGAACACAATATTCAGACAAGGACTGGTCTAGACTCAATACAATCAGTTGTTCATTTGCAGCAGGTGCTTCATTTATTGTCCACCTCTAATTACCCTGAAATGAGTCAATTACATTGGTGAGTCTGAGTCGCAAATAGACCAAACCAAGAAAGGATGACAGATTTCTTTCCCTGAATGACATTGGCGGACCAGATGGGTTTTTATAACAATCTAGATGTTTCATGGTGACCATTACTGAAAATAGCTTTTTAAATTCCAGATTTATTTAATTACTTGATTTTAAATTTCACCAGCTGCCATGTGGGATTTGAAGTCATATCTTAAGATCAATATGAGTTTTCAGATTTCAGAACAGTCAATTAACTCCACTGCTACCAAACCTTGCAATTCTGAATTATTTTACCATGTAACGTTTAATCTTCCTTCCACTCCTGCAGTAATCATGCAGTTGGACCTCAACATTTGGTCATAGGCTGACAAGGGGCAAGTAACATTCATGCCAGAGGGACCAGGCAATGTCTAACTCCAACTTGAGTCCAATCACCGATTCACATTAACTGGCATTGCCGTCATTGTGTCCTCCACTATCAGAGAGCTGGAGGTCAGAATTGACCAGAAACTCAACTGGACTAACCATGTAAATATGGAGGTTAAGTCCCCGATCAGTTCCTGACACCTCAATGTCTTCCCACTCTCCATAAGAACCAAATCAGGAGTGTGATGAATAACTAACCACTCCTGCAGCCTGGATGAATGTCATTCTAACAAATCAGAAATCCAGGACAAAACAGCTGATTGGCACCCACACACCACCCTCAACATGAATTCCCTCCACCAGCAGCGCACCGTGGCTCTTGAGTCCACCATCTGCAAAACACACTGTTTTTACTCTCCCAGACTTCTTTGAAAGCAACTCACTGGAGCAACTAAAACAGCCATTCTCAATGGGGGCCTTAAGGCCCCACTGGGGGCCATGGCTCATTTAAGTAAAAGCCTTGTTTCTTTCACCTCGTGTAACATAATTTTTTTTAATGTTGTTGGGAGGAGAAAAGTACATAAGAAACCAAAACTTGACTGCTTCACGGGGAAGGAGGCCCATAAACTTTGAGCAGAGACCTCAGGGAGCCAAAATCCAAAAAGGGGTTGACAATGGCTGGCAGAGAATCCCACTCCCTGCAGGTTCCCCTAAGGCCAGTTTCTCATCACCACTGCATCTGAATTCTCAAAAGCCCAATGCACAGAATTGTAGGTGTACTTTCACCAGAAGGATCACAGTTTCAAAATAGTGGCTCACCACCATCTTCTCAGGAGCAAGGAATGATGGGCAATAAATGTAAACCTTGCCAGCGATGCCCAGATCTTGAAAATAAATAGGTAAATTACCTCCTACACCATGAATCATATCCTTGTTATCTTTGTTGCAGCATCCTAACAAACGCCTTCAGGAAATATGTTCAGTCATTCTTCTCTTTTTCACCTCCTTCAGAATCATCCTGCTCCCCTTCTGATACAAAATCAGTCCCACATTCACAACACTTTTGATGAACACTGTCCCTCAGTACAACACATTTTAAATACTCCCTATTATCTACAAAACATTCTGCCTCACTCGATTTCTCTTTGTTTTACTTCTTAAATAAAGGTCGATCATTATCCCTCCACCCTGTCCCCATTCACCGTTTACACTCCAAGATCTATTGTTTTCACATCAAATGTAGAATCGATTCCAAAGATGCAAAACAGTGCACCAACAACAATCTCGCACTCAATGCCAGCAAAATCAAGGCACTGATTGTTGACCAGGAAGGGAAAACCAGTGGTGTATGATCCAGTGACCATTGAGGATCAGAAGTGGAGAGAGTGAGCAAATTTAAGTTCTTAGGAGTCACTATCTCAGAGGATCTTTCCTGGACCCAACACACAAATGGCTTTGTGAAGAAGGCACATCAGTGTCTCTACTTCCTCAGGTGTTTGCGGAGGTTTGGCATGACATCAAAACTCTGGCAATTTTCGACAGGTGTGTGGACATCAATACCCCCAAAAGGTAATGGACAGTCCAGGACATCACAGGCAAAACCCTCAACACAGTTGAGAAAATCTACAAGGAACTCTGCCATTGGAGAGTAGCAGCAATCATCAAAGATCCAGACCACCTAGCACATGCTCTGTTCTCACTGCTACCATCAGGAAAGAGGTCCCACAAAACTCACACCACCAGGTCCAGGAACAGCTGCTAATCCTCCACCATCAGACTCCTCAATGACATACTTAATCGGGGACTCATTTAAGGACTCTTACCTTTATACTTTATTGCAGTCAGTTTGTTTACATTTCTTTATTTGTTTACATGTGTATTTGAGTCAGAAGTGGTAATTCTGCCTCGCCTTCAGGAAATAGAATCTCAGGGTTGAATGTGATGTCATGTATATACTCTGACAATAAACACGAATCTGAAAGAGAGATGAAAACTAAGAAGTGCTAAATCTGACTGTGCCACCCAAACTGAGTTAAGTAAAACATTTGAAAATATTCAAGTATTATTTCCTCCAGTGGAAAGGTACAAACTTCAAGTTAGAAATGGGATCTGCAGGGGTGGTGTCAGGAAGCACTTCTTCAACAGCATAATGGAAAGTTGTAATTCAAAAAGCTGTCAAGACTTAAGAGCTCTGAAAAAAAGTGTAAAACTGAAGTTCATTGAGTTTTCTTATTCGGCATGGGTTTGAAGCAGGGGTGGTGATGAGGGTGGATGCAGCAGACTGGTGAGAAAGTGGCTAAGCATTCAGTGCAAGATGGGTACAACAGGCTGTGTCCACTGGATAACTGCAAGGTAAGAGATGTGGGCTACTCTCATACCTGATTAAAATACTGAGAGCTAAATTGGGAAGGTGGACTTTGCCAACTGAATGCCAAGCCAGTGGAAGGATCTTCTCTGGTCTAAATAATAATGGTAATAAGTTTATTGTCATACACATTCTATAATGTACACATGCACTAAAATTCTTGTTGCAGTTGTAATGCAACACTAATATAGTAAACTAATTAGATTAAAAGAGACAAAAATACATTAGATAAATATTCACAGTAATCCAAGTGCAAACAAAAAATGAATTACAATAGAGCAGACAGCTTGTTGCAGTGTCAAAGCCTTCTATGATTACTGGGTCAAGAGGAGGTTCAAGAGATTGACAGGTCTTGCAGAGAAACCGTTGTTGAATCAAGAAGTGCTGATCATCAGGCTTCTGTACCTTCTGCCTGAAGGTAGCAGTGAGAAGAGGTTGTGACCAGAGTGGTGATGGGGGTGATCCTTTATGATGTTGGGTGTCTTCTTGTGTGAAGTCGCATAAGCATGAAAATAGGACCCTTGACCCATGGAGCACATACCAACCAAGCATCCATTTTTGCTCTAATCTCATCCTAATCAATTTTATTCTCCTTACACTTCCATCAAATCACCTCCAGATTCTACTACTTATTTGTGCAACGAGGGCAATTTTCAGGGACTAGTTAGATTGCTGAACCACATTTTCTGTGACGTGAGGGGAAAATGGAGCACCTGCACTGTCGTAGATGGAACTCGAGGTCAGGATTGAACTTGTGTCCTTGGAGCTGTGAGGCTGCAAATCTGCCAAATACACCATTGGGTTTCCCGTAATTTTTAAAATAATTTTTCAGGTACGGCCATTGTTAACTAATTGCTCTTGAGAAAATGGTGATGAGTATTCTTGAATCACTAGAGCTCTCTGGTTCAGATGTTCCCACAATACTGTTGTGGAAGAAGTTCCAGGCCTTAGACCCAGTGATAAAGAGGAAGGGGCAATATATTTCCAAACTGCGAGTTGAGGAAAATGCTGTTTTTGTCCCTATTTGTGATGGAGGTCATGGATTTAAGTCAGATTAGACCAGGTGAGTAAACTGGAGTGGATTTGTCAATGGTGAACACTGCAGACACTGGGCAATTTTTTTCCAATAGACTTCATTCACAATAACTTCGTTGATGAAGGGCTCAAGCCCGAAACATTGGTCTGTATCTTTATCTTTGCAACATGAAGTGCACTGTTTGACCTGCTGTGTTTCTCCAGCATTGTGATTTTACTCTGCAGACTTCTGTGTTTTATTTTCTTTTTATTCACATTAAATTACACTGGACCACAAAGACTTCCTGAACACTTTTTGGTGTATTTTATGGACTTTGGGCTGCTGACAATCACAAAATTCATCTTGAAATTTCAGATCATGTATTTTTTTAGATATCACATATTTTTGTGATTTCCTGCCTTATTTTAAGTCAACTTAGAAAGCTGTTTTGGATATTCCAAGAATGCCTGGGCATGCAGTCAGTGCAGGTGCTATGTAAATGTTGTCTTATGCATGGAAGGTATTTAAAGATGTTGTTGAGAATTTCCTTGGCAATGACAGAGCACCAAACCACATGCAGCTGATGGACCACATGCTTCAAGCATACAAAACCATGAAGTGCCCCTTGTCATTGAAAATTCATTTTCTTCATTCACACTTGGACTTCTTCCCTGGTGATCTTGCTACAGTCAGTGACGAACATGGTGAAAGGTTTCACCAGGACATTGTGACCATGGAAAAGTGGGATCAGGCTAAATGGAATCCATCAATGCTGCCCGACTATTGCTGGACACAACAGGCATCAGATACTGAAAAAGCAGCAGCAAAACATTTTTAGGTCATTGGAACTCACGCAATGTGTCAGCATCATTAGTAATTAAATGTGCTAAATTCAATAAAAGTTCATTTAATGTTTCTCCATCTTCTGACATGAGACACCAAATCTGAAATTATCTCTGTGTTCAGCTTGAAGTTGTCTATCATAATCCCCAATCTTTTCAGGAAACAAACCTTTTGAAATAAATTGTTGTGCAATGTGATTTACAAAAAAAAGAAACCGTTCCAAGTCTCTTTGCTCTTTTGGTGACATGCCCATATATTCCCATCATTGTAGATTTTTATATATGCTCTGTATTTACACCATTGCCTCCAATCTGGCACCTTGTCATTTCTCTCCCCTCTTTTGTTTGAGGGGCTTCCCTTCGGTTTCAGCCTCTCAATACCTGGTGATGGAAGGACTCCATATCAGCTATTGTCATCCTTTTTTGGACGATGACCCCCCCCTCCCCCCGAGGACCCAGCTCAATGTTTATGGGCCCCCTTCCATGAGAAGGAGTCAGATTTTGGTTTGTTCTGTATTATTCTCTGATTGATAATATTACAAAAATATATATTATACAAGGTGAAAATAAAACAAGGCTTCTCTTAAATATGTTGGGTCTCCCTGTTGAGAATGGCTGCTCGAAACTGTGGTCAGTCACCACAGCACCCTCATGTTGGCTACCCCAAGCCTCAGCATGAACTCCTGCAGCCTGGAATTTGCCAGTCAGCACCATTCCCAAACTGATATCTCCATGTGCTGAAAGACCTATAATTGTTGGGCAGACCAAAGGGCATCTAACTAAATGCTTCGAGTGATGGAGAGGCCAGACAAACTGTTATTGGAGCTGCACCCTTCCAGGAAAGAGGATTCTATCATGTTCCTGACACGTTGTAGTGGAAATATTTTGGGGTGAATCACTTGCTGCACGAAGCCAAAGCCTCATCATCACTTTGTCAAAGAGGGTTAGGATCGGGGGATAATGATTTTGTGAAGCACACAGCTCACAAATGTTTGATAAAAGGGAAGTGGCATTGATGAGAATACAAAAATGACAGTTTGTGACCAAAACTTTCTCAAATAAAGTATGAGAAATTGTGCCCATCTTAAACCAACATTTTTGGCATCTGTTCATAATTTAACCCTGGTATTTGCAAAGTCCAATTGCTATATTCCTGAAATATACACTCTCCCAGTTTTAATCTCAGCATTTACAACCTCCATTTCCTAGTTTAAGGCCTTTTTTGACAGCCTTTATTTTCTGATTTCATCACACTACTTTTTTTAATATCTCTTCTCATTTGATCCCGATGTTTGGAGCCTCCACCTTCTCATCCAATTCCATAATCTGTCCTTTCTTCTCAGTTTAACACAACGTTATTCACCATGTTCCCATTAACTCCTGTATTTCCAACACCAGTACTCAGCTTGAATCTGATGTCACAGCCTCTACAAAAGTTTAACCCAGGTAATTGCAGCCCTAAATCACAAATGAATTCTAATATTTGCAGCTGCTGATGTCAATATAACTACCATATTCATAAAACTTGATCCCAGTTTAACCCCAGTATTTGCAACACCAGATCCCAGTTTGAACCCCAGTAATTGCAACCCCGGATCCCAGTTTAACCCCAGTATTTGCAACCCCGGAACCCAGTTTAACCCCAGTATTTGCAACACCAGATCCCAGTTTGAACCCCAGTAATTGCAACCCCGGATCCCAGTTTAACCCCAGTATTTGCAACCCCAGAACCCAGTTTAACCCCAGTATTTGCAACACCAGATCCCAGTTTAACCCCAGTATTTGCAACCCCGGATCCCAGTTTAACCCCAGTATTTGCAACACCAGATCCCAGTTTGAACCCCAGTAATTGCAACACCGGATCCCAGTTTGAATCCCAGTAATTGCAACCCCGGATCCCAGTTTAACCCCAGTATTTGCAACCCCGGATCCCAGTTGAACCCCAGTATTTGCAACCCCGGATTTAACCTGCACCCACAGATCACAGTTTAGCCTCCACTTTCAAAGCCCCAGCAAATTCTCCCCCCGCCCCCCGCCCCCCGCCCCCCGCTCCCCGCCCCCCGCTCCACGCTCCCCGCTCCGCGGCATCCGCAGCCTCTCCCACCCGACTGGAACAGTTGTTTGCGGACTCAGAGCTTTTAAATCAATTCAGTCCTCTTTCTCCTTGGCGCTGATTGGCGGGCGCGGGTGCGGGCGGCGGGCGCGGGCCAATGAGCGCGACGGTTGCTGTGGGGTGCGCGGTGTCCTGTGGTTACGGTGTTACCCTGGGTTCAGGTCCCTCACTCTGGGAAGCCTGCCCGTCTCCCTCATCAACAGCAACAAAACAGGAAGGGGAGCGCGGCGAGAGGGCAAGGGGGCGAGGCGAGGGGGGGGGGGAGAGAGAGAGAGAGTGTGAGGGGGGGGGAATTAGTCCGGGACAGATGCAATCTCCACCAACTCTTCCCCTTCTCTTCCTTGTGAGGCTGCAGGCACCCTCAGCGCTCATGTGGTAGAGGGACGCAAGGTAAGGAAAGGGGCCGAAGGGTGAGGGTGGAGGGGAGGGGAGGGGATGAGGGGGGATGAGGGGGGGTGGGTTATTGTGCTGCATCGTGTCTGGGACTCAGTCCTCACAACTTCCCCCCACCAGCACCCAAACACACACACCCTCAGACACAAAGGCACGACTCACCCCCGGACACTCCCAGATCTGCGCGCACACACTCACTCACAGACCTTGGGGGCCGCGTTTTCACTCATGAACCTGCATTTCACTTGGGCACACTCATTCAGGGGCCCTGCCAGGGGTGGAGAAGAGTCCTGGGGGGGGGGGGGGGGGGTCCTGGGGTTTCGAGGGTCACTGGGGCAAAGACGGTCAAGGGATTAGAGGGTCACTGGGACAGTGATGGTCATGGAGCTAGAGGGTCAATAGGGCAGATGGCAATGGCCATGATTTAAGAGCTGGAGGGACACGAGGATAAACAAGATCACATGCACAAACCTGTGATTACTAAGCTGGTCATGTGGACAAACAATCATAGGTTAAAAAAAATAGTAAAAAGTAATCACTCAGAAAAATCGTGGTCAGTGTTGAGGACAGATAAAATCACACACTTACAAGCAGTCAACCAGGTCACAAATGGAATCACATGAACAATTGCATGCAAACATCCCATGCATGAACACAGTTATATGGCCGAGCATGCTCGCACAGTCACATGCAGACAGTCACGTGGGCCAACATGATTGAGTGCATGAACGCAGACATGCAGAAACACTCTGGTGGATGAACGCAGTCACCAATAATCCAGAAGAACAGAGTAAATGTTTGTGGACCAGTGGTTCTCAGACATTTTTTCACTCATGGACCCCCTTAAGTCTTTACCGAGTGTGGACCATCTATAGCACACTGCAAGTCCATGATGTGTACCAGTTTGGGATTGTGGGGGAAGGGTAGCTCAAGCCCCTTCCCAGACCACTAACAGGACCTTTGTTTTGATGGGAACTGTTTTGAGAATTTTCAATATTTTCATCAAGTTTACAATCTTGTTTCGCATTTTGTATGGACAAAATAAGTATTATTTATCCTCTCCTTGAACCACCTTGAACAAACTCATGGACGATAGCTGAGAAATACGAATGGAGACTAATGCAGTCTTTTGTGAATGCAGTGCTCTACAGAAATACAGATCGCGTGCATCCATTCGTGTCCATGTGCACATACACACTCATTCACTCAGGGGAATAAGGGCCCAGGCCTGAAATGTCGGGAATATATCTTTACCTCCCATGGACACTGCAAGACCTGCTGAGTTCCTTCTGCTGTTTTTTGTACAATGACAGAATCTGCATACTTTTGTGGTTTACTGCACATAAACACATGCACTGATGTTCACTCACACGTGCATTCAGTCACAAACTCATTCAGCGCTGTGTAAAAACACAACCCCATTCATTCACACGAACACACTTGATTACATAAGCTCATTTAATCTCACACGTTACCTTGTGAATGCAAACATGCACTCATTACATTCACTAGCACTACCAAGCTCATTTGTGTCCACTTTTGCATGTTCTTGTGCATTTACTCACATTTTCTCTCGTTTTCACACTTGTTTATTCCTTTGGACACATTTTCAAGCTCACGATGTGGTCGTACATATAATCATATGCTCATATCCTTGCTCACATCCATGTACCTGCAGATGTGCACATTCACAACCATAGATTTGCAGTGCTTAAGCACACTCTGATTCACACATGCTCTTGCTCCTCTGTTGATGCCTGTGTGCACTGACTCCCATTCCCACTGATCAGCAAAGCACTCAGCTCCACTCTTGTTCCTGCCTGCATGCACTCCTTCCTCTGTCTCCCACACTTTTTCTGATTGTGTTCTTCAACTTTAATCCCCTTTAACATTCCCCTGCTCCTCCAGCCTCATTCTCCAAAATGTCCCTTTCCCCAGTGAGATTTTGTTGTAATAATCATGAGCTGAATTGGTGCCTGAATGTCACTTGTGGAGATTTACTGGTTATTTTTTGGTGTGGTTTCTCAATCCTTGATCATTATTTGTTACTGATGTGGCCAATGCTGTCTGAGAAACTGCCTTGTTAGTTGTGCTTCCACTCACTCCCCCAACCCCCCCCCCCCCCAGCTTCTGTGTTTTCCATTTGAGAGGTGAAGAATGTAGGGTTGCAAGCCTGACAGAATGTGTGGGAATTAGATCAAGTGTTACTTGTGTGGATTAGACATGAAATGGTTGTTTCAACCTGGCTACCTGTCCGGGCCAAAAACTGAGTGCTGTGTTTGTTTTTTTAATTATGCTGGCAGTGTGAACAGTCTTCATTTCCTTTTTGTCCAAAATTATCACCTTTTAAAAGAAAAAAATGAGTAGCCTTATTACAATCATATATGAAAGCTGAATACCAACAAAATTAGCCAAGAATTATAATTTGTAAGTTCACTGAGAAGATTAGGAACAGCAGTGTTTTATTTTTAAACTCAATTTGTATTAAGCTTCTGTGCATGCTCTTTTTGGTGGTTCTTTGTGACAGAAATTATTTTAATTAGTTTTCCATTTAGGAATCAGCATTGGGTTTATTATTATGCCAGGGAAATTACAACAATTAGGTTTTAGAACTGATAATACTGTGTACAGGTCATGAATTGAGATGAACTTGTGAGTTGTGAGTATTTCATTGTTGTCATTGAACATTTGGATTGTTGAATGTAAATATGTGTTTCTGTTGGTGGCTGAAGTTTGGTGTTACATGTGAAATTGCATACCAAAATAGTATTGTCAACATTCTTGAAAATATGCACAATTAAGTCAGTGGAAAACATGAAGTAAGAAAACATTGCACTATATTTTTATACATTTATATTTCTCTTCAAAACAAATGTCAGGCAGCAAATTGTAGAACAGATGTAACTCCTACATGCTGAAGGAACAGGAATTCCAGCGGTGACAATGACAAAATGCTGTGACTAATGCTTTAAGAGCTGATACTAAAATTGAATGCTATCTATATGTAAACAGAGGCTTTGCACATTTCAAGATGTGTCCCACAATCACTGTGAAACTGAGTGCTTGTGTACTGCCAGGATGTAATACAATCAAGGGGTTCAGCTTTCATAAAGTGTGAGAGCGGAGTTCAGTGGTTTGTGAACATCAACTGATTCAAGCCCCTAAGATTGGGTTACAGTTTGTAACTTACTCCAACACAGCTGTTTTTGTGGTAGTGTGCTTTTTGTACTTGCTGGTGGTTAGAGTGCTGTTGGATCTATTGTTTGCTGCTGCTTTTCTGATGGCTATAGTGGAATGAAGGGCATAGCAGCTGTCATGGTGAAAGATCTAAAGTATGTATTTTATGACACTGACCTGCCACAAAGGACAAATTCCCACATGGCAGCTATATATTACTTAATAAATAGCCGTGTGGTGAAGCATGTCTGAAGGGCTGTGCAAGCCCTTGTGATTTTCTTTCTCGTCCAGTTTTCTTCCTTCATTTACTGAAAGCATCGATTTGATGCCTTAATTTCATAGGTGAACTCCGGGTACCTTTTGTTTTGTTTACGGAACTTGATAGTGCATATTAGTTCTGAGGCATCGTGGCTGAGCCTGGTCCTTTTCGTGTCTGACATCTGATTTCCCCCCCCCTCCCTTTTCTGCAATGTACATTCCACTAACACATCATGAACCCGACCAAGGATTGAACTTCTGATTTTGAGCACCATTTTTCATTTCTCTTTTTTTCTTCTTACCACATCACCCTCCCCACAACTGACATTCAAAAACGAGTCAGATGCCATGAGCGCATGTGGTTTTAAAACATAATTTGTTTGTGTATTTATAAAATGATCAAAGTCCGACGAGCAAAACCTTCTGTGGTGTGAATGAGTTTTTTGAATGTGGGTAAGGCCATGTATAATCATCACAGATTTCTTTTATAAGGAGAGACTGTAGTGAGCCAAAACTTAATTTTAAATGAAGACTGATTTGCATACATTTTTAAAATTGTACAGGTGGAGATCTATGGCAAAACCAACCTGTTTTCAATGATCCTTTAACTTCTCTGTTCACGGACAAGCAAAATATTACCACTTTTGATGCAATTTAATAACTTGCATTTCTGTCTTACTGTCCTCGTCCTCTTGTACAGTTGAGCTAACTGAAGAGCATTAATAAAAGTTGCAGGTTTGTAAATAAAACTGGGAAACATATAAACTAAATGAAGAAACTTAAATGAGGGTAGTTTCAAAACAAAAACTCACTGGTTCTATTGCTGGGCTAATAATCCAGATTAATTTCAAATCCTGCTTTGAATGATATTTTTATTAATATTTAAGAAAATAAGCTTAAAATATGTCATCAGCAAGGATGTGTGAAATTGTGAAAATGAATGTGTGACCATTGTAAAATGGAGCTGATTTGAAATGATACTGCATCCATGCCTTGGCAGGCTTGCCTTTGATTTAAAAATCCCGACCTCTTTTAAACACCATCATGCCTTGTTCATCCTCATCTCTGTGTCTGTTCCAGCCAAACTACTCTGAGAGGACTATTTTCCCCCAATTATCTCAAAAATTATTAAAGGCATCTGGTGTTTGTAAATGATTTTGAATTATAACTTTCACAAACAATATGTGAATTTTTTTCATTCATGAGGCATTACAAAGAGATAAATGTTTAGTTAATTGGAACAGTAGTTAATGCAACTCAAGTTATTTTCTTTGTCTTGTCTGCACGTGTGAGCCATTTTGCAATTTGTGTACATACAAGCTTAAAACCAGTGAGCAATGAACTGCATGCACCTTAGGAATTGGTCCCTGACCATCTGCTGTATCATGAAAAATACAGCTTGTGTTTTAGGTTTTGCATGAATGTGTAGGAAGGGTGTGACATTCCTTTTGTTTGTGTTCAAATGCAAATAATCGTTAGATTGCATAAATATGTAGGTACTTGCTCAAAGGCACACAGGAAGAGTAGATGAGCACAATTTCAAATGCCAAAATATTATCTTTGATATGCTGGTTAAATCTGCCCAATGATTGCTCTCCAAAAAATTAGTTCAAGTTAATAGCTTGTAATGATGTTAAGGAGTGTAATGTGGTTTTTGTATGCATTTTGAACTGAGCATTTAAAAGTTTGCAACTTGTGTTGCATGGAAACATTTTGTTAACTTGCACCTAGTATTTTTAAAAGTATTCATACCTTGCTTTCTGACCTTTTATATGTGATTGACTTCCCTGAGCCATGCACATCAAGGGACACATGATAACATATCTATTGTAAACAGATCCATCCATCTAGAGCATATAATCTACTTGTAAAAATGGTTGTGTCAATATTTCTGTTTATTTACAGAAGATCACTTATTGAAGCTACTTTGTACATTGCACTGTTTCTTAAAGATATGGGGCTGGAACTATTATCGGTGGAGGTGGGGTTCAATTTTTATGTTTGGAGACAACAGAAACTGAGCACTGAACAGTTGGTGGCTTTGTTTTTGAAATTGTCTCATTGATGATGAACTCCATTTGCCAAAATTGAGCTGAATTTTGTGGCAAACATCAGTGCCCCCTATTCCCTCCCCCAAAAGCTCAGTCCTGTTATTTACCCAAGAGACCAACAACTTGAGGATTTCTGTGTGGACGTGGAAGACCTGAGAATGTGGTCAAGTATTCCTAGCTTTTTTTTCTGTCTGCAATCCACTGGACTCCTCTCAGAATCTAGAATAGGAACGCAATGTTGTGCCAGTTTTCCACTGAGCCGGGAATCCACCTGCATATCTTGTTTGAATTGGATCAAGTGCAGGAAGTGGTTGTTTCCCCATTTATTTCAGTGGAAGAGGACTGCTGCAAGAGGATCTTTTTATTTGTTTGACTATAAACATCTTTAAATTTAATATATTTGTTTATTTTAAATTAAATCCTTTAATTTTAGTGTTTATGCCATTGATAATCAATGTCTGTTACTTAAGGAGAGAAAGTGGCTTAACCGGTTGTCAATTTTCAGTTTTCAAATGGATGGAGCCCGTTTTGTCCCACTCGCCCTCCACGTAATCCCATTATGTCGAGGGAGTGTATGACGATATGCGGGGCCTCTCTGCTGAGACTGTTCAAGTGGACTGCACTGGGGAAGTCTGAACTGTGGCGGGTTAGGGTGAGCATGAGAGTCGTACTGCTTACTTCACACTCTGGGCTTTGTTTATTGGTGTGTGTCAAGCTTTAAAATATTCTCTCCCTTTTTCTTCCCTTTAATGCTTGGTCTCTTTGGGAGGACTGCCATTCCAGAAGGTTATATGCATTATAATTTTTCCCTTCACAGGCTAGATTTATGTTGGTTTACAGTAAAATATGAAAATGCAGACACTATGTTTCAAGTAAAAACACAATGCTGGAGAAACTCAGCAGGTCAAACAGTGTACTTGAAATAGCAAAGATAACCAACGTTTCGGGCTTGAGCCCTTCGGGTGCCTGCCTACATTTTGCTTATACCTTAATGAAGGGCTCAAGCTGTATAAAGTACATCGTTTGACCATCTGAGTCTCTCCAGCATTGTGTTTTTACTTTTATGTCTTTTGTTTGGAAATGTGTGTTTCAGAACTGAGACTTAACTTGCTCCCTTAGTTAATGAGGATAATTAGATTGGCCTTATCTATGTACTAGTAAAGATTAGTTGATTGAGCAGAGACTGATGATTAATCCAGTTTGTCTCTGTTCCACTTTACAAACTCTCATTAAAGACTTTTTGTCATAACAGCATTGTAAAATAATGAAGGGTGATCATTCACAAAGTTAACATCTCAGCTAGAAAGATGTGAGACGAAGCAGATTATTGGCAGTTGTGTTCCATCACTTTGTATATCCTGTTCTGTAGTGAAGGATAAAGTGGAGGGGGGGGAGGGGTGAAATCTTTTAAAATGGCATCTCCGCATCAATATACAATACCCAGAACCTGCGGTCACCACTCAATCGTATTGTTTAAATATTTGTCCAGATTTCATACCTAACTAAGTTTGCTTCAAGCCGAAGACTTGCATAATTCAGGCTGCAGGGCCCTTTCCATCCCCATTGACATCACTTTATTATTCATGTCTCGACTGTAAATGTTGGTCGCTAATACAGGAGATGTGGACAAAGCGATTCTTTCTTCACCATGGTATACTTGACCTGTTACAGCAAGAGTTCTCGGATCACCTAAGTTACACATTTACAATCCTATCTCATTTACCAACCCCAGTCTGGATTAAAAATATTTACAGTCTTAAGATAACTATTTATACTATGTTCCTTCTACTGATATACACACTCTCATCTACAAATGTTGTCATCTTGTTGGAGCAGATTTGAAGGGGCAAATATCTATTCTGACTCCCATTTCTTATTTCATTCTGACAGTCATCACCAGCACTTGAGCAAATATAAAAGGTACCTTTTGAGGTGTTTTTGTGCTCCAAGCTATTGGCAAATAGATCTTGTGCAACCAACCTGTCAAGTTATTTAAGGCAAACTAAACATTGAATTTCATGTCTCGTTTGATGTTGCCAGTGGTTGCTTGAAACTTTGTCAAACTGTGGTGTCGCTAGGATGGTAATTTAAGAGTGCCATTTAACAGTAGCATCCAGTGAAAATTCACCAGACCACACATGATGAGAAATGCTAGTTACTTTCCCACCTGCAGATGGGTTAAGTACCAACATGTCTTTAGATCTACCCTATTGCTTTGTTATTGAGATTTCACACTAAACAATAAGTCATTTACGTTTTTTACACAGCTGCTATGTTCTGGGAAATTATTCCCAAATTTCCAGAACGCAGACATGTAAAAAGATCAGAACGGAAATGAGGGACTCATTCCTGATCTGAAATTTTTACGTCCTGGACCCCGAGAAATTTTTACGGAATGCCTGCAGTCTAAACTGAACTGAAAGTAATCTGCAGCAACGGGCTAATGAATAGGATGTATTCATATGACGCACGATGCAGTAGCGCTGACTGCAGACCCGAGTGTCTTGGGCATTAGCATGGGTCCCGAAAGCTCACAGTCTGTTTGGAATCCATGGTAATCCCAGGAAACACTGGATTTAAACCTGTTCCATTATTGGGGACATTTGTGCTTATTATCATGAGATATTTATTTCCATGTATTTCGAGTACCCGTCCAATCTCCCTATAACGTGGATCTTGCATGTTATCCCTTAGAAATTGAAAGATTTTTTTTTCTTTAAAACCAATCTGGGAGTTTAAGGGATGAATTATCATTTTACTTCCTTTCAGAATCAGATATATAACTGTTGATGCTGAAGGGGGATTTGAACACTTGACCTGCAAGCCCTGGGGATTACTGGGGCATTTTCTGAACGGTCTGGTGGGCCGAGCAGTTGCTGATGTTGAAGAGGGGACCAGGTTAAACCCAAGGCACTAGTCCCCATTACATGACACTCATTTCCAACAATAGTCATGCAGTAAAGTTCAATGCGTCCCCAAATAATTGGGGAAGAAAATTGGGCAAATGTTTCATAAGAGGGGCTGCAATAAACTTTAAAGATAATTGGTGCCATCTGCTATGCAGGGTTGACAAAGGCGGTCATTTCTTGCACTGACATGTTTTTATATGAATGCAAAAAATCGTAAAGGGCAGAAAATGTCTGAACATTGTCCTGAAGAATGAATATAGGGATCTAAAAGGCAGGGAATTTATATCCATTGAATAAAACGTTGATACAGCAACGCTTTAAGTCCCACGCAGGTTATACATCAAGGTTGACGCAGTTGCATCCCATTTCCAGCCTACGTAAATACCACACTTCAGGTATTCAGTCTAAACCCGCGGTGATATCCAGATATTTTGTGTTTTGGTCCTGTGTGAACAGCCACTCTGGAAGGTAGGTGAGACAAATCCAAATGGGGAAAAAAGTAAGCTATATGTAAAAACATTGAGACCAGTTAGGATTTTACCTGAGACAACTGTGAAATGTAGAAAGGTCTGAGGTCAGTATTGAAAGATTTTTAAGTGTCTTTTTCTGATTTGCCCTCTCCCATTTTCCCTCACTTTAATTGCTAGTTGTATACAGTATATACAACAGTATATATATTTGGATTTCATCCTAAAATTTGAGACCTTTGTGTAGAGAGCAACTGTCAGTTCCCCACATTTCTTGATATTTAGCCATAGTGGTGGTAATGGGGTTCATACATTTTCCACCTACACCCCCTCCCCCTCTCCAAAAGGAACAGATCCCTTTGTTTCTCAGTGTTAATGCCTTTAGATTTTATGTGCTCATCTGAATGATGATGTAATCCTGATTATTGTACTGCTTAGGCTGTTCTACCAGGATTGTGGATGACTTGCTCTCACTCGAGTTGTCGTTCTAAGAAGGCTGATGAAACCGATGTGGTTCCTGGAGTCTGTTGTAGATGTGGCTGCAAATGCTGATGGTGTGTTCACTCTGAAATTTACTGGATTACTGTATTCTCTTGATTAGGAAAAGCCCCAGGTTCATAGTGCCATAGCAGATGTTACTTTTCCATTTTCCGACCTCTTCAATGAGACTGACTGGAATTTTCAGGGATACTTTTGAGAACATTCTTTTTTTTTCACACCATCTTGAAGCAAGTTTCTCTGACCTCTTGGAAATGTCTTGCTGTGACTGACTCTGGAGTAAAGTTCCCGTTTTGAAAATGTGGGGTTCTTCACGTTAGTAAAGTGGCCTTCCCATCAAGACTGAGTTTCATTAGAACTTCTGCTGAAGATTTAGACCTGAGAGGGTAGCAAGACATTGATTTGCTTATATCAACAGCGAGTTTGTTGAGGAGGCAAGACCAGTGGAATCACTGCAGTGTGTGCTAATTCTGCTCTGGAGAACCTGTGTCTCCACATCTCCACAGTATACAGGAGAGCAGGGGTCACTGCCAACATTAGATAAACTGGGAAAGTGAGCCAAAAAAATGACAGATGGAATTTAACTTCAGTAGGTTTAACCAGGGAAGGAATTACTCTGTGAATGGTGGGGCCCTGGGGAGTGTTGCAAAAGAGACGTGATATAGATACTTTTCGGCAGTGTGGCAAACAATGTTCCCTCTAATTTTTAGTAGTCAGTGTGCACAAAAATCTTGTGCAAATCTTTTTTTTCCTGTGACAAAAGTATGTGTCCACTGAATGCTTGTGCAATGTAAACTTGAAACTGTTTCAAGATAATTTTGGCTTAGACTCTCTCTCATGGCTGATAAAACTATATTGGCATGTTTTAATATAATACAAGGAAGATTAACTACTTATTTAACCAACTAACTACTTAACAGGAACAGTTAAGAGATTATTTTCAATAAGTATAATTATTAATTACTACATTATCTTTGGTAACTGATCTTTTGTGCACACATTAATTTACTTTATGCACTGGTTTCTCAGCTTAGAGAGAACAGTTCATCAATCTGGGCATTGAGAACAAAATATTAGGGCATCATGTTACATCTGCACAAAATGTTGGTGAAACCACACTTGAAATATTGATGCAGTTTTTGTTACCAGCTCGAGGAAAAATGTGAAGGTGGAAGGGACGTCTAAAAGATTCTTACAAATGTTTCAGGGACTGATAGACTTGAATTATTAGGATGGGCTGGGACTTTTCTCCTTGGAGTGTAAGGGGCTGCAAGGGAACATAAAAGAGGCTATAAAATCATGAAGTGTGCAGATTTAAAAAATAGTCATTGCTTTCTTCCCAGGTTAGGGGAATTTAAAACTAGAGGGCATGATTTATGGTGGACAGGGGAAAGATTTGAAAGGGACCCAAGGCTGGTGGATGTATGTAAATAGTTGCCAGAGGAAGTGGTAGAAATGGGGCAGTTGGGCTGCTCAAAGCACACTTCAACAGGTGCGTGGATAGGAATCTAAGAGGGATATGGGCTGAATGCAGGCAAATGAGATGAGCTTGGTTGCATGAACAAGTTGGAGGGCCCGTGTCCATGCTGTGGAACTCTGTCTTTTTTGCTCAGATGCCCAAAGCCTGTGGGTAGTTGTAAATTTTCCAATTTCATGCCTACCTTTTCTGATGTATGACTTCCAAGATATGGAAACTGGTGAACCTTCCCCGGATTCAAGGAATGAATCAACAATGACTTTACACTTGGCCTCCAAATGTGCATAACTGCAAACTTTATCTGCCCACTGCATCTCAATACTGGGGTTGGAGTGACCTTGGTTTTGGAGAGAAGGTGATATGTGTTAAAAATTTCCTGTTAGTACTCAAGATTTCTTAATTTCAGTCGCATGTGTAGTCCTGTACTTTCTTTCACTAAAGACAAGTGAATAGTTCAGCTTTGCTTTGTCGAAAATAGAAGTAATCTTGAGCATTAGTTCCCCAGGTGTTCCTTCCCATACCTGGCTGATGTGATCTGTGCAAGTTGATTCCTGGTTCAATGGTGTTAGTTGGATATTAATTTAGTCAGATTTGTTCTTTAATTTTTTTTTTAAATGTTTGTTTTATGAATTTGTAATTTTTAAGTTTTAAGGTAAAAATCAAAGATAAGAATCTGGAATTTATTTTGGTTGCAGATGCTTTACTGTGTTATGAGGCCTTTTTATAGTGGGGGAAAAAAGCAAATGCATAGATGGATATTCTCCGCCTTTACATTGCTTTGTTTAACTCACCTTGTTGAAAGCTCCAAGGGCAGATTCAGGATGCAGGCTCCGATCCGCCTCACTGGGAGGTTAGATTGAGAGTTGGAGTGACTCTCTCCACCTCTTCCATGAAGGCTTTGCCGCTGAAAGCCACTGTGAAGGGGTGGGCTGATGATGTCACGCTGACATCATTACGTTGCACAAGAGATTTGCCTGAGTCCTAAGACTCCTTGAATAGGTGTTCTTACCTGCTCTTTGGTTGCCATATCCAGTGTAGGCCACTTTCCTTTCTCGGTGCGTTTGGAAGACGTCACGATGATGGGTGAGGCTACTGCACCATTCGCCCCACCTCCCTCAGCCCTGAAAGACGACTCCAGACGCTGCTCAGTAAGAAAGCAACGCTGGATCCGCCTTGTAGGCTTTCTCCATAAAAAGATAGGTTCCATTTTTCTTCTCATTGAGCTGCCTTCAAGGTGGCGTTACACCATAAAAACGGCTCTAGTAAACATAAAGTCTGAAAACCAGTAAGACCAGAAGGAGGCTGGAGTCAATTAGCACTTTCAGGTGGCCAATTGCCCCGCATGTAAAGCCACATATTTAAGCAATATGCGGCTATTTTGAGGCCACCTGAATGTGCAGGAGGTGCTCTTGAGGCGAGCTACGTAACCCTCCTCCGAGAGGGAGAATCAGCTCAGCTCAGTGGCTCCCCCAGCCACCTGAATGCAGCGGATTGAAAGCGGATGTTAAAGGGTCAGGCTGCTGATCACAGCTGACACTGGCCAGGAGCCGGAGTGTGCTCAGAGCCGCATCCTGTGCAGCTGTGTCCTTCAGGTGGCCAGCATTGCGCTTGAAACACTGTCACCTGAACGGCAATTTAAAGCTTCTGCTTCTTCAGGCGCATTCTTAGCATAGAATACACCTGAAAAAGCCTTATGTCAGCTTCTGTTCAAATGAGGTGTAAGGAGGAGTGATATCAAGGATTGTGAGAAGGTGGTGCTGTCTTAACTTGTAATCACACTTTGGAATTTATTGTTTTAATGCATGGAAAATCCTAAGCATACACTCGGATGACACCAACATTCCTTCAAAGGGAGGATAACTTGATATTGGGTGTGTTTCTCCTGTGAATTGTTCTGAATCCTCAAATGCTTATTACTTTAATAGACTTCCAAAAATACAAATAGCAAGCAAGAATCCTGATTGACAGATAGCTGCAAGCACACACGACACTTGCAGTTTCCAATGGACTTTTTTTGGGTTCTGAGTGACAATTCCTATCATCAGAATTTTGATACAATGTGTTAACCACCAGAAGGGACATGGATGATCTATGTCTGACCAGTGCAGTGTCTGAAGTATGCAGTATGAATCTGTTGACTCTGTTAAAATAGTTAATTCATTATAAAAAAAGCAAGTGCAGAAAGCAAAGTGAGAGGATAATGAAAGATGAGAGAGGCAAAATGAAAATATACAAGTTCTCCAAAAAATAATTTTAATTATCTATTGGAATGACTCTGTATGTCTACTTGTCAATTCATTTATTCTTGAAATTCCCTTACTCTTAAATGGTCAGGGCTAGTCTTGGCACATTCAGTTGTGAATACTACAACTTCACGTTCTTCATTTGTAGTTATAGCCCCTTTCACACTTTGCTGTGGGAAAGTCGCAGCGGTAGGGGTAGAGAGAGAGGAAATAGCAATAGCTGACAATTTTGAACAGTGTGGGAAAGTTGGTAGCACACAATTATAAAGACTGTGGGGGGGGGGGGAAGCAGTGGAGGACCTCACTTCCCAGAATGCTGTGTGGTGGAGAAACCCCTCCATAAATGCATCCCACTAAATTGGCTGTTCAATTTCTCAGGATAGGAATGGGGATTTGGCTTTTCAGACTTGATCACTCCTAACTGGGACAGTGAATGCTTTCACACTTGCAAGGAGCCATCCCCGGGGTGAGGACTGTTCTACCTTCTACTGGTGATGTCATGAGGCATCGAGCGATGGTGGACCTGCCCTAAATCCTGATCTTATATTTGAACAAAATTAATCATTCCTAATTATAAACATGTACAGCACATTATTAACCCTTCAGCCCCTGTTGTTCTTATTCCAACCTATATAAACTTTTATAAAGGACCCTGGTAAAGTACTTGGAATAAATAGCAATAGCAGACAATTTTTAAACAGGGTGGAAAAGAAGGTAGTACTTTAGCTCTCAATTTACATAACATAGGAAAGTTTGTCGCACTATAGCACACAATTTACATAACGTGGAAAAGTTGGTAGCACTCTCACATACAATTTATAAATACTATTGTGAAAAAGCGATGGTGGACCTGCCCTCTCGGAATTCCATGCGGCAGTGAAAGGGTTATGTGACCGCTGCAACAATGGAGCATTTGTAGAGGAGTTTCTCTGCCGCATGGCATTCTGGGAAGTGAGGTCTGCCATTGCTTTTTCCCACTTATAAATAGTGCGCTATAGTGCTACCAACTTTCCCACGCTGTTTAAAATTGTCCGCTGTTGCTATTTATTGCTATTTATTTCCTCTCTCTCCCTCGCTGCGACTTTCAGCAAAGTTTATACCTTCATTTTAATCTTTTCTTCCTTCATGTTCCTGCACTCACTCAAAAACTTAGGTTATTTCAATCCCATAATGCAATTACCTGTTTCACATTTGCCTGATTGCAACACCGGTGTCTGGAGATGCCGGGGATTGTACGAGAGGTCAAGGCCGTCAATCACCGGCTTCAGATGACGTCATCCCTAACATCAAAGTACTCGAGATGGCAGAGGCCGACAGCATCGAATCCATGCTGCTGAAGATCCAACTGTGCTGGGTAGGTCATGTCTCCAGAATGGAGGACCATCGCCTTCCCAAGATTCGTGTTATATGGCGAGCTCTCCACTGGCCACCGTGACAGAGGTGCACCAAAGAAGAGGTACAAGGACTGCCTAAAGAAATCTCTTGGTGCCTGCCACATTGACCACCGCCAGTGGGCTGATATCGCCTCAATCCGTGCATCTTGGCGCCTCACAGTTCGGCGGGCAGCAACCTCCTTTGAAGAAGACCGCAGAGCCCACCTCACTGACAAAAGACAAAGGAGGAAAAACCCAACACCCAACCCCAACCAACCAATTTTCCTTTGCAACCGCTGCAACCGTGTCTGCCTGTCCCGCATCGGACTTGTCAGCCACAAACGAGCCTGCAGCTGACGTGGACATTACCCCTCCATAAATCTTTTTTGCTTTCACACTCGGCACTTTAACGGCCGATTGGCAGTTAATTTCTGGGATCACTTGCAAGTGTGAAAGTGACTTGTGTCAAGTCTGTGGGTGATGATACAACAATAGTGCAGTTTCTCCTTTCTGATTTTTGTGCTAAATGTGAAGCTTGCTTGATTAATACCATAATAGCTGTGTTATACTCAGTGTTATTCTTAACAGTGAGTCTGGAACAATTGAAAAATAGCATTGTTTAGGCAAGAGTCCCTAATTGCATAAAATTTTAATTGTGGTTGGGTTATAAATTCATGCAAATATATTTTGCTTGAATTTAAAAGTAAATGAGATATTTTGAATATATTTGAATGAAAAAGGAATGGCCCAAATTTCATTTGTCACCAAATCAAGTTTAATTTCAGGTTTCAAATTGGCAGCAATTGATCTTTGCAACATACAAATGTTGCCCTGTAAAATGATGTAAGGAAAGATAATTTCAGCCAGAATATTAGTTTTTAAAATTTATGCCAGATGATATCTGGCTTTTTCAGACATTCAGTTAAAAAAGTTAGATATCAATATGTGGCAAGAAGTGGAATGAAGAAAATGGCATTTCCCATCCTTTATTTGGTCAAGCAATGTTTCCTCTATGATTCTATGGTGCTACTAATAGCAACTTCTCACCCATACATGAAGCAGATTTGTTGTCGTAAATGCACCCCAGTGTGCTTCGTGGGAGTGCTTTAAAATATCAGAAGTTGCCACAAGAAACCAAAAGCTTGGTAAAAGAAGCTGTGAGTGAAAGTACGGAGGTAACCAAGAAATCCTATTGTGTCCACATTATTTGTTTGCATGATTTTTTTTAACATTATTAATAATCAAGTTTGCCAAGGGGTAAATGAAATGTCATAAAATAGAATTATTTGAATTTAGGCAGGATGGAATTTCTTTCCATGAAACGAAAAGCAGGAATCAGCATCTCGTATTCAGCCCCTTCCTTTCCTGCTGTGCCATTCAACAGGATGATGGCTGATCCATTATTCCCCATGTCCACTTTCCTGCCCTTTCTACCTGACCTTCCGATTATAAACTTGTCCATGTTAGTCTTAAATATTCTTACAGCTTCTGCCTCTGTGTGTCAAGGAGTTCCAAAAACTCAACTAGCTGAAATAAATTCTTCATCTCAAATCAGTATTCCCATAATCTGAGGTCATGCCCTGTGCTTTTGTATTCTCCCATGAGAAGAGCCATCCTCTTAAAGAAAATCGTGTGTTTTCATTAGATTGCCTCTCATTCGCACAGTTTACCAGTTTGTTTAACTTTTCCTTGTAGGATGATCCCTCCATTTCTGCGATAATTTAAGTTGAACTCCTGTGAAATAATAGCTTTCTTTAAACAGGGACGAAAATATTTCACACTCCTCTGGCTGAAGCCGCATTAGTACCTAGTGTATTTGCAGTAAGGTTTTTCCCCGTCACCATTAAAGTTAGGGCAAACATTTGATTTGTGTTCCATGTCACCTGCAGCACTTTTATGGAGACGAGTGAAACACAAAAGTCTTCAGAAACTGTGATTATCATAAAGATGCCCCAAAATACTGGAGCAACTCAGCTGGTCTTGCAGAATCCATTGCAGGAAAAGATATATGACCGATATTTCAGCCTGAGCCCTTCTTCAAGGAATAATCAAAGAACAGGAAGGTGTACGAATAAAGACTGATCTCTTCCCTTTTCCCTCTGTCTCCTTTCACAGAGCCAAAATCAATTCTCACTTCTCCTCCAAATCCAATCCACACCTTTTGTTGGTCTGGACTTCTCCTCTGGCCAGTCTCGCGGGTTCTTGTTCTTTTCTTTTTCCTTGAAGAAGGGCTCGAGCCCGAAACGTTCGTAATATATCTTTAACTCCAATGTTCGCTGAGAGACCAGCTGAGATCTCCAGCATTTCTGTGTTTTTTCATGGACAAGAACCTCCCTAGTTCTGCACCTTTTTATATTTTTTTTCACTTAAGTAATGCTCATTTCTGTTGTTCTTTCTTCCAATGACATAACATTTTCTCACCCTGCACACTTTCCCCCTATTCAGCCACATTTGTGTGTCACTGACCATTTCTATTTCCTATACCTGCTATTCTTGCACTGTGCATAAGTCAGACAATAACTTCATGCAGTTAGCACTGTGGATTGGTGGGCCACAGGAATGTAGCTAATTTAGTTAAGATGTTCAAACTCATTTTACTCTGAATTTGTACAGCTGGCAGAATGAGAGGAGCCTTTCATCTCATCAGTCTGGCCTGTATCTGAACCCTAGTCTCAGATGAAAGGGGGCAGTATGTTAATCCACTGTGCTAAACAGTCCAACTCAAATTTGTTTTCTGAGCAAAAGTCTCATTGTGAATTGGTGATTTATATGAAACTTTTATCGTTTTTCTTCATGATCACCTGCATGTGTCTTGCTTTAAAAAAATGTTTTGTTTCCAGTCGGCTTCACTCTCTAATTGTTGATGATGGTAGAACTGTCCATTCTATTCTTTTCAGCTTGTTTTGCAGATCCGGTGACCTCCCCCCTCCCCCCTCCCCCCACTGTTCACCCTGTCCTGGCTCTCTTGTAACACTCATGACTGCCCACCATTTCCCTTGCTTCCTTCCTGATTCATCCCTTCACTCTTCCTACTACAAAATAGTCCATGATGCAATCTTGCTGAGTAAAGTAAAACTTTGAAACTGTATATGATGAAAGGAAGGCTGATGTTTTTGAGAGATCTCTTCATTTAAAATGACAAAAATGTATGTATTGTAGTTCTGCGATGGTACAGTGATCAAGATGTTTCCCAGATTTAAGCTTTGTGTGGTAGAAAATGACTGAGAGAGAAAAGGACAGCAAAGGAAGTCACCAATTAAATTTTTGGAGAATGTGCAATCTCATTGTCAGGTTGTAAATATTTAGCTTATCTCAACTGGTATAATGCCACATGAGGTTTGAGGTTTTCAACTACATTGAAGTTGCTTTCCTTTTGATTTCAAATTAAAGCAATGTGTAAGCGTCAAGCCAGGCCTGATTTGGCCTTGTCCTTTTTGTCTGCTGCTGTATGGAAACTGCTTCAATACAGTCGAGGTAGTGACATAAATTTGAAATTGGAGGTTTACCTCAAAGCTGTGCTAAAGAACATACAAAATTTCAAGTGTTTTCAATTGGCTGCAGTGACTCATTATTACAATTTGGATTCCTCAGTGTTTAGACTGCTTGTTAAAAGAGTTTATTCTGACCTATCCTAAATATGAAGATCAATCTGCTACATTTACTGAAATGGTAATTTGTTTTTTTTCCTCTCTGATAAACCCTTCTCCATCTTCCTGTGTCTGTCCATCAATGTTGTGGATCCTCCTGTTTGCAGGCTCAGTTATTTCCTGAGTTATTAGGATTGGCAGCAGAAAAGAGCCAAGCACTGACTTGTGAGAAATGGCTTCAAAACTATCTCCCATCTTCTGGTATTTTGTCTAAATTAAAATCATGGTATGTCAGTTGGTTACAAGGAGAGTTTTTAAATTTTTCAGTTTTAACTGATAATAATGGAAAAGCTTCACCAAAGGCCTGGATTTAATTTTTTTTGGGTCATAATTAGCAGTTAGGAAAGATTAAAGATTCTTGTTTATCTCTTTTTGTGTGTATTTCAATTTAAAAAAAATCTGTCATTCTAATTGCTTGTACATGTTGATACAGGAAAGAGTGGATTGGCCTTTCTTTAACCTTTTGTAGTCTTAATCCTGGTAATCTGCATATTTGATTCTTTGCCAGAACATGCATACAAAGTAATGGTATGGTGACATCAGTGTCACTGAGCTCATGATAGCTGAGTTTAGGAATTTAAAAACCACCATGACAGGAAAGTAAAATTACACTCATTGAGCATGCCTCAATCTTTCTCCCAATCTCTTTGACGGTTGCTGAAGACTAAGTGCATTTAGGAATCCCCATCTATTTTTAAAAGAAGCATCATCTCATCTTGTGGATTTATCAAATTTTGCAGCAGTATTCCTTTTCTTTTTGCTGGCTGCATGGAACTTGTGTATTCGAAAATGGCACCATTACTGACTTTAAGAGTTCTGAGAAATAATTCGATACGTCTGTCATCAAATGTGAATAGTTGAAACAGTTTTTTTATATATATCCAGGGATGTGCAGATAGAAAGACTTATAAGTTTTCCTTCAACTGAGTAGGTAAAATCAGTAGCAGAATGTTGTGAAATATCACCTTGGAACATTAATTTTATTGAAATTTCTGAAGCCTTTTGCAAAGTACATTTTTGTTCAAACTCAAAAGGAGTATTTGCTTGTGAAAATTTGTGCCATAGTTTAGTATCGCACCAGTTACTCAGATTTTCATTCTATATCAAGGGGTTTACAAACTGGATTGTAACATGAGTTTAATTTGCCAATTTGGCAGGTTATATTCCCGTGTACAGGCCAATTGATGGGTTGAATTAAAATAAAAACTGAATGGGTAGGCCAACCACCTTTCCCAGGCCCTGTCTCACCCTTTTCCCTGTCTCCTTTTGCACAGACTTAATAAATTTTCACCTCTCCTCTTATCATATCTAATTAACAACTTTTGATGGTCTGGATTCCTCCCCCACCCAGCATTGTCTGAATCCTGAGATTTCCAACTCTTGGCTCCTTCAGCTTATTCCTTGAGGAAGGTGCTCAGGCCCGAAACATCGGCAATATATCTTTGTCAAATCCTATGAAAGACTGAATGAGATCCTCCAGCATTTCGGTGCATTTTTGCTACAATCGCAGCATCTGCACACTTTTGTGTTTTGCAGAGTGGTTGAAGGAGTCAGAATATTATAGGGGTTCAGACAATACAAACAAGCTGTTTGCTTTGCTGTCTAAATTTTGATGTTATTCATTCCTCTATCACTTGCTAAACTCTTTTCAATATATGAACTCTTATATTTTGCAGAATGTGGGCACATCTATTGCCATCCAGATGTTTGTCAGTGCTGCTGTGATGGGATAGAAAGATATGTTTTTCGGAGATAAATTGGAAAAGCTTTGTAAGAGTAGGTCACATACAAACACTTTAAAACAGATCTTATTTAAAATACTGGAGCTCTGCCCCATGCTAGACATGTTGGGGCCAACAGCCTTTGCAAGAGCTTTGGAGAGTGCCCAAGAGACTTCACTAATGGATTGTTGGTTACAAGAAGGCAACAAATGAAAGAGCTTGTCGGAGCTGCTTCTGTCTGGAGAGTCATGTGGTTTGGCAAGCAGAGAGAGTCAAACAGGCTTTTTCTCTGTGTGTGTGTGTGTGTGTGTGTGTGTGTGTGTGTGTGTGTGTGTGTGTGTGTGAGAGAGAGAGAGAGACAGACAGATACACACACACACACACACACACACACACACACACACACACACCCAGAGATCACTTCTACAGTGTAACAGCCAGCAACACCAGCTGGGACTGGAACAGGCCAATCTGGCAAGCTTGAGGAAAGCCCTATTTGGAAGACGGCCTGGTCAAAGCCCTTGTGGTTCATGCAAGAGTAGAGGACTGGCTGCCTAATGGTTCACTTGGAATAAGAGAAACAAAAAGTAATTCTGTGGTGACCTGAAAGAAAGTGGCTATCATCTGGAGAACCCTGAAGGGGCAAGTTTCGTCAGCAAGACACTGAAGTGGCTGATGGAAGTACATCAGTTGTGGATGTCCTGGAACAAAAAAATCTCTCACTGAAAACCAACAAGAACCTTCCTGAGTGGAAACCATTTACCTTTCAAACACCAAAGCCTGGTAAACTTAATAAATGTTAAATTATGTGCACAGTATAAGAATTGCCTGCAACCAATGAACTTGGAGGAATGAGAAGTGAAATGGACTGTGAACCAAAGAATTTTTCTGAACTCAGACACTCATTACACACACGTGCACTTAGAATTAGAAGGGGGTTAAGTTAGGTTAGTTAAGTTAAAGTGTGATTCTATTTTCATGTTTAAAGATAACTAAATGCAACTTTTGTTTAAGTAAAGATTTGTCTTGGTGAATATCTATTGCTGCTGGGTTTTGGGGTCCTCTGGGGTCGTAACAACTGCAATTAAGTATACAAAATGAAACCTCTGCATTATTGGGGGGGGGGGGGTGATGGTTGGATGCCAAGAACATGGTTGTTATTGCGATTGTCCTCAAAACAAAGTTGCTTCATCTGTGCATACATCATATGAGCACAAGAACATAAGACATCGGAGCAGGAGTCGGCCATCTGGCCTGTCAAGCCTGCTTTGCCATTCAGTGAGATCACGGCTGATCTGATGGGCCAGATGGCCTATTGAAGAAATGCTTTGAAAAAGTATTTATTTATTTGCTTTTTCTGTGGGAGTTAATTGCATTCCATATCTCAAATTTTCAGGTAGTGATTTATGAATCAAGTGAAGGCAAATTTCCGTTACCTGCAGGTATGTAATGGGGGTGTTACTTGTAGTTGTGATCATTCCATTCTGCAGTGAGATCTCAGTTTTGTTTTGCTGGATGGGTCAAGTTATGGAGTATTGCCTTAAACAAGCAAAGCATGAATATTTTGATTGCCTACTGCTGTACTTCATTGGAATTCATATGAGAAAATTCTATCAACTAAAATGAGCATCTACTGAATAGTGCTTTTCAATATTTTTAATGCCACAAAGTTGTGAAGTTCAGGTACCTTTAAAATTGACATTTATTAACTTCTTGTAGCCACTTTATACAAGGCAGGTTCCGTATGCGATGAATAAACCAGTGAGCGATAGTTTTCTCTTGAGAATTTTGGGAAGGGGATAACATCGACATAATACCAATAGATCTTCAATTTGCTTCAGATTTTGGTTCAGTTCAAATTTATTGTCAGAGTACGTACATGATATCACACAAAATTTTGAGATTTTTTTTTCTTGCAGGCCAGGCAGAATTTCTATTTCTCAGTAACTAATTGAACTCGAGAAGAAAGATGTGTATACCAAAAAAAAAGAAACAAAGAAATAAATGTAAACAAACTGAAAATACAGAAAAATAAATATTCAGTAATAAATAATGTTTTTTTTTAATTTTTTTTTTCACACCATAAATCACAATAGCCATGATATACACTTTTTCTTTTTCACACATTTACAGTGACTTTTTCTTCCCCCCCCCCTCCCTCCTCCCAAGCCACCCCCCCACCCCCCCCCCCTCAATAAATAATGTTTGAAGTTCATCAATTCAGATGCCTTGCCATTTGGCGTGTGTGATCATGTCTCCCCATCCGTCATGGTCTCTGATCTTCCAAATTGTAGTTGTTGCCTCCCCTGTTCTCCTTCGGTGAAGATTCCACCTTTGAGCTGAGACCATAGTCAGTGTTGAGTTCACGATTGTACAAAGGAAAGATACTGAAGTGGTTAAAGTTAGAGCCCTTAAATGAGTCTCTGATTGTGTTTGTTTTGGAGTCTGATAATTTAGGGGGAGCAACTGTTCCTGAACCTTTCCCTCCTTCCTGATGACAGTAGTGTCCTGGGTGGTGTGAATTGTTGATGATTGCTGTTGCTCTCTGGCGGTAGCGTTCCACGTAGATATTCTTGGTGGTGGGGAGAGTTTTGCCTGTGATGTACTGGGCTTTGTCCACTACCTTTTGCAGGGCTTTGTGCCCCCATGCCAGGCCATGCTGTAGTCAGTTGGTCAGCGCACTTTCCACCTCACATTTGAAGTTTGCCAAAGTTTCCAAGCCAAACACCTGAGGAAGTGGAGGCGCTGATGTGTTTTCTTCATGATGACATTTCGTGGGTTTGGACCAGGAAAGGGCCTCTGAGAAAGTGACTCCCAGGAATTTAAATTTGTTCACCCTCTCTACCTTTGATTTCCCCCAGTGATCACTAGATTGGACACCTCTAGTTTTCTTTTCCTGAAGTCTACAATCAGCTCCTTGGCAACATTGTGTGAGGTTGTTGTTAGTACACCAGTTTTCAATCTGCCTCCTGTATGCTGAAATGGAATTCAAATTAAATTTACTATTTAATTTGAAAGATGACGTTCCCATCAATACAGTGTCTCTTCATAACTGTTTTGAAATAGTCCAAAACTTGTAGTCATGAACTGACTAGGAACATTAGTGCCATTACAGAAACTAATTTGACGTTAAAAAAGTTTGCATGTGTTCAAGGCCACAGGCCTGCATTCTGAAAAACAACCCTCCAATACCACCAACTAAATCCTTTCACGAGACTAAATTTGCACCCGGCTGGCTCTCTCACCCTGGGTCCTGCATTCCAGACTCGTCAACCACACAGGAACTTGTCAGAAGCTTTGCTAAAGTCCATGTCGAAAATATTTATTGTTTTTTCCTCATCAATTCTCTTTGTCACCTTTTCAATAACACAATTAAATATTGGAGGTGCAAAAGTGGTTGAAAATTGTGAATTTACACCACAAGGACATGTAAGGATGAGGAATAAATCTGAGCCTAGATGGAGGTGCCCATGCCTGCAAAAACAAATATTGACAACTTTAAAGTTGTACACTTCTGTGGATGATTGGTGTGTGAATTCATTTTCTCCTGTTTTCTTCCCACTCTTGGTCTGTTGAAATATCAGAGGTGGTAACTATTGCTACTGCATACAAGCATCTCCTCACCAACAGCCATTGAGGTTATAAACCCTTATTGCTCCTTAGATCTGGTTTGAAATACTGCAGACAATTTATGGCATCTTCCATAAACAACAAGGAAGCTCCAGGCACAAATTCAACTTGCAGTGCTCCTTGGCTGGGTAACTTTGGAACATAGTTATCCTGCTCTGTGCATTTGTCCATAACCTTTGAGGACCAATATCACAGTGAATTCAACACTGTAATTTAACACTTAGGAACTGACATCAGTAGACTAAGCTTTTGGTTTCCTTTTGCATTTTTTTGTTTGTAAATTGCCAATGCATAAATGATGCAAGAAAGAAGTAGGTTTGGGGAAACATCACTGTGTGAAACAAAGCAATAGAACAAAGAGCAAGATTTACATCCATTCTATTACTGTGTTGTCTGGGCACTTTCTGGATGAGAGCTTGAACTCAGCTCAGCTGCTATGATCATTATTTCAGGAGGTATTTGAAATACAAGAGCTTTGGTAAATAAATACTTTGTAAAACTCTGATCCCGATTCAGAATATTACTTTTACACAAAGTAATGTAAAATCCATTGGATCTGATCTGCATTGTCCTGGGAAATTGCTTTATTCTATCGTGGATCAAAGCATATTTGAGCTTCAATGGACATGAAGAGAATAATGAATTTATTAAAAACATACTGAAATGCTGGAGGAACTCAGGCCTGAAACATCAGTAATATATATCTTTGTCTCCTATGGATGCTGAAAGACCGGCTGAGTTTCAGTGTGTTTCCTGCAATCGCATCTGCAGACTTTTGTGTTTCACTCATAATGAGTTTGTTGTCATGTTTTCAAGTTTAATATACATATGCATCAAACTTCTTGCTGCCCTCAAGCAGATTATTTTGTAAAAAAAATCTGCAAAAGTACACATTAAATTACACCAGTTTGGAACAGATAATAAATGTATAAAAGAGGTAATAATGTTTACAGTTACAGTTAGTGGAAAAAATGCATTTCAGTGGTGCAGACAGTTTTTTTTTTGTGGTCCCATGAGGATGCATCATTGTTTACCCTCTTGAAATGAGCAAAGATAGCAGTACGCTTGTCTGAAAGAGATATTTTGCAGTTAATGAGATGACATTGTTTTGCCTTGTGATGCTGAGCATTTGTCTGAGACTCCAACTTGGAATGGAATTGTCTTTTTATATGGTAATGGCCTTCCACGTTGAACCTGTATGTTTCTGAATTGCCTGATTTGAACGCCACAAATGTGGTCTTCCACCCATCCATCATTTCTCATGAGGATACACCTGGATAACCTGAGTAGGAACACACTCATCCACCCATTAACTGATAAACTTGGTTACAACTGTAGCGTATTTATTCAGATCTCTAGCCGAGTCGTTGAATGTGATCCAGGTCACCGATTCCAGACAGACACAAAGCAGCTCTTCTGCCTCCCCATGCCACCTCTGTACAACCACGTCTATCTATGACAGGCATCCCTGATGGAAGTATCGCTGTGATTAAGAGTATTTAATGGGAGATAGTTTGGGAGTGCTTTCATCTGGCATGATTGAAGTCCCTGGCGAAGAGTGGGAAGGCATCAGGTCACTCCATATGATGTTTGATGATCATAATGTTTGGATCCTCCAATGCAAGCTTAACATCTGTCTGAGGAGGGTTGGAGAACACAGGACAATGAAGGTGAGGTGGTAAGATTGGCACTTCATCACCAGATGTTCAAGCTGAGAGGAGCATCAACGAAACAGGATTGCCATATCTGAGCACCCCAAAGAGTTAACCATGAAGAACATTGGTAAAAAATCTCCACTATCTCCATCAGTACCACAGGGCTGCATTCTTAGCCCACTGTTCTACTCACTATACACCTATGATATTGTGGCTTGGTATGACACCATCACCATTTACAAATTCGCTGACAATACCACGATACCCGGGTTGTAGAAAAAGGGCTATGAGTCAGAATACAGAATGGAGATTGAAAATTTGGCTGAATGATGCACCAACAACAACATTGCACTCAATGTCACCAAAACCAAGAAGCTGATGATTAACTTCAGGAAGGGAAAACCAGAGGTATACGATCCAGTGATCATTGGGGGAATTAGAGGTGGAGAGCGTGAGCAAATTTTAAGTTCTTGGGAGTCACTGTCTCAGAGGATTTTTCTTGGACTCAAATACCCAAATGGCATGGTGAAGAAAGCACAGCAGTGGCTCTTCTTCCTCAGAAGTTTGCAGATGTTTGATATGACATTGGAAACCCTGGCAAATTTCTACAGATGTGTGGTGGAAAGTGTGCTGACTTGCTGCATCATGGTCTGGTATGGGAATACCAATATCCCTGAGTGTAAAGCCCTGCAAAAGGCAGTGGACACAGCCCAGGACATCACAGGTAAAACCCTCCCCACTATGGAGAACATCTCCAGGGAATGCTGCCTTTGATAGCAGCAGCAATCATCAAGGATCCATATGACACAGCATACACTATTTTCTTGCTGTTACCTTCAGGAAGGATGTATAGATGCCACAAGGCTAGCACCACGAGGTTCAGTGGCTACCCCTCCACAATCAGACTCCTTAACAACAAACTTAATCAGAGATTAATTTAAGGACTCTTACTTTTGCACTTTATTTTTTCTCTCTGTGTTGCACTGTCACTTTGTTTATGTTTATTTGTTTACATGTGCATGTATCTTTTTGAATACAGTTTTATGCACAACCAATAAGCAGAAATTCTGCCTGACCCACAGGAAAAAAGATTCTCAGGGTTGGATGTGTTCTCTGGAACTTTGAAGTAAATAGCACTGGCTCTTCATTTACTCCTGAAGCCACTGTTTGGTCCATGTGATAGAGGGAGAAACTTTTGGGCTGAAGGTCTGACTTCAAAGTTGGGAATTAGCTGAATTCCTTGTGTCCCTCTGGTAGAGCAATTTTGCCCTGAGGCTCTCAATTTTATTCTCCTAAATGTTAATAATTCTTTCAGAAAAAATTGTTTGTTGCTGCATCCTTTCCAACTATGAATAGATTTAAAAGCAGAGACATGTTGGATTTTTATATTAAAAAAAAAGCATTTTATATAGAGATACAGTCCTTTTGGACTACACACCCTAAATTCATCCATGTTACGGTGCTGTATGCTGAATTAAACATTAAATCTTTGGAATATGGGAGGAAATCCATGTGGATGTGGGGAGGACAAATAAACTCCTGACAGATTTGAACTGGGGTTGCTGGTGGAGTAATAGCATTGCGCTAACCGTGTTGCCAAATGCTGGATATAACAAATTTTATTACTAATCAGCCTAGCTGTCTTTGTTTATTTTAGATGAAAAATCCATTTTACATGGGAAATTGAAATTCTCTCTTTTTGGAAGCTCTAATCACTTTTTTCTAAATGCTGATTTTGAAGGAGCACTTTGCATCAAAAGGCTATTTTTGTGCAATAGAAATTCTCTTTGAAATTACTGATTCCCCACATACTGTGCTTTATTGACCTTGTGTTTTTTTCCTGTTTGCCTCATCTGTGTTTATAATCAATCTGAATATATTTGAGTATTATATGAATGTCGACAAAGTAGTTTGTTTTTCAAGGGGAAAGAAGGATCTGCAAAGAGAAAAATGAGGTAAGAATGTAGACTTGCAGCATGAAGCTGGAAAATATTTTCAAAACAATCTGTTGGTTAATTTTTAAATTTAAATTTAAAATGTTTTATTTTTTTAAATTTAGACTTTTTATTGGTAGGAACAAGCCCATGCTGCCCAATTGACCTACAAGCCCCAGTATGTTTTTGAATGATGGGAGGAAACTGGAGCCCCTGGGGAAAACCGACACAGACAAAGGGAGAACTTGCAAACTCCTTACAGACAGCTTGAGATTTGAATCCTGGTCCTGATTGCTGGTGCTGTAATAGCTAACCATGTCACCAAAATTGTTTCAAATGAAAGTTTGATTTATGCTGTTGATAAGAGGATGCTGCATCTATCAAGATTGATTCATTTTATGTATATATAATAAAATCAATTGAATAGGATGTATCTAAATTTTGAAACTCAGAAATTTAAAACCTTAACTTGATGAAAGGATCAGACCCAAAATGTTGGAGGCTCTTTTCTTTCTATTGATGTTGTGTGACCTGCTGAGTTTCTTAAGCACTTTTGTGTATTGTGCTCCAGTTACAGTGTCTGTAGACTTTTCTGTTTAATCCTTTATTTGGCATCGAGGCAGATGGTGGTAAATTAAGAGAAATGGTAGGGGAAGTTTTTTTTAAAAAGACATAATCTGATAACTCATATCTGAAGTTAAATTGCCAAAATTAATTTGTTGAATGTTTCAATCAAGAACGATTGAAACTAAATTTAAAAATGTTGAAAACCTCTAGTTGAATTGCATCAAGGGAAGCAAAAAAAGAAATGTTGAAGCATTTTGATAAAAAAAGTCTGATATTCTGTATGCAGACTTAATTTAATTTTCTTCTCATTTGTGCATTTCCAATGTAACTTATAATATAAAGCATTCTCACCAATGCACTGTTAATTGTTTTATTTTGTTGCATAAACAAACTTTTTACCAAAATGGGTAATCAAAACTTGTTAATTAAATTTTCTTTCAGATTAGCTGCTTTCCCGTCAATTGCCCTATTTTCATGATCCAAACTGCTCCAAAAGACAATAACTTTTTATGGTCTGCTTGTATGTAAGTGTTCATTATTAAATATGTGAAAACTGGATAATGGTGATGAACATCCACACCAACATTTTTTTTTCTTACTGCAGCTGAACAGGTACTTTGTTTTAAAAAAGATAAAATATACATTGTTATATTAAAAAGATAATAAATACAAAAAATAATAAGTATTCAGTTACTATAATGCAATAAAAAGGAAGGGACGTTACAGTGGAGCAGGCCTTTTTGTGGTATCAGGGTAGTTTATGATTAGTGTGCTAAGGAGACGTTCAAGAGCGTTCAGATGTTGGAAAGAAACTTGAGCCTCAAGGTGCTGGTCTGAAACATCTCAAAGGTATCAGAGGGAGTAGGTTGCAATAGGAATGATGGCAGTTATTTATGATATTGGCTGCCGTCTTGAGGCAGCATCTCACATAGATGTCTTCAGTGGATAGGAGGTTGAAACCTGTGATTGACTTGGTTGTTTGAGACCTTATGAAGCTGGGCATTTGAATTTCCAGACCAGGCTGTGATGCACCAGTCAGTGTACTTTTCACAGAGGATTCAATGACAAGAAAATCTCCTCAGAATTCTAAGAAATCAGAGGCATTTGTGAGTCTTTTTCATGGCTGCCTTAATGTGCTGGATCCAGGAGAGGTCCTGCAGGTACTAACCATCTCATCATTGTGGACAGGTGTGTGGGCCCTTGCTTTCTCTTCCTAAAATCAACAATAAACTCTTTGGACTTGGTGATGTTAAGAACAAGGTTGTTGTTGTGGCATCACTAGATTCTTGATGTCCATTTCTGCATTCTTACTTATCATTTCATGTCATTTCGTCAACAACAGTGGATGTTTTCAGCGAATTTGTAGCTTGGGTTGGAGGTGAACGTTGCTGTGCAGTCATGAGTGTGCAGGGAATCGAACAGGGGATTAAGCATGCAGCCTTGATGTTACCAAAACTCACTGATTTAGATCTGCTGATGAGAAGTCAGGTGTGGAGGAATGAACAGAGTCCCAGATCCCTTGGTTGGATTATAGGTGATGAAGGTGTTAAATGATGAGCTGTAGTCAATTAACCACATCTTGATGTAGATGTCCTTGTAATCCAAATGATATAATGCAGAGTATAGGGTGAGGGGGATGGCATCTGCCATTGATCCATTGTGACCAAAGTGATTTAAAGAGGGCCCAGGTTCTTCTTGAGAAAATAGTTGATCTGCTCCAGAAGCAATCTATCAAAAGGAATTTCACCATGGTAGTCCATTGTCTGATAGTAAGTGAGGCAAGTCACCTTACTCTTCTCGAGTGCAGTTATAAAAGCTGTCCTTTTGAAGTAGGTGGGGTCCTCTGAGAGAGAGAAAATATCTGTTGGTTCAAATGGGTTTTAAGGACACAAGGCAAAGAATCTGGGCCTTTTGAGAATTCTCTCTCCTGAAGGTTTGATTCACGTCAGCCTCAGAAACTGGGAGCACAGAACTGGGGGGCAGTTGGGGCTCACAAGGGTATAGCATTTTTTTTCCTTTTGAGTGTGTGAGGAGATTTCAGTCTTGCCAGAAGGTCGAACAGATTAATGATATTGAAATATAGAAGAAATCAGTCCTTTTTGGTCCTTCTCGCCAGATTTGGGCCATGTGGTTAGCATAGCAGTTCACCCAATGCTATTAGAGTGTCAGTGACCTGGGTTTTAATTTGGCACTCTCTGTAAGGTACATTCTCTCTGTGTTTCTGTGGGTTTGCTCCAGCTGCCCTGGTTTCCTCCCGCCCTTCAAAATGTACGGGGGTTGTAAGTTAATTGGGATATTTGTACGGCACGGGCTCATGGGCCAAAAGGGCTTGTTACTGTACTGTGTGCCTCAATTTAAAAAAAATCTTTGTTCACTCAAAATTCTAGTACAGGTATCTGCATTTTTATGATTCTTTATTTTACTTGATTTATCAGTTTTGGACGAACATTTAAAATAAAACAAAGAAAAGCCTTTATTAAATGTTTATTAAATACCTCTCATCTGAAATAGAATATGGCTTCAGACTATTTTTCTCAATGTTTTTCCTCTCTATTGATTTTTCATGCTGGTATTGTTCAAGTGAACATCTCCAGACATACTGTATATTGGAGTGGACTTTTCTTTTTAAAAGCTAATATTTGAAAAACGTCTCAAATATGTTATTTAATGCTAAACATTCTGCATACTTTGTAGATAAATATAAAAGCTATGCTTAATTTTTGTATATCCTGATGTCTGCAGAAAAAGTATATTTCAGCGCCCCGCCCCCCCAAATCCCATACATCCAAGATATAATACTGTACTACCAAAAGCTGGAAAAAAAAATCAATGTCCCTTTTACATGGATCAACTTTGAATGGTATGCGGCTCATAATTATCTCACTTTGCTGAAAGTTGTCATCTTTATATCGTTTTGATGAGCTGTCCTTGGTAGTTCTTTAAAGACTCCCTCCTCCCCCACCCCTTCAACCCCACTTGATCAAAACAACATTGCTTTTTTTTTACATTTAGAACATCAGACCCATCTTGCTGGGTTCTCAATGAAGCAGAACTTTACTGGAGGCTTCCCCATGTCACTCTGGCATGGAATATTCCTGCTGGGAATTTGCCTGGTGAACTTTTGTTTGGTCAAGTCTGGCATAAGAAAGGCAAATCCTTTCCTTTTATTGATAGGAATGGTTGCAAGAGTCAGGGATAAGTAGATGGCTATTTATATTTTCTCATTAATTTAGATTGCCTTTGTTTTAAAAATTTTAATTAATATTTGAAATGTTTAATTGTTTGTTTTGGCCATTTTTGTACATTTTTAAATGTCGGGGACATCCAGAAAGATTTTAAATTGACTTAACGAAGAAGTAGGACCATCTGGCCCCTGCTTTGCCATTCAATGAAATCTGGTTGTTGACCTAGCTCCACTTAGCTGCGTTTTCCCCATAACCTTTCATTTCCCCTATCTATCTATCTTAAAAATGTACTCTGAGGCGGTCTTTACTGCTTCTTTGGAAAGAGAACTCCACAGATTCACTGCTGTCTGGGAGAAGCAGTTTCTCCTGATCTCTGTCTGAAATCTATTTCCTTGAATCTTGATTCTCTGAATCTTGATTCCCTGAATCTTGAGGTTGATGTTCCTGTTCTTGTCTCACCTGCTTGTGTAAACAATCTTGCTTTATGTTTCTACAACATAAACCCCCACCCACAATGAGTACAGTCCCAGGCTTCTCAATCACTTCTCAGAGCTCATCCTGGAATCAATCTGGCGAACATCCTATAAAGCCAGTATATCCTTCTTCAAGTAAGGAGACCAGAACTGCACGTGGTACTTCAGGTGCGGCCTCACCAGTAGCATGTTCAGTTGCAGCAGAACGTGCCTGCTTTCAAATTCAATCCCTCCAGCAATGATGGCCAATGTCCTTTTTGCCTTTTTGATGACCTGCAGCACCTGCAAACCAACCTTCAGCAAATTATATGCAAGTTAGAGACCAAAGTGTGAGACTGTGGCTCAGCCAGCTGTTGGTTTATATTCAGTCATTGCATGGGCAGCATTTGTTCTGATGCCCCCATGATTGTTGCATTGTGTAAGACTTTGGATGGGACACATTTGGAAAGGAGGATCTATGAAAGGTCAATTTGTTCAAATGTTCATGGCATATTGTAGTTAGCAAGCCCTATGATTATGAGAGACATAAATAGGGTGTACAGTGTTCACCTTTATCCCAGGGCAGTAATGACCAATGCCAGAGTATGTGTGTTGAGGGGAGATGTCAGAGCTAGGGTTTTTTTTTGCACTGAGAACAGAGTGTGCCAGGATTTGCTGGGGTACAATTGGGACATTTAAAAGACTCCAGGCCCATGGATGTTAGAACAATGGTGGGGTTATGTGCTGTGAGACAGGAAATGGTTAGATTGATGTTGAATTGTTGTCATAGGTTGGCAAAACATTGTGAGCTGATTTGGTGTGCCATTCAATGTTTTAAAATAGTGCAATGTCACTAACAATGTATATTTCTGATACATGAAGGATAAAGGGAAACAACAACAGGAAAATACTTTTACAATTTTTGAAAGATTATGGGATGCTGTACAAAAATCCAGTGATGCAAGGGCTTTATGGGGACAGTGAAGAAGAAGAGGGTGGGATTGCTGAATTCTAGGGGGTAAGGGATCTAATCCTGTGGAATGAAAATCTCAGTTTGTCAAACTAAATGGACAAAATTCTCCATCTTTATTTCACACTGGGAAGACAAAAGTAATTTGTCTTTGAGTCTGCCACATATATACACTGACAATATCCTCTTGCCTAATTGCTCCATTTCAGACACTTTCAGGATACTCATGACATTTTGCTGATTTTCTAACCCATGTCCTTCACATTGTAACAAACCTTTCCTCATAATTTGCCAACTGCCTTTGGCATAGCCCATGTGCCACTGAAGCCTTCATCTGTTTCCTTGTCACTTCTATTCAAGAATATTCCAGCTGGCCAACCATTCTCAATACGCAGTGAAATCAATTCATGCAGGGCTTTGGCTATCAAAATCAAATTTTACAATTGTGGTTGCTCATCCAGGTCCTTGAAAATTGATACATTTTCCCTGTTGTTTAGATCCCTTACCCCCTAGAATTCAGCAATCCTACCACCCTCTTCTGCACTGTCCCCATAAAGCCCTTGCATCACTGGATTTTTGTACGGCATCCCATAATCTTTCAGCAACTGGACCCAAATACTGTCCTGTATTTTCTTTGCCACAAAAAAACCTTTTAAAAACCTAATGTTTCAGATTCTCTCTCCCCTGAAAGAATTTTCTATTTGTAAATAGTGATATTGCAGGATGTAAATGTACAAAATAAAAAAATTGAAATTAAAGAAGTTGCTGGAAATCTTCAGCATTTTCATTTGTGTCTGAGTCAGGGTTGGTTGAAGTTTGATGCCTTGAAATAAAGCTCATGTTGAAGTGAATACAAATAACAGAAATTTTGTAGTCCCACACCTATGTAAAAATTGGCGCGAGAGAGGGTCCAATCAGTGATGTCACAAAGATCTCTTGTTACTGAGAGGTCTCCTTTATTTAGAAGGAAATGAGAACAGAAGTTAGATGATTATTCCATCAATCTGAGCTTCAAAGTGCAAAGACTGTGTTGGGCTCATGGAGGCTCACCTGTTCACAATAGCTTTATATTTATGGTGTTTATAATGTAGTAGAATTTCTCAAGGCATTTTATATTATTTTGCATCTTTGTAAAGCAAAATTTGACATTGAATTACTTAAAAACAAAACATGAAAATAACCATGTGCAAGTGCAGACTTCATGTCAAAATTTTCTATAGAATTCCCTTTGCTCATTCATTTCATACTTAATTGAAACTGGTTGTGTAAACTGACAAAAAGATGTTTTGTGCACCACCAGTGGTGGAAGGATTTTATTTCATTGTGATTCTTTTGCTTAGGTGGTTTCCCAATTGTAAATTTAAAATGACAATGAATGACTTGAAAATGGGCTTTAAATTTTCTATACTTAATGACCCAAATATTTGCCTTCTGGTATATCGTCTGCTTAGTGATCTCACTTCGTCATGACTCTCTGTCTCCAATGACATAGTCTAACAATAGATTAAAATTCTTATCTATGCATTTTTCTGATTAATTGTTCCTTTCCATATTCCTTTGTGTTACGTTGATAATTGATGATTTGAATACAGGACTTGATGCTGTCATACTTTCATGCCGTGCATCAACATTCCTGGCTCCAATTAACTTTGTTTCTCTTCTTCTCATTGCCATAAACGTTGCTGTTTAATGACAACCAATAATGTATGCTCAAGGCAAGAACTTTTAAAAGTAGGAATTGAATTACTTTGTGCTTTTTGTTCCTTGGCTCATTTATTCTTGTGCTACCTAATGATTACACCTGGCAATGCGACATTAAATTGATCAACACCATGTTGCAAATAAAGCATTTATTTTGATCATTTATATACTCGCTTTATTGAGCACAGCTAAAATGTACATTCCTGTGCAGAGATTACAAGATAACTTGTTCTGATAAACCATTTTTACTGAAAGGTAAACTTTTAAGATTATTTTGGTGGCTTATTTGTTAGTTCATGACAAACTATGGGCAATTCTATGACTTTTTAAAAAAAAACCTTAATTTGAGGTTTTTTCATTGAGGAAATGGATTTAAAAAAAATACATTATTGCAAGCACAAGGTTTCCGCATCTGTTTTTTGAATGATTTGCTTTCTGTAGTCACGTATCAGAAACCTTTTGTCCATTGCAGGCAATTCATGCTCAAAATTTCTGGTTGAATAGACTTGAACAGCATTGTTCACCCCGTTGCTTTCTGGTCACAATGCTGCCTTGCTGTGTTCCTAATGGTGCGTGTATTGTGAAGAAATCAGCTATTAAGCCTGTTTCCCATGAATAATTGTCATTTCTCAATTTGGCTTGGTTGTAAGGTGAATGATGAAATCAGTGAACCTTGTTCACCAATGAATGTTGCACTCCAGCCTTTTCTGAGATCAGTTCTGAAGAAGATTGTGATTTGATATTTTAAAAATGGAATTAAAGGCACTTCTGCAATTTAATCTTATTACTGATGCAGTTTGATATTAAACTACAGTGGACTGATTCTGCTCTCAAGGAGCAGTGTTTTTGTTTTGTAATAATACAACAGCTTGAGTCCCATGATGAAGAATTACATAGAAATCCCTAAGGGAGAAGATTGTATCAGAGTGATATCAAAACCATGAATCATTTATATTGATCTGCAGCTTAAGTAATGTTTGCATTTTTAGTTGCGGAGGATTGCATTTCATAACACTTATTTCAAAAAGTCAATATTGAGTGTTTGTTCGTAAAATAGTATCAATATTTTTCTTGCTGTGAAAAATAAGAGACATTTTAGTGAAATAAAGCAGTTTATCATGAATAAAGTTGACCAGATCAAAGACTTGATTTAAAGATTTGCTTTGACACATCTTCTGCCCTTGTCTGTGCTCATGATATTTGAAAATTAAAAAAAGGATAATATCTGAAAATGAATGCACATTATTGGTGAAAATGACATTGTGTAATTGCTCTGAAGATGTAGCTGGTTTGTTGTTTAAGCCTTGAATATTTTGTGTGAATTCTTCATCTTCCAGCCCTTTGCTGTCATTTGACCAAATTGAAATAGTCATGTTTTTCTCCAGCCAAGAGTGAATATATTTATTTTTGTTTTGCTGTTTCAGTATATTGAAAGAATAATATTTTGGTGTTGATATCTTGTTAACAGTGACAGTTGCATGAAAGCTTAAAATAATGTTTTGGGGTCATTTGATTTAACAGTACATTCTTTAAAAAGATTGTTTAAAATTCAAAGATTGAAAATTTTAATGTTCAAAAAAATTATAATCTTATATTTTCTCCAGAAATTATTTTAAATTTCTTAAAATATTAATTTTGACATACAGCACGGTAACAGACCACTTCAGCCCATGAGTCCGTGCCTCCCAATTTACACCCAGTTAACCTACAACCCCAATATGTTTTGAACGGTGGGAGGAAACCTTACAGACAGTGCGGGATTTGAACCCCTGTCCTGATCGCTGGTGCTGCAGTAGTGTTGCGCTAACTGCTCTGCCAACCATGCCACCATCCATTTTTATATTCCAGAATTTTCTGTTGTGAATATATTTACATTTCTAAGCTTCTGAAAGGATAATCAAAAAATTCTTTCTCAATTTACACCCAAAGGATACTTTGAATTTTTACTTCAATACATTCTCTATATAAATACATTATTGTTAAAATAACCATCTTCAAATGAAAGGCATATCAGTGATCTTTCGTCAATTGCAAGGAGTCATTTCAGTACATTGTTATTGTCAGTGTTCCCTGAAAATGCCATGATTGGAGAAATTAAGGCTGGAATGATTGTCATACAACAAACAGATGCCACTGCTGCACTTATCCCATGTTACAACTTGTTTGCGGATGCAGATGTCACAATGGATATTGGATAAGGCAGTTGATACAATTGGGTAATAATCTTGAGGACAGGATCTGCAACTGAGTATTTGCAGCCAAGTTCATAAATATATAATTTTTTCATGTAACATTGTACTTGTTTTTGAACAATAGTTTTTAAGTCACACAATGTTTCTCGTGCTGATTTAATGTTTGCCCTTTTGGCACATCTGGACTTTATTTAAATAGTTGAATAACACTTTCTCTTGGGTTCTCAAATTTAACAAATGGGACACCCTGAAATGATTTACTTTTATTTCTTGATACAAAAGCTTTTATGACATGATGTGGCAGACTTCGTGTTTCTGTGTACATGCCAAAAATGTTACTATTTTTAAAAACTATTTTTTGATCAAAAAGAAGGCATTTCAGATTGATAAAACGCTGTTTGTACAGAATCAAAATGAATAATTTAACATTGAATATTTATCAAAATTAAATTGCACATTGAGGATATTGAGAAATTTCATCATCTTTTTGGGGAAAGCAAAGGTGCCTTCATTGCACTTGCAAACTTGCATGCCTTGAAAATGCAAGCTCTGTACTACATTCCAAAGTATTGCACTGAATTGTAAGTATTTACTTTAACCATGCACTTCAATATAATGTGTAGGGAAGAATGTAGATACAATAAACGATTACTTGAGCCAACATTTACTCAATATATTTTGCTGTCTTTATAAAAAGATTTCTGTACACTGATCAGCTTGATCCTGGCATTAAGAAAACATTTGAGTAATTGGCTGTGACAGATGCCCAAAGATCTCTCTTGAGTGCAGTCTTTGACGGTTACAGAAGGTGTACATATAGCACAGTCCTGGCAGTAGTAACTCCCTTGGGTAATTGGCTTTGATGGATACTGGTTTCTGCATTAATACAGATCTGTGAGCTTGCGTGAGCTGAATAATGCCATCTAATGCCTTGAGAATTCTTCAGCTATCAATACATTTGAGCTTGCATTAGTTTATTTCCTTTTTTCTTCCCAGCGTCAGATCGTATTATGAATCATTTGTCCCCTACACTCTTCCCACTAGATGAGCTGCTGCTTTATTTTAGATTAATTGAAGCATCTTGTGTTGCTTTTGACATTGAGAGGAATGAAAAGGGGTTTTAGCAGGCATGACACCCAAATATAACCTTGCCCTCAGTTAATACCTACAGAATTACAGTCCCAGTGGGATAATTTGATAGCTCCCAGGAATGGGAAGCCTGCATAATTTTCTTCCCCTCTAATTTTATTTCTCCCTCTCTCTGTCTTTTGCTTTCTCTCATTTATATTTGATCACTTTCTTTTTTGTTAACTAAAGAATATCAAAATAAATGTTGGCTTCTGTCGTGCCAACCAGGTTGAAATTAGTAAACAATAAAGTAAGGTTTGAACTAGCAGTTTTCATGATCTGCAGAACAAGGTTTGAAATTGGGAATAAATGATGATTGGAATAGTTCAACCTCAGCACAAACATTGTCAATGGGCAATGTGGAACTATTACAAGAATGGTATTTTTTATTAAAGTGGGATTTCTCTCCACTGTAGCCTTCATCTCATTTATGAGCATCTGCACTGAGAAATGTCATTCCCAGTAATTTTGTTGCATCTATTCTTCTAGCTTATTCCTTAGAATGAACTGTTTTCCTATCTTCATTAAACTCCATCCACTTAAATCCTGCTTTCCGTACATTCCTCCAGAGTATTGCCATCTGGCGAGGCCTGTTTACTTGGATGGCCCTGCTCAGTTCCTTGAGGCAATTTCTGATTACTTCCTTGTATCCCACAATAGCCAGATACTGATCCTGGTTTTATCCTTCCTGTGTTGTCCAGCCCTCATCCAGTGTTCCCCAGATGCCCAAAATGTTTGTTTATTCAGGTGCAGGTTTGACCATGGGTGGAATAGATATGTTTTAGTTCAATATTACTAACTTTGGCTCAAATGCATACATTTTGTATTACCATGATGGCTTACCTCTTTGCTCCTTCACTGAAAGATAAGTGGAAGACGATCAGAGACAACTTTTTGTCACTAAATTTGATCCACCTTCACACTCTTGCTCCGGATTTGGAAATGTACAAAATGGAAGCAGATGTCGACCATTTGGTTCCTTGTGTCTTCTTGCCAAGATGAAATATTTCAAAGCTCCCCATGCTGGTCTTTGCTTGAATCATAGGATTCAGGATTTTGACACTGCTCATGATGTCACACTGAAACGCTCATAACCGATGATGTGGTTATCCATACTCAATTCCTCCAAAACTTGTTGTGCTCTTCTGGTTCTAATTTTAGATGGAGTCTTCACAACAGCACCTAGAAAACAACTTAAACCTAAAGGCTACTGTTCAAGGCACTGTGCAGGGTGATAATCGCTACAATTTAACACCAACCCCTTCACAAGATGGTGTTGGGATAGATCGTGTAAAGGTTGGTCAAAAAAAGGAGATTTTCAGGTGTCTTTTTTAAGGAGATCTGGAGAGGTAAAATTTTGAAGGTAATCTGGGAATACATGACACTAGAAATTTTATTTTGATCGGGAAAGAGGTTTCAGAATGAGGGGAAAATATTTCTTAAGATGAATAATTTTTTTTAAAGAAAGCTGTAACTCTTCTGGGAGTCAGTGTTATGGGACAACAGTAATCTGTGTTTACATGAACTTGTTGTATTGAAAAGTAGATTTAAGGCGGCCTTAACCATGGTTTTGTTATGTCTTGGTTTGACTTTGTGAGGGGATAGACGAGCAATATAAGTGTAGGTAAGGGTTTCAGCATCTGCTGAGTTGAGGCAGGACAGCTTAGGTGCAATGTTGCACAAGATGCTTGTGATGGCGAGAACATCTCAACTGCAAACAATAAGATACACCTTCTCTATTACTGTAGTAGTCTGGGCTTTTTTTTTTAACAGCGTTTTACATGTCCACAAAAACAAACAAAAATCCAAGTGGAAAAACTGCACAGATCCTCCTTGGTCTGATGTGCTAAGCAAGTTTATTGTTAATGCAAGACAGACTGGGATTTGAACCTGGAACGTAACTCGTCTTAATCAGTTTACCATCTGTGAGACTAAAAAGAATTTATGGTGTGTTTTACAATGTTCATTTTCCTCCTAGATGTCAGATTGAAATTAAAATCTTGTTCAAGGAAGCTTTTCATTAAAAACAAAATCAATTGGTCTTTTTTATTTATGGATATTTGTTGGGATTTGGACCATTCTAATGGTTAGTTGAATAAAACTGGTGTTTGAGCATGTTGTAAATTCAACACTGTCAAGTTAAGATTTGTATGCTAATTGTTTTAAATTTTAAAATCTATTCAAACTCTTAGATACAATATAAATAAAAAATAGATCTTTTGTTTCATCAAGGCAAATATTCAAATATTTTATCGCAGCAATATAAAAGTATGAAGATCATTATTGCCATCTTAGAATAATTGAGCTTATTAATGATGACATGCAATTGACTGAAAATGCTGATATTCACCTTATATCAATTCCATTGTAAATACATGAAGGTTAAAGGCAGCAGCTTAAATATAAAAAAAAATCTTGCATTGTATTTAAAAGTAGGTGGGGGACTTGAAATGACGGAACCTCTGACCAGCAGTGCAAATAGTTCAGTTAACTTCATGCATATCAGGTTTTGTGAACTGGTGAGCCTGGACAATATTACAAAGTTGTATATCATACTCTGATAGAAGCCAAGGCAAGAGTGATAGATGTGGTTCATCAAATAAAATTGAAAGTAAAAAAAATCTTGCATGCTTTTAAATAAAAAGTAATCCTGGACTCTTGACAAACTTTAAAAAAAATATGGCAGGCATCACAAATGGGAGACCAGTAGTCCTCCAAAAGTTCATATGATTTGAATTGCTTGTCTAAAAGTTTTGGAAAAAGTGGAATGAATGCTTTCATTTGTAAACCTTAACACAATTGTAGTCACAATACATTTCACCATAGAAAGTGACCTGGAGAGAGAAAAGCTCAAACCATTTTCCAGATTTAACAGATTTTTCTCGAAAAAACAAGAAAAGCAGATTGATAGCATAGTTTGCAACCCAGAAGTGCCTTTGGTCGGACTGTTGCCTCACAGCTCTGATGATATGATTCAATCTTGACCCAAGTTCTCTTGGTTTAGATTTGCCATGTTCGTGTGACCATGCAAGTTTACTGTGGGAGCTCCATTTTCTTTCCATGTCCCAAAGATGAGCAGGTTGGTCACTTAATTTGTCATTCCAATTGCCCTGATCGTGTTAGTGAGTTGCATAAACTGGGATTGTTGATGAGAATGATGGAGAGTTACAGTGATGTGAATGACTGCTTGATAGTCTGTGGGAAATTAATGGTCTAAAGGCCCTGTTTTTGAGCTGTTTGACAGATGGTCCACATCTTCAATCTTATTCATCCAAGCTAATCTTGCCTTTCACCAAGATCATGGTTGATCTGATTGTTTGCCTCAACTCGGGCTTCATGTGATATGTTTTAATCCCCATATACTCAGTGAACTTGTGGGGGACTCTATTTTGCTTCTCTTTCTCTGGTTGTAAGGGGAGCTGGGAAACCTTTTGAGAGACACACACACACCCACACCCTCAAAAATCAGGGTCGTCTTCTACGCCAGGTACAAAAATGAGACCTTAAGTCTATTTAAAAAAAAACCCAGTCTACGTAGATTTGACATGTGGAAGCACCTCCCCACGCCTGTCCCCAACTCTTCCCCATTGCTGCTACATCCTCACCCAGACATTTTATGATTGTAAGTTTTCTGCAGTTTATTATTTGCAACCGGGAGAAACACAAGTTTGTATTGGCAAATATCAGAAATGTGGACGGACCCCCCCCCCACTATGAATTTTGACATAGAACCATGGAATGGAAAGGTGTTAAAACTCTGTAAACCGGAAATACAGGTCATGCAAAGACTAGGTTTACTGTCGTGTTATCGTGCATGGCTGATGGGATGTATTTAAGTCCCATGGTAATCTTCAAATACAAAATTAAACTTAAAATAAAATTCCCTGGATATATTGTACATTTTCATGAAAAAGGAAGGATGGATGAAAATGGTGCAAAACTATGGATAGACACTGTGTGGAACAGGTGGCCAGGTGGTTTATGCAAAGAACAAGTTTGCTGGTCTGGGATGATTCGTTGCCACTCAACTGGGAAGACTAAAAGCAAATTACCACTACATAATACTTATATAGCGGTTATTCTGGAGGTTTGACATCTATATTGCAACCTCTTAATGTCTGCTTGAACAAGCCATTCAAAGACCATGTGCGCACGGAATGGAAGGGATGGAGGTCGAATGCAGAAACGTTGTTTACAAAAGGCAGAGCAATGCATGCTGCATCACTTGATGTTCTGTGTAACTTTGTGCTCAAGGCATGGGACAAAGTTAAAGTAGAAACTGACAAAATCATTTAAAAAGTGTGGTATCTCATGTGCAATTGATGGCATGGAAGATGATTTATTGATGAAGCTGTAACTGCCTCAACAAGAGTGATTTTGAAGGGTTCTAATTGTGCTGTTTTTCAATAAAAATCTTAATGGTTTTCAAGGGTCGAATCTGTTTTACATAGGTCGACTTACGCTGAATTGGTTTTTTATGAGTTGACAGGATTGATGGGGGTTGGATTTTGAGTTGAAAAAGTCTCAAAAGTATATTCGACATAAGTCGACCCCCATTTTTTTGATTTTGTTTTTGGGTTTCACAACACAACTTAAAAGCCAAAAAATACTATATGTGTATATATTAGCCTTGTCTATATGGTCACTCGACACCTATAGCATAATGATGTAAAGAATTCCAAAACTTGACCACTGAGGGAAAAAATTTTTGCATCTATGTCTATCGAATGAGAGTTTGAATTCTGTCTACTTAATCTGCAAAACAATTCTTTCAATCCAGGGTGAAATATTGTGAACTTTCTTTGCACTACCTTGAAGGCTATAATGTATTCTTAAATTAAGAAATTAATTCTTAGACTGATAAATGCACGATATGCAATGATTAATTATAATTTTTGACATCAATTATACTTAACACCTGAAAAGGTAAAAAAATATGGTTTTCATGAATCAGATTTGTGTTTTAGATATGGTAACGCTGTTGGAACTTTTTTTCATGCGGTTTGGTCATGTATATATATATATATATATATATATATACAATCTTTTTGGAAGAAAGTACTATTGTTTCTGGATCCGACAGTATTTTTATTGGGTAGTTTGCAACCTCTGAAAGGTCTGGGATTAGATAAATTTCAACTTGCTTTTGTATATTTAGCATTATCTGTAGTGAAAAAATGTATTGCTAGTACGTGGAAAGATACGAATATGATTGATATTAATAGATGGCATAATGAGATGAAATATTGTTTAATAATAGAAAAAATCACATATGTTTCGCGTGATAACTATAGTTTTTTTATTAATAAGTGCATTCTGGGGTTCACGTGCATCTGCAACAGCTTTCACCTTGGCATCAGCTGGGTTGTTATATCCAGAATGGAGGACCATCACCTTCCCAAGATCGTGTTATATGGCAAGCTCTCCACTGGCCACTGTGACAGAGGTGCACCAAAGAAGAGGTACAAGGACTGCCTAAAGAAATCTCTTGGTGCCTGCCACATTGATCACTGCCAGTGGGCTGATATCGCCTCAAACCGTGCATGTTGGCGCCTCACGGTTCTGCGGGCAGCAACCTCCTTGGAAGAAGACCGCAGAGCCCACCTCACTGACAAAAGACAAAAGAGGAAAAACCCAACACCCAACCCCAACCAACAAATTTTCCCTTGCAACTGCTGCAACCGTGCCTGCCTGTCCCGCATCGGACTTGTCAGCCACAAACGAGCCTGCAGCTGACGTGGACATTACCCCTCCATAAATCTTCATCCGCGAAGCCAAGCCAAAGAAAAAGAAATTTACATTTTGATTTACATTGATTAGATCTTAATATGTAAGCTTAATTTTTTTTTCTCTTTATGGCTCTCCTTAGGAGAGTTGGCTGAAGGGGGGAGGGGTTCTCTTTTTTTCTTTTATATATATATAAAATATATTGTTCATGTTTAGTTTATTGTTATATATGTTACTTATTATCTATATTTTGAACGAATAAATAAAGTTTAAAAAAAAATAAATTAATTCTTCACTAGGTGTGGTCTTATAAAAAATCTTGCAGTTTTAGGAAGACTTCCTTACTTTGCCATCTGCTACTTTACTGGATTTGGTTTTATAACAGGTTATGGCATTTAGGCCCTGTCACAGCTGTTGGGTGTCCCTTGTAGTTTCCATTTTCATCTGGAATCTCCACTTCGCCAGGGAGATAGCTTTCTGCAGGTCATACCTGTTCCTGCTGTACTGATCTGGACTTAAATGCCTGCCATCTGGCTCAATTTGACTTCCTAATTATATACTACATGTGTACGCTTGAGTTTCTCAGACAGGAGCACCCAAATTTCACAACACCAGCATTCATTATTCTCACATTATCTAAATAATATTCTGCTTTTCTATTGATCCCATCAGAGTGGATATAAATTCACATACCTCCCTGACATTGCCATGGACGTCTTGAATTGTCAGGGGAAACTGGATTGCCCAGGGCTGTTTCTCCTAGAATGGAGGATCTCAGAGGAGGAGGTATATAAAATTATGGGAGGCTTAGACAGTGTTTGACCAGAGTCTTCTGGGGTGCCTAAGACTAGATGGAATAAGTTTTAGGTCAGAGGTTTTAGGGTTACATTTTTCCACACACAAAGAAGTTAGTATTTGGACAAGGACTGGCATACAGAGTCAATGCAGTCAACTGGGATTAGTATAGATAGACAAGATGGTTTGTCTAGATGCGGTGGACCAAAGAGCCGATTTCTGTGCTGTTCATCTCTGATTCGAGTATCTTTCTGTTAAATTATTTGCTTGCATCCCTTGGTAGATTTCAGGTATCCCGTTGACAACATACTCTTCTACGTACCTTTGTTATCATTAATAATCTTCTTCAAATGTAGAAAATAGATCTGTGCTGATCAATACCTTCATCAAATGTGGCCAACAGAACATGTTGGTCGTTTAAAATGAAACTGTCGAAGCTAATTTGATTTGAAATGGTTATGAAAGTGTTTATGAATCTGAATAGAGTCAAAAGAGAGGAGGAGAACTTTAGGGGAGGAAGAGGGGAGAAGAACCACACCATTCAGTTGCTGCACTGTCAAATCTCTGCAGAATGAATGCCTATCCTGAAGAAGTTCTCTGTGGATGCTGCGAGATCTGCCGAGTACCTCCAGCAATTTTGTATTCTTATTATAAATCTGAATGAATGTTTTAAATGAACCCAATCACTGTCATTTTACTTGAGGTGCACTGTAGAAAATTATTTTTTTTAATATGAATATATATTTAATGATCATTTCTGCAGTAATCATAGGAGTAAAATCTGCTTGAAAACACAAAATACTTTCTATCTTCATTTTTTTTGGATGTGCTGTTAGCAGGAAATTTGAACAATTTAACCATCCAGCCCTGGGTGATTCCAAATTGCTTGTTCTTTAAAAGTGGCTTTCTGATGAACAGACTAATTTTGTGCAATTTGATGTGTTTTCTCTCTCAGTTTATTCAATGGCCAGTAAATAGAATTGGCAGGTTTGGGCATTACTTACTGTATCAGTTTTACAGGCATATCTATGTATGATTGAGATAGGTGCAGTGATATTTAATCTTATAAAAATTGTGATGGTTTGTCTGTTTACTTTTCCGAATGTACAAAGGAATCAACCAGTGTATGATCTACAATTGAGATTCTTGCTTCTTAATTTTAGGATTGTTTTTCAATGAGGCTTCAAAATAACAATTGGATTTTTTTGTGCAAGATGGCATAATTGAAATAAGTATATTTCATTTGGTAGGCAGGGATGCAGCACATTGCGTCAAACAGACATGGCTCGTCCCAGTTGTCTGTATTTGGTCCATATCCTTCTAATCCCTTCCCACTCATATACCTGTCCCATTGTCTTTATTTCATTTTCAGTGTCTCTATGTAAGATGGTGGATAATCATTGGTCATTCTCATATTTCACTAAAACTGGCATCTGGGATTCTCTAAAGTAACACATAAACCTTCGGTGAAGATTGGAGCCAATATTCAGCCAGCGGAGTGCCTTGGTCATGCTTTGCTCGTTGCAGCTGTTTGAATAAAGTTATGTGAAACAGCAAAGCCGCTCGCCATTGGGGTGACTTTTAAAGTGTCTCCTTATCCATGCTTGGTCAGAGTTGCTCCTGTCAGAGGCTTTATCTGTAAACTTGGGAGAAGGAGTTAATTATCTTTAATGTTATTGTTTGATTTTTGGGTGACTCTGCAGAGGGGAGGAACCTGCAGTGTTGCGATGGTTAAATGTTTTCAAAGAACGTGACTGAAAATAAAGTAAAGTGCTTTAAGGTTTATGGATTCATGCAAATGAAGTTTGTTCAGTGCAAGTACAATACAGGTATTCCTTGCTTTTCGAATATTCACTTTATACCACTTCACTCTTATGAAAGATCGATGTTAGTACTTGTTTTCACTAATCCAATTTTCGCTTTTATGAGAAAAGGCAAAAGAACAAGCTGTCATTTGCTGCGGCTAGACTCAGGGCGGCAGTGTTGAGCAAAATAAATGGCAACTAAAAGTTCTCACGAAAACTGCCCTCAGTGGCCACCATGTTCTATTTGGCTTCGGCCTTTTAACAAGTTGAAAGTGAACGGAAGGAGGAGGAGGAGGAAGGATGGATGGAGCGAGGGAGGTACCAAGCACAGGGGGCTCAGGAGGGAAGGGCCTGGGACAAAAGGAGTTATCCCTCAGAGAGAGGCCCGCAGGCGGTGCCAGCTGAGGAATAAGAGGCTGGAGGTGAGAGGTTGTGAGTGGGCAAGGGAGAAGAAAGGTGTGTGTGTGTGTTTGGGTGGGTGGGGGGCACAAAGGATGTGGCCTGAGAGCCAAGGGGACAGCAACCCAAAAAAGTTTTGGAACCACTGCGTTAAACAATCAGGTATGATTTGATAGGTTTTTGTTTGGATCTGGGAACTCTCAAAAAATTTCCCATGTAAATTAATGGTAATTGCTTCTTCACTCTACACCATTTCAGCATTTGAAAGGTTTCATGGGAATGCTCTACTTTCAGATAGTGGGTGAAACCTGTATAACATTTTTGTCTTTTAAACTTCATTCTTAATGCAGGTGTATTAGTTTAGCATTGTAAGAATACACTTATCCAGCATCTAACAATCCCCACAGGTGTCAGATACCAGGGGCTTTACTGTAATAACAAACGCAAGTCGGAGGAAAGTTTTGCATCAAGCCAGGATTTCTTCTGTGGCTTTTTCGAGAGAGACAAATCCTAGATTAATCCACACTAAACATTATTGCAAAAACAGAGTAGTCACATAGTCCAATCCTTAAAACAGGCCTTCAAAACAATCCTGGGAATGACACATATTGTAGTCGATACAGTAGACTATCCCATTTTCACGGAGAGTGAACTGAAGCCTACGTAGCAGCTTTAAAAAAAATGCTGTAAATTATTTTTTTAATTTAGAGTTAAATTTTGTTGAATGGTTGCAATATTTTAAAATAGTTTTCTTTTTGATAGGTGTTGCATTTTCTGGTTGCTTCCAGCTAGTGTTGCCTTCATTTTGCAAGATTTTTGAATTTGTTGTGTTCTGAAATTTAAAAAATGCACATTTTACAAAGTACTCACTTGAACAGACCTGTTAAAAATGATGTGGAAACAGCAACTATGATTGACAGAATCATAGAAAATGAATAATTCAGAAAGAAGCCTTCAGCCCATCATCTCTGTGCTCGTTAAAAGATGTACCCAGTCTAATTTCTACCTTCCAACAGAAAATCCTTCGTCACAGCTAATTCAGGTAATACATCCAACCTGTTTTCTCTCCTTAATAGGAGGAAGATTTCTCCTTGTATCGCACATTCAGGCAGTCAGTTCCAGACCCTGATCATCTCTGTGTGTGAAAAGATGTTTACGCATCTCCTCTGTAACCCTCATCCCAATTACTTTAAATCTCCATCCCCTGGTTTCTGACTCCTTTGCTCAGGGAAATAGATCCCATTTATCATAACATTTTATGCTTCATTTGTATCTTCCTTCAGCTTCCACTATTCCAAGAAGATAAATGCTAATTTATCCAATCTTTCTTTCTAGTCACAATGTTCCTGTCCTGGCAGAATTTTATACTCTCTACAATCTTTCTACAAGAATCATATCTTCACTAATGTGGTAACTAGACTACAGCTGTGATTTAACTGATGCAGTAGAATCCCCATTTCCAGCACCTACAGGGATCGTGGATGATGTCCGATATGCACATTTTCGTTTTTCCAATGCCTAACTAATCAGAATCAGGATTTATCTCATGAAATTTGGTGTTTTACAGTAGCATCATATTATAACCATCTTATGACATTACTATATATATAAAAAAAACAATTATAGGGCATGAAAAGTAAGGCAGTGTCTTTGGTTCATTGATTATTCAGGAATCTGATGGCGGCGGGAAAGAAGCTGTCCTTGTGCCATTGAGCACTCATCTTTAGGCTCAATCCTTTTCCCTGGTGGTAGTAGAGTGAAGAAAGCATGGCCTGGGTGGTGGGGGTCTTTGACGATGGAGCCTTATGTAGATGTCCTCGATGGAGTGAAGTCTGGTGCCTGTCACATCGTAGGCCAAGTTAACAACCCTCTGGAGTTTATTATTGGCTGAGAGATATCGCCTCCATACCAGGCATACTATCCAGAAGTTTATGAGAGTTTTTGGTGACATGCCGAATCTCCTCAAACAAAGTATAGCCGCTCAATGGTATATAGAAATGAATAAATGTATTCCATTAGAAAAAATAACATATAGTTTAAGAAATAATATTGAAATATTCGAACAAGTATGGGAGCCTTACATTAAATACAATAGCGAAAACCTACCGGGGACAAACATTACCTAAGTTGATGGAAGGAAAAGGAAAGAAAAGAATGGACTCTGTAGAATTTCTGGTGTATTTTTGTTGAATGACAACATTGTCTGACTGAATTAATGCAACCTATATTGTATATCTAAAATGGATGAGAGTGGGGGGGGGGGGGTGGGGGGGTGGCTTGGGAGGAGGGAGGGGGGGGGGGAGAAAAAGTCACTGTAAATGTGTGAAAAAGAAAAAGTGTATATCATGGCTATTGTGATTTATGGTGTGAAAAATAAAAAAATTTTTAAAAAAAGTATAGCCGCTGATGAGCCGCCTTTGTGATTTCATCAATGTGGAGGCTCCAGGACAGATCCTTGGAGATGTTGACACCAGGAATTTGAAGTTCTTGACCCTCTCCACTATTAAGCCCTCATGTTCCCCTGACTTCCTTCTGAAGACTGGGTCGCGTCCCTCTGACTTCCTTCTGAAGTCCACAATCATCTCCTTGGTTTTGCTGACGTTGAGCACAAGGCTGTTGTCATTACACCATTCAACAAGCTGATCTATCTCCCTCCTGTACGGTTCCTCATTTCCATTTGTGATTCTGGTGTCATCAGCAAACTTGTAGATGGCATTGGAATTGTGTCTGGCCACCCAGTCGTGGGTGTATAACAAGTAGAGCAGTGGGCTAAGTACACATCCTTGGGGTGTGCCTGTGTTGATGATCAGTGAGGAGGAGACTTTGTTTCAAATTCATTCTGACTGGTCTTCCAATGAGCAAGTCAAGGATCCAGTTGCAGAGGTGGGTACAGAGGCCAAGAATTTGCAATTTTTTGACCAGCACTGGGGGAAATAATGGTATCGAAGGCTGAGCTGTCGTCTCTGAAGAGTGGCCGTGTGTATGAGTTGCTGTTTTCGAGGTGATCCAGAGCTGAGTGAAGAGCCATCGGCATTGTATCTGCTGTGGAGCAATTGTGACGATAGGTGAATTGTAGTGGGTCCAGATCCTTACTTAGATACATGTTAATTCTGTCCATGACCAGCCTCTCAAAGCATTTTATCACAGTTGAAGTTTGTGCTTCTGGGCGGTAGTCATTGAGGCAGCCCACGCTACTCTTATTGGGTACTGAGATGATTGCTACTCTTTTGAAGCTACCACAATGAGAGATTGAAAATGTCCGTGAACACTCCTGCTAGTTGGTTGACGCAGATTTTCAGTACCTTGCCAGGTACACCATCACCTGAATTAAGAATACACCGTTTAAAAGTCAAAAGACAGTGCAAAATGTAAAGTAATTTGAAAAAAAAACAGTATTGTAGTTTTTAATGATGTAAAGTTCACTTTAATCAGGTAATTTCTGTAAAACTACCTGTTATGTTTAAGGATCTGTGTACGTGCATTCAAAGGTTGTTTTGCACTCTACAATGTCCTCCTATTTATTGTGTTTTTCATTGTCTTCTTGCACCTTCCCAAGAGCATTACCTCACAATTCTCTGGATTAAATTCCACTTGTAAATTTAAAACATAATGCTGCAGAAACTCAGCAGGTACATCGATACCAAACTAACATTTCGGGCTTGAGCCCTTCATCAAGGTGTAGGCAAAATGTAGACGGCCCTTGATGAAAGGCTTAAGCCTGAAATGTTAGTTTGGTATCGATGTACCTGCTGAGTTTCTGCAGTATTATGTTTTTAATTTACAAGTGGTATTTAATCCAGAGAAGCGTAGTCACATATCTTTATCTTTGCTATATAACAGGGTGGGCAACCTTTTACCATGAGTGGGCCAGATGGTGTGTCATTGGTTAAACGGCGGTTCCAATAATTAAAAAAAAATAATAATTTCAATCATTTCTTGCCTGGGGTCTCTTGGCTAATGACATAACCAGGGGACACCATCTTTAAATACTGCTGCGTTTCTTCTGTATAAAATATGTTTTAAAACTTGCTTTACCACAGCAATCGATCCCCTGTGAGGTAAGGATGAAGCCAGGGTGGACCACGGCAGTTCCTTTTCAATGTTATTTCCCCACCCCCACTCATTCTGCTTACTTGCAACTTGGCCTTTTCTGCTTCCCATCGCGATTTCTCCATCTCGATATACACCCAATTGTGTTGAATGAAGTGCACGGTGTATGCGTTGGGCTTGCTTTAGTTTTCTGAGGTGATTTTCTCCAGCACCACCTGAACCATGGTGGCCACCTGCTTGTCCATTCTTCTGCTTGTCCCCTGCCAAATAGGGAAAGGGAAAGGTTTTTGCACTCAGTTGCGGGCCATATAAATTTGGGTCTCAGGCCATAGGTTGCCCACCCATGCTATATAAAGTACACTGTTTGACCTGCTGAGTTTCTCCAGCATTGTTTTTACTTCAATCACAACATCTGCAGACTTTCATGTTTTATTCCCCTTGTAAATTTTCTGAGGACCTGATCAGACACTTTCTGTCCTCCAGAAATCTAAAGATTTCCTCTTCATGGTCAACCACACAGCCATTTTATGTATCACCTGTAAACTTCTTTATCAAGTAGCCTATGTCGGGAATGTAAAATGCCAGGAACCAAGTTCTGCACTCTGCGAAACCCCAATGACGCAGTCTTCCAATAATCAAACAGTTTAAAAGATAGTGCAAAATGTAAAGTACTGGTAATTTGAAAAAAAATCTTAAATGTCGTCCTTAATTTTGTAAAGTTCTCTTTAATCAGTTAATTGCTGTAACAAAAAATTTAAATTCTAACCCTGGTTGCTGGCAGTGTAACATGTTTGGCTAACTGTGCCGCCATCATAATTAACCTGTCCTCTCCCCCAGTTTTCAGATAAAGCCTCGTGAATTTACTTAATACTCATAAAGTGTTTTTCTAGGCAGGAATAGGGAGAGTTGCCCCACCAGTGAGTGGCATCTGGGCTCTTTATCTTGGGAGATGCCATTTTGAATAAACACAACTTTATTCAAACAGCTGCTGCCAGCAGGGCACGATGGGGGTCTCTGCTGGCTGAGTGTTTGCTCCCATCTTCAAGGGGTTATGTGTTGCTTTGGATAACATTTACTTGGACAATTGTAAACTTGTATGTATTTTAATGGTATCTATCTATCTATCTATATCTCTCTCTCTTTCTCTCTCTCTCTCTCTCTCTCTCTCTCTCTCTCTCTCTCTCTATCTATTTGCCAGTGGCTTTGGGTTGCCATTGCTTGAAGTTTGGATAACAGGGATTTTGCTGTATATTGCTATTCAGCCTTGGATTCTACATACCTTCACCATGGAGACCTTATCAATGTTAACTTTTATACCTTAAAAATAGCGAACTTGGCAATACCCATGAACACATTATGTAAAAAATTCAAAGTAGCACTGGTTTCAAAACTTGGAGATGTTAAAATATTGAGATGAGAATAAAAGTTCAGTGGAAGAGGAGTTGATTCGATTTTGTTTAAGGTAAAGATTTGCAGTGGGAGCTGTTAGAGTAGACAACCTGAGTATGCACAATATCCACACAGCATTTCTGTTCTCATGAAGATGCCTCACAAAGGGTGGAGGAGCATGTTATTTTTTGGAAGGTGTTTAACAAAGGCAAATGGTCAGGTTTGCAAGATTAAATCTTTTAAGTTGTCAAGAGATTTTATGATCTTCCTATCATGCACTCCACTGTGTTTCATTTCTTTCTAAAATAAAGATTCACATGGTTGACAATGCCTTAAGTTGTTGCTTCAGACATTTCTTAAGTGTTTGACATCCTCTCCTGTTGTTTCTGTTGTATATCCATCAAGGTGAGTATTTGAAAAGTCCGCATAGCCAACTTTAAAAGCCGATTTCAATGGTATAAAATTATTTTATATAATTTGTGGAAAACGATTGATTTCTACTTCAAGCTATCCATCTGTTTATTCAAAATTTAATCATGCATTTAATGATTCTTGAAAAACACGAGACTCCCCTTTCCCCAATTCAAGACTCTTTGAAGATTTCTTTTCAGATTAAATCTAGATCATTTTTTTTGAGAGGGCTTGGAATATAACTAGGCAAACCACAAGACACAGGATTGTTTCAGCAAGGAGGCAGATCATTTCTAAACTCAACAAGGTACAAAAGTTGATGCTTCAGATCTGTCATGTTTTTGAAATTACATTGTTCATTCTTAATTACCTTTTTCGGCCTCAGAGGTTCAGTACTATTTCTTATCCAGTCATAAAACTGCTGACTTGATCTATTTACTATGTGACCTGCTCTTCTGAATTGACCCGTCAATTTAAAATTATGTCAGATTGGAGTATGCTGACTGTTGATGGCCAACCCATCATCAGCTGTCATCACCAAAACTGTCAAAGAAGCAGAATGACGTCTCCATTTAAAACTGAAATGCTCCATAACTGAAGGTACTAAAGTCAAATCTCATCTCTATTTATGAGGGCTTGGTTCCTGAGCCTTGTTCTTCCACTCTATGATGTTACTTCAGATTACAATGTAGTAAATGTTATTATAGTGACCCATCCCCATCCCTATCTCACCACATCACACACCACCCCCCCCCCCAACCACACCAGATCCATTGTTTACATCTATTGACTTCTGTTTTGCTGCTGTTGTTAAGGAACAGGAACCTCATGTGTACGAATTTTCTTTTAAAATTGTAAAGGTTTCAACAGAGTATATTAGGGCCTAATATAATCTTGTCTTCCAAGCTGCATGAAGCACACATCTTTTTGATTGGTTCCACCAAATCACAGTAATATGCAAAATTGAATATGTGGCATCACGGTAATCTTTGAAATTTTTTTAACTGGGTCTCTCATGATTCGTGATATTAGATTATAGCCAGAGAACAGACTTATACTTTGGGGACTGATGTTAAATGATTGCTAATTTAAATTTAATCATACTGCATGGTAACAAGGGCCCATGAACCCATGCTGCCAAAATACCCCAATTAATGTCCAACCGCCTGCTCCCCCCTACGTTTTGAAGGGTGGTAGGAAACCAGAGCACCTGGGGAAATCCCATGCAAACATGGTGAGGACATACAAGTTATTTACAGATGGTGCTGGATCAGAACCTGGGTTGCTGGCGCTGTAATAGCAAAGTGCTGATCTTCAAAAGAACAAAATAAGTTGGAAGAAATATGTAAACAAGAAAATTTGCAGATGCTGGGGATTAGTGTCACATGCAAAACTGCCAGAGAAACTCAGCAGATCATGCAGTATCCCATAAGATGGAAAAGGTAGTCAATGTTGTGAGCATGAGTCGTTTTTCAGGAATTCCAGGGGATTCGAGATGATATTTAGCCTGTTATCTCAATGTCCAACAGAAGAGTGGTGGAAATTTGTTTATTCCTTGGATCATTTTCTTTTAGTGCAAGAGATGGAGCCGTGATAGAATGGTTTGAGAAATTTGCTCTGAAATACTTGCATTAATAGGTGCTACTCAGGAAGACATTTCGCCATTTTCTAAAAATTATTAATCCCCTTTCTCCCATTGCCATTTTGCCATTTTCCATCTGAAGAAATGTCTGTGACTCTTCTTCATCTTTACAGTTGCAGCTTGACTTGCTGAATGTTTAATCTTATCTGCTTTATAGCACATTTTCAGCACAGAACCACAGAGCATTACTTTTCCGCCTAGTCCCACTGGCCTGTCTCCAGTCCAGCTCCCCCCCATTCATGTACCGGTCCAAATTCTTCAATGTTAAAATAGAGCCCACGTTCACTCCTTCATCTGGCTGCTCGTTCCACACCCACACCACTCTCTGTGTGAAGAAGTTCCCCCTCATGTTCCCCTTAAACTTTTCCCCTTTCACCCATAACCCATGTCCTCTAGTTTGTTATCTCACCTACCCTCAGTGGTAAAAGCCTACATTTCCTGTATCCCCTTCATAATTTTTTAAATCCCTCTATCAAATCTCCCTCACACTTGTATTGCATTTTTAAATTCGATGCGTTCTTCAACATTTATTGCTTTCAAGGCTAATGTGTTGTTGAGAACTTTCAATGATGAGTGTACAAGCTCTCTGCGTCCATGTACAAGCTCATATCTTTCAATTTCTCACCATTTTATAAAAATTTCAGCATTACTTTTTTTTAATCTGCCCGTGATAGTCTTCAGTTTGTGACAGTGTATTACCCCATAATAATGCCTTGTGTGACATTTTACTGACACAGTGACAACCTCAGAAAACAAACACATTCGTCAATTATGATTTCCCATTCATTGTTAGCTGTGCTCATCTTATTATTTTATTAGTCCCATATTGCTTTTTTCACTAATATTTCCTGTATTTTCCCTTTTGCAGAATTTATGTTGAACCATAATCATGGTTAAATAATTCTGATTTTATAGAAGTTGGAGTATGTTTGGAACAGGCTGGCACTAATTAACTTAAAATTTGTTATTTAATGCAAACATTATCGACAAGGTTAAGCCAGAAAATGGGTCAGCTTTCAGTTTGTTATGACACAAAGAAAAGGTACAAGGACTGCCTAAAGAAATCTCTTGGTGCCTGCCACATTGACCACCGCCAGTGGGCTGATAACGCCTCAAACCGTGCATCTTGGCGCCTCACAGTTTGGCGGGCAGCAACCTCCTTTGAAGAAGACCGCAGAGCCCACCTCACTGACAAAAGGCAAAGGAGGAAAAACCCAACACCCAACCCCAACCAACCAATTTTCCCCTGCAACCGCTGCAACCGTGTCTGCCTGTCCCGCATCGGACTTGTCAGCCACAAACGAGCCTGCAGCTGACGTGGACTTTTTACCCCCTCCATAAATCTTCGTCCGCGAAGCCAAGCCAAAGAAAATATGTTATAAAATCAAATTAACAAGCCTCTTGCAAATTACATTGTAGACAACATGTTTATTAAACCCCATGAGATATGGATTAATTGTCAGGAAGATCACCTGGTTTACTAGTTTTCTCTAGTTTAGGAAATCTGTCACCCTCGCCGCTATCTAACTTTTGAGCCTAAAACAACTAATGTATATAAATCCATTCAGAGTTCAGAGGCAAAATGGTATAAATAATAATAAATGCAAATTTTGCCGCTGATGCTGGAATCTGATGAATGGTCAACTTGTTTTGTGGGAATGCCATTAGCATGGAGAATATAATGGTCAAGATAGTCCTGTCATAATGGGATCAGGAAATGGCCAGTAAATATGTAGCAGGATATCCCACTCCCCACAAGAGCAATAAGAATTGCCCTGCTTGGTTTGGGGTGATGAACTACCCTAAGACTGGACAAACTCAATGTAATGTTGCCTCCAAACAATAATCTGTTGGAAGGATTTTTAAAAAACAATAAATGTCAATTGAGGAAAATTGAAGGCATATCATGCATCACCAAACTGTTCATATAATGAACACTTTTTAAATATTTTAGAGTACACTTGAATCACTGAGTTTTTAATAAAGAAATCCATTAATCCCATTAATCCAAGTGCTTGCAATTTGCCTGCCCACAGTCATTCAACAGAGGAAGGTTTAATGTTACTCGGTTTTAGATAGGATTGAAGTTTCCACTTCATGCATCATGTGTCTGTTTTTTAATACACATTTTAAAGATTTATGCCTTTCTTTTGCATGACAGGCCCACATACTAAAGATGCATAATTTAGAAACTATGAACAAAAATGCTGGAATTCTGATTTTTTATTTTCTTCTGCTATCAAAATAAATACTGTATTTTCTGAGTCAAAGCACAGCATAAATTGAAGTCTCCGTATTAAGCTTCAGTGCAGTTACAGTCAAGATCCTGAACCAGCATATCTCAGTGGGGATGTATTAGGGATTTGTATTTCATGGTGGTTTACTCTATAGTGACAAATGCCTGTTAAGATTTTGTTTAGACTGCATAATGACTGCGTAAGTATGAACAGCGACTGGATGAGCAAGATTATGCATGACTAAGATTTACCAGCGGCAGCCTGGGGATCAGTTCTTCATTTGTGTCTTGCTGGGAGGACTGAAATCCTTTGAAGTTTCCAATCATTGCTGGATGATGTGCTTTGAGGACGTTCTTATTGAATTTGGCACTGGGCTTTTAGACCAAGTCTAATATTGGATTCCTGCCATTATCTCAGTCTCAGAAGCAAGTGTCTGCTCACAATTTGAGGCTTTGCTCTTTCACTTCACATTGAAACGAACAGTTGTTGACACTAGAGGGCAGCGAAACTGTCTTTTTCAAAAAACATTTTTTACACTGATTTGCAGGCTCGATGAAATTAAAGGGCTTCATGCTTGTTCTAAATACGACAGTAATTCTGGATAGAAACAGCTTGAAATTTATCAGCTGTTTTACTCAGTTTTCTAGTTTATCAGATTTATTTATTTTTTCATGAGGGGAAAGAACAGGCATGTTAGAATATTTTGTTTGAAATATTTTTAAGATCTCATTCATCAAACTTGGTTTTTATTTTTGGAATTGTTGTCTGAGGAAGCTTCATGGTTTAGAGTTTTTTTTTAAGGCCAAAAAGTCATTCTATTAGTGAAATTGAATTTATTTCTAGACATGCCATAGTTAGTATATGCCTGCTTAAACATTTGATAGTTTATGCCATTAGGACTTCACAAGTAAAGGATATACTGCACCAATGAAGGTATGAATGTCAACCAAACAAGTGAAAATATTTTGGATTCATTTGAAATTAAGGAATGAGGTAACAAAATGGAGGGAGAGGGATCCAGAATAGTGTAATGGCTGTACAAATGATATTGACCACTGTTTATTGACTGTTGTATTTTATTTTATGTTTCAAGATGAATGTTCATTGAGAGTTGCCTGGTAACTGAGGCAGCACTATATCTGCCATCCATCTGGATGTCAATAGGTTTAATTCCCATGGGTACCTCACTGGTGATAGAGTTTCATCAGTTCCCACTCAAGTTGCAAAGCGGGTGCTGGGTTCTGCATGGATTGGGCATGCATGGTGTTCCCTTGCAGTGAGAGAAGCCACCATGTACAGTATGATAATTCAGGGTGGGCCTCTTTTGCATCTTTTATTTTCAAAGTTGGGGAGGGTGGGCCAATGTTGGATGGAAAGCTGTGGAAGAACGAATTGGACGATTATCCTTGTACAAATTGTTCCTTCCACGTTGGCATGAAATCTACCAGTGACCAAATTAATTGCATTACTGTTGCCCATATTGTCCCATTTTATTATACTGAAATGGGCTATATTATTTTGGAAGTGGAAAATTCTGAAATTGATTCCAGGCATGAATTTAAAATTGGCAGTGGCTCTGCAATAAACAAATGAAGCTTAAAAAATGTAAACCTGCGTAATAGTGCATCTTGGACATTAAAAACCTTGTCAGCTCTGTAGATAAAACATGTTATTGAGTAGTAAAAAACATGAAAGTCTGCAGACACTGTGGTTGAAGTGAAAATACGATGCTGGAGAAACTCAGCAGGTCACACAGCAAAGATAAAGATACACAACCAACGTTTTGGGCTTGAGCCCCTCAAGGTATGAACAAAATGTAGACAGGCACCCGAATACCTTGATGAAGGAAGGGCTGAAGCCCAAAATGATGGTTCTGTGTCTTTATCTTCGCTCTCTAAAGTACACTGTTTGACCAGATGAGTTTCTCCAGCATTGGGTTGTTACAAATTATTTACTTGCTCAGCATTTTAGAATAATCTTTGCATTTCCATTTTTAAAACCTGAGCATAAAACTATTGTCGTTGCCTATAAAAAGTGTTCTCTTAATTTTCTGTAAGGACAACTTCATTTGTGGTAAATATTTCATGTTTTTCTTCTCATGACAAAAGTGCCATTGCAAGGAACACTTGAAAAGTAATTTAAAAAAGAGTTCATGTTCCTGTTTATGTGTTGAACCATAATCATTGCAAATCTTGGAAAACAGTGTGCAGTGATGTTCATAGTACCTTAAGACCTGCACTTCTGAAATGGCTGTTTTGATCTGAAATGTTGCAATTTAGCTTTAAGTAGAAAGCACACATCATTATTGGTCGGAGGAACCTGGAATAAAAGACCTTGAATTAAACATTATAATGATTATTTTTAAAAGGTAAAGTAACAGCAATGTGCAATGAGGTTTTTAAAAAATCCAATTGCAATAATTACATCAGATTTAAAATTCACACAGTCTTTGTGGCTTTTCTTCCTCCTCTTGCTCAGTTATCATCCATTAACACATCTCTGAGCATTAATTCCCTGCAACCAGATTTATAATCTGTTTTCCATCACACAAAGTTTGGTGCATCAATATGAAGCCAGCCATCTGGCCAGATCAGCCAAACCTCTTCATGTTCCATTATGACAGCCACTGTCAGAAAGCTGAGTCCATATTGTCGTTTACCCTTCCCAGCATGAAAATTAACCAGCATTCAAAAGACAACAGTGGTCGAAAGTGCTCTTGGAGTTAGCAGAATGGACAGAATCTGTTTGTGCCATGTTAGATTCAACAAGTATTGTATAGTCCAGCTATACAAATTCTCTAGGTTCGAGGTGATAGATGTTTGAGAAATGCTAATTCTGTTTGTCTGAATTTGTATGTCCACTTACTTTATAAACATTTTTGATTTCCACTTTTTGCATTTCCCATTTAATTTCATTAAATATATTTGGATGTATTGATTGAAATACTTGGCCATTTTGGCCACTGATATTACTGAAAAACAGCAAATAAGCATTTATTGAATGCCTCAGCATGCGATCTTTTCACAGTTCTTTAGTTGAGTAGCTCCATATTTAAAATCAAAATTGAGAAATTATCTGATAATTTTATTGTCTATATTCTAGTGGATCTTGCTTTCAAATATTGGTTCTTGAATTAATGATATTAGCATTTCTGGGTGCATCTAACCAATTTAAATTTTCTATCTGGATTTGATGACATACAGTGTTTTTTTAAATTTGCTTTTGGGGATTAATGGGAAAAGCCATGGCACTATCTTGAAGAAAAGAGGAATTACTCTTCGTATTCTTGCCTATTCCTCTCTTTACGGTCATTATTTCTGAAGTCGATTTTCTGGAAAATAACCTATTGTGGTTTGTGGGAGTTGCCAGTGGGTAATTCTGGGTATTTTTTTTCCTGCATTACAACAGTAACCGCATTTCAGAAGAACTTCATTGATTTTGTAGTGCTTTCAGATATCCTGATCAAGGGCAGTAATAGTCTTCAGATGCAGGAGTGTCACAAGTGTGCACACAGATGCTTTCTTCCACCAAGTGTAACAGACAGTTGACATCTATATATGATCAAAGCAAGTAAGTAAAAATAAAACTGCAATTAGCAGGATACAAAATCTGCCTGCTTTCTCGATGCAAATCACAATTAAAAAAAAACATTTTTGATAGGTGATTGAAATGTTCACTTATTGTGCATAACTCATTTTAAGTCTGATAAATAGTTCTGAGATCAGGATTTCTGAGCTTTTATACCCCCTGCTGTTCCTTTATAGATTTATTTGTTCTCAGTTCAAATTGAGATGAGTGAAGAGACTTGTGTGGTTTAAGTTGTATTTCACCAGTCTGTGACAGTTATTTACAATAAGCTCAGGGTAATCATGTCTGTAATTAGCTTTGACAAGAACTAGGGTATTTTCAAAAATCACATCTGAATTAACAATTATCTTTTCAGATTTAATAATCGTTTTCCTGCTCCTACTACTCGAGCAATATTTTATTTTGTTGAAAAACAACTGATACAGTTGGAGCCTTTTTAAAAAAAAAATTAAAAGTACAGTATTCTAAACTCCAGAATTAAAACCTGTTACATATACACACTCTGATGTAATTTTTCCAAATTGTTTATCTTTTCATAAGTTTGGAGGATTTCAAGTTTTTAAAATAGATACTTGTGTGCAAAATTGATTTCATTTTGGATTTGAATCAGTATTTTGGAATTTGATTGAATGCAAAGTAAAAGCACATAGGAATTATTCAGAGAAATTACATTTTCTTCAGAACGTCACAAGATTAGTTCTGTCCAGGTATAACACTTGTATAACATTTTCCACCTGGGTTGGTCACAAAACACAAAGCAAAATTATTTAAAAGCTATTTATAAGTTTTAAAAAAAAAATCTCCCCCTTCTGTCAGCTCTGAACATCCTGTAGGAATAAAGTTACAGAAATACCAGGAGTTCTCTGCTTCAGTTTATAAGAAAGCTGGTGAATCTTGCCAGACTACACACTATAAATCACTGGGCAACTTAGCCATCTTACAAACAAATGCTTGCTTCCATCAGGGGTCGCTGGCTGGTGATCAGAAATATCCTATCTCATTTCCCCTTTGTGACTGAGTCAATTATTCTTGATATCCTGACTGCTATCTCAGTTGCTGTGTGAAATTAACTGGATATTAGTATCTTGGTATCCCACACAAATTTGATGACCAGTATGTTCCGTATTTGTGGCGAGTGTACACTGTATTTTGTAAATGCATTTGGGGCCCACACTTTCTAAGTACATTTAAGTTTTGCATTTTTTTTTCCTGCAAGGGAGTGGTTGGGTTAGATTTGGATAAATCATGGCCAAGTTGGGTTCAAAGCTATACCCTGCAAACCATTACCAGAGATCAACCTAACTTGTGTGGTTCTACTGCAGATATCGAAGCTGAATTATTGAGAGACCTCTGGAGTTGGGTTTAATGTTTGCATTTCCAATAAATTTTAAAACATTACATTTATGGAGTAGTGGTGAGGGAAATTACATGTTTGTCAATAACATTTTTTCATTTAATTCTGTGTTTTTCCTGTCTTCCTTTCATGAGAATAATTATTTTGATGGAAGTACGAAAGCTTGCAATCCAGATTTATTTACTTTATCCGAGCAACTAACTTAAGCTCAAAGACCTAATCTCCAACTCAGTGGCCATCTCGGTTGAGATGCTTATGCAGACTTCATGGCAATGGTTGGTGGATAGAAGCCCTGGTAGTTGATCACCTCACCTATCCATCACATTTTTTTTCCTCTGGGCTACTAGATCTCCTTTGATGTTGGGTAAACCCAATCAAACCTCATATCTTCTGAACTGTATGATTTGGCCTTGTGTGAGTTTGGCACGTTTGTGCATAGTTATCAAGTATCCACATCACCCAGCACACTCTCTGCTCTTGTGCCACAAGGTTCGTACCAACAGGTTCTGCAACTGCTGCTGCCCCTCCACCATCAGACTCCTGAACAGGAGACTCAGTCAGACTCACTTAAGGACTCTGACTTCTGCACTTTATAGATTGTTTTCTCTCTGTATTGCAGTCAGTTTGTTTACATTTCTTTATTTGTGTGGTTACATCACAGGCCAACAGCAACAGAAATAAACCATGTTATTTTAAAATAATATATTTATGATTAATTACCAATAATTTAACTTAATTAACTTATCAAAACTTAACCCCCAACTATGAACTTTGTGTGTGTGTGTGTGTGTGTGTGTGTGTGTGTGTGTGAGATACTGAAACCATTACAGCTTTGGCACAATTCTGGAAAGTCAGTTCACAGTTCTGTCTTGGAAATTCTGTGTTGAAATTCAGGCTTTTGAACTGATGCCCAAAAATAATTATGAAAGAGGTGGGAGAGACTGAGTAACTGGTCTGCTTAAAACTCATGAATCTTTGTTAAGTTTCTTGCTGAGAAATGTCATCTCATCCGAATGGTTGTCACAACTCTCCTTTTCCTTGCTTAGAAGAGACAAAACCCAGGCACAGGTTAGTTGAAATGACCATCATAATGGGTCATGATCTCATGCAGCAGTTTACTTCTTCCTTTATCCAGATAATGGTCAGTCAAAGTGACCTTTTCTTTTGTCACGTGGTTCACTAGTTTTCCCCAGACAAGTTGAATTATCCAAAGTGTGCTTTGCACACAGTCATTCCACCGCTGTCTTCATAAGAAGCCGGTGGTCAAACCTGCTGTCTCTTTAAGAGTTCCACTCATGTGACTCCCTCTCACCACCTGTCTTTCTGGATAAAGCAACAAATGTTTCTCTCTTCCTCCAGAGGATAAACTTTGGGCACAGTCTGTTCCTGATTGTTGCCACTCGGTTCTCTTCACGTTGTGAATGATTGAAGCTGGTACTAGCCCTTAAAGTGACACTCCCTAAATGAAAACAGGAGCTTGTGTAATAGTGCAGATGCTCAAGCTCCATTGTATATTAATAGGGACCGTGTAGAAAGGGTCATGACTTTTAACGGGGAACGTATTTGGCTGAACGTCTTTCTTGGATAGTCAGTTTGTTTACATTGGAACGTCTCTCTTGCCACTGGTAATAGTCAAGAAGGCACAACAACGCCTCCATTTTGTGAGAATCCTGAGGAAAATCAATCTACAGGAGAAATTATTGATGAATTATTGTTGAAAGCATGATGACTTGCTGCATTTCCGTGTGGTTTGCCAGCTGCAGAGAAGAGGGGTCTCCAGAAGGTTATCAATATGGCCCAGAATATCATTGGGTGCTTCTTTTCTTCTTTGGAGGATTTATTTTGATCTCACTGTATTGGGAAAGCAGCCAATGTCCTTAAGGACTCCTCGCACCATCATTTGTTTGACATAGTGCCTTTGGGTAGACGATATAGGTCCATTAAATCATGGACGAATAGACTTGAGAACAGTTTCTTTCTCAGAGCCTGAGAATTAAACTCCGCCAAGTTTTGAGTATTTTGTATTGTTTTTATATGTTCAAGTATGATGTATTTGTGAGTACTGCGGGTTGCATTTTTAATTTTGTGGTGTTTTCTTTTGCAACAACAATAAAGTACTTACTTATTCCACTCTACTATACCAATGAGTGGTCATGCTGTATTGATCCCAATACAGATCTTAAACACAGATGTGAACCTTCAAACATTTAAGGACTCTTACTTCGCACATTATTTAATACTGAATTTTTTTTCTCAATATTACATGGTTTGCTTACATTTATCCCTTTTTATATATGTATCTTTTCTTGAGTAGATTTTTACACTACTCTAATAAGTAGAAATTCTGCCTGGCCCACGGGAAAAAGAATCTCTGGTTTGTTTGTGAAGTCATGTATGTACTTTGACAATAAATTTGAACTTTGAACTTCTGTCCACTTGCAACATTTATGTGGACCAGTGAAGATCCATCTTATTTTCCACTGCTTGACCAATAGACTGGAGCATCTTTTTTTCCCCTCTTCACTCAACCACAGCTTCCTGATTCCAAATATGAAGGGTGAAATAAATTCTTCATTAAATTCTCTTTAAACTCTTGACTCGTTTCCTAGGTGACTATTTTTTGGAAGACTTCTCCTGAGTCCAGAGTATTGAGGCCACTGTCAAGAAAGCATAAAAACAACTCTACATTCTAAAGAGTTTGAGGAGATACAGCATGTTGTTGAAAACTCTGTTCAACTCTGGTTTCATCAAGGTCTGATTTAGAAACTCACTACAGCAAAGGCTATCTTGGGCACTGACATCCCCTCCACGTGGGGCATTGCTTCAGGAAGGTGGCCAACCTCATTAAAAAAAAAATTACTCTGCTTTCTTCTTGCTGTAACTTTGAAACAGAAGGTACAGAAGCCTCAAGTCCAGCTCCTCTGAATTCAAGAACAGTTTTTTCCAACAAATATCAGGTTCTTAAACACGTCATCTCAGCTAAACCTCAATGTGACCATCAAAGATTTGTCAGAATTTCTTACAGACCAGCCAATGTGAATTTTGTTATGTTGTTCATTTTAATTTCTCTTTTATATTTGTTTTTTTTCTCTTTTGACTTCCTAAATACACTTAAGTTAAGGGTTTATTTTCTTTAGTGTGGGAAGCTGTAGCAATTAAGGGTTTAATGGCATTTGCATATTGTACTTGTGTGTATGACGATAAACACATTCATTCATTCATTAAGGTTTGGATGCCTTTGGTATGGGGAAAAGTTCATTTTTAAACCATATCTCTATCTATGTCCCTCATATACCTCAGTTAGATCCCCTTCAGAATCTTCCATTCCAAGCATCCAGTCTCTTAACTGAATTATTCCACAATTGGCAAGATCCTGGTGAACTTCTGCACATTGTTCTTATTGAAAGTGACCAGAGCGACACATGGTGCCCTGATCAATGTTTTAAGGGTGCCTGCCTACATTTTGCTGATACCTTGATGAAGGGCTCAAGCCCGATGGTCATGTAGTTATATCTTTGCTGCAAAAAGTACACTGTTTGACCTGATGAGTTTCTCTACCATTGTTTTTCCTGCAACCGCAGCGTCTGCAGACTTTTGTGTTTTACTAATAATGGCGAGTATCCTTTTCCCTTCTAAATCATTTTGTCCACTTCTGCACTCTGTGATAGCCTTACTAATCTGCTCCTCGATTGCCTTTTTTTTATTGAAAAGTGTGAAGATTGATATAGTCGTCTGCAAGAAGTGTTCCGAATTTGAGGTTCTTCTTGGAAAGTGAAAGAAAATGAACCCATTAGTTTTTCTTTTTATAAATTAATTTTTTCAATAATTTTCCCATTTGACTTCTCTTGGCATGTATGTTTTATCTTTCGATCTTTAAAAGATCCATCATGTGCTGTTCTTGTTTTTCTGCTTGTAAATTGAATCATGAATGTGGTTTTTGATAATGGTAATTGTTTTACCGTCTTTACTTGACACTGGCATTATTCTGTTCAGTGTTTTCTTCGGTGAAGCCTTGAATTTAGATTGTGTTCTCAGATGGGAGTATGCAAGGGTTTAATTTTAGCTGTGTTTAATTGATACATAATGAGACAGTGAAATAGAAATAACTAGGTCTTATTGTCAGCATATTTTGTCTTTCAACAGACGGGATTGATTTATTTTAAATCAGTGAATATGGTTTTGGAATATATAATCATGTTTTTTCATAGAAAATTACAATACATGCATAATAAATTTGCTGCTTCATTACAAATCTTTAAAGGATGTAATCTACATCCTTTAGATCTTAAGAAGCTGTATTACTATGCCTCCAACTGGCACAACATTGCATTTAGTTTCATATAAAGGAACAGAGTAGCATTGTTTTATTTTTATAATGCAATATTAATGTGCATTCTGACTACAGAATGATTTATATTAATGCTTGTATACAGAGAGCCTCCACTCATCAGCGTATAGAGAACATAAATGTAAAAGGGCTGAACACTTGTGCTAGGCTGCCTTTATATTTTATATTTTATTTCTGGCATGTTGAAATTGAAAACTAAGTGATGTCTTGATTCAAATTTCATGTCAACTAAATATAGTCCAGATTTATAACAAAGCATTCAAATCTGTTTTGTTGCAATATGTAAATGCATACATTATTTTGCAAAGTACTAAGTCATAACTTTCATAGAAAATGGACAGTTACTGCATTTATTGTAACTATTCTATGCACTATGTTTTTAAATAAATGACATTGTAAGATTTTTTGATTGTCTTTTCAGTACGATTTTTGAATATTAGTTTTGGTTACCAGCGATCTTGTGCTGCACGATTGAAATAACCATCTAAAATGAGGTTTTCTGTTGCTACCAGCTGCCCCCATGTTTACTGTACTGTTCCTCAGCAGCAGACTAGCTTCTGTGGGAAAAATTCATGGATTTGTGTGCCACCTCAGAAACCTGAATATATAATAGAAATGAACATTGTATTTTCGAATATCCACTTCTTTATGGCTGAACAGCTCAGCTGTGTGCTTGCAATTGATCACCAGTGATCAAATCCTGGTGGAAGTGGCATTGCTTTAAATATAGAAGAAATCATCTTTTTTTTGTCACAAGCAACAGTGTTATTCAGTTAAAACTCTGGACGGTGGTGATCAATCCCGATGACATCCTTGATTGGCTGTGATAGGTTTGATCCACTGAGTAACAGTGGACAAGTAAGTCAGGCAGCATGTATGGAGAGAAGTGGAGCATCAGCATTTTGGCTCAGTACCATTTTTTTTGACACCCCTTTCAATCCTGACTGAAAATGTTGACTCTCAATTTTTCTACATGAGTATTGTGTGACCGGAGACACTCCCGCTCCTCTTCGTTTGCTGGAGATTCCAGTATCTGCAGTTTTTGTGTTTCTCGAGTAATTCTGAGTATGATGTATGGAAAAGGAAAACCTGAATGATGGTTAGTGGCTGCCATTCTGCTCAGTGAACATGCATTGAAATGCACAGCATTGGAACACCACTGACAAAAGTTTCATCTTTTGGATTTTGTCTAATGGCAAGCACATGCTGATTTTCTGAAGATGGAGAAAAACTCCTGCTCAGAATCCTGTGCAAGGTCAAGCTTCTTACACTGGTTTTAATTGCCTCTTAGCTGTCAAATGTTGCAGCTTGTGCAGCAGGAAATTTTTGCCTTTTTTGGAAGGAAGGGGAAAGTCAGCTTGCATAGATACACGGTTAAAAGGAAACTTTTGGCAGGCACACTTCCTTTGGCTTTCTTTCGCTGGTAAGAATTCAGTTAATGTTTCTAAAATCACAAAGAGTACTTTTTATAGAATGTATTTCTTTCTGCAAGTGAGTGCATAATTAAGAGTAGATTCTTTAGTTTTCAAGGGGGTCAAGCTATGAGAGACGAGGAGACTTTGGAGCTTCTTTGGAATGCTGTAACTGAGCAGGCAGCATTGCACTTTGGCAATGCATCCACAATCAAGGCCATCAAAACAACACATTTGCAATAATTTTAATTGTTTCCTAATCTGTGTTGGCTTTGAAGCTTGTGGGTATTTGGCATACGCTTGTGAAAAATAAAGTTAAAATGAGGAAGGTTTCAATGTTGAATATATAAATTCATGTTGGTTTGCACTGACAAAAACAGTACCAGGATAGTTTTTAAAAATGACCTGGAATCTCAAGTTGCACAGTGACATGAACATTATGGTAGTTCATCTTTTCTGTAATGGATAAACATCTGACAAATTGGAATCTTGAGAGATTTCAGATTTATTGTCAGACCACAAACATGACATCGCATACAGCCCTGAGACTTTTTTTCCTGCAGGCGATTATGTCGACTTTCATGTTGCTTGGATTCCTCTGGATCATGCTTACCTTGCCCTGATTGGGCAAGTGAGCCTGTTGCACTTATCAAATGAATTCATTTGCTATCAATGCCCATCTCTTCAACATCTCCCCTTCAAATCCTGAGGTGTGGTGTTCAATCATCCAGAAGGTGATCACTTCACGTTTTTTGACAATGCTCAACTGAGTGAGGGGTCGCTCTTCCTGGACTCATTCAAAGCTTGTTGATTTCCTTGAATTAAAACAAAATCAATTGCAGCAGACTATAGCAAGTTTTACAGTCTGAGTTAAAATAGACCACAACTGTCTGATTTAATCAGTCACTAAACTAGTCACACTCTTCTCACTTATCTTTCATTCTCTGGGGCCAGCCTAGAGCACAATATCCACAGTTACACCAAAACAATTCAAACAAAAGGTGTTTTGATTCAAGAGAAGTAAAGTTTTATTGTTTCAGTTACAGACACTGTTAAGTGCCCAGGATATTCAGTTGAAGCTGTCAGATCCCCTGGCTACATGCTTAGGCCTGTAGAATGCAGAGTGCTTTGCTTGTAACTGCACCCGTTGTCTCCTTTCATTATCTGTTAATGGTGCTCAACATGACAGGGTTGTGTGATAAATGGAAGCTGCAGTGAAACCTGGAGCTGGATTCTTTGTCTCTGAAAGTGGTGTTTGTGCGTGCCTCAGAAACATTGTAGTTACTTTTAACAAGATACTTCAGTGCGAATATTAAATAACTAGCTCAGAACCATTGCATTACAGATTATTTACTAGAAAATTACACCATGCTTTTAACAGAGCTTGAAATGCCTTTCTAATAAACTGTGTTATTGGTCCCTCCAGACACTAAACTATAATAAAGGAAAGGACTTGCATTTAGCTCCTTTCACAACCTTGGGATGACCTACAGATTTCACAGACAATTTTGAAATGTTGTCTTTGTTGTAGACTGTAGAAAATGATGCAGTGGCCAGAGCCACTGCACACTCTCAGGTGTGGAATCAAAAGATCTTACTGAAAGATAAATATCAACCAAGAGGTCCTAATTCTGTTTTTCTGATATCTTGATATACCATGTGATCCTTTGCATCCACCTCAAAGAGCAGATAAACTTCCAGGAGATGAATTATTCAAAGGACCCCAACACCACTCACTCTTCCTCAGTTCCAAACTCTAATGTACATACACTTGGTCACATTTCCCAACTAAGTTTTGAACTGGTCACACCTAACTCAAAGATTGCCACCTTTAGTCCAAGGCTGGCGTGAAAAGGGAAAGGTTCCATTAAGGTCTCCCTCATGAATGAATTTTGGAGCCCTTTTTTTCCTCACACTAATGAAGTTAGTGTTGTGGGGAACAAGTGAATGTTCTATTTGATCCAACATGGCAGGAGCTTCAGATGAATTTTTTTTATGATGCAACCTTTAATTTCTCTTTCAAGTCTCCTCACAAAAACGAAGCACAGCAATGTTGATACTTAGTCTGCTGAGCATTCAATAATTGGAAAAACATGTCCTCTTGAAAAAGAAATTTATGCCCTTGTGGTGATTGAAACTGGTTGGATTTAATTAAATGCAGGTGTTAGATCAGGTATGGTGGCCACTCGGTTGGTGTTTTAATGTTGAAAAGAGGTAATTTTGTATGTTTAAAATCAAAGATGCAATTCAACATTTTGGAAAAGATTTTAAGTTGACCTCATTGTTATTAAAATCCTTATTATTCAATAGGTTTTATTGTTTTACAGAATGCCAATTAATGATTTGAATTTAAAACTTTGGAATGCAGAATTTTAAAAAATACAAGCCGATGACTTGTCACATTTTGAGTAAAGTGTTAACGATAAATTTAAATGTTTGTTTCTTTGGTTGCATTGTAGTGCGCCGAACACAACGAACTATCTGAGAACATATAAAATTATGTTTTTAAAATATAATGGTTCAAACAATAGAAACCAAAGTGGATTAATGCTAATATAGACAAGCGGTTCTGTTTACTGATCTGGTGACAGATTATTTAAAAGCCAACACAAACTATTTTGGAACATTTCATCTTATCCTCACCGGTCGGTGAGCTTCGTTCATGGTAGTCAAGAATTAATTACTGCTTTGTTGTTACCTGTAATAGCATTCGTTCCATTTTGACTTTCCCCCATGCACTTCCAGAGTTGGTAAGAAAAATTGTCTTTGATTAATTCACAGTTGAAAATATTATGCCTGCTTCTGTGGTTTGGTGAGTTTGGGATTGATTTGATCTGTGACAGGTATGGAGCACTTACAAAGCCACTTGGTTATGGAGCTTATTTTCAAGCAGTGTTTTTCCCACGAGGCACCTCTTATTGAGTAGCTAATGTACAGTGTGTCTCTGCAGCAAGCCAGAGCAATGTGGTGTTCAATTTTTATTGATCTGTCATGCTTTCAGGGTGAGACGGCCATAATTGTTGATAAACTGTCTTGATTAAAATTATTTTGCCTTTTTAAATTATGCTCATAAAACCAGTGTTTTAGAGAGAGTTTTTTCAATCGCTTGTCTTTAAACATTTTAGCCGTTTCACAGCCTTAATAACCTGGCCTAGGCCTGCTGCTTTGAATTGTCAAAAGACCCTGGACCTTTTTTTTGCCCCTGATCTGTGTCCCTTCATCTGAGCAGTGCATTAATATTCCACACAATGGCTGTGGATGGGAGATGCAGATCACTCCAGGGATATGGTCTCCAATCTCTTGCTCGCTGATGCATTTCTGGCTGACCATGCCATTAAGAACAGTCATCCATCACCCTCTAGCTCCCCTTTTTGTGCTGGACTCCAGTCCTGGTTTTTCCTGGTGCTTGTTGTTGGAGGCTTGTTCTCCTTCACTGGTGTCTGGATAAAGAAGACGACGTCAGGCATGTGGAGTGTCTGCAGCACAGCTGAGCGTGGAGTGTGAGCGACAGGCCAGTCTGCACGGAGTCCGGTAACCCTTCCGCTCTGATTTCCTCGGCTGGACCTGTCCAGCGGTGTGCTCTTTTTAACTTGGCAGCCCTGTCTCGGCCAAGCAGCGGGCCTCTTTGTTATCAAGTGCCTTCTCTCCGTGGGCTGCGGCGGCTGACATTGTTGGATTGGGCCCGGGCCACGGCCCGCGGGCCGGGGGCGGGGGGCCCGGGGGCCGGGGTCAGCCGAACAGCTGCTGGAATTGCGGTAAAGTTGTTGCTGTCACCTCCAGGGATGTTGAAGATGAGCAGATTGTACTGGCGTGGTTGAAAGGAAGAGCTGGCCTGAGGAACACCACCCCCCCCCCCCCCCCCACCCCAAAACACATTCGCTTCCTTTTCTGATCAGGATTGTCCTCATGTTGCAGAACTTGTGTGGGAGTGTCTGGAAGTGCAACGCCTCGGAGGGTTGGGGGGGGGGGGGGCTGCTCACTGTGCAAAGTGTCCTGAGCTGATTTGTCCAACCGCACCTTCCAAGCCTGCCCCTGAATGAAAACAGGACCTGTTTGACCTGTTGGTTTTTTTTGGTGGGGGGGGGGGGTGTCGTCAAAAGGCTTCATTGCCTTTGTCTCTCTCTTTGCCCGTCTCCACGCGACTGTGTGCACATGTCTCCGACCGCGATGGAGCAGGGTGGCTCGGCAGCCTCCCACCACTCTTAATGACACACAAAGAGAAAATCAGAGACTCTGGGGTGTGCACAGGAGGGGGGGGGGGGGGGGGGGGGAAACACCCCCCCTCCTCTCCCCTCCAGGAACGGGGGAGAGCAAAGCTTCCGAAACACACACACACACAGAGTCCTTGAGGAATTGTTACACTTTGGCAGTCGGTGCTTGGCAGGCAGCTCCAGGAATGTCATTCCATCCGACTGCATGTTAAAATTGGCTAGGATTACATTGGTGTTTTCTATGGCTGTTCAAAGTGATGCATCAGCGAGTGGCCGGTCGGTCTTCAGCAACACGTTTTAACTCCTCGGTCTGTTGCTTTTAGTCAGCTTGTGCATGATAGCCTTGGTTTCAATTTTCAGTCTCGTCTCAGTGCTTCTAAGACAAAATATTACTGGACAGCTAGCAGTTTCTTCTCTTGAAGTCCTCATTGACTAGAATAAAATATCACTATCAGAGAACAAGAGCATGTTCTTAATCAGAGATGTTAAATGACTGCATTTGTCTGCATTGCTCGAACATACTTTGAAACATCTTGTCTTGTTAATGTATTTTTCCCACACCACTTTGATGTGTTGGATTGTTATATTAACACCGGTCGTCTTATCATCCGCAATAAGCAAGAATGTGTAAATATGACTGAAACTGATTTATAAGTTGTGATCCTTACTTGGATCTATCCTTACACTTAATGTAAGTTCAAACTTTTTAATTCATCATCTTTCAAATATTTTATGAAAATAAATTGCGAATTCTGCATTCAGGACCCTGATTACTTCTGTGGGGTTCACAAAAAAGACCATTTTGGGCCACAGACTTTTCAGAATCAAACTGCCACACCATATCTGTAGTTTTTGATGTATTTAGCCAAAAAATAATCTGAGAAAAGTTGTTCAGTTCTTTGGATTTCAAGCAGATGTTGTACATTTCTCTCAAGAGTTTACTTAATGTTAAACTTGATTTCCATCTGGGAAATGTGAACAGTTTTAAAACGTGACATCTTAAGGCTACCTCTGGCTCCACAACTAAGGTTTTCTCAGAAGAAATACCAGTGGCCAAAAGTAATTTTAGGAAAAGTTAACTTGTGGATTTTTTCTGCATCGATGACTTATTATCCATCCAATTTTTGAACCTCGGTTGTAGTAATGGCGGGTTTTGTATTGGCGAATAAAGAAATAATGCTTTTTGTAGTGCCTTTAAAAGGTTTCTCAAATGAATTAATGCTAAATGTGATATTGGACATTAATAAATGATTTTAAAGCATTTTGTTCAACTCCAAGCGTTTCAATTCCAATGGCCCAGACCAATTTAAACTTGGGTCAATTACAGATGCAGCTGACCTGCTGAGTGTTTCCAGCATTTTGTGTTTCATGTAAATTCAATTAATTTCACATAAGATGAGCCAAACAGATGATTTTTTTTTCATTTAATGCCCACGACTTTCTTGAAGCATGTTTGCTCAATTGCCACCTATTTTGGATCGTATTCATTAGATTGTAGTTTGAAGTAACAACCCTGTGAATTTGAACTGCAGGTAATGCTCCAAAGTCCTGATGATTTTACAAAAAGTGCAATGAATCCAGGCGCTTTATCACACAACACTGAATGATGAACTTGGGCAAAAGTTCACGTGTTACACTTTGTTAGAAAACAACTGAACTTTGGGAAATAAAATGCTGGGGATGCTCAGCAAACAATTCCAACAGTGGAATAAGTAATACAGTTAATGTTTTAGGCCAATGACTTTGGCAGTGTTCTGGTCAAACCTATCCAATTCTGATGAAAGTAAAACATGAAAGTCTGGACACTATGGTTTAAGTAAACACACAATGCTGGAGAAACTCAGCAGGTCAAACAGTGTACGTAATATAATAAAGATCAAGATACAGAACTAACATTTTGGGCTTGAGCCCTTCATCAAGTATGAGCAAAATGTAGGCAGGCACCCAAGTTCGAGCAGGCTCAAGCCTGAAAGGCTAGTTATAGATCTTTATCTTTGCTTTATAACGTACACTGTTTGACCAGCTGAGTTTTAGGCACCTGCCTACGTTTTGCTCGTTGCATGATGACCTGCTGAGTTTCTCCAGCATTGTGTTTTCATTTCTGATGAAAAGTCATCGACATGAAAAGTTTTAATTCTGTTTTTGCAGATGCTGTCTGAAATGATGAGTATTTTCAGCATTTTCTCTTTCTAGTTCAGATTTCCAGATCTGTAGTTTTGCTTTTTTTTTTGATCTTAAATTACAGGCTCTTCAGTTAAATCTGCCCAATTGAAACTTTTATCAAGTTGTTGGCTACTGTTGGAAGCTATTTTCTCTGACATTGAGTCCACCTTTTTATTCAGGTGAGCTTCATGATTTGTCATGCTGAATGAGTTCAGGGAAGCAGTAATTCACAGTGTCACAAGCTCCAATGTAGACATTTCTGTTCGCGTTTCAAGACTTCAAACACTCCCATTCAGCCATTTCAAATAATACCCTGAGAGAAATCTGCTTTGAAAGTACACAGTTTTTTCTAATAAACTTCCCCCTTGTATAATTATAAAATAACACAAAATTGATGCCTGAAACTGTTAAGTGAGGAATATTCAGGCAGCATTAGAAGAACATCTGGAAGTCAATTATTTAAAATTTTATGAACTGATTTAAGTTCACTTTTGGGACCTTCGATAAAACATTATTTTGATCTTATTAAAAAATCTTTTTCCATTAGATTTGTTTTTCTTTTTGTGCTAATACTAAAATGAATTCTTTGTCTGACTTAAGTTACCACATTCAAGCTCAAGTCAGATAGAAATTCACTGAGTGAAGTGGTGGCTTCAACCTTGCACTCAAATGTCACCAAAACTCAGGAGATGATTGTTGATTTCAGGAAAGACAGAGGTATACAGTCCAGTGATTTGGGGGGGGAATCAGAGGTGGAGCAGGTGTGCAAATTTAGGTTCTTGGGAGTCACTATTTCGGAGGATCTTTCCTGGACCCAACACACCAATGGCATCGTGAAGAAAGCACACCAGTGCCTCGACTTACTCAGGAGTTTGTGGAGATTTGGAATGACACCAGAAATACTGGGAAATTTCTACAGATGTGTGGTGGAAAGTGTGCTGACCGGCTGCATCACAGTCTGGCATTGGAACACCAATACCCTTGAGCATAAAGTCCTCCAAAAGGTAGTGGATGCAGCCCAGGACATTACAGACAAAACTCTTCCCACTATTGAGTACACTGTCGTCGGAGGGCAGCAGCAATCATCAAAGACCCTCACCACCCAGCATGCACTCTGTTCTCACTGCTGCCATCGGGAAAGAGGTATAGGTGCCACAAGACTCACACCACCAGGTTGAGGAGAAGCTGCTCCCCCTCCACCATCAGACTCCTCAACAACAAACTCAATCAGCGACTCAGTTAAAGACCCTTGGCACTTTATTGATTTTCTTTGTGCTCTCTGTATTGCACAGTCAGTTTGTTTCTATTTGTTTACATGTTTACGCTGTGTACAGTTTATTTTTGCACTACCAATTAGTGGTATTTCAGATGCACCAGCAAGAAAAATGAATCTCGGGGTTGTACGTGATAAAATGTACGTACTCTGGCAATAAATCTGAAATCTGACATTTGGACGTGTGCCGTTGCTATTCAACTCACTGTCAGTTGAATCTGTACTTGAACGCTGATTGAAATATTTTCCGCATATGATGGCGCAGTGAAATGGTCTTCATCAGGTGATATGTAAGATTTATGATGAAGCTTTTCGTATGACAGGTGGGTAAACCACCTACCTTTATATATAGAAAAGCTATCACAGTGCCAGCAACCCAGGTTCTCATCCACTGCTGAAATCTGTAAGGAGTTTGTGCGTTTTTCCTGTGATTGTGGGGTTTTTCTGGATGCTCTGGTTTCTACCGTGTTTTAATGACATACAGGTTGGTAGGTTAATTGGTCCCCTTGGTGTATTTTGGAAGAGTAGGTTGGCGGGCCACAAGGCATGTTTCTTTGTTGTACCTTGAAATTTTAAAAAAAATGCAAGGTGTAAAATTGTGGTAGTTCGCAGGTTCTCAAGATATAATTTATTTTTTAAGTTAATCTCTGGGATTTAAAACAGAATTGATACTGTCTCAATATTATGTGATAAGGATGAATGAAGATTGTGTGGTCATTGGATTGATTAGCGGCCATCATTTTAAAAAAAAAAGCTTTTCACCTTTACATTTGTAAAGCATCACTATTCTTCATGGATGTGATACCATAATTTTGATTAAGTTCACCAAGTTTAAGACTTCATCTGTGGTGATTTTATGATATTTCGATACACTTTCTGAATAGTTCTGATTAAAACATCAGTCCTGAATCCAATAATCTCATCTTGGACTTTTACAAATTTGAAATCGGATTACAAACAGCCAGTGGAGCACTAGTGAAATGTAATCACTGTTGTAATGTCGAAAGTAGAACTGTCTAAGTATAGCTCAGAAATGAACAAGAGGAAAATGACCAGACAGATGATTCAGAGATGGCTGACACCCTGTACATCTTTGTACAGAATATTTTGCATTCACTCGAGAGATCAGATAGGTCTTGGTTCATATCACATCTGAAAAATGGCACTACTGACTGAATAATGCACCTTAAGTATGCCTGTACTGGAGCGTAAGCCTCTGTTGTCTCACAGGATGCGAGCCCAGACTGTTCTGTCTCACAAGTGAGAGAGAGTACCACCCACAGACCCAGAGCTGATATTCAGCAGCTACAGGTAATAATTAACTTCGTTTCAAATAAAATTAACACATTCATGTAATGATTTATCTAACATGATGACATTTTTTTTTCTAGACTTGGGTTTTCTTTAAGGATGTAGACCCCGGAATTGCTGAGCTCTTTCTGTAAATAATTTTAATTTCATTTGATCACTTCAAAGGTTGGTTTCAAAGTCTGTTGGTCTTGCAACACTGTTGTACAAAAATATGCACATTTAGCAAAGCTACTCAGAATGTAACTAGCTCTGATTTGATTCTGCCCAGCCAAAAATTAGGGACCTTTCTTGTTGGTAGCACCCAGAATGGTGTGCAATATGTTTTGAGGTACAGATCTTGATTTAATATTGGTTCTGTCATTTTGATTCAAGTGTGCAGGCTGGAACACCTGTTGAGACTGAGTTGTTTCAGCTTTTGAATTGAACTGTAAAATCTGTGTTTTAGATTTTAAATAGCTATGTTGGAAAAAAGCCAAAGACTAAGCAAGCACATCTGGTCTATAGAGAACCCTTCTTCACTATTTACTTCATGTCACTGGTTATTTCACCTACACAGGGAAAAAAAATTCAAAGACCACTTTGAATTTTCTGATTACTACTTGCTTGTGAGGCACACATGTTTTTTTACTGGTGTCTGAAATGGATTGGACAATCTGTGGTTTTAACTTATTGGACAATTATGTTAAAAGAAGTTTATGGAACTCAAGTGAAAATAAGTTTCTTCAATACAGATGAACTGAGATGCTCGTGTGTTGATCGGCAGGACTGCACAGACAATGGCATGGACTAGAAGGGCCTGTTTCTGTACTGCAGTGTTCTCTAGTTATAATTTCTATTGGCTTAAAGGGAAAGCTTGTTGATAATGCATTAGAATGCTCATATCACAAAGCTCATGGTAGTGTATAATAGTTTGATAAAATATTTGGTTGGGCTGTGATGCACAGAGTTTTGGTTTCCAACAGAAAGTGCTTAATCTGATTCCATATTAACTTCCAAGGGGTAATTGAAAGCACATTTGAAAAGTTGAATTTCTTGTTCCGTGGAAAGAGCTGGAGAAGGGGACCAATTGAATAACGATTGAAGGAAAGGTTTTGCCTCACTGCTTCTGTTCCCAGGTCAGATTGGGAACTTGCCTGAATATACTTATGTGGACAGTTCTTCCCCTTAACCATTTGATCAAAGTTGTCAAAATCTTTAAATGATTACGGTCTGATGATGTTTCACTCCTCGAATCATTATCCAGAAATGTTCATTTTCAGCAAGCTCTGCCAGAAAGTAATGCTGAATAACAGTCCAGCTAAAACCTATGAACTTGGCAAAAATTGTTTTAAGTCTTGGTCATTTCTTGTGTGTGGGAATGAACTATTATTCCCATGGAGAATGATGATATATTTCTGAATTAACAATAGAACTACGGTAGTCTTTTAACCTGTTCTTTATTATCGCTAGCGATTAACAAAACTTTGCCCTTGTTATGGCTGAAAAAATTTTCTAACTTTATTTTTCTTTATTGACAGTTTTGCATTTACAACTATGTATTCTTTCATTTACGTTAGTCAAGTGTTATTTAAATATTTAAAACTGAAACTGGCAGAGGGTTTATGGAGGATGCTTTGATTTCGAATCTATAAATGCTCCACACGAGAACTTTTGTTCGCTGCTGGTGATGTTGGTAATATTTTCTTCTTTCTTTGGCTTGGCTTCGCGGACGAAGATTTATGGAGGGGGTAAATGTCCACGTCAGCTACAGGCTCGTTTGTGGCTGACAAGTCCGATGCGGGACAGGCAGACACGGTTGCAGCGATTGCAGGGGAAAATTGGTTGGTTGGGGTCGGGTGTTGGGTTTTTCCTCCTTTGCCTTTTGTCAGTGAGATGGGCTCTGCGGTCTTCTTCAAAGGAGGTTGCTGCCTGCCGAACTGTGAGGCGCCAAGATGCACGGTTTGAGGCGATATCAGCCCATTGGCGGTGGTCAATGTGGCAGGCACCAAGAGATTTCTTTAGGCAGTCACTGTACCTTTTCTTTTGTGCACCTCTGTCACGGTGGCCAGTGGAGAGCTCGCCATATAACACGATCTTGGGAAGGCGATGGTCCTCCATTCTGGAGACGTGACCCACCCAGCGCAGCTGGATCTTCAGCAGCGTGGACTCGATGCTGTCGACCTCTGCCATCTCGAGTACTTCGACGTTAGGGATGAAAGCGCTCCAATGAATGTTGAGGATGGAGCAGAGACAACGCTGGTGGAAGTGTTCTAGGAGCCGTAGGTGATGCCGGTAGAGGACCCATGATTCGGAGCCGAACACACTCCTGTAATATTTTACAGAAGCTACAAATTACAATCACAATACAGGTTATCATCAAAATTAGTAATTGACTCGCACAATTTCAAAGACATGAGAATAATTTTATCATGTATTCAATTCTTAATAAATTAATTTGAAGATAAATGCCAGCTTGCCAAAAGTTCAGGTACTAGAGAAAAGGTAGGCACTCAGATATTCCTCATACACTTGTTTTGCTTTGTGGTCATTTTAACCAGGCAGGAAGGATATGATTTAATTTTAAACTTGGGTGAAAAATCAAATGCTTGAAGAAAAGTTTTAGCTATTTTCATTCAGATGCAGTCAATTTCAAGTTATTTCTCTGTTCTGTATTTCATTGTTGAACTCTGTTGGTCAATATAACTATATCTTTTGTAATGAATACTTTTGTTGATTAGTTTGGCAGAATAGAGGTATACTTGTGCATTCCATGGTCAAAGTGATTTTTGATGCAGGATGGTATTTCATTTTGATGAATTGTAATCTTACTGCAAATTATCAGCAAGTAAAACCATAGACATCGGTCTCTGTTTCGTACTCCCCAACTTGTGATCAATGCAACTTGCATCCATCCACACATACGACCAAAAATTAAAAGAAAATAAAGGAAAAATTTATGTGGATTATGTTGTATTTGACAAACTATAACAGGGATACAGAGCTTGTAAGAGCCAAAATGTGTATACTTGTTACTTGGCCTTTGGGATTGTAGGCTGGGCACAGCCATCTTGATTCTTCTGCGCTTGCACAAGTCTTTGGTTGATGCATGTGCGGTTGTTTTGCAAATTGGAGTTCAGTTAGTGCATGCGAAGTGGTTTTGCGTATTGGAGTTCACTTGGCGCATGCTAAGGGCACAAATTCAATATAATTTGGGCACTTAGCTCTCGCGCATGTGCCAACCAAACTCCAATACGTGACCCATCGCCCATGCACCAACCAAAGACGTGCACAGAAATCAAGAGGGCTACGCCTAGCCTATGGACCCTGGGTAAGCATGGACTAGAATGTAGAAGGATTTGCCAAGGTTGATTGACAAATTCAGGAAGTTTTAAATTATCATCAAATCTATGATGAAAAAAAGATTTGATTTAAAAAGTTTGCTTCAAGAAAGACTTGCACACATGCGGGCAAATTTCGAGATACGACCGATCCTTTGGCCCCTTTTAAAATTGCAAGTCAGGAAGTACCTGTAATTCCCAAAATTGTGGCATTTTGTTTTTCTGTTTTGTGTATGAAACAAAATGAATTTGACATTTTCTGGTGTTTGTGTGACTTTCCTATGTTAAGAACACTGCACACGTGGCTGAACAAAGGACTTACATCATGTTAGAAACCAAGGGAGATTAAAATTAAAGTAGTTAGGATTAGTTCTTGAATCCTGTTCAATTTCCTCTTTTTAACTGGAGGAACTCTGTTGTGTTCATAGAGGTGGAAGATAATAATTGCTAATTTTAGAGGTCTCACCTCTGGGTTTTTGGGATTTACCTTGAGTGCAGGAGAATTGGGCACATTACCGATGAATGATTTTGACCTTGGATCTGTTACACTAATACAAAAGTTGTTGGAGAATTGTTTAATCTTGTCCCACTTAGGTGAATATTAGAGATCTGGTTAGCTTTAATTTATTAAAAATAATCTTATACTTCTTGTTTACGTGCAGAATAACGTGCTGGATGTCCCTCCTCACACATTTCTACTTTATCGCATCAACGTTTTACATGCAGAAAACTCAGATTTGCAAAAACCTAATTTCATTTTTCCTCCATTCCTCACTGAATGAACTCCAGATGTATATTTTGGTAGTTCAAGGTAACTATTTATGTTTTTAAGAGAGGCCAATACAATTAAACCGTTTCTCATCTGATACACTTGCACATCAAGAAAGAGTTGTTGGACAAAGTTCAGTGGCATGATCTTATTCTCAAACTCCATCCCCCAATAACTATTCAAAGGACATTTGTCCAGTCAAGTCTATGATCATCTGATTGTCCAAGTGCACCTGACGAAACAGAGTTTTCCAGTCCTCCGTGCAAAACGCACAGATGGACAACCAGACATAACACACAGACAAACAATACACGTTCATCAGAAATAGGGCCTTAATTTTAATTGGAGATTGTGGTTGGTAATTGTGTTTGGCTTAGAGAAGAATATATTTTTTAACTGGTTCAATTTTCTTTAAATTAGATCTTGGTGCTATCGATGATCTTGTTTTGAAAATATGGTATGTTATCAACAAAACATTATTAGGCATAACTTGCATTTGAGACTCCATCCTTTTTAGTCTTTGGGAACTTGTTTTCATTTGCATAGTGTACATTGATTTTCATTTATGTGCGAACTGTCTTCTTAAGTGACAGTACATTTAATGGAGATTTTAGGTTTGGATGGTTTTCAGAGGGGTAATTTGAGGAATATAAGTAATTTGTTTTTGCAGTCGCATTGTTAGCTCTGGATTACATCTGGGTTTTATCTTTGGAAGGTGCTTTATGTTCTTTTAGATCAAAGACTTTTCCCCTGGGTCGTGATTGACAATTGAGAATCTGTTTACTGGAAAATGTATTTTGTATTTTCTTTCAAGTCACTTCGATAAAGGAGAATATAGCACTTTATATGCCAGAATTTTAAATTGCAGTTTTGGCTCTTAATGGGGTCTATTAAATGAGATTTGTGGTTTTGGGTCAATAAATTTTCAATAAGACAGTTTGGCATACTCTTTATGAACCTTTTCTGACCGGCCTGGATTTATGAAATGCTTCATAATATTTGGGAAGAGAAGAAAAGATGGTTAGTGGGGATGTTTTAAGTAAAAATAATTTCCATGATGCTTACGGTTAATGTTGAATAGTCAGGATAATTTCCATTATAGATACTTCGATTAGTTCATTGTTGCTAATTAGTGAACAAGTTGCATCTGAAACATGTTCTTTTGATGGGATTAGTAATTGAATGAATAAAATCCTGAAATTTCAAGGTTTATTGAACTTTTTAATGGAATTCATTAAAAATGAGATGAAAAGCTACTCTGCCATTTCTGTTCTTTACATACAGTAATACAACTGCATAATTTATAACTAGATTATAGACCTCTTTGAAATGTATGTAGCCGGGTGCTCATGCTCATGGAGTGAGTGTCCTTTACTCCATTTAGATTTTAAAAAAAAAGTAGTTTTTCCCATTAAAGAGAAATTTGTGATCTTTTTCCAGTGTTCTAATGGACTGACAAGCCTGTCGATCTGACGTGATTGTGCAGTCTTGTCTATAAAATTGTTACAATCATCGTCTTTTACCCAATGTGTGGTGTTGTCCAGCTGCATCCATTTCAAGCAACAAATGCTCAAAGTGCTTGCACGGTGCATAAACTTTGTGGATATGAACTTCTTGCAAAGTTGCATGGCAACCATTCTGCTGTTCTGTGTGCGTCGTCGTTCCATTAGTACATCTTGTTTTCAGTTAATTGTGTTACTGATGGAGTGCTGCCACTGGCTGTCAGATGAGATGCTTAACCAAATAATTGCCTCCTTGTGCAGCAGCAGAAGTTTTAAAGTGGTAATTTGAAGATTATGATGACTCTCTCACATACATTATGAAAGCAGATTTTTGTTGGAGGTGGGACGTTTCACCTCTGAAGATGACTCGAGTTGCACGGGGCACCAATGCAATAAGATTTAGGTTTCCATAACTGTTGTGGGATCTCGGAAATGTAGTTCCAAGAAAAAGGCAGTAACTTGGATAGAGCTTTATCTTGAGACTGCTTGCATGCCTGACTGTTAAAGCAGAATACCATGACGCTTTGATGGGGATTGGTTGTTTTGTCAGTTTTCTCTATGGTAGAAATTTTAAAATTTGATAACTGCTTTGGGGAAGAAAGAAAATTAATTGTATTAAGTAGTCCTAACGTGCATTTAAAAAAAAATTATTTAAAATTTTACATCCATGTAGTTCTATATTCTTTGGCTTGGCTTCGCGGACGAAGATTTATGGAGGGGGTAAAAAGTCCACGTCAGCTGCAGGCTCGTTTGTGGCTGACAAGTCCGATGCGGGACAGGCAGACACGGTTGCAGCGGCTGCAGGGGAAAATTGGTGGGTTGGGGTTGGGTGTTGGGTTTTTCCTCCTTTGCCTTTTGTCAGTGAGGTGGGCTCTGCGGTCTTCTTCAAAGGAGGTTGCTGCCCGCCAAACTGTGAGGCGCCAAGATGCACGGTTTGAGGTGATATCAGCCCATTGGCGGTGGTCAATGTGGCAGGCACCAAGAGATTTCTTTAGGCAGTCCTTGTACCTTTTCTTTGGTGCACCTCTGTCACGGTGGCCAGTGGAGAGCTCGCCATATAACACGATCTTGGGAAGGCGATGGTCCTCCATTCTGGAGACGTGACCCATCCAGCGCAGCTGGATCTTCAGCAGCGTGGACTCGATGCTGTCGACCTCTGCCATCTCGAGTACTTCGACATCAGGGATGAAAGCGCTCCAATGGATGTTGAGGATGGAGCGGAGACAACGCTGGTGGAAGCGTTCTAGGAGCCGTAGGTGGTGCCGGTAGAGGACCCATGATTCGGAGCCGAACAGGAGTGTGGGTATGACAACGGCTCTGTATACGCTTATCTTTGTGAGGTTTTTCAGTTGGTTGTTTTTCCAGACTCTTTTGTGTAGTCTTCCAAAGGCGCTATTTGCCTTGGCGAGTCTGTTGTCTATCTCATTGTCGATCCTTGCATCTGATGAAATGGTGCAGCCGAGATAGGTAAACTGGTTGACCGTTTTGAGTTTTGTGTGCCCGATGGAGATGTGGGGGGGCTGGTAGTCATGGTGGGGAGCTGGCTGCCTGTTTTCTTCAGGCTGACTTCCAGGCCAAACATTTTGGCAGTTTCCGCAAAGCAGGACGTCAAGCGCTGAAGAGCTGGCTCTGAATGGGCAACTAAAGCGGCATCGTCTGCAAAGAGTAGTTCACGGACAAGTTTCTCTTGTGTCTTGGTGTGAGCTTGCAGGCGCCTCAGATTGAAGAGACTGCCATCCGTGCGGTACCGGATGTAAACAGCGTCTTCATTGTTGGGGTCTTTCATGGCTTGGTTCAGCATCATGCTGAAGAAGATTGAAAAGATTGAAAAACTCTATATTATAGAGTTGATAATTACATTTAAAAATACAATGATTACATGATATTAATCCCTTCCCCCTCGCTCTTACCTCCCTCCCACTATAAAAGAAAATAATAATATATAGTTAACAAAAGGATGATATAAAGAAAGAAAGGAAAGATGATTTTAATATTAATCTGGGTTGCACAAGGGATAAGGTCACAAACTGGGATCATACAGTATTTATATTAAACAACTTTAGGGAAGAAGTTTATTACAGGTCTTAAGAGGCTGGAAATGTGTTTTTACCTATTTATTCCTAAACTTTCATCTACAGACTCCAAATTTGTTCAAAAGTTAAATATTTCTGTCTCAAATTGTACGTAATTTTCTCCAAAGGTGTACAGCTTTGAATTTCTGAATGCCATCTTTCCATACCCAAATGAGCATCTGATTTCCAAGTCACTGCAATACACTTCCTTGCCACCACCAAAGCTATTTTGATAAATTTGACCTAATAAAATGATAGGCTTAATTCAGGTCTTGTTCCTTTTATGGTCCCCAATAATCTGTTCTAAAAACTTACCTAAATCCATCCAAAAAGTTCTAACTTTAGAAAATGATCAAATAGAATGCAAAAGTTTCCTATTTCTTCACAACATCTGAAACATATATCTGATAAATCCAATTTTATTTGGTGCAATTTTTGCGGTGTAAATAATAATATTGAACTAAACTTTATCTAACATTTGTAATATTTGTCATACAATCTTGACAGAGTTCTGCTCATCTTTTCTCATCAATTGTAATTGATTGTATGACATGCATTTGTATGTGATTTAAATATTACATGTGCATTGTTATCATAAAGTAGTGAAGAAGGATCTTTTAAATGTACTGTTATCAATGATAATGACATTTAAGAAAAGTATAGTCCCTTTAACAGGCCATCAGCATCACAACCAGGCAGTAGGACCCTGAAGAAGAGCGCTGCACCTGCATTACCCACTCTCTGGGGTCTGCACAAACAGCAGGGCTGTCATTAGCCAAGGGTAGCAGTGAGAAGAGGTTGGTACCATTGTAATGAGATCCGTTATGATCCTTTGTCGATGTCGATACTGGATGGGAGGGGGTTCCCTGTGATAAATTTGGCATCGTTTACAATTTTGTGGACCTTCTTCATTTCTGGGCACTCAAATGACCAAATTAGACCATAATGAAACCACTCTACTGTGCACCTGCAGAAATTTGATTGAGTATTCAATGACCTGTCAAATCTCCTCATTAGAAAGTAAAGGTGTTGGTGTGCCTTCTTCATGGCTGCATCAATGTGTTGGCTTCGAGAGAGGTCCTTGAAGGTACTAACCCTCTCAACTGCTGTCCCATCAGTGAAGTTGGGGCATGGTCCTATGGCCTCCCCTCCCCTTCCTAAAATCCACAAGAGCAAGATCCACAAGATCCTCTATCTCCATCCTGTGTTCTGACTCATAATTTCCCATTATTTGGCCAACAAAGGTTGTGTAGTATATGAACTTTGCTACACAGTCACGTGAATAGAACAAGAGACAAAGCACACAGTCTTGAGATGTTCCTGTGTTGAAAGTCAGCACAGAGGAGGTGATGTTGCTGATCGGTGCTGTTTGGGGGTCTGCCGATGGATCCATTTGCAAAGGGGCAAGCTGAATCCCATATCCCTCTGTTTGGTCATGTTTTTCTGAGCTATCTATTTGATATCAAAATGTAAATTGATTGATTGAGATGATTGGAGTCATGTTAATCAGTTGCTATTCTTCAGATTTCACTCTCTGCTGCTGAAAGAAGCATGTTGATGCAGTTTTTGTCCTATTTGATTTGAATTCTATCTCCGCTCATTTCCACATCATTGGATATTATCCATGCTGTTATTTTGACATGCCTGAAACGCTTCTGTGTTCTTCCTGTCCAACACCAGATCTCTTATCCTGCTACTCGCACAATGAATTCCCAAGTTCAGCATTTAAATGCTTTCACGGCCTTGATGCAAGTTGCATCTGCATCCCTGTACGTGTTCTTCAAATCCTGAGAGTCTTGCATCCAGTTGTACTCTTTCACTTTTCGGTTATCCAGAATTGGGGATTGGGTCAAAGGGAGGTCAGTGGCGGTTGATGTATCGAAGGGCCAAAGGCAAAATACAGTAAAATCTGATAAATTGCCATTCTTGGGAATTTTGTGGTGCCAGACTTGGCAATTGAATGTTATTCCTATTAATATCAGAACCTCAAAATAATGAATAGCTGGAGGAATCTCATGGGTCATGCAGCATCTATAGAAATGATTCTCGATCAAGGATCTCGACCCATTGAACCATCAAACATTACAACACAGAAAACAGATCATTCTGCTTTTCAAGCCTGTGGCAAACCATTATTCTGCCCAGTCCCACTGACCTGCACCCTGACCATATCCCTCTGCACCCTGACCATATCCCTCTACACCCCTTCCATCCATGTACCTGTTCAAATTTTTCTGAATGTCAAAATTGAGTCACATTCACCACCATTTGGCAGATGGTTCCACACTCCCCCCACTCTCTGTGAGAAGAGATTCCCCTGAATGTTCCCCTAAACTTTTCCCCTTTCACCCTTAACCCATGTCCTCTAGTTTGTATGTCACAACCCTCAGTGGATAAAACCCACTTTTATTGACTCTATAGGTACCCATCATAATTTTGTATACCTCTATCAAATCTCTCTTCATTATTCTAAGCAACGGGGAATAAAGTCCAACCCTTTTTAAACTTGCCCTGAAACTTAATTTCTCAAGTTCTGACAACACACGTGTAAATAAATACCTGTACTCTTTTCATTTCATGGATATATTTCCTGTCATTCAGTAACCAAAACTGCATCCAACACTCCAAATATGGCCTCGCCAATGTCTGATACAGCTTTGCGATAATATCTCAACCCCTCTAGTCAATATTTTGATTTATGAAGGCCAATATGCCAAAAGCTCTCTTCACACACTTGAGTCTGCCAAATGGTGGGACAGAACGAGCAATGGTCTTCTGAGTAGATTCTGCCAGGTTTCCCTGGAAGATGGAAATTTTTTTTTCCTCTCTCCTCTCACAGAGGGTTTGGTTTATGACACAATGAGCTGAAGAATAACCTGCTTTTTCTCCATCAGTAGTTGCTTCAGAAGTAATTGAATTCAATTAATGTTCACAATAATAAATTATCCTTGAATATCAGATCACACAAGTGTTGTGGGCAAATAGTCTGCTCTTGCTCTTCTGAGACTACTGTGCTGATCTGATTGGCGACTGTCCTGCCTGATTTCCCATCTTTTTTTCTCAGCCTTGGAGTAATTGAATGATGAATCGAGTATTAGTCTTTCACTGTATCTCATATCAATAACACTGGTCTCTCCTCCGTTCTAATTTTCTCACCTGTTCTGACTGGACATCCATTCAGTCGATTTACACCCTTGAGCAACTTGTTTGTTCAGTGGGCAGTTCTAATATCATAACTCCTGTTCATTCTGGGTACTTGTTACTGTTCAAGGCACGGTATGATTTTCAAAATCTTGTACAAAGCTTTCTTTGCCTCAGTTTTTTTTTGTTTGTTCCTTGTAAAAAGATGCTGGAAGAAGGAATTTTGATCTTTGGATGGAACCAATTTATTTTTCTGTCAGTAACTTTCACTTCTAATCTGCAAGCTCTGTATACAGTGGTGTGTTATCATTTTCCATCCAATCCTAGTAGGGATTTGAATGATTTATATAATGATTAAATATTAATTGTGTTTGCTTGTAGTTTATTTCACAAATTCACAACTCCAATTATGATTTCTTTTTCCACCTTGAGGTTATCCCATCATGAGTTAGTATGACCACAGTTCAAAGTCATTTGATACCCTTGATTGTATATAATTCTTTGGTGGCCTGCTATCCAGGTCAGCTACTATCCAGGTCAACCGACTATGTTTACTCTTGAAGTTGGATTCTTCTACTGGAACAGTTCAGTTTCCATCATTCAGGTTTGTTCTACCGAATTGTTGTGAGGTATTTAGGCAAGTTACGGATTTTGCAGCTTAAGCTTTCTAGTTGAGAATATCTGAGGAGTTAATTTTGAAGATGAGTTGCACCTGTTTCAAGGAATTGTGTACTACATGTACAGTCATTTTCCAACTATTCTTAAGGATAACTAACTGCACCCTAGTTTACTGTATATTTTGGCTTATAAGTCAAGTTGTAAAACCCCCCAAAATCACTAAAAAAATCGGGGTCGACTTGTACGCCAGATATACTTTTGAGTTCTTAAATTCTCCAACAAAACCAGATTGACATCAATTCGGCTGCTGCTCCCTGACACCTCCCCACTACTGGACGCCACCATAACCGCTCCTACCTGGGACCCTGATGCTGTCGTTGTTCCTGCCTGGTAAGCTGTGGTTCTTGCTCCAGCTGAAAGCAGGATGCCGCTGCTCCAGCTCTGTGAGCCATCGCTGCACCTGCCCAGTCGGCCAAGGTTATTTTTTACTTAGTTAATTTACAGCTTTGTAACTTGTAGTTGGGGTGTTTTAAAATTTTTTGGGTTGTTCCTGGGAGGCCTGGACAGCCTGAAAAATGGGGGTTGACTTATCCGCTGGATTTCCTATAAAACCATTAAAAGGGGGCTTAAAAAAAAGGGGAGGGGGGGTGTCGACGTATTTGCTGGTCGACTTGTACGTTGAAATATACAGTATGCGATTTGTAAACCTGTGAAAGAAAAATCTCATTTTCACTGGTCCTGATTTCAAGATTCTCTCTAAAGAGAATTTGATGGAGATTTTGGTGTCCATACTGGATGGAAAATTAAATTTCAACATTCTAACTCCTCTCGAGATTTGTGCATTGGCTTTTTCCCTTGTTTTATCCCTGTTGAAGATCGTGGCTGTTAGACTGCCACTGTCCATTCACTTTGATCTGAGTTTTCTCAATATTTGACACAGCTTGGTATTCAATGGTCTACTTAAAGAAAAAGTTCTCATTTGCTTTGAGCCAATATAATTGATTTAACTGAGAAATGCACATCATCTACCATTGGAAAATATTGTCTGGTAGTGACCATCTGATCAAGCAGCAAGCTTTGTTCTTTTTGCAAGACATTTCCCTTGGAAAAAATGAGGAATTTAATCTCCTATTTGTAAGAAAATAAAGTGATGGAACTGTAAATTGTAAATTGCTTTCAAGGGTGCACTTAAGCTCCAGGTTTGACACCGATGTTTTCCATTGCACACGCTTCATATAATGGAAGCTTAACGTTGTGTTTGGAACCTAGGCAACTTCGATATTGCCACCAGAGTTGTACTGAAAATTAATGTTGAAGAGAAGTATTTGTTTTTAGCAGCCCATTTTTTTGATACAAAAGTACAATTAGCTTCTGAGCTAAAAGCAGAAAATGGTGCAAATACAATTCTGCCATTCAGTCTCTGGACCTTCCCTCGAAAGAAGAAGTAATTTTAATGTTTGTCTTTTGTTCGTTGGACATTGACAGCCAACCACTGTTTGGCCAAATTTACTGATTTATGATTTTTTTTAAGAAATAGTTATTGTCCAGAATTTTGTAATTAACTGCCTCCTAAAGTTGTATGAAATATTTGATCCTTAGCTTTTTTGTAATTATCAAAAGCAACAGTTGGCTACTCTATTAGGAAATTAGATTTGCCTGTGAAACTCAATGATATTGGAATTGAATGGCAGATAATCAGGAATATGGACATCAGCTCCATCTGCCTACATTTAAAACCTCGGTAGGGACTGAATGAGTTTTGTTCTGCATATAATTTAATTTGATAAATTATTGGAAGAGTAGTAATATCAATTTTACCACAAAAGATGTCAATTATGGTGGGTTGCAAATAGACAGATTTTTGTTGTTTGTGCATGCCTATTGTACTAAGGAACATGATTATCTATAGATATATATATATACATTTGCATTAGGGTTGTTTGGTTGTTTTTTTTAATTTTTTGTTGTTTTTGTATGCACTGCAGAACTTGATTGTGTGTAAAGATTAATATTTTGTGCACTTTGTAATTATTACTGAGAAATGATTGTGCTTTGATTTTGCTTGCTGTTAATGTTTTAATGAATAAACCGATGCAAATAGTCATGAGTAATTTGAATTAAATTGGACATCTTTGTTTTGGACTCATGCATTAAATATTTGGTGTTTTTGCCAGGTATTGATCATGGTAAGTCAGAGTATACCCTGTGTGTTGGGCTTGCTGAACACAAAAGGTATTTGTCCGAACTGAGGACTGGAATCAGATGATCACAGAAATGGGTGATCTGAAATTTTGGGAAACCAAAGCGGAGTCCATGGTTTGTTGCTGGAAAGACTCAAGATTGAGTCAGTGTGAGCAGGCTTTTCCCACTGAAGTGAGGAGAGATTAAAAAAACTCAAGGATGTGGGTTCAGGGTGAAAGGGAAATTCTACACTTAGAGTGGTGGGAGTGTGGAACAAGCTGCCAGCTGCATTGGTAAAGGCAGGTTCAATTTTGACTAAGAAAAATGTGGATAGTTTTGTGGGAGGAGTATGGTCTGGGTGCAGGTCAGTGGAACTTGACAGAAAAATAGTTCGGCACAGACGAGAAGGCGCAATGGGCCTGTTTCTGTGCTGTGGTATTCTTTGATTCTATCCAGAAAGTCAGGAGAGAGGATGAGATAAGTCAAATAATTTAGGGAAATAGAAATATTTTTAATAGTAATGTATGATCTTGAGGATGAAGAGTGCTAAAATTTAAAGGACGTGAAATTGAATGAATTAGAACATGGATAAAAGTTCTCTGCAAAAACAGTAAGAAGGGACTAAATGGGATGTTCAAGGAAATATGATCTGGGATTATTTGAGTATAGGGGATACACGAGGTAAGAGTACAACAAAAACATTGACAAAATAGATATTACTCACTTGTATTGCTGGCTCTTCACTCTAGCCTAACTGCTAGCTATACCACTTTCAACTTATGGCTGATTTCTGGGGAGATTACACTTAAAATTGGCTTTGATTGCAAACCATTTGCTCATCTGGTAAATTTTCTTTGAAGAAAAAAGGAAATGCTGGAAACACTTAGCTGATACATTTTATCTGTGGAAAGAATGGAGAAGTTAACTCTTTGATGTGGACTCCATTCTGTATGTAAATCCACTTTGAGGTTGCTGCATTTACACTTTTGAGTATTAAATACCAGAGCTGTCTTAATTCAGTATAAAAAACAGCTCTGAAGAAGGAAATGAATTTCCTGTCAGGAGATTTCTCTCTCTCTCTCTCTCTCTCTCTCTCTCTCTCTCTCTCTCTCTCTCTTCCCCCCCAGTCTCTCTCCCCTCCCTGTCTCTCTCTCTCTCCCCCCGTCTCTCTCTCCCCCCGTCTCTCTCTCTCCCCCCGTCTCTCTCTCTCTCTCCCCCGTCTCTCTCTCTCTCCCCCGTCTCTCTCTCTCTCCCCCGTCTCTCTCTCTCTCCCCCGTCTCTCTCTCTCCCCCGTCTCTCTCTCTCCCCCGTCTCTCTCTCTCTCCCCCTCCCGTCTCTCTCCCCCTCCCGTCTCTCTCCCCCTCCCGTCTCTCTCCCCCTCCCGTCTCTCTCCCCCTCCCGTCTCTCTCCCCCTCCCGTCTCTCTCCCCCTCCCGTCTCTCTCCCCCTCCCGTCTCTCTCCCCCTCCCGTCTCTCTCCCCCTCCCGTCTCTCTCCCCCTCCCGTCTCTCTCCCCCTCCCGTCTCTCTCCCCCTCCCGTCTCTCTCCCCCTCCCGTCTCTCTCCCCCTCCCGTCTCTCTCCCCCTCCCGTCTCTCTCCCCCTCCCGTCTCTCTCCCCCTCCCGTCTCTCTCCCCCTCCCGTCTCTCTCCCCCTCCCGTCTCTCTCCCCCTCCCGTCTCTCTCCCCCTCCCGTCTCTCTCCCCCTCCCGTCTCTCTCCCCCTCCCGTCTCTCTCCCCCTCCCGTCTCTCTCCCCCCCTCCCGTCTCTCTCCCCCCCTCCCGTCTCTCTCCCCCCCTCCCGTCTCTCTCCCCCCCTCCCGTCTCTCTCCCCCCCGTCTCTCTCCCCCCCCCGTCCCTCCCTCTCCCCCCCTCCCGTCTCGTCTCTCCCGCCCCGTCTCTCTCTCCCTCTTTCTCCCTCCTCCGCCGCCCTCCCATCTCCCCCATCTTCTCTCTTTCTCTGTCTCTCTCATCCTGTCCCAGGAGAATAAAGTGAACTTTCCTCATCATTGGACTGAGGTTCAGTCAACTTTATTGAGATTAATATATATGAGGTGGAGGTTCTTTGGAGAAACAGACTACATCTTGAGAAATCCAGAGTTCTGTTCACAGTGAGAGAGATTTAGCAAAGTGGCAGTACTATTTTTTTTCTATTTGGTACAATAGTATGAAATATGGAGAATTCCAAGACTGAAATCCATACTGTCGGGGTAGCCACTAAGCAGTTGAAAACCAAAGCCATTCATGACCAAAATGTTGCCTTGGGTTGGATTATAAGTTGCATCAAATGTAGTAAAATCCTTGGTGATAGGTATCGGTTAAATCATTTTCTGATTTTTCGTGCACCCCAAGGTATTTGCAAACATTAACAGAAGATTTGGGAAAGAGTGCAAGGGGACCAAGATTACCGACATTAATTTGTTTTATTCCATATCATGCTGCATGTTTGAAAGGGAATTTTGATTGGACAATTTTCTTGTTTAGAACTTCAATAAAATCTGAGATAAAATATTTGAAATGAACCAATTTTCTTTTCATATTTGACCTTCAAACTTTCCCTTTCATTTGCAAGTTTGTCTTTGCTGTCTTTGATTTTTATAATGCCTGTCTTTTAAAGTGTTTTGCAGTTTTGTTTTATACTTTAAAGCTGCTAAGATCAGTTGGTTCTAAAGCTGATCATGTCTTATTTATGGCATTTTTTGTGCTGGATTCAGCAGTTGAAATATTAAAATCTTCATATTTGGATCATGCATTTTTCTCATTGGGTATGGATGTTCCATTTTTATTCTGTATTTTTAAAAGTGATAATGTAATGTTTGTCCCTTCTCTAAGTAAATTATTTGAGTACTAATTGTATTTAATATACTGCACAAAGTCAGTTAGTTGGTGGGGTAGGGAAATGGGTACATCATATTTGACCTGCTTTGTGTTTTGTGCAATGTTCAAACCAGTGTCCTGGGAATATTGGGTGATCTTGTAAAACCCCTGATCACCAACACCTACGGGGATGGTGAAGTGAATTTTCTGGATACTTGAGATTGCGTGTTTTGTGGATTGGCAAACTCACAATGAGATACACAAATTTTAGACCTGTATTTTTCCTTTCTTCCCCCAAGAAGCTCTGCTTGTGATCTACATGGCGAACCAACTTGCTGGGCTAATCATCTGTTTTGAAGGCACAGAAAGATTATTGACCATCTCCATTATTTGGAGAACTATAAAATCGTTAAAGTGGCCATTTTAAATTCACTGGTGCCTTTTGAATTATTCTTGCTTTTCTATTGGGAGATTTGAATTACAGGTTTGAATTTCCTCTCATTGGATTAGTTTTAAACTGATTTAAAATGTTGCACACCAGCATCTTAAAAATATTTCATCATTGGAGATAGCAGTACTAATGATCTGTTCAAAATTAATGCCAAGTTCATGAGCAAATTGGTTGCCAGTGGTTGATGGATGTGGTGAATTTATCAAATATTCCAGTCACACAATCCAGAAGGTCCTTTGACCAGACTCCTCTGCTGAACAGAGTGTTTGCCTCAATTATTTCCAGTTGGCCCATATCCCTCCAACCCGTTTCTTTATGTAGAGAAGTTATTGTGATTGTCTCTGCCTCTTCCCCTTGCCTCTCGTTCCATATTCCCACTGTCCTCTGTGCAGAAAAATATTCCTGCAAACACTTTTAAATCTTTACCCTCTCACTTCAAACCTAACTTTAGATGCTCCAAGGAAGACTGTGACTTTATTGTATTTACAGCTGTCATGACTTTCTACGCCTCAGCCTCCTCACTTCATGAAAACAGTCACAAGTCAGAATTAATTAAAAAAAATATTTTAGAGATACAGCACAGTAACAGGCCCTTTGGGCCCATGAGCCCATGCCACCCAAATACAGCAAAGCCCCTGTTATCTGGAATTCAAGAAAAATGTGAAAGTAAATGGGTAAAAAATACGAAAATTCAAAATTGGTGCCTGCAGCAGTCCGTTCACCAATCACTCAACACACAATATCAAGCAACCACAAAATTCACTTGTACGGCATCTGCCAATCTCCATTGGTGCTGGATATTGGTGGTTTTACTGTCTACCCAGTCTTTCCTTATCACTGCAGTCTTCCAATCTGGCCAATATCTTTGTGAATCTTTCCCGCACCCTTTTGACCTTCATCATATTTTCTTGTAGCATGGTGATCAGAACTGCACACAAATCTTCAAGTGCTCAAAATAATGTTCCTTTTCCATCAAACACAGTCACTAATTATATCAGCTCCAGGTTTAAAACCTGCCGAATTAATTGATCTCACCTGGGTTATTGATAGTGTTCCAGCAATTTGTTTCGTGACTTTTTTTTTTCAGGAGGGGAGACCTGATGTAGGCTATTGACTTCCAACATGGTTATTGGCTGGAAAGGTGGAAATGGGAATTATGTTTTTCTCATTCTTCTGAATTCCATTATCCTATTGAAATCAAGGACATTGTGAATAGTTTGTGAATAGCTGATGTATGGGATACCAAATCTCATCCACTGCCTTGATAAGTAGTTCATTGAAGTGTCACTGTCATTGGGCAAAATGGGCAGTTAAAATTTGGCAAGAATGAAATGAAAAAGGTTAACTTTCTATTCAGTTATTTTAAGGTTCATTTGTTCTTGCAGACGATTTGTATTATTTCATCTTTTGTGAGGTTAAGATATTTTGAAAGAGATTGTTGAGTTTTTTTTTAATGAAGTGCAAGTGCAAGGGAAATAGAGTAGGGTGATTGGAACGGTGGAAGAATGGAATCCCGTTGTACTATGACACGAATTTCCAAAGGAATTAAATAATAAGTTTAACTTTCATGCTGGAAGTACAGGTGCTCCCCTACTTATGATGGTTCGAATCCGTACTTTCAATCTTGAATTCCGATCTGTTCCTGGGCTTGCGTATGCGGTACGCTGCCCTCCTGCGATGCCCCTATGCCTTCAACAAGTGTCAATGGTGCAGTGCATATTCAACGATCTGTTCTTGAGCTTCATCAGAAGAGAGAGAAACTGATGACCCTGTCACTTTAGCACCCACCGATCAGCAATTAATTTTAGTTCAATGCTTCAAGCATTCTTCATGCCCAGTGAGCTTTCAGCTGTGTACATTAATGGGTTTTTCCAGTGTGGAATAAAGGTATTCAACATTTAATTATAAAAAATGGTTGGTGCTGTATTCTTTTACGACTTAAATATTTTTTGACTTTAGATAGGTTTGCTGGAACGTAACCCCACCTGTACATAATTTGTTGTCAATATGCAGTGTTAACAGGATATCTTGGTTAACTGGCATTTCTGGTCATTCGGGTTTCTTTTTTGAGAAATGTCTGCATTTTCTACATGATTTATCTTGTCAGTTGTGATTATGTTGATACTCATTAGCATTCCAGCGGACCTCATTATTTTCTTATATCCAGCAGCTATCCTTCTTTGTAACAGATTGGCTTAGGCCCAGGTCATTTGGGCATACAGTTGGAATTAGCAGGACCTGTCTCTATCTTGTATGTGCAAACTACCCTGCATGGTTTGTTTTAAATAGTACAAGTCAGCAATGAAAAGTAGGAAGCTATGAAACTCGTCAAAGGATAATTCCTGAGTGATGTTTGCTTTTGAATCTGGTATGTTTAATAAATGACAAAATATGTAAATCCTGTGTACTGTATTTATTTGCAAAGGAAATGCTTTGGTAACTAAATGAGCTGAAATTTTAGCCTTTTAAATGTGGAATACCAGTTTACTAGATATGTGTAGAGCTCGTTGAAAGAATCAAAGACTTGTTGATCCAAACCAAGGCTTTTATTAGCAAAAGACAGGAGCTCTTCACAGGTGGCCGACCAGTCCGGAATGATCCGACCTAGCTAGGGACACAACCCTTTAAGGCCCAGACAGTAGGTGTGGCTAAGCTCTCAGCCAACCGCTGTAAGCACAGTCTAGATACTCTAACTATATACACTATATACATTGGTGATAGATCTGTACTATCACAATATGTTTTTTTACATTGAACTTGCCTGATTTTTCCATGTCTCCCTAACCTTCCAGGAGTGGCAGTTCACACAAGAATGACCAAAACTCCAAATATCCATATCACAATGTGAGTTTAGACAGGATACCTGAAGTGCGTCCTATTCATTAGCCCCTTGTTCATGGATGGCCTGCAGTTCAGTTTGGACTGCAGGCCATCCATGTAAATGACTAGGGGTCGGGGAGGTAAAATGTTGGAATGGGAATGAGATTGTATTCCCGTTCTGATCTTATTACATAGACTGAATTCCAGGAAATTGCAAATAATTGAGCATCTCTTATGTTTTTTGTGTTTTAAAAAAAAAACACGAGATGTTCTTCCTGAACCCACTGACATATTTACATTGAAGTCATAGTTAAGAAGGTGGGGGGGGGGGGGGGGGTTTAGATGGTGGTGCTTCATGTGTTTATTTTCTGTCAGTTGCACGAAACATGCTATGAGGCAGAATGTAAAATCAAATAATTTATGCATTTCTTCATGAGTTTGTCTTCCAGAATGGTTACGCTGTGGTTCATGTAAAGGCCTGATTGTAAGGGCAGGAGGTTAAATTTGCATCAATTGCCATTCTGATACTAAAAAATTATGCAATATCTTCAAGTATTCAGTTAGCAGCAGTGTTGGTCTCGTCATCTTAACTGGAATGTAAATGTTACCCAAATTACTGGGCCTGAAAATTCTTATGGTCTCAATTACTGTCTCAATGAGCAGTTCTCATGTTTAACTATCACATTAATGCAAATCATACCAGAAAGTGTGACTAGATGGACACACCATGCTGGCTGATGTAATAGATTCATGAGTACTTTCAAAGGCTTAAAGAATTTTATTCCAGTCGTTTAAGTTTGTGAGCATAATGAGCATATTTCTGTTGTATTCAGATGGCCACCATCCTTTGCACACATGTCACAATGGCCAAGTTGAGTGCTCTTTTCCTTCGAGTCATTGAGATCACAACTCTGAGTGCAAATATTGGAGGTGCCTATGGATTAAAAAAAAGAATCCGTACTCTCATCCATCCATTACATTTTGGTTTAGTTTTAGTTTGGAGCTGAAATCATTAGGAGCATTTTCCAATGAGATCCAAAAAAATTTATTTCATCAAATGATGGCAAGTAGATCCTGCTGGCAAGACCAGCGTTTCCTTCTTATCCCTCAGTGCCCTGGAAAGAGTTCAGTTGTTATTAATTTTGTATTTCAAATTTGTATGATACTGGTGGTGGGCAAATTTGACAGCCGTAAAACTAACAGCATGAGCAATGATTTTTCTAATTTTAGGTAACCCCGCCCCCCCCCCCCACCCCATTTGATTCAGCTGTTTACAAATCTTCTGTTGTTCTCTCCTCCACTCCCTGTCAGCCCCCCCCAACCGCTCCCTGTCGGCACCCCATTTCTCTCTCCCTGTCGACACCCTCCACCCCGTCGGGATCTCCCTCTATCGGGTCACCCCCTCCCTCTGTCGCCCCCCCCCCACAGTCTTTGACCTGATGAGCAATTCTGAGGAAGGTATTGGAGTAATTTTGGCAAGTAACTTGAGGTGCCATTGATAAAATAAGTTCATGTTCATGGGTGGTAGAAGAAATGGCAATTGAGTGACTAATTTGCCCAGGATGGTGTTGAACTTTGCTTGTCTTAACTAAACAATTGTCATTTGACTGATACAATGCACAAAAAATTGTATCAGTTGGTTATTATTTTTCAAGATTATTCCTGGTACAGAGATCTTTCTGTCATTTGTCACAGCTGTGCAGTGTGAAGTGGTTCACATGTAAATATGATCATTTGTAATTTTAAAATTTCCATTTCTGCTTGTGACATGTTTTAATGATTGGTTACATCTGAATCAACTGAAAGCACAGACCACCATATTATCCAACATCATTTTAAGAAAAAAAAAATCATAAATTTGATTTCTACAAAGGCTGCATGTGTCCAATTTTGTCGTTGGCTGCAGTAATTGTCAAAGCTATGTTTAAGTTATTGAAAAATCAGCATTTGAGGGAATAATTTCAGTTGGTTTATCATGGTTAACATGTGGATATCAGAACAGTGAGCAGGAACAATGGTAATTCAACAGGATGCCCACTCTGATCTGTCGGCAGTAATCCTTTCCAGAAAGGGGATTTGTTTTGAGGTCAAATGAGGATTGGATCAGGTGCAATTGCAGTATCTTCCAAAAAGTGCTGAGTGATCCTTTCTGCTCAAATTAGTTCCTTGGATGGAGCACAGGAACTCTTCCTGCGATGGACTGCCTTCTTGGTTCAAGGTTCATTTTATTGTTTCATCTTGAAAGATTAAAAAAAAGGCCAAGTACCTTTTAGTGTAAATTTGCTTAAATGGTTGTAAAATGTTTTGGGAAATTGAGTTTTTAAAAAATCCTTATAAATGGATTCCTTTTTGTATTTTTCCCATGCAATTTTAGTGGAGTTTTCTTTTCATGAAGTTTGGCACTCCCAAGCTGCTGACTTCATCTAGATTTTTAAAAGTCATATTGTAGTCATTTATTTTTGGTGTAAATGATTTTGACAGACGCAGATTTATTCCAGGAAATGTTTGTCTAAATTCTAACTCTTAATTTTTTCTTTCCTTTGGCCATTCTTTTTTTTTCTGCTGAGTATACAATGTTTGGCCGTTGCCTGTTTAGCAGACAAAAGGAACAAAATACACCTTGCCCAAAAGGAAAGAAAGTTAGTGTTGGAGACTAATTTTATTTTTAATTTGTGAAAATTTGCAGCTGTGTATGCAGACAAGATGCTGGGTTATGGCACAAAACTGTTCACATTATCACTACTGTTGAAAACATTAGGCTTTTTCAGGTGCATTCTACGCTAAGAATGCGCCTGAAGAAGCAGAAGCGGCCTTTAAATTGCCATTCAGGTGGCAGCGTTTAAAGTGTAACGCTGGCCACCTGAAGGACACAGCTGCACAGGATGCGGCTCTGAGCACACTCCGGCTCCTGCCCAGTGTCAGCTGTGATCAGCAGCCTGACTTTTTAACATCCGCTTTCAACCTGCTGCATTCAGGTGGCTGGGGGAGCCACTGAGCTGAGCTGATAATCCCTCTCTGAGGAGGGTTACGTAGCTCACCTCAAGAGCATTGAGGTGGCCTCAAAACAGCCGCATATTGCCTAAATATGTGGCTTTACATACGGGGCGATTGGCCACCTGAAAGTGCCTATTAACTGAAATAAAGAGTGATGCTCCACTAAAATAGAAATAAATCACTTTATTCAGATTTTTGGTCCAGAAGCAGGAAAATAAACTTCCATTGTAGATGGAGAAACGATGTACACTTCTTATTTGCAATTGAAAGGCTTGACCTTTTGTGATAATCCTGGTTGATTTTCATATCAAAGCCCTGGTCGACTTAATATGTTTTGCTGTGTTTTTAGTTTCCAGCACATGGCACCTCGACCACAACCTCGAATGCTGTGTACTCTTTGGTTTTTTTCTCCACACAATACGAAGCTGCCAGCCTTCGTCTGGATTTGTTTTTATCTTCTCTGCGTCCCCCACCCCAGATGTTGTACCTTTTTGAAAGTATGGATTCAGCCCCAGTTTCTCTTCTGAATAAATGGATTTGTTTTCATGAAGAGACTTCCAATTTATGTTTTGCTTTTGTGTGAAATTTAGTTTTGAGACAGTAGAAATGTCAAATTTGTGCAAAAATAAGCAAGGCCATGATGAGAAACCTAAGTCCATGCTTTAAATTTAGAGCTTAGCCAACTTGCCCTTTTTATGGGAAAGGAAAACAAATCAAATTTATAGTAAAATCCCTGGTAACCGGAATTCAAGCAAATGGCAACCCCAAGCAACTGGCAAAATAATCGAGAAAATTAACAAATTAAAAAGAAAGAACATATAAAAAATTTACGAAAAGTTTAAAATTGGAGATGTTAATGTTCTCCGAAGGAACATTCAACTCATTGCCCTGCTCGCAGCATTTGTTTGAACAAAGTTGCTTTTGAATAAAATGGTGGCGCTCTGGATGAAGAACCGGCCAATGCCACTTGCCACTGAGGCAACTCTCCCAAGTATCTCCCTGTCTCTGCCTAGTAAGAGTCTTTATTGGTATTATGTCTAAACCTTGTTACAGTGTCAGCGACTTGGGTTAGAATTTAAATTTTCTAAGTTACAGGAATTATCTGATCAAATTGAACTTTACATAATTAAGGACTACAACAGCTGATTTTTCCCTCACTGCTTTTTGTCTTTTAAAGTGTTTTTTCGCATTGCAGGTGGATTAGTTAGGCTTTGTAAGTGTGTGTCTCAGATTACCTAAAAACTCGGATATCTGGCATCTGCAATCCCCTTATGTGCCAGATACTGGGGATTTTAAAAAATATGTACTTGCTTTCTAAAACACTTTGGCTTGACTTCGCGGATGAAGATTTATGGAGGGGGTAAATGTCCACGTCAGCTGCAGGCTCGTTTGTGGCTGACAAATCCGATGCGGGACAGGCAGACACAGTTGCAGCGGTTGCAGGGGAAAATTGGTTGGTTGGGGTTGGGTGTGGGGTTTTTCCTCCTTTGCCTTCTGTCAGTGAGGTGGGCTTTGCGGTCTTCTTCAAAGGAGGTTGCTGCCCACCGAACTGTGAGGCGCCAAGATGCACGGTTTGAGGCGATATCAGCCCACTGGCGGTGGTCAATGTGGCAGGCACCAAGAGATTTCTTTAGGCAGTCCTTGTACCTTTTCTTTGGTGCACCTCTGTCACGGTGGCCAGTGGAGAGCTCGCCATATAACATGATCTTGGGAAGGCGATGGTCCTCCATTCTGGAGACATGACCCACCCAGCGCAGCTGGATCTTCAGCAGCGTGGACTCGATGCTGTCGACCTCTGCCATCTCGAGTACTTCGACGTTAGGGATGAAAGCGCTCTAATGAATGTTGAGGATGGAGCGGAGACAACGCTGGTGGAAGTGTTCTAGGAGCCATAGGTGATGCCGGTAGAGGACCCATGATACAGTCAGACGAAGTGAGATGAAACTTCCAGGCAAACCTCAGAGCAAAGCTCGACGATGCAATCCGCCTCACGGACCCGTCCCCTGAAACCCTCTGGGATCAGCTGAAGACTACCATACTGCAATCCACTGAAGAGGTACTGGGCTTCTCCTCCAGGAAAAACAAGGACTGGTTCGACGAAAACAGCCAGGAAATCCAGGAGCTGCTGGCAAAGAAGCGAGCTGCCCACCAGGCTCACCTTACAAAGCCGTCCTGTCCAGAGAAGAAACAAGCCTTCCGTCGCGCATGCAGCCATCTTCAGCGCAAACTCCGGGAGATCCAAAATGAGTGGTGGACTAGCCTCGCCAAGCGAACCCAGCTCAGCGCGGACATTGGCGACTTCAGGGGTTTCTACGAGGCTCTAAAGGCTGTGTACGGCCCCTCACCCCAAGTCCAAAGCCCGCTGCGCAGCTCAGACGGCAAAGTCCTCCTCAGCGACAAGATCTCCATCCTCAACCGATGGTCAGAACACTTCCAATCTCTTTTCAGTGCCAACCGCTCAGTCCAAGATTCCGCCCTGCTCCAGCTCCCTCAACAGCCCCTAAAGCTAGAGCTGGATGAGGTCCTTACCCGGGATGAGACATATAAGGCATATAAGGCAATTGAACACTGAAAAGTGGCAAAGCAGCAGGTATGGATGGAATCCCCCCCCAGAGGTCTGGAAGGCTGAACCAAGCCATTTCTAAAACTGATAACTGTGTAACTGCTCATTTAGGATGAATGCTCAAATTGGATGCCAAAAGATGAACACCCACCCATGGTGGGTGTTTATAGAATTATGAACCTTCATTTCAAGAGGGACGGATTAATTAAGGGCGGAAAGCTTCAGTTCGACAAGTCTGATCAATGATTACATTTTTTGAGAAGATAGCAAGGAGTATTGATAAGGGCAGTATATTTAATGTAGACTGCTTGGAGCTCAGCAAGTGATGACGACTGACTGGATAGGCTAGGGTTGTTTTCTTTGGAATGCAGGGAGATTTAATTGTCATTAGAAGAGCTGTGACCTGCAGGGCTGTGGGCAAGTGTTGGAACGTGGCATTGAGCTAAGGAGCGATTTGACTTTGGCCCAAATGGCCACCCATTGTACATTTTCTATCGTCCTTTTTTGTTTGTATGATTTTTGACATTTTTGCTAAAACAAGAATCAGAAGAATTAAAAGATCCATTTCAAGGCTATTCAATAATGTTCACAGTGTATAGATAATAAAAAGGCAACCATGTAAATTTGCGATTATGCTAATTTTTACATAATGTTGTTAATTCTCATACCACAGCTTAATTGAAAATATGTCATTTTGACATCTTGGAAGTATGATTGGTGCTTTTTGAGGCTTGTTCTGATCAATTTGCCAGAAGAATTTCAAATTGAGTCTATTCAACGCTCGATAGTTGTGAATGACTGACGACTCATATGGGGATACTGCACACGTGGGCCTCAGGGAATTAATTTTATGCGGTGAAGATCCCTTGGCGGTCAATTTGAATGCACTTTTTTTTACAATAATTGCAAAAGTAGTTAAAATGTAGGAAGCAGATGGCACGTCGCAATTTTATTCAGAATGTAATATCCATATTAGAAGAGAACTGTGGGTAATGAAGCAATAGTAGAGTAAAAACACCGAGATGGAAAGTAGTGGAGGGTTGGATTTACGAGATTGGATAAAATATTCTATTTTGGATTATTTCTGGAATTGACATTTGATTATCCAGCTAAATCTCCTGTGTAATAAACATGAGCAAATATTGCTTCTTGGACTCTGCTTGCAAGTGGAACCACTATCAACAAAGGTCCATCTGTTCTGGGAAGCAGGTTGGGTTAGTCCAATCCAGTGCAGCTGGCAATGTCCTCTTTCGCCAGCCAGCCCTTCAGAACTAAAGAGTGACTAAAATAATCAGTTGTAGAACTTGCATAGATCAAAACCAGCATGGAACATAGTGGTCTTTTTCCCACAAATCACACTGTTCAGGTGAGATGTTAATAAATTTTGAATGGAGTTCAGTGGATTTCCAGTACAGTGTAATTGTTTTCAGATTTCAGATTTATTGTCAGAGTACAAACGTGACATCACATACAACCCTGAGATTCTTTTCACTGTAGGTACTGCAGAATTATCACTAATTTAATTTATTAAACATTCATACCTGCGGAAACTTTGCCAACATTTAGTTGAGTAGCCTTATTGTGCAAAGTTAATTGACCGTAAATGTTTATCTTATTTCTGTAATTCTCCCATAAATCCAAGAGAAAAGCTGATGTTGGAAAAATCCAGAATTTGAAGGGACAGTTAAATTGACCTAATTTTCAATTTACTTTCAGTTGTACGGCCATGGCTTGACTATTTTGTATATTTAAGTCCTGAATTCTGCTCGTAGCCAATTGAGCTATGTGGCATGCTGTGTGATTGTAGAACAAGAGGATAAAAGTTTTCCATTTAAAATCAGTTTTGCATTGCAAGCACTTAGTCCTAATGAGTCCTTTTGGGTAAAAATTAGAATGGTCATTTTTTTCATGTGTTTGGCAGAGATTGTGTGCAATGTGTGTAACATTAACTGCTGCGTGTGACTTGAATAGCGAACTGTCACCAATCTTGCGTGCACCATTGTCGCTGGAATGAGGGACAGATATTATTTCCAAAAATGATCATTTTCATGTTGTAAAGCATATATTTGGGGATTTATTTAGAACAAAGTAAATGACTGAATCTGTAAAAATAAATTTGTATTTTTTAAGCTCATTGCAATACTGCTCTCCATTCTGAGGACTGTTTATTTTTATGAAGCGATGAGATTTACTGAAATTAAGCACCCCTTGGCTTAAAAGCACAACAAATTTCAACAATTAAAAGAACAAATTACATTCCAGGTTCAAAAACAGTGTGTTTGTTTGGTACAAATATCCATTACAGAAGCAAAACAATCAGCACTGCCCACTGCCTCAAGGTTGGGGTAAATGCCACAAGTTTAAATATAGACAGGCTTTCAGGCTCATGTGGTGTTGATTATACGTCACACATCTGCTTTTAAGCATGGAATGGAAAGCAGATTACTGTAAATCATTTGTTGAATAAATATTCTGCTGTGGTTTTCCTCATTGTAAGTTATACACATAAACTGGCATAATGCTTGGATCAATGACTGCCTTAATTTTTGAAAAAAGTAAAACATGAAAGTCTGCAGACACTGTGGTTGAATGCTGGAGAAACTCAGCAGGTCCAACAGAGTAGATTAAATAGCAAAGGTAAAGATACATAAATGTGAAGGGCTTGAGCCATCAAGTTATTCAGGTGCCTTGATGAAGGATTCATGTCTGGAATGTTGGTGATGTATCTTTACCTTTGCTACATCAAGGTACTGCTGGACCTGGTGAGTTTCTCCAACATTGTGTTTATACTTTTGCCTTAATTTTTGAAAATGTTTTCATCAAAAAAACCTCTAAAATCTGCAGTTTGGTAACTCAGGTCAACATACTTAAACTCCTTTGTTGCTTTTTGTTGATTGAAAATAAAGTAATTTATTTGCTGAGAAACCTAGATGGTTTGTTTGTGTACGCAAACCATTTGGATATACTTATACTTTTATTGCACCTGCAGTAGAAATCAAAAATTGGAAATTTTGGTTAAAAGGAAAAATAAATTCCACAGAGCACCCTTAAATTCATTTTCCACTATAAAATATAAATGGATTTTGTGGAACTGAACTTGGAGCCCAGAGGGTTTTGCGTCCAAATCTTGTGTTCGTGCATTTCACAATTAGATGCAAACTAGTTGTTTCCATATAATTTTAGGATTTCTTGGTTGTCTTAAAATGAATGCTGGCATCTCATCCCCTGAAACAATTGCATGGTAATAAACTGCGAGTTGCCAGATGCCTCATGAAATCTCATAAAATTTCCTTCAGATACCAGATTTTTTTCCACCATTGTTCAAAACTGGGATTTATTTTGGTGTTGCATGTGCAGAAGTTTTGGATTCTTCCAAAAAATTATTGTTTGATTCATTAAATATATTATTGCTTACAGCTATCTAATTTATGATTGTTGTTAATGATCTGCACTTAAGAAATAAATCGCAAACACAATCGAAAACTTCTCTGATCTCCAAGGAATACTTGATTGAAACCTTTTCAGCTTTTGAAACACATTTGTAGTACATGACTTTGAAGCTGGTTGCAGTAATTTTGTTTATTTTAACATGATTGCTGTAAATAACATTTACCTTGTGCAATTTTATTTTGTGTTTTCTTGAGTTAAGAAAAGCACACCTTGAAAATGCTTTATTGCACTGAAAATCAGATTAAGCCTTGGATTCTTGAGAGATTAAGCTTTTTCTTATTTTTTCCTTGTAGGATTTTAAAAAGTTTGGATTCTTCCTCTGAGATTTAAAAGATTTATATTATACACAGTATATGTTTGCATATTTAAAAATTTATATAGAGAGAGAGAGAGAGAGAGAGACACACACACACACACACACACACACACACACACACACACACACACACACACACACTATAGAAAGTGATTTATGAGTGTTTTAATTTGGAGTAGTGAAATCTGCACATGTTTACTGGTCTAATATTACACCAATAAACTGGAGTGTCTACTCCACTGAAATATAAATTATCATGTATACTACTGTACTCAGTGAAGCCCTTGGTTCCTATCATCTGAACATGTTATGCCTTAGGGTTGGAAGCATAACACAGAAAGCAAAGCCTTCCTGTCACTTGCTTACTAGTCACATTTAAAAGCTCACTAAGCCACAGCAATTGGAATACGTTGAAGATGCACCCTCTGGTGAAAATAAAGAGGAAAGCTTCATCACGGCAATTTGTTGAGCAAGCTCTGGTAAAAGAGTGTTTAAAAGTTGTGACTTCACATTGCTAAAATATGTCACTGTTGCTTTTCAACACCTGAACTCCTGAGGTTTTTGATCTTTGTTGTGCGCTCCCACACGCTCTGTCCCTAGTTAAACTGTCAGGTCCTCCAAACAGTGATATCTTTCTGGTGGAACTCTTGAATACGCTTACCTGTGCCTGTCCATGATATTTTCCACAAAGAATGCACAATACCCACTTGGATAAAGAAAATAAGCAAGTGAGTTGCTTAAATGGTTGGTAATGCTGACTGACCCACAGTTAATTTTGACCCCCCCCACCCTCAGATGCTGCAGGACCCACTGAATATTTCCAATGTTTCCTGTTTTTATTTCATTTTTTATAACTTCTAGAGTTTCTGTTTTACGGCAAATGCATATTTATTTTTTTCAAAGGGTCAGAAATGAGCACAAAAAAAATGGGCAGTGGTCATGGTGGCCTCAGCCAATTGAAAGAATATTGATACAGGTCCCTGAATTTGAAGAATTAAATATCAGTGCAACATGGCCATATAAACAATTTTGGAGAAGCAGGTTAAAGCCCTGAAAAAGTTCTATTTTCATCATATATGCATGAGGCTTTGGAATGGGCTTGGCCAAAATGTAATAGTCTGTGAAGTATTTTAGGATGTTTGCTTTGCTAAAGGGACAGTATTAATGCAAATGTCAGTGATGTCAATGCTAACCAGGGTAAAATATGATCTGATCCAGATCTGAAACGCAAAGCTGAAATGATGCTGCCTGACCTGATGAGTGTTTCTGGTTTGTTTTGATACTTCTCACTTCCAATAGGATGATGGCTGATGAGTTAGTGTCTTCAGGAAAGGAGAATATTGAAAACACTTGGATCTAATTCAGTTCCTATTTGCTGTGCTTTAAAAAGATTAAAAAAAATTAATCATATGAATAAAGTGATGTTTCGAATTTGATTTGCTTTTTTTCTCTTGGAGTTGAAATTTGTTTTGATGCTGAACTTGATTGGTGTGTTTAGGAAGCTCTTTTATATTTTAGCTGTGCAAACTGCAGTTTAAATGAGTTACTGTTGAGTAAAATTTGTTGTTTGACCTTTTGAGTTCAGTGCTTAATCAGCCAGAGGTTGCCTGAATTTTGAACCGCTGTTGTAAAGTGCAAGTGGCGTCTGAATGAAAGCTTTGACTAATCGCTGCTCTATAATCCGTGTATATGAATTCTACTAGGTTGAAGGATATTGTTGAACTGTGTTAATAAAACTTGGCTGGTCAGATGGTTGTCTTTCCCAGTGCTTAGATAGGTCTGTTGTTTGTTTACACTGAGTGGTTTACTTGGATTAAAATACCCTTTGGTATAGAAATGCCATATTGTGCTTTACAGAGTTCAGTAGTGAGGTGCAAATCAAATCAAGTTAACTGTCAACTTATTGTACCAGTGGCCACGTCAGCTGCAGGCTCATTTGTGGCTGACAAGTCTGATGCGGGACAGGCAGACACGGTTGCAGTGGTTGCGAGGGAAAATTGGTTGGTTGGGGTTGGGTTGTACCACCCGACAAAATACCATTCTCCAGTCCTCAGTGCAAAAACACGCAGACTCAAAACCAGAAATAACACACGTAGGGATAAACAATGCATATGCAGGACAAGTATTCATCTATACAAATGAATATTGTTTCATGAATATGAGAGTCTTGGATGGTTTGTGTGAGCAGTTCCTTTGGTCATTCACATTCTCACTGCCCGTGGGATGAAGCCTGGTAGTGCTAGCTCTAATACTGACATTCTCTTTCGGGAAAGGCTGAAAGATGCAATGTGCAGGTTGGAAGGGGTCCTCAATGGAGGCTGAATTGAGGAAATGTTGGTGGAAGAGATGAAAACTGAGTCAAAGAGTACATCTATAAAGAGAGTGGGGTGACAACAGAGGCAATAATGAGGATTTTTGAAGCCCTGAACATTTACATCATGGCTGCCAGTGGGGGGGGGGGGGGGGGGGGTGGAGAGAGAGAGAGAGAGAAAAGGTACAAAAGAGAATGGGCATGTCTTTTCTTTGGCATATTCTGTTGATTTATTCCAGCTAATTTGATGAAAAATTCAAACAAATGGATTTTAGTATTCAATGAGACACTTGAGCTTATTACAAAAATGGTGTTGATTTCTTTTTCGATAAAATGTATTTTTTATGAACACCTTTTCTGCCCTCAAATATCCCAGTGCATTAACCCGTCTATACAATGTTTATGAAATGTAATCACTGCAACACTGGAGAGAAACATGACAACCTGATTATGTATAGTAAGCCTAACAGATATCCAAGAGACCTTGCGGTCTACTTTTAGAGGTTAATTGATAAATAATGACCATAAATTTGATTGTTAGTGCTGTGTAATATTTTGCTTCTTTTACTTCCACCCAAAAGCTTTAGTCAGAAATAGGTCCATTTGGCCCAAGAGCTGGCTGCCCAAATACATCAATTAACCGAACAACCCTGTACATTTTTGGGTGGTGGATGGAAACAGGATCACCTGGAGGAAGTCTTTGTGGTCATATGGAGAACATACAAACTCTTTGCATGCAGTGCTGGATGCGAACCTGGGTCGCTGGCTCTCTGCTAACGGCGCCAACCTTCAAGTAACTACAAAAATGCCAAATAGGAAAATATGTAATAAACATAAAAGGATGGATAGATATTCACAGTAGTAGTTAGTGCAAGAAAAGGAGTAACCTTTGGGCCCTGTCATGCATTTTAATTATGGATGCAGGGTACAGTTTAAACAACATGTTTAGAATTAACTGTTGCCTTGTTTTTATTACGCTGTAAGTTCAGTGCATTGAAAAACCACAAATATGTGCAGAGTGTACACATTAGACATTGAACTTCATTCAGTTTCTCACTTCTTCCCAGAAAAAGCAAGCTGATGTGATTGCTTATTTTTTGTGAATTTATATGGGAATGAATGGACAATGTTGAACACTTGAGTTGGATTGTTTAATTTTTAGCAATCAAGATAAATTCAACAGTGAAACATCTTGTATTTTTTAAAATGATTTGCACTTTGAACCTGCAGTGAATGCGGATAATGTTGGGTGTAAAGGCATGTATATTTGTTTTGACGATTTATCATCTTTATGTAATTTTGCCTTGAGGTGAAGCTGAAGGCTTCATCAGTTGCAGAAGTTTTGTTATGAAAATGTCTTGTTCGATTGTGCTTCCTGACTTTAGCAGTATCTATACAAAGCACCAGTGAGTTGCTATTCACTGGGGTAATCTCCCCATTACCTTCACAGCCCTAAAAAGTCAAACTGCAAATGTTTGGAATGTGATTATTAGAGAGGAAACCTTAGTATATGAATATAGTGCTTGAATTACTTTGAGAGTTTGCTAATGGGCTTCTAATAAATATAAATCAATTGTTTGACCACTTATTGAGTCGCCAAACTGTGTTGGCTACTTTTAGGTTGGATATTTTGATCCATCACTAAAGAATGGAAATTGTGATTGATACAGGAGAGAAATTTTGTTGAAGTTGACCACAAAGGAAATTTAAAAAGTTGCTTTTATTGACAGCAGATTGAGAGAATAATTTTAAAAATATCAATGAATTATTTTGAGCTCATCGATGGGAAGGGTTTTTCTTTGTTATCATTTCAGGGCATACTTCTCAATTTAATTTCCCCCACAGATCACTGTGGATATTCCTTATGGCAGACCACCTATAACAAACCTACTGACCACAGGATGGAAATAATGGCGAGGTGAAGTGTCTACCCAGACCATCAGTGGTATATTTTCTTTGGATTATTTAAAAAAAATTGGTGTTGAATTTGCGACCTTGTTTTAGATATTGTGATATCAGCAAATGGATAAGGCAGGCTTCACCTTTGGCTTAGTGGCTGAAGGCTTTTCACCAGGTTCCAGGAGCTGGCAGTTTCCGGGAACCAGGATGAGGGTGAAAGAGATGTAATAGAGAGCTGGCAGCTGAGGTTTGAGCCTGATGTCCAAGGACAGTGGAGGCAGGCAATAATGGGAGGAGGCAGTGTGATCCTCGATCTCTTGCTTTCTTGTCTTTACCTTTTCTCTTTTGCAAAAGAATGCTGGAGCATGGCGATTCTTTGAATGGCACGTGAAAGAAAGCTTCTCATTCCATCTTGGCAATAAATCTAAGTTGGTCATTTTTGTCCTCATTGCATTGCCACAGAGCCCTTTAACAAATTCATGGGCCATCAGTGGTCTGCGAGCAACAAGTTGAGGAATGCTGATTTATGGGATTCACAATTTCAATCCTCCTTGGACCAGGTGTAACACACAGCAAGAAACGAGGCTCCCTCATTAGTGCGCCGGCAATATATCAACCTGTAACCTTAGAAGAGGATTTCCTAATAGAAATTGCATAAATTGTTGTCAAGCTGTGATTTAAACGTACACTGTGTCAACCAAAGCAGATAATATTAGCCTTGGTTTGTCTCCGCTTCATTAATGAACCAACCAATCCCCTGATGAGATTTGTCATGATACTGTAATGACTCATTGGAGATTGTTACAGTGATTGTTCCAGTGCCTGTGAGACTTTGTTGAAAGCAACGTCCATGTTGAATTTGGCAAGACCTTTTTCATGTAATTTTGCACAAGGTAAATTAATACTGAATTGATCAATGCTTTCTTGCCATAAGTACTACAGCAACGATGACATAACTTGCATAAAATAATTAAAATAAGTCTTTTTTCAGAACTTTGGAGCCGTTGAGTTGGTGTGTTCTTGAGTTAGTTTAATCAATAGGAGAGGATTTGCCAAACTCAGTTGGTACACAGCAGGACTGTTCTTTATGCGCAGGATAAAAATCCTGCTAAGTTACTGCTTTGCATGCTTGCCTTTCATGGACTGGGCATCAATAAATACATTGATAACCTGTATTTTCCAGTCAGCGTTCATCGTGAACTTGTAAAAAGAAGGATCTTTCACCACCGTGATGTGTATTTTCAGATTTCTGATCTGATGTGTAGTTGGGTGTGAGCTGCAGGGCAACTGGTAGATTTAGGCAGAATTTAAAAAAACTAAACATTGGGATATATACAAAGTTTTGTGGCTGAAATTGAAATGTGTTCCTGAAAGTTAATGGTATAAAGCTTATCAACAGTTCCAAGGCATCTACTGCATCAATCTACGATGTTAGTTGGAGCTGGATTGCACGTGACAGTGGAAAGAGGAAGATGATCGTCGTTTAACCAATATAAAATTTGCAAATATAATTCTGAAGAATTGTTGTAACACTTTCTACTCCCTGTGTTACTGCTGGGAATTGTAGAAGGTTAATGCTTTATTGTTGGACTCCACAGCGAGTCCAATGTTGGAGTACAACTACAAATATTCTGAGAACCAAGCCAGCAAGTTTGCGCAGGAGAGTTGAACCTTCCAACAATTTGAAGTTGCTTGCAGTTTTCAGCCCCTTAATTTCTTTTTCCATCAAAGTATGTGCACTTTTAATTGCTCATAAAGGCACAAGCAATTGAGCAGGATAGATCTTTAAAATTATTTTCATTCTCCCCTCTACCTGTTGAATATACTAAAGAGTTAAGCCTAATATATCCTGACAGTAATTTTACATCTTATTAAGTTTGATTTCTGTCCAGCCTTTGCCTTGTTTTACGAGCATGGAAGGGAACTTACTTTTTTTTCAATATTCATTTGGCTGACAAATTAGGAAATGCTCATGCAAGCTCCTTGTAATCGAGTTATCGTTCACCTGTATAAACGATTGAACTGTTGTCAAGTATTTTAATCATGGCTAATATATCGCTGAAAAATTAACATCTACCTTTATTTTGCACTTACATTGACGATGCTTCCTGCAACCTCCCTAAAATAACTTGCATAAAGAAACATGAATTGCCTCAGCATTAATATAGTCATTTTGTCTGCCAGCAGGTATTTTCATCAGCGCAATTCTATGATGGGGCATCATTTGATCCACTTTCCAATTGACAGGCTCAATTTAGAGATGCTGTTGGGTAGGGAAGTTTACACTAATTGGAATTTCTCTTTTGACCTATCTTGTTCCAATACTATGCATAAACCAAGAAGGTTGCCTCATTTTGTGCCTAGTTTCCATTGTTAAGATTTTGCCAGAGAATTTGGAAGACTTCCAATGCCTTTCTGCCTTGGAAACATTTGTGTCATTAAATAGTTATGTAATAAAAACCTCACATGAAATCAATTCTTTGTGAATTAAGATTGCATTTGTACAATAGAGAAAAACCATATCGTATGCCATTCTGTTGACTAGTCACGGAAGCTCCATTAACTATTATTTTAAAACTGCAGAAGCGTTTTGTGCAGCACTTTTAAATGTTTCCTGCCGAGCTTCTAAGAGATATAACCTAATTTGATAATTCCAATACATGTGTGAAGTTTTATTGTAACAAGTGGATTTTGGGTTGATTCCTATTTAGCTTCGTGCTGGAAAGGTCGGAAGTATAGCACTAAGCTACTTTATTCCAATTTTTTCTTCACTTTTTTAATCTCTAGAATGCCTGATGCTTTGTTTGTTTAAAAACAATTGGTTTGGTTTCATCCAGAAGCTCTTGTCTGACATCCTAAACCAGATTTTTCTGAAAACTTCAGTAGTTTTGCCACAGTCCACTGTGTCCATGCCAGCTATTTTGACTTGTAACACTTCCCAGACTGATGATCTTGTCACCTTGGAGATGCAGAATTTCAAGTGGTCAACCAATGTGATGAAGGTTCTTCTGTTTTCACTGCCTGTTGAGGCACTGGGTTCCAGACTCTTGGCGCTCTGGAACTTTTCTCTCCTCCACTCTCCTTTCCACCAGTTACTGTGTTTTGGGTTCCAGTTACTGTGTTTTCTCAGACTGCCAACAAGATTTTTGTGAAACACAAAAGTCTGCAGATGCTGTGATTGTAGATATAACACACTAAAATGCTGGAGGAACTCAGCAGGTCTCACAGCACCCATAGGAGGTAAAGATACATTACAGACATTTCAGGCCTGAGCCATTCTTCAAGGTATAAACAAAAAATAGAAAGGTGTCAGAATGAAGACTGACAGGGGAGGAGTCCAGACCAGCAAATATAATTCTGAAGAATTGTTAATTGAATATGATAAGAGGAGAGGTAAGAACTGATTTTGTTTTTGAAAATTTGGGAATTTTTTTCAGCTTTCGATGTTTTGCTGTTCAATTTACAACCTTGCTTTATGTGTTCATTATATCAGTGGGTGAATAAGATGTGGCTCCACATTGAACTGAGCAATCGAAGGCCTTTTGCCTTCGACCAGGAATCGATGAGATTTGATGGAAAGCAGGCAGTTGGGCATGGGGCTTGAGCTGGGGATCTTGGGGAAGTGGAGGGAGGCTATCTAGGAGGAGGCAGTGTGATCCTTGACCATTTGCTCTCACAGAAAGGTCTTTCCTTCTGTCCCAGTTTACCTACCTCCAGAGTGTGGTGATTCTCTGCCAATCTTTGGTACCCAAAAGAAAGCTTTTCACTGTATCTTGGTCCACATGACAATACAGGTAATAATAAAAAATAAATTTACTTTAAGTCACAGGAAATGCCCAGGAGGTCAACCAAATTCATTTACTATATTTTTCATTTCTCAGCATTTTCTGTTCTTATTTCAGATCTCTAGGTTTTTAGCATCTGCAGTTTCTTGATTTTCACCAGTCCGTTCCAACTCTTATACTCAATACTTTGATTTATGTAGGCCAATATGCCAAAACCTCTCTCTTCTACCTCTCTAACTGTGACGCCATTTTCAGGGAATTTTGTCTGTACTTCCAGATCCCTCTGTTCTGCCAGACTCCTCAGTGCCCTCTCATTTACTGCCCTACTTTCATTTGTCCTTCCAAAATGCTGCCAGGGTTAAGTTTTATTTATGCAGAGAGAGGTGGGTGCCTGGAATGCATCGCCAGGTGTGGTGGTGGCTGATAAAAGAGGGTGTTAAAAGACTCTTAGACAGGCACATGGATGCAAGAGAGATGGAGGGTTATGGAGAGGGTATGAGGAAAGGGAGATATTGTTGAGTAGGTTATGAAAGGTTGGCACAATATTGTGGGCTGAAGGGCCTGTAGTGTGCTGTAATGTTCTGCGCCACTGTCCCCTGCCCATTAATACATCTGCTCAGGGAGAAAGTGCTTTGTTCCCACTTCATTCACAACAAATGAGTCTTATGACTACTTCCTTTGTTCCAGAGGAAATCCTTGACCTCAAATTTAAAATTGGCAACATCTTTGTAAATCTCCACAATCACATTATGCTTATAATGTGACCAGAGCTGCACTCTCCTATCATCCAATTTGTGAAAATTATGAAAGGCTAATTTTTTAAATCTTCATTGGCTGATGAGTAATAAAGTGACAAAGAAAGGAGTCGCAAACTTGTAAATTTTCAGACAATATTATTTTTAAAATATAAATTTTGTGCTATCTGTTGCATTGATTCAAGTTGAAATTCATGTATTGTGCGCGTATTCATGTCAGGAATGGATCCCAACCCAGATTGATCAACTTTGATTAGAGAGCGGCATGGTCAGCGAAGCAGTTAGCATAATGCTTAGTGCAATGCTGTTCGAGCCCCATCAATCTGGATCGTGAGGCTTGAATCGAATCCACCGCTATCCGTAAGGAGTTAGTACATTTTCCCCGTGTCTGATTGGGTTTTCCCCTGGGCCTCAGGTTACTTCCCACCATTCGAAACATACCGGGGATTGTAGGTTAATTGGGCGGCAGGGCTTGTGGGCTGAAGGGGCCTGTTACCGTGCTGCATGTCTAACTTTAAAAAGACGTGTCGCACAACATCGAGAGCTGAAGGGTCGGTTCTGTGCTGTAGTATTCCATGTCCGATGATGCTGATATTCTGTTCAGTCTTGGATGCTCATTTATCAGCAGAGCTTCTGTTCTTCAGGCATTCACGATTGTTTCTTAGTTGAAAAGACAGATGTGGCGATAACTTGGTACCTCTTAATGTTCAGGGTAAAATAACAATGCTGTTCCTGGAATGGAGGTAATGTATTCGTTTTATTGCCCTGTGGAGAATATTTTGGCATTCAGAACCCACTGCAGAATTTTATCTTTTGTTTTGAGGAAAATAAATGGTTGTTTTTCATTTCTGACCAACTTGATCTGTCACCTGTTACAATTATGTTTGAGCTCTTACATGTGAGACATCACCCAAGTCACATCAGGTTATGGGGGATTACAACTCGTTTTCTATCATCTGCTGTCTTGTATAATGATCAGACTTTGCTGACTCCTCATTTCTTGTTTGTATAAAGTCGCTTTGTACATAATCTCACCATATTGTTCCTTTTTGTCCTGTGCAACTCTTGCCCTCTGAATTGAAATGAAGATATTTTTAAACAAGGTTTCAGAGGACATAGCTGAAGACATTCGTAAACTAAGTTCTCATTGAATTTTTCTGAGGTTTTTGAGTAAATGAAGTGAAATGTACCATTGAACTAGCATCTTGCCATGCTTTTGCAACATTTATCAGGTTTATAGTCAGTGAAATAAATCAGCGTATTCAGTTTTCAGAAAATCGGCTTAATTGAATACTTTGCCAGACATCGTATGGATTGCAAAGATAAAAGAGAACAAATGCTGTAATGTGAAGGAAAACACAAGCAACGAATGATCTTGTGCCATTTCTGTATACAGTGCAACCCACAACATTTTTAGTTTTTTTGTACGATATCAATGTGTAGTTTCATGAAGAAAAATAGATGTTTCTGATATTTTTACAAAGATTTTACTTCACATTGCCGTTAAACTGTTCTTCAATAACAGAGCAGAGCTGAATTTACTAGGATCATTATTTGCATATTCAAGATTGAATATTTACATATTTATTATCTTGGGGGATATAGCCTGGACCTAACACACCAATGGCATTGTGAAGAAAGCACGTCAGCACTTTTACTTCCTCAGGAGTTTGCAGAGGTTTGGTATGATATCAGAAACCCTGGAAAATTTCTACAGATGTATGATGGAAAGTGTGCTGACTTGCTGCATCACGGTCTGGTATGGGAATGCCAATACCCCTGAGCGTAAAGCTCTCCAAAAAGTAATGGACACAGTCCAGGACATCACAGATAAAACTCTTCCCACTATTGAGTACATCTACAGGGAACGCTGCCATCAGAGGGCAGCAGCAATCATAAAAGACCCTCACCACCCACCACACTCTTTGTTCTCGCTGCTGCCATCAGGAAAGAGATATAGGTGCCACAAGACTCGCACCACCAGGTTCAGGGACAGTTGCTCCCCCTCCACCATCAGACTCCTCAATGACAAACTCAATCAGGGGCTCATTTAAGGACTCTTACTTGTGCACTTTATTGATTTTCTTTGCTGTCCCTGTTGGCACAGTTTGTTTACTTTTGTTATCTGTTTACAGTTCTTTTGTTTAACATGTTCATACTGTGTACAGTTTATTTTGTGTACGACCAATTAGTGGTAGTCCTGCTGTGCCTGCAGGAAAAATGAATCTCAGGGTTGCATGTGATGTCATGTATGGACTCTACCAATAAATCTGAAATCTGAAGAGCTTAAAAAAAAAACAAGGAATTGAATTGTGAACAAGACTAAAACTGGAGCCATAAGAATATCATAATAAATACAGTATAAGAAAGGAGAAACATCTCTCCTCAAAAGTGGTTAGAACAGGGACTTGCTCGCATTTGAAGAAACCCAAAAGGGAATGGTGAACCAGTGGACATGTTAATAGATTGAGATGAAATGGAGTAAATGACAATTCACATTGAGCACAAGAGGAAGAATCTATTGGTCTGTTTATGCTGTATATCCTTTGTAACTGTAATTGAACAGTAAAAGAGAACTTTAAGGGGAAACTGGAAAAGCACAAAAGGATATGTTGATAAATAAGTTTTAAGTTGCATTGTGAGGAACATAAATACTGGCACACCTCTGGGGCAAAACTGTGTTTCTATACTGTGAGTACAATGTGAATGCAATTCCATGATTTGTGCTTTAATCTGTCAGCTGAAATAGTTAACAAAGCCTGTCTTTGCAAACTAATGACTGTATAAGACACTTTAATTATTTGCATGTTTGTTAAAAGTCATGCTTCCCAATGTTATGGATGACATTGGTGTTTAAAATTAGAATAAACTGTCTATTTGTGTCTAGCACATTCATTGGCTAAGCTTTATAAAGCACTTTAAAAGACTAAGTTCTGAAGCATATTCCTCTCAAGTAATTATAAAAAGAACAGAAATCATTCAGCAAAGTGGAGCAGCACGTACAGTCAGAAACAATTAATTTTTCAGGTCAACGACCTGTGAGAAATTATTTGCACTTGCCATTTCTTCATTCTTTGAGCAGCACCTATTGTATATGCCATAGAATTACTAGTAATTCCATGGGTGGGAAGCAAGAGTATATGGTACATGTGGTTCTGAGGTGTGCAGTAACAGTCTACAGCGCTAGTAAGTATGGTGTTATCAATAGGTTTGCTCAAAGAATAGAGAAGTGGAAAATGGAAGTAATTTCTCAGCGGTTATTGACCTGAAAAATTGTTTCTTACTTACATGAGGGCTGCTCCACTTTGCTGAGCACTTCCAACATTTTCTGTGCTTTTCATAATGAGCTTTTTGAGGTAAAATGCATTAGAACTCCATATTTCAAGTGCTTTCAAAGCTTGGGCAATCACAATTTTCTTCGTCTGCAGACTGGGAATGTGCTGGACATCAACTGACAGTTTATCTTAAATTTAAACACAGCATTCATCAATATCCTTGGGAAACATTTGCACTTGCAAATAATTAGTGTCTTGCACAGTCATTGCTTTAGTTTGCAAAGACAGACTATGATAGTTCAGTTTGATCTTTCCATCAAATAATTATTCACCAGACTGACACACGAGAAAGTTAAAAGTAGGAGGAGGAATAAGCCATTGAGCCTGCTCTGCCATTCTACAGGCCTTTTCAGATGGACTCTCTATCTTGAGGGCAGCGGCAAGAGCAGATCTAAAGGGCCTATCTCATTGGCCTGGAGACTTGGTGGCGACCTGGTGGTGACTCGAGTGCAAAGACGTCTCCTGGAGAATAGCTGGGTCTCCGGGGAGCTGTGGGAAATTCAAACATGCTCAATTTTTTGGGAGACTTTTTCCAGGCTCCAGCAAGTCTCGGAGATGTCTCCGCGACGTCGCTGCAACTGATAGAGACCAAGGAGACTGAGGAGACATTGCAGCGACGTTGCAGAGATGTCTCTCCAGTTGCGGACAGAATTAGTCTCCGCGGTGTCTCCCCAGTTGTGGACAAAATTAGTCTCCCCGACGTCGCAGCAACTTCCAGGCGAATTGGTTCTCACCTTGCCTGGAGACGTCTCGGACATCGCCCTGGCGTTGCCTTGGTGAGAGCGCGAGCCATTGTTTGGTCTCCCAAGTCGCTCAAATTGCTGTGACTGAGCAGTCGCGGCGACATCTCCGCCAATGAGATACCAGTGTTAACTTGCAGACTCGCCTTTCAGGGGGCAGCCTGTTTACTGAGGTTGTATCCACTGCTTCCATGGGCAAGGAATTCCATAGATTCACCACCCTCTAGGAAAAATAGTTCCTCCTCATCTCCGTAATTAACCTGTATCTTGAGGTTATGCTTCCTAGTTGTCTCTCCTTCCAGTGGAAAAAACTGGTAGCACATCTTTTTATTTTAGCTTTAGGATTTAAGATTTTTTTTCTTGCACTATGGTAATTGATTATTATAGAATAGAGCATAGAATAGTACAACACAGTTCTATAATCTATTGTATTTATTATCTTTTTAACTTAATGTAATTCATTGTTATATTTTTCAGTGAAGTACCTGTTCGACTGCAGCTAGTAGGAATTTCAATGCATGTGGACATTGTACAAGATATTTCACAATGAATTTATTATCACTATAAACTTGTCACAAAATAAAAGTACATTGAGAAGGGTTATTCTGTGCACAGGCTAGCAGATTATCTCTAACATTCAAACCATTCATGTTAAGAACACAATGAGAGAGTTTTCGATTGCCATGAAAAGAAAGATCAATTGGCACTAAGCAAGGGCATTTTGATGGGGTTCATTCAGGAGCTTGATGGCTGTGGGGAGGAAACTGTCTTTAAGCCCATTGGTGTTTTTATATTCTTAAGCCTTCTCCCGAAAGGAGGAGAATGTATATCTAAGGCATGTTGGGCATTTCAGTAGTCATTGGACATTTGCTTCATGATCTTGAAGCAAAGTCACTAAAACCCCAGATATCAGGAACCTATTGGGATTGGTAGATGCCATCTGAGTGTAATTTCCAGTTGCTTGAGACTTACAGTGCCTAACTAAGACACCTGCATTAGGAATAAACAGTTTAAAAGATGAAAATCCTGAACTTCACTCATATTCTTTGAAAACATTTAACCTTTGCTGCATCTGCTGGCTCCTATCCCTCCATGGCGATGCCCAAAAGATGAACAATAACATTATCGATAATTAACTCCCCCAAGTTTACAGATAAAGCCTCTGGGACATCTCTTACTCCGCAAGGATAAGGAGAAGCTTAAAGAGAATCATCCCAATGGCAAGCAACATCAAACATCTCTTCATTCTCGGTGACGCCATTTTATTTCAACACAACATGATTCAAACTTTATGAGCAAAACATGACCAAGGCATTGCGCTGGCTGAATATTTGGTCCCATATTCACCACAGTTTGTGTTTCTTCAGAGAACATTTATTTTAACAATTTTAAACGTGTATTTTTTTTTTAAAACCTCTTAATTAGTTCAATTTATTTATTTATATACATATTGTCATGTATAGAAACCAAGTCTTCACAATTATTGAATTTGCTATCTTGTCAAAGCCTCATGCATTGAATCTTCCTTGTTTTGTACTCCAACTTGTGGAAAAGAACAATTTTTCCTTGCTAATTCTTGCTCGACATGAATGTTTATTTTCTATATTTCATGAGTGATCTCTCATGATCTCTGTTCTCTGTGGGCATCATTTTCTTTTTTAATCAATTTTTAAAAATTTCTGATCAAAATGAATAATCTCGCAATTTCCAAAATGTGCATACTCATTCAAATTATCCATGCCCCTTTCCAGATTAATTCTGTCCTTACAGTATGTATTTCCAGCCAGCTTTGCATGTTCAAAAAACTTGAAGATATTTTCCCCTGTCATCTTTTCACTGAGCCGTTATGATAGATTGTGATTAGTACTGATTCCTGTTGTTTGACTCTTGGAACTATCTGATAATTTGAAAAAGATTGACTTTATTCCTGTATTCTGTCATTTATCTGCACTTCTGACCACTCAAATGTGTTACCTCCAACCCACGCAAGCCCTTATCATGTAAAACATTTTCTGTGGTACCTTATCAAATGCCTTTTTAAGATCCAGGCACACCACATCCTCTGCTTTCCCATTTAGTTACCCTTTTTGTGACATGCTCAAAAACTCTTATGCATTTCTAAGTACAGTTTTCTTTTTGTGAACTGATATTGCCATTGGTGAATCATATCATAGTTTTCTAAGTACCATGATTCTTGCATTTTACTCTGTAATCAGGTTAACAGTTCTTCAAGCTTCCCGTTTGCTTTCTCAGTTGCTACCTAAAGTAGTTTGTTACTTGTATTTATTAAATAAACACTTCCTCCAATTGACAAAAGTTTTATAAACATTCAGGCTGCACATTTACCTAATAGCTGTACAAGAATAGTTGCCAAACAAAAGTAAAGAATGAAAAGGAGCAGAGATGTTTAAGTAGGAAGTCAAGTTAATAATTCAGATCAGCAACCTTTCATCTGAATTAAAGAGTGGGGAAAAAAACTGCCTTTTCATTGGTCATAATACTTGGTGCTTTGAATCACACAATTTATCAAGAATGACATGGTAAAACTGATCATGTTCTGCTGAGGCTTAATTTTTCAGAAAGGAGAATAAATGAATTTATCTGAAAAGTTATTCACGAATGTTCATGTTGATGCTTTTTAATTGTTCCAGACCTTTGTTTATTCAGCTTTGCTGCCACTCGCCAAAGATTATTTTGAGATATTTGAATATGACTTTCCTTCATTGTGACGTCATTTAACAGGCCTTCGGAATTTCTTTCCGGCAATCCTCTGACAAAATGCTTGTAAAATAAGAGACACTGAGTTGAGTAAGGATGATTAGTTTTGGTGAACCTGCCAAGATTGTGAGTGATGCAGATCAAATCGGTTTGGATTATGTTTGTTGACACTGCCAGCTGCCATCGGATAGTCTGCCAGACAGTAATATTCACTGGAAACTTGACTACCCGAGTGGATCATTAAAATTAATGAAAAGATCAGACTTTTATAAACACTGCTTGGCACAGCCATTTTAAATCTGATTCCAAAGAATATGCTCCTAATCACTTAAAACTGGACATCACAAAAATTTTTATTTTAGTTCAACATGTCCTTGTATTTACTTCCAGATGGATGAGTTGATAGTTTAAATGCACTGATTGAATTCTTATTTTTTTATGAATTCAAATCCATGTTCTATTACAGATATTGAGTTGTAATTGTATAGTTTGCATTTTGTAAGCCCAGAATTAGAGCCTAAGGTTTTATTGCATTTTGTATTTAGCATTGTCTGGAAAAGTTAACTTGGTTTGGGAGAAGATGACAATTTATCAGGGTTCCTTTTGGTTCCAGCTAAAAAATGCTCTCACAAAATTATGGCGGTTTTTCTATAGACTTATCCCTTTCTCATGGCCTTGCAGAGCTGTGGAAGTTGGGAGAAAAGGTTTTAACAGCACAGCTTTAGAAAACATGGCGGCACTGCTGCTGGTGCAGACCCAGTGGAGCGGAAACACAGCACTCCTCCGCAGGCTTCTACTACGCAGTCCAACTGCCTATGGCTCCAGACAGGCTTTAAAGGAGCCGGCATGGTTTTACTTTAAAATCCTGCGACCACAAGGTCTGTGCCCAAGATGGCAGCGCCAGTACTGGCAGTGGCCTCAAGGGGTTGCAGTCTCCAGGCAAGCAGAGGACTGGTGCAGGGCACCAAAAAAAAACCAGGAAGAACACAGCCTATTTGAGAAGGAGAAACCGAGACAACGGTTCATCAGTGATTACGGCAGCTGATGGGTGACTATGGCAGCTGATGAACTCTGCAGCTGAAGAACACCCAGCCTGTTGACGACTCGAGGTGAGGAACCCATGCAGGCTGTGGGCTGCTGACGACTGTGGACGAAGGACTCTCACCAGACTGTGGAATGCTGGTGACTGTTTCAAGACTGACTATATCTGGTATTGGAACTGGGTTGCGAGGGGTACTGAGGGCAGGAGGGGCTCCCAAAGGATTCCTGAAGGTGGAACTCACTTTGCTGATGGTTTGGACTGAAGTCTTTGTGGCTGCAGGACTGCTGGAGCCAAATCCACAGACATTGTGACTCTTTTTCTCTTTCCCTGACTAATGGGTGCCAGGTGAATCTTTGCCTTGCAGCAAACTAAATGCAATTTTGTGTCCTATTATATGACAATAAAAGAATCTCAAATATTGAAGTGCCTTGAAGATTTAAAATGTGAAAGAAATTTTATGACTGTTGACATAAAAAGAAAATTCTATTGACGAAAATTATATATTCAGGAAATGATCAGAAGCAGGCACACAAGCTTTAAATTCTGCAACTCTATTTGTTGCTTGAGTAATTTAAAACAAAAATTTTGTTATGATGTTGTCATTTTAAAGTGAAAGGAAAAATATCACACTCTATTTGACATTCAGAGATGGGCGATTCCTTTTTGACCAAATGTATGGCTTGCATTTTCTTGAAAAATAGCTCTGTAGATCCCATTCTACAATCTATAGCACCACTCAGTCATGTGCAAGGTACTAGTCAACACAGAAACTCCAGACACAAGAACGCAAAGAAGCATGTTGGCCACCAGTCCCCTCAAGCCTGAAACACTATTTAGTGTGATCACAGCTGATCTCTGCTAACCTCAACTTCTCCTCTGTGCTGGTTCCCTGAAACCCTCAATTTATCTGTCTGCACCTTGGATATATCCAATGATCTGTCCTCCACTGCCCTCCTTGGCAGAGAATTCCATAGATGGAGTAGAAACAATTTCCACACTCATTCAGTTTTCAATAACTGGCGCCTGGTAACTCTCACATTTGTGAAAGCATTTCAACATCTGCCCTGTAAGGTCCCTATAGAATATTATCTGTTCACAGTCCAAGGAGTGCATTCCCAATTCAATGGAACTCCTTTGATGGAATGAGTCTCTCATCGCAGAAACTGTCCTGGTGAATCTCCCTTGGACTGTTTCTAATGCAAGCATAGTTTTTAAAAAAAAATTAAAGTAAGGGGACCAAAGCTGAATGGACAAGTTGAAACTTATTGTCAGAATGTATGCATGACATCACATAGAAACATAGAAATAGGTGTAGGAGTGGGCCATTTGGCCCTTCAAGCCTACACCGCCATTCATTTTGATCATTGTACAACCCTGAGATGCCCTTTCCTTTTTTAAAAAACAATATTTTTATTGAGTTTAACATATAAGCATAATTACAAAATTAACAATTACATAATAATTCATTTTAAAAAAAGGCCAATGAAAAAAGTAGGTAAAACTACATCAATAATTGCTTGTCATACCTCAAAAACCTTTAATTGAATTGATCTATGCAACCATGTTAAACCCTTTTATTGAAATAACTGGTATAAAATAAAGGAGGAAAAATGAGATTCCTGCGGGCCAGGCAGAATTCCTTATCGGTTGTGCAAAAAAACTGTACTCAAGTAAAGATACAAGAGAGAGGTATGTAAAAAGAAAGTAAACAAACCGTGCAAAGACTGAAAAAATAAATATTCAGCAATAAATAAAGTGCAAAGTAAGAGTCCTTAAATGAGTCTGATGGTGGAGGGGTAGCAATCTCCATCAGCAACAAAGCACCACTGATCTGCACGTGTAACTGCCTGCTCTACTCGCTTTACACCTACAAGTGCATGGCTCAGTACAACAACACCATTTACAAATTTGGTGAGAATACCAAAATCATGACCTGTAAAAATGGGGTGATGACTCAGTATACAGGAGGAGACTGAAAACTTGGCTGGATGATACACTAATAACTTATCACTCCATGTCAACAAAACCAAGGAGCCGATTGTAGACTTTAAGGGAAAATCAGAGGTGTATGATCCATAGATCATTAGGACCAAATTTAAATTCCTGTGAGTCACTACCTCGGAAGACCTTTCCAGGGCCCAACACGCTAATGTCATCAGTAGTACCTAAAATTGGTGGTGCGAGTCTTGTGGCTCCTCTCCCTCTTTCCTGATGGAACAGTGAGAACAGAGCATGTCCTGGGTGTGTGGATCTTTGATGATTGGTACTGCTCTCCAATGGCAGCGTTTCACATATATTTGCTTGATGGTGAGGAGAGTTTTGCCTGTGAAGTACTGCAATCCTCACTGATTCGGGTCTGGGCAATGTCCACTAGCTTTTGTAGGGCTTTTCAGAGGTATTCAAAAGTTTGCTAAGGTTTCCCATCGCATACTGAACCTTCACAAACTCCTTTACGATGACATTAGCGTGTTGGGTCCTGGAAAGGTCTTCCGAGGTAGTGACTCACAGGAATTTAAATTTGGTCGTAATGATCTATGGATCATACACCTCTGATTTTCCCTTAAAGTCTACAATCGGCTCCTTGGTTTTGTTGACATGGAGTGATAAGTTGTTAGTGTATCATCCAGCCAAGTTTTCAGTCTCCTCCTGTATTACTGAGTCGTCACCCCATTTTTACAGGTCATGATTTTGGTATCCTCAGCAAATTTGTAAATGGTGGTGTTGTACTGAGCCATGCACTTGAAGGTGTAAAGCGAGTAGAGCAGGCAGTTACACGTGCAGATTAGTGGTGCTTTGTTGCTGATGGAGATTGTGGAGATGTTCTTTCCATTCCTCACTAGACGTGAGGAAATCCAGGATCCAATTACGCAGTGGGTTATTGAGGCCAGGTCTTGAAGTTTGCTGATCAGTTTTGAGGGGTTGATGATGTTGAATGCTGGAAAGTAGTCCTGAATGCTGCAAACCATCCTGATGAATGGATCTTTTCTGTCCAGGTGTTTCAGGGTTTCATGTAGAGCCATAGACCTGTTGCTATGATCGGAAAATTGGAACAGATCCATGTCGCCGCTCAGACAGGAGCTGATATGCTTCAACACCAGCCTCTCAAAACACTTCATCATTGTTGATGTGAGTGCAGCTGGTTAGTAGCCATTTAGGCAGGTTACCACACTCTTCTTGGGCATTGGGATGATTGAAGCCTATTTGAAACAGGTGGGTACCACACCCTGTTGAAGATACCCATGAAAACATTGGCCTGTTGGCTAGCATAGGTTTTTGGTGCTTGGCAGGGTGCTCTGTCTGGACCAGATACTTTCCTTGGATTCATTCTCCTGAAGGCAGCCTGTATATCATTTTTAGATGCTGACAGTAAAGGATCATCAGGGGAAGCCCTTGCAGTGATTCTTCCTTGTTCTGGGCGTAGAAAGCATTGGGCTCATCTGGGAGTGTCTTCTATTGCACCAGATTTGGTTTGTAGCAGGTTATGTTCTCAGGCCCTTCCACAGCTGTCTGGAATCTCCACTTTGCCCGGAAGACTCCAGGTGTAGCTTCACCAACACCCTGGGCAATTTAATTAAACATGCTATTTTTTAAATTCTGACTCTTTGGCAATAAAGAACAACATGCTGTTTTCCACTTTGATTGCTTTTTGGACCCAGCTGCTCACATTTTATGATTAATTCTCTGAACTACTTCTGAACTTCACTCATTTCCAGTCCCTCTCCATTTAGAAATTGATCTGTTGTTTGATTCCTCTTACTGAAATGTATGTCTTCACATTTCCTTCCATTAAACTCCATTTGCCAGGTTTTCACTGAATCATTCCATCTATCTATATCCTATTGCAGAATCACAATATCTTCAAAACAACATAGTGTTCCACTTATTTTCATATGATCAAGCTTGAAGATTTTGCATGTCATTCCCTTCTCCAGGTCATTAATCCAGTTAATAAATGTTTGAGAGCCAAGAAATGATCCCTGGGGTACTCCTCTCATTGCATCTCTTCTGGTTGAAATGTACGCATTCTTTCCAAATCTGTGTGGTGGCCAGTTTTCCATCAATGCCAACATGCTTCATTCATTAGCATGGGGATTCATGCACCAGCCTCTGATCTGACACTTCTACAAATAAATTACATATCCAGTTCTCCTCAATCAAATCTCTCACATTTGCAAAGAATTCAAGCATGAACCATATTAACTATATTTTGTTTTCTCAAATGATTAGTTATTTCCTTTTTTAATTATAAATTCCCACATTTTGCCAACAACAGATGTAGATTTCCTGGACGGTTGTTTCCACCCCCCACTCTATTCCTTCCGTCACAAACAACAGAATAATTCTGGCTGTTTTTGAAGCTTCCTCCTTGGACTTGGCGGGTTTTGAAGAACTTCAATCAATGAGTCTACTCTCTCTCTCTTGTGCAGGCCAAAGGTTCCTGGGAAGTTATCTGCCTTTAGTCCCATGAGTTTCTCTAATACTTTATCCCTGATGATTGGGATTTTTAGGTTCCTCCATGTTATTTCAAGTTAACCAGTTTGTTATCTTTAGTTTGTTATCGTCGGGACATTTCACAAGATGTCGACTGCGCACATTAATCAAGCATGCCAGACTTCCTGAGAGATATACTCCCGTAATTCTGACTATGCTCTCACTTTGGACTTCTCGTGGTTCAATCACAGAGCACTAACCTCCTGTACTTGGAGCTGGTAAATCTGTGCTCTGGGCCCACAGTGAGATGGATTCTAGGCATGTTCCGCAACTTTATTCATTTCCGTGGTGAGGAGTGGCTGTCAGGAGTTAACAGATGTGTTTAATTGTTTGATAAACTGTGTTTCATTGTCTTAGGTTTTAATGTACTTTTATAAAAAAAGTATTAATGTCAGAGGCATAAACAAATTCTTGATTGTTTGGGCAGCTGGTAAGCCTTGGGTGTGCTTAGCAGGCTGCCAAAGTGTTTCTTTGGTTAAGAATACCATTCATGACAACTAAGGGATGAACTGTGGAGTGCTGATCATAGCTGCCAACTTCACGGACAAAGTTGCACATTGGCTCTGGCTTCGGGCAGTGCTAGGACATGGGGAAATGGCAAGAGTGGGGAGCTTAATGCAGCCTGAAAATTCTAGACCAACGTTCATTGCACATTTAGTCACACAGATGAACAAATTTAATAGCAGTGCTAAATCACAGAGATCATTCAGTTGCTTTTAAATCCATTCTCCTCCTTTAAACTTGCTGCTCAGTAAATCAATGGCAACTATTTTTTAAAAATCATAAAGGAGCTGTGTTTGATAAACAAAATTTCAGAAATCGAAAATGCTGAGCAAAATTCATTGAAGACCATCTTGTACATAATTTTCCAGATGTTGAGAATGGCGTGTTGTTCGAATGAAACTCAACTGTAAATTGAGAAATGATTGTTGTTTTACAAGGGTCTGATGTCATTAGATTTAGATTTTATTTTTTGATTGTAAGAATCAGAATTTCTTGTCATGAGCGTGTCACGAAATTCATTGTTTTGTGGCAGCATTACAGTCCAAATATTACTTGTCGCTTCATGTAATCCTGGCCCATCTGGAGAAGAACACCTCATACACCAGGCTGCTGTTCATTGACTTCAGCTCGGTGTTTAATACAATCATTTCCCAGAGGCTTGTGGAGAAGGCTTGTCCTCACTGGAACTCAACACCTCTCTCTGCAGTTGGATCCTGGACTTAGTAACAGAAAGACCAGAGTCTGTCCGGGTCGGTAGCAGGATATTGAGCACCGTCATACTGAGCACTGGCACACCTCAGGACTTGGTGCTCCTGTAAACGCTACTGACCCATGACTACATCGTTAGATCTAGCTTCAACATCAAGTTTGCAGATGACACAACAGTAGTCGGCCTCATCACCAATAATGATGAGTTACACGACAAGAGATGGAAAATCTCATAAAATGGTGCGAGAGTAACAACCTGAGTCTCAACGTGGACTTCCGGATGACCGGGGCGACCACCCTCCACTACACATCAACAAGTCTAGTAGAGAGAGAGGGGAGAGCACCAAGTTCCTTGGAGTTCACAACTTGTGACCTTTCGTGGACACTCAACATCTCCTGACTTGTCAGGAAGGTGCAACAGTGACTACACTTCCTGAGAAGACTGGTCACCATCATGTCAACCTTCTATAGGAGCTCTATCGAGAGCGTCCTGGCCGGTTGCATCACAATATGCAGAGAAATGGATCGGAGGTTAGAGTGGCAGAGAGGATTGCTAGACTCTCACACCTCACCAATCGACATGAACTACTGGGATCATTGTCTGAAGAGGGAGCGCAAAATTATTTCATCCCTGCACACAGAGTCTTTCAGATGCTCCCGTCAGAGAAGGAATGCAGGAGGATCAGTCAACACTACTAGACTGGGGAATAGCTTCTTCCCACAGGCAGTGAGAATGCTGAACGACCAAAGGAGCTGCTCACACTAACCATCCGAGACTCTTGTATGAAAAAAAAAACCTATTTATTTGGATTGGACGAAACTCTTTTTCCTGCATTGAGATTATTTGTCTGTTTGTGTGTTATGATGCAATGACGCAATTTGTTGCTTGACTGAAGAGGGCCCACAAAATCAGTGAACCGGTGCGGACTCAAAAGGCCAACATTGCCTGTTTCCGCTCCGTAAATGGTTATATGTCTGATTGTGTCTGCATGTTTTGCACAGAGAGCCAGAGAAAGCTGTTTCATTGGTTTGTACTTGTACAATAAACTTGACAACTATAAAATAAAATTTAAAAATAAATACATTTGTGCAAAAATAAGAGAAAATGAGGTAGAGTCTGTGGTTCATTGTCCATTCAGAAATCTGATGTCAGAAGGGAAGAAGCTGTCCTTGTCCTTCGTCTTCGGGTTCCTGAACCTCCTTCCTGGTGGTAGTGCCGTGAGGTGGTGCGGGTCCTTGAGGATAGAGGCTGCATTTTTAATACATTGCCTGTACCAGGTGTATTGAAAAGCTTTCTTTAACATGTTATTCAAAAGTGAGCAAACATTTGTCATACCCCAGTACCATTTTGCAAAAAGAAGAGAATAAAAATCCCTTCTGTCTCTTGCATCTCCATCTCATTCTCTTTGTTCCTACAGGTTGTCAAGCGGGTGGGAGGACTTTCATAACCTCTTTTTCCTTTATATCATTTGCATCTTCTTGCTTTCCATATCTGATGCAGGGGGCCAGGAAATGTATGCCGTGTCTTCATGAATCTTTAACCAATGAAGTACACGTTTATACATCCTGGTATTTTTTATTTACAATCAACAACCAGTGCCTATTAAAATACTTAATGCTTAACTAAGTTATTTTCAATGGTTGGATGTGGACAAGGATGTGCATGCATATAATCACCTTTGTAATGAAGGCTGCAGACTTGTAAGGTACAAAAATACATTTACAGATATAAGAATGATGTAGAATGTGATTAAAACCTTCTGGGAGCTTCATAGATCATATTTCTGACTTTTTTTTAACCTGCTTTTGAAATTGAACTTCTGGAGTTAATTTGTTGAACTGGGAATGTTTAACAGATTAGGTTCATAGTCCATCCCATTTCAGACAATTCTACCAAAAGGTATTGTTGAAGCAATGTAATGTGATCTTTGCGACCTACTCAGGAATCCAAATTTGTCAGTTTTGCTGTTGAATTAATAGACTTTATTATGCAGTAATTGAAAGGGACACAGCCTATTCACAAGTGCAGAATGTTGTCACGCCCTCAGTGGTTGTCAATTGCATTCCAGCAAGGAGTGGACTTCTTCAGGAATGAGAGCAGTAAAATATATTGGTTTTTATTTCAAAGCAAAATTAACCTCCTATTTCCTCGGCTTATTTTTTGGTGGGGATGGTGGGGGAAGGAAACCAAATGTGTATGTTTGAGTTAACTTCATTCAGAACGTAGTAATTCAGATCCAAATTACTTTTTAAAAAAAAAACAGCAGAGGGAGTGATGTTTCAGAGATTTGAAAAGGCAAACAGATTGATTGGATAATACTGAGTGTCATCAGATCATAAGGCAATAGGATCATCGGGCCCTTCAAGCCGGTCCCAACATTCTTCATCTCAGAATTTATTGTCATAAACAAGTCACGAAATTGGTTGTAGACCACTTTTACAACAATAAGTTTTTAAAACAAAACAAATTAGTGCATGAAAAGTAAGGCAGTGTCTGGTTCATTGTTATTCAGGAATCTGAAGGCAGCAGGGAAGAAGCTCTCCTTGTGCCACTAAGTCTTTCAGCTCTTGTACCTTTTTCCAGAGGGAAACAGAGTGAAGAGGGCATGGCTTGGTGGTGGGGGTCCTTGAGGATAGAGGCTGCTTTATTAAGACACCGGCTCATGTAGATGTCCTCGATGGAGTGAAATCTGGTGCCTGTGATGTCGCAGGCTGAGTTAACAACCTGCTAGAGTTTATTCTTGTCCTGAGAGTTGTTGCCTCTGTACCAGGGAGTGATGCAACCAGCCAGAATGCTCTCCATGGCTCCATGGTACACCTGTGGAAGTTTTTGAGAGTCTTCGGTGACATACCAAATTCTCTCCATTTCTTGATTTAAGAAATAGTTATTAATGTCCACTTTAAACACTTTCACCAACAACACACAAGAGAAACTTGTCCGTGAACTACTCTTTGCAGACGATGCCGCTTTAGTTGCCCATTCAGAGCCAGCTCTTCAGCGCTTGACGTCCTGCTTTGCGGAAACTGCCAAAATGTTTGGCCTGGAAGTCAGCCTGAAGAAAACTGAGATCCTCCATCAGCCAGCTCCCCACCATGATTACCAGCCCCCCCACATCTCCATCGGGCACACAAAACTCAAAACGGTCAACCAGTTTACCTATCTCGGCTGCACCATTTCATCAGATGCAAGGATCGACAATGAGATAGACAACAGACTCGCCAAGGCAAATAGCGCCTTTGGAAGACTACACAAAAGAGTCTGGAAAAACAACCAACTGAAAAACCTCACAAAGATAAGCGTATACAGAGCCGTTGTCATACCCACACTCCTGTTCGGCTCCGAATCATGGGTCCTCTACCGGCACCACCTACGGCTCCTAGAACGCTTCCACCAGCGTTGTCTCCGCTCCATCCTCAACATCCATTGGAGCGCTTACATCCCTAACGTCGAAGTACTCGAGATGGCAGAGGTCGACAGCATCGAGTCCACGCTGCTGAAGATCCAGCTGCGCTGGATGGGTCACGTCTCCAGAATGGAGGACCATCGCCTTCCCAAGATCGTGTTATATGGCGAGCTCTCCACTGGCCACTGTGACAGAGGTGCACCAAAGAAAAGGTACAAGGACTGCCTAAAGAAATCTCTTGGTGCCTGCCACATTGACGACCGCCAGTGGGCTGATATCGCCTCAAACCGTGCATCTTGGCGCCTCACAGTTTGGCGGGCAGCAACCTCCTTTGAAGAAGACCGCAGAGCCCACCTCACTGACAAAAGGCAAAGGAGGAAAAACCCAACACCCATCCCCAACCAACCAATTTTCCCCTGCAAATGCTGCAATCGTGTCTGCCTGTCCCGCATCGGACTTGTCAGCCACAAACGAGTCTGCAGCTGACGTGGACTTTTTACCCCCTCCATAAATCTTCGTCCGCGAAGCCAAGCCAAAGAAGAGAAGAAGAAGAAGAAACACTTTCACCAACAACTGTGAAAGAGAAACCCTGAGATTTCAATGTACTTCAGTTAACCTAATAGCTTGAATACACCTGCGAGTGTCCAATCACAGAAGCTAAACGGGCTCTGGACTGGTTGCGACTTGGAGGGGAGACTGCCTAGTAACACAATATGTTTCTGTGAGGGGCGCTGGACAAAGTGTCGACTCTCTGCCTGCCTTACAGTAGACAAAGGTTAAAGAATTTCATGTATGTTACATTTTAAATGTCTTATAATATGACAATAATGGAACCTTTTTTTAAAAAATACTTCCCTTATAGTTATGTCCCCTTATCAAAAATCTTATTTTATAGTAAGACAGAATTGTACAAAAGCCAGATGATCACGTTCAGTCTAACAAAGCTTGCTGATTCATCCATGAGATGGCAGACATCTTGTTTCCTCAAGTTCAAATATGTGTCCTATTTCTAAAGTGGAAATGAGAGCAATATAGCAGCCATTTTGTGTTTTGTCATGTCTTGCAAGTAATTGTGAGGCAACATATTGATCTAATTTTAGTAAAAACACAAAATGATGGAGAAGCTCAATAGGTCAGTGTCCTTTACAAGCCCTTCATCAAAGTATGAGAGATTTACTCGGCTCGAGACTGGCTGAATGGGTACCAGGTATCTGAACAGAAATTCAAAAGGGTGCTGAGGGCTTTCTGATTGCATCAGAGGTTTGGATCTGGAGCTCAGGTTGCCCATGGTTGTGGGAGGGAGAGCTGGAGCCAAATGCATGGGCTGAGTGTAGGCCCTTTCAAACTGCTGTGTAAAATGGGGTTAACTGGTCAATTTGCCCGGTTAGTGAAAGGGTCCAACCCGTTCAGCATGGTTGCCCTACCTCAGAGATGTCAGGGAACCCAGTTAAACTTAACTAGGTTACGCTCACTGGCGGCTTGAAAACAAAAATGGCTGACCCAGTTGTTCCGGTGTTGCCAGCACTTGCGTGCGTGCATCACCGGGGTGCATCTGCTGAACTGCGTAGTGCTTACATCCTGCTGCTCCTCCAATGACTGCAGCATTTGCCTGACAGTGGTGGTCACAACAGTTGCCTGGTGTACTGCAGAGTTCGCCAGCATTTGAAGATCATTCCCGTTCGCCATTTGGACTTGGATTCGTCACTTCCGGTAGTATTTCCGATAAGCATCATGGCGGCGGTGTGATCCCCCTTAAATTGCCATGTTGGTGATTTAATGGGTCGATCCCCCTGCAGCTTAAAAGGTGCTGGAAGCACCTTTGCCCCACTAATCACCTTTGGGTCCCAGGAGGGCTACCCAGGTGCTGCAACTTCAAAGTGCCTCGTGACTCTGTGGGTTTGGGGGGGGGGTGGGGGTTTATCTTTGCTTGCCTTGCTCCATAAGGGGTGCCAAGCAATTTCTGCTGATGGCGAACCTTTGTCTGCCTTATGATAGACTAAAGGAAATTTTGTGTAATATTATAATTCTATTACAATAAATGAATCTTGAATGTGGTACTACAGATATTGTCAGAATGGAACAACTTTTGCCTTTTATTCTGCTGAGTTTTTTTTCTCTGTCATTGTTGAAACTGAAAGGAGGTGATGCATTTATTACTAGAGAAGATTTCTTGAGCTATCATTGTATAACATAGAACAATTACAGTTCGGAAACAGGCCATCTCGGCCCTTCTAGTCCGCACCGATTTATGTGAAACTCCACTAATTCCACCTACCTGCTCCCTGTCCAGAACCCTCCTACTCCCTCACATCCATGTACTCATCCAACCTCCTCTTAAATGACAAAACTGACCCTGCTGCATGCACCTTCTTCTGGATTGCATGCAGAATTTATCCTGCTGGCCAGCTCTTTTATCTCTCCTCTGGGTTGCCTCATCTTTCCATTTGTTCATTATTTTTTTCCCCATTTCATTGCTACATTTTTTCCCCACACCTATTTACCTCGCGGTCACTTGAGCCCACATCCCATGTTTGTCCTCGGGCCATTCTTCATCGCCCATTCTCTTTGTAAGTGCTGCACTCAACATTGTGAGATTCTTACTGCCCTCTGGGTGCAAATTACACAATGCCTGATAGATATTTACAATTGACCTGGTGGGAGAGAAAATGGAAATTCATAACCTTCACATTTTAAAGATATAATGTTATCAAAATACATTTTATACATGGGTAACTTGCTCTTCTTTTCCACTCTCCATACATTGGCAAATGCGTTGAGGAGATAATTTTGTAATGTGCTTTTCCTTTTGTTTTTTTCTAGCCGTTCCTCACATTTTGGAGTTATCGGAGTGGCTGGATTTTTTCTGGAGTTGAGCATCAAATTCAGAAGACTGAAGCCCAGGCTTACTGTCTACCTTTCACGGAGGCCAAGCCGTGAGAGGACAGAGGAAGGAACGTGGCGAATCATGACAGCTGATAACGAGAGAGACCGCGATTGGGACAAAGAGAGAGAGAGAAGGGATAAACGGGAGAGTGAACATTCCAGACCTCGTCGCAGTTGTACTTTAGAGGGAGGTGCCAAGAATTATGCAGAAAGTGACCACACGGAAGATGAAGAAAATGACAAAGACAGTGCTACGAACGAGGAGTCTGGAAAAAAATCAAAAATAAAAAAACCACCAAAAAAGAAATCACGTTATGAAAGAGCAGAGACTGGTGACATAACTTCATTTGTAACAGAGGATGATGTTGTCTACAGGCCTGGAGGCAAGTAGTATTTCATGATTGATTTTACTTATGTATTTAAAAGACATGAATGAATGCCAAGCTTGTTGGGGGAAGTCCTGTCAAGGGCTTCAGATTACATAATAAATTTTGAATAACTAACCTTTCGGTCATTATTTGAATCCTAGAATTTAACATTATGCCTTTAAAGTCAGTGTGATGTAGCTCTCCCCCTTCAGTCAGAGATACCATAATGAAATTTCTTCATGCAGTTACCTGTAAATGATTTTACCACAGGTATAATGATCGACTTAACGACTTGTAGTTTAATGAACTTTTTTTGAAGTTTGAATATAATTCCAATGTCTTTCTTCATGAAGAAATCAAACCATTGAATGCAGTGAACTGTCATTTGGCAACCTCTCCAGTTCATCAGATGTTGGCTTTCTGAAGGAGAGGGCAGAAAGCCATGTTTAGGCCTCTTATTTGTATTTGCAATGTTGATTTCTATTTTTGAATCGTGGGAAAAGGATTGATTTGTTTGAAACTTGTTTCTTTTGACAGATTGACTTATTAAACATTGTTTCAGCAAACATTTCTCTCATTCACTCTTGTCGCAATGTTTTAAGCTTATTGTGAAAAACTATATTGCTTTTGTATGTTGGTGGTTCGACGTTTGGAAATTTATTCTGACAAAATATTTGCTCATTTGTCAGTTCATGGAAGGAAAATGGGAGTCAGAATACAAGATAAATTGTGCAGGTGAGATAACACAGCTGAAGGCAGAGTAAACCTCCTTGAATTGTCTGAACAGTGTTGCTTAATTCCATTCACTGGATTGAAATGAATATTTTCCCCATTGTTGAACTTGTGTCCCTGCATAAATATCAACTTGGATCTACATCATTGCCATCTGCGAGTTGAAGCACATTTTTTCCCCAGCTTTTGTTCTTCTGAAGCTACAGTCTTGTGATGGGAAAAGCTAGGAGATAGCTTTTGGTGCTTGTTCTAAGTTTCCATTTTTAATAAGAAACGAGCAACTGAATTGGTTTTGGCAGTGTCCTAGCTGAGCACGAATTGTTGTTTGCCCTGCTGTCCCCCTCAGTAAGAAACATCAGCCAAAGATCAACTTTTGTGGGGTTGAGATGGGACGGCCTAATTGAGCTCACAGATATTGAGGCTTTCTGCAGCAGTCCTGCTGCTCCCAGGTCTTTGTGAGGAAAAGAACCCATTATGACATGGTTCATTTTTCAGAATAATTATTGAATTGTGCAGTTTTCACACGTTTTCAGTGGGACGGATACACTAACCAAAGTCTGCAGATTATTGCCTCTTTGATGTGGGCCTTGGCTTCTAATCTACAACACTGACTGATTGTGTGCATTCAGAAAATACATGTTGCTGTTTGAAAGCTGTAAACTTAAAATGAGGATTAGAAATAACACTTGCCACCTTCCTGTTATGGACCACACTTCAGTTTAAAAAGTGTTTTAATCAATTGAGAAACCTTCTCATGAAAGGCCATTGACGAGAAATAAATAGTGTGGTTTGCAAATGGTTAAAGAGAGAAAACTCAACACAGTGATTGTAAGACTGTCTTCCTCTGTCTTGATGCCTGCTTAAATATGGGTTGGGTATTATAAACACTACTAGAAATAGATCTTTCCATTTCATGGCAAAATAGAGCAGCAAGCCGCATTGGCAAGCACGGACTGTGTCGAGAGCAGTATATTGGAATTCCAAGATGAACTGGAAACCTCAGAAATGGGAAACCATGGGAAAAATCAAAGCTTATTTGCTTGTATTTATGCCATTATGAAAACAATTCTTTCTGTTCTTGCGTGATACCTGAAGACTTCCAATATATGTTAAAGTGCCAGAGGAACATTACATCCCACACACACTGGTTTGATTTGCTGTCATTTTGATTCACACTGCTGCAAATACTGGTGGCATCCACATTTATTTTAAGTCATCATTTTTTCTCCCTGAGCTATCAACATGATTAACTGTAGATGTCTTTAAATATCAATGATAGTTTAGAGTGAAAAAGAGTAGTTATGAATGCAGCTTTGGAGTGAAAGCATGTGCCTCAAGGGGTTTTCTGCCAAGAGATATAAATAAGGAAACAACTCTTGGCCCTGTACCAGTTGAGTTGGAGCTGAACCACATGGGGTAGGCTTTGGAGCATTTGACAGCAGCAAGGTTATATCAGCAAATGCCATGCTGTAATTTTTTTGTTGTTGCTATTTCCTGGCTACTGCCTGACGTTTGGTTAACGTTGATGAGAATGAACAGCTTCCAACTTTTTTTCCGATCCATTTTGGTTCCTATATGCTTTGATTTTAATTCATTTTCACTGATGCTAGTCAAGTTGAGATGTTGTTTGGCATTGGTCAACAGTGAGAAGATGCATTCAACAGCAAATTACTGCAGCGAGTCATCTTCCTGCATCTTTGCATGCTGCAAAGTTGAGATCATAACTTGAAACGTGGCTGGCACTGACGACTGCTGAATCTGGTCAGCCATTTTCATCAACTTGTCGTATAAGCAACAGAAATGCTGCTGCAAGGAAATCAGTGTCTAAAGAAATACCCCACAAAAGCTAGATTCAGTAATATGCAAATCGTTTTCGATTTCCAACTACCAGATGTTGCAGAACATTCAGTGTATGATCTGCCCTGAGGACTGCCATAATAAGCTCCAGCAAAGAAACTTTTGGTTCTCTGTCATTTCACAGTGGGATGCATTTGTTGATAACTAGGTGATCCAGAAACTATTCAACCAAAAATTCAAGTCGAAGTTACATAGTATCTCAGGGATGGGGTGGTGGCAGGCATGGAAGTTGAGAATTAGATATGTAAATATGTTAAGGTTGAACAGAAAGTGAATTTCTGGTGAATGGAACGTTGCACCAGTTCCTGGAACAGGCATGATTAAGTGATCCTTCATTGTGACCAAGTGCATCTTCAGTCTCAAGACCCACCCTCCTGAAAGCCAAGAATGGAGATAGATGCTCGAAGGATGTAGATGCTGATGCATCTGTTGGAAGCAAGGTTGTCTCAGAGATGAATATTGTGATTTATGGTGTGAAAAATAAAAAATTTAAAAAAAAAAAAAAAAAAAAAAAAAAAAAAAAAAAAAAAAAAAGAGATGGCATCCCACAACACACCATTGGTTCCAACCTGCTCACAGGTGGCCATTCAGCAGCTGACAAGCAGGGAATATCCTTGCTGGAATATAAAAGCACAGTGGAGACCTACAGCTGGCATGACTTCACCTCATCTCCTTCAACTGGGAAGACAGGAGCATCCTGGGGACCCCAGAGATTCTATTATCTTGCTTACCTTCAAAAGAAAAGTGTCTGTGGTAATTACCCGGTGACAGACAGCAACGACATCCCTCTACAAGTCATTTTAAAGATTTTTCTCACTCTATTGGGTGAAAAGCCTCTTCTACTGTTGATTGAGGAACAACGGTCATGATTTTTCAAAATTTGTGAAACCATTCACGATCTTGTTCAACTGTGTATCTTTTGTTGATGAAAAGGGATTGAAAAATTTATTCTGAAATTTGGCTTTCCTCAGAGGTTTGTCACATGACATGATATGCTTATCAGAATCAGCTGTGTGTGATTTTAACCTGGGGATATTGGCTTGGGACACAACTCTTGGAATATTTTCCTGAGAGTTTTGAAGAGATCACCCTGGTGACTCTGAAAATTGCCTAGATGTTTCAACACACTTTGACGGGGCTTTTTTTTTTAGTATTTTGCCTACATCATAACAATTGCCTATCTTCCAGTGATCCCTTCCAATATTTCGACTGAGAGAGCTCTCATTCCAGAAAAAAGCTTGCAGTAAAACAAAGTATAAGAATTTGATGATCTTCCATTGTCCTCTCAGTTTAATTAGCATTAATATGTGCATGGAAAAGCAATGCTGAAAGCATCAAACTGGCATGACTTCACCTCATCTCCTTCAACTGGGAAGACAGGAGCATCTGTTATTGTGTCTCAAACAAGATGCTTTCCATTTATCATCTCAAATTATCTCCCCCACAAGCCTTCATGTTTAACACTGTCGAAATTGGAAAGTTTTCTTTTCATGCAAAATCTACATTTTCATCCAATCAGGTTGATTATTAGTTGAATGGGTAATGAAGAAATTTTAGATAGGCATTGAAATCTGGCTGACGGTGAAAGTTATTATTGAACTTTGTGAATCTTGCATTCCACTGCCAATTGTTGTGCTACTCGGGACATTTCATGGATTAATATTTTTTTTTATGTGGGCAAATAAAAATCTGCCTCAGTGTTGTGAATTCATTGTCTGGAAGGGAGATTGCATCTTTGCATTTATATCCACTGTATTCCAGCTCATTAGAATGTCTTTTGGGTCACCTTAATCTCAAGAACAATTATGACCCTCCAGGTTAAGCAGTAATGCTATGACTTCCATTTACTCAGGTGCACCTACAAATTACTGTCGTCAAACATAGCAGGCATACTTACCCTATACTTCCTCCCAGGAGAAAAAATATTTGAATAATCACATTTTTAACTTGAGGTCCACCAATAATATTTCACAGTTTTACCATTTCCAGAAACTAATTACTGCTGGAAATGTGAGCATTTGTTTTGTATGGCTAATATGCTTTCCTTTAATCTATCACATTGAGCAACCAATTGTTTTTGAAGAACAAACTAAACATGCAAAGGTTTTTGGGTGTGCTCAGATCATTTCCCAGATCTATAGTCTCTCAAGCGGATCACTTTTGTAAGCTGTGAGATAGATTGAGCTTTATTACATTTCCCAGTAAATTTTGTATCTTGAGCCACCATAATTAGGAAATGGTTTATAGATTTTCTGCTGTTGGGATCTAGACGGCTTCACAAGTTTAGCAGATACAAGTGGAATCAAACTGTAAAATTATCAGCAATAATTCCCACTTCTGACGACCGGGGCAGAAGAGATCATTGGTGAAACCGGTCAAGATGGTTGCTTTTTACAGATGGATGCCAGTGTTGTAGTTGTATTGGTGCAGTTGGCCAGAGATAACATTTAGAAAGTAAAAAGTAGTTTATTTTAATATAGAATTACACTTTTGGCTTGGACACTATAATAAATTGTAAAATATTTATGAAAATAGAAGTAAAATGTTGAAAATCCCACAGGACATTGTCTGACCTCTCAAATGCCTATAATTGTCATCTTTGAAGTAAACCCGATACTGAAAAATGACCAAAATCTTTTTTGTTAAAGAATAAATCAAAGCATTATTTTAATAATGGCCTGATGTGTGTATGGATTGAGCTTTTAATTTGCTTGCATCTATTTCATTGTAACGTTTTGCTGTATTGTCTCTGGTGTATTAAAGATACAACTTTCATTCTTCAGCTCCAACCTCCAATTGTCTATGCCATTTGAATTTATAATAAAATGCAGGCAGATTGGGATATGTTCATGTTCTTATCCTCTTCAGTTCAGCCTCTCAAAGTTCTTAAATATCATAACACCATACTGAAAATATTTAATCACATACCTTCGATAAAATACTATCAAACTGCACAAGATGTCATGTGTGGCAATGCTGTAAACAACATACTTCTGTGGTTTTGTTCATTGTATTTTGTAATTTAAGGTTTGGATGAAATCTGCTCAGCTGTTAAGATACTCCAAAGGTTAACATAATGAAGCTATTCTTCAATGTAACTAATGTGGTATTTAAGAATGTCATGTTCACATTTTTTATTTTGGAGATCATGCAAACCTACACAGAAGATCTCTTCTGTGCAAACCATTTCTGTGATTATTGGGTGATGTTATTTTGTCGACAGTACTAGTTCTTTTATGTTGCAGTTCAGCTTCTAGTGGTACAATTTGAATACTATAATTGAACAAATTTCAAGATTTATAATTACTTGATGTAATTTTATCCTGACAACCCACTCACCACTTCTGAAGCCAGTTTCAAGATGTGTGCTCCCCAGACTACTTAACCGAACCCTGTGAAAAAAAATCTCTTTAGAATTGATTTCAATGTAAACATTTAGTGAGATGGCCCCATCCACATGAGCATTGATTTACTGTGGTTAAATTTACATGCATCCCAATCAAAAGTTGATTTAATTTACAAAATCTATAGTTGCAAAAGTTATGGCATTTGTTACAAATAGTCTCCCTAGCAGCTGAAAAAAAACCCTAACCTCTCGATCTCCCTTTCTCCTGCTTCCCACACCCTTTTTTATCAATTCCATCAGAGCCCTTTGCCTTCTGCAAGCATTCCTTGCTCTTCGACCCACTCACCTATCTAAATTTTTTTTTATTCGAAAGTCTGCCGTTGTTGACGTCCCTGTTGAAGGGCTCCAGCCCAGAACACCAACTGCCTTTTACTTCCTTTGGATGCCATGTTACATGGTGAATTTCTCCAGCATGTTTGTGTACTTTCCTGGCTTGATGAGAAGTTTAAGTGCCAACTGTGGATCAACTCTGCATCAGGTAGCATATTGGAGATGTGAGCAAAAACATCTTGTTCTAACTCTGTCATGCAGTACAAAAGATTTGCTGTTTTTTGAGTGAGTTGTTAAACTGAGGATAGTCAATGGTTGGATGAGTGTAAAATATCTTGGTTCGCTATTCCGAGCAGGTTATGTGTATCGCTCAAACAAAAAGAAAGCAGATGATCTGATAAATTCTCCAAAATAATTCAATAATTAAGTTTTGCAAATTGGCCTGCTGCAGAAACTATTACCAGTGATTACATTTTATGGTTCGAAAAGGTCTTTTTGTGCTGGTCTTCATTAATTGTTCCAGGTTGGACATGAAAGCTATTTTGGCAGAGCAGGCCAAATTTTTCACTATGCTGAGGGCCTGTTTTGTTGGTCTGATGCATTCCAGACTGCAGAGAAGAGGGGAGATCTCACTGAAACCCATGGAATATTGAAAGGGCTGAATAGAATGGGTGTGGAGAAGATGTTTTCAGTGGAGGAAGAGTCTAGTGCCAGAGGGCACAGCCTACGAATAAAGTACATCCCTTGAGAAAGGAGAAATTTCTTCATTGTTTGGTGGTGAATTTGTGGAATTTGTTACCACAGTCCTTTGTGGAGGCCAAGTCATTTGGGTGTATTTAAAGAGGGGGTTGATAGGTTCTTGATCAGTTAGGGAAGAAGGTAGAGGAATGGAATTGAGAGGAAAAATACATGAGTTCTGATTTGAATGGCAGAGCAGACTTGATGGGCTGAATGGCCTAATTCTGCTCCTATGTCTAATGGTGGTAGCAGGGAATCTAAGCAAAACTTTGATCAGCAAAAATTTGTTTCCAGTTCAGCTGGCTAATGAAATAGTGAGGGCCATTTCTTTGTTATGAAATGTCTTGATTATTAAAAATGATGTTCATAATTTAAAGGAGGGAATCAAATTTGAAATGGCTGAAATCCAAAAATGTATAAAGTGTAAATAAATGGGAACTTTAAAAAATAGGTATATATTTACAATAAAAAAACACTGAAAATAATTAAACAAAGTCAAAATGATTAAAAGCTTTCTTTTCAATCTACCATTTAAGCACAACCTTTTAAAAATCTATGCTATTGGAGATTTCTTTGTCGAGTTCTACAGCAAAGAAACAGGCCTTTTACCCCAGCTTCTCTCTTCTGACCAAGTTCGTCTCATTTGCCTGTGACCAGCCCAGATTACCCTCAACCTTTCTCATCCTGTCCAAATATTTTTTTTGAATGTTAGAATTGTCCCCACTTCCTATGGCATCTTGTTCCATGTAGATTTTAAGTCTTTCCCCTCTCATGTTAAATCTATGCTCAAAATTCTTAGGTTCCCCTACCCTGGGAAAAAGATTATTTACCTTATCAATGCCCCTCATGATTTTTTTATACCTGCAAGAGTTCCCCCTTTCATCTACTTCGCTCCAGGCGGAAAAGTCCCAGCCTTTCATTTTAGTTCAGGCCCACAGTCCCAGTAGCATTCTCATGAATCTTTTCTGTTCCTTTCCCAGCTTAATGACATTTCCTAAAGCCGGAGACTAAGACTTTGTACAATACTCTGCAGTTTCACCAACATCGTGTCCAGTTATAATATGACATCCCTACTCCTGTACTCAGTCCTCTAATTGATGAAGACAAGCCTGTCAAATGCCTTCTCCGTGTCATTTTCACTGAATAATGTACCAGTACCCCACAGTCTCTGTCCACGACAGTCCCCAGGATCCTACCATTCATTGTGCAAGTCCTGCCCAGATTTAATCTACCTAAGTGCAGCACATTGAACCATGTCCAAGTTAAATCCTTACATGTGATCCCAGAGCAAATTTTGTTTTTTTTAAAATCCTGTTACCTACGGTGTAAGTTCAGAAATTCATTGACCACCAATTTGAATAAATAGGCTTCAATTTAAATATGCAATGAATGGTTGTTCCAGTCGGAAACACTGGCATTTACCAGCAAGGTCAGAGCCATCATCATTCATTCATGAATCAGCACATTGAGCTCTGAGAAATAACTATCGGTACTCTCATGCGGGTTGATTTGTCTCTTTTTACCACCATTGTGTCTTTTTATATATATATAGAAATGTTTGTGTTTCAGAATTCACATGACTGCTATGTATTTTCATTCAATAAGTTTGTGTATTGAGTGACTGTGATAATATACCAGTTTCCATCTACATAATTGCTTAATTTTGCTCAGGTTTCAAAGTGATTTTTAAATTATTTATTCGGTCTCTAGTAAATTTGTTCATTGTCTCTTTTATTGTCTCCAGTAGGTAACAAAGCTCCTCCAGGGACATGCATTAGATTGATTGGTTCTATTGAACATAAATCGTGTTCATGTATAACACAAAGCTTTCTAGTCATAAACCTTGTCTGGCACAGTATCAGCAAAGCAGATACTGAAATTGGAATTGTATATATAGTTAAATAAGCAGAAAACAGCAAGGAAACCATTTAAAAATGATTGAAAATTGGATACAGTGGAAGATGGGAAAATTAGGGCAAAGGTTCTCAAATTATGAGACAAAATAAAATGAAGCAAATGGACCAACTGGTAAGAATTGAAGGGGCAGTTTTGCGATATTTATTATTCACTTAACATTGATACAAAAAAATCTTTGGCTTCATGTTTACATGGCATAACTGGCAAGATTAATGTTGTGGTTAGTGCAATGCAATTACAGTGTCAGCGACCTGGGTTCGAAACCGGCACTGTTTGTCAGGAGTTTGCATGATTTTCTAATGACCTGTGTGGGTTTTCCCCAAGTGTAATTGGGTGATATGGGCTTCAGTGGTCAGAATATGCTTCTCCCATGTTGCAGATTAAAAAAAATAAATTACTCATTGGCTGAACATTGGTGTTGCCAGCATGTAGAAGCCCTTGACATCACTGGCAAGAACACACACTGACCCTGGATGTTTCGCAATGACAAATGCCACAGGTCTTCTCTGGAGAGCAGTCTTTAATAATTCACGAATGCATTGTTTTCCAATGCCACTCTTGTAAGACAGAATCGTAGAGTGCAGCATGGAACTAATCCCGTTGAAGCAAGCTCATCCCATTTCCTTGCATTCAGCCCATATCCCGCTCAAGCTTTCTTATCTTTGTACCCGTTACATCTGACAATTCATTCCACATACAAGTTGTGTGGAAAAGGTCCCCTTCAGGTCTCTATCACCTTTTATCTTCAATCTATGTCCTCTTGTCTCAGACTTCCCTATCCTGCGATTCCACTTGCCTGAAATGCCTTCTCCACAAATCACATTGCTTTCACATAATTTTTGGAAGCACCCGGGATATCAAGTCAAGTTTACTGTCATCTCCAGAAGCCTAATAGCCTGAATACGTCTCATGATCTCAGAAGCTAAGGCTGGTCAGTACTTGGGGAGACTGCCTGGTGCTGTAGTTTTCAGTGAGGAGTGCTGGACAAAATGGTCTCATTTGTAGCATATATAGTTTCAGCAGGGACTGAACATTACTGGTTACTCACCAGTTGAAGAGGAAGTGTCTAAAAAGGTTCGATCAACAGTGGTTGATTTTGTTTCTATTAATGATACAAAACATACTTTTTTTGGAAATAATTAATATGTAGCTCTTTAACTTTGAGGAGGGGAAATGTTAGTTTCTAGAAATAAATAATAAAACATAAAGCCTCTTTCTTTATGATTTGATAGAAATCCTTTAACTTCATTCAACCGTATATTTTTGAATACCCATCCACCTTCCACAAACTACCCTTTTAAGCCATGAGAGCGAAATTCTGTCTTTTTATAAAAGTGCTTCTGTATGTTTTGATTCATTAATAAAAATGCATTGCTTAACATTCACAATACGTTCTGTGAAATTAGACGTTAAGTGATTTGGAAATTGCGTGGACACCGTATTATTACGTCCACAAGCGGACATAACCATATCATTGCTTTTATCCAGTTACGTCCACAAGCGGACATAACCATATCATTGATTTTATCCAGTTACGTCCACAAGCGGACATAACCATATCATTGCTTTTATCCAGTTACGTCCACAAGCGGACATAACCATATCATTGCTTTTATCCAGTTACGTCCACAAGCGGACATAACCATATCATTGCTTTTATCCAGTTATGTCCACAAGCGGACATAACCATATCATTGCTTCGATTCATTCATTAACTCGTACTGATTTCAATTTGCAGCATAAAAGACAAATAGCAATTATAATCTATTCTCATGTTATGGGACCACGGACATGTATGTGGTCGTACATTGCCCGAATGGACGTTAAGCAGCGGATGGCTGTATAATATACAGATATATGTGCCTATCATGTTACACTTTGATTATTCTCTTTTGTTTGAGTAAGAGCAAATATTTTTTCTTGTGGGAGAATTCTTTGCAATGCAGAAATGAGTTGTTAATTTCACAAACACAACTGGGAGGATTCTATTTAGAGCTGTGATATATGTTATGCAACATGATTCAAGCTGAGTTAGCTATAAATAGGACTCATTTTTCCTCTTGTATGCTTGCCTGAATGGTGCATTTAATCCTTGTAAAAGCCCACTTTGGGGTTTTTATCCATTGTATCAGAGACAGGTGTGCCATCTTGCACTTTAAGCTGCTGGGAAAATGTACCCACGAGTTTTGCATCGGTATGAACTCAGGCACCTGCCTACATTTTGCTTATACTTTGATGAATGGCTCAAGCCTGAAATGTTGGTGATGTATCTTTATCTTTGCGATATAAAGTGCACTGACCTCTTGAGTTTCTCCAGCATTGTGTTTTGACTTCAACCCTGGTGTCTGCAGACATTCATGTTTTACTTAATAAAATAATGGCTGTGATTAGGTTGGAAGATCTCTTCCATTTATAAATATGGAACTGCTTCTGATGGAACCAAGATGCAGATAGATTGATCTCTGCATGCAGAATGAAATTCCAGCGAGCTGCTTTATTGTTGGCCCCTGTGAAGTTTTGTTTCCTTTGTAAATTGTCTTGGATTAATTTCCTTCATTAACAGTACAGTATAGATACAAGATGTTGCAGACAGATTTGGAATCTGCTTCAATTGTGTCAAAATCTGCCAGTGGCAGAAATAATACGAATTGTATCTTCAGTGATATTCTCTATCCAAAGTCTCTATCCAAATATGAAAACTTAACCCTTTAGACTCTGCCCTTGTTTTCAAAAAGAACAAACAAAGCGCATATGCTCTGTGTCCCCATTTTCCTGCATTGGTTCTATATCCAAACACCAGGTGGATCATATTGGTGTTCGTACTGTTGGTTACCCATGGGCCCAGTCTGGAGTATACATTACGAAAGGTTAAAAATGGCTGGAGTTCAAAGGGTTAACTGTTGTGTGCTGAACTAAATTTAATAATGATTTAAACTACTTTGAAATTCTCCATTCTATGTATTTGTGTTGTTTTCAGATTTCTTAGTGCTTTTTTTTGCTATTTAAAGAAGGCATAATTCTTCTAACATTAGTTGTGCTTCCTAAAAATCAGTGCCCTCCAGCTATAAATAGACCAAGTAGTGCTGAAAATTTTGTTGTGCCTGTATGCACATGTTGTGATGTAATTTTTGGATCTTGTCACTTCATTGTATCACTGTCAGATGTTACACTTTTGCTTGCTGAGATTGGCATTTTCACCTCAAGGTAACACACACTTCCTCTCACTTCATTAATGTAAATAAATATTATAGCAATCAAAATTGAGAAGTTCTTTAAAAAACATATCTGAGAGAATGTAATGACGTTTAACGGAAACTTGATTGTTCATTCTGGAGAACTCGAATAAAAAGGATATCTAATCAAATTATCCAAAATTCTGTGGGTGAAGGTTGATTTTTCTAAATAGCTGAAATTTCCAATGTCCAAGTTAAGCATGATGGAGAGTTAACTGAGAGAAAAAAAATTTATCTTGTTGCCTGTTCCAACTTGAGAATCTCATTCTCTCTCCAAAACTTTGCGTTTAATTATTTTAACCTCGAGCTGTAACTTTCAAGTTCCTCAGCTTCTGCAGACACCTAAGTATTTGACAGGCAATGAATTACTTTTGACGTGTTTTTCTGCATTGGAATCCACTGAGTATTTACTCAGAGAAATCTGGAAGTTGAAGACAGGTATGCAGTTTTGAATGCTTTTCATGTACATTGGCACAGGTTAGTCGGGCATGGATGTAGCTGTTCGGTCTTTGACTATGGCTCTTCTTTTCCCTGAAATTTTCGAGGGGGGGGGGGTAAAAGGAGTCAAAGAGCAAATAGCAGCTTCATAGACCAGGCTGCTGTTCATTGACTTCAGCTCAGCATTTAGCATGATCAATCCCCAGAGGCTGATGGAGAAGCTGTCCTTGCTGCAACTCAAAAACCCTTCTGTAACTGAATCATGGACTTCCTCATGGAAAGACCACAGTCTGTCCAGGTCAGTAGCAGAACGTCAAGTACCAAGCACTGCTGCACCGCAGGGCTGCGTACTCACTCCACTCCTGTTCATGCCACTGACCCACGATTGCATTGCCTGATCCAGCTCCAACAATGACATTAAGTTTGCAGATAACGCAACAGTATTGGTCGCATCATCAACAACAACAATGAGTCGCACTACAGAGAAGAGGTGGAAAATCTAGTGAAAAGGTGTGAGGGCAACAACCTGAGTCTTAATGTGGACAAGACGAAGGAGATGATCGTGGACTTTAGGAGGACCAGGAATGACCACCCTTCTCTACACATCAACAACTCTGTAGTAGAGAGAGTGGGGAACACCAAGTTCCTTGGAGTTACTTAGCTAGTGATCTATCGTGGACATTCAACATCTCTTCACTTGTCAGGAGCACGCAATAGCGACTGTACTTCCTGAGAAGACTGAAGCGGGAAAGGCTACAGGCCACCATTATGTTAGTCTTCTATAGGAGCTTATTGAGAGTGTCCTGGACGATGGCGTCACAGTGTGGTATAGTTGCTGCAGAGAAATAGGAGGTCAATCCATAGGAGCATAAGAGTGGCAAAGAGGATCACTGGAGTCTACCTTCCACCCCTTCCCCACCATCAACATGATGGATCTGAAGAGGGCATGCAAAATTATTGAGGACATCTTCCACCCTACACACAGCATCTTTCAGCTGCTCCTGTCAGGTAAGAGATACAGGAGGATCAGAGCCAACACAAGCAGTCTGAGGAACTGCTTCTTCCCATGGGCAATGAGAAGGCTGACCAACCAAAGGATCTGCTCACACTAACCATCCGAGACTCTGATATTCATGAAACAGCATAAAGTTATTTATTTGAATTGATGAAATACTTGTCCTGCATATGTATTATTTGTCTGTATGTGTGTTCTGTCGAGTTGTGTCTGCATCTTTTGTAGTGACGACTGGAGAACGCTGTTTCGTCGGGTTGTACCTGATCATATCCAAAATTTTAATCAGGTTTAAAATTTATAGGTATTTAGTCAGGGTATCAAGGGTTACAGGGAAAACGCAGATGAGTGGAGCTGAGTGGGAGGATGGATCAACTCATTTTGAGAATGACGGGGCAGACTCGATGGGCCAATGTGCCGACCTGCTCCTATATCTTGTGATCTTGAAACGTGGGCACAAAACACTCTCACAAGTGAGAAAAAAACAACACATATTAGTGAACAAAACACAAAAATGCTGGAGGAACTCAAAAATATATAACCCAACATTTTGGGCCTGAGCCTCAAGGGAAGAAGGGCTCAAAACCGAAACAACAATAATATATCTCTACCTGCTATGGTATCTGTGAAACTGGCTGAGTTCCTCCAGCAGTTCTGAATAATCTTAGTTTTCTTTGATGGTGGGGGGTGGGGGAAGTAACATTTCACTCTAACTTCGGGGAACCTTTGGCCCATGGCTGCTTCTGGAGCAGAAGTAGAACTGAAAATCTAATCTGTGGATCTTGGTCAAATGGAAACCCATCAGTAGGAAAGCACTATGTTAAACTAATCATCTAACTATCCTGTCCTGCCACATCCTGCCCCATCTGGCCTCACCAGTCACTTCAATACCATGAGTAGAAGTAAAAACAGGTCATCAATCATACTAAGTGAGTGTCCAAGTAGATCGCCACAGCATCTCTTGATTGTATCACGATTACCAGTAATCAGTCATTTTTCCAGCAAGATCGTGGTACCATTTTGTTTATGTTATTGTAAATAATAAAAAAAAAGGCTTCAGTTATTCTTTCAAGGAAAGTTTACCTTTTTTCAATCTTTGGTATTCCAAAGAGATTGAAGGTCACATTGACCTATTAATGGCATTAGATTTATTTTTAAGCTGCTGTTCAATGGAAAATCTTGTAAAATATCTGGTATGCTACGCTTTGAACAAAATTGAACAAGAATTTGATCTATTTCTCAGTTTTCAATTCCAAGAAAAGGTTTTGTGAATTGTTACATTTTCGAGGTAATTTCTTCGAGTGTTTTTAATTGACAGGAAGATGGTTTCATTCAGATGTTGCATTTGTGTTTGGTAAGTTAAATTTTTACCACCAATTGTTCAAAGGAAGCAAAATTGTTTTGAATAAAAATGTCTTTAAAACATTTAATACTCAATCTATACCAGTCATTAAAGACAGTGTCTTGAAAAAGATGATTAGATATAATAGGGCTGCCAAGAGAAAAACTTTGGAAAAAAAAAACCCCTTCTAAACTGTGCCTGTATTTTTAAACTACTGGTATGTCTAATGATCAGATTATCAGTTAGTTGAAGTTTTATTGGATCCCTGACCACCTCCAAGGTAGGTCTGGGACCCGGGTAGATTTTGAACGGACTTGCCTGTTTCAGCCCTTTCAAATAGCCCTGTACATGGGTCTTTAATCTTGTAAACTGCCTGTTTTACAAGACAATTTGAAAGGCCCTAGTGACTCAGAGCTGAGTGCTATCCAAACGGACACACCTCAGGCACTTTATGACACCTTGACAACTCCAGAGTTGTCTCCAGTCCTGCTCCCCAAACTCTGGAGCTCTTCTCCCTAGCTTGTCACATGTACCCTCCTTGCAAGTCCTCACCACGATAGACCACAGTGCTGATCACTCCACACTTCCTCAAACCCCAGCGCTGGTCAATCCTCACAAGTTTTTCCCCACCCCCAAAGCTATTCACCTCCATCCATTCCCCATCATGCTGTTCACCCCCAACCCATTCCCCACATCAAGTGCTGTTCACCATGTATTTACTTGTATTTAAAAAAAATTATCAGTTAGTGTATATAAAGAAGGTTTTTTTAAAAAAAAGGCCCTAGAATTGCCAACATAGAAGTACTTTTAGTAAAATTCAATTCCATTTCTACCCACGAAGGGGATCAAGTAGATTATCCAAGTGGAACAAAAGAAGCAAATTACATATATTGACCACCCAGCAATAAAATCTAAAATTAGGAAACACCAATCCACCATTCCTTTTAGCTTTCTGAAGAAGAGCTGAAGTTAAGTGGGGGTGTTTTCCTTGCCATATGTAGGAAGATATAAGTAAATCAAGTGAGTCAAAAAAGGAATTGGAAATGAAAATTGGTATAGATTGGAAAAGATATAAAAATGGTTTATTTTAATAGATATTTACAAATTTGACATTTTATTCAATCTCATATCTCTGACTTTGTGAATTCCCAAGGCAAATGTTCTTTTTTTGTAATATTTTATTTATTATTTTAATATATTTAACAATCATACCAAATGTTAAACATCAAGAAAACCCCTCCCTCCACCCCTTCCATCTATATGTCCTATTAAACAGAAAGAATGAAGAAAAATAAAAATAAAAGATCATCCCATTGTCAGCACATTACAGTAAAACATATGATGATACATTAAAATCTTTAGAGATCTACTGGCCAGCCATTAGCGATTGTAACCCTATAGTGGTGCCAGTAAGGTATATGCTCTAAATAAGGCTGCCAGATTTTTAGGAAGTTGTTACATCCCTTCCTGAGATTGTATGTAAACTTTTCAAGTGGGATACAGCTTTTCATCTCCGAAGACCACCTTTCCACGAGGAGATGGGAATCAGACTTCCATGTTGACAATTCCTGCGAATTTAATTTGAGAATTAGTTCGTGATCTACCAACCATGGACAAAGACAAAGCTCTTGGTTTATGGGAAGGTGACTCCTGTGATCTTAGTTAGGGTATCACAGAGGTCATGCCAAAAGGGCCTCACCTTTGTGCAAAGCCAGGTAGAATGTAGAAAGAAATCAACTTCTACACCACACCTAAAACGCATCTCTGATAATTGGTGTAATTTCTGTGTGAAGTACAGTTCATGGAGAAAATTATAGTGGACCCATCTGTCCCAGGCATTGATAGTAGCCATCAAACTTCCTGACACAGATCTGATTAGAGTTATTCATCAATTGTTGTGTCTAAGTCTGATTCCCATCTCACCCTAGACATCTGCAAACCTGACTTTGGACTTCTCACTCATCAATAAAGAGTAGGCAAACATTTTTTAAATATAAATTTTATTTAAAATATAAAACCACTATGTAAACATTATTTTTAAAAATTTTTCACACTGAACCATACTGACCAAAATATACACTTTTCCCTCTTGAAAAATGTCATTTTTTTCCCCTCCCCACCCACTCAACGTTCAACATATATGATACATTAAACAATGTCATCACACAATGAAAATAAACAAGAAATTTCTGTCATTTACTTTTACATACTGGGTCAGTTCATTTCGTCGTCTTCTCCTTCTGTCATTTTAGGGGGTGGAGGTCCACGGTAGGACTTCTCTGTTGTGTTCCATGTACAGTTCCCAAATTTGTTCGAATACTGTGATGTTATTTCTTAAATTATATGTTATTTTTTCAAATGGAATACACTTATTCATTTCTATGTACCATTGCTTTATTCTCAGGCTATCTTCTAATTTCCAGGTTGACATAATACATTTTTTTGCTACAGCTAGGGCTGTCATAATAAATCTGTTTCGTACTCCATCCAAATCGAGTCCAAGTTCTTTACTTCTTATATTACTTAGAAGAAAGATCTCTGGATTTTTTGATATGTTGCTCTGTGATTTTATTTAATACCTGATTTAGATCTTCCCAAAATTTTTCCACTTTCTCACATGCCCAAATTGCATGTACTGTTGTTCCCGTTTCCTTCTTACAGCGAAAACATCTGTCTGATACTGTTGGGTCCCATTTATTTAACTTTTGGGGCGTGGTGTATAGCCTGTGTAACCAATTATATTGTATCATGCGTAACCTCGTGTTTATTGCATTTCTCATAGTTCCGGAGCATAACTTTTCCCATGTTTCATTCTTTATCTTTATGTTTAGATCTTGTTCCCATTTTAGTTTGGGTATACAGCTTGTTTCCTTGTTCTCTTTCTCTTGCAGTTTGACGTACATGTTTGTTATAAATCTTTTAATTATCATTGTGTCTGTAATCACATATTCAAAATTGCTTCCTTCTGGTAACCTCAGCCTGCTTCCCAATTTGTCCTTCAAATAGGTATGCAAACATTGTACTGTGAGTTATACCATATTTGCACTTCATTTGTTCAAAAGATAATAATTTATTTCTCGAAAAACAATTTTCTATTCTTTTGATCCCTTTTCTCTCCCATTCTCTAAAAGGAAAGGTTATCTATTGTGAAAGGGATTAGTTGATTTTGCGTCAGTATTAATTTTGGTAGTTGATAATTTGTTTTATTCCTTTCCACGTTAATCTTCTTCCAAATGTTGAGCAGATGGTGCAGTACTGGTGAATTCCTATGTTGCACCAGCTTTTCATTCCACTTATATAGTATATGTTCAGGTACCTTCTCCCCTATTTTATCTAGCTCTAATCTGGTCCAATCTGGTTTTTCCCTTGTTTGATAAAAATCTGATAGGTATCTTAATTGTTCTGCTCTATAATAATTCTTAAAGTTTGGTAGCTGTAAGCCCCCTTGTTTGTACCATTCTGTTAATTTATCTAGTGCTATCCTCTGTTTTTCCCCCCTTTCCATAAGAATTTCCTTATTATTTTCTTTAGCTCCTTGAAGAATTTCTCTGTTTGATGAATTGGTAACAATTGGAATAGGTATCGTATCCTTGGGAAGATATTCATTTTAATGCAATTTACCCTTCCTATCAGTGTTAGTGGTAAATCTTCCCAATGTTCTAAGTCATCTTGTAATTTCTTCATTAATGGCTGATAATTTAGTTTGTATAGATGGCATAGATTATTATCTAGTTGTATACCTAGGTATCGGATTGCTTGTGGTTGCCATCTAAATGGTGATTCTTTCTTAAACTTTGTGAAATCTGTATTATTCATTGGCATCACTTCACTTTTATTTGCGTTGATCTTGTACCCCAATACTTCTCCATATTCCTTCAATTTCTTATGTAATTCTTTTCTTGATATTTCTGGTTCTGTTAAGTATACTATGACGTCATCAGCAAATAGACTGATTTTATATTCCTTCTCTTTTATTTTTATCCCTCTTATTTTATTTTCTGTTCTTATCAGTTCTGCCAGTGGTTCGATAGATAATGTGAACAGTGAAGGAGATAGTGGACATCCCTGCCTAATTGACCTACTTAATTTAAATTGGTTTGATATATATCCATTTACTGTCACTTTCGCCAATGGTCCCTTATATAATGCTTTAATCCAATTAATATATTTCTCTGGTAGGTTAAACCTCTGTAGTACTTTGAACAAATAATTCTATTCTACTCTGTCAAAGGCTTTCTCTGCATCTAAGGCAACCGCCACTGTTGGTGTCTTGTTTCCTTGTACTGCATGGATTAAGTTAATGAACTTACAGATATTGTCTGTTGTTCATCTTTTCTTAATAAATCCAGTTTGATCTAGTTTTACTATTTTTGGTACACAGTCGGCCAATCTGTTTGCTAATAGTTTAGCTATTATCTTATAGTCTGTGTTAAGTAGAAATATTGGTCTATACGATGCTGGTGTTAGTGGATCTTTCCTGTCTTTGGTATTACTGTAATTATTGCTGTTTTGCATGAATCTGGCATGTTTTGTGTTTCTTCAATCTGGTTCATTACTTCCAGGAGAGGAAGAATTAATAAGTCTTTAAATTTTTTATAGAATTCTATTGGGAGTCCGTCCTCTCCCGGCATTTTATTGTTTGGTAGTTTTTTTAATATATCCTTTATTTCATCTATTTCAAATGGTTTTATTAATTTATTTTGCTCCTCTTGCAATTTTGGTAGTTCAATTTTAGCTAGAAACTCATCTATTTTGTCTTCTTTCCCTTCATTCTCAGTTCGATATAATTGCTCATAGAATTCCTTGAAGTTTTCATTGATCTCCGTTGGGTTATATGAAATTTGTTTGTCCTTTTTCCTTGATGCCAATACCGTTCTTTTAGTTTTTTTCTGTCTTAAGCTGCCAAGGTAGTATTTTGTGTGTTTTTTCTCCTAGCTCATAATACTTCTGTTTTGTCTTCATTATGTTCTTCTCCACCTTGTATGTTTGTTGTGTTTCATATTTTATTTTTTTGTCTGCCAATTCTCTTCTTTTTGTTGTATCTTTCCTTGTTGCTAATTCTTTTTCTGTACTTGCTATTTCCCTTTCCAGCTGTTCTATTTCCCGATTGTAGTCCTTCATCTTAGTTACATAACTTATTATCTGCCCTCTGATGAACGCTTTCATTGCATCCCATAGTATAAATTTATCTTTCACTGATCCGTATTTATTTCAAAGTACATTTTAATTTGTCGCTCAATGAATTCTTTAAAATCCTGTCTTTTAAGTAGCATGGAGTTTAATCTCCATCTACACGTTCTCGGTAGGATGTCCTCCAGCTCTATTGCTAATAACAGGCGTGAGTGATCCGATAACAATCTAGCTTTATATTCCGTTTCCTAACTCTCCCTTGGATGTGGGCTGACAACAGGAACAAGTCTATCCTTGAGTATGTTTTGTGTCTACCCGAATAATATGAGTATTCCTTCTCCTTTGGGTGTTGTCTCCTCCATATATCCAAAAGTTGCATTTCCTGCATTGATTTAACCATAAATTTGGTTACTTTGTTCTGTGTGCTAGTCTTTTTTACAGTTTTGTCCATCTTTGAGTCCAAATTAGGGTTGAAGTCCCCTCCTATCAGTATATTCCCCTGCGTATCTGCTATCTTCAAAAAGATATCTTGCATAAATTTTTGATCCTCTTCATTAGATGCATATACATTGAGCAAATTCCAAAATTCTGAATATATCTGACACTTCATCATTACATACCTCCCTGCTGGATCTATTATTTCCTCCTCTATTTTGATTGGTACATTTTTATTGATTAATATAGCTACTCCTCTGGCTTTAGAATTATATGATGCTGCCGTTACATGCCCTACCCAGTCTCTTCTTAATTTTTTGTGTTCCACTTCAGTTAGATGTGTTTCCTGCACGAATGCTATATCAATTTTTTTCTTTCTTCAGTAAATTTAACAGCCTCTTCCTTTTGATTTTGTTATGTATTTCGTTAATATTTATAGTCATATAGTTCAACATGGCCATTTCATACTTTGTTTACCTCTCATTTCCGGTTCCTCATCACCACCTTTCCTCCTTATCCATTTCTGTTTTCTTTTTTTGAACACACTGTAAGACAACACTTCTAAAACATAAAATATTTCCACTATTCCCACATCTAAAATTCCCTTAACACCAAACGTCCCCCCCTGCCCCCCTCTCTGAGTTGCCCCTTGTCCCTTGCCAGTCAACCACAACTCCCCTCTCCATTTGGATTGCGAACCCGCTCGCAAGCATCAACTGATTTCTCAGTGACTGTTACTCTTCCACCCAGCACCCCCCAGAAAAGACTTTTATCTTCACATATAACAAAGCTGACCTTCTTAATTTCCCCCTTTCTTCCCCTTCTTAGTTCTTACTTATACATTATTTTTCTTTATATGAAGTTTGTCGTCATTCTTGTTCTTGTTACATCTCTTCATCTCTCTGTCTGTTTTGTAGGCGTTCTGTGAATTCTCGTGCTTTCTCTGGATCTGAGAACAGTCTGCTTTGTTGCCCCAGGATAACTATTTTAAGTACCGCTGGATATCTTAACATAAATTTATAGCCTTTCTTCCATAGGATCGATTTTGCTGCATTAAACTCCTTCCTCTTCTTCAGGAGCTCAAAACTTATGTCTGGATTGAAAAAAAATTTTTGACCTTTGTATTCCAGTGGCTTTTTGTCTTCTCTCATTTTTTTCATTGCCTTCTGCAATATATTTTCTCTTGTCGTATATCTCAGGAATATTACTAGAATGGATCTTGGTTTTTGTTGTGGCTGTGGTTTTGGGGCTAATGTTCTGTGTGCCCTTTCTATTTCCATTCCTTCCTGTATTTCTGGCATTCCTAGAACCCTGGGGATCCATTCTTTTATAAATTCTTTCATTTCTTTGCCTTCTTCATCTTCCTTAAGGCCCACTATCTTTATATTGTTTCTCCTATTATAGTTTTCCATTATATCCATCTTCTGAGCGAACAACTCCTGTGTTTCTTTAACTTTTTTATCAGTTTCTTCCAATTTTCTTTTTAAGTCATCCACTTCCATTTCTACGGCTGTTTCTCGTTCTTCCACTTTGTCTACTCTTTTCCCTATTTTTGTCATGACCATCTCTAATCTACTCACTTTTTCTTCTGAACCTTTTATTCTTCTTTTTATTCGTGTCTGCCATTCTTTTACAGCTTCCATGTATTCTTGAAATTTTTAAAAATCTATGTACAGTCCATTCCCTTTATCTTCTATTTCTCTGTGCAGAGCTTGATGTTTTCCCTCCTCTTCCCCTGTGTCCGCTTCAGGGCCTGTGCCCTCTACCTCTCTTCCTTGTATCTGTGTCTCTTCTGACTTTCTTTTTGGGCTGTTTGTCTCAGTTTGCTGGGTATTTTTTTTATGGTGTCTTGATGTTGGTCTTCTTCTGGGCCGGTCATCTGCTGTGTCTCCGATTTCCTTTTTTCATTCTCCTCCCTCCCGTTCCCGTTATTTTCGATATCTTCTCGCTGGGAGCCCTGCTGTTGGGTCTTTCTCAGCTGTTCAAGCTGTGGAGTTCCACTCCACAGCTGGTCCCCCCTCCCATCGGTGTTGTCTTTTTCATGCACAGTTGCGCACCTCTGTTTGGCTCCGTGAGCCATCTTTGTAGTCCTGCATTCGGTGGGTCACGACCCTGCGGGGTTTCCACTGACCTTAAGGAGTGGGCTCCTCTTTCCACGGCGGGTCCCTGCTTCTTCGTACAGGTAAGGCCTTCACCTTTCTCTTCTGGCGTCTTTCCTTCTCTTCCCTTTGTTTTTAGCTTTACTTTCTTTGGTGCCATTTCCTCCACATCTTTATTTTTTATTTGTTGTGGTTTGTGTGTCTGGGGCTTTGCTTTTTCTTTACTTTTTCCCTTCTTTTCTGGAGAGGGCTGGTATTCTCCTACCGGCCACTACTCCATCACGTGACTCCTCCTACTATGTAAGCATTCTTGATACACTTTTTGATTTACGACTCTCAGATAAAGATTTAATATCTTATTTATAATAATTCGCTTGATTTAAGGATAGCCTCTTTAGTTAAAATTAAGAACGTTTGGGAACCGGATTTGAATCTTTCATCCTCAGATAAGGTGTGCGACTCTATTTGTCATCAGATTAATACGACCTCCATTTGTGCACAACACTGTTGCAATTTAAAATGGTCCATAGAGTACAGGTAGTCCCCAACTTAGGACTGTAATGGGGACTGATGGATTGGTTATAACTCAGGTTTGGTTGTAAGTCGGAGAACGGGGACTTCGGGCTGCCGACGGGGAGCGGGAACCACTGTATACGATACTCGCCTAGATCGGAGTTGAGGACTACCTGTACATATAGCTTAAATTGTTAAATATCTTAAATAAGTTAAATTGTCTTGCTTTTATTCAGATAAAAAAATCTTCTCTGTGACAAATGTAAAATTGGTGAAGTTTCTTTAGTTCACATGTTCTGGATTTGCCGTTGCTTAGAAAAATTTTGGAAGGATATTTTTCAAACATTATCAGAGATTCTCGAGTTCAAATTAGAACCTTGCCCTTTCATTGCTCTATTTGGATCATTTCAAGATGATGTTTTACTGACTCCAACTCAAAATGAGCACGGGGCCCATTTATGCACCATTATCACAACCTTAAGAGTTAGAGTTGTTCTGAAGCTTTGGTGCTGTCCATTTCCAAGTTGTTGTAACTTGATTCCGATATGTTAACTTTTAATCTTGTTTGGTGATGGGAGGTTTTGATTATTTTTTTTTCTTTTGTTTTTTTTGTGTGTAGTTAATTCTATTGAATGTGATTGTGCTCTGAATTTTTTTAATCATAAAAGGCTTTTTTGTAAAAACTTTAAAAAAAAATCTTATAGCACAATACATAAAAGTATTTATAATGTATCATATAAGCACCAATTAAAAGAAAGATTAAAAAAAATCCATTCCCTTTCAAGAAATTCAAAATTGCTAACCAAAAATGCTCTCATTTGACATTGCAGAGAGACAAAAGCATCTATGCAGCCATTTGTGCAGATCTGATATTTAAAAAAATCTAATTGTATCCAAAAAAAATCAATTTTCTCAATTCACAAAAGTGCTGTAGAAACTCTGCAGGTCACACAGCATACATAGGAAGCAAAGACGTGTAACCAGCGTTTCAGGCCTTAGCCCTTCGTCAAGGAATGAGTGGAAAAACTGGCTGGTGCCGAAATAAAATGATGAGGAAAGGAAGAAAGAAGGGATGGGGAGGTGAGCACAGGCCAGCAGGCAAAAGGTCATCAGTGGATATGGGTAGGAGGACACAAGAGTAGAAAGTTAAGAGGGGATAGCTCTGTGAATGGAGAGGGAAGTGGATGGGAGCTGGAGAAAAGAAGGGAGGAATAGGGAACGAGAAGGAGGTGGGGAGGGACCTCACGGAAACTGGAGAAATCAATGTTACTGCCATCTGGTTGGAGAGTGCCATAAAGCAGCGAGGGTAACCAGGCAATGAAGGAGAGGGTGGCAGGAGATTTAATCTGGCGTCTGAAATGCATTGGTCCAGAATAAAGGTTGAGGGGGAGTGATCAGATGCTGTTGAAAGGGTGTTTGAAAGCCTGCTTTGAAGGAAATGATTGATGAATGGTGGGGTTAGGAAAGGATTGTGAGGTTGAGAGCAGAATCCTTGTTGGAACCATGGAGTGTGCCTTAGGGAGCACTGGTAAACAGATAAATTCAATATCTTCCCAAGTTGTGATCCCAATACAGGGTTGGGATCTGGAGTGCTCTTTTAAATCATCGCACTGTTGACCAAGTAAGTGCTATTAAAACCTAATTGGGCTGACATTGCCTAGCAACATGTGCTCTTCCAAATACAGTATGTCCTAGTTTCTCCTCACATCACATGAGGATTGATGTGCACATTTGACACTCAAGATTGATCTGAGCAAGTTCAATATGTGTCGGGAAGCACTCAGTTACATTTCTGGAGTTGCCTGATTCAAACTGGAAATGATCAGAATCGTGTTCTACTTCAGGAAGCATTGATGTTTTTATTGAATGGATAGGCACTGAAAGATGCATAACTGCAAACAAATTTTGAGGCAACAGCCTTGCACTGTGTCCCCCTTTGTTGTATGTTACTCCATCTAGTGGAAATTAAATGTGACAACATTTTACATGTTACGACGAGTCATCAGTCTTTTTGGTCTTGGGTGAGAAACCACATACTTTGTGTTTTATTTTGTGTACTGAATCATTTCACTTGTATGTGAAGATTTATGTCAAAAGCTTTAAATTAATGATTAAGATATTTGAATCAAGGAATTGCTTGTACGAGCCCAGTTCTGTCAGCAAAATTCCTTTGTGTGGTTTTTCATTTAACTGTTGGACTAAAAGTTGTTTCTACATTTGGCAATGCATAACATCTTAAGTATCTTTTGTATTTGAGCAAAGCACAACTATCTTTGCATTTATTAACTCTCTCTCCCAAGTGGTATCACCATGTTGTTTCCAAGTTACATTCCATTTCAATGAAATGACATGACATGGAAACTGCTGAAGAGCAGCAGTGGGAGTTTGTATATTGTTGATAAGCCAACGTGAATTCTGCCACTGGTGTGACATTAATCAGTGTCCTTGTATTACACAGAACACAGAAAGTTACAGCAGACAACAGACCCTTTGGTCCACAATATTATGCTGACAGATAGAAAAACTTTCTCTACCTGAAACCTATAACCTTCTATCCTTCTTGCATCCATATGCCTGTCTAAGAGTTATTTAAATGCCCCTATTGTTCTAGCCTCCACTATCATCCCTGGCAATGCATTCCAAGCACCTGGTATTTTCTGTTTTTAAAAAAAACTTGCTCACACTGTATTTAAAAAAAAAACCCTCAACTCACATCTCCCCTCACCTTAGACAGATATCCTCTGGTATTTGCTACTCCCATCTCGGGAAAAAGGTGCTTGCTGACTACCTCACAATCTCGTAGACCTTGATTAAGTCACCTTTCGACCTTCTTCACTCCAGAGATAAAAGCCCTAGTTCTGTTAACCTTAATTAATATTCTAACCTCCCAGTCATTGTTGAATCATAATAATTCTTATAAAGGAAATTACTCTTCACTAAAAGTATGTACTTTTTTTTAAAAAGAGAAAATGTTGCTTTCAAGGAAAACCTGACAAATGGCAGTCAGTTTGCAACATTTGAGAATATGTTTGAAAATAATGACCTTTCTTGGATATCTCCCCAGATTAAGTTATTTCAATGAGTAGTTAATGTATTCACATTGATTCTTTGTTACATTATCAATCAATATTTATCCAGCATGCAAAGTTGTGTTTTTAAATATTCTGCAAGTAGTAAAATCCAAAAAAAATCGTAATTACACAGTACTGAAGAAATGTTCAAGAGCAGAGAAACTTCAAAGTACCACTAATACTTTGAAGTACCCGAAAAGGCCAAGAAAATCAGCCATGTGTATGTAACATTTTATCATGTGAACTATCAGTAATATTTGCTGATGGTGCATTTCTGTTAAATGGTCATTCAGCTTTGGTCTTAAGTGTGTATGCCTTAACATTTAAGCACAACAGGGGGACCAGCAGCACTTTGAATTTAATGTCCATTATTTTAAGTTTGTAATAGCATTGCACTTACTACCTGAGAGAATTGATTTTGTGGAATTGGTTTTCATACTTGTGTTCTTTATATCAGAAAATTACAAAGCCTTATTGACCTTTAAATGTTGCTGTAAATAAGATTGTGTCTCACTGTATTTTCAGATGTAATTCAGAGAGTCTACCTCCACTAGGTTTGTACTCTGGAGGGGTAGAAAATAAACAATTTTCATGTTTTGTTGGAATACCTTTAAAAAATACTGTTTTGCAGAGAGGTTGGGAAAATTGAAAATAACCCACATATTTGCTTAAGGCTTCACTTATTTCCCTCAGCATTTGATTGCAGTAGTGGTCAAGGAGATTATGCTCAATTTATAGATGATCCAAGATAATCTTGGCAGGTCGGTCGGTGACCCTTGCAGTGAAGTGGATTTGGGCTAAATTTGAGAATTGGATAATCTGCTAAATATGAGAGAACATCGCTTCATGGAATGCACTATTTAAACCCAATTAGTAGTATTTAAAAGACACTGGGCAATAGACTTGCAAAAAGTGTTATTTTTTTAAAAAAACAGTAGTTTTAGTTTACTGACCCAAATAAAAGCACCTGAAAGCTGGAATTTACAGCTTTCAACTAATTTTTTTGTTTGCCATCCAACATTTCCCAGCTCCCTTTGCCATAAAATGAACTTGGAAAATATTAAATGCTATATTCAAATTCATCCTCTGGATGGACCTTTCTGAATTGACATTCCTTGCAAAAGTTAATTAGAGAGGAAAGGATGGGGAGCTCACAGGAAACCAGGTATGTGGAATTGGAATCACAGTAGATAGGAGGAATGGTTTGTTAATGGAATGAATTGATCAATGAATGTGCCTTTTTTCTTCAGATATCTGAAATGTTTTTTTTTAACGCTGCAAATTGTTGTTATATGTCATGTGATAAAATTTACATTCAGATTGAATTTGGTTAACTTAGCAAACCTATGCATATGTTTGAGAAGAATACTCATCATTCATTGGTCAGGGTACTGAGTATAGGAACAGGAGCTGTACAAGATGTTGGTAAAGCCATACTTGGAGTATTGTGTGTGGGTTTGGTCACCCAGCGATAGGAAAACGTCAATAAATGTGCAGAAAAGATTCATGAGAATGCTGCTAGAACTGAAAGGCATGAATTATAGGAGAGGATGAATAAGCTGGTACTTTCCTCCCTGGAGTATAGGAGGCTAAAGAGGGACCTTTCAGAAGTTTATGAAATCATGAGGGACATAGATATAGTAAATAGTTGCAGCTTATTTGCCAGCGTAGTGAAATCTGAAACTGGAGAGTTCAGACTGGTACATGGATCAGAGAGTGAAAACACAGAAATGCTGGAGGAACTCAGCCGGTCTTGTAGCATCCATAGGGGGAAAAGATATATAACTGACGTTTCAGACTTGAGTCAATTTTCAAGGAATGAGTAAAAGCAGGCAGGGACTTTAAAAGGTTTGGGAGAAGGAAAGAAAGGACAGAGGGAGGAACACAGATCAACAGATAAAACGTGATGTGCAGTGCAGTTCAGTACCTGAAATCCTTGTGGGACACAACTGGGAAGTCTGAAACCAGAGCAGGAAACTGCTAAGGTGGTGGCAGAGGCACGTACAGTAAAAGTCCTAAAATTCAGATTGCTCAGGGATTGGGTCAGACCAGATTTTCTGGATTCTTGTGCAGTACATCTGGGGCGCTTATGCCATGCATGCACACCCATAATGTGCGCATGCACACATCCAAACCAAAGCTGGGAGTTGTCGAAGTTTGGATTCTTGGATGCTCTGGATTTCTGGCATCTGGATTTTTGGACTTTTACTGTAGCAGAAAGAACACGTGGCTGTGGAATGGAGTCAGGGTGAGTCCATGGCCAGAGAGCTTGAGAGGAGCAGGGATTGCAGCGGCTCTCACAGAACTCCCTTTGAAGAGGAGAGAATTTTTTCAGGGTAGGCATCCCTCAGAGATTTTGCAGTGGAGCAACTGAATGGAGTGATTGTCATGAATGTGGAAAAATGCTGGAGGAAATTGGCATGGGGTGAATGGGACAAGGGTGGTTGGCATGGGCAAGTTGGGCCGAACAATTGGTTTCCATGCTATTAAAATCGATGACGAAGATGTAAGCAAGACACATTTTTATCTCTCTTCCTCTTAGTCCACTTGATAAGTCTTGGACAACAGCAATGTATGCCACAAAATAGAACCTTTGGTCTCCATCTCCTGAAAATAAACATAATTAGTCCCAATTATTGCACAGAAGAAATAAGACCGTTTCAGACCATATTGTTGTCAATCAAACATAGAAGCATTTGATCTTTATGTCAAAGTGCACTGTAATATCAACTCTGGTTTAGTGGGTATCATTTTTTTTCTCTGAGTATTGAGGCTGTGGGCTCAAGTTCCACTTACGTGTCTTGAGTTACTGACCAGAGTTTAAACTGATCTTCCAATTTAGTCTTATAAAATGTCACATTGTTGGTAATTAAACCGAGGTCCCATCTGCTCAGATGGGATCTCAAACTTACAGTGATGCAGTTTCAAAAAAGAACTGGTGAGTTATCCTCAGCATTTTGAACAATAGGTTTTTTTCAACAGAGTTCCTGAAATCTGTTCATGTTCGTGAAGATGTGTGCATATTTGCTGTCATGTTCCCAATGTTAAAATAGTAACTAATTTGAGGAAAAAAAGTACGTTGCCCGTAACATGCTTTGAAATGTTCTGAAAGGGATGTGAAAAGTATGGTTTTTGATTTTTATCTTGGTAGTAATAATCAGAAGATAAAAGCATGGCAGTGAGCCGCAGTGCAACTATCCAACTGAGGTGGAATGCAATTCTAGATATAAATTGGAGATTGTGTACTACTTAATTCAAATACAGGTATTTCCGCTTTTCGAAAGTTTGCACTTTTATGAAAGACCTACACGAGAACCTGTTTTTGCTAACCGAAAGAAATCTGAAGAGGATTTTTGCTTTTAAGAAAAAAAGGCGAAAAGCAAAAATAGCTTTCAGCGTTATTAGAAGCAGTGCGGATCTCCAGCAGTGAGAGTGGCGCTTCTAAGCTCCTTCCACGGGAACTACACTTAGTGTCTCAGCATCAAGTCGCCATAGCTTTGAACTGTGTCTGTGAGCATCTGTGCTTTATCTCAATTTATTTTGTGCATCTGTTAGCAAGATGTGTCCTAAGGTATCAGAAAGGCCTAATAGAGCTCGTAAGGGTGTTACGCTGAGGATAAAACTGGACTGGGAATGCTAAAAAAAAATTTTCCCCATATAAATGAATGGTACTGTAATTGCTTTGCTTTATGCTATTTTGGCTAACAATAGTTTTGGATAGAGGGGGGGAAACGTGTAATAGGCCTCTCGCCAAAAATAGCATGCTAAAGTGGCCTGATACTTTCAAACACTGAAACTTGAGTAAACTTGATTTTTTTCTGTATAGAGCTTCTGCATTTGGTATTCGTGCTGGAATAAAAACACAACAATGCCATCATAATAGAACTTTTAAAAACAACCAGGCCTTGGAGCAGCCAAACAACACAATTTGTTACTGTCATGTTTACATGTCAAATTTATTTCCCTCTTTCAATGAAAAGCCCATAACTTTCTTGGTGTACTAGTAAGCACTAATTGTAAAGCAATCCTCAATTCACTCTAGAATATTACTCAAATTTTCTTTGATCACCTTTCTTGGCACCGTATCAGAGGAATTCTGAAGGTCAAGGTGCTCAGTATCTGCTTGTATTTTCAGTGAGTTGGAATCTCAAAAATGAAAAATATTAAATAATGATTTCCCGATCAAAAATCCATGTCACGTTCAATCATCGTCTTTCCAAGTGTCCTGTTATAATCACCTTAGTCAAATCTTCCAGCATTTTCCGTTCCACCAATGTCTGGTAACTGGTCATAGTTTCTTACCTTTACCCTCCTTTTTCAAACGGAGGGGTTATATTTGCATAATCACGAACATTCACATAATTTATTTCAGGTTCGCACAAAGTGTGGAAAACTAAGAATGCCATTCTGCTGAATTCCCAAGGTGCGGTAATGATTCTCCTTGCTTTGAAAGTAGTGTATTCATTACTTCATTTTCCTTCTCTCATTAGATTGTGTTTACATTGAAAGTCGTCGTCCCAATACACCGTATTTCATCTGCAGCATTCAAGAATTCAAACTGGTGAGTGCCAAATTCAGTTACGTGTGATAAAGACTCTCCTCATTTGGAATTGTGTGGCAATTTAATGTCATTGATTTGTTCAAATATTTAACTTTGTGCTGCAAAATCTTGGTTTTTCTGGCTGGATTTAAAATTATGGTTTGTATGCTGAACACGCTACCCTTTTACCCTTGAGGCAAAATGTCTGCAACAAGCCAAGCTCTTGAGCTCAAGTCTAAAGCTATTTGGAGTGCTGATGCTCAAGACTGGTTGCACTGTCTTCCAATGTTCATGCCTCATTGCCAGCAAAGGTCACCAGAAGCAAATGTAGCAAGAACCAAGCATTGATTACTGTTATCCTTGTTCCTGACCTTCTCTCACTTGGTGCAGAGGCTCTGGTCTGAGATTATAAAATTGAGCACAGATTGTACAATTGAGCGCTATTTTCGAGTTTGCAAGGAGGAGAAAGCAAAATGAAACAGGAGCTTGCCTGTAAGAAACTCCATTTGAAAAGTATACACATATATCACAAAAAAGAAAAAAAAAGCTTAGGAGACTTTGAATGTTGTGGACATTTCTTCCTGGTGAGCACTGTTTATAACTTTGTTGCATTTTGGATGTTAATTATTAACCATCATCATTTTTTTTATGCTCGCAACCGAATTTTAAACTTATTTGCTGCAAAAAGTTATGAATAATGAATCATCCCAATTTGGTGAAAGAACAAAAATTTGGTTGGCATTAGAAAACTTCAACTTTATGGGAAGTGGGCATTTAGTCCTTTCTGATAATGTTCTTATGACCTTTTGATATGAAAGTGTCTGGATCCTAAAATTCTTAATTTTCAACGTTGAGAAACCTCTGCTATTGTATGAACTTGCATGGTGTGAAATCCACATTGAATGTTCCAGCAAAAGGTTGAAGCCAAGGATATATTTCAACAAAGACTAATCTAGGGCTGCCTAACCTTTCCACAATGATTTTTGGGCAGTACAAGAAAACCTTTTCCTTTGGGTGGGTGTCCACAATGTTGTAGATATTTGTGCGCTCTTACACACTGCTGTGATGCAGGTATGAACCCAATCTTGGGTTCTGTCTGTATGGAGTTGGAATGATGGCATGGGTTTCTTCCCAAACCTCAAGGACGAGCTTGCAGTTTAATTAGCAGGTGTAAATTATCACTCCATTCAAGAAGAAACAAGAAAATGAGGAGGCAGTTTATGGCCATGTGAGAGAGATTAAGTGACAGAGGGAAAAAATTAAGGCCATGAGATTGTGGGAATGAGAGCCAGCATAGGCTTGATGGGCCAAATTGCTCCATATTATTTTGTAAATAAATATGAGAAGTGATGTAATAGACTGTTTGGAAAATCTAAGATAATATCATGCATAATTCATTTATTTTCTGTCAGCTGTAATCCCAAAATATGCTGTTCAAATCTGGGATGTTGCTGAACAGGAAAATAAAACAAGATGTTATTGTTGATGGGTTGGGCTTTGTGGAGTTTCTGATCATGAGTAAATAGGGGGACTTTGGAAAGGAGGTTCACAGCAGTTCACAGAGTTGGAGTCTGGGAAGAGACTTGTGAACTAAAATTGGAATTGAGGCTGTGGCCTGCGATGCAAACTGGATATGTGTTTTTTTAAAATTTGAGATAAACTATTGTTTTTTTTTCCAAAGTATCATACAATTTCAAGCAAACCCAATCTTTTTCAACAATAGTTTATAACATAGAGTCTAGTTTTTCCCCTACCTCTCTCCCCTCCCTCCCATACCCTAAGACAATAACAAAGAAAAGATTATATAAATTAAACAAATCCAAATAACTAGATATTGATAAAGTCACAAACCCTTAAGTGAACTTAAGAAAAACCCAAAGAATCGTAAAATAAAACAGATAAAGAACAAAATACAAGAGCATGACATCTGCGCCACGATCCACTTCATTGATCCCAATCATTTCACTACTGGCATGGATTGTCGCATTTCCTTTATTCAGAAGGGGTATTATAATATATCTGCATACAATGTGTTGCAGATAGGGTTGCCACACCATAACCAATGAGTAATATTTCCTCCTTAAATTGTACGTGATTTTCTCCAGGGGAAATACAACTCTTTATTTCTGTTTTTAGTTAGGAGCTGGACTTCCACGTGACGATTATATTCCTCCTCGCTACCAACAAGGCGACCATCATGAACTGAATTTGGTATTTGGACAGTTTAAAACTAATGTCCATAATGTTTCCCAAATGGTACAATTCCAGATACTGTGTTGAATCCACTTCCAGGTCCTCTCAGAAGGATTTCACCTTTGTATACAGCCAGATTGAATGGATAAAGGTTCCAATCTCCACACATAAAGCAGAATCCTGAAATTTATGATTTAAATGGCAGGATTGTCATATGCAGATAAGTTAGAAAGACTAGGATTATATGCGATGGAGTTAGAAGGATGAGGGGAGACATGATTGGGGTATTTAGGATTATCAAAGGGCTTGACAGGGTGAAATCAGAGCACATGTTCCCATTGATGGGTGAGACTAGGACTAGAGGGCATATTTTAAGAATACAGGGAAGACCATTTAACACAGAAATGAGGAGAAATTGTTTTACCCAGAGAGTTATGGGTCTGTGAAATACATTGCCACAGAGGGTAGTGGGGACGGATTTGTTGGATAGATTTAAGAGAGAGTTGGATAAGGCTCTTGTGAGCAGGGGAGTTGAGGGTTATGGGGATAAGGCTGGGATTGGTTATTGAAAGGGAAAGATCAGCCATGATCCGATAAATGGTGGTGCTGGCTTGAAGGGCCAATTGGCCTACTCCCGCACCTATTGTCTATTGTAATTTTTATGGTGTGATGTATAGATAATTCAGAATATTTTATTGCACCATGCTGTCCAGACACAAGTCTGACCAGCATCGCTTGTGGATTGTCGTGCCTAAGTCTGTCTCCCACCTTTCCCTTGACTTGTGTAAGCCCGGCTTTTGTCCCTCATTTTGGAATAGGAGATGCATCATAGAGATGAACTTGTGCGTATTCCTCTTTGGAATTAGAATCTCCATGTCACTAAACACAGGTAGGGCCATCGACGGTCCCAAAGTATCCCTTAAGAAAGATCTTGGCTGAAGATGGCAGAAGAAAGTTTTATTCGACAAATCATATTTATTTCTTTGCTGTTCGAATGACATAAGCTGTCCTTGCTCATAACAATCCTCAATACATCTGATTTCCTCCCTCCCTTTCCTCGGGCTACCCCTCCTACTCTTCTCTTCCCACCCTCTTTCCCTCCCCCACCCTGACCTCAAACTCACCTGGTCCATCTCTGATCACTCTCTCCCTTTTCTGGATCTCCCTGTCTCCATCTCAGGAGACAGACTTTCCACTGACATCTATTACAAACCCTCTAACTCCCACAACTACCTGGACTACTCATCCTCTCACCCTGTCCCCTTCTCTCAATTTCTCTGTCTCCGCCGCATCTGCTCCTAAGATGAGGTCTTCCAGTCCAGAGCTTCTGAAATGTCTGCCTTCTTCCACAAACGTGGCTTTTTCTCCACCACCATCATCTCACCACCAACCTTCACCCGCATCTCCTCCATTTCCCACTCATCTGCCCTCACCCCTCTGCGCAAGAAACAAAAAAAACCAGAATTCCCCATGTCCTCACCTACCACCCCACCAGCCTCTGTTTCCAACACATTATCTGCCAGAATTTCCGGTACTTACTACAGGACCCCACCACCAGACACATTTTTCCTTTTCCCCCTCTCAGCCTTCTGTAGGGACCGCTCCTTCTGTGACTCCTTTGTGCACTCTTCCATCTCCATCCACCGCCCTCTGGACACCTTCCTGTGGTCGTAGGAGGTGAAATAACTGCACCTCTTTCACCACAGATCCAGGTCCCAAACATGCCTTTCAAGTGAAGCAACACTTCACCTGTACCTGCAAAGAACTCATTTACTTCATCCGATGCACCCTCTGTAGCCTTCTCTATTAGGACATCGCTTTGCCCAGCACTTCCTCTCCACCTGCAACAAAAGTGACCTCCTCTTAGGCAACCATTTCAATTCTGAGTCACACTCTCAAGCTTACGTGTCTGTCCATCATCCAGTGTGGTGTTCAGCCTGGCCAACTACAACCATCCCCCGCCCCCCCCCCCCCCCCACCCCACCCTCGGTCAGTCAAGTATACCATCACATCATCTGCAAATAAATTGATTTTATGCTCCTCCTGGCCCACTTTGAACCTCTTTATGTCTGGAACTCATCAGATGGTTTCTGCCAACAGTTTATTAACTCATATAAATATTGTTGGAGACAGTGGACAACCCTGCCTACTGGACCTACCCAGAGGGAACACTGGAGACATTTGCCCATTTGTAATAATTTTACCTTGGGGTTTATGACATAGTGTCCTTACCCAATTAATAAATGATTGTCCCAATCCAAATCTCTCCAGTACTTTGAATAAGAAGTCCCACTCCAGTCTGTCAAAGGCCATCTTCATGTCACGCCTGAATCCATCCCTGACTGTGCCAGATACACTATATTGAGTAATCTACATATATTTTCTGCTGATTGTCTCTTTTGTACACATCCAGCCTGATCTGGATTTGTTAACTTTGGTAAATATTGAGCCAACCTATTGACCACTGCTTTTGCTATAATTTTACAATCTACATTCAATAATGAATTGGGCCCATAGAAGGCAGGGCTCAATGGGTCCCTGCCTTTTTTTGGGATCACAGTAATAATTGCTATTGAGAAAGATTCTTGGAGAGTATGTGTCTCCGCTGCCTGTTTCACCACCTTCATAATAAGGGGCATTAAAAGATCCTTAAACTCTTTGTAAAATTCAGCAGGGACCCATTCTCCCCAGTGATTTGTTAGCCTTCAATGAGCGCAGGGCTTTCTCAATCTCTCCAGCCCCACTCGTTTGTCTTGATCCAAACTTGGTAGTTCCAATGTAAGCAAGAAATCATCTATTTTAGTGGAGTCTCCCACTGATTTTGATTTATGCAGTTCTGTATAAATCTTTCTAAATGTTTCATTTATCTCCTTTGGTTTATAAGTAATCGTCTCTCCTCCCCTCCACCCTCCCCCACCCTTGTTTGAATCGCATTGATTGTTCTTTAGACCTCTTCTATCCTCACCTGACAAGGCAAGACTTTATGGGCCTTTCCCCCAGCTTATAATAATATTGTTTAGATCTCAGGATCATCCTTCGCATTGTGTTGTATTTGAGCTTTTTGTTTATTAAATTCTTATATTTTCCTTCAAATAGCCAATTGGGCTATTTCCTGCTCCAAATCATTTATCTCTTTCATATATATGCCCCCTTTTAATACCTTTGGCATCTCCAATTATCTGGCCCTTTCAATAGTAAGAGACCTTTGGCAGTGGAGGGGCAGTTCGTCTCACAGAACAAATAACAAATCTATCTGTGCTCTAATGAAGTTACAACATTCTGGTTTTAGATGATTGTTTTGTTGGCAAGATGAGGATTGATTGCTGAACAACTTGCTTTTGAGGAGGTGGAGATGAGCCATCACCTTGAAATACTGCATTCCATCTTGTGAAGCGACTTGCATAGTTTCTGGGTTGTGAGTACCACGATTTAGATCAAGTGATGATGACTTGATGGGGATTGTGTATGACATCCCCTGCCCCTGCTCCCTCACTTGTTTTTTGTGGCAGAAGTTATGCGTTTGAGAGATGTTGATTAGCAGCCAAGGCAAATTACTTTCATGTGTTTGAAGGATGTGCTCCAATTGCCACAGTGACAGAAGGAATGAATGTTCATGGAATTGGGAGGGCGTAGGCAGGAAAGCCATCCCTCCATATTTGGCTGATGTGAACAAGTTTCTGTTTAGTGGTGGTCCCAGGTGGTTTTATACAAAAAAGGTCTGCGGATGCCGTGATCGGAGTGTGCACAAAAGTGCTCGAGAAACTCTGACCCAAATTGTTGATCTAAATTTATCTTTGTTGCAGAAAGGACTCTGCATGACTTGCTGAGTTTCTCTTGCATTTGTGTGTAAACTTTATCTTGGTGAAGATCGTTGTTGGTGGGCCCCGTCGGGCAATGTTGAGGCACGGATTTCTGGATCTAGGAGCGTGCAAGAAAACACTGCATCATTTATGCAGAATTTTAATGGTACTGAATATTGTGCTGTCATCAGCAAGTACCTTCATCTCCTGATTCCTGATCTCCTGATGAAGGAAGGTAACTGACAAAGCAACAACCATCTTCATTTTAGCAAGGCCAGACTCCAGTCAATGGAGAGCTTACACTTTCCTCAGTTTTGACACCATACTTGGATGGAAAAGTTCAATTTTGTTTGATGTGTTGAGACTGATTGCCTTTGATATCAAGGCAGCATTTGAGTATGTATGGACAAAGGTTGTATTAAGACAGCTAAACTGACTTGGAAAAACCATTGATTTGACACTTAATAGTAATTAAAAATAATTGTCTGAGTGACCACTGAATAAACTTTTTTGAACCTGCATTTTTTTGGGTTTGAATTAAATTAATTATTACCCTTAACAATGCCAGTATGGTTTTCAACATGACTACCTTGCTAAGAAGAACAGTGAAATTCATATGACTGTTAGAGGTGTTTGTAACAATATTTATGGGGGGGGGGTAAATTCCTTCTATTGCCTTATTAATAAGATATAGCCTGCATAACCAGGTTACAGAGAGAATTTATTTATGTTGGTCACAGTGCTTGGAGTTTCCAGATTTTCCTTGCTGTGGTATCATTTCTGTAATCCACATTTTTCATTCAGACTTGCTTTGTGGGTTTCTGGCTATTTTACAGAAAAATCATTGGGTTATGAGGAAAAATATGAAGGAGGGAAGCAAATACCTATTTTATTATTGCTGCCTTGTGTAAGTGAATGACTGAGGATTTGGCTCTAGCTTTTGTTTGATTTTATATGATGATACAATATCAGGAAACTGCTGTACGATTTTGTGGATTCACTATTGTGTTGAATGAAAATGGGCATTCGTGAATTATCTACACTTTGGATTGGAAAACCACCACTACATTTGGTATTATACCTGTTCAGCAGTGAATTACTTAGCTATGCTGTGATTAGTTGCATTTTGACCCTGCTTACATGCCTCAGCGATTGCATAAATTAAATCATGTGTTATATTTGTCAAAACTCTACCAAATATTTAAATGGGAACGGCAATTGATGTAACCTGAAATGGAGTGAGGAAGAGTTGGTACCTGCATCTTTTGTTCTTGTTGTACTGACATCACCTCCATATCTTAATCTATGACTTAATTTTTTGTAAGGGTGTGTAATTGGACTAACAGAATACTCACGTTAAGTTATTGGCGTCTGTGTTAATTTTAGCCTTTTTAAAAAACATGAGTGGATGAGAGAGAGCAATTAAAAACATGTTCTATTTTAAATTCAGATGACTGCCCTTTGTAGGAAGTTTATCTACATTGGCTTTTTCTCATTGAAAAATACTTTGAATAATTAAAGCTAGTAGAAAAGTTATCATACAAAACAGATGACAAATACAAAACCACATCGATCATTGCTTTCATGCACGTTTGACTTGGCTGCATCCAAAAAGCCAATGATGTTGGACGAATGAGACAATGAACTGTTGAATAAATGGAACTTTCAAAGTGGCAATAATTTTAGTGGAACAAAATCGTGTGGTTGAATTTAGTTGCCCTGCCGATATGAATGATGATTAGGAGCAGAAATGGGTGGGTGCATTTTATGAGCAGTTTTTACTTAATTGCCATTAGTGATTGTAGTGGCGAGTTCAAAGATAACATGGCTGAAGTCCTTGTGCAATTTGTTCTCTGTTTGGTTCCAGAAAATAAGCTGGAAACTAAAATCTTTTTGCAGATTTTTAAAAAACTTATTTGGGTCCTAGCATTGCTGACAAATAATTGGCCTTGAGAAGGTGGTGGCGGACCACCACCTTAAACTGCTGGAGTCCTTCAGAGGACTGTGTTCTGGCAATGTTGTTTGGGTTGGTTCCAGGATTTAGGCCCAGTGGTAGGGAACAGCAATATATTTCTCATCTCTGGTTGAGTATGATTCGGAAGGGATAGTGCAAGTGGGAGGATTCCTGTTTGTTTGAAACCATCATCTTTTTTGTGGGTTGAGGTTTGTGGTTTGGGAGGTAATGTGGCAGCAGTCTTGGTGAATGATGGTTAACCCTCTTGGAGCTTGTACAAGATGTAATTGTGCAGTATTGGTGGAGGGAATAAATACTTTCAGAGATGAATGTGATACCAGCGAAGTGACTTATTTCATCCTGGATGTTGGAACTGCATGCTTGCAAAAACATGGGAGGTATCCATCACATTCTTGAATTTTGTGCTTTTGTATATGACAGAAAGTCTCTGACTTTCTTTGAAACCCCCATTATCTCAGTCATTAGTCAGAGGAGATACCCCCAATATTATAAGTGAGGGGTTTGGTGATGATCAGGTTAAATTCGAGTCATTGCTGCTGTTCAGGTTGTGCTTGAATGTTGTCCACGTAATGGAGTCATCAGGGAACATTTGATTCTCTGATGAATACAATGTAATTATTAAAGCAGCTGAAGGTGGTTGGGCTTTGGACTTGGCCGCAGGAACTCTTGGAATGGCTGACCCACCATCAACCACAGCCATCTTTCTTTGTGTGAGGGGTTTAAGCCCCTTAAAGCCCATTGTTTTGTTTCAAAAGGCTCCGGTATCCCACACCATCAGATGCTACAAAACATTAGCCACCATCCCACATTTAGATTGTAAACTACTTTTGATTTAAGAATTGAACTCTCTCTCTTTGATAATAAGATAGTTATTGTTTGCCTGTGCATAATTGTTCTGAAAATAGGTCATATTTAAGAGGGTGTGGCTAGGAATCTGAAGCACCAGTGTATTCATACATGCTTACAAAAACGCCATGACCGTTTGGAATGTGTTTCGAAAGTGAGAGGCCATTCTTCGAGAGCAGAGAGGGACACACTGAAAACAATCACTTTGGGGCTTCTGTACCAAAAGAGTGATACTGGTATGTTTGTATGTGTGGATTAATTAATCCTGCCCTAGGTATTGAATGTCACTGGTGTAAACACAGAAAAATAGGAGACAATTCAGTTGTCTGAACCTGTCCTGCCATTCATTATAACTGAATCCTGTATCTCAATACCATGTTTGTGCTTTTGTTGTCAGACAATTGAAGGGAGGAAATTCTTAAATAGATCCAGACTTGAATGGGTGAGCAAATTATTTGAAGGAACAAGTGGCCAATAGCAGTGCTATTAGAAGAGTGATAAACAGTGGTCTTAGCATTGAGTTCAAAAAGCATCTTGAAAGAGGAGAGGTTGAGATGTGAACAGATAATGGGTAAGAGTGAGGACCGAGAACGAAGTGAAACAAAATAAGAATCGTAAATCCAGGTATAATTGTGAAAACGGAACTTTTTTGAATTGCATTTACAGTATATTTTCAGATGTTTAGCTTAGTTTGAGTCAGTTTATGTTTGAAGTTTTACTGCATGTTTTACTTAAAAGTAAAGGGATTGTCCTCCAGCAGAATTTCAGCTCCCCCGCTGAAAGGGGATTTGACAGAGGGAGTTGCAGCACGACTCGGGTGGGCGAGCAGGAGAGAGCAATCTGTTTCACTTAATTTACCCCCCAATCCAATGCTGCCGCAACCCCCACTTACAATTACCTAAAAGTACCGCCGTTTTAATATTATTCTGTTATCCGAAAAATTCCTAAATCTCAAATGTGCCTGGTCCCAAGGATTTCTGATAAAAGATCAAGCATCTGTACTGGATAATGGCACCTGTGCTTTAAGTGTTTTATAAATAATGTAAGATGGGACCCAGGTGATAAAATCCACCTTCATTTAGGGAGTTAAACAATAAAATCTGCAGATACTGGGTTTGAATGCAATACACAAATGTGCTAGAGAAACTGAGCAGGTCTGAAATGTTGGTAACCTTTTAATTCCTATGATGTTGCATGACAGAAACACAATGCTGGAGTAACTCAGTAGGTCACACAATGTACTTCATGTAGCAGAGAGCCCTTCATCAAGATTTCTCTTGCATATTCAGTCTCATAATTTGAAGGTCACGAGTTTGTGCCTCACACAGGGTACTTCTTTGGAGGCAGCATGTTGCCGTAGTGGTTAGCACCACGCCTTTACAGAGCCAGCGATTGGGACTGGGGTTCAAATACCATGCTGTCTGTAAAGAGTTTGTACATTCTCCCTGTGTCTGTGTGGCTTTTCCTCAGGAGCCCGGGTTTTCTCCCACCGTTTGAAATGTATTGGGGATGTAGGTTAATTGGGTGTAAATTGGGCAGCATGGACTCGTGGGCCAAAATGGCTTGTTACCATGCTGTATGTCTAAATTTAAATTTAAAAATTTAAATATTTGTGGATTGTGCTGCATTTAGGGGTATGATGGTTTGAGTAGCTGATGGACTGGGCAAAAGGAAGCATATTGATCAAGCAAAAAAGATTCAAGTGATTATTGAACTTATTTCTGCATCTTACATTGACTTTTGTCCTTGATCTTTTACATTGGGCTCAGGGCAAAAATGTCAGTAATATGTCAGCATTTCTCTGTTTTTATAGCAAAGCTGAATGTAAATGTGAGGGCCATCTCTCATCCAGCCAGACAAGTTAGAACATAAGACAGCACAATCAAGGAATTTTGCCTCAACATGGGAAGTCTAAAAAAAGATATGCAGGAATTTGGAGTCAACTCCTGGACCACGATTTATCCTGCAGGACTCCTACAACTTTTTGGAGGAAGCCTGCAGGGTAAATTGGACTGAAAAGAATTTGTTGATGGTCATCCACTCTACTGCACATCCAACCACTGGGAGAGTTGCACTCAGGTACTTACAGTCTTAAAAGGCGCCCAGTATGAACAACCACACGGGCAGTAATTATGTCAATTTTTTTCTGCAATTTTACTGACATTGCAGTCTAAAAGCTATAAATGAGTTTAAAGATTTCAGATCATCTATGTTTCCACTTCAGCTTTCCAGCATCCATGGCATATTTTTTTTACTATTCGGCTTCTCTCATTCACACCTCCTTCAGGCTGATCTCCCATTTCCTACTTGTCATATAACTGCTCTTTTGCCTTGAACTATCATTCCTTTTGTTATATAAGCTCTCTGACTTGCAGAGTTCTCATTGTTTCTGCACCTGAAACTCAATTTATAGCTACCTTTTTCAATTTTGATGGGGAAATTGAAATGTGAGCTCTAATTCTCTTTCGATGGATGATGCCTGACCTGATAAATATTTTCCATATTTATTTCTTGTTTGTTGCATCCATCGAAAGAAAATTTGCAGTTTTGCTTTACCATCTTGTATGAATCATCCCTTCAATGATGAGAAGTACACATTAGTCATGATTTATAAAGACAGCATTTCTTTTCAGATCTGGTTCTTTAAAACTGAACTAATATTGAAAATAACGCTAGAATTTATGTTGCAGATTTAAAATTTCAATGAGTTCCAAATAAATTACCATTGAAAAGTGTCACTATTGCATTATATCAGCCAACTTGCAGATGAATTTTAACAAACAGCAAAAATAAAAATTGCTGAATGTTTTGATTTGGTTGAGGGATAGAATTCAGTCAGCTGATGAAGATAAGTGCCAGCTCCACTGTAAAAGGAGGGACAGCATAGCATTGTGTCACATCGTATTGGAAAGATGGTACGTCCAGTAATGCATCCCTCTCTCAGTACAGAGACAGAGCACGTTGGCCACAATGGTTATTCTTAATTCTCTAGAGTGGATTTTGAACCCACAAGTTTCTGACTTGGAGCCAAGGGTGCTTTCTGCCGTTTCACAGCTCAGGAGATTAACCACAGAATGGACGAGACTAATTAACTATTATCAAAAATTAAAAGGGAGAAACCGAAAACAAAATGATGAATTTGATGTTCACACATTTGTTGTCTGTTAACTGTTAGCTTCAAATCGACTGCCATATTTCCTACATCACTACAGAAACAACTCTTTAAAAGTTGCAGAACATTTTGGTTAGCCCAAGGTCATCAACAGTGCAGCCTTTGATCCCTTTTTTTAATTGAAGCCATAGCTTTTTGGAGCTATAATACATGTTCTCAGTGCTTTAAAAGACTTTACAGCCATTTTTGCAGATATTTACTGAATATGAAAAATCTATAACATGGAATTCCAAATACTGATTCTTTTTTATGACACTTTTTAGTTATGAATGTGTCAAAACCCAGTCTTTTATATATAAAAAAACTATACTGCTGACTCTCCTCATGAGACAGCAGTCTTGGTGCCATGACTTTGTTTAAACACCGATATTATGGAGACATGATTTGTCTATTTGAACCCATCAGCAATAGAACACTGAAATTGCTCTTGGCTATATCATTTTCAAGGCCAAACCTGAACATGCTTTTAAACATTTAGGTCATTTGTTGCAGGCTACGTTTTATTTCATTTTGAGATTTTAATTAACAGTGATAGGTCACTTTTCGTCAAATACTCTGCAGTTAACAGAATCTGAAATGAAAGCAGAAAATGGTTGAAACACTCAGTAATCGAGGCATTACCTGTATAAAGAAATATGGTAATAACGAGTTAAGATGCTTTGTCTGAACAGTCTGATGCTTTGGCCAAATGCCCCCTGAGCACTTGGCATCATTTTGGCTTCCTCATTTAAGGAAGAGTTGTTTGGACATTGAGATGATGCAGCAAAGATCTATGTGTTCCAGATCCGAGTCCAGTAGTATTTACCTCCATTAAAGTGCATTATCAAGTTGTAAACACAGAAATAGGCCTTTAAACTCGCCATGTTGAGGCCAAACATTTTGCCCAACTGCACAATCCCATTTGCCAGCGTTAGGGGCCCCCTTTTTGTTCCTGTGTTCTACCCACATGGTCTCATTTGAAGAGCCATCTTGGAGACTTCGATCATGACCACAGTAGTGGATTCTTTAATCAATATTATATGCCACTTCCTCTATTGTACCATTCCTCTCGTGCCTGAAGCTCCTGTACCCTGGAATGTTGCTAGTCTCAACTATTCCTCTCTCATAACGATAGTATCACATTCCTATGTGCAGATCAGCACTCCAATTTCATCTATTTTACAAATTGCACGATATTAAAATGGAGGACATTTATTTTTGCATTCTATCCATGTGCTTTATCATGCCTAGTCTGTCTATTTGACTGACTTGGTTTACTTTCAATATGTGACTGCATCCCTTGTTCCCCAGCTGTGGACTGGATTGAATTTTATTTTACGAAAATGTTCTCTGGCATTTTTAAGAATGAGAGATGATCTTAGTGAGGCATTTAAGTTTCTAAGAGGGCTGATTTTGTTTTCCTGTGTGGGGAGCATGAACATTAAAGAAGTAATCTTAGAGTAAGAAATCAACAGTTCATGATTGAATCAAGGGCATTTTTTTCCCCTGAAGGTTGTGATTCATTGAGATTCTCGATGCTGGGAAGCTGTCTACAATGAACTATTGCATGTACACAAAGCTCTGATAGGTTTCTGGACTAAAGGAGAATTAAAGCTTTTTGTAATTAGGAAGGAAAATTAGGCTGAGATAAAATTCAGATTAGCCTTAATCTTATTGAGGGGTAGCACATCTTTGGGGCTGGAAACGATATTCCTGTTGATGCCTTTTGTGTTTTTAACTCTGTTCTGAAATCTGATGCATGTTCTCTCTGTTTAAGTGCCTTTGATAGAATTTTAAGAAACAAAACTGATTTATCATTTATGGCAGTTGAATCTTTGTCAGGAGTTGTCTCAGCATAGATGGGTAATGTCTAAGATGCTGTGTTTTCTGCTCAAAGAGCACACCACCATTCACTTAGTGCCATGCAAAAGGCAATAAAGAGTCGCCATTGCTTGTGTAGCATTCTCCCAGCATGAGCCAGAAAGGGGGTGGGGGGGTGGGGGAAATGTATTTGGGAAAAGCATCATCTGCACATTTTGGGTCATGGGTTCATTGCTTTATTGATGCTTGTAGTATCATGTATCTAATACTTATTGGGTTATATCAGATGAAAAGGTTTACTATTTTGTTATTGTTAGCCGTTGTATGTATTTGGATGTGCTTTCAACTTGAGGTGCATGCATTGATGATCAAAGATGAGTGCAGATCTGAGTCTTGAATAGTAATATATGCCAACCCATTAATCATTCATTACTATTTTGGATAAATTGTCTGCTATTAATTTCCTTTCTTTTGAATCTCCATGGCTTGAATGTTTTTAATTTTATCCATTCACACATGTACAAAATTGCTTTTTTTTTGTTTTTCTAACACAATGAAAGAATTATAAGCATTTTTCTGGTTGTTCTCGTTTGTTTTAATTGTCTTTTAAAAAAATTGCTGCTCATTTATCACCTATTAGTTTTGTATTATTGGTAATTTAATGCTTTTCAAAAAAAAAGTGAATATTTACAATTTGCAGGCAAGAGATTCCTTTTTGTTGTATTGGCAAGTTACTGAAATTACCTTTTCTGTCAACTATCTTCCTTTCAGAGAAATGAGATACGATGCGAGCACTCTTGTGTTACACTTGGATGGTAATAAATAATTTTTTTCCAAAAAAACAAAATTTCTCTTTACATTGGACATATCATCAGGTACCGTAATTTGTTGGCATCTCTCATCATGAGTGGTCATGGTTGAGGTTCTTTGATCATCAGACTCGAGCATCAACAATTTGTGATAATTTTCATCTTTTTGCTTTACCTCTCTCTATCCAAACACTTGCCTTCTGTAGCTCATTAGAATGTGAGATGAGCATCTTGCTGAGAGCAACAACTTTGTTTCTATGTGTGTGTGATGGGAATTTTTCCGGAAGAGGGTTTATTCGTTGAAATAAATAGAAACTGCTTGTAAAGGTTTTGTGGAAAATTAGCAACCTCCTTTGAAGAAGACCGCAGAGCCCACCTCACTGACAAAAGACAAAGAAGGAAAAGACCAACACCCAACCCCAACCAACCAATTTTCCCTTGCAACCGCTGCAACCGTGTCTGCCTGTCCCGCATCGGACTTGTCAGCCATAAACGAGCCTGCAGCTGACGTGGACATACCCCTCCATAAATCTTCGTCCGCGAACCCAAGCCAAAGAAAGAATAGCTGTGCAGTGTGGAAGTGGGCGTATTGGTCCATGGAGTCCAAATGGGCTATCCAGTTGCACTGATCCCTTTTTATTCTGCTGATGCTCCCATCATCTTCCTGCAGATTCCACTATTCACCCACACTCTCGGAGCAATTTGCAGCCTGTAGCTGACGTGGACATTTACCCCCTCCATAAATCTTCGTCCGCGAAGCCAAGCCAAAGAAAGAATAGCTGTGCAGTGTGGAAGTGGGCGTATTGGTCCATGGAGTCCAAATGGGCTATCCAGTTGCACTGATCCCTTTTTATTCTGCTGATGCTCCCATCATCTTCCTGCAGATTCCACTATTCACCCACACTCTCGGAGCAATTTGCAGCCTGCAGCTGACGTGGCCATTTACCCCCTCCATAAATCTTCGTCCGCGAAGCCAAGCCAAAGAAAGAAAGAAGTTCCCCAACCCCTTGTATGCCTTTGACAGGAGGAAACCTGCACAGTCAGATGAAGAATGTGAAAACTCCACATTGACAGCACCTGAAGTCAGGATTTAAGCTGGGGACATGAGATGATCACAGCAGCCTTACAAAAAGAGTCCATGCTGTAAACACAGCCCATTTTCTTAAGATGCTAGAAACTCTGAATCATTTATCTACCCAACTTTTTTTCTTACAGACCTGCCTGACCTTGGCTTCATTCATCGCCAGAGTGGTCTCTTCATTTCTTCTTCCTCCTCCTCTTTTTGTCCAAGGCTCTGAGCCCCTTTGCTGCCATTCCCCCACCCCTCTTCCTACTTCAGTCTCAATAAAGGATTCCAACCTTTAAACATGGACAGACCATTTCTATTTTAGGACAACGTGTAACCTGGTGAATTCCTCCAGCTTAAAAGCCCCTTTTCCACAGACACCCTGTCCCAGGAATTAACTAGGAAAGGGTCCAGGTGGAAAAAGAACATTGTCCGAATCCTGGCATCAAATGACGTCATTTCACACCAGGAATTAACCACCTACTCATATCCCCGGTATTTTCTGATGCCAGCGTGCTGATAAAACCAGTGGAAAAGGGATAGCAGAAAGTCACCCATTTCCAGTCGAAGGTAGAACACTTCGATCCACAGGGATGAGTGTGTTCAGTGGAAAAGCAATTAGTGTTCCAGTGTTGCAAGTGGCTAGTTACCCAACCACTTGTATGCCTTTGACAGGAGGAAACCTGCACAAAGGGCTTCCTATCCTGGGGCACTGCACAGTCAATTAACTGAGATGCCAGTGGAAAAGGGACTTTTGTTCATTTAGTATTGCATTAAACATTTCCTTGCTTTGCTGAGCACCTCGGCTTTGTCCGCCACTGTAACATGGATGTCCCAGTTGCCTCCCATTTCATTTCTCCATCCCATATCCTTGCCATCATGTTTGTCCATGGTCTCAAGTACTGCCAGACTGAGACCACCTGTAAATTGGAGGAACAACACCTCATCTTCCGACTGGGCACCCTCCAAATGGACATTAATATCGACTTCTCTGGCTTTTGTTAAACCCCCTTCTTCCCCTGTCGCCTCTCCATTCCCTGTCTTATTTCACAGAGATAAGATAAATTTTACCTAATGCCTTATCATATCCAATTAACACCTTTTGTTGGTCTGGATTCCTCTCCCATCGATGGGATTCTGAGACTTTCTGATATATCCTACTTTTGACTTTTCTGATTTTTCGGCTCAGACCCGAAACGTCGGCAATATATCTTTGTCTCCTTCTTTCTTTGGCTTGGCTTCGCGGACGAAGATTTATGGAGGGGGTAAAAGTCCACGTCAGCTGCAGGCTCGTTTGTGGCTGACCAGTCCGATGCGGGACAGGCAGACACGGTTGCAGCGGTTGCAGGGGAAAATTGGTTGGTTGGGGTCGGGTGTTGAGTTTTTCCTCCTTTGCCTTTTGTCAGTGAGGTGGGCTCTGCGGTCTTCTTCAAAGGAGGTTGCTGCCTGCCGAATTGTGAGGCGCCAAGATGCACGGTTTGAGGCGATATCAGCCCACTGGCGGTGGTCAATGTGGCAGGCACCAAGAGCTTTCTTTAGGCAGTCCTTGTACCTTTTCTTTGGTGCACCTCTGTCACGGTGGCCAGTGGAGAGCTCGCCATATAACACGATCTTGGGAAGGCGATGGTCCTCCATTCTGGAGACGTGACCCACCCAGCACAGCTGGATCTTCAGCAGCGTGGACACTGAAAAGACCAGCTGAGTTCCTCTGGCCTTTCAGTGTGTATACAACAATCACAGCATCTGCAGCTTATCTATCGTATTTAATTTAGTATTGCATTTGCGTTCTGAGACTGAATCAGATTGCTCCACCCTGGGAACCATTTGTCACAGTAAACACATTACCACAAGTCTAAATGATCCATGCAGAATTGTAACAAGCTGCCTAAAGGCTAGTCCTGCTCCCTCCTTCAAAGCATTATGTGGCTTAGTATCCCTCATGTCAGAAAGAAAGTAGCTAGCAATAACAGGCAAGAGTCAGACAAGTGGCACCCACACACGATATGGATGTCAGCCTGGATATCAGTAACTTTCATTGGTGAAACAACTTCTGTCTCACCGACAGTATTGAGAGAAGAAGCAGAACAACTCTCTGTCAAAAAGAATCTGTAACCTAAATCAAAGCCGTTGACGAGGTATGTAATGGAACTACCCTTAAAGGAGCAGTCAGCAACTGACTGCAATTGTAAATGGCACATATGGCGCAGCTTGAACAGATTAAGAGTTGGATTCAGTGGATGCAACCTTCTGAAAGAAACATGCGTCTTTGCAACTGACTAAATCGGTACCTCGCTAAGACCCCTGGATAAGTTCCCAGGATCAAGAGCCCTAATCAGTGTTAAAAGCAGGGGTCAGTGCAGCATCTTCTGTTTAAAGATGTGCGGCTGCATTTGGATCCTGCTGAAAGCTTTATGCCCTCATCTTTTAATGAAAAATGGGTAAAAACATTTGAGGATTCTAATTTAACTCGAGAGTTTCTCAATTCGATAAAGTTTCTGTGTCTAACTGGTTTTGTGATTTGTTTGTGTTATAAACATTTTTCCATCCTTTGATTTTCAACTCAACCCCTAATTTTATGTAAAATTCATCTCCCTACTGCATGAAGAATACTCCACAGCTTTATGTGGAGAGGCAACCCGATGTTGAGCTGGTTAGGGTGAGTGTTGTGTCTGCTCAGCTCTACTTTTGCCGGCAGGATGAGTACGGGTCAATCTTGGAGACTGGCAGGAATTATTCCACCTGTTGACAGAGGGCTGGGATCCTGCAGGTTCTCTCGCATCACCAGCCGGATGTTGTGGAAGCTGCAAACTCAACCTCTCTTTATTGGCCACTCTTTGTGCTGGAGATTCACCTGCCCTTGCCATAAAGATCAGGGCGAGCTCCATATTACAGGACCATGCAGTTACACTGCTCATCTCAGCCGACCTTAGACCCTTAGGCAGCCTTTCCGCATGGAGACAGGTTTGATTCATTGTTGGATTTCCACACTGTGGTAACTGTTGCAGATCTGTTGTATTTCCCCATGTTACAAAGGTGATCAAATTGCAATAACAAGGGACGAATTGTTCAAAATAAGAAAAATAAAGATTAATGAAAAATGGGTAAAAATATTTGAGGATTCTAATTTAACTCGAGAGTTTCTCAATTAGATAAAGTTTCTGTGTCTGACTGGTTTTGTGATTTGTTTGTGTTATAAACATTTTTCCATCCTTTGATTTTCAACTCAACCCCTAATTTTATGTAAAATTAATCTTCCTATTGCATGAAGAATAATTTAAAATGTTAAGCTTTGTATGATCAGCTGTTGCTCAATTTTTAATTGATGTAAATGTTATAATTGTCGATGAACAGTCTTACTCTGGGGAAGAAAAATAATTTTAGGCAAGTATGAATTCTCATTCTCTCAGAGTAACATTTGAAAACCTTGTATTATTTTGCTGTTAATGATTGTTTACTTATATTAATTAGTTTCATTATTGCAAAAAAAAAGCAAAAGTTGCTGGCATTTGGGAGCTTTTGTGGCTCTGTATGACACTAATGTCAGGTTATTGTCAGGCAATTGTTTGTGAAATGTAGCCAATAAGTGCTGAACTTGTGCATTTATGGAGATGCCCTGGAATTGGTGGCTTATAGATGCAATTAAGAGCTGCCTGATGTTATTAGCATCCAATTTTCCATTCTCAGATAATTCACACCCCTTGTTCATTTCTCTCCCTCCGACTGCTCTATTGAGGTTCTTTCTTCCTTTGTTTATCTTTTCCATTAACACCCTTCCTCCTCCTCCTCTCTTGTACCTATTTCCATGCTCTGATCATTCACACACCTTTGAACCTGAGTTTTTCTCCTTTGATTGACCATTCCCATTCCTTGCCCTACCACCCTTTATCTGCCAAATATTTTGTTCTTTTTTGTTTCTTTCTTTTTGTCACCTCCCACGGTCTTAAAACTCTCCCATCCTTTTTCTGGCTCCATCTCCTCACCTTCCCACACCTCACCTGTTTCTCTCTATACAAGCTATCTTCCCTTGGGACTCCCAGCGATGATGCAGGGTTTTGGCCTGAAAAGTCAACCATTTCTTTTCCTCCACAGATGCTGCTTGGGTTTCATGGGTTAGGACGAAATGGGGATGGTTATACACCTTCTTGACAACTTAAGAATTCAGGTGAACTTTTTCTGAACTGAATTGTCTGGTTGTTACTCAATTAAAAACAGTATTTGCTAAGATCTTTATTGAATGAGCTGAGGTGTAAAATGTATTGTAGTTTAAGTTGTACTTGAAAGAAAACATTCAGTGTCGCCTTGTACATTGTTCCAAACCGAATACAATTTTAAGTTGTAGTTTCTGGATAAACTTTGTATGTTAGCTGGATTTAACGGTTCAGATAAATTGAAAATAGTTCTGATGTGGCACAGTTTGTGTTGTCGTTTACCCAATGATATTTCAGCACCAGGGTTTGAATCTGACACTGTCTCCTGTTTCTGTGTGGATTTTCCCCGGTACGCCGGTCGGTCTCCTTCATCCTTTGAAGATTGTCAGTTAATTTGGGTATAACTGGGCAGCACAGGTACCTTCGACTTTGCTGTAAATAAAATATATTTTTATTTAAAGAGTCAATAATTTGATTGTTCCCAGTGTATCTGACTTTTGTCATGTGCATAGTTCAGTGTTCTATTTAATTTATGCTACTTCTTGGTCTGTTACTTGATCTTTGAGGCCTGATTTGAATGGAACTTACAGCTCTAATACCCATGGGCCTTGTAACAATTTATGGGCAATATGAGAAGCCAGAGGGTCAAAGCAGGCAGTTGAGAAATGCGATGAGAGTGTCCTGTCATGTATAAAAGAACACTTCTTGTGATTTTGGATATGAGGACTCATGAGTTCATCTAACAAGATTCCAAAGCTTGGCATAAAATAAACCAGCATGACTTTAATGTGGCATTGGCAGCAATAAACAATAAAGCTGTACATTTTGGAAATGCAGATGGTTAAGGACAATGCTGTTCAGAATTATCAGAATGTTTCTTTGAAATATTAAGAACAATAAATTGAAAATGAGAATGGAGAAACCCACATGAATGACACCATCTACAAATAATACTCTGGTCACTCTAAGGTGAAAAAACAGCAATATTAATAAAAACAAGGAATCAGAGTGATAAATTGAGAGATTAAATTCAACGATGCTGTCGTTGAGGTTTTCTGATGAAGAACTGGCACGGCAGACTCGATGGGCTGAATAGCCTATTTCTGCTCTGAAGTCTTACGGTCTTAAAGATAGCATTCTCATGTGTTGGAAACAATAATCAATACAACATACTTGATGGCAGCTAAATTATTAAATAGGATTACTCTGTATCTATGTTTAGTTATCTTGTTTTACCTGGCAGGAAGAGTCATTGAATGGAAATGTTTGTTTAAATTGTGTTGAATTTATCCTTCTACCACAGAATTTTATTTTGAGAGCCTGTATTTGAAGATGTCGCTCTGAAATTTGAATGTCCTTTTCTGAAATTGAAAATAATTTGTATTGACATGTCTTTATCAATGTTATATTGGCTTCATTGAATTGCTGGATATATGAAAGATAAAGATTTTTAATTCATTCCCTTTGTATTCCCCCTCCAGTACGCTTTTTGTTCAATGTAATGTTTAAACAAAGTAAACGGTGGCAGGCAAGGATATTAAATTTCATTAATCACATTTTAATTCTATATGCAGTTCTTCACCCTCCTATAAAAATGAGCTTTATAGGTTGGTTATTGTTATTTTTGCCTCTGCAGACTGACAAAAAAATGTTTTACAATTGCTACGCCAAATTAGAATCAGAATTTATCGTGAACAAGTCATGAAATTTGGTGTATTGTGTATTGTGTATTGAAATTGCTGTATTGAGGATGATTTGAATGACAAGGCACAGCCTTTTCTCTTTTTTTGCTGTAAGTGAGCTTTGACCTGACTAATAAATGCAAACCCTCAAATGCCTGAATGTTAATCACTCTGACCTACTCCCTCCACTGCATTGATTTTTCTTTCTCCTTTATGTTGTGCCTGGGTGATAGACTGAATCCAGTGATAGATGCCAGGACCTTGGTATCTCTCCAGAGCAGGTAAAAGGAACATCAGTGTGTAATTATTGTGATGGAAGACTTATTGCATAATATTTATGTTATAAAATATCTTTTAAAAAGAAAAAAAATCTCAAGCTCTTCCAAGAGAACAAAATGGATAGGAGAGTTAAAAACCTCAGTTTCCCTGTAAGCTGCATTTTCAGGTGTCTTCTAAAATGATAAAAGATGGAGTGCAGGAGCTGTCTAGGTGATGGAAGTCCCGACTTGTGGGAATCTAACTTTATACAAATTTTCCAGAAATATTCAAAGAATTTGTAAAAATTATTTTGATAATAATAGGAAGAATAATAATAATATTAAAGTGTGGTATTTATTAGCACATGAGTGTAGTATAATAGAGGAACTCAAAAACTCCTGGTGCTGGAACCTTGAGCCTCGATGAACTCAGCCGGCCAGGCAGTATCCACAAGTAGAAATGATCAGTCAGCAATTCAGGTCGGGACTCTTTATCAGGACTCGTGAAAAGGTGGTGATATTAGGTATATGAAGGGGCAAAGAAGCTGGAGGGCCCAAGTCGTGATGAGGGATAAGACAGAAGGTGGAAGAGGTGGAGAGACAGGCCAGTGGATGCAGTGGATGTTGTAAATTTGGATTTTCAAAAGGCCTTTGTCTAGGTATCGCACAGGAGGTAGCTTAACAAGATGAGAGCTCATGGAATGACAAGAAAGATACTAGACTGGGTAGAGCATTGACTGATGGGCAAGAAACAGAAGAGTGGGAATAAAGGGATCCTATTTTGGTTGGCTACCGATTACCAGTGGTGTTCTGCAGAGATTGGTATTGGGACCACTTCTGTGTATGTTGAATATCAATGATTTAGATAGCTGAATAAATGGATTTGTGACTACGTTTACAGATGACGCAAAGACAGGTGGAAGAGCAGGCAGTGAGGAGGAAATGAAGAGGCTACAGAGAGACAGATATATTAGGAGAACAGATAAAGAATTGGCAAATGAAATGCAGTGTTGAAAAATGAACAGTCATGCATTTATTGTAGAAGGAATAAAGAGCAGACTATTATTTGGATGGGGAGAAAATTAAAAATTCTGAGCTGTGAAAGGATTTGGGAGTCTTTGAGCAGAATACTCTGAAGGTTATTCTCCAGGTTGAGTCGGTCGTGAAGCAGGCAAATGTAGTGTTGGCATTCATATCCATAGGAATAGGATACAAGAGCAGGGATGTGATGTTGAAGCTTTATAAGCCACTGGTGTATGGGATACGCCTCATGGCGTATGGGATACACTTTTAGGCACCTTATTTGAGAAAGGATATGCTGGCATTGGAGAGGGTTCAGAGAAGATTCACATGAAAGATTCCCGGAATGAAAGGATTAGTATCTGAGGAATGTCTCGTGTCTCTCAGACATTACTCCTTGGAATTCAGAAGAATGGTGGGGTGGGGGGGGGGGGGGTCTTCAAAGAAGCATTTTGAATGTTGGACAGAGTAACTATGACAAAGTTGTTTTCCATGGTAGTGGAGTCCAGGACAGGAGGACGTAAATTCAGGATTGAAAAGTGGTGATCTTTGGAACTTGCTACCACAGGTTGCTGTGGAAGCCAGGTCATTGGGTGTATTTAGTTAGGGCAGAGATTGATAGGTATCTTAATAGTTAGAGTATCGAAGGCATGGGAATAAGGCTGAATGGGAGAATGGATCATGATGGAATTGCTGAGTGGACAACTTCTGCTCCTATATCTTCTGGTCATGAAAAGGGAGAGATCACTGGGAAGGAGGGTAAAGTTATGGAGGAAAGTTATGGAGATATAAGCAGTGAATTGAGGTGGCAGTTACCTGAAATTAAAAAAAAAAGCTCCACGTTCAGTCCTTTGGATGTCCAAGAGGAATGTGATGTGTTGTTCCTCAAGTTTATGTTTGACCTCACCCTGCCGAAGGATGTGGCCGTGGATAGACCTGTCTTTTTTGGAATTGTTTAATTATGGCAGTGTTGGGGTGAAATGAAAGAACTACTGTTTGGGTAGCTAAAGATGGCAGATTCTTCTGATTTACAGAAAAATCAACTGGTTAAGAAAAGTTATGCTGATACAGAGATGTGGACGGAAGTCGACTTGAATTAGAGACATTCTGGAGATCATAAAAAATGATGGGAAATACAAATGAAGAATGGTAGTGATGACTGACCAAGCTAAGAATTTTAAATTCAGTAAAGTGGAGGGATATTAGGTCAGCGAAGGTGATCGTCATTTTCTGTGGAAATCTAATATATTTTTGTTTATTAGCGAGAAATTGGATGTTTGTGGAACAGAATGTTATTCTGGTTGATGGCAAATAATGGTTCTGAAATCTTCAGTTGGCTGTTGACAGGATGATGGTGATTCTGAACTTCTGAAGGTATATTCGTGGAAAATATATTGACTGGTTGCATCACAGTCTGCTTTGGAAACTCAAGTGCCCAGGAGTGCATAAGGTTGTAGAAAGTGGCAAACCTGGCCAGGCACATCATGGACATCCCTATCACGCACAACGTCAAGAAGGCAGCCAATATCTGAATGGTCAAAACCTTTTCTTGGTGCTCCCTTCAGGCAGAAGGTCCCGAAGCCTGAAGTTTAGCATTCCTTGGTTCAAGAACTGTCTTTAACCAACAACTATCAGGCTCTCAAATGCCCTCTTGTTGCACTAACTGTAAACTCGTTCACAACTACTCAAAAAAAAGTTTGCACTATTCACACATCACTTCTTTCATCTTGTACAAACTGTGAATATTTTTCTATTTATCTTTTAATATTTTTTGTCTCTTTTTCTCTCGTGGAACGTCTGTAACCCAGTAAAACTTTCTGTTCCAGTGGCAGTATAAATGTCATTGATAAATTTTCATTGTAAAGGTGTCGTTTATTCATTAGACGTATGTGATTTATGGATATCAAAATGGCAGAGTTGAACTTGTACAAGTTTGATCTTCTTTGAACTAGTGCTTCGTACTAAACTAATGTGGAAAAAGCAGTGGAGTTTTTGAAAATGTGCAGTGAAGATTAACTTGAATGTTATCAGTACTGAAATGATGACTCAGTGGCAGCTCTTTTTGCAAAAGAGGTAGGGCAGTTGAACACAATAATTTAATCTTTTCCTTTGACAATACAATGATTGGGCACTCAACAAATCTATTCTGAGGAAAATACCCAGATCTTTCAGCCTTGCATTAAAAAAATTGTAATTTTTGCTGTCACTTTGTCTAAATAAATGTTGGTGTAAAGAGTAGGATAATTCAGAAACTACATGATAAAAATATAATTCTTTTTCTCTTAACCTGAAGACAGTCTAAGAATTTGAGATTTATTGTTCTTTGCTTAAAAGGGGAATTTGGTGCTTTTTATTATGAAAATGTTTGAGTGAGATGTTAATAGATATTTTCCCCTGGCTTTCAATATTTCTTCTGATCACGTTTTCCCATATGATCAATGAGACAAAACAACATGTTGGTGCTTCAACTTGCCAATTGCAGAATCTTTTAGTGTGCAACATATTTGTTTCTTTTGCCTAAATAAGAACATTCCCTTTATTTTAATGAATTTCCTAATATGTTAAGCATTTTGGTAGTTTCTGAGAAAAATCATGAGATGCAGTGCAGATGGTATTTTTTTTATTTTCTCACTTTTGGCGAAAGTACAACTGGGTTGAGAACTGGTGTAGATCAAACATTGAAATTGTGCTTTTTGTAATGTAGGTCTGACTATGGAATCTATTCACCATTGAAATTTCGCAAAGCCATACTTGGATATTTGCACCTTTGAAAACTGATACCAGAATTTCAGTGTTGCTGGCCATTGGAATTCACTGGTCAGTCATTGGATTTCATCAAAGCTGCGTTTTAAAATTCTCCCCAAGTTCCAACCCAACAACTGGAAAAGTTTCATGACCCTCTAAAAGTAAACACATACCGTGTAAAAGTTGATCTTATGAAAATGTGGATCTGCTATTTTTAGCAAAGAAATCTTGCATTTTCCATATATCTCATTTCAAAGTTGACCCTCGGCTCTCGCCCCGGCTGCCTGCAGGCCAGAGTTTCTGTTGCCTAGTTGCGAACTCGCACCATGGCCCCAGCCAAATGGAATTCCTGAAGTCTCCGACAACACAGATATTTACTGCAGTCCTGACCTCACCCCCCACCCCCCACCCCCCACACCCCCCACCCTAGTGGTAGAACGTGTGTTTTGATGCGCAGACTCGGTATTATTACTTTTTGTTTTTCTACTTTATTTGTTTAGCAATAATTTCGATTTCTGCTGCTGATACGGTATTTTTGATTCTTGTGTGAATTTTAGCCCCTTAAAAGTTGTATCTATGTAATAATCAGCCCCATAAAGTTTGCACGAGTATTTATGGTAATTTTCACACTTACCTTATGCAAGCAAAAACTAAATATATTTCCTGGCTGTATTTCTCATTTTTTATAACATTCCCATGGAGTTCTGATGATTAAATGGCAACTCTTCCACATGCCACACTATCTGTTGAGGTGATCCTCACTGCTGGTTTTTAAAACCTCTCACGTCAAACCAGCACTTGGTCACTTACATTTACGTTTTTGCTGCAATATCACAGCACTGTAAAGAAGGAACAGCAGTGACGAAAGGACTGCTGCTGGATTTCCCATCTTGAGAGAATTTGTATTGGAAGGAAGAAATCAATTCGCAGAGTGGAGGAAAATTGTCTCTGGACAAGATGAGTTGCTCAGACTTTTAAGACCAAATATTTTACCAAGGAATATAATCAGGTGCTGACTTTTTTTGTTCTGTATTTATAATTATATTTTTATATTTTGCAAAACCAAATTCTACAGAGAGAAATCACTCATTTCAATGTGACGTCCAATGTATTAAACATGACATTAAGGAGCCATTGATGAACTTAACTCTTCGCCCACTGTATCAGCCCAACTTTTATTGATTGCTTCATTAAAAATGCATCGACTTTTCTCTGTTACTATCTCATTTACCACTTCATGGTAAATGGTTATTAATCACTGTGTAAAATTGTAATTGTTCCTTGTTCTGTGGAATGGCATAGTTAAATGTTGTCATTGAGCTTCCTGGATATTGTTTGTGTTCCCAAAAGGAAGTCTAAGGCTTAACAAAATTGTCCTCACAGATCATCATCTGAATGTCGAGTTGGGAATATTGACTGGTGATTAGTTCATGTTACCCATTTTTTTTTAACCTGTCTCACTTATCAGTGTTCAGCACTGCTTTGCAGAAAATGAGCATCTTAACCTCAGGAGTAGAGGTTATTGGTAGTTATTCCTGGAGGTGCTGGGGAGATGGCACTGTTTTTTTTAAGTTAGACCATCATGGCAGAACTGTGGAAAGTAGTATCCAAATTAATCATTTCAAAGACTAAGGGAAAAATTCTGTTTAAGATTTAAAAAGCCGCCTTGCTTTATGCAAGTTTATCAGGTTTATATTTAGGATCTAGCGAAAGTTTGCACCCTTTTGCTTTTTTTCTTTCCACTTTTAGAATATAGTTTGCCTTATTAGTTTTTTTCTCTATGACTTGATGTCCTTCCCTCAGTCAAATTACTAGCACGTGATATTTCTGGGGTCATCAGTAAAAGTAACCTCGAGCTGCTTGATGTGTCACAGCAAAAGACAACGAGCTGTCTTACTCTCACAGAGGATCTGAATGCCTAACCTCTGCTCAATACCTCCACCTGATGGTACTTTTGAGATGAGTATTGAAATATCGATGAAACAAAACCAGCCAGCAACCAGTAGTTCTCGAGACTAAATTTAATTTTTTGTGTGCGATTTATGTCATGCTTTTGTGATCAAATTGTGGGGTATGGATCATCTACAGATGGTGGCTATTCCTAAAATATCATTTTAATTCTCCAATCTCTATCTTCACCTTCTTGCACTATTTCTGTAACGCTGGCTGTAAGCTTAAAAATCTTCATCTTGCAAAACTTGGCCATGCTTCATGAACGAAACATCCAGTGTAGGAGTGTATATGTATTGCAGTCTCCTTCTGAAATTCAGTTCTTTGACCTCAATAGATTCAAATTTCAGGTGGTAATCTATCATACATTTAGTGCCAGTGGCTAACATTTGTTTGAGCGAATATGAATTAAAATGTTCATCTTTATTGATTTCTTTGATGCTCTAAATGTTACTGATGAGGAAAAGCTATTATTTGGCCTGCAATTATCGGCACCCATTGCTTGAATGCTTAAAAGCACCCGTAGCTTCAACCAACGTAAATGCAGAGAAGTTTTTAAAAAAACTGGATACTAGAAATCTGAAATAAAACTCAAAGCGTTGGGGATGTTCAGCATATCTGGCAGCATCAGTGGAGAGAGAAAGAGTTTGCGTTTCAGGTCATTAGATCTGGAAAAGTGAGTAAATTGTCAATTTGCAAATAAGTGGAGGCATGGAGAGAGCAAAGGGAGTGGAGATCAGTGTTGACCAGGTGGCACAGTGGTTTCTGATGCTAATTAATTGTAGCTGGTTTGTCTGAATGAGAGTAAATCCAGTGGGAAGAACGAGGGCAGTTAAAGAACGGATTAAAGAAGATTCTGGAACAATGCAAAGTAAATCCACAGACATTTTGGCTCTGAAGGGACTCTCTTTTGCTCCACTTTTTCCTATTGTTCGTGATGCCAGGTAATGCTCATGGTGAATCTTTATTTGCCTTACTGCAGACAAAAGTTAAAGTATTTCGTGTATATTACATTTTTAATGTATTATGTGACCATAAAAGGAACCTTGACCCAAATCATAGCCATTGCTGGTTATCTGAAACAAAAAGAATTCTAGAAATACTTAACAGATCAAGTCATATCTGTATGCCCTTTAGTTCAAGAACCATCTTCCCTGGACAAAAAGACTGAGTATTCACTTTATCCGTGCCCATCAATCAAAAAATAAACCATTAAAAGATTGTCCCTCTGCCACCTTCACTCTTGGGAATAAAGACCCTCCCTCTAAATCAGTGGTTTTTAAACTGCACCCCCCCTCCACTTTAAGTAATCCCTATGCCATCGGTGCTCTGTGATTAGTAAGGGATTACTTAAAGTGGTATGTGAGTGGGGAAAAAAAGGTTGAGATCCACTGCTCAAGACCCACTGTTACTGAAATATTTTGCTTGAGAAAAATTGTCATTGACCTATTTCCTTTGGAGTTATGAAACCATGCACCTAATGAGTCAATTAGGGACGATTAAAACAGTGGTTTTCAAACTTTTTCTTTCCACTCACATACCACCTTAAGTAATCCCTAACTAATCACAGACCACCTATGGCATAGGAATTACTTAAGGTGGGATGTGAGTTCAGGGGCAGTTTGAAATCAACCCCTCCAGTCCTGACAACATCCTGGTGAATCTCCTTTGCACCCCTTCCAATGTTCTGATTTCCTTGGTTCCATTGGATGATTAGAATTTCACACAATACTATATATGTGGTCTCACCAAAATCAGAGGTTGCAATGAATGCACTCTTTATCCTGCCCAGTGAAGGCCAGCATGTCCAATTCTTTTTGCACCATCTTACCATCTAAGTTGCCTCTGTCAACTGATGGTGCTGTCTCCTATGCTCCTATAACCTCCAGAGTCGCAAGGCCTCACATCAGTTCCTGTGGTGTAACCAAGCTTGAGACATTCAAGTCATCCTCCCCACGACCTCTAAAGCTTGTATCCTGATATGAGCCCTTTCTTGCCAAACTGTCCTGCTGTTGTGGTGTTCATCTGTAGAGTCTCTCAGCCTTCTCCTTGGCAGGGGTGCTTTCTTTCTCTCTCTGGTGTCCTGCAACCCTCAAGCTCTGGTCTCCTATGTTGAAAAAAAACAGTGGCCAGTCCTGCTAATCTACCAGTGGATTAAACCTATGCAGGGCTCTCAGGCAGGATGGCCAGACAGTAGGATGCTGTGAAGAAGCAGTCATAGATGTATCCCTGCCTGCACCAGTGTGAGCAGTGCTATGAAAGCTATGATAGGAGCAGCAGTATTTCAATATTCCTGACTTGTGAGAAGTAAAAAGGTGAAAGAGCAAATGTTGCATCTCCTGAAAATTGCTATTTACTAATAGACACCTTGAATAAGTCTGCTCATGAAATCTTTTTTCCAAGAATATTGTGCAAACTATGAACACAGAAAGTTCCGTACAACACTGAAGTGTTCATGTTTTTCTGAGAATACAGTTGTCACTGAATGGAAGCTACAAGGTGGCTGCTTAAACAAGACACATGTTGATTTAATGGCGTCCCAGCTTGTTGCACTTCATGTAATTTGTGAGTGAACCGTGTGATTTGTTTGATGTGCAGTTCCTGGAAAAGTAATTGCCTTAGAATTGCAGTTACAAGTGAAAGCAAGGAGGATGAGGAGCTGGTTGCGATCCAACAGATGCTTGAACTGCACCAAGATTGTGCCCATTTCAGCTAATGCCTGTGGTACAGTAACAACCAAGCAGCTGTAATCTGGAAATAGTCCAAGGAGTGTTGCTTTGGGAATGTAAAAATGAATGTACAACAAATTAATTTCATATATTTTGTTTCTTGAATGCTCTCTCTTTTTCCCCCCACCTGATGGTACTGCCTTGAATTGCAGTTTGTTTCATTGGGCACTTGGGCTCAGTTGTCATTTTCAGTCAGTTTGTCAGATCGCCACAGAGCTATTGCCTCATTCATGATGCATGTACAGGTTCAAAAAAAGGAGACCATTTGGCCCATCATATCTCTGCTGACCTTTGGAAGAGCTACATGATAAGAAGAACGGGCGGGGAACACAAAAGAACACTCCAAAATTGGCTTTCTCTTTCTAAGTTATTAAAGACAGGTTGCATAACAGCCTGTTTGGGAATTTGACTGCCCAGGAATGCAGGAAGCTCCATCAGGTAACAGACATAGCTGGAATCATCACAGGCTCCCATGTGAGGCCAGCATCATGCAGTACTCCTGTCACAACCTCTTCTCACTTTCCAAGAACTAATCATGAAAATGACAGCAGAATAACAAAGAACAATAATTAAACTAGTGCAATTGAATGTTGAGAAAACTATCGATTGTTAGGATGTAAAATATAAATGTATTAATAAAATTATGAAACAAATTGCAACTAAAATGCTACAGCATGTTTTTCCTCTTAAAGTTGCAACTTGTACAACCATAATTGTCACAGGAAAGTGATTAAATTCTAGAAGAAGCTGCAGAAGGTGGTGAATGTAGCTCAGAACATCGTTCAAGCTTTCCTCCCCATCCATGGACTCTATCTATATCCTCTGCTGTCAAGGAAAGGCAGCCAAACTACTAAATGATCCATCACACCCTGGACATACTCTAATTCTCTTTCCTTAATGGGAGTCTGATAACAAGGAAAGAAATGAATCTCAATGAGCATACTTTTAAAAACTTGTGTATCTTCTGTCCAAAGGAAGGGTGAAAAAGAAGCTGCCAAGAGCTGGGTTGGGATTAAGTTACAGAAGGCTCATAGAATGTTGATCTTCATTGCAAGGTAGACGTGTCCTTAAAATGGGGCTTTTTCGGGGGAAATAACTGTACAAGATACTACTGAGTGTTATCCACCGAAGATTTGCTTGGTTGATTTACTGGGTTGATGAGGTTAATGTATGATGAAAGTTTGAGCAGATTAGGCCTTTATTTGCTGGAGTTTAGAAAAGTCAGATGTGAGATGATTGAAATGTGGGATTCTGAAGGGGATTGACAGGGTGGATATTCAAAGAATATTTCCCCTTGAGGCTAAATCGCATTGTTTCAGAATAAGGGTTTTCCAATTTTAAGACAGATGATGCGAATTTCTTCTCTGAGCCTTGGGAAATCTCTACTCCTGAGAACCACGGTTAAGTCATTGTGTATATTTGTGGTGGATGTTGATAAATATTTAAACTAAAAGGGGATGAGATGCATGAGGAGCGACTTGAATATTGATCTTGTTCAAAATTGCAACAACCATGATTTTTATAGAGTTGTGCAGTTGGTTTGTGCAGCGAACTGACCGTTTTTTTTTTCTCCTGCTTTTTATGAATGTAGGACCCCAGGATATTATTCCGCGTTCAGCTGGCTTGATTCAGTAAGATGACAAAGCATGTCATTGGGGTTGCAGGAATGAACAGACCCCTGACTATTTCATGGTCAGAGAAAATATGCAGGCATTTATGAGCTGTGCTATTTTAGTTTTGTGAACATTCAGCAATGTCCTGTCACAAAGTGATGGTTTCCATCAGATTTCTGCTGACTGGAAGATGGTGTGGTTAAGACTTGAAGACAGTTTCTTTGGACTTCATGCAAAAGAAACTTTCGCACTATACCTCACTGGACACATGACAATAAACTTGAGACTTACCATTTCACACAAAGGAAACTATGCCCTTGTGCGTTTGTTAGTAACTTGTTTTGGTTTCTGAATTTTTTCTGCCTGTAAAATTCTTTTCTTTATTCTTGATTCCTTGTTCATCTTTGATTCTTACAATAAGCTGGTTTGTCCATTGACCTATGAACTGCAGGATATTGTTGATTGGTTTTACTTGGAGCCCACTCTTTCTTGAAGTGAAAGGTCTTTACCTGGGAATTTAATTGCCAACTGATTGGCAGGCCAATTGGGCACAACTGGCAAGGTCCCCTCCAGTGTGTCCTTGACAGATATTTAAAAAAATATCAAATAATAAATAACACTCAACAGAGAAACCAAATGCCTACATATAAATCAATTCATTTATATCAGATAAAAGAAAATAGCTTTGTGATCGTTGGTTTGTCTGCAGTTTATTCCCCATTAAAATTGATGGAGCCATCAATGGGTACTTTTTTCAAACTAAGGGCTGGAAAGCCAGCAAAGTCTGTACTGACTAAAAATTCTGTGGTTGAGTGCAGGTGTCCCCGAATCATTGAACAGCTGCATTCCTAACTAGATGGCTGAGGAGATTTGGCATATTGTCAAATACTCTATTGATCAAATACTCCATAGAAAGTAGACTTGTTGCATCACAGCCTGGTTTGGAAAGTTGAATTTCAGGAACAGAGAAAGGCTACAGAAAGTAGCAAACCTATCCATCTATTATGGGGATATATTTAAGACATCGTTGTGAGATGCTGCCTCAAGAAAGAAGCAATTATACACCCTCGTCATCACCCTAACACTGTCTCCTTTCCTCTAGCTCTGCATTCACAGAGCCACCCCCACCTCGATCATTTCTAATCTTTCCTCTCCTGTCCTCCTATCTTTGTCCAATTGTCACCCTGACCAATTGGCCTGTGCTCCACCCCCTGCCCTTTCTTATCTCCTCCCCTGCCTGTTCTTATCTCCTCCCCCGCCCGTTCTTCTCCCCCCCGCCCGTTCTTCTCTCCCCCGCCCGTTCTTCTCTCCTCCCCCGCTCATTCTTCTCTCCTAACCCCGTCTGTTCTTCTCTCCTCCCCGCCCGTTCTTCTCCCCTCCCCACCCATTCTTCTCTCCTCCCCGCCCATTCTTCTCTCCTCCCCGCCCGTTCTTCTCTCCTCCCCCGCCCGTTCTTCTCTCCTCCCCCGCCCGTTCTTCTCTCCTCCCCCCGCCCGTTCTTCTCTCCTCCCCCCGCCCGTTCTTCTCTCCTCCCCCCGCCCGTTCTTCTCTCCTCCCCCCGCCCGTTCTTCTCTCCTCCCGCCCGTTCTTCTCTCCTCCCGCCCGTTCTTCTCTCCTCCCGCCCGTTCTTCTCTCCTCCCGCCCGTTCTTCTCTCCTCCCGCCCGTTCTTCTCTCCTCCCCTCGCCCGTTCTTCTCTCCTCCCCTCGCCCGTTCTTCTCTCCTCCCCTCGCCCGTTCTTCTCCTCCCTTGCCCTTTCTCCTCAAGTTTTTTTCAGGCACCTGCCTGCTTTTCACTCATATCTTGAAGAAGTATTTAGGCCTGAAACGTCAGTTATATATCTATCTCATATGGATTCTGTAAGACCTGCTGAGTTCCTTCAGCTTTTTTTGTGTTTTTACTACAAGCACAGCATCTGAAAACATCTCAAGATTACTTTTTTAAAAAAACCAGCTATCAGGTTCTTGAACATCCCCATACTGCCCTAACTGTGAACTACTTCAGGACCATCAAAAGATCAGTCTGCACTATTGAAATGCCATTCTTTTTCTGCACCAAGATTCCTTTATCATCTTTAACATAGGTGCCCAAAATATGTTTACTTTTGTTTGTCTGTGAGGTGACAAAAAAGAGGCCTTACTCGTGCAGTGCCTCTACGCAAAGAAAAAAAGCAAAGAAGAGTCCTTTCAGAGACATCAAGCATTTGTGGTTCCTGCACGCCCCCCCCCCCCCCCCCCACTCCCGATGCCACTGCCTTTCGTGCTTCCATAGCCAAAGCTGCACGACTTCCTATATGTTGGTGAACTTGAACTCCAGGAGTCGATGTCATCCTCTTCAGCCTTCTGTTCTGAACCCCCGATATGATTAGGAGGCTATGAATATTTAGCTATCCTTTGGCAGGTAAATCTCTTGGTGCCTGCCACATTGACCACCGCCAGTGGGCTGATAACGCCTCAAACCGTGCATCTTGGCGCCTCACAGTTTGGCGGGCAGCAGCCTCCTTTGAAGAAGACCGCAGAGCCCACCTCACTGACAAAAGGCAAAGGAGGAAAAACCCAACACCCAACCCCAACCAACCAATTTTCCCTTGCAACCGCTGCAATCGTGTCTGCCTGTCCCGCATCGGACTGGTCAGCCACAAACGAGCCTGCAGCTGACGTGGACTTTTTACCCTCTCCATAAATCTTCGTCCGCGAAGCCAAGCCAAAGATCATGGGTACCTGTGTGGCTGCAGCAGGTAAGAATGTTACATTACACTTGTATGACAGGAAACAGTCATGAACCTCCACCCTCTTGGACCTTGCAGTTCCATATTTAAATGCATGGCTTTCATGTTGAAGATTTGCCCCAGTGCTTCGGCTCTCAATTGACCCTTTTTGCACATCTTACTGTTTATTTCTCACTGTTGAAAGCCATTCACTCAGTGGCCAAGGGTTGGTCCTTTTAAATTTCCTGCTCAAGTTCCTCCCACCTCTTTTCGACTTTGAAACTTTTCATGAAACTTGGTGACTTCACCGTCCCTCTTAATACCCGAGTGTTAGAGCCAGCACCAGGCTGAGGAATGGCTTCTTCCCACGGGCAATAAGAATGCTGAACGACCTCAGGAACCATTGAGACTCTCATATTGATGAAACAACTTCTATTTATTTATTTATGTACAAATAACATATATGTATTATTTATCTGTAAATGTGTTAAAGTCTGGTTGTGTGTCAGCATGTTTTGCACTGAGGACTGGGGAACGCTGTTCCGTCGGGTTGTACTTGTACAATCAGATAAGAATAAACAGACTTCATGTCTCCTCTACCAAAAGCCCATTTATTTCAGATTTCACTATTGTAACATTCTATGTTTAAAATCTGGTGCTTTTTTTTCCCCAAAAGGCTATTTTTTCCCTCTTAATTGAGCCTTTGTTTCTGTAATCTGGATGCACAAATTGGCTTTCTCATTGGCATGAACTTCTTGAGAATGTACAATCTACCGTGATCCAAAATGTTCGTCATCTTTTAATATAATTGCATTCCTAGTATATAACAGAATGCTGAATCAAGCAATATTTTGACTTAAATCTTTTAAGATTCATTTTTGCACTTTGAATCTTTTGACTTAATTCATCATTGAAATGTTTACCTAATCTAAATTGCAATGTCACCATAAAACCAGTGAAATGTCCATGTAATTACTAATTTTACCATTTTTAATTATCCATAAAAAAGCACAAGCATTAAAAAAAAAATGAAATAAAAGCTTACATGGGCAGAAAATAGTAGCTCACCAGAGCACTTATCAGGAGTTTGCAGAGGTTTGATATGACCAGAAACCATGGCAAATTTCTACAGAGGTGTGGTGAAAAGTGTGCTGATTAGTCTTCAATGCAGATTTAACCAGGGGTCAAATGATCAAGGCTCAGAATTTTAGAGCACTGGACTGACAGCCTTTTTCATTCCTGAGTCTATTAGCCCTTTCAAATCATCATCCAATTCACCTAATGCCACAACTCGCTCCCCATACTTCTACAATTTTGTTTTCCCTCCTTCTGCTTCTTGTCCATATGAATGTTCATGTGTGAACTGGCAAACTTCTACAGGTGTATGGTTCAAAGTGTGCTGACCGGCTGCATCACGGTCTGGTATGGGGACACCAATACCCCCGAGTGGAAAGCCCTGCAAAAGGTAGAGGACGCAGCCCAGGACATCACAGGCAAAATCCTCCCGACCATTGAGAGCATCTATAGGGAATGCCGCTGTCAGCAATCATCAAAGACCCACATCACCTAGCACACTCTCTGTTCTCACTGCTTCCATAAGGAAAGAGGTATAGGTGCCACGAGACCTGCACTAGCAGGTTCAGGGACAGCTGCTCCCCCTCCACCATCAGACTCCTCAACAACAAACTCAATCAAACACCAGGAGAGGATGATTTCCAATAGAATTTTATAAAACATTTAAAGAGTTATTAATTCCTTCTCTCCTGGAAGTAATGAACCAGATAGAAGAAACACAAAACTTGCCAGATTCATGTCTTTCTTTGGCTTGGCTTCGCGGACGAAGATTTATGGAGGGGTAATGTCCATGTCAGCTGCAGGCTCGTTTGACAGCAATAATTACAGTAATACCAAAGACGGGGGAAGGATCCATTAGCACCAGCATCATATAGACCAATATCTCCACTTAACTCAGACTATAAGATAATAGCTTTAGCAAACAGATTGGCCGACTGTGTACCAAAAATAGTAAAACAAGATCAAACTGGATTTATTAAGAAAAGACGAACTGCAGATAATGTCTGAAAACTTGTTAATCTAATTCATGCAGTTCAAGGAAATAAGAAACCAACAGTAGCTGTTGCTTTAGATGCAGAAAAAGCCTTTGATGGAGTAGAGTGGAACTACTTATTTGAAGTATTATAGAGGTTCAATCTACCAGAAAAATATATTAATTGGATTAAAGCATTGTATAATGGATTGTTGGCGAAGGTAGCAGTAAATGGATATGTATTGAATTAAATAGGTCAACTAGACAGGGATGTCCATTATCCCCCTCATTGTTCACCTTAGCAATAGAACCTTTGGCAGAACTGATAAGAATAGAAAATAAAATAAAAGGGATAAAAATAAAGGAGAAGGAATATAAAATCAGCTTATTTGCAGATGACATCATAGTATACCTAACAGAACCAGAGATATCAATAAAAGAATTACATAAGAAATTGAAGGATTATGGACAAATATCGGGAAAATATGGAGAAAGATCAGTGCAAATAAAAGTGAAGGGATGCCAATGAGCAACTTGGAAATTGGAAGAGAGAATGAGTATACAGCAATGGTACATGGAAATGAATAAATGTATTCCATTGGAAAAAATAGCATATAATTTAAAAAATAAAGTCACATTGTTTGAACAAATTTGGGAACCATACATGGAACATAACAGAGAGAGCTTGCCTCGGACCTCCATCCCCTAAAATGATAAGAAGACAAAACGACTTGATTCAGTGTGTAACAAATAGATGGCGCATTTTTCTTGTTTATTTTCCTTTGTGTGAAGATATTGTTTTATGGTTTTATTGTTTTATTGTATATGTTGAATATTTATGGGTTTTGGAGGGGGGTGGGAAGAGGGGAGGGAGGGAAAGGGGAGAAAATGCCACTGTATATTTATGAGAAACGTTTGTACATATTTTGGTTGATATGGTTCACAGTGTGAAAAATAAAAAAATTATATTAAAAAAACCCAACAACAACAAACTCAATCAGGGCTTCATTTCAGGACTCTTTTACACTTTATTGATTGTCTTTTTTTAAATTCTCTCTGTACTGCACAATTAGTTTGTTTACATTCGTTATCTGTATACAGTTTTATTTTGCATGACTAATTCTGCCTCGCCCGCAGGAAAAAGGAGTCACAGGGTTGTATGTGATACTGGGTATGTACTCTGACAATAAATCTGAAATTGACCCAGTTGTGTGTGTGTTAGAATGATTGCTGACCCTCAGGCTGTTGAACTCTATTTCCTTTTTATGTAACAACATTAGGGCCTGGATGTTTGTACAAAAATAACTCCTTTATGGTTTTAAGATAAAACCTGGAGTTTTGAAATAAGGATGTCATTTGCAATGTGCCTTGTACAGTGCAACAAATTCAAAAAGCAATTTTGTTTGTGGAGTGGATGATGTATTTAAGCCTGTGGGCACTTAGAATGTAAAGGGAGTTAATTTAAACGCACATGAACAGTAAGTTAATGCATTATTTTTAAAATGAAATATTTCAGAAACTACAGGAAGAAATGTTTAGCTTCACACTGCAATGTTCTCTGTTATTTAAATAATATCACACTCCTGTGGGCACTGTAGCAAATTAAAAGACAAGTGGTGCACATCTGTTGCTTTTGCTTGTAGCACAGAGTTATTCTGGTGATTTGTTAAAGTCAGCTTCATAATATGTGAAAGAACTGTGCAGAAGAGATTTCTGTTGTCTGCCAAACTACGTAGCCTGGATGACAGAATAATTTATGGACTGCTCAAGGCACATATTCAATATATTTTATTCATGTTTTAGATGTTGAGCATCTTTTCTAAAAGTGATTTGCTCAAATATAAGTTTGAAATTAAATACTTGGGAATTATGCATCAGATTACAATTTGCCATAAATGATTTTTGCAATCTTTGGATCTTTTGTCACATTTTATGATTACATTTCTGAATTTAAGTTATTAAAATTATTTTTATATTAGAGATTACAGGTGAATTGAGAAGAGCTTTAATTGGATGGGCACATGATTTTGCTTAATCAGGTAGAATAAAATTGCACTGATTTCAAGAACACCCAAACTGCTCGTGTCACATTTTACAATGGGGTCACGGGATAGATCTTTGGAGAGGTGATTGAGAATGTGAGGCAATTTTGGTAGATACTGGTGAGCAAGAAGAAGACAATGAAATGGAAAGACCGAGCCAAGCACTGATCAAAAATGAGAGATCAATAAGGTCAGGACTTGGCAGGCAAAACAGACAGCATGCATTTTACAGGAAAGGATTTAACATAAGCAGAAAATAAAGGAATGTATGAAATGATGCTCCAAGAAGCAGGGAGATCACATATAAAAATGTACTGTAATTATTTAAAGTTGGGATGGAACAAAAGTGGAGGATGAGTGGGGAAAAAGAAAATCACTGATTAAGTCAACCTAATGATGTGAAAATAGATTTTTTATACTGTCTGCAATGTGTTGCTAGCTGTAGGCTGTACAATGAGCCCAGCAGGCCAGACTATGTTCAAAGAAAATCTGAGAATGTAATGGGCAGCAATGACCTGTTCCAATACTGACCAAACAAATTTGAGTTCCCTCAAGTTGGAGAATTTGACATGGATTTGGTGTGGCTGAAATGTTCCCCGATGGAAGATGAGAGATTGTTCTACAAGCTCGCATTAGGTCTAGTTTCAATGATGTAGGAGGCCACAGATGAATGAATCAGAGTGGGAGATGGAATTAACATGGCAGATAAAGGGAGGTTCAGAGTCACTCCTGCAAAACAATCATTCATTCTGAATTTGGTTTCTTCAATGTGGAGGAAGTTACATTGGGAGCATAGTGCAGTGCAGAAGTTTGGGAGAAATGCAGATGAATTGGCGCTTCATCTGTTCTAGAAAGACTGCTTGGTACCCTGGATTCTGGGGTGGGGAGGGGGAGTGAAGGACATATCTTTCAGAGGCTTATGCCCTACCAAACTGAAACTACCCTCAAATGGAGGAACAGAACCTCAGATTTAGTCTGACACTCTCCAACCAGACATATGTTGGTATGGCAATGGTGGGTAGAATTAAAATTGCTTACCTGTAAGGCTGTGCTCCTCCCCCTTCTCCTCCACCACTCTTCCCCAGCATCTTATTCAGATGATTGCCTGACAAAGGGCGTAGTTCCAAAATGTTAGTTACCCTTTACTTCAGATGGATGCTGTGTGACCTGCTGGGTTTCTTCAGCATGTTTGTGTTAAGCAATGGCAAATGGGGCTGATGATCATTTTAAATATGTGATCACCAAAGGTATTAAGGAATATGGAGCAAAGGCAACAAGACCTCAGGAGTAAGATAGTCTATCGACCATAACTTCGTTGAACAGTGGGGCTGAATCAGGGCGTTAAATGGCCTCCTCCTTTTGAGGTCCTCACTACTTCTACACTGTTGACAGATGCACAGTCTGAGGAGGGACCCAGGGATAAATGTTTGTGGTTGGGTGAAAAATCTCTGGAATAGAGATACCCCAAAACTTCCCTAAAAATATATGTGGGTTAAAATTATAAACAAGAATAGAGAATAAATATGTACAAGATGCAATGACATGTGATATTACTTATTAGATTGTAAATGTTTATTAGTGTTTGAAAACAAAAAGCTCAGCAATTGAGCTGCAAGTCTGTCAAATTATGTTTGCTGAATTATTTTACTATGTGCTTACTATTTTGTTGCAATCATTAATTGACAGTGGTAGGATTTGTTCACTTTGAAACTGGCTTCAATGCTTTTGTTATTTTTTTCTTCTTTCAAAAATAAGGGGTATTAATGGTCTTAACCTCAGTCACACATTAACTTCTGCAAATTCATCCCTCAATGAAATTGCAGCTGTGAATTAGGATTGTAACATAATGTAATGCAAGGTCAATTGAACTTCATTTTGATACCCAGCTGTGCTGCTAAAATGATACGAGACATTTTAGGGAACTGGTGAATTTATTTTTTTTCCCAGTGTGTAAATTATTTTAGTTTACTGATTTTGTCCATCATTTAATATGGTAAATATTTTGTAAAATAAAATAAAATCCTGTTTTTAAGAATAAAAACTATCTATAAGTAGCATTAAAATAATATTCTCCAACATTTAAAAAATGTGCATTTATGTTTTGAATGTTTCCATTATGTTTGTAGAATTAAGTCATGCAGGCATTTGTAATCATTAGGTTAATAAATTGAGAATATAATGAATTGTTGGAAAAAGTGCTGATGTGTTTGACGTTAAGCTCTGGTAATGTCAGGTTTATTGTCGCTGCAAAAATATTAATATCATCTGATTGAAATCACCCAAACACTTTTTGATATTACAGTAAAAACCGAGCAAGTCTGTCATTAAGTGAAGCTTGCACTGATTTAGTGAGAGATACATTGTATAATAGCTCATCTTTGACATTTTGTGGAAAAAGACAGCATGCAAGGACAGATGTTAATGGAATTCAAAGGGAGTGAATGTGAATTCGAGCAGAAATGCACCGCACATTGATTAAATGGGGGTAGGAAGCAATGACCTCTGGCCAGCATTGAAGAGCTGCTTTGATTTTTTTTTGAACACCACAATGTATTTCCTAATTCATTACTTAATATCATAGGCACATCTTAGCTGTCAGTTTTAAAGAGAATTCAGCTTCCTACCTCATATCCCCAAATGGTTGGAGGTCAGCATACAAAATTTGAAGTGTGAACAGTGAGACTCATCCATTTGAATTAATTTCTGCATTATTAACATTTAACAGACAGACGAAGCTAATAAAAACAATAATGGTCGAATTGAGATCAGATTAAGACAATCTTTTGAGTTTCTGAGTGGAGTCAACCAGAAATGGCCAGATTGTGCGATTTATTCCAGTGAAGCTATTGAGGTATTTGATACTCAAGCAGCTGAGTGCCGTTCACCTTGCACTTCACTGAATATTGTGATCGATTATCTGTGGGTTAACCAAGCTTTCTCATTTCCTGTTTCTCATTACCTCACTCGATCAAGTTAGGCATTTTTAACCATGTTTGTGCATTGAGATAAGCAATCAAGGCTTGTTGCTTTTTGATAATCTTTTGCAGAAATTAGAAATTGTCTTTAGATAAGACTACTTTGTTTCAAAGATGCACCTTGCTCTATTGCCCTGGATTGAAGAAATGAAAAATTGTGCATTATATTGGGAGCAGGTCTGTTGTAGATGGTATTTAATTTAAAAAAGGACTAGTAGCGATTACTCAACATACATGCTTACATCTCTCATAAATAAGAATGAGCATAATACACAACCCACCCCATGATGAAAAGTCCCATTTACTGTCCAATATTGATCTTGCATTTATGACCTATTTTAGAAATGCTGTACTTGGCAGTTTTTGCTGTGTAATAATTCAGGCTTGTGCATTAATGTTGCAGCATTCTGTTTTTGTTAGCCTGCATAGGCCAATTTCAAAGCCATTAAAAATGTATGGAGTTAAATAATGCATCCCCAAACAATAATCAGTCCTTTCACAACATTTTGTGATTAAATCTGTTTTATGGGCAACGTGAAAATATTTTTATTTACAAGATTGAGCATTTTTATAAAATTCTGTAAAATTTGTTCAGTACCTTGTGGTCAGCTTTAGATGTGGAGCTTTATCAGTTCATTTTTTTACATCTTGGTTATTGAAATGGTGACTGGTTATAAAGCCATTTGTGTTGTAGGTATTTGGGAATATTGTTCCACTTGATAATTTCTCATGATTTAAGCAAGTCTCTGTTGTAACGTATCTATAATGTTACATTATTACACATAACAGGTGCATCAGGTGAGCCATCAGATCCAAATATTTTGTTCTAAAATTTGGCTTCAACACAGGCTTTTCAGAATACCTTTGCCAGATTTGAATTTGCATCTAAATTATAATTTTGTAGTTTTCTCACAATCAGCAGTTGGGTTTAAAATTGTTCCACAATACCATGTAAGTAGGCATTATAATTAATATTAGAATTGTGTATTTATTTATCAATGCAATGTATAACATCTTTACAGATGCTTAGAAGGGAATAAATAAACATTTTGCTAGTACAGTAATGCTTATTTCCCTTCTTCCATTATTTGAATAAAATTGGTTACAACTCTTTTATCAGATTGCTAGTAGATATATGTTTTCTTTTTTCTTGCATGCAACTTCCTGAATCATCTCCCCCGTTCCCTGGATCTACTTTTTGCATTGCATTATATTTTTCTACAAGTTGTCTGCCTCCCTTTATGTTCCTTTTCATTCTCTTCACTGCTGCTGCTCTGTACTTTTCTTATATCATAAGTGTGAGTGCTAGATTCCTCTTTATTGTCAGAGAACATGCATGACATCACATACAACCCTGAGATTCTTTTTCCCTCAGGTGAAGCAGAATGACCACTAATTGGCAGTGCAAAAAAAAACCTGACTCAACGTACACATGTAAACGAAGAAAGAAATGTTAACAAACTGCAATACATCAAGTGGGGGGGGGGGGTGGGGAGGAATCAATGAAATGCAAAACGGAGTCCTTAAATGAGTCCCTGATGAAGTTTATTGTTGAGGAGTCTAATGGTGAAGGGGGGGGGGGGTGTATCAGCTGTCCCTGAACCTGGTGATGTGAGTCTTGTGACACCTGTACCTCTTTCCTGATGGCAGCAGCGAGAACAGAGCATGTCCTGGGTGATGTGGATCATTGATGATCTCTGCTGCTCTCTGACAGCAGTGTTCCCTGTAAATATTCTCAATCGAGGGGAGGGTTTTGGGGTTTTGCCTATGTTGTTCTGGGCTGTGTCCACTATCTTTTGCAGGGCTTTCTACTCAGGGGTATTGGTGTCCCCATACCAGACCGTGATGTAGCTGGTCAGCATACTTTCCATCATACATTTGTAGAAATTTGCCAGTTCACATGAACATTCATATCAATGTGTGGACAAACAGCAGGAGAAGGAAAACAAAATTGTAGAAGTATGGGGAACGAGTTGTGGAATGGAGTTAATTAGGTGATCATTTGAAAGGGCTAAGACTCAGCTCTGAAAAAGGCTGTTCAGTCCAGTGTTCAAAAATTCTGTGCCTGGTTAGATCTGCATTGAAGACTACTCACTCAAGGAAGATCTGCTATATTGTATTTACAAAAGAATGAATGACAGCTTATTGTACAGTCTTCAGATGCATTGAAATTCTTGTTTGCTGCAAATACACAAGTACACTAAAAAACAATATGTATAAATTTAATTACTGCTGGAGAGAGGAAACAAAAAGGTGGGCAAGTATTCAGAGTGATGGCACACATCCAGCAAAAGAAATGTCAGTGCCTGTCCCTGCAAATAGCAACTCACATAGGGAGCACCAGTTGGGAAATTGCTCATTTAGATTTTCAGTCCATTTCAGAAAAATCGCCATGTCTGTTCTCCAGCTAAGGAGCACCAGATCAAGAAAGAAACTCTTTACACTAAAGCACACATGTCAAACTCTGGCCTGCGGGCCAAATTTGGCCCGCGATATAATTATATTTGGCCTGCAAGATCATATTAAATATATATTAGAGTTGGCCCGCTGGCCGCCGCGCCAGTTTAGCGCATGCACACTGAAGGTGAAAATGAAGACGCCTGAGGTGTGGAGGGATCTCAGAGTCCGAATCCCGTGGATCAGAGCGCCGCACTCAGCCCGCCCGGCTCCCGGACACACAGACGCGGCTGGAGTTGGGGACCATCCTCGCTGGGTCTGCGCTTCAGCGGCGACGCCCGACCGAACGTCTCTTTAGCGATGCCTTCCCCCTCACTCCGTGCGCGGCGGACCCTGCCTCCCGCTCCTTTTGTTGGAGACGAGCCCGGCGCCGTGAGATCGCAGTTTAATCTCTCTCCAACCATGGGAGGTGGGTGGGAGCAACACGCTCTTCTCAGCCAATTCCTCCACCGCCCCGGATGCCGGTGTTTCAACGGGGGGTTCGGGTGCCTTCGTCAGGCGACCGACCTGTTGGTCCAAGACAAGGGGAGAGCGTACAAACTCCGCACAGACAGCACCTGAACTCGGGTGAACGTGGAGCTGCAACCCCACATTCCACATCAGGACTGTGTGTAAGATTGGGAGCAGTGAGACGGAAGCTTATTTTGTCTCTGTGATTTAAGCCTTTCTTGGGGTGGGGGTAGGGGGTCCTTCTCTGACCACTTGCCTAACAATTAACCTAATCAGATGTGGAGTTATCACAATACAACAGTTCTCAACCTTTTTCTTTCCACTCTCGTCCCTGTGCCATTGGTGCTCTGTGATTAGTAAGGGATTGCTTAAGGTGGTCTGTGGGTGGAAAGAAAAAGTTTGAAGACCACTGCTTTAATCATCCCTCATTGACTCGTCATGTGCACGGTTTCAGAACTCCAAAGGAAATGGGCCAATGACAATGACAATGAAAGAGTTTATCCAAAACTATTATTAAACATTTATTTTAATAAGAAAAAGTTTAACATTACATATGTTGAAAGAAGAGAAAACATGCAGATGTTGTTGAAAATTTTCAATAAATATTTAGTTCGGCCCTCGACTTAGTCCAAGTTTTTAAGTTTGGCCCTACGTGAATTTGAGTTTGACACCCCTGCACTAAAGAGTCAACTTTATTGTAGAATAGCGGGGTCTGAGTAAAAATGGTTTGGACGTTTGTCAGGGCATATTTCCTTTGAGGGAAGAGCCCCACTGAACTGATACATGTGCATCTCCATCTTGATCATGTGACTATTCGGTTCACAGACAAAGTGGATGTATAAAGTTCAGGGCATGGACAAAGTGAATTCTCACTTGACTTTTTTCCAGAGTGGATGATTCTTGAGAAGAGAGAGAGATGTTTAAGGCAGGCATGGGGTGCAACATTTTCTCTCGGTGCTTTCCAGATCTGGAATGAACTGCAGAGGAAACTGTAGAAGCGGATACAGTTTTGATGCTCAAAATATGTTTGGACAGATATATGGTGTTAGGGTTAAATAGTATTTTATTCTCCCAAGTCATCTGTTTGTGGCTTTGTTTAACATAATTTTATGCTGTCTCCTAGCAACATCTTTGAGCCAGGGTCTTATGGCTTGTTTGAGAGATAAAGATGATCAGTTTAGTTTTTGTTCTGCAAAATGGAGGATCAGAAAATGTTCCAACATTCTTCTGTTGACTGTCTAACAATGTTTTAATGGTTTGCGATTTATGTATGTATATATATATAAAATGTTAACAGTGTTTAATATCATTCAATAAACATTGGAAAGCTCAACTTCAGTACAAATTTGTTTGAATGAGTCATAGACAACAAGCCACTATAAAGGAAAGTAATCACTACACATAGGAAGGGCTGAGAAAGATATGGAGCAAATAGGATGGGGATAAGCCATGAGATTCCAATCTGTCCGGTTTTTTATTGAAAAAGAGAGCACGAGAAACAGGAGCAGGAATAGGCCAATTAGACCCTGAGTCTGCTGTATTATTCATCAAGGTCCAATCTTCACATTTACATTTTCCACTCTCTCTCCAAACGCACTGGCTCTTTTGCAGTTCAGTGTTGATCATGAGAAGCGTATAAATACGGACATTAATCAGGTTGAGCGGTGAATGGCTTTAACTATCTGTCAGCCATTGCTGTTTCCACGCCTGGCCTCTTGTCTCCCCATTGTTTCCAACTCCTGCCCCAGCATGACTTAAAAACCCTGCTGATAATTAGGAAATCATACCAAAGCTGAAAGTTGGTACATACTGATTTTTACTCCAACTTGCAGCTGAATGCAGAAAATTGAAAGGGAACTGAAAATTATTTTTGGATGTGAAAGATGAAATTGTTGTTAGCTGAAACTTGAAGTAAACTTGGGTATCTTGGATTAAAATGGCTTTTGTGCAAATGATTCACTTTTTAACTGTCAACTAATTTTTGACTTCATGTAAAAGATTAACATCTTTTAGTTGTGAAGGGGACTACAATTTGTTGTCTTCTGTTACTTTCACTTGATGAGTTGGACCACTCACTGTATTAAATAATCATGTGAACATTACAAATGGGAGAGTAATGCAGGGAAAAGAGCTCCATAATGGTCCTACATTGATTAAATATTAAGAAAATTTAAATTTTACCAGCAAACCATGAGCAGATGTAATGAAGAACATATTTTCATTTTATTTTTTTGTGTGCCAATTTCAGTTACTGTGTCTTCAATCTTCCAACAGGGACTAATATCTAAATAAACGGAGATTGGTTCCAACATTTGCATAGGAAGCAAATAATTTCCTGAACATCTGACGAGTTTGCTCAGTATTTTCCTGCCAGAGATTCCCTGATTGGCGCAGCTAATCTTCATAGTCGCAAGAAATAGCAGAGGTGACAGATGGCCAAATTGCCTTGAAAGCTAACTGAGGTTTTAAATATAAATAGCAGAGGTAGCAGTGATGAATGCACAGTCCAAACAAAGGACTAGCCTGCCACAGCTAGTATAACATCTGTGGTCACTCACACCATTTTGTTTTACTTTGATCTGAAAAGCTTGTTGTCAGGGAGTAACCATGGTGAAGATCTCCCTAGGTGAGCAGCTGTGATTGTGCATATTGCTAAATGTCATGTTGTGACAATGAGATCTTCTTACAGTCTGTCATTTTCTTCCGTTAAATGTAGGCAGTGAAAGGACATGAATGAGATGTGTTGTGAGACTGTTAATAAAATAAGGACTCTGTCTTTAGTCACATTGAACTTATGTCCTGTCTTATTTTTGGAAATGATTATTCTTTTTTTATACAAGATACTAATCATTGAACAGTATTTACTGATAGGGTTTCACCCATTTTCTGCACTTTAATTCCATCATTCATAAAATAAAGGAGTTTTTATTTCAGGAATATCACATTTTTGAAATATTGGGCACCGTTCTGCTTCTGAATTTTTTAAATGGTTGTCTTACTAGAAATAAGGTAAACAGTGATAAATGTACAATTTCAATACATTCAAAAGGAAAACTTTAAAGCGTCTCCCATATCTCCTTTCTATGCAAGAAACTCAGCAAATGGCTTTGCAATTGTTTTATGTCCACAGTTTTTTTTTCAACTTTCACATTTTATTGAAGAGTTCAATTCATGTTGAACATATTGTAGGAGATAATAGGGAGTCATGCAGGACGCTACAGATGGAAGACTTGTAAGAAGCAATAAGGGAAAAATGCAATGTACACAAACTTCTCCTCTACAATTGATTTTGAACTCCTTTTCTGTTGAGTACTATTTGCAGAAATACACGAACAGGTTAGGTGGTTCATCCTTTATTTGAGCTGCATCCAATATTACTCTTGACAAATGTCTGTCAAATCTTATTGTGATATTCTGTCAAATTCAAGGCGAGTATTCATTTCAAGAGGGATAGAATTAAAAAAAAAGGAATGTAATTTTGAGACTTCATAAGGCACTTATTGTGAGCAGTTTTGGGCTCTTTAAGGAAAGATGTGTTAGCATTGGAGAGTATCTGGAGATGTTTCAGGATAATGATCCCTAGAATGAAAGGGTTATCATGTGAGGAGTGTTTGATGACTCTGGGACTGAACTCGCTGGAGTTTAGAAGAATGAAGGGGGGAATATCATTGAAACCTGTTGAATCCTGAAAGTCCTGGATATTGATTGGATGTGGGAGAGACTGGGACCAGAGGAGAGGTCACAGCCTCCAAATAAAAAAAGTGACCCTTTAGAAGAGAGATGAGGAGGAATTCTTAACCCAGAGGGTGGCAAATCTATGGAATTCCTTATCGTGGACAGCGGTGGAGTCTGCCTTTCGGTGCATTTAAGACAGAGCTAAATGGATTCTTGAATTGGAATAAAATACAGGGTTATGGGGAGAAGGTGTAAGAAGGTAGGGTTTTTAAAAAAATTTTTTTATTTTTCACATTATAAACCACATTGATCAAGATATATACATTTTCCTTTTCAAATATATACAGTGTCGTTTTCTCCCTCCCCTCTCTCTTCCCATCCCACCCTCCCTACCTCCCTTCCCATTCATTTAAAGTTCAGAATCTAAGATACATTAAACCCGTCAAACAATGTTGTCACTCAATAAAAATAAACAAGAAATTCCACTTTTCATTCTCTTCTCCTTCTGTCATTTTAGGTGGTAGATGTCCCCGGTAGGTTTTCTCTATTATGTTTCATGTATGGCTCCCATATTTGTTCAAATATTGTAATATTATTTCTTAAATTATATGTTATTTTTTCTAATGGAATACATATATTCATTTCTATATACCATTGTTGTATTCTCAAGTTATCTTCTAATTTCCAGGCTGACATAATACATTTTTTTGCTACAGCTAGGGCTATCTTAACAAATCTTTTTTGTGCACCATCCAAATCAAGTCCAAATTCTTTGTTTTTTATGTTACTTGGGAGGAAGATCTCTGGTTTTTTTGGTATATTGCTTTTTGTGATTTTATTTAATATCTGGTTTAGATCTTCCCAAAATTTTTTCACTTTCTCACATGTCCAGATTGCATGAATTGTTGTTCCCATTTCCTTTTTACAGCGAAAACATCTGTCAGATACTGTTGGGTCCCATTTATTTAACTTTTGAGGTGTAATATATAGCCTGTGTATCCAGTTATATTGTATCATACGTCACCTCGTATGTATTGTATTTCTCATAGTTCCTGAGCATAACTTCTCCCATGTTTCCTTCTTTATCTTTATGTTTAGATCTTGTTCCCATTTTTGTTTAGTTTTACCATTTGTTTCCTCATTCTCCTTTTCTTGTAGTTTAATATACATGTTTGTTATAAACTTTTTGATTATCATTGTGTCTGTAATCACATATTAAGAAGGTAGGGTTGAAAAGGACCATAAATCAACCATGATCCAATGGCGGCGGGCAGACCGAAAAGCCCAATTCACTCTTTGTGCCTTGTGATCTTTATTAATGCTGATTAAAAAAAAATTGCATTTACACTTCTGCCACGTTTTTGTAAAATCCTGGGAAAGTGCTTATTTAAAGTGGTGTGCCCATATAAATGGGTAACAATGATCTTCATGCTTGTTTCAAGCAGAATTAACAGAAATGTCAAAAATTTGGGGGTTTATTTTGCATTATGTTAAAAGTTGTGGCAATTTTTGTTCTGGGTTTCAGTGAACATTTTTCATTTTAGTACTAAAATTTAATAGCCCAGCACAAGGATTTGTAAGGACAAAATATCCATAGAAAATATGATGAGTTGAGTGTTTTTCTGTTGAATTTATGAGATGTTCATTTCTGGCTGTGCAGCATTAATTGCCCATCCCTAGTTTCCATTGAGGAATGGTGATGTGCTGCCCTCATGAACTGCTAAGGTCATTCTGTTGAAAGTGTTCTTATTGCAACAATGGATTGAGAGTTCTCAGATTTCAATCCAGCATCAATGAAGGAATGCTCCACTTTCCCTTGTCAGGACAGCGCCACTTCAAAGGGGACATGTACATGTGGGTGTTCTATCAACTTGCTACCTTTATACTTGATGAGTGGATTTTGTAGATTTGGGGCATATTGCTCCATTGCATTTAGTACATGCTATATACACTGCAGCTATGGTTTGTTAATATTGAATGACAGTGAAGTGAAATGTTGTTGAGTTTTCTGAGTATTTTTGTATTCGTACAAACAAGAGGAGACAATTCCATCACGTTCCTGGCCTAAGGCTTGCTGGTAATGGAAATGCACTGGAAAATCAAAAAGTAAATCACTTTCTGTAAATAATACAGCTTATTCACCACAATTTACAGCCACTTCATTTACATGGCCGGTCAGTGGTGATTCCACAGGACATTGATGGTGGGGGACTTGGCAATGGTAATGTTGTTCAATGTCCATGGTAAGTAGTTTCTCCCTTACTGCTCTGTTCCCTGACATATGCAACTGAAATGTTCCTTGCCCCATATCAGCCCATCCGTGAAAGTTCTCCAAGTTTTCCTGTATGCAGGTATGGGAACTTTTGTGCCTGCCTTAACCAGGAGACATACATGCAAAGGAGCATGTGATTTTCATTCTCCTTTCATCGAGGAGGCATTTCCAGTTCTCAAGCACTGTGGAGTTACATAATTATCACACAACTAGCAAGCCTGTTGTATTGATATCAGTTTGACAACTGGATAACTTGAACCCTATGAAAATCAAACAATTTCTGAACTGATTGTACTAGATATTGTACTGTTGTACTAGATATTTGTACATAATATTTTTTCATTTTGGACCTATTTTACAGTCATCCAGCCATTTAATTAAATGGTGTTGCCATTTAATTGATCTTCCAGTCAGTGCAGCGAACATCAGAAAAGGGAGCAGGAGTCGGCCATCGAGCCTGCCCCGCCATTCAATGAGATCATGGCTGATATGATGATAGGCCTTTTCCCCATCTTTATTAATTCCCACTTTGTAAAATTCTGTCCAACCTTGTCTTAAATATATTCACTGAGGTAGCTTCCCCAGCTTCTATGGGCAGTGTATTGCATAGTTTCATCTCCCTTTGGGAAAGCAGTTCCTCCTCATCTCCATCCTGAAATGGAATGCAAGCATGCCTACCTTGCAAAGCTGAATATTCCAATGAAAATACATGTCTGCTTTTCATGCCCCAGATGAATTCGATCACTGAGGAGCATTTTATTCTTGGTTCATGTCTTCATTAGGTTGAGTTAGGACCAACTGGAAAAATGGGTGGCAGATGGAATTTAATGCAGACAAGTGTGAGGTGTTGCATTTTGGAAGGACGAGCCAAGAAAGGACACACACACAGAGGAGTGTGGTAGGGCACAGGGATCTGGCAATACAGGTACAGAGGGATCTGGAAATAGAGAGACATAATTCCCTGAAAGTGGTGTCACAGGTGGATAGCAATGTAAAGAGAGCTTTTTGGTATATTGGCCTTCATAAATCAAAGTATTGAGTAAAGGTGTTGGGATGTTATGTTAAAGTTGTATAAGACATTGGTGAGGCCACATTGAAAGTATTATGTGCAGTTTTGGTCACCGAATTACAGGAAAGATAGAAAGAGTGCAGAGAAGATTTATGAGGACATTGCCAGGACTTTAGGAAAGGGAAAGGTAAACAGGTTAGGACTTTATTCCCTGGAGCACAGAAGAATGAGGGGTGATTTGATAGAGGTATTTAAAATTATGAGGGGGATAGATCGAGTAAATGTAGATCGGCTTTTTGCACAGAGGGAAGGTGAGATACAAACCAGAAGACCTGGGGAAAAGTTTAGGAGGAACATGAGGGGAAACTTCTTCACACAGAGAGTGGTGGGAGTGTGGAGTCAGCTTCCAGCTGGTGGTGAATGCAGGCTCAGTTTTAACATTTAAGAGGAATTTAGACAGGTACATGGATAGGAGGGGTGAAGGTCAGTGAGACGTGGGAAAAAAAAGGTTCAGCACAGACTAGAACGGACGAAGGAGCCTATTTATGTGGTATAATGTTCTGTGGTTCTTTTTGGTTTAAAAAAAATTAGGAACTGAGAAATAAGGAGCATTACCATTTTTATATTAAAAAAATCTGATATCCCGAAAGGATTTTGACTCACTTTTTGACTGAGTGATGGTCAGATTCCATGAATGGAATCCAGAGTGAATGCTGATGTTATAAATATTAACGTCTGTCTTTTCAGTTTAGTTATTTGTGGCTGCTTTGGATACATTGGCAAATTTAGCCAATTGCAGAATTAGTGAAAACACAGGAGACCTGAAGGAACAGCTTATTTTAATATATTTAAGCTACAGGGTCTGTTTTTTAAAAATCATTTATTAAAATAATGAGCTCACGGGGGAAAAACTTTAAAAAATTGGCATAACTTTGAAGTTTTACAGCTTCAAAATGAAAATATATTGTTTTTTATTTAAGGTTTGTTGCCAATATCAACTAAATCCAAGAAATCCTTGCTTTATCTTGGATACAAAGTTGGAATACAGAGACTGATTGAGTAAAGAAGACTTCAAGTGGTGAACATACCCAGATTGTATTCCTAAAAAAGAGCTTCCATTCTGGTGAACTCTTTTTTAAAAATCAGATGAGATTCGCGAAGTCGATCAATAGCCCCATTCACTTTGTCCCAGTAATTAACTGTCAATATACTGGTTAATGTGCCAGTGTGAACGTTTGCGAATCGGCATGCAGGCGTCAGATCACCCTAGGAGTGGACTACCTAGGTAGGGTGTATCATCCCCGGGATCATTTGGCCGGTTAGCCCAGTGTGAAAGGGACTTGGAGTATCTAGGGAGATTCATAACAAAATTAATGCGTAAAGAGAGAAACGTAAAGTTATGAAGGCAATAAAACACATCGGCGCACATTTTATAAAGTCCATGGGAAAGTCACACAGAGAGAGAGAGAGAGAGAGAGAGAGAGAGAGCGGGCGGACGGACCTGCCCTCCCAGAATTCTGTGCAGCAGAGAAATCCCTCCGAGTGGTGTGTGCCAGACAGAATTCTGAGAGGGCAGGTCCGCCATCACTCTCTCTCTCTCTCTCTCTCTCTCTCTCTCTCTCTCTCTCTCTCTCTGTGATTTTCCAACGGTTTTTAAATTGTGTGCCAATGTGTTTTATTGCCGCTACCACTTTCCCATGGTCCTTTATAAATTTATAAAGGTTTATATAGGTCAGCACAACAACAGAGGCTGAAGGGCTCATACTATGATGTTCATAATGCTTAATTATGTTATCATTAGGCATGATTAATTTTGTTTTAATACATGTTCATTCGGATGTATCACTCAGAAGTAACCAGTAGAGTATAGGCACCTCCCTCCCTGGAAATGCCTTCTGGTGAGTGTGAAAGGACGGAGAGAACCGGTTAACAGTGGTCTAGTATCCACAGCCAAACTGGCTTCCTGAAATGGTTCATTGAACAGTAGTTTATTGGTTAGCCAATGTGAAAAAGGCGAATGAAAACACTTGATTTATTAATTTTAGTTTCATCCTGAAATTAAAAATAATTGTTTTTCTTCTCAGGAACTCATTAATTTTATGTATGTCAAATAACTAAAATGTGGAGAATTCATCTGTAAAGACTCACATTCCAATCCCATAGCTGTCAGATAAATATCTCTGATTAGCTTTCAATCTATGAATTCAGCCTTTCTTTTCTCTTTTCTGTCAGCTTTGTTAGCACAAAATTAGGCACCATATTTTGTAATGTGTTTCCAGAATTTATAAAAAATAATGCATTTGTAAAAATTGGTTAAGAATGGGCTAAAAGCAAAGGGAAGCAACAGTTTTTGTTGAAACCTCTTTGAAATATTTAATGCCAAAAATGTGTATTCAAAGCTGCCTATGATGGGGTGGTTTTTGAGAGACCAAAGCTTTCTTTGAAACTTGAAAACAGAAAGACGAGAGCATACATACGTTGAACATCTACTGTAGCGAATGCAACCCTTACTTACAACATCCCTTGTCTTGAGTCTACAGTTAAAAACAGCTTCAAACATGAAAAAAAAAGCATTTGTGGATTTCACTGTGAATGTATACATGTACAGTCATGCATTTTTTAATGTCTATATGTCCTGTGAAATAGGATGTTATGCGATGTGGATGTTGTGCGAACACCCTATTCTTCTTTGGCTTGGCTTCGCGGACGAAGATTTTTGCAATGTAGGGTACCTGTATTGACTAAATAGCCAAAATACTGTACAAAAAAAGCCCGACTGTAAAGGTCTTAGGTCGGGAGACTTACCTCCTTGAATGCACTGTGGCTGGCTCCAAGGTGCTTCTCGGAGAAGGGTAATCAGCGGAGCACAGCATTCCGCCACCTCGCATGAATGTAATGCCGCTGCAAGCGGCGGGCTGATGATGTCGCGGTGACATCATCAGCCTGAGACGCAGGAGCAGTATTTAATAGCCTTTATGACGGTGCATGGGATTTCTGCCTGGAGACTAAGATTGGCTGCAAACATTGCAATCATCTGTTTTGCCTGCTCTGGGGCCACCATGATCCACTTTGGGCTCTTTCCACATCAGCGCATATGAATGACGTCAACTCGGCAGGCAGTGCTACGCTACCAGTTGCCTCGCCTCCATTGGCTCCCGAGGGCGCTATGAGGCGCTGCTCAACATGAATGCAACGCAGGAGCAGCCTTTTAGGGCTGCTCCATGAAAGATAAGTTTATATTATCCCTCCAGGCAGAGGCTTGGCATGAAAAGGCCCAAAGAGGATCAGGATCATCTAAATCACTGTTCTCAAGTTCCTCATAGTGTTCCACTGGAAGAGCGCTGCGTGTGTTCGTTACGTCCGCTGCATCCCATTCTCCCATCAGGATTTCTGAACTCTATTATAACCTTATGAGACCACGGACACGCGTGGTCAGACGTTGCCCAAATGGACAATATGCAGCATATGGACTATTTCATTTGTATTAAATCTTAATGCAAGAAAATTTAGTAAATCACATTTGTTTGAAACAAAGTAATCTAAATCTCCAAACATGTGGAGGTCTGTGGCCATGCCTTTTAAAAAAAAAAAAAAAAATAAATCTTTTCCCTCCTTTCTCTGGCCAAAAGACCAAACAGATAATACGTCCCACTGTTGTAACCAAAGGAACTGGTAACAGAAGTCCCACGTGATGTATTGACTGATTTGACTTGTGACCCTGGACATCATGCCATGTGCCTTCCTACTTCACAAGGCTTACTGATACCTGGCACAGACAGCAGAGCATGTAAACCCAGTCTTCCATGCCAGCGTTCTCAACATTTTGTTTCATTGTAATGCTTCAAGTAAATGTGATTTTCTTTGACTATAATTATTGGGCGGCGAGGTTGGCGTGATGCCATTGCAGCGCCAGTGATTGGAGCTGTGGTTTGAATCCTGCGCTGCCTGTAAGGAGTTTGTATGTCTCTGTCGGTTTTCCCCGTGGGCTCTGGTTTCCTTCTATCATTCAAAACATACCAGGGGTGTCATGGTGGTACAGACTTGTGGTCCAAAATGGCCTGTTATCATTCTGTATGTTTAAAAAAATGTATGCTGTCACAGCAAAATCCACAAAAGCTTACTTTTTTCATGTTTTTAGGTACCTTTATTAAGTTCATTTTGAAGCTGTTTTATTCTCAACTGTGGCCTTGATGGACTCCACACAAGAGATGTTGTAAGGGTGGAAGCATTCGCTACAGTAGGTGTTCGACGTGTGTCTGCTCTCGTCTTTCTGTTTTCAAGTCTCAAAGGAAGCTTTGGTCTTTCAAAAACCATCCTATCAAAGGCAGCTTTGAATACACATCATTGGCATTAAATATTTCAAAGGAGCTTCAACAAAAACATATTCTGATTTATTTTGTTGATCATATTAAAACAGCAGGCAGACTTCAAGATAAAGACATTCAGACCATTTACTCCCTGTTTTCCATGGAGCCTCCTTGGATTTTATTGTTGAAATGCAGTTCATCTCAGAGGTGCTGTACCTTGCTGTGTATACGCAGTGGATGACCAATTTCCTGCATTTACAGTGTGAAACTGATTCAATCAGACATTTGTTGGCTTCCTGTCACACAGATTTGTACCACAGTGAAATCCCTGTTATCTGGAATTCAAGCAACTGACAACTGGAAAAATAATGAAGGAAAATAAATAAATTAAAATAAAATAAATAAGTTTAAATAAAATTTTAAATAAAAGTTTATAGGCGTTAATGTGCCTTCATCATATTGTCTCTATGTTCAGGCTCAAGGAGAGGTCTTCTGATCTATGGACTCCCGGAAACTTGAAAATACTAACCCTCTCCACCTTTGTCCCAATCATGTGGACAGGAAATTTTAAATTAAAAAAAAACTTATTTAGATACACAGCACGGTAACAGGCCATTTTGGTCACGAGCTCGTGCTGCCCAATTTACAGCTAATTGACCTACAACCTCCAGTGCGTTTCAAATGGTGGGAGGAAATTGGAGCCCCCAGGGAAAACCCACGTAGACACGGGGAGAATATACCAACTCCTTGGGGATATCTTGGGATTTGAATTCCAGTCCCAGTCGCTGGCACCGTAAAGGTGTTGCACGAACCACTATGCCAACCGTGCGTGGTCCCGTGGAAAGATGGAGGCATAGCCGAAGCCGCCGTAGCAGCAGCACTGCCACTAGTGCAGACCCCTGAGGAGCGGAGATGCAGCTCGACCTACAGTCAGACTTGGTCAGAGAAAGGGAAGCAAGAGAGTCACTGAGTGTCCGAAGCTCCACTTGGAAAGGTCCATTGAGGGAGCTAACAGTGATTTTATTTGAGATCTGGCGATCCCGGGGTCTATTCCCAAGATGGTGGCGCCTATTAATCAGCAGCTGGCCACGAGAGGCTGCAGGCTCAGGGGAAGGAGGCGACTGGAGCGGGGAACCACAAGTTTGGAAACCCTCATCCCCCTGTCTGAGAAGAAGAAGCCGAAGAGACAATCCATGGGACTGTGAACACGGAAGTGGACCAGTGAGGAGGCTCTGCGGCTGAGGGACCAGTGGAAGCGGTGGGCTGCTGGCAACTCGAGGTGCGAAACCGACAGAAGCTGTTGGCTGCCAGAGACTGGCTCGAACTGGCCGGAGGAGTACCAAGTATTAGAACCGTGATGTGAGGGGGTGCCGAAGGGTCCCTGACCATGTCAGAGGTTCAGGTTTGGACTTGACTCTGATTGGCTGCAGAAATCTTGGAGGCGAATCTATGGACTCAGTGAATCGGTGGGGGGGGCAGGGGGGGGATTCTCTTGCTTTTCTTTCTCTGACTATAATAAATTAAGAGATGCTTTGGCAATTTTGGCCAGCGGCGAATCTGTGCCTTGCAGCAGGAGAAAAGGAATTTCATGTAATAGGACACTGTTTTATTACTATCACAATAAATTGAATCTTGAATCCTTCGGCCTCCCTTCCCTGAAATTAATAATAAGCTGTTTGGTCTTGGTGACGTCGAACAGCACTTGTTCGGTTATATTTTCCAAGATCAGCTGCTGTTTTGCAATTTGTCTGAGCTACCAGTTCTTCCAATTAACTCCAAATACAATCCAAATTCAAACTTTTGTTTTGTGCAAGCAGTTCTGCAGCAGAAATTAACACCTTGAAACAGATTTGATCTTCACTATATGTGGAGAAAGTCTAACTCGAATTCCACATCTAAATTCACTTGAATGTGTCCTTGAATTAATCTTGAGAGCTTTACCTTGAGATATTACGGAACATAATATTAGGAGCATACCAATAACTGCTCATTTGTGCTTTCAGAACCAGAATCACGTTGATCGTCAAGAACGTGTCATGGAATTTGTTGGTTGGTGGCAGCAGTATGGTGTAGAGGTTCCATAGGTTCATTATCCATTCAGAAATCTGATGGTGGAGTGAAAAAAGCTGGTTTTGTAACATTGAGTGTGTGTCTTCAGACTTTGGTGCCTCTTTCCTGATGGTAATGAGAAAAGGGCATTTCCTAGATGGTGAAGGTCCTTGATAGATGCAGCTTTCTTGAGGCACCGCCTTCCAAAGATGCCATTAATGGAGTGAAGGCCAACACCCCTGAAGGTGCTAGCTGAGTTTATAACCCCCTGTAACCCGTTCCTGTCCTGTGCATTGGCACCTCCATACTTGACTTCTTCCCCCACTGCCATCAGATTCCTAAACAATCAATGAACCAAAGACTCTGCCTTACTTTTCATGCACTATTATTCTTCTCATCATTTTATTAATTTTTTATTGTAATGTCGGTAAGATGGTGATAATAGGTACATTTGCACTCAATTTATTGGTCATCATTTGGTTCGAAAAAGACACGTTGTTTTGCATTTCTTCTGTGGACACAAAGGTGACTTTGCAGTTCCAGTCTGTAAGTGCAGAGTCTAGTACAATGGGGGCACTGGAAGTCCAGTTTTTTAATAACTGTGGCTGCTGCTTTGTGACGCTGTTCATGGCTTTCCATCAGTTTTTGGCAGCGCCTATTTTCAAAACCGGTGTAGGTTTCATAGCACGAGGCTCGCTCGCCAAGGGGATCTGTCAGCAGTTGCAGCTTCTAGATCTTTTGCCAGAATGTCACAGTAGCATAGGGTTTCCTTCACGGCGTCCTTATAAAACTTTTTTTTGCACTGTGTGATGCTGTCGCAAAGCACCGAATTTCATGACTTGTTCATGATGATTCTGACAGAGATGCAAACAGTCAGTTTTGATGTGAGAAATGCCCAGTGCTAACTTCAAAGTAGCCTTTGCAATGCACTGCTGCCATAAGGTTTACTTTGTGGCTGGTTTGTTAACTATGGATGGCTGGAACAAATTATGTTTTTTTTCTATTTATGCTGTTGATTCTTTTGTGAGACTTCACTAACTATCAAGGCCAATTTCCTTTGATACCTGACATCATTTCTATTGCCTCTGGGTGTATTCTGCATCACTGAATGAAAGTAAAAGTAAATTGTTTCCAGCTCGGTAATTCACAGCAAACTTTAGATAAAGATGCTTTGGAACTTGAAGGACAGCAAGTAATATGAAGGCTAATAAATTGGATTGCAATACTTCACTCTGCTGTGCTCTGAGAACAATTAATAATATATGTAAATTATTGAAATGATAATGGTGAGTCGCAAAATATTTAATGCTTTTATGAATTTGGGATTTCCCCCAGTCTAAATGCTGGAGAATCTCTGCAAGACAGGGCAGAGAGCTAACTATCAGCTATTTCTTTTCGAACTGTTGGCTCCAGTCAACAAGATCTGGTCCAGTGAAACATCCAAAACCATGTAACAAAACTATTCACAAATAAATACAGTAGCTTACGCAGTATGATGCTGAGAAATGGCGTACAGATGTCATAACCAATAGTCAAAGGTCTGGTCAATCACCTTGGTTTTAGGGTGACTCTTAAAAGGCAGAGGGAGAGGGAATTTAAAAAAGAAATTCCAGAGTTTAGGGCCAAGGCTACAAACCACATCAATTTGTGATGGAGGTGCATGAGTTTCTTTTCCCTGTCCCCCACCTCTCACCCTCTTCCCAAAGCTTTGATTCATTCTGGATATTAATCATAACTTGTCATTAAAGGACATAGAACATTGCAGCACTGTACAGGCCCTTCATCCCTCGATGTTGCGCCGTCCTATATATTCCAACCAAAAATCCAATCCCTGCCTAGCTTGTACCCTTGATGTCTCCCCTAAATGTTCCTCCTTGTTTAGCATCACTAATTTAGAAAAACATCCCCATGTTCATGATAGTTGATGTGAAGTTTTGATCACTCAATGAAATTCACTACTTTTTAACAGGTACAGTAGAAAACGTTTCAAGTCATCTGAGCCAGCTCCAAGAATCCTTAGTTAATCTCTTGTGTAAATGATGTGGTATAGTCGTGCAATGCAAACTCTGAACTTGTTCATTGCCAGCCCTTGAACTATGAAAGTCCGACCGTGGATATGCATGGATATTTGAGAATATCTGATTAAAAAAAAAAAATCACATATCTGTTAAACAGGTTTAATTTAAATTCGGTGGATTTAATCAAGCCTAAAGCATTGTTATGTTGAGATGTGGGATATTTGAGTATCACAAGTTTCATAAGGTGCGTTCAGATGGCCAGAATACCCGAACGTAAAGCCGCCAAAAATACCCGAATGTGGCTGTCGGGAGGCCACCTGAAAGTGGAGAATCTGGCCCCGAGGTATAACCTCTGGCTTGGAGCGCTCCCCCTAGGCACCTGAAAGCAGCAAGACAAAGCGGCGAGCAGCTTTCAGGTGCCGAGTCAACTGGCAACCTGCTGACACCTACCCTCCCCGCTGCCAACACTTACCCTCCTCACTGCCTGACAGCCCTCTGGCGCGGGACTACGGGGCTGGGGCAGCTGGCGCAGGACTACGGGGCTGGGGAAACTGGCGCGGGACTACGGGGCTGGGCTGGCTGGCGCCGACTACAATTTGCTGCTACAAGATGCTCCATAAACAGGTCATGACTACGGCCACAGTCCACAGGAGATGGCATTCGTTCAGACACAGCTCTCCTTCAGCCGGCACGTTCAGGTGACAGAAAGGCGTCTTCTCCGTGGCCACCTGAATGTCCCAGCTGCACTCCCCCAGCTGTGTCTGCCGGCACATTATCTGCGTATGAGCACCTGAAAGCGGCCTTTCCTCAAATTAAGACATATGTGATTTGCAACCATTCGTACATACAACCGAAAGGAATAACGGCTGCGTGTGTACAATGGTGACCGTCTCTCCTTTGCCAATTGGAAAGCGCAATAAGCTCGCCCAAGAACATGGCGAGCAAGAGGAAAAATCCATCCCCTGCTGATAGATCTGGAAAGAAGCTGAGGAAGATGCTCGATTTGGAATTGGAAATGACTTGATTTACGACTTCTACATGCCATGCTGACGTACTTCCAACTTGCGTCCATTTTGCGATATGACCGGTCGGTCAGAACGGAACTCGGATGTGTGTCCTGGAATAGCTGTATTGTTTAATTTCATTTGACCAATCCAGAATCTTTGAGTCGTTCATCATGGAAATAGGTTCCTCAGTTCACTGAGTCTGCGCTTACCATGAATCACCCATTTACAGCAATCTTACATTTATCTAATTTTTATTCTCCTGCATTCTCATCAAATGCCCCAGATTTTATGATTTACCTTGGGACAATTCTTAGCAGTCAATAAATCTACCAAGCTTTGGGCACGGGGGGAAATCAGAGCACCCGGAAGAAACCCATGCAGTCACAGGGAGAACATGTGAACTTGACACAGATAACCCCCAAGGTCAGGAATGAATCTGGGTCTCTGGAGCTGGAGGTTGTAACTGTATCAGCTGTGCCACTGTTCATGCCATTGATGGAGTGATGCCCTTTCACTGCAGTGATACAAACACACACAGATATAAAGCCATATCGTTAACAAAAATTGGAATGACAAACATTCCTCAACCTCTTGATTATAATATCTTCCATCGAAGATATCAACTTTCTTAAAAAGAAACACTAATTATAATTTTTGATTTTTTTTTAAACTCCACCCGTGCACTCTGTTGTTTGGCATTTGGGTAAAATCAGGATGACAAGAAATGCTAATTATTTCATTTTAAAGAAAGTAGAACTCATTTACGATGTATTTAAGGGTATTGAAATATGCTAAAGGCAATTTAGTTGCCCCCGGTCCCCAGCCCACTTCTTCCCCTTTCCCCCAGAGACACATAAAATTAGATTTTGGAAGAACTTTGCCTGACCTCACCACAGATAACAACTGAATCCACAGGGCTTGTTGAAAGTATCCATAGATCTTTATGCAATGGATTAGATTTTTTAAATACTGTTTGGAAGTTGCAGATTGGAATGCTGTTTCTGGAAGAAATTTGCTTTTTATCGTTCCATGTGCTGATTTGCAATGTAATGTGACACATTCACTTTATGTGAATTATGTTGATTTGTGTACATGGAAATGAAAAAGTGAGTTGTCGTTTGCTTGTTGTTGTAAACCACCATTTATTGGTTGATCCTATATGGGAGGTTGCTATCTGATTCCATGAATTTTGTGTAACAAAATGTTTAGATTTGGAAGCACTGACTGCTCTTTTCTAACTCTGTGCTGCCACTGAATGGTTCATTAATGAAACTACGAGATTCGTTTATTTTAAATATTTTTGCACGAGACGTGAGATAGTTCCACCTGGCTCTTCATTTAGCATTTATAAGCAGCATGCATGTTTACTGGGAATTTTATCAAGCCCCATAATATCTGTATTGAAAAACTATGCACAGAACGAAGTCCAGCCTATTCAATCATGTTTTTGTGGCTGAGGAAGAATTTATACTATTAACAGCTAAAGGTAAAACATAAACTCTGATTAAAATACGACTTTTGACTACAGTGCGGAATTCACGAAAATATTAATGTCAGGTGCATTTGTATGGTTTAATCAATTTCACAGGGAACCTCATTGGAAGAGATCAAAATAGTTCACTGAAGAGTTTCTTTTAAACCTTCCACATTGAATGATAGTTCAGAACAGGCAATTTAAAATACAGTACTCACATTCAAGAGCATAACAAAAAGGAACAGAAGTAGGCCTTTCAAGTTTGGTATGGCATTCAATATGTTATGGTTGGTTCAGTGTCTTAAAGCTGTTTTGACATCATTCCTCATATCCTTTGATTTCTTTCGTGTCCGCAGTTAATTGAAAGTTTCAAATGATTATAATCAGTGTGTACATTTGCAGCTTTAAAATTACTCCCTGCTATTCCTTTTTTTAACGTTTACATTTTTTATTTACAGCACGGTAGAAACCGATTCTGGCCATTTAAATCTGTGCTTCCCAGTTACACCCAATTTAACCTACAACCCGTTCTTTTTGGAGGGCGGGAGGATACCCACGCAGTCACGCGGAAGAACGTACAAACCCCTTACAGACAGTGCCTGATTTGAAACTAGTTTGCTGGCACTGCAATTGTGTTGCACAAACTGCTACTTACTTCAATAGTTTAAAAATGTGTAATGTTCTGAAAAGTTCAAATGTAATAATACTGATTATATCATTTACAGAAGCAATGTAATATTCTTTGGTTGCAAAATATAAATCACAGTTGGGTGCACAGTGCCACATCCAGCCCTGGTGTACAAAATGCAATTAAAATACAATAAAATCTCGTTAGAACGTGGTAGTTGGGGTCCAAGATTTCATACTGTGTAATAGCTGAGTCACGGAACAGATGCATATATGTCAGAGCGCCCACAGATAATCAAACCCAAATATTACCAGTTTTTGAAGGATCCACTCTTGATAACTAACAATTTCCATGAAAGAAAGCAAGCACATTCTTTTAATATTGGAATTCTGAATTTACGGAAAAATGGAGTTTTTCCCCAATATTAACTTTCAAAATGACCACTTAACAGGAGCCGCCATTACAGATCAAAGCAATATATAACATGGTTCCCTTTGTCATCTTGATCAAAGAAATGGATTTTGAGGGCAAATCTGTCAAACCCATCCTTTTTTCCATCCATCTATCAAAATTTGCAAAGTTTGAGGTCACAGACAACCGCACTATAAGCAATTCGGCGGATTAACGAATCGCGTTCTAACGAGGTTTCAGTGTAATGAGTAAAATGTGGTCACTTTTTTCCGCCCTTTTACTATCTTCACAAAGGTTTCATGCACGAACCCAGAATCAAACCAGAGAGTGCCAAGAACTACATCCATTCACTTCACTGTTATGGAAGTTCTCCTCTTGGCAGGCAATTTGCTTTTCTCTGTTTTGGTCTTTGCCTGAGGTCTGCAGGGGACCTATGGTCTTTACCCCAACACCTTAAACTCCATTACTTCATGTAATAGATCATAACTCCAGGCCTGAAGGCTGTGGGTGCCAGGACATTTGGAATTGTCAAGATTGATCTTAATGGTTTTTGTAATGTAATGGTTTCATGGAATATAGAGCAGAGGCAGGAAAATTGAATTGAGATGTAGATTGGGGTCATCATTTAATTGATTGGTGGAACAAACTTCGCAGTTCGAACGAGCTGCTCTGATCTTAAAGTTGCATTTTATGCCATCAAAAGAATCTTAACAATAAGTTCACGCTCCAATTTAATGTTCATGGACATTCATGTGCCTGTTTTAAACAACTGTATCCAAGTGACAAATTACTCTGAAGTGGTGTTTTATGGGGCTAATTCATCTCTTTTGGATTTGTAATTTTGTTGTAAACATGTGAATTAGAGAGACCTGTCATCTAAATTATTTCTTTGCTGAATCCATTGTTCCATCACGTTTTGTGGTTGATGTGTAAGATTTGAAACTATGTGGCCATGTTAATGGATTTGTCTCATCTGAATATGTCAGTAAATATTGTGTGAACTTGTTGTGCATTTTGATGAACTTCTCTGGAAATGATCAAAGATTTTTTTTATTATGTAAGCCCCAAATACTTGCTCATTTTTTATGAGCACAGTGCAAAAGGAAGTGCTAATATTGTTCCTTTTATAATTTCATTTATTTAGCCTGCTGATGTTTAACATTTCAGAGCAAACGGGACCATCTGCTAATGAATGTCAAGTGGTACTATCGCCAATCCGAGGTGCCTGATTCAGTCTACCAACATCTAGTTCAGGACCGACAAAATGAGAATGGTGAGTGCTGCAGTGCTTATTATCATGACAAATTAAACCTTTCTCTGTGACTATCTTCTCTTAAATTGCTTCTCTTTAAGATCATTGTTTTACTCATGGCAGTGGTTCTATGTTACATATTTTTTTTTCTTGAGATGTATTGTCTTCATGCATACATCTTTAATGTATAGACAGTAAATTTGTGATTCTTTGGGAGGTGGTCGGGGTGGAATTGATATTGGGGACAGGATAGGCAAGCTTTATTCAGAGACAACACAAATGCATTTGACAGCGGGAGCTTTCGGCGTTCGGAAGAATTTTGGTCCATGACAAATTTCTCGATATGTCCCAGATTAACTGTTCGGAACATGAGAAGTCCTTATGATTTGTAACTCCCCAAAAAAATCTGCTGGGGCAAACTGCATCAGTGGGAGGAGAAGAAGGATTAATGTTTTGGGCTGGAACCCTTCATCAAGACAGATTGAAGCAGATTGTTTTTTTGTTCCGGTTTCCAGCACCCTGTAGTCTCTTGTATTTCATAATCTGTAACTCGAGAATATCTATAATTATTAAATATGCTAAAATCTGATGTAGATTATATTTTCAAATTATTTCTGTGCACACAAACATGGATGAAAAATAGGGGACCAGTTTCCTAACCGCAGCATCACACTGATTAATCTGATCTGTATCATAGTCTGAATGTCCAAGGATATTGCACTTTCTTTCAATCTTCCCAGACTGGAGCAAGGGAAGGCAGTTTATTGTTCAGTGACCCTGCTGTCATTCAGTGGCCCCATAGCTTGAGATGAAGAACCTTGGAGTTTAAGCAGGCTGCTTTCTTAAAATTTTCATCCTCTTTTTAACACTTTCCCTCTGTTTTTTGCAATATTCATACATGATTTATCTTTACTTTTTGTGTTCTCATTGATTGGATGAGTGCTGACAAATCGACTGACAATTCACCACTGTTCTCTGGAATTAACGTTTATCAGTTTGAACTAGACATTGGAGAATGTTCTTTAAAGATTTGTATCAGCCACTTTTACTTTACGTTGGTCACAGCTGAAGTTTCTTTCTGGAAACAATTTTATTCTTTGATTCGCAACCCCATTTGGCTGCAGAATTTTTTTGATGCAGCTCCAACTGGCGTTTGTAACAGTAGTGAGCCATCAGCAGATATTTTAGTATGAAATCACTGATTCTTTCCTCTCCTTGAGGACAAGCAGCAAAAAGGAGAGTGATGTAGCAATTATACTAAACTGTGGAGCCTTTAAACCTTCTTCCAACCTGTAAGTGTGTGCTGACATTTATTTGCATTATGCTTGAAGTCTCAAGAGTTGATGGACCCCAAAATGGAGTGAATTAGTGAAAGGCCCAAACACCCTCCAATCTTCTAACAGAGCCTTTATTCCCTGGCTTCTGGAATATTGAAGGCTTTCATGTTCCTTTCCCATAAAATATTTTTGACGTTTCTCGGCTTTACCTTGTCTCAATTTCTCCTTTAGTTTCTGGTGTCATTATTTGCCAGGTATCTTTGCCTATATGGGATTGTTGCCAGTCAGATACCAATACACAGCCAGTTTCGGCATCTGAATTCTTATCAAAGATTCCTGTGACGTTCATAGAGTTACCACAGAACTTAAGTGACCCAGGTTCAATTCCAACCTCTGGTAGTACCTGGTGTTGAGTCAGCATATTCTCCCTGTGACAGTATAGGTTTCCCCTCAGTACTCTCTTTTCCTCCCACATCCCAAAGAAATGCATTTATTGCTCATCATTAGAGACTGGAAGAGAGCGCCAAGGGGAGAGTTTATGGGCATGTGAGAAGGAATAAGTTGCAGGAAAATAAATGGGAAAATGGGACCAATGGGATTGCTCTTCGAGCCACAATTGATTTGATGTGCCAAATTCAAAATATAAAATAACATCCTCATGATGTGAGTCCCCTTTCAAGTTCATTTAGCTAGAGAATATTGTAAAAATGGTGCTCCTGACGGAGCTGCTGTAACAGCAATGCTGGTGCTAATGCAAACCTGGGAGAGTGGAGCATAGACACAGTGCTCCTCTGCAGGGTCCAACTGCCCGATCAAATGCTGATGGCTCCTTACAGCCTTGAAGCAGCCTGTTAAAGGAGCAGGCAGTGTTTTTGTTTAAAACCCTGCAAATGTGGGGCCTGTGCCCGAGATGGTGACACCTATGCTGGCAGAGGCTTTGAAGGGTTGCAGACTCTGGGGGAGCAATGGACCTGTGCAGGGCACCTGAATTGGGGAGAAATACCCCTTGTTGAGAAGCAGAGAAGATGACCTGAGGGACAGTGACTATGGCAGACAACAAGCGAAGAACCCACGTCGGCTGCAGGCTGTTGGTGACATAGTCAGAAGACCTACACAAGCTGCAGGCTGCCAGAGAATGGCTCATGGGAACCAAGTATTGGAACCCAGATTTGAGAGGACATTGAAGACAAGAACAACTCCTTTTGGGCCTTGGGCGCTGAAGACTTCTTGCTTGTGTTGGAGGTTTGACTTACACGTCACATCCTCACCCAAGGACCTCTACAACACGTCTGAGCCCAACGTCTGCCGCCCGACAAGTTGCAGCTTGCAAAACAAGTTCCACAAAATGGAGGAACTTGGGATCATATGCAGGTCTGATAGCCCGTGGGCTTCCCTGCTACATTTGCTGCCCAATGACATGGGAGGCCGGAGACCTTGCAGGAATTACAGGCATCTCAACGATACTACCACTGCAGACTTCTACCCTATGCCCCACATACAGAACTTTACAGCTAATCTTCATGGGCCAGGATATTTTCTAAAATTAACTTGGAGACCTGTAAACCTGGAGTATGTGCCTAAGACCACTCTTCTTTGAATATTTGAGAATGCCTTTTGGGCTCAAAAATGCTGCTCGAGCTTTCCAGTGACTGATGGACGCAGTGGGGCATGGCGTGGACTTCCTTTTCATATACTTGGAGGACGACATACTTGTCTCCAGCCACTCCCACAAAGAGCACCTGCAGCATCTACGTTTACTCTGCCGTCACCTACAGGAGTTCAGGCTCACTGTGAACCCTGCCAAGTGCAAATTCGGACAGTCCTCTATCGAGTTCTTGGGACATCAGATCAGGAGCCGGGGCGTCATTCCATTGTCTAGCAAGATGGAAGCCATCCTCAAATTTGCAAGGCTTTGCTATCATTAAAGGGCTCCAGGAATTTGTGGGGATGGTCAATTTCTTTCATCGCTTTCTAGCCTCTTGCAGCTCATATGATGAAACCTCTCTTTTACCTCCTGTCCAGCAATGCCAAAGAACTCGGGTGCACAAGGAGATGACGGTAGCATTCCAGCAGACTAAAGATGCCCAAGAGAAGGCAACATTGCTGGTCCATCCACAAACAGATGCACCAACCGTCTTGACGATAGATGTGTTTTACCCGGCAGTAGGCTGTGCAGCTGTGGGAGTAGCGCTGGAGGCAAATGCGTGGTCACTCAGTGTCTCTGAAGGGACTCTCTTTTGCTTCTCTTCCCCTTACTGTGAGGGGCTCTGGGCAATACTTAAGGGAGTTCTTAGACTGCCTTACAACCAACAAACAAAAGGAAATTTTGTATAATATTACATTTTCTGCTTTATTTCCATGACAATAAAGGAATCTTGAAAATTATTTCAAGTCGAGATTGTAACTAGTGTCTTTTCCAACGGGTTTCTGCCTAGTGTTAACTCCAGTCAAAAGCAAAGTGCTGAAATAAAGTTGAAAATGCACGTCAGACATCATTTATGAAAACAGTTAAAAGTCTCAAATCAATGTCCTTGAAATGACTTCTGTTATTATTTCTCTCTACAATTCTAATGATTAGTGGTATTCTGCTAGGATTGGTATTGGGTCCTCTACCTTTCACGTTAAATGTTAATGATTTGGCTGACGGAACTGGTAACTTTGTAGTTTGTAAATGATATGACAATTTGTGGAGAGGCAGGTAGAGTTGAGGAAGCAGAGAGTTTGCAGAGGGACTTGGACAAGTTGGGAGAATGGACAAAGAAGTGGCAGATGGAACAAAGCCACAATCTAAAAGGGGAGATAATTCAAAAAGTGGAGCTCCAAAGGAACTTGGGAGTCCCAGAGCAGGATTCCCTAAACGTTTCACTTACAGATCCAGTCAGTTGCAAGGAAGGCAAATGCCATATTGGTCAGGATATATATGGAGTGTTGAGAGGAATTTTGGATCTCAGGAAGGACATGCTGTCATTGGAGATGGCCCTGAGGAAGTTTTCCAGAATATAAGAGGATCAACGTGAGGAGTATTTGATGGCTCTGGACTGTTCTCGCTGGAGTTCAGAATGATGGGGGGGTGGGGGGGGCGGGTGGATGGAGAGTGGTTTGGTATCTCATTGAAGCATCCAGAATACTGAAAGGCTTGGATTGATTGGATGTGGAGAAAATATGTGGAGTAGGGCTGAATAAAAGAACGTCCCTTTAGAAAGGAAATGTGGAAAAGTTTCTTCATTTAAAGGGTGGTGAATCCATGGATTTGTTGACACAGATGGCTGTGGAGGCCAATCCATTGAGTAGATTTAAAGTGGAGATTGGTCAGTTCTTGATGAGTAAAAGTGTCAAAGGTTATAGGGAGAATGCAGGAGAATGAGGTTGAGAGGAAAAATACAACAGCCATAATTGATCGACCAAACGGCCTAACTCTGCCTCCTCCATCTGATTATCTTATGGTGAATGTTGCTAAAGGTCGCAAATATTTAAGCAACTATACTTTTCATTGGGTCATGGTGATTCTGCAGCCTTTGAAGTTTCTTTCTTCTGGAGGGATAAAATAACACATATCATTAGTTGTAAAATTGCAACACCAAGAACTTTTGACAGCTGTGTAACCAGACGTGGAGCACACCTAAGCAATTTAATGCCCTGCTTATTACCCAGAGTAAAGTATAAACAAGATGAGTGCGGCTTTGTACTTCGTCCTAGTCAATTATCTAGGAAGAGATCTGTGGTTAGCTGAACAGGAAGGAAGATCTCTCATCCATGTATGGATGTGTTTGGGATAAATACGCTAAAGGAAAAACAGTGATTGACAAAGGCACGATGTGATAGAAGTTATATTTTATTAAGAGACAGAGAATCCCTGTTTCGTGAATATAAATTGCCCTGATAAAAGCCACCATTTCATCTTTTACAACAACATCGAATTGAAACTTAATTCTCTCATCATATCCAGTATATCACTTCGAAGCTCCTTTCGTTTTTGAAATTATTCTTCTAATACCTAACTTTGTCTTGAACTTGGGACTGAAAATTGTCAGAATTAAAAAGCTCAGATAGGAATTGGCAGATTTTGTTGCCTCATCTTTTTCAGCTAATAGTTTAATATTAATTGCTTTAGCACAGTTATTTAATATGTATTTGAATATATTCAGTTCCTGTGAAGGATAAAGCTAATTGGCAATATAATGTGACAGTGACTGAATCAACATTTAACTCTCTCACTTTCAGAATAACCTGCCTAAAGCTTTGAACTCTCCATAATCATGGAAATTCGAGAGGATTGTCTGATGCTCCTATATATTAGGCTGGCCAGATGGAGAAGAGAGGTGCTGTGGCTATTGGTGGTCACAGATTTAACTCAAGATTCCTTTATTGTCATGTAATCGTACAGAACATGTAATATTACATGAAATTGCCTCTGCTTACTGTAAGGCAGATAGAGATGCCATTAGTCTCACCCAGTGTCCCTTAACAGTAAGAGAGAAGGAGAAGCAAAAGGGAGTCCCTTCAGAGACTCCGAGTTTTATGGATTGTCTCTAGCGCTCCTGAAGTCTTCTGCCATTTCCCCCCCCAAATTTTAAAGCTCAAGGCTTTAAAATTGTAAATTTCCATTTCAGATCCTGAAGCAATCGCTACATCAAGTAACATGACACTTTTAAGTAGTTACTTTATGTGCCATCCACTTCTGAATGAAAAGATTTAATTTGTAAGTCATTATCATCTGCTCAAAAGATGAGTGGATTGTTTTCATTAGTCACCATATTGTGCACAACTGGGGAATAATGATAAAAGCAGTACATCCATGAGAGTCTTAAAAATTGTATTCTTGCTGAAGGACTCATTATTTCATTGACTGTCATTCTTGAGTGAAATAAAATTTCTCACTGTGGCCTCAGGGAGAAATCACAATTAAAATCTAATTATTCTGGGAGTGAAATTTCAACTAAACTTGTCACCAAATAAAGTATGGTGCATTGGTTAATGAGAACATCTGTTAATTTACTCTTCCTGTTCTATTTTTGAGTGATGTCCTCATGGTTCAGTATTCTTGTCAATGCTAGTTGCTAAATCATACAGGGTTTTTTTGACTGGAGGAATGTTTGAAAGTTTTTTTTCAATTGTCCTATTTTGTGAAACATAGTTGTTCATTAACGGGGGTCATGTGGAGAGATAAACTTTCAGACGTTAAAATGGAAGAGATGATGGTGTGCTCTTCACATCTGGTTGACTTGTAGTAATTGAGTGGTTGCTGCAAAGTTGGTTCAGATTAACAAGCAGCCATTTGATTACTTTTGTGTATTTTACTCTGAACAAAGCAAAGTTTGGTAAGAGTTTTTTGTACTGGACTTGTTCTGATGGTCGGTAAATAGAAACCTCAATACTAAGTAACAGCTTGAGCTGCAGAAGATTCTTTTGCTGTCGACAGAGGGACTTCTGCTTTGATGAATGGCCAGTTAACAGTTGCCAGTTGGCCTTAGATCATATTTTTCCAATTCCTTATTCTTCAAAGATTTAAAAATGAACCAGAATGGATATGCAAGAAGAAAGCCCTCTATTTTGATAGACCTTCCTTTTTATTACTTCTAAAAAAAATTGTGTATCTAAATATCTGCTTTTTCCTGACTTTTTTTTGAGACATTTCCCCAAATGATCATAGGCCTGTGATAACACTTCCTGGTGACGAAACATCAGGTGTGCTGAGAAAGATCAACGTGATCGGGCAAGGTTTAGGGCATCGGTTTTCAACTGGTTCAAAGTTAACATTTGTGAGAGTGATTTCCCCTTCAGCATATGTGGAGATGTCATTCTCCTCTACATTTTTCAAATTATAAAGCTAACAGCTTTAAAATGGTAAATTTCCATTTCAGGTTTAAAGTAATTTCATAGCTGAACAAAGATCACTTTAATTCAATGCAAACTGAAACTTGAACAATGATAGCTTGTGCTGTCTACCCCCCAGTCGTTCGCAGCCTTTTTCAGTCTAAGGGCCTGGCTTCTACCCTAACCTGCCATGGCCCACTAGTGGCAATGACTGAACAATATTTTTAAGTCAAAGGCTGCTCTGTAAGAAACACATTCTTCTCAAATTTAAGAGAAAGAGAAGCAAAAGAGAGTCCATTCACAGTCAGAGTGTCCATGGATTTGCCTGCAGCGCTCCCGCCGCCTCTGCAGCGCTCCCGCCGCCTCTGCAGTGCTCCCGACGCCTCCACAGTGCTCCCCAGCGCTCCCGCAGCCTCTGCACCTGCTGTTCCATCTCTTGGTAACCTGACCTCCAGATCCAAACTTCTGACATGATCAGGAACCCTTCAGTGCCTGAGGCCCTTTGGGACCCCTTCTTGCCCTCAGCATCCTCTTGAATCCCACCTCCATCCGATACCTGATTTCCATGCACCAGCCTGCATTCCATTCCTGTCCCCTGAATGCAAGTCATCCGCAGGCTGTGAGGGTCCCTCAGCCGCTGAAGCCCTCGCTGGTCCGCTGACCTGGTCATAGCCCTGGATCCAGTCTCTAACAGCCTGTGTGGGTCCTTCAACAGCAAGTTGCTGGGATGTATAATGTTTAAATGTTTAAAAGTTGTAAAAAAAAACTGTTGATTAATGGTCACTTTAAGGGACAGATAAATATTTTGTTGGGTGAATTTCTATTCAGGTTTCACTCAGATGCAGAACTGCCACCTCAAGGTCACGCAGTTGGGTTCTGTTTGATTTTTTTCCCCCTCTCTTTTTCATTTGACAAAACCTGTTATCATCACTCAGAAAACTTTCCCTTGGGGAACTGTTTGCTATGAGAATTCTATTATATGAGCATTTTTAACTTTTATCGTACACCTGAATTTTGAATAAATACTCATGAAAGTTACTTACGTAAATAATTACATTTCCTGTAGATTCTGGCCGTGAGCTTGTGATCACAGACCCAGTAATTAGGAGTCGGGAGCTCTTCATTTCGGATTACGTCGACACCTATCACGCTGCTGCACTCAGGCAAGTTTGAGTAATTCATTTGATAGTTTATTTCTACAAAGCAGTTTGATTGAAATATTAATTGGTTTTAACATAATGTTGTGATAATATGCTTTTCATTACAGAGGGAAATGCAATATCATCCATTTTTCTGACATATTTGCTGCCAGAGAGTTCAAGCCACGACCAGACCAATTCTTTTATATTCTGGGTTACAATCCAGAGACGAGGTAAGGAGGTGATATTGAAATAAAAAACTGAAGATGAATCAAAAATAAAGATAGAATTAAAACAGCTGAGTATTTCCAGCATTTTCTGTCTTTATTTAAGGAGGCAGTGCTCGTTTTGACCTGTCATGAACAACTGCATAAAACAACACAATCAAATGTAGAAGATGCCGTGACCTGTTTTTGTGACAAAGCAAATGAAAGGATGAGTGGCATTGTCTTGGTTATGAGCCAGTTAGCTCAACCAGCCATTCTGAACCTTTTTTTTGGGGGTTGTGGCCCCCCCTTAAAACATGGCTCAAAGTGGATGGGCCATCAGTCAAATTTTGGTTTCTTCCTTACTTCTACCAACTGCATTAAAAAAACATTAAAAAATGTTACTTGAGGTGAAAGAAAAACAAAATTTTAACTTAAATGTGTTGTGACCCCCGTTGAGAATGGCTGAGCTAAAATGATGAAGTAATGATAGAAAGGTACAGTACGGTATGGGACCTTCAGTCCACCACCTACCATATATAAACCAACTCCACATCAGCCAAACACTTCCTCCCTCACAGCCATAATCCTCTAGATTTTTTTAATATCGATGTGTATTTAAATAGAGTGAGTCTTTCAAAAGAAATCGATAGAATAGTTTTTTTAAAAGCTTCACTTTAAAATACCCATGCTTACTGCTGTCACATTATGTATGATGGGATTTACAGAATCACTTTCTCAAGATAGTGTACCTTTCTTTTTTTTTCCCCCCCTTGCTTTCATCAGGTCCCACACTGAATAAGTGAATCACTTAATTCCAAAATCCCATTGACTTTTTAGCATCCTGAGAGAAAGTGTTGTGTTCCAGGCTTCTTCATGCAAATTCAGGAGGCTGGGCATCACTGGAATCGGAAATTAAATTTGTGCTCCAGAACATATGTGTGGATGTACCTCAGTGTCTTCAAAAGTCTGTACTTTGAAAGTGGTTTAATATATTTCACTTAATTTTTTCTTTTTTGTTCAGTGATCTGAAAAGTTGATCTTGTGGAATTTCTCAACTAATTACCAATGAGATTTCTGTCCTCTTTAAGGCAGGATAATGGAACACAGTAATATATGACTTTTGCTACACATCTCCAGTATAAGACTAAAATAGAAGGACTGATGTTTATTGCTCACCAGTCATGAGAGTGATTGTAGCTCCTGAACATTGATAAGAGTATTGAAGTTTGCTAATTCGTGTGCTAACTTTCAATAACTTCAGTACCAATATATAAAAATGACCAAAGGGCCAAATTGAGTATATTTCAACAATTTAATGTGAGATGACTCTGGATGATTGTCTACTTTGACTGGATATGCTGTAAATAACTCATTGAAAATGCCTTGTCCCCCTTGCCCCAGCACTTTGTGAACATCATGTAGCTTATCGTAGTGAAATATTGCAGTTTAAATATATTTTACCTTCTGTAGTCTCTGGAAAGCTTATAAGGGTGACATTGATTTTATTGGTAAAAGTGGTCCCAAAAATTTGATTTTGAAAACTGATCTAAGTTGCCCAAGTCCCATTTAGCCTATCGTTTAAAAAAAAATGGATGTGTACACGTGAAGATTTGTCAGCAATGTACACTTTTTTTAAACTTTATTTATTCGTTCAAAAAACAAATAATATATGACATATACAGCAATTAAACATGAACATTTTTTTATATATATATATAAAAAAAGAGAAAAAAAGGATCTCCCCCCCCCTCCCCCCCTTCAGCCAACTCTCCTAAGGAGAGCCATAAAAAAAGAAAAAAGAAAGAATATTAAAAAAAGTTAAATATACATATTAAAATCTAATCAATATAAATTGAAATGTAAATATTCCGAGTATAACAACCACTTATTAATTAAAAAATTATAATTATCATGTGAAACATACATAATTTTTTCCATTATTAAACAATATTTCATCTCATTATGCCATCTATTAATATCAATCATATTTGTATCTTTCCACGTACTAGCAATATATTTTTTCGCTACGGATCAAGCTAAATATACAAAAGCAAGCTGAAACTTATCTAATCTCAAGCCTTTCAGAGTTGCAAACTACCCAATAAAAATACTGTTGGATCTAAAACTATTTTAGATTTATTAGTTCATTGATGGATTTGGTACGGCCTCCTAGTTGGGCTAAAATTGAGATGGCAAGTATTTCTGAATTTGAAATACATCAATTTTTGTTTAGGTGGAATATGAATTTGTTACAATAATATAATGTGCCTATATTAAAACATTTAATGAAGTTATGGATAAAGAAAAATAAAATGATAGGTTCTAGGGGTAAATTATTGGCTTTGACCGTTGTATAATAATCAACTTATTTCTTTTTCAATACATAATCAAAGTTTATTGCATTGGAGATTTAAAAGGTGTGAAAAATTTGGGAGATTGTTTTTTAAAGAGGGTAAGTTTTTATCTTTTAATCAGATGAGGAAAGATTTTGGTATTAATAAGAATTCTTTATTTCTTTATTATCAAATTCTATCTTTGGTAAAATGTATGTTTGATAGAGAGATGATTTTACCTAAAATGACTAAATTTGAGACTTTTCTTATGAAGGTACCAGAGAAGGGTTATATTTCATTTATGTATCAAATATTACAGGATGGTATGGATAAAAAGGGTTGGGATAGATCTAAAATTAAATGGGAAGCAGATATTGGTTTTATTTTTTCTGAAGAGGATTGGTTAGATATCTGTTATGATAGTCTAACTAGATTGATAAATGCACATTATGCAATGATTAATTACAACTTTTTACATCAATTATATTTGACACCTGAAAAATTTAAAAAATATGGTTTTCATGAATCAGATTTGTGTTTTAGATGTGGTGATACAGTTGAAACCTTTTTTTCATGCTGTTTGGTTATGTATACATATACAGTCTTTTTGGAAGAAAATTCAATCGTTTTTAGATTATCTGTATAAGATTAAAGTAGTTTTAGATCCAACAGTCAGTAATGTACACTTGAGGAACTTTCAAATGGGAGAATCCGTTTTCAATAGTTTTGCTTTCTGGAACATGATCAACATTATCATCCAGGACAGAGCTAAAACTGAATTCGTTATTGATTTTTTCTTGTGACCAAGTACCTGATTGCATCCTGCACACTGTTTCTGATCTGTATGCAGGAGAATGAAGCAAGAAAAATATCTCTGTGGAATTATCTGCCCAAAGAAGCAGTAGAAACCGCATCATTAAATGTATTTAAGACACAAGCCGATACATTTTTGAATAACAGGGAAATTAAGAATGACAGGGAACACGTGGGTAAGTGGAGTTGAGTCCACAACCAGAGCAGACTTGATAGGCCAGCTGGCCAACTCCTGGTCCTATTCCTTCTGTTTACATTTCTAATGATACATTATTATTTGGGAAAATGGTTATTGCTGGTGGGGTCCACCTTGTGTATTTTGGGAGAAAAAGTTCACTTTTGTTCTTGGTTTGTATGGGTTCCTATTTAAAACAAACTCTGCGTGCAAGTTCTCCCCAAGTTTGCAAGAGCTTCTTCTGGGAGCTCTGGTTACCTCCTACCCTCCAAAACAATATGGAGGTTGTAGGTGAATTGGTGTACTTTGGCAACATGAGCTTGTGGGCCAGAGGGGCCTGCATCCATGCTGCATCTCTAAATTTAAAAGGCCTATAATGGCACTTCAAAGATTCTTTAAAAGCTGTAAATGAACTCCTGCAAGGCATCTGAAAGGTGCATTAGAAATCAAAATTATCTTCCCAGATCTTTCTTTATTTTAATATACTTTTTGGATTTCATGACTATGATCTTCTCTATATTAGTATCTCTGACTACTCCTGCTAACTCCTCATTTCCCTCCAACCTATGCATTTTTGAGCAGTGATTTTCCTCTTCCTCTATCCTCTACCTTGTACCTGAAGGTGTTAGGAATTAGCTAAGAATTGGGTTTTGTTTGTCTTCCACCTTCTTTTCTCTTGGATGTGGCCCAATAGGACAAATATTTGAACATTCTTTCCTGTTGTCATGCTGATGGACAGTTTTTTATGTCACCTGGTGACTGGTGAAGGTATATGTTGAAAGCAAAATTTTTGTTTTCACTTCCAATCCTCCAATCTGAGCAGTATTTGTTTCTCCTAATTGTGTAATTCCTATCTGCAGAGCAGGTTTCCATCGAATGTGTATACTTCCTCTTGTACTGTGCAATAAAACTTTTCAGACCATCTGCATTGGCAACACTTTATAGAATATTTACTTAGAATCTGTAGCTAAGTTCTCTTAAATTTGTCAAGAGAGCTGTTGACAGGCGATTAACATGTTGTCTCATTAGTTAACACAGACACCATTCAACAGAATAACGCCAGTGAGTCTGTGTTCAGTCATCTTATTAAACTTTCCTTTGACAGAAACCAAAACTCATATTAATTGACTTCAGCTCGCTAGATCATGTAAATATAACTCGAAGAGATCCTCTTTAACCTTTTTATTGCCCTCAGTGGCTAATCGCAGGATAGAGGACACAAGTGCAGCAGAAAGAGTGATGAACCAATTCTAATTTTGCTCAGGTAAGCAGAAATCCAGAATTTGTTAGTTTGCCTTTTGGCTTCAACCCTGGACGTACCAGTCTGAACACACAAGAAGTTCTACAAAGCAAGAGTCATTTAGTAAATATGTGTTCCGTTTCAGGATGTGCCTTTCTCTTGTTTTTCCCCTGCAGCCAATATTTCCCTTCTGTAGAACACTTGTGTGGCATAAACTTTTTTTTATTTATACATGTCCCCTATCACTGCAGTACCAAGTAAGCTTCAGTCAAAGTGAATGATGAAGTGTTGTTGTTGTGGAGTGGAGCATATCAGTGATCCATGCATGCAGAGTGATTTAGTGGAAGCTGTTTCTGCAGATTGACTGCAGTTGACAGGTCAGTCAGCTTTTCCTGATCAGCAGAAATGAAAAATAAGACTGCTGTGATCCAGAATTTCTCCAAGTTTGAAGAACGCTTTGCATGCCACTGTGTAATTGGCCCCTGGTGTGCAAAGGCAAAAAGCAAGGCCGGATATCATCTGTTAGAAATGATATTGAAATGATACTATTTTTAGTTTTTTAATTTATAGTGATGTTGTAAGATGTTATGTATGTTTGCAGAATGAAGTTGCAGCAAGACACCGAACTTGGTGACTTGTTCATGACAATTAATTCTGATATTGCTTATTCCTGAAATGGCAGATTTTACAGATTTTTTTGTCATTGTCATCAGAGCTTAACTTTCTCCAAAATGTGAACCAAAATATTCAACAGTGATATTCTATGGAGCAGAGAAAGACTTTGCTACATTTCCTAAAAATACTTATCTAGAATAAAGATTGTGGCAATTTGATAAAGGTTATTTTGGCTTCTGCAAAGTAATGCTGAGCCTTGCTTAACTCGGGAGGGAGCCATTGTTCTTTCAGTGATTAAGCAGTGTTGTAATTTGAGAAACTATTCTGTTGTTAACTCTTTATGCATGTGTTGTTGAAGTGGAAAATTTTAAGTGAGACTACTGTTAGTGCACTGGTAATGTCTCTTGGTTGATATAGCTTTAACATAAGATCTTATTGACACTAACAAAACTAATGATTCATATTTTGAAACATTGGGAAGTTTTTAATCAAATCCATGGAACTACTTACTGGTTAGCAGGAGGGCTTTTGACGAGCGGAGCTGCAACGCACAGACAGGTCCAGAAGCTGCGTGGGGTCCTACACCACAGCGGGTGACTAGTTACCGCGATCGCAAGAGCAACGGTCAGTGGAATCCGGACGAGCCCAGGCAGCAATTCCCAGTGATTCTTCTGCTGTGGCATGTGGACGTCTACAAACATCTGGTTTCTTCATCCTTTGAAAAATTATCAGTAATATGTCTATCAACCAAGTCAGCCTCCCTGCTCAACTCATCAATGGTGGAGTTGCCAGATTGATTGGAGTGACTTGTGTATTTCCAATTGACCTGGCCAAAACCAGGCTGCAGAACCAAAGGAATGGGCAACATACTTATACCAACATGATGGACTGTCTAATTAAGACCATGCAATCAGAAGGATATTTTGGAATGTATAGAGGTGCAGCTGTGAATCTTACATTGGTAACCCCTGAGGAGGCTATTAAACTTGCTGCAAATGATTCTTAAGTATCTATGGAGAGATGCTAGCTGGCTGTGGAGCAGGACTCTGTCAGGTCATAATCACTACTCCCATGGAGATGCTGAAAATCCAACTCCAAGATGCTGGGAGAATAATGGCTCAGCAGAGATTGATATTGCCTTCCAGTTCAACCACAAAAGTTGTCACTACCAATCCAGTTCTGAGTCAGGCTTACAATGTTAATGTTGCTGTTGCTACCAGACCAATGTCTGCAACCCAAATTGCCAAGGATTTGTTTTACTCTCAAGGGTTTAGAGGACTATTCTGAGGGACGTTCCATTTTCTATCATCTATTTTTCATTGTTTGCCAATCTGAACAAACGGGCAGAATTCAGTGGATGGAAAAGCATCTTTTATGCATTCATTCTTGTCTGGGTGTTTTGCTGGTTCTGTTGCAGCTGTCCCCGTCAATCCATGTGATGTGATCAAAACGCGATTCCAGTCTCTACGTAGAGGAGCAAATGAAGAAGTATACAATGGAATTGTGGACTGTGCGAGGAAAATCTGGAAAAATGAGGGTCCTTCTTCATTCCCAAAGGGATCAGGTTGTCGAGCATTAGTCATTGTGCCATTTTTGGTATTGCCCAAGTGATTTACTTTGTAGGAGTCGGAGAATTTCTCTTGGGTTTTTCATATTTTGAAGTGTATTGATGAACTGGCATCCATTCCTGAAGGACTGCATTCTAACAATGAAAAAGACCTTTAAGAAACCAAGACACGAATGCAGTTATTGGAACCATTGTTTGGATTTGTAATGTGTGTGTGTGTGTGTGTGTGTGTGTGTGTGTGTGTAATATTCCAGATGTGTTCATATGTGCCTGCAAATAATCTCTTATCTTGCTTTGAACAAAACAATTTCCATTCACTAAATTGTAAAGTTGGGGAAAGGACAATCTAGGATTATGCAAGACTTATTAAAATTTGTCTGCTACCACTGTAGGGCACTTGAAAAATACTGAGCTTTTCTATATTGACAAAATAACCTTTTAAAATTTAATAGGAAGAAGTTGCTTCAGCATTCAACTGTCATTTTCTGTTTTCCACAGAATTTGCTGCAATTTAAAATGAAAAAAGATATGAAGATATTTCTTTTCCACACTGATTCCATTCTGATCATTGTGTAGCCAACACAAACTAATGATTACAGAGCTGGATGAGTGAGTGGAGCAGAAGCCCTCCTCATGTAGGAAGGTTTCTTTCCTACAGTTGTGCTTTTTCTCAGATTGATGAACAGAGATCATAACAGAATTACAAAGCCTGACAGAAGCAGTCAGTGATCAGTGTTGAATTCATTACAAAAATTTTTTTTAGGTAAGCAAAAGTTTTGGGAAATCTTTGAACAGTGTGTTTGGGGTCATTAAGCTTTTGATAAATTCTGAATGTAATATGGTGCTGTAACGTGGAGAGATGCAGATTACCACATTAGTGGGAGTGAGCAGAGTTTGGACCAAGTGTTGAGAAAGTCTTGATCTCCAGACTTCAATAGAACAGCTTTTGAAAGATTCATTGGAGCAGATCATGATTAAACATGAGGTCTGAAGAAGGAAATTTAACGTCATGCTGAAGTGAGTAAATCAAAATCAGCAGTGGATATTTACGAGAGTCATGGAGCCTTGAACGTTTATTCTCATAAATCAAGAGAAAATTACCGGTAACCTCCAAAAGCTACTGTTTTCTGGGATCTTGCTGTTCTATATTGCAAGTGAACCAGAGTTCCACCTAAATTTTATTGAAGCAGTGGCTGCCAAAGAAGTTTATATATAGTTTATGAACAGCTTGCTTCCTGCTCTGTCCTGCAAACGTAAATTAAATACAACTTGTTTAGAATGTGGACACCATTGACACTAACAGTCCTTGAGAAGGGAGAGGACAGTCACCTACTTGCCTCACTGCAGTTTTATGATGAGAGTACTTGGTTTAATGTGCAGGGAGCTCCAGGATTGAGAGCCTCTAATTTTCCAAGTCAAGACAATGTGTTACTTGAAAGAAAGCCTGCAGATGGCGCTGTTCCCACCTATCAACTGCACCTTCTCCTTGATGGGAGATGTGATGAGTTTTGGAGTTGTTGCTGGTTTAGATAAGGCCAGTAACTTAAGTTAATTTTGTCATTGGTACACAGTGCAGCCATTGAGTGCTGATTGTAAAGGAATTGAATGAAGGCTTATTTTGTGTGCAGTGGATGAGGTGTCAGTTAAGCAGATGCTTTATTGTAGTTAATGCACAAGTTCAATTCATCTCGACAAGTTAAGAATATTTATCATCGGGTTCCTTAAGTACTTTGTAGATAGTAAAAAGGTTTTGTAAAGAGATGAGTCATATTCTGCTGAATATCCAAGCCACTGACCTTCTCTTGAGCTACCACTATTCATGGGTTGATCCACTTGATGTCCTTGTTATTGGCAATTCCAAGGTTGTTAATGGTGGGTGACCTGGCATTGTGAATGATTTTCTAATCTTAGATGGTCATTATCTGTTATCTTTATGGTACCTTCTGGAATATTACCCAAATCTTGACCTTCCTTGTTGAAGAAGATGCAACTGGAACATGGTGAATTTGGGCAATGTGGGCTCGTGGACCATAAGAGCCTGGAACTATGCTGTATCTTTAAATTAAAATAAATTAAAAAAATTAAAAATTTCAGTGGTATCATTTTTAGAGCAGGAAGTTGTGGATTCAAGCTCTCACCTTTGGGTTTGATTGTTCATATAGTTTACACAACAAAATGAGAATCCTATAATATTTGAAATTCTGTGAAATCAGTTAATATAAAATATGGTGGTCATTGAAGAAAATTATTTTTATTTCATTCATTCATGGGTCATTTATCAGCATTTATTGTCATGAACATGTCATGAAATTCCTTGTTTTGCAGCAGCGTCACAGGGCAAACATTCTATAAACCACATAAATAAAATAGTGCAAGAATGTCAAAGTAAGGCAGTGTCTGTGGTTTATTAATCACTCAGGAATCTGATGGCAGAGGGGAAAAAACTGTCCTTGTGCCGCCGAGTGCTTGACTAGCTCCTGTACCTTTTCTCCAATGGTAGCAGAGTGAAGAGAGCATGGTCTGGGTGGTGGAGCTCCTGGAGGATAGAGACTACTTTCTTAAGACACCACCTCTTGTTGACGTCCTCGATGGAATGAAGGTGCCTGTGATGTCACTGGCTGAGTTAACAACCCTTTACAGTATTTTCCTGTCCTGAGTGCTGGCACCTCCATACCAGACAGTGATGCAACCAGTCAGAATGCTCTCCACAGTACACCTGTAGAAGTTTTTGAGAGTCTTTGGTGACATACCCAATCTCCACACAAAGTACAGCTGCCTGCGAGCCTTCTTCATGATTACATTGACATGGAGATCTGTCTCCCTCCTGTACACTTCCTTGCTGCTATTTGTGATGTGTTATTTTACACAGATTTCATTGTTTTGTTTGCTTGATCTCAAGATGGTTGAACGAGTTCTAAAATAATTCTTCATGTGCAATTTTGATTCTTTCCATTTGAAGTTGGGGACTGATGGCAATCAGAATATTGCCATGAGGAGCTGAAGGCAACACACCAATTTCCAGATGGTTTGTTTGTACAAAAGATCAACTTGAAATGAAGTAACACATGTAAAAGGGGCAGAATATGAACTGCGGATTGCAGTCTATCGTGGGCATATGTCACACCAATTATGCACAATCAAATATCAGAATTTATCCCCTTGTGCTGGTGATCATGGTTTCACTGAAATAATTATTTGAGAAGAAATACTATGTCCAACATTTTTCAGTGGTTTCCGAGCGAAATGCTGTTCAGTCCACTGATTTGTCCCTAATTGTACTTTTCCCTTTCCATTTTTCTGCTTTGAGTAACTTGCCTCAAATTTACAAGAATTTGCATTAAAAGAATAATTCTGAGCAGTTGCTTTCTCCTCTTACTTCAAGAAGTGCACTTTGATATGTTAGCATTCATTGGGCTTGTTGCTTGCTCTAAAATACATGTTGGTGATCAGTTCATTTCTCTTTGAAGGGCCGTGGACAAATACACTCGATGCAGTCTATAAATAAACCAGAACTACTATTCATATTTACAATTGTTACACGACTGGTACAAGTGGACCTGCATGTACTGGGGACCCATGGGAGATGGCAAAAACACTGGAGGAACACCAGTGGGTCGAGCAACATCAGTTGGAGGAAGGCTTCCAAACCAAAGCCTGAACAATTTTTTTTCTTCCACTGATATTGCTACTGTACCCTTTGTCACAAGATAAAGGAACAGAAGTAGGCCGTTTGGCCCATTGAGTCTGCTCAGCAACTCCATCCTGAGCTGAAGTGTTCTCGTAGCTTGCTCCAAATTCTGACCTTTTCCCCATATCACTTAATACTCTGACTCATTAGATACCTATCAATCTTCTCCTTAAACTTCCCCAATGATCGGGCTTCCACAGCTGTAGGAGGCAATGAATTCCACAAATCTATGACCCTCTGGCTAAAGCAATTTCTCCTTATCTCTGTTTTAAATGCATACCTTCTAATTCTAAGACTGTGCCTCTTGTCCTGGATTCACCCACCAAGGGAGACAGACATCTTATCACATCTACTCTGTCCAATTCTTTTAGCATTTGAAATGTTTCCAAGATATTCCCCTTTCTTTCTTTTATACTCCAATGAACACAGTTCAAGAGCTGCTAAACGTTCCTCATATTAGCCCTTGCGTTCCAGGAATTATCTGTACTCTGTACTTTCTCCAACATCATTACATCCCTTCTAAGATCAGGGGGCCCAAATGAGGTTTCATCAATGCCCCGTAGAGCCTCATCAACAACCTCTTACATTATTCCCCTTGAAAGGAATACCAACATAGCATTCGCTTTCTTTACTGCCAATCCAACCTGCTGGTTAACCTTTAGGTTATCCTGCACAAGGACCCCTCCAAGTCCCTTTGCACTTCTGAATTTTCTCCCCATCCAAATAATAATCTGCTTGTTTATTTCTTCTTCCAAAATGTACAACCGTACATTTCTCAACATTTGCCATTTCTTTGCCCACTCTCCTTAGCTGTCCAAGTTTCCCTGCAACCTTTTGGTTTCTTCAACACTTCCTACTCCACCACCTATCTTGGTGTCATCTGTAAACTTAGCTACAAAGCCATTCAATCCATAATCTGAATCATTGATATACATTGTAAAAAGAAGCAGCCCCAACCCTGATCCCTGTGGAACACCGCTAGTAACTGGCAACAAACCAGAACGGGATGCCTTTATTCCCATCCTTTGCTTCCTGCCAATCAGCCAAAGCTCCACCCGATCTAATATCTTTCCTGTAATTTCATGGGCTCTCATCATTTTAAGCAACCTCTTATGCAGCACCTTATCAAAGGCTTTTTGAAAATTCAACTGCACAACATCCACAGCCTATCCCTGTCCATCCTACTTGAGATGAACTCAAAAAATTCCAATAGATTGGTCAGGCAGGATCTTACCTTCATAAAACCATGCTGAATTGGACCTATCATTTCATAACCTCATCCATTGACTTCAATAACTTTACAACTACCAATGTCAGACTGAAAGGCCTATAATTTCCTTTTTCCTGCCTCCCCCCTTTCTAAAACACCAGAACTACATTTGTGACCTTCCAATCCTCCGGAACCATGCCAGAGTCTATTGATTCCTGGAAAATCATTTCCAATGTCTCCACAATGTCCAAGCCATCTCCTTCAGAACTCATGGGTGCATCTCATCTGATCTGGGAGACTTATCTACCTTTAGTCCATTCAGCTTACTAAGCACTAGCTCTCCAGTAATCCTGACTATACTTAATTCTATTCCTTGAGACCTCTGACTATCAGGAATCTTGCTAATATCTTCCTCAGTGAAAACACTTGCAATATACTCATTTAGTTCTTCTGCCATCTCTTTGATACCCATTGTAACTTCTCCAGCATCATTTTCATTCAGTCCTATATCTATCTTGACGTCCTGTTTTGTGGAAACTGCCAAAATGTTTGGCCTGGAAGTCAGCCTGAAGAAAACTGAGGTTCTCCATCAGCCAGCTCCCCACCATGACTACCAGCCCCCCCACATCTCCATCGGGCACACAAAACTCAAAACGGTCAACCAGTTTACCTATCTCGGCTGCACTATTTCATCGGATGCAAGGGTCGACAACGAGATAGACAACAGACTCACCAAGGCAAATAGCGCCTTTGGAAGACTACACAAAAGAGTCTGGAAAAACAACCAACTGAAAAGCCTCACAAAGATTAGCGTACAGAGCCGTTGTCATACCCTGTTCGGCTTCGAATCATGGGTCCTTTACCGGCATCACCTACGGCTCCTAGATTGCTTCCACCAGCGTTGTCTCCGCTCCATCCTCAACATTCATTGGAGCGACTTCATCTCCAACATCGAAGTACTCGAGATGGCAGAGGCCGACAGCATCGAATCCACGCTGCTGAAGATCAAACTGCGCTGGGTAGGTCACGACTCCAGAATGGAGGACCATCGCCTTCCCAAGATCGTGTTATATGACGAGCTCTCCACTGGCCACCAAGACAAAGGTGCACCAAAGAAGAGGTACAAGGACTGCCTAAAGAAATCTCTTGGTGCCTGCCACATTGACCATCGCCAGTGGGCTGATATCGCCTCAAACCGTGCATGTTGGCGCCTCCCAGTTCAGCGGGCAGCAACCTCCTTTGAAGAAGACCGCAGAGCCCACCTCACTGACAAAAGACAAAGGAGGAAAAATCCAACACCCAACCCCAACCAACCAATTTTCCCTTGCAACTTCTGCAACCGTGCCTGCCTGTCCCGCATCGGACTTGTCAGCCACAAACGAGCCTGCAGCTGACGTGGACATTACCCCTTCATAAATCTTCGTCCGCGAAGCCAAGCCAAAGAAGATATCTATCTGTGCCTCTTTTTTACTCTTTATATATAAAAAAAAACTTAGTATCCTTTTGAATGTTATTTTCCAACTTCCTTTCATAATTTATCTTTTCTTTCCTAATTATTTTCTGTCTTTCTCTGTTAAAAGTCTCCCATTCCTCCTTTTTTCCCACTAATTTTTGCTTCCTTGTATGCCCTCCCTTTTGCTTTTCTTTTAGCCTTAACCTCTCTTGTTAGCCATTTGTGCCATTTTTCCATTTTTAACTTTCTTTTTTCTTGGAATATACCTGTCGTGCACTTTCCTTATTTCTTGTTGAAATATCATTTAATTCTGCTCTGCTGTCCCTCCATCAAGCTGACTTTTCCAGTCAACTTGGGCCAGTCCCTCTCTCACACCACTGTAATCTCCTTTGTTCCACTAAAATATTGACACACCTGATATCAGCTTGTCCTTTTCAAATTTGAAACTGAACTCAATCATATTATGGTTACTCCTTCTGATTCCCTAATTGCCTGTTCGGAAGAGCATTGATCATTTGCTCTTGGAAGTTTTTTTTCTCTCTGTGTTGAAGTAATGGGTTTATTTGCCTCTGCTTGGTACTGTTTGCAGGATATTTTGAGATACAGTACATCTAAAGTTTACTGATAATGAACTCTGTTCATAACATCGACCACATACCCTGTGTGTATATGATAAATATCATGTATGCTTTGATCATTTTTCTTACTATATTGAAATTATGACAAAGGATTAATTTGATGTGGATTATATTATAAGGTAAAAAAAGTAAAAACACAATGCTGGAGAAACTCAGCAGGTCAAACAGTGTTCTATATATCATGAAGATAAAATTACATAACTGATGTTTCAGGTTTGAGCCCTTCATTATTTAATTTTGCTCTATAAAGGACACTGTTTGATGACCTGCTAAGTTTCTCCAGCATTGTGTTTTTACTTCAACTGTGGTGTTGTGTTTTACTTCTATATTCCAAGGACTCTGTTTCTCTCCTCACTGATGCAGTTTGGTCTGCGGAAGGTTTCCAATATTTTCTGCTTATTGCTGCTGTGGTTTAACTTGGTTTCATCCAAGTGAAAAGTTTTATCCTTTGCAGTTCAGTCTTACAGTAATAGAACAGTGCAGCATAGAAACAGGCCCTTCTGCCCAAATCATCCCTGGCAACCAAGTTGCCCATATGGGCTCATCTCGGTTGCCTCCATTTGGCCCATATTCTTCTGACCATTTCACACCCATCCCCAACCAATCAATTTTCCCCTGCAACCGCTGCAACCGTGTCTGCCTGTCCTGCATCGGACTTGTCAGCCACAAACGAGCCTGCAGCTGACGTGGACATTACCCCTCCACAAATCTTCGTCCGCAAAGCCAAGCCAAAGAAGATCTATCCAAATGTTGCAATTCCATCACTTCTCTTGTAGCTTTTTTCATGTACCCCCCACCCTCTGTAAAGAGTTGTGAGCAACTCATTTGCATTCCTGCAGGAAGAGTAGCACTTTGATATTGCAGAGTTCAAAAATTATATTACACGACTTAATCCAAGTTATCCATTAATTTTGTGTAAATCATATGTTCTTCTGCTTATGAAGATCTAAACACCAGTGAGTTGACCAGGAACTTATGAACATGTGAAAGTTCTTGCCACTTAATGCAGTATCTTCTAGACTGCTTGAAGTTTGTCATGGGGGAAAGAAACACAGTCCTCTGATAAATATTATTCGTACTTGTGTGAGGAGAGTGACAGAACATGGACCGTGGTCCTCATTATTCCTTTCAAGATGTTCAGAAGCTTCCATCTTATCCATTATTTGGAAATCAGGCATTCACGCCAGATTTATCTTTTTTCAGTCAGTGAGATATGGTGTTGGTTATTATTTCTGTAATAATCTGGTATATTCAATCTTATCTGCCTTAATGGATCTCTGTTTCTATTTCTCAATTTACAACCATAGCAACAAAAAAAAGAAAATCCACCCATAGTGACCTTTTATCTGTATTTTTGTGATCTTTTAGCAGCCCTGCGTGGAAGACTGAAACTCTCAAACCGGATTAAATTCTTAATGTTTGCTCTGCTTCCCATCTTAACTGTAAATTGGAGGAAATGTAATACCTCTGCCTGAGTCTTGTATTACATACTTTGAAAAAGATAAAATATTGCAGCTCCCGTCAACAAAAGTTTGTCACAAAATGTCTCGTCCAGTCAGAAGGGTTCCTTTGCTAACAGACTAACACATTGTTGCTAACATTCATACAACCATGTAAAAAGCACAGTTTACAATGAACAGGAAGATTAATACACACCAAGCAAAGACAGCATGAGAGCACGATCTATGGATTCATTCGGGAGCCTGATGGCTGTGGGGAAGAAACCATCTTTAAGCCTGTTGGAATGTGCTGTACCTCCTTACTGAAGAGAGTGTGTCCAGGGTGTGATGAGCCCTTCAGTGTGTTGGCTACCTTTCCTGAGCATCAGGGATAAGGTCGAATTAAGACTCCATCCTCCCATATCATCCATTAAAACCCTCCAAAATTTAAACTACATCATGCATTCATATGAAATTTCTCTTGTTGAATTCACCATACCTATTTACCTCATTGATGACATTTTCAGCTTTAGATCAAACTCCAAGGTTAAAGGAAGTAATCAACATCGAGGTTTCACCAGGGAAGATTCTACATTGTCTTGCCTTGGCAGAGTTTGGTATTTTGCCTGTTATGAAGGGAATAATCATCCTGTGTTCTGGTCACTTCTCTTTACTTTTGTAGGATTTGGCGAAGTGCAAGTTCCTAAGGTGGACATATTAAGGGTAAAAGGATGTAAGGGGACCATATAAATACAGGATTTTTTTTTGCCTCTGAGAGCAACATCTTTGTTATGCATTTGAAAGATTTAGTTTGTTTCACAATTCACCAGTCAATTTAGATCTTGCAGTGTACACTTCATTTGTATAGTGCTGTTAATAGGTTTGAACCTATAAACTGAACTGTATAATATTGAGATGGGGCAGAAGTAGATCATTGCCTCCAGCAGCCCTTGTTGCATGTCTTGTGGGAGTAGCTTTGGGGCAAATTGATTCATGAAGCTGTAAGTGGAGTCTACTTTTTCCACTGAAAGCTGCTTGAATTGTGCAAAGTCATCTTGGCAGAAACTAGACACGTAAAGATAAAATAGTGTGCTCTTTATTGCAGAAGGTTTGAAAATCCATTTCAACTTTCTGAAATAACATAACCACCTGTTGGCTCGTGTGGTATCATTAACAAATTGCAGTGACACAGTATTGTTTCTGGATCAAGCAAGAAAATTTGGTTCCAGCTTTTGCTTATGCTCAATCTTTGCTGGGTAAGTGTCTGTGGTTAGGCATTGCTCTGCATTTTACTGATATTCAGAAGCACTGGTATTTTCCAATTTAAATGACTGTTCTGAGACCCATCTAAACATGATAGAACAAGAGCATTGCAAACCTCCTAAACTATCCTTGGTGCAAATTAATTTGAACCAACCCTGAACCTTGAATGAGTTCAATCTTGTAGAAAATCCCATGCATTAACATGGGAAAATTGATTGATGGATACTGCACAGATTCGACAGTGCATGATCCAGCACCCCATCATCATTTTACAATTATTTTAAATGTTTTAATTGATCTAATTTGAATTATTCTCACTGCTTGTGATTCTTAAATATTTTAAATTATTTCATTTTTAATGATTGTTGAATAGTTCTGAAAATCAAGTTTTTTTTTCAAAAATCCTGATAGCAGACAAAATGTAGGCAGGGTTTGAACACTTGTGAAAGATTTCAAGTGCACATTTCTTCGAGTGGTTTTCGAGGACTCTCTTGCCATTTCAAGCTCATTGTTGGAATCTAGGATTCTTTGATTTTGCAAGCACAGCTCTGTATCCAAATCATGATGGGTTAGTCATGGGATGACCATGGGTGCAATTGCATGCAGAAGTCTCATAAAGGCAATATTTGACCCATGGAGTTGACAAAGAAACTAGTTTATACTCTACCAGATTTAATCTTAATAGCAATTTTGGTTATAGCCATAAAAGAAATGTCAGCGACCTTGCTCTTGAAACCTCTCATTTATGTTGAAGGGAGTTCTCTCATATTTGTCCATACAGTCTCAGGAATTTTCTCAGGAATGTAACACCAACTTTGTGAATTGTTTCAGGGGAAAAAAAATCTCATCCTTCATGGTTCCTTTCAATTGAGAATATGATATTTTTTGCATGCATCATTGTACAGTCCAAGAACATACAAAATAGAAAAGAGAAGGAGGCTATTTGGCCCATTCCCCTGCTCTACTGTTCAGTAAGATTATGACTGCTGGTGTCATTTCACTTTCCTGCAATGCTAAAATTCTATATAAGAACATAAGAAATAGGAGCAGGAGTCAACCATCCGGCCCGTCGAGCCTCCTCCGCCATTCAACGTGATCATGGCTGATCTGATGATAGGCTCAACTCCACCTACCTCCCTTTTTCCTCATATCCCTTAATTCGCTTACATGGTGAAAATCTATCCAACTTTGTGTTCAATGTATTTACTGAGTTCGCCTCCACTGCTTCATTGGACAGTGAATTCCACAGATTCACCACCCTCTGGGAAAAGCAGTTCCTCCTCATCTCCGTCCTAAATCAACTACCCTGAATCTTGAGGCTATGTCCCCTAGTTCTGGTCTCCCCCACCAATGGAAACAAATTAACAGCTCTACCTTATAATTTTGTAAATTCATGTGAGTATACACCCAGATGACTCAATATCTCCTCATGGGCTTACCCCTTCATTTTTGGAATCAACCTGGTGAACCTCTGCTGCATGCCTCCAAAGCCAGTACATCCTTCCCAAAAAGTCTGAAAATCTATCAATTTCCCATCATAATATATACTCAGTGAGTCCCCACAGTCTCTTGGGTGGAGAACCCCAAAGATTTGTTAGCTCCCAGAGGGAAGAGGCTTCTGCTCTCTGCAGTCCTCAGTACTGGATCATTTGTTTTAAATCTGTGACTCTGATTCGGGACACTCCAGCCTGGGGAAACATTATCTGTCCACCTACTCCCTCGAACCCTGTTTATTTCTGTGAATTCACTTCCATTTCTTCCAAACTCTAGAGCAGGAGTGTCAAACTCAAATGCACAGAGGGCCAAAATTAAAAACTTGGACTAAGTCGTGGGCCAAACTAAATATTTATTGAAAATTTTCAACAACATCTGCATGTTTTCTCTTCTTTCAACATATGTAATGTTAAACTTTTTCTTGTTAAAATAAATGTTTAATAATAGTTTTGGTTAAACTCGTTCCAGAAGAAGCATTAACAAATGAGAAATAAAATATTCAATAAATAATATTTCTCTATAGCCTTTAAGCTCCTTTTAAATGTATTTTTTTTCACAAGCCAACAAGTCAAAAAAAATAACAACTTGCTTCAATGACAAACCGGTTTGTCTTTTAAAATGATGAACATATAGTCTGCCTCCCACCTGTCTTGAAAGGTCCTGTTTTCTGTCTTTGGTTCGGCCATTTTTCGTAAGGGGTTTATTACATGTGAGTTGGACGACAGGTCGCAGATGCCAATGAAAGTAAAGAGAGGAGGTGGGGGCGATTAGCGGGCTGACGGGCCGGCGCCAACGCACTCGCAAAGCATTCTGGGATTTGTAGTATTAGCTGTGCATGCGCTATACTGGCGCGGCGGCCAGTGGGCCAGCTCTAATACATATTTGATATGATCTTGTGGGCCAAATATAATTATATCACGGGCCAAATTTGGCCCGCGGGCCTGAGTTTGACATGTGTGCTCTAGAGCAATGATTATCAACCTTTTATTACTGACCACCTTAAGGATTCCATTACTTTTTGCCAGGAGCTTATGACAATTCCACAAGTAGGGGTGGTTGTGGTAGAGATGTTACTGGTGAGTTCAATCCCTTTCCCAGACCACTGACTGGTCTTTTTGAGGTGAGATGATGTTTCTGAGAATTTCTGTTGCTTTTTTCAAACTTACAACCTCGTTTTACATATGGTTTGTTTATTATTCCAGTAAAATTTGTCTGATGACCTCCCACAAACCACCCACAAGTTGAGAATGGCTAGTCTCAAGCAGCCATTTTCATTGGGGGCCATAAGGCTCCTCTGTGGGCAACAGCACGTTTAAAGGGGGCATGGACTGAAATCATGAAATATTTTTTAAATGCTTTTTTCATATAGTCAGTAGAAGGTAAGTACAGAAGAGCCAACTAAACTTGACCATTCACAGGGAAGGGGGCCCATAAACTGAGCAGAGGCCTAGGGGTGGGGTGGGAGCAGACCTGTAAAAAAGGTGGAGAATGGCTGTTCTGGAGTATCGCCCTGGGCTTCGTTCTGGAGTATTGCCCTGGGCTTCTTCCTGTGGTATCACAGGGCAATTCCATCCAACCTTTCCCAAATTCTCTCCAAAGAATCACAGCAATTAAACAAGTCAAATTCTGCTGCATTTCCTTCTATCTCAGTGCATACACCTCAACTTCTCCAGGTGTACCGTGGAGAGCATTCTGACTGGTTGCATCACTGTCTGGTATGGAGGCACCAACTCTCAGGACAAGAAAAAAAAACTCAAGAGGGTTGTTAACTCGGCCTGTGACATCACAGCCACCAAACTTCCCTCAAATGAAGACATCTACAAGAGACAGTGACTTAAGAAACCAGCCTCTATCCTCAAGGGCCCCCATCACCCAGGCCATGCCCTCTTCACTCTGCTACCTTCGGGAAAAAGGTACAGGAGCCTAAAAATGAGCATTGAGTGGCACAAGGACAGCTTCTTTCCCCCCCATCAGATTCCTGAATGATCAGTGAACCAAAGACACTGCCTTACTTTGACTTTTCCTGCACTATTTTATTTATTGCTTTAAGGTGGTTTCTATGAATGGTTGCACGGTGACGCTGCCACAAAACAATGAATTTCGTGACAATAAATTCTGATTTGCATTTCCCATTTGGGAAACCAGGCCTGCACGCACTGTTTCTTAACCTAACAAAATTATAGTAAAATCCCATGTAAAATGCAATTTCTCTTGCTCTTTTGTTTCATTTTCATTTTTGTTCATTGCCGTTAATCCTCTGACTGGTGATTCACAGTTCTTTTGATAAATATCGAGGTCCTGTTAAAGAAAAGATAATATTTCCCAAAAAGCAAAGTAATTTCACATCAATGGAAAAATTTTACTACTTTTGAATTATGGTGGAAGTAACTTTGTGAAGTTTCAAGGCATCAACAGATGATGAAACTTTAAGAAACACTCATTACAAATCAGTTTGTCTTGGTTCTGCCTTAAAGACTGAAATGACTCTGCATTCAGTGTAGGATTAGTACATGAATGTAAATCCATATGAAGCAGTGCCTTCACAGAAACGTGTATATTTGGCCTCTGCTTGGTGCCTTCTGCTGGATAATCTGAATGGATTGAAGTTGCAAGCACTGGCTCTGATGAGATGTGCGATGACATCTTCCAATTTTTTTACACACGTTCTTATGCATTTAAGAACAAAGAAATAAAACCTTTGTTGTAATATCGGATTTAAATTAATTTTTTTCACGGTATTGAGAGTGACAGAAATCTGGGGAGGAGGATGGAGGTCTACTCAAACTTTTAACAGAGATGAAACAAGGCTCTCAAGAACGATGGGGTAACTCGCATTCCTGTCATTGTGCAAAATGCTGATAACTTCTTGACTACCTTGCAGAGAGTCCAAAAAGGTCAGGTTAATATACTGAGCTTTTGGGGGTTTTGCAGACAGCTTCAAGAGCAGCAGTCAGAAAGGAATTGGGAATGACTTTGAGAAAGGAAAAGCAATTAATGGTTACGGAGAAAGGATGGGGAGCAAGATAAATGGGTTGCAGAGACCCAGCAGAGACTGAAATGGCCAAATTCCCTCCTCCTTTGGCATGATAATAATGAACACATCCAACATACCTGCCATATGTTTAAATTATTTAAAAAAATAAGATTACATGTTATATATGCTTTGATAATTTTGCTGAATAAAAATAATGATAAAGAATACATTTAAATTGATGCGAATTTTATTAGTTTCAATATTGTTTTGTGCCATTGCCTCTGAGCAGGATATAAAATATTCACAGAAACCCTTATTTTGCAGAAATAAATTACTGGAGGAAGCAAGTAGATTTTTGGATATGAGGTGTTTTCACATTGATAATTTTTTTTTGGACTAACTGTTTCTATTTAGTGCATGGTTTTTAATAGTGAGTCTTGTGACTGCGATTGTTTAGCAACGTATACTAACCAACATCAATCTGAACTGATCTTGGTTTGATGTTTGTCACAGTACCCCCCTTGATAGGGCCCTTTTCTTTTAGCAATCTCACTGAAGCTCCCTGGAGCTGGGAGCTGGTTCTGCATGCTTATTTAGAGAACATAAAGGGAGAGATTGATTGCTCTGTATGTGAGGGAGACAGGGTCATGGCACATGCTCAGTGCTGACATTTTGAGGGGAAGTTTTTACGCTCTGCGTGGTGGCTGAGGTCACAGCACAAGCTCAGTGAAAGCTTTCTAAGGTCTCTCAGAGACTGCGTGTGCCACCATTTTGAGTACTGAGAGTAGGAAAAAGGGAGAGTTTTGCTTTCACTGCAGTCTGTAGCCAGACTTGGGGATATAATTAAACCTAAAGGACTTGTTTTGACCATGGATGATCTCTTCAGCCCTCGGAGGTAGGCTTATTTATTTTGGCCTATCCAAAAAGGATGCATTTTATAGATTCCTTGCCTTGTCAAATATTTATTATGAAATCATCTTTATTAATGCTGAAAGCCTTTTTGCTGCTGTTTTTCAATGTTTGATCAGCATTAAACAGAAAATGGTGACCCTTTCCTGAACAGCTTGTTGTCTTTCTTTTTCATTTTGAAAAGTAAAGGATTTAGAGCAATTTCTTCTGATTTGGGGGAGAAAAGGAAAGGAAATCAAATAATGGCAGCTAAATTTATATCATTATTTTTCTGGCAGTATATACATTTTCTCTTTCAGGGCTATTTAAATTAGCTTTGTTTTGTGAAATATGCCTCTGTAACCTTCCTACACGCAGAGAAGCGGACCATTTTGGGACATCCATAGGTATGAGAACTATTTGGGCCTGTCAGTTGATTAGGGAAATGGTCGGGGGTAGGATTTGGTGTGGACCACTATTGGTGGCTTTCAGAAATGGGTGGGGCCTCATTGCCTGTGCTTTTGGTTACGTGGGCAAGTCTTTTTGATGCCAAATTTTATTTGCTGAAGGAAAATTTAAAAAATACTAACTTGACATTTAGAAATAGGTGCAGTATGATTCTGTAACTTTTAAAGAAAAATCTCAAGGTATTCAGCTGCTAAGATGGTAGCAAAAGTTGCATGTTCTTTTGATCCAAAGCTTGCACTTTAAGGACATAGTCGCTGAACCCAATATGCATTGATAATTACTTGAATGAACCTTTAATCTTGATTCCAATCACCATATTTTTAACATGTTCAAATTAAGCATTTTGAATGAAAGTTTAATGATGACAATTTTGTAACATTATTGAAGCAGAGGTATTGTAGACATTTTATAAATATAGTTGGATATATTTGTACATCATGGCATCACTTTTTAATTACACATACGTTTGTTAAAATAAGATATTGGCAGATGCAGAACTCTGATCAGTAGTTGCCGTTAACTTTAGTAAGTTGGGTATCAGAATGCAGAAATAGTCTGAATAAAAGTTGCTGAAATAATACATGAAATAATCTTGATTTAAAAGCATCAACTAACCAGAAGGTTTGATAAACAATCCTTGTTAACTTTGAATCTTCAGAATATTGCAGTTTCACTCAACTGATGTATTGAGTTTTTATTCAAAAATACAAAACTTCTCATTGAAGTAATTTGCCCACATGCTTGTCCAACATGTGTTTTGGTATGGTTTTGCACTCATAAATTTTGTAAATTAATACTTTTGAACATTGCTTTACAGGAAGAAAAAAGTTTTTGGTGTCATATTTATTGATCTAAAAGTCACCAGTTTTTGGCCATTGTTAAATTATATATTTTTTCCTATCTCTGAAAAGCAAAAGAAAAAATCCCAAGTGCATTTGATTTTGAGACATATTGGAGAAGCCCAGACATTCGCGAGGGAATTCCAGACCTTTTGAGCATTCAATGAAGATACCACCACCATCCAAGACTGATCAGATTTTTTTTATGGTCACAAGAATGGAAATAGAGGAGCTCAAATATTTCATTGTATAAAGTTGAGTTCCAAACTGGGAACGGGATACCATGGAGGGATTTAAAAATGATTACATGGATCAAGGTGATGAATGAATCAAATTTGATGGCTATATCAGCATCGGAAAGAAGAGGGTGTGGTTCAGATGACCTGAATCTTATGGAGAGTAAATTGAACATACTGTACTGGCTCTTGAGCTCACTATGTTGTGCTCAAATATATAACTTAACAAAAAAAAACTAAACCCTCTCTACCTCGCATCCCTCTATTTTTCTTCATCCAAGTACCTGTCTAAGAATCTCTAGCCCCTTTTCACACAGCCTCTTCAAGGTGTGAATATTACCCCTTAATTGCGGGGAATGAAGGTATGAACATGGAATGGAGGGTTCATTGTAGTCCTGTCTTTAACTTGGCAGTGGAGGTAGTCACAGCGCTGAATCGACATCTGTGTGAAAAGAACGAGCCGTCATTCTAGACACTGAATGTCGGCATGCTTTGTAAAATGACAGATCGGGGCAGAATTATGCTGGTGTTGTTTGGTTCAATTTGAAAAAGCAAAGCCGACTTAATGACAGGTCTTCTTTACAGCAGTACTGTGGGATCTTGTAAAAAAGGGCTTCTGAAATGCCCCTATTGTTCCAGCTTATACCACCACTCCTGACAATACATTCCGGTCTTCCACAGCTCTCTGTGTGTGTTTATAAAAAAAGAACCTCTGATGTCTTCCGTAAACCTTCCTCCCTTCACTTTGTACAGATGTCCTCTGGTGTTTGCTCCTCCCACCCTGGGGAAATAGGTGCTGCCTCTCATAATCTTGTGGGCCTCTCTTAAGTCACCTCTAATTCTTCTTCGCTCCAAAGAGAAAAGCCCAAGCTCTGCCATCCTTGCCTCATAAGACATATTTTCCAATCCAGGCAACATCCTGGTAAATCTCCTCTGCATCTCTCCATAGCTTCCACATCCTTCCTGTAATGGTGTGACCAGAACTGAAGACAATATTCTGAGGAAACAAGCAGATGTTATGCTGGAATTGACACAGTTAGAAGAATGAGGGTGTCAGGCAGGGGTGGAGTTGGCCAGAAATGCCAAGGTTCCATGTTACAATGATAACTTGAATGTTAGTTTTATGCTCAACCCAGGGTCAGGTATGACTCTGTCTTCCAATGAGTTAGGATCAGTTTCAAATATCTGTTAGAATGGATTGATCTGGTCACCGGGGAATGGAACCAGGGATGAAGATCCAAGGCATTTGCTCAGATATTCCCAATATTTAAGAAGTAGAAATTTCCACTTCAGAACTGGATGTCTGACAAACAGCCTAATAATATTTGAAGATGCTTCATTTTGACCTGCTATGGCCTGCAGTAAAGATGGAACAGCCATAAATGTCCATGCACTTACCTCCTTCATCTATCCAGCTGATTGAAGCAGGTTTGCAAGTTTAAATCAAAGGAGGTCAGGAAAGTATACATTTATCTGCTTATGGTGTGCTGGATGATGGTGGAGGGCGTGAGTGAATCTTTCACATGATGGATAGGATGGCATCAACTATCATTTATATCATTGCTGGTATCTCTTGTGTGTGTTGTATGAGCTGTACTCAGACAAACATACCCCTGCACTCCTGCGTGTCTTGTTTCTGTTAGTAATGCTTTGAGCAGTCAATAAATAAGTCACTCCATGCCAGAAACTCAGACTTTAAACTGTTCTTATAATCATAATCTTTATAGGACTGATTCAACATGGTTTCTGTTCTGTGGTATTCCAAGGATATAAATGGTGTGGGACTCAGCACGGGTGCCATGTTTAATAGTGAGCACGAGTGATTAGTCTCCTAAGAGGAGATGTTCATTGCTTTGCACGGTGCCCCCCGATGTAGCATAACCCATTGGCCTATAGAAGAATGAGGGGGATCTCAAAGAAATATTTTGAATGCTGAAGAGATTGGACGGAGTAGATGTGAATAAGTTGTTTCCCTTGGTTTGGGGGGGGGGGGGTGAATCCAGAACAAGAGGGCACACTTAGAAGGCACCCAGTTAAAACAGAAATGAGTAGAAATGTCTTTAGTCAGAGAATCATGGATTTGTGGATTACATCTGTGGAGCCCTGATCATTGGGGGAGTTTAAGAAGGAGATTGATAGGTATCTAATTTGTCAGGGTATCAAGGGATATGGAGAAAAGGCAGGAAATTGGAGCTAGATGTGAGAACAGTTCCTCTCAGGGTGGATTTACTGAGCAGACTCGATGGCCAAATGGCCTACTTTTGTTCCTTGTACCTGTGCAGTGCAAATGTTGTTTGAAGTTTGTCTGGATCTTCTTTCTGCAGGTACCCATAGTCCATTCAATTTTCTGCCAATGAAACTGAACGATCCACACTCAACAGTGAATATTCCTGTTGATTATATTTGGATAGGTCATTGATGCAACAGCTGGAGCTTTGGGGCTTGGTAAGACAGTGCATCTTCACCTATGTATTGGCTGCATCCACAACCTTCCTCCTTTGTGTGAGGTTGAATACAAAGGGCTGATATCCATTAACTTCAATATTATCAGGACCCTTGATGCTTCGCTCAGTCAAATGATGCCTAGATGTTTCGGGTGATCTCTGTCCTCTGGAACTCAACACGGAACTGTGCTGTTATTGGGGTTGAGAGCCACAACCCAGCCTCAATGAGCACATTACTGATGAATGAGTGCCACTTGATATATTCCTTTTTTATGTTCAAGGTCATATTAATTATGCAATGTTTAGTTGGATTGGTCTTTTCCTCATTTTTCTGGACAGAACATATCTGTGTACAATTTTATAAATCTTATTTAGAACAAAGGAACATAGGGAGTAGGAACAGGAGTAGGCCAAAAATGGCCCATCGAACCTGCTCTGCCATTCAATAAGATCATAGCTGATCTAATTTATGACCTAACTCCACCTACCTGCCTTCTCCCCATAACCCCTAATTCCTCTATCATGTAAAAATTTATCTAACCGAATTTTAAATATGTCTAATGAAGCAGCCTCAACCACTTCCCTGGATAGAGAATTCCAATCATTCACCACTCTCTGGGAAAAACTATTTTTCCTCATCTGTCCTAAATCTACTCCCCCGAATCTTGAGACTGTGTCCTCCCGTTTTAGTTTCCCCGGCCAGCTCAAAAAACCTTTCTACATCTATCCTATCCATACCCTTCATAATCCTATATGTTTCTATAAGAGCTCCTCTCATTCTTCTGAACTCGAGCGAATACAATCCTAGACGATTTAATCTTTCATCATAAGTCAACCCCTTCATCCCAGAGATCAACTTAGTAAACCTCCATGGACCGTCTCCAAGGCCAGTATAACCTTCCTCAAATACGGAGACCAGAACTGGACACAGTACTTCAGGTGCGGTCTCACCAGTACCTGATACAGTTGCAATTTTGAATTTTTAAAATTTTGAAATTTAGACAAATATACAGCATGGTAACAGGCCCTTTAGGCCCACAAGCCTGTGCTACCCAATTGACCCCCCCTCCCCGACCCCACCACCACCACCAACTGCAGGTACGCTTTGAATCGTGGGAGGAAACCAGAGCCCCTGGGGAAAAGCCAAGCAGACATTGGAGAACTCCTTACAGACAGCTCAGGATTTGAACCCCCCGGTCACAATTGTTGGCGCTGTAATAGTGTTGTGCTGACCACGCCACCTGTTTATACTTTGTCAGTGCCAGTGTTGTAACTACTGGGTCAACACAGCAAGTTGTGGAGTATATCTTTAATGCAGCAAGTGGAATGTTTTCTGGTTCCATGACCTTTGCTGAATCCAGTACTCAAAGTTGCTGCTCTTTATCACATGGAACGAATCTGACTTCATGACCCCTGGTTTCTGTGATGGGGGAATCTTGTAGAATGCCCACCTGGCATTCTGGCTGCACCCTCATCATTGTCATTCACCATTGTTTGATTCTTGTTTTTATTTAAATTTAAATTTACAGCACGGGAGAAGCCGATTCCACCCATTAATTTGGGTGCTGCCCAAATTCACCTACAACCCCATACGTTCTGAAGGGCAGAAGAAACTGGAGCATCCAGGGGAAACAGACATGGGGAGAACATAAAAACTCTTTACAGACAGTGCTGGATTTGAACTCTGAATGCTAGGGTTGTAATAACATTGTGTTAACTGCTCTGATAACCACCCAAAGGGAATGACCTTGGAGTCCACTTCTCCATTCATTTTTACCACTGCTTAAGTAATGGCAAGACTGCAAAATTTCAGTGGAATCACTCGTTCCTTCCACTGAATGCTGTTTTTATTGGTTGTTACACATATAGTCCTTTGCTCTGTTATTGTGGAGAGCATTCTGGCTGGTTGCATCACTGCCTGGTATGGATGCACCAACTATCAGGACAAGAATCAACTTCAGAGGGTTGTAATTCGGCCTGTGACATCACAGGCTCCAGACCACTCCATAGAGGACATCTACATGAGGCGATGTCTTAAAAAATAAAGCAGCCTCTCTCCTCAAGGGCCCCCACCACCCAGCCCATGCCCTCTTCACTCTGCTACCATTAGGGAAAAGGTACAGGAGCCTAAAGATGAGCACTCAGCGGTTCAAGGACAGCTTCTTCCCCTCCACCATCAGATTCCTGAATGATCAGTGAACCAAAGACACAGCCTTAGTTTTCGTTCACTGTTATTATTATTTTATTTTATTTTATTTTTTATGCTAATATCATAAGATGGTTATAAATATGTATATTTGGACTATGATGCTGTCGCAAAACACCAATAAATCCTGATTTTGGTGCAGCTTTTGTAAGGTTGTCACCTTGTTTTTAAAGTATTTCAATAAACTAGGTCTGGTCTTCTGCATTTTAATGGCAGTGGGTAGAAATAGAGAGATGAGATTTAAGGCCATAATGCTACGTATTATTTGCCTGTGAATAAAGATTCCACAATCCCTTCATGGATGTCCACTTTTGAGCTGCCAGTCCTACAATTTAGCATAGTGGCGCTCCCCATTCTAGTTTTTGGGTGTCCATTGTATAAAGTCAGCAATGTCTGCAGGAGGTAGAAGTGATGGAGGAGAACCAAATCATCAGCTGAGCAATGATACTGTACTGTGTTCAGAAGGATTCCTTACAAATGTGTGACCTGATGCCATAAGACTTGTGGGATCTGGAGTTCTGAAAGAGTATCGGAAAATAAAATCAACTGCCAAAGCAGGAAAGTGTGGGCTCGAAAGGGTGGCATGAACTTGTGGGACGAAATGGCCTGTTACTGTGCTGCATGTCTAAAGTTAAAAAGAAAACAGAAAATATTGGAAATCCTCAGCAGATGTAGCAACATCTGTAGAAGGAGAAGCAGAATTAATGTTTTAGGTCCATGCAAACTCAATGCTGACTCTGTTCCACCTTTCCTAGAATGCTGTGTGACTTGCAGCTTCCAGTAATTTCTCTTTGTGCTTCGGAAGAGTGCTTGCTCTATTTCTTCCAGCCTTTCCATCGCTGGACCACAACTTGTGGCTGACCAGGTCTGTTGCTACAGGTTTTCCTTCTGTTTTCCTTCCCTGCAGACTTGGTCCAACCACACCAACGTTGGAATTGCTTGTTAACTTTGATTCTAAACATGAAATTTTCAGAGTACATCCATGACATCACATACAACCCTGAGATTCTTTTCCCTTCAGGTGAGGCAGAATTACCAGTTATTGAGAGTGAGAAAAAAAACTGTACTAAATACGCACATGTAAACAAATAAAGAAATCGAAACAAACTGTGCAAAACAGAGAGAAAGGAAAACAATAAAATGCAGACGTAAGAGTAAGAATCCCTGATTGAGTTTGTTATTGAGGAGCCTGAGGTGGAGGGGTACCTGGTGGTGAGAGTCTTGTGGCACCGATACCTCTTTGCTGATGGCAGCTGCAAGAACAGAGCTTGTGCCAGGTGGTGTGAATCCTTCATGATTGCTGCTGCTCTCCAATGGAATTGTTCCCTGTAGAAAAGTACAATAGTCTGGACAACTTGCAAATTAAGTAGAACTTAATAATTTATTTAAATTATTAAAAAATATTAATACTAGGACTAGTGCCACCAGGTTCAGGAACAACTGCTATCCCTCCACCATCAGACTCCTCAACAATAAATTCAATCAGAGACTCATTTAAGGACTCTGACTTTGCACATTATTTGTAAATGAATATTTATTTTTTGTATTGCACAGTCAGTTTGTTTATATTCTCTTTCTTTTTGGCTTGGCTTCGCGGACAAAGATCTATGGAGGGGGTAAAAGTCCACGTCAGCTGCAGGCTAGTTTGTGGCTGACAAGTCCGATGTGGGACAGGCAGACACGGTTGCAGTGGTTGCAGGGGAAAATTGGTGGGTTGGGGTTGGGTGTTGGGTTTTTCCTCCTTTGCCTTTTGTCAGTGAGGTGGGCTCTGCGGTCTTCTTCAAAGGAGGTTGCTGCCCGCCAAACTGTGAGGCGCAAAGATGCACGGTTTGAGGCGATATCAGCCCACTGGCGGTGGTCAATGTGGCAGGCACCAAGAAATTTCTTTAGGCAGTCCTTGTACCTTTTCTTTGGTGCACCTCTGTCACGGTGGCCAGTGGAGAGCTCGCCATATAACACGATCTTGGGAAGGCGATGGTCCTCCATTCTGGAGACGTGACCCACCCAGCGCAGCTGGATCTTCAGCAGCGTGGACTCGATGCTGTCGACCTCTGCCATCTCGAGTACTTCGACGTTAGGGATGAAAGCGCTCCAATGAATGTTGAGGATGGAGCGGAGACAACGCTGGTGGAAGCGTTCTAGGAGCCGTAGGTGATGCCGGTAGAGGACCCATGATTCGGAGCCGAACAGGAGTGTGGGTATGACAACGGCTCTGTATACGCTTATCTTTGTGAGGTTTTTCAGTTGGTTGTTTTTCCAGACTCTTTTGTGTAGTCTTCCAAAGGCGCTATTTGCCTTGGCGAGTCTGTTGTCTATCTCATTGTCGATCCTTGCATCTGATGAAATGGTGCAGCCGAGATAGGTAAACTGGTTGACCGTTTTTATTAAAATTTCTTCTTTTGTATAGTTATCTTTCCTTGAGTCGTTTATTTGCATGACTGATGTAGAAATTTTGCCTGGCCCGCAGGAAAAAGAATCTCAGGGTTGTATATGATGTCTTCAAATGTACTCTGACAATAAACCTAAAATTTGAACTTTATAAATTAGCTGATTAAAAGTGTATGAGGGAACAAATCTTTTCCATTGTCAATTTCTAATATAGTTGATCAATATTTTGACTCTATTTACCAACCTAGATTTGAAATTCTGAAAATAATGAATCAATTTTTGTTCTGAACTTTCCAATTTAAATCATTTTGATAGTTCTTTGCATTTGGAGTCTCTCTAAGAAAGATTAAGAATAGTGACAAAACAAATTTTAATTTGAATAACAAAATGGAAAAAGTCATTTCATTCAATGGCCAGATAATGCAAGAAAATTACTAACATGAATTGTGTGAATTGGAGATCAGCAATTTTATTTAATTCTAGGTCTTCATTCTTCTGCTCACAATCTAGCCATTTGTGTTCTGCATTTTTTGAATACTTTCAATATTTGTTCAGGAAAAGAAAATGACCAATGAAAAAAATAAATTGACAGCCAAAATTGTTTTTGCCACGAATACTCAGTTAAAATATTTAGTGAGTCGTGACTTAAAAGCAGAGAAACACCAAAACTGCAGATGGTGAAATCTTAAGAAAGCAATAAGAAGATGGAGGAACTCAGCAGGTCTGGCAGCATCCGTGGGGAGAAATGGTCAAGTGAACGTTTTGAGTCCGGACCCTTTTTTAACCATTGACCTGCACCTACCCGTTTTCAGAAGGAAGTGAGTGGTGTGCAGATGATGCAGCAAGAGTTAATTGAATTAATCTAGATATTTCCAGAAGAAGTGAAAATGTACCGCAATTGCATTAAAAATATTCATACACAAAATCTTTCAAAGTGATGGCTGAATATCTCTTAACAGCAAAATCTTTAATTTTATTATTCTCTCTGCTCATTAAATGAATGCCCACTGGCACAGTTACTTTTTTTGAACAATTTCCAAGAGGGCACCGATTTGTTTGAAGATGATAGCAAAGTAGTTCTGGCATTTGGTGTGCGAATGTTGGAGACAGCCCATCAGGCTGCTCACAGAAGAACCCCTCTCACCACCAGTTATTTTGTGACAAGTACAGTAAACACTTAAGATATTAATGCTTCAACTTGTCTCAGGAGGTGCCCGTCTAAAATCAGCCAAGTTTATACTTTGACAGTTTCACCTGCATATTAGATTTTGGGTCATGAATATTTCCTAAGTTATGAACATTTTTGTGCTTGAGAATTTGAGGCATGAAATGTGCTTCACAATCAGGAATCCCATTACCTAATTCTCTTTGTATCATTCCCCACCCCCCCCCCCCAACCCCCATTCCAGTTTTTCCTGATATTTTTTCCCCCTTAACCTTGTAAAATTAAGGAAGTTGTAATTCAGCTAAATCAATATCATCTTTTTCAAAGAATAATTAAGCTTTATATTTCCATTTGTATTGACATTTGATGTGCTATGGTTATAAGATGTTCCTGAATTGTGTGATAATCATTGGAATCTGAACTGCCTCAATCATTTTGCCACTGCTAGAAACCAGTCTCAGCAACTTCCAAGGTGTGCTTTTAATTACAGTCACTGCTGTGAAACCTGACTCATTCAATGGATCTATCGAATGCTGCCATGAGCAGAGAAGAATGGGAACATCTGTATTTTGCTGGTATTTGCTTTTTTTTTTTTTTTTTTTTTTTTTTTTTTTTTTTTTTTTTTTTTTTTTTTTTGGTATTTGCTTTTCAAAGATGTTTTGCAGTATGCATCAGTGGATACCATTTATGAAGAGGGAAGTTTGCTTTGCTCTCCCCACCTTCCAAATGAGTCCACATTGTTGCCCTGCTGCAGATGCATTAAAAGGACGGACAGTTTGAAATAGGGATTTTCTGCTCCAATAAAAAATCATCGGAGCTTTCAGACACGATCGATCATCAGAATTTTGTGTCAAATATGCATGATTATCCCTGGAACTCAAACATTTCATCCCTTTGGAAAATTGGGCAGAATCTTGGAGGACATCAATGTTGAAAGAAGTTGGAGGATGGAGTTCTTCATGGACTCCATCTGAACCTCCCACAACCAAGGGAAGGCAACCAACATACCAAATAACCTGTCACATCCTGATCCACTCTCTCACCTCACATCGTGGAGGAGGCTCAAATGTGTGGCAGTGCACACCATCAGGCTTAAAGACAGTTCCTTCCCCACAGCCATTCGTCTCCAAAATGAACCACACAGTACTCAAACATTCTTCTTGCTTGGTACAAATTTATCTTTACATTATAAGTCTTCTGTTTGCATGGCTGTATCAATGTTCGAGCTAACCTCTCAGTCTGCTTGCAGAAGAACCCTACTCACAGTGGAAGGTGTAATGTGACAAATAAACACAAGTGGAACTGATATAAATAGGTTTTTAGTCTCCTAAAATGGATGAAACTTTGGCAGACAGTCAGAATGAGAATGTATTGCTCATTTTAAATTGTCTCTAAGTATGGAAACATTATGCTTATGAAGCGTAGGTGCCTTTGGGTGACACAATCTGGTAACCTTTTTAAAAAAAATGATTGCCTGTTTTGGGCAGGAAGGTAAAGCTTATTGTGATGCAATTAATCCCATCCTTTGATTTGCAATTTTAGGGGGTTGAATTCCTTGATTCTGTCTTTTTGTATTTGGGCCATTCGATTTTGGTCGCTGAAAATGTCAGCTATTAACTTTTATGTTCTGGTATTCCAAAATGATCTTGTTAATATTTTTGCTAATTTACTCTGGGCTAATATTCAGCCATTCCATATTTTTCAGTGGTGTATACTTTGTCCGGTTATTATATGGTTGGTCTGAGTTGCTTTCCTTCCTGCTGACATGAAGAACTAATAATAATAAAGAACGGATCACAGATGGTTCTTCACTAACGAGAAAATCACATGGCTAGTTGCAGAAATATACATTGGAATGATTATTCAATGCCTTGATTAACTTTGTGATATTCTCAATAAATCTAAATATATCTGTGTTCTTCATGCATCGTCAACAATCAATTGCAGTATTTTTGCCTCACCTTTAAACAAGCCAAATGAAATGTAACATTATCAGATGATAAACATGATAGATGTGTTGTATTTCTTATGCCTTTAGTCATGAAGCAATTACATGTTTTTTTGTTAATGAAATGACCATTCACATTCTAAATCTCTTTATAGATAAAAAGTCCAATTGGATAAATGATTTAAGATCCACTTGTTGTTTTGATGGATTTTCTTTTAACTAGAAACATACCTGTCTTATGACAGCCACGTTTAAGGTACATGAACAGGCAGGGAATATGGACCAGATAGAGGATTAGTTGAGATTGACTTTGTGGTTAGTGCAGATGTGGTGAGCAAGTTCCTGTGCTGTCCTACTTTATATTCTGTTCCTGATGGTACTAATGGCTACTTTCCAGAGCCGTTGTGGTGCAATTCCTGAATCTATGTGAGTTGAGGGGGACTCTCATGTTCCCTGTGTTAATGATTGTGCATCATAGGCTTTGAGGAAGGGAGGAAGTTGTAAGGTTAGGGGGTGACAGATAATAATTGTGGATGGTTGTTACATCTCCATACTCCAGTTTCTGTCATTTCTGCAATTGCTGTAATGAATTGTGCAGCTGAGTTAAACATTGCAGTCTTTGAGATCTTCAGGCACAATAATGTTTGAGACTCTGTTCACCGTAAAAAGTAATCTCAAGTGGGTCATTTGCATAATAGCCTTCAAAACCTTGGATTATAATGTAGGATGATTTGGGAAGAGTCAATGAGGAGGAGATATTGAAAGAAAGGTGGGGGAGGGATATATGATTCAATTCTTTATTGTCACATGTTCCAAGATAGTGGAAAATTTTTGTTTTCCAGACAAGTCAACCAATCTTTGAGTACAATGGGTTGAGCCAAATGAAACAAAAGTGCAGAGTTTGGTGTTAGAGTGGAAAAGGTTCAGTGTTTGAAAGGGTAACCTCATTTTGCTGATGAGAGCCCAATTCATGGTTGCTTTGGTTACATTACTGAACTAATCATCCAAACACCAGACAAATCGCACCATGACATTTGTGTAATTTATATTTCTTTTAATAATCTTGGATTTGAAAAAGAGTTCTAGACTTACTGATAATAATAATAATAATAATAATCTCAGCAATCATCATCCTTCACCCTCATCTTGTGTGGCATGGGGCTTCAGCCCTTGGTAATGTTGATCCAGCAGTTTGGAGGCAGTGGTGGTTGACCAGACTGGCAGACTGTCCAGTTTTGTTTGGAAGAATTTTGGTCCAGGCCAGCGCCTTGCAACAGTGAGTGTGTCAAAAATGCATCGTTGCAGAATTGCTGCATGAAATCTTCTCCGAGCGATTTTAGCGCATCAACTCACTGGATATCCCGACTTCCTTTCCATAGTTAGACATATCTTGAACAATTCTGATAACAAACCAGAGACTGGAATGCATAATTTTAATTGATAAATATGATCATTTCCCAAGTTAAAAATGATCAACAATATCCAATTTTTTTGGGAAAAGATTCTTATTGACTATGTTCAGAAAAGTTAGCAATTATAATCACTGTTCATAATTTAGGAGTTCCAAATTTATACAACAAATAAATTGCCACAGCTGTGAGACCAAAGTGTGTGGAGCAGCTTCTTGCAGTATTAGTGTTGTTCCCTGAAGTATTGAAGGAAAGGAATTGGTTATGTTTTCGCAAAACTTTTATACAAGGACATTGAAATATTTTGTATCATGTTTTCATGACTCACTTATGGTACCTGCCCTTTTGTGTTTTGGTTCACTTTTCATGCCAGGTCTTGAGCACATGAAATGGATTGATAACTGTTGAGGGAGTGCTGCATTTCTGGAAGTGATGCCTATTAACCAATGGTGTAATTCCCTGCTTGTCTCCGCTCCATCCTCAACATCCATTGGAGCGCTTTCATCCCTAACGTCGAAGTACTCGAGATGGCAGAGGTCGACAGCATCGAGTCCACGCTGCTGAAGATCCAGCTGCGCTGGATGGGTCACGTCTCCAGAATGGAGGACCATCGCCTTCCCAAGATCGTGTTATATGGCGAGCTCTCCACTGGCCACCGTGACAGAGGTGCACCAAAGAAAAGGTACAAGGACTGCCTAAAGAAATCTCTTGGTGCCTGCCACATTGACCACCGCCAGTGGGCTGATAACGCCTCAAACCGTGCATCTTGGCGCCTCACAGTTTGGCGGGCAGCAACCTCCTTTGAAGAAGATCGCAGAGCCCACCTCACTGACAAAAGGCAAAGGAGGAAAAACCCAACACCCAACCCCAACCCACCAATTTTCCCCTGCAACCGCTGCAACCGTGTCTGCCTGTCCCGCATCGGACTTGTCAGCCACAAACGAGCCTGCAGCTGACATGGACTTTTTACCCCCTCCATAAATCTTCGTCCGCGAAGCCAAGCCAAAGAAGAAAAGAAGAATTCCCTGCTAAAGTAGGTGCTGCAGTGAATGACTGAAGTTGACAACTTTTCCAAAATAAGTGCTTGACTTGGAAACTGCTCAAGATTCCTTGAAAATGCAAAATGTATTGAACAATTACGTTCTTTCTTCTGCAGTTGTGTCATGTTTTGCATTAATTGCACATTGAATGAGAGACTTCCGTAGATCAGACAATCGGTTATGTGTGGGGCCTTTGAGGCTGGAGAAACAGAGGCAATTTAATATAAATTTTATAAATGTTGCATTCTATCATATTGTCCTTTTTATGTAATATACTTGATTCTTATTAGTATTTAAAAATAGGAGATACCTGTGCATGCATAACAATCTTTGTGAAAACAATCGTTCTGCTGCCCTTGGTGTTGCTCTGGTTATTTTCATTTTTTGCAATGATTCCAGAGCCAGCTGTCATCTGCTGCTGTGCAGAACCTCCGCAGAGAACCCACTGCTTGGGCTCATCACTGCATTGCGTATGACTGAGATGCGGCATGTTGGACATGTGTAAGCAGAGCAGTTCTTTTTCAATGTTGCAACAGTGGACACCTCTCCCCCCCCCCCCCCCCTCTCGATATTATACAATGTGCTGACAAATGGCTTGTACACGGGTGGAAACAGCTAAACATGAAGTTCTTTTCCACCTGTGATCATTCATTTGCTCATATGGAAAAACTGTTGTGGTTCCAAATTATTTTTTGTTGCAATCGCTTTTAGACCTTTGCTGTGTAACAACTATCAAATGCAGATTTAATACAGTAAGTTTCTGGCTGTATGTAACAACCTTTTAAATAAAACTGCATAACTTGTAGAATTTTAAAACTCCAAGTGAGTTAAGACTCTTTTTAATTCCTTGACTGATTTGTGAAAAATTGAAATATTTTTGGGTAAATTTTGATTGATGGGCTCCTTTTGTTTCAGACTTTCCCAGCTTTGACCAGAAGTTGAATTCAAGATTAAGTATAATTTGCATCAGCTTGATGTCATTTCTGATATTGGGTTGTGTATATACAGGTACTCCCCGACTCGCGTCCAGCACATATGACCAAATGTTTTTTAAAAATAAAGAAAAAACATAAAATCTGTGTGATTACGGTGAAAATCAAGCAGAGCTGGCCTTGGTGATTGCCATGTTGAGATATTTCTCCGCATTTTAACTCCTTGTGTCCCAGTTTTTTTCTGATTCTGTTGGTCTGATTCTGACGGTCAGACAGATTTTTAAGAGGCCAGCAGAGTCCACAAAGTGCTCAGGGTCCGCAGCAAAAGAGAGAATGAGAAGGATTCGGAGATAGAGAATGGAAAGAAATTGATCATTTTACTCTTCGGTATCACTGATAGGGCAGTTCCGACATATATCCATTTCAAGAATCAGCTGGTCATCCAGAATGGAACATGGATGTACGTTGGAAGTACCTGTATGGTAAAGTCCCCGTTACCCTGAAAGCAAGTAACTGGCAGCCATATATATCGAGTGTATAAGACAACCCCCCCCCCCCCCCCCCAAATATGTATGTTGACTGAGTTGTTGGGTGCGGCGAGAAGGTGGGTGAAATCATGGAACCTCCAGCAAGATGAAGAAAGAATGAAGCAAGTTTTAAGTTAAAAGTCAGCGAAGTGGCCAAGGAATCTACCAACTGGTGCCGCTGCGAGGAGATTTGACAGAGGAGAAGATGGTGAGAGAGTGGAGAAAGAATGAAGATGTTTTAAGAAAAATTCTAAAGAAGCAATATTGGTTGAGAAGAAGAATCACTCGTTGGCCAGAATTGGAAAATCACATTGCAGAATGGGTACTTGAACAGAGGCAAGAAATAAAATCAGAGCACTGAAATGGGCAAGGTCAAACCTAGAACACAGTAGAGGTAAAGTAGGCTGGTGCAGCCGTCTCATGAACAGGAAAAATCTGGTAATGCAACAAAAAGCAAATATTGCTCAGAAATAAGATCTTGATCATAAAATTATCAGTTTTTAGCAGTTTATTATACATCAGTGACAGAAACATCAGTTTTCATTGTTAAATAATGGAAATGGATGAAACCCTCCCCAAAAATTTTGACATGATAGGCAATAAAACATTGGAATGTAAACCATGGGATAAGGTAAAAGTAGACACTGTAATAAAGTCTTCCAAAAAGTGCGGTGTCTCCAGTGCACTGGAGGATTCGGAGGATGTTTTATTGTGGGATACTGATGACGAAGTGGAAGCTGACTCATCAGATTCAGACAGGGACCCGCATGATGACGGTGTAAACAGTGAGATTCCGGATGTGCTCGCCGAGTTCTTTATCTCAGACAATGATAGTGATTTTGAAGGATTTTAGATCTTTTTTTTAAACAACAAAAATTCTTTCTAATACATTGGTATCTTAAAAATGTGTTGTAGGCTTGGGTCTGAGTGGGGTTATTGGAACCAATCGAGTGGTATTTTGTGTAGAATTTTAAGGTCATATTTTTGTAACTGGCTTACAAGATGACCCCTGTTTTTGGCGTGTTTTTTAGATGCTTTAAGGGTCATCTTGTACGTTGAGATTTATGGTGGGTAAAAAAATAAGAAAGATTAAAATTGGAAAACCCCCCCACGGTCAGTTCACCAATTCACGCAACACACAACCTCAAGTAACCGGAAAATTCACATCCTGCCTCTAGGTGCTGGATAGCAGGGGTTTTACTGCAGTAGAATGCACAAATTGGAGCCTCACAAGACAGTGATGCCTCAAGCAATTCATCTGATCTTGCCCTTGTGTGTTTACTGATAAACTCCAGCTTGTCCAAAATTTGTCGCACTCATCTGGCATTTGGTCTTATTTGTCATGCTTGTTGATGTGTGTTGCTTTCCTCTTCCATTTGGAGAGAAAGAGATCCTAACTCATCCTGTGAATCCTTGAATAGTCTTTGTCTCTTGAGATGCCCAATATAATTACAAGCTGTGTAACCATCAGAGGCTTCAGGCGTTTGCTTTGATCAAGTGAAACCTCTAACTAAGGCAGATTTCTCATTGTTTTTCTAAATTCTCTAACGCTATTGTTACTTATATTTCAAATGAAACCGAGATTAATAATAATAAATGATCCATTTTGAAATGAAACAAAGCAACTTGTCTGGATCAATTCCATCATCACCTTAAAGACCACAGCCTCTGATGAATCTATGTGCAGAATTTTGCCCTAAAGATGAGCTCCTGGTCTGACAGATACATCTGAACCTCTTCAAAGTTGGAAAGGCCACCTCCTCCCACCTCTGAATCTGCCTCCAACGCAGCTCTTAGACCATTGCAAATATCATCCAAACTTTTGTTACCTTTGGATTTGCTGTGTTGTCACTCGTCTTGTCAACCTTCCAACGTACAAAAAAATAAGGGCATCCAAAGCTCTGCCACTCATAAGCCCCCTTTATACTTGCATTCCACTAAATTGTCCCAGGATAGGAATAGCATTTTTTGCTGTTCGTACTTGACCACTCTTAACTGGGGCACTGCATGCATTCCCACTTGCAAGGAGCCATCCCCAGGGTTAGGATTGTTGTTCCTTCTACAGGTTGCATTGAGTGATGGTGACCTGCCCTAAATCCTGATCAATGTATTCAAACAAAATTAATTATAGCATAATTAAGCTTGATATACAGCACAATATGAGCCCTTCAACCCCTGTTGTTGTGCCGACCTACATAATGGACCATGCTAGCAATAAATAGCAATAGATGATAATTTTTAAACAGCATGGAAAAATTGGTGGCACTGTCGTGTACAATTTTATACAGCTTGGGAAATTGGTAGCACTATAGTACACAATATAGAAATACTGTAGGAAGAAGTGATGCGGACCTGCCCTCCCAGAAATCCATGAGACAAAGGGCTGTATGCACAGAGCCCTCATAGAGGGGTTTCTCTGCTGCACAGCATTCTGGGAAGTCAGGTCCTCCATCATTTTTTCCCCATGGACTTTATAAATTGTGCGCTATAGCGCTACCAATTTTCCCTTGATGTTTAAAAATTGTCTGCTATTGCTATTTATTTCCCCCCCCCCTCCCGCTACGACTTTCCCGTGGCAAAGTTTGCACCTTCATTTCAATCTTTTCTTTTTTCACCTTTCTTCTTTCATCTATCCCAGAATGCAATTTCCCATTCTACCCTAGCCTGATGATAACGCTGACATCTGCATACGCCGGGGCTTGTACTTGGGGTCGAGGCAGTCTACCCCAAGTACAAGCGTTGAGAAGATTTTGCTTTCACACTTGATCCCTTTTAGTCTGATAGGCCGTTAATTCCTGGGAGCACTTGCAAGTGTGAAAGGGGCTATAGAAAAGTTTTTAAAAAATATGTAGATTCCAGAAAGTTCAAATAAAAATAGAAAATACGTGAAATGCTCGGCAGATTGGGCAGCACCACTGCAGCTGATGAAGGTTCTTTGGCTTATTTAATTGTTTTTTTTTCTCTCTGTGGATGCTGCTTGAGTTGCTGAGTTTTCCAGCATTTCCTATTTACATTTTTGCCACTCAGATTACCTTTCAAAACTCCTTGGCTTTATGGTAATATTTTTTATACCTGTTTTTAATTACCCCACCCTCTCCATTACATCATGCAGTTCTATCACGAGCAGTTCTATCACCATCACTTCTCTGTGCTTTTCCAGTAACGATTTTCCTGCTCACTTTTAACTAGTTGGTGGCTTCAGTATCATCATTTTCCAAAGCTCTCTAATTCTTCAGTCTTTTTGGACTTTCTTGACACAGTTACAGTGTTGTTTGAACTTTTCTATCTCGTATCTTCTCATGCAGCCTTGTTTCGGTATGGAAGGTCAGCCTTTTCCCCAAGGTTGAGAGCTCGGGGGCAGAGATGGAAGGTGAGGTTTCAAGGGAGGCTGAGGAGGATTTTCACACAAGATTGTGGATGTGGAATGAGCTGTCAGAAAAAGAGGCAGAGTTAGGGCACTGACTTGATTTAAAAGCCATTTAGACGTAGATTAGCATGGTTTTGTGGGGTAGGGGCTGCACACATGCAGGTCGGACAACTCCGGAAACCAACTTGGTTGGGGTGGATGAATGGTGAAAAGGCCAGATTCTGTGAAGTCATTTGGGAGATCTTAACTTTGGAAATTAAACACTTTTTATCAATGAAAGATGTTCATTTTCTCTTAAAACTAATTAATGCTGGAAACACTCAGCGAGTTGGCCACCTTCCATGGAGAAAGAATTTTGGGTCTGCTTCTCTTTTCATCAACAGCCTGCTGAGTATTTCCAACATGTTTTGTCTGTGCTCCAGTTGTTTCTTGATGTTAATTTCCTGATTATTTTGTCAGACTATTCATATTCAATATTGTTGGGCCTGCGATGCAATCAGCTGCCTGGAACCTTGCAGCAGGAGTTGCTAAGTTGTGACAAGGATGAGGAAACTCTCCTTCATCATTTCTGGCCCCTCTCACTCCACCCATTCTTTCATCCCCAAAACTCCCACTGAAATAATTCAGTTCTTCATAACTTAGGGATCTCTCCTAGATGAGGCGTTTGCAGTTCCAATTGTAGGTGCATTCGCCTGCATAGCAATGAAGGAGCCAAGGAATGAAGTTTCATCAGAGGATTCTGATGGATATGAACCAAGATGCATTAATATCTGCGTTTCTGCATAACTAATTAGCAAAATAATTTCCACTGTTTCTAAACTGTAAATAGTTGCACATTTTTAAAGAGAAAATCTATCCATTTTCAAACGCAGCTGCCTGTGTGCGCCATCTGATGCAGCCTCCAACTCTGCTCTATTGGATGAATCATGGTGCAATGCCATTAAATTTTTAATTATAGATTTTTTTTCTTTCACTGAGTAACAGGATAGCTCTGCAAGTGGTAGAGCAATATAGTTGGATATAATACAGGAACGCTAAAGCTTTGAATAATGCAAGTGAAAGCTTGCAAAAAATTCTGCCATTGTCTGTGAGACATTTACTTTTGTCGTATTGTGTTTACAATGTGCATGATTCTGTGAAGTCATTTTCACAGAAAATGTATGGCTTCCAATTTTTGACCTCATTACCATTGGTTTCCTTGGCTTTCATGCAGATTTGGCAGTAAAATGTGTGTCATATTTCTTCATCATCAATCTCAATTCCTCAATCATCTCCTCACTGGAAAAGTTTTTAAAATGTGTTGGTGCTTATTTTGTCCATTTAAAAAGAGGGGTTTTCAACTTCATAGTTATTTACAATGTCATCTAACTCCACTCCATTAAATTAGTGAAGGGTACCCCTGTTATTGACAATAGAGTTAGAGGACATCCCACCAAGAATGTATAGGTGGAGATTAAACTCCATGCTACTTAAAAGGCAGGATTTTAGAGAATTAATTGAACGACAAATTAAAATGTACTTTGAAATAAATACAGAATCAGTGAAAGATAAGTTTATACTATGGGGCGCAATGAAAGCATTCATCAGAGGGCAAATAATAAGTTATGTAACTAAGATGAAGAAGGACTACAATCGGGAAACAGAACAGTTGGAAAGGGAAATAGCAAATATAGAAAAAGAATTAGCAATGAAGGAAGACACAACTAAAAGAAGAGAATTGGCAGATAAAAAAAAAAATATGAAACACTACAAACATATAAGGTGGAGAAGAACATAATGAAGACAAAACATAAATATTATGAACTAGGAGAAAAAACGCACAAAATTCTAGCGTGGTGGCAGCTTAAGACAGAACAAACTAAGAGAATGGTATTGGCATTAAGGAAAAAAGACAAGCAAATCACATATAATCCAACAGAGATTAATGAAAACTTCAGAGAATTCTACAAACAACTATATCAAACTGAAAATGAAGGGAAAGAAGATAAAATAGATGAATTTTTAACTAAAATTGAACAACCAAAATTACAAACAGAGGAACAAAATAAATTAACAAAACCATTTGAAATAGAAGAAATACAGGAGATAATAAAAAAACTACCGAACAATAAAACACCAGGAGAGGATGGATTCCCAATAGAATTCTATAAAATTTATCAATTCCTCCCCTTCTGGAAGTAATCAACCAGACTGATAAAACACAAAGCTTACCAGAGTCATGTAAAACAGCAATAATTACAGTAATACCAAAGACAGGGAAAGATCCACTTACACCAGCGTCATATACACCGATATCTTTACTTAACACAGATTATAAGATAATAGCTAAACTATTAGCAAACAGATTAGCCGACTATGTACCAAAAATAGTAAATCTAGACCAAAATGGATTTATTAAAAAAAGACGAACAACAGACAATATCTGTAAATTTATTAACTTAATTCATGCAGTAGAAGGAAATAAAACTCCAACAGTAGCGGTTGCTTTAGACGCAGAGAAGGCCTTTGACAGAGTAGAATGGAATTATTTATTCAAAGTACTACAAAAATTCAGCTTACCAGAGAAATATATTAATTGGATTAATGCATTATATAAGGGGCCATTGGCGAAAGTGACAGTAAATGGATATATATCAAAACAATTTAACTTCAGCAGATCAACAAGGCAGGGATGCCCATTATCTCCTTTATTGTTCGCATTAGCCATAGAACCACTAGCAGAACTGATAAGAACAGAAAATAAAATAAAAGGGATAAAAATAAAAGACAAGGAATATAAAATCAGTCTATTTGCAGATGACGTTATAATATACTTAGCAGAACCAGAAATATCAATAAAAGAATTACATAGGAAATTGAAGGAATATGTAGAAGTGTCGGGGTACAAGATTAACACAAATAAAAGTGAAGCAATGCCAATGAATAATGCGGATTTCTCAAAATTTAAGAAAGAATCACCATTCAGATGGCAAACGCAAGCAATGCGATATCTAGGTATACAAATAAATAAAAACCTCGGCCATCTATATAAACTCAATTATTATCCACTAATGAAAAAATTACAAGACGACTTAGAGCATTGGAAAGATTTACCACTAACACTCATAGGAAGGATAAACTGTATTAAAATGAACATTTTCCCAAGGATACAATACCTACTTCAGACATTACCAATACGCTTAACAGAGAAATTTTTCAAGGATTTAAAGAAAATAATAAGGATATTTTTATGGAAAGGGGGGAATGCGAGGATAGCACTAGATAAATTAACAGAATGGTATAAACCAGGAGGCTTACAACTGCCAAACTTTAAAAATTATTATAGAGCCGCACAATTAAGATACCTATCAGATTTTTATCGAACAAGGGAAAAGCCAGATTGGACTAGATTAAAACTAGATAAAATAGGGGAGAAGATACCTGAACATATATAAATGGGATGAAAAATTGGTACAACGTAGGAATTCTCCGGTATTACATCATCTGCTCAACATTTGGAAGAAGATTGATGTAGAAAGGAATAAAACAAATTACCAACTACCAAAACTAATACTGATGCAAAATCAGCTAATCCCTTTTACAATAGATAACCTTTCCTTGAGAGAATGGGAGAAAAAAGGGATCAAAAGAATAGAAAATTGTTTTTCGGGAAATAAACTATTATCCTTTGAACAATTGAAATATAAATATAATATAACTTACGATACAATGTTGGCATACTACCAACTGAAATCCTACTTGAAGGACAAATTAGGAAACAGTCTGAGGTTACCAGAAGGAAGTAATTTTGAATATGTGATTACAGACACAATGATAATCAAAAAATTTATAACATGTATATTAAACCACAAGAAAAGGAGAACGAGGAAACAAGTGGTAAAACCAAACAAAAATGGGAACAAGATCTAAGCATAACGATAAAGAATGAAACATGAGAGAAGCTATGCTCTGGAACCATGAGAAGTACAATAAACACGAAGTTGCGTATGATACAATATAACTGGATACACAGGCTATACATTACACCTCAAAAGTTAAATAAATGGGACCCAACAGTATCAGACAGATGTTTTCGCTGTAAAAAGGAAACGGGAACAACAGTTCATGCAATTTGGACATGTGAGAAAGTGAAAAAATTTTGGGAAGATCTAAACCAGATACTAAATAAAATCACAAAAAGCAATATACCAAAAAACCCAGAGATCTTCCTCCTAAGTAATATAAGAAACAAAGAATTTGGACTCGATTTGGATGGAGCACAAAAAAGATTTGTTATGATAGCCCTAGCTGTAGCAAAAAAATGTATTATGTCAGCCTGGAAATTAGAAGATAACTTGAGAATACACCAATGGTATATAGAAATGAATAAATGTATTCCATTAGAAAAAATAATATATAATTTAAGAAATAACATTACAATATTTGAACAAATATGGGAGCCATACATGAAACACAATAGAGAAAACCTACTGTGGACATCTATCACCTAAAATGACAGAAGGAGAAGAGAATGAAAAGAACTGACTCAGTGTAATTTCTTGTTCATTTTTATTGAGTGACAACATTGTTTAACGGGTTTAATGTGTCTTATATTCTGAAGTTTAAATAAATGGGAGGGGAGGTGAGGGAGGGAGGGAGGGGAGGAGGGAAGGGGGGAGAAAACGACACTGTATATCTTTCTTTGGCTTGGCTTCAAGGACGAAGATTTATGGAGAGGGTAAATGTCCACGTCAGCTGCAGGCTCGTGTGTGGCTGAAAAGTCCGATGCGGGATAGGCAGACACGGTTGCAGCGGTTGCAGGGGAAAATTGGTTGGTTGGGGTTGGGTGTTGGGTTTTTCCTCCTTTGTCTTTTGTCAGTGAGGTAGGCTCTGCGGTCTTCTTCAAAGGAGGTCGCTGCCCGCCGAACTGTGAGGCGCCAAGATGTACGGTTTGAGGCGATCTCAGCCCACTGGCGGTGGTCAATGTGGCAGGCACCAAGAGATTTCTTTAGGCAATCCTTGTACCTCTTCTTTGGTGCACCTCTGTCATGGTGGCCAGTGGCGAGCTCGCCATATAACACGATCTTGGGAAGGCGATAGTCCTCCATTCTGGAGACTTGACCCACCCAGCGCAGCTGGATCTTCAGCAGCATGGACTCGATGCTGTCGGCCTCTGCCATCTCGAGTACTTCGATGTTAGGGATGAAGGCGCTCCAATGAATGTTGAGGATGGATCGGAGACAACGCTAGTGGAAGCGTTCTAGGAGCCGTAGGTGATGCCGGTAGAGGACCCATGATTCGGAGCCGAACAGGAGTGTGGGTATGACAACGGCTCTGTATACGCTTATCTTTGTGAGGTTTTTCAGTTGGTTGTTTTTCCAGACTCTTTTGTGTAGTCTTCCAAAGGCGCTATTTGCCTTGGCGAGTCTGTTGTCTATCTCGTTGTCGATCCTTGCATCTGATGAAATGGTGCAGCCGAGATAGGTAAACTGGTTGACCGTTTTGAGTTTTGTGTGCCCAATAGAGATGTGGGGGGGCTGGTAGTCAAGGTGGGGAGCTGGCTGATGGAGGACATCCGTTTTCTTCAGGCTGACTTCCAGGCCAAACATTTTGGCAGTTTCTGCAAAACAGGACGTCAAGCGCTGAAGAGCTGGCTCTGAATGGGCAACTAAAGCGGCATCGTCTGCAAAGAGTAGTTCACGGACAAGTTTCTCTTGTGTCTTGGTGTGAGCTTGCAGGCGCCTCAGATTGAAGAGACTGCCATCCGTGCAGTACCAAATGTAAACAGCGTCTTCATTGTTGAGGTCTTTCCTGGCTTGGTTCAGCATCATGCTGAAGAAGATTGAAAAGAGGGTTGGTGCGAGAATACAGCCTTGCTTCACGCCATTGTTAATGGAGAATGGTTCAGAGAACTCATTGCTGTATCTGACCCGACCTTGTTGGTTTTCGTGCAGTTGGATAACCATGTTGAGAAACTTTGGGGGGCATCCGATGCACTCTAGTATTTGCCAAATCCCTTTCCTATTCACGGTGTCGAAGGCTTTGGTGAGGTCAACAAAGGTGATGTAGAGTCCTTTGATTTGTTCTCTGCACTTTTCTTGGAGCTGTCTGAGGGCAAAGACCATGTCAGTAGTTCCTCTGTTTGCATGAAAGCCGCACTGTGATTCTGGGAGAACATTCTCGGCGACACTAGGTATTATTCTATTTAGGAGAATCCTAGTGAAGATTTTGCCTGCAATGGAGAGCAGCATGATTCCCCTGTAGTTTGAGCAGTCTGATTTCTCACCTTTGTTTTTGTACAGGGTGATGATGATGGCATCACGAAGGTCCTGAGGCAGTTTCCCTTGGTCCCAACAAAGCTTGAAAAACTCATGCAGTTTGACATGCAGAGTTTTGCCACCAGCCTTCCAGACCTCTGGGGGGATTCCATCCATACCTGCTGCTTTGCCACTTTTCAGTTGTTCAATTGCCTTATATGTCTCATACCGGGTGATGACCTCATCCAGCTCTAGCCTTAGGGGCTGTTGAGGGAGCAGGAGCAGGGCGGGATCTTGGACTGAGCGGTTGGCACTGAAAATAGATTGGAAGTGTTCTGACCATCGGTTGAGGATGGAGATCTTGTCGCTGAGGAGGACTTTGCCGTCTGAGCTGCGCAGCGGGCTTTGGACTTGGGGTGAGGGGCCGTACACAGCCTTTAGAGCCTCGAAGTGTGAAAAATAAAAAATAAAAAAAATTAGTGAAGGGTCTGCCTCCAGAATATGCCTTCACTTGCTTTGTATGCCTCTATTTATTTCTCTATATATGTATATTTTGTTTGTGTGTGTATATATGTATATACTTACCTCTCTCTGTCTTTATTTATTTTCAGCTTTGCTGATGACTTGAAAAAGTTTGTACCCATTTTGATCTATCACTATTTTTTTATTTTTGTCATATGCAAATTTTCTTTATATATTATAAACAAAAATTACTCAACCCTCATAACCCTCTATTTTTCTTTCATCCATGTGCCTGTCTAAGAGTCTCTTAAATGTTCCCATTGATTCAATCTCCACTACCACCACCCCGGCAAGAAATTCCAGGCACTCACAACTCTGTATATATAAAAAAAATCAAAAACAAAATACTTACCCCTGTTGTCTCCCTGAAACTTTCCTCCCTTCACTTTGTACAGATGTCCTCTGGTGTTTGCTATATCTGCGGTGGAAAAAGAAGCGCTGGCTATGCACCTTATCTATGCCTCTCAGAATCTTGTCGACCTCTTGTCTCCTCTCATCCTTCATTGTTCAAAAGAGAAAAGCCCGAGCTCTGCTAACCTTGCCCCGTAAGACATTCTCCAATCCAGTCAACGTGCTGGTAAATCTTCTTTGCACCCTCTCCATAGCTACCACATCCTTCCTATAATGAGCTGACCAGAATTCAACACAATACTCCAAGTGTGGACTCATCAGAGATTTGTAGAGTTGCAACATCACCTCTCCTCTTAAACTCAATCCCTTTATTCTTGAAGCCCAGCATCCCATAGGCCTTATTAATTTTCCTATAAACCTGTGCCACAACCTTGAGAGCTGTATGGATCTGGACCCCAAGGTCCTTCTGATCATCCACACTCCTAAGTAACTGACCATTAACCCTGTACTCAGCCTTCTGGTTTGTCCTTCCAAAATGCATCGCCTTACAATAATCCAGATTGAACTGCATCTGCCACTCTTTGCCCAACACTGCATTCTGTCTATATCCTTTTGTAACCTTCGACAACCCTCAACACTATCCACAGCTCCTCCAACCTTTGTTTCATCCGCAAACTTACTTACCCCTCCTTCCGCTTCTTCATCTAGGCCATTTATAAAAATTACAAAGAGCAGATATCCTTGGCACTAGTTGTTTTAGTGCTGAGAGGAGAGTTCAGGAAATGGTGTCTGTGTGGATCTGTTTATTTATTTTGGATATTGATTGCCATCAAAGACTTCTCAAAGTAATTCCTAAATCGGGATCCTGATATGGTGATTTACTTCTTCAATTCCTTCTTTATATTTTCTTATCATTCTTATTTATTTTCACTTTTGTACATTTATAAAGAACACAAAGCACCAGAAAAACCCCACTTCCCCTACCCTTTCTATATAAACCCAATTAAACAAAAAAAAATCCCCATCGTCAGTGCATACAGTGAAACACACAGTATTACCACAGTGTTGTATCCTTTCAAGAGGTCTTCTGGCTAACCAGAAATGATCACATCCCTATAGAAGCATTATGAGGTGTAAGGCTGCCAAATATTCAGGAAGGTGTTATCTTACTGTAAGATTATATGTGATTTTTTTTTAAATATTTTTTTTATTTTTCACACTATGAACCATATCAAATATGTTCAAACATTTCTCATTAAATTTACACAGTGGTCTTTTCTCCCTTTTTTCCCCTTTCCCTCCCTCCCCTCTACCCATCCCCCCCAAAACCCATAAATATTCAATATATACAATACAATAAAACCATAAAACAATATTTTCACACAAAGGAAAATAAAAAAGAAAAATGTGTCATCTATTTATTACACACTGAATCAAGTCGTTTTGTTTTCTTATCATTTTCATTCTCATTTTAGGGGATGGAGATCGTAGGCAAGCTCTCTGATATGTTCCACGTATGGTTCCCAAATTTGTTCAAACATTGTGACTTTATTTTTTAAATTATGTTATTTTTTCCAATGGAATACATTTATTCATTTCCATGTACCATTGCTGTATACTTATGCTCTCTTCCATTTTCCAAGTTGACATTATGCATTTTTTTGCTACTGCTAAGGCTATCTTAATGAATTTTATTTTGCACTTTATCCAATTTGAGGCCTAATTCTCTACTTCTTATGTTACTTAAAATAAATATCTCTGGTTTTTTTGGTATGTTATATTTTGTAATTTTATTTAGTATCTGATTTAATTCTTCCCAAAACGTATTCACTCTTGTACATGCCCAAGTTGCATGTAATGTTCTCATTTCCTTCTTACAGCAAAAACATCTGTCTGATAATGTTGAATCCCATTTAAAAAAATTTTTGAGGAGTGATATATACCCTGTGTAACCAATTATACTGTATCATGCGTAACCTTGTGTTTATTGTATTCTTCATAGTTCCAGAACATAACTTTTCTTATACTTCATTTTTTTATCTTTATGTTTAGATCCTTTTCCTATTTCTGCTTAGGGTTATAGTTTATTTCATTTTCCTTATCTTGCAGCTTAATGTACATGTTCGTTATAAATCTTTTAATGATCACATCTCCAAAGCTGCTTCCTTCAGGTAATCTCAAGCTGTTTCCTAATTTATCCTTTAAATAAGCTTTCAGTTGATGATATGCAAATATTTTACCATGAGTTATCCCATATTTGTACTTCAACTGTTCAAATGTTAATAAATTATTTCCCAAAAAACAGTTTTCTATTCTTTTGATTCCTTTTTTCTCCCATTCTCTAAAGGAAAGATTGTCTATTGTAAAAGAGATTAGGGGATTTTGCGTCAATAATAATTTTGGTATTTGATCATTTGTTTTTTTTTCCTTTCTAAATGGATCTTCTTCCATATATTAAGTAAATGATCCAATACTAGTGAGTTTTTATATTCCACCAGCTTTTCATCCCACTTATAAAGTATATGTTCTGGTACCTTCTCCCCTGGTTTTTCCCTTGTCTGGTAAAAATCTGATAAATACCTTAATTGTGCGGCTCTATAATAATTTCTAAAATTTGGTAACTGGAAACCACCTTGATTATATCTCTGCTAATTTATCTAACGCTACCCTTGGATTCCTCCCTTTCCACAAGAATTTCCTTATTATTCTCTTTAGTTCATTAAACAATTTTTCTGTTAAAGGAGTTGGTAACATTTGAAATAAGTATTGTATCCTTGGGAACACGTTCATTTTAATGCAGTTTACCTTCTTTATCAACGTTAGCGATAATTCTTTCCAATGTTCTAAGTCTTCCTGCAATTTCTTTATTAGTGGCTGATAATTTAATTTGTACAAGTGGCTTAAGTTATTATCTAACTTGATCCCTAGGTATCAGATTGCTTGTGCTTGCCATTTAAATGGTGTTTCTTTTTTAAATGTTGATTCTTTTTTAAATTCTGTATAATCTGCGTTACTCATTGGCATCACTTCACTTTTATTTGCGCTGATCTTGTACCCTGATATTTCTCCATATTCCTTCAATTTCTTCTGTCATTCTTTTACTGATACCTCTGGTTCTGTTAGGTATACTATTGATGTCATCTGCAAATAAGCTGATTTTATAGTCTTTTTCCTTTATTTTTATCCCTTTTATTCTGCCAAAGGTTCTATTGCTAAGGCGAACAATGAGGGGGATAGTGGAGATCCCTGTCTAGTTGACCTACTTAATTTAAAGTGACTCGATACGTATCCATTTACTGTTACCTTCGCCAATTTATATATTTTTCTGGTAGATTGAACTTCTGTAATACTTTAAATAAGTAGTTCCACTCTACTCTGTCAAAGGCTTTTTCTGCGTCTAAAGCAACAGCCACTGTTGGTTTCTTATTTCCTTGATCTGTGTGGATTAGATTAATAAGTTTACAGACATTGTCTGTTGTCCGTCTTTTCTTAATGAATCCAGTTTGATCATGTTTTACTATTTTAGGTACATAATCGGCCAATCTGTTCGCTAATAATCTTGCTATTATCGTATAGTCTGAGTTAAGTGGAGATATTGGTCTATATGATGGTGGTGTTAGTGGATCCTTCCCCGTACATTATTGCTGTCTTACATGAATCTGGCAAGTTTTGTGTTTCTTCTTTCTGGTTCATTACTCCAGGAGAGGAGGAATTAATAACTCTTTAAATATTTTATAGAATTCTATTGGGAATCCATTCTCTCCTGGTGTTTTATTGTTCGGCAGCTTTTTTAATATATCCTGTACTTCATCTATTTCAAATGGTTTTATTAGTTTGTTTTATTCCTTCTTGCAATTTCAGCAGTTCAATTTTAGCTAAAAATTCCTCTATTTTATCATCTTTCCCCTCGTTCTCAGTTTGATACAATTGTTCATAAAATTCCTTAAAATTTTCATTAATCTCTGTTGGGTTATATGTAATTTGTTTGTCCTTTTTCTTTTAGCTTGTTCTGTTTTTAGTTGCCAGGCTAATATTTTATGTGTTTTTTCTCCCAGTTTGTAATACTTTTACTTGGTTTTCATTATGTTCTTCTCCACCTTGTATGTAATGTTTCGTATTTAATTTTTTTGTCCGCCAATTCTCTACTTTTCATTATATCATCCCTTTTTACTAGTTCCTTTTCTGTAATTACTATGTCCCTTTCCAACTGCTCTATTTCCCGAATGTAATCCTTTTTCATCTTAGTCACATAACTTTTTATCTGCCCTCTAATGAAGGCTTTCATTGTGTCCCATAATATAAATTTGTCTTTCACTGATCCTGTGTTTATTTCAAAATATGTTTTAATTTGGCATTCAATAAACTCCCTAAATTCCTGCCTTTTAAGTAGCATGGAGTTTAACCTCCATGTATATGTTCTTGGTGGGATGTCCTCCAGTTCTATTGCTAATAATGGGGGTGAATGATCTGATAGTAGTCTAGCTTTATACTCAGTTTTCCTAACTCTCCCTTAATATGGGCTGACAACAAAAACATATCAATCCTTGAGTAAGTTTTGTGCCTAGTCAAATAATATGAAAATTCCTTCTCTCTTGGGTGCTGTCTCCTCCATCTATCCATAATTTTCATTTCCTGCATTGATTTAACCATAAATTTGGCTACTTTATTCCTTTTACTTGTTTTTTGTCCAGTTTTATCCAACATTGGGTCCATATTAAGGTTAAAATCCCCTTCTATCAATATATTTCCTTGTGTGTCTGCAATCTTCAAAAAAATATCCTGCATAAACTTTTGAGCCTCCTCGTTAGGCGCATGTATATTGAGCAAATTCCAAAATTCTGAGTATATCTGACACTTTATCATTGCATACCTCCCTGCCGGATCTATTATTTCCTCCTCTATTTTGATTGGTACATTATTGTTAATTAGTATGGCTACACCTCTAGCTTTTGAATTATATGATGCTGCCGTTTCATGTCCTACCCAGTCTCTCTTTAGTTTGTTATGTTCTGCTTCTGTTTGATGCATTTCCTGCACAAATGCTATGTCTATTTTTTCCTTCTTCAATAAATTTAGTAGCCTCTTTTAATTTGGTTATGTATTCCATGAATGTTTATAGTCATATGTTCAACATTGCCATCTTATATCTTGCATACACCTCTTTTCCACCTCTTCGCCACCTCCATCCCCCTTTTCCCCATTTTCATCTATTAGTTTTCTCTTATTACACTTAATGTACGACAATACATTTAAGAAATAAAGTACCCCCGCAGTTCCCACATCCACTAATACCTTAACCCCAAAAGTTCCCCCCCTCTCTGAGTTGCCCCATATCCCTTGCCGGCCAACCTCAACTCCCCTTTTCATTTGGATTGTAATCTTGTTTGCAGCGTCAACTGATAACAAATAACATCTAACAAAGTTCTCTCTCTCTTCTTTTTCCCCCCCTTACTTCCTTCCTTCCCTTCTCTTTTCCCTCTTTAGTTCTTTACATATACATTGATTTTACATCTTTATATATACTTTATTGCTGTTCTTCATTTTTGTTACATCTCTTCATCTCTTCTCCTGTCCTGCAAACATTCTGCGAATTCTTGCGCTTTCTCTGGATCAGAGAACAGTCTGTTTGGTTCCCTGGGTATAAATATTTTAAGCACGGCTGGATGTCTTTGCATGAATTTGTAACCTTTTTTCCATAAAATCGATTTCGCTGTATTAAACTCCTTCCTCCTCTTTAAGAGTTCAAAACTTATGTCTGGGTAAAAAAATATTTTTTGACCCTTGTATTCCAATGGTTTATTATCTTCTCTAACTTTATTCCTTGCCCACTCCAGTATATTCGTGTATCTCAAAAATTTTACTAAGATGGATCTTGGTTTTTGATGTGCCTGTAGTTTCGGAGCTAATGCTCTGTGTGCCCTTTCTATTTCCATTTCTTCCTGCATTTCTGTCGTTCCTAGGAACATCGGGATCCATCCTTTTTTAAATTCCTTCATGTCTGTGTCGCCTTCACCCTCCTTAAGGCCCACTATTTTTATGTTGTTTCGCCTACTAATATTTTACAACATATCAATTTTCTGAGATAACAACTCTTGTGTCTCTTTAATTTTTTTGTCACTTTCTTCCAATTTTTCTCTTGTCATTCACTTCCATTTCTACAGCCGTTTCCCGCTGTTCCACATTCTCTACTCTTTTCCCTGTTTCTGTCATGTTCTAACCTTTACATTTTATCTTCTGTTCTTTTCATTTTCCTTTTAATTACATTAAACTCTAATGACAACCATTCTTTTACTGATCTCATTTGTTCTTCAAAATAGACTTTATCTATATTCTGCTCATCAGTTTTACCTTTTATTTCTCTTTGTCCATGTTTTAACTTCTTTTTCTCTGTGAAGATCTTGGTCTTCTTCTCTTCTTTGTGTCTGTGTCTCTTCTGTTTTTCCTGATGAGCTGCTTGTATCTCTTTGTCAGGCCTCTTCTTGCTGGTCCTTCCCTCCTGGGCTGCTCATTTGTTGTGCTTCCTGACATTGGTCTTCTAGTTGGTCATCCCTCCATCTATCTCCCTCGTCTCTTTCATCACTCCCTCTTCTGCTGGCTTTCTCATCCTCCAGCTGAGCACCCTGGTGTCGGGTGTCCCTCAGCTGTTTGCTCTGTGACAGCCCGCTTCTCTGCTGAGCCCCCCTCCCGCCAGTGTCCACTTTCTCCTTTGATTGCGCACTTTTGTTTGGTTCTGAGAGCCACTTTTGTAGTATACCAGCTGGTGGGTCGTGACTCCGCAGGGCAGGCACTGACCTCGAGGGTTGGGCACTCCTCGCCACCACAGTGTCCTGTTCCTTCATGCAGGTAAGGCCTTCTTCTGCTCCGGCAACTTTTCTACTTTTTTTCCCAGTTGTTTTTACTTTCTCTTTGGAAGCCATGTTATTTGTCTTCTCTGTATCTATCTTCTATTTCTTATATTTTATTTTTGTTATGCTTTGCTTTTTCCCAACTTTTTTCCTATTTTCTTGGAGAGGGCTGGTTTTCCCAACCGGCCACTACTCCTTCACGAGATTCCTCCATATGTGATCTTTTCAAGAGGAATACAGGTGTTCATTTCCAAAGATCATCTGTCATTGAGGAGAGGGGTATCAGATTTCCTTGTCACTGCTATACATAATGCAATTTCTATAAATTTAATTTGTAAGTTAGTTAAAGACACTTGTGAAATTACCCAGTAAGCAAATCTCAGGGTCTAATGGAAAGGTAACTCCTGTGATCTTAGTCAAGGTACCACAAAGGTACCACAAAGGTCAAACCAGGTAGAGGGCAAGAAGGCGCCGACCTCTAAAGCATATCTTTTTTTTTGTAATTCTTTATTTATCGCACTATGAACCATATCAACCAATATATTTACAGATGCATCTCTTTAAATATTCACAGTGACATTTGCTCTTTTTTTTCCCAATCCCTCCCTTCCCCCTTCCCACCCCCTTCCAAAAACAGTAAATATTGGACATATAAAATACAATAAAACAATATCTTTATACAAAAGGAATACAAACAAAAAAGACGTATCATCTTCTTATTCACATTAAATCTGATCGTGTTTATCTTCTTATCATTTTAGGTGGTGGTGGTCCGATACCTGCTCTTTCTGTTATGTTCCATATATGGTTCCCAGGTTTTTACAAACATTGTCACTTTGTCTTTTAAATTATATGAGATTTTTTTTCCCCAATGGGATACACTTAAACTTGGTTATATATTCCGTCAATGTTCACAGTCACAGTCCAACGTGGCCATCTTACATCTTTATTTTCACTTCTTTTCCACCTCTTTATCACCTCCATCCCTTTTTCCATTACTGTTTTTTAAGTTTTCCTTTTTAATCTCAGTATATGACAACACATTTAAGACATGAAATACCCCAACAATCCCCACAAGCAATAACCCTTTAACCCCAAATGAACCTCCCCTCCTTGGATTGCCTCCTGTCCCTTGACGGCAACTAGAACTCCCCTTTCTATTTGGTTTATGAACTTACTCGCAAGCGTCAACTGTTTTCGCAGTGACCATTATTCTCCCACCCCCAGCCCCTCCCAGAGAACTCACAAAGCTCTCTCTTTTTTTTCCTTCTTCCCCTTCTCTTATCCATCTTTAAATCTTTATATATACATTATCTTTACTTTATATTTTTACATATTTTTGTATATTTTCTTGCCGATCTTCCTTCTTGTCATTCCTCCTCCTCTCTTCTCCTGTCCTGCAAATGTTCAGCAAATTCTTGGGCTTTCTTTGCGTCTGAGAACAGTCTATTCCGTTCCCCAGGAATGAATACTTTGAGTACTGCTGGATGACCTAATATAAAGTTATACACTTTCTTCCATAAGATAGTTTTTGCCATGTTGAATTCATACCTCTTCTTTAAAAGTTCTAAGCTTATGTCCGGGTAAAAAAATATTTTTTGTCCCTTATATTCCAACGGCTTATTGTCTTCTCTAACCTTCTTTCTTGCCTGCTCCAGTATGTTTTCTCTTGTCGTATATCTTAGAAATTTTACCAATATGGATCTCGGTTTTTGATTTCTCGGATTTGGTACTAGCGCTCTATGCGCCCTTTCGATTTTTATTTCTTCATGTGAATCTGTCGTTCCCAGCACCTTTGGGATCCATCCTTTTATAAATTCCTCCATATCTGACCCTTCTTTGCCTCCTTTCAGGCCCAATATTTTTATGTTGTTTCACCTACTGTAGTTTTCCAATACTTCAATTTTTTGTGACAATAAATCTTGTGTCTCTTTAATTTTTTTCGCTCTCTTCCAACTTCCCTCTTAAATCATTTCTACAGTAGCTTCTCTTTCCTCCACATTTTCTACTCTTTTCCCTATTTCAGTCATGACCATTTCTAAGCTTTGCATTCTTTCTTCAGCTCTTTTCATTTTGCTTTTGATTGAACTAAATTCTAATGCTCGCCATTCTTTTAATGACCTTTTAAAGCCTTCGAAAAAGGCTTTATCTAAACTTTGTCCTTCAATTTTACCTTCTTCTTTCCTTTGAAATTCTTGGTGGTCTTCCTCCTCTTCTTCTGTGTCTGTATCTATGTCTGTTTTGCCTTCTTCTCCTCTCTGTATCTTTGTAGATTCATCCTTCTCTGGTGAGCTGCTTCTGTATCCTTGCTAGGCCTCCAGCTACTGTGTCTCCTGTTGTTGGGCCTCCTGCTGCAGGTCGACCCATTGTTGGGCCTCCCGCTGCAGACAACCCGCTGCTGGGTCTCCTGCCGCAGGTCGTCCTCCTGTCGGTCACCCCGTTGCCGCTCACCCTCTTCCAGCCCTTCATTCTTTTTCTCACCACTCTTCTTCTTTCTTGTTTGCTTCCCCCAGCCGAACGCCCCGATACTGGGCGTCTCTCAGCTGGCCGCTCCTCAGCTGAGTCCCACTCCCATCGGTGTTAACCTTTTTTACTTGCGCACTGCGCATGCACACCTCTTCTTGGCACTGAGAGCCATTTTTGAAGTCCGCCGGTCGGGAGGACACCGCTCCTCTGGGGACTCACCAACACTGGAGATCGGCTGCTCCTCTCTATGGTGGCTCTCTGCTCTGACGTGCAGGTAAGGCCTTCTTCTTTATTCTCCAGTGATTTTCCTTCTTTCCTTTTCTCTGTTATTCTTACTTTTTCTCATTTAGGTGCCATCTTCTGTCTCTTCTCTGTATCTTTATCTTTCTCTTCCTGTATTTTATGATTATTGAGCTGTTTTTTCACACTTTTTTTCCTTTTCTCTGGAGAGGGCTGTTTCCACCCGACCAGCCACTACTCCATTATGTGACCTCTCCCTCTAAAGCATATCTGAAGCTCATCGGTGATGTGAGGTATTGCTGATAAAGGAAATTATAGTGAATCAGTTTGTACCGCACATTAATGGTAGCTCCCAAACTTCCTTGATGTAAATCTGACAGAGCTATTCATCAATTGTTGTGTTTGTATCTGATTCTCTAGATTTGTGCAAACCTGGCTTTGGGCCCTCATTCATCAGTAAGAAAAAGATTCTAAAAATAAATTTGTATACATTTCCAACATGAAGCAGTCTCTTCACTTCATTGAATACAGGTAGAGTAATTTCAGGGCCCAGGTTGGTTTTAAGAAAAGATCTGAACTGAAGATAACTGAAGGTTTTGCTGGACAAGTCTTATTTCGTCTTCAGTTGTTCAAACAACATGAAAAGTCCTTTTTCATAACAGTCTTCCAATTGGTGGATCCTTTTATGATGCAAGTCTCCATAATTTTTTTGTTTAAAGTTATTAGACTGTAGTGAGGCCAAGGCCTTTTCAGTTTCTTTTACAGTCAAGGGTAAATCCAAATTTGTTTGATCTTCTTGGTCAACAGTGGACAAAAAAGTAATCAATCTTGGTCAGGTCTTCTGGCGGTTCCAATGTATATAAATTTGTATAAAACTGTAAATCTGTTATTAATTTCTGTTGGATTATATGAGACTGAACTCATTTCAGTTTGAATTGTATTAATTGTCCTTGAACTTTCCTCTGTTTTCAATTGGCAGGATGAGACCTCGTGTGCCTTCTCTCCCAATTCATAATATCTTTGTTTAGTTCTTAAAATTTTTTTTTCCTGTTTTATAAGACTGTAGTGTATTGGATTTAGCTTTTTGTTGAAAAGCAAAATTGATTTAATTTTTTTGAACCAGACTGTTGGAACTCCTTTTCCAATTTCAAAATTTCTGTTTCCAGTTCTCCTATTTATGTCATGTATTTCTTCTTAATACCTTTTGTGTATGAGATTATTTGTTTCCTTAAATAAGCTTTTAGCATGTCTCATAAAATAAAATATTGGGAGAGGAGGGACAGTTTGTCTCACAAGGTCACTCTATCTGGTCCCAAATAAACTTTAAAAATTCTGGTTTTTGAAGAAGGGTGGGATTCAAATGCCATCTATATGAGTTAGTTGGTTTTTCTGGCATCAAGATAGACAGGATCAAAGGTGAGTGATCTGACAAGTATTCTGACTCTAATTTTCTATGGAATTAGCTGTGTTGACAACAGAAATCCTAGTCTGAGAGTTATGGGGGCAGGAATAAAAAGAGTAGTCCACATTTTGAGGGTGCATTTTTCTCCACACATCTGTCAAATTTAAATCTTTCATATAAGCCATAGTAGTTTTGGCCACTTTTATTTTGGATACTGTCGGTGTTGGCTTGTCTAGAACAGGATCCAAGCAAAAATTAAACTCGCTTGCGACAAGTATATTTTGTCGTCCCACTGACGCCTTGAAAAAAAATCCTGAATAAAGGATCCATCATCACAGTTAGCTAGGTGTGTATAAATTTAAAAGTGTCCAGGGTTCTGAGTAAATCTGACAATTAACTAATACATATTGGCCTGATGGATTAACAATAGTTTCTCCAATGGTTACAGAGTGCTTTTGTTTGTCAAAATGGCCTCCCCACCGTTGGCTTTGGAATTAAAAGATGATTATATCACATGTCCTACCCATTCTTTCAGTTTCTTATGCTCCTGTATAGTAAGATGAGTTTGTTGTTTAAAAGCTATATCAGTTTTCATTTTTTCCAGTGTGTCAATACCCTTTTAACCATTCCGTTTAGCTCAGTCACATTAAAGCTAACAAATTTCATTACCTTATTCATCAACAATAAGCGGATATATATATAGTAAATTTTTATGACCTCTTTGTAGAATCTCTTTGCAAGGAAAATTCTCTCTCTTGTGGTAGAATAATAAAAGATTAGATAAGGCACTGACATAGTTAAGAAAACCAAGCCCTCCTCTCTCCCCCCCCCCCCCCCCCCCAGTGTTGAGTACGGAACATTCGGCACTATCTCTACTCTGTCAAACTGGGATGTGCACTTTGCACTCGTTAGACACAACATCTCTAGTTTAAAGTCTGCAGACACCGCGATTGAAGTAAACACACAATGTTGGAGAGACACAGATAGTACCTTCTTCAAGGTACATCTGGTATCTTATACCTTGATGATGGGTCATCAAGCTCAAAACGTTGGTTCTCTATCTTTATCTTTGCTCTATAAATGACACTGTTTGACCTGCTGAGTTTCTCCAGCATTGTGTTTTCATGGCATCTCCAGTTTACCTGTTGTTTTGTTTAGCCTAGTGCTAGCAATGTTGCCTTCCTGTTATATTTCAGGCCTCTGTATCTACGCGTACATTTGTGCACACTACCCCCCCCCCCCCCCCCACCCCCCCATCTTATGCAGTATGCACATGCGCACACAGTCCCTATACATGTGCGTGCCCACTCAGTCCCTATACATGCACGCTGACACATGCAGTCCCTATACATGCACGCACACCTCCCCCCTTCCTCATATCTAGCTTTAGACTGTTTGACTCATAACAGTTAGCCCTAAGCTCACCAATAGTTTCTCTTCAGTCTCAGTGTCCGGTGATGGTCACATCAGCAGAGATTACAAAGCCCAATCTTGAGATGTAGCACCCCCTGAATGGCCTTTCATTCCTTTCAAGCTTCTAAACAAATAGATGTATCCCCATTCTAGCCCTAATTTTCATTGGACCTCTGCGTGTTTATGTTGTACCATGTCACAAAGAGTTCTCTTCACCTCAACCAAATCCTTACTTTAAATTTGTTACATGTCCTGGCCCAGGTGAGTGAGATTGGAAATAACAGGGATGTTGGAAATAAAATCTACAATTTCAAATATTGTTGGGTATTAAATAAAGAAAAGGAGGTAAAGAAAGGGAGACATCTGAGAAAAGAGACTCTGAGGTATCTGGGAGCAAATGAGTGTGGTAGATTAAATAGTAATATAGTGACAGGGTGAATGGGAAAGTGAAAGGTAAACTGGTTTGCAAATCAACATAGTCTTTCGTTGATGTCTTTCCTTCTATTCATGTTTTCTATCCTTAAGTTTAATCTGAACATATTTTTGTTACATTGTAAAAAAAAAATACGATTGTCTAAGCTTATTCATGGAAGGCAATGAATAATTACTGGTTGACATCCAAAAAAATGTGTGGGAAAGTTATTTTTCTCTTGACAAAACCATCTGATGGTATGGTGATTCTTTGAACTTCACCATTGACATCTTGCTAAATGACTTGGATTTGGTTAGGGAGGAGAGGAAATTTGCTGCTCACGTTTGAAGGTGTTGTCTTTCAGTGAAAAATTATTTGTGTGTGTATCTAAATTGTCCTTTGCCCTCGTGATGTTCTGTAATTCGTGCTCCATTTTGACGCAGTTTTCCTGACTGTAGGTTGTTTCTATTTCGATTTGTACAAGCAAAGGAAATTAATTTTTCAATTATTCTCCTGGTGTTTGTTGCACATTGGCTGGCAGTGCAAAATGGCCTGCTGAATTTACTGCGATACTCTTGATTCTGAGTAATTCATTGTGAAACATATTTACATATGACGGAGTGAAAACTCTTTTTTAAATTACCTTTCCATTTTTGAAATTCTGAAACAATTCATGAAAGTATGCATAGCCCCTTATGCCAGACAGCAAAAAAAATCATTATTTTACAGATGCTTAAAGAAACATATTGTAAAAGATTATTGAAAATTTGCAATTTTTTTTGAAGGAAAGGACACAGAATTTAATAAAATACCGTTATGGAAATTAAAATATTTTGGGTATGCTGTCATCTTTTGTTTTTAAAAAAAAATAGGTCCACTGTCCCAAATCTTGTGAAGGCAATAACTAGTTTTTAGGATATAATCCTATAGAATGCAAAATTGAGTCCTATTGGGGAAGTATTGGTCCACAAACACAAGCAGAGACTTGGAAAATTTGGACACTACTGGGCTTGCTGTCACAAGAAATCTACAGCGTAGCCATAGCAACAGTGCACTTTGAAGGCGAACATCTTGTCATTTTCTTTAATCCGTTGCAGCTCTGGAACCAAAAAAATAAATTGCCGTTGCTATGGTTACCATCTTTGTTGCATCAACCACTTTTGTGCCCAGTTTCCTGCTTGCCTTTTAACATTCAGATCCAGTCCAGACCCTTTTTTAAAAAAGACAACTCGTGGAAATGTGAATTTATAAGAGATTAAGGCATCTTCCTTTATTAAGAACCTTTGATTTTCCCTCATCTGGAGAAATTTACTTATTGACGAACTTTAAGACAAGGTATACCAGTATATCCCTAAAAACTTCCTGAATGGATTATCAAATGAAATATCGTACTGAGGTATTATGAGGAGAAATTACTGGGAATCCATGATGATGGCTTTACCTTCCTCTTGTGGAACTTCGTGAAAAAGTTAATGATAAAATCCTTGTCATTTTCCGGGTCTGCTATTAGTTTAATTCACAATCTTTGATGTTTATTAATGTTGGCAGAGAGAAGGACAGTTTAGCACTATTAACGAGTTTAATTTCACTGCCTAATCACTTCAGTGTTATTGTCACTCTTAGGTAGGGATTCAATATTTTGAGAACTTAATTGACATTTAATCCAGGTTTAATGTTTTTAAAACTTTAATTGAATGCCAATGCATGCATATTTTAAAAATCAAGCTTACACATCTTAGTCTCAGTAGGAAAGGACGTAAGAAGAATAAAGAATATTTTTATTTCAAGTGCAGGTTGGAGTATATTACCTTTTAAAAGGCAATTCAGTTTCTGAATTGGCCTCATGATTAGATCATTTGTGTACTTTAAAAAAATTTTAGACTTACAACACAGTTACAAGCCATTTTGGCCCACGAGTCTGTGCCGCTCAATTAACCCACATCCCAAGTATGTCTTTGAATGGTGGGAGGAAATCAGAGGCCCAGGGGAAAACCTGCACAGAGATGGGGAGAACGTAAAAACTCTTTACAGACCATGTGGGGTTCAAACCTGCAAAGGTGTTGCGCTAACTGATTTGCCATCCTTGCTGCCATATGCTGAAACTTTTGCATTAGATTGCTTGATAAATTTGCATGCAGCACGATACCCTCTCATAGGAAGAGTAGCTGGACCCTTGTGCTTTTTGGTTCAGGTTTGAACCATTTCACCTGGTCACCATTTTACAGATTCTTTATTTTTCTATGTGGCACCACATGTCAGTGATGAATTTAACACCAATCCTCAACCATTCACCCAAGAGTCCTGCAGAGAGTCCTTGGTGGTGGCTAACAAAGCAGTCTTCATCAATGGATTATTTTAGTATCAATTTTAAAATGTGTGCTACTTTAATTCCAATTTGGATAGAAATTCAGTTGGAAAAGTGGAATGAATGTTAAGTCAAGAGAATACAAGCTGCTGAAGTTTAAAAAAAAGCAAAGCATCATTCAATTAGTAATTGATACATTTTCTTAAATTGCTGGATGCTATTGCCCTGTATGACCAACAAAACATTCCAATGGGGACGAAGGAGGCCGTTCGTCCCTCCAGTGAGTCAGCCTTTCAGTCCATCGTAAAATGTTATTTACAGCACGGTAGAAGCCGATTCTGGTCATTTCAACCCGTGCTGGCTAATTATCCTACAATATATGTTTTGGAATGAGGGAGGAAACTGGAGCACCTGGCTGAAACCCTTGCAGACAACAGGGAGAATGTACAAACTCCTTACAAATGGCGCTGGATTTGCACACGGGTCACAGATGTTATAATAGTGTCGCGCTAACCGCTGGGCTAACCATCACAACATTTTCTGATCAATCCATTGATTAACCCCAGTTCTGTTTCACTGAAAATTGACAGGGTTTTGGCCTGAAAGGAATGTGGAGAGAAATTATTTGATTCACATGGATACATGCACAGATTCTCCCATAGTTATAATCCCGCATGTGATCTGACTTAGTATCAGCAGCTTATCAGAAAATTAATTAGTACTGTTGAAAGAGTTATTTCTATTTCTGTAGAATTTCCTCAGATCTTCTATCATGAAACTTGATAAATCTAGAATTGCCAAAGGCAGATCATCTTCATGAAAGAAAAACTGATTATTTAGGATATCAAAATGAACATTTATCCAATAATTGTTATTGCTATATCATCAATAGATTTAACAAAGATCTCCAAGAGTTTTTTCTTTCAGAAAATGAAGGTAATTCCAGATGTGCAACTGTGAATTGAAGTTTCAGCAGTTTGAAACAAGAGTTTTTTTTCCAATAATTGGTCAGTTGATCTGTTAAATGCTGCAGAAGGTTGTGTTTTTAAACACGACAATGATCTCTTAAGAACATCACAAAAATTGATGCAGAGGGGCTCGTGATGTCAGATCTCCTCCCTTCCCAATGAAATGTTAAAACACAACCTCTCTGCTTAGATGTATAAAACATACTTTTAGCCAGAGAATGTTTTTGTTTCGATATTTCAATTCAATAATAATTCAAGTAAGAGTTAGATGGGCTGGTTTGTGTCCTGATCAGCATCTCTCTCCTGCCAGAAAATTAAATCAGCCTGCTACTGTTGGTGTACAAACCATATGTAAATCAATTTGGGTCATACTACAGATGAGATGAAGTATATATAAGCAAAGTTGTTTTTCTCTGTGTAATTGTAGCTTCAGAGTTTCATGCTATGATTGTCTCTTACAGGAGGCTGAACAGCACCCAAGGAGAAATCCGAGTGGGACCCAGCCATCAGGTGGGAACATCAAACATTCTGCTGCTTTGTTACTCTGCTTTTGCATACACAGCTACATTTGTAAAAACTGGAAGAGAGAGCATTGCATAATTTTCCTATTATGAGGTGGTACTTCAATTACAGTTAGCTTTAACATTCACTATCTTCATTGTTCATGTGCTCCTCTGATGCATCAGTTGTGTTCAGACCAAACTTAGCTTGAAGTAAAATCACAACATTGGAGAAACTCAGCTGGTCAAACAACAAACTTTAGCATAGATAAAGATACAGGCTTGAACCTTTCATCAATGAATGAGCAAAATCTGGTCAGGTACCTGCATAAAATGGTTGGGTGAGGGCCCCACAGGAAAGAGGTGGAAAAGGGAGGGAGGCCACAGGAGTAAACAGGGTCAGGAGTTGGTTAGCTCATTGAATGGAGAGGGAAGCTGCAGGAAAGGAGACAGAGAGAGAGAACAGGGAGTGGTCCAGCAGAAACCAGAAAAGTCGATGTTAATGCAGTTGGAGAGTGCCTGCAGTGAAAATTAGGTGTTGCTATTTGACCTGCTGAGTTTCTTCATTATTGTGTTTTCACTTCAATCCCTGCATCTGCTGACTTTCATGTTTCGCTCAGTTCAGCTTGACCCAAATTACATGTTTAAATTTGTCTTTGTTTCTTAATATTAAAAAATGATCATCATCCAGAAGCTTTAAATAAAAGATTATTTTGTGAAATAAATAAGGGATTGCAAATTTGGCGCTACAGCATTTTGTCGCAAGATTTTGGGCCCAAAGCTTGTTCTGCCTTTTTTGTTAATTTAACCTCATAGCTTCTCAAAACGTTATTTACAGCATACATATTCCCTATGCTTCATAATATTGTCAAAGGCTTGGTACATAACTTTAATAGCTGGAAATACATAATGTTGTCATGTCATTCAGGAATGGGTGTATCCATAAACTTATCAGCTGAACTTCTGTACTACGGTATTATGAATTCTGCACTTCTCTAAGAAAATTCTTCTCTAAGAAATAAGTAGCAGGAGCTTAGATATCTCATTCCCATTGGATTGGCCATGAACACAGTTGTAGATTGATTTCCAGAGAATACTGCAGTGCAAGAACAGAAACTTTAACCGTGACATTTGTGCCAAATACAATGCCAAAATGCTTCTGCCTGCACTTGGTCCATAGCCCTCTTTTTCGTGTATATTCATGTGTCTTTCCAACCACCTCTTAAGGTAGTGATCTACATTGTATGTGTCCTTCAGTCACTAGGATTGGAATTGAATTATTCATTGTCACCTCTACAGAGATAAAGGACATAGAACATATTAAAACACCAGGTTACAAATTGATGGGGCACTCTACTTTAATTGGAATACAAACATTTTTAACGTAAAAAAAAATTTAGGCATGCAGCACGGTCACATGTCATTTTGGCCCACAAGTCATGCCACCCAATTTTACCCCCATTTCCCCATTTAACCCTGGCACATTTTTGAAAAGTAGGAGGAAACTAGAGCCCCCGTAGAAAACCCACGCAAACGTACAAACTCCTTATGACATTTTTGGATTCAAATCCCGGTCTGGTCTCAATTGCTGGCGCTAAGCACGAACATGTTTAGTTTTAGCAGAATACCACAAACTGTATATAATCCATGTCTCTATATTCACTTGGTTTCCCTCATTTACACGTACTCTAATGCCATGGTCAAAAGTTTTTTGCGTTGGTTATTCAGGCAAGTCAACTTGTGTTCATCAGCAAATAAATAAGATGTCAGTGTATGGAGTCGTATTACTCTAATCAAACAGTGCCAGGTATTGGAGAAGAGTAGTTAAAAGGGGAATATATAATGGGGAATAAGGAAATGGCAGACCAATTAAATTCTTACTTTAGTTCTGTTTTTACAAGAGAGGATACAAATAACCTCCCAAGGATGTTGGGAAACATAGAGACTAATGCAAGGGAGGAACTGAAAGAAATCAGTATCTCTAAGGACATGGTCTTGGGGAAATTGATGGGATTGAAGGCAGATAAATCCTAAGGGCCTGATAATCTACATCCTAGAGTACTTAAGGAAGTGGCCATTCAGATAGCAGATGCTTTAAGAATTATTTTCCAGAACTCGATAGACTCAGGATCAGTACTCATGGATTGGAGGGTAGCTAATGTTACCCCACTATTTAAAAAGGGGGGGTAGAGAAAAAGCGGGGAATTATAGGCCGGTGAGCCTTACATAAGTAGTGGGCAAAATGATGGAATCCATTATTAAGAATGTAATAGCGGAGCATATGACAGAGTCAACATGGATTTAGAAAAGGTAAATCATGCTTGACAAATCTATTAGAATTCTTTGAGATGGTGACAGGTAAAATAGATGGGGGAGAGCCAGTGGATGTGGTGTACCTGGACTTCCAAAAGGCCTTCGATAAGGTCCCGCATAAACGACTGGCTTACAAAATCAAGGCTCATGGGATTGGGGGCAAAGTATTGATGTGGATTGAGAACTGGCTGGCAGGTAGAAGACAGAGAGTTGGGATAAATGGCTCGTTTTCTGAGTGGCAGGCGGTGTGACCAGTGGGGTGCCACAGGGATCTGTACTGGGACCCCAGCTGTTCACAATTTACATTAATGATCTGGATGAGGGGATTGGATGTAATATCTCCAAATTTGCAGATGACACTAAGCTAGGAGGGGTTGTGTGCACGGAAGAAGGGGGTCAGAAAGCTCCAGTGTGATTTGGATAAATTGAGGGACTGGGCAGATACATGGCAATGTGAGGTTATCCACTTTAGTAATACAAACCGGAGGGCAGATTACTATTTGAATGGCAATAGATTAAGAGATGGGGAAGTGCAGAGAGACCTAGGGATACTTGTACACCAGTCTCTGAAGGCGAGCATGCAGGTACAGCAGGCGGTTAAAAAGGCAAATGGTATGTTGGCCTTCATATCAAGAGGGTCTGAGTATAGGAACAAGGATACCTTACTGCAGCTGTACAGGGCCTTGGTGTGACGCCACCTGGAGTATTGTGTGCAGTTTTGGTCACCTTATCTAAGGAAGGATGCTCTTGCAATGGAGGGAGTGCAGAGGCGATTCACCAGGTTGATACCTGGAATGGCAGGAATGACTTATGAGGAAAGATTGCGCAAATTGGGATTGTACTCGCTGGAGTTTAGAAGATTGAGAGGGGATCTCATAGAGACATATAAAATTCTGGCAGGACTGGACAGAATGGATGCAGATGGGATGTTTCCAATGATGGGAAAATCCAGAACCCGGGGCCATGGTTTGAGGATAATAGGCAAACCATTTAGGACCGAGATGAGGAGGAATTTCTTTACCCAGAGGGTGGTGAATCTGTGGAATTCATTGCCACAGAGGGCAGTAGAGGCAGGTTCATTAAATCTATTTAAGAGGGAATTAGATATATTTCTTCAGTATAAGGGTATTTAAGGTTACGGAGAGAAGGCGGGGACGGGGTACTGAACTTTAAGATCAGCCATGATCTCGTTGAATGGCGGAGCAAGCTCGAAGGGTCGAATGACCTACTCCTGCTCCTATCTTCTATGTTTCTATCAAATTTTGCCTTTGAGAGGTCCACTTAGAAGCCTCATGAGAGCAGGAAAAAAATTGTCTTTGAATCTGGAGGTTTTCAAGCACATGTATTTTGTGCCTGATAGACGTGCCGGGGAGGGGAGAATTGGTGCGGTGGGAAGAAGAAAGTATGATCAGGATGGAATGGGGCATTTAACATGTCAGCAGCTTTCCCAAGACAGTGGGATGTATGGAGTCAGTGGTTTGCATGATGGCCTTTGCTGTGTTTACAACTCTCTTCAGTTTTTCATTGACTTAAAGAGAGCGGATCTTATATTAACCTGTGATGCATCTGGACAGGATACTTCCTAAGGGGCATCTGAACAGCACACCATACATCCCCTTGAGCCCACAATGTTGTGCCAACACATATATACTTTGGAAAAAAAACTGAACCCTCTCTACCTTATAACCACTATTTTTATTTTATCCATGTGTCAGTCTAATTGTTTCTTAAATGCCCTCATTGTTCCATTCTCCAGCACCACTCCTGGCACTGGAATCCAGACACCCAGAACTCTCTGTTTAAAAAAAAACTTGCCATTAATGTCCCCACTAATGTCCTTGCTTTACTTTGTTCTGATGTCCTCTGGTGTTTGCTACTCCTGCCTTGGGGTAAAAAGGTGCTGACTGTCTACCTTATCTATGCCTCTCATAATCTTGTGGATCTCTCTTAAATAGTCTCCTCTCAACCTTCTTCACTCCAAACACGATGTTTTCTAATCCAGACAACACCCTGGTAAATATCCTCTGCACCCTCTCCATAACTTCTGCACCTTTGCTGTAATGAGGTGACTGGAATTGAACATAATATTCTAAGTGTGGCCTCACCAGAGATTTATAGAGCTGCAAACTTACCTCATGACTTCTTAACTCAATCCCCCAATGAATGAAACCCAGCATACCATAGGCCTTCTTAACTATCCTATCAACCTGCATAGTGAACTTAAGAGATCTAAGAACTTGGACCCCAAAGTCCTTCTGTTCTTCCACACTGTTAAACATCCTACCATTGACCATGTACTCTGCCTTCAAGTTTGACCTACCAAAATGCATTACCTTACACTAATCTGGATTGAACATCATTTGCCACTTTTACGTTCAACTCTGCATCCAGTCTATATCCTGTTGTAACCTATGACAGCCTTCAACACTATTCCTAACACCTCCAACCTTCTTATCATCTGCAAACTTACTGATCCAATCATCTTCATCCAGGTTATTTACAAAAATCCAAAGGAGCAGGGGTTGCAGAACAGATCCCCAGGAAACTCCACTAGTCAATAACCTTCAGGCAGACTACTTTCCATCCACGAATACTCTGATTTCCACAGGCAAATCAATTCTATACCCACGCAGCAGAGGTTCCATAGACCCCACGTCTCATAACTTCATGAACTAGTCTCCCATGGGGGATCCTTGTTTAATGCTTAACTAAAATCCAGAGACAACATCTACCGCCCTATCTTCATCAATTTCTTTTGTTACCTCCTCAAAAAACTCAATTAGGCTAGTGAGGCATGACCTTCCCTTCCATGCTGACTATCCCTGAGAAGACTGTACTTGTCTCTCATAAATCCTGAATTTAAGAATCCTCTCTTTAGTTTGACCACATTTGCCATTCTCCAATCATCCAGCACCTCCCCTGTTGCCAAGAAAGACACAAAAATCATCGCCAATGCTCCAGGATTCTCTTCCCTCCTTTCCCATAGCAACGTGGGGTATATCTCACCCCGTCCCAAGCACTTATAATTCCTTATGTTTTTACAACTATTTCTGCAACTCTCACCAAAAAGGTCGTTAAGGCTGGAAATTCAATTTAAATTTTCAGAAGTAAATATGATGGATGTACAATGATTAAAAAGGTAGTAAAGGACCAAGGTGGATAAATGAGAAAAAGTGCAGATTAGTCATGATCTTGAATGGCAGGGCATATCTCAGGGAGTGGAATTGATTAATCCTGTTCTTCTGATTCTGTTAAGTGGAGGGGTCATGAGAGGTGAAGAGACATCAGTGCCCTTGCATTTATAGTTGGAGAAACACAAGAAGTATCTTTTAAATTCTCCAGGGTTTGGGTATCTGTCTGTGAAGAGAATAGGTTCACTCCATTTTAGGCAGAGAAAACTATTTAGAATCTTTGTTTGTTTGTTTTGAGGACTTTTCAATGTGTGTGGACATCCAAATAAGTTTAAAGAAAAGTAGAATTCATGTGATCTGGAACAGAGATTTTATTGTAACTTCCAGCACGAAGTTTTTATCTCTTTAAATGATTTCACTAGAACAGTGGAAATATTTGAGAAGCAACATCCAACTCAGTCACATGTTGAATAGGTCAGTTTGGAATTGAATGTCTCATTTGCCAGACCACCCCTTTCTTTCCCACAGAAATGAATCATACAGTAAAACCCCCGTGTCCGTAAATCAAGCAACCAGCAAAAGAAATCGGGGAAAATAAATAGTTAAAAAATACATAAGTTTAAAATTTGTGCACCTCGCTGTTAGATTGCCAATCCATGCAACATGCCATTTACCATAGGTTCCAAATATCAGGGGTTTTTTACTGTATATTGAAAATGTTAGTCCAGTTCCTTCTCGTAATGAACATCAAAAGGCCACTTGGAAGATTCCGGGAATGAAGGGGCTATCATATGAGGAGCATTTGGTCGTGCTTGACCTTTAGTCCTTGGATTTAGGAGCATGAAGGGGGAATCTCAATGAAACATTTTGAATGTGGAAGGCATGGACAGAGTGAATGTAGAAAGGTTGTGGTGGGAGAGTCAAGGGCCACAACTTCAGGATTGAAGGGTGTCTGAGTAGAACAGAGATGCAGAGGGTGGTAAATCTATGGAATTTGTTGCCACAGGCAGTTGAGGAAACCAGATCATTGGGTGTATTTAAGGCAGAGATTGATATCAAAGGTTCTGGGGAGAAGGCTTGGCAGTGGGGCTGAGTGGGAAAATAGATCAGCTCATGATTGAATAGTGGGGCAAACTCTCATCTGAATTGTCTATTTCTGCTCCAATGTTCTGTGGTCACAACAACTTCAGTTTAGTCAAGCTACTTTTGGAAGCAGCAGACACAATAGTTAAACAGACAAGAATTCCCACAGATACCATGGAGCCCTGTTTACATGGATGATTCTCTAGTGTTTTATTTTCATCCACAGACTAGACAAATAAATACAGAATGAAATGGATAATTAAAGCAAGGTATTTTTAAATTTTATGGGCCACTATGTTAGGAATAAAATTGTACCTTTGGTATAAATGATACCTTTATATTGCTCACGTTGCCACCTAAGGTTTTTGTTGGGAATCTGGCTAACCAAGGGCAAAGGCTGAAAGTGTTGTTCATTGATCTACAGTGTCACATGGTCATATGTGGCAAATCAGTCAGCTTAAGGATTGAGAATCTTGGTAAATGACCTGTAATCTTCCTGAACTATCGTCTTCATGTTTGAAGACATCCTGTTTGTATGTGAAGATTGAACCCCTCACAAAGAATTACAGATACCAGAGCTATGTATGGTAGGTAGATATAACATTGGATCCTTTGAGTGAAATATGATGATCTTTATCTGGTGACAAACACAGAAGCATCTGATTAAAGAGTATGATTCAGTTACAAAATTGAAGATGTCAATGCAAAACATCACTGAAAACTAAAGGTATCAACTGTTTCTTGGTTTTGATATACATTTCTGCCAAAATATGGACGTCACCACCATAAAATCCAGAAATGGAAATAATTCAGTGGCAAAATCTTTGTCATGTTGAAAGCCAAGCTATTTTTGTGAGGTCTTTCTGTCCTTTCGTTAAACTTAATTAGCATATTCAGAATGTGGAAGATTTGTGGATGCAGATATGTGGATCTGAGAAAGGAAGTGGGGAGTTACTAAAGGTGTTAAAATGGAACGCTGTAATTGTGAGTTACTCTGTGGTTGGTCATTCAGTCTGAAAGCTCAAAATGAAAGATGAATATCAGAATGCTTCCTCTGTTGAAGATGTCTTATGTTGGCAGAGACAGTATCACACTTTAGATGTAAACCAGATGAATATCCAAAAATGCAAAGAATCTAAGCGATTGGAAGTAAATTTTGAGCAGCCATCTTCAGTTGGAATATTAATAATTTTATGTTATGATAAACTGGTTGATGGTGTGGAAGGCTGCAAATACAATGGGTTATTGAATCCAGTGGGACAACAATACTACATCTCGCGTCAGCTTCCAAGGTTTGGTGATGGAACAATGAAATGTAATTCCATTGCATTCCAGGATTGATTTGCTTGAGAGACACCAATAGACAGGAAATGTTTATTCAGTGAAGAGTATACAGGGGGACTAAAACGTATGTCATTATTTTTAAAAAAGGACAGAACTTTAAAGAGGACAATTCTATGAGAAATATTTCAACATCTTTACTGATTGCAGAAGATTGGTTATTTTCTTTATCCCAGAAAACCAATTTGGTCAATTGGTGATTAGTGTGCCATTGTGCCTGAGTGCATGAGTTTAACTTCATGTCAAGACTGGCGGAAGTTTCAGCTGTAAACTAGTAGAGACTGCACGAGCAAACACTGAGGTGTTCATAGTGCTTGTACTTGTATGGTCTTTGTTTTCTATAAATGTGCTTTAGTTTCATCATGTAATGTAGATCACAGTAAACCTATTATGTAAGATTATTATTTTTCACAGTCGAGGGTACCATTAAGTCAGGTCGTAATGTTTTTTCACAGGTTTCAGAAGTTAACCCTCATACACAGTCTGTAAGCAGCGTGAAAACCTGATCCTCCACACAGTCTCAATGGAAACCATTAAATGGGTGCACAGCTTCAATGCATAACTCTAATTTACTTCTCAAATAGCCATGGGCAAGAACTGGTGGGAACTAGCAGACCTGCAAACTCATGTTGTCAGGTTAAACAAGATGTGTCATTTTTTAATATGATGGTCAGGATCTCATTCAGCCCATCAAGTCTCAAAGCATTTTCATCACTCCCCACCTGTCTCCCAAGTATTTATCCTCAGTTACCATAACACCCTTTTCCCCCCCCCCCCCCCCCATGATTTTCTTGCCATCACCTGACACTTGGATTAATTTATGTTGACCAATTGTCCTATCATGTTTTGGACAGAGGAAGAATCCAGAGAACGTCGTGGAAATCTGCACATCACATGAGGAGTGTGTGAACTCCACACATATAGTGTTCAAGATAAGAATTGTACCCGGGTTATAGAATTTGTGCAGCAACTGTAATATATTCATTGAGAGAATATTGTCGTATGCATAAGGTCTATGTGCAGATGCACAGAAATTCTTGCTTGGTGCAGCCAATCAGGAACATACAATACACCAACCACAGTAGTGTACATTGATTTACTACAAAATGGCAAGACAAACAAAAGGCAATAAATATCAAAGGATAGATAAATATTCAGAGTTGGCCATGGCAGTGGACCAGCGAGGTGCTTAGTGGCTGAAGGGACCCTAATGGACAGTAACTGGCAGCAGACCAGTGAAGGGATTAACAGTTGAGGAAACCACATCGGCTACAGGCAACTTGTGCTTTGGCTGCGGGCTAATGGAGTCTGGCTCGTGGGACCCAGGTGTGGGAGGCAGGATTCGTGAGAGGACCAAGGGCAGCAAGAGCTCCTGAAGGGCCTCTGGCGTTGAAGGGTTCCTCGGTGTTGGAGGTCTGGATCTGGATCTCGGGTTGCCGATGGTTCAAACAGGAGTTTGTGCAGCTACAGAGGCTACAGGAGCACTGGAGGTGAATCTACGGACACTCAGTGCCTCTGCAGGGGTTCTCTTTTGCTTCTCTTTTTCTTCCTTATGGCTGGCAGAAGTATATCATGTATGTTACATTTTTAATGTATTATCACATAACATTAAAGGAAGCTTGAACCTTGAGTTTGTCTATCTGATGAGATAATAAGGTGAGAGCCCATGGAATTACAGGAAAGATATTAGATTGAGCGGAGCATTAACTGATTGGCAGGAAGCAAAGGGTGGGAATGCTTAGCAGCTCTTGGTCTCTATTTATCGGAGTTTAGAAGAATGAGAGGGGATCTCATAGAAACATTTTGAATGCTGAAAGGATTTGACAGAGTAGATGTAAATGAGATGTTTCCCTTGGTGGGTGAATCCAGGACAAGGGGCACAGTCTTAGAATGAGAAGGTACCCATTTAAAACAGAGATGAGAAGAAATTTCTTTAGCCAGAGGGTCGTTGATTTGTGGAATTCGTTGCCACATACAGCTGTGGAGGCCGGATCATTGGCGGAGTTTAAGGGAGAGATTGATAGGTATCTAATTAGTCAGGGTATCAAGGGATATGGGGAAAAGGGCAGATCTTGGAACTAGATGTGAGAACAGTTTAGCTCAGGATGGATTTGTGGAGCAGACTCAATGGGCTGAATGGCCTACTTCTGTTCCTTTATCTTATGCTGTTGTGAATAGTCAGGGTATCAAAGGTATTTTGGGGGGGGTGGGGAATGGAGGGGCATGGGGCTGAGTGGGAGAATGAATGGAACCCACGATGGAATGGTGGTAAGGACTTGATGGGCTGAATGACCTACTTCCTATATTGTATGGTCTCTCTTCTTATTGTAGCCTTCTACATTCCTGGGTACTTGAATTTTCAAATCAATCCAGATGTGACCAATTAGTACACTTTCCATAGTACACCTATGGAAGTTTGATAGAGTATTGAATGACATGCCAAATATCCTCAGAAAATACAGATATTTTTGGTGTGGCTTCTTCACAGATGCCTCAATGTGATGGCTCCAAGAGGCATCCACCAATATGTGGACTTCCAGGCCTCCCCTTTCTGAGATCCACAGTGTTCCATGGATTTATTGACCTTGGGAGCAAGATTATTGGTCAGGTACCACCCAATTGGGTTCTCAATCTCCATCCTATATTCTGACTCATTATTCAGGCATCATCAGTGAACTTATCGATTGCTTTGCAATTGTGTGGGAATAGAGTAATGATGTAGCCTTAAGATGTTGATAGTGAGCAGAAGGAGGTGATGTTTCCAATCCTCACTGATTGGGATCTGCCAATGAGGAATTCGAGGATCCCGCTGCTGAGGAACAAATGGAATTCTAGATCGCTGGGTGTGATGGCTCGTTTTACTGGGATGATGGTGTTAACTGTCACGTCTCAGTGAATGAACAGTTCATTTCAAAATCTGATATTTTTTGATACTAAATCCTGTGTTGTTTTGTGATTATTTATTCTGGAATTTACCATGATTCTGTATGTTTGATGGCCACCTATGTATGTTCAGAGTGCGAAAAGCCACGGTGCAGTAGGTGGTGCTCTTCTGAGGGAGTGCAATCTAGTTCAGTTTCGCTGTTCTGCATCAAGTTGCAGCCACCATTTACCAGGTTTTATAAAAAGTCTCTTACAGTTATTTTACAAATTACGTGTATATGTATATGGAATATTTATATTTGCCTTGCTATTTGGTGTGGACGATCATGCTTTTCCATCCATCATGATCTCTGACTCTCTGAGTTGTAGTTGTTGCCTCATTCTTTGAAGGTTCATTCTTTGATCTGAGACCATTATCAATGTTGAGTTCATGATTCAACATAGGGGAAAAATACTGAAGTGGTTTCCTGTTGCCTTCTTCAGTTGCAGGGACCATACTGGATGGGTAACCCTGGCCATTGATCAGCAGATTCATCTGCCCGGCATTTTTAGATTTACAACCATAAATTCCAATGTGTAGGATCTGCTTGTGAAAAACATCCACATTTGCAATTTGTGACTTCACGTAACCCTGATTGGGAGACTAAACAGGTACTACACCTTGCCCAAAGGTGACCTGTAGGCAATCTGACGGAAAGAGTGCCTTCCACCTCCTTTTGCTGAGCAATTGTGCAGGCCCAACACACACACACACACACACACACACACACACACACACACACACATCCCTCTTCTCGAGAACCTTGGCCTTCAGCAAAATATAGTAGCTAAGGCCCTAAATTCGCAGTTTTTTATGGTTTGTATTTGAATTGACATTTGAGTGTACTGTATTGCAAATTTTATATTCTGAATAAGACTGGAATATTTTGTCTTCTAAGGCTCCCATGATTTTGGTTTTGAGTAAAATATTGGAAGTGCTCTTTCAAATGATATCTGAGGAGCGTCAATCCATTTTGGCCAGTAACTAAGTGTGAGAAGTGTATCACCTGTCTATGGAGATGGGAAATAGGGGTCCCTTTATAAGTTTCAAATACTGCACTTCAAGGATAACTTGTTGACTGGCTGCTCATTGAGTTTATGTTAGAAATCGGTGAGCTTGATTTCTTTTTGTATATTTTCATATTCCTTTCACCACAAACTCGTAATGATATGGCTACAGTGTAGGATTCACAACTGACAGACATAACTTCCCATCATTAAAAACATGGAACAGCACAAGAACAAGCCCATCTCACAATGCCACTTTAAACTCCACCTCTACCAGCGCTTGGTCTGTGTGCGTCCAACCCCTGCATGTTCATGTGTCACTTAAATGCTCCTTAACTGTTTCTATAGTTTCTGCTTCCACCATTTTCCCTGGTAGCACATCCCAAACAGCAACCACCTTGTAATTCCCCTTTAGTCTTTCCCCCTTTCTCCTTAAAGCTATGTCCTTTTGAATTTCACATTTCCATCAGCTTTATCTATGCCTCTCTAATTTTACATACTTCTGTCAGGTTTCCCCCTAAGCCCCCGATTCTCTTGAGAAAACAATGCAAGTCTGTCCAACCTCACTTTCTTGCTCATGCTCTCCGATCCTGGTGAACCTCTTCTGCACCCTCTTCAAAGCTTACACACCCTTCTTCGTGATCAGAAACATTCCAACTTTTATATTCAACACCTCAATCGATGAAGGCAACTACCTTTTACAGTGATCTTTCTACTTGTATTTGACATCCCAAAATACAACTCATACTTGTCCAGATTAAACTCTTATTCGACCTCTTCCCATTTTGTCAAATGATTTATATCCTGCTCAGTCCCACGGCAACCTTCCCTACCATCCATATCACCTCACAATATTTGTGTCGTTTCCTGATCAGCCTCCCTATATTTTTGTCCAAACATTTACCTCAAGCAATAAGAGGTCCTTGCTCTGATCCTGAAGCACCTACCTCGTCTGGTGTTGAAAAATTGTTATTTTTGGGTGTGCCTGGAACAGTCCCTAGCACATTCACCCACTGAGAGGGTTGGTGCCCCTCTCAATTTTCTTTTTTTTTTAAACTTTATTTAAAATTTTATGACATGAATAAAATAAAAATTACATTTAAAGAAATAATAAAAAATAAGATAATAAAAATTAGAATACTACATCATTAAACTACACAAATTAACCCCCCCAATAATTATAACACAACATTAATCATCTAATTTAAAATTAGTCCAACCCTCCCCCCAAAATAAAGAGTGAAGAATTAATTAACAATGTTGTAAATAAAATAGAAAAAAACCCCACTTACAAAAAAGGATAAAACTTAACAACAAAAAAAATTACTAACAACAAAAAAAAATCAATACTAAAATAATACCCTTAAACATTTATTTAAATCAAACAAAATACATGTATTTAAGAAATGAAATCCACTTTAAAATGAAGTTCAAATATTAAAATCATATATCAACAACATATCTGTTATACAAAAAAATCATAATTAATAATACATAAATACAGAATTTCCATTAAAACCAAGTTTCCTTTATAATTCATCGAGAGAACAAAAACATCCCTTAGAAAAACAATCAGATAAACTTTTTATTCCCTTCCCCTCCCCTTATATAAAAAAAAGAAAAAAAAGATAAAATTCTCCATATTCTTCATTTATAACATCTTCAAAATTCTCTATCGAAATTAACTTAATTTTATTAAACTCTTCTCCCTCAATGTATTTGTACTTAATTTTCTTCTTTTTCTTCTTATCACCTTTCCCCTCATCCTCCTCTTCATCTAATTCAACATCCTCAATTTTTGACTTATTATCTTCTGTGACATCATCCTCTTAAAAAAGAAAGAAAAAAGAGAGAAAAAAAACCCCCAAAAAAAGAGAAATAAAAAGGAGAGAAAAAAACCTCCTAATTCCCTCTCCATTACAATCAGAAAACAAAGAGTTAAAAAAAAATATTTATTTTAAAAAAATTTAAAAAAAACCTTCATGTCTTAACCCAAAAATTAAAAAGAAAAAAAAACAGGTCGGAGGTCACAACTACCTCCTCCTGTTTAAACTGCCCAAAGTGGTAACTCCCCCAAAATATTGGGTGTGAGATAACTCACAGGTAGCTGATGACTTCTGGAAACTAGTGCCCACCCAGTTCCCTCTCCCAACTCCCATTTCATTAAACTATCATCATTATTTAAACTATTTAAACTCTTCTCAAAAAAAAAGATAAAAGATTTATTTTTTTAAATCAACATTACCACTTCGGTCACCATTGCTTCCATTTCTTTTAAAAATCTGGATCCCACCTTACATCTCTACTCTCTTTGGAGACCTTGAAGGACTACATCATTCCTGAAACTGCATGATTGGTAGAGACTGAGCAAAGTCCATAACCTCTTTAGGATTGTCAAAGAACTTTGGATAATTTCCATCCTAAAAAATCTTCAGTACCGCAGAATACCTGAATGTTGCCTTATGTCTTTTTTTCCACAACCGTTCTTTCACAGAATTAAATTCGCGTCGTTGAAACATAATTTCTTGACTCAAATCTTGATAGAAGAAAACAGGATTATTCTGAACCATCAAAGATCTATTTTGCTGGGCATTTCTAGTAACCGTACGTAAAATTGTCTCTCTGTCACAATAGTTTAAACAACGGATCAAAACAGATCTTAGATTCTGTCCTGAAAAAGATTTTCTTCTTAAAACTCTATAAGCACGTTCCAGTATTAAACCTTCAGGGAATTTATCCTGTCCTAACACTCGTGGAATCCATTCAGTAAAAAATTTTCTTGGATCTGGTCCTTCTATGCCTTCTGGCAAACCAACAATTTTCACGTTGTTCCGTCTAGATTGATTCTCTAAATAATCAACCTTTTTTGCTAAATTTTAATTTTGGATCTGCAATGTTTCAATTATTCTATTTTCATCTTGCAGTTGATCCTGTGTATCGACTAAACCTTGATCACACATTTCAAATCTTTCAATGGTTTCAAGCTTAAAAGCTCCATTAATGACTTCCGCCATCGCATTAATCTTGGAAATAAACAGGTTCACAAAATTAGCTAAGTGACTCGATACAGAATATATCTTATCTTCAAGATCCTTAACAGACATTTCAACAGAAGTAGATTCAGGCATAATGGGGTCTTGCTGTTCCTTAGAGACCACGGGATCTTCTGTCCCTTCCCTTAATTTGTATCTTTTCTAGCAGTTTGACTTCGTATAAAGCCCCTCTCAATTTTCTGAAAGTTAAGAATGTGTCAGGCCATAGGATTGCAATATGTGATACTAAATTATTGTTCTCTGCTGTTGACAATGGTGGTAATGACAGTCATCTTGTGCACATATTTCAACAGATGTACGACAAAAGGAGTGGATGTTTGGTCGTTGAACTTCTTTCCCTATTCATTTATATCATGGCTAAATTATATGTTAGCTCCATCCAGCTTTGATTCAATCATCCTTAATGTATTCGCCAACTGAGGGAGTGATCACTCTTGATATTGAAATCTTTAATTACCCTTTCCATAGAGGTCTTTTTTTGGGATGGTGAGTGTAGTGACCCATCAAAGTCCTTTGACTTTTATGCCAGTATTTAAAAATTGGATTTCAGATGGAAATATGGAGTATCTAGGGTTTAAATTACAGCATATATTATGCTGTTTGTGTTATAAATTTGTACTTTGAACTTCATTGAAATTAGGAAATAGCAACCTAATTGGTCTTGAGTGAGGGGTTGAACAGTCCCTCAAATATACTGATCCTTCTCTGAGCTGCCATGTAACCAAGTAGAGTTGCATATGTAATTAATAAGCTGATTGATTACTGATGTTTTTGGACAATATGTTACTTCCAAAGTTGGGTCCACCTGCAAAATACAAGGCTCAATTTCTTCAGCGATGTTCCTGTTTTGGTCTTCCATATTTCTTTCAATGAATTCAGCGGAATTGTACTTTCTGGCTGGTTGCTGGAAGGCACACTGCACTCTTGAAGGTGCTCGGCTAACCATTTCATATTGCCTGAGGCATTTGCTCCTTTCGTTTACCCGTTGTGCTTAGAGGCCATGCAGAGAAAAATTCTATTGTTTTGGCATCATGCAGGTCATTTAAGGTTGCAAGAAATGCTTGTTATAAAATAAAATGATTGCAAAAAGAACTAAATAAAACAAATAACATTCTTTGAAGCTCCCTATCAACTTGGTAGGTAAGGAGACTGATACAAGCTGTACAAACTGGAAGGCTGCTGTGTGCATCCTGCTCTGAGCTGAATTAGCTGGTGTCAACTGAAAGACATCAAAGCAAATAATGCTTTGAAGGTTAGGCAGCCTCAGTGGATAGTGAGGCAATTGTTTAAGGGGGCTGACCTATCATCAGAATCGTCATCCCAGCTTCTCATTCATGCAGGTTGCCTAAGTATGTTCAGCAATTTCTTCCACATTACAAACATTACAAGTTCAAGTTTATTTGACTTCCTGTTGTAACAGTACAACCCAATGAAAAAGCATTCTCCAGGCCACAGTGCAAACACACATAAAGACAAACTATACATATGCACAGAACTTATATACGTCTTATAGAGATGTTTGAAAATAAACAATATGAATAAAAGTTGAGACATGAGGGAGTTGTTTCACCATTCTCACTGCCTGTGGGAAGAAGCGGTTCCTCAGCCTTGTGGTGCTGGCTTTGATCCTCCTGGATCTCTTGCCTGACACGAGTAGCTGGAAGTTGCTGTGTGCAGGGTGGGAGGGGTCCTCACTCATTTTGCGAGCTCTCTTAAAACAATGATCACAGTAAATCACGTTGATAAGGGGGAAGAAGACCTCATTTGTTTATTTATTTATGCCTGAGTCTTATTTGAGATTTTAAAATTAATTTAAATTTATTTTTAAAAATGTAAACATACAGCATGGTAACAAGGCCTTCTGGCCCATGAGTCCACTTACACCCAATTCACCTACAACCCCTGGTACATTTCAAACAATGGGAGGAAATCAGAGACGGGGAGAACATACAAGCTTCTTACAGACAGCGCGGGATTCGAATCCTGGACCCACTTGCTGGCACTGTGTTACTGTGCTCTAAATGCTATGCTAGCCTTGCCCTTTGGAGCCTGGAGTCTGCACGATAATAACCAGCACAATGATGACTACTGACTTTTTGTTACCATAGGGAAATCCCTAACAAGAGTCAAGCAAAGGAGATGGAGTTCTGCAGGAACTGGGTAGCCTGACAATACAGGGAACAAAAGCTGGTGCTCCTCATATGCTTCATCAGTGAGAGCAGTGTCCAATGCACAGCCACACTCTCAGCAACAATTCTCTATATATAATGCCTTGAAGACACAGGTCTGATTGCATTCAGAGTTGTCTTGCATCAAATGCATTGTCAGAGCTAAACAAAACCAGTGTGTGGCTATCACCAGCAAGTCCTAATACTGCTCTTAAGAAGCAGCAGTAGACTTTCTTATGCCATTGCTGACTGTTAGTGAAGCCTTGCCCACATTATTTGGGGTAGGAACTTCAAGTATGTCAATTGGTGAAATAGAGGAAGTCCTTACTCCTTCAGAAATGGGAGACAAAAGGGAAAAAAAATGAATAAAACATCTCATCTTAGTTTGTAATATTCTTTTAAATAATCCTTTATTCCATATAAAAATGACATAAATTATTCAACCTTTAAGATTTTTTTTGCTGCTTTAATATTGTGCAGTTTTTTTGAGATCCATTTAGCGAGAGTTGAGTGCATTACTGAAAAGGACAGTGAATTTGTAAAAATACAGACCAAACCACTCCAAATTTAAACCCCTCGCTATTCCTTTTGCATCAATAGTTTGTGGTTTAGGTGTGTGACATCACAATACTTGCTTTGGAAAAGAAGAGTTGCATTTCAGTTGAAGGGTGTAGTAAATTAATTTTGAGCTCCCTGAAACTTGGTGGTGGAGTAAATGTGTGCTTTTCCAAAGACACTTTGATCACAACAACCCTGAAAAAAGACCAAGTGAAAGGCCCAAAATTGTGTGGCTGAAGCACTAATACGATATTTTCAGAGGTTTCTTTGCAGTGCTTTTTTTTTACCTGAAGACCATTTAGTTGCTTCCGAAGGGGACCTCAAATGAATATGATAAAATATTCAAGCATGATAAAATGCACAGCGACACAATACCTGTCCAAATTCTTTGCTGAATGTTCCAAATTGAAAATTACGTCAGTAGATCTGTTTTAAAATTGGAACCATGTGCAATATAAAAAGAATTAAAGGCTATTGCCAAAAAGGCAATGCATTAACTGTACAATGATCACTGGAATAAAGCTAATTAGACCCCTTGATGATCGCCATATTAATTTAGCAGCAATGTCTTATAATTTGACTCTCCCCCTTAATGGTTATATTTAATGATTTACTGAATGTTACACTAAAAAGTGATGGAAATGGTACTTGATGTCTGGGGAAATTACATTTTTGGGGAGTGTTATTACTGTTTTCAGGGACAGAATTGCTGATGCCATGTGCCCTCAATCACCAACCTCCAGAGTATGCACAATTTCCCACCCAAAGTCAATCCCCTACTGATGTATTGTTTTCTATTCTTTTGCATTATGAACTGACATTTATTTGTTACATATGTGGATTGACCATTGATCTGGAGGAACTAAACATTTGGGCTTCATTACTTGGATATGCAACAGTTCGTCTGACAAACCTTTTGCTGTTGTTAAACCATTTTTAAAACAAAAAAAAAAACATGCACTGGATAGTTTGCCACCAAGGAACATCATGCAGAGAAATCTTAATCTAAATGGAGACTTCCTTAATATTTTCATGGCACTGAACTTTGAACACAAGACCATCGTAGCAAAACAAAAGCAAGTGCAATCCATGAGAAATAAAATCTGAAAATGCTGGAATCTCTCATGTTGGACAACTGCTTTGGAGAATATCTCATTTTGTTCTTATATCATTGGAACAACAAAAATGTTGGTATTAAAACAAATATTAGGGTGCAGAAAGGCAGGAGGTGGGAGCAAAGAACAAGAGGGGAGAGCAGAAAATATGAGAAATTTTAAGACAATAGTTGGCATCGTCAACACTTTTGATAAAAGGTAGAAAATAGTGTGAGAATAACACCTGAGTCTCAATGTAGACAAGACAAAGGAGATGATTGTGGACTTCAGGAGGTCCTGAGACAATCACCATCCACTACACATGAAATAGATTGGTATTGGAAAGTTCCTCTGAGTCCATTGAAGTGGAGATCTATCCTGGATTCACAAAATCTCACTTGTGAGGAAGTCACGACAGTGATTGCACTTCCCGAGAAGACTGAAGTGACCAAAGCTACTGGTCTCCTTCCTGTCAACTTTTGGAGCTCTATCGAGAGTGTCCTGGCTGGCTGCATTACAGTGCAGTAAGGTTGCTGTAGAGAAATGGATCGGGGATCATTTCACAGGACTATAAGAGCAGCAGAGAGGATCATTGGGGTCTCCCTCAACCCCCCCCTCCACATCGACGTGATCTACTGGAATAATTGATTGAAGAGGGCTCTCAAAATCGTTAAGGACCCTTACCATCCAGCACACAGCATCTTCCAGCTAGTCCCATCAGGAAAATGATACAGGAGGATCAGAGCCAGAACTACCAGGCTGAGAAACAGCTTCTTCCCACGTGCAGTGAGAATGCTGAACGACTGATAAAACTGCTCATGCAATCTCTCTACTATTTATTTATTTTTAACTATGTGCTGCATTTAAATTGTTTGTAGATATGTATGTTTTTGCATGTTTTTTCACTGAGGACCGAAGAACGCTATTTAGTCCTGTTGTATTTATACAATTGGACGATTGTAATAAACTTGAACTTGGAAACTAAAACAATAGCACAGGTGAAAAGTAAGGTAACAAGGGGTCTCTCTGAGGTAATGTAAATACAGAATAAATATCTGACATCATTGCAGCAGGATGAGATGAAAGATGGAAGTATCTAATGATCCGAAATTCTTGAACTGAATCTTGTGTCAGAAACAGTCATATGCCCAGTTTCAGTGTGAGATGTCGTTCCTCAAGCTTGCATTGACCTAAATTGGGGCAGAGTGGGAGGCTGAGGACAGAGAGGAATAAGACAGAGAATCAAAGTGACAAGCAGCTTGAAGCTTGGGTTCACGTTTGAGGTCTGAGCAGTGATATTCTACAGATGAGTCACACAGTCTGCATTTGGTGCCCCTTGTGTGGAGAAAACAATGCAATGAGAGTAGTTTGAAATGATATGAAATTAAAATTATGTTGAAATCACTGCTTCACATGTGAAATGTGTCAGGATGATGGAGAAGGAGAAAGCAAATGACCAGAAGAGGGTGTCTCAAAATGGGAGAGTGTTCATTGGTGGAGACAAACCAATGTTGCTATTGGGAATGGTCCCTTTGCAAGGCAGAAATGAGGGAAAGATGTTTCACTCTTTGTGGCATTTGGGAATTTTGGAGAATAATTGTAAATGGTAGGTGGGTAGAAAAGTAAGGACAAGGGAAATCCTGTCCTTGTTTAACAAGGAGTGAGGATTGAAGTGCAAGTGGATGCAATTGTTGGTGGGGGGGAAGAGTTGTGATGAAGTTTTCGTGGTTGACAAAAAGGAAAATTGTGTTGAAGGCACTGATATGGCCAACGGCATCATCAGAGCAGAAGTGATGAGGGTTGGAACTGGGAGAGGGAGGGATAATATAGTCAAGTTCTGCAAGGAAGCATGGTGAGAGGGAACATTGGTAGCAGACACTGATCACTAACTCAACCTGTGAAATGGAAGTCGAGCGGAAATTGGCAACCAAGGGAAAGAAATTAGAGCATGACGTCACACACTCTCACTTGAAAAAGAGGTGAGTTGAGGATGGAATATTTATTATTTACATATTTATTTTTCGTGATACAGGCACAGCTGACAGCACCAGCATTAATTGCCTTTTAGAAGGTGGTGATGAGCTATTTCAAAGTGAAGAACCTTGGACAGTTTTGTTTTCTTATGGACTTGCTTCATTTTTGTCTGCCTGTTTATACTTGCTCAGGAAAAATGTTTGTAATATTGCCTTTGATCGGGGCAACCTTTGTTACATTTAAACCATTGCTTCCATTGAATATAATTCAAGCTAAATGTTCCCTCTCATTAGGCTAAGCTTCCAGAATTGAAGCCTCTTCCCCTGTCCACTGGTGAGATGGTAACAGAGCATGAGGAGCTGGTTTGGACACCTGGTGTCAATGATTGCGAGCTTCTGATGTACCTGAGAGCAGCCAGGTAAGAATGTGCTGGAAGCCGAATCCTTCCCATGAACTTTCAGGCAATTGCCTCCAAGGGGGAAAAAATGAACGAAGATTCTCATGATCATGTTCAAATTGATCGTGGGTTTAAATAGTAAGTGACTTTATTTTTGCTGCTTTTAAGAAATGTTATCTCTGTCTGTGCCATTTCTGGCATGTTTTTCATCTGTATCATGCAGTATCTCATCAGTGAGAATGTGCACATCCTGAGTGGTCTTGGCCTCCTGCATCTTTCTTTATGTGGGCTAAAGGAATGAATTGACAGCAATCTGCTGTACTGGAATTTCCTTACTATCACAGAAGGAAGCAGGACCAGCTCCAATGTCCCAAATTTATTATCAAGGGCATTCCAAAGAGCAAACTGTTCAGGAATATGCAAAGTACAGAGGAAAAGGGCAGGGGCTTGCTGGCCAAAAGGCCCATTACTGTGCTGTATGTCTAAATTTATTTTAAAAATTAAAAATTAAACCATACAAAGGAGAGGATTTGTAATGTCTGATCTGTTTGATAAACCTGAGAGAGCAACAATTTCTTCTGGGCAACTGGCTGTGGGAGAGTTGAAGGGGATCCTTGAGCTTTGGTCCTAATGTCTAACTAATTACTTGATGTATTTAGATATCTTGCATTGCATAATGAAATAGTTTGCAGACAACTTCTACCTAATTTAAACACATGGAGAGCCAGAATATTTGAGTTGAGTAGCAGTGGTAGACTGGTACTTGTTGGATATTAATGCTTTGGATTTGATACAAAAAAGATGTGATTGTATTGGTGAGGGTATAGCAGAGGCTTGCAGAGTTGCCAGGACTAGGAAATTGTTGCTGAGAGGAAAGATTATATAAGCCAGGGTTGTCTTCATTTTAAGTTAAGTCACCTTTATTGTTTATACCTTCTCGCACGGTAAAGATGAGATAACATTTCTCCAGGTCCATGGAGCATATTTACATAAATACATTGGAATAGAAGTTAAACACATTGAAAAAATAAAATATTAAGATGTGTAGATTAAGGAGACTGGGACTTTATTTATTGGAATGTAGACAGTTAAAGGGGGTTATGATAGAGGTATTTAAAATTATGAAGGGAATAGATAGATTTGACGTGAGTAGACTCTTTCCCTGAGGGCAGGGGAGGTTGGAACAAGAGGGCATAAGTTAAGGGGGCAAAAATGTTAGAGGATGATTCTTCACTCAGAGAGTGGTGGCAGAATGGAATGATCTTCCAGAGGAGATAGTTGCAGCAGGGTCCTTTCTGTCATTTAAGAGAAGGTTGGATGTGTACATGGATATGAGGGGGTTGGAAGGATATGGGTGGAGTGTGGGAGGGGGAAACTTGTGGAGTGGTTCATGTGAACTGGCACGGACTCGAAGGGCCGATATGGCCTGTTTCTGTGCTGTAAACTGTCATATGGTTATAAAAAGACAACGGTACCCTTCCCACACATGTTCTTGGAATTCAGGAGCCTGATAGCTTGGGGAGGGGGGGGGAACTTGCCCAATCTGGACATAAAGACCAGAGAGCTGCAGTACCTCCTACCAGATGGCAAAAGGGAGAACAGCTTACGTGAGGGGTGTGTGGAGTCCTTCATAATTTTTATTTCTTTTCGCCTGCAATGAGTGTTGTAGATGTCCTTCATGGTAGGAAGAGAGCCCCCAATGATCTTTTCCAGTGACTTCATTAACCTCTGCACAGGATGCTCTTGGTACATCCTCTGTAGAATGTAGTGAGGATGGAGGGTGGGAGATGAACTTTCCTCAGCCTTCGCAGGAAGTAGAGGAGTTGCTGACCTTTCTTGGCTATGGAGCAGGTGTTAAAGGTGAACAGTGATTTAATTGAACCATATAAAATTATGCAGGGCATAAATTGAGTGAAAAGAGAGGACCTGTTTCCATTACCAAAAAAAAAACAGATGGCAAAGATTTAAACTAATTGATGGGAAGAATAGATGGGTAATGAGGACAACCCTCTTTCCCAGCAGGTGGTCACAGTCTGGAATTCATTGCCTGATAGATTGACAATGACAGCAACTTTTCACATTAAAAAAAGTACTTCGATGAGAATGGGCGGGCTACTGATCATGCTGGAAGATGAAATTAAGCAAGATAGCTTGCTTTTTTCTTGATTGGCACAGAGGCTTAATGTAACTGTGCAACTCAGTTTCCATTACCTTTATGATTCTACTTCAGGAAAGGAGGTGAAATTAACACAGTTGGACATTTTCCCACATCATATCTCACTCTTAAGTAAAGAGTATGGTACCCACATGACTTTCAATATTCTGTGGAAAAGAGTGATGAGAAAAAAAAATTAATAATTGGCCATTGGGATTCTGATTTGGCAGGAGTTATCCTGCTGCTCCCTTGTCGGGAGGGGGGGTGGGTGGTATTCTTCAACTTGAGAGCCATAAAATAAAGGGAAAAGGGAGAGATGTGTATATTGTAGGTTGGATGCAAGGTGAAAAGTTATATAAAATCTCATGCAATCCTACTGCCAAATTATTGCTTTCAATGTGGTAAATTGGTGATAAGTTTGAATGCTGGAATTGAAGGAAATGGTTGAATCTTACAAAAATAAAATGTCGACGCCTCTGATTCTTATTCCATTGCTTTATCCTTGATTTCCTGGATGTTAGAACAATAAAGTCACAAGAATTAAATTTGTTTGCTTCAATTATTTTAATTCAGAAGAGAGATATTGTCACGACTGCAAAATACTGGTTTCAGGCTTGAACTAGATGTCATGACTTGAAAACATAGAGGTTTATAAATATATGTGTGTAAAATATAAATATATGTGTGTGTGTGTTTTTTATATATATATATATATATATACACACACACATACATGTTGATTAATTGTATTTTTAAAGACTTAAATTGGCAGCAATTTGAATAATGGAATAGTAAATACAAATGTTTTTAACTGAAAAGATTCTGTAAGATAATTTGTCAGTTATATTGCTAAATTAATATTGCTGTTTATAAATTGTTTAATTGCTGGACGATTTGTAAATGTACAACTTTGTCTGAACTAGGTACAGTGGCATTCACCTCCTTTTAGATGGAACCTCCATTTGTTATTAAAGAATGTCAGAAAGATAATTTGTTCAATGTCGTTATTTTCTGTCTTGACCATTTATTTGAAATATAAACATAGGTATTACATGCCGACTAATACAGCGTGTGTTCTGCAGGAGTATGGCTGCCTTTGCAGGCATGTGTGATGGTGGATCAACAGAAGATGGCTGCCTGGCAGCATCCCGTGATGACACTACAGTAAATGCACTAAATACTGTAAGTCTTCTCTGTGTTGGGCCTTTCACTGAAGTCTGAGGTGAATCATACATAAAACTCAGCCCCATAACTTTAATTCTTGAGTCAGAAGCAAACATAATTTCTGTCATGAAAAGATTATTATTAAAGTCGTGAAACTGAAATTGAAAATTTTATTCTTTTTCAACCAAGTGCACTTAATCAAAATTTGACAAATGAATCAAATTTTTCAAAAAATTTGTAGAATACATGTAGCTTATTCAATTAATCACAAATATTTGTTTGGATGGAAATGTAATGGGATGAACACTGAAAGAGAGCTCTGAATTTCTGAATATTTTTGGCTCCCTCTTTGGCTGTGCATGCTTTTTGCTGATGCTGTATCCTGAAATGGTTGAATTAGGTCAATTTGTATGAGGTTTGTGACTAAACAATGCACTGATTGTCTTCACAAATGGACAGTTCGATAGATGTGACACAACCACTTAAAGACGGGACTTAAATAATTCCATGTCTTTGTTGTGTGGTAGGGAATGATATACTGAAGTGAAAAACATATTCCATTTAATAACCAGAGCTATGCATTCCTATTATACCATAGTATTATTAAAACCCGAACGTTCCAAATATTTAAATTCTCTTTATTTATCTACACTGCCAGGTACTGATAGGAAGCTACTGCTACATCTCTGTGTGGGTGTTGTATACACATGCTAATTCATCCAAAGTTATGGAAGTATTACAAAAACTTCATCAATTTCACTGCAGTACATTCTATAAATCAAAGCTGGCAGCTCACTACTGCAATGTTTTATTTATGTCATGGCAGACTGCGGCAGAGAGCAATGAAATTTACTGTTAATTGTGAAAGATAGCTAAGAGGGACAGAAAATGAGAAATGTCATTCAGCTGTACTCTGAAATGTAATAAACATATTCTTCTGATCGTTATTTATATGACACAAATACAAATGATTGTAATTGCATAAGAAGCATTGGTTCAATTCATTTATACGTAACTGCAATTCTTCCTGAAGAGGCTCGGCAAGCAAGTGGGGGTTGTGGGGGTGGGGGGGGGGGGTGGGGACGCTCATGGAGAGAATAATGGATATCTTGGGTTTATAGCTGATTAAATTTGAAATTGCTGTCCCAACAGGAACTTGTAAATTGTATCAGGCTAAAACTGTTCCTTTCCTTGGGCTGTAAAAAAAATTTTGCTACTCTTTATTTATTAAGTTCTTTGAGGTACTCTGAATAAAAATCAGGACTTTCTTACATTTTTAGGTACATCATTACACCTTTATTCATGAATAATTCACTACTTTTTTTTCTTCAAGTGTGCAGTCCCTGTACAACGAAAGCCAATATAAATAAGAAATCTATTTGTTTTTCAGAGTGCAAAATTGAACTGAATGATATTGTTATTGCAAAGCATGTCCAAAATCTGCAGTATTGTAGAGCATTAAAGGATGGCATTTGCTGCTCAAGAAACATCAATTCTCAGTGGCTCTGTCAGACATGGAGGAGTGGTCAAATAATTCCCACAGAGGGAAGGAAGGAACAAAATTGGGAATATTGCGCTCCAAGTAAAACAAAAGTTGAGAGAGAATGTGCTTCATATTATGAAATAAAATGGGGCAGAACTGTAAAACTGAAATGAAAAAAGGGATGGAAGTCCCCAAATTCTGAAAATCCAGCTCTCATTGTACGTCCTGCTCTGAAAATGCTAATTAGCTGAATCTTTTGCTGGTGGTTTCACCATATTTGTATTAACTCCTGGTATTACTACTTATAAAAAACATATGGTAAATATCCAATGTAGAACAGACAAACCTGTCCCTATTTTATATCTACATTGATTCTAGTTCATAAATCCCTCATGCCTTTCAGTAAGGTTGTGGCTGACCTGTTATTTAACACCACTTTCATGCACTAAACCCACTTCCTTTAATTCCAATTATATTTTTAAAAAACAATCAACTTCTGTCCAAAGTAACTGAGTTTCCACCAGCTTTCCTGGTAGATTTCAGGCTAACTTTTCCTGTTTGAAGGCCATTGAAGGGGCACCATTACCTTCTTAGGCAGATTTACTCTCTTATTGTGTTCATTTTTATAACCCAATTTGTGAGGTAACCCATGTGTTTTGCACCCTGATCCAAAATATATTGCCCATGCTTCCCTGTGCTTTGAAAGCACAATACAGCAAAAATTCAAATAATCGCACTCCCGTCATTCTTGGTGCTCAAAATTGAAAGCAAAGATATCCTCTGCTCCTCTTAGAACAATGGAATATAACAGCACAGAAACAAGCCCTTTGGCCTTTCTTAGCCTGTGCTGACCTATTTTTCTGCCTCGTCTCACTGACCTGCATAAAATCCACAGCCCTCCATACCCCTCCTATCCATGTACCTGTGCAAAATCTTCTTTAATGTTAAAATTGAGCCCACATTCACCACTTCAGCTCATTCCATACTCCCACCACTCTGTGAAGATGTTTCCTCTAAACTTTCCCCCTTTCACCCTTAAACCCTGGCCTCTGCTTTGTGTCTCACCTAACCTCAGTGAAAAAAGCCTGCCTACATTAATTCTGTCTGTCCCCCTCATAATTTTAAATACCTCCATCAAATTTCCCTCATTCTTCTACGCTGCAAGGAAAAAAGTCCTAACCTTTTTCACCTTTCCCTATAACTTCTTTCCTGAAGTTGGGCAACATCCCAGTAAATCTTCTCCGCACTCTTTCAATCTTATTATAATCTTTCCTGTAGATAGGTGACCAAAACATATAACCATATAACTACTTACAGCACAGAACAGGCCAGTTCGGCCCTACTAGTCCATGCCGTAACAAATTCCCACCCTCCTAGTCCCACTTACCAGCACTCGGTCCATACCCCTCCAGTCCTCTCCTCTCCATGTAACTATCCAGTAAGATGTGTATGCAACTTAAATAAAATTTCCAGTCATGTTGTTTTAAAATATGAAAAGTAAAACATGAAAGTCTGCAGGCGCAGTGGTTGAAATAAAAACACCACGCTGGTGGGTATTTGTTTGGGTGCCTGCCGACATTTTTCCATACCTTGATGAAGGGCTTCAGCCGAAACATTGGTTGTGTATCTTTTTCTTTGCTATATAAAGTAAAATGTTTGACCAGCTGAGTTTCTCCAGCATGGTGAAATATGTCAGCCATACAGCAAGATCATTTTTAAAGTGAGTATAAAATATTTTCTGCTTTACTCTGGGAGAAAAATACTTCAGGATTATGATGCAAAGTTTTTGGCATCAAGAGTGTAGCCAGAGGAAGAACCGACAATAACTTGGTCTGAATTGTTAATAAAATTGAGCATCACAGGCTGTCAATGTTTTCCATACATTAATGATGCTGTACTTATCTTCAGAGTAGCCTATAATTCAATTCAAATTTAGTTTTCGTCACTACTAATTATATCTCCAGGCTGCACTTTCTTGTTTTAGGCAGTGAACAATCTCACCACTGGGAAGACTCAGAACAGTTGTCGAGCATCATTTGCATTCCCATAATGAAAGCATGCACACCTACTCTCATAAAAAACATGAAAAATGACCAGATTCTCTCATTGTTTGGGAGCAGAAGTGCTTTTCCAAGTCCCAAGCACCTTTCCTCAATCAAAAAGACAACCTGCGACCAGTTTTATACATGTTTCTTTCACCTGGCATTTGAAGTATAACTGGGTATTATGTGGGTTGGACATCCCTCTCCTTATGCTAGGACGTGTTAGTCATCAATTTCAGCTTCGTTTGTTGAATTCATGCCTGCAATGCCAAAGGGACTGGCATTCTAGAGATGTGGTCCAGTGGTAAGTGCTTTTGAGAAAGTCCTGGTGGTTCACAAGGACTCCTCCTGTTCATCATGTCGTATAAATCTTGAGTTAATCTTTTTTTAAAAATGGCGGCACTGCCAGAGAGGCAGAAGGAAATTTTACATAACATTACTTGCTCTGTAGAACTACATAACATTAAAGGAATCTTGGAATCTAAATGTTCCTTAACATTGTCGATTAGAAAGTTCCACAGTTCGTAATCCTTCCTTTTATTATGGTAGTTAATTAGCCAATTTTCAATAAAATCTCTGGACAATACATTGAATGGATGCTGATGGCATATTTTTGTCAGTAGATCTTATTTCCCTCTTTCCGATCCTAAACGTATACCACAGTGATGATGAGGTAATCAAACATCATTTAAATGCTCTTCCTCTGTGATTTTTATTCCAACAAATTAAAGAGTTATTGAGTTTTACAACACAGAAACTGGGCCTTCAGTCCAACTTGTCCGTGCCAACCAAGTTGTCTAACACAAGCTGATACCATTTAGAGCATTTACAGACCCTTTGGTTCGTGATGTTGGCCTGAGCTATATCACCTACTCAACAATCTAAACCTTTCTTACTTCACACCAATAACCCACATGTCCCCATCTAAGAGTCATTTAAATGACTTTATTGTACCAGCCTCCACCACCACCCCAGCAATGCATTCCAGGCACCCACTACTGTTTGTAAAAGAAAACTTACCCTGACATCTCCCCTAAACTTTCCTCCCCTCACTTTTTTTTTTACAGATGTCTTCTGATATTTGCTACTGTGTCCCTGAGAAAAATGTGCTGACTCTCCATCCTATCTATGCCTCTCATAATCTTATAGATCTATTAAGTCATCTTCAATCCTTCTTCGTTCCGAACCTTGCCTCATAAGACTCATTCTCCAATCAAGGCAACATTCTGGTAAATCTCCTCTGCACTCTCTCTAAAGCTATCACATCCTCCTGGGAATGAAGCAGGAGCACTGAATCAATATTCCAAATGTGCTCTGAAACTTGATGGAATGGCCTCCATTAAGCCCATATCCCTCTAATTATTTTTCCTATTCATTTGCTGTATTTTAAATGTTGCAGTTGTCCCTCCCTCTATATTGTCCCCTTTGCTCATCACCATCATGTGTGGCAAAAGGTGCTCCTCATGTTCCTTTTAAATTTGTCCTGTCTTACCTTCATTCTATACCCTCTAGTATCACATTCCCTTACCGTGGTGAAAAAAGCTGCGACTACTTACGTTATCTATGCCATTTGTGATTTTATAAACCTCTGTAAGATTCCCTCTTAAAGTCCCAACCTCCCCTTCCTTTCCAAATTCAAGCCTACCAATCCGAGTGCCATTCTTGTGAATATTTCCTGCACCTTTTTCAGCTTAAGAATAAACTTCCAACAACTAGGTGGCCAGACCTGCACCCAATACTCCAAATGTGGTCTCATGATGTCCCTGCTCTTGTTATTATTGTAAAATTCTTCAAATGATTTTATTCAGTACCCTGACTGATACAAAGCAAGTGTGCCAAGCCCCTTCTTCACCTATGTTTTTATTTGCTGTTAAGGTAATGGCTATCTCAGATGATTTTAGTATTGTTCCACTAACACCATCCGTCAGAGCACTGAGTTAATACAGTGCTTCTTGGTTGTGAAACTTGTGGTCTGGAGTTTAAACACTCACAAGTTCATTGCTCTCTGTACATTAAAATAAATCTCCAAATCAGACTGCACGTTGCTGTGCAAGTCATCCTGCAGCATTGTGGTGTAGCATGCATCTCTGATGAAATAGTGTTTTCTGTGGGCTGGTGTTGGACAGACTGATGGCCACCATTGAGCTTGTTACCACAGAGAAATCTCTAGAGTGGTGAGAGGTGTGCGGCAAACAGAGCAGGGGAGTTCAGCTGATTCTGATCAATCCCGCAGGAGGTGAGAAGTGAGACCTTAACATCCAGATGGTCAACATAGGGCTCAGCTGCTGCATGGATGCCCTGTGCCAACCCAGGTGCAGCCCTGAGACTCATCTTTCAGGGCTGACAGCTGTACTTTTTGCCCCAGCTTTTTTACAAAGTAAAATCATTTGAAGAATTTTATAATAATAACTATAATAAAATAGAATTGATTGGAATTCCTTTTGCTGTCAAATAAAATTCCCTTCTGGTGAAAACTCTCCACTGTTATATTCAAAGAACGTAGAATACTAAAGCATAGTATAGGCCCTCGATTTTGTATCATATTTAACTCATATAGTTCGACCAAAATAAAACGAACCCCATCCAACCTTGTAACCCTTTATTTTTCTTTCAGCTATGTGCCTATCCAAGAGTATCTTAAATCCCCGTCATGTTTCAGCCTCCACCACAACCCCTGGCAAGGCATTCCTCCCTTCACTTTGTACAGATATCCTCTGGTGTTTGCTGCTCCTGCCCTGGGAAAAAGGACCTGGTTGTCTACCTTATCCATGCCTCTCAGAATCTTATAGGCCTCCTTTTAGTCACCTCTCATCCTTCTTTCCTCCAAAGTGAAAAGTCCCACCTCTGCTAACCTTGCCTCAAGACTTACTTTCCAATCTCCTCTGTACCCTCTCCATGGCTTCCACATCCTTCCTGTGATGAGGTGACCAGAACTGAACACAATATTCTAAATGTGGTTTCACCAGAGAATTGTAGAGTTGCAATTTGATAATTTGATCTTTTGACTCTTGAACTCAATCCAAACCCCCCCCACCACCCCCCCGAACGGTAAGGAAATTCTTTGTTTAGGCACATGTCCCCAAGAAGTCTTGAGGACTTCTTGTTTTCTGTGGTAATTTGTAGAGTGTAGAGTGGGACCTTAATGCACCTTTTACCCACTGGCCTTTCGGCACATTGCCAGTATCAGTCATTTGTGTGGACTATAAAATTATAAAGTAGAACTGGAAGGCTGCACGCCATCCCTGGTACAGTCCATCGCTGGCATTCCAGGAACCAAATGTCTGACAAGTCCTCTGTTGGTATTTGAGTGAGTAAAATACTGTGGAAATTTATATAAGCATTGGGACATCAATGATCAGTATCAGAGTCTTCTTGAGAATGAAAAAGCTTTGAATGGTCAAGAGGTCAGCCACTCATTGCCACCTTTAGCTGTGATTTTGACAAGAATGTCTCATTTATACCTCTGTTCATGATTAATTTCAATGGAGGACCTGAAGAATGATAATAACATTGACCATTGGGGACACTAGCTGAGGATTCTCTTGTGGGTGATCAATGCATGGCGTTTGGTTGCAGGAGGGCTATTTGCTTACCAACAAAATCTATAAAGTCTAATGTAGATCGTCTTGAGCTATTTCATTAGATTGGATTTGAAACTGAAATTGAAGCCTCACTCTTAGCCCGCAAGTGGTGGAATTGAAGCAGCTGACACTGGTTGTGGAAGGTTCCTTACTGAGGAATTCCAGGCTTGGATTGCTTGGGCCTATGATGTTTTGCCTTTCATAAGCAGTACCCAGTCTCCTCAGCAGTGGGGATGGCCCCAGTTACAGCATGCTTTTCTCTTCAATCCCTGTCCTCCCTACTTCGGTTGTACTCAGTGGAGGACTGCCTCATGATTATTAGCTCATTTGCAGAATCTAGTTGTTCCATCAATGTTATTGATGCAGTACAGGAGCATAAGAATGCAGAGCAGAAAGAGACCATCTGGAACTTCTCGTCTGTTCCACGATTTAATGACTGATCTGATCATGGCTTCAATTTCATTTTCCCGTTTTACCTCCACAACCCTTGACTCCCATATGGCCTGAAAATTGTCCATATCAACCCTGAACATATTCGATGATCCAATCTCAGGGATAAGAATTCCAAAGATTTACGTCTCTGCTAGAAGAAATTTCTCCTATCTCCATTAAAAATACTCAATTATTCCAAATTCCCTCTCTATCTGTGCGAGAAACACCCTCTCAGCATCTATCCTGTCAATTCCTCATGGATCTTCTATGTTTCAATAAGAACGTCTCCCTTCTAAGTGCTGCAGAATGATGCACATCTTACCTGCTCAACCGTTCCTCATCAAGTCACCCCTCCATCTCAGGAATCAAGCTAATAAACATTCTCTGAACTGCTCCCCATGCAGCAATATCTTTCAGTGGGGTGGGGGGGGGGGAAGGAACTTCATTATACTCCAATAACCCATATAATCACAACAAAACTTCCTTCCTTTAGCACTCCATTCCCCTTGTAAAAAGGCCACGGTTCTTTTTTTCCTCCCTGTTGCAGCACCTACATGCTGATGCTCTGTTTCATTTGTAAGGGTAACCAGATAATTTGATAGCCTTCTCTGATATCTATTTAAAGTGGTTTTTTTTTTCCATTCTTCTAACCAAAGAGGTGACCTCACATAGCCCCACTTTATACTCCATCTGGCAAATTTCTGCACCCTTGTTTCATCTATCCATATTCCACAGGACACTCTTTCTATCCAGCTCATGGCTTGCTTTCTAATCCATTTTTCTCAACATTAAATCTGGCTGCAGTACACTCCATCATTTTATATATTGTTTGTAAATAGCTGAGGCCTCAGCAATGATCCACGTGGCATGCCACTAACTCAAAAATAAACCACTTGTCACAATTTTCTATTTCTGTTAACCAAATCCTCTATGAAGGCTGGTGTTTTACCCACAACTTCATTCGGTCTTGTTGGCATTACATTTTATATGACACAATTTGGAATGCTCTTTGACAATCCATGTACAAGTTGCTCTTCTATCCAGCTAGTTGCATCCTTAAAGAGTGCAAATAACTTTGCCAAAAATGATTTCCTTTCAATCTACAGATGAATAGGGTCAAGCTTGATTTTGGATTTTCTAAGTGCCTTGAAACTCTTCATGATGGATTCCACCATTTTCTCCACAGATACTGGGCTGAGTGGCCTGTTCTTTTCTGGTTTCCTTCTGCTAACTGTGCTACCAATTTCAACAGAACTTCTGTACCAAACAAAAGCTTGATGTATTGGTAAGGATTTAAAAAAATGCCTGGATAGTTTTACACTGGAGCCAGATTGCAATTGATAATCTCTCTCTCCAGAGTCTGGGTCCAATGGGATAAACAGGTGAAAAAAAGACAATGCTTGGTTTCATTTGTATGTCAATTATCAAGCTGGTGTCAAGAGACGTTCTTAAAACAAGTTCTACAGTTTATAAACATTACACTTCCCAATTTCTAAATCATAACCACTTTTTAATCACACTTTCATCATAAAATATAGCTTGCAGGTCCAGCAGCCCAGATGACAATAATAATTTGCATGGTCTGTGACAGAGTGGGTGTTCCCTGTCTACCTCCAACATCTCATAAAAGGTGGGTTGGTAGGTGAGAGTAAATTAGGAATGGTGGAGGTGGGTGGGGAGTTTGACGATTCAATGGGCCAAAGAGCCTGTTTCTGTGTTGTGCGGGTCTTCAACAATTGTACATTCATTTTTCTGAGGCTCCCTTTGAAACTTCAACCTGACATTTCTTGTCAACAGTAGTTTTTTGACACATTGCAAATGCACATGCTTTTGATTGAAGTAAGCACCTGGCCCGAAAGACCACTTACAAGTTCTGGCCACAAGGTTAGAAACTTGCTTTCACAACTGATCCTCCTCATCCCACCATTTTCTTTTCCCGTGAACATTGTGGTCTTGTCGCAATCTAGCTATTCTCAGCTGTACACTCACCAAAAAAATGAGTTCAGTAATTTCTTCGCCTTTAGTTAAGAACCTTCAAAATATTCTTCATGTGTTTGAATGATTGAAGGCATTAACTTTTATGTATGCCCTTATGGTTTTTTTTTTGTTGCTTTGATAACAATTTGGTAACAAACCAAAGTACCAGCCAGATTCCCAAGCCAAAGCTTCACGCTTTTACACTTTTATTTTTGGAGATAATGCTCAAAAAATGTGCTCCAGGGTTTGAGTAGTTACACTTTTGCCTTAGATTTTCCCATTTGAAAATGGGGGTGACTGAATTTACTCTGACGACTTTTAATCTCATTATCTTGTGTCTTTGAGGAGGGTTTGATTCTTTAAATCATCCACTCTGGAAAGAATTAATTTTAAATTTCATGAATCTTCTAAGTATTGTTCATTTAATATCCAAGGTTGAGGGAAAAGAACAAAACGACGTACAAGTAATTTTAGAGGCCTTCTCAATTGTAGATGGATTGGTGTTTGTAGTTCTTGGCTTGACTCTGTGAAAGAGAATTTGTTTTCTCTGGAGTTTGCAAATTAGCATCATCCATGTCATGGGGCAACCTTTTCAAGTCTGGGGAGTTCTGGTGTCAATCAATGATACACGTATGCTCGCGCTCAGCTGGAGATGGACAGATTTGGCATGTGGACTTGATTGCCTTGCAGGGGAGCAATACTTCACATGGAGTGGACGAAGATGAATGTTGCCATGTGGCGGGTCTGCATATTTGCTTGTGAATCCATCAAGTTTCTGGATCAAGTTGACCCAGCTCACAAGTCTCCCTCTGGAGTGTGGGAGGTGTTGTCTCAGAGGTTGGATTTGAGCTCGTCCCCTCGATACCATGGGTTCTCAGTTGAAAAATAACAATGATACTCTTATGTGGGTGTTTTGAACCTTTTAATGGAAGGTTCACTGATCAGAGGCTGCTATGTCGTGGGCAGGTTGTTGTTTTCAAATGCAAATTTATGATTTGGGCAGACTCTGGTGCAAACATTGTGGATGTTTGAAACAGTAGATTTAAAAGTGGATTATAATTGCACAGTTAACCTTTGAAGGAAACTTGCTTGGAATTCTGTTAGCAGGAAATCTGCTGGTTTCAAAACAGATTTATTTGTTCACGGAGCTTCGTCACTCTTCATAATGATCTTGAGAGTCCACATAGAATTTGTACGAGTTAATTTTAGAGGAGAGGGTTACAATTCACTGTCTACATTTAATTTTTGCCAACCTTTCTGAATACCGTTTAATAGCACATACAGAATGTAGGTCTAAATAAATAGATCTCTCACTGTAAAGATTTTTATTATCTTTTGGCAATAATTAGGTAGGGAAATAAAATCCAACATCCCTCCTTTTTGCAGTATCATTCAATTTTCTCTCATCCTTCCCTGAATGCAGTGACTCATTTTAACATATAATTAAGTGGGTATGAGGACTCCCTCAAGTACCAGCAACATAAATTGCCTCTTATCTGCCAGGCTAATTTGAAGTGTAAAGTACGTTTGTATTTTTATATCACATTCTGCATTTTAAAAAATGCTTTGTGCAAGGCACAGTAAATATAATGGAAGAAGCAACACTCGATTGTACATGTTGATGCTGCATTATCTGATCACATTTGATAATATGCAGGCACAGTGAAAGGTAATAAAGATTATATATAAAGTCTTGAAAGATCAAGAACATGCTGACCTGCTTTTGTAACACGGGTGGTGAAAGTCGTATCTACAGAATAATCAATGGAGCTAAAAGTAAATGGCTGTAATCACAGATGATGCATTTGGTTTTGTTATGACTGCAACATGCAACGCCACTTGTGGAAGGTCACAGTGGGGAAAAAAGGGGCATGCAAATGAAGTTATAAATTACAGTTGAAGAACAATATTTTGATGTGTTGGATGGTGACTGTCAGACCAGCGAGATGAAATTCATGAGTTCATTATAGCGCAAAGGTGCTTGACAGCTGAGCCATGCCGAAAGGAAAATTTATTCTTTAGTTTGTGCTGACAGAAAATGGCAGATCATATGAGCAGTTTGTGCAGATGCAATGAGACCTTGCAGTGAAATTGTGTCACCCTGACAGCTCTGCCAGCCCTTGTTATTTATGCTTTCAACCAAAGATTCTTTAAATGACAAAAGAAGCAATTTGTACTTCGTGTGTGGGTCTGTGTCTGTCCTACAGTATTGCCCTATTTAAATTTCTGTAATTAGGCGAATATACAATTCTAATTTCTGAATATATGTAAGGTCACACAACTGAATTCTGCAGACGGCATTTGGATATATTATTCAGGAAGTGGTTGCTTTTTGGAACAAACTGTCTACTGCCTGCTCTCAATCCTCATTTTAAACTAAACAGCTGATTGAATTGCATATATTGCATCAGGCTGTTAAATCTTTGTATTATCTATGTTAAAATAAAACTCCACTCAATACAGTTCCAGCAGATCTCCTTATTGTCAGCAAGAGTAAATGACCTGTACTTACACATTGCTTTCATGCTTGAAATTCATTAGTTAATTTCAATTTGAATTGGAACTCATTTTTTGATTGATTGCTTTCCATTGTCACATGCTGTTATGTGTTGGACTACATTTCACAGCCTTGTGTGTTAGACTTGGGCGTGCGATGAGTTTCACTCACCCAGGCCACCTATTTGCATCCCCTCAACATTGCTCAGTCCATTTTGCCTCAACTGTTCTATTCCAGAAATCCTCATCCATATCTTTTTTACTTATGGCCCTAACCATTCCAATTGACTCCTGGTTTGACTTCATTCTCCCTTCAATCTCTTCCTTTTCTAATCTACCAACATGACCAGTTCAACTGCCATCCCTCTGATGCCAAACTACATCAATTTGTAATTAATACATATATTAAAATTATCCAGACTCAAGTTCCCCGTGATATTATCATGTGATAACCTCATGTAACACTATAATCCTCGGTGCTATCTTTGATATTGTCATTCTGGCCACATGATTATGCTTGATTGTAATTCCCCCACCATTGTTGATGCCGTCTCTCATTGTTAGGCACCTGAGCTGTGAAATTGTAACTCTGAGCCACTCCATGTCTTCCTTTAACACACATCTCTGTGACCATCTTTTGGCTTTTTTCCCCAAGCACCTGACCCAGTTTTTGTTTAATATGCTCTTTGACCTTTGAACATTTTGATCCATTAAAGATGCTATGCCAGGATTTAAAAAAAACAACTTGTGTTGTAAAGGATCATCGTCAAACAGTAACCTTTCTCTCTTGAGGCTGTTGACTTCTGCAAGGTCACAAGATTTCTGGTGCGATTGAGGAGTTGCAAGGTTGTCATTCCCATTTTGCATGTCTGTTATTTGGGTGGCATGGTTAGCATAGTGGTTCGTGCAATGCTATTACAGAGCCAGTGACTTGGATTCAAATCCCGGGTTGTCTGTAAGGGAGTTTGTATGTTCTCCCTGTGTCTGTGTGGGGTTTCCTTCCACCCTCACAAAACATATGGGGTTGTAAGTTAATTTAGGTGTAATTGAATAGCAGGAGTTTAAATGGCCCAAATTGGCCTCTTCCTTGCTGTAAGTAAAATTTATGAAAAAAAAGTTTTAAAAAAACCTAAACTTGCAACCAGATTCTTAATTTTATTTTGCCCTAATTTTGTATCATTGAATTAAATGTGGCTTGCTCAACTTTTTTTTATTTTTTTTAAATTTTTTTTATTTTTCACACCATAAATCACATTAGCCATGATATACACTATTTCTTTTTCACACATATACAGTGACTTTTTCTCCCCCCCACCTCCTCCCAAGCCACCCCCCCACCCCCCCCCCTCTCATCAATTTTAGGTATACAATCTAGGTTGCATTAAGCCAGTCAGACAATGTTGTCATTCAACAAAATTACACCAGAAATTCTACTGAGTCCATTCTTTTCTTTCCTTCTCCTTCCATCAACTTAGGTAATGTTTGTCCCCGGTAGGTTTTCGCTATTGTATTTAATGTAAGGCTCCTATACTTGTTCGAATATTTCAATATTATTTCTTAACCTATATGTTATTTTTTCTAATGGAATACATTTATTCATTTAAATTTAGTAGTTTCTTCCTTTTTAATTTGGTTATGTATTCCATTAATATTTAAAGACATATAGTTCAGCGTAGCCCTTTTATATTTTGTTTATCTTCTCTTTCCGTTTTTCCATCATTACCTTTCCTCCTTTTCCATTTCTGTTTTCTTATTTTCAACTCTTTATAAGACAACATTTCTACAACATCCAACATTTTCCTTATTCTCCTATTTCTATCTTATTTATCCCCAATCTGAGTTGTCCTTTATCCCTTGTCGGACAACCACATCTCCCCTCTCCATTTGGATTTGCGAATCCACTCGCAAGCGTCAACTGATTTTGCAGTGACCGCTATTTCCCCCCACCCCGCCTCCCCCAGAAAAGATTTCACTTTTCATATGTCACAAAGGTCACTCTTTTAATTCCCTCCTTATTCTCTCTATTCCATTACCTTCCCTTATTAATTCTTGTCTATACTATCTATATTTTCCTCTAAGTACAGATACATTCATGTATGCTCATTGTCTCTATTCACTCTTATACCTCTTTACCCGCATACATATCAATCGTGATCATTTTTACTCTCATTACCCGTCTTCATCCCTCAGTCTATTTTTGTCTTTACCCACATACATATCAATCGTGATCATTTTAACTCTCATTACCCGTCTTCCTCCCTCAGTCTATTTTTGTAATTGTTCTGCAAATTTTCGTGCTTCTTCTGGATCCGAGAATAGTCTGTTTTGTTGTCCTGGAATAAATATTTTCAATACCGCTGGATGCTTTAGTATAAATTTATACCCTTTCTTCCATAAAATCGCCTTTGCTGTATTGAACTCTTTTCTCTTCTTTAGGAGTTCAAAACTTATATCTGGATAAATGAAGATTTTTTGCCCTTTATACTCCAGTGGTTTGTTGCCCTCTCTTACTTTTTCCATTGTCTTCTCCAGTACCTTTTCTCTTGTAGTATATCTTAGGAATTTTACTACAATAGATCTTGGTTTTTGTTGTGGTTGTGGTTTAGAGGCTAATACTCTATGTGCCCTTTCTATTTCCATTTCTTGCTGTAGTTCTGGACATCCTAGGGTCTTAGGGATCCACTCTTTTATAAACTCCCTCATATTCTTGCCTTCTTCATCTTCCTTAAGGCCCACTATCTTTATGTTATTTCTTCTGTTATGGTTTTCCATTGTATCTATTTTTTGAGCTAGTAGTTCTTGTGTCTCTTTAGTTTTTTTATTAGATTTCTCCAATTTCTTTTTTAAGTCTTCTACCTCCATTTCTGCTGCTACTGCCCGCTCTTCCATCTTGTCCATTTTCTTTCCCATTTCTGTTAAGGTCATCTCCATTTTATTTATTTTCTCTTCTGTGTTGTTTATTCTTTTTCTTAAATCCTTAAATTCCTGTGTTTGCCATTCTTTAAATGACTCCATGTATCCTTTAATAAGAGCAAGTATATCCTTTACCTTGCCTTTCTTTTCTTCTTCTATTTCACTGTACTCTTCCTCTTCCTCTTCTTCTTCCTCTGGGTTGACCATCTGTTGTTTCTTTGTTGCCCTTTCCTCCTCTTCTTTCTTGTTTCTATTGTCTTCTGTGGTCTCTTCTTGCTGCAGGTGTTCTGCAGCTGTCGTTGCCGGCTGTGGAGATCGACTCCCCAGCTGGTCCCCCCTCCCGTCGGTGTGTTTTTTTTCATTCGCATCGCACATGCGCGGTTGCGCACTTTTACTCGGTTCTGCGAGCCATTTTTGTAGTCCATTATTTACCGACCTGAGGGAGCGGGTTTCTCTCTCCGCAGCGGGCCTCTTCGGACAGGTAAGGCCTTCACCTTTTTCCTCCTTTGTCTTCTCTTCCTCTCTTCTTACCGTTGCTTTCGATTTTTCTTTTTTTGTCGCCATCTTCTTTCCACCTTTATACTCACTTTTCTGTAACTTTTATTTCTGTGCCTTTGTGTTTTCCTTTGTTTTTCCCGACTTTTCTGGAGAGGGCTGGAGTTCACCGTCCGGCCACTACTCCATCACGTGACTCCCTCCGCTTGCTCAACTTCTTGATGATCACTTTCTCAAGTAATAATGACAGGAATACCACTTCTTTTAGTTTTAATTTTTATAATAATTTTCTCTTCACTTATGTTCTAATTATCTACTCGGGAACACAATCCAGACTCCACGTTTGCAAGATATGTGAAAGAAGTGATAGGGAGCAAGGAGTGATTTGTTGCGCAAAAGTACAAGCGAAGCTGGAGGGGTTTGGGAAAGCACCCAACAAATTGATTTGGGGTTTCCAGGGAATGACATGCAAGTTCTCTTTCATATATATATGTGTGACCTGCTGGCCTTCTGAGTGGCAGTGTGTAATTTCCCTGCATAGCACAAGTCAACCTGTGCTGTGTTCTGACTTGACTGGAGTTCTGAGCTTGGCACTTCTCCATTGGGATTGCAGCTGGAAATGGTAGGATGGCTTGGTTGTAACCCAATGTAACGAGTGCAGGGGCAGACAAAGTTGATGGCACCAAGCTGCTTCCCTGTTGAATTGGACGTCATAGTTGTAAACTAAAGGTGAGGGGGACCAACCGAGCATTTCCTCCACTCGAAATAAGGAGGCCTCATCTGTAAGTTGCTTACAAATCTAATCCAAGGTTGCATCAAAGCTGAATTCATTGTTAGCCTCTGTAATGAGTTCCCAACTATAATCCACTTACAGAGCCTTCCTTTCAAAAGCACCAAAGTGAGGTTGCTTCTTTGGAACCTGCATTCTTGATCAATCAACGTACTGTTTCTTGGTTACTTTTCCAAGTTCCAATGTCAAGCCCGTCTTGTACAGCAGTTGTCGACACTGTATGTACGGTGTCATGGACTCAAAAGGGAACAGTTTGGATGTATTGTGTTCTTGGAAGTCCTCATCATGACTTTATACTCCAATTCACTTTCAAAGTAATATAAAAGGAGTACTGTGCATATGTAAAAACACAATGCTGGAGGAACTCAGCAGGTCGAACAGTGTACTTCATAGAATAAAGAAACATAACCAACGTTTCTGACTTGAGACCTTCAACAAGGTGTTCCTTGATGAAGGGCTAAAGGCAGAACGTTGGTTATGTATCTGTATCTTTGCGATAGAAACTACTCTGTTTGACTGAATGAAATTCTCCAGCATTGGGTTTTTACTTCAACCACGGTGTCTGCAGACTTTTGAGTTTTACTCCTGTGCAATTGTATTCCACTTGACCAAGAGGCTTTTTATCGTAGGACACTGTTGGAATGTAGAACACTATTTTAGGGGCAATTTTTTTGCTAGTTTTTCTGAAGGTTCAATTAATATTTTTGGGAAAAAAATAAATGAAAGGAGCTACAGAATTGGACTAAAAGCAATTCAGATTCATTGTGAAAAGAATGGAATAAATTGCATTCTGTTACATAAAATTCTGGAAACCCAGAGTGAAGTCAAATTGGAAGAATTGTCTGTTTCCTTGAGTCATAATTTTCCATTAATGAGTGCCATAAATGTTAATATTTTCAAATATCAACATATATCATAATGAATCAAGTGCCATTCACATTTATTATCATCTGACTCTACATATAAAACATGAAGAAACAGCATTTTTCCAGACCATGGTGCACATGCACACATGCAAATACACTGTACGTGATAAACGCATATGTACATAAAAGATATAATGTAAAATAAACATATATAAATATTTACTCAGTTACAGGATACTGTTCAGCAGCCTCACAGCCAACAGTCCTGATTTTGATGCTCCTGTACCACCTCCTTAATGGTAGTAGGTCATCCTAAATTTTCATGTATATTTTTACATTCTGAGTGTTATCACAATAAAATTGAATCTTGGTTTTATTTTGCTTAATTCTAATTTCTATGATGACTTAATTGAAGCCTATTTGCATAAAGGTAGGGATGGCAACCATTTTACTTGTTTACTTCATTGTTGCCATTTATTTTGCTTTGATAATATTCTTCTTTCTCCTTCTCATCCCTTCCCTGATCCCTTTCAGTTACACGAGAGCAGTTACGATGCAGGGAAGGCCTTGCAGCGGTTGGTGAAGAAGCCAGTACCCAAACTGATTGAAAAATGTTGGTCAGAGGATGAAATGGTAAGAAAATCTATTTTTGGTTGGGAAATAAGTCAAGAAACCGTTGGCAATTTTTAACTGAAGCTGATGTCACTTTAATCACTTTAAGATTCTGACAACAGGATCCTTTTCCTGGAGCAGCAAACATTAAAAGGGGAAAATGTAAATAAGTACAGTAAAATTCCTGTTATCTAGAATTCAATCAACTGGCAGCCTCAAGCAACCGGCAAAATAAACCAGAAAATAAATAAATAATAAAAATGCGAAAGTTTAAAATTGGCACCCCATTGTGGTCAGTTTGCCAATACATGCAATCTCAAGCAACCAGCAAATTTACTTCTCTGGCATCTAGCAATACTCATAGGTGCTAGATTCCATGAGGTTTCATTGTACTTGAGATCTTCATACTACGGTTCATATTTGGCAAAATGGAGTTCTGAAATGTGATTTCTTAAGAGGTTTTTACCTTGACTGCTGATGTGAGGCTTTTCATCAGTTTACCAGAAAAAACACAATGCTGGAGAGACTCAGACGGTCAAATTGTGTACTTTATATCGCAAAGGAAAAGATACATAATCAACATTTCAGGCTTGAGCAAAATGTAGGCAGGCGCCCGTGCTCACACCTTGATGAAGGGCTCAAGCCCGAAATGTTGGTTCTCTATCTTTGCTGTATAAAGGACACTATTTGACCTACTGAGTTTATCCAGCACTGTATTTTTACTTCAATCATGGTATGTGCATACTTTTACTCATTGTTTTACCAATTGGATTTAAAGATGCTTTTTATTACGATCATCTGACCCACCTGGAATTCACCTTGAAGCTGTAGTGTGTGGGGCAACATTGGTGGTGTTACCAAACTCTTCCTTGAGTTTGGTCGGCGTACTGCTGATCGTCAGCTAATTTAGCAGGGTGTGGAGGGTGGGCATGGAGAGAGGATGGGTTTAGGTGACCTGCCCTGAGGGGTAAACTAATTTTCTTCATTGAATAGGTGATGGGCATGGGAACAATTGGTGAGTTATCTTGCCTGTGACTTTTCTCAAAGTTGGAAATGGCCTTCCACTCCTTGCAGCCCAAAAAGAATGACATCTGAACCACCCTCAAGAGTCTCCATTTCAATCATCGAGGAGGAAGCAGGAGTTTCAAAACCGTTCATTTCAAGCTTCCATCTTCATTTAATTGTTTAGCCAAAATACCAGTGTCACTTTGGCTGATATTTTAGACAAGCAATTACTTGATTGTAAAACAGTTTTTAAAAAAATTACTTCATTCCTGGACTTTTAATTTTTTTAAAATTCAGAGATGAGGCCTTCTGACCCAAGAGCCTGCCCTGCCCAATTAGACCCATGTGACCAATTAACCTATTGAACCTCTTTGGAATGTTGGTGGAAACCAGAGCACCTGGTGGAAACGCACACAGGCACAGGGAGAACGGACAAACTCCTTACAGACAGGGCTCTGGATTCGAACCTGGGTTAAAATAAAATGTAAAATAAAATTTTATAGAACACAATAACAGGCCCATTCATCCCATGAGCTTGTGCTGCCCAAATAACATTCAACCCAGTATGTTTTGAAGGGTGGGAGGACACCCAAAAGAAACCCACACAGGCACAGAGAAATGTACAAACTCTGTACACACTGAGTTAGATTTGAAACCAGGTCACTGGTGCTGTCATAAATATAAAATAAAATTTTATGCAGCATGGAAGCAGGCCATTTCAGAACATGAGCCCATGCGTCCAAATATCCTACAACCCCAGTATGTTTTGAAGCATAACAAAAATCCAGGGAACCCGGAGAAAACCCACGCAAACATGGGGAGAACTTGCAAACTCCTGACAGACAGTGGCGGATTTGAACCCGGATTGTTGGCGCCGCCCCCATCTGCTCACTCTTCCCTTTGTATCCTGCCAACCAGAGTCCCAGATTGAACTGGAGGTCTCACTGCCACCACTCAGCCACAGTTATATTAAAATATGGTACAGGAGCTGGGTTACTGAAAAGTAGGGCCAGGTGGAAAGAACAGGAGGCTCCAGCTGTGGGAAGAGATACAGGGTGAACAATCGGTCAAAGCTCTCCATCAAATCACTTTGCTGATCTTCTCATTTCCTGACTCAAGGTGAAGGTAAAATGCTGGCATGCAGCTTGGACGAGTCAGTCAAATATAGAGATAATGATCTGCACTGTTTTTAAGTTGATAGAGGCAAGATCCTGTTTTCTTAAAAAGCATTGAATTCATTTCTATGACCAGTTCCCTTGACAGCTCGTTCATCCAGGAGAGTCCAGTTTTAATCTCCAGTCTTGTTCATTTGAATCTGTGCCCTTCTTTGTTCTGCTGTCACAGTTCAGTTGGAAACTATCTGGCAGATTTAGCTTTTCCGAACCTTCTGATTTGATTAATTTATTTCTGTTCTTTCCTAACCTTGCCGACAAGTAATTGTGAGGATCAAAGCATAGTTTCAGTACACTGAAGGTATTGGTGTTTTTATCCACTGCATGACAATGGCAGCAATGTTTTGTACATGCAAGTGTGTCTGGTCTTATTATATTGCAGCTACTTGAAATATTCTGGACAGCTGCATCCTGTTTACAAGACAGATCTGCACCTGGTAGTCTGAGTCTTGCCAGAGATGTTAGAAAATCTGCTTTTCTTAGCTCAAAGAAGGACTTCATGTTACATGCAATGTCACTTGGAAATTGTTCAGAATTATTCCATATTTAGCTGTTGAATTTATTTTGATAATATTTCAAATTTCAGTTGCAGCACATTTTAAATTTTCAAATGGAATTACCAGGGGTCAAAATCTTTCACAGCTGATAGCTATTTTAATAAATAAACAGTGTGTGCAATTTTCATAAGTGGCCGCAGGACAAATTTGCCCTGAATGATGATGTTGTCCAGCTCCTGAATGAAGGCTTCACATTTTCAGTTCGTCTGACCAGCACCGGTATTTCATGACATGGTGAGGCTTTTAATCAGATTTTGTGCACTCACATGCACTTCCTTTGCAGGATTTGGAGAACTTAACTTTTTAATATTTCTCTGAAATGTTCCCCCACCCACTCACCACACACACACACACACACACACACACACACACACACACACACACACACACACACACACACACACACACACAGCATTGGTGCTGCGCAATTGCTCAGCAAAAGGAGGTGTAAGGTGCTCCTTCCGTCCAATAGCCTACAGGTCACCCTTGGGGAAGGTGTAGTCCCTGTTTAGCCTCTCAATCAGGATCACGTGATGCCATGCATTGCATATGGTGATGTTTTTTCACAAGCAGATTCTACAAATTGGAATTTATGGTTGTAAATCTAAAAACGCTGGGCAGATGAATCTGCTAATCAATGGCTAGGGTTACCTGTCCAGTATGGACACTACAACTGAAGAAGGCAACAGGAAACCACGTCAATATTTTTCCTTTGTATAATCATGAACTCAACATCAACTACGGCCTCAGCTCACAGATGGAGCCTTCACCGAAAGAGAACAGGAGAGGCAACAACTCCAATTCAGAGGGTCAGAGGTCGTGATGGATGGAGACACATGGTCTCCCATGCCAAGCAGCAAGGCACCTGAATGAATGAATATAAATGCCACTGTTTGACCTGCTGAGTTTCTCCAGCATTATGTTTTTACTTCAAACATGGTGTCGGCAGACTTTTGTGTTTTAATTCTTCTATTTCCACCCTATGTTCCAAGAACTTGGGTTTCTCAGGGCATTGTTGCTGAATCCATTTAATTATATTTACAGTAAAGCTTGGTGACATATTCTGCAATCCAACTCATTTGAATAGTCAACATTTCAGAACTTACTCAATGTAGTTTTCCATCCTCGAGTATCTGGATTCTGTGTTAGGTCAAACCAATGCGTAACAGCCGCATCTAACGGGAAGTTCACCAAATGCAGTTTTCACTCTTGTTCATGGATGCATCTGGGTGCACAACCAGTGCTCTTCAATTTCCAGAAATATAAATGCTGCACTGTTCTTTATCGTAGATCTATTTTAATTTTTTCAAGGTAATGCATTTATTGAGAAACATAACTTTGCTTGATCATCAAACTTAATTAACTGGCAAGTATCAACTCCAACAGGTCTTGGATGGCAGACCCATCGCATTTTATAGGCTTGGCATGTGCCACTGAAATGAGGTGTGATCCCTGTTGTAACTAAGAATCAGTTGGAAGTATCAAAGTGGAAAGCACTTCAGCTAAGCTTGAACAAAGATCTGCCCAGCCTAGCTATGACGCAGTTTAAGGATACCAAGGCAAATTACAGTAACCCAAATTGAACCCATGCAGAGATTCTAAACTTCAATTCAGGTTTGGAGTTAAAAGTATGGGTTTCAGTCTTTTTGGTGCAAATGATGGTGCTTTAGTAAAGCATGCTTTATATTAGGCTCTGCTCATAAATTGCTTGATTCTAATCTAAATCCTTTTTTGATCTTTCACTGTGATGGTTTTTTTGCCTCCATTGCAAAATTCACTTTTCAATTGTCAAATTGTCCTGGTGCAACTCTTGAAAAGGCTCGTGTATAGAATGAAAAATACCAGGTAAATATCATTGATTCAATAGCGACAGCAGAGCTGTGGTTTGATTGGTGGGAAGTGCTATATTGATATGACATGGATGTCCATGTTTCTTTTCCACAATAATAAAGAACTTTTAAAAAAATATCCTCTCCTTTGCTTGGGGATAAATGATGAGACCTTGAGCACACAGTAAAGTGGAGTCTGTGGAGCAATTCCACTTTACTTTTTTATAAATGAGCTTTTAACTTGAAAAGAATAATCTTTTTCATTGCATAAAAGGGGATTATTTATGGATGAAAATTTTTAAAATCTATTTATGATGCCTTTTTACTCTTCCTTTTTAACAATCCACTTCCTTCGAAATATGATAGCATACCTTTCCAGGGTTTCTTGTTGTCAATGGTAGGTTGAAACTGTTATTCAAAGAATAAAGAACCATAAGTTAGTGAGCATTACAAGCTTGAGTGAATTATAAATATTATTTTGTGATCAGATATGGAATCTTTGTTAATTTGTCTTCCCGTTTTAGGCCAGGGGTGTACTTTTCAGTTCCATGGACGAAATCACAGTAGCCAGGTTGAGGACCTGAGATACTCATTTGCACCTTGCACAATTAGTTTCTTATTTGCAAGACCAAACAAAAACCTCATATGATTAAGAACATCGGATTGGGCAGCTTTTATTAAAAATCTGCAAGCAATTTCAATTGAGCTTTGGAACATGTATTGCTTTTATACATGAAATATCACACTGAAGCAGGGGAATTGCTATTTATTTTGACGACGTAGTACGTCGCAAATTTTCTCAGCTGGACTGTTTGTCAAATGAGGTAGAGAAAGGAAAAAAAATGTAATTTGGTGACAGGCATAATTAGATTTCCGTCAACTGTTTAGTTTACCAATTTTACACAACCATGTTCAAGGCAACACCTTTACAATAAGAAATCTTATTTCTGAAGAGAGGAATACAATAATTGTTGTTCAGCATCTGAACCAAATCAGTGCTCCACTGAAAGTTGAGTACATCAATCCATCAGGTTTACTTTTGGTGTGGAGTTGTGCATTATTCTTATAACATAGAATTCATAGCAGAGAAATTGGCTGTACTGCTCAATGGGTCTGTGCTGATAATTCAAATTTATTTATTTCACTCACCATCTCTTTTCACACTTCCCAACTTAGTTCACACAATATCTTCATGTATTCAGAAATGGTATCTGCATCACTGGTAGACAGTCAAAGACTGAATTGGCCATCAGTGAAGATAACTGGAAGCAACACTGTTTGATGCTCAGCCGGGACCTAATTGAATTTGAATTAATTTTTTATAAGCATAATGATATCAGTAATTAAAATATTTCAAAAGCATGTGTTCTGTGCTTCTCAGCCAGTTGGTCTTGATTAGATACTTCTCTCAATGGTAGGATACTTGCTGTGTTAAACAAGCTCTCCTGTGTGAATATGCTGCAATTTGGAGCAGCTTCCTTGTACCTTAAAGTCGACACACTTGAAAGGTATTTTACAACTTTGAAGTGCTTCTAAGGTTGTGAAGGGCATCCTATAGCACATCATTCACTCTAAACTTCCCCAGATAGGTTTCAGGATGAGAATGAGGATATTTTCAGAACCAAACACACTCTTTTGGAGGAACTCAGCGCGGTGGGGGGGGGAGGGGGGGGGAAGCAGCATCAATGGAAGAAAAAGAACGCTCAAGGGTCCAGTGCAAATAAAGAAATTTTTTAAAATAGTATTAGTTGAAAAATACTATATCAAGCCTGTAATCTCAGGCATGTGATAATCTGCTGCATCTCAGATTTGAAAAAAATTGGTGGAGGTCAGGATCAGAATGAGGATTTATTATCGCAAATGTGTGTGTGTGTTGTAGCAGAATCAGTGCTAACATCCATATTATAACCATCTTACAACATTATAATAATAATCGTGCGCGAAAAGTAAGGCGGCGTCTTGGGTTCATTGATTATTCAGGAATCTGATGGCAGAGGGGAAGCAGCTGTCCTTGTGCCGCTTTAGGCTCCTGTACCTTTTTCTCGATCATAACAGAATGAAGAGGGAAAGGCCTGGGTGGTGGGGGTCTTTGAGGATAGTGGCTGCTTTTTTAAGACACCATTTTATGTAGATGTCCTTAATGGAGTGAAGTCCGGTGCCTGTGATGCCGCAGGCTGAGTTAACAACCCTCGAGTTTCTTCTTGTCCTGGAAGTTGGTGCCTCCATACCAAGCAGTGATGCAACCAGCCAGAAGTTTTCAGTGAGTACCAAACCTTCTTGTCTAGCCGCTGGCGGGCCTTCTTTGTGATTGCATCAACGTGGAGGCTCCACTACTGAGCCTTTGATGAGGACTGAGTTGTGTTCCCCTGACTTCCTTCTGAACTCCACAATCATCTCCTTGGTTTTGCTGATGTTGAGCGCAAGGTTGTTGTTGTTACACCATTCAACAAGCTGATCTGTCTCCCTCCCGTATGCTTTCTCATTGCCGTTTGTGATTCTGCCGACATCTGTGGTGTCATCAGCAAACTTGTAGATGGTATTGGAATTGTGCTTGGCCACACAGGTATGGTTGTATAACGAGTAGAGCAGTAGACTAAGGGCACATGCTTGAGGTGCATCTGTGTGGATGATCATTGAGTAGAGGAGACCGTGTTTCCAATTCATACTGACTGTGGTCTTCCAATGAGCAAGTCAAGAGTGAAATAGTTGCAGAGTGAGGTAACAGAGGCCTAGAGTTTGTAGCTTTATGACCAGAACTGAGGGAATAATGGAATTGGAGGCCAAGCTATAGTCTATGAAGAGCGACTGTATGTACAAATTGCTGTTTACGAGGAGATCCTGAGCTGAGTGGAGAGTCAGCAATATTGCATCTGCCATGGAGCAATTGTGACGATAGGCAAATTGCAGTGGGTTCAGATCTTTACTTAGGTATGTGTTAATTCTGGCCATGACCAGCTCTTGAAGCATTTCACCACAGTAGAAGTTGGTGCTACTGGGCGGTAGTCATTGAAGCAGCCCATGATACTCTTCTTGGGTACTGGGATGATTGATGCCCTTTTGAAGCTGATGGTAACCTTTGGCTGCCACAGTGAGAGGTTGAAAATGTCCATGAACACTCTGGCTGTGAAAATTTTCAGTTCTACCAGGTACGCCATCAGGGAGAGGGTTCGCTCTCTTGAATGATGTTCTGACGTCGCCCTCACAGGGCCCTCAGGCTTTTCAAGGATTATAGTAGGCACTGTTTGGTTCTTCTCAAAGCGGGCATAGAAGTTCTTCAGCTCATTGAGTAGTGAAGCATCGTAGCCATCTATAATGGAGACGTCGGTTAACATCTGCCAAAAGTGAGGATTCTGTTTTGTTTCTGATTGGAGGATAGCAAACATGATTAGAGTATTTAGAAAAAAAGGAGCAAGCAAATGGAGAGTTTTCCCATCTGTTCGCCTGATATCAGTGGCAGGGAAATACTGGAATGCAAAGTAAAGGATCAAGGTGGAAATTGAGCACTCGACGAAAAATCGTGATTGATTTTTAGTGGAGAATGTATTTAGAAAAAATGGATCAGGGAAACCAGTTAATGTATAGATTTTCATAAGACTTTCAATAGTGTTCCACTTGGAAGGTGAACGAATAAAGTTAGATTGTGTGGAATTGATGGTAATATCCCAGCATTGAGCGAGAGGAAGAGTAGGATTAAATAGGCTGGGAGGCTAAGAGGAGTGAGAGAGATTGCTCACTTCTTACAATCTTTATCAGTTATTAGACTGGAACTGACAGGAAATATCTTTGCTCAGGTTGAGCAAACAGAGGCTACAAACTCTAGGCCTCTGTTACCTCACTCTGTTTCAGGGCCCGTGGAGATGGGCACATTGATTCCCTTCAAAGCAGTGATTGGTTGATTTAGGAAATTGCAACTATGCACATGGCTCTTCCCAAATTTGTCCAAGTAAATGTGATGCCATTTCTTCCTCTTCCACCCTTTCAAGCATCAAGTTCCAGTCCCCTCTCATCTCCAGGTGTATTTGTTTTTTCTGCATCTTTTGTCTCAGCCTTCTCCTAGTTTCTTTACTTCTTGGTGTTTAAGCATCTTGCTCAATATTTACTCCATTCATGCCCATTATAATTGTACGTACTTTAGCTAAATCCCTCCTCCTCCTCCTCCTCCATTCCAAAACAAGCAGCCATAGCTGACCGAATCTTTTCTCATCACAGCAGTCTTTCTAGTGGACAATGTCCTTGTAAATATCTTCAGTAGTTTCTGTAGTGCACCGTTCTCTTTTCTGTGATATTGTGACTAGACCTGTGCAGAGAACTCAGCTTATAGTTGTACTGGTGGTGTTTATAGTTCCAGCAGAAACTTCCTGATCTTACATTCTTTGCCTTGACTAACAAAGGAAAACAACCTGTATTTTGAAACCTTATAACCAACCTTCCTGCTACCTTATGGATCCAGAACATTCAGTTGAAGGTCTCTCTATTCCTCCAACCCAATTTGTACTTGTCCCGCAATTATTTATTTATTTTCTTCATTACACCTCCCCATATGCTTCACCCACACGTGTATGTGGGGAAGTGTGATAAGGCACAGAAATGCCTGAATTGTGTTCCATTTGCTGAAATCCAAATCTCAGTCATATGTCTGAGAGCATGGAAGTGGTTCATTTCATCCTCTCTTTTGAAATAAAAGTTCACACCAGCAGTTCTCCCATCCTTTAGCACCACTCTTGTAGCTTGGGGAGATAAAATGTTGCAGTCAGAACCTTCACTGTTTCTTTCCTTGCCGGTTTTGACATCCTGAGATAGATTTCAGCTGAGCCCAATAATGCACCAGCTTTCATTGATGTTAAACTCCTTAATTACAGATCCCTTACCCTGTTTATCCCCTCCGAACATTTTATTAACTGCAACATCAGTGTCATCAAATCTCTTTATTTTAATACCTAAGTTTTGGGCTTCAGTCCCTTCATCAACTTTGAACCCTTCATGAATCAGAATTTAATGTCATGAGCAAGTCATGAAATTCGGGGTTTTGCGACAGTGTCACAAGGCAAACATTCATATTATGACCATCTTACAATATTACTATAAATAGAAAATATAAAAATAATTGTGCATGAGACTGAAACGTTGGTTCTGTATCTTTGCTCTATAAAAGACACTGTTTGACCTGCTGAGTTTCTCCAGCCTCGAGATTTTTCTTTAACCACAGTGTCTGCAGACTTCTGCGTTTTACTTCTTTATTTTTCATGACAACTACAAAATATTGATAATTCAGGCAGTTAATGCATAAAAAAGTTGTTTGATAAGTTTATTTTATTTCCAAAAAGTGAATGTTACCTGGATAATAGTGAGGGTTGAAATACTTAATGTTGTATGTGTCTACATTTTTAAAAACGTATTCTGCGTGATTTCAAATGTGAGTCAGAATGTGACTTGAATCCAGACATGGAGTGTTTAAGACATGGGAATAGATTAAGAAAGATGATGGCAGTGGCTGATGGAGATTTTCCATTGAACAGCTCTGTTAATTGCCAACAGTCCACCTTAGTTTCGAGCCCAGTCTCATGAACAAAGTCATCAGACTTGTTTTGCCATCCTGTGATTTTCTTTCCCATTCAGTGATTTTGTTCTATTATTGTTTGTGGTATTCATTTATGTTGTTGCAGAGAAAGCTTTTCTGTTTAACCGCGTAACAACACAAAGAAATTAAGTTCCTTCAACTTTTGCCTCCACTTCTCTGAATCAAGTTCCCTTAATTACTGAAGGATTTTACAGTCATAACCTTAATTTTTACAGGACCAGTCTTCACAAAGTCACATTTGGATTACAGATATAAAGTACTGAACAGTGCTTGAAGTGGATTTGATTTTCAAAACAGCTGTCTGCAGTTAGACAAATCACTCCTTTAATCTGACATTCTAAATTTTTTAAATGTTCCCATTCCATGTTGCTTATAGATTAAATTAAAAGTTCCTGTTTGTATAATAGTTTCTGTTTGGCTTTTCCTCTAATTATTTTAACCTTGTTCTATGTTTCTTTTTGAATCATGCACCGTCTTCCCTCCCTTTCATTATACTTTCCATCTTTCAGCGTATATTTTTCTTTCCGTTCTAAATGTCCTGGCTCCTCGTACCTATTTTGCCTTTGTACCAAGGCAGACTAAGGCATCAGCCAAGAAAAGATAATGACCAACTTTGAAAGGGCTGAAGTCATGTGGCTCAGACTTTGAACAGGCTTGAGACGTCGTGGTATAATTAACTTGATCCACGACTTGGAATTCCATCTCAAGTTGAGAGGGACTTGAAGTTGGAAGGAGTGATGTGATTGGTGAGTAAAGTGAATTAGAAAATGCAATACTTTGCACAACTCTTGTAGCTTGGGGAAATGAAATGCTGAAGTCGGGGCCCCCTTATCCTGTAACCTCCTGGGATATATTTCATCTGAGCCCAGTAACTTGCCCACTTTCATTGATGTGAAACCACTTAATATTTCATTTTTTAATTCCACCCTAATATTCAACACAACTGCAACATCAGAATCCTATTCCTTTGTTTTCAGTGGCAGTCACATAGTTTTTACAATTCACATCATAGTTTGTGAAAACTTACGTGGTTAACTCAAACCAAAAAGGATTAAGGGAGCTGTGAGGATTTTGTTTGATGTCGAAATGATAAATATTTGGAGATTTCAGGACAGAGTTCATTGAAAAGATAAAATGAATGAACTTCTGGCCAAAATTGAGAATGGAAGTGAGAGTACTAGGTGAAGGTGAATTATTTTTCTCTAGTTTTCAAGATTCAATTTCTTATCATAGTAATAAAACTGTCCTATTACATGAAATTTCGTTTTGCTTGCTGCAAGGCAGACAGATTCGCCACCAGCAGAAATTGCCTCTGTGCCTTTTAGGCACTTAGAGTCAGAGAGAGAGAAGCAAAGAGAGTCTTCTCCCCCACCCCCCCCCCCCCCCGAGTCACTGAGAGACTGTTAATTTGCCTCCAGCACTCCCGCAGCCACCCAGAGTCCATTCCAAACCATTGCAACCTGAGCTTCAGATCTGATCTTCTGACACAGTCAGGAAACCTTCATCACCCTCGACACCTCCTCGCATCCCTGTTCAGATACCTGCTATCCCTCCAGCCAGTTCGGGCCAATCTCCATCAGTCCGCAGCCTGGCGCGAGTCTCCTGACAGCAGACTATAGCTTCTGCGGGTTCCTTACCACAAGTTGCCAGCATGCACTGGTCTCTCCGCCGCTGTGGTCACCATCCCTGCGGGTCGACGTCTTCGCTTCTCAGACGGGGGTGGGGGGGTTGGATGATCTTTCTGTCCTCTGGTGCCCTCCTCCAGTCTTCCGCTTACTTGGAGTCTGCGGCCCCTCGTGCCTGTTGCCGATTGATAGGCTCCGCCATCTTTGGCGCAGACCCACGATTGCAGGATTTCAAATAAAACCACCTTCAGCTCCCTTAATGGGCCATTTAAAGCCAGTGCAGAGCTGACAGCAGTCGACTGGACAGCTGAACCCCGCAGGAGCGCTGCATCTCCACTCCCTCGCTCCCATGGGTCCACAGTAACGGCTCTGGCAGTGCTGCCATTTTCTCATGCATGGAGCCATGCTTCTGTGACCCAATCAACAATTCACAATAGCTGCACAGAAATCAAATCATGGCGAGCAATTGTCAAATGATTTGTAGGAAATGAAGCCTTGTTTGTCAAGTTGCTGAAGGTTTGTTATAATTTGTACCTGTCTCTGACTGACATATCAAATGATTGCTGATAATATTTGTTACTTATTAACCACCTTTTTCTCTGATTTTAAAAAAATCATTGAATTTTGTTTGTGCATCTATTAGCCTATCGACACAATGGATGTCTTTTTGATTTTGGGGTAAAGCTCAGTGTCTTGGTTTGTGGTGTTTGCAGGCACACGCGTGTCTATTGGTAATCTTAGGCAGTAACTTTCAATCACAGCTTAGTGGTTGGGTCACTTAAACTCTGTTAGCACTAAGCCAAGTATAAAGAGCTAATGTCAGTTACAGTAACCACGTGATTAATATAAAAACCTATCTGCCATGCTTTGGTGATCAGGTCATGTGATTGCTAACCCATCATTGAGGTTGCATCTGAACTATTCCTCTGGGCAGGCAAGTCCAGGGAGTAATTGGAGATCTTAACAACAAATCTGTCCAGGCTCACCAGTGAACTATCCACATCCCCTGAGCAAACAACACGGCATATATCTATCGTTAAACAGCACCAATGTGAAATCATGCTGCAGCTAAAGCTCACACATTAAGTCACGTGAATAAACAGTGAGATGCTGGAGGAGCATCAGGGTGATTGAAATGGTCAAGTCTAGACCCTTGAGCAAGACCATTTCTCTCCACGAATGCTGTCTGTCCTTTTGAATTCCTCCGGCTTCTCATGTTTTGCTCAAGATTCCAGCTGGCTGCAGTTTCTCTACCACCAACTCACTTAATTCCATTTATTTATGTGTGTGAGTCATCTGAGGGTTCCCTTGCAGTGCAGCGGACTGCTCTGGGATGTTGCTGCAGGATGGTAAGCTCTTAATTAGGATTCAAATAGTTGATCACCAGTACGCAGACAAGGCTGAAAGATGGTTTAAAATTCAAGATGGACTTCTCCACTGAAGCTAATGGAGTGCTGTTTTGCACTTTTTCCATTTGTTTGAAACATATTCTGGTGTTGGCTTTGTATAATTTAGCATTTCACAGAAAAGTAACAGCAAGGAAGAAGGTTGTTTGGTCCATCGATTCTTTTGATTGTAGCAAGTGTTAAAATGCTGCAGAGTTATTTCTCAGGAGAAATGCCTGAATTCTGCCGTGCTTATTATGCAAACACCATTGAAGTTATTAAGCAATAAAATTAATTCAGTGGATACAAGAATGTATATACAAGTTGTGAATTCAGTTTAAATTGTTGCTGCAAAAAATTCCTGTCCCAAGTAAGCTCGGATAGATAAAACTGATTTTTTTCATTTTAAAATATTTTTATTGTGTTTAACATAACAATCCATATGCAAGTATTCATTAAGCAAGGCAAAATAATAACATATATATAAAACATAAAATTAAAGTAAAACGCATAATATGACAAATTTTAACTTCCAGCCCAATAAATGTGGTTGCCTATTGAAATGATTATATGTATAAATCAGTTAAATACTTGTGATAGTACAGACCTATCACCAATGTATATAGTTACAGTATCTAGAGTATGTAATGACTGTGCTTACAGCGATTGGCTGAGAGCTTAGCCGCGCCTACTGTCTGGGCCTTAAAGGGTTGTGTCCCTAGCCAGGTCGGATCATTCCGGACTGGTCGGCCACCTGCGAAGAGCTCCTGTCTTTTGCTAATAAAAGCCTTGGTTTGGATCAACAAGTCTTTGGTTCTTTCGACGAGCTCTACAATACTATTATAACAAATCACCTTATACCTTAATAAAATCTATAAAAAAAAGGGATATTATCCAGGATAATCATAATTAAACCCCATAAATCCACTTAGCTAAATGAAAAAAAAGTTGTTGTTCATTGTGGATTGATTTCACATATTTATAGTGATTTAGCCTCAATGGCTAAGATTAAAAATGACTGGGAGTGTGATCTTAATATAACTTTTTCAAATGAGGATTGGTATTCCACTCTTAGTTTGATCAATGAATATTCATTTTGTGCGAGGCACTGTTTATTATAATTTAAGGTGAGACACAGAATACATATGTCACCTTAAATTATCCTGTTTCAATGCAAATGTTGATCTATTTTGTGAAAAGTGTAAATTTTTGAAGCCACACTGATTCATATGTTTTAGCAGTGTCCTAAATTAGGAGGATATTGGCAGAATATTTTTCATTCTTTGTCATCGATTTTTAAGAGTAAATTAGATCTTTGCCCTCTAACTGCCCTTTTTGTTTTTTTTTAACGTGAACCGATAAACTTTTATCGCCATCTCAAGAGAAAGTGTTAGCTTTGAGCACGTTGACAGCCAGACAAGCAGTTTTAATAAATGGAAAGATGAACTCCCACTGACTCATGCACAGTGGTTACAGGATGTAATATCATATATAAATTTAGAGAAAGTTAGGTATAATTTTAAAGATAAAATGTTACAGTTTGAAAAGGTATGAGGCCCATTTATCAAATACTATTATTATTGGCAGTTTAGATGATTTGGGTGCTCTCAAGCTGATCTCTCTGTCATCTGGAGGTCACGACTTGATCCATCTTTGTATTTTTCTTGTAACCTTGATTAGAGGGAGGGGTTAGATTAGTATTAGGGATTTTTTTTTCCTTTTAGATAAGTGGATTTCTTTTTTTTCTTTTAGATAAAACTACTTTTTGAAGATTATGAAATTCAGATAGTTCAAGTTAAGTATGATTACTCTGGTTTCCTGTCCAGTTGTCTGCCTGTGGGACAGAATCTCTAAATTAGCTTGATTGTCAGATATTCAGATGTTGGAATTCCTGTGCCAAATATGTCACTCCCATCTCAATGTCAGTCTGCTGTGAATTTCTGTTGATGCCTGGTCTTCGTCTGTGTCTGAACCAGTGCCTTTGTCTGAGTTGGTCTGCATGAGCATGTGCCTTCCTGTCTGTGTGCCTGCAGGCACTTTTGCATCCATGATGTGTCATAATTTGGTGGGATACCAGAACCAGAACTGTCGGAGCAAGAGGAAGTTGCAGCAAAATGTGGCATCAAGCAGGATGTGTTGATGAGTAGCGGCCCTGTAAAATAAATTGTGAAGACTCGTTTTATTCAAAATCTCTCTCCTTAAACATAACATTAGCAACAAAAATTGGTTTCACATTTTCAGCTGCATGCATTTAGGATTTCTTCTCCAGCAGACTTCTGTCTGACGTGCTACCAATACTGTTTGTCCTTTGAAATAACACTGAGGACCAATCCATCCACTGCTGGGTCCACTGCAAACTGGAGTGTCTCTGATATAATTTTGAAAATCAGGATTGGAGTGATTTAAACAAAAAAAAATAGCATTGAGCTGTCACAAAGCAATCTTGGTGCTACATCACTACATATTGAAGCCTTAATGTTTACAAATTCATATTTATTCGTGCGATGCAAAAATTGCTGGCAAGGTCAGCATTTATTGTTCATCCTTAATCACCACACTGAACAGGGCAGCTTATGAAGCAAATTCAGGCTGCAGTTTAAGAGTCAAATAGAATCAGAAGCCTATTGTGTCAGCATTGGCAAGACCACAAATTTCATGGGTAGATTTCTGGAACAATCCTAGAGCAAAGAGCAGTAACTCCTGGAAATGAGGGGAAAAGGTGGCATCTCTGAAAAGAGCAACAGAGCGAATAGTTCAGGACAGTAACCTTTCATCAAAAATGCACTTGAAATTTCTCCACAGATTCTGCCTGACATGCTGAGCATTTCCAGCATGTTCTGTTTTATTTTGTGAAATTCGAATGGTTTTGTGGTCCTGTCGAGCAATGCTTTTAATTCCAGATTTATTAATCATTGATCCCTTTTAATTCTGCTGACAATTATCACCTATTAAGAAAAAGGCATTCTTAAACTACAATGGGCATTCAAATAATGACAACATTTATTTTCTTTAGGAATAGTCAGGAACCTGTTGAAGAAAAAAAATAAAAGCTGTTTATTTGAAAGAAAACTGGCTTGTTATTTCTATCCTTGCATATTCTCTCTCAACGTGTGGATATTCCCAGCAAATTCTTTTTTTTTTGTTTTTGATTACTAACACATGCACGATTTGGCCTTTGGATCAGTCAAACTCCTGTTTCAAAATAAAGTGCAGAAATAAAAGCTGTTTGTTTGGAATAAAATTGTCTTGTAATTTAGCTGGTTTCAATACTTGCATCTTGAAAACAACATACTGGAGGCAAACAAATTGCTGAGCTTATCATCAATTGACATTCTCCAGGCCGAATTTTTGGAGAAACTGCCTTTCAGGTGAGGATTTTAATGAGGTCTTGAGAGCTACATTAAAGTCCTTGCAACCGATTGGTCCTGTTTGTAGTCATAAAGTAAAATGTTGCAACATAACAGTTTTGTGATTTGCAAGGTAATACTGTTGACAAATGGGAATAAAAGTATTATGGCTGACAGTAAGGTATGATGCAGTCATATTAGTTTTGAAAAATGTTCCTTAAACTGAAACGACTGCCCACAAGTGACAGTCATGCAGTTTCTAACATAAACAAATATTTCTGGATAGCTGTAACATGGAAACTGAAACTTTAAAGCATTTATTTTAAAACCACATTTCCTTCATCAAAGTCTGATTGATTGGTTGTGTAGTTTCCTTATAAACAATGAGATTTTGTGCTATAAAATGGGCAAAGGAGCATATAATAATTGGCCAGAGTTGTTTTTTATTGAATATTTTATTTTTGACTTTCAAACTCATCCAAATCCAAACAAACAGTCTAATCTCTTTCAACATTAGTAGATAACATATAGAGTCTATATTTTCACCACCCCTCTCCCCTCCCTCCCATACCCTAATGCAACAGATTATATAAATTAAACAAATGCAAAGAACCAGATATCGACAAAGTTACAAACCCTTAAGGCAGGGGTGTCAAACTCAAATTCACAAAGGGCCAAAATTAAAAACTTGGACTAAGTCAAGGGCTGAACTAAATATTTATTGAAAATTTTCAACAACATTTGCATGTTTTCTCTTCTTTCAACATATGTAATGTTAAACTTTTTCTTATTAAAATAAATGTTTAATAATAGTTTTGGATAAACTCTTTCCAGAAGCATTAACAAATGAGAAATAAAATATTCAATAAATAATATTTCTCTATAGAGGATTTGTCAAATGTTGCTAGTGTGCTGTCGAATAGTAAAATCTGAGGGCTATTGAGAATGTGGGAGAATAACATGATTCCTGAAACAATCAAATGGGTGACTGATTGTGGGCATGAACTCTAGCAGGGTTATTTGCCATGCCCTTTTTCCATTGGTACAGATATCCTTTGATTTACACACTTTTCAAGTTTTATGCCTAATGAGCTTGTATCCAGGTGCAGGATCATTTTTAACCAGGAATATATTTATCACTGTGACATGAAACTATTGGAAGATCGTTTTATCCTGAGATTAAAGTTCATAATCCTTACTCAGGCCTGTGTGCGGGAGGGCGGGGTTTGCTGGCGATCGGGTTGGACAGTGCGGGGGCATTGGCTCTCGCTGCAGGGCGGCATCTCGGGGGATCAGCGGCCCCGTCACCGTGAGTCGCGGGTCGGCCTGCGGCAGGGAGGGGGAGTGGGCAACGGTCCTGGCGAGGTCAGGCCCGAGGCCTCCGGTTCCGGGCGCTGGGAAGCGGCCTTGGCTTCCCCTGGCACCGGCCAGGCCCCAAAACCAGAGTCCACGGTGAGACCCTGCAACGTAAACAGAGGAGGTGGGGGCGATTGGCGGGCTGACGCCAATGCATTCTGGGATTTGTTGTATTACTGTGCATGCGCTATACTGGCGCGGCGGCCAGCGGGCCACCTCTAATACATTTTTGAAATAATCTTGCGGGCCAAATATAATTATATTGCCCGCGGGCCAGAGTTTGACATGTGTGCCTTAAGGGATTTTAAGAAAAACCCAAAGAAACCTAAAACAAAGCAGATAAGGAACAAAATACAAGAGCATGTTATTGCTCTTTTTATAGTCTAATAATAAATTAAAAATGTAATATACATGATATACTTCAGCTTTTGCCTGCCATAAGGCAAACCAAGAGTCACCATTAGCATTGCGCGGTGCCTCTAACAATGGGAGAAAGAGAAATGACAGAGAGTCCACGGATTTGCAACTAGCACTCATGTGGCCTCTGTAGCCTCACAGACTCCAGTTCAAATGATCTACAACCCGAGCTCCAGATCCAAACTTCCAATCTGACCAGGAAGCCTTCAGTGCCCGAGGCCCTTCAGGAGCCCTTTTTGCCCTCAGCACCCTCTTGAATCCCAATTCCGATATCTGTTTCCCAAGAGCCAGTCTCCAGCAGCCTGTGGATCCTTCAGCTGCGATCGCCATCCTGTAGGGTCATCTCCTATGCTTCTCTTTCTCAATAGGATGCGTTTTTCCTGTTTTTGGTGCCCTGCTATGGTCCACTCCAGGGTCTGCAACCCCTCGTGGTATGCTGCCCAGCACAGATGCCGCCATCTTGGGCACAGAGCCCATGGTCACAGGATTTTAAAAAAATACAGTTGGCTCCTTTAACAGGCTGGACAGATCTATTGATTAAAGCAGCTCTGGGGGTGAACCATTTTTTTTAACCACAGTCACTGCCTGATTTGCTGTAATTTTCCACATCCTCCTCCTCCTTTACTGTGAGGATGTCACCGCTTTCACATGTCCCTTTGCACATGCATTCTCTCTCCTTTCCCTCCTCCCCCACCCACCCATGCATCTATCTCTCTCTCTCCCCCCCTCTCTCTCTCTCACACACACAGTCCTGGTTCTCACCTGACCAGAAACATGCCCAATGTTTAATCCATATCTCTCTCTCTCTCTCCATATGAAGCCAAACTTGTTTTCCTTGTTGTTCCACTTTTGGTGAAGGCCCTTTAATCTGCAACGTTCTCGTGGTGTTTACTTTCCCAACAGGGTGCTGCAAAGTGCTCCCAGCTTTTTCATTTTGCACACAAATGCTGATGACGTTCAACCCTGCCACACCAGAGCCTGCCTTAACCCCAGAATTCTATTTTTTCTCCTTTAATAGCAGTGATTTCTTTCCAACCAAGTATTGGGAAAAACTGAAGCCATTATCAGGTTCCTATTCTCAAACCAGCAATTATCTCTCTCTCTCTCTCTCTCTCTTCCACCCCCCACCCCCGTCTTTCCATTTGCCTGAAACTGAACTCTTTACCACTTGATTGTAAGGTGAGCATTTGACCAGACATCCACATGATCATGAAGGGCGACCCCATTCACCTCCTTAACACCTTTTGATCTCAACTTTGCGTAAACTATAACTGTTCAGAATTAGGATTTATTGTCATGAACAAGTCATGAAATTCGGAAGCTTCCAGCGGCCTCATTGGGCAAACATACATCTTAGGACTATCTTACGACATTACTAGATTAAAAAAATAGCAATTATAGGGCATGAAAAGTTAGGCAGTGTCTGGTTCATTGATTGTTCTGGAATCTGATGGCAGAGGGGAAGAAGCTGTCCTTGTGCTGCTCGTCTTTAGGCTCCTGTACCTTTTCCCCGATGGTAGCAGAGTGAAGAGGGGTGGTGAGAAGCTTTGAGGGTAACCTCTGTAGTTTATTCTTGCTGTGAACGTTGGCAACTCCATACCAGGCAGTGATGTAACTAGCTAGAATGCTCTCCACGGTACACCTGTAGAAGTTTACGAGAGTCTTCAGTGACATACTGAATCTCCTCAGACATCTCACAACGTATAGCCGCTGACGAGCCTTCTTTGTGATTTTATCAATGTGGAGGCTCCAGGACAGATACTTGGAGATATTGACACTCAGGATTTTGAAATTCTTGACCTTCACTACTGAGCCCTTGATGAACATTGGGTCGAGTTCCCCTGACTTCCTCTTGAAGTCTACAATCATCTTAGTTTTGCTGACGTTGAACACAAGGTTGTTGCTGTTACACCATTCAACGAGCTGATCTATCTCCCTCCTGTTCGCTTCTTTATTGCTGTTTGTGATCTGTTGACAAACTTGTTTCTGGTATTGGAATTGTGATTGGCCACACAGTCATGGTAGAGCAGTGGGCTAAGCACATGTTCTTGGGGTGTGCCTGTGTTGATGATCATTGAGGAAGAGACGGTGTTTCTGACTGGTCTTCCAATGAGAAAGTGAAGGATCCATTTGCAGAGAGGGGTACAGAGGCCTAGAGTTTGTAGCTTCTTGACCAGCACTGAGGGAATAATGGTATTGGAGGCCGAGCTGTAGTCTATGAAGAGTGGCCGTGTGTATGAGTTGCTGTTTTCAAGGTGATCCAGAGCTGATTGGAGAGCCAGCAATATTGCATCTGCTGTAGAGCGATTGTGACGATAGAAGAATTGTAGTGGGTCCACATCTTTACTTTGGAACATGTTAATTCTGTCCATGACCAGTCTCTCGAAGTATTTCATCACAGTAGAACTCAGTGCTATTGGGCGGTAGACATAGAGACAGCCATCGCTACTCTTCTTGGGTACCGGGATGATTGATGCCCTTTTGAAGCTGGTGAAGACTTTTGACTGCCACAATGAGAGGTTGAAAATGTCCGTGAACACTCCCGCTAGTTGTATGGCGGAGATTTTCAGTACCTTGCCAGGTACATCCTCAAGGCCTGATGCCTTGCGAGGGTTCACCCTCTTGAATTGATGTTCTGACGTCGCCCTCAGAGACGGATATCACAGGATCCTCAGCCTTTGCAGGGTTTCTCATAGGTATTGTTTGGTGGTTCTTCTCAAAGTGGGCATAGAAGGTCTTCAGCTCATCGAGTAGTGAAGCATTGCAGCCATCTATAGTGTTTACCCTTGCTTTGGAGGCTGTAATGGCCTGTACTTCTTGCCATAACTGGTGTGTGTCTGTCTCTAGCTTCCTCTGAAATTGCCATTTTGCTTCAGAGTTGCATAAGTGGGTTCCAATTATTGTACATTTCTTTAAGAAGATGCACAGTCCTTTGCTCAGGGTGGGTGAATTGAGAACCAGAGGACTTAGTATAAGGAGAAGGGGGAGAGATTCAGCAGGAAGTTAAGGAATAGCATTTTTTACACACAAAGGGTGTATGGAACAACCTGCTGGAGATTATAGTTGAGGAAGGTACAATTAGACAAATACATATATTAGAAATCCCTTTTACACTGCCCTTGAAAGTCGTTAATTAACCACCTTTTTCCCGTTTCAATTACCTGTGTGAACGCAATGAACACAGATGGGGAGTCATTTTCATCCTGGTACTTAAGAAGCCAAGGTTGGTCATATCAGAGCCATGCATTTTTCATCGGTTCCTGTGTAATAGACTTCCCCACCTTCCCAGGATGTCGATGCAATAATGCTGAAAGTCTCGCCTCCTTTTGACCTAGGATGCCAGGTTGCTGTGAAAAAGGTTGCACTGAACTGGCTTTTCTTGGCTTAGGGTGGACACTTAGATCCGACCTGACCTGGCTTTAAACACTGGTTGTTGACGTTCCAATTTAGTGGGGTCTCTGTGTAAAAAGGGTATAATAGGGTGGGTTTAGAGGGATATTGGTGAAACGCAGCAGGTGGGACAAGTGTGGGTGGGATATTTTGGTTGGTGTGGGCAAGTTGGTCCGAAGAGCCTGTTTTCGCCCTCGTTGGCCTCTGTGACTTGACAATTGAATGATGGATGTTTCCCTCATTCAACTCTTCAACCCAGGGTCTTGTGTCTGAAAAAAACTGTTCTTGCATAGGCCTTCTGGTCTCTCCACACTTTTGCCCTTTATGTCTCTATAATATCCTTCAGTCCTGTAATTTTATGTCCCTCCAATTTTGACCTCCCTGTCGCTGCCAAATTTAATTGCTCTGCCTTTGGCTGCTTTGAGTCAGGTGCAAAGACTCCATCTTTGGAAGGTTCTGTCTCAACCTCACCACCTCACTTTCTCCCTTCAATTTATCCCTTAAAATGTACCTCACCATCAAAGATTTTGCTTCATATTTTCTGCTTGTCAAATTTATTAAGTAAAACTTGGGTGAAACAATTAAATGCGCTATATAAAAACATTGTTGAAATTATTTTGAACATCACACTTGACGATTGATCATTGTTTCATGCAGTGCAATAAGTATAGGACAATCCGAAACCTAAATTTTCACCTTAAAATTGAGTCATCCTATACAAAGGGTCTAAAATTCTTACTTTGGTGATGAAGTTGCTACACTGCCGCTATCTTCCTGCCAACTCTGACGTAACCTTGCACATGCCATGTTAGTTATTAGCGAAGTCTCAGTGCTCCGCTGCAGGGTCCATAAACAGCCTGTTTTAGGAGCCAACAGTGGTTGATTAAAACATGTTTTAAAATGTAAACATTTAAATGATCATTTGTTTTTAAAATATTGCGATTTGCTTTAACAGCATCCACTGGTTTGTGGTAAGTGCCAGATTTGGCAGGGTAGGGGAGGGGGGAGGGGGGGGTGGGTGTTTTCGTATTCAAAGGGTATCGCTCAAAGCCAATATTTAAGGTGGAAATTCTGGGGTCGTCCAATACACGAGTTGTCCTATCCAACAGCATATATGCCATTTGGTAGTTTGAGCTGTTAAAGCTTAAGATAGCCTCTGCTTAAACCCATTAGGTTGGAGTTTGGACAGAGCAATTTACGGAATGGAATATGATGGTCAGTTTCAGGTTGCTGTTTGGAAACAGCTAATATTTTCTCGCCATTTATTAGATGTACCATTTGTCATGTACTCATAACCATTATAAATTTGCATTCAGCAAAGGTTGGATAAATAGATATGTCATCATAAAAATACCTGGACTCAGCTTTTGTGCTACCAAGATGGAAAACAACTGTTCTGTTCCACTTTGATTGAATTAAATTTAAAACTGAAAATTTTAATTTGTGCATTTGGCTGCCGTTTGAACATTGGCATCTGCTATCCCAGAGATAGGCATTGCAACAAATAAAAAAACAAATGCTGGAGGAACTCAGCAGGTCTCACAGCGTCCATAGGGGGTAAACATAGAAACATAGAAGATAGGAGCAGGAGTAGGTCATTCTTTGAGCCTGCTCCGCCATTCAACGAGATCATGGCTGAGCTTAAAGTTCAGTACCCCGTCCCTGCCTTCTCACCGTAACCTTTAATACCCTTATACTGAAGAAATAGATCTAATTCCCTCTTAAATAGATTTAATGAACCTGCCTCTACCGACCTCTGTGGCAATGAATTCCACAGATTCACCACCCTCTGGGTAAAGAAATTCCTCCTCATCTCGGTCCTAAATGGTTTGCCTGTTATCCTCAAACCATGGCCCCGGGTTCTGGATTTTCCCATCATTGGAAACATCCCATCTGCATCCATTCTGTCCAGTCCTGCCAGAATTTTATAGGTCTCTATGAGATCCCCTCTCAATCTTCTAAACTCCAGGGAGTACAGTCCCAATTTGCGCAATCTTTCCTCATAAGTCATTCCTGCCATTCCAGGTATCAGCCTGGTGAATCGCCTCTGCACTCCCTCCATTGCAAGACCATCCTTCTTTAGATAAGGTGACCAAAACTGAACACAATACTCCAGGTGGGGTCTCACCAAGGCCCTGTACAGCTGCAGTAAGGTATCCTTGTTCCTATACTCAAACCCTCTTGATATGAAGGCCAACATACCATTTGCCTTTTTAACCACCTGCTGTACCTGCATGCTCGCCTTCAGAGACTGGTGTACAAGTACCCCTAGGTCTCTCTGCACTTCCCCATCTCGTAATCTATTGCCATTCAAATAGTAATCTGCCCTCCGGTTTGTATTACCAAAGTGGATAACCTCACATTTATCCACATTGTAGTGCATTTGCCATATATCTGCCCAGTTCCTCAATTTATCCAAAGATTAGAATTGATGGTTCGGGCCTTTCTTCAAGGTGTGAGCGAGAAGCATGCAGATGCCTAAATTACAAGGCTGGGGGAGGGAAGAATGGGCAGGGGGAGAAGAACAGACAAAAGGTATTAATTGGATATGGATGGGACACAAGAAAGAGGAACGATGAGAATTGACTGGGGAGGGGGCTATTTAGAGCTCTGTGCAAGGAGAGCGAGGTGAAAGGAGACAGTGAAATGAGAGAAAGTAAAAGGTAGAGGAAAAGAGAAGTAAGGAATGCTGGGGTGAGGGGGGTGGTGGGAAGCTAATGCCAGCCAGGTAAGTCACTGTTAATACCATCCAGTTGGAGGGTGCCCAGATGGAATATGAGGTGCTGTTCCTCCAATTTGCAGGTGGTCTCAGTTTGGCAGTGCGTGAGTCCATGGTCAGACATGTTGGCAAGGGAATGAAGAGGGGAATTAAAATGGGTGACCACTGGGAGATTCCTGCTATTGTGGTGGGCACTCAGGGCCAAACAATCCTTCCAAGTGAAGCAAAAACACTTGTGAATCTACAGGGTTAGCTATTGCATCTGGTGCTCTTGTGGAGTGAGATCCACAGAGAGAGATCCTTCAAACAATGTCGCTTCCCCTCTACCACCATCAACTCGACCCTCACCCATATTTCCTCCTTTACCTGTGCATCTGCCCTCGTCCCCTCCATTCCCATAAGCAACAAGGACTGAATTCCACTTGTCCTCGTCTATCACCCCACTAGCCTCCACATCCATTGTATCATTCTCCATCATTTCCACCACCTACCACATTATCCCACCATCCAACAAATCTTCGCTGCTCCTCCCTTCTCTGCCTTCCACTGAGATCTCTCCCTCTGTGACTCCCTTGTCTACTCTGCCCTTCCTACAAATCACTCCCTTGGCACTGATCACTGTGACTGCAGGAGGTGCTCCACGTTCCCATGCCTCATCCTTCACCACCATTTGGGGCTCCAAACAGTCCTTCCAAGATTCACCTTTGTGAATCTTCAGCGTTTAGGTACTGCATCCATTGCTCCCATTGTGGTCTCCTCTACATTGGAGAGTCTGGATGCAGATTGAGAGATCACTTCATTAAGCACCTCAACTCAGTCTGCTGCCATAATGGGGATCTCCTGGTGGCCACCCATATCTTTTTCCCTGTCCCGTTCCTTTGCCGACAGGTCTGTCCATGGTCTTGTGCACTTCAGACTGAGATCACCTGCAAATTGGAGGAAGAATACCTCCTATTCTGTCTGGGCATCCTCCAGCTGGATGGCATTGACACTAACTTCCCTAGTTTCCATTAGCACCCCCCCCCCCCAATCTTTCCCTTTGTCTCCTTTCCCCTCGCTCTGATTCCACAAATATCCCCCCCTCTCCCAGCCAATCACCTTTCCTCTCTCCTGTGGCCCATCCATATCCAATTGCCTGTTGGCCTGTATTCCTCCCCCTGCTTTTTCTTCCCTCCCCAGCCTTTTAATTCAGGTGCCTGTCTACTTTTTACTCTTTCCTTGAGGAAGGGCTCTTCACCTCCTATTGGACGCTGCAAGACCTGCTGAGTTCCTCCAGCATTTCTGTTTTTTTTAAACCTGCAGGCTTTAGTATCTCACTAACAGATAAGTGCAGTGGTATTTCTAAAGATTATTCCTGCTGATATCAAGTGCCCTTGACAATGATCAGGAATAATATGCATAGGCAGGTTAAATAGAATCTTTTCCTTGGGAATCCTTTTTCTTTCCCCCTAATTTCTCTGCCTATTCCACATCCTTCAATCCTATTATCAAGCCATTTAACGTTATAAATATGAAATGGTATAAACTGTCTGTAGGTAGCATGTGTGGGTGGTGAGAACTTTAAGGGTAGAAGTGGGACAGTCATGATGAGGGCGGCTTTCAAAAGTCCTAACCAGTAATGTCAGGAGACGCCACTCTGAAGTTAAATCTGCATGACGTTTATACACCTTTGGAACGGGTAGCATGATAGATTCTGTTGTGGAGGACTTAAGTTTGGAATCAATTTTGTTGCCACAGTAAGCAATACAAAAAAAAACTAGAATTCATTTATTTTCTAGCCCTTTTTATGTTCCTTTTCAGGGTACTAATGAGGCAGCATTTGGAGTGCTGAGTGCAGTTCTGGTCTCCTAACTTTAGGAAGGATGTACTGGTCTTTGGAGGCAGCGCAGAGGAGGTTTACTTGATTAATTTTAGAGATGAGAGGGTTAGCCTATGAGGAGAGATTGAATTGTCTGAGACAATTCACTGGAATTCAGGACAATGAGAGGGGATCTCATAGAAATGTATAAAACTAAGAAAGGAATAGTTAAGATAGAGGTAGTTATGTTTTTTTTCCACTCTGGTAGGTGAGATGAGAACTAGGGGAGATAAGCCTCAAGATTCAGAATAGTAGATTTAGGATGGAGATGAGGAGAAACCGCTTTTCCCAGAGAGTGGTGAATCTATGGAATTCTCTGCCCATGGAAGCAGTGGAGGCAACCTCAGTTAATATATTTGACGTTGGGTAGATTTTTGCATAGTAAGGGAATTAAAGGATATGGGGAATAGGCAGGTCGCTGGAGATGAGTCGATCATCATCAGATCACCTATGATCTTGGCAGAGCAGGCTTTACAAGCCGGATAGCGTACTCCTGCGCTTATGTTCCCACTGGCTGGAAAAATCAGTATCAGCTGATAATGATATTAATCACATCATACTGGGAATACTATCAGGTCAAGGCTTGTCTTGTGCCTCATACACCATCTTTAAATGCATCATTTATTTATATTCTGATGAAGGGTTTTGACCAAGAACAATTTCAATTATCCTTTTGCCTCCACAGATGCTGCCTGATCTGCTGAGATTCTCCAGAATTAATTCTTTGCTCCATATTCCTGCATCTGCATTCTCATGTGTCTCCTCTTGATTAGTTTCTCACACAGCCAGATTATGAGAATGAGAGATGGGGTGAGCAAGGCTGTCACAAAAGTCCTATATTTAACTTGGAAATGAAAATGGCACTGATGATGGTCAGGATTGACACAAGATGTGTTATACAGTACCTGTAAGGTTTGATGTTGGCCCACGGATCAGTGCTGCCCAATTAACATACAACCCCCAGTATGTTTTGAACAGTGGGAGGAAACCAGAAACCCCAGGGAAAACCCATGCAGGGGAGAATGTACAATCTCCTTACAGACAGCGAGGGATTTGAACCAAAGTCCCTGGTGCTGTAACAGCATTAAGTTAACTGTGCCGGCCGTCTGAGGAACGTTCATGTTCCTTTCTCTGATGCACCACAGAGCAAGTTCCACAATGATGAAAATTTTTGCAATAAGACCATTGCATTTATGTAATTTGAGACAGTTTGGTTCTTTTCACAGTGGGTGCATCTCCTCATTTCAAGCTGTCACTAATTCAAAAGCAATAGGTGGTAGTTTATCATCCACGAAGTACCATGATAATGGAAAACATCATGTTGGTGTGGCATGAAGTGCTCTTTGTAGCTAAAGCTTTATTTACTATGAAATGCAACATTCCAGCCGTGGTAGGCATCATGCTGAAAATGGGGACTTGGAAAGGAACAGTTTTTATTCCTCACCTTGATGAGTACCAAAACTTGACGGAAACAAATATATTTTAAACAAAGATGTATCAAAGGAAGCATGTAATTGTGAATTTGTTATGAAGTCCATGACATTTGTAATGAATGGATTGGGCAGTCTGTTATCTGAAAGTGAATTTTATTTTGTAGTACGTTCAAGAGGTTTGTAATTCCAATATAAAGTTTAATTGAAAATAAATCTGAAAATAAGATGAATCAATTGCTAATTCCGGACTATTATCAATGGAAGACTTTGGAAAATAAATATAATGAATAAATATATTCAGTGCCCCCAATTTCTTGGAACTTTTGGTTTTGCACTGAGATATTTTGGGAAAATTTCCTCAGTTACCAGGCATTCTACCAAAACTTTCAGCTATTTTATTTTCAAATCTGCGCTACTGTGCTAAGTATCAGCCCACACGAGTTTCTTGGATTGACATGAGTTGTATGCTCACAGAGAGTGATGCCTCCAGGTCCGTCTGCTCCAAACTGAAGATGCAGCCGGCTAGCCAACTTCAGTAAATCCATTTCTTCAAGCACCCAATTGCCAGGAGATGTCAGTCATGGCGCGGGTGAGCACAGAATATGGAGTTTGATTCTTCATCAGCCAGTTGTACAAAGTGAACTCTGTGGACAGGGTAAGCATGAAAACACACAAACCATTGGGTAAGGACAAGAAAAGTTGGAATTTGTTACCAACCAGTGAAATATGCATCCGTTAAAAAAAACTGATGGCATTCAGGTTTAGCCTCGTGGGATTCCAAGAAGGGGTTATGGTGGGTGCAGTTCTCCAGGCAGCTGCTTAAGAACTGTTGCAGCATCAGATTACAAGCTTGCAGGGCAGAGTCAGAAAATAAACCTTTATAAACCCATTGGCCATGCCGCATGTTGTCCTCTCTGCTGCACCCAAGGTGTGAATTTTGGTGACCCCTTTGTTGCATTCAGAAACCTTGAGGATATTTTTGACACTTGCCTGCAATGGTTTTGAGGTGCTCCTCGTAAGCAGTGGAACACCATCAAAGATTGTTCATCTGATGACTGAACTCGTGGAAATTCTTGCAGGTGAAAAGATCTTTTGTTCAGGATCAAGATCGGAATGAGTCAACTTCCCCTATTGCTTCAAACTGGCTCATTGCGATCCCCAGCTCACTCTGCTTTTAGCAGCCCTTGACAGCGAGGTATTTAAAATCCTGGAACAAGTGGGTGATGTTGCACTGCCAGCTGTTTGATCTGCTAACTTTGTAGAAAATAAGAGTTTTCATTGAATTTGACATAAAGCCAAATGGAGACTTCTGAAGAGCAAACAATCAAAAGCGAATGGTGGCTGCCAGGGTTGAAATGGAAAGAAAAATCTATCACCTGTTTAACATCAAAGTAGTGGTGGGAAGTAGTGAGTGAGAAATTAAAAGATGGTTCTCAGGTGTGCACAGGTGCATGAAACACGTTGGCAATAACTGCAAGGTGTGCATTCAATTGGTACATTTGTCTTGCAAAAAATCTATTCACTGACCATGCTGTTGGTGCAGAAAACGAGGCATTCAGTCAGTTCACACAAAAATGTTGGAGAAACACAGCAAGAAAGTCCAGCATTTTTGTGTGAACTACAATCATAGCACCTGCAGGTTTTCTTGTCTCTGTCATCGGTAAAGAAGGGAATAGAGTTTAGTTTCTTGTCTACATCAGCCTGTGATAGATGACTCAGCCAGTCACACAAGAGCCATGGGCAGAATTATCAACCATCTGATACAGAAGTAATGTCAACCATGGGATAGACTTGTTGGCATCAGGAAAACACAAACTAATCCTCATCAAAGGGTCAGCAGTGGAAAAGGGTAAGAACTTCAAGTTCCTGGCCTGTCAACATCTCCAAGGATCTGTCCTGGGGCCTCCATGTTGATGCCACCGTGAAGAAGGTTCACCAGCAGCTGTACTTTGTGAGGAGTTTGAGGAGATTCAGTACGTCACCAAAGACTCTTGCAAATGTCTACAGGTGGACCGTGGAATGGTGGTGCTGATGCAGAGGACAGGGGAAAGGCTACAGAGAGTTCTGAACTCTGCTAGCACTCTAATGGCCATTAGACGTCACTCCATGAAAGATGGCAACAAGAGGTTGTATCTTATGAAATCAGCCTCTTATCATCAAGGACCCTCACCACCCAGGCCGTGTTCTCTTTTTTAGACATTGTAAAGCTCATCGAAAGAACCAAAGACTTGTTGATCCAAACCAAGGCTTTTATTAGCAAAAGACAGGAGCTCTTCACAGGTGGCCGACCAGTCCGGAATGATCCGACCTGGCTAGGGACACAACCCTTTAAGGCTCAGACAGTAGGCGTGGCTAAGCTCTCAGCCAATCGCTGTAAGCACAGTCATTACACTCTAGATACTGTAACTATATACATTGGTGATAGGTCTGTACTATCACAGACATACAGCAAGGTAACGGGCCATTTTGGCCCACGAGTCTGTGCCGCCCAATTTACATCCAATTAACCTACACCCCCGTTACATTTTGAATGGTGGGAGGAAACCAGAGCCCCCGGGGAAAACCCATGTAGACACAGGGAGAACGTACAGCGCAGGATTCGAACCATGGTCCTGTTCGCTAGTGCTGAACAGGAGTTGCACTAACCACTACGCCAACTGCTACGCCAACCATGCTGCTCCAAATGCTTCCATTGCTACCATCAGGAAGGAGATATAAGAGCCTGATGATAAAGACCCAATGGTACAAAAGCAGCTTCTTCCCCATCTCCATCATATTTCTGAACGGAGAATGAACCGGAGTGAGATTTATTGTCAAAAGAGTACATATGTGACATCATATACAACCCTGAGATTCTTTTTCCTGTGGGCGAGGCTAAATTATCACTTAATGGCAGTGCAAAAAAAAAAATCTGACTCACGTACACATGCAAACAAATTGGCTGCAATACAGAGGGAAAAAAAAAAACCAATATTAAGTACAAAAGTAAGAGTCTTTAAATAAGACCTTGAATGAGTTTGTTGGTGAGGAGTCTAATGATGGAGGGGGCGCAGCTCTCCCTTTTTCCTGATGGTAGCAGCGAGAACAGAACGTGTGCTGGGTGATGTGGATCCTTGACGATTGCTGGTACTCTCCGCCGGCAGCGTTTCATGAAGATCTTTTTTTTTTTTTTTTTTTTTTTTTTTTTTTTTTTTTTTTTTTTTTTTTAAATTTTTTATTTTTCACACCATAAATCACAATAGCCATGATATACACTTTTTCTTTTCCACACATTTACAGTGACTTTTTCTCCCTCCCCCCTCCCTCCTCCCAAGCCACCCCCCCATCCCTCCCCCCTCTCATCCATTTTAGTTATACAATCTAGGTTGCATTAATTCAGTTAGACAATGTTGTCATTCAACAAAAATACACCAGAAATTCTACTGAGTCCATTTTTTTCTTCTCTTCTCCTTCCATCAACTTAGGTAATGTTTGTTCCCGGTAGGTTTTCGCTATTGTATTTAATGTAAGGCTCCCATACTTGTTCGAATATTTCAATATTATTTCTTAAACTATATGTTATTTTTTCTAATGGAATACATTTATTCATTTCTATATACCATTGTTGTATTTTCAAATTATCTTCCAATTTCCAGGTTGACATAATACATTTTTTTGCTACAGCTAGGGCTATCTTAACAAATCTTTTTTGTGCATCCTCCAAGTCAATTCCAAATTCTTTATTTTTTATGTTACTTAGGAGAAAGATCTCTGGATTCTTTGGTATATTGTTTTCTGTTATTTTATTTAATATCTGATTGAGATCATCCCAAAATTTTTCTACTCTCTCACATGTCCAGATTGCATGAATTGTTGTTCCCCTTTCTTTTTTACATCGAAAACATCTATCAGATACTGTTGGGTCCCATTTATTTAACTTTTGCGGTGTAATGTATAGTCTGTGTAACCAATTATATTGTATCATACGCAGCCTCGTATTTATTGTATTTCTCATCGTTCCAGAGCATAACTTCTCCCATGTTTCCTTTTTTATCTTTATATTTAAATCTTGTTCCCATTTTTGTTTAGTTTTACCATTTGTTTCCTCATTTTCCTTTTCTTGCAGTTTAATATACATATTTTTTATAAATCTTTTGATTAACATTGTATCTGTAATCACATATTCAAGGTTACTTCCCTCTGGTAAACTCAAGTTGCTTCCTAATTTATCTTTCAAGTAGGATCTCAGTTGGTAATATGCCAGCGCTGTATCTCCCGTTATATTGTACTTATCTCTCATTTGTTCAAAGGATAAGAATCTACTTCCTGAAAAACAATTTTCTATTCTTTTAATCCCTTTTTTTTCCCATTTTCTAAAGGCAAGGTTGTCTATTGTAAAAGGGAGTAGCTTATTTTGCGTCAATATTAGTTTTGGTATTTGGTAATTTATTTTATTTCTTTCTACATGAATCTTCTTCCATATATTGAGGAGATGGTGTAATACTGGAGAAGTTCTATGTTGTACCAATTTTTCGTCCCATTTATATAATATGTGTTCAGGTATCTTTTCCCCTATTTTATCTAATTCTAGTCTCGTCCAGTCTGGTTTTTCCCTTGTTTGATAAAAATCTGATAGGTACCTTAATTGTGCGGCTCTATAATAATTTTTGAAGTTTGGCAATTGTAAGCCTCCTTGTTTATACCATTCTGTTAATTTGTCTAGTGCTATCCTCGGTTTCCCCCCTCTCCATAAAAATCTCCTTATTATTTTCTTTAACTCTTTGAAGAATTTTTCTGTCAGTTGTATTGGCAATGCCTGAAATAAGTATAGTATCCTTGGAAAAATGTTCATTTTAATACAGTTTATCCTTCCTATCAGTGTTAGTGGTAGCTCTTTCCAATGCTCTAAATCGTCCTGTAATTTTTTCATTAGTGGATTGTAATTGAGTTTATATAATTGGCCTAGATTTTTGTTTATTTGCACACCTAGGTATCTTATTGCCTGCGTTTGCCATCTGAATGGGGATTCCTCCTTAAATTTTGAGAAATCCGCGTTATTCATAGGCATTGCTTCACTTTTATTTACGTTTATCTTGTATCCCGACACTTCTCCATATTCCTTCAATTTCTTATATAGTTCTTTTATTGATAGTTCTGGTTCTGTTAAGTACACTATCACATCATCCGCAAACAGACTGATTTTATATTCCCTGTCTTTTATTTTTATTCCTTTTATATTATTATCTCTTCTTATCGATTCTGCTAGTGGTTCTATAGCTAGCGCAAACAATAATGGTGATAGTGGGCATCCCTGCCGCGTTGACCTGCTTAAGTTAAATTGCTTTGATACATGTCCATTTACTGTCACTTTCGCTAACGGTCCCTTATATAATGCTTTAATCCAATTAATATACTTCTCCGGTAAACTGAATTTTTGCAATACTTTGAACAAGTAATTCCATTCTACTCTGTCGAAGGCCTTCTCTGCGTCTAAAGCAACTGCTACTGCCGGTGCTTTATTTCCTTCTACTGCATGAATTAAGTTAATAAATTTACAAATATTGTCTGTTGTGCGTCTTTTTTTGATAAATCCAGTTTGGTCTAAATTTACCATTTTCGGTACCTGTTCTGCTAATCTGTTCGCTAATAGTTTAGCTATTATCTTATAATCTGTGTTTAGCAAAGATATTGGTCTATATGACGCTGGTGAGAGTGGATCTTTCCCTTGTTTTAGTATCACTGTAATTATTGCTGTTTTACATGAATCTGGTAAGTTTTGTGTCTCATCAATCTGGTTGATTACATCCAGGAGGGGCGGTATTATTAGGTCTTTAAATGTTTTGTAGAATTCTATTGGGAGTCCATCCTCTCCTGGTGTCTTATTATTTGGTAAATTTTTTATTATCTCTTGTATTTCTACTGTTCCAAATGGTTCTGTTAATTTATTTTGTTCCTCTATTTGTAGTTTTGGTAGTTCAATTTTAGTCAAAAATTCATCTATTTTCCCTTCTTTCCCTTCGTTTTCGGTTCGGTATAATTGTTCATAGAATTCTCTGAAGTTTTCCTTAATTTCTTTTGGATTATATGTAATTTGTTTGTCTTTTTTCCTTGTTGCCAATACCATTTTCTTAGTTTGCTCTGTCTTAAGCTGCCATGCTAGGATTTTGTGTGTTTTTTCCCCTAGTTCATAATATTTCTGTTTTGTCTTCATTATATTCTTCTCCACCTTATATGTTTGTAATGTTTCATATTTTATTTTTTTATCCGCCAATTCTCTTCTTTTGGTTGTATCTTCCTTTATTGCTAGTTTTTTTTCTATGTTTATTATTTCCCTTTCCAACTGCTCTGTTTCCTGATTATAGTCCTTCTTCATCTTGGTTGCATAACTTATTATTTGCCCTCTAATGAATGCTTTCATTGCGTCCCATAGTATAAACTTATCTTCCACTGATTCCGTATTTACTTCAAAGTACATTTTTAATTGTTTTTCAATAAATTCTCTAAAATCCTGTCTTTTAAGTAGCATGGGGTTTAATCTCCATCTATACATTCTTGGAGGGATGTCTTCTAGCTCTATTGCCAATAACAGGGGTGAGTGGTCCGATAATAGTCTAGCTTTATATTCCGTTTTCCTAACTCTCCCTTGTATGTGGGCTGATAACAGGAATAGGTCTATCCTTGAGTATGTTTTATGTCTAGTCGAGTAGTATGAGTATTCCTTTTCTTTTGGGTTTTGTTTCCTCCATATGTCCACAAGTTTCATTTCTTGCATTGATTTAATTATAAATTTGGTTACTTTGTTCTTCCTGTTAATTTTTTTCCCCGTTTTATCCATATTTGGATCCAAATTCAGATTGAAATCCCCTCCTATTAGTATGTTCCCTTGCGTATTAGCTACCTTCAAAAAGATATCTTGCATAAACTTTTGATCTTCTTCGTTAGGTGAATATATATTAAGTAGATTCCAAAGCTCTGAATATATCTGACATTTTATCATAACATATCTCCCTGCTGGATCTATTATTTCCTCTTCTATTTTAAATGGCACATTTTTGCTAATTAATATAGCCACTCCTCTTGCTTTTGAATTATACGATGCTGCTGTTACATGTCCTACCCAATCTCTCTTTAATTTCTTGTGCTCCAATTCAGTTAAATGTGTTTCTTGGACAAATGCTATATCTATTTTTTCCTTTTTCAGTAAATTTAGTAGTTTCTTCCTTTTAATTTGGTTATGTATTCCATTAATATTTAGAGTCATATAGTTCAGCGTAGCCATTTTATATTTTGTTTATCTTCTCTTTCCGTTTTTCCATCATTACCTTTCCTCCTTTTCCATTTCTGTTTTCTTATTTTCAACTCTTTACCAGACAACATTCCTACAACATCCAACATTTTCCTTATTCTCCTATTTCTATCTTCTTTATCCCCAATCTCCCCTTCCCCTCCTGAGTTGCCCTTTATCCCTTGTCGGACAACCACATCTCCCCTCTCCATTTGGATTTGCGAATCCACTCGCAAGCGTCAACTGATTTTGCAGTGACCGCTCTTTTCCCCCCACCCAGCCCCCCCCAGAAAAGATTTCGTTTTTTATATGTCACAAAGGTCACTCTTTTAGTTCCCTCCTTATTCTCTCTATTCCATTACCTTCCCTTATTAATTCTTGTCTATACTTTCTATGTTTTCCTCTAATTACAGATACTTTCACATATGCCCGTTGTCTCTATTCACTCTTATACCTCTTTACCCGCATACATATCAATCGTGGTCATTTTTACCCTCCTTACCCGTCTTCATCCCTCAGTCTATTTTTGTCTTTACCCACATACATATCAATCGTGATAATTTTTGCTCTCATTACCCGTCTTCATCCCTCAGTCTATTTTTGTAATTGTTCTGCAAATTTTCGTGCTTCTTCTGGATCCGAGAATAGTCTGTTTTGTTGTCCTGGAATAAATATTTTCAATACCGCAGGATGCTTCAGTGTAAATTTATATCCTTTCTTCCATAAAATCGCTTTTGCTGCATTGAACTCTTTTCTCTTCTTTAGGAGTTCAAAGCTTATATCTGGATAAATGAAGATTTTTTGCCCTTTATACTCCAGTGGTTTGTTGCCCTCTCTTACTTTTTCCATTGTCTTCTCCAGCACCTTTTCTCTTGTAGTATATCTTAGGAATTTTACTACAATAGATCTTGGTTTTTGTTGTGGTTGTGGTTTAGGGGCCAATGCTCTATGTGCCCTTTCTATTTCCATTTCTTGCTGTAGTTCTGGACATCCTAGGGCCTTAGGGATCCATTCTTTTATAAACTCCCTCATATTCTTGCCTTCTACATCTTCCTTAAGGCCCACTATCTTTATGTTATTTCTTCTGTTATAATTTTCCATTATATCTATTTTTTGGGCTAGTAATTCTTGTGTCTCTTTAGTTTTTTTATTAGATTCCTCCAATTTCTTTTTTAAGTCTTCTACCTCCATTTCTGCTGCTATTGCCCGTTCTTCCATCTTGTCCATTTTTTTCCCCATTTCTGTTAAGGTCATATCCATTTTATTTATTTTCTTTTCTGTGTTGTTTATTCTTCTTCTTAAATCATTGAATTCCTGTGTTTGCCATTCTTTAAATGACTCCATGTATCCTCTAACAAGAGCAAGTACCTCCTTTACCTTGCCTATCTTTTCTTCTTCTATTTCCCTGTACTCTTCCTCTTCCTCTTCTTCTTCCTCTAGGTTGACCATCTGTTGTTTCTTTGCTGCCCTTTCCTCCTCTTCTTTCTTGTTTCTATTGTCTTCTGTGGTCTCTTCTTGCTGCAGGTGTTCTGCAGCTGTCGTTGCCGGCTGTGGAGATCGACTCCCCAGCTGGTCCCCCCTCCCGTCGGTGTGTTTTTTTGTATGCGCATCGCGCATGCGCGAGGAGTCGCGCATGCGCGGTTGCGCACTTTTACTCGGCTCTGTGAGCCATTGTTGTAGTTCTCTTTCTACCGACCTGAGGTAGTGGGGTCTTCTCTCCACAGCGGGCTTCTTCGGACAGGTAAGGCCTTCACCTTTTTCCTCCGTTGTCTTCTCTTCCTCTCTTCTTTCCGTTGATTTTGATTTTTCTCCTTTTGTCTCCATCTTCTTTCCACCTTTATATTCACTTTTCTTTAACTTGTATTTCTGTGCCTTTGTATTTTCTCTTGTTTTTCCCGACTTTTCTGGAGAGGGCTGGAGTTCACCGTCCGGCCACTACTCCATCACGTGACTCCTCCTCTCATGAAGATCTTCTTGATGGTGGGGAGGGTTTTACCCTTCATGTTCTGGGTTGTGTTCACTTATTTTTGCAGGATGTTTCACTTGGGGGAATTGGTGAAGCAGCTGGTCAGCACACTTTCCACCACACATCTGTAGAAATTTGCCGGGGTTTCAGATGTCATACCAAACTCTGCAAACTCCTGAAAAGTAGATGCACTGACATGCTTTCTTTATGATGCCATTTGTGTGTAGAGTCCAAGAAAGATCTTCCGAGAGAGTGACTCCCAAGAACTTAAATTTCAAGAACCAAGAACCACAGATACTACCTCACTTTTCTCTTCTTTTCCACTACTTTTATTTTAATGTTATTAAGACTATTTTGCACCTGTAAAGCTGCCACATCACAACAAATTTACTCGTGACAGTAAGATCTGATTCTGACATGGACACACAGTTAGGTTGACCTCAAACATTGCAGTTTTGGTCTATGCAGAGTGTAGGAGCTGGCCCAAGTTAGTTTACCTGACCATGTCTCTGGGCGTTGCTGTGTTTCAACAGGAATGAATGACTGAAGGTGAGATGAAGGTCAGTGACACTTTAGAATTTTGGTGAAGAGTCCTTTCACTGAGGCCCGCACTGAACTTGGCCCTAATATATTGATCAGATTGCAGCAGAATTTTTTCCAGATTCACCTTGCTCCTGCATTTCTTCCACAAGTACAGAAGAAATGCCTAGCTCTGTGGACTTTTCCAGTGGCTGTGTGCATACTCTGAATAATCATGGCAGAGGAGTGACAAAGGGTGCAAGACACCACAGCAGGGCATCTCTTCATGTGCATTGACAGTGCCGCATCTACACTAGTTCTGTTTTTTACAAATTCGGCCAAGGTACAGGAATTTAACGGATCAATGCAGTAACAACCATAACAGTAGGAATAAGGAGGCTTTAATTTCTGTGCAAGTGTGATCAGGCAGTAGAATAAAATGAAGTCACTTTGCTCATTCGGTCTGTTCAGCTCTTGGAATGTTAGCTGCCAGGTTTTTTCATGATGTAAATGAACAGACAATAATATTTCTGACATCTTCTTTGGCTTGGCTTCGCGGACAAAGATTTATGGAGGGGTAATGTCCTCGTCAGCTGCAGGCTCGTTGGTGGCTGACAAGTCCGATGCAGGACAGGCAGATACGGTTGCAGCGGTTGCAAGGGAAAATTGGTTGGTTGGGGTTGGGTGTTGGGTTTTTCCTCCTTTGTCTTTTGTCAGTGAGGTGGGCTCTGCGGTCTTCTTCAAAGGAGGTTGCTGCCCGCAATTTCTGACATACAATTGTAGTAAAGGAGTTGTTTACAGTTCTAATCAATTATTTTATTCAATATATTAACACCACTTGGCCAGTGGAGTCCTGCACTCTCTCTCATGGCTCTCCCCATCCCCCTCCACCACCTAATTCCTTTGTCATTCACTACTCTGAGGAGAACAGGGGAAGACGGCCCATTGGCCCATCGAGTTTGCTCATGAGGTGAGCAGCCCAGCCTTTTCCCCATAACCCTTGATGTCCTGACTAATCAAACATCTGTCAATCTTCTCCTTAAATACACCCAATGACCTCGCTCCCACAGCTACCTGGCAACAAGTTCCACAGATTTATGACCCTCTGACGAGAGAAATTTTTCTGCATCTCTGTTTTAAGTTAATGCCCTTTTTATCAAGAAGTTTTGCCCTCTTGTTATTAGAATCCCCTACCATAGGAAACATGTACTCTGTCCAGGCTTTTCAGAATTCAAATTGCCTCTGTGAGGTCCCCCTCATCCTTTTGTTCTTCAATGAGTACAGTCCGAGAGCCAATGTGCTAACCCTGTCATTTCTGGTATCATTCTAGTACATCTCTCTGAATCCTCTCTAATGCCAGCACGTCTTTTTTCAAATTCGGCGTTGAAACTGCACAGAGTACTCCAAGTGAGGTCTCACCAGTGCCTTTAGGGTATCCTGCATGTGGATCCAAGTCCCTTTCCACCTCCAAACTTCTAAATACTAGTCTGCCTGTCTATTTTTTTCTTCCAGAGTGCATGACCGTACACTTTCCAACATTGTATTTCATCTGCTGCCTCTCTGCCTATTCTCCTAATCAATTGAAGTCTCTCCGTTCCGTATCCTTAGCACCACCTGCCCTACCACTATTTTAGTATCATCTGCAAATTTAGCCACAAAGCCATTATTCCATAATCCAAATCATTTACATACAATGTAAAAATAAACAGCCCCAACATGCATCCATGTGGAGCACCACTGGTAACTGGTAGCCAACCAGATTAGGGTCCCTTTATTCCGACTCTATGCTGGTATCCTTCCTGTAATTCCATGGACTCTCTGCTTGTTTAGCAACCTTGTGTGGCATCTTGTCAAAGGCCTTTTGAAAGTCCAAATATACAATATCCACTTCATCTCTCCATCTATCCTTCATGTGATTGAGAAGATGATACCTTGAGGATGTGGGATGAACCTAGTGCAGCAGAGGAAACTGCTTCACAGGAAGAGTGTGCAAATTCCATACAGGCAGCACCTTGTCAGGTTTGGACCTGGGTCACTGGAGCTGTGAGACCAGGACTGGTGGGACTGCGTGTTAGAATCATAAAACATTATTTCACAAATGTTGCCAGCAAAGGAGGAAATTAACCTATTCAGCTAATTCTTCCACACAAACATTGTTCCATCTCCTTTCCTCCCCATATGTGACAGCCACAAATATGATTCTGGTGAATTTGATTCAAGATTCCTTTATTGTCATGTAATAGTACAGAACATGTAATTGCCTTCTGCTTGCTGTAAGACAGTCAATGTTAGTGTCACCTGGCACTCCATACAATCTGAGAGAAAGAGAAGCAAAAGAGTCCCTCAGAGACTGAGTGTCTCTGGATTCGCCTCCAGCATTCCTGCAGCCTCTGCAGCCGCTGACATGGTCCCTGATTTGTAGTGTTGTTTTTGCCTTCCATTCTGCTGGTTTTCAGGAAATCCTGAACAATTGGTTGCACAGCACACAAAAAAAATGGATAAAACCATAAGTCATTTTGGGCAATGTATGAAATTTGACTGGAGGTATTGATTGTATTAGTCTAGTGGTTCAGCATTGTCTTAACTTTAAATGTGTTAGCTGCTCATGTGCACTTAATTGAAGACCTGGGTGTTCTTTCAATATGTTAATGATTTCCAATTGATGCTAAAGAGGTTAGAATTTGTGTGCTACAACAGCAAGGCAGGCATTGATCATCAGGTGAATAATAAGTCTTCCACTGGCATCCAAAGTTGGTGATGTGAAACTTCATTGCTTTGATGTTGACCATTGTATGACCTTTATCATCCCACATTACTGGGATTTTATAACCTGATATCTCATCACAAATACTGAATTTTCCAGAAGGCAGCACTGTTTATAGTGGTTTCAAGTTTTGTGTTTGCTATTTTGAGATGATTGCTTTCAGATCATCTTAAACCAACCGCGAGTAATAAATCATTCTAATGTCAATATAGTATAATGCTACTTCTGACATTACTGGGTCATTCCACAAATTTTAGCCCCTTCAGCCACTCATCGGTCCCAAAAGTGTGGAGAATGATCTTAGAACACGTTCTCTGTCTTGTGCCCCCACTTTACGTTCCATTTTTACAGATGAACCTCTCCAACACTGTGAGTGATTTTGCTTTTTGTCATCAGCCATTTCACTCTGTCTCTAATTATAATGAACTTCGACTTGACTGCCATTGATAACAGTGTGAACCCACCAGCATATCATTTTTCAGTCTCTCCACCAGTAATAGTGCCTTCCTGCCTTCACTGTTTCTTGGTTCCCTCAGATATTGCATCTTAATGGTGTTCTTGTCAATGTGATCTTGATATATTCCATCAAGTTTCACCTGTATCACATCCTTCCAAATGTCTCCAGCCTCAGACCTTTGGGTGAGTCTGATTCCTGAGAGGGAGGAATTTTTGTCCTTCCAAATATTTGGAAGTCCATTGACTTTGATCTTCATTTGATAGCCACCAGCTCCATCCTGGAATCAGGCACTGATTCTGAATTTCACCATTCACAAACTTGTATGTGACCCTGAAATTAGTTTGTGACTATCTATCTGCCCCATCATTAAAACTGTCTTTCTGCATCCCCTTAAACATCATCCAAAGCCAGCCTTTCTTCACATGGTCATGAAATGTTCCCATCCAGACTCCACTCGAGTAAATTTGGCTCATCTATCCACAGATCTGCCATGTCTGGTCCAGTGTCCAACATGTACTGTCCATCTACCACTATATAGTATCTCAGAAAAGCAAATTTTAAAGTTCTCATCCTTGGTTTCACATCCCAGGTTTGTTACTGATGATATCAGTGATCTCGTCCTTCCAAGGGACTTCAGCTCCCCAATTCTAGATCTTTTGGGTGGGGTTCTGACTTTTCTTTATTACTGTTGGGTGGATGATCCACCTTCTGGAGTGGAAACAAGGCATTTTGAATAGTTTCCTTTTAGACCTGTAGAAAGCTTCTCTGGAAGTGCAAAATAGCAGTCGGGTGAGGAAGCAATGTTCTCATGCTGATTTTAATGATAAAGTTATTTTGCTTTCACCACTTGGGGTCTCAAAATATTTTGTAATTCATAATGTAAACCAAGTTATCGACACAGCAGTTTCTTGTCCAGATAAACTTTTAAAATATTATACTGTACCTGCTTTTAATTTGCTCACTTTACATCTCGTTTTGATTTTCCTTCTGTCATAAAATTGATTGAAGATGTCATCTTCTGTCATCTACTCTTCAGTGTAATGTGAAAGTGCAATATGTGTCAGGTGGAAAGAAGAATAGGCCGATGAGTCTCTCAGCTGTCTCTGTGATTCACATCCACATGATGAGGTGAAGAGATCATTCTCCTCGCCTTGATCTTACACCTGCAATGACTAATATATTTTCTTTAATTCTATGTTCTTGTCCCCTCAGAATGGGTCACTCAATAGGACTCTTAGCAATGATTGTTCATTGAGTGAGTGGGAGGAGAATAAGAAGCAGCATGAAGACTTAATAACCTCTGTTGCTGGACTTGCACACCATGCGATCAAAGGCAACCTATTGTGCTCTGGCTCGTCAGTTGGATGTAAATAGAATGAGGCCACCAAATCATTAAACTGTGAAGATTAATTTGAAACCATGGGAAAGTTTTGACTGTCTGGTGTTGCTATTTGGATTCTCTGACTGGGTAGATATAGTTACTGAATTTCTTTTTTCAAATGTCCATAGTTTGTGCTAAAAAATTAACATGACATGATTGCTTACTGTAGGAGTCATTTCCTTCTGCTAGTTCCAGAGCAGCACACCAGTATTCATTGTTGATGGGGCAATTATGCACCGAGGGAACAGTCCTTTAGAAAAATTCCTTAGTTTATGTTGAGCTCAACAGTAAATATTTAAACAGATTTCGATATTAGCAATAAAGAGGCATGGCAGGTAGTGGAATGTGCAGCATATTGCGGTGTGGTTTTCTGTGCTACAATCTGTTTCAAAGTAAACCTTTGGTGCTTTTCTGCTTGATTGACTTTTGCTGTTGACGTGGAATAATTTTGCTTGTCACAGGAGCAGTTAAAATCCAACTCGCACAGTATTAAGATTTATTGTTGATTCATACACAGGGTGTGGGCATTGCCACCAAGGGCTTTTTTTTTTTGCCCTTAGTTAACCTCAGGAAGGTGAGTCATTTCCTTGGCTGGCAACAGTACTTGTGATTAAGGGATTGCCAAGATGCTTTTGGATAAGGAGTTCTGAATTTTAGACCCTATTACAGTGAAGGTGCATTTCTATGACAATTTGATTTAAATTAAAGTGAAGAGTTGGTTGGTTGTGTTTCTGTGTACCGATGGTCTCTTGATGGTGGAGGTGGCAAGTTTGGGAATTGCTGTCAGCGTACTGTAATCTCGTTGAGATTGTGCAGTGCATTTTGCAGACGGTACACACTGCTGCCACTGCTTTGGAGGGAGATGGCGTGCTGATAACACAACCTGTTCATTCTGGATAGTGGTGATCATCTAAATGTTGTTGGAACTCCATTCATCCAAACAAGTGAAGAATACTCCAGCACACTCGAAGAAGGGCTCTGGCCTGTAATGTTGACTGCTCTTTGCTTTCCATTGACGCTGTGTGACCAGCTGAGTTTCTCCACAGTCTCACTGCATGAAACATGAGCATGGGCAAATTCCTTGTTTACCTCCATCACACTCTTGTGTTTTGTGTGGAAAATTGGGAGATGAGTCATTCAGCACAAAGCCATTCACCAAGCCTCTGAGCTGCTTTGCAATACACTAAGGTGCTAGAGAAACTTAGCGGCACACAACATTCGCAGGAAGTGAAAGGTATCCAATATTTCGAGGCTGGGCCCTTCGACTCCACCACACCTGTGGATGCTGTGCAACCTGCTGAATTTCACCAGTACATTTGTGCATTGCATTTGACCCTGGCATCGGCAGATTTTCTCATTGAACTTTTGTTGCCACAGCATTTATGTGATTGTCATTAGGTTTTTGACTTTTAAGTCATCACAAAACATAGTGGCGGTAAATCTTTTCACATGAAAGCAGGTGTTTTGACTCTCCGATCAGAATCTGGATTTATTGTCATGAACAATTCATGAAATTTGGGGTTTTGCGGCAGCGTCATAGAGCAAACGTTCATATTAGAACCATCTACAAAAGTACGATAAATAAAATAATGATCAAAACACAGTCCACAGAAAGTAAGGTAGTGTCTGTGGTTCACTGATCATTCAGGAATCTGATGGCAGCGGGGAAGAAGCTGTCCCTGTGTCGTTGAGTGCTCGTCTTCAGGCTCCTGTACCTTTCCCCCCCCCCCCCACAATGAAGAGGACATGGCTAGGGTGGTGGGGGTCTTTGAGGATGGAGGCTCCTTTGTTGGCATGCGTATTGCTTCGTGGTCATATATAGTGAATGTTAATTCCCAGTTTTGAGACAATGTTGGAATATTAACCAGTTTTTCAGTATTGCGTCATTTCATTTACTGTGGAGCTACCAGGGTCATGCAGTCCTGTTCCACAGGTGAAACCTGTGGAACTTCTGATATAATGATGGAACAAAGTCATTACTGAAGCAAGGGAACTTCTTTGGGGCTGGAACACTGCCCCAGGCAACTCCTGCATTTGGGTTGAAACAATCAGTCAGGAAACAGTCCCCATTTCCTTTGCACAAAGTGTGACAGGAGCCAAGGAAAAGCTTTCTCCTCATCTCCATTCTTGGACTTCCCTGAGGTTCCTGATGCTGCTTTCAATACCTGATCCACTCACTCGAAACTCATGCCAGAGTTCAACTGATTTGCCATGTTTGGTCCAGGGATAGAATGCAGTCTGAAGCTGACAGATCTGACACAACCCAAAAAGAGAATCATTAAGAAGATGCGGATAAAGTGGCACTCATGGTGGACTCATTGACTCCAGTGGTGGAGCACACACTTTTCTTCACAGTGCCTTGGTGTCCATATGATTATCTGTTTGTGAAATCGATGTTGAGTCCATTTTCTACAGTGGAGACCAGCTGCATGGGACTAGAGAAGGCCTACAAGGTCATTTATGTTATTTTAATGTTCTGTGATCTTTCAATAGGGTTGAATGTTTCTGAATACATCGGAAGCATTGCTAGATTGGCAGCTCTGCATTTTGGATCTCCTATGTACTTTTGTCCATGTTCTCATTCTCTAACTGTTCAGTTAACCTTGTGCAGTCACCTTGGTTGTACACAATCATAGCCATTCTCTTTCTTTCACCTTCCCAGTGACTTCACAAGCTCCTTTTGTTTCCTTCCCAGCTCTCGAGTGAATGTTTCATGCTGAATATTTCCAGCATTTTCTGTTTTTTTATATCAGATATCTAACAGCTCCAGTTCTTTTATTTCTGCTTGTTCATCAATCCATCTGAAGTGTTTTATGGAGGGTACTTGTTCTGGCTGACTCACGTAATGGTAATATGCAGTGCAAAAGGGAATGAACACAGCCTGGAAACGCTGCTGTTGGAGCAGCAGTAACCATCAAAGATCCACACCACCCAGCACATGCTCCATTCTCGCTGCTGCCATCAGGGAAGGAGCCACAAGACTCGCACCACCAGGTTCAGGAACAGCTGCTCCCCCTCCACCATCAGACTCCTCAACAACAAACTCAGTCAGGGACTCATTTAAGGACTCTGACTTGTGCACTTCATTGATTTTTTAAAAAATTCTCTCTGCGTTACACAGTCATTTTGTTTACATTCATTATCTGCTTACAGTTCTTTATTTGTTTACACGTGTACATTTTGTACAGTTATTTTGCATTTCCAATAAGTGGTCATTCAGCCTGGCCCACAGGAAAAAGAATCTCGGGGTCATTTGTGATGTTATGTATGTACTCTGGCAATAAACCTGAAATCTGAAGCTCCTGCGACTATACTGAGTCTTGACATTTTAGATTGAGTTGGTTATGGGTGGTGGTGGTGACGGCTTTGGACAGCAGGTGAACCTGAAAGACACATTTTGCACATGAATCACCTCCACCTGTGTATCGCTCAGTCAAGTTTTGTATTGGATTGAAAATACGTTTGAGTAGTTCTTTTCAGGCCTTGATTTTAAGTTATCAAGGAATAAGAACAAAAGGTGATGTTAATGTGTACTGAGTCCATCAGAATCTGAAAGAGAAAACTAGCATTTTAACATTCTGTAAGGAGGAACATTTTCTTCCTGAATCAGGTTCTGATAGGTCTGCTCGGTATTCCCAGAATCTCCTGTTTACATTAAATATTTTTTCCTGTGAGACGCGTTGATATTGCAGATATCTGCATATCTCCTCTGGGTTTTTACCAGTTGTTGGGCCTTATTCCTATGGTGACTGTGATTTAACACACAGGCAAAATATTGTCAGTGAGAATCACTGTAACAGAATGTTGAAATCCTCACTCTTGTATCCTATGCCAACACTGCATTTGCTTTCTTCACCACTGACTCAACCTAGAGATGAACCTTTAGGGTATCCTGCATGAGGACTCCCAAGTCCCTTTGCACCTCCAAATGTTGAATTTTCTCCCCATCTATATAATATCTATTTTCCACCAAAGAACATGACAATACATTTTTCAACATTGAGCAAAGAGCTGGCAGATAAAATACATTCTCCTGATCTATCCGAGTCCCTCCTGCAACCTCTCCATTTCCTCCACACTACCTGCCCCTCCACCTATCTTTTTATCATCTGCAATTTATTCTGCAAACCTAATCATTAATATACATTGTACTAAGAAGTGGCTGCAACACTGACCCATGCAGAACACCACTGGTTAAAGGTAGCCAACCAGAATAGGATCCCTTTCTTCCCATTCTCTGCCTCCTGCTGATCAGCCAATGCTCTACCCACCCCAATACCTTTCCATTAATTCCATGGGTCTCATCGAGTTAAGCAGCCTCATGTTTAGCACCTTGTCGAAGTCCTTTTGAAAGTCCTAATTTACAATATCCACTACATCTTTGTCTAGCTTGCTTGTAGTTTCCTCAAAAAAAAATTTGTCAGGCAAGAATTTCCCTTAAGGAAACCATGCTGGCTTTGGCCTATCTTGTCATGCACCTCCTTGACAATTGGCTCTAACAACTTCTCAACCACTGATGTTAGGGAAACAGGTCTATAATTTCCTTTCTGCTGCTTCCCCCTCGCGTTTTAGATAACATAGTGACCTTTGCAATTTTCCAGTCCTCTGGAACCATGCCAGAATCTATTGATTCTTGGAAGATCATTACGAATGCCTGCACAACCACCACCATTGATACATTTTTCAGAACCCAAGGGTGGATTCCATATGGTCCGTTAGATCTTTCAGCTTTCCTTCAGTCTGGAAATCATGACACGTTCATCTCTTTCTTAACAGCCTTGAAAGTCCGGTATGCTCCTAATGTCCTCCACAATGAAAACTGTTGCAAAAATATTCATTCAGTTCCTCTGCTATCTCCTTGTCTCCCATTACAATTTCTCCAGCGTCATTTTCTATCAGTCCTTCTTCTACTCTCTCCTCTTTTTTTCCTCTTAATATTCTTTTAAAAGTTTTTGGTATTTTTTTTGTTATTATTGTATTTGCTTGCTTCCTTTCAGATTGTCAGATTTATTGTCAGAGAATATACATGACATCACATCCAACCCTGAGATTCTTTTTCCTGCGGGTCAAGCAGAATCACCACTTAAAGAAACTTTACACATATAAACAAATAAGGAAATGTAAACAACTGGCTGTGTATTTCCCATGTCCTACCAAACCTCCACAAACACCTGAGGAAGTTCAAAGTTCATCTTTTCCTTCCTAATGACCTTCTTATTTGCCTTCCTTAAACATAAAAACTTCTCAGTCCTTTCTCTTCCCACTAATTTTTGCTTCTTTGTATGCCCTTTCTTTTGAATTTACTTTGTCTCTGACTTTTCTTGTCAGCCACAGTTGTCATTTTTCCTTCCAAATATTTCTTCTGTTTTGGAATATACCTGTCCTGCACCACCTTCTTTCTCGCAGAAACTCCAGCCATTCTCCCTGCTGGTGTGCTTTTCCATTCGACTTTAGCCAATTCCTCTCTCATACCTCTGTTGTCCCATTTATGCCATCAGTCTGCTGACACATCTGATTTTTGTTTCTCCCTCTCATCCTCACAATTCCCTTATCAACCCTGGTTCATTGCACAATACCCAATCCAGAATTGCCATTTCCCTGGTCATTTCAGTCGCAGTCTATTCGGAAAAGCCATCCTAAAGGCATTCAATAAAGTTCTTCTCTTGGAATCCAGCACCAACCTGGTTTTCCCAATCAACCTGAATATTGAAATTCCCCATGACCTTGTATAACATTGCACAAAATAATTTGAAGCAACTCATTCTTTGAGTCTTGTTCTTCTCTTCAGTTCTCTTATCTTGCAGCACCACAACCTCCTGAAAGGAATTGTTTGTTTCTGAATTCCTCAGTGCTCTTCAGGGTTAAGTTTTGGAACATACCCAGAAATAGCAGCCAATTGAATAGTTGGTGTTCATAACTTTACATTTTTCTGTTTTTCCCCTAAATTGCTCTGCTTCTGTGTAGCAACATGGCCTTTCAGTGTCATGGAAGTTTTACTTTTGATCTCTGTCACCTCCTGACATCTGTTAGGGTCAGGAATGGGAAAGTTCATCTTCAGCAATCATATCGGGGTTTGCGCGATCTGTCTGAATAAAACAAGTGGATGAAGAGGCCATGCTCAAAATATTTGCTCTTTAAATGCATTGTTCAATTTTGAATTAAATGTGGTTTACTTAATTCAACAAACATGGAGTGTTCATTACCATTTCACATGAATGCAAAACCAGCTAAATCCCAATACAGTCACCAACAAGCACTAATTTCAAATTTATTGTCACACGAACTGATGTACAAATGAAAAAGTTTATTTTGTGAGCAGTCCAGTAAAAACGCTGCACTGAGTCCAGAGTTAAAGAGTGAGAACAAAACAAGGGAAGCATGCTGAGTGCCACGGTTAGCACTAGCTGTTAACATCGGCAGCGACTGGGGTTCAAATCCAGCGCTAGCTGTAAGGAGTTTGTATGATCTCCTTGTGTCTGCTCTGATTTCCGCCCACCGTTCAAAACATATTGGGGATCGTAGGTCAATAGGGCAACATGGAGGTCATAGGCCGAAAGGGCTTGTTCCAGTGCTGTATGTCAAAATGTAAATTTAAATTTTAAAGACAACATTAAGTTACCAGTGTGATGTTTGTTTATTAGTTTGATTATGCAGGAAAGAATCTGGTGGTGCACTATCTCACACTCATAAATCTCCTTTCCATTGGAAGGAGGGTGAAGTGAGTTCAGCTGGGGTGGGATGAGTCTTTTCATACGTTGGCTGCTCTCCTGCAACAGTAATAAGTGCAGAATGAATCAATGGTAGGGGGTGGGTTTGCATGATGGTCTAAGCTGCATTCACAACTCTGTTGTTTCTTGCGGTTTTGGATGGAGCAGTTCCCATACCATGCAGTGATGCATCCTAACAGGATACTTTCCATCTGTAGAACTTGTTGAGGGACACAGATGACATGCTGACTTTTCTCAAGCAACTGAGGAAGTAGAGGCACCGGGATGCTTTCTTGGCAGTCGTGTCGACATGGTTGGACCTGACAGGTCACTGGAGATGTTCTCGCTGAGAAATTTAAAGCTGTGTAGAGCGCGTCGAAAGAACCAAAGACTTGTTGATCCAAACCAAGGCTTTTATTAACTAAAAGACTGGAGCATATCACAAGTAGGTCGACCAGTCCAGAATGACCTGGTCTGGCAAGGAGCAACCCTTTAAGACCTGCCAGTAGGTGTGGCTACACTCTCAGCCAATCACAGTCATCCTACACTATCAACTGTACATATACACATTGGTGATAGAATCTGTACTATCACAATCTGTCTACCGTATCCATCTCAGTGCCATTGATGAGAACTGGGGAGAGAGCTTCATTCATCCCTCTTCTGGAAATCTGGGACCAGCTCTTTCATCACTTCACATTAATGTTTTAATTTTAATTTAGACATACAGCACGGTAACAGACCCATGCCACCCAATTGGGTATAATGTACCTACACCCGTGGTACATTTTTGAAGAGCGGGAGGAAACCGGAGCACCTGGAGGAAACCCACACAGACACAGGGAGAACGAACAAAATCCTTACAGACAGTCGCTGGCCCTGTAACAGCTTTGCGCTAACCCCTACGCTAATTGTTCCTTCTCCATCCTACATTATTGTCATAATTCCTTAACTTGATCAATGTTCGGAGGGAAAATACCTAAAAGCTTCTCCAATTAATTATTTGATTGTTGAACCATCATGGAAGGTACGTCTTTATGCAACTCAAGATCTCGTGGGTTCCATGAATAAACCTGGTGAACATCATTTGTTTTTTTTTTCAATGATCCCACCTTGTTTACGCCTGCTTAATTGTGATGAAACTATATACGAGTCACCTGAAGTAAAGATTTGAAGTTAATACCAATGATAGCTAGGAAATGTAATGAATAAGTAATTAATCACTAGACAGTCATAAGAAGCGATGTGGTTCATTACTGACCTTTGGAGAGGAAAATCTAGCAGTCTTCATCCTGCCTTAGCTGTGTGCCAGAGACCCACAGAGTTGACTCTTGTCTCTGAAATGGTCGAACAAAATGGAGTCAAAGGCGAAAGTCTGCAGATGCTGGGATGCAGTAAAAACACAGAATTGCTGGAGGGACTCAGCAGGTTTTGCAGCGTCCATAGAAGGTAAAGGTACGTGATCGACATTTCAGGCCCCGAGCCCTTCCACAAGGACCAGCAAAATAGTAGGATTCAAAAGCAAATAACGGTGGCCTTCCCTGTAACATCCAAACTGATGAATCAGTCAGAAAAAAGAGTTCTCTTTGAAGGTCTCATTCCCAAATTTGGTGAATATATCAAGTAATCTTAGGTAAAATAATCAGGTTGTGGAAAAGATATGCTTCTGAATAATATGGATAAGTAAGTGCTTGTGATGGTGATGTGGTGTTTGGGGCATTCATTTTGAGAACCTGCATGGTTAGATATTAAATAGAAGAGCTTGTATATTATATGGGAAAAAAAGGAAGTTGTTGGAATAAAATAAATTCAGCTGGTCATCATAATCTAAAATATTTTGTGAATACTTTTGCTTCAGATGTATACAGTAATAATTTATTCAACCACTTTGTATTAATTGAAAGCTCAATAAAAACATAAAACATGTTTTGCACTGTGGACATTTAAGCAAAATATTTTTGCTGCCTTCTGATTATTAAAGGTTGATAAAGCTGATTTAGTGCATGTACTTCCCATCAATTTTTGGGATGTAATTGAGAAAGTCCTGCACAAGAAATGAGGAGAAAAGGGCTGAACAGCTTGTTTCAGCAGAAGCTAGGTGGCATTCTCACTGTTCTGAGGTGATTTTCCTCCCAAATGCATTTTATCCAATAACATATTGAGGCTTTAGGGAGGATTTTACTTTTATTATTTCTATTCATGGCTGTTTTGATGGAAACCAGCATTGCAATAAGTATTCAGAATCGTGCTCTTGTAGTATGACTTTGTAACTGGAGCACGAAATGAACAGCTCACTCCCTGTCTCATTGCATAATCGTGAAATGAAAGAAGTAGCTCAGCAATACATAATGCTGTTCAGATGAACAACTGAATTTTCTGCATTTTCAAATTGTTCCATTTGTGTAGATTACTCTCAGTGGTCACTATCTCACCCCGGGGATATGATGCTCATCAGTAACCAGGTTTGGTTTGTGTACGACAGGAGACCTTTTTTGTATTTCTCATATTTTCTGATGAAGTAGATGTTCAGCCATTGCTAGCCCTCCAACCATTCCCATCAGTTCTCTGCCATATTTATAACCCCATAAACTATTTTCTCTCCCATACCTATCAACCCACTTCTCAATTCTCTCCCACCACCTGCATGAGGTGCAGATCAAAGTGACCACTTCACCTCCCAGTGCAGCTTCGAGATGTGGGAGGAGACTGGAGCACTTGGGGGAAACTAAATGCAGTGCATTCTGCCCTCCCTCGATGTTATGAGTATATCAAATGTTGCTTGGATAAATCATTAAATATATATTTTTTAATATTTGCTTTGACTCTGTCAAGTTAAATTTCTTAAAATAGAATGTCTTTTAGTTGAGGAAAAGGTGCAAATTTCCTCATCCAGGATTCAACTCATGGGCACATGAGGTGAGCTTGTTTAACTTTGAAGGGGTTTGAATTGTTTTTATTTGAAGGTTCAGTAAATGTCAGTATGGGCTGCAAATGTTGGAACCTTCAAACTTAGCCTTCCTCTATCCACATTGCTCAGTCATTCTCTCTCACTCCCACACATACCAACACCACATCGACATTTGGCTGTGCCAAAGGACATTCCATCAGCTTGATGGAGGTTGGCTGTGTTGCTTCCTGGTCATAGCAGAGGCACTAAAGAATCCTTCCTTGGTTGTTTCATCCTCAAATCCATATGTTGGCTGAAACAATTGACTTTATGATTAGAAGACTGATTTAATTAAATGACAGCTGCAGGATCCTGACCTTGCATTTACCCAACCCCCTCTGTAAACTCCTCAAGTTTATGCAAAGAAAATGGTCATCAATTTTTTTTCTTGTGAAAATTGTTGCTCAATTTTTAGTGGAATTAAAAGTCATAAAAATTGAATTTAGTTTGATCTCAATGATTCAAATTCATGTTCTGTCCCTGGAATTTTCCATGATTGCAATGTATATGTTTTTAATGAAGCAGAATTATAGATGTGTTGAAAGAAGATATTTGTACCCAAATGGTTATTGCATATTTTACACAGCAAAGAAAGACAGCGATGAAGTGAACAAAGACTCTAAAAATCCCATTTGCAGGTCAACTTTTTTTACTTTCAGAGTTGTTCTTGAAAATATCATTTTGGATGTTTTTTTCCTGATTATGTGCAGACATTATTGAGGACCCATTATTTAACTGTAGTACATTTACTTTTCTTGCTAAAAGCATCTGAAATCCCTTATTGTATTTTTTTGCTTCGTTATCTCATCCTGACTGCAGCTAATGGTGATGCCCATTGAGGAAGAAGTTTGCGTAAATTGCGATGGCTTTTTGATTTTTATCCAGTCGTGTTCTGGAGAGAACAGAACAGCAAAAAAAAATAGGCTGTTCTTTGGAACAGATCCCACTGAAGACAAGTCTGTTGTTTCAGCCATTTGGCCATTTGTCAGCAATTCTTTCGACTTCTCTCCTGTGCTGTTGCTTGGCAACATGGGCTGGAGCAGTGAAACCATGGCCAAAGCAATTCAGCGAGCAGATTGTTGGGTGATTTATTAGTGAGGCTGTGAGCTGAGTGAGTGAGGCAGCTGAACTGGAGCCTTAAGCAGGAACATGGGGAAACCAATAGCGCTTGGACACTGTTTTGTGGATTGATCTTCCATGTTCAATAATGCTGAGTAAATAATAAAGGCGCAGTGATTATGTGGGGAAAAGTCTAAATTCAAGTGTAATTTGAGGTTATCCTTCGAGTTATGCTGCACATTCAGATCTAATTAACCAAGAAAAGTACAGCAGTGATCCAAAGCAGAGTGTGCTTTGATAGATTAAATATATATGTTTTTATATATTCCATTGAGATTGTGCTGAATTAGTAGGGAGCTTTGCATTTCTAACAATTCATTGCCTCTATTTTTATTTATCAAACCACTTAATATATTTGTGTTGTGGCTAAAACAGCAAACAATGTGCAGCCATCTTATATTCTGCAGTTAAAATATTAACATGCATTCCAAACACTTGGAAAATTTTGCCTTGGCAACAAAAGCAGACAAAACCCTGAAGTAATAACAGAAAATGCTGGAAGCACTCAGCAAGCAATGCAGAATGTCAGAGAGGGAAAAACAGCAGTTATCATTTTGGGTCCAGGTCCCTCTATCTGATGAAAGGTCATGGACCCTGAAACAGAAACTTGGCCTTTTTTCCTTATATTCCAAATTTACAACATCTCCAGTATTTTTTTTTCTTTTGAATGCCTGGTGTTAAAATTACGCATTTATGAAATAATTTACAGACCAGGACATTTTTGGAGCTTAACATAGGAAAATTCAACAAGATATTCACATGCCCTTGTCGCATCTCAAAAATATCAGGAAAAATAGGCTCACATAATTAATTATGTTGAGCTAGAGGAAGATTAAAGCCTTTTTGTTCATAGTGGGATCCCAGAGATGGTTGAAAACTGAATGGATTTTGCTGAACTTGGTCTTGATCTCCTTGCTTTAATGGTGACTTCCAAGCCCACATCAACAATTACCCATCTGTAAAATGAAGTATAAATACATGCTAATTATTTTAGTATTTATTTAAAATGAAATTAACCTCACAAACATTTAAATAAAAATATGATTGACTGTGATTTACTGCAGAAGTAATAGGGGAGATATCTTTGGAAAATGTAAAGGCATATCAATCCTTCTCGTTCTTTGCGGTCTTGTTATTGGAGATATTCAATAATGATTCTTAAAAGCAGCTTGTCCACCTTCGGAGCAACATTTGTTTTACCGTGCAGCTCTGTACTGCAGGTCAGCAGGGTTAAAATTTGTTTTTACCATAACATTGTTGCTTTGGTATGAAATTAAATTTTTTATTTAAAAAAACAAAAACCTATTGTATTCTTTGGCATAATTGGTTTGAAATATAGTTATGCAGTCCAGACAGGAAAATAATTGTGAGCATTTCTTGAAAATCCCATGAATGTTAACCTGAATAATAAATATCCGTACCAATATAATTAAACAAAAAAATAAAGATAAAATATAAAATGTCCAGCAGGTACCAATTAAGCAAATGTTTTATTTTGTTTGTTAATAAACCAACTATCATGTAAAAACTTGTCAGTGCTTCATGCATTGAACCACGTATGAAATGTAGTTCCTATTGTCTGGTGGCACTACAGCAACAAAATCCTGAACCAGCTATTTGCTGAATTATTTTTGACATGCTAAGTATGTATTACTTCTGTTACTGCAGCCTAGTGACAGAAAGCTTTGTTATAATCACACTGAAATTGAATAACCATACCTTACTTATAAAAATACCATATAAATATAATTATGCACACAACGGCTTTTGGTCCTGCACTTGCATTAATAAACTAGTGACCCAAACTTTGCTGAAGCTTCTAACTTTGACAGAATATGTAAGAGAGAAAGCTTGTTATTGCACACTGGAAATGCTTCTGTAACCCAGAGGCAATAGTTTAAATTTCAGCCTCAAATCTACAATTAATAGCTTGTTTTATGATATCTTTGAGATTAGATTTATTCTACCAGGATCTTAATTACAGTGTAATATAGATCTTGCACCATGAATTATATGTTTGTATGCTGGGAGCAAAATTTAGTAATTAGCTGACTGTAAACACAACTCATATTGTACATGTGTTGATGTAGCAACTTTTATGTCAAAAAGAGTCAGTGGTACACAATAATTTCTGAAGTGCAGTTATGTGGTGATGAACATTCGCTCTCCACAGCATGGTCCTGCTCCACACGCCCGTGAGGCAGACATCCAGTTGGTCATGCCCTTGTGCAACATCATAGGCTTAAAAAGGGGCAGGGTAAAAGATATGCTGTCTGAGTTCTTCTGAGAATCATGTTTCTACAATTCTAATAGCTACTGTTGTTGCAATTAAAATTTGAACTGTCTGCAACAATGATTTTATTGTGAAAATGTGAGTGACATTAGACAAGGTATCTTTGAACAATGCTTTTAATTTTCCGTTTTAACAAAAACCTCAAAGCACTTTTCGTTAATTCCGCTGCTGCTCATCTCAAAGGATGAGGTCCTTGGCCTGACTTTTATGATGATGGATATTACGAGGAAACTTGCACTGATGACCAATCTTAAGATGGCCAAAAATGATTCACAGCTGATTTAAAACAAAATTATAAACCGCACAGTTGTTGATGAAAATGCGGTGGCCAACTGGTGCAAAGTAAGATCGCACAAACCACATTGAGATGATGAGGTATTTCCTTTGATGGCAAAGCAAATTAATGATGGTTAAGAAAGAAAGATGGTCCAGAGTGGAAGGAACATTCCCTATCATGGGATTGTTTCATTTTCCTGAGAGCATCCTGGGTTTTTGTCCTCTCATCCAAAATAATGCCCTCCAAAAGTACAATACTTCCTCTGGACTCTGGGTGAGAGTGTTACTGTTAAATTTAATCTATCAAAAGACTTTTAATAGACGTGTGAAAAAAAAACAAATTTGGCCAATGATAAAGCCATGTGGGATTTAAGGGATTTTTGTGGTACTTTTCCTTGTTCTTTCGGGATATTCAACTCAAATCTCAGTTGTAAATGGTTAAACGCTGGGTATTATGAATTGTTTGTACTTCGATGCCTTAAATTTGTCTTGGATCCATCAATGGAGCCACGCTGTCATCTTCTCTGGTGGGACGAATCACTAAATTCTTCAACAGCTTCAGTGTTAATCTTTTGATAATTTCTGGCAATTGGTGACTGATTTTCTTGTCGCCAGCCGATTGACCCCCCCCCCCCCCCATTATTTCACCCATGGGACAAGAAATTCAAACCTGAAGATTAAGTGCAGGGCTTAATCTTCAGGTTTAAATTTCTTGTTGCATTGGGTGAAATAGTGGGGGGGGGGGGGCCTGTTCAGTCTGGGGCCTGTTGCCCAATTCATGCCAAACTCAGGGAGCTGGGCCGCCGGCTGCCCACCTGGTTCCTCAGGTACCAGGCCTTGCCCCCCCCCCCCCCCGCCATGGCGGCGGGCGGGCGGGCGCGGGCGCGCGCGCGGCTGTGCGCTGTGGGGGAAGGCGTGCTCCACGCCAGGATTTCTGTCCGACCGGAGCCGAGAGCGACTCGCGAAGGGATCACATGTAAACCATCCCCTTTGTAGTGTTGGAGCCGAGTGACAAGGTCCTTCTCGCTTGTGTGCTCTCCCTCTGCCACTTACTGACGGCACACTGACATTACCCGAGACAGAAGAGGACTCAAAAGGTCTCCGGCTTGAATTGTTGTCATGGTTTACTGGAGCCCTGCCAAGCCCTGAAGTGCCAGCCTGTGCTGAGGGAGGGAGGGAGGCAGGGAGGCAGGGAGGCCGGGTGCCTCCAGCCCGAGTGTTCAGTGGCTCGGAAAGAAAAGAGGAGCTGTGTGCACTGCAAGTTTCCGCCATCTTCCCCTGCTGAATTGCTGCTTTCTCCCTCGTTGTGGACCAAAGCAGAGGTTTATTTTCCTGTCTCCCCTGCTGATGCCCCTTCTTCTGTCCCCACAGAAACGCTTCATCAAGGGGCTGAGGCAGTACGGCAAGAACTTCTTCAGGATTCGCAAAGAGTTGCTCCCAACTAAGGAGACGGTGAGTGTTCCCCCCCCCTCCCCATTATCTCTCTGTCTTGGCTTCTGGTGCTCTGCTGTTCCATTGGTGACTGTTTCATCTCCCACTGATGTGCTCTCCCAAACTTGTGGCGATTTGAGGGGGTGCAGCTGATTTCAAGTGGCAGCCTGGTTCTCCCTCATCAGGAATGTGTTTCTGGGAGCCCCCCCAAGATCCCCTCTCCCCCCCCCCCCCCCACCTTGCAGGTGCCACTTATCGGAGAGAATTGTTGAAATGTCCCTCCCTGCTCCAGCTGGAAAAAAGATTTCTCTCTCTCTCTCTCTGCTTAAAACTATGGTGCAAAGTACAATATTTCAGCTGCAAGCAGTTTCATTTATTGTGGTTCGTTCTTTCATTTTCCCTTTTTTGGCCTTTGCTTGGGTCGTATTGTGTAAATTTTCCCCCCACCAGAGGCTGGTGCTCAAACGTGACCTTCCCGCAAGCTCATCGGCCACCGCTTCTCTCTCCAATAGGTCCCTTTTCCCTCTCTGTTTTGTTCAGTCTTCAAGCAGTCTCACTGATGGCTCCATGTCACACACGGTCTTAACTTCTGACAAGCCAACCAGCTAATCCTTCGCAGCTTGTGGTGGCTTTGAATGAGCAAAGGATGGGGGGAGCAGTGGCAGGTTAAAGGTCCACACTTCTTGTTTACAGTGTGAAGTAAATCAGGCAGCAAACAAGTGGTAGTTTGCTTTAAGGCAATTATGCCAGCAGAAAGATTCCTGGTGGGTAACATGCATAAACAGGTTTTGTATTCCGCCACCTTTGTTCTCAATTGTGCATGAAATCAAACAAACCCCACTTTTGAACATCTCCCTTCTTGCATTCTGAACTCTGTAAATGTTTTTATGTTCAACGTCATAGGTAACCATTGATTCTCAGATTTTGCATTTTCCATATGTGAAACTTCATAGCACCTCACGGTTCATGCATCTTGGATGGAGTGCTTTCTCTCCGTGCAGGTCATTGAACTCCCCACCATCTTATTTTTAAAATATAACTTGAGCCATTTATTCGGTTAGTTCTGCAGTTAACCCATTAGGTGAAGAATTTCTCCAGGTGAGGTCAAGGGTTAAAATAAAATTGAAGTTTGGAATAAATTTAATGGTCTGATGACTCTTTGTATTCTCTGATTATTGCTTCTGGTCATGTTGTAATTCTTTGTGCAGGGTAACATGGTGATCTATTTACCATTTGTCCTTGACAAGGGAAAATGTCAGGTTGACTTAAATTGTTTAAAATTGCATGATCATCCTTTCATACCCTTTGGCTGAAATTTTTTGTGCATTCCCCTTCCAGCCTGCTGGTGAGCACAATGGGTCATTGGCATTGCGACTGCTCAAAGAACCAAATATATCTGACTTCCAAATGTCAATTCATGCACCAAAACGGTGATTATTTGTTTTCAACTGGTTTGCTCTGTTACTCGTCGCCTTGTCTGTCCTCTCCAGTTCTGCAAGCCTCATCTTTCTGAAGTTTTTTTTCTATTTGGCCAACTATAGCTTCTTGTCTAGTCCTTGGCCTGAAGAACACACATCTGTATGAAAAGTGCCTACTGTTTGTTTTTAACAATTAAGTTATTCTCTGCTTTGTTCAAATCTTGGGTAATAATCCTGGATCGAAACGATAACTTCTGGAAGATAAAAATCATCCAGCTTTTTAAAGTCCAGCCCAAATACAGTGGCTTCATTAACCAGCAGGTTTTTCCTGAGTGAAGCAGATGAAGATGAACAAGGAATAAAGTGGAAGCTGCTGAAATGACTCAATTGGACAGACAGCAATGTGGAAGAGAGAATCGTTTAAGATTTTAGGTCAACGGAACCAGCCTGAAATATTAACCCTGATTCTCTCTCCACAGATGGTTTGCTGAGTATTTCCAGTAGTTTTTCATATTTGCAGCATCAGCAATAATTTACTTTTTTTATGATTTTGTATTAAATTAAAAGGAATGTTCTGGCTGGTAAATATTGCATTGTCACTGTCCTTTGAACTGAATTTAGAACAGGCCTGCCATCAACACACACTTTGAGAACTGCACATGTAACTAACTTGTCCAAAGTTGTTCGTGTTTATGGTAGATGGAGTTAACATACATTCTCTTCAGTTTAATATGACAGCTCCTCCAACCTCCTGGGCTCACTCTTTCTCCCCTCCCCCATCACCCCCATTTATATATATATATATATATATATATATATATATATATATATTTATATATATATTCCTAATTTAGATGTTTAATCATCTCTTCTCCTGGTAGTGGGTAGTTAATTCAATATTTATTAATAAATACCACTAATAATTCAACTTTGAGGTATGGTGGGGGGGGTGGGGGGGGTGGATGGAGTGAATACAAAGGCTTGAAAGCTAGATAGTAAAAAGCTAGTAAAAACAGAGGGTTGTGAGGAGCTTCCTGCCGAATTTAGATTCCAATAAAATGTGTTTTGATGCCCATGAAATATAAGTAGTTTTGATGTTTTGCTGGATTTTTTTTTGCGAGAGAACAGGGATTCCTTACATATATCTTCACTAACAAAACCACTCGTCTAAAAATGTTTTGCAAATGTATGGCAGTCAAGTGGCCTTGTCTTTTGGAAATTGATCATAATTCTTCACCATCTGGGTTCTTCCATAAAATGTGCAGGGCTAAGTGTTATTGGCCAGTACCCACTTAAAATGGGAAACAATGTGTTCGTACACCCAATTCATTAAATGGGGTCGTATTACCTTGCTCTGGGAGGTGCAATCCTTAATCCATGTACCATGAGCTGCAGAGAAATAATATTATACATAATAAACTGTAAAATATTAACATTCAGTTACATGATATTACATATCATATAATTACATGATATTAGATTTATTTTAGAGCAGAGAAAATTGTGCAATGTGAAACTTTCCCTCCCCTCTGCTATGCATTGGCCACTACCCTACACACAGGCTTTTTTCACATTCCCTTCCCACTACAATAATATTCCCTTCTCCACTTCTGAAAACAATGGGCCTGGCACAGAGTGGAATGTACCTTACTGTTCATAGACACAGTTCTATTTCTCAATTGTAGCTCTATCAAATATGCAATTAATGGACTGTGTGTAGACCAAACTCAAAAAGAAAAAAAAATCTAGAAACCCATATGGAAACAGAAAAAGATCATGAAATAAGCAGTGGTGATCTGCCGTATAAATTATCCCATTTAAAAGTAATTATAACTTTTTTTAAATCTATGTTTCTTTGATGGTCACTATTCATGTGGCCACTCTAAAAGAACTTATCAATTATGAAATTTTGTTATTTAGGAGAGGAAAAAATAATCACAAACTTGGAATGGCTGAGTTGTCTTGTGACAAAATTGAGAAGACCAGAGCTGTATCCAGTGGAATAAAGAAGAGTGAGAGGAAATTTGATTGAAAGGTGAAAGATTCTGAATGGTCTTGACAAGGCATTTGTGGAGAGAATCTTGAGCAAGGGAATTTTTAAAAAAAAATTACCAATTTGAGATGGAAATGAGGCAAAATTCTGTCTGTTAGATTATTAAGCATCTTGGAAATTTTAAGTGGGAGCTGGGTCTTAATATCTTTGAATGGTTAGAAGATGAAGAGGACAAGGTCATGATGCAAACCCTCATTTTAAAGTCATGCCCTCCCCCCCCCCCCCCCACCCCCCGCCACCCCCAGCTTTTAATTTTATGTCATTTCTTGATAAATGTTTAAATGCAGCACCACCTCTGGCAGGAGGGTTTATTTACAGTGGAAAAAGCTTGCTTCAGGCATTTGTGACTGTGTTCATTATTATAAATATTTATAGTTGGGAAAATGGTTGTAAAGAGCATAAAGGCACAAATTATATATTTCCATTTATTATAAGGAGCATAATGCCCTACCATTAGCAGTATAAATGGGAGCAGAATTGTCAGCTTTTATACCTGTCGTTACTTCATGAAATGAATAATTAAATTCAGAAAGCTAGAAATTATTGTCCGTGAACCAAAGCTCTACAAGATTGTAAATGTAGAATCAGAAATTCAACTATTTTAACTGTAAAAACTGCTGCGAATATAATGATTTTTTTTTGAATGAGGAGCATCTCAATTTTTAAAACTTTCATTGCTGTTGAGTAACATATTGGCCCTGAGAATTTTTCAGTTGATTCCAGATGCATTCATTTTAAAGTTTGCTATTGCCATTACCACCCTCATAGAAATGCTAATTTCACTCTGAAATGAAGTGTTTAAAATAAAAATTAAGCCCCACTGCTTGCTGGCCATTGGAATATTTCTGTCTATTGACTGCTCACCCGGCTTGACGCTGCTGTTGCTGGGATCAGCTGGTTACCTGTAGAAGTCTCCTGGGTGCTACACGTCAGCAACGTCCTCTTGAAGGTATCTGGGCAGATTTTTTCAAGATCAGCGGTGAGTACTCGGTCAATGATTGGAAATTGTGGAGCAAGATGTTCAATGCAGTGGAAAAACCTCAGTTTTGTTTTAATCCACGAGCAGTGTCACAGTTGAAGTGATGAGCATTCAGGTCCATTTTGTTCCCATGGCAGATAACTCTTTTTCCCTCTGAGTACTGCATTGCTTTAACATTGATATGAAAAACATTTATTTTAATGTCTGTTGCTGTAAACCTCAATGCTTAACAAGGTCGATACATGGACATCTACACTAAATTGTAATTCAATAGTTTCCATCAGGTACAACGGTGTAATTTCAGTTCTGGTTTTCTGAGCTTGATTGACTGTTCGTTAATTTCCTCTCGCAACAGATGAAATTTGTTTCATCGTGTAACTTCTAAGTTTTCTCATAAATATCATAGTCCCATTAATGTTTGAGCTTGAGACAGAGCTTTTTTTTTTGTTGCTTTTATTTGCAACAGCCTAATGATAATGCCATGGATAAACTGGGAAAAAGCTTGAAAATCGAAGAGCATTATCCCAGGTCGTTCCTGCGGATCATTAGTTGATGTTGTGAAAACTACACAGACGCAGACAAATAAAAGGAATGACCAACTTCCCGTTTCCTGACTTTTTTGTGTCGTCATCATTTGAAAGAACCACCTGGTAATTCTAAAAGTAGGGCACAGTAATTGTTGAAGTGACATTGTCTGTCACTACCCAAGATCTGGTTAGGTCAAGTAGAAAACTGAAAGGACAAAAAAGACATTTTCCTCTTTCATCTAATGCTGCACAAAATAGAATTTTTATTGTGTCATATGCTATGGTTAACAAGGCTGAGGGTTGATTTTGTTCCATCTCCATTAAATCCTCTTCTATTACTGGGTTTTCATTGTCTCTTCATTCCATCTATGACTTTATAACTCTCATATTTCTTTTCATTTATTAAAGTTTACAAAAAAAATCTATCAAAAATTAGCTTTTAATATATTCCAGTAATTATAAAAATATTAACTGTTTCAGAAAAAAACAGCTGAATTTTTCTTGGGTTTGTGTGCCCGCCTGTCCAGAGATGTTAAATCCACACATCTCATTTTAAATAAAGTTTTGGTTTTTACAAGACTAATGAACACATTTTGCTCATTTCAGTTCCTTATTTGTTAATTGAATATTTTTAAATTTTACACATACATTTTCAAGGATTTTAGTCAGTTTATGATTGAAAGCTTCAGTAGTTGAGTCAATCTGATACAATAGACCAGAGATATATTTTCAGCCATCAAGACTAAAAGAGACAGCCTCAATCCCAAAAGGGAGTAAAGGAACCAGATGTGTTCACGGTGGTTTTAGAAATTGTTTGTGCAAAGAGATCAAAACTGGTAATGTCGCAAAACTGTTTTTATAAAACAAATGATGACCATCCACAACTGTGGAATAAATTTGTAGGTCAACCAACCATTCATATGTGATTCATTATCATTGTCAGCCTATAATTACTCGTAACAACGGTGTTCGTTCCATCTTCCACCTTTCATGTTCTCCTATATCAGGATTTGTGTCTAAAATGTCATTCTATTACATTTCAAACGTGGCAGCTTGAGGACAGTGAGGGATTAAACCATTTAAATCATCTTCATCCATGTTTACATATTTTCTACTGTTTTGCTGGTCAGAGAGTTGCATTTTTGGCATGATCAGGTTTTCCATGTTGCTGAATGTTGACCAGCATATTAATTCTTCTCATTTTCCCTCAGTTCTGGTTTTACTTCACATTTGGTGAAGAGAGAGTTTGCTTTCTCCCTTCAGCACCCCTTCAGCCATACAACAGCAGGTTGGATGATGAACTTGAGTTAGAATGTATAAGAATATAGTTTAAGGCATTTGTTCATGGAAATATGTAATCCTTTTGTTGCATTTGATCACTGGGTTTGCTTAAACATTTATTCTTTACATGCTTTAATCATTTGGAGAATATTTAAGTCAAAGTATATTTTAAACATAACAACAAAGTACAGGCCTTTCGGCCAACAATGTTGTGCCAAGCGATAGAAACCTACTCAACAAAGGAAACCTTCCTTTCCTTCTTGTATCTATGTGACAGATATTTCTTATATTTCCTATTTCCATAAATTGGAAACTTAAATTGCTTCTGTGCATGGACTATCAGCCCTTCAGAATTGGTTCTGATTGTCGTTATTTCAATGTTAATAACATAGTCAAGTGGCTGATGAAGATTAGTTGCTGCAAGGTGTAAAAGAATATTGAACAGGAAGATGCATGCTCCACTCAGCCATCTGACGAAAGTTGCTGACCTGACCTAGTTCCATCTGCCTGCATTGGGTCCATATTCCTCTTAACCAGCCTTTCTCAACAGGGGCCCATCCTGGAGGCAACAGCACATTTAAGAGTGGGTCACGGACTGAAATCATAATATGTTTTTAATGTAGTGGGTAGGAGAGAAGTACGGAAGGAACCAACTCAACAACTGCTTCACAGGGAAGGGGGCCCATAAACTTTGAACAGTCCTGAGGGTGAGAATGGCTGCTCTTAACCTTTGTGATCCATGTTCCTGTCCAAATCACTTTTATTTGTAATTGTACCCACCTCTACCAGTTCATCTGGCAGCTTGTTCTAAATCACCCACTGTATCAAAAACTTGCCCCTCAAGTCCCTTTTAAATCTTGTTCCTTGCATCTTAAATCTTACCTGGGGAATAAAGCTGTGACCATTTACCTTATTCATGACCTTCATGAGTTTATTGTTCAGACATCATGTTAAACTTCACTCTCAAGTGTACGTCTAGAATCCATTGTTCTATCTTGCAACAGAGTAATTGTCCTTACTCCGTTTGGAGCCAGCATTTACCTCTTCAATGGTACAGCTGAGGCAGATTATTGTTTCTGGGAGCTCGGAGCAATACTTCACAAGTATCGTACTGCTTGCACGTGTCTTGAGGGGCTCTGAGATTGGGGAAGGTACAACAGAAATACAAGTCCTCTGTTTTATTTATATTAACCCGCCAGCATTCTGGTTGTCATTATGTCCATCTATAAATTTTACCGATTCCGGGCATTTAAACCCAATTACTCCCAAATTAAACTGCAACCCCATACGTTTTGGTTGATGGGGGAAACCCACACAAGTCACTGGAGGAATGTACAAACTCCTGATACACCACACCGAATTCCAACCTGGGACACTGGCGCTGTATATTGACACTGCTGAATAAGGGTCTAGATTGACTCTCCCATCATATTTTAGAAATGCAGAGGCAAAGTCAACATTCTTCATTGCAAGCCCTGCCAGTCCATGGAGTCCATAGCCCAGGGGCACGAGTAGGAATGGACTCTAGCTGGAAGGAGTCTGGTTTTATCGTAGAAGGGGGCTTTGCATTCCCAGGAATTCAAGGTAGATTTGACACCAGCATGGATGACCTGTGATCAGTTTGAAGGGTTGGATGGCTGATTGTGGCCGATTCATGCTCTTCGTTTCTTGTGCTCTTGTATATTTAACTTGCTCTATAAAATTATTTCATCAAGGAACAGTCAGCAGTGTGTTAATTTAGTTCAGTTAATTTCATTGCTCCGATACTGGAGTTTTTGCCAGAATGATACTGGCTTGAAAATGAGTGAATGTCTCTCTCTCCTGGCTGCCACGAGCGAAACCAGCATCGAACCCTAACCTTAATGCGGACCACGATATTTCAATTAGCTCCACTTTAACCTTGAAGCTTGAAGATCATCAGGAAAGTTGTAGTAAAGCAGATTTGTTTGATGACAATCCCCCACCACCCCCCGCTCAAACATCTAGGAATAGTTTTTGATCAGCTTTATTTGTATTAAATATAAAATAAATTCTGTGTTGTTTATTTACCATTTGAAATCTTGATTCTGAATTACTTGCTGCACAAACATTGGTTTCTCACATTTTAAACAGCTAATATTGTCTTTAGGCACACCTTTAATGAGGAAGTTTTATTTAAAAAAAACTTTGCCTGCTAGTTAAAGTTACATAACATTGATGACATGTAAAATGTAAACATTGTGGGCCAACCAACAGGTTGCAAAGCTTTCAGAGTGGAACCTTTGTATAATCATGTGTACTATTATGTGGAAAGAATGATGTTCACAAGATATCAGAGCTGGAAATTTCATTGGAAATGTTAGGCTTTTATTTATGACACAAAGTTATCAACAGCCCTACAGTTTTACCAGGCTTTTGTGCTGCTAATTCCTGGAAGATTTAGAAATTAATTTTGGCATCTTCAAAAAAAAAGAAAGCAGCAGGTCACCTAGATTATTTAATGTTACATCCTGAGTGATAAGTTATCAGATAATTTTGGTTGCTTGCTGTGAATCAAATTGCAATATCTCCTCATATTTGTATCTGTCACATCAATAGAAATTTCTGCTAGGAAATCGGCAACTACATTTCAGCTTCATAAATCAAACTCAACTCCAAAATTAAACAACTTAAGTCATCTATTCCAGATCATTTATATAACCTTGAAGAAAAGTTCAGGCCCAAAATGTTGGTTATGTACCTTTATCCTTGCTTCATAAAGAGTGCTATGTGACCTGCTGAATTTCTCCAGCATTATGTTTATACTTCAGTCACTGCATCTGCGGACTTCAATGTTTCGCAGGTTATTTATAAATTGGTACTATGGATAAGTGTGATACAATGCACTTTGGAAGCTCAAGCTTGAAGGCAGAGTATATGGTTAATGGTAGGATACTTGACAATGTGAAAAAACAGGGACCTTGGGGTTCAAATCCATAGATCTTTCAAGGTTGTCATGCAGGTTGATAGGAGAGTTAAGAAGGCCAATGGAATGCTGACCTTCATTTGTCTTGAGATTGAGTTCAGGAGTTGTGAGGTAATGTTGTAGCTCTGGTGAGACCATACTTAGATTATTGTGTTCATTTCTGGTCACCTCATTACAGGAAAGATGTGGAAACTAGAGAGTGTGCAGAAGAGATTGATCAGGATGTTGACTGGATTTGAAAATATATCTTATGAGGCAAGGTTAGCCAAGCTGCTGAGGCTTTTCTCTTTGGAGAAAAGAAGGAAGAAAGATAACTTAATAGTGGTCGACAAGATTATGAAGGGCATAGATAGCCAGCATCTTTTTTTCCCAGGTCAAGAATAGCAAACATCAGCAGACATCTGTACAAAGAGAAGGGAGGAAGGTTTAGGGGAGATATCGAGTAATTTTTTTACATAGAGAGTTGTGGGTGCCTAAAATGAATTGGTGGAGGCTGGAACACTACGGCATGAATTGGTGGAGGCTGGAACACTACGGCATGAATTGGTGGAGGCTGGAACACTACGGCATGAATTGGTGGACGCTGGAACACTACGGCATGAATTGGTGGAGGCTGGAACACTTAGGCATGAATTGGTGGAGGCTGGAACACTACGGCATGAATTGGTGGAGGCTGGAACATTACGGCATGAATTGGTGGAGGCTGGAACACTACGGCATGAATTGGTGGAGGCTGGAACACTACGGCATGAATTGGTGGAGGCTGGAACACTACGGCATGAATTGGTGGAGGCTGGAACACTACGGCATGAATTGGTGGAGGCTGGAACACTACGGCATGAATTGGTGGAGGCTGGAACACTACGGCATGAATTGGTGGAGGCTGGAACACTACGGCATGAATTGGTGGAGGCTGGAACACTACGGCATGAATTGGTGGAGGCTGGAACACTACGGCATGAATTGGTGGAGGCTGGAACACTACGGCATGAATTGGTGGAGGCTGGAACACTACGGCATGAATTGGTGGAGGCTGGAACACTACGGCATGAATTGGTGGAGGCTGGAACACTACGGCATGAATTGGTGGAGGCTGGAACACTACGGCATGAATTGGTGGAGGCTGGAACCCTACGGCATGAATTGGTGGAGGCTGGAACCCTACGGCATGAATTGGTGGAGGCTGGAACACTACGGCATGAATTGGTGGAGGCTGGAACACTACGGCATGAATTGGTGGAGGATGGAATACTAGGGCATGAATTGGAGGATGGAATACTAGGGCATGAATTGGTGGAGGATGGAACACTAGGGCATGAATTGGTGGAGGCTGGAATACTAGGGTATGAATTGGTGGAGGCTGGAACACCAGGGCATGAATTGGTGGAGGATAGAACACCAGGGCATGAATTGGTGGAGGATGGAACACTAGGGCATGAATTGGTGGAGGCTGGAATACTAGGGTATGAATTGGTGGAGGCTGGAACACCAGGGCATGAATTAGTGGAGGCTGGAACACCAGGGCATGAATTAGTGGAGGATGGAACACCAGGGCATGAATTGGTGGAGGATGGAACACTAGGGCATGAATTGGTGGAGGCTGGAATACTAGGGTATGAATTGGTGAAGGCTGGAACACCAGGGCATGAATTGGTGGAGGATGGAATACTAGGGTATGAATTGGTGGAGGCTGGAATACTAGGGTATGAATTGGTGGAGGCTGGAACACCAGGGCATGAATTGGTGGAGGATGGAATACTAAGAGATTCCTTGGCACATGAATGAAAGAAAAATGGAGGGTTATGAGGTAGGGAGGGTTTTGTTTTTTTAAATTATGTGCAGTATATATATGTTGGCACAATATCGTCAGCCGACGGGTTTGTACTTTGGTATAATGTTCGATGTTTTACAGTAAAATGTTCAATTGGTGATCTTCTAAAGTAGGAAGGCAGGGGAGATGCAGAGGAAATAGTTTATGTATTTGGACTTTCAAAGGGCCTTTGACAAGGTGCCGCACATAAGGCTCCTAAACAAGATGAGAACCCATGGAATTACAGGAAAGGTGCTGGCATCACGAGAGGATTGGCTGGTAGAGTAGGAATTGTTGGATCTGTTCTAGTTGGTTACTGGTGGTGTTCTGCAGGGGTGTGTGTTGGGGGTAGCTTTTTATGCTGTATGATATGCAAATGACTTGGATAATGGGATAGGTGGTTTTGTGTCAAAATTTGCAGATGATGCCAAAATAGCTGGTCGGGGAAGTGGTACTGAGGGGACCAAAAGGCTGCAGAGACTTCAGTACGATTAGGAAAATGGACAGAGAGGTGGCAGGTGAAGTACAACATTGAAAGGTGGATGGTCACCCACTATGGGAGAAGAAATAGACAGGTAGACGATTATTTAGATGGGGAACATTTTCAATATTTTGTTTTCAATATTAAATAGAAATTCTAGGGCATTTTAATACATTTAGGTTCACTTTAGATCATTGGAATCCTTTCTATTGTCGAGACGACACAAAATAATGAGTGATTGCATTGAGAACTGTACAAATAGACCTTATCCTGAAAGGACTTTCTTTATGAACCAAAGCAGCGAAACCTTGTCCACGAGTAAACAAAGATGCACACAGAGTTCCAGAGCAAAGTATGTTTCAATTAGACTTGGAGAAAGTGTGTTGTGAAATCATGGGCAAAATTTTATTCTATCAAGGAATTTCCAGCATATATTTTGTTTGACTAAATTACAGAAACAGTTTTGGATTTTTTAAAGCATTTGCATTTATAAATCTTGCTTCGAAGGGAAGAATGTTATGCCCAGGTCAATATTTATTCCCTCTCAACAATCCACAAACGGTGCTGGTCAGACCTGTGTCGGGACAGCATGACAGATGTTATTAATGTCAGGTACAGGTTGGTGCAATACAATTTCTTGCATCAACAGTATCTCACACCACAAAAATTACATAAATCTAAATCATAAATTTCAGAAATGTGCTTAAGGTGTGGAGATTGAAACCTTTATCCATTCACCCTGGCTGTGTACAAAGGTGAAATTCTTCTGGCAGGATCTTGGAGACATCCTGAAAAAACATTACAAAAGTGGATTTAACATAGGATCCGGAATTGTACCTTCTGGGAAATAATATGGACGTGTGATTTAAACTGTCCAAGACCAAATTCAGTTTGTGAAGGTGGCCAGGAAATGTAGAGCGGTCACGTAGAAGTCCAACTCCCAACTAAATATAACATGATGGAATTCGGAAATAGAGAGTTGTATTCCCCTGGAGAAAACCATGTACAATTTAAGGAGGAAATATGGCGCATTCGTTAGAGTGTGGCAACCTTATCTGAAGCATATTATTTCACCCTATCGGAATAGAGGAAATGAAGTAGCCCATCCCAGCAAGGAAATGATTGGGATGAAAGACGCAGATGCAGTGCAGACGACATGCTTTTGTATTTTTGTCCCTTATCCCTTTTTATTTAAGTATCTGGAGTTTTGTTTCATTTTTTTTCCCTTTAGTTTTTCGGAAGGGTAATTGACCTCACCGGGATTTATGTTTTTTGTAGTTGTAGGTTTTACATAACTTTATTCTTGGTTATATTGGCGGTGGGGGGTGGGGGGGGGGGGGTAATGGACTCTGTAAGTTAATGCATAACTGTTGAAAGAAAGTGTATTGTTGTTTGAATTTTTATGAGTTTTGAATCCAAAAATAAAATATTTTTAAAAAAAATTATTTCCCCTACTCAGTAACTCGAGAACAGTCTGCCCAGAATTATTTTTCTATTTTGTAAACCGGGTCCCACTTTTTCTGTCTTCTAACCATGATTTTCCAAAGAAATGGGAATGATCTGAGGCAGTCTGTGAAGTAAAAGTAATGAGTGCCTGGAAAAACTGATCAGGTTAGGTGGTATCCATTGGTAAAATGTTTCAGGTTGGGACCCTTTATTACAGTCCAGTGTTGGTTTTGATAAATATTCCCGACCCGAAATGTTGACAAACCATTTCTACCCATGAATGCTGCCTGATCCAATGGGTCCTTCCACCTTCTCGTAATAAAAAAAATAAAGACAGGAAGATCAATCCTTTGGCATTGACATGTTCCAAATAGAAAACAAAGGCATGAAACTGAAAATGAAACAAAATGCATATTTGCTCAAGATTTCAGCATCTGCAGTTTTTCTGTGAAATAAGACTGTGCAAGGAAAGCCCTTCTATCTCAACAGTGTTGAAAGATGCTTTTTAATTGTGGTGCAGGTATTCTGAGGATGATGGGGAAAAGTTTTTGTTTAAAAATAAGATGTTTCTCAGCTTTCAAACAGGTAGTGATAAAGAGCCACTTGGAGCACTAATTATACTGCAAAGTGACTTAAATGAACCTTTAGATTTGTTGTCATGGAACAAAAAATAGGAGTAAGGAGTTTGCACGTTCTTCCTGTGGCTCCCACCCTTCAGAACATATCGGGGTTAGAGATTAATTGGGCAGCATGAGGTCGTGGGCTGGAATGGCTGTAAAAAAATGTAGATTGGGATATTCTGCACTAAATGCAATAGGTCTGGTCTCATCACAGTTTTTAATATTAAGGGTGTGTTTGTTGTCATCAGGCTCTGACTGAAATGCAAAATGAGGAGGACACAATCAGCAAGTTGATTGACAGACTTTTGTTAATGTTGGGTCTATTATTGTCCTATGCGATCAAACTGGCCGATCCCACCTTTCATCGCTATATTTTGGGTTCTTATCTCCTCCCATCAAGCATATTTTGCTTTTTGTGGTTTGTGGTCCAAGCAATTGCTGAGGTTACATTATCTCGAGCTGTGACTTCAGTATTATAGTATGTGCAACAGCAGTGATGTTTGAAATGGCATCTGAAGAGATGTTGTTTGCCAACATTGCTAAAGGCGATGTCACAGATCCTGCCTGCAAACGAATCTCTGTCAAAAGGTAAAGCTGACAGCATTAAAAATCTATTGTAAAACTATGGGCCAGCTGAATTCTCACGAGTTAATGTGCCTCAGTAATTCATCTTCTGCATTGCCTGGCCTGTGTGGATTTTCTAAAATCGAGACTAGATTATTCCGAAATGCCAATTTTAGATGTGCTTTTATGCTAATTGAGATGAGAGAGTATCGTTCTCCCGTATGTGCCACTTGTTTCAAGGTTGCCATGGCTGCTGTGAAATCTTGCGTTCAAAATGAACGAGACAAATTCCGCAGAGCTATCAGACTTGATGTATTCTTTAACTGCTGCCATTAGAAATTTATAAAGTACAAATCATAAATAGATCTCCCAACAGTATTTCTGAACCAAATGAAATGCTTGATTACATATTGGTATGTCTGAGCACAATATTTTTTTAAAAACAAAAAAATTAAGGTCAGAAAAACCACAGCATTTGACTGCAGGAAATTGGTTTTCAGTCATTTTGTTTTGGTACAGAGTGGCGGGAAATTATGATTCTATGGCTCCATAACTAATGTATCCACTTCTTTTAATATCCTGGGAAAGTGTTTATCCTCATTATTATATTTGCCTATTATTTCTCCATATTTAGTTTCTCCCTTGAACATAAGTGGGATGTTTATATGATCGTCTATCATGTAAACTGATAGAGTTATCTGCTTAATTTCTCTCCCTTTGTCCTCGTGTTATTTTGCCATCTTCCTTCACACTGGGGTCACTTGGACCACTTTATTCCTTTTAATTTACTTGAAGAAACTCTCTTTGTGTCTTTTATGTTCCTCAAATTACTTTTTAACTGTTGCACAGTTCAGTAACAAGAATCCTGCAGCCATCTCCCTCTCAAATGGAATGACAAACAATATTTCATTATTGTACCTGAGCAATGTCCGCTATGGTCCATGACACAGAACATTACAATACAGAAAACTGGCCCTTTGGCCCTTCTCATCTATGCCGAACTGTTATTCTGCCTCGTCTCAATGACCTGTACCTAGTTCATATCACTCCAAATCCCTCTTATCCATTTACGTCCAAATTTTTCTAAAACGTTAAAAGTGAACCTGCATTGACCACCTCAGCTGGTAGCTGGTAGCTCGTTCCACAGTCCCACCAAATCAAGCCAATTTATTGTCATTTGATTGCACAAGTTATTCTGGCTATCCATCCCAGTCAGTTTGTGGGGTTTGATATGCTCCTAGAACGCTTCCACCAGCGTTGTCTCCGCTCCATCCTCAACATTCATTGGAGCGACTTCATCCCTAACAACGAAGTACTTGAGATGGCAGAGGCCGACAGCATCGAATCCACGCTGTTGAAGATCCAACTGCGCTGGGTAGGTCACGTCTCCAGAATGGAGGACCATCGCCTCCCCAAGATCGTGCTATATGGCGAGCTCTCCACTGGCCATCGTGTCAGAGGTGCACCAAAGAAGAGGTACAAGGACTGCCTAAAGAAATCTCTTGGTGCCTGCCACATTGACCACCGCCAGTGGGCTGATATCGCCTCAAACCGTGCATCTTGGCGCCTCACAATTCAACGGGCAGCAACCTCCTTTGAAGAAGACCGCAGAGCCCACCTCACTGACAAAAGACAAAGGAGGAAAAACCCAACCCCAACCAACCAATTTTCCGCTGCAACCGTGTCTGCCTGTCCCGCATCGGACTTGTCAGCCACAAACGAGCCTGCAGTGACGTGGACATTTACCCCTCCATAAATCTTCGTCCGCGAAGCCAAGCCAAAGAAATGAAGACCCTACTCCTCAGGAGTGCGTGAATGGTTTTGGGTGAATAGGGGTTGCACAGGTACAGACCCACCCTCTTGATATCCCCTCCCGGATTCAGTGCCATGGTGAGATCTAAGACGGCTGGGGGAAGTTCTGTGGCAGTGAGTGGCCAGACCAAGCTTTGATGCAAGGGATGCCCTTACCACACCTCAAGGCACGTGTTTGCTAGATGACCATTGACCCTACAAGTGGGTTCATCTGCTCTTTGACAGGTCTTGTTTTTCATCCTGCAGGGTGTCCAGCCACCCACTGCACCAGGCAAACCTGGTGGGGGAGCCAGTTTAGTTGCCTACCACTTGACCATGTGACAGATAATACTGAGTTACATCGTACCAGTAGCACTCAGATGAGTGACCTGACCTTGGACAAGTCCTTAGTGCAAAACATGCAGACACACAACCGGACATAACACACATACAGATAAATAATGCACACACACAACAAATATAGATATATATATTTTAAAAATATATTGTTTGATAAAAATGAGAGACGAGGATGGTTAGTGTGAACAGCTCCTTTGGTTGTTCAGCCTTCTCACTGCCTGCGGGAAGAAGCTGTTTCTCATCCTTGTGGTGTTGGCACTGATACTCCTGTATCTCTTCCCCAATGGGAACAGCTGAAAAATGCTGTGTGTGGGGTGAAAGGGGGTTCTCAATGATCTTGAATGCCCTCTTCAGACAAACCACTCTCTGAAGAAATTCCCCTAAATCTTCACCCATGTCCTTTGTTTCACCTAACCTCAGTGGAAAAAGTCTATTTGTATTTACGCTGTCTATACCCATCGAAATTTTGTATTCCTTTATCAAATCTCTCTCATCCTTCTATGCTCCAGGATTAAAGTCCAACCTGTTTAACCTTTCCCTATAACTCAGTTCCTCAAATTCTGGCAACATCCAAGTAAACCTTCTCTGCACTCTTTCAATGTTATTGATATCTATGGACATAAATTAATGCTTTAATTTAAATGTGCATAGATGCTCTATTTTTATCTGAAGACATTGAAATGTGTCAGCTGTGCAAATGTATTGTCCACATGACTTAAGGATACTGACCATTTTACATAGTGAAGCAATAATCTGAAGAGGGTTTAAGTTTCCAGGTAGCTTTTCAAAAGGGATTATTGCCACAGAATGAAATGTGCAGAGGGTGACAGATAATTGTCCCTTTTTCATCTTCAGACCAGTTTTCACTGTACAAACTAGGTCTGACCAACAAGAACCCGTGCACGCACCCTGCAAGATCAGGAGCATGGTTTGCCTGTTTTTGAAGGCTGGTATTTAAGGAATTCGATGGTGTCTCCTGAAACCAGTGAGCCAATCATCACATTTTGCTGAACCCCTTGTCTGGGCAAACTGCTGGTCTTGCTTTGCTGTTGCCCAGAGAGAGAAGAATGAGCAGTCAGCTTGACACAGGACTAAAGAAATCTGTTTTGAATTCAAGTACCTGGAATCTGTTTTTATTCTATTTTGAGTTTCATGCCTTTGTTTTCCATTTGTATTTGGAACATGCCAATCCCAAAGGAGCGCTTGATTGATTTGCCTGTCTTTAGCTTCTGTATTACTGTCGTTGGGTGAAAGCTAAAGGGAGCTTGAGAACTCAATACATTTAAAGATGGTCCTTGTCTCTGCTATCAGCCTTTTGTGATAGCATAAAGATAAAGATTGCTAACTTTTTCCTCATGCTGAAGGTATCAACATGGCCAAGCATGTAAGTCTCTTTTCCACTGGTTAAAACCTTCCCAGATCTGGTATAATAAAACTGTCACGTGTAAATTATTCTGAGACTGATTACAGCAAGCACTGAAATTATTGCCAGTGCAATAAGACTGAGCTGAAACCTTTCTGTTAACCTTTGTTGCACTTCATCTACTGGTTGTCCTTGTGTTTCCAGTAAGTGGTTTCTTCCAGCAAAGAGGCAAAGTGCCAAGCTTCAGCTCACAATGCCATCAAAAATCGAGGACTTGCTCTGGGAAAGCATTCAGAATGGCACCTTGTATTCTAGCAGTTGACTTGTGTTCCTTTTGTTTTGTTCCTCCTCGTCTGCTTTTATTTACTTTGAGGTTGACTGAATTTACTGAAATGCAATTTGTGGGATCTTTTTAAGAACAGGGAGACCTCAAGGTCGCCTTCCAAAACACATACGTTTGCTCTGACTTAATCTCAACCTTGGCTACTGGTTGTTCAAAACACTTACTCTGATTGCTGGCAGCACCCATCATAACTGTTCTGCTGGCATCTTCTTTATTCTGTTAATCATATTCGATATTAGAATTATCGATCACCAAATGGTGGCAGCTTTTTCTGCATTTCTTTGAGCAATTTTGAAGAAACAACTATTTAATATTTTTTTCTTTTCAATTTTCATCCTCAAGACTAACTTGAATTTTGTTCACATTTTTTGCCAATTTTCCCGTTAATCAGGATGATTCATTGTGGCTGGGAAATGAGCCATTTTCCATTTACTGTATCATCTTCCAATACAACAGGGTAAGTTTAGTGCAGTGAATATGGGTCAGATTAAAGTTTTCCCCGTCCCAGAGTGGAGAAAATTCCATTTAAACCACTGTGATATTTTCCCTTTCAGTTTACCAAAAAGTTGCCACTCTGCCTGAGATAGTTTAAAGATTATAATTTAAATATATCTGTTAATTTTATTACCACATGATAGTTTGTCATGTTGCACACCACAAAATCAGGGGGTATTTGAGAAAAATCAGTGTTATAATTTTGTTTCTTCACACTAAAGTTGTGAAGTATGGCAGCCATGCAAAGCATCTAAAAACTAGATATCGCAAACCCAACCCCAAAATCAAACGAGAGTACTGCAAATGTGAAAACCACTCACAGGTCACTCACGGACTAAATCAAGTATTTTTTACTTTTCCCTTCCCATCAGAAATTTTATTCGTTTAGTTTCATTTTGTGTTACCCGTTGTGATTTCATTCTTCTATTGTTGTTGCAGTCACACAAGAGGTGGGCTTGTATGCAGAATTTTGGAAGGAAACTGGATTGGAATTGGTGTTGGATTGTGCAGACACAATGTTATTTCTGTTGATGATGTATGGCATTCATTATTGTCCCTAAAGCTCAGGCCATGAGCATTTTCTTTGTGGATTCAGAAAAAGCCGACCCATTGAGTCCTAGATCTGAATCGATTTGATGTCAGAAAATGTTTATCTATTTCTTCTCTGTTCCTCCTCCATCCAACCCACCTATTTAGGTTTCCAAAAGATCCTTCCTTAAACCTGTGAGCTCACTATCACTTACAAATAAACCATGGATTTAATGGAATTAAAATTAATTTTATGATTGAAATGAAATTAATGAACTCATGAAATTCGTTTAACAAATTCAGCCAATATTGCTGAAGAAAATAAGGGACTAATTAAGAACGTATCTGGAAACTGCCTTTGCAACTATCATGTGGGTAATAAATAGCCCCAGCCACGCGCAATTCCTGGTAACCTGCGTTAATTTATAATGATGGCATAAAAGTCATGATGCTATCGAGCATTGACATGTATATCTTTCATACCGAAATGCTGGAAGAACTCCCTCTTGTGACTCCCTTGTCCACTCCTCCCTCCCCACTAATTGTCCCCTCGGTATCTAATCCTGTGACCGCAGGAGATGCTCCACTTGTGCCCATAACTCCTCCCTCACCACCATTTTGCCCCCAAGCAATCCTTCCAAGTGAAGCATCATTTCACTTGTGAATCTGCAGGGGTCATCTACTGCATCTGGTGTGCCCGTTGTAGTCTCCTTGACTTGGGAGAGACCGGATGGAGATTGGGGGATCGCTTTGTTAAGCACCTTGGCTCTGTCCGCTGCAATAGCAGGGATCTCCCAGTGATCATTCTCCATCCCATTCCCTTGCTGATATGTCCTTTCATGGTCTCATGCACTGCCAGGCTGAGACCACCCGCAAATTGGAGGAACAACACCTCATCTTTCGACTGGGCACCCTCAAACCGGATGGCATTAATATCAACTTCTCTGGCTTTCATTAAACCCCTCCCCTTCTTTCCCATCACCTTCCCCCAGCACTGTCTCTCTCCCTTCCCTGTCTCCTTTCACACAGACATGATCAATCCTCACCTCTCCCCTTATCAGATTCAATTAACACCTTTTGTTGGTCTGGGCCCTTCCGCCAGCCAACACTGTCTGAATTCTGAGACTTCAATGCTCTTGGCCTATTCTGCTAATTCTTTGAAGAAGGGCTCAGGCCCGAAACCTAGGCAATCTATCTTTGCTTTTTTATGGACTTTGAAAGACCGGCTGAGTTCCTCCAGCATTTTGGGGTGTTTTTACTACAATCACAGTGTCTGCAGACTTTTGTGTTTCACTCCATATCTTTCATGGCTAGTAATTATTTGAAATAACTGCAGAAGGCATCAAGAAGTGGAAGTCTGGTATATTTCCTTAATAGTTGTATTTATTGGGCTCAATGATAGCTTGTAATGTAATCTAGCCCCAGTTACTATATTTATCCCAGTAATGCATATCTGACTTCCTTTTCTCCTAACTATAATCATGATTAGGTTTCTTGTGTCATGTGTGTTCAAGTTTCTGAAGTGAGACTAAAACTGGGGAGCATTCGGTCCTCAACTCATTCAACAAAATGACATTAGCCTTGTTTGCGCCTTCATTTCCTCAGTGACAATACCAATTACAATTCTGATGTTCTTCATAAACAAAGGCTAGCTTTGGAAAATCCTGAGAATGTGCAAGTTACAAATGTTTTTTTAAATCTGTAATTTTTTAAATCTCCATTTTTGGTGTACCTTCTTTATTTCTTATCTCCCAGCCCAAAATTGGCAATTTCTTTCATACTAAAATATGGAAAAATTCTCTTGTTTTTTTTTCCAGTGTTCATTTAAGTTGTTGCTTCCATTGACTCCCACATTTGTATTGTCTGGTTTCTCTGCACCCCACTCCTGCGTTGACGTGCATGGCCATGGCCTCGTGCGATGCCAAACCAGGGCCACCCATAAGTTAGTGGAGCAACATGGAATATTCCGTCTGGGCACCCTCCAACTGGGTGACTATAACATGGACTTCTCAGATTTCTGTTCACCTACTCTCCATTCCCCCTTTCTTCCCCATCCTTCTGTCTCCTTTCTACCTGCTCTTCACCTCTTGCCTCTCCATTCACAAAGCCATCCCCCTCCCTCTGTTTGCTGTTGTGCCCTCCCTCCCTTTTCTACCTCTTGCCTGTGGGCCTATGCTCCTTCCCCCCCCCCCCCCCCCCCCACCATTTTATTCAGGTGCTTGCCTACATTGGCTCACACCTTGGTGAAGGTCTCACACCTGAAATGTTGATTCTGTATCTTTATCTTTCCTTCAAAAAAGACAATGTTTGACCTGCTGAGTTTCTCCAGTATGATGTGTTTGCTTCAACCATGGTGTCTGCAGACTTTCGTGTCACTGACAGTGCAGCTGAAGATGTTTTGGCCTTAAGCATTGCCCTGAGGAATTCCCGCAGTAGCATCCTGTAGCTAGAATTACTGATGTCTACCAACTGTATCGAGCTTCCTGGATTTGAGGTTTGACTTCAGCCATCAGAGTTCGATATAACCCAGTGATGTTCATTGATTTCAGTTTTTAACAAATCTCCTCAGTGCCAGATTCAGGTAAATGCTGCCAAAGCATCAAGGCAATTACTCTCGCCTCACATTTGAAATGTACTCCCTGTTTGAACTAGGGCAGTGGCTGAGGCAAGCTCTCCTCCAAACTGGACATTGGTGAACAAGTTATTGGTGGACATGCATTGTCTCAGGACCATCATTCTGAGAATTGAGAGCAGACTCATCATGCCTTACTGGTACCTTCCCCCTCCCTTGTCCTTCCAACATGTTTTCCTTTCTTGATTAGATGTTAATTTGCTGGAATAGATTTGTTCTGCTTTTTGTAAACAGGACATCACCTTTGCATTCCCTATGTTGTAGGCTGATAAAAATGTTTTAAATTTAAATTTAGACACGTTTTGAATGGTGGGAGGAAACTGGAGCCCCCAGGGAAATCCCATGCAGATACGGGAAGAACGTATAAACTCCTTACAGACATGGCGGGATTCAAACCCCGGTCCTGATCACTGGTGCTGTAATAGTGTTGTGCTAACTGCTGCGCCAACCATGACGCCCATTGACTTTATTGAATCTCCAAGGTTTATTTTGGATCCTTTCAGCTTTGCAGATGAAGGATTGTCCAATCCTTATTCCTTTGTTGTGTCAATTGCTGCCAGCTCTTTATTTTTTGAACCAAATTGACGGAAATTTTGTTTCTGTGAAAGTTGGGTCTCAGGAGGAAGTCAAGATGGATCATTCACTCAGCACCTTGCTGAACGTGGTTGCAACTGCTTTCGCCTTGTTTTCAGCATTCAGTTTCCCACGAGCAATGAGAATTCTGAATGACCAAAGGAACTGCTCACATTAACTATCTAACCATCTGGGACTCTCATATGTACAAAACAATATTTATTTATATGTATGAATACTTGTCCTGCATATGGATTGTTTGTCTGTATGTGTGTTATGTCTGGTTATGTGTCTGTGTGTTTTGCACTGAGGACCAGAGAACGCTGTTTCGTCGGGTTGTACTTGTGCAATCAGATGACAGTAAATTTGACTTGAGCATCGTATCATCAAGGATGAGAATGCTCATGGAATCGATGCCTTCCATTTGCTGTTTTGATCTTCATACCATTGACGACTAGATGTGGAGGAACAGCAGCGTTTTGATTTGATCCATTGTTTGTCAGATCACCCAGCTCTGTCTGTTGCGAACTGATTGTGCTGTTTGACACACATATTCTGGTGGTACATTCGGAGCTATTCCTTGTGTGTCCTGCCTGCTCATTAAACCATAGTTGGTTCCTGATCTTGATTAAAGCAGTGGAGTGAAGAACATGCCTGGCTCTCAAGGTTACAGATTCAAAGTTAAGATTTATTTTTTCTCAGAGTACATATAGGAGATCATATACAACCCTGAGATTTTTGTTGTGGTAAGATATACAGCTTCTGCTGAGTTAATCTGATAAAGGGTCAGCAACCTGAAACGTTGATTCTGTCAACAGTTGCAGCCTGACTTGCTGCATGTCTCCAGCATTCTTGGTTTACTTTCGAGCATTTGCATTTGTTGCTTTTCTGGGCTGGATCTTGCCAGTTTTGGTGATGGCCCTGCAGTGTACCAGGAGCTGGCTTGGGGACCAAACTTCTGTTCCTGCTAAGAAAGTGTTGGTGTCTTGCTACTCACCAAGAGGGAGTACCCAGATAACTCAAGTCAAATCTAGTTTATTGTCATCTGATTATACAAGTACAATCCGACGAAACAGCGTTCTCCGGGCCTCGGTGCAAAACATGCCGACATAAAACCAGGCATGGCATGCATACAGATAAACAGTGCACATGCTGGACAAGTATTTCATCTATTTAAATAAATAAAAGTTATTTCATAAATATGAAAGTGTCAGATGGTTAATGTGGGCAGTTCCTTTGGTTGTTCATCATTCTCACAGCCCGTGGGAAGAAGCTGTTCCTCAGTCTGGTGGTGCCAACTCTGATACTCCTGTATCTCTTCGCTGACGGGAGCATCTGAAAGATGCTGTTTGCAGGATGGAAGGGTCCTCAATGATTTTGCGCGTCCTCTTCAGACAACGATTCTGGTAGATCACATTGATGGGGGAGGAGAGAGATCCCAGTGATCTCCGCTGCCACTCATGGTCCTGTGGAGAATCCTGTAACTGCATGCCTCATGCCTTATTGGTACCTTCCCCCTCCCTTGTCCTTCCAACATGTTTTCCTTTCGTGATTGATGACTGCATATTTTCAGCTTTTAACCTCATCCATCTGTACAATGATGAACACTGCTCAAAATGTGTCTCCTGTCTCCCAATAGGGGTGAATTTCTCCATCTGTTTCTGACACTCTGTATCTTGAGTGAATGCAATTTTCTGCAAGTGAAGCTGAGCAAACTGTTCAAGCCATCCAGAAAGATTCACACCACACTATTCACAACTTCTTAGGCACTTGAAATAATTTGCAATAAAATTAGAGACATCAAAATTCAAGCAGAAGTAAGCTGCTGTTGTAATATTAAACATCCAAACCTATTCCATGGAAACCTGCTTACCGACAACAGTTGTTAAACATTTGAACATGTTGCTTTGAATAGAATTCTATTGAACATAGATTCACTGCTTTGAGTAGACAAATGCTTCTTTTCGTTCGCTACAAATGCACCATGGTTTGCCAGTTTTGACATGTCACCGCATTGTTCACCAAACATCTATTTGCTACAATGAATCAATAAACAAATGATATTCTGATGATTTGCAGAACAAAAATTTCAGATAAGTAAATAGAATGTATTTGATTATCAAATTGAAATCTGTAGACTAACTAATTGCTAAAGATTATAATGTTGCCTGGTATTCAAAAAGCAACTTTATGAATAATTCAGGATAGGTTGGGTTAAAAGTGAACACAAAAAATTGACTCTAAGATGCATTTGACCCGTTGAGTCCACTCCACTATTCCATCATGAGACAATCCATTCATCCACTCAACCCCACTCCCCTGCCTTCTCCCCATATCTTTGATACCCTGACTATTCATTTGTATTTAAGTTGCCTCCTTTATCCCGAGCCATATTAAGATATATCTGATCAGAATCCATAGGATAAAGTGGACTGATTTTTCGGACAGCTGTGCACTCATCCAGATGAACTGCCTGGCTTTTGCCCCTTGGCTCTGTCCCTGGTAATATCTCATGACTGTCTTTTTGTCTAAGTTTCAATCACCTGCAGCCATCATAACCCGAGAAGTGCATTACACCCAAGTCAAATTGGTTGATGTCAGATATTTAACACCACTGTTAATCCAAACTAAATTCAGGCAGTTTTGTTAAATCTATTGGATTAGTTTGTTCTGTGGATGCATTACTGCAATAAAACTGTGTAATAGCATTCTTTCAATATATTCACATTGCCTCCTGCAATATAGTGGTTATCCTTGGCTAAATCTGAAAAATAAATTTGAATATTGGGGCAGTAAACAGCTTTAAGGGTCCTATTGGTAGGAAATGAGCTGCCCTATTCTGTGCCTGAAGTGGTAAAGTGGGAGGAGCCTGTGAGAGCCTGAACATTGATGCTCATTGATTCTTGCATAACCTTCATGAATGAGTGAAACAACCACAGAGTTTGGGAAACATCTCCATGCATGAGGACTTTAAAAATATCTGGCAAGATTGAATGACAGGCCTGCTATATGAGGTATTACTTGAGCTACAGTTGATCTATCTGGCACTCCAAACAAGGTGCACGTTTGCCACCAACCTGTTCACCATTGTTTAGACTGTTGTGAACAGCATTTCACTTTAATGCTCTTTTTTTAAATTTAGACATACAACACGGTAACAGGCCATTTTGGCCTGCAAGTCTGTGTCACCCAATTAACCTACAACCCCCAGTATGTTTTGAAGGATGGGAGGAAACCAGTGTTCCTGGGGAAAACCTATGCAGTCACGGGGAGAACATACCAACTCATGACAGACAGCGTGGGGTTTGAACCCCAATCCCAATCGCTGGCGCTGTAACAGCGTTGTGCTAACTGCTACGTCAACTGTGTCATATAGAACCACCATTAAACTAAAACAGGGCAATATCTTAACTTGTTTGAGTTACTATAACATGGAATGTCACAATACTTCCTTGCCAAATTATTGCTTTTATGTTAACCTTGAAAGATTTACTTTAATCTATTCCAAGCTTCTTTACTGATTATGTGTGGCTTATTTTTCTTCTTGGCATGTTTTAATTCTAGTATTGGTTGCCAAAATGAAAATGGGTATAATTTCTCATTCCTGGCATTAATTATACTTCTAATTATGAAACTCAAATAAATAAAATGTAATACAACTGATTTTATAATGGCTGAATAGATTATTGTTGCTGATATAATAACCGTCAAGATGGAAAAGCGAGAAACCAATTGAACCTGTCTGACTATGTGACCTTATTGTCCTATTAGATTGGCAGAAGAAGTGTATTGTCAGCTGACTAAACATTTATTCGTCTTTACCTTCATGATTACAAACGCTTGAATGTTAAGTTGCTAATTTGGTCTCTGATAAAGAGGCCAACCACCACTTTGGAATTTTTGAGATAGATGTGTTATTAATTTTGGGAACTGAATATGGCTTGTAATGAGTCGGGAAGGTAATTTACAGGACATAAAACTCATTCGGATTAATTATGACTCTCATACTTTGGAATGCTGACACAGTAGAGTGCATGAACTGGCTTTCTCCATTTGGATTTGCTGACTGGACCTTATCCTTTTTGTTTTCAGAAGTGAGCACACGACAACGTTCTGTTTTTCACTTTTTTTATGAATTGTTTTGTCGGTCTGGTTGGTTCTACATAATAACATTTAATGTAAAATGCAGCAGAAGTGAATTCTACTTAATCTTTTGCTACTTCCTGTTCATTGTTGTTGTTTGACATGGTATTTCTTTTCACTCTACCTGTGTGGGTAGATGTATAATCATGCACTTTTATTACATATGGGCCTCTGTACAACATAGTGCATTATCGCTGTCTTTGGCAATTTTTGACATTTCCCAGAAAGTGAAATATCATTGTACAAAGTATATCCTGTATTTTTCAAATGTAGATTCAATTAATCTTAAATTCTTCGCTTTAATACACAAATTCCTTTTGTGACATCAGACTTGTTAACAGAAAGAAAACAGGCTGTGCAATAATTATATTCATTGTTGTTCAGTGATGTGCTCTGGTTAACATGATCAAAGACCTCGCTATATTAATGGATTAAAAATGTTGACACTTCAGCCTCATGTATAAATGTTTAAATCAGCAATTTGCAGTACATGTCACTAATAGTGGAAAAGCCTAATCTCGCGTCCCTCAGACACATCAATGAGAAGCATCTAAATTAAATGGTCAGGATGAGTTTTGTTCTTGAACTTCACTGAAGAATTGGAATTTTAGAATGATACTTTATTATTTTGGTCCGGTGCTGCCGAACCACCATCCCAAATGTAGTGGGGGGCAGGGGGGTGGGGGGGGGGTGGTGTGTAGCTTAATTTGGGCAGTTCGGATTTAAGATGCTGGAATCAGCTTCTCCCATGCTGTAAATAAATTTTTAAATTTAAATTGGTGTGGGATGTTGCTGAAGTTTGTTTTAAATTTCCAGAACCTTATTTGACTCTGGATAGTTACATTACCACACAAACTAATTTGCTGCTGACATCAGTCATAAAGGTGTTTGGACTGAAATATCACTCAGACTTTGTAAGTTTCCAACAAGATGGCAGAGCTGTGTGAACTGTTTTCTTTGCAACCTTGGAGCAGATGTTTGCCCTGGTGCGAGCTCAACATCCACATGCATCAAATATAATTCATTACTATCTTTCTGGCCCTTCACGTGGTGTCCTCACCAGTTTGATTATAAATATTCTGTTTCAGGCAGTATTTAATGTAGCTAAAAAGGATCTGTGCACAGGAGCAGCTGTCCTTCATTGACAGAAAGGGGCCAATTGTTTGATATTGTCTGATCTCCTTACAGTAGGGACAGCTGTGAAGTTTATTATAATGTAATTGTCCCTTAAACCAGGTTTGAAGCTTTTATTCCTGTACCTGATACTATTAAATGCAGTGCTAAATACAGAGATGAAAGGGCATTAACTTACAAGGTGATTTTGTTTTTAACTGGTGACAGTTTGGTGTTGTTAACTGGAAATTATTTTTTTAATGGAATAATGAATGGTGGTTTGCAGCAGGTGTACTCCACAGATCATTTCACTCCTTCAAAAGCAGCCAAATTGTGATCCAAAGCATTTGCAAGAAGATACTTGTAAAAACACAAAACACTGGAGAAGCTCAGTAGGTCAAACAGGGTCCTTTATGTGGCAAAGATACAGAACCAACGTTTCAAGCTTGAACCCTTCCTCAAAGTGTGAGAAAATGCTGGAAAGCATCTGAACAAAAAAGGCAAGAGATGATAGGTGGAGAAAGGAGGGAGGGGAGAGCATCAATGAGGGGGAGGGAGATGGCTGGGTGGGTGAAAGAACTGGAAAAACTGGAAAAGGGAGGAGGGGGATGAAAAGGCAAGCAGGTTTAATGGAAAGCATTAAAGTCAATGCTCATGCCATATGTGGGTGGAGGGTGCCCAGATGGAAAATAAGATGTTGTTCCTCCAATATGGACAGACATGTAAGCTTGGGAATGTGACCTGGAATTGGAATAGTTGGTCACTGTGGTTGAGAATGGAGTGGAGGTGCTAAGCGAAGTGATCTCCCAGTCTATGACCGGTCTCTCGATGTGGAGAATATCTCAAAGGGAGCACTGGGCGCAGTAAATAAATCCTCTGGATGTACAACTGAAGTGTTGTTTCACGTGAAAGGTCTGTTTGGGGCCCTGGATAGTGGTGAGGGAGGAGGTGTGGGCACGTGTTCCACCTGCGGGCACGGGAAGGTGCTGGGGATGCGATGGATGGGTAGGAATGTGGACGAGGGAACCATGGAGGGAGCATTCCCTGCGGCAACACTGCACTTGTACTTCCAGAGGACTTATTTATATATACGGTTGTTTAAATGATAATTATTTGAAGCAAACATATATAAATTTATTCTATCAGTTCAAGATGCAATAACATCGTGATAATGTCTTTCTCTTTTTGGTTTCCTCCCACATTCTAAAGACAATATGGGGATTAGGAAGTAAAATTGATCACATGGGTGTTTTTGGGCAACCCAGACTCATGAGCTGGAAGGGCCTGTTATTGTGCAGTATCTCAAAATTACTAAATTAGCTAATCAGTGGCAGTATAAAGTCAGATCTGACGACTTTGAGAACTGTAAACCTGGAGATGATAGGTGGAGAAAGGAGAGAGGGGAGAGCAGCAATGAGGGGGAGAGGGATGCACAGTGAGGCAGTTGCATTCTGAGAAGACGGCCCAGGCCCAGGCCATCTTCTCAGAATGCAACTGCTTCACTGTGCATCAACTGCCTCACTGTGCATCCCTGTAAACCTGGAGATGATAGGTGGAGAAAGGAGGGAGGGGAGAGCAGCAATGAGGGGGAGAGGGATGCACAGTGAGGCAGTTGCATTCTGACAAGAGGCCCAGGCCATCTTCTCAGAATGCAACTGCCTCACTGTGCATCCCTCTCCCCCTACCCCTGTAATGTTGGAGGTTACACGTTTTGAAAAAGAATAGAATGTGACGCCATCAATAGTGGAGTCTTGTACTGAGGAACAGAGTACGTCTACAAATCCCTAAAGGTGACACCAGTAGATAACCTGATTAGAAATGCACATGATATTCTGATTTTTTGTTTCTTCTTTTCTTTTGATTCTTAGATTAATTTATTTAATCTGTGTTTAATATGGTTGTCATAGATCATATCATTAAATTTACATAATTTACCCTTAATTTAGACCAAGTGATTGTCTAATGTGGTTTCTATCCAGAATTATTTTTTAGAAATATTCTTAAATAAACAAATATGGATTGGTTTTTTAATTTAATTTATATTAATTTGTGATATGTATATGACATGACCTGTTATTTGTAATATTATAAGACTTTGTTTGTAGGATTTATATATTAAGCTCAATAAAAATATATTAAGAGATAGCAGCACTGGTCTTCATTAGTTGTGTCATCAAATACAGAAGTAGGGGGGGGGTTAAGCTCCTTCTCTATTAAACCTTGGTCAGACCTCAGCTGGAGCACTGGAAGGGTGTGATAGTGCTGGAGAGGATGCAGAGGAGATGAATCAGAATGAGACCTGGTGGAGAGCAATTCAGTTACAAGGAGAGACTGAAGAAACTTAGTCTGTTCCACCTGAAGTGGTCGTCTAAGGGGGACCCAATTGAGATACATACAATTTTGAAGGGTTTACATGGGATAGACAGCTGGAAACATGGGGTTGCTATGTACCAAGTGCCAAGAAATAAGATTAAAAGTGAAGAGAGGCCACTGATCAGTTTGGACGGGATAGTCTCCACGGCCTGTTTCCATTTTGTGTAATTTGATGAAAGATCATATATTGTCAGTACAGCATTTTTAATAGCTGCCACAATGTAATCAGACATGCTGTGGATCACTTTGAAATTAGTAGCTGTGGTAACAAAACATGTTTATTTTGAAACTTCCGTGTACTAATCTGTTGCAAGATTGATGGGTTTTTACAATGAATGTTTTTTTAGAGGATTTTGCCAGCTGAGGTAAGAGATTAGGAATGTGTATTTGCAAATGCCAACAAAATTGAAATTATTTGATAGTTTTATTCATCTATAAATATCATTTTGCATCAAATGGGCTTCGGCTGTCACTCAGTGTTCTGTGGGTTTGAGTCATAGAGATGTACAGCAGGGAAATGGGCCCTTCAGTGCAACCCTGGGTAGTTAGAGAATAAGATCGGGAAAGCAGAGGCAGAACCAATCTGTGAAAAAGAGCAAAAACAAGAAAAAAACTGCTGCAATGTTCAGTGGATCAGGCAGCATCCACGCAGAGAAAATCAAATTAAACTTTTTTTTTAACCTTTAAGAATAATGCTTTTACGTAAGGAAGAAATTCAGTCTTACCCTGTGGACTGGATTGTCTGAAACAGAATGGGGCCAGGGATAAAGAGAAAGAACAGCGGTGGGAGAGTCTATTGATTAGGATAGAGAGTGCATCCTTTTGAGTCGGAAGCAAAAAGGAAGGCCAAACATCGGAGAGACTGGGCGCAGACTGAGAGATGGCTTTGCTGAGCACTTTCACTCTGTCTGCATCAGTGACAGGGATCTCCCAATGGCCAACACTTTCAATTCTGCACCCCACTCCCGCACTGACACGTCTATCCATGGCTATCAAAACAAGACCATCCATAAATTAGAGGAGCAATATCCAATTTTCCATAAATTAGAGGAGCAACATTAATTTTCCACCTGGATACTCTCCAATCAGATGGCATTAACATTAATTTCACTGGTGTCTGCTAGCTACTCCCTGCTCTCCCATTCTTCCCCATCCCTCTTTCTTTCTGCAGCTCTCCACCCCTTCCCTCTCCATTCACAGAGCTAACCCCCCTCGTTTGCTGGTGGGCCCTCCCTCCCTTACCCAGCCATTACCTCCTGCCTATAGCACCCTGCCCCCTCCCCCACCACCATTTTGTTCAGGTGCCTGCCCAATTTTGTCCTGACCTTGATGAAGGGCTCAAGTCCAAAATGTTGGTTTGATCTTTATCTTTGTGTTATAAAGGACATTGTTTGATCTGTTGAGTTTATGCTTATACATTACATTTAGTCACAGTGTCTGCAGACTTTAGTGTTTTACGCCAGACATGTTGAGGAATATGGAGAACAATAGTGGATATTGCTAGAACACATTGAGTCATCAAATCAGGATTAAGTTCTTGCTGACCAAGTGCAGACACTGATGAAGAATGTGAAGGTAGTGCAGTTTATGAACCTGATGGGTATCCTGGACTCAGGAGTGGATTCCACGGCTGTGCTGCGCTGTGTTCAGCTGGTGTCTATGTTGGTGCAGGGTGCTGGGTGGTGAACGTACTGTACCCTCAGTGGAGTTGCTGCAGAGGTTCTGTGCAGATTGATGATGGTGTGACTGCAGACGCAGCAGCAGCTACTCCGGATTCCAGGACTGCTGTAACTAGCAAGTAGGCGCGCCTTGCCCAAACCCAGATTCTACAAGTTTTCGGCGAAATGCAGTGAGTCTGGATCTGCAACCTGAGTCGCCAAACAACACGTGAGTCACTGAGACGAAGCCACAAGGTTTGCAGCTCAACGGTCGGGGAGTGAGGAGTAAGGAAGAGCTCGAGCTGCGGGATGGCATGGTGATGTGTCCTCGGCCTTCCAATGGTGCCTGCTGCAGTGGTTGTAGAAATGGTGCAACGTGGCGGAGACAGAGGTGGCGTCCCGATACGTCTGGAGTGGTGGGGCAGTGTTAGCCCCAAGAAATACCAAAGGGAATGTTGGTCAATGTCAACCTGAGGCATGAGACCTCATGGCGTAGAGATCATCTGAGATCGGGGTGGCGGGGGGAGGGGGTGGATTTGAGGCAGTCTGTTGTTCTGCTGCCTTGAGAAACTGTGACTTGGTAGTTTTCCCTTTGAAGCTGGCAGATGGTAACATCTAAGTCTTACCGATGCATGTACGCCAGCCCCAAGATGGCTGCGGTTGGACTTATTTGTGTTCACCGCTTATTCTTTTAAATCTGATGTTTGTAGCACTGTTGCTCATTTAAAATTGAGAAGTTGTTCGATACTGCAATCAGGAAGAACGGGTTAGGGTTTTAATAATTAATGGTCTAAGTGGGATAGTCTCTCTAAAAAGATGGTTACGCCGGTGTATTTTGGCTGCTTGTCATCATTTAGATTGTAGCTGATTTATTCCTAATTGTATAATCAGTGCTTTGCATCAATGTGTATTGATTAAAATGCGGTATATAAATAAACTACTGCTACTTTATTAATTTTTAAAATTTAGATATATAGCACGGTAAAAGGCCAATTCAGCCCCATGAGTCCATGCTGCCTATTTTACATTCCATTAACCTACACCTCCAGTACGTTTTGAAGGGTAGGAGAAAACCAGAGCCCTCGGAGAAAACCCACGCAGACACGTGGAGAACTGTCCTGACAGACAGCATGGGATTCGAACCCAGGTCTGGTCCCGATCGCTGGTGCTGAAAATGGTGTTGCGCTAACTATGGGTATATTGAGTTAAAAAGAAATTTAAGGTTTTTTCATCCAACTTCAGGAAATAGCAGGTGCAGACAAAGAATGAGAGAAGTTGCCTCTATGTTTGTAACAGTCCTCTTTCACCTTGGCAAAAGCACCATTCATTGCACCGTTAAACACACAAGATGCTGTGATTATGCACCAAAATTCTGAAGGAACTCGGGTTTCGTTGCACCAATGCAGTTTTACCAGTTTACACCTAGTTGGTCACTTTGGGAATGACTGTTCACGAGGAACTACCGTAATTCTGTGGATCTGGCCAATTGAGGCTTCCCTGCCAGCCTTTTCATCCAGAGTTTTCACCCATTAAAAATAGGATTAAAACTGAGCAAATTAAATTTGAATCCCACATAGCAGGCAGAGGCGAGAGTCTTTCATCCCTGAGAATCAAATATTCCTATGAATTGCAAAAACTGTAGCTCAATGCACATTGCATTCTTCGCTCATATACCAGATTTCAGATGTATTGTCAGAGTACAAACATGACATCACATACAACCCTGAGATTAATTTTTTCTGCAGGCCAGGCAGAATTACCACTTATTGGTCGTGCAATAAAAACTGTAAATAATGTACATGTAAACAAATAAAGAAATATTAACAAACTGTGCAATGTAGAGAGGGAAAAAAAGCAATCAAGTGCAAAAGTAAAAGCCCTTAAATGAATCCCTGATCGAGTTTATTGTTGAGGAGTCTGATGGTGGAGGGGAGCAGCTGTTCCTGAACCAGCTGGTGGTGCGAGTCTTGTTTCCTACAGATTCTCAAAAGACCAGCTGAGTTCCTCTAGCATTGCGGTGTTTTTAATACAATCACAGAGTTTGCAGCCTATTGTGTTTCACTCAGTGCAAGTCTTTTGCACTTATACTTCTTTCCTGATGGTACCTCTCAGAACCTATCTTCTATAGTTCAAATATTTCAAAGATTTTCTTGTCCTTTGCAATTGCACATTTGCATATATCTGACCTCTACTTTTGTAATCAATTTCCGACAGCAATCTTATGTCCAGCAGTGAAGAGGATGACATTGTAAAATATTGAAGCTTAGTCCTGTAAATAAGGTATCAAGACTGAAAATATGTTTCTGTGCAGAATTAAAAACTGCTGTTGTTGGTGGTGGGATGTGCATTCACTATGGGGATTTTTTTCTGTTGTCAGATGATTTCACCCTCACCATTATCCTGCTGTAAATCAGTTAAATCATTGTGTATGGGGGTGCCACTGAGATCTTCGGTAGCTCAGTGTAGCAGGAATGCATGGAATTAAGGTGATAATTCCAATTAGAAATTGGAGTTGGTCGATTACTTTTCTACATTGGGTCACTCTTCCACATTGAACATTACAGCACAAAAACAAGCCCTTTTCATCCTATCCATGTACCTGTCCAAATTCTTCTTAAATATTAAAATTGAGCCCACATTCACCACTTTATCTGGCATCTTGTTTCACATCTCCACCGCTCTCTGTGTGAAGAAGTTCCCTTCATGGTCCCCCTAATTTTTTACCCTTTCACGTGTCCTCTGGTTTGTATCTCACCTTCCCTCTGTAGAAAAAGAGTTATCTATATTTACTCTGTCTGTGCCCCTTATAATTTTAAGAATCTCTATCAAATCTCCCCTCATTCATCTTCTAACCTGCTTAACCTTTCCCTGTAACTCAGTTCCTGAAGTCCAGGCAACATCCAAATAAATCTTCTCTGCACTCTTTCCATCTTAATGATATATTTCCTTCAGTTAGGTGACCAAAACTGCACACAATACTCCATATTTGGCCTCACCAATGTGGCCCAGAGAGCAAAATGGAAAAATTGAATTTCATGAAAAAATTGTTATAGGTTTCATTGTAAAATAACCAGATAAGGACCATTTGCATGATCTCTTTAGATGTCTTATCAGTCTACCTTCCAAAATTCGGTTGAGCATGTTCAAGATTAGGAGAAAGAGGTTCCACTTGCCCAGGTTGCCCAACAAGACACTCTGCTTTGTCAAGGGGACCTGGAGGATTTGGAGATTGACCAGTACTCTCTCACCCAAATGAATGAAGGTAGCTGACTTAAATCAAGCCCGTCCACCAGAATCAAAGTTCATGCCCAATGCAGTGAATTGATCAATGCCTTTGTATTAAAGAAACATTGGATTTTGCTGGCTTTCAGACAAAAGTCGGAGGAACATGAACTGGATGTATATTTCAACGAAATTCCAAGCAATCATGTGTCCTTTCAAGTCTAGCTATCTGAGAATGACAAACTATTGAAATGTCTGTTTTAAGCAGTGATGTCGATTGTGAAATAATTGCTGCTAAGTGTGGAGTTTTTAGTTGTCAGTAATTATCAGATATTATGAAGCAGTTCTTTCCTTTGGTAGGTAACCCTACATTTCAAGAGTGGGAAGTAACTACTTGTGAAATGCAGCACAGGCACTTGGGAACTTTGGTCATGAATCATAAAAGTTGAAGGAAATGAGCAGAAAGCCAACGCCCAAATGTTTGTAGAACATTCAACAGATTTGTTTGGATATTTTTAGCCGTTGTTTGTGCAGTACACATTTGGAAAAGATGATTTGAATAACTTCTGTGGTCAGTTTTGATTGCACTCAAGGATTCAATGAGCTTTTTCCTTTTCAATGCGCAATGTTTCTTTTTAAACAAGAGCATTTACTTTTATTTAAAAAAAACCCCTTCTATTAATCGACACCACTAACAATGAAAGTCTAAAATTGTATTCTGTGCACCTGTATTTTGTAATGAAAATTGCAGATAACGTGTGGGTGTTGGTATCCATATGCCTGCATCGTGTGGCTATCTGTAGTCTTGCAAGTATAAACAATAACTGAAAGTTCAGCTCAGACCCAGAGGTTGCTGTTATTTTGATTGCTCTCAATATCGCTTTGAGGAGCCTCTCGAATGTTACAACGGTGACTGAACTTCAGCTATCAGTTGGATGCAACACATTTTGGAATGTACCATTCCTTCCATTCTTTCTCTCCCTCTGCAAGGGGAATGGCAAAAGTTGAATTTCATGACATAAAATGAAAGTCACAGACTTCAGTGCTAATTCGTAAATCTGATCAGTTCATCAAAAGTGTCAATTACTTTTGCAAGATTGTTGCCTTTTTATTGATTTTTCCATCAAACTAAGATGTAATAACTGGTTTCAATTTTTTCTATCGATTTGGTGAACTAAAAAAATTATAAATATTGCAAAACCCAAGATTGCTTTAATCTGATTTTCCTTGTTCATTTTGCATTATTAAATGACACAAGAGTTGGGATGCAGAATTAGGTAATATCTCAGCATCTGAATATATAGCCAGAGCTGTGCAATGTGGTTGCAGACGGCTTGGCTCAGGACGGTGAATTTCTCTTCACTTCTGTTCTGTTAATGGATGTAAAAGGAAAGAAACCAACTGGAATTTGGCTTTCAGAAATGAATAGCACTGACCAAAACTAATGTTCCAGATAATGTTAGCCGCTGACATCCTTTTCCAAAATAATTGAAATCTATACTCTTGAAAAAGAAATTATTGGCACAATACAGATTTTAAATGCAGTCTTCGGTGAAATGGAGTCTAAATACTTATCCTGACATTCTCTGGCCAGATCTGAGCTCTCCCACCATCAGCAACTAGACCGACCATTTTGTTGCTGTGGCTATTCTGGGATGAATCACTTGTCTTCTGATATCACACAGCTTCGTTATTATCTATCCACAAGGTGCAAGTCTCAAAAGTGTGATAGAATGGTATCCCCTTGCTGAGATGAGTGCAGGTCCAAAAATACTCAAGAACCTCAATGCAGTCCAAGAGAAAGGAAGTTTGCATGATGTTCCAAGCTGCATCCATTACCTTCTGTACTACACTGTGATGCATCAAGCAAGTATACTTTCAATGGTGCTCCTGTGGAAGTTATTGAGAGACATGGAGAACATGCTGAACTCCTTAGTTTTCTATAGTGGAGACATTGGTGTTTTTTCTTGACCATTGCTTCAGTGTGATTGGTGTAGGTCATTGGAACTTTTTAATCCCAAGAACTTGAAGATGTCTCCTCTCTCCATTGAAGTGTCATTTTGGACAGGGTTGGAATCTGTATACACCCTTTTCAAAGTTTACTTTGCAGATTTTGTATTATTGAATATTTATTTTCTGTATTGCACATCAGTTTGTTTACATTTTTGGCTCACTTTTCACTCTTGTGTATATGTATCTTGAATACAATTTTTTTTTGCCCTTCTGTTAAGTAGAAATTCTGCCTGCCCACATGAAAAAGGATCTCAGGGTTGTATGTGATGTCATGTATGTAGTCTGACAAAAAAATCTGAACTTTGAACTTCATGCTATATTGTCATTCAAAGTGAAGCTGTTATCTTGCAACCGTGCCACTAGACTTTGTCTCCTTTCTGCCTTTCATCCCATCATTATTTGTCAGCAATCTGGCAACCTTTGCCGAGCAATTAGCAATGGCCATTAAATGCTGGCCTTGATGGTAATACTAATAAATCAGCAAATAGATCAACTAAAAATTCTCAACTCTCCAGATTGAATGACCTCTTTGCAGTAGGGTCACAGTCGGACCATGTCTGCATAGCTTTCTTCTGGGTGCTTCAGTTTCCTTCCACCCTTCAAAACATACCAGGGGTTGTAGGTTAATTGGGCAGCACGGACTCATGGGCTGAAAGAGCCCATTACTGTGTAGTTTGTTTAAATTTAATTTTAAAAAAAGGTATGAACAAATGTTGCAGGTGCTCAAACAAAACGGTGGGTGGGAGGGACAGGCGGAGGAGGTGGTCTCAAAGGTGGATAAGGGAGGGAGGGCACACCAGCAAACAAAAGGGGAGGGATGGCTCTGTAAATGGAGGGGGAAGTGGGTGGAGACGTGGAGGAAAGAAGTCCAAGGGAAAGGGAAGGGAGAGAGAATGGGGAGTGGGCTACAGAAACCATAGAAATCGATGTTAATGCCTTCCAGTTGGAGAGGGCCCAGACAGAAAATCAATTGTTGTTCCTCCAATTTGCAGGTGGTCTTGGAGGAATAGTACATGAGGTCATGGGAGTGGAGCATGGAATTGGAGTGGTTGGCCACTGGAAATTCCCTGTCACTGATGTAGACAGAGCAAAGGTGCTCAGCAAAGCCATCTCCCAGTCTGTGCCCAGTCTCTCCAATGTGGAGAAGGCCACAAGGAGCACCAGATGCAGTTGGACCAACCTTGGAAACTTAAGATTAGCTCAAGCATGTGTATTTGTAAATGACAGGATTGAAGAAATAGAGGCAAATGCAGTAAAGCGGGTGCTTTTGGAAATTTAAAGGTATGAAACTGGATTGCAACAGAGCCATTGAAAAAGATAATTTTAATTCCTTTTTTTTTCTTTTGCATGAAAGACAAATAACTGGCAGAAGCTCTGATCGAGCTACATGTGTTTCATCAGAAGTCTAAAGAAACAAGGACCATCTGTTGTACTAACTATGAGCATCGATAATCATTCTATAAATATATCAGGGAGGCCTTTGAAATGGTTGTGTGCTTTTACACTGCTTATCTTTACTTTGGATTAGGAAAACGATTAAGTCATTTTTGGGGCATAGATTGATAAAAAGTTATTTCAGTAAATTTAAATTGTTCTTCTTTGGCTTGGCTTCGCGGACGAAGATTTATGGAGGGGGTAAAAGTCCACGTCAGCTGCAGGCTCGTTTGTGGCTGACAAGTCCGATGCGGGACAGGCAGGCACGGTTGCAGCGGCTGCAGGGGAAAATTGGTTGGTTGGGGTTGGGTGTTGGGTTTTTCCTCCTTTGCCTTTTGTCAGTGAGGTGGGCTCTGCGGTCTTCTTCAAAGGAGGTTGCTGCCCGCCAAACTGTGAGGCGCCAAGATGCACGCTGAGAGCGGCTATGTCGATGTCAAATCTGAGGAGTTCTTGTGCAATGAGGGCAGACCGACGTTCAGGTCGATGGCTGTCAGCCTTGTCTAGCATGGTTCTAATGTTCCAGCATGCTAGCTTGAGTTTGTGAGCATCTTTTGAGGGGGAGGACGTGGAGGGGGAGGACGTGGAGGGGGAGGACGTGGAGGGGGAGGACGTGGAGGGGGAGGACGTGGAGGGGGAGGACGTGGAGGGGGAGGACGTGGAGGGGGAGGACGTGGAGGGGGAGGACGTGGAGGGGGAGGACGTGGAGGGGGAGGACGTGGAGGGGGAGGACGTGGAGGGGGAGGACGTGGAGGGGGAGGACGTGGAGGGGGAGGACGTGGAGGGGGAGGACGTGGAGGGGGAGGACGTGGAGGGGGAGGACGTGGAGGGGGAGGACGTGGAGGGGGAGGACGTGGAGGGGGAGGACGTGGAGGGGGAGGACGTGGAGGGGGAGGACGTGGAGGGGGAGGACGTGGAGGGGGAGGACGTGGAGGGGGAGGACGTGGAGGGGGAGGACGTGGAGGGGGAGGACGTGGAGGGGGAGGACGTGGAGGGGGAGGACGTGGAGGGGGAGGACGTGGACCTGTCCTCGGGCCTGCGCAAAGGAGCTTTTAGGTGGAGTGCAGTGCGAGCAGTACTGGCCCCACCCTTTGCACCCATGGTTCGTGTGCCGTGGCCAAGCAAGCTGGGACGTGGCAGCGAGGTCCTTGGGTCGTAGGTTTTATATCGGAGTGGCCTTCTCCTATGCAGGTTTCTTACCCGGGCTGGAGGGGTCTGCCTCCCCTCTTAGGTCGGTCCATACTGCCCGGACCGGGAAAACACTTTAATATGAGTGCAAAAGTGTGATCTTTCATGCCACTTCATCTTAGAAAATAGAACATTAAAGCACAATAAAGCCCTTCATCCCTTGATGTTGTGCTGACCTATATATTCCAACCAAAAAAATACTGAACCCTTCCTATCCCTTAACCCTCTATTTTTCTTTCATCCATGTGCCTGTCTTAAGAGTCTCTAATGTCCCTAATGTTTCACCTTCCACCACTCCTGCCAAGTCATTCCAGGCACCCACAACTTTGTGTAAAATTAATAACTTGTACTCTAAATTTTCTCCCCTTGTACAGATTCCTCTGGTGTTTGCTATTTCTGCCCTGGGTAAAAGGTACCAGCTGTATCCATATCAATCCCTCTCAGAATCTTGCAGACCTCTTTTAAGTTGCCTCTCATCCTTCTTCGATCTAGAAAGAAAGGTTTTAGCTCTGCTAACCTTGCCTCAATCCAGACAACATCCTGGTAGATCTCCTCTGCACCCTCTCCATAGCTTCCACATCCTTCTTATAATGAGGTGACCAGAACTAAACACAATATTCCAAGTGTAGTCTCACCAGAGATTTGTTAGAGTTGCAGCATGACCTTGCCTCCTGAACTCAGTCCCCTGACTTTTGAAGCCCAGCATCCCATTGGCCGTCTTAACTATCCTATCAACCTGCGTGGCAACCTTGAGAAATATATGGACTTGGACCCCAAAGTCTCTCTGTTCTTCCACACTGTTAAGCAGCTGACCATTAACCCTGTATTGAGCCGTTGAGTTTGACCATCAAAATGCATCACCTCACACTTATCCAGATTGTACTCCATTTGCCACTTCTCTGCCCAATACTGAATTCTGTCCATATCCTTTTGTAACCTATGATAACCCTCAACACCATCCATAATTCCTCCAACCTTCATATCATCTGCAAACTTACTGATCCATCCTTCCATGTCTTCCTCTAGGTCATTTATAAATGCAGAGCTCCTCCAGTCACCGACCTGCAGGCAGAATAATTCCTGTCCTCTATTACTCTCTGTCCAGGCAAGCCAGTTCTGAATCCACACAGTCAAAGTTCCATGGATCCCAACCATGCCTCATGACTTTCTGAACGAGTGTTGCATGGGGCACCTTGTCAAATGCCTTACAAAAATTCATATACACCACATCTACCATGTGACTTTCATCAGTTTTTCCTCAAAAAACTTAATTAGCTCGTGAGGCACGATCATCACCTCACAAAGCCATGCTGACTATCCCTGGGAACACTACTTCTCCAAATGCTCATAAATCCTGTCAATAGTGTGCACACCACTAACATAAGACTTACTGGTTTATAATTTCCAGGATTCTTCCTATTACCTTTTTTAAACAAGGGGGTCGCATTTGCCATTCTCTGATCCTCCTGCACCTGCCCTGTGGCCAAGGAGGATGCAAAGATCATAACCAGAGCCCCATTTATCTCCCCTCACTTCCCACAGCAACCTGGGGTATATCAGTGCAGAAAAGGATGGCTCAGTTAGCATGATGCTATTACAGCACCTGTTATCCAGAATTCAAGCAACAAGCAAAAAAAAAAAGGTTAAAAAAAAGGGAAGTTTAAAATTGGTGCATCTCAGCGATACCAATCACGCAACACACAATCTCAAGCAACTAGAAAATTCACTTGTCTGGCATCTACCAATCCCCATAGGTGCCAAATACCAGGGGTTTTACTGTCTTCAATGATAAATAATATGCAAAGTTAAGGTCCTTAAATGAGCCTCTGGTTAGTTTTGTTGTTTAGGAGTCTGATGGTGGAAGGGTAGCAACTGTTCCAGAACCTGGTGGTGTGAATCTTGTGGCACCTAAACCTCTTTCCGGATGGCAGCAACGAGAGCAGAGCATGTTTTACCATATTGTAAATAAATAAATGTGTGATGCTTTAATATCGTCAGAATGGTGATATTGATTGATGATGTTTGGCAATCATTGCATCTCCATCTTGGTCTTAATGGCATTTTTAATCATGACTTCGTCACGAGTTTGATGTAGCTGGTTGTTCACTATTTCTTGAAGTTGTCCAAATGTGCTAATTTTTTGCTGTTGCAATAATCAGTTCATTCTCTCCATGAATGTGTTTTCTGTAGCATTGGAAGCAGTTGGATTAACAGAATTATTCAAATTAGAAATGCAGTAAAATACATCAGGAATGATCAGAATTCAATTAAGTTAAACCAGTTTACTTGTGGTTAAATTGTTTCCTGTCCATTATGATGGCATCTGGTTTAATTTCCACAATGACATTGGAAGGAGCATTATGGCTTCATTGGTTTAGGAAGAAATTGCCAATTATGTCTTAAATGCTGAGCAACTGGGACCTTAATGGAAGTGAACGGCAGCAAAACATTTTGATACATCCATTATTCTTCACTTGTGCAAGCAAAATGTTGCTAATCTCCAAATATAAGATCTCCCCAAAGAAAAGCGCAGTGTCCCCTATACAAATTGATCCGACAGCAGTATTTCCAGACGAGATCACCCAACGTGTGGTGGCCATGTATTGATTTCCCTTTGTGTTACTTGGAGTATGACTCCTGCTGGCATTTGCATGCTGCTTATGCAGCTCATAATTTATGGAAATAAATTTGTCTTGGAGGGGAAAGAAACCATGATCCATTGATGGTGAAGATTGAAAGCTGCATTTATGCCTGTAAAGACCAAGGCCGCTGCAAAGATGTACATATATGAAGTTTATTCTTTTACATGTTTATGCTAAGCTTAGTACCTTTAAGTTCAAGTTTATTATTGTACAATTGTCAAGTACATCTGGACAAAATGGTATCCTTTGGTCCTTGGTGTAAACACATTCCTTGCTCACTTCAGTCTTCTCAGGAAGTGCAGTTGCTGTTGCGCCTCCCTGACAAGTGAGGAGATGTTTAGTGTCCATTATAGGACACTACTTAAGTGAACTCCAAGGAATTTGATTTTTGGTATGTAGGGGAGGGTAATCATCTCTTGTCCTCATTAAACCCACAAGGATCTGTATATGATAAAAATCAGTACCTGACTCACTCCATGGTTTATAATGAGAAGAGGAAAACTTCCTCAAAATTGGCATGTTTTGAGGGGTTCCAACGTGCAGTGTTGACAGTTCTCTTTCTCCCTCTGATGGGGTTTGACCCCTGAGTTCCTCCATAGACTATTTCTTTGCCTCATGGTAGTCTTCCCTCCATTGTGAACAGTTTCAACAATTCGTCGGTGATGCAGGTCCATATTTGCTCAGATCAGGTTCAATACATGTGTACATTTGAGCACAGTGAACAATATCGCCAAAACAGGTTGAAAAATTTTCCTTTGTAACCTGGTTGCTTGTCTGTGACTTCAAATGTTTCTGTATTTCGTGCTCCCACAATATTCCTGCAAATAAAATTCAAGCCTTTTCTATGTTTCCAATGGGAAAATACACAAAAGAACACAACCCAAGAAGGAAGAAGGATTGTACGCACACATTGAGCCCTTCAGACAAGCCCAGCTATTCAATATAATCATGACTGATCTGTTCCATAGCCCTCAATCCTTTGACCTTGCCAAAAAAAAATCACCTCCCTTCTCAATTTCAAATAACTCCAGTAATCTTGCTGCTTCTTTCCCTCTGAGGCAAAGAATTTCAGAGATTGACTACCTTCTGGAGAAAACAATCCCTGTGTGGCTTTGAAATGACCACCCCATTGTAACAATGCTCCCATATTCGTGACTCTCCCAAGGTGGGTGAAAGTGTGTAAATGATACAAGATTTTTGCATGTCATTCCCAAGGAGCTCAATCAGCAACTATTTCATTCAATCTTAGTAAACGGGCTATGTGCACCTGATGGACACTACCTGCTGCAGGAGTTCTGCGGTTTGAGCAACATTAGTGGGAGAAGAAGAATGTTTCATCAAGACGTAATGAAAGGATCCAGCCCAAAACATTGACTTTTTTTCTCCTCCGGATGCTGCTGAGTACCTCTAGCAGATTGTGTTTAACTTCAGATTTCAGCATCTGCAGTTCTTTGTGTCTCCTGCATTATTGATGACTCGGTATCAGTGGGGTGTTATGTGCAGACAGGATTTCTCGTTCAAGCAAGTAACCTTTACATGTGCAAAATATCCTTATTTCCCCCTTTTGATCAACAATGCACTATGCAGAAGAGCTTGTGAATGAAGTAGGAATTCTGTCTCATGCCTACTCTCGAGTAAATCTACATGGAACGCTGCCTCGAAGAGCAGCAGCCATCATCAAGGGTCCACCCAGGAAGTGCTCTGTTCTCGCTGCTGCCATCAGGAAGGAGGCACAGGGGCCAGAAAAATTGGACCACCAGCTTCAGGAACAGCTGCTCCCCTCCACCATCAGACTCCTCAACAACAAACTCTATCAGGGACTCGTTTAAGGACTCTGGCTTTGCACAATTTTTTTTCTCTCTGTATTGCACAATTTGTTTACCTTTCTTTCTTTGCATCTCTCTCTTTTGTATAACCTGTCTTTTCTTGAGTACAGTAATTTGTAGTACTGATAAGCAGAAATTCTGCCTGGCCTGCAGGAAAAAGAATCTCAGGGTTGTATGTGATGTCATGTACTCTGACAATAAACCTGAACTTTGATGATGCTCCACATACAATGAGGTCATCTCTGATGTTTCACTTCAGTGCCAGCATCTTGCTGAAATCCATATCTCTTGATACCCTCCATATTTCTAAATTACGATTATTATACACATGCCTGTGTTTTGCGCACAATCTGTCACCCTCAGTGCATTTTGTGAATAATGGACATCGCAGCCGTAATTATGCTGAAGGTATTTGTGTCATGATTAACAATTAAATATTTAACTTCATCTCAGGTTAACTGTCTTCTGGAGGCTGAGCTGTTTCACCATGGAAGAATTGGGGACAAGAAACTTTTAATTTCAGTTGGATATTTTTTCAGACTTTGAAGAAATCTATTCATCTTGTTCTGCTGTTTATATCCAGGAACCAAACTTCAGTGGAACAAATGCTCACATCGATTTTTCAGTTGGAGCTGGGAATCCAAAACCCAAATACTGTGTTGTGCAACTGCCGACTGTATTTCAATCTTCAATTTCAGTGATGGCAATGTTCAGAAGGTTGCAAATAACTTGTTGTGGCTGCTTCACTCTGATCTGCCCCATTACTGTAGTGTGGCCATTTTTTCCAAAAAAGAAAAAAATATATATATATTTACATTTGTGCTGCCCAATTACACCAAATTAAACTGCAACCCGCGGTACATTTCAAACGGTGGGAGGAAACCGTAGCCCCCCAGGGAAAACCCACGCCGACACCATAAGAACTCCTTACAGACAGCGTGGGATTCTAACCCTAATCCTGAATGCTAGCACTGTAACAGCGTTGCATTAAATGCTCTGCCAACCGTCCCACCCAAACCTTGTAAAAATAACTTTGTACGTCCACAGAAAAGCATTACACAGTTTAGGTTTTATCATTACAGACCAGTGTAATCCATTAGAACTTCAAGATAAAGAATTTAGAAAGGTTTAGTTTGGTTTTGTTTTTAAAACTGTCTCTTCTTGTTCCTCCTCAGAGTGAAGGTTTTTCCCCCCGTTACTTCCCGCAATCCTTTCCTGGAGTTTGCAAAAGATTTTTCCGATAGCTGCTGTCAATTAGTCATCACCTCAGGAGATTCAGGGACAAAAGTGATGATGCTGTTAAACTTTTCAGTTACATTTACAGTCAATCTTTTATTCTTCCGAGCTGCTGTCATTAAGTACAGCATTGCTTATGTATATTTTATAGGGTGACCCTGACAGTTGTCAGGTTGGTGTTCTGCAGAATTGGTAGCATTGTGGATTTAATGAAGGGCAAGTAAGCCAGCTTACAATCAAATCTTATGTGTTAATAAAGGACCTTGCAGGACATCAGACTCCCATCAGCAAAACCAGTCTGCATACAAAGGTTTAGTTTTATTTCATAAAATTTATCTTAAATCTACAAGCTGCTAAATCGGCTTATTACAAAAGATCCCTTCCTTAGCCCAGTATTGTATCCTCATCAATAGCCACTCTAACGGCATTATTTTTTGTCCAGAAAATGCAGCAAAAATCGACATAAAAATACTTCCCCATACCTTTCTTTATACTCAGCCTTATCCTCAACATTCATTCTTGTCCTCGAGGTTCTCGAATCTGTTTTAATAATTGAACTTGGTACTCATCTATTTCCTATCCCTTCCTGCTGCCCCGAGTCTGTCCTGGAGAGTGCCATCAATATTGTGCGGGTGATTCAATTCCTGGATTTTTGGCCATCTTCTCTTCTCCCTCTTCACAGCTTTGAAATGAAATGCCTTATGTTCTGTTTAAAATCACTTGCTGCACTTCCAGGACCACATTTAGAAGATGTATGAAACAAGTACCATGCTCGACCTTGATTGGATTTTATGATGGCACCATCGGGTAGTTTAGACCATGTTTAAGGGTGAGAGGCAAGAAGCATTTTCACCAGCTGGCCACCTCATTCAAAGACGCAACTATTGTTGAACACCCAAGATCGATGTTCTAGATGTTCAACAATAGTTACTGCCACTGTCAAAATTGACCACATCATCATCCAACATCCTTTTCAGACTGGTTTAGTTCTGGACGTCTTCAACCAAGGATTAGAATTGAAGCCCACGAGCGGAGGGATGGGAAGAACCTAACCATTTTCCACAAGATGCTTCTCTTCACCTCGCTCCACCATCGTTATCGCCACAATGGAAGGTGAGGAAATGAAGCAGGGGTAGGCTTTTCCCAGACCTTTTTGGCTGCTCTGTCACTTAATAAGCATATGGATAATAATTTACTGTAGTGCTCTCCTCCTGTACTACCCTTATTCCTCTTGATCCCCATCACATGTAAAAAACCTGTAAATCTTTCCATTGAATATTAAGACCATAAGAAATAGGAGCAGAAAGAGGCTATGCGGCCATTGAGTCTACACCACCATTCAATCATAAGCAGCTGATTTATATTCCCACTCAGCCCCACCTGCCCGGCCTCCCCATAACCTTTGATGCCTGGCTTATCGAGAACCTATCAATCTCTGCCTTAAATACACCTAATGACCTGGCCTCCACAACCACTGTGGCAACACATTCCACAGATTTTCACCATCCTTTTGGTAAAGAAATTCTTCTGCATCTCTAAGTGGACACCCTTCAATCCTCAATTTGTGCCCTCTTGTCCTAGGCTCTCCCATCATGGGAAAGCACCTTTCTACATCTACTCTGTCCATGCCATTCAACATTCAAATTGTTTCAATGTGATTTCCCCCTCATTCTGAATTCCAACAAGTTCAGGTTAAAACCTGTCAAACACTGTCATATGATAACCCTTTCGTTCCCAGAATCATAGCAGTGAACCTCCTCTGAATCCTCTCCAACGTCAGCACATAATTTCTTAAATGAGGAGTTCCCTCCATAGAAATGTTGGGTTGGGTGAAACAATAAAATATGCGGATACTGAGGTCGAGTCTGGATTCTGTGACCTTCTGAGGTACTCCAGCATATTTGTGTATTGAAATGTTAGATAGAGAACTGCAAAGTTTCACAACCCTGGGAAGCTGCAGCAAGTAAGGTTTTCATTGCACCTGTACATAGTACATATGTATTTCACCATAAACATTCATTCAGATTCTGTATGGCGACACACATCCTCATGGCGAACTGGCCCTGCTTATATCGCCACGTGGCGGGGCAGCCATGGGGAAATGGAGTCGTCAGTGGTTTCTCTCTGACTCCAGCATCCCTTCTAGCGCCCACCCTGGGCAACGATTATGATGTCACAATGCACCAGGTGACTGAGCTCTGCTGCCCTTAAAGGGATGCGCTGAATTTGAATAAAAACAATCATTAACGACCCTCAACATGGTGGTTGTGTCTCTCTCACTACACATACTGCCACAGTGGTGACCCCGACGAGCCCAGGTGAATTTCTGGACTCCTGAACACCATGGATTCGGCAGAGCTTAACGCTGTCTCCATCAAGCTTCCCCCCTATTGAACTCACCGACCGAGAACGTGGTTCGGGCAGGCAGAAGCACAGTTTCAAATCCGCAACATCTCTGCAGACGCCACGATGTATTACCATGTCGTGAGTGCTCTGGACCAAGATACGGGGCGAGGGTGGACGACATCATCCACCACCCCCCAGCTGAGGGCAAGTACACTGCCCTTAAAAATCTGCTGCTGGGAACTTTTGGGCTCACCCTCACCCCCCCCTCCAGCAACGGTCTTCCAGACTCCTTCACCTGGATGAGCTTGGAGACCGTAGTCCTTTGGCACTGATGGATGAAATGCTGGCCCTGGCGGAAGACCACAAGCCTTGTTTTCTCTTCCACCAAATATTCCTGGAGCAAATGCCAGAGGACATTGGCTGCACCTTACGGACGAGGACTTCTGAGACCCGAGAAAGACAGCAGCCTGTGCGGACGCCCCCTGGCTCATGAAGAGGGAGAACGAGGCAGCCCTCAATTTGGTGGAATATCCGGAAACTAGCAGACCACCGCCCGCCCCCAAGACCAAGCCAGAGGAAGGCTAGACGTCTTGGTGTTTCTATCACCAGCGCTGGGGAGCACAAGCCCATAAGTGCTGCCAACCCTGCGGGTTTCAGGGAAATGACAAGGCCACCGCCGTTAATGGCTGTGACGGCTGGCCGCACAAGCAGCCTCCTTCATGTGATGGACAGGTCCACCGGCTGCCAATTCCTGGTTGGCCCAGGGGCCGAGCTGAGCGTCCTCCCCCCCCCCCCCCCACACAGCATTAGAGACTCGCACCCGATCTCGTGGTCCAACCCTGCAGGCGGCCAACGGCTTCACCATCAGGATCTATGGCACCCACAGGGCACAGATACAGATGGGGAGGGAGAAGTTTAAACTGGAGGTTCGTCTTAGCTTCCATGAGCACTGCACGTTGGGGGCCGACTTCCTGAGGGCTCCTGGTCGACATGAAGGGCAAGAGGCTGATCAACATCCGAACGTTCCACTCCACACGACTGGACAGAGTAGGCGCCTGCAAGCCCGAAATCGCCGCCGTAGCCACCGCCAAAGATGAATTCGCCAACATCCTCCACGAGTTCCCCGCCATCATAGAGCCACGTTTCAACACCGCTGTGCCCCAGCATGGGGTCTTCCACCACATCGCCACTCAAAGCCCCCTGCTGCACGGTAGGCCCAGACGGCTGCCACCTGAGAAGCTTCAGCAAGCAAAGGAGGAGTTCTCCACACTCCATATGGTCCCGAAATCGTCTGGGGGCTAGAGACCATGTGGGGACTACCGGCAGTTGAACGATGCAACCACCCCTGACAGGTACCCGGTGCCCCACATACAGGATTTCTCCGCCAACCTCCATGGCACACGGATCTTCTCTAAGGTGGACCACGTGCGGGGATACCATCAACTCCCGGTGCATCCAGACGATGTGGGTAAGACAGCCATTATCACACCTTTAGGCCTGTTCAAATTCATGCATGCAGCCCAAACATTCCAGCACCTCATGGATGCAGTAGGGAGGGATTTGGACTATGTGTTCATTTTCCTGGACGATATACTCATCGCCAGTCGCAGCCATGACGAACACAAGGCCCACCTCCGCACCCTCTTTGCTCATCTGGCGGATTTCAGCCTCATGGTCAACGCGGTGAAATGCTAGTTTGGCAAGGAGACCCTCCAGTTCCAGGGGCACGCCATTTCGGCAGCTGGGGCCACACCAGTGCTGGAGAAGATGGCGGCCGTCTAATGTTTCCCCAAACTCCCCACCCTAAAAGGCCTTCAGGAGTTTGTTTGGATGGTGAACTTTTACCATCATTTCATCCCCGGAGCTGCTCGCACCATGCGACCATTGTTCACGCTGATGGCCACCAAAGAGAATACTCTATCGTAGCCGGAAGAGGCGAATAAGGCTTTCGCCGTGATGAAGGATGTCCTAACCAACGCGACACTACTAGTGCACCCACGGCCAGAGGCGCACACAGCGCTCTCTGTGGATGCCTCAGCTGCGGCAGTGGGGGGGGGGGGGGGGTCCTGGAACAGTGGCTCGATGGACACTGGCGCCCGCTGGCCTTTTTCAGCAAGCAGCTGTGCCCACCAGAACTCAGATATAGCGCCTTCGACCGGGAGCTCCTGGCGCTGTACTTGGCCATCCGCCACTTTCACTACTTCCTCAAGGGCAGCCTGTTCACAGTCTTCACAGACCACAAGCCCCTCGCCCAGGCACTGGCGATGGCCAAGGGTTCGTGGTCTGCCAGACAGCAGTGCCACCTCTCGTACGTGTCGGAGTTCACGACCGACATCCGACACAGGGCTGGTAAGAACAACACACATCCTCATGGCGAACAGGCCCCGCTTGTATTGCCACGTGGCGGGGCAGCCATGGGGAAATGGCGTCTTCAGAGGTTTCTCTCTGATTCCAGCATCCTGTCTAGCGCGCACCCTGGGCAGCGATTATGATGTCACAATGCACCAGGTGACTGAGCTCATGCTGCCCTTAAAGGGGCGCGCTGAATTTGAATAAAAACGGTCATTAAAGACCCTCAACATAGTGGTTGTGTCTCTCTCACTGCTCACACCGCCACAATCTTCTCATTCTTGAATAGCAAATGACTATGATGTGAGGTTCGAGATATAGTCTCATCCTTTTACCCAGCCTCTTGAGCCTCTCAAAATCCTTGCACACTTCAAAAGCAGGGTCTGCAAAAGTAGACAGCGTTCTGCCACATAACTTTAGGGCTGCTATAGCTATCGTGTCCCTAGTGTAGTTAAAGTACATGCTCTATACAATATACTGTCATCTGCTATTGCCAGAACGTAACTTCAAACAAGATCCAACTAAATGACATCAGTGATGAGATCAGGACAAAATCAAGGTAGTGTGAAATGAAGAGGCTATAGGTCATTGAAAAGTTGGTGCCTTCTAAATCTGTTTGAATTAAGAACACTTTAGATAGTTTTGCTGATTGAGAGTGAACGAATGGACACAGAGCAGACAAAGGCTGTACTTTGCTATTTGCCTTTCAGCAGGTAGCACCTCAGTGAACCTGGGTTTGATAATTACATTGGTTTCCTCCAGGTTCTTCAGAAGATGTGCTGATGGATTAATGAGCTTCTGCATTTACACTCCCTAATGTATGTTAGGGACCTAAAGAATCAAAGGGGAAATTGATGGGTGTATTTGAATGGATAAATTACAGAAGTGCAGGGAACCAAGGAGAGGAAGAATGGAATTGATGGAATTCTTCCCCTGAGTGCAGGGGACTCGATGGACCGAATGGCCTCTTCCATGTCTTTGTGAATTAGGGGTCTGTGCAAGGCGCTGAGGTTTTTACTCAAGAACAGTGCATTGAGCATCTTGTGAAACCAAAAACAATGAAGCATTGGATCCTTCCACGTCGTCTGAAAATAATACAGAATGCTAGAGAACTAACCAAGATGGCAACATGGGTAATGATATACTGTTCTGTATACTCCAGGAATTATTACAAACTGCTCTTGCCAATAACATTTAGGCTCATTAGTTTGTACAGAAAAAAGTACCAGATAATTTGTCTGGCTGACTTCTTTGGAAAGAATCTTTGATCAATGATTTGCTTGTGCTAATGTTTCAGCAGAGTATTGATTCTGCAGGAGCTTTGTTCACTGTGGACTCGGAACATGTTTGATTAACGTCCAATTGACTTTGTACGCATTGAAATCAGGAACCATTTTGCACTGATTTGTTCCTTTCTGAAGCCAGTCGGACATGTTCTTTTGTTTATGTATGAATGCTGCCGCCCATATAGTTAGCAGTGTGTGGTTCCAAATCTGTTTGATTCATTGCACTTCAACCCACATGGACTCTTAATCCCTGAACTGTGATGCACAGCAGGGATAGGTTATGAAATCTGGACTGGATTTTCAAATCCAGTTTCTATCTTTGTTATTCCTTGCACAAAAGCTCCTGGAACTCATTGTTAACTTTAGACTAAACTAATGTGTAAACTGTTCAAGAGTCACATGGCTTTTACAATTATTAATATTTTTTTTAATTAAAAAGGTATTCATTGTGTGAGCTGAACTCTAGATCATTAATATGAAAGTTATTTTTAATTACAGAATTATTGAAGTGGTGGTGTTCAGTGGAACCAGAGGTCAGAAAGGGGTGGGATCTTGGGAAGAGAAAGAATTAGATTTAATGTGGTAAACATAATTATCCCTACACAGAAAATGTTGAGGAGAAGTGTGGATGAAGTTAGTTGTGACCAATTTCTCGGCCAATCTTTTGTATCAGATATGCCCTGTCAGGTTTTGCTCATTTGACAGCCAGCAATGTCCAAGTATCTTGTGATTAAATATTAAACACTCAGCAATGTAATTAGGACCCCACAACCCCCCCCCCCCCCAATCCTTTTTATTAGGAGCTGATTGCCAAATTAAGGTTCAATTGGGTGCAGCATGGCAGGCTCAGAAACAGGGTGGCACCATTAGTGTACCGGTTACAGCGCCAGCGACCCAGCTTCAAATGTGCAGCTGTCTGTAAGGAGTTTGTATGCTCGCCCCATGTCCACGTGGGTTTCCTCTGCGTGCTTCAGAGCTTACCTGGCGTTGTTGGTTTATTGGGTGTAATTGGGTAGCATGGGCTCAGGTGCTGGAAAGCCTATTACCAGGCTGTATGTCTAAATAAATGTTCAACCTGCTGGAGGAACTCAGCAGGTATGGAGGAATAAAGAGAGTCAAGCCATTGCATCTGGACTGAGATGTAAAGGGGAGAAAGCCAGTATAAAGAGATGAGCGACAGGAGTGAGGCAGAGCTGATAGGTGGTTCCAGGTGAAAAGGGGTTGATGGTAGATGGCCTCTGGTGGGGGGGAGGGAAAGATGGGGATCATCGAGGATGGAAGGTTATAATTGGAGTTAACAAAGGGCGACAAAAGGTGGTGGGTGGAACCAGGTAAGAGATTGGTGGTAAACAGTAGGGGAGAGGGGATGGAGGCCCCAGTGTCAGGGGTGGGGCAGATGCAGCCAGGAGGAGTAAGGGAGAAGAAATGGTAAGAGAGAACTGAGGAAAAGAAGGGATGTGTGAGAAAATCTGTGAGTGGGTCAGCGGAGAGAGAAAAGAACTGAGGGTGACCTGAAATTGGCAAATTCTCTGTTCGCGCCATTGGACTGCAGACCACTTAAACTCTTTCTCGAGCCTGTGTTTTCCTGCCTCACAATCTCCAAGCTTCTGTCACCATCTTTAACCTTCCTCCCTGCTCTGTCTGCACAGTAAACTCTCATCATCATGGATCTACCAATTTCATGCCAGCTCCTGCCTCTCCCTTGCACCCCACCTCGTTATATCTCCCCTCGACTCCCTCAGCCTTGATACCGGGTCTTTACCTAAAATGTTAACAGTCTCCTCTTCCTGACAGTTGCTGCCTGACCTGCTGTATTCCTCCAGCAGTTTTCTATGCTCCAGATTACAACATCTCTTGTGATTCTGTGACTAGGTTATGTAGATCTTGAGATGCAAACAACAGGTCTTGAGGGGAATTGCAGATAAAACATAAAGTATCTTAGATTGCATTTTGCCTCCTGGAGTAGAGAAATGTGATCTTTGTTTCATTTTTATGAACATGAGTATGGAAAAAAATCATTATCCTGAAGACAAATTGTAAAAAAGAAACAACGCTACTGTTAACTTTTGAAAAATTATAACATGAGGCCATTCAGCCCACTGTGTTTTTGCTGTCTGGGCCATCTGGCCCATCGTATCTACTCTTACTTGCACAACAAAACAATGATTCAGTGATTGAATTAATTTGTTGCAATAGCGAGACCTCCCAGTGCCAACCCTTTCAATTCTGAACCCCACTCCTACATCAACATGTCTATCCATGGCCTCAATGCACTGCTTAACTGAGGCCACCTGCAAATTGGAGAAATAACAAATAATATTCTGTCTAGGTCCTCTCCAACCAGATGGCATTAACATCAACATCTCCAGTTTCCATTGAGTCTCTCCATTGTCTCTCATTCTCTTTCCCTATCCCTCTTTCTCCTTTCCTTCGGTTGCTGATGCCTTCTCTCTCCATTCAGAAAGCTATCCCCTTCCCCTATCACTTCCCAGTCTTTGTTAATCCTGCCCTCACACCCATATCCACCTATGGCCTCCTGCCTATGGTCTATGCTCTTTCCCACCATTTTATGCAGGCACCTGCCTACCTTTTACTCATACCTTGACGAAGGGCTTAGGTTATGTATCTTTGCTGTAAAGAATGGTGTATGACCTGCAGAGTTTCTCCAGCACTTTTGTCAATTAATACAAATAATTCTATGCTATCTGTATTGTCAAAGCAAATTGAACTGCAATGTATTCAGTACCTGAAGAGAGTGTGCCATTGTACCTGTAAATTGTAAAATTCCCAATGTCCAAAATAAAAATAAATAAAAGTATTCAGGAGGTTAGCCAACATCAAAGGTGTAAGAAATGATTTCTTGTGATAACAATTCTCAACTCCTATTTGTACAATGTTACCACTGCTTCTCTCCGTACTCTCTCCAGATGCCTGACCTGCTGTGAATTTCCAGCATTTTCTGAACTTCAGAGTTCCAGCATCTGTCGTATTTTGTGTTTGGATATTAGGAATGCCTTCCAGATTCTGAAGGATTGTTTCTGGGGAACGTTGCTCTGAGCTGAGATCCTATAATCTTGTGCTGTATTATTTGGACTTATTTGATGGACTGTTCATTCTCTGTGGAAGAATTTACTTGTGACAGCATGCTTGAGGGATTTGCAGGAAAGTACTCACTTAACATACCAGAGAATTATCCAGCTGTTCCATTTTTGAGATGTCACATGGGAGATTGATTGAATTTCAGTTAAATTCCAACAGAAACTGCTTCATAACGATCCACCAGGTCTTCAAAATTCATGACCTTCTCAGACTGAAAGGTTTAGGGCAGCAGGCATTTGCAAGTAGAAAGTTGCACACAATCCTGAAGGTTTGCTGTTTTTCACTTTTCACTGGATCAAAATCGTGGAAATTTCCACACAACCGCATTGTAGAAATTCCTTCACCAAATGTGCTGCAGTGGTTCAAGAAGATGTTTCGCCACCATTTTCTCCTTCGTTTGGGGAAGGATAGGAAATGCTGCCTTTGCCAGTGACAATTACGTCCTAGCTCTTGGGGTGCGCTTGGTGGAGAATCTCACCTGATCCCTTAACACCAGCTTCAAAGCTAGGAAAGCCCAGCAGTGCCTCTACTTCCTGCAAAGATTGAGGTAAGTTCTTCTCCCACCCTCCATCCTCACTACATTCTACAGAGGATGTATCGAGAGCATCCTGTACAACTGCATCACCGCCTGGTTTGGAAGCTGTACCTCCTCGAACTACAAGAGACCGCAGAGGATAGTGAAGTCAGTGGGAAAAGATCACAGGGGGCTCTCTTCCTACCATGAAGGACATCTACAACACTCAATATAGGTGAAAGGCAATAAACATTGTGAAGGACTCCACACACCCCTCACGTCAACTGTTCACCCTTCTGCCATCTGGTAGGAGGTTCCGCTGCACTAGGGCCCATATGTCCAGATTGGGCAACAGCTTTCCACCCCCAACCCCCCCCAGGCCATCAGGCTCCTAAATTCCCAGAACATATTTGCATAGAGTAACTTGGTATTGGGGTATCTTACAATATATAGTTTAATATTTCATATTTTGTGTTTAACATATCTTCACATATTTATGTAAATATGCTGCATCTTGTCTTTACCATGCAAGAATGGTATGAATAATAAATAAAGGTGACGACTTCTTTGTTTTTCAGTGTCTGACACAATGATCTGTAACCCAACTGTAGCAAATGAGATCCAACACCTTGACAGTGCAAATTGAAATGGAAATTGTGTACATTTTTAACATTAAAGCAGGCCTCTAAAGTTAAATTTCCAAGAATCTCTAACCATCATAATGATTGATTATATGTGTCAAATAATGGTGGGCTTCCTTGTGAGAGAACAACAGTGAAGACCCCACTAATGCCCAGTGTCCTATTTGTTACAGGGCGAACTGGTAACATTTTACTACTATTGGAAGAAAACTCCAGAAGCAGCTAGCTCTCGAGCTCATCGCCGCCATCGCAGACAGGCCGTGTTCAGGAGAATTAAAACCCGCACTGCAACAACTCCTGTGAACCCATCTCGACCACCATCTGGTGAATTCTGTAAGTCCTAATCAAGTTGGCCACAATTTTTGAGAAATAATTCACTAAGACGAGGCAGCTTATGTTTAGCATGTCATGCAACCCATTTCAATCAGTTGTCCTAGATTGTCAAGGAATTGATATATTAGCCTTGAATTTTCAACTGAGGTAGAGAGATAATATAACCAAAAACTATCAATGGTTAAACATCAATAGGTCTATTAAGAAAAGCGGTAAATTAAATGTATGAAAATTATAGTGAAGGTGCTTATCTTAGAGTATCTAGCCAGGTATGAGTTAAGTGCAAGTGGAAGCAGAATTTGGAGATGGTGATACTTTAGAAGTTTCAAATGGTTTTAGAAATGAGTAAGGGTGGACTGGAGACGTTGGTCCTGAATGGGGAAGGCAAGTTTCAATTTCATAACACAGGACCTGGGAAAAGGAAATTGGGCATAATTAGCCTCCATCTCACAAATGGGAGCCTTTCAAAAGTAAAATAATGAGAGTTCAGGGCAAACAAGAATGAAGGGTAAAGACAGCTGGTCCAAGGGATCCCCAATATCAGGAGATGTAAGGAATAAGAGAAAACTGAAAGCGAGAGACCCCCAGTGGCAGAGTAGACATTGTATTGGGATATTAAAAGGGAAATAGGATGGCAAAGCGAGGGCATGAGGCTGGTGACAGTGATTAAGGAAAATCCTTAAAAGTTTTTTTAAATTAAGGGCAGACGGGTAACCAGAGAAAATATAATGCATTCAGGAGAAAGGAACAACCTGCAAATAGAGGGTGAGGTGAGGTCTTACTTCTGGTCTGGTTTCATTCTTGTGGGTGACGTGCAAGGTTCGTTGATGGTTGATGTGGGCCCAATGATCCATTTCTATCTTCATTACCTTTGACTCTATGACATTCGCAGTGAAATTATAGAACAAGTACCATCAAAAAGGAATTACAGGTACTTAATATTTTATCTGGGACGTTGGGCCTGGACACCTGCTGTTGTTCTTTGGAATCTTCTGGATTTCGGAATCATTTTAAAATGGCGGTCCCTTTAAGCAAATGGGATGTTTCAAAATCGCACAAAACAGGGGGTGCAGGGTGTTAAATAAATTTAGTTAAATAAAGACCATAAAAGGCCATAATATCACAAACATGTTTTTTTTATTTTAAAGTAAAACTTAAAAATAAAACTGGCTCAAACCCCCGTCCTTCTTCCCACCATCCCCGTCCCCGCTGTCTCTTGCCTTCGGTGGAAAGATGACTCTTGGTCCCGAGCACCTGGTAGGAGAGAAGCAGGCGGTGGGTGGCTCAGTGTGGGATCAATGGCCATCCTCCTTGCCCATAATCCCTCTGGCACTGACAGAGTGGTTCCAGCTACATGGGGGATTATAAGAAACGAACAGCCAGTACTCCCGCATTGAGCCATCGCCAGCCACCGCCACAATGGAACTGTGGGTTTGGCAGCTCTGCACCCCTGCTGCCGCATTGGGAGTTAGATGGGGAGTGGTGACAGATGAACGCTCGGGGGGGTGGGGGGGTGCGGCGGTGGTGACCGATGGTCGGGGCGGGGCGACGGACGGCAGGGGCTCAAATCGAGGCAGTTGGGCATTTTCATTTCCAAATAAAGTGCCGGTATTTGGAGGTTGCGGTGTTCAGAATCCAAGATAAAAGGTGGGCCACCTGTATTAGATGTTTGAGGTTAAAAGGCTGTTGAGATGTATCCCAGGCTGGCTGGGGAGGCAGAGAAGGAAATGACAGATTTTTAAATGTTTGCTGATTACAGATGAGGTGCCAGCTGATAGCAATGAGTGTGGTACCTTTTTTTCAAGAAGGGTAATGCATAAGCCAGGTAACTCCAAGGCAGTGAATGCTACCTCAGTTCTTGGAAAACTTCTGAGGGGTGTGATTAATTCACATGTAATCAGCATTTATTTGATAGATAGACCAGATCATGATTAAATGGTAGGGCAGTCTCGATGGGCTGAATGGCCTATATCTATGTCATGGAATCAGGAGTGTTCTGCCTGAGTTGGCAGAAACTTTAACCTATAAGACATATTTAGACTGGCACTTAAACTGCCAAGACATAGAAGGACTAGGAGCTGATATAGACCGGCATTGGATGGTTAGCATGAACATGGTGGGCTGAATGGTCTTTGTGTGGTATAACTCTGCACATTTCAAATAATTTCAGACATGGAAGTGACATAGAATTAATATGTAGCAAAGGCAGTGAAAATCAAATGCTCAGATAACATCCACACATCTCAGTGATCGATAATGCTGCCATTTACGGTAAACTCTGTGGCAAAGCATTTGTCCTGCACTTATTAATTTGTCTGTGGTGTAAGAATGGTCACAGTCCTGCAAAAATCAATCTCTTATGTTTTTGATTTCATACTTCCAAAAAAATACATTTTAATAACTGCATTTGAGAACTTGATAAAATTTGTCAGATTGCAGCAGAGGATGGTGGTGAGTATGAAATATGTGTTTTAATACGTGCCAGCGATGGCCTTTATTCTTTCATCACATTATTAGTAATGCGGGAGGCATCTGAAGATAAAACATGCTGAAGTTGTTGCTTCTTGTACTTTGGAATGCCTCATGAAAGTCCTCTTGGTTATTGTTTTGGCACACTTTGTGCTCGTTCCCTCTGAAATACTGAACATCAACAATTCTATCTGAGCATGTACATGAGGCATTTGTGAATGCAGGGTAGTACAATACTCTGAGTTCTTACAGATAAACCACCTTGGCCGTTCCCACCCTCAGATTATCCTTGGACATTGTGATGTCCTGTTAATTTATGTCGGAGTTGATGCAACATAGGCATCACTTTGGATCAATTGTGTCAAAAGTAAATACTGTCAAGTGTTGCAGGACCAGGCCCTTGAAATTGGGGGAGCACCCTTAATACAGTGCATCAATCCAAACTTAGCAGAAATGTAAGTGAATAAACAAACTTGCTCATTTATATATTCAATTAAGGCTTAACGTTCATATGTACTTTATATAACTGTCATTTACGTCAAATGTAAAGGATATTTTTAATGTTGGAAATTCTGTTTTGCATTTGTACTTATTTCTTTTAAAGGTGTTTATGGAATTTTCTTTATCTGTTCTGGGTTCATGTAAATACTGTCAAGGATACATTTCTGATTAAATTGCCCTGGAAAGACTTTGTTGAATCAACATTATCCATGTGGTTTAAGTATACCCATGATTAGTGTCGTTGGATGTTGCAGGAGATTGGCAGTGATCGTGATGGAAGTGTGACAGTGTTGATGATAGTCCTGTGTCATTGTTGCTTCATAGCAGAGTCACAGAGGAGAAAGTCGTTCTGGAACTTACACCAATGTCTTGCTTAGGTCCAATCAGTTGACTGCAAAGCAACAATATCAGTGGAGATAGATATTAAGTCTGAGGTAAAGACACAGAACAAAAGATCTGCTTGCTAGATGTGAGGCTAAGGCAGGCGACATAGTTGGCTTAGTGGTTAGCGCAACGCCTTTACACTGCCAGCGATTGGGACCGAGCTGTCTGTAAGGAGTTTGTACGTTTTCCCTGTGTCTGCATGGGCTTTTCTCGGGGCCTCCAGTTCCTCCCACTGTTTGAAATGTGCCGTGGGTTTTGGTTAATTGGGCGGCATCGAAATGGCCTGCAAATGAAATGTGCGTAAATCTAAATTTTTCTTAAATTTTAATTAAGTTCCTGTAGTTCCACCCAAGAGTTTTTTTTTCCCATCACCATGGAGAATAACATTGTTCCTTTTACATCAGGTTCTGCTTGACCTGCAGAGTATTCCCAGCTTTTTCTGTTTTCGTTCCAGATTCTATCAACGTGTTTTTCAATAAATTACATCTGTTTTATATTTTCTGAATTTAATTGAGTTCTTGTCTTCAGATTGTTCACAGGTGCTAAATATCTACTTCAATGCAATTCATAATAGGATTCGTTTACTGGTTGGGAAAGCATTTGAAAGGTTACTTAGCTTTACATTTAACTTGTACAGCAGGAGCAACTTGCATGAAGTGATGTTCAAAATTGATAGCAGTAAAATAAAAACGTTCAATAATTTGGGGAAGAAGACGGAATGAAAACAAGAAAATGCCCTGTTGTTCACAGTTGCCAGGCATTTTCACTCCTGAATAAAATCTAATGGCTATGAACTCAAAGAAGTAAAATGGTTAACTTTGATGTCTGTACTGTACAGAAGTAGATATATAAAAAAGAATACGTTGAAAGGGATTGGAGCATGAACAGTTCATTGGATTCACTGACGTTTGGTGTAAAATTGTAGCTGTTTAATCATTGGAAGACATTGTGCACGGTGGTTAATTAAAGGTGGATTTTCTCTTTTTCTCATCAGAATCACTCAGGGATAAGAAACCCTGCTAATTCCTTGCTTCAGCCCTCCCTGGTCCACCAGTCCCCCACTGCCCTCTGTCCTCCCATCCTATCCTCATTACACTGGCTATCTCACTCTGCACTCTGTCTTGAGGTAGGGTCTGGCCCAAACTGTTGACGATTCTTTTTCTCCCACCAAAGCTGCTTTGTGCACAGAATTCCTCTAGCAGATGGCCCCAGGTTTAGGAAAGTCTGAGCGGAAAGAAAGATATAATCTGTGGTGGGGGGGCGGGGGGGGTTATTGAAAACAACTACAAATCATGTTGGAATTTCCACATTGTAAACATTGTTAAACATTAATGTGTAAAAATATATTTTAATAATTTGAATAACTGCACAGCTTCAGTTTTAAAGAAAAAGATTCTCTTTAACAAACTGCAAGCAACAGTATTTCAGTTTAATTTGAGTCTGATGTTTAGTGCAGCCTTCATGGCCAAAGCATGTTCCCCTGCTCTGCTTTTCAATTATGTATATTCAGAGTAAAATTCCATCTCTTCAATGTAAATATTTCACAAGACAATTCTGAATTGCAATAATCCATCTTCACACCTTTCAGAAAATGTGCAGTGATACTAGTCAACCAGGTCAATAAAATGTGTTGTCTGCAACAATGTACACAAAGTTATCTTGCTGAAAGCACTAATTTTTTAAATTCTTTTTGCAGTGGATCTCAGCTCAGCCAGTGAGGATGACTTTGACAGTGAGGACAGTGAACAGGAATTGAAAGGCTACGCCTGTCGTCATTGTTTCACGACCAGTAGGTGTTTTTATACAATTCATATTCACCTTCTTTGGTTATTTTTAAAATTGAAAGTGTTAGTCTGGAAAATGCTTTGCCATTGGGCTCTTCTTGGGTGTTTGATCAACATATGTGCTTGCTCATCTCAATATAAATTTAACTGACCTCCAAAGATAGCTTGCATGCAATCAATTTGTAGCACTGATGTGGGGGATATGGAAGCAGACTGAATTTATGACAACTTGCTTGTGTGATAAGCAAAGTTGCCTATTTCTAGAACCCCCTTGTGAAAATTCTACTTTCTAAATGTGACCACCTAATTCAGGTTTTTCAGTAAACCGAAAATTCATTGTGGTATATTTTAGCTGGTTCATCTCAACAGACAAAAATTGATAAGGATTTTAACTTTTGAAAAACTATGTTTTGTCACTGCACCTTGGCACTGGTCTGTCTATTGAAAACATCTCTCATGAAGGCTGCCTTAAAGGATCTCAATTGTCCTGGTCATAATCTCTACTCACTGCTACTTTCAGACAGATGATATAGAAGCCCAAAGTCTTTCACCTCCGGGTTCAAGAACAGTTCTTATTTACCCCGCAACTATCAGGCTTTCCCCTCACTACCATAACTGTAAACTGCTCCGGGAATGCCAAATGATTTTTCTGCACTATTGAACCATAATTTTTTCCGCTAAGTGCAATTATGAATATTTATTTATCTATAGTTTTTGTGCGTATTATATTTCTCTGTCTCTTGGCACATGATGATAATTTTATGCTATTAAAGTTGGTGTTTCTTAACTGCCTGTGGCTGCGGCAAATAAGAATGTTGGTAGATTTATACATGGTACATACGTGTATAACTATCAATCCTCCAGTCATATCGCCAATCATATAACGATACAGAAGGAGTAAACTTTAACATTTTAATCTCTCTGCACTCCACTCTGCTAACCCAGTTGCACAGTCGAGAGCAGTGACATTCAGCAAAATGCTGGTGGTGAGATCAAAATCCTGTCATCATCTTTTCCAAGATTCTTCAGAACCTTCTCACAAGAGAGGATACAAATAACCTCCCAAGGATGTTGGGAAACATAGAGACTAATGCAAGGGAGGAGCTGAAAGAAATCAGTATCTCTAAGGACATGGTCTTGGGGAAATTGAAGGGATTGAAGGCCGATAAATCCCAAGGGCCTGATAATCTACATCCTAGGGTTCTTAAAAAAGTGGACATTCAGATAGCAGATGCTTTAAGAATTATTTTCCAGAACTCGATAGACTCAGGATCAGTACCCATGGATTGGAGGGTAGCTAATGTTACCCCACTATTTAAAAAGGGGGGTAGAGAAAAAGCGGAGAATTATAGGCTGGTGAGCCTTAAATCAGTAGTGGGCAAAATGATGGAGTCCATTATTAAGGATGTAATCGCAGAGCATATGACTAGCAGAGAAGGGATTGGACAGAGTCAACATGGATTTAGAAAAGGTAAATCGTGCTTGACAAATCTATTGGAATTCTTTGAGATGGTGACAGGTAAAATAGATGGGGGAGAGCCAGTGGATGTGGTGTACCTGGATTTCCTTCAATAAGGTCCCTCATAAACGACTGGCATGCAAAATCAAGGCTCATGGGATTGGGGGCAAGGTATTGATGTGGATTGAGAACTGACTGGCAGATAGAAGACAGAGAGTTGGGATAAACGGCTCATTTTCTGAGTGGCAGGCGGTGACCAGTGGGGTGCCACAGAGATCTATACTGGGACCCCAGCTGTTCACAATTTACATTAATGATCTAGATGATGGGATTGGATGTAATATCTCCAAATTTGCAGACGACACTAAGCTAGGAAGGGTTGTGTGCACGGAAGAAGGGGGTCAGAAAGCTCCAGTGTGATTTGGATAAATTGAGGGACTGGGCAGATACATGGCAAATGCACTACAATGTGGATAAATGTGAGGTTATCCACTTTGGTAATACAAACCGGAGGGCAGATTACTATTTGAATGGCAATAGATTGGGAGATGGGGAAGTGCAGAGAGACCTAGGGGTTCTTGTGCACCAGTCACTGAAGGCGAGCATGCAGGTGCAACAGGAGGTTAAAAAGGCAAATGGTATGTTGGCCTTCATATCAAGAGGGTTTGAGTATAGGAACAAGGATACCTTACTGCAGCTGTACAGAGCCTTGGTGAGACTACACCTGGAGTATTGTGTGCAGTTTTGGTCGCCTTATCTGAGGAAGGATGTTCTTGCAATGGAGGGAGTGCAAAGGCGATTCACCAGGCTGATACCTGGAATGGCAGGAATAACTTACGAGGAAAGATTGCGCAATTTGGGATTGTACTCACTGGAGTTTAGAAGATTGAGAGGGGATCTCATAGAGACATAAAATTCTGACAGGACTGGACTGAATGGATGCGGAAGGAATGTTTCCAATGGTGGGGGAGTTCAGAACCCGGGGCCATGGTTCGAGGATAATAGGCAAAGCATTTAGAACCGAGATGAGGAGGAATTTCTTTACCCAGAAGGTGGTGAATCTGTGGAATTCATTGCCACAGAGAGCAGTAGAGGCAGGTTCATTGAATATATTTAAGAGGGAATTGGATATATTTCTTCAGTATAAGGGAATTAGGGGTTACGGAGAGAAGGCGGGGACGGGATACTGAACTTTAAGATCAGCCATGATCTTACTGAATGGCGGAGCAAGCTTGAAGGGCTGAATGACCTACTCCTGCTCCTATCTTCTTTGTTTCTATGTTTCTTCCATCGTATTTCAGCACTATTCTGCCGCTGTTTGAATCCACCTGATTCGTGCAGAATTCTTACAAACCTACATGTAAGCATTTGACCTGTATTTAAATTGAGTTTTATTTAACTAGTGCACTATTTTTGTTTTTAAAAAAAAACGCAGCATCCAAAGACTGGCATCACGGAGGAAGGGACAACATATTATTGTGCACAGAGTGTCGAATTCATTTCAAGAAATACGCGGAACTGCCGCCAATTGAGAAACCAGTGGATCCCCCTTCATTTATGTTTAAACCAGTTAAAGAAGAAGAAGATGGGCTCAGTGGGAAACATAGCATGAGGACCAGAAGGAGTCGGGGCTCGGTAGGAGGCACACTATTCTTCCTTTTGTTTTTGGTTTGTAAAATACAAAATTTATGCAACATTGAAATTAAGCAGATGTGGCGAATAGTTCACCATTAGTCTTCGTTGACCCCAAATAGATTCGAGCAGCAACATGCATTGTTGTATCAAATATAACGAAGTAATGCAGAATGGTATATGCATCATATCATCTAAAGCAATTAACACAGTGCTTTGAATCATTCGGCCACTGACTTCAACACTGAATTCAGTGTTGTCACTTCATTTGTGAAACAAATGAAATGTTCTCTGTTGGGTATTCTGTATTTCAAGTTGATACGATGCCATTCAATATGAAAACCGACATAAAAATATAAAAGTGGTGTTTGGTATTGCAGCAAAAAGCAGTGCTTGCCCTAGTTGCAGCTAATAAAATCATGGAAACTTGAGACGCATGCAGAAATATTTCCCAGTGTGTGATTGCAGAGGTGAGACTTCAAAACCACCTCCGTTCTAATATGCACAGCGTTTTAGACAATACAACAAAACCAAAGGGTCTTATTTTCTCACTTAGAACTTGCAGCTGTTGTCGAGACTTAAAAAGATGAGTGAGACACCAGTAGGATGAGACGAAGTGTTCAGATCATGGAGCTGTTTTAGGAAAGTATTCTGTCATTCCTTTGTATGCAGACAAACAGCAAGCCTTCAACCTTCAAACTTAGTTTGGAGTTTTTTTCTTCTGAAAAAGTAGAAATAATACAAATGAAACCTCCACTGGCAACAGTAATTAACTAGAAAATATTAATTGGAACCTGACACTGTTATTAAAGCACTTATGAATTATTAATCAGCCCAATCCATGTGGGTCTAATAATAATTTTATTGTTAATTAGATGTCTTCACTGCGCAGCGGTCGTAAAAAGCAGACAGCCAGCCCTGACGGTAGAACCTCACCTATCAATGAAGACATCAGGTCCAGCGGCCGTAATTCTCCCAGTGCTGCCAGCACTTCCAGTAATGATAGCAAAGCAGACTCCATGAAAAAATCCAGCAAGGTAATGTTCTGATAATCATTGCCATCTCTGTTGTTTTACCATCCCCTCTGAGAAGGGTAGAGAGAGGCAAGCTTCAGAATTAGCACCATCCGTATTCTCAGACAGAGCAGAAAATTTTTAAAAATCCCTTAAATTCTTTCAGCGGCCAAGTTTAAAATTAATCCACTAAATTTCAGAAGCTTGAATTTATTGGTTCTAGTTTTCTGGAGCAAGCTGCCATTGTGACTAATAAGCTCAAGATCAATGGTGTTACGTCAGTATTAAAATTTCACCTTTTATTTTAATATTAATTGATTTCCCTTGATCAAATGCTACAAACTTCATTAATAGTTCTGTTGTGAGGAAAAGATTTAAACACAGTTGGTAATCAAGCAGTGAAATAATTCCAGTATGATGTACAACGATATTTAGGTTGACCGATTGTGATTGGGAAAATAGGCCTGTAATAGTTTATCACATTCTAATCACTCTACTGGCACATTCTTCTCCATTCAATAGAAATTTTAACAAAGAAAACGAGCATGATTAAGCCTCACTCGTGCTCCACCATTCACGAAGCTCATGGATGTGACGTCATCTTGTCCATGTAACATCTCACCATTCACAGCTGTTTGAGATAGAGGATTCCAGAGACTTAACACTCTTGATTCAATTCAATCCACCCCCAGCTCCCCCGTCTCATTTATGAAAAATCAACCCCCTTTTCCAAAATCCTATTTGCCAGTAGGAGATCAAGAATTACTGAAAATCCACACATCTGTCCCTTTCAGAATGTAAAATGTTTCAACGAGATCACACCTCATTCTTTTAAATTCTGGTGAGTATGGCCCTGGCTGACCAAATCCTTGCAGGACAATTTCCTTCATCGCAAGAATCAAATAGCTCTTGCCCTCATGGGCAATATTTCCTTGGAGACTAGAATTGCATTTGCATGCATTGTGGTGAGACAGAAGCTGTGTGTAGTGGCACTCGGATTTCCTCGTTCTTATACCCAAGCTTTTGTCACAATAAAGGCCAACAAACTATTTGTCTTCCTAGCTGCTTTCTCTATTTGTTGTCAACTTTGTGTGTTTCATGAGACCATACACAGGTCCCTCTTTGCATCAATTATTGTTTCTCCAGTTTGTAAAAATAAATCTTTCCTGTTTTTCCCATCAATTTAATAGCCTCACATTTTGTCATTCTCTTGCCAATTCTGACTGCATTTATATTTCACAGGAATTCAGCCGGTCTCACAGTGCCCATTGGAAATAAAGAAATATCATCAACATTTTGGGCCTGAGCCCTTCTTCAAGGGTATTTCCCTCATCTACCTTGAAGAAGGGTTCAGGCCTGAATCGTCGGTGATAAATCTTTACCTCTTTTGGATGCTGCGAGACCAGCTGAGTTCCAACAGCATTTCTGTTTTGTCAACAATCACAGTATCTGCAGACAAATCAGGTTTCACTGCATTTATTATATTCTTCTGTGTGCTCTTTGCATCCACTTAAATTCAAATAACAAAACCTTTTGTTCTTTCATTGAAATCATTAATGCAGATAATTGACCATTTACGACCAGCGCTGAAATCTGTGATCCCACTAATTGGGATCATTTTATATTTTAGAATGTTGACTGCTGGCAAGGTCTGTATTTCTTGTCCATCCCTTCTTGAAGGGAGGTCGATACACTGTGTGATCAGACCACTGATGATTTTTGGTTAATTAACTTGCTCCTTCTGTCCAAAATAATTAGATCTAAACACCATTTGAGGAAATGAAGTGGGCCATGATGAAAACATGAACTTTGATTTTGTGTCCCCTGTGATAATACAGACCTATCACCAATGTATATAGTTACAGTATCTAGAGTGTAATGTCTGTGCTTACAGCGATTGGCTGAGAGCTTAGCCACGCCTACTGTCTGGGCCTTAAAGGGTTGTGTCCCTAGCCAGGTCGGATCATTCCGGACTGGTCGGCCACCTGTGAAGAGCTCCTGTCTTTTGCTGATAAAAGCCTTGGTTTGGATCAACAAGTCTTTGGTTCTTTCGACGAGCTCTACATCCCCTGCTTCAGGGAGGTGTGGGAAGTTGGGGACAGTCGTACTGGGACAAAGCCTTCCTCCAATCCTGCTTTGCTTCCATCCACTATTATTTCAAAGCTCTGATCCCAAGAAGGAGTTCAGTGATTATTTCCAGGAGCTGGACCGCCAGAATGAACTGTGGCAATCCAAGGCAAGAATTACACAACAGAGAATGTTTTCCAAAATTCAGCATTTTCCTGCAGACAATCAGGAATGTGGTCACGAGGGTGGAGAAGCTTCTGGGCCTGGGAATTCCTCTCCAGACCGCACTGAGAAACCTGGGGCCTTTGAAGCTAAAGGTTTACCCCAATTCCATCATGCTGACATTCTCTGGAAGAGCCTTCTTGGCTCTTTGGTGGTATCCGCCTCCCTCCACAAACCCCAACCTGCCCAGGCAATAACTTTTACCATAATCAGACAAATTAGCCCAAACAAGTCACTCAGCCTACTGACACCACAGTGGCCTGGGTTAAAATCAGCATCATATTTCTCTCATAGTTGTTCATTTTGCTTTTAAAGCAAAACTTTTTTGTAACGATTTGCATCTTGTGATCTAACAGTCTTGATCGACTGATGCCGATACTGATCTTATTGTTTCTACACTGCAGAGGTCCAAGGATGATCTGTCATCACCATCAAAGAGTACCAAACGCCAAAGAGAAAAAGTTGTTTCTGACACAGAAGAACCAGAAAGATTAAATTCAAAGAAATCTAAAACACAGGTGTGTACTTGGCAACACTGATTAACTATAACTCCACTTCCATTGCATTGTGAACTTCTGTTAAGCGGTGAACCTGGGCATGTTTGCCATATTTCCAAGTATGCAGTATATTCATTTTTTGTGCTTTTGTCAAAAGCCATCAACAACTTTTTGAATTGAAGCACATTGAACGTGCAAGCTCTGCTCCCCACATTGCGCTGCCTCGTGCATCATCTCAAGATATCTCCATTGAGAGGCAAAAGACCATACCAAAAACCTATGGCCAGTTGGAAGACAGGAAATAGCAGCAGAATTATGGGAGATTTTAACTTCCCTCACATTGATTGGGATACCCATACAGTAAGAGGGCTGGATGGGCTAGAGTTCATCAAATATGTGCAAGATAGTTTTCTTAATCAATACGTAGAGGAACCGACTTGGGACGGTGTAATACTGGATCTCCTGTTAGGGAACAAGATAGGTTAATGTTGGAGAACAAATTGGGTCTAGTGATCACAACTCTATTAGTTTAAGGGAAGAGCAAAGAAGAGCCTAAAGTTGAGGTTCTGGATTGGAGAAAAGCAAATTTCGAAGGAATGAGAATGGCATTGGGGAGAATTGAGTGGGGCATGATTTTTTTCAGGAAAGGATGTAAATGAAAAATGGAGAATATTCAAAGAAGAAATTTTGAGAGTACAGAGTAGATATGTCCCAGTGAGGATCAAAGGAAAGGCTGGAAGTCATAGGGAGCCTTGGTTTTCCAGGAATATTAGAAATTTGGTTAGGAGAAAGAGGGAGATGTACAAGAGGTATAAACAGCAGGGTGATGAGAAATTGAAAGAGGACTACAAGGAGTGTAGAAAAAATCTTAAGAAAGAAATTAGAAAGGCCAAAAAGAGGCACGAAGAGGCTTTGGCAGGCAGAGTAAGAATAAATCCAAAGGGTTTCTATAGGTACATTAAAAGTAAAAGATTAGTGAGGGATAGAATTGGACCCCTTGTAGATAGGGAGCGTAGGCTATGTGAAAAGTCAGAGGAGATGGGGGAAATTTTAAATGATTTCTTTTCCTCAGTATACACTAGGGGAAAAAATATTGTACCAGTTGAAGTAAAGATAAGTAGTGGGGAGGTCATGAATCATATAAGTATAACTGAGGAGGTAGTGATGGCAGTGTTAAAAAAGATAAAGGTGGACAAATCTCCGGGTCCGGACAATGTATTCCCAAGGACACTCAGGGAGACTAGTGTACAGATAGTGGGGCCATTAACAGAGATATTTAGGATGTCACTGGTCATGGGGGTAGTGCCAGAGGATTGGAGGGTGGATCTTGTTGTTCTGCTGTTTTAAGAAAGGGTCCAGATGTAAGCCAGGAAATTATAGACCTGTGAGTCTGACGTCTGTGGTGGGTAAGTTCATGGAAAGTGTTCTGAGGGATGGCATTTACAAATATTTGGAAGAACAGGGATTGATAGGAAGTAGTCAGCATGGTTTTGTCAGGGGTAGATCATGCTTAACAAACATAGAGGGGGTTACAAAAAAGGTTGATGAAGGGAAAGCTGTGGATGTTGTCTATTTAGACTTTAGTAAAGCTTTTGACAAAGTTCCCCACAGGAGGTTAGGAAAAATGGTGGAGGCATTAGGTATAAATAAGGAAGTAGTGAAATGGATTCAGCAATGGTTGGATGGGAGGTGTCAGAGAGTACTGGTAGAAAATTGTTTGTCAAATTGGAGGCCGGTGACTAGTGGAGTTCCTCAGGGATTGGTCCTGGGTCCACTATTGTTTGTTATATATTAACGATCTGGAAGAAGGGGTGGTAAATTAGATAAGTAAGTTTGCAGATGATACAAAGATTGGTGGTATTGTGGATAGTGAGGAAGATTACCGTAGCTTAAAAAGAGATATAGGAAAGCTAGAGGAGTGGGCTGAGAATTGGCTGATGGAATAAGTGTGAAATGTTGCATTTTGGAAAGGCAAATCAAAATAGGTCATATACATTGAATGGTAGACATTTGAGGAGTGCAGAGCAACAAAGGGATTTAGGAGTTGTGGTAAATAGTACCCTCAAAGTTGATACTCAGGTAGATAGAGTGGTGAAGAAGGCATTTGGAATGTTGGCCGCCATAAATCGGAGTATTGAATTCAAGAGTTGGGATGTTATAATGAAATTGTACAAAGCATTGGTGAGGCCAAGTTTGGAATACTGTGTGCAGTTTTGGTCACTGAATTATAGGAAGGATATAAACAAAATAGAGAGAGTGCAGAGAAGGTTCACGAGAATGTTGACAGGATGTCAAGGTTTGAGTTACAGAGAAAGGTTGAGCAGCCTGGGGCTTTTTTCTCTGGAGCGTAGAAGATTGAGGGGGGATTTGGTGGAGGTGTTCAAGATTTTAAAAGGGATAGATAGGCTTTTTCAATTAAGAGTGGGGGATATTCAAACCAGAGGCCATAGTTTGAGATTGCAGGGGGAAAATTATAAGGGGAACATGAGGGGAAATTTCTTCACTCAAAGGCAGAAGTGGTTGAAGCAAGGACGTTATTTACATTTAAGGAAAGACTGGATAATTACATGGAGGGGAGAGGATTGGAGGGGTATGGACCAGGTGCTGGTCAGTGGGACTAGGAAGGTGGGGATTTGTTCCAGCATGGACTAGTAGGGCCAAACTGGCCTGTTCTGTGCTGTATAGGGTTATATGGTTATATTGCATTTGGTCCCCTTTCTGAATATTGTGAACAGCTGTGGGCCCAGAACAGATTCTTGCAGCATATCACTAACCACTGAATGCCAACCAGAGAACCATCTGGTTGGGGAGATGCAGCCAGAGTCGGCAGGATGAGTGACGCAGTAGATTTTATAGTTGGCTCACACTGCAGCTGCTGTGCACTGCTGGTCGAAGCAATGTGGTTGATGTGGTACCAGCTAAGTTAACCGTCTTATACTGGCGTTGAACTTCGGAGTTATTATACTGCACTCATCCAGGCAAGTGGAGAGAATTCCATCACATCCTGGCTTGTGTCTTGATGATGGAAAGGCCTAGGGTTGTTCAGAGGTGAAGTGCTTGCTAAAGGACACCCATTCTCCTACCAGCTCTTGTTGGCTGATCTCGTCGAGAATATGGTTAGTGGAGTTCCCAAGATATTGTCAGTTTGGAACTCAGTTATGGCAAAACAGTCGAAGGGTCAAGAAGAGAGACACACGGACGCTAGATGCTGGAGTCTTCAGTAAACAAAGAACTGCTGGAGGAACTCAGTGGCTATCTATGGGTCGACATGGTCAGTCAACATTTCAGGTTGGGATTCTTCTACAGGAAAATCTGAAGGTGACATGAACACAAAATAAATTCATACCCAGAAAGAAGGCCCAAAGATTGCTGAAGTTTATATTCAGTTTTAATTCTCATTTTAAATTTCAAAAGACTGACTTACTAGTTTGAAAGCTAACTTTAAAAACATTATCTACTCCCATTCTTACTTTTCTCTCTAACCTTACTTTACACCCCCCCTCTCCCCCCACCTCTCTCAGCACCTTCTATCCCAGACCCTTTCACCACAGCCTCTCCTGAGTTTTTCCTCTCCTTTTCTTTCCCTTCCTTTTATCTGATAGATCTCTCCCCTTCCCACTATAGTCTCGATAAAGTATCCCAATCTGAAATGTTGACCGACCATTTCTCTTCATGAATGCTGCCTGACCTGCCGAGTCTCTCCAGTTTCTCATTGTTTGCTCGAGTTTCCAACATTTGCCCTTTTTATGCTCCCCTCATCGTTTGGTTTAGCATCCTAATTGTTCAATGATTATATTTAAATTTGTAATATCTCTCCCAAGATATTCCTAAAGCAAATTTACCACTTAGTATGTTTGACCAAATGCTGGTTAATAATTTATGTTTATTTAATCAAATCAGGAGATCAGTCGGCCAAATTCACCATCTGAAGGGGAGAGTTCTGACAGCCGCAGTGTAAATGACGAAGGAAGCAGTGATCCAAAGGATATTGATCAGGACAATCGCAGCACGTCGCCCAGTATACCAAGCCCAAGGGACAATGAGAGTGATTCCGATTCTTCAGCACAGCAACAAGTGCTGCAGTCTCAGCCTCCAGTACATCAGAGTCCGTGTTCTCTGCCACTAACGTCACTGGAGCCACCACAAATGCCTCCACCGGCGTCCTCCTGCGCAGTTTCGGTTCCTCAGACGCTGTCCCCAGTTTCTCAGCCTCGAAGCCAGACGCCGCCTCATTCTCTGATGCAGCCTGCTCCTCAGCTCCATCCCCAGAGACTCACATCTCCCCACCAGCCAATTCCCCAGCAGTTGCAACCTCAGTCACAGCCTCTCCCACAGTCGCAGCCTCAGCTCCATGCACAGGTCCAACCCTTGCCCCATCCTCTGCAGGCTCCTGCTCACATGCAGCACCAGTTGCAAGGGCCACCATTCTCCATTAATCCTCAGCCCCAGATCCCTCAGGCTTCTCCCCAGGCACCAACAGCAACACACGCTCCTACGCAAGTTCAAGTGCAGCCTCCACCAACCCAATCGCAGTCGCAGCCTCCAAGGGAGCAACCTTTGCCTCCTGCTCCTGTGACTATGCCTCACATCAAGCCACCTCCCACAACACCAATTACTCCCATTTCTAATCCGCAGTCACACAAACCACCGACCCATCTTGCAGGGCATCCTCCCTTCCCTCAAATGCCTTCAAACCTCCCTCCTCCTCCAGCCTTAAAACCATTAAGTTCCCTGTCCACCCATCACACCCCCTCTGTTCACCCCCCTCCATTGCAGTTAATGCCTCAAACACAACAGATTCAGCCTCCTCCTGCTCAGCCTCCTGTACTAACTCAAGCCCAGAATCTCCCAGCAAGTGTAACTCATCCCCAAGCAGTACCCCACCAAGTTCCTGCCCAGCCTCCATATGCCCAGCATTCTTTCATCCCTTCAGGAGCCCCGAATATTGCCTCGTCATCGGCAACTCCCACTTCAGGCGTGACCCCCATTTCTACCATCCAGCCCACGGCATCCATCGTGACATCCATGTGCTCCTCTGGGAATGTTACAAACACTGCGCCTGCCACTATGACAAGCATTCAGATCAAAGAGGAAATCCAGGATGAGCAGGAGGTTCCAGATAGTCCGCCACCGTCACCGAACAGAAGTCCATCTCCAGAACCAACAGTTGTTAGCACGCCAAGTCATGCCAGCCAGTCAGCCAGGTAAAGTCTCGGTCACATTCTATGGACTAATCATTTGGATTGAATTGTTTGTCATGTGTTCAAAAGTGCAGTGAAAAACTTTGTATGGTGATGTTCAGAGCAAGTTATTATCGTACTTAAGTACAGCAGGTAGTCCATTTAAAAAAAAACAGAATTGCAGGGGCTAATATTGTGGTAAGTCAGAGTACAGGGAGTATTGTTACAAGACAACGTGCAGGGTATAGAGATTGTGATAGAAATGTGCATAATTTTGACATTGGATAGATAAAGTGAAAGGCCTGGTATCTGGCACCAATGGGGATTGATAGATACTGGATAAGTGAATTTTACGGTTGCTTGAGGTTGCGTGATGGCGAACTAACTGCAAGGCATGACAATTTTAAATTGAGTTTTTTTACTTATTTCTTTAGCACAATTTTTTTTTTCCTGGTTGCTTGAGATTGCTAATTCATTGCCAATAACATGTTTTACTGTATATGGATAGGAAGGGTTTAGTTGGAAAGATATTGACCAAATGCGGGAAAATGGGACTAACCCAGAATGCCAACTTGGCAAGCATGGCTGAGTTTGGTCAAAGTGCTTGTTCCATGCTGAATGACCCTGTGTCTCTAAAGTATAATTAAAACAGTGCAAAGCCATCATCTTTTGCAAATGAGGGGGTCTATTCAAGAGTATGACAACAGCAGAAAAGAAACTATTCTCAAATGTGGAAGTTTGTGTTTTCCAGTTCATGTATCTTCTGGTAGGGAAGAGGAGTGTATAACTAGAGTGGGATAGGTCCTTTCATATGTTGGAGCATTGTTGAGGAGATGGGAGTTGAAGGAGGGAGGTTGGATTGTATGATGGCCTGAGGGCATTCACAACTCTGCCATTCCTTGCAGTCTTGGAGAGAACAAATCCCATACCACAATGTGATGCATACGCACAGGATACTTACCACAGTGCATCTGTAAAACTGTTAGTCCTCGGGGCCATACCAAATTTCCTCAGCCTTGTGAAATCTTTTGAAAATTAGTCCAAAAAAATGTAATTTATCAGGAAATAATTTCCTCATCAAAAACTTGATATCTAAAGCTTTTAATTCTTATAGAATGGAATAACTAATTTAGCATAGCAAAAAAAAAACACATAATTTTGCATTTATGATGCTTCCACTTTGTGCTTGGTTTCAGGTTCATCAAATATTTGGATCGTGGCTTCAACTCCTGTGCAAGAACAGATTTCTACTTTGTACCTTTGCAAGGCTCGAAACTGGCCAAGAAGCGGGAAGAAGTGATCGAGAAAGCCAGACGAGAAGCAGAGCAGAAGGCCAAAGAGGAGAAGGAGAAGGAGAAGGAAAAAGAAAAAGAAAGGGAACGAGAACGGGATCGGGAGAGGGAAGCTGAGAGAGCGGCGGTAGGTGCACTTTGTCTGGAAAGCTGGCTGGTTCTGGCAAATGCCTGTAAATATAAATCTAACATGAAACTGAAGAGAAACAACTAGAGAGTGGTTGGAGCTCACTTCAGGATTGAAGGGTATCCACTTAGAACAGAGATAGGGAGGAATTTCTTCCAGCAGAAATCTATCGATCCATGCTGTTTGTTGCCACAGGTGGTTGTGGAAGCAAGGTCATTAGGTGTATTTAAGGCAGAGATTGATGAGTTCTTCATTAGCCAGGGAATCAAAGGTTATAGGGAGGGGGCCGGGTGGGAAAATGGATCAGCTCATGATTGAATGGCCTGCTTTTGCTCCTACGTCTTTCATTGCTGTAAAAAATAGGTCCAATGATATTTCATAGCATGCTAGTTGAGAATTTTGGACCACGTTGGATCATCACTAGTCAAATATACTTTCAGATGGTCACTGCCTAAAGGAGTGAGGGAGCTGGTAGAACATGAACACTAGCACATCCAAGTGGGGCTGAAGGACCATGTAACATTTCTGACAAGCATGAGATATTGTCCTACAACTCTCTCACCAGTGAAGACCCTTTAGGTATTCAGAAGATCTTCTGTCGATGGTAGGAGTGAGGAAGAGAGGAGTAAATGACCTGGAGAACAATCATACATTTCTGGCAAAAATGGCCTGGCTCAGGGTGACATGGGTAGCGAAGGGGAAGCGCACCATCAGCATAGCAGTTAGTGCAGTGCTGTTACCGCACCAACGACCTTGGTTCGAATCTGGTGCTGTCTAAAGAGTAGTACATTTTCTTCGTGTCTGGGTGGGTTTCCTCTGGGCGTTTGAGTTTCCTCCCACCCTTCAAAACGTACAAGGGTTATAGATTAGTTGGGGTATTTGGGCAGTACAGGCTCTTGGGCCTGTAGGACCTGTTACCATACAGTATGTCCTAAAAAAAAGAGTTCTAGCAGCAGACTGTTCGTCCTGCTTATTTCCTTGGGTCATGCTTGGCAGACTTAATCTAATGGAAAAAAGAAAATCATCATTTAAAAAAAAGAGAGAATTATAAATGACTTTCTGCTCCCAGTAGCTATCTTGATATCTACCACTAGATAATTTTGCCAATTTGAAAAGCTGGGATTTATACATAGTGATATTTTAAATCCTGACCCATTTGCTGATGAAGAAGTTGGTTGGAAATGATTAGATTCACTTACTATTCCAATATAGTTCTGGTATTTTCAAAGTAATGAAAAACACCTGCAAAACAGTGGAAAATGGAATGGCAAAATGTCTTTAATATACAGAATGTTAAAATGCGAGCAGTTTCCTGCCAAAATATAAAAAGTTGAAAAATAGTATCCAAAATATAACTCTGTTCTTGTCATAAAGTGAAAATGATCAATTCTAAAAATGTCCACATTTTGAAAATCGTCTTTCTGTAAGTACTTGTTACAGAAATTTTGTTCGTTCTCAAAAATGCGATGGCAAATGACAGTTTTGATTCTGTTTCTCTGCCTCTTAGAACTGAGAAATAAGCAGACATTTAAATTTTTAAAAATGTTAAGAAGGGGGAGATCATGGATTAAAAAACCCAAAGGCTGTTGGATTATCCTGATCATCTTGCAGAGATTGGTGATGCAGAAGAATTCTCTACACTGGATAGTTGTCGAGGCTAGGCTGTTGAAGGGTAGATCGATAAATTTTGAAAGATCAGAGGTTAAGTTATGAATGTCTCTAGAAGAGGAGTTGAGACCTGAGGCAGATGAACCATATTCACATCGGCTTTTTGCAGGATATGCAATTTTCTCTGGCTAACAATTAATCCCTTTCCTTTCCCAGAAAGCATCCAGTTCTTCCCACGAGGGACGCATGTCAGAATCTCAGCTTGTTGGGCCAACACACTTAAGACCTTCATTTGAGCCTCCACCGACAACGATTGCAGCTGTTCCTCCTTATATTGGACCAGACACCCCAGCACTGAGGACTCTTAGTGAATATGCAAGGCCGCATGTCATGTCGCCAACCAATCGCAACCATCCATTCTTTGTTCCATTAAATGCATCCGATCCAATCCTGGCTTACCACATGCCCAGCCTCTACAGCGCTGACCATGGAATGAGAGAAAGAGAACTACGTGAAAGGGAGATTCGGGAGAGAGAGATTCGTGAAAGGGAATTCCGTGAAAGGATGAAGCCGGGTTTTGAGGTGAAACCACCTGAACTAGAAGGTCTTCACCCAGCTGCTAATCCTATGGATCCATTTGCTCGGCATGGCGCATTAACAATCCAACCGGCAGCAGGAGCCCATCCATTTCCTCATTTCCACCATGGACTGAATCCACTAGAAAGAGAAAGACTCGCTCTTGCAGGCCCTCAGCTGCGGCCTGAGATGTCCTACGCTGATAGACTGGCAGCAGAAAGAATACATGCAGAGCGCATGGCATCACTTGCAAATGACCCACTTACAAGACTACAGATGTTCAATGTGACGCCACATCACCATCAACATTCACACATACATTCACACTTACACCTACATCAGCAAGACCCGTTACATCAAGGTGAGTTGACTCGATGCTGATTATTAGCAACTGTAAAGATAGCTATCCATATGGTATCTGAGCTTGTATGTGCTAAAATGTGTAGAATGTGAAAATGTTTTTGGTGAGTGATACAGTAAAACATGGACGTCTGCTGAAGCTGTGACTGTAGTGAAAACACAGAAATGCTGGAGAAACTCAGCAGGTCATGCAGTGTCTATAGGATATAAAACCGATGTTTCGGGATACAGTTTGAATGCTTCTGATCACACAACTACAGAGCATTAACTTCGTACTTTCCTCACGAATGCAGAACACATCTCATTGTTGATCTGAACGTTGGGTTGCGATAGAGTTTCGACTTTGGCAGCAGGAGGAAATCGGTTCATATATCATGGAGTGAGACAGCACAGAAACAGGCCCTTCATCCCAATTCTTCCATGTTGCCTACTTGAACTAATCCTGTCTACTGAGGTTTGGCCCATATCCCTCTCAATCTTTCCTTTCTTTGTTCCTGATTCCGGTAATTAATTTTTTATGTTTTGTTGAGGATATGGTAGAAGCCCATTCTGGCCATTTAAACCCATGCTGCCCAATTACACACATATTAACCTAACAACCTGTATGTTTTGGAGGGTGGGAGGAAACAGAAGCACCTGGGGAAAACCCCACGCAGACACAGGGAGAACGTCCACACTCCTTACAGACAGATCTAGATTCAAACCCTGGTTGCCAGGATGGTATCCTCATCTGAACACAAATGTCTATTCCTTTCACTATTGTGTGTAATATGATATTGAATTCTCAAGATATAAGGTCTTTGAATGCAAGTTGTAAATGTCGAACGCCACCAATTTTAAAAAAATATATAATAGTAACATATTATAGTAACACATCATCAGAACAAGGTTTAAAAGTCTTCTTTCATTCATGTGTGATAATCTATCATTCATTGATTGACGATCAAGATGAATTGCTTGTATAAGTAACCCTTAATTAACATTAGTCATAATTATATAATTCATTTTCTCTCTGGAAGAGCTCATTTTCATCAATGCTTTTGTATCCTTTACAATCTGAACCAATGAAAACTACTTGTTTCTCTTAACTAAATTATACAGTGATAAAGGTCACTACAGATAAAGGACAATTATTCTGGAATATTAATAGAATGGATGGCCAAGGCTGAAATTTTAAATTGAGGAGAAAAATTCTGTATTCTGAAATTAGTATAATTTTTTTAGACATGCAGCACAGTAACAGGCCCTTTCGGCCCACGAGACTGCGCTGCACAATCACACCCAATTTATCACCAACCACCCCCCCCCCCAGTATGTTTTTGAACGGTGGAAGGAAGCCAGAGTACCTGGAGAAGACCCAAGCAGACATGGGGAGAACATTCAAACTCTTTAGAAGTAGCGCCAGATTCGAACCTGGGCCATTGGTGCTCTAACAGTGTTACACTAACTGCTATGCTCACCTTGCCATTGTTAATGTCTAGAATGGTAAATATTTTCAAGCAAAGTATTATCAATATGCAAATTTCATGTCTACAGCAAACAGTGGTCAAAATCAAGAACTGCCATTCTGTGCAACTCAAATGCACAGTACGTTGTTTTCCTGACAGCTCATGTTAGCCATCATTTAGCAATAAATTCTACTTAATCAGGATTTTATTTCAAAAAGTAATCTGAACCACATATTTAGTGCTTTTAAAAAAGTATGTAAATACATTGTTAATAAAATTAGGATGAGTGATAAACTTGAATGACTACAGAAGAATGCACCAACTAGCAGTAATTACTGAGCTAACGCTTGTGGAATGTGGGAGGAAATCTCAAGAAGGCACACTCAACACTGAGGTAAGTGTCTTGAAACACAATTAGAAAATCTGAATTTCCTTTTCACACTATCTCATTAATCAATGAGCTGTTTCAACTGATGTGATGAAACGTGGACCTGCAAAATAAACAGTGCAGGAACATTAGTCAAACATAGATAAAGCAGGGTTTGATGGCTGAAAACAAAATCCAAACTGAGCAAAAAGTAAATCCTAACTACAGATTTGTATCTTGGCAGTAGATAAGCTGATCAGTAAAAAATTGTCCCATCTGCTCTCTGTCATTTCGAATCTTGATCTTCTTATTTTCAGATAATGAGGTAAAATAGTACAGAGCAGTAAGGAGAAGGTTAGAATGCAAACAATGAAAGTTTGTTGTAAGTATTTGAATATGGATGGGCAGGTGATAGAGAAGGGAAATGCTCTGGAAGAAGATGAAGGGCAATTGGCAGGAAAAGTAAATAATGCTGTTCTTAAAGATGAGGGAAAACGGGGATTAAAAAATGGGAAATCCCTGAAATTCATATATTTTAATGCCAGGAGTATTGTAAAAAAGGTGGATGAGCTGAAGGTGTGGATTGATACTTGGAAGTATGATGTGGTAGCGATTAGTGAGACATGGTTGCAGGAGGGATGTGATTGGCAACTGAATATCCCTGGGTTTCGTTGTTTTAGGTGTGATAGAGTCGGAGGGGCAAGAGGAGGTGGGGTTGCATTGCTTGTCAGGGAAAATATTACAGCGGTGCCTAGGAAGGATAGATTAGAGGGCACATCCACGGAGGCTATTTGGGTGGAACTGAGGAGTAGGAAAGGAGAGGTTACACTTGTAGGGGTGTATTATAGACCACCCGGAGGGGACCGAGACCTAGAGGAGCAAATCTGTAGGGAGATAGTAGATATTTGTGATAAGCACAGGGTTGTAATTATGGGAGATTTTAATTTTCCACATATAGATTGGGAAACACATTCTGTGAAAGGAATGGATGGGTTAGAGTTTGTGAAATGTGTGCAAGATAGTTTTTTACAACAATATGTAGAGGTGCCGACCAGAGAAGGAGCAGTGTTAGATCTACTGTTGGCAAATGGGATGGGTCAAGTGACGGAGGTTAGTGTTGGCGAGCACTTCGGGTCCAGTGATCATAATGCCATCAGCTTCAATGTCATTATGGAAAGAGAGAAATCAGGGCCAAGGATTGAGGTTTTTGATTGGGGAAAAGCTAGATTTGAGGAGATGCGAAAGGACTTGCAGGGTGTGCATTGGGACAATTTGTTTTTTGGGCAGGATGTAGTAGAGAGATGGAAGTCTTTTAAAGATCAGATTTTGAGAGTGCAAAAGCTTTATGTTCCTGTTAGGTTAAAAGGAGGGGCAAAAGGTTTGAGAGAGCCGTGGTTTTCAAGGAATATTGGAAACTTGGTTCGAAGAAAAAGGGAGGCGTACATTAGATATAAGAAGCATGGAGTTAAGGAGATGTTTGAAAGATACATTGAATGTAAGAGGAATCTTAAGAGAGGAATTAGGAAAGCTAAAAGAAGGTACGAGAAAACTATGGCAAGCAGGGTGAAAACTAATCCAAAAGAGTTCTACAAATATGTTAATGGTAAGAGGAAAGCTAGAGACAAAATTGGTCCCTTAGAAAATCAGAGTGGAAAACTGTGTGTGGAACCTAGAGAAATGGGGGAGATATTGAACAGTTTCTTTTCTTCGGTATTCACTAAGGAGAAGGATATTGGGAGATGTGGGATAAAAAAAGCAAATTGGGTAAATATGGGGAATATAGAGATTACAAAAGGTGTAGTTTTAAGGCTTTTGAAGAATATAAAGGTGGATAAGTCTCCGGGACCAGACGGGATCTTCCCCAGGACATTGAGAGAAGTGAAGGAGGAAATAGCAGAGGCTCTGGCGGTAATTTTTCAAATGTCACTAGATATGGGGATAGTGCCGGAGGATTGGCGCATTGCGCATGTGGTTCCGTTATTTAAAAAGGGTTCAAGGAGGAAGCCTGGCAACTACCGGCCTGTAAGTTTGACGTCTGTGGTAGGTAAATTAATGGAGAAAATTCTTAGAGATAGTACTTATAAACATCTGGATAGACAGGGTCTGATCAGGAGCACTCAACATGGATTTGTGGGAGGAAGGTCATGTTTGACCAATCTGATTGAATTTTTTGAAGAGGTGACTAGGAATGTGGATGAGGGTAGCGCAGTGGATGTTGTCTATATGGACTTCAGTAAGGCCTTCGATAAGGTACCACATGGAAGGTTAGTTAGGAAGGTGCAGTCTTTAGGTATAAATTTTGAGATAGTCAAATGGATTGAACATTGGCTGAAAGGGAGAGGCCAGAGAGTGGTAGTGGATAATTGTCTATTAGGTTGGAGGCCGGTGACCAGTGGTGTGCCTCAAGGATCTGTATTGGGCCCATTGTTGTTCGTTATATACATTAATGATCTAGATGATGGGGTGGTGAATTGGATTAGTAAATATGCAGACGATACTAAGATAGGTGGAATAGTGGATAATGAAGGTTTTCAAGGATTGCAGAGGGATTTGGGCTGCTTAGAAAAGTGGGCTGAAAAGTGGCAGATGGAATTTAATGCTGATAAGTGTGAGGTGCTTCATTTTGGTAAGAAGAATCAGAATAGGACATATGTGGTAAATGGGAGAGCATTGAGGAATACAGAAGAGCAGAAAGATTTAGGAGTGACGGTACATCGTTCCCTGAAGGTAGAAACTCACGTGAATAGGGTGGTGAAGAAGGCTTTTAGTATGCTGGCCTTCATCAATCATTGCATGGAATATAGGAGTTGGGAGGTGATGTTGAGATTGTATAAGACGTTGGTGCGGCCTAATTTGGAGTTCTGTGTGCAGTTCTGGTCGCCTAATTATAGGAAGGATATAAACAGAGTGGAGAGAGTGCAGAGAAGGTTTACCAGAATGTTGCCTGGGTTTAAGCATCTGGAGTATGGGGAGAGATTGGACAGATTGGGTCTTTATTCTTTGGAGCGTAGAAGGTTGAGAGGGGATTTGATAGAAGTATTTAAGATTATGAAAGGGATAGACAGAATGGATGTGGATAGACTATTTCCGTTAAGAGGAGGAAAGTTTAAAACAAGAGGACATGAGTTAAGAATTAAGGGGCAGAGGTTTAGAGGTAACATGAGGGGGAACTTCTTTACTCAGAGAGTGGTAGCTGTGTGGAATGATCTTCCGGGAGAAATAGTGGCGGCGGAGTCAATTGTATTATTTAAGAAAAGGTTGGACAGCTATATGGATGAGAAGAAGATGGAGGGTTATGGGCATTGTGCAGGGAGGTGGGATTAGAAAGGGGTGTTTGGTTCGGTGCGGACTAGAAGGGCCTAATGGCCTGTTTCCGTGCTGTAATTGTTATGTTATGTTATCATGTATAGTTTCAATTGGAAAATGAAAAACCTGATTCCTAATTTTTCCTTTTTTTGTTTAGTTTTCCAATCCACTTTCTACCTCATTGAAAATCACTTATTACCTTTGAAGGTTCTTCATAATTGAGCTAATTGATCATGTTTACCATGCTGACAAACCAGGAATTGTAAACCAATGGATTCATTCCGTTTTCAGGTACCCAGATCTATCGGCTATCTGTCCAGATATGTTGGATGGGTCACCCCTGGAATACTAGCAATACACCTATGCATGTAGCTGTACAGACTTTCAAATGAATATCTGTAGATGCTTTTCTTTCTGTATGATTTTTTTTGTGGGGATTTAGAAATCAAGTTTTCCAGAAGACAGCACCATCTGGCAATATGCCATTTTAATGGTCATAATGTTATCTTTAAATACTGTGTTTAAGCTGTAACGCTGCCTGAATCTTACCCAGCACAGTTTTGCTCATGCATTACTCCTGTCCTTCCTCAACTGCTCTACTTTCCAATAAAGTAATGCCTTGATTTTAATGCCATGTCTACAAAGCCTCAAGGACCTTCTTGCATTATGAATGTTCCAAGGAATCAGAACTTGTCCAGTTTTGGCCTCTAAAACATCTCCACATTGGTGCCCATGCCCTTGGTGACAACGCCTTAAATTCTAGAATTCCTGTTCTCAAGCCTTTGGACTCTCTCCCTCCTGTTTCTTTGTTAAGGTATTCCTTAAAGCCACTCTCCAAAATCATCAATTGACCTATTTCTCCTCCAGCTGCGCATCAGTATTATTGCTTGAAAAATCCTCTGCAAAGCACCTTGGGACATTTAGCTCCTTAAAGAGGCTATCTTAATGGACTCGTCCAAGAACTACATTTGCTTCTTTCTGAAAACCCACTGTCTTCCTAAAAGCACAGGATCAAGTGTTTAATTTTCTGTTTGAGAAACCAATTATTTTTCAGTTCTTGCCAAATGCTCAATTTACTTTAAAAAGTAGGTTTTGAGTTTAAATTTAGACATTCAACACAGTAATAGGCCCATGAGCCCATGCTGCCCGATTACACCCAATTGACTTCCAACCCCTGATATGTTTTAAATGGTGGGAGGAAACTGGAGCCCCCTGGGGAAAACCCATGTAGACACTGGGAGTACAGGTACACGATCATTTATCCGGAACCCTTGGGGGACAGTGTGTTCTGAATTTTGGATTTTTCCGGATTTTAGAAAGCCCACCCGAATTGTGCTGCCGTATCCACCCCCACCTCCTTCCAGTCACCTGGCCAGCTCCCCCAACCACAGTTCCTCGGCCGCCTCCCCCAATCGCCGGTCCCCACTTTTTAGATTTTGAAGCCTTCCAGATTTTAGATGTTCAGATAAAGGATCTTGTACCTGTCCATACAAATTCATTACAGACAGTGCAGGATTCAAACCCCGGTCCCACTTGTTGGCATTGTAACAGCATTGCGCTAACTGCAACGCCAACCACGCCCCCCGGTATATACATGTGAATACTGTAAACAGACTATTAATATATATTTCAGCTGCAGAGTGACCTTGTTAACCATTTTCTTCAACTGCAATTAAATCACTGGTTCTGATTTCCTAATTGTCAAGGATCCAGGTTCATTGAATTAACATGGTTCACATGCTTTGGACTTGACTATAATTTGGATACAAGCAAACAGTCCACCAATAGAACTGTTTTCTCAAATAAGACCAAGCTACTTTCCTCAGTATCAGCAAGGATATTGTTTTCCCCCACAGATCAAAGGAAATACTTTAAGTGCTGTGGTGTTTTTGTACAACATCTGAAGTTCTTGAAAATGTTTGAACTATGCAAAGACATGATTTGATGCTGAGGTAGTATGCGTTACATTAACATAACAGGTAGAAAATTGGTCCTAAAAGATCAAAGCCATTACCACAACTCAATCAACCAAAGTAGAGATTGGGACATTTGAAATAGGAGATTGAAAAGGATATTAGTTTTCATACAAGGTTTTTTTTTCCTCGTATTTGGCGATGTTCTGGGTCGATGCTGAAGCTTTTCTCAATAAAGTAGGTATTAATAGGTCCTTTGTATAAAGATAATGCAAAAGAATCTGAACTTTTGTCTGCAGTTTTACTGATGTATTTATGTGAAGTTCTGTTTGTAATAAGAAAAGATGTAAAAATTCTCTAGTTTTAACAAATGTAAAGGGATGTGTGGAACCAACAAATATAAAAGAGTGTTAGATTTTCAAAAATGACATGATACCTTGGAAAACAATTGTAATAAAGCAGAATGTTAAGATTGTAGTTTGCATACAAATTTGGTTGGTCAATGGATCTGCGTGGAATAATGATGGACAGTGGATGAACAGAAGTGAAAGACCTTTTCTTTGGCTAACAGGAAAAGGAGATAAGCTGTTATAAGCTAGAGTAGACAGGAATATTTGACACGAAACTGGGAAGGCACACATTGGTTTGTTTGGTCATAATTATTCCGTGCACAGTGAGTGGACATTTGTCTGAACTCCATTCAAACATGAGGCTTCAGATAGTTTGTTCATGTATTTCTCAAATATTTTTAGTTTACAGACACTTGGCAAACAGAAATCACTTCATTAAACCACGGGGATCCGATAACATCTATTACCACAATTATGTTCTTCAAACACTATTTACAAATGGAGTGATCACATCTGAGTAAACGAGAAATCCACAGATGCTGAAAAACTGGTGCAACATGCAAAATGCTGGAGGAACTCAATGGTCTGTGGAAAGTAACAGACAGTTGAGGTTTTGGGCAGCTGAATCTGTCCGTTATCCTTCAGCAATCTCCTACTGGCCCCTGTTCACCCCTCCCACCCTGTCCATGCCAAAATGGCTATCTCCCCTCTGCGCTCTTAGTTTTCATGAAGAGTTCCGACCTGAAATGTTGACTTTTTTTTAATCTTCCCTCTGATCCTGCTCGACCCACTGAGTTCCTCCAATAGATTGGGTTTTTTTTTCCTTCACATTCCAGAAACTACAATTTTAGATGTCTATAGTAAATGTCAATGTGGTTTCAAAATCATGCTTTCTGCAGAATTTGCTGGTAGATTCATAATTTCAACCACAAAATGTTTTTGTCATTGTCACCAATCATCTTCACTCTGTCAGATTTTAATAGATTACCCTTCTGAACTTTCAATTTCTTTATTCACTGTACTGATTGCATGCCACTGTTTTGCAGAGAATAAGTCAAGTTTGATTTTTTTTATATTTAGACATACAGCATGGTAACAGGCTATTTCAGCCCTGTGCTGCCCAATTTACACCCAATTAACCTACACCCCGTACACTTTTGAACAGTGGGAGAAAACGGGAGTTCCCACAGAAAACTCGCATAGATGTGGGGAGAACGTACAAACTCCTTACAGACAGCGTGGGATTTGAACCCTGGTCCTGATCACTAGTGCTGTAAAGGTGTTGCGCTCCACACTGTGTCAACCATGCCACCCTTAAAAGTTCCCCCTGTTGAATAATTGAACCACGGTCTCCTGAGTGACAAGCAGGGATACTAGCCACTATACTAACGAGGAATGGATTTTATTGTCATGTGATTGCACAAGTACAACGCAACGAAACAGTGTTCTCCAGTCTTTGGTGCAAAACACGCAACCCGATATAACACTCATACAGATAAACAATAACACATGTAGGACAAGTACTGATATGGACACGTAAATAAATAAATATTGTTTTGTGATACTAGAGTCTTGGAGGGTCAGTGTGTGCAGTTCCTTGGGTCGTTCAGCATTCTCCCTGCCAGTGGGAAGAAGCTGTTCCCCAGCCTGGTGGTGCTGGCTCTGATCTTCCTGCACCTCTTCCCCGACGGGAGCAGCTGAAAGATGCTGTGTGTGGGGTGGAAGGGTCCTCAATGAATTTGCAGGCCCCCTTCAGATAACGATCCCGGTAGATCACGTCGATGGGAGGGGGGAATCTCCAGTGACCCTCTCTGCCACTTGCAGTCCTGTGGATGAACCTCTGATCTGTTTTTCAGCAGCAACTGGTTTTACCAAATGACAGTAAATAAATGACTGGAATCAGGATATTTAACCTAAAAGTAATTTCTAGTATTTCTCACCTCATCCCATTAAAAAGGGGGTGATCCTTCAAATCACTTCTTAAATGTTTTCCTGCATCTGCATGCACATTATTAATATTGAGCAAAATTTGTACCCCAGCTGCGATAGAGCATGTGAAATCAATTAAACATCAGTCATATTTGGTGTATGCAGAGGAGACATCAAAATAACCCCAGGGCTTCAAGACCTTAAATTATGTGGCTAGACTGGAGAAGCTGGTGGTGGTTTCCTTGAATCAAAAGAGATTGCAAGATATGATGATATATTTAAAATCTGGGAACATGTACGACGAGTAGACAGAAACTGCCTCCGTTGGTGAAGGCTTTAAAGCCAGGACACAGAGAATATAGGTGATTAGCAAAAGATCCAGAAGTGGGTGGCACAGTTAACACAACAATGTTATCGCACCAGCAAGCTGGGTTTGAATCCCGCGCTGTCTGTACGTTCTCCCCGTGTCTGCATGGGTTTCCTCCAGGTGCTCTGGTCTCCTCCCGCCCTTCAAAACGAATGGAGGGTTGTAGGTTAATTGGGTGTAATTGGGCAGCATGAGCTTGTGGGCCAGAAAGGCCTGCTGTCAAAATGCTTTTTAAAAATAAATGTTAAAAATGACAGAAAATCCTTTTCCAAAGCAAATATGTAGGGCCTACAACACACGGCCATGGTTAGTATTGGAGGTAGATTTAGTTGCAGCATGAAGTGACTGAAAAGAGAGAATTTCCAAGGCTCTGGGAGATGAGTTGGTTTATCCTTTCGTCTTGTCTCGATGGACTCAGAGCAAAGTGACCTCACTCTTTTGTGTAACCATTTTGTTCCTGGATAAATGCTGAATCAGATGAGCATATTGATCGCTATCAAGGTTTGGGCCCTTTTCTCACTTGACTGACAATAAAAATGTATCTTGTTCTCTTTGTAACAGGCATTCAGCCAAATAATACATCATGGAGATTACCAAGGGTAAAGAAAAGCATCATCACTGTCCTTCGATAAATAGATTTGTTTACTCCACTTGCTTCTACTGATTCATTTGTGAATTTATTTAAATTGAAACTGTGCCATCCCTCATTTCTTTTCCAGATGTCAGAGTCACTGTCCTGATATTCGCATCATGTACATTTCCTCACAGGGTCTTTCACAGTTGCTTTGCTTATTTAAATGAACAATCTGTTAACTGCAAGCCTTTTGGCTTTCAGTTATATGTGCCCACTTGGTATTTGGACCAGAAATGGTTCCAGATTAAAAGTATATACAGTAAAAGCCCTGTTATCTGGAATTTAAGCAACTGGCAAAAAAATCACCAAAAATAAATAGGTTAAAAAATATGGAAAGTTTAAAAACATGGAAATCAACACGTTTTGCCGATACTTCACCGATAATGCAAGCTTAAGCAACCAGAAAATTCACTTACCTGGCATCTACCAATCTCCATTGGCGTTGGATACCACCAGGGGTTTTACTGAATTGGAAAAGATTTCTATTTTAATATTAGGTTCATAATTTTTAGGTTTCTTTTTAATCGGTAAGTTCCAGCAACCATATCGGTGTCCTTTTTGAGTAACTGCTCTCTTAGTTTTTCGACTGGAAGTTTATTTAAACAAAGAAGGAACATGCAGTCGATAGTAGAGTCCTGGAGAATGCTGAAGAAGCGAGACCGAGCACAGTTCCCTGAAACTGGCAACTCAGGTGGACAGGATGGTGAGGATGGTCTTTACCATGCCTCAGTGTAGTATTGAGTGTAAAAGTTGGGTCCTTGTGATCCAGCTGTGACCACACTTGGAATGCTGTGTGCACTCTTGTAGCCCAACCTTGGGAAGGATATTAATAAGTTGGAAGAGGTGCAGAGGCGATTCTGCAGGATGTTGTCAGGACTGGATGGTTTGAAATTTTGGGAAAGTTTGCAGAGGCTGTTTTTGTTCTATTTCCCGCATGTGGGGGTGACTTTTTAGAACGTTTTCAAATACGTGGATAAAGTGAATGCACACAGTCTTTTTTTCTCAAAGGGAGGCAGTTCAAAAACTAGAGGGCAAAGGTTTAAGGTGAGAAGGGTTTAAAAGGGATCTGAGGGACAACTTTTTGGTTCAGAAGATGGTCCGTATCTGGAACAAGCTGCCAGAGGAAGCTATAGAAGTGGATAAAATGAAGACTTTCAAAAGATGTGCAGACAGATATAGAGATGGGAAAGGTTTAGAATGCTATGGACCAAATAGGACAAGCCTAGAATGCCAACTTAGTTGGCATGGATGGGTTGGGCTGAAGGATGTTTGCTGAATGACTGATATTATAACTTGAATTTGTGTAAAGTCTTTAATGACCTGAGGCCTAACCCAGAATCAGGAAAGATGCTTCAAAAGTATTTTAGAAGTAGTGTAGACCTAAGTGTGGTGAGGAAAATGAGGCAGGTAATTTATGCACAGCAGGCTCCCATCATAGGCATCGCTTTATTTTGGCTGGTAAAGCATTCACTTCTTGGGTGGGTGGAGTTGGAGTTAGAGGGGAGAAGGAGATTGGGAAAGGAGAACTACAGTTTCCTTTTGGACCTTGGAGCGCAGTTGGTCATCTTGAGGAAAAGTTAAAGTTGCAATCAGTGACATTACCACAGTCAGCCAAAATCGAGTTGATTGGATAATTCCCGTCATGCCTTTTGACCACCCTTACTGTAAGTGAATGGTTAATTTTATGCAGGTTTATATGCATTTGTTCTCCAGCCTCTGAATAATTCTCACTAAGTTGCACTGATCTTATCCTGAGAAGTCGCTGTGCCCTGTTCACTCTGTTTGATTAGACCCCATGCTTTGAGTGAATTGCCTTTACAGTAGATTATTCGAGACGATTGATAATTTCTAACTTACTTCCAATCCTTTGGCTGAATAGGCATTGCTAAAAGATCATCTGATAAAATGTAATCACTTGCCTTTTTGGCTTATTGATCCCAAATATATAATCCCGGTTAGATCTGCTCTGCATGTTGAAAGCATGATCTGAGTGTTTCATTCTTCTCCAACCTTGACAACAAAGGAAAGAACAAATGTATTTATTCAGCCCATTTACAACTTCAAGTTTTTCAAAGTGCTTTACCAGCCACTGAAGTATACTCACTGTTACAATGTTCGAAATATGGACAAATTGTACACTGTAAATTCCAATAAAATTATTGAAATAAAATGTAATCAAAATAACTATAATTGAGCAAACCTTTTCCTAGATTCTCAGGAGAAAACTACTGCTTGCATCTAGAAATGATAGAAGAATACCTTGAATTTCCTAACATATATATATATAATTGTGTGAAGTCTACACAGTAACCTTGCCTCCAGTAAAGTTATGAATACAGTAAAACCCCTTTTATCCAGAATTCAAGCAACTGGCAAAAAAATGCAGAAAATAAATAGGTTAAAAACATGGAAGTTTAAAATCGGCACGCCTCACCATTAATTTGCCACTCCATACAACACGCAATCTCAAGCAACCAGCATCTTCCAATCCCCTTAGGTACCGGATACCAAGGGTTTTACTGTACTGGGTTTTTTTAAAAATACCCTGTATTTTTAATTTTCATCGATTAGTAAGGTTCAAAGAAACAGTATCATCTTTTTTAACATTTATGTAACATAGACTCTGTATTTATCCCCCTCCACCTCGTACAACTGAAAATACCGTCAATTAAATTACATCAATACAAATTCCGGTGGGGTCACAGACCCCTACAGAACCCTCGGAAAAAGCCTAGGATAAAAACAATCAGAAAGGCTAAGTAATAAAGGGGAAGAAATTAAAATGAACTTATTTTAAAATTTCCTGCATCGATATCCCACTTCCTTGATCACATTCATTTCCCTGCTGGGATGGGTTGCTACAAAACCCCTGTTTCAGGGCGGGGGGGTCGGGATTAATCAGTTTGTGTGCCATGTGCCAATATATTTCAAGTAAGGTTGCCCCACTCTCGTGGATGTGTCCTGGTTATTCCTTCGATTGTACGTGATTTTCTCCAGGGGAATGCACTGCATTTTACTATTTCATGGTGTGGTATTTAATTGGGAGTTGGACTTCCACGAAATCGCTAGACACTTTCTGCCTACACCCAATGAAATTCGGTATTTGGACAGTCTAAAATTCACATCCCCAATGTCTTCCAGAAGGTACACTTCTGGATCCTGTGGGAAATCCACGTTTGTCATTTTTTAAAGAATGTACGCCAGGTCTACTCAGAAAGATCTTACCTTTGAACATTGCCAGGTGGAGTGGACAAAAGTTCCAAACTCCACACCACACCAAAAGCACATTTCTGAAATTTCAGGCTTTGGTTTGTGTAATTTTAGAGGTGCGAGGTATAAGAAATTTTACTGTGCCGATCTGTATCTGGCGTTGATGACCCCTGTCACATTGTCCAGACGCAGGTCTTGCAACCACACTTCATTGATTGTTATTCCCAAGTCCGACTCCCATCTCTCGCTCAACCTGTGTAAGCCCGGCTTCAGGCCCTCACTTATCTTGCAGATAAATTTACACACATTGCTCTGTCGAGTTAGAATTTCCACGTTACTGCATCTAGATAGGCTCATAGATGGTCCTAATTTTTCCCTTAAGTAAGATCTTACTGGTAGATAGTAGAACAATGTTCTATTAGACAAATCGTGTTTGTTCCTCAACTGTTTAATGTACTGTGTTCACTACATTGTAAAACTGAGGAATCATCACCACATACCTGCTTTTTGAAGAGGAAGCTACTGCGATGAAATACTTTGAGAGGCAGCTCATGGCCAGAATTAACACGTACCAAAGCAAAGATCTAGACTCGCTGCAATTTGCCCATCATCACAATCGCTCCATAGCAGTTGCAATATGACTGGCTCTCCACTCAGCTCTGGATCACCTTGAAAACAGCAATTCATACATTTGGCTGCTCTTCATAGACTACAGCTCAACCTTCAATACCATTATTCCCTCAGTGCTGGTCAAGAAGATACAAGCTCTAGACCTCTGTACCCCAATCTGCAACTGGATCCTTGACTGTCTCATCTGAAGACCAGTCAGTACAAATTGGAAAGAACATCTCCTCCTCACTGATTATCAGCACAGGTGCACCCCAAGAATGTGTGCTTAGCCCACTGCTCTACTCATTATACACCCACGGGCACAATTCCACTACTATCTACAAGTTTGCCAATGACACCACAGTTGTTGGCAGAATCACGTACAGCAATAGAGAAGCATACGGGAGGGAAATCGATCAGCTCATTGAATAGTGTAATGATAACAACCTTGCGCTCAATGTTAGCAAAACCAAGAAGATGATTGTGGACTTCAGGAGGAAGTCTGAGGAACACGAGCCAGTTCTCATCGAGGGCTCAGTAGTGGAGAAGGTCAAGAACTTCAAATTCCTGAGTGTCAGCATCTCTGATGATCTGTCCTGGAGCCTCCATGTTGATGCAGTCACAAAGGCTCACCAGCGGCTATACTTTGTGAGGTATTGAAGAGATTGCATCACTGTCTGGTATGGTCATACCCTCTTCATTCTGCTACCATTATGAAAAAGGTACAGGAACCTCAAGATGAGCACTCAACGGCACAAGGACAGGTTCTTCCCTGCGGCCATCAGATTTGTCTGGTGTGGTGTCATCAGCAAACTTGTAGATAGCAGTGGGCTAAGCACACATTCTTGGGGTGCACCCGTGCTGATAATCAGTGAGGAGATGTTCTTTTCAATTTGTACTGACTGGTCTTCAGATGAGATAGTCAAGGATCCAGTTGCAGATTGGGGTACAGAGGTCTAGAGTTTGTAGCTTCTTGACCAGCACTGAGAGAATAATGGTATTGAAGGTTGAGCTGTAGTCTATGAAGAGCAGCCAAATGTATGAATTGCTATTTTCAAGGTGATCCAGAGCTGAGTTGAGAGCCAGTCATATTGCAACTGCTTTGGAGCGGGTCTAGATCTTTGCTTTGGTACGTGTTAATTCTGGCCATGAGCTGCCTCTCAAAGTATTTCATCACAGTAGCTTCCTCTTCCAATAATCAATGAACCAAAGACACTGCCTCACTTTTCATGCACGATTATCTTTATTTATATATAGTAATGTGGTAAGATGGTGATACGATGTACGTTTGCTCTATGAGGCTGCTACAAAACACCAAATTTCATGACTTGTTCATGACAATAGATTCTGATTCTGATTCTGATCTCACCAGAGAGGGAGAAAAAAAAATCAATTCCATGGCAACATTTAAAAATAGCATCAGAATTTATTCTGAGAAATCTGTCATATTCTGTGTGATCACCCACCATTGATCTTGCTTTTGGTCACCACTTTATTTGAGCTGCATCTGTATTTCTCTCTCCTTCCTCTTGCCAGTCAGTGAGAGGCTGGAATTACCTCAGCAGGACAGGTAGCAACCATGGAGAGAATTGGACGGTCAGCATTTTGGGTCAGACCTCTCTTTTTGAGTCTCAATAGTGGGTCCTGCTGCAAAAACATTGACTGACCTTTCTCTCCATGAATGCTGCCTGACCTGCTGAACTCACACCAGTTTCTCACTCGAGATTTCAGCATCTGCAGGTTTTTTTTCTTCTCATACAAGCCTTTTTATTTCATCTGCCTGCTCACTACTGGAAGCAATGTCCAATTTCTGTCGTGCCTTTCAGCAAAGTACATTTAGGCCTTTGTATGAGCTCCTATGATCAAATCCCACCTTGTCAGAATCTGGTTCAGTGGTGCCGCAGAACTGGCCACTTGGCTTCATTGGAAAATTGTGGCCTCACTGCAAGAGTTTGGCACTGGGCACCAGCAGACTGCTCATTTAGTCATGGTGTAATATACTTGGAAGGACACCCTTTGACCCATTCATCCATGCCAATTCAAGGCTATCTCAAACATAACCCTGGTACCTTTCAGTGGAGAATCAGAATTGCGACTGGTATTTATGACAGCTACCAGAGCAGCAAGTGAGGGTATGTTTCTGAATGGAGCAGTTTCAATCCCACAATGAAGACTACTGTAAGCCTAAAAGCCCAAAAACATTCTCTCAAAAAGGAGGCTAAAACTTGCATCAGAAGCAAGTATCAATATTGATGTTGAATCAGCAAAAGTATAGACAATTTTGATTCACTCCAAGCAGTTGATGAATGATGCTATTTTATTACAGAATGCATTCACAGCCTCAGTTGCTGAACTCTGACCCACTGTCTTGACTTGATTAAATGGAGTATAGTCTGTTTTGCTGGCTGTGAGATTCAGTTGGAATGCATTTTTCAAGTTGTTTCTTTTTTTCCTTGTCTAGGTTCAGGAGGTGTGCATCCTTTAGTGGACCCTCTCGCTGCTGGACCACATTTGGCTCGTTTTCCTTACCCACCAGGTGCAATCCCCAACCCACTGCTCACCCAGGCACCGCACGAACATGAAATGCTCAGGCACCATCCTGTCTTCGGTGAGACAATTAAGATCTTTCTCTTGAATTCATTACATCATAATATAGAACAACCATTCTCAATGGGGATCCTAGCACATTTAAGTAAAAGCCTAGTTTTCATTTCATCTCATGTAACATAAATATTTTTTATGCTTTTTTTGGAGTTGGTGGGAGAGAACTATGAAGAAACTAAAATTTAACTTCACCAGGAAGGGGCCCATAAACGTTGAGCAAAATCCTAAGGGGCCAGTAGTCAATATAAGGTTGAGAATGGCTGGTGTAGAGTCTTGAAATAGGCCTTTCAGCCCAACTAATCCATGCTGACCAATTTGGCATTCTCAGCTCATCCAGTTTGCCTGCTTTTGATTCTATCTTTCTAAGCCCTTCCTATTCATATATCTGTTCAAATGTCTTGAATGTCAAAATTGTACCTATTTCTAGTTTCCTCTGGCTGCTCATTCCTGATACAGATGACCCTCTGGCCTCTCTTAAATTTACCCTCTCCTGCTTGACCTATGCCCTCTGGTTTAGGAATTATTAACTGTGGGAAATAGAATGTGAGGATTCACTTTATACATGCACCTCATTACCTTATAATTCTCTGTAAGGTCACCCCCTTAGCCTCACACTCCAAGGAATAAAGATCCAACCTCTAGAATAAAGATCTAACCTCTCCCCATCTCAGCTTTCCATACCCACATCACCCAGACAAATTTTCTCTACATCCCATCCAACTTACAGCTATCCTTCCAACTAGAACCGTGTGATCTCACCAAAGCCTTCCACTGCTGAATTATGAGGACCAAACTTTTGTACTCAGTATCCAGCCCATGTGCCTGTCCACCCAAGTTGCCACTCTGCAGGGATCTATGCACCTACGATATTTATGATATATATTAATGATTTAGATGAGGAAATAGAAATCAGCATTTCCAAGTTTGCAGACGACACGAAGCTGGGTGGGATTGTAAGCTGTGTAGAGGCTGTTAAGAGTGTGCAGGGTGACTTGGACAGGTTGGGTGAGTGGGGAAATGCATTGCAGATGCAATATAATGTGGATGTGTGTGGTTATCCACTTTGGAGGAAAGAATGGGAGGGTATCCAATTAGGAAAAGGGGAGATAATGGTATCCAATTAGGAAAAGGGGAGATGCAAAGAGACCTGGGTGTCGCTGTGCATCGGTCATTAAAAGTGGGCAGGCAGGTGCAGCAAGCAGTAAAAAAGGTGAATGGTATGTTGGCATTCATATCAAGAGGATTCGAGTTCAGGAGCAGAGAGGTATTGATGCAGTTGTATAGGGCCTTGGTGAGACCTCACCTGGAGTATTGTGTTCAGTTTTGGTCTCCTTATCCTAGGAAGGACATCACTGCCATGGAGAGAGTGCAGAAAAGGTTTACCAGATTGATACCAGGGATGGCGGGACTCGCATATGAAGAAAGGCTAGAAAGACTGGGCTTGTGCTCGCTGGAGTTTAGACGATTAAGAGGAGATTTAATAGAAACTTTCAAAATTCTTAAGGGAATTGACAGGCTAGATGCAGGAAGATTGTTCCCAATGTTGAGCAAGTCTAGAACCAGGGGTCACAGTTTAAGGATAATAGGGATGTCCTTTAGCACTGAGATGAGGAAGAATTTTTTCACTCAGGGGGTGGTGAATTTATGGAATTCTCTGCCACAGGAAGTGATTGAGGCCAGTTCCATAGCTATATTTAAGAGAGAGTTAGATTTAATACTTGTGACGAGGGGGATCAGGGGTATGGAGAGAGAGCTGGAACAGAGTACTGAGTGGATGATCAGCCATGATCAAAATGAATGGCAGTGCAGGCTTGAAGGGCCAAATGGCCTACTCCTACACCTATTTTCTATGTTACTCCTAGTTCTCTCAGTTCTGCAACAAGATGTAATTGGTATGAGGAGGATTTACCATACTTGTAAACAGTTTATTGGTTGGTCCTGCTAAAGATTATGCTATTTAATATTTCTATTTTGTGTGTGTGTGTATATTTTATATATGTTATAGAAATGGAAAGTAATAAGTGTGTGAGTAAGTAGCAAATTGTCCCTTTTATTAGTTGAACAACATTTGGCATAATCATATTTCACAACCTTTTGAAAAAAGAATTGTTTGAAACCAGTCCGTTGGTGTGTTTTCAGGAGGACCGTATAGGGACCTACCTGGAGCTATACCCGCCCCAATGTCAGCAGCCCACCAACTCCAGGCAATGCATGCTCAGTCGGCAGAACTGCAGAGACTAGCCATGGAACAGCAGTGGCTGCACGGTCATCACCATATGCACGGAGGTCCCCTTCCCGGCCAAGAGGACTATTACAGGTAGGAACTTTGTCCATTTGCAGCAGTTCCCTTTTGAAATCGAGTCTCAAGAAAACCCAAAGGTAATTTTGTCCCTCGATCCATGTCTGTTATCCATAGTGTCAGTGAGGAAAGGTCCAACTTTCGTCCATTCAACCTCTTGAGTCTGCACTACTGTTCAATCAGATCGTGACTGATCATTTTATCTTGAATCTGAACCTTGATGCTTGGCCATCATTATTAAGCCATTGGTTTTCCGCTTCCAAATGGAACAGCAGACCTCATGTTTTTGGGACTCTCATTGTTCATTGATGTCAGTGTTTTCCTCAGTCCAACACATTAAACGCCTCAGTTTCCAGCTAGAGGACGCAGCAAGCACCACATAAATCGCTTTTATTCTCTTGCGCTCCAATAAATGTAGGTCAAATTTACTCAAATGCTCCTCACAAAAGAAAACCCATAGCCCTGAAGGTAAACCCAATGAATTTACACACTCCATCTAGAGCAACTGTGAAGTTTGTGATGAATGTGTTATTTTAACTCTGGCAAAGGTATAAACCCACACTGTTCACTCATGGTGAACCTTTCACTGCAGAGCAAAGTCCTTCACTTCTTCCACCTGAGTTTGTGGTTTAGGTTCTTTGTTGAAGGTCGTCGGGGTGCCTCTTAACCCCTGTTAGTTTTGGCGTGGGCTTTCCCAGGATTGTGCAAGGTCCAAAGAAAATGTTGGCTTTCAGGGAGTATTTAAAATGATGTTGCAAAAGTAAATAAAGGGGAAAATTAACTTGTTTCAGAGAAGAGAGGAGCAAACACCAACATGTAAAGACATTTTTCCTCTGATTCTGTTATTACTGAACATTTATCTGAAGTTCTGATTCCACCTGAGTACAAACCTTGGCATTGGAGGAAGAATTATTTTTACATTTGCATCCTTCATATTACTAAGTCCTTGTGTTACCGAGCAGAACACCATCATTGTTCGTAGGCCATGAACCGATTTAAAATTCTTGAACATAAAGGCTGTAGCTACTGTGTAAATTCAAATGGCTTGCAAAGCAACTAAATAAATATGTTAAGTTTAAATTCTTGTCTTAAAGTTGCTGGTTTACCAACTCTTGAAAATTAAAGTAATTATATTGTAGAGTAACCTTTTTTATTGTGATTGATTATTTACTGTGACCTAAACCTGCCTTTATTAAAAACAAAAAGGAAATTCCACATCATCCATGTAGATCCCGTCGAAAGAACCAAAGACTTGTTGATCCAAACCAAGGCTTTTATTAACTAAAAGACTGGAGCATATCTCAAGTAGGTCGACTAGCCCAGAATGACCTGGTCTGGCTCGGATCAATCCTTTAAGACCTGCCAGTAGGTGTGGCTACGCTCTCAGCCAATCAACAGTCATCCTACACGACCATCTGTACATAAACACATTGGTGATAGAATCTGTACTATCACAATCCGTATCTTAAAAGTAATGTCACCTCAATATTTCATGGGAGTATAACCTCAAATTTCTTGTGTGATCATGGTTCTCTTTGCAGTACACTCCTCACAAAGCATTTGAAGGTGTTCTAGAGTTACACTGTACGAATTCAAAGTCATTAATGCCGAGGATCTCAGTTAGGAAATATGCTTGTCTGTATTTGAATACAGCCCTGTGGTTTTTTAATTTAAGATATTTTACAAATAGATAATGACATCATCCAGTGACTCAGCATAATTTTCAAAGTAGTGAAACATCCCAGGACACATGGGAATGTTTTCAAATGAAAATTAACGTTTGAACTTTAACGTGAGCTGATTTTGGTCTGGGTGCTTAAATCAATCTTGTGCCTTGGAGTCAGAGAGAGACAAGCCCTTCAATCCTCCAAATCCATGCCAATCATCCATCACCCATTCACCCTCATCCAACATTTTATTCTCCCCACACTATTCTCCCCGCATCAACTACCCCACCCCCAGATTCCACCTCTCACCCACACACGAGGGGCAATTTACCGCAGGCCCATTTTTGAGATGTGGGAGAACCTGCAAACTCCACATGTGCAGCACCCAAGGTCACAATTGAACCCAAGTCCCTGTCTCCTGTGAGGAAGTAGTCTCTTCACTTCAAGATTGAAATCGACAGCAACAGAAGTAAAGTAAAAGCTGATTCAGATTTTCTTCCTTATGAACTGTGTGACCTTATTAGATTGCAACAAAACTTGTTTCCATCAGATGTTGGACCTGTTCCAAAAAAAAGGTATAAACTTCCCATTTTTGTTTATTCTAACTTTGAAAGTCGCCTCCTCGGGTTCTACTAAATATGCAGCATGCTGAACAGTTAGTTACATGTTCATTCCCAGCCACATTTGAAAAGTCAAATTGTAAAGTAAACTGCACAGGCAAATTTTGCTGAAATACATTTGTGTTGTTAAATTTTTGAAACTGGACCTTGTTTATCTACACAGCAGGTCTGCACGTCTATGTTGACCTTCATCCTGGGTGCCATTTTTGATGATTTCTTATCACTGACAGTGTTGGCATGGGAGCTGCTCGCTTCTCGGTTACTGCTCAACAACTGAGCACAGAGGATATTTTTGGCAACGGGTCACAGATACTCTTGGGCAAGGACTGGGAGGGAGATGCAGTTAGAAACTTCGATACTCACTCTTATCCGCGTCATATGGAGACAGAGCATAGTCTCCAAGTTCAACGTGTAGAATTAGAGTTCACCCATCCTAGTCAGATAAATATCAACACTTTCTCGATGCTGAGAGTCTAGGAACCTTAGAGGACCCTTTAGTTTTGTTTGTGCAGATCTCCAAAATCAGTGGTCATTTTCTCAACCATTCGACTACTAAAGTATTGAAGCTTGGGTCATATTCCATCATTGGAATTGAATATCCAAATATTGTATGTGGGCTTTGGAAGATTATGGTGCTTGAGAGGGACCAATAACCACAAAGTTCAGGTGATGAGGAATGAAGTCAGGAAGGTGTTAAAATTACCAAGATTTGAAGGGGGGGGCAAAAGAATTGCATCACTGTACAGAATAAGTTCATTCACCCCATTGTGTCCTTGCCAGAGAAAAGAAACCTCAAGCAGAAAAATGTAGTCTTGCAGTTGGAGCTTGAACATTTGGGATTGGATTAGGAAGCAATTTAGCCTCGCAAAAACCATGGAAATATGGAACTGCCTCACCGAAAGGCTGTGGAACTCCTATCTATTGAAGCTCCACAACTGGGAACATTTCCTTCTAAACCACGGTACCAAGGACGTGTATTCACAAGATCGCAGGAAGTGAAAAACCAAATGAAAAATCACTCAACATTTTATCTGAAAATCTGGAATAATATTGGAAAAGAGTAGAATTCATCCACCCGGACTTGGACATCCAAGTTCCACGAATTCCACCCAGAAGGGTGGAAGTGCTCATGTGATGTGTTCCAGCGTTGTCAGGTTGGAGAAACGCTATCATAATATTGAGTGTGTGTTTTCTAGTAAAACCATGCTTTCTGAACCCCTCTGTTAAAATGTTCAACTCGTCCGATATATTGAGAAAGTCATGAAGTAATAGAAGGCTGCAAGTCAGGAGAGTAAAAGAAAGTGCTGTGTTGTTGAATATAATGCAAGTTTCTGTGGGGATTTTTGAGGCACATGTAAGTGACCAGAACTTGCATTTCAAATTAACCTGCTCTATTTTGAAGGTGGTAAAAAAGCATCCAAAAATTGTTCATACACACACCTGTTTTTCTTGCAGTCGGCTGAAAAAAGAAAGTGACAAGCCACTTTAAGCCCCGAATCTTGTGGAAATTCACTCGAGGCCAAGGATCAGTCAACCAGTACTTTGGAAGGAACTCTGACATCCTGCAAGAATGGAAAAAGGAGATTATTTCAAAAAGCATTGCTCCCCCCCCCCCCCCCCAAAATAAAAAGGGTTGTATGATTTTGTTTTCCAGTATTCCTTTACAGAAGGTGAATCATTCAATGCCGGCTGTGGATCTTTGCACAACATGCTGTTCTATAAAGTGATGGTGGGATAGATACACATAGAACAGTGCTTCCAGCTGTACTTGTAATGGGACCAGACCAGGTTTCCATTGGTCGCTGCACAATGCAACCTAACACAAAAATTTAAACAAAGTTCTCATAGAAGTACTATTAATACACTTTATGATTCCTTAAGTAATATGTAGGATATCCTTGAAGAGAAAAATCCGTGGCATGGCTTCTGAATTTGTAAATAAAGAAAATGAATCTTGTACGTAAAGGATTAGTTGTGGATTTCTAATTGGATGACGGATTGTAAAGCTAAGTGTTTTAAAGAGCTTTTACTTCCTTTGATAATGTTGACTCTGAAATGGGTTTGAAGTTCAGATGTGTCTGGTAGCAGTGGCATGCATCAAAAGGTTGCAGGGATTGTGGTTCCAGACAAATGTCTACATCCATTTTAAATATCACAATGAAAGGCTGCGTAAATTTGCCATCACCGGGTTTGGACATCCCATACTATGTCGGTCAACAGTGCAGACTATTTCAAGACTAATTGCTTGCCAACAGCATGAAAAGTCGTAATCTTTCCATTCTAATCATTAAAAAAAAATCATTTTCAGTATCTGAAATATTTAAGAGATGGTTGAATCTTTTAACTCCATTTTATAGTTATAGTTCAATGATTTAATATTTTAAAAAAATAGACTTATTATAAGAAACAAATAAGCTACTTTTATATTTGATGCATTTAATTTCCAAAATCTTTGTTCTTGTTAAATTTCAAAATATTGCACATACATGTGACATCCATACCCACCTTCATTTTCACTTTCCAACATATTTTTCTGCACGGAGATGATATCCTCTCATTCGATATCAGAATCATGGCCCCTCAAATGTCTCAATTCATTTTGACAAAGCGGATTACAAAGTTTGGGGTTACTGATAAAGGACCAAAAATATAATCTAAAAGATTGTTATTAATTGTTAGCCCTTCATTTAATAATGAGTCACTGAGGAACATTTGAGCAGCTCAAACCTTCTGAATTGTGAAATTAAATTATACACATTTGTATATCTTTCACATGATGGCAATGAGGGCGTAATCTTCTGCATTAAATGGGAAGTTGGAATAAAGGCACTTGCTTGTGATTAAAGAAGCCTGATGGAAAATATCTTTATATTTCTGGAATAAATGTTCTAAAAATAACTAAAACTGAAAGATGAAAGCAAGTCAAAAGCATTCAGTTTTGAACTTCATTTTTGTAATAAGTATTGTAGTAGCTGTTTTAATTTTGGGCTGTTAATTTACCTTGTGGAAATTTATACCCAATTTTGCTTAAAAGTAGCAGAAAATGGTCATAGTTAGCCATTGTGCACCAGTGTCTGGTGTCAGTGGTTGAGGTATCCGAGATGCCAACAGTTATTTCAATAAAATATTATTTTAGAGCAGGGTGCTGCTTATTTTGCTTTTGTCAATCACATTCTCTTTTTAAAAACCTGAAGATATCATTCTTAAAAGTTACTGCAATTTTGTGCTTTACATTTTAATGATGAAGCTATTATGTTGTGTCAGAAGTTGAATGCAGAGAGTCTGGCTGATGTCTGCACTGTGTGACTGGTTTCCTGATGGTGCATATCTGTTGTTCCCCTTGTTTTATCAAGGACTGTATATTTGCCATTGTAGACTGTTGTGTGGTGTTCACTGTCATAGGAAGAACTACATAGTGTGCTGACAGCCTGGATAGTGACACAAAGTTTCAGGTTTTTTCATTTTGCTTTTGTGTTTTCAAAAGTATAATGTTTAATGTTGTCAATGGTCCAGCTTTTTATTTCCACAGCAGCATTAGCAGAATGTAAATTCTGATGCTAAATTTATATATATCTTGAAGCTTAATGTATATAATAGTAGTTTGCCATGGGATAACACAATGTCAACAAACTGTAGAAGCAAAGATTGTGAGTTCTGTGTTTTCTCCATTTGAGTATTTTGTAATTTTTGAAATATTTGTGACTTAAATAAACCAACAGAGCTGCAATAATCTTGTTTCTCTTTGATTGCACAGCCATGGAAGGGACGTTGTTCTCGCTGGCTTCCCGTTTTCTACAAGTTGATCCACTGGTTTGCTTCATTGGCCTTAGAAATGCTCTTGTGGTAATTCCTGTAACTTTTGTCATTGAAAGAATTTTCTTTTCCTGCTCATTATTTGTGAGAGTTGAACAAACTTGCTTTCCATTGATTTGACTTGGGTGTGTGTGAGCGCAAAGATTCACGTACTTAACCAGAAGGCCCAAGTTTCTGCTTCTGATGTTAATGTAGACATATAGCACGGTAGCAGGCCATTTCAACCCTCGAGCCCGTGCCACCCAATTAACCTGCAACCCCTGGTACGTTTTGAACGGTGGGAGGAAACCAGAGCCCCCAGGGAAAACCACACAGACACGGGGAAGACATACAAATACCTTACAGTCAGCGCAGGATTCAAACCCTGGTTCCAATTGCTGGTACTGTAACCCATGTTACGCTTAACACTCCGGCAACGGTGCTGCCCAAATTGTTGCTTTAACTTCATTACACATAAGGCAATGATGTTCCTGTCCTTGATGATGTTTGGATGCTATGATTTATCCCATGGAATTGTGCAGTTGGATGTCTGATGAAATGGGAATCCACATCGGAGCATTCTTGGAGCCATCGAGAGGGATACAGCAAGGAAACAGGCCAATCGGCAATCACTCGTTCACATTGATCCCATATTAACCCAGCTTTATTCTCCCCATGTCCTGATCGGTTCCCTAACCCAAGATTGTACCAATCGTCTGTACTCTAGGATCAGTTTTACAGCAGCCAGTTAACCTAACCCAGCTCCACATCTGTGAGATTTACAAAGTGGAGAATTAAGGGATATGGGGAAAAGGCCAGAAAATGGCAGAGCAGTTTCAACGGGCCGGGTGGCTAACTCCTGCTCCTATTTCTTATGAACCGGAGCACTCAAGGAAAAATTGCTGACCTGTGGGGAAAACAAGTGAAGCAGACAGCTCCCAAGGTCAGAGGTCGCCTCTGGTACTGTGCCAGGCAAACTTTACGGTCACTGCCACTGACCCCAAAGTAATGTTAGGCTAGAAAACTGATACCAGTCAAGAGATGGAGGTGGGGTGGAGAGGAAGCCTTGAAAGATTATAGAATAGGGGTTGGAGTATCATGGAATCCTTAGATGGTTATTATAAGGTTCATCATGGCCAGCTGAAGATCGTGTTATATGGCGAGCTCTCCACTGGCCACCGTGACAGAGGTGCACCAAAGAAAAGGTACAAGGACTGCCTAAAGAAATCTCTTGGTGCCTGCCACATTGACCACCGCCAGTGGGCTGATATCACCTCAAACCGTGCATCTTGGCGCCTCACAGTTTGGCGGGCAGCAACCTCCTTTGAAGAAGACCGCAGAGCCCACCTCACTGACAAAAGGCAAAGGAGGAAAAACCCAACACCCAACCCCAACCAACCAATTTTCCCCTGCAACCGTGTCTGCCTGTCCCGCATCGGACTTGTCAGCCACAAACGAGCCTGCAGCTGACGTGGACATTTACCCCCTCCATAAATCTTCATCCGCGAAGCCAAGCCAAAGAAAAGAAGAATTTGAATGGAAGGAGAGGTGATGATATTAGTGTTGGAAAAGGTGGAAAGAATGAAGCGCTTAGCAGCCCATTGGAGTAGAAGCAGAGGTCTGTCCATGTGGTGATGGAGGTGGGACATCAAGATGGCAAATAGTGCTTGTAAGAAAACCTGAATCATTGGGGCCAGGAAATGGGTTTACAGAGAAGGCCAAAGGCAAGGTCACAGTCTTTCTGAAATCCCATTGTCAGGAATTTGGAGGTAAGTGTTAGGAAAGCACTATCGTAGTCCGAAGTGGAAGGTTTGAGAGTGTGACATAGACGTCAGTGAATAAGTGCAACTTGATGCTTAGCAAAATTGAGATCTGAAATCGGAGGAACTTCGAAACTAAATCCTAATGTGTCCCTAAAGTTAATGGTGCAGCCAGCGAAAAGAACCCATTACAAGAAATTTTCCTTGGTATGAGTTGAAGGAGGGAACTAGGCAGTGGATGGGAGGGTAAGGATCCAATTTGTGCCAAAGGGTGGCACGGTTGGCTCAACGCTGTTCCGGCTCCAGCGATCGAGACCGGGGTTCGAATTCTGCGCCGTCTGTAAGAAGTTTGTACATTCTCCCCGTGTCTGCATGGGATTTCCCTGGGAGCTCTGGTTTCCTCCCACCCTTCAAGAGATAATGGGGGTTGTCGGCTAAGTGGGTGAAATTGGGCGGCACAGGCTCGTAGGCCAGAAGGGCCTGTTACTGTGCTGTATGATTAAATTTTTAAAAAATTTAGAGAGAGGTTCAGCAATTATGAAATCAGATTAGTGTCAGTGCTTTTGGGAGGTAGCATCTGAGTGGAGATTCAGTGACAATGTTCATAACAGGACTTAGAACATTCCATTATTAATCAGTTTACATTTAATATTTTTGATTATGCAGTGTTTCCCTTTGAGGGGGATGTGTACATGTGCAACCAATTGAAAGATGCTGGTCATCTGGCTCCAACACTGCTGGGGACTCACTCCACCAGGGAGTGAAACTCAAAAGTTTTCCTTGTGAAATGTCGTGACACCTTTGTAGGTATATACAGTGTGCAATGTCCATGTGCTCCAGAATGCTGATTTGCTGCAACAAAGCAGGTACTTCGTTTAAAAAGAAAAGTCCCAAAACAACTGAAAAAATTGACAACACAGTAGAAGTCCAGAAATCCACACCACTCGAGAATCCAGACTGTTTGAAAACTCACGACGGTTTCAATTTCGCAGGCTTTTTTGTGCGTGCATGTGTAAGTGACAACAAGCGACCACGCTTGTTGACTTTATTTTTCTTTAAAAATGCTTTTTATAAACGAACCATGCTGAATTTGCTAAAGAATAAACTATCAGAATTTACCTCTATTCCTCCTTAAATTTAAATTTTAAAAGTACTACCCGAAAATCCTGAAAATGCGGACTGACCCAATCCCCGAGCAATCTGGATTTCTGGACTCCCACTGCAGTAGAGGTCAGCTCTACAATGGAATAGAAAAATGTAATGGCTGAGGAAGGCCTTCCTTAGGTGATCTTCACATCCCCAAATCCTGCTCATAAACCCATTTCACCTCAGTGACAAAAGCAATTGATGCCCCACAGCTCCAGTGAGCCGGCTTTATTCCTGATCTCCAGCACTGTCTGCGTGGTCACCAGGTATTGACAGAGCCAGGCCTTTTCTCTTTAGAATGACAAAGGCTGGGAGATGGCCTCATGGAGGTGTTTCAGATTATGAGAGACAGTGAAAGGATGGCCAGGCAGCACCTTCATCCCAAGCCAACAATGACCAACTGCAAAGAGCATCTGTTTAAGGTGAGTGGAGGAAAGTTTAGGGGAGATGTCAGAGGTAAGTATTTTCCACAGAAAGAGTGGTGGGTGTCTGGATCGGGGGATGCTGGTGGAGGCTGGGTCAATAGGAACATTTTTAAAAACTCAGACCCATGTATGTAAGAAAATGGTTGTAGGTGTGAGGTAGGGACGAGTTAGGTAATTGTGGAGTAGGTTTATATTGGTCAGTACAACATAATGGGCTGAAGGGCCTGTACTGTGCTGTCATGTTCTTTGTCTCCTGGTGACTGAGTTTCCTCTGAGTGTTCCGATGTGCTCACATATCTCAAAGATAGGTTGTTTGATTGGCTATCTGGCAGGTGACTGGAAAATCAGGAGGAGATATTGGGTATGAGAAAACAAGCTGCAGTAAATAAATGGGGAAGGGATCTAGACGGAGTCAGTTTGAACAGTGCAGACTCACGGCAGAAGCAGAAAATATGAGGTATATAATAAAATCTTAATATTAGAACTTTTGTAAAAGACTAATATATGTAATACGGATCACTAGGCAAATAAAATGTCCCACATGGCAACCAGAATTATCAGATCAAATGCCATTTATTGTCCTGTAATAAAAACAGAAAAGTAATATTACACAAAATTGTCTTTAGTCTGTCACAAAGCAGACAAAGCTGCAGTTTAAAGGCAGAATTGCTGAATGTGAGTGTTTTCCCATGGAAACATCCATCAATCAATATGGTTATCAATAAATACAATGTGAAAATAAATGAGTTTTTATTGAATTAATCACTCATTTTAAGGTCGACGTGAACTTCAAATATTCTCCGAAAGAGAGCAAGCAGAACTGAGCAAAATTAATATTCCCGACGTCATGAAAGCAGTCTCAGAATTGGCTGTGATTTTATTGGGTCCATTGCAGCTGACTTTGCAGACTTTTCATGCGGGTTTCTGCTGAGTGCGGTAAAGATGAACATAACTTTAAAAATTATTAAAATGTAAATAGTGAGTTACTACCTCTCAGTGTTGAAAATTGATAATAATACTGTGAAAATCCTGTTTTTATGGAAGTTGACTGATTTTTTTACTTGAGTGATGTCAGACCCTGAAGATGAATTATGGCCGTCTGGGGCATCCATGATCCGTTAACTTGGCCCTGATTCCATCTTGTTGCCCTGAGCTTAGGATTGTGGTTTGGTTTCCAGGGTCGAATTCCCATGATGCAGTCAATGTGTATGGTTCTACATTTGGAGGTCCATTCCTGCACAGGAAGAGTTGCTTAGGGATGTAACAGAATAATGTCAAATAAATCTTCAATACAGAGCTACTGCCTCACAACTTCTATATTCTGGCTTCAATCCTGACCTCTGGTGCTGTTTGTGAGGAGTTTGCGTGTTCTCCCTGAGTGCTCTGGTGTCCTTCCACATTTCAACGGCATGCTAGTCGATAGGTTAAACATGCACGGTAACCTGTATGTAGGTGGGTGGTAAAAACTGAGTTGCTGGGAAAGCAGGGAGAGTAAAACGTTGTGAATGTGGATTGGTAGAGATGGGTGCCTGCTGGTCAGCATGGACTGATAAAGGCCAGTTTCCATGCTTGTTGACTCAATGACCATGACTGTTCGAGCAGGAAATGGGGTGAATCCATGATCCATTTGACTGAGATCGAGTTTGAGGTCTGTGTGGCTTTTCCAATTCCAATATTGCCATGCACCGTGATGAAGTAAAAGTCCAATGCTGGAGGAACTCAGCAGGTCAAACAATGTACATTATATTAGCAAAGGTACATAACCAACGTTTCGCGCTTGAGCCCTTCATCAAGATAGGAGCAAAACGTTGGCGGGGCCCGTGTCTGGCGTGCATGCATTGCGTAAGTGCCACGGATATACTGCCTGAGAATCTGGACTGATCCAATCCATGAGCAGTCCGGATTTTAGGACTTTTACTCGACAAACATTTCACAGAGGTTCATATCGAACCCTGGTCCCTGAAACAATTAGATTTTTTAAATGCAATGACTTTTATGTTTATGCTTTCTGATATTATTCAGAATGAGTTTTCAGAATTATTACGTGTATAATTTATTGCAAACTTTTAATGTCTTACTTCCATATTATTATTTAACACATTCACATTTTGCAGGACTTGAATTTATATAACTATTTCATTACTCAGCAATGTCTCCAAACTATCGTGATCACACAATGAATTGCTTTGAAGTCAAGTTGAAGCTATTTATGTAGCTGCACACAGCAGATGTTCTTTTCACACAATCAGACCAGTTAATCTCCTTCTGATGGTTGAGATCAGAATCTTGGTTTCACATTTCTGCCCCTTTATATTTTTTTTCTGGAATTTAAACATCCACCTGAGCAATTTGGTGCTGCATTTTATAATACAGGAACTCGCATTTCGACAGAGCCTGTAGTCTCTGATTCTTAAACCAGGGTGAAGGGGCCACTGTATGTACTGTTGCCCGTTGTTCTCCTTCTTGCACTGGAGTTGTCAGCAAAGTTTTAGAAATTTTTCTTTTTCCCCAAACGTGATCTTGACCTTTTGCAGGATAGTGTGTTCACTATGTCCATTGTTGCTTGGAAATTGAGTTGGAGTTAGCTTGTCCACTGGGGCCCTTGTGAACTGGGATGGGTAGAAACTGCAGGGGGAGTGAAGCACGAATGTCTGCAGGTGCTTTGATTGTAGTAAAAACACACCAAAATGCTGGAGGAACTTAGCTGGTCTTTTCAGCATCTATAGGAGACAAAGATATATTTCAGGCCTGAACCCTTCTCGAAGCAAGAAATCTCAGAATTCAAACAATGAGGGAGGAATCCAGACCAATGAAGTACGTTAATTGGATATGATGAAGGACAAGGTAAGAATTTATCATGTTTGTATGAAAGGAGATAGAATAGAGGGACAGGGAAAGGTGATGGAGGTGGGGGGGGGGGGGTGGTTAATGAAAACCAGAGACGTTGATGTTAAAGCTATCTGGTTGGAGGGTGCCCAGTCAGAAGATGGGGTGTTGTTCCTTCAATTTGTGGGTGGTCTAAGTCTGGCAGACCATGAGACCATGGACAGACATGTCAGCAAAGGAATGGGATAGAGAATTGAAATGGGTGGTCACTGGGAGATCCCTGCTATTGCAGCGGACAAAATTGGGGAGCTCCACAAAGTGATGACTCAGTCTGCTGTAGGGGGAACTGAGACAGGAGATGAGTTGTGAATCGATACCCATGATTAGAGGTGTGGCTCTTTCCATGGGGAATGTGTGACCATTGAAGTGACCCTGAAGGGAGACATCCCAGCTATACTCAACTAAACAAACCAAAAGATGTCTTACTTTCCACATTAATTGTTTTGGATGGTTATGAAAGCCATTTCAAACTCTCAATCTATCCTGAACTCATGCTTCCTTAATCATAAATGACTCCAAGACCAATGATCTATCTGTATTCTTGAAGCACACTTTTTTTGAACAAGAACTGAAGATTGATTTCTCATTTTATATTTATTACATTTTATTGGATGTCATGGTGCATTTGTGGACATTTTTAATTTATGCCATTGTTCCATCTGTACAAAGTGAAGGGAAGGGACTTAAAGGAAGACGTCAGAGATAAGTTTTTTTGCACTGCAAGTTGTGGGTGCCTGGAATTCATTGCCAGGGATGGTGGTGGAGGCTGAATCATTAGGGACATTTAAGAGGCTCTTAGACAGGCACATGGATGAAAGAAAAATAGAGGTTTTTGAGGGAGAGAGAGTAATTTTAAATGGTTTGGCATAACATTGTGGGCCGAAGGGCCTGTACTGTGCTGTAGAGTTCTATGATATTGGTGTACCTTAAATACCCGGAAAACTGCAACGTGAGAATTTCCATGCATCTATAAATTGTACGTATCAGATTTCATGTAGAGGCAGAAGAAGCCAGAAAGCTTAAAATACTGACTTTAACTAATTTACGCTGTGGTGAATCACGAATCCATGGCAGTGGGACTGCAGGAAGGACTTTTGTAGCTTTGCCTTTGTGAGAATGCAGATGAGAAAGGAAGAGTTGGGTCTAAGTAACAGAACAGTGGCTTGCATCATGGATGGTTCAAGCATAAAAGAACCCAATATATTCCTTGTCTTTGGAATGGACTCTCTCTCAGCAGGCAAAAAGAGCTCTTGTGTGAATTGTATTTTTCATTTTGCATACACGTTTCTTGTTTGTTTCTGATTACTTTTTTTTCATTATTAAATGAAAACACTTTGAGTAGGTCAATTTTATTGTCATCTGATTGTACAAGTGTTTTCCAGTCCTCAGTGCAAAACACATAGACACACAACCAGACATACAGGGAAAAAAACATATGCAGGACAAGTATTTCATCTCTGCAAATAAATAAATATTGTTCTGTGAATACAAGAGTCTCAGAGGGTTTGTGTGAGCAGTTTCTTTGGTTGTTCATCATTCTCACTGCCCATGGGAAGAGGCTGTTCCTCAGCCTGGTGGTGTTGGCTCTGATCCTCCTGATTCTCTTCCACTACGGGAGCAGCTGAAAGATGCTGTGTGCAGGGCAGAAGGGGTCCTCAATGTTTTGCGTGCCCTCTTCAGACAGTAGACCGTGTCAATTGGGGGTGGGGGGGGGGGAAGACTCCAGTGATCCTCTCTGCCACCCTGATGGTCCTGTGGATTGACCTCCGATCCATTTCTCTGCTCTTCAACTTTTATCTTTCTGCATGCATGGCAAAGCTGCCTAAGTGGACTACTCGTGAAACAAACTTCTGACTGTGCCAGGTATAACATGACAATAAATATAAACTTGGAAGCTCTCATGGGCTCACACTTTTTGTGGAAAGAAGACACTTTTTTCCACAGGCACTGCTCAGACCCACTTCCCAGCCCTTTCAGTGGGGCATGGATGACTGTACTGGGGCTACCTTCCTGCAGTCTTCCGCAACTCCAAGTTCATCACTTCTGATGCCAGTTTCCACTCTGATCTTGTTGTTCACGCTATCCATCTCTCCCTCTTCCCTTTCAGAATCTCTGCATTTCCACCTCAGGGGGTAGGAGAGCAAAAGCCATCTGTTACAAGTTTAAATTTGCCTTTATTTGTCATTTTAAGACTGCAGTTTAAAAAACAAGATAAGGTTCCTGCAAAAACCATAGTGCTACATTTAAATGACACAAAACAGCATTAGACAACACAAGATAATACTCTTCCTACTCAAGACAAAGCTACAGAAAATGTATAAAAACAATACAGTAATTGACAAAAACTAGACTATAGGCACAATTGAAACAATCTATAATATAATAGACACTGGAGATTAAAAGTCTGTTAGCATGAGTAACAAAACTGCCATCAGGACTGAAGAGGCCTCTGCAGGCTGCTGCCATGCCGCCATCTTGGACCAGGCTTGCAGTAATTCCACTGGACTCTCGATTTTAAAAGTCTGAGAGCTGAAGGAAGGAACCACACAGTTCACAATCCATAGGATCCCAAAAGCCTCGACGTCGTCCACCACAGGTCTCTGCAATCCAAGGCGGTGCAACCCCCAGGACCCCCGAACCAGGAACACGTGCCCGCTGCTCCGGACACCACGGCACACCTTCCGCAGAATTAGCCACAATGTCCCCACCTCGACCACTAGGCAACAAGTGACGCCGAAAACTGGAGGCCTCGTCCCCACACAGAGGCTCGGTCTTCACAGTGGTCAGGGCCGCACAACTTCGCGGCTTCCTCTCGAAGGTGTATTGTTCCTTGGCCATTTCCATGTTGCACCAATTGTTTCGCGGTGCTCTGCCATCTCTCCAATTAAAAATTGTGCATGGTGTCTTAGTTAAAGAGTTACAGTAGCACCGGATCCAGAGAGGCCGATGCGGGCTGCTGCCACGCCACCATCTTGGATGCACACAAACCCAAAACTCCCACAACGACTTTGAATTTGCTTCCTCCAGCCTTGTTTCTTTTAAAGATTTCATTAGACCAGTGGTTCTCAATCTTTTTCTTTCCACTCACCTACCCCCTTAAGTAATCCCTCGGCCATCAGTGCTCTGTGATTAGTAAGGGATTGCTTAAAGTGCTCTGTGAGTGGGAAGGGAAGGTTAAGAACCACTGCTCTTGACCCAATTGTTACTGAAATAATTTTGCTTGAGAAAAATTGTCATTGGCCCATTTCCTTTAGAGTTATGGAACCGTGCACATGAGTCAATTAGGGACAATTAAAACAGTGGGTTTCAAACTTTTTCTTTCTACCCACATAACACCTTAAGCAATCCCTTACTAATCACAGAGCCCCTATGGCATAGGGAATACTGAAAGTGATATGTGAGTGTAAAGAAAAAGGTTAAGAACCACTGTATTAGACATAGGCTATTCAGCCTATCGAGCCTACCCCACCATTCAATCATGAGCTGATCCATTCCACTCGATTCCCTCTCTGACTCCATCTCTGATAATGAGCATGTCATCAAATATTCCATCAAACCTCGACGTGTACTGTGGGATGCATCACAGCCTGGTTTGGGAATTCGAGTGCCCAGGAACGCAGAAGGTAGCAAACACAAGGTCCATCGCAGGTTCCGATCTTCCATCCACTGAAGGCACCAATGGGAGGTGCTGCTTCAAGAAGGCAGCCAACATCATAAAGGACCCCTGTCACCCTGGTCACTGCCTCTTCTCACCCCTCCCTTTGGGCAGAAGGTCCAGATGCCCAGAGTCCATCACCTTCAGGTTCAAGAACAGTTTCTTTCCAACAGCCATCAGGCTCTTGATCCTCCCCCTGGACATTCATCGTAGTCTGCTCCACCACCACAAAAGGACTGTCTGCATTATTGGTGTCTTTGTTTTAATCTTTTGCCTTATGGTAACTATGAATATTTATTATCTAGTCTTTTGTACTGATTGTCGGTTTTAAATTCTAATTCAGTATTCTATTGTTTTTTTTAATGCATGAAGTATCTGTTCCACTGAAGGAAGTTCGTCTTTGATGTATATTGTTTATGACAATAAACTTTATTATCATTCTGCACAGGAACATCTTCCTCCTGAGAAATGTTTCCCCTCAGCCAGGGCACTGAGGCTATGACCACATCTATTTCCCACACCTCTGCTTTCATATCTTCTCCTTCCCCTCGCTGTCCCCTTTCATTTTAACCAGTTCCCGTGTTCACTGTTCATATGGTGCATTCTGACCAGCTGAGTGTTTCCAGCACCTGGTGCAATGACAGCTTCCACTTGAGTTGCAGAACGCCACATGGTGCTTGAACAGTGTCATCCGATTAAAAATAGACTCACACCACACAGGAAGCTGCTGGGCAGGTGATAGGTCAGTGAAGGTGAAAGGAAGGCAAAGAAATTTAAGGAGGCAATTCCAGAGCTCATTGGCCGGAAATCAAAAGCTCATGGAATGATTATATGAATGAAAAGTGGAAAATGTCTCAGTCGTGGAGTTAGAGAGAGACCACAAAATGATTTGATAAAGCAGGCAGTGGAGGTTTATTGTCAGAGTTCAAGAGGTACTACCACTTAATGGTAGAGCAAAAAACCTGTGATGTGATTCTTCACCACTCGCTCTTTCCAAAGGGATATTTTTTTCATTTCATTTCCTTTTTCTTCTTTCTATTTTTGTAAAATATTGCGAGACTGCAGTGACTTTGCTGGCCTTTGAATGAAAAGCAAGAGAAAACCTCGCTGTATCTCCGTACACATGTCAATAATCATAAATCAAAATAAATCTGGAACGAAATTAGGGTTAGGAAATTTTTTGTTCAAGGTTGTGGATCCCCCAAGGTCACCAAACACCCTTGTCAGGGTTTCCTTGTTGAACACAATGCTGAACTGTTTCTTTCAGTGTGGCATCCCCTGGGGAAATGTTACAAGTCCTTGTATCTCTCAGCGAGGAGACCAGTCCATCTTAAAAGTACATACCACAAAGCAACACTCATCAAAGTTCAGATTTATTGTCAGATTTTCATCCATGTCATCACATACAACCCTGAGATTCTTTTTCCTGTGGGCCAGGCTGGGAAATGCGAGGACTTGTGACATATCCCCAGGGAACGCCACATACCACAAAGCAACACTCTTCTGCTACAGGGGAGAGTTCCTGCTGAATGAATAGTTGCTGCATTGAAAGGGCGAGAATGGGAGAGTTTACCCAGGCTGACAAGGACACCCTGGGCGCATAGACCCTGCAGGAGGCACGTTCCAGGCATCCAATGTGGGCTGGGATAAACAGGCCACTGGTCCTGACAGGAATTAAATTTTAAATTTAGACAAATAGCAAGGCAGCGCCCTTACAGTCCATGAGCCCATGTCGCCCAAATACACAATAAACCTCCAGCCATCATACGTTTTAAAGGGTGGGAGAAAAACTGAGCACTCTGAGAAAACGCACGCAGACGTGGGGAGAATGTCGAACTTATTACAGACACTCATGGGATTCTAAACCTGATTGCTGGCACTGTGGTAGTATTGCACTAATCGCTACATTAACCACGTTTGCCAGGGTTTTCTCTGCAAAGACACGAGTGCAGTCTCTCCATTGGAAAATCTGCAGAGCTGAATGCCTGACAAAAATAGGTGAAGGTGCCTCTCTTTGGGGCTGGAATTTGATGGAATCTTCTCTCGTTCACTAGCGAGCAGTCAATTATACAACATAGCAGTGATAAGCAGGAGTATTCCTGATGGTGAATATGAACCTGACCCCCATTGGTGCATGATGAGTCTTTATTGAGACCATAGGATATATTGGGCTGAACTCATGGCAAATGGTGACTGTTCAAGTGCTGACTTTTTAAATAGCATTGTTTTAGGGAAATCAAATGTTCTGTAATGACGCAGGAGCACGCCACCAGCATCTTGGCCGGGATGGAGTGTTTCATTTCTGAAGTGAAACACAGGATTCTATTGACTCCGTGGTTAAGTGAAAAACACACAAATGCTGGTGAAACTCAGAAGGTCAAACAGTGCCTTTATGTAGCAAAGGTAAAGATACACAATCAACGTTTCGGGCTTGAGCCGTTCATCAAGGTATGAGAGGGCTCAAGCCCGAAAAGTTGCTGATATATCTCTACCTCTGCTACATAAAGGCACTGTTTGACCTGCTGAGTTCCTCCAGCATTTGTGTGTTTTTTTTTCATTTCTGAGGTGAATGCCCAGAATCTAGGACTGTTTTCCTTGGAGCAGAGGAGGGTTGGAGTCAATATAAATGTTGATAAGTATAAATTGGGTAGATCATTGTAAGTGTTTCCTCTCTCAAAGGTAAATAAAACTCACAGTCATAGATTAAAGGGGAAGAAGTTGAGATGGGATCCTTTCCACCCAATGAGTGGTGAGGTCCTGGGACACTTGACCTGGGAGAATGGTGGAAGCAGAGTCACTGGCATTGAAGAAGTGGCTATTTGAATCACCTCAGCACTAAAAGTGATAAGGTGTGCTGGACGATGGGATTAATATGGAGGAGTGTCCTCTGGTCTAGCATGGACTTGGTGGCTGAATGGCCTGTTTTCATACTGTTTGACTTCAAATAAGATGAGGCAGGTTGATAACCTCCCCACACAATGCTGTTGATGTTATTTGTCAGGGAAATAGTTGTAGGGAGATCCAAAATCTCACGAAAGAATGAGGAAAGAAATTTCCCAAAATGTTTTAAACTGGAGTGAAATGTGTGCAAGATTACTCTCCTCTAACCTAACCCATTTTTTTGAAAGCACACCTCTATTTCTTTAGAGACACGCAAGAGGCTGCAGCTGCTGGGATCTTGGGAATCAAACAAACTGCTGGAGGAACTCTGAGTCAGCATTGTCCATGGAGGAGGGAAGGAATCGTCCACATTTCAAATCGAGATGCTGCAATCAGATAGGTTGGACTTCTTGTCCAATGTATTCACGAAGATGGCCAAAACTGGCAGCAGAATATCCACTACGTGAAAACTCGTGGATGGTGGTCAGAAGTCTACGGATTAGATGAGGAGATCTAGATCTGCCATTCTCAACTTTTTTTTTTGGCTATGGCCTCCTTCGGACACTGCTCCGAGTTTACGAACCCCTTTCCCATGAAGCAGTCATTTTGTTGGTTTCTTCCTGAGGTCTCCCAGGGGAGTCGTAGGGCCCTGTTGGGAATGGACGCTCTGGATGACAGTGTGGACCTGACCAAGGTAAATTAACAGCAGAAATGGCCAGGAGATGGCGGACAGCAAATAATCCATGTATGCTCTGGGGAGAGAGGGCCAACTGATGCTCAGAGGGACCACAGGCCTCCAACTGATAGTTACAAAATCATGCAGCAAAGGGCCTGATGTATTTGTCAGCTGACAGAAGCCTGGCCCCATCTTCACAGGTTATTGAGGCTTTTGACATTAAATCTTCAAACAGAGCAGCACAGAATCAGGACTTTTGGCCCAAATCATCCCTGCTGACTATGATGTCTCTCTGCACTAATCCCATTTGCCTGCATTAGTCCTGTGCTTTTCTGGGCCAAGGATTATTCTAAACAAAATGAAAATGTTCTGAGGAACAATATTAAATTAAATCAGTGAATTTAAACATTTAAATAAGTGAAAACATCAAACAGCTTCTTCCTTTCACAGAGTCTGTGGCCCTTCCAGGCCGCAGCACTCACCCATAACATCGATGGGTTCCAAGGTCCCACAGGAAATCTGGCACACCCAGGACTCACCAAGCAAAATGTCAGCACAGCTTTGGATCTCCAAAGTTCTGTGTCGATATCCCAAACCTGCCCCAGAAGTTTGGGAATTTGATCTTCCAGTGGCTACCCATTTCAATTCCCCATCCCAATCCCTTGCTGACATGTCGGTCCATAGTCTCATGCACAGCCGGACTGAGATCACCCACAAATTGGAGGAACATCACCTCATCTTTTGTCTGGGCACCCTCCAACTGGATGGCCTTAATATCAACCTCTGACTTTCACTAAACCTCACACGCTCCCCATCTTTATCCCCCATTGCCTTTCCCCAGCACGTGCGGTCTCTCCCTCTCTCTCTCTCTCTCTCTCTCTCTCTCTTTCTCTCGGACCCTTTATGGAGAAAAATAGGCTGCACTTAACTCCATAAAAGGTCTGAAGGCGGATAGGCTGCTGGAATATGCTCCAGCTTCCATCTGCCGGGGGTTGGGGGGGAGGGGGTGGTGGGTACATTTAAAGGTGGAGTGTAGTTGCTCCACCTCCTGCAGAAAAGGATGACGTGGTCAGCCCACAACCCAAGCATGAATTTTAAAGCACTCAGTGTGTTCAGATACAGGGCAATAGCAACCATGATTTGTCTCTAAAGGATCATTACTCTATTCATATGAGCGATGGCCAAAGTTTTTTGTTCTTTTGGCTGGGAAAGAATGTCTGTATTAATTTTTCACTTGCCATCGCGTATGTTTGACATCACGGTGACGGATGGCGTTACTGCACCACTCACACCACCTCCCTCAGATCCAGAAGACGACTCTCAACTCCGCGCTCCATAAAGGCCACGCTGGATCCATATTATAGGCCATCACCTTAAAGGGTAAATTTGAGGAGTCACGTGATAGAGTAGTGGCCAGTAGGGTAATAGCAGCCCTCTCCAAAAAAGAAGAGAAGAAAAGACAAAGTTCAATAAATATAAAATATAAGAAATAAAAGATAAGGTTTTGTAGAGAAAGGAGAGAAAATGGCACCCAAGAAAGAACAAGTAAAAACAATGGGAAAAAAAGAAAAGACACTGGAAAAGAAAGGAGAAGGCCTTACCTGCACGAAGAAACAGGGAGCCGGGTGGAGAAGAGAGCCCGATCTCCAAGGTTGGTGTCGGCCCTGCGGAGTCGCGACCCCCTGATTGCTGGACTGCAAAAATGGCTCTCTGAGCCAAACAAAAGTGCGCAACCGCGGAGTCGCACTTGCGCAGTGTGAAAACTAAAGAGAGGGAGAACACCAATGGGAGGGGGGCTCAGCTGAGGAGCGGGCAAACACAACATGACCAGCTGAGGGATGCCCGACACCAGGGCTCTCAGCTGGAAGGAGAGGAAAGCGACAGGAAAGGGAGTGAAAGGATAGAAGAGCATCAGCAGGAGGCCCAACAGAAGAAGAGGACCAAAAGTAAGGAGCCAAGCAAGAAGAAGCCCAGCAAAGTGAGACAAGCAACTCATCAAGAAAGTCAGAAGAGACACAGATACAAGGAAGAGAAGAAGACACAAACATAGGTACAGACACAAAGAGGAAGAAGACCAAGATCTGCACAGAAAATAGAAGATAAAACAGATGGCGAGAATAGAGATAAAGTTTTTTTTCCAAGAACAAATGAAAGCATTAAAAGAATGGTTGACATTAGAATTTAGTGCAATTAAAAGGAAAATGAAAAGAACAGAAGATAAAGTGAATAGATTAGAGCTGGTCATGACAGAAATAGGGAAAAGAGTAGAGAATGTGGAAGAATGAGAAACAGCTGTAGAAATGGAAGTGAACGACTTAAAGAAGAAAATTGGAAGAAAGTGATTAAAAAATTAAAGAGTCACACGAGTTGTTAGCTCAGAAAATTGATATGTTGGAAAATTATAGTAGGCGAAAGAACATAAAAATAGTGGGCCTGAAGGAAGATGAAGAAGGCACAGATATGAAGGAATTTGTAAAAGGATGGATCCTAAAGTTCCTGGGAATGACAGAAATACAGGAAGGAATGGAAATAGAAAGGGCACACGGAACACTAGCCCCGAAACCACAGACACATCAAACACCAAGATCCGTTTTAGTAAAATGTTTGAGATATACAACAAGAAAAAATATACTGGAGCGGGCAAGGAATAAAATTAGAGAAGACAATAAACCATTGGAATACAAGGGTCAAAAAATATTTTTTTACCCAGATATAAGTTTTGAACTCTTAAAGAAGAGGAAGGAATTTAATACAGCAAAATCAATCCTATGGAAAAAAGGTTATAGATTTATGTTAAGACATCCAGCTGTGCTTAAAATATTTATCCCTGGGGAGCAAAACAGACTGTTCTTGGATCCAGAGGAAGCACGAGAATTTGCAGAACGCCTACAGGACAGGGGAGAGATGTAATAAGAATGAAGAATGGCAATAAAATATATATAAAGATGTAAAAACAATGTATAAGTAAAGAACTAAAGAAGGGAAAGAGAAGGGAAGAAAGGAAATAAGGGAAAAAAGGGAGAACTTTGTTATATGTGTAAAAAAATGTGTTTTCTGTGGGGGTTGAGGGAGAGAATAATCATCACTGTGAAATCAGTTGACGCTTGCGAGCAGGTTCACAATCCAAATGGAAAGGGGAGTTGTGGTTGCCGGTCAAAGGTTAAGGGGCAATTCAGAGAGAGGAGGGATATTTGGGGTTAAGGGAATATTGGATGTGGGAGTTGTTGAAGTATTTTATGTTTTAAATGTGTTGTCATACATTGAGTTTAAAAAGGGAAAACTGAGAGATGAAAATGAGGAAAAGGGGGATGGAGGAGGTGAGGAAGCGGAAATGAGGTGTAAACAGGATATGAGATGGCCACGTTGAACGATATGACTGTAAAGATTAATGGAATACATAACCAAATTAAATGGAAGAGGCTATTAAATCTACTGAAAAAAGAAAAACTAGATAAAGCATTTGTGCAGGAAACGCACTAACTGAAGTGGAACATAACAAATTAAAGAGAGACTGGGTAGGGCATATAGCGGCAGCATCATATAATTCAAAAGCTCGAGGTGTAGCCATATTAATTAATAAAAATGTACCAATCAAAATAGAGGAGGAAATAATAGATCCAGCAGGGAGGTATGTAATGATAAAATGTCAGATATATTCAGAATTCTGGAATTTGATCAATATATATGCACCTAATGAAGAGGATCAAAAGTTTATGCAGGATTTTTTTGAAGATTGTAGATATACAAGGAACTATATTGATAGGAGGGGATTTTAACCTTAATTTGGATCCAATGTTGGATAATACTGGACAAAGGACAAGCAAAAAGAATAAAGTAGACAAATTTATGGTTAAATCAATACAGGAAATAAACTTATGGATATATGGAGGAGGCAGCACCCAAGTGAGAAGGAATACTCATTATTCAAGTAGGCATAAAACATACTCGAGGATTGATATGTTTTTGTTGTCAGCCCATATTCAAGGGAGAGTTAGGAAAACTGAATATAAAGTTAGATTGCTATCTGATCATTCACCCCTGTTATTAGCAATAGAACTGGAGGACATCCCACCAAGAACATATAGATGGAGGTTAAACTCTATGCTACTTAAAAGGCAGGAATTTAGAGAGTTTATTGAATGCCAAATTAAAACATATTTTGAAATAAATATGGAATCAGTCAAAGACAAATTTATATTATGGGATGCAATGAAAGCCTTCATTAGAGGGCAGATAATAAGTTAAGTAACTGAGATGAAAAAGGATTACATGAGAAATAGAGCAGTTGGAAAGGGAGATAGTAAGTACAGAAAAAGAACTAGTAAAAAGGGATGATATAAAAAAAAAGGAGAGAATTGGCAGACAAAAAAAATAAAATATGAAACATTACAAACGTACAAGGTGGAGAAAAACAATGAAAACAAAGCAAAAGTATTACGAACTGGGAGAAAAAACACACAAAATACTAGCCTGGCAACTTAAAACAGAACAAGCTAAAAGAACTGTATTGGCATCAAGGAAAAAGGACAAACAAATTACAAATAACCCAATAGAGATTAATGAGAACTTTAAGGAATTTTAAGAACAATTATACCAAACTGAGAACGAGGGGAAAGATGATAAAATAGAAGAGCTTTTAGCTAAAATTGAACTGCTTGAAATTGCAAGAAGAGGAGCAAAACAAACTGATAAAACCAAATGAAATAGAGAAAGTACAGGATATATTAAAAAAGCTGCCGAACAATAAAACAATAAAAAGGATGGATTCCCAATAGAATTCTATAAAACATTTAAAGAGTTATTAATTCCTCCTCTCCTGGAAGTAATGAACCAGATAGAAGAAACGCAAAACTTGCCTGATTCATGTAAGATAGCAATAATTACAGTAATACCAAAGACGGGGAAGGATCCACTAACACCACCATCATATAGACCAATATCTCTACTTAATTCAGATTATAAGATAATAGTGAAATTATTAGCAAACAGATTGGCCAATTGTGTACCAAAAATAGTAAAACAAGATCAAACTGGATCTATTAAGAAAAGAAGAATAGTGGATAATGTCTGTAAATTTATTAATCTAATTCATGCTGTTCAAGGAAATAAGAAGCCAACAGTGGCTGTTGCTTTAGACTCAGAAAACGCCTTTGACAGGGTAGAATGGAATTATTTATTCAAAGTATTACAGAAGTTCAATCTACCAGAAAAATATATTAATTGGATTAAAGCGTTGAATAATGGACCATTGGTGAAGGTAACAGTAAATGGATATGTATCAAACCAATTTAAATTAAGTAGATCAACTAGGCAGGGATATCCATTATCCCCCTCACTGTTCGCTTTAACAATAGAACCATTGGCAGAACTGATAAGAACAGAAAATAAAATAAAAGGGATAAAAAAAAAGGAAAAGGAGTATAAAATCAGCTTATTTGCAGATGACATCATAGTATACCTAACAGAACCAGAGGTATCAGTAAAAGAATTACATAAGAAATTGAAGGAGTATGGAGAAATATCGGGGTACAAGATTAACGCAAATAAAAGTGAAGTGATGCCAATAAGTAATGTGGATTATACAGAATTTAAAAAAGAATCACCATTTAAATGGCAAACACAAGCAATCCGATACCTAGGTATTAGGTTAGATAATAACTTAAGCCACCTGTATAAATTAAATTATCAGCCACTAATAAAGAAATTGCAGGAAGACAGAACATTAGAAAGAATTACCGCTAAGGAGGGTAAATTACATTAAAATGAATGTCTTCCCAAGGATACAATACTTATTTCAATCATTACCAATTCCCTTAACAGAGAAATTCTTTAATGAACTAAAGAGAATAATAAGGAATTTTTTGTGGAAAGGGGGGAAACTGAGGGTAGCATTAGATAAATTAACAGAGAGATACAACCAAGGTGGTTTGCAGTTACCAAACTTTAAAAATTATTATAGAGCAGTACAATTAAGCTATTTATCAGATTTTTATCAGACAAGGGAAAAACTAGGCTGGACTAAGATAGAACTTGATAAAATAGGGGAGAAGGTACCGGAACATATACTTTATAAGTGGGATGAAAAGCTGGTACGATATAAAAGTTCACCAGTATTGCATCATTTACTCAATATATGGAAGAAGATTCACTTAGAAAGGAAAAAATGAATTACCAAATACCAAAATTACTGTTGACACAAAATCCGCTAATCCCTTTTACAATAGACAACCTTTCCTTTAGAGAATGGGAGAGAAAAGGAATTAAAAGAATAGAAAATTGTTTTTTGGGAAATAAGTTGAAGTACAAATTTATGAACATTTGAACAGTTGAAGTACAAATATGGAATAACTCATGGTACAATGTTTGCATATCATCAACTGAAAGCTTATTTAAAGGATAAATTGGGAAACAGATTGAGATTACCAGAAGGAAGCAGCTTTGAATATGTGATTACAGACACAATGATAATTAAAAGATTTATAACGAAGATGTACATCAAGCTGCAAGATAAGGAAAAGGATGAAATAAGCTATAAATCCAAACAAAAGTGGGAAAAGGATTTAAACATAAAGATAAAAAATGAAACATGGGAAAATTTATGTTCTGGAAGTATGAAGAATATAATAAACACAAGGTTACGCATGATACAGTAGAATTGGTTACACAGGTTATATATCATGCCTCAAAAGTTAAATAAATGGGACCCAACAGTATCAGATAGATGTTTTCGCTGTAAGAAGGAAATGGGAACAACAGTACATGCAATTTGGGCATGTGAGAAAGTGAAAAAGTTTTGGGAAGATCTAAATCAGGTATTAAATAAAATCACAAAAAATAAAATAACAAAAAATCCAGACATCTTTCTTCTAAGTGATGTAAGAAGTAAGGAATTAGGCCTCGAATTGGATAAAGCGCAAAAAAGATTTATTATGATTGCTTTAGCAGTAGCAAAAAAATGTATAATGTCAACTTAGAAATTAGAAGAGAGCCTGAGAGTACAGCAATGGTACATAGAAATGAATAAATGTATTCCATTGGAAAAAATAGCATAATTTAAAAAATAAAGTCACATTATTTGAACAAATTTGGGAATCATACATAAAACATAACATAGAGGGCTTGCCTTGGACCTCCATCCCCTAAAATGATAAGAAGATAAAGTGATTTGATCCAGTGTGTAAAAGTAGATGACACATTTTTCTTGTTTATTTTTCATTGTGTGATGACATTGTTTAATGGTTTTATTGTATTGTATGTGTTGAATGTTTATTGGTTTTGGAGGGGGGGGGGGGTGGGAAGGGGGGAGGGAAGGTCGGAGGAAAAAAAGGGAGAAAATGCCACTGTGTATATTTAATGAGAAACATTTGTATATATTTTGGTTGATATGGTTCACAGTATGAAAAATAAAAAAATTATTTTTAAAAAAGGGTAAATTTGTAGCAGGCCTAGCGACTGTGTGAGTAAACGGGCCAAATTGCCACAACACGTGACCGGTGTGGGATGGCATGGGGTTCCCTTCACTGCCAAGAAGGAGCCTGCGCCAAGCACCACGTGTGGGCTAAGGAGCCCTCCACTTCCGCATGGTGGCCAGCCGGCTGGAGAGTGATGTCGCGATGTGATGACATCACTTCCAGAAGTCAGAGGGTATGTCACTGGAAGTGGGCGGGCCAGTGTGGACAGAAGAGTCAGTCTTTGTTTTACACTCACCGCAGCAGACGCTACAAGTTCACCTTTATTTTTTCCCTCGAGTTGGCTTTAATGTGGGTGTGGAGCATAAAAGGGCCCTTTTCCCTCTGTCTCCTTTCACAGAGCCAAAATCAATTCTCACCCCTTCTCTCATCAGATCCAATTAACACTCATCAGATCCAATTAACACTTTTGTTGCTCTGGACTCCTCCCCCAGCCAGCGCTGTCTTTACTCTGACACCTTCCTGTTCTCTGCTTGTTCTTTGCTAATTCCTTGAAGAAGGGCTCAAGCCCAAAACGTCAGTAATACATCTTTATGGATGCTGCGAGACCGGCTGAGTTCCTCCAGCATTTCTACAGTAACAGCATCTGGAGACTTTCGTGTTTTGCTTCATGTTAATTTTGTGCATCTCGTCGCATGATTCCAGAGGAGATCTGTTGTGAAAGGATTGCAAATGATTGCATTTTCCACGTACTTCCTTTCAGTAAGTTCCGTGCATCAGTTTTTAATAAAAGTGTCAGCTACTTTTAGAGAATATGGCATGTCATATCCTTTAAAGCAGACATTGATGTAAAACTTGGTAAATACGTTATTGTAAGCAAAACCTTTCCTCAGCCTCAGTTATCCATCTTCATATTCTGTGTCTACATCAGTCTCAGCCGACTGCAGATCTCTGGCAGCTGAGCCAAGCTGAACAAGATGCATCACTCCAAGAATGGTCAGAGAAGAGTATTAGGAGAAATGCGCAGAACGAGGTGCCCCATTATTATTATTTATCTGCGTTGAATTTTTGAATTAGTGTAATTGGACAATTGCAGAGGTGTTTTAATCTATGACATGTCAGCATTCAAGTGCACATCACATCTTTCATTTTAATTAATGGAGTCCATTACGCTAGAAAAAGGACTGAGATTAACTATAGTGGAAAGAGTGTTTTTTTTGTTTTAAATTAGTTACTTTCGAATTGGGTACATTGCAGATATGTCCAAGCTGTTTACCCATATTAGATGGTCTTGTGTGGCAGCTGAGCTGGAGGTTGAGGGAGAGGCTTGTAAAACAATAAAAACATAATGCTGGAGAAACTCGGCAGGTGAAAGTGTCCCTTATGCAGCAAAGGTACAAATATATCACTGACGTTTTGGGCTTGAGCCCTTTTCGAGGTTCGGAAAAATGCCAGCATTTTTTGCATCCGACTGAAAGAGTGGGGCGGAGGGGTGGTTGCAAAGGCAGGAGGTGATAGGTGGAGAAGGAAGAGGGGGGACAGCAGCGATCAAGGGGAGGAGGAAGGGCTAGGTGAATAGAGAGGGAAGAGGAGAACTGGATGGGGGGAGGGGAGAGCAGGTTAGCAGAAACCAGAAAAGTCAATGTTAATGCCATCTGGCTGGAGAGTGCCCTGACGGAAAAATCAGGTGTCGTTCCTCTAATTTATGAGTGGACTTGATGGGACAGTACATGAGGCCATGGACAGATATGTGAGTGTGGGTGTGTGACACAGAATTGAAATGGTTGGCCACTGGGAGGTCTCTGTCACTGGTGCAGACAGAGCTAAGGTGCTCAGTGAAATGATCTCCCAGTCTGTGCCCAGACTCTCCCATGTAGAGAAGGGCTCAAAGGGAGCACCAGATGCAGTAAGTCAGTCCTGTGGTTACATAAGTGTTGCTTTGTTTGAAAGGTCTGTTTGGGGCCTCGGACTGTGGTGAGGGAGGAGGTGTGGGCGCAAGTGTGGCACCTACTGCTGCCATGGGAGGGGGGGCCGGTATTGGTGGGGAGGGATGAGTGCATGAGGGAACCATATAGGGGGGGGAAAGATGTGTCTGATAGTGGGATCCTGTTGTAAGTGCCGGAAACGCCGGAGGATTATGTGTTGGATGCAGAGACTGGTGGGGTGGTAGGTGAAGACAAGGGGGATTCTGTGTTTGTTACATCTGGGGGGTAGAGGGGACCAGGACAGCTGAGTGTGAAATGCAGATACGGGTGAGGGCTGGTGGTGAGATGATAATGGTGCAGTGGAAGCCATGTTTGTGGACGAAGGCAGACTGGAAGATCTGGACTGGAAGACATAATCTTGGGAACAGAAGTGGCGGAGACGGAAATAAAATCCTTGCAGAGGGACAGGGTGTGAGGAAGTGTAGTCAAGGTAGTTGTGGGTTTGTAATATAGGTCGGTGAAAATCTTGTCTCGAGATGGAGACAGAGAGATCCAGAAAGGGGAGAGTGTTGTCAGAGAAATGTCAGGAGAGTGTTGAGGGAGATACTTATCAAGTTTTAATCCATGTGCCCTTCAGTTTCATCAGTTATCTGCTAAGGAGGTTGAATAAGGTTGGTGTGGACATCGTAACTTGGGCTGGGTGTAGCATGTAACATGAGGTGTTACATGCGTGGATTGTCTCCTGTGACTCAAACATACTGGGTGACTGATCAGACTGGTAGGTTAATTGGAACCTTGCTCAAATCTTTAACTCTTTTGTGTTCTCTCCAGCAGACCAGGAGATTCAGACATTGCCACTTGCACTGATACATTGCAGATCCATCAGTGAGTCATAGACGATCACACTCAACACTGGTCACATGATGCATGATTAGAATCAGAATTTATTGTCATGAACTTCATAAAAATCATTGTTTTACAGCAGCGTCTCAGCGCAAATATTGCAATAAATTATATTTCAAAATAAATAGTGCAAAAGAGGAGAAAGCGAAGTAGTGTCTGTGGTTCAATGTCCATTCAGAAATCTGATGGCAGAGGGGAAGGAGCTGTCCTTGTGCCACTGGTCACATGATCCCAGTCAATGCTGGTTACAGGAAATACAGGAGCCACAAGACTTGCACCACTAGGTCCAGGATCAACTGCCCCCTCCCCCTTCCACCATCAATGACAAACTCAATCAGGGACTCATTTAAGGACTCTTACTTTTGCATTTTATTGATTTTTAAAATTCTCTCTGTGTGCACAGTCAGTTTGTTATCTGTTTACAGTTGTTTATTTGTTTACATGTATACTCTGTGTACAGTTTTTTTTTGCACTACTGATATGTGTTAATTCTGTCGTGCCCGCAGGAAAAGAGTCTCAGGGTTATATATGATGTTATGTACTCTGACAATAATTCTGAAATCTGACCGTGATCCCACTCCACACTGGTCACATGATCCCACTCCACGCTGGTCACGTGATCCACGATCCCACTCAATAGCAATCACATGATTCAATCAGCACTGGGAGCTTCTCAAGCCCCCCTACCATATTCCCTCTACACCCTGACTCAACCACTAAATACTGTTCCAACTCCATCTTCCAATTCAATAACACCAAACTTTTAAACATTGTCTGCAACCCTGCTTTACCATTTTACTTATTGATCATATCAGTACAACCAGTCGACTCCGCGGAGCTCCTGGAACAAACCATGGATCACCAGTAGTCCATAGACCACAGAGTGTGAAATACTGCTTTTGAGAATCTTTGCACTCCTTTCATGGCTCACCTTCCAAGCTGATTTGTATCACTGCCAAACTCAGATACAGTGCAATCTATTTTTGTATTTCAGTCATTATAAATTGTAAACAGCCGAGCACCAAGACTCCATTGATAAGTCAGCTGAAGAACTCTGTGTGTCTGTATTTCAAGCCACCACCTACCAGTGAGAATGCAACACTGTGAAGCTTTATCTGATGTAACAACCTTCAACGTGCAACCTTATCAAGTACCTTTTGAGATCCAGCCATTCCTCACGCACAGGTAACCCCTATGGCTCAGATCACGTCAGTCATGATCACACCCAGTGAAAGACACAAGTCTGCAGACGCTGTGATTGCAGTAAAAACACACAGAAAAGCTGGAGGATCTCGGCCAGTCTCGCAGCAACTATAGAAAGGTCAAAATATATTCCCAATGTTTTGGACCTTTGAAGGCCTCAGACCCGAAATATTGGTAATATACCTTTACCTCCTATGGACATTATGAGTCGAGCCTTTCTATGAATTAAATTTTTATTTAGACAGGCAGCACAGTAACAGGCCATTTTGGCCCACGAGTCTGTGTGCCACCCAATTAACCAACACCCCTGGTACATTTTGAATCGTGGGAAGAAACCGGAGTCCCCAGGGAAAATCCACGCAGACAACGTACAAACTCCTTACAGACAGTGCGGGATTCGAACCCCAGTCCAAATCATTGGAGCTGTAAAGGGGTTGCACTGACTGCTGCACCACCTGTGTCACCATGAACCAAACTTTGGAAACCATTTGATAGACTATTTTCTCTGGTCCACCAGAAATCTGAAATGTCACTTTTAAAAGCTCTTGCCTTTTCAGGGCCCAGCGAAGACTTGGTCTCTTGCCATGCTTTAGTTACATTCTCAAACACTGGCATCAGTTATGTCAGAACCATGTTGACTCAGCTTGGTCATCTGAATTTCTGAATGCTCTGATGCCTTGTCTGTGATGACTGGTAACAACATTTCCTTGCAACAAGGTAGCAAGCCACCTGTGCAATGGTCCCTATCCTCTGTTATTTAAAAGCAGCATTGCATCGACCACATTGCATTCTGTTTGATGTTTCACAGTCGAAGGAATCTGGGAACTTTTGTGTCTGAACTCAAATACCAAAGATTTACCACTTGGGTTTTATTCATATCAGGTGAATGCCCCATAAGTTTATCCCAATGTGAGAAACAGAAGTACCTTCACAGAAATTGCTCGAGACAAAAATTGAGAACAAAGAACATTTATTATACAACAATGCAAAGTTGGGTGCTTCCCCTTACCCTGGGAATACTGTCGGACTCTGGCTTTAACTTACTCTTAATTTAGTCTATGTGTAGTCTGAGTCCAGCGCGTTCTTTGAATGAAGTGATAGGAGAAGGTATTCGGTTCAACAGTCAATTTATTACACAGCACAAGAATAAAACTTAACAGAGCTCTGGGTCACTCATTAGTTCATAGGTCACCTGCACAGTGAGCTACTCCCCAAGACTGACCCCTATTGTCCAGTTGGTTCAGTTTATATAGGTCAACCTTATCATACAGAACAAAAGTTGGCTTCCTTTGCTAGATTTCATTATCATACAGAACAAAAGTTGTCTTCCTTTGCTAGATCTTTTTGCATAAGGGTTATCACAAGTCATCTCCTGTTTTGCAGATATCTGGGGTGTAGCACTCCCATCTTAATCCTCCAGGCCAGACTATCCCGTTGTGTTGATCAGAAATTAATTCATCCCCAGATATCTCTAATCACCATTCTGTTCTTGTCCGGCCAATTTCTGCTGTTCTCTTTAACACCTCCTCCTGCCTTAATTTTCCTCCTAGACTTGTTTTCCATTCCCTTTGTTTCTTACAGGCCATTCTTTGTTCTGATCTGGCCTGTGTCTCCTGTGCTACTCACCACCTCCTTTAGTTTGAGCATTCCTCCTAAATCGTTTTATGCATTTCCTCTCCCTGTATTTTGGAGAGACAATTTTGTTCAGCCAACTTTGCTCCATGCTGTGATTGCCACTTAATCACATTCCTTTTTCCCTGAACCATGCAGTAAATATACACTTATTAATTAATCATTTATTTCATACTGTTTTAACCCCTAGATTCCAACAATACACACACACACTGGGGCTCACCCAACTTTTATACAGTTCATTTCAGTGTAGAGGTACCCCCTCCATAAATCTTCGTCCGCGAAGCCAAGCCAAAGAAAAAAAAGAGGTACCCACCACCCCCCCCCCCTTCCCACTAACGTTCTTCTGCCTCCTGGATGAGTTTGGCATTAGGCAATCCTGTCTGCCTACGTGCTGTTTCTGTGAACTTGGAGGACCAGGGGGTATCCTGTCTGTGTCCCATCATGTCATTATCCTTATTGTCCTTATTCACAAACCTGCCTTTGTCCTTATTCACACCTTCCTAACCCTCAGGGCTTACTAACTCTTATCAGAACTTGCTAATTCTGTCTAAGGCTTACTAATTACATATGTGAACTTGCTGACTCTATAAGGCTAGAAGACCCTTATCTTATTCAGACTAACTTTACTTCCTACATTCTATTATCTATCTTTATTCACTATTACACATATATCCATACTAGCTTTCTTCATCTCTCATATTTTCATATTAGTTTTACTCATCTCTCACAATCCTCACTTTTCTTTTAGATACGCTTCGTGAATTCTCAACTGGAATGTATTACTTGTAAACTTGGTCTTTTTCCCAGTGAATCAGTAAACGAACTGCAGTCTCAGCATCATCAGACAGAATTTGGGAAACATACATCCTTTGGGTTATAGTGATCTGATGAGAGGTCCGTTGAATTAAATACTGCACACAAGTCTTTAGGCAGGGGAGCACCATAATGGCCAGAATAGCGAGTCCAGCTGCTATAAGGGCTGTGGGTATCAGACTCCAGTTACCAATAAAAAGTCTAGTCCATCCCACACTGGACCAAGGTTGCCAAGTCTGAACCTGGGCATGGGAAGATTTTTGAACTCCTGAAGAAGTGTCATTAACTGTCTGACCGTTGTGAGCATTGTCATTAACCAGTCTTTCACAAACGCTGCCTTCAGCAGCCAACGAGTAATCGAGAGCCAGGCGGTTTTGTTGAACTGTGGCTCGTATCTGTCATCTTTCTTCAGCCCATAAATTCAGGGCCATCGCTGTCTGTTCGGTGATGATCTCCAAGGCTGCCTGGAGTCTGATTAAATGATTTAAATGCCAAGCAGCTGTGGTGTTCTGGAGCACCTTGTTTACAACTGGAACTCCCCTTACAGTGGTGGTTCTTAACATTCCAAATGTCTGTGTGACCCAAAGGATGATTTACAGGAGACCAAGTTGGGGAGGGGTGTTTCTTGTCACTGAACCTGTGAGTTGCAGCTTGTCTGCGAACATTAGCATAAGTATCACTGACCCTGTGAGTTGCAGCCTGTCTGTGAACATTAGCATATGTATTCACTCTATCTCTGCTACATATATAATCCTGAATAACATTCTGTCTGTCATTGTCCCACCATCTTCTTTGTGCTATCTCTTTAAAACTCCTCTTTTTAATACATGTAGAGGCCGAAATACAAATCAAATCTACTCCCCTAGGGGTGTTCTGTTCCCCTGGTCCATGTTGGGATCCTATATTAACCCATACTAAATAAGGTACCCCACTATGACTATACTCTATACCTGCGCCCTGTCTGCATTCTAAAGGTAAATAATTGTCACCTCTGCTGCCCCTATTCCAGGAGGACTTAATACATTGTGAGCAATTTGGTGATTTCCCAAAAATTGGGAACCAACAAGTAAACAAAACAGCAAATGGTAAAAACAACATTACAGCACTTTTTCCCGGCGTAGTGTAACTTTCAGATCAGAAGGATGAAGAACTGCATGCCAGGTGGAGGGTAGATTATCAATGTCTTTAGTCTGTGGATCAGCAGCTTGTTTAATTCGTTCTATGTGAGTCCACCCCTTTTCTTTCATTTGCACTGCAGTGTCTGTAATCAAAAGTACACAATAGGGGCCGTCCTAGACAGGTTTTAGTTGATGATCTTGCCATGCTTTTACATAGACCCAATCACCAGATTTAATAAAATGAATAGGATGCTCCAGGGGTGGGTTTTGAGCTAATAAGCCCTTCTGTTTTAATTCGTATAGAGAGGCAGAAAGTTCCTTTAAATATTTGGATATGTACTGGTCGTTAGCCTCAGGGGTAGGGGTATTAAAAGGTGACATACAAGGTTCCAGTATACCATCTTTCACCAACTGGTCAATTACTGGCTGCAGCCCCTTTCGGCCAGCCATCGGAATTGGATACTGCTTTTGTCTAATTACTTGCTCAGGATCTTTTAAAGTAACTTGCAAGGGAGGAATATCTAACACTCCTCTATTGCTTCTTTTTGCCCATACTCCAGGATTTATTAGTTCCCAATCCTCCTCTGTTAATACATACAATTGAACCCAGATACCTGATTCCTGCGGCCTGTAAATCTCATCCTAACAAACAAACTCCAGCTTGGGGAACTAGTAGAATGTCCTCCGTTACTATCTTCTCTCCCATTTGTATTCTTACATCCCTTAATACAGGGACCGTAAAATCTCTTCCTCCTACTCCCGAAATCATCACTGTCCCCTCTATCTTAACACCCTCGGGTGGTTGTAAAATACTAGACCGGGCTGCCCCAGAATCTACTAAAAAGGTCATCTTGTCACTGTGGGGATCTATGCTTAAATTTACCAATGGTTCTCTGTGCAGCCCCACGGTGTGTATTGACTGAGAACCGTGACCCCCCTATTCATAATCTGCTTCCATCAGTGCGTAAGATCGCGTCTCCATTGCTCACATTGGGCATTCTCTCTTAAATTGTCCCTCCTTTTTACAATGGTAGCAAACTAATGCTCCTGTTTCCCAATTCCTACTGGGTTACCACGAGGTCCCGGGAACGGTCGTCGTCCCCGGAATTTCCCTCTACCCTTGCCCCTGCACTGGTCTCTATTCTCCCACTTCTGGAGCTCCTCCCAATGTCCAGGAGCTGGCACACAGCCCCTACCCTTTCCTTGCTGTCCCTCCACGACTTCCTTGACTGCCTGCATCAAAATCTTAGCCTTTCCTTTCTGTTTATCCTCAGACCTCTGGACGTATGCCCTTTGTGCGATCTGTAAAAGCTGTGTTATTCCCTGTTCATGCCAATTCTCAGTCTTCTGCAATTTCCTTCTAATGTCTGGGGCTGAATTTGTAACGAAGCCCGTTAATACCAATTGTTCACTCGCTGGGTATTCTATATCCAGACCCCCATGTTGCTGTATGGCCATAAGCAATCTATTCAGAAATGCAGAGGGGGTTTCCTCGGGACCTTGGGGAACCTTAAATGCTTTCTTAAAATTCTGTCCCTTTGGAACAGACTCCTTGATTCCTTTGATCAGATTAACCCTATATTCCTCCATTAATGTGCGACCATCATTAGTATTCTTATCCCAATTTGGTTTTGCCAGGGGGAATTTAAGTTCCCCTTGGTGTTCCCTATCCCAGACTCTAATCCCTGCCTGGCGAATCATTCCACGTTCATCCAAAGTGAACAGAGCCCTAAAGATCGATGTTAACTCATTCCATGTATATATATTTGGTCCCAAAAATTGATCTAATTGTTCGGCACATCCCTGAGGATCCTCTATCAGGGAGGTAATTTCTCTCTTAAAGTTACGCACCTCCGTACTAGTCAGGGGCACATTTACGAAACCGAGACCCCCTCCCACGGGATCTTCCCGTAAAGGACTCATCCAGTTAATTTCTGGCTTATCCTCTCCTTTATAATGTCTAGGTTCCTGCTCTCCGGGAAATGAATCAAAGGGTTCTGCCCTTTCCCCCCCCCCGGAAGGTCTCACACTGTTTTGAATCAAAGTCTCCTCCCTCTCTTGTCAATTGAGGTGGTAATCTAGTACTTTGTGAATGGGTCATCATACCACCCCTACTTTCTTCTCCTTTCTTTAGCTGTGGGGGAGGAGGGGAAGGTGAAGAAGGGTAGAGCATAGGAGAGAGGAGAAAGATAGGAGCCGGCATAGGAGGAGCATAAGGTGGAGGAAGGGAATGTAACACATCCCATCCCTGTGTTTCAGGGACAAAAGGTTCCTCATCCTTCTTGTCCTTACATTCCTTTTCATTCAAAACCAGTTGATCAACCGATCCACTGAGCCAGCAGGCTGCATATTCTCTGCTCTCAATATTATCTCTTTGATTTTGATAGAGCCAGATGTTCAATGCCTGACACATCCAGTCCTCATCGGATCCGAACTTTGACCAATATACCGAATTCCCTTTTATCGGGTTTTTAACCCATTCCAGACAGCAATACCTGACCATGGTCTATTTGTCTTTCCCGCGGGTTCTCCCCGTACCCCAATCAGATAGCATTAATCCTAACGGACTTTGCTTAGTTATCTGATCGTCCCGTCCTTCCTTAGGATTATTTCCCTTGCTACTCACACCTCCCATACTAACAGGTAAGTAAAATTCCTCTTACCGGGATCCAGTAGCTATTCCTAGCGCACTTCCTTAACGTCCTCCCATCATTTGTTCTCAATGTCTCTTCTCAGATATCACTCGCTTCATCCACTGACCAGTCACCCATTGTTCGTGAGTCCAGCTGAATCAGCCGGGGTGCACCTACCCTCGTCGTCGGGCACTCTGTCAGTGGAAGGAGTGGGATCCCGGACGAGCCCCCATTTGTGAGAAACAGAAGTACCTTCACAGAAATTGCTCAAGACAAAAATTGAGAACAAAGAACATTTATTACACAACAATGCAAAGTTGGGTGCTTCCCCTTACCCTGGGAATACACACATACACTGGGGCTCACCCAACTTTTAACAGTTCATTTCAGTGTAGAGGTACCCTCCCCCCTTAACATTCTTCTGCCTCTTGGATAAGTTTGGCATTAGGCAATCCTGTCTGCCTACATGCTGTTTCTGTGAACTTGGTGGACCTGGGGGTATGGGGTATCCTGTCTGTGTCGTCCCATCATGTCATTGTCCTTATTGTCCTTATTCACAAACCTGCCTTTGTCCTTATTCACACCTTCCCAACCCTCAGGGCTTACTAACTCTTATCAGAATTCTGTCTAAGGCTTACTAATTACATATGCAGAACTTGCTGACTGTCTAAGGCTAGAAGACCCTTATCTTATTCAGACTAACTTTACTTCCTACATTCCATTATCTACCCTTATCCTATTCATACTGGCTTTATTCATTGCACATATATCCATACTAGCTTTCTTCATCTCTCATATTTTCATATTAGTTTTACTCATCTCTCACACCAACATCAAAGATTTCCATCATAGAACATTAAACACAGTACAGGCCCTTCAGCCCTTGATGTTGTCCTGATCTATATATTTCTTTTTTTAAAAATGTACTAAAGTGTCCCTACCTTGTAACCCTCTATTTTTTTTCCATCCATGTCTCTGTGTAAGATGCCCCTGATGTTTCAGCTTCTGCCACCATCCCTGGCAATGCATTTCAGGGACCCACAACTCTGTGTAAAAACTACTTCCCCCTCCTCCGGATGTCTCCCCTTAATTTCCCTCCCTTCACTCTGTACAGATGTTCTCTGGTGTTCGCTGATCCTGCCTTGGAAACAGGCACCCTGTCAAGATCTTGTCAACCTCCTCTCATCCTTCTTTGCTCCCAGCTCTGCTCACCTTGTCTCCTCAAACTTATTTTCCAAACCAGGCAACATCCTCGTAAACATCATCCTTACCATTCCCTGATTAATCCATGCTACGAATGATTTTGCAGACCTCTGTAAGATCACCCCTCAGCCTCCTGTGCTGTCAATAAAATAAAATCTTTTCCCTGGAACTGATCCCTCCAGTCCTGATAACATTCTCAGGAATCTCCTCTGCTCCTCCCACCCCTTCCAATTAATTTCTATTGCTGGCCAACCAGAACTGTACATAAGTTGCAATTTAATGGCCAGATTCCAAGCCGACAATAATGGTTGACCCTAAACTGCCTTCCAGAATAGAGAATGAATTGCCGGCCTTACTGGTGACACCTCCAAATCACGACTGCATTCAGTTCCATATTTATAAGTATACATTTTCCTGCCAATTCTCCTCACTTTCAACCTCTCCTTCACTGTGAGCAGCAGTAGCAGCAAAATTTATCTGCTGAAATATAATTTTTAAAACCGCCCACACAATTAATTCCGATCTCCCATTGCATTTTGGCTGTTATTCCAGATTTGTATTCAAGGATTGCGTTATCATCTGCATGGAAAGCAAATGACGAAATCTCCAATCGGAGCACTTGTTTGCATCTAATGTCGAATCCTGGCCTGTGGAATCTGGGCCACACTCTGTGATTGCAGTGTGGTTCTATTCTTTTTCCTCTCAATCCAGTCTCCCAGGATTTAATGTAAACCAGCAACTGTCTGCATACTATTTGTGACAAGCTGAATAGCAATAACAGGCCTCTCTGCCTCAGTATTCCGAAGTGCCAAATGACAACCATTTCTCTCTCATTTTCAATATCACATTGATTATCCCTGATTTTCCTCTCCCACTTTGAATGGTCATCTGCTGATATTATTCCAAGTCTTAATGCACATGTAAAATTCAATTTTTCTGCTTTGTTGTATGTGAGGGAGTGTTTCTTCGCATAGCGGTGAGCTCAACGCTATTACCGAGCCGGCGATCAGGACTAGGATTCAAATCCCAGTCTGTCTGTAAGGAGTTTGTATGTTCTCCCCGTGTCTGCATGGGTTTTCCCCGGGGTTCCAGTTTCCTCCAACCCTTCAAAACGTATCCAGGGTTGTAGGTCAATTGGGTGTCACAGGCTTATGGGCAGAAAGGGCCTGTTACTGTGCTGTCTGTCTAAATTTAAAATAAAAATAAGTAAATTTGAAAATCTCCAACCAAGTTGCTGAATGGTGTTTTGCACTCAAGATACCATGACACGTTATTGGAAAGACGTTGAAGTTGCAGGCCAGGTCACTCATCTGTGCACTACTGGTACCATGTAACCCAGTACTACCTGTCGCATGGTCGGGTGGTTGGCAACTAAACCAGCTCCCCCACCAGGCTTGCCTGATGTGGAGGGTGGCTAGACACCCTGCAGGATGAAAAATAAGACCTGTCAAAGGGCGGACGAACCCTCTCGTGGGGTCAACAGCGATCTAGCTGTGAAGCGCAGCAAGGGCATCCCTTGCATCAAAGCTTGGTCTGGCCATTCACTGCAATAGAACTTCCCCAGCCGTCTTGGACCTCACCGCACCACTGGATCCAGGAGGGGATGTCGAGAGGGTGGGGTCTGGACCTGTGCAACCCCTATTCACCTGAATCCATACACACACACACTGTTCCTTCCTGAGGAGTGGGGTATCCTCATATTGAACCCTACAAACTGACTGAGAGGAACCACCATCATCTGGGATGGATGGCCAGAAGACAAGTGGTTTTATAAATTTGTTAACCAAACATGTTAAGAGAAGTGACATGAAGGTCAAGAATTGAGAATTGGGCAGCGCTGTCGCTGGTGCGGCCCTGTGGAGAGCTGGGAGCGGAGACACAGTAGACCTCCACAGGGTTCTACCACCCCCCCCCTCCACCCCAAGTTCAACTACCGACAGCTCCATACAGGCTATAAATGGCCTGCTAAAGGAGCCGAAGGGGGTTTTGTTTAAAATCCTGGGCCCAAGATGGCAGCACCTGTGCTCGACAGCAGCCTCTGGGGAAGTGGAAGACTGGCACAGGGCACCAGAAAATGAGGAGACCACCTCCCCAATTTAGAAGGAGAAGCAGAGGAGATGAGCCGATGGGATACTGACCACTGTGGTGGACCAATGAGGGGCTCTGAGGCTGAAGGACATGCAGGTGAAGGATGGGCTGTTCGCGACTCAAGGCGAGGAACCCACACAGGCTGCGGGCTGCTGGCAGCTGTGGATAAGGGGCTCGTGCCAGGCTGAGGACTGCTGGAGACTGGCTGAAGGGGTACCAGGTATTGGAACCGGGATGTAAGAGTGTGCAGAGGATGCTGAAGGCTTCCTGATTGTGTCAGAGGTTTAGATCTGGAGCTTGGGTTGTGCAATGTATTGGGCCGGGGTCTGTGGGAGCTCTGGAAGGGAATCCATACGACACCCGGTAACTCTGGAAGGGTGGTGGGGGGGGGTTCTCTTTCTTTGACTGTAAGAGAATGCCCAGAAATTTTTGCTGCTGTCAAATCTGTCTGCCTTATGGAAGACTAAATTAAAATTCCATTTTCTGTTTTATTTCATAACAATAAAGGAATCTTGAGATCACAGATGAGCCACCATCTTATGAATGGTCAAGTAGTCTCAGAAGACACACAAGAGAGGGTGGATGCTTGAATCTGAAGCAAAGTATAATCTGCTGGGAGAACTCAGCAGGTGGAGAGAGACAGAGAGAGGTCTCTAGCATTTCAGCTTGTTTTCACTGGGAGAAATGAATGGTCTTAAGAAAGTCTGGAGACTCTGGGGTCGAGCGCAATATATAAACGTGCTGGACAAACTGCAGATCACGCAGCATTCCTAGGATGTAAAGGGCCACCAATGTTTGCGGGCCTGGGCCCTTTGTCAGATATTAGGTAAGATAGGCAGGTGCCTGAATAAAAAGGTGGGGGGAAGAGAGGAGAGGAGGGGGCAGGGGGAGGAGCAGAGGCCAACAGGTACTTCATTAACAAAATAACTGCAGTCGTATGCATTAAATTAAAAAGAAAATATATACAAAAATATAGATATACACTGTCACCATAGAGCAAGAAAGCAGTTTATTTTCTGTTGTTTGGACAGCTCAGTGTGTTGGAACAGTCCGTGGTCAGTGCAGGACATTGGTTGATTGGTCACTGTAGGGAGGTTGTGGGAGAATCAGGTGTAAGTTGCTGAAGGTGGGGAACTGGAGCAACACCCAGTGCTGGAGGAACTCATCAAGTCAGGCTGCATCCGTGGAAGGCAACGTTTTTGGCCATAAACCCTTCAACCGGAACGAGTTCCTCCAGCATTTTGTGCATTTACTTCAAACACTGATGTCCGTGCAATTTGGGAGGGTGGGACTGAGGGATTGGTCTGAAAGCCAACATTGATCCCAATCAAGCAGCACATTCTATCTGGGTGGTGTGGTGATTGGGTGCTAGAGATGCTCCCGGCCACTAGGGGGAGACAGAGACAAGTGTTAGAGTGCTAGAGATGCTCCCAGCCACTAGGGGGAGACAGAGACAAGTGATAGAGTGCTAGAGATGCTCCCGGCCACTAGAGGGAGCCAGAGACGAGTTTGTTGCCACGAAGGACGATTCAAGATGGATGACTCCACACGGTCCTGAGTGAGTTCTGCGTTAGCTAATAAATATCGCTGTTTTAAAAGAACCCAAGTTTCTTTATTTAAATTAAAAGAAACCACAGGTAGTCTCCAACCAGATGCCATTGACGTCGACCCTTCCCCAGTCTCTCTCTTTACCTTGTTCCTCTGGCTCCTTTCCCCCAGCTCCCCGTACCCTTCTCCTCCTCGCCCTCTCCCCCGTCACTTCCCAACATATTCCTCCCATCTGTTTCCACCTTACCTGCCAGCCTGTCTTACCTCCCTCATGTTTTTATTCGGACGCCTGCCTGACGTTCTGCACTCCTGAAGAAGGGCTCGGGTCCAAATCGTCGACTGCCTTTTACAGGTGGTCCCCTATTTGCAATGGCCCGACTTAACGATTTACGAATCCATACTTTCAATTTCAAATTCCCATCTGTTCCCGAGTATGGGAGAGAAATTGATGACTGTCACTTTAGCATTCCCACCATCCAGCAATTAATTTTAGTGCAATGCTTCAAACATTCTTCATGCCCAGTGTGCTTTAATGTTTTTTTTTCCAGTATGGAATAAAGGTATTCAACATTTAATTTATAAAAGAATGGAAGGTGCTGCATTCTTTTTGACTTATGATGGGTTTGCCCAAAATGTAAACCCATCGTAAGTTTAGGAGCACCTGGATTTCCTTTAGATGCCGCATGATGAGCTGCATTTCTCCAGAACTTCTGTGTCCTGCACTGGACCTGAGGATCTGCAGATTTTGTTGTTTACGTGAGGAAAAAATGCAAGGCTTTCCTGAAATCGTTTTGTATTTTGCCCTCTAGGTCCCTCTGGTGGCCAAATGAAACTGGACCATTTCACAAAGGTAATTTCACAAAACATTTTTAAATCAATGTTCACAATAAATAATTGACAGTGTGAATCAATAAGGAAAAACATCTTAGCTTATTGACGCTTCATAAATAATCAAATAAACTGCTGAGGTCTCTTTTTAGTTTTCCATTTGCCTTTGCCAATCCCAAGAATAATGAGTTAAACTTGAACCAGGGAACGATGCAGTGGTTGGGTCAGACTTTGGATAAAAATAAGAACCATCTATTGGTGTGGATGTGAATGTTGAATAGACTGAAGTGTAAAAGTGAGCAGTCGGAACTGCAGAGCTTTACTGGAGGTTTTTTGTTTTAAATTCAGAGGTTAGTATAGATGGGGAGGGGTTTAAGAGGGCCCAGGCCTTGGTTGGACAAATTTAAAATGTCCTGATTTAATTATAAACCTTGAAAAGTATTTGCATAGATGTATGGACTGGCCAGTCTGAACCTACCTGACCTTCCCTAACCCCTCCCTGGTCTCCTCCCCAGATTTCCCAATAAAGGCTGGCATGCCCGGACTTGCCCCCTCTTGCTCCTGTACCAGGAACCTGGCCAAGTTGTGTATCAGTAATGCTCAGGTTTTTGGTAATTAAAGCCGCTTAATCACTCCATCATGTTGATGTGATTATTGTGTGTACCATAGACAGGCCAGCATGGTGTGAATGGATTTGAACTCCATTTATGTGAACTAAGATTCACAAGGTGCACTCTGGATCTGCTGCCATCCCCTCTAGACTGGACTCCATGGCTAAGATATTATTGCAAGGATAGACACCACAAAGTGGAATGATCATTGAAGAAGTCAAGTCAAGTTTATTATCATTTGATTGCACAAATACAATCTGACAAAACAGCATTCTCCAGTCCTCGGTGCAAAACACGCAGACACACTACTAGATATAACACACATACAGACACACAATACATATGCAGGACAAGTATTTATCTGTATAAATAAATAAAGGTTTGTTATATATAGCGGAAACTTAGGACTATTTTATGCTGGAGCAGGAGCACTGCAAGACTGCAAGAGCCGCATCACACTTGAGAGGTGAGCATGCTCAGTGAGATATTGTAAGAGCCACATCACACTGAGTGGTGAGCATGCTCAGTGCAAAAGTGTATTCATACATGACCGGCAGCCTGAGATGTGAGTAAAATTTTTGTGCTGTAAACTTACAAGCTTCTCTGAGTGTTAGTTAAAATCTCTAATGGTACAACCGAGGACATAACAATGTTGTTTCATGAATGAGAGTCTCGGATATTTAATGTGAGCAGTTCCTTTGGCCATTAATCATTCTCACTCCCCGTTGGAAGAAATTGTTCCTCAGCCTGGTGGTGCTGGCTCTGATACTGCTGGATCTCTTCCCCAATGGGAGCAGCTGAAAGATGCTGTGTGTGGGGTGAAAAGGGTCCTCAATGATTTTGCGCACCCTCTTCAAACAATGATCCCGGTAGATCACATCGATGATGGAGAGGGAGATTTCAATGATCATCTCTGCCACTCATGGTCCTGTGGATTGATAGAGCAGATCAATCGAGGCTCCCAATTGTCTGTGTCCCTCATCCTGCACGTCCCCCTCTGACAACACTGAAGGTCCCAAAACCTGTCTATTGTTCAGAAACATCTCTCTGGGAAGGGAGGGAACCTGGGTTACCTGGAGGTTCATGAAAGTCTCCAGATTGCTGGAGCAAAGGTTAATGAAGCAGTACGCCAGAAACATTGACTGGTCTTTTTCTCCCACTGATGCTGCTCGACCTGCTGAGTTCCTCCAGCAGGTTGTGGTTGACTCTCATTTTCGACCTGTTGTGCAGGACATCGCTCTCCCTCTTTAATGCTCACACAATCTGCAAATAGAGTCAAATACGAAAATCTGCAGACATGGTGGTTGGAGAAACTCAGCAGGTCAAGCAGTGTCCTTTATGTATCAAAGATAAAGATACTTGTTCACCTGCCTACATTTTGCCCATACTTTGATGAAGGGCACAAGCCTGAAATTTCAGTTCTGTACCTTTATCTTTGCTCCATAAAGGACACTGTTTGACCTGCTGAGTTTCTCCAGCATCGTGCTTTACCAACAGCGACAGATTAATTTTGGAATATGAATTAAGAGATTCGAGTGGAAAATTCTACTAAGCTAATGCTGTTCTTTTTAATTTAGCCATACACCACGGTAACAGGCCATTTTGGCCCATGAGTCTGTGCCACCCAATTTACACTCAATTAACCTCTGCTCCAGGTATGTTTCAAACAGTGGGAGGAAACTGGAGCTCCTGGGGAAATGTACAAACTCCTTCGAGACAGCTTGAGATTCGAACCCTGGTCCTGATCACTGGCGCTGTAAAGGTTCTGCATTAACTGCTAAACTAACTGTGCCGCTCTAAATTGTAAAGTCCGGTCAGCCAATCCCTTTAAAAAGGATCGATTCCTCACCACATGTTCAATTGAAAAAACTGTTTCCTCGCTGAAATAAGCTACAGTATAACTCAGATTATCTACAACGGTCAGGATAAACAGTTTTTTTAGGAGAACTGGTCATTTTTTTAAAAAGCCCAGTAGGTGCAGCAAATCACATGTAACAGTGTTTAAACAACAACAAACAACAAGGGAAGGATTTTTAAGCATTAAAATAATGTTTAATTCTCATCAGAAAAAATGCTGGGCACCACCGATCACTGACACCTCCCCACCGAGGCCCCGCTTGTACCAGGAGCCCGAGGTCCGCGCTAGTACTGCAAGCCCGAGGTCCATGCTAACACTGTGAGCCCAAGGTCCGTTCTACCACTGTGAGCCTGCGGTCCCTGGTCAGTTTAGCTCCAAAAAAAATTGGATAAATTAGATTTTTGGAGAATCCGATTTTGGATAATTGGAATTGTACTGTACTTTGATGTCTTGACTCTTTGAACTGCTCCCTCCTGTTCAACGCTGAATGTTGATCCATGGCACACTTCCTTATTCCAGCAAAAACACAATGCTGGAGAAACTCTATACAAAAGTTACATAAATTCATATCAGAAATATCAGACCAATGTTTTCGATGTGGTCAAGAAATAGGTACTTTCTTGCATTCAACCTGGTTGTGCCCTAAAGTGAGGCCTTTCTGGAAAGATTTGGGTAATCTTCTGGAATTTGATATCCTCAGGTACCTGAATTATTTTTATTGGGGAATTTAAAAGACATTAGACCTAAAACGAGGCTGTCAAAATATCAATTAAAATTCGTTAAGCTCACTTTAGCAGTGGCCAGGAAATGCATAGCAATTACTTAGAAATCTGATTCCCAATGAGGTTTAGCCGCTGGAAGATCGAAATGTATCATTGTGTTCCCCTGGAGAAGATCACCTCGAATCTCAGAAACAGGTAGGACGTATTTTCAAGAATATGGAATTCATACCTAAGGTACATTGGAGTAAATCTTTAATGATTCCGATTTTCCCCCCGCCCCTCCTGTCTCTCTCTCTCTCTCTCTCTCCCTCCTCTACTCACCGGGTGCTCACAGAGCCGAGTACCCTCAATAAGTCAGGTTATTTGTCCCTTGACAGGAGTGGGGTTTATTCAGGGTGAAGCCAATCTTTTCTTTTTCTTATTCTTTCTCTCTTTTCTTACTTTTTCTTCTTTATTCTTGTTTCTTGTCGGGGTGGGGGGGAGTCCTCTTATTTTGTTCCTCTTTCTCTCTCTAATCTCTATTCTCTTTTACTCCCTTTGGTTCAAAGTGGACGTTGAATTTGCATTTTTGTTATTTCTTTATAATAATTGAATTTATATAATTGAATCACATGTTGACTCTTTTTTCTCATTTTCTTTAATATCGACCTGCAGATCAATCTTTGTATTAATTTGTTAATATTATGGATATCGACATTTTTCTTTTAAATTATTCTTTGTTTTGACTGCACATTGATTGAAAATTCTTAAAGTATTCAAAAACACAATGCTGGAGAAATTCAGCAGGTTAAACAGGGTAAACAGGGTACTTTATGTCGCAAAGATAAAGATACATAACTGACTTTCCAGGCTTGAGCCCTTCATCAAGGTATGTGCAAAATATAGTCAGGCGCCTGAATAAAATTGTGGGGGGAGGGACAGGGGGAGGAGCACAGTCCCACAGGCAGGAAGTATAGGTGGACAAGGGAGGGAGGGCACACCAGCAAACAGGAGGATCAGGGGGGAGCTCTGTGAATGGAGGTGGAATGGGGTAGAGAGCAAAAGGAAAGGAGACAGAGGGATGGGGAAGAGAGGGAGAATGGGGAGTAGACTAGCAGAAACTAGAGATGTTAATGCCATCTGGTTGGAGAGTGCCCAGACAGAATATTAGGTGTTGCTCTACCAATTTACAAGTGGCCCTGGTTTGACAGGGCATGGACAGACATGTCAGCGCAGGAGTGGGGCGCAGAGTTGAAATGGTTGGCAATTCGGAGGTCCCTGTCATTGACGCGGACGGAGCAAAGGTCGTCGGTGAAGCAACCTCCCATTCTGCATTCAGTCTCTCCTATGTAGAAAAAGCTACAAAGGGAGCACCAAATGCAATAGATGACTCCTGCTGATTAACAAGTGAAGCTTGAGCCCTTCATCAAGGCATGAACCAAAACCAACGTTTCGGGCTTGAATCCTTCATCAAGTTATGAGCAAACCATGGCCAGGCACACACATTTGGGCACCTGCTAACATTTTGCTCATCCTTGATGAAGAGCTCAAGCCCGAAACGTTGGTTATGTATCTTTATCTTTGCCAAAGGTCACTGTTTGACCAGTTGAGTTTCTCTGCATTGTATTTTTACCTCAATCACGATGTCTGCAGACTTTCATGTTTTAACCCTCAATCCAGCTGCCAGCTAAACAATACCATTTTCTGAGAATTTGTTTGGTCTTGAAAATTGAGTCTTGCACATTATTTATTTTTTTTTTAAACTGCAAAATGCATGCTTTTACTGGGCAAAGTTCCACAGTCATTAAAATATACTGGCTTGCACCATTGCCAATGGCCATACTTTTAATGAATGTCTTGCTGGCAGATGCTGGGTACATAGCTTGGAACCAGATGAGTATAGATTGTCAAGGGACTCAAAGGGGAAAAAGAGAACTTTTACCATGGATCCAAATAAGATGATTTAAAATTTGGATTTTATGAGTTTCGTTGCAGCACAAAGCCAGATTCACGGTCTCTGTTTTTTGTCAAGAAAATAAAACTGTGCTCCCTTTCTTCCCGTTTTCCTGCAGCTGTGTTCAGCCACAAACCCTGATAACTACCCAGAGGATCTTTTTCCTGTTCCCTTCACTGCAATCCATAACTGTTCAGGACGAACTGGCCTGGGACTCAAGATGGTCTCACAGCTTCTGGTTGGAACCTATCTGATGTCACAAGAATCTTGGCCCAAAACCAGTAGTTTAGTGCCTCCAATCGGAATGAAGGGGTTTCACTGATGTTCTCATCTCATCAGAGAAACAGGCCTTTCTGCCCACCTTGTCCACCTGCCTGTGTTCTACCCATATCCTTTTAAACCAGTGGTTTTCAAACTTTTTCTTTCCATTCACATACTACCTTAAGTATTCCCTATGCCATAAGTGCTCTGAGATCAATAAGGAATTGCTGAAGGTGGTATGTAGATAGAAAGAAAAAGTTTGAAAACCACTGCTTTAATTGTCCCTCATTGACTCATTATGTGTACAGTTTCACAACTCCAAAGGAAATGAGCCAATGACAATTTTTCCCAAGCAAAATATTTTAGTAACATTTGGGTCGAGAGCAGTGATTCTCAACCTTCCCTTCCCACCTATATACCTCCTTAAGCAATCCCTTACTAATCACAGAGCAATGATGGCATAAGGATTACTTAAAGTGGCATGTGAGTGGGAAGAAAAGCTTTGTAAACCACTGCTCTAAACCTTTCCTATCCACGTTAAGTCTAAGTGTCTTTTAAGTGTAGTAAGTGTCCCTGCTTCTACCACTTCCTTTGGCATCTTGTTCCATATGCCCACCACCCTCTGTGTGGAAACAGGCACTCAAGAGTCTCAAATCTCGGCCCTCTCACCTTAATATAGGGGCGGCATGGTTCACGTGATGCTATTACAGCATCAACGACCCAGGCTTGAATCCGTCACTGATAGTAAAGAGTTTGTACCTTCTCCCCGTGTTCGTGTGGGTTTCCTCCCATATTCCAAAGACATACAGGGTTAAAATGTTGATTTGTCACATGGGTGTACTTGGGCAGTGCAGGCTCTTGGGCCAGAAGGGCCTGTTACTGTGCTGTATCTCTAAATTAAAAAATTTAAATCTATGCCCTCGAGTTTTAGAATCTGCTGGGATTTTCTTTTTTCTTTTCCTTTGGCCTGGGGACTGTTTAGTAGAATATTAGGGTTTTTGTTTTGCTCTTTTCAAGAAGGATGATGTAAAATGGGTCTCTTGCTCCTTGGTGCTTCAAAGAATGAATGGTGACCTCGTCCAAATGCTGAAGATTATGAGGAAGGTTGGGCAGGTTGTGGTCCTCACTCCTGTAGGAGAACCAAAGGCCATCGGCTCAATGTGAGGTGCCACTTCTCTCAGATGAAAATGGGGAGAAAACTGCAGGGAGGATCGGCAGTCAGATTTTTACCCCAGATGTTGGCTGGAATGGAGGACTGTTGTTATAAGGAGAGAAAGGATAGGCTGGGTGTATTCTTGTTGGAATATAGAAGGCAGTGGTGACCATAAAGAACTATACAAAACAATGTAGGGCATAGATAGGATAGATGGTTTCTGTCTTTTTCCCAGGCCAGGGGTGTCTCGAACGAGAGGGCACAGACTTAAGGTGAGAGGGGAAAAACAAACTATTTCCCCAAAGCTCAGGAGTTAACCTGCCAGAACGTTTTTTTTTAATTTTTTATTTTTCACACTATAAACCACATTGATCAAGATACATACATTTTTATTTTCAAATATATACAGTGTCGTTTTCTCCCCCCCCCCCTTCCCAACCTGCCAGAACGTTGGAGGAATTTGCCACTCACTTTCTTACCCAGGTTCAGCTCCTTTCCTTAGTCTTGGATCTAATCTACTTGATAAACAGGAAAATATTTATCAAGTCGGGATTAGATGACCATTCAACCCCTCAAACCTATCCACCATTCATCAAGGTAGCAGCTGATCCAATTTTTGCCTTAATTTTAATTTTTCAAAAATTTAGACATACAGCACAGTAACAGGCCCTTCCGACCATGACTTCTAGGTTAGACCATTGCATACAGTTCTGGCATAACCTGCCAAACAGACCATGAGTCTGGGGGATGCCACAAGGAGAGTGACATGATTATACCCCATGCAAATAAACGTGAGTTTGAAGAAATAATTCGAGGTTTAAAGTCTGGAGGTCCTGACTGAGATGTATGAAGTCTTCAGTTGCATCCAGAACATTACTTCAAGGTAAGCGAGGTCACTGGGCCATTTAAAGTGGTGATATTATCTTTTAATTAATTTTCTTTTTCTCAAAAAGTGAAAAGTACCTGTGGATGAAATAACATAATCTACTGGGATCATTTTCTGAAGAGAGCGCACAAAATCATTGAGGACCCCTATCACATGGCGTCGTTCAGCTACTCCCATTGGGAAAGAGATACAGGAGAACGGGCAGTGAGAATCTTGAATGACCAAAGGAACTGCTCTCATGAACCATCCGACGCTCTCCTATTCACTAAATGACATTTATTTATTTATTTGTATGAGTACTTGCCTGCACATGCATTGTTTGTATGTGGGTGGCATGGTTGGTGTAGCGGTTAGTGCAATGCTTTTGCAGTGCCAGCGATTGGAACCGGAGTTCAAATCCCACACTGTCTGTAAGAAGTTTGTATGTTCTCCCAGTGTTCGGTTTCCTCCCACCATTCAAAACATACCAGCAGTGTAGGTCAATTGGATGGCACGGGCTCATGGGATGAAATTACCTGTTACTGTGCTGTATGTCTAAAATAAAAGGATATGTGTGTCTGTGCGTTTTGCCTCGAGGACTGGAGAACGACTTTTCGTCAGATCATACAATCAGATGTCAATAAACTTGAACTTGAAATAACTGCCAAGAAAGGTTCTTGGGTTCAATTTTTTAATTTAAATCTAGAAATACGTAAATTTTAAATTAAAATTTTAAATGTTAAATAGCACAGTTGCAAGATGTGAGAGTTTGCAGCAACAAATCTGGAAAATGTGCTAGGTCTTGAGGTTCAAGTTTAAGGTCACTGTATACCTGGCTGAGTGAGAAGGTTTCTTTCATGAGCAGTTTAGCAAGTCAACTCTAACATGTGCACAACCATTCCAAGTGGAAGAGCAAGAGCACAAATTACACAGGGTATTGCGTTACAATGAATCCGTTAATGGCAAGGAGGAAAATTATGGGACTATTATGGGGGTAATTCAGGAGCCTGATGATTGTGGGCAGAAACCTGTACACAGTTTCACACTCTTGTAGGAGGAAAATGATGGGACTATTATTATGGGGTTAATTCAGGAGCCTGATGGTTGTGGGCAGAAATGTGTACACAGTTTCACACTCTTGTAGGAGGAAAATGATGGGACTATTATGGGGGTAATTCAGGAGCCTGATGATTGTGGGCAGAAACGTGTACACAGTTTCACACTCTTGTAGGAGGAAAATGATGGGACTATTATTTGGGGTTAATTCAGGAGCCTGATGGTTGTGGGCAGAAACCTGTACACAGTTTCACACTCTTGAGCCCCCTCTTTGTCAGGAGGAAGTGAGAGGGGGTCTGTCTGTCTTTTAGCTTCCTTTTTAAGGCAGTAGGAGGTGCAGTTGGAGGGGAGGGAAGTATGTGTGATGCTCTGAGCTGTGTTCATCACCTTCTGCAGCTTCTTTTGATCTTGGGCGGAGCAGCTCCTGTCCCACGCAGTGATTCATCAAGCCAGGATCCTTTTACTGGTGCACCTGTAGAGGTTGTGGAGTGACATGGAGGGCATGCTGAACTTCTTTAACCTTCTAAGGAAGTAGAAGCTTTGGCTGCTCTTTCTTGACTGTCACATTGAAGTGGCTGGTCCAAGACAATGGAAATGGATATCAACAAGAACTTGAAGCTACCTACAGTGTTCAATTCTGTCTTCAAGTTTGGTATGATATCAGAAACTCTGGCAAATTTCAACAGATCAAAGACCCTCACCACCCAGCACACACTCTGTTCTTGTGGTTACCATCAGGAAAGAGGTCGAGGTACCACAAGACTCGCACCACCAGGTTCAGGAACAGCTGCTCCCCCTCCACCGTCAGACTCTTCAACAGCAAACTCAATCAGAGACTCATTTCTAAGAACTCTTTCTTTTGCACTTGATTGATTTTTTTTTCTATCTCTGTATTGTACAGTCAGTTTGTTGCATTTCCTTGTTTACGTAGGTATGTTGAGTCAGTTCTGTTTTTTTCCACAGCCAATAAGTGGTCATTCTGCCACGCCTGCAGGAGAAATAATCTCAGGATTGTATGTGGTGTCATGTATGTACTCTAAATTCAGTACCATTGATGTGTATAGGGGAGTGGACATCCCCTCCTGGAGTCTATACTCAACTCCATTGTCTTACTGAGGACAAGAGGGAGGTTGTTATCTTGGCACCAGACTATGAGGCTCTTAATCACTCTCTTCTTTTTAACAATGAGTTGGCTTTAATTTGATGCTGTGATGATGGAATATGATTTATGACTGCAGGCAGCCAGAAATGAATTGTGGAAAAACAAACTATTTCCCCAAAGCTCAGGAGTTAAACCTGCCAGAACGTTGAAGAGGAATTTGCCACTCACTTTCTTACCCAGGTTCAGCTCCTTTCCTTAGTCTTGGATCCAATCTACTTGATAAACAGGAAAATATTTATCAAGTTGGGATTAGATGACCATTCAGCCCCTCAAACCTATTCATCAAGGTAGCAGCTGATCCAATTTTTGCCTTAATTTTAATTTTTGAAAAATTTAGACCTACAGCCCAGTAACAGGCCCTTCCGACCATGAGACCGTGCTGCCCAATTAACTCACCACCCCTGGGACGTTTTGGAGGGAGGGAAGAAACTGGAGTTCCTGGAAGTCACTCATGCAAACACGAGGAGAAGGGTACAAACTCCTCACAGACAGTGCCAGATTCGAACTCAGGTTGCTGGCTCTGTAATAATATTGTGCTCACTGCTACACTAACCGTGCAACCCTGATTTTATCTTCCTTCAATTAATCATTATCTTAAGCTGCAAATTATATTGAATTAAAACTTCCTGAAATCTTTGTTTCGAAAATGAGTTTGACAACCAAATTCAACTTAATTTGCTTCCTTCCATACTCCCACTTGATATTTCCTCTCTGTACCAGCAAAACATTATCTTATTTTTATGAGGCAATAATATGTTACAATGACATCCCACTTTCTTCACATTGAAACAAATAAATATTTGCACTAGAATTTATTTCCCCCCCCCCCCCCCCCACCACCACCCGAATCCTCTTCCCTATTTCTGGCTGAGAGAGCCACAAACACAATCATTGTATTCTTGTATTTCTAGCCAATGATATATTTTAAATTTACTACCCTGGAGATTTTAAACCAATATTAAATTGCCCTTGGAGCATTTAGGATCTTTTAGAGCCTGGTCCAGGAGGAGCCATTCTTCAAAAGTAAAACACAAATGTCTGCAGACACCGTGGTTGAAGTAAAAAGACAATGCTGGAGAAACTCAGCAGGTCAAACAGAGTACTAATTTTTTTTAGACTGCAACGTTGGGAAAATTGTGGGAAAAAATTAACATAATGACTTCCTGTGTGGTTGTTCACATTGGGCCCCTTTTTAGACTGCAAGACCCTGGGTGCAACCGTCCCGGGGGTTGGACGTGCAGTGGAGTGCGTGGTTGTCAATGAATTTTTCCGGTACGATTTACACTGCAGGAGAAAGTAGTTGGGGTCCTGCAAGATAATCATGGTGCAGGAATTGACTCCAGATTCCTGCACATTCCTCTTTAGACTGCCTGTGTCGCGGCAAATTTCCTTGATTGTGCTACATGCCTGCAGTCTAAAAACCATAAATGTACTGCAAGGATAAAGTTACATAACCAACATTTTGGACTTGAGCCCTTCATCAAGCCATTTTTAACATCTTTGCTCTTTTCAATAGTATCTTCTGTGGCTCCATTCCATGTATTGACACCTCCAATCAAAAGCCTCCTGCCTCTCTGATGAATGATGCTGTCCCATGGAGAAAGAGATGTCAGCAAACAGTGCACAGAACATGGTTAAACCAATGTCTCTTGGTAATGAACTATCACATTAGACTAATCCAGGGACATGTCGTGATGTCTGCGTTTATATTGGCATTTTGACATCCCTGCATTACATCATTCAAGGTGGTTTAAATCAATATATACGGTGCCTATAAATCTAACATTTATCTTTGTTCCTGTTTCTTTCTGAAGCTGTTAAATAATTCATAGCCGAGACCAAGGTGTTTTTTTTCTGCCCACTAAGGATCAGAAAACCATTTGCAGACAGACGAAATATACAAGCAGCAAAATACTTGCATCCTTCAGTCATGTAATTAGATGTTAAACGTTTCATTAGTTACTAGTTCTGGGAATGCAGTCTGTTCCTCCCCATCACAAACCCTGTTTCTTAATGACCGCTTCAGTCTCAGGAACCCACATTTTCCAATGTAGTATGCACACACACCCAGAATTAGGATCAGAATTTATTGTCATGAACAAGTCACAAAATTTGTTATTCTGCACCAAGATCACAGTGCAAACATTCATATAAACCACCTGACAAAAATAATTCAAGAAAAGTCAGAGTGAGGCAGTGTCATTGATCATTCAGGAATCTGATGGCGGGGGAAGAAGCTGTTAATCTTTGTGCCGCTGAGTGCTCGTCTTCAGGCTCCTGTACCTTTTTCCCAATGGTAGCAGAATGAAGAGGCATGGCCTGGGTGATGGGGGTCCTTGATGATAGAGGCTGCTTTCTTAAGACACTGCCTAATGTAGATGTCCTCAATGGACTGAAGTCTGGTGTCCATGATTTTGCAGGCTAAGTTAACAACCCTCTGTAGATTTTTCCTGTCCTGAGAGATGGCACCTCCGAACCAGATAGTGATGCAGCCAGCCAGAATACTCTCCAAGGTACCCCTGTAGAGGTTTTTAAGAGTCTTCAGTGACATACTGAATCTCCTCAAATTTCTCACAAGGTAGAGCCGCTGATGAATCTTGTTCATGATTACATCTCCACGGAGGCGACAGGACAGATCCTCGGAGATGTTGACACGTGTGCATTTGCACACATATCTATCCATCCACATAGTTTTTTTCTCCCTCTGTTCATCCCAATTATCTCCCCTCCCTCTCACCTGGTTCCATCAGCTTATCACCTGACCCCATCTGGTTCCACCTGTCACCACCAGCCTCTGTCCCATTTCTCCTCCCTTGCCAAGCTCCATTTGCCCATCTTCCACCATCAACCTATCACCTACCTAGCCCACATTCCCCACCCCTCATTCCATCTGTCCATCATCCCCTCCCACCTGGCTCCACCAATCTCCCACCTCCCCTCCCCTAACTGGTTCCATCTATTCCCCCACCTGTCCCACCTCCCTTCCCCTATCTGGGTCCATCTGCACATCATCCCCTCCCCTACCTGGTTCCATCTATCACCCACCTGTCCCACTTCCCCTCCCCTCCCAACCTGGTTCCATCTGCCAACCATCCTCTCCCACCCAACCCCACCAATCTCCCTTCTCCCCTTCCCTCCCCTACCTGGTTCCATCTGCTCATCATCCCCTCCCCATCTGGTTCCACCTATCACTCCTAGCCACCTTCGAACTGCTACAGACCAGCATTCTTCTTCCTGTTCCCAAGCTCCCCAAAAAGTAGAAATACCTCTCTCTCTCTTACCTCCCCATCTTATGTCTTTGAGATACTTTGGAATGTTCGAAAAAGGAATTTAGCCTTTTCTTTTCAACTCACACCAGCCCTGCACACTATTGCCCTTGTTCTTGAGACCCTAGATTAGCTCCACATCTCAACACTCAATTTTAAGGTGATAACTTTTTTGTTTTCTACTTCCTTCCCCATTTCTGCAATTTCCTCCAACCCTGTGACTCTCTAACATCTCTGTGCTCAGCGCATTTGGCTCTTTGCTGACACACTCCATTCCTGAACAATATACTTTCCTAAATGTTGGAATTCCTTCCCTGCCATCTTTTTGGAGTCAGGTTAGCAGTTAGCTATCAGAGCACCACAATCTTGTTTCGAATCCGCTGCTGTCCGTAAGGAGTTTGTGCGTTCTCCCCATGACCGCATGGGTTTCCTCTGGGAGCTCCAGTTTCCTCCCATGTTCCGAAGACGTACAGTGATCAAATCAGTGGCGCGGGCTTGTGAGCCACAAGGGCCTCTTATCGTGCTGTCTGTCAAAATTCAAATCTTCCCACCTCTCTCTTCCATTGAGGTCCTCCTTTGAGATTACCCCTTTTTGCCAAACTTGTCAATTATATAGTTTTTCCCAACATCTCTTCAGGCTTTGTTTGATATCTTTTCTGTGAGGTAAGTTGAGGCACTAGACTTCTGAACCTTCTGCCAGATTTATTGTCAGATACGTACGTAACATCACATACAATCCTGAGATTTTTTTTCCTGTGGGCTAGGAAGAATTGCAACTTAATAGCAGTGCAAAACAAAAAAACTGGACTCAACATGCACATGTAAAGAATTAAAGGACGGTAAACAATCTGTTCAATACAGAGAGGGGAACAAAATCGATAAAGTGTAAAAGTAAGAGTTCTTAAATAAGTAATGGGGATCCTTGATGAAATTGGCTGCCTTCTTGAGGCAGTAACTCCTGTGGTTATCTACAATGGATAGGATGTCGATACCTCTGATGGACCCCTCTTGCTTTGGCACATTCTTTAGTCTTCTGTGTTCCTGGGCACCCGAGATTCCAAACAAAGCTGTGATGAAACCAAGCAGTATACTTCACACAGTACACCAATCGCACAGAACACCTTCTGAATCTCCTCAGAAATAATTGTATGCTGCCTTCTTCCTATGCATTGGAACATGAAATCTCTGACTCGTGAGCCACACCAACACATCATTGCATTTGTCAATATATTACAATTAGCACCTTAACTGGGCACAGTCCTCTCTTATAGCAAGAAGTTGGTCATTTAAGAGAGAGAAATTTTATTTGCCTGTGGTCTAGAAATTCCAGATCCTTCCCTGTTAAGTACTAAATATAAAAATTTTCCTGTAGTTCCAAGTATCTGATTTGAATTCTCCAAAAGTGGGTGGTGTCAAGATTGTTTCCCATATTACTGTACTTCTGGTGGCTATATTAATGCAAGTTGTTGTATCAGGATTTCCCTTTGTAGTCATGAATTAATTATGGATGCCACATTCAAGTGCCTTTTCAGGTACTTAAGATTGTCTACTAAACACAAAAATGTAAATCAAAACCCAGAGACAAATGTCACATTAAAGATGCATATCTGTCATTTTTATTGTAAATGTGATGAGAACGTTGTTCAGATGAATTGGTGTGATGGATCCTTGGAGCAAATTAGTCTTTGGCCATAAGGGATAAGTGCGCAGTTATTTTTTAAAAATTTTTCATTTCTGGGTGGTTTTGGCATTTATTGCCTATCCCTGGGCAATCTTGAGAAGATTGTGGTGAGCCTCTGGTCAGAGTTGTGGCTGAATTCTGGGGAAAGGGTTACCACATTGTCATTCAGATTAGAAATGCTGGGATTTAGAGTCACAGAGATCTACAGCCAGGAACCAGGCCCTTCAGCCCAACATCTCCATTCTCAATCTTTCTGTCTCCATCTCAGGAGACAAGCCATCTACCTCAAGTTCAAGTACATTTTCATCTGACTGTACATCTACAACCAGACGAAACAGCGTTTCTCCAGACCACAGAGCACACACATTACATACACAGTGCACTGAACAGAATAATCAAATATATCCATAAAGGGATAATTTACAATAAATATTTTTCAGTGCTTTGGAATAATTTACTTGGTTACAGGATACTGTTCATCAACCTCATAGCCTGCGGGAAGAACCTATCCCGGCAGTCCTGATTTTTGAAGGTCCTGTGCCTCCTCCTTGTTGGTAGAGTGTCCTGGATGGACGTTGTGCTAACCGCTATGGAAACCATGCCACCCAATCTACTGACATTTACTACAACCTGCCCCGCCCCCCCCCCCCCCACCTTCTACACTTGGTCTCTTCCCTTCCCACTTTTGTCTCTAAAAAGAGTCCCCACCTGAAACATTGACTGTCCACTTCTCTTCGTGGTATCAACCATTTTGCACGCAACAAGCTCCCATAAACAGCAAAGCGTTCGTGCCCAGCTAGTCATTTTAAAATAATAATTTCTCAACTGTCTGAAATGCTTGACTGACCCTTGGGAGACTATCAAGTTATGCAGTACCAGTCTCTTTACCCCACTGAATCCATGATAGCCCATTATTACCTATTTGCACTAAACCCATTTATTTTTCTCACATTGAAATCAACTCCTTTAGATCTGACCGCACACTTGGAGAAGTGTACTCAAGCTGCATGTCTTTAGGATGAGGGAGGAAACTGGAGCACCCGAAGGAGACCCATGTGGTCACAGTGAGAATGTGCGAACTCCACACAGTCAGTATGGGAGGTAAGGACTGAACCTTTTCGTGGCCCACGTTCTTCGAGCACTGCAATTACAGCAGCCCCTCCTCGGTGATGCAGGACCCCTGCACCCATCTCTGGGGTGGGATTTGAACCCACCACCTTGTGACTCAGGGGTAAGAGTGCTCAGCTGAGATGAACTCTGTGACCTTCCTCACGGTTAAACCCAGAGCTCAATCAAAGAATAAACCTCCTGTTCTTTCTTTAAATATTTGAAAATATCGACTCTGAGGCCAACGAGCTTCTGTGAGCAACCTTTGTGGATCAAATTGACTGCCACATTCAATTGCTCAGTGGGTTTACCTCAGGATTTCTGGGTTATTTCCGTTCGTGTGCTATGCTTTCTCCCCCACTCACTTCCTTCCCCTGCTTGCTCTTGCTATTAACCAGTGCCTTGGGTTCCACAGACTCTCCATAGACTTTATGCTGACCCCCCCACTTCATGTGCGGTGAGACGAGTTGGCCGATGGTTCTAAGAGCAGGATGTGCGGAGCTGAGCCCAATTCTCCTTCCCTGAAGAAACAACACCTGCCTCGATAGGAACGTTTCCCCTTCCTCCCACGGGACCTTGTTGTCGAACCTGAGGAACATTTGGTGTATTTTTTTTTAGAAGAACTCTGATTTCCACCACAGCTATTTTGAAGCAGACTGGAGTCTGCTTGCAATGATCAGGTTAAATCTCAATCAAAGTAGCCTTCTGGGTAATGTAGTTCGCCGCTCCTTGTTAAATAGCCAGCCATTAGACTTGCTGCTTTGTCAAGGCACGAGACCAGATCTTGCACCACAAGCAGGATTCCAACTGATGAGATGTTAATGAGTTACTCTTCTGACCTCGAATACCCTTTTTCAAATGCTTCACTGTTTAATCTTTGACACCTGCTGATCATCTGAACATTTATATAGCACTGAACCCAAACCATAAACCACCAAAGGATTTGCCTGAGTGGAATAAAACATGAAAATGTGCAAATGCTGTGATTGAAGTAAAAATAGAATGCTGGAGAAACTCAGCTGGACAAACGGCAGACTTTATAAATCAAAGATAATGATGCATAACTGATATTTCGTACATAACTGACATTATGAGCAAAATGTAGGCAGGCACCTGAATAAAATCGTGGGAGGGAGGGGCAGGGGTGGAGCACAGGCCCACAGGCAGGAGGTAATAAGGAAGGGAGAGAGATGGCTTTGTGAATGGAGCTGGAGGAAAGACGAGGAAAAGAGGGAGAATGGGGAGTGGTCTAGCAGAAACTGGAGAAGATGATGTTAATGCCATCTGGCTAGAAATTGGATGAGGAATAACTCCTGTGTTGCCCAGACGGAAAATTGGATGTTGCTCCTCCAATATATGGGTGACTTTGGTTTGGTAGTGCATGAGGCCATGGACGCATGTCAGTGTGGGAGTGGTCTGCAGAATTGAAATGGTTGGCCACTGGGAGATTCCTGTTATTGATGTGGACAGAACAAAGGTGCTCAGTGAAATGATCTCCCAGTCTGACACCAGTCTCTCTGATGTAGAGAAGCCAACAACAGGAGCACCAGATGCAGTAAAAAAAAACTACCGCGGATACACAAGTGAAGAGTTGCTTCACTTGATCAGTGAGATGTGGCAGAATAATAGTTTGGCACAGACTAGAAGGTCCGAAGAGCCTGTTTTCTCTGCTGTCGTGGTCTCTGGTTCTTTGACATCTTGGGGCAGGTGATCTGAAGCTTGACCAAAAGAGGTAGCACAATGAAGATCTCACATGTGATGGGGTGTAGGGGGGTAAGGTTTCGAGAGCAAGAGGCATTGGCATCCCAAGGCAGGGCCACCAATGGTCGAGTGAGCAGATGAGGGAGAAATTAGGAGGCTGGAATTCAAGGAACTCACAGAGGTTAAAGAGACCTTTTAGGAATTTAAAGACAAGATTGGTGTTGCTTAACTGAGACCAATGTAAGCTTGTAGACACAGAGGCGATGTATTAACAGGGTTTAGGATATGGGTAGCAGACTTCCTCCACTGAAGAATAACAGTGAACGATTAGTTTTTACAATGAAATCATTTCATAGCAGAGAAAGTTTATTTAATTCCACATCTATTTAATTTGATCTGGTGGGATTCAAATGTACATTAGACTGGGCCACTGAATGTTGGTCCAAGAACTTAATCACTGCACTGAGGATATGCAGCCAGAACTAGTTGATGGTTTTGGTACATAGACTAACCATGATCTCACTGAATGGTGGAACATACATGCGAAATTGAACAGCCCACATCTATTCCAAAGCATTCAACATAAATTTTTTTTTTTCTCATCAAATACCAACATTAGCACAGGCCTTTCGGCCACAGTTAGGCGCTGATCTATATAAAACCTACTCCACAAAGAATCCAAATGTTCCCTCCCTCAAAGTCCATATTTTTCTCACATCCATGTGCCTGTCCAAAAGTCTTTTCAATATTCCGATTGTACCAGCCTCCACTACCACCCTTGACAATGCATTCTAGTCACCCACCACTCTTTTTAAAAAAAAAACACTTCTGACATCTCCCCTGATCTTTCTTCCATTCACCTCTGATATTGGCTATTACCTCATAATCTTATGCACCTCTATTCAAGCATCTTTCATCCTCTGTCACTCCAAAGAGAAAAGCCCAAGCTTACACAACCTTTCCCTCTAATCCAAGCAACATCCTGGCAAATCTCCTCTATACCCATTCTTAAGCTTCCAGATCCTTCCCATAATGAGGCAACCAGAACTGAACACAATAGTTCAAGTGTGGTCAAGTACAAATTACAGCACTAAGGGGTCATCCAACAGTTCATGAGCCCCATCTGAATCCACTCAGCTGGGATGGATGTGGAGCGGTGGAGTTATGTGGTGAGGTCTCAGTGGCAAAGAGGTCTCAGGGAGCAAGGTGTAGAGACCATCCACCTGCCCTCCAATCAGACAGGACAGAGCTTTAAATTCTGACTTTGTCTGTAACTAATATTGTTTCGTTAAAATATTTTGATCATCTGTGAGTAGGAGTGGGCCACCTGGCCCATCGAGACTGCTCCGCTATCCAATAAGATCATTACGATCTGGCCATGGACTCTACTCCACTGCCCGCCTCTTCCCCATAGCCCTTATTCAAAAATCTATCTGTGACTCATCCTTGTCTTAAATGTATTCCCCAAATCTTGAGACTGTTCCCTAGTTCTAAAGATGATGAAACTATTGAACTGTTGTTAAAAACTAATCAGATTCACTAACATCCTTCAACGGAGAAAATCGACTGTGCGAAACCAATCTGCTGCCCAGACCAAAATCCCATTAACACACTGCCTCTGATATAAATTTATAACATATTAAAATATTCATATATTTTAAATAAAACTTTAAATGCCTCGACATAATTAAAATAATCAGCTCACTACATCACAGAAGGAGGCCGTTTGACTCATCAATCCTCCCCCTATTTCCCTCTATCCCTGTGACTTCTTTCCTTTGTACCTTTTTGCACCTCCCTACACTCATGGTAACTTACAGCAGTCAATTCACTGGCCAGAACGCTCTTGGGGATGTGGGAGGAAACCAGGGGAACCCAGCATGGTGACAAGCAGAACGTACAAATTCCACACAGGTGGCACCAGAAGACAGGATTGAACGAGGAGCTCGAAGGCAGAAGCTCTACCTCCTGTGGCGCAATGCAGCCCATATTGTACAGAAGTAGTTTTCCCCAAAGTGAATCACCTGGTCCTTTGCTTCCCTTTCAGGTGGGATTTAAATTGCCACTGAAAAGAAATGAATTTTCTGACCCTGTGCTGGGTCTGGAGTGACAATTGCCAGGATTTTCACAGTGTGGGATCTTGTACCACCAGATTCAAGGTCAGGTTCTTTCTGGTTGTCATCACTCCTGAATAAACTCAAAAATAGATAAAATTATGCTGCCTTTGCTCGGTAACTAATGATTTATTTCTATAACTCCACGTTCTGTATGGTGCTTTGTATGAGATGTTTACTGGTCTGCTCACAAAACAACTTCTATCACTGCATTATCAGTACATGTGACAATAAACTTAAACCTTGTTGTATCTGGGGTCCAGAATTAGGAGCTCAGGTTCACTGATGGAACGGACAGGAGGCCGTGCAGCTGGAGAGGTTATGGGTGCACAGGAAGCAAATCCACAGACACCATGTCTCTAAAGAGACTTGCTGTTTCTTTTCCTCTTTGTCTTAGTGGGGCTCATGGCACCTTGTTGGGTGCCTTCTTGGTGGGCAAAGGTGAAGGAAAATTATCTATTCCAGACAAGACAATGAAGGAATTATGAAACTTGAACTTGATGTCACTGCAGAGATCTCAGTAAGTCTGGATTCTATCTCAATGAACACTGCAGAAAGTTCAAACAATGTCCTTTATGTAGCAAAGGCAAAGATAAGTTACTGACTTTTTGGGCTTGAGTCCTTCATGAAGCCCAAAATATCAGTTATGCATCTTTGCCTTTGCTACATAAAGGACACTGTTTGACCTGCCGAGTTTATCCAGCATTTTGTATTTTTACTTCAAGGGAATTTTGTGTTTACTGCAGAAAGATCAAAAGCTTCTCATACTGTATGTGCCATCAGTCTCTGAGTAAGTCTTGGAATTACAGCAGTGCTGCCAGGTCTGGAGCTTGCTTTTGTTTGAATGGAGGAGGCCTCCAAAATCTTTCACATAAATGGTAAATTGGGGCACGAAGCTGCTACAGTGCCAGCAATCGGGACTGGGGTTCAAATCCTGTGCTGACTGTGAGGAGTTGGTACGTTCTACATGTGTCTGTGTTGGTTTTCCCCGGGTGCTTCAGTTTCCACCCTGCTCTAAACATACCAGGGGTTGTAGGTAAATTGGGTGTAATTGGGCGGCACGGGCCCATGGGCAGAAAAGGCCTGTAACCATGCTGTAGGTCTAAAACAAAATACAATTCTGCTTGACCCGCAGGAAAATAAATCTCAGGGATGTATGTGATGTACTCTGACAAGAAATCTAAAATTTCTGAAGTATCCAGCCTGGAAAAATCTCCTTCTCTCCCAAAAGTAGTATTTGAATAATGGCAGCAGATGGCAGCATTTAGTCACAGGAGAAGGTTTAAATTTAAATTTAGACAGACAGCCCTCATACATCCCTCCTTTATCCACCTATTAACTCCTGCCCATGGGACTGTGCACCTCCCCTTCCCCTCCCCCCACCATTTTTTTCAGATGCCTGCCTACACTTTGCTCATGATGAAGGGCTCAGGCCCGAGACATTGATATATATGTGTGTAATTGTTGATACCCATATAAAAGTTGACAACCCCTTATTTTTGGCCCTCAAGAGTTCCTAACACCTCGACTGTGGACTCTTGCCTAGGCCCCAGCCACTTGCCTATCCAAGCTCCTGACGCCTCGACTGCAGCATCTCACCTAGGGCCCGGAAGCCCACCCTCCAGAGTTCCCAACACCTTGACATGGACTCTCGCCTGGGCCCCGGCCGATGGCCCTCTGGAGATCTTGATGCCTCAACTGTGCATATACGGTATCTATTTTTATCTTTGCTACATAAAAGACACTGTTTGACCTGTCGAGTTTCTACAGGTTTGTGCTTTTACTTCAACGATGGTGTCGACAGACTTTTGTGTTTTACTCTAAACTCTTTTTACCTTGGGTCAATGACAGCAGTCCCTGCCAAATATGTTGTTCGAATGCACAAAATACTCTAGAATCTCCCTCGTTGTTTCTGTTCAACAATAATGGAGGAACGAGACTCCTTGATTTATTTAATGAATTTATAGGTGACGCCAAAGCAAATGATCATTGCAAGGAAGGTTGACAACATCCATCTGACTACATTATCCAGTTAATTTGAGACACAGCCCCAGATATAAAAATGTCAGTGTACACCCATCAGCTCATTATAACCACTTCCAAACGACACTGATAATCAGTGAGCAGGCACAATCTCCTCCCAGTTCATATCATTCTCTTATATTCCTAAATAATAATAATAAACACCTAAATTATTTCCCTCCAGCTGCCCTAGGGTTGGTGAACAACAGCAATAAAAACAGGAGCAGTATTTTTTTGAATGTGCTTTTACCCTCTGGATTTATTTTATTCCTTGAGTATAATGAGAGCAACCCCTCCAAATCTTAAGGCTATTAATTGGGTTGATTAACATAGCACTGACCACAATCATCAACTTGGGTGTAAAAATGGGAAAAGCTGCATCTACTCACCAGGTCAGTCAGCTTCATTGAAGGAGAGGTACAAAGTTAACTTTACAGGTAAAACCCTCCCCACCATCGAGAACATCTACAGGGAACACTGCCATCAGAGAGCAGCACCAATCACCAAGGATCCACACCACCCAGCACATGCTCTGTTCTCGCTGCTGCCATCATGAGAGAGCTGTTGGCACCACAAGACTCGCACCACCAGGTTCAGGAACAGCTACTCCCCCTCCACCATCAGACTCCTCAACAGCAAACTCCATCAGGGACTCAGAGGTAAAATATGAAAGTCTGCCACCCCCACCCACCATTTTATCCAGGCACTTCCCTACCTTCTGCTCATACCATGATGAAGGGCTCAAGCCCAAAACATTGGTTATGTATCTTCACTTCCAATCTCCTTTCAGTGCCAACCGCTCAGTCCAAGATTCCGCCCTGCTCCAGCTCCCTCAACAGCCCCTAAGGCTAGAGCTGGATGAGGTCCTCACCCTGGATGAGACATATAAGGCAATCGAACAACTGAAAAGTGGCAAAGCAGCAGGTATGGATGGAATCCCCCCAGAGGTCTGGAAGGCTGGCGGCAAAACTCTGCATGCCAAACTGCATGAGTTTTTCAAGCTTTGTTGGGACCAAGGAAAACTGCCTCAGGATCTTCGTGATGCCACCATCATCACCCTGTACAAAAACTAGGGCGAGAAATCAGACTGCTCAAACTACAGGGGAATCACGCTGCTCTCCATTGCAGGCAAAATCTTTGCTAGGATTCTACTAAATAGAATAATACCTAGTGTCGCCGAGAATATTCTCCCAGAATCACAGTGCGGCTTTCGTGCAAACAGAGGAACTACTGACATGGTCTTTGCCCTCAGACAGCTCCAAGAAAAGTGCAGAGAACAAAACAAAGGACTCTACATCACCTTTGTTGACCTCACCAAAGCCTTCGACACCGTGAGCAGGAAAGGGCTTTGGCAAATACTAGAGCGCATCGGATGTCCCTCAAAGTTCCTCAACATGATTATCCAACTGCACGAAAACCAACAAGGTCGGGTCAGATACAGCAATGAGCTCTCTGAACCCTTCTCCATTAACAATGGCGTGAAGCAAGGCTGTGTTCTCACACCAACCCTCTTTTCAATCTTCTTCAGCATGATGCTGAACCAAGCCATGAAAGACCCCAACAATGAAGACGCTGTTTACATCCGGTACCGCACGGATGGCAGTCTCTTCAATCTGAGGCGCCTGCACGCTCACACCAAGACACAAGAGAAACTTGTCCGTGAACTACTCTTTGCAGATGATGCCGCTTTAGTTGCCCATTCAGAGCCAGCTCTTCAGCGCTTGACGTCCTGCTTTGCGGAAACTGCCAAAATGTTTGGCCTGGAAGTCAGCCTGAAGAAAACTGAGGTCCTCCATCAGCCAGCTCCCCACCATGACTACCAGCCCCCCCACATCTCCATCGGGCACACAAAACTCAAAACGGTCAACCAGTTTACCTATCTCGGCTACACCATTTCATCAGATGCAAGGATCGACAATGAGATAGACAACAGACTCGCCAAGGCAAATAGCGCCTTTGGAAGACTACACAAAAGAGTCTGGAAAAACAACCAACTGAAAAACCTCACAAAGATAAGCGTAGACAGAGCCGTTGTCATACCCACACTCCTGTTCGGCTCCGAATCATGGGTCCTCTACCGGCATCACCTACGGCTCCTAGAACGCTTCCACCAGCGTTGTCTCCGCTCCATCCTCAACATCCATTGGAGCGCTTTCATCCCTAACGTCGAAGTACTCGAGATGGCAGAGATCGACAGCATTGAGTCCACGCTGCTGAAGATCCAGCTGCGCTGGGTGGGTCACGTCTCCAGAATGGAAGACCATCGCCTTCCCAAGATCGTGTTATATGGCGAGCTCTCCACTGGCCACCGTGACAGAGGTGCACCAAAGAAAAGGTACAAGGACTGCCTAAAGAAATCTCTTGGTGCCTGCCACATTGACCACCGCTAGTGGGCTGATATTGCCTCAAACAGTGCATCTTGGCGCCTCACAGTTCGGCGGGCAGCAACCTCCTTTAAGAAGACCGCAGAGCCCACCTCACTAACAAAAGGCAAAGGAGGAAAATCCCAACACCCAACCCCAACCAACCAATTTTCCCCTGCAGCCGCTGCAACCGTGTCTGCCTGTCCCGCATCGGACTTGTCAGCCACAAACGAGCCTGCAGCTGACGTGGACTTTTACCCCCTCCATAAATCTTCGTCCGCGAAGCCAAGCCAAAGAAAGAAGACTGTTGGACCTGCTGAGTTTCTCCAGCATTGTGTTTTTACTTCCATCAGAGATTCATTTAAGGACTCTTTACTTTTGGACTTCCAATTTTTTTTCTCTCTGTATTGCAGTCAGTTTGTTTCCATGTGTACGTATCTTCTCGAGTACCGTCTTTTTTCCATGACCAATAAGTGGTAATTCTGCTTCACCTGCATGAAAATAAATCTTAGGGTTTTAGGTGATGCCATGTACTGTATGTACTCTGACAATAAATCTGAACTTTGGTGACATTTCCTCAGTACTGATAGAAGTTCTGATAAAAGCTCATCAACCTTTCTTCACGGGTGCTGCCTGACCTGCTGAGTTCTTACCAAGCATTTCTTTTTTTTTTCGAAATTTATTTATAGTATCTCCATACATTCATTTCAAATTGACTTAGTATAATATTACATAATAGATACTAAATAATTTTCAAATTTTCACCCCACCCCCCCCCACCTCCCCTAACCCCTTAGGAAACCACCTTGTGGTGGTTAATTCCCAAAAACCCAAATGGGTGTGGTATAAACCACAAGTGGCATATGACTTTCGGGAGCAGAAGTACCACTCCCTCCCCCCCCCCCCCCCCAGGCAGACAAAATACACGTATAAACCGAAAAATCATCATTTCTTATATCCATAAAACCCCGGTCCATCAATTTAACCAATCTTATTCATAAACTCTTTTTTTTGAAAATCCAAACTTGATATTAAATTTTGCACCCTTTCCACCCTCCCAACACTGAGTTAAACATTGTTTACAATCAATAAAAGTTTTTTTTTAATTTTTTTTTCAAGTCTTCCTGAATTTCATCCACTGAATTAAAACACCTCTGAACATCCCAGTTCAACACCGAATCTTCCATTCTTCTCAGTCTCAAGTTGAATTTGTAGCTTACTTTCAAAAAAAGTTTTTTTCAAATCTTTTAAAATTTTCTTGAACATAATTCCTTCGGTCTTGATCTTCTAAAGCATCAATGTTATTCATAAGTTCTTTCTTCTGTGTTTCCCAATTTAATACCAAATTTTCCACTTTGTCAATCTTCTCAATGTTAAGTTGAAATTATTGTTTATTTTCAAGAAAAACTTATTCAAAATTTTTAACTCTTCTTGGACATTGCTCCTTCGACTTTAATTTTATAAATCTTCAATCTTGTTCATAGTTTCTTTCTACTGAATTTCCAAATTTAATAATAAAGTTTCCGTTTTTTCCAATTTTCTCAATATTAAACTGATCTTGTTGTTTAGTTTAAAAAAAACCTTTTCAAAACTATTAAAATCTGTTTGCAATGTATGCATACTCACAGATAATAAATTCACTCTTCCAATATTCCATCCAAAAAAAAATCACTGATAAACCTTATTGCAGGTCAAGGAGTTCCATATATATGTTTATCTTCAGAAAATATTTCAAATATTTCAAATCAACATTCGTCGCCATCTTTCAAAAAGGAGTCCGAAATCAACTTTAATAAGTTCTGTTCTTGAGAAAATTCCAGCACCAACTCCGGCTCTGTCTGGCAAATAGGTCAAATTTCTTCCAAAGTCAAAGAATGTAATTTTGTTCTGTATTTATAGATAATAAATTCATCCTTCCGATATTCCATCCAAAAAAAATCACTAATAAACTTTAATGTTACCTGTATTTTTAAAACTCACGGGCAACCAATGCCAATTACTGCAATTTATCTTCATAAAACATTTCAAATCAATATTCATCACCATCTTTCAGAGGGGTGTCCAAGGCCAGCTTATCCGACAGTCCAATTAATAAGCTCCGTTCTTAAGAAGATTCCAGCCTTGACTCCGTGGTTCTGTCTGGGCAAGTAGGCCGAGTTTCTTCCAAAGTCGGAGAGTGTAGTTTTGTTCTGTATTTGAACTCTATTTTCCTTAATTTTTGTTGCCATTTTAAACTAAAAACAATTGATAAACAAAACAAAGACTTTTAACAGAAAAGAAATATTCTTAAAACGGGTATTTATATAACTGCCTGGGGGAGACCGGGAATGCACGTCCGCTCCCTACGCCATCTTGCCACGCCCCCCACCCCCTTACCCAGCATTTCTGTTTTTGTTTAAACTTCCTAGCAGGGGCACAATTTTGCTTTTGTGTCATGGTGGTGGAATTTTACAAATGAGAAATGCAAACTGAACTTTGATTGTACTCTTCTGGGTCAAATACAAACTACATAAAGCCAACTGGAGAATAGAAGGATGAGAAGAAACCTCATAGAGGCATTTCTAATGCTGAAAGGCCTGGACAGAGTAGATGCGGCAAGGATGTTTCCCATGGTAGGGGGCTCTCGGACAAGAGGTCATAACTTCAGGATAAAAGGGTGTCTGATTAAAACAGAGATGCTGAAAAAATTCTTTAGTCAGAGGATCATGAGTGTGTAGAACTTGTTGCCACAGGTGGCTGTGGAAGCGAGGTCGCTGGGTGTATTTAAGGGAGAAATTGACAATAATTTGATTAGTCAGGGCGTCAAGGGTTATGGGGAAAAAGTCAGAGAGTGGGACTGAGTGGGTGGATGGATGAGCTCATAATTAGAATGGCAGAGTAGACCTGTGGGCCAATAGGCTGACTTCTACTCCTATATCTTGTGATCTTTTGAATTAACTCGTGATAGATATTTACATTAAAAGTTACACCTTCATACACCTACTTTAGAAAGAGAGCAGTTAAAGGGTCAATACACAGGTTCCTGAGAGTGAAGACTAGCTTGACAAGGTGGTGAAGAAGGCGTTTGGCAATGGATGGGGTACTGAGTACAAAAGTGAAACACAAAAGTTTGCAGATGCTGGGATTGTAGATAAAAGCACAGAAGTGCTGGTGGATCACACTTGGTCTTGCATAGGAAGTAAAGATACACATCTGACATTTTGGGCCTGAGTCCTTCTTCAAGGTGTGAGTAAAAACCAGGTAGGTGTCTCAACTAAAAGGCTGGGAGAAGGGAAGAATGGGCAGAGGGAAGAGTACAGATCAACAGACAAATGGTATTAATTAGATGTGGGTATGAGGAAAGGTGAGAATTGATTGGGGGTGGTAGGGGTTAATGCCACCCAGTTGGGAGGTATCCAGACGGAAGATGAGGTGTTGTTCCCCCAATTTGTGGGTGGTCTCAGTTTGGCAGTGCATGAGAACACAAACAGACATGTCAGCAAGGGAATGGGATAGGGAATTGAAATGGGTGGCCATTGGGAGATCCTCGCTATTGCAGTGGACAGAGCCAAGGTACTGAATACAAAGAGTTGTGACCCTGTTTTGTTACAGCTGTTGTTGTGTTGGGAAGAGTAATGGGTTCGGTGGGTCCCAGAGAGATAAGTCTGGATACAAGTGTTACAAACACACGCAACTTTTATTGACACATGGGAAACAAATGGAAGAACGTTAAATGGTATACAATTACTAATTCACGTAAGTGACGATATAGGCATTCACCTCAGACATCAGTTAGACTCTGGCGATGATAAACCTATATTCGACCCCGCATGCACACACTACAAACAGGGACTCTTACACACATTCCCGGTTCCCTGATCAACAGGGGATGCGGCTCTACTGCAAGTATTCATCCATTGCAATGCTACACCTCAGCTTCAGTGTAGTGAACATCTTTTTTTTGAATATTTTACTTATAATTTTTCATACAGGCTTGCAGTCATATACCACGATCTGCCAACGATGGCAGTTCACAATCTCCTATACATGTACATATCTTCCTTTTCTCTATGATTATATATTACAAGCCCGTGTCATTGCCCACCCCTCCCCCACCTATAAAACTAAACAATTTGTTCATACTCCAATGTCGATAACAATAACAAACAATAACATGAAGGAAATGAACAAATAATAAAAAGAGAAATGAGAAAAGAAACCGGGACCATCACGGCTCAACGGACGGCTTCTGGGTCGGTGCTCATTCTTGACTTGCCTTGATCAGGATCAGTGCCAGTGGGAGGGAGCGGCAGCAGGGAATGGTAGAACAATCACTTCCATGCACCTATGCTTGATACTAAGAATAGAGTTGATCTTCCAGGTCACTGCAATGCACTTCCTGGCCACTGCCAACATGATTAACATAAATTGGATTTGAAATTTGGACAGCTTCATTGTAAGCCTTATGTCCATTATATTCCCCACAGGAACACCTCTGGGTGTTGAGGGAACTGTTTACCTATAATTTTTTTCCAGTACTTGGCCTAGATACACCCAAAAGGGCCTCACCTTGGCACACGATCAGGTGCAAATATCCCGGCTGCAACACCACACCTGAGGCATTTGTCCGGGAGTTCTAGCTTTGATCTATAGATTTTCTGTGATGTTATGTACAACTGGTGCAAAATGTTATACTGGACCAGCCTGTACCTTGCATTAACGACCGTGGTCATACTTTCCTGGCACAGGTCGGACCAGCACCTCTCATCAATTTTAATACCCAAGTCCGACTCCCATCTTTTTCTCGACCTATGAAGGCCTGGTTTGGGTCCCTCTGACTGGAACAGGTAATGCCAGTGCAGTGAACATCTTACCCACGGCCCTTCCAGCAATGTCCAGGGCTTGGACAGAGAAGATGCTGGGCATTGGTGTTATATACAGTGCTAATCTGTGCTTCTAGCCACAAACTACAGAATACTTATGTCATCGTTTGCCGCTAGGTGCTCTGTGGTCAGTAAGGGATTACTTAAGGTGGTCAGGTCATTCGTCTGAGTGCTGCTGGTACCATGTAACCCAGTACTACCTGTCGAACTAAACCGGCTCCCCTGCCAGGCTTGCCTGGTGCAGAGGGTGGCTGGATACGCTGCAGGATGAAAAACAAGACCTGTCAAAGGGCAGACGACCCCTCTCGTAGAGTCAATGGCCATCTAGCAAACACTTGCAAGGCACATAAAGGTCATCACTTGCATCAAAGCTTGGTCTGGCCATTCACTGAAACAGAACTTCCCACAGCCGTCTTGGACCTCACTGCACCACTGGATCCGAATGTCGAGAGGGTGGGTCTGGACCTGTGCAACCCCCTACTCACCGAAAATCCATTCACACATATGCTGTATCTTTCTGAGGATTGGGGTATCCTCATATCAAACCTCACAAATTGACTGAAAGGAACCATCATCGTCCTATGGGATGGATCAACAGAACTTAAGGTGGTATGTGAGTGGAAATTGAGAACCACTAATCAAGATGCTGTGTGACTACTGAGGTTCTCCAGCACCTTTGTGTATGGCAAAAAATTTCTGCAGACAATGTGTAAATAAGCAGAACATCTTTTGGGAACAGGAGGGTAGATAGTTGAGGCAACACAAAAGAAATCTCCCTCGGACTCCTTCTAAAATGGTGTGTGTGATATTTTAACACCCATCTCAGGCAACAGATGGTTCAATCCAAAAGTAAACCTTTATTTGTAACAACGGATCGATGGAAAATCAGTCCAGATTTTTCAATTCAAATCCCGGGAGTGAATTAGGACTCAGAGTTTTCTATCAGAGTCCAAGGTAGGGAATGCTACTAATGCAGCCATGTCTGAAGCTCTGAAGTTTTGTTTTACACAATCCACTGATCATTATACCTTTTATCAACTCCCAGATTTATTGCATTTCATTTCACGGCTTGCTGAGAAAGTTGAAATTAGTTTCTGAGTCCATTACTTTAGAACCATTTATCCAGCACTGACCCTGATATTGTGTGCTATGGCTGGTCTTTCAAAAGAGTTACGCTGGTTATGTTTTTAATTTTTTTGGTCCCATCATCAAAGGGAAAATCCCTCAGATGCTGTTGTCCTGAAATAAAACAGAAAATCTCTGCAAGTTGGGCAGAATCTGCATAAGGGGTGATCATGATAACAGTTTAGATTGGTTTTGGCAGCTCTTTTTTTCTCTCTCTCCACAGATGCTACCTGATCTCCTGAGTACCTACAACAGCTTCTGTTTAACTTTGAAATATCTTACGGTAAGTCTTGATTGTGAATCTTTACATAGAAATGACCTTGCTTCAGACATTTCGCTGACATTTTGCAGTTTTTCTCTGCCTCAGTAATATCCTTGAAAGTAAGGTCGCTGATGTTGTATTAGACTTTTTAAAAGAGTCTCTGGAGTTAGGCAACGCGGTTGGCGTAGAGGTGAGCGCAATCCTTAACAGTGCTCGTGATCATGACTGGGTTTCAAATCCCATGGTGTCTGTAAGGAGTTTGTAAGTTCTCCCCATGTCTGCATGGGTTTTCCCTTGGGGGCTCTGGATTTCTCCCACCATTCAAAACATACCGGATGTAGATTAATTTGATGTAAATTGAGTGGCACAGGCCCATGACCCAAAATGGCCTGTTACCGTGCTGTATGTCTAAATTTAAATTAAGTTCAAAGTTATTTATCATTTAATTGTACAAATACAAAATAGCATTCTCCGACCTTGGGTATAAAACACTGCAGAAACACATACAGACATGGCACACAGTCCATATTTACAAATATTAGAAGAAATAAATATTACTCTTAAATAAATAGTAGAGCCATGGAGGATTTGTATGGGCAGTTCATCAGTCGATCAGCAGTCTCACTGCCTGTGGGATGCCACACCCTCCCATGGAACATAGCTTGGAAAGGACAGGTATCAGAGCAGCCCAGTCCTCAATCTTGTGGCCCAAAAAAATGCAATTAAACGCACAGATTCAAAGAGTGAAACCTGAGAGTCTGCAAATGCTGTGATTATAGTGAAATCACAGAAATGCTGGAGGAACTCAGCAGATCCCATAGGGTCCATAGGAGGTAAAGATACATATAATATATTTTTAATTGATATATCTTTACTCCTGTGGATGCTGTGAGACCTGCTGAGTTCCTCCAGCATTTCTGTGCATTCATAAATAGATTCACGGGCTGGCTCTCAGGACCCGTGGGGGCCTGGAAAAACTACATTGTTCAGCCACCATCCCTGTCTTTGGACCACATGCCCATTGTTTCATGACACATGTGAGGCTGCAGACACTGCAATCTGGAGCAAAAAAAAATTTGCTGGAGAAACTAAGAAGGTCAAACAGGATCTGGATGGTCGACGTTTCGGGTCAGAACCCCTCCATCAAGACTGAAAGTGCAGAGGGAAGATTGCTCGCCAGTAGGGGATTGGTGAAGAAGGGAAGGGGTGAATGATGATGGGCAGAGGCCAAATAAAGGGAGGGGGAGAGAGACAAGAGTAAAAGAAGGGGGGTGGTCAGGTGGAGGGAGTGATAAGTGGAAACAAAGATAGCTGGTGCTGGAATCTAATCATGAGAAAAGATGACAATAGTGGTTCCGTGAGAGCTGGAAATTACATAAGACAGTACAGGCCTTTCAGCCTATGACGTGCCAATCTGTAAATCTATGCCACAATAACCTAACCATTGAGGTGCTAAATTTTCCAAATATCTTCCATTAACTTTCATGCTAACCATTCTCTTCCACAAATAACCAATCAAATATAGTTCACTAAAATAATCATTCACTAAAATAGACATTCCTTTGAGGATATTAAATTCAAGGGAGTTACTATCCATTACCCTGTTGTACGTAATTTTTTAAAATTTAGAAATACAGCATGGTAACATGCCCACGAGTCTGTGCTGCCCAATTTACACCCCATTAACCTACCCCCCCAGGTATGTTTTGAATAGTGGGAGGAAACCGAAGCCCCCAGGGAAAACCCACGCAGACACAGGGAGAACATACAAACTCCTTACAGAGAGTGAGGGATTCGAACCCCAGTCCCGATCGCTGGCTCTGTAATGGTGTTGCAGATTGACTTTCTGTTTTTAACGTTTAACTAGTTGTCAACAATACTTTAATCCTAAAAGCAGTCTCTCCAACAGGCTACCTAACACTAACAGTGTGGAAGTATACATATTATTACCCGATTATGATCTGTTCTTGCCCCTCCTTGACTATCTTACCTCTCACTTCAATTAAGTTGTCGAGGTCTATCATTGTGTAAGGACCCTCTACCCTCTAAATTCCCCTTCATTTATTCTTTTACAGTTTCCTGAGGGTCTTTACTGCATCATCCTCCAGCACCTCTCATTCTTTTTCTTTCTGCCTTAAACATCTGTCTAAATTCACAGTCATCTCTTATAATAAATCAGAATCAGAATTTATTGTCAAGAACATGTCACGAAATGCTTTGTTTTGTGGGAACATCACAGTGCGACCATTTATATAAACCACCTTTCAAAATAAATAAAAAATAGTGCAAGATAAAGAAAAAGTCCAAGTAAGGCAGTGTCTTTGATTTATTGATTATTCAGGAATCTGATGGCAGCGGGAAGAAGCTGTGCTTGTGCCTGTCTTCAGGCTCCTGTACCTTTTCCCCACGGCCTGGGTGGTGGGGACCTTGAGGATAGAGGCTGCTTTCTTAAGACACCTCCTTTTGTAAATGTCCTCAATGGAGAGAAGACTGGTGCCTGTGATATCACAGGCTAAGTTAACATCCCTCTGGAGTTTATTCTTATCCTGAGCATTGGCACCTCCACCTGAAGAAGTTTCCAAGAACCTTCAGTGACATACCAAATCTCCTCAAATTCCTTGCAAGGTACAGCCACCTGGCAAGTCTTCTTTGAGATTGCATCAACATGGAGAAGCCGGGACAGATCCTCAGAGATGGTGACACCCAGGTATTTGATGTTCAGAATCAGAATTTATTGTCATGAAGCTGTTAGAGGAGCTGAAGGAGGAGGAAGAGGGGAAATGTGGTAAAAGAGAATGGAACCAGAGAGAGAGGGGAATGAGAATGGGTGAGGGTCTGGGTGTGAAAACAGGACATAAATGTGTGGGGGTGGGGGGGGGGTGAGGGGAGAATGGAAGTAGCTAAAAAAAGGCTTTGTTACCTAAAGTTGGAAAATTCAGTGTTCGTACCATTGGCAATATGAGATGTTGTTCCTCTGGTTTACATTGATAGTGGAGAAGGCCCGGGACAGAGGTGGGAATGGGATGGGAAGTGGAAATTGCCGCAGTGGGAGTTTGGATCACCATTGTGCACAGAGCACAGATAATTTGCAAAGTATTAATTAAAAGCACCGAGAAAAGTTGGAGGATCTCAGCCTATAGGACGCTGCAAGATTTAAAAAAATACAATCACAGCATCTGCAGACTTTTGTGTTTCCCTTGCAATGTATTAATCTGTCCTCACATAAGGTCAATGCATTAATCTGTCCTCACATCAGATTTTATGTTAAATTGAAGAAGATCCTTGTTTGTAAATTCCATTTCTACTTTAAGATGGCTGTCAATCACCAGCCACATAAGAGTTGACAGTGTGCTAATGCCTACAGCAGGACATAGGGGCTTTTGCAGCTGACTAAAAGGCAGAATATCCTGCTCATACCGTGGACTTTTCACTCATCCTTCAGCAAAACAACCATTCAAACCTCAGAAGCAAATGCGTCATGGTGCTAATTGTTATCAGATGGCAAAGGGGTGAGGACACACTTGTCAAAGGAAAATAAACCTCTTCATAAAAGGAGAGGTTTCACAAAACATCCCCTTTTTGCTTTCTGGGGGATAGATGGTCATTGCTGTTCCTGTCAGAGTTGACAGATATTGGCACATTTGCAAGTCCCAATGCTCTAACAGGCTAGATCGGAACCCCCCAGCGAGACTGACAGGAGAAAGCAGCCAGGTCTCTGCCTGACACTTCCACTCATGTCAAGCCATCCAAACAGAAAGTAGGAGAAGGAAAATTGTCCTTCACTTTTGTTTCCAAATTATTAGAACTCCCCCTCCCCCCCCCCCCTCTCTCTGTTGTGTTCTCTCTCTTTTTCTGACTGTCAGTCTCTGTCCCTCTCTCACTTTTATGGGCTCTCTCTCTGCCTTTGTCTCTATCTGTTTCTTCCTCTCTCTCTGACTATCTCTCTCTCTCTCTCTAACACCTAACACACACACACACACACACACACACACACACACACACACACACACACACACACACACACACACACACACACACTTAAAAGCAGCATTTTATATGAGAGAGACTATCCATGACACAGGAGACAGTTTGGCCCAGCAAATTTCTGCTGGCTCCTTGTTGAGCAATCTTTTCAGTCCCATTCTGCACTACAAATTCTCTGCCTAACATGCCTATCCCGATCTCCTCTTTGAATCTGTTTCCAAATTAAAGTGAAGCCATGTTTGACTTTGAGTTCAGTTAAGTCTCTGAGAGCAGAAAATATGATATCAATCCTGGGCCACTGAGAGACCTTCCAGGTGAGGCAGAGCTTTACCTGCACATTGTCCAACCTGATCTACTACACCCAGTGTGACCGCCTCTACTTTGGTGAGCCCAAACGCAAATTGGGTGTCCGCTTCGCAAAACACCTCGAACTCTGGTTATTAATCATTTTGATTCCCACACAGACATTTCTCTCCTCCCCTTAATTCACTGTCAGGGAGAGGCTAAGTGTAAACTTGAGAAACAATGGATCATATTCTTGCTGTCAGCCTTAAACACAATGGCGTGAATATTACACTTTAATTCGTGGTAACGCCCATTGTTATCTGGTTCCACAGTTTCCATCTTTTCTTTCCCACTTCCATTCTTACTTTTCACTCCAAGGTCTCTTCTTCTACCTCTGTCTCTCCACCTCTCCTGTCTTCTGTCCAATGGCTCGTCACCTCTCAGCCCCTCCCTTTTGATAGATTTAATACACCCAATCCTTGTGTGCTATCAGTAATAGCAGTTGGCACTGAGAATCCAGAGCAAAAAGTTATTGCCATGAACCATTCCCTTGTAAAATGAGTAAGTACCTCACTATTGAATGTAAGGAGCAGTCCATTATTTCACTCTGTGTGAAAGAAGCTCATGAATTAAAGCTCTGGTATTTGTTGATGGTTCTTTTACATTCATGAAAGAGCAACCTGTCACTTTTCCTCAGTCACTGTGCCCTAGTGTGTTTATTTTGATTTTGCCACTTCTGCAATGAAAATGTGTTCACCTTTGTAATTTATTGTGGTACAATGCAAAATTCTGATCTCCTGTTCACTTCAATTACAGTCTGGCAGTGTTTACGTATCCAACCAACCAGTATTTATTTCACTTTAATAAATATTCTTGTGTGACACAATAAGGTGCATTTTAGCTGATTAAAATGGGAAAGAAAGTAGATGCTGCTTAAAATTCAATTAAAAAAAAAATGAAGACTAAAATAAGGTTATACTTTATTAGCGTACAGCATGGTTAGCATGGGGCATAGTGATTAGTGCAATGCTGTTACATCGCTAGTGATCGGGACCTGTGTTTGAATCCCGCGCTGTCTGTAAGGAGCTTGTACTTTCCCCCCATGTCTGCATGGGTTTCCTTTGGGTGCTCCAGTTTCCTTCCACCGTTCAAAACAATTTGAAGGTTAATTGGGTGGCACGGACTCATTGGCCGAAATGGCCTATTACCATGCTATATGTCTACATTTTTAAAGTTGTGATAAAGAACCAAAAGGCAATTTTAAATGAAATTATTTCAGGGGTAAAACAACTCTTGGAATAGATGTTGGAAATTGCAATTATGATTTTTTTTCCCCAATAAACTTAATCAAAAATGATTCTCAGACTCAAGTTTTGAAAAATAAGTTTACCGTTGTTTTTTTTGTTGGCTTTGTTGATAAAGTATCTGTTCGACTGAAACAAGTCAGAATGTTGGTGCATAAATAAAACCTGCTCCTGATCATATTCTGGATAATTCAAGTCAAGTAAAGTTTATTGACATCTGATTATACAAGTACTGAGTGAAAATTGACTATCACGTTTGAGACATTTCAACAGTGCTCCCAAAGGTACTTTATTTGCTATAAAATACTTGGTGGCATCTTGCACATGTGTGAAAGCCACAGTAAAAATGTAAGGCGTTCGTCCTTTTTTACATGGGAGGAGAATTTTCTCCTCTCTGGGAATGGATGTGCCCTCCTGATGATTTTTCCTTCCAAGTTGAAATTCATGTAAAATGAAAATTCCCACTTCATTTGTTGACTTGCCCTCCTTAGTACAAACAATGGATGTGGTAGCATGAGTTGAGTGATTGATGGCCAAGAATATTGATCTGGAGAACAGGGTTTAGATTCTCGTCTTAGCAGTTAGGGAATTGTATTCAAATGTTTAGTCCACGTATTATAATAATGCTGATGGCCGTGTGATTGGCCATAAAACGTCTGTTGTTTAAAAAAAATTTGGTTCATTGTTTTCACTGGGACAGAGACCTCGGCTCAATCCTGGCTCAAGTATCGTTCAGATAGAGTTTGCAGTTCTCCCTATGACTGTGTGGGTTTCCTTTTTTTTTGGGGGGGGGGGTTCAGTTTCCTCCCACATTCCAAAGTTATGGTAAAAAAATTATGGTAGCTATGTGGCTGTTGTCAGTTGTACCTAGATTGTGTGAGTGCGCAGTGGAATGCAACTGTAGAACCTTAAAGGACAGGAAATAGCCATTTGGCCCTTCTAGTACCACTGACCTGCACCCAGTCTTTTGCTCTCTGTACCCCGCCCATCCATGTACCTGTCCAAATCCTTCTGAAATGTTTTAACTTGAGCTCACTTCAGCTGGCAGTTCATTCCACACTCCCACCACTCTCCGTGTGAAGAAGTTCCACCTCATGTTCCTCCTAAACTTTTCCCCTTTCACTCATAACCCATGTCCTCTGGTTTGTATCTTGCCTTTGCTCAGTGGAAAAAGCCTATCTACATTTAGTCTGTCTATCTCCCTCATAATTTTGTCATCCTCTATCAAATCTCCCCTCATTCTTCTACACTCCAGGAGAATAAAGTCCCAACCTGTTTAATCTTTCCCTGTAACTCAGTTTCTCAAGACCCGGCAACCTCCCAGTAAATCTTCTCTGCACTCTTTCCATTTTATTGATATCTGCTGCGAGTTGATAAGAAAATGGGATTAATATAGGCAGTTGATTAGCATGATCCCAATTGGATTGGGAGAGTTAAATACAAGAGGGGGACATGGCATTAGGGTGGAAGGGGAAAGGTTTAGGGGAACTCCATCACTCAGAGAGTGGTGGGAGTGTGGAACGAGCTGCCATCTGACGTAAATGAGGGCTCACTCTTAAGTTTTAAGAATAAATTGGATAGATAAATGGATGGGTTATGAACCGGGTTATGGAGTGCAGCTAGTGGAATAATATTTTGGCTAGAAGGCCAAATGGCCTGTTTTCAGTGCTGTCGTGTTCTATGGTTCCATGAAGCTCAATGGCTGAAGGATCTGATTCCCTGCTGCATGTCTCAACGATGTTGAGGACATCCGCCATCTTTCCTGATCTGGACAATCCCTCCGCTCAGAGAGAATGATCACAGTGGTGGCCTTGGCAGGACCAATGATGTCCTGTGAGCAAATAAATAAAAGAATCAGAATTTATTGCCATGAACGTGTCACAAAATTGATTGCTTTGTGGCAGCATCACAGTGTAAATATTACACTGCATGCCTATCTGTAGTCTGTAGTTTTTTCCTGTCCTGTGCATTGGCACCTCCATAGATGCCACCGGTCAGAATGCTCTCCACAGTACACCTGTAGACATATGCAAGATCTTTGTAAACAGTCAAAATATTTAATTGTTCAGCTCTGCAACATCAGAGTTAAAATTTTCATTTCAAAGTTCTCTCATGGAGAAGTGCCAGTTGATGAAGTAGACAAAGACGATGGGGTCAAACAAGATCATGGCTTTTATTAGCAGAAACTCATGGTACAATAATGAAAGACATAGGTGCATATACAGTTATATCCAAGGGGAGTGTCCTTAACAGTAGAGATAATGCACAGCCAATGTTAGTACAGCAAGGCACGCCAGAGGGGAGACAGGCAGCTTGGGAGACATTCTTTCATCCTATCTTTTCGTCCCTCAGTCACATTGCGCTTGGTTTCATGGGCTGAAAATCTCCTTCACTCCCAATCACTCTATTTTAATTCAAAATGGCAAGGAGAGCTTAAAGGATTTGTTACCCATAGCAACAGAGCCAGATGTAATCTACACCTACATACCCTTTTCCGATAAAGTTTTGGATGGGAATTTACAGGTTTACCCATAGCATCAAAATAAAATGATAATTTTACTAATATAACTCACAAAGATCTCTTTACAAATTGCAGTTTAGAATTGTGCCATTGATGCTTGGTGAAGCAATGTATTTGCTTTATTTATTAAAGAAATTTGCATGCTCCCTGTGTTCGCTGGGAAGATCTATCAGTTGGTTTTATAGGCACTCATTCCGGCTCCTGTCATTGGTCAATCCAATTTTACAGTGGAAACAAACCTTTAAAAAAGGATGCGAGAGGTAGAAATGCATGTGCTGAGAGGTTAACATGGTAGGCAAAGAGGCAAAGAAGTCAAATTACTGGGGATCCACTGAGAGATCCAGACAAAACCAGGAGAACACAAACCAGTCCTCATTGAGGACTCAGCAGTGGAAAGGGTTAACTAATTCAAATTCCTTGATGTCAACATCTCTGCAGATCTCTGCTGGGGCCTCCATGTTAATGCAATCATGAAGAAGGCTCATCAGCTGCCTATACATCGTGAAGAGTTTGAGGAGATTCGGTATGTTACCAAAGACTTGCAAATTTCTACAGGTGTACCATGGAGAGCATTCAGACTGATTGCATCACTGTCTGGTACGGAGGGGCCAATGCACAGGACAAAAAAAGGCCACAGAGAGTGTGAACTCAGCCAGTGCCATCATGGGTAATGGTCTTCATTCCATTAAGCACATCTTTAAGAGACCGTGCATCAAGAAAGCAGCCTCTATCCTCAAGGACCCCCACCACCCAGGTCATGGCCTCTTCACACTGCTACCATCAGGAAAGAGTTACAGGAGCCTGAAGATGAGCACCCAGCGGTACAAGGATAGCTTTTCACCTCTACCATCAAATTTCTGAATGGACAATGAACCATAGACATTACCTCACTTTTACTCTTCCTTGGCTGGAATTTATAATTTTTTTAAAATAGTGTATTTACAGAAATATAATTTATAACAATTTTTGCACCTGTAATATACTGCTGCAAATCAATAAATTATGTGACATTTGTTATTGACAATAAATTCTGATTCTGAGCCAGTCATGGGATAATATCCAACCATGGAATGGTAGGTGAAATTAAGTGGATTGTAAAATTAAGTTATTAAACAAAATATTCAGGAATAAAAATATGACATAAGTCATGGGGATAACTAGATGGTTGTCTCTTGGAATTCCACACTGAAGTACTGACCAGTAGTTTGTACATTAAGGGAGATGAACCAAGCTTTTACCTCAGTGGCATGAGTATCAAATACTGGAACCACTTCAGGTGTCAGGGAGCACCTGCTGAGTGGTTCCAGTATGTTCTGTTTTTATTTCAGACTTGTGGCATCTGCAGTGTTTTGGATTTCTAATTGGTGACATGAGGCTTTGATGTCTTGAAAATACAAATTGCTTTAATATATCCGTTTTTCCTATTTACCATCTACCTTGATGGAATTCCATTTGTTTAATTACTCAAGGGATGTCAGCACCCACTAACAAAGCGTGGAGTTACTTACATCCCTGCTGTTCATCTGTTGCAAGTTCCTCAGACATCTCAGTCTCTTGATTAACTCAAAAACTCATATTTATCATCTGATAACATCATATTTACCATATAGATGCGTGTAATAGTTGATGCCCTGTAAAAGTGGACCCCCCATTTTTGGCCCAAACATCTAGTATTTTCCATATATAGCGTGCAAAAGTTGACTCCCCTATTTTTGGCCCCAGCCGCCCACCTGAGCTCCTGATGCCCTGATTGCACACTCTCGCCCAGATCCCAGCTGACCTCTTATCTGACCTCCTGACACCCTGACTATGGAGTCTCACCCAAGCCCCGGCCGCTCTTTCGTCACAGCTCCCAATGCCCTGACCACAGACTCTCGCCTAGGCCCCGGCTTCCCCCATCATCCAAGCTCCCAATCCCCCAATTGTTGACTCTCACCCAGGCCCAGATACCCTACCATCCGAGCTCCTGATGTCCCGACTGTAAACTTGACCAGGCCCCGGCAGCCCGCCCACCCATCTGGGTTCCTGACACCCAGAACATGGACTTGCCACCCTGTCCTGACTTGCTGCCCATCTGAGCTCCAAAGGATGCAGATACTTACCATGGTCAAAAATAGTATGAATGTAATAGTTGACCCCCAAAATTTTATCAAAAAAATTGATCCACAAAATGCAACTATTATACACGTATTTATGGTACCTTGAAAATCTTTAATGCTATTCCTAAGGAAATGCTTATCCAGATTTTTAAATGAGTTAATTAACATCACATTAGCTGACTTTGTCAGATATCTACTCACCCTGTAGATTCAGATGAACAGATTTTTAATTGGTGTGATTATAATGGGAACATCTGAACAAGAGTTGTCCTCAGCTTTGATCTGTGACCTAATTCCATTTACTGACATTTGTCCCACCCCCTTTTTTCTGCATTTGGGTTAACCAAGTCTAACAGTTTCAAATTTAACAAATCAGCCGTTATAAATTGTCATTTGCAGAAGTGGGTCCAAATTTCCATCACTTGACATGCATAAGTGTTTCTTAACTTCACACCTGAATATCTGGCCCTAATTCTTTGGCTCTGCTTCTGACCCACCCATCGCAACCAAGAGAGAAATTTTCTACTAATTCAAAGTGGGGGCTTTCATTTTGTCAAAGTTTGTCCTATCTTTCACCTTTAAAATTCTCCTGAGTAAAATCATAGATATAATCATAGATTATCTGAACTTTCCTTGTCTTTTTCTCTTGATATTGTGGTAAACTTGTGCTGAACTCTCTCCAAGAAATATCCCGTTCCGTGCTGTTCGTGTGCTACACATGTTAACTTCTGTGAAAAGTCACACATGGTTAAAAATGGGTGTCTACAGTGTGGTTCCTGAAGTCTGTGAAGTTCGTGCAAGACTCCCCTATGCAACCTATGCCTGTTTCCTGCTCCTGGGATTTTTAGTGGTGTGTGACTGGCCCACTCGCGCAGGGACAGACTTCCAAGGTTATGTATCTGCCTTTTTGTGTGATTTACAGGAGTCTCCCTAATCAGTCCCAGGATGTCAGCTCTCATTAACTAATTTACTTGACAAGCTCTCTGTTGGAACCGTTGCCTCCCTCCTACATCGAAGTGTCCATCACTAAGTATGTAAGTTGGTGCTCCCACCAATCTCTTAACCCAGCCCTACATTCTTCCTGATATCTGGCCTCAGTCCCTAAATGCCCATTAAAGCCTCTCCTCTGTTGCTGATCGAAATAGACAACCTTCCTCTGCATCAGGGTTTCCCAAACTTTTTAACTCACAGAACCCTTTTTGGGAGCACTTCGAAATCTCTCTTCCCCTCTCTTCCTTTCTCCTCTCCCCCTCTCTCCCTCTCCCTCTCTCTGGAGGGGTGGGTTTAACGAAAACTGGAGAAGTCAATGAGCAGCAACAATCATCAAGGACACGCTGCTGCCATCAGAAAAAAGGCATCGGTGCCACAAGACTCGCACCATCAGGTTCGGGAACAGCTGCTCCCCCTCCACCATCAGACTCCTCAACGACAATCAGGGACTCATTTTTTTTCTTAACTCTCCATATTGCACTGTCAGTTTGTTTACATTTGTTATCTGTTTACAGTTCTTTGTTTACATGTATACGCTGTGCACAGTTTTTTTTTGCACTATCAATGAGCGGTAATTCTGCCTGGCCTGCAGGGAAAAGAATCTCAGGGTTGTATGTGTTGTCATTTATGTACTCTGACAATACATCGGAAACCTAATGCCATCCAGTTGAAGATGAAGTATTGTTCCTCCAATTTGCAGGTGGTTTCAGTCTGGCAATGTATGAGTCAGTACTCCTTGGTTGAATTCCACAAGTGTTTTTTTTTGATCAAAGTAAAAAGGTGTTACTCTGCCATTGAAATAAATGTTCCCGAATGTTTGAAGAGGGATGATTGGTGGTGTTAGAATGGAATTCAATACAAATTAATGACAGCAGGCTTGCAAGGATCAACATCTTGCCAGCACTGGCTGACCACAAGCGAATCCTTGATTGTTTCAATGCTCTTCATGGATTTTAATCTAAATCAGAAATAGACGGCAACAAATTAATTTGTTAGAAAAAGTGAAGCAAGTGGGGAGAGGATAAAAGGAAGGCCCGGAGCTGCCTGCCACAGCAGTCAAGTTCAATCTCGAGTGTTTCCTGATGGCAGGTGGCAGAGATTTATGGCTTTCATATTTTATGTTAGCTATTTACTCCACGGTTTGTCTTATTGGTTACAATGGGGAAAGTTTCATTTTTATAGGAGTTATAAATCTGTCAAGCCAACAAGCATCAATTGTAAAATTCTAGCTGAAAAGCTAGCAATAAATATGTTTCCTCGCTTATTCATGAATTCCATATGGGGAATTGTCAGACAAGGATATTCACCTGACAGCCAACAAAGGAGCGCATTCGTTTTCATACTTGCTAATTTTTAATTTTTAAAAATGTTATAATTTAGACATACAGCATGGTAACGGGCCCTTTCAGCCCAGGAGCCTGAGCCACCCAATTGACCTACAGCCCCCAGTATGTTTCAAACTGTGGGAGGAAACCAGAGCCCCCAGGGAAAACCCATGCAGATATAGGGAGAATGTAGAAACTCCTTATAGACAGCATGGGATTCGAATTCCAGTTCCGATTGCTGGCTCTGTAATAACATCGTGCTAACCGCCATGCTAATGGTACTGCCCTAATGTGACAGAGGCTGATGGAATATTAGCACATCCAATTGACAGAGGCTTCTGGGCAGAGGGTTGCAGCTGGTAAAACCACTGCCCAATGGCTTCAGTAACTCTGGGTCCATCCTGACCTCCGGTACTGTGTGGTTCAGCTCCTTGCTACCATGCACCCCGACCAAGCCTGGATTAACCATTAAGCAAAATAAGCATGTACTTAGGGAAGGGGGCACCACAGAGTTTTTCCCAGTGCCGACTTATCATGGTGCAGCTGAACTAGGGCCCCGCAAAAAGGGGGTCTCTACAATAAATGATACAAACAAGTTATATTTAATATAGTTGAGGGGGGTTGCCTGGAGGAAATCTGAATTTTTAATCTATTATTTCACATTCAGCACTTATTGAGTCTTAATATCTTGTCAGTTAGATAATGGAAGGGCATCAGTTGGCCTTAATCCAGCCCTAATCCCAACTTCAAATTGTGGTCAACCTTGGTCCCCTGATTTCCCCCCATTACTTCCACTACTCTACCGTTGAGCTCTATACTGATTGCCAACCATTGTGCACCACCCACAATCCCCTTGGATACTATTCTGAGTTGGCCAGAACTCTGATCTGGAAGAAAATCCCATCTGTTTGGGGAATTTAATGTTTGTAATTAAATATGGATTTTTTTTGATGAATGGAGTGGTCCTTGTAACACTGATCATGAAAGTGTTTTCAAAGACTGGTGTTAAGGCATATCAGCTCATGGATCCATTCCAATTCGCCTATCATAGCAACAGGTCTACGGCAAAAGCCATCTCACTGGTTCCACACAAAGCCCTGGAACACTTGGACATTAAAGATGCATATATCAGGATGCTCTTTATCGATTACAGTTCAGCATTTAACACCATCATCCTCTCAAAAATGATCAGCAAACTTCAAGACCCGGGTCTTAATACCCCACTGTGTAATTGGATCTTGGATTTTCTCACCTCCAGTCCAAAATCATTGGAAGATCAGAGGTGGAGAGGGTGAGAAAAATAAGTTCTTGGGAGTCACCATCTCGGAGGATCTATACTGGACCCAACACACAAATGGCATCATGAAGAAAGCATGACAGCGCCTCTACTTCCTCAGGAGTTTGCAGAATTTGGTACAACATTGGAACCCCTGGCAAATTTCTACATATATGTGGTGGAAAGTGTGCTGACTGACTGCATCACGGTATGGTATGTGGGCACCAATACTCCCAAGCATATAGCTCTGCAAAAGGAAGTGGACCCCGCCCAGGACATAACAGGCAAAACCTTCTCCACCATTGAGAGCATCTACGGGGAACGGTGCCATCAGAGAGCAGCAGCAATAATCAAGGATCCACACCACTCAGCACACGCTTAGTTCTTGCTGCTACCATCAGGAAAGAGGTATGGGTGCCACAAGATTCACACCACCAGGTTCAGGAACAGTTGCTCCCCCTCCACCATCAGACTCTTCAACAACAAACTCAATCAGGGACTCATTAAAAGAATCTAACTTTTGCACTTATTTGTTTTTTTTCCCCCTCTCTGTATTGCACAGTCAGTTTGTTGACATGTGTGCATTGTGTAAAGATTTTTTTGCATTACCAATAAGTAGTAATTCTGCCTCGCCTGCAGGAAAAATAATCTCAGATTAAATAATGTGATGTCATGTGTGTACTATGATAATAAACCTCAAATCTGAATCTGCAATGACTGGATTGTCATTGAAACTCTCTGTGTTCCCTGCAGTTAGGTACATGACCCCAAACCAATGTGTCATCAAGTTTGCAGACGATGCCACAGTAGTTAGCCTCATGAGAAACACTGAAGAGTTGCACGACAGACAAGGGGTGGGGAAAAAAAATCATGTGATAGTAACAACCTGAGTCTCAAGGAGGACAATGAAGGAGATGAACAAGGATTTCAGAGGACCAGGAAGGACCACCCTCCATTGCACATTAATAACTCGGTAGTAGAGAGCACCAAGTTCCTTGGAGTCCACTTAAGAACTTACCTATCCTGGATATACAACATCTCCTCACTTGTCAGGAAAGTGCAAAAATGTCTGCACTTCTTGAGAAAACTGAAGCGGGCAAGGCTACCGGCCACCATCCTGTCAATTTTCTTCAGGAGTTCTATGGAGAGCGTCCTGGCCGGCTGCATCACAGTGTGGGGCGGTTGCTGTAGAGGACTGAATCAGAGATTAATCCAGAGGACCATAAGAGTGGCAGAGAGGATCACTTAGATTCTGCCCCGTCAACATAATCTACCAGTATCATTGTCTGAATAGGGGTTGCAAAATCGTTGAGGACCTCTTCCACCCGCACACGGTATCTTTCAGCTGCACCCATCTGAATAGAGATTTAATGTGGTAAAAGCTAAAACTTTCTCCTGAGTTGTAAACAGAGGTGACGTGAATAACCAAACAAAACAATTAAAGGACATGGTTCTATCTTGATCTTAAGAATCATTGATAAAAATGTCTTTCTAGCATCTGTCTAAATTTGGGGATTCCCAAAACATACAGATCAGTGAAGCTTCAAAAATTTACATGTCTCACATAGTGGATCAATATCTGCATAAAAATGAGATAATTTAAGTTTGGACATGTGTGTTCTATGTACCACCTTAAATTGTCAGCAATGCCATGAACAAAATGAAGAATAAGCTGAGAATAGAGAACCAAGCTTCATCTGAAAATGTTATGTTCAAATCTCATTCCCAATCATTCTTAATCCCAGCTATTGAGGCCGATCTTAAATCCAATAAATCATTATAAATATATTATATTAATCCATCTTGGAAAAAAAACCACAAGTTTAAAAAATGAATCCAGAATATTAGTATTTGAGATTCAAGAAAAATCAGAAAGCTTGGACTGAACAAAATATCTAACGTAAATATCTAAAAGAAATGTCTGTTAGAAAGATTAAATTTAGCTCATAATTGTTCAAAATAGGCAAAGTTATCTTGAATAAAAAGATAGTTTTTTTTCTGAATAAAAAGATAGTTATGTGGTGGCTCACCACAAGGCAGGCGAACTGGCCACGCTTGTAAGCCACACGGTGGGGCAGCTAGCCAAAATGGCGCCATCAGGGTTTTCCCTTCCTTCCAGCACGGGGCTCAGAAACCCATGATGGGGACCACATGACACCCTGGTGACATCAGCGCCCTCCAGCACGGTTCTCAGCCAGGTCCGGGCTGGGAGTATAAGTGCAGCCCAGCAGCCTGCAATAAACCAGTCTGCTCAATGAGCTCAACCTGTTTGGTTGTGTGTGTTATTGCAGGAGCAGTGTAGCTGCCGCTACAATTGGTGACCCCAACTGGTTCAAACATCTTTGAACCCATCATGAGCGAGCCTGGGATCAGCGCTATAGCCATAAAACTGCCTGAATTATGGGTTCAGGAGCCGGAGACCTGGTTCAGCCACACGGAGGCCCAGTTTCACCTCTGCCAGATTTTGTCTGACCCGACCAAATTCTACCATGTGGTCACCGCCCTGCACCAGGACACCACCAGATGCGTGCTGCACCTTGTTCAGCATCCACCTGCTGAGGACAAAAACGAGACCATCAAACGAGTGCTTACCGGGTCCCTCGGACTATCCAGACACCAGCGTGGCGCTCGGATGCTGCACCTCAATGCCCAGGGGGACAGATCCCCGATGGAACTGATGGACGAGATGCTCGTGCTCATGGGTGAGCACACCAACTGCCCATTCTTTGAGCGCATCTTCCTTGGACATATGCCTGGAGAGCTTCACCGACCTGAGGAAGGTCACCCAGAAGGCCCAAGAGCTATGGCTCGTATGATTCTCGGAAGGCTCAGTGGTCCAGCAGGTCACAGGCATGGGCACGACCACGCCAAGCCCGCCCCTAGCGCTGCGGAAGAGCACCGGCATCTGCTTCAGGCCTCTGTTTCTACCACCAGCACTGGGGACCCAAGGCTCGGGAGTGTCGTCAGCCCTGCTCGTTCCAGGGAAACGGCCAGGCTGGCCGCTGTTAATAGCTGCGGTGGTTGGCCAAGGACACAGGCTTCTCTACCAGCGGGACTCAGTCAGCGGCTGGCAGTTCCTCGTTGACTCGAGCCCAGATCAACATCATCCCGGCCACAGCCATCGAATCCAGGAACTGACCTCATGGACCTCCCCTTCGTGCGGCCAACGCGACGGCAATCCAGATGTAAGGAGACACGACAGTCCACTTCCAGATCGGCCAACGGAATTTCACATGGAGGTTCACCGTCTCGTCCCTCCTGACTGCCATCCTGGGTGCAGACTTCCTCCTCATACATGGGCTTCTGGTGGACATTCGAGGTAGGCGCCTGGTGGACGCCCGTACCTTCCAGGCCATTTGCCTCGACGCCTCCCGCTCGAAGCAACCGCAGATGACCACGATCAGCACGCCCAGAGACAAGTTCCAGTGGATCCTGGACAAGTTCCTGACACTCCTCAAGCCACAGTTCTCCACTGCATCGCCACACCACGGGGTGTTCCACCACATCCCCACCCAGGGCCCACCAGTTCACGCCAAGGCATGCTGGCTCCCGCCTGACAAACTCCAGGTAGCGAAGAAGGAGTTTTCACACTGTTTGGAGCTGGGGATCATTTGGTGGTCCGACACCCCATGGGCCTCGCCGCTCCACCTGGTCCCAAAAGCCTCCGGCAGCTGGTGTCCCTGCAGAGACTATCGACGGCTCAATGAGGCAATAGTTTCTGACCGTTACCCCATCCCTCACATCCAGGACTTCACAGCCAACCTACATGGCGTGAGGGTCTTCTCCAAGGTTGACCTAGTGCGCGGATATCACCAGATCCCGGTGGACCTTGAAAACATACCCAAGATGGCCATCATCACCCTCTTTGGCTTGTTTGAATTTCTGCACATGCCGTTCGGGCTCAAGAACGCTGCTCAGATCTTCCAGCGCCTCATGGACTCTGTGGGCAGGGATTTGGATTTTGTCTTTATTTATTTGGACGATATCTTCGTCGCCAGCAAGGACCGGGCATAACACAAGGCCCACCTACGTGCCCTTTTCTCCCGGCTGGCCAACTTAGGCCTTACCATCAACCCGGCCAAGTGCCAGTTCGGGAAAGAGTCCATGCAGTTCCTGGGCCATACCATCACGCCTGAAGGAGCCACACCCGCTGCTGCGAAGGTCGCTGCTATCAGCGTGTTCCCACGTTTGGACAGCCTCAGGGACTGCAGGAGTTCGTGGGTATGGTCAACTTTTACAACCGCTTCATCCCGGAAGCTGCACGCATCATCAAGCCGCTGTTCGCCCTCATCGCAGCCAAGCATAAGGCACTCACTTGGAACCCAGAAGCCTGCGAAGCCCTCCATGCTCGCCCACCTGCACACCCGCCTGCATATGGCACTCTCTGTCGATGCCTCTGCTGCAGCCGTCGGTGCCATCCTGGAGCAGCAGGACATTGGAGGCTGCTGGCATTCTTCAACCGCCGGCTCCTCCCACCGGAACGCAAGTTACTGGGCATGTACCTGGCGATGCGGCATTTCTGCTATTTTTTGGAGGGGAGGTCTTTTACCATTTTCACCGACCACAAACCCCTCACCCAGGCACTTGCGATGGCAAAGGATCCCTGGTCGGCCCACCAGCAACATCACCTCTCCTTCGTGTCGGAGTTTACCACCGACATTCAGCACAAGGCGGGAAAGGACAATGTGGTTGCTGATACACTTTCACAACCGGCCATCTGCGCGCTGACGCCCGGCCTTGACTTTGACCAGCTTGCCCGAGATCAGGAAGCTAATGAGGAGACGAGGGCTTTCAAGACTGCCATCACCGGCCTGCGGTTCTGAGACCTTCTGACTTCGAGTGGCGAAAGCACCATCATGTGCGATATCTCCTTGGGCACCCTGCGCCCACTGGTTGCCCAGCAGTGATGCAGGCAGGTCTTCTGACACATCCACGACCTTTCATATCTATCCATCAGGTTCACAGTCCGGATGGTGGCAGAATGGTTCATTTGGCATGGGCTGCGGAAGCAGATCGTGGGCTGGGCCAGAATATGCACCCATTGCTAGTCGTTCAAGGTGCACAGGCACGCCAGGGCGCCCGTACAGGAGTTCGAGCATGTCCGGGAAGAGTTCAGCTACATTCACATGGACATCGTCGGGCCCTTACCCATTTCCCGGGGCAACCATTACCTGTTTACAGTGGTGGACTGCACCACTCACTGGCCCGAGGTGATCCCGATGCCAGACGCCTCCACTGACTCCTGCTCCCGAGCACTGTTGCATGGTTGGGTCACCCATTTCAGCATCCTGACTCACCTTACCAGCGATTTAGACACCCAGTTCACATCTGCGCTCTGGGCACAATTCACCAACAGGTTGGGGATCCAGCTACACCACACCAGGGCCTACCACCTGCAGGCCAATGGACTGGTCGAACGTCTGCACCGCCACATTGTCGGCACTCATGGCCCACTTCACTGGTCCCGACTAGGCGAATGAACTCCCTTGGGTTCTCCTGGGCATCCTCTCCACTCCCAAGGAAGATCTGCAGATGTCATCAGCTGAGCTGGTCTACGGTGCGCCGCTGGCACTACCTGGTGAGTTCGTCAATGCACCTCACAATCCCCAGCAGTTGCTGCACGAACTACTTCCTCACCTCAGGACTTGGACTCCTTCGAACCCCCACCGCCACCCAGGCATGGCACCCTCCTGTCTCACGATCCTGGCGAACTGCTTTCCACGGAGTACGTTTTCGTTTGGCAGAGCCCAACCGCGGCACCTCTGCAGCAACCGTATGAGGGGCCATACAGGGTTGTGCAGCATTCCAGCTCGGCATTCACGCTGGACATGGGCGGCAGGCATGAGATGATTACCATGGACAGGCTGAAGCCAGCGCACCTCGATCCCACCGAGCCCGTGGTCGTTCCCCAGCCCAAGAAGCGAGTCCGCCCAGCAAAAAAGGACATTGGCGCCAGGTCTGGGGGGGGGTGGGCTGTGTGGTGGCTCACCACAAGGCAGGCGAACTGGCCCCGCTTGTAAGCCACATGGTGGGGCAGCCGGCCAAAATGGCACCGTCAGGGGTTTCCCTTCCTTCCAGCAAGGGGCTCAGAAACCCGCGCTGGGGGACCACGTGACGCCCGGGTGACGTCAGCATCCTCCAGCACAGTTCTCAGCCAGGTCCGGGCTGGAAGTATAAGTGCAGCCCAGCAGCCTGCAATAAACCAGTCTGCTCATTGAGTTCAACCCGTCTGGTTGCGTGTGTTATTGCAGGAGCAGTGTAGCCGCCGCTATGGTTATAACTTTGGATACCTAATCTATACCTTCCTTGAAACCTACGCCCAGAGATGGCTGAAAAAGATGATTATCTATAATGGGACCAGCCAGAGAAAAACTATTAAACCCAAAGAATTTACTAAATTGAGCCCATATTATCAATCTATTTCTCAACCATGCCGATAGCCAGACGAGCAATTTTACTGAAATGGAAGGATGATTCTTCACCTACCCACACACAGTGGTTACTTGATGTAATGTCCTATTTAAGCTTGGAGAAAAGTAGATGCAAATTTAAAGATAGAAAGTTTAAGTTTATAAAGATGTGGGGCCCATTCTTGGAACACTATCATCAATGGAAGAATGAAGAATTGTGAATGTTCGAGAGATGCTCTGTCCGATATCTGGAGGTCTCTATCTGATCCACAATTTCTCTTTTCTTTTACAAAGGTTTCCTTGAATAGAGGGAGGGGTTTGATTAGAATGAGTTTTTAGGTTTTTTTGTTTGTTTTCTTTTTTTATTAGTTTTTTATTTGGATTAATTTGGAAAATATGGGTTTAACATTGTTATCATAGATTAACAATAACTTGTTTCATATGTGGATAAAGGAACTGTCTAATGTAGTTCTATCCTTTTTTGTACTTGTATGTTAAATGAAATGACTTGTTATGTGTTTTCCTTAAAATATGTTAAACTCAATAAAAATATTTTTAAAAGAAAGGAAAATAGACTTCGGAGTATCAGAGCCAGAACCACCAGACTGAAAAACAGCTCTTCCCATGGGCAGTGAGAATGCTGAACAACTGAATAAACTGCTCATATAAACCCTCTGAGACTCTACTAATTATTAAACAATATTTATTTTTTTGTTTTGATATATTTACATATGCACTGCATCGGTATCATTTGTATGTGTGTATTGTCAGGTTGTGTGTCTGCATGTTTTTGCACTGAGGACCAATTTCATCAGGTTGAACTTATTCAATTGGATGATAATAATAAATCTGAACACTGACATCGGTAAGAGTCAGTTAAGTTTATTTATCTCATTATATCTGTTACAGTGAAGGGTTCTTCTGCTAGCAGTCTAATAGGTCAACTCTACACACAGCTGTACAATGTAGAAGAGCAAGGGCATAGTGACAGAATATAGTTACAGAGATGAAAAATAGATCAGTTTGTACAAAGCAAGGGCAGCATGAGAACACTGTTGGGGGGATTCATTCAGGAGCCTGATGGTTGTGGGGAAGAACGTGTCTTTAAGCCTATTAGCATATGATTTCACTCTTAAACCTTCTCACCAATGTGAGAAAGGGAGTGTATCCAGGGTGTGATGCGTCCTTCAGTGTGTTGGCTGTGGGAGATGGAGATGGATAACAGCATTGCCATTGATTGTCACAATCTGTGAACGATTAAATGCAACAAACTGACTTCCTATATGGAAAATTGGGGAGCGCTCAGGGACAGAAGAGCTTTTACATGAATTTAACACTGGAAGGTCTCTAATGCAGACTATAAACACTGTTGCCTGGGTTACTTGGCACAATGCTGGTTCAAAAATACTTTTTCAGGCACGTTATACTCTTTAGTCTTCAGTCTTTTACCTTATCATCAGTCTGACAAAACAATGCACAAAATCTGTAATTTCTGACTCATTGAAATGCTGACTTCCATTCAGCTGCAGATAATCTTTCAAATATTCACTTGTGTGATTAACTGTGATTGGCCGAACACATTTCTGCTGGAAATTGTAAGAGGAAAGTGGTCTTCAAGAAAATGTCTTTGGCAATCTTATTGTTTGGTTACAAACATAAGGTGTTGACATAAACATGTGCTGCCAATTCAGTGACTTGAGATTTGCCTTTGAAACTACTGCTCTCCCTCAATAACATCACTCTTCATCTCAATAGCCATGAAGAACAGAGCTAGCTGGCAGTGTAAAGTGGACGTGGGCAAGCTCTGGTTCAAGGTGTAATTATATACTGTGGCCAGCACAGAAATATGGCCCGGTTGTCGGCAGAATCACAGGCAGCAGTGAGGAAGCATACAGGAGCGAGATAGATCAATTAGTTGAGTGGTTCCATAACAATAACTTTGCACTCAGTGTTAGCAAAATTAAGGAAATGATTGTGGACTTCAGGAAGGGGAAACCAGGTGAACTCAAATCAGACATCACCAAAGACTTGCAAATTTCTACAGACGTACCATGGAGAGCATTCTGACTTGCGTCAGAATCAGAATTTATTGTCATGAACAAGTCATGAAATCGGTGTTTTGCGGCAGGATCATAGAGCAAATGTTCATATTATAACCATACTTTGACATTACTATAAAAAAAGTAAAATTAATAGGGCATGAAAAGTAAGGCAATGCCTGTGGTTCATTGATTATTCAGGAATCTGATGGCAGCAGGGGTGTGGAGGTGCCAATGCTCAGGACAGGAAAAAGGGATTTGTGAACTTTAGTCTTCACTTCATGAAGGACATCTACTCGAGGGAGGATCTCAAGAAAGCAGTCTCTCGCACCGAGGACCCCACCAGATAGGCCATGCCCTCTTCACGCTGCTACCATCAGGAAGGAGGTACAGGAACCTGAAGACGAACACCCAATGGTACAAAAACAGATTCTTCCCCTCCACCGTCAGATTTCTGAATGGACACTGCCTCACTATTTTCTCTTGCACAAATTTATTTTTTGTAAATGATGTATTAATGAAATGTAATCCATAGCAAATTTTACACATGTAATGCACAATAATGTTGCCACAAAAAAAATTGTGACACATGTTCATGACATGAGCCAGTGGGGCTTTGCCAATGAGGTGCTGGACATTATCTTCCTGAAGACCAGCCTCACTTAACACATAAACCTCTGTCCTGTACTCCTTGCTGGGGTATATCTGGCCTCTTGTGCATCTGAGTTGCCTCAACCACAACATGCTCCACATTCTCACCATTCTCTGGATTTAATAGAAATCTTTAAACCCTCATTGGACTTGTTTAGCACCAGCCTGCAGTCATATATGCTTTGCTCTCTCCTTGCAATTGGAAGTAACTTCTCCATTTTGTATATAACATATCTTCAACTCTTTCTCAATTTTAAAGAATTTTTATGGAGCACAGAACCCATATTAAAATGTGAAAGTTTCCTTTCCTCCAACTCTCCATCCCCTTCCCTCTTCATTCACAGACCCTTCCCCCCCTTCCCCCTGTTTGCTGGTGGGCCCTCCCTCCCTTATCCACCTGTTACCTCCTGCCTGTACAACCATGCTCCTCCCCTGTCTCTCCAGCCACCCCCCCCCCCCAATTTTATTCTGGTGCCTGCCTACTTTCTGCTCATACCTTGATGAAGGGCTCAAGCCTGAAACTTTGGTTCTGTATCTTTATCTTTGCTATATAAAGTACACTATTTAACCAATTGAGTTTCTCAAACATTTTTTTAACAGAACCCAGATTGCTCATTTTTTCCTCATTTACAACAGTAAATATGTATCTTTTAATGTTTATGACCAGAAAAACTTTCAATGCTTTTTTCTCCCTGATTAAAAATCTAAACAATTTCATCCCAGATACATTATTCACATGCTACTAGATGTTCATGAAGGTTCGCACTGTGGATTCGCTGGGATTTAAAAAGCTCTATCTATCCAATCGGGATCCCATTGGCAACCAAAGTGGAAATTATTGGATATCCTCTCTGTCAATCAAGCTTGTTATTCACACTATGTCCGCAAGTATCCAATTTTTTAATGCGCATAATTTATATATAGCTTATTGAATCTTTTTCTTTTTCTGGAGAAATTACCCTGCTTCCAAAAAAAACTTCACTGTAGTTTAGAGATACAAGACTTCAGACGCAGAAATCTGGAGCAAAAAAAATCAAGTTGCCAAAGGAAGAGTGGTTCAAGCAGCATCTGTGGAGGCAAAGGGATAGTAGATTTTTCTGGTCAAGTCCTGCATCAGGACCACCATCAGTTGCTGTAGTTTGTTTCCTGTTTTATAAGCAGAGACTGTTTACCATATCTATTGACACTGGTGTGAGACACAGGCTCTTCCAACATCCACATGATTGGCTGAAACCATGTTGCAATGAACAACGATTTAGTGAAACCACAGGAGGTGATTCTTGAGCGTCAGACTTAAGTGCACAGAACTTAGACTTGTTTAAACTCGGAAAGCAGGAAGTTACAGATGGCCTGCTAACACTCTGGCGGTACTTCCAATTAAATCAGGATGTGTGTGTGTGTTAAAAAAACTAATGAAGGAAAAAAAACAACTTTCACCCACTAAGGGGAAAATCAAGAATACTGTACTTACATGAACAATGGTGCACATTAGCAAAGAATAAAAGCGATGTTGAGGAGCATGTTTTTTCGATCTGTGATTTGCTTTGATCCAAAATTCATACCCTGAAAAGCAAGAAGTGGATTTAATCGTAACTTTCAGAATAGGGAAATGGGCATGAAATAAAGAGGCCAAGTTGGTAAGGCCATAGAACGTTATAGCACAGAAACAGGCCCCTTCAACCCTTCTAGTCTGTGCTGAACCATTTTTTTTGCCTAGTCCTACTGATCTGCACCCAATCCATATCCTCCACACATCTCCCATCCATGCACCTGATCAAATTCTTCTTAAAATTGAGCCCGCATTCACCACTTCAGCTAGCAGATCATTCCACACCCCCACCGGTCTCTACCCTCAGAAGAAAAACCCCATTTACATTTACTCTGTCTATCCCCCTCATAATTTTAAATACCTCTATCAAATTTCTCCTTGTTCTTCTATGCTCCAGGGAATAAATTCCTAATCTGTTTAACCTTTCCTTGTGTCATCACATACAATGCTGAAATTATTTTTCCTGTGGGCCAGACAGAATTACCACTTATTGTTAGTTTCTTATAATTTTTCCAAAGATTTGCCGGGTCTGATCATCAGCGAATAGACTGATTTTGTGTTCTTCTTGCCTGACTTTGAAGTCCTTTATATCCAGATCCCTTCTTATTATCTCCATCAGCGGTTCAATCACTAAAATAAAAAGCGTTTGGGATGGGGCTCATCCCTGTCTATTTGATCTGCTCAAGGGTAACACCGCTGACATCTGATTATTTGTTATTATTTTAGCTTGTGGTTTATAGTATAGAGCTTTTATCCAATTGATAAATGTTCTGCCTATAACAAATTTTTCCAGTCTTTTAAATAAAAAGGCCCATTCCAAATGGTCAAATGCTTTTTCCGCATCTAGGGAGACTGTAATGGTTGGATTTTGTTCAGATTTTGCCATGTGTATTATATTAAATAATCTTCCTGGACTATTTGAGGAATGCCTTTCTTTAACAAGTCCTGCTTGATCCATATGTATCATTTTTAGCAAATATTGTCCTAACCTATTAGCCAATGCTTTCTCTAGTATCTTATAATCACCATTTAACAGGGATCATGGTCAACATGATTAAGTTTTTAGTGGGTTGCTATTCTTTTTTTGTTAACACTGCAATAATCACAGTTGAGAATGATTCTGGGAGCCTGGTCAAAGCCCTTGTGGTCCATACAAGAGGAGAGAACTGGCTGAATAATGTTTCACTTTAAATAAGAGAAACAAAAAGCAACTCTGTGGTGTTCTGAAAGAAAGAGGTTATCATCTGGAAAACCCTGATGGGGCAAGTTTCTTCGGCAACACACTGAAGTGGCTGATCAGAAGGAATCACTTGTGGGTGTCCAATGAGCAACAACTCTCTCTCTGAAAACTGCAAGAACCTTCCTGAGTGGTAACCATTTACCTTTCAAGCACCAAAGCCTGGTGAAATTCATAAATGCTAAATTCTGTGCATAGTATAAGAATTGCCTGAGACCGGTGAACTTGGAGGAATGAGAAGTGAGATTGGACTGAATCAAAAAACTTTTTTTGAATTTGTATACAGATTACATATACGTGTGCTTAGTATTAGAAGGGGGTTAAGTTAAGTTAATAGTAATAAGTTAAAGTTTGATCCTGTTTTCATGTTTAAAGATAATTAAAAGTAACTTTTGTTTAGGTAACCATTTCTCTTGCTGAATTTTTATTGCTACTGGGTTTTGGGGTCCTCTGGGCTCATAACACTAGTTTTATCTATAAAATTCTGGTTTTGAGCTTTCTAACCATCTTTTTAATACTTTTTATGGAGAGTTCTTTCAAAGTATGTCTGCTCAACTCCTTAGCAGAGCCACACCCCCATGTCATCCTGTCCTTGACCAAAAGCAAATTCGAGGGAATTAATGGATAGACGACCTGGAGATTCAACAGAGCTGTAAGGTAACTGTGTTACAATATAGCAGTGTAGGGCTCCTCATTTAAGAAAGGGTATGCTGATGTTAGGGAGGGTTCAAAAGAGGTTCATTAGGATGATTCCAGGAATGAAAGGGTTATCATTTGAGGAGTGTTTGACAGCTCTTGGCCTGTATTCTTTGCAATTTAGGAGAATGAAAGGGGATCTCATTGAAACTTTTTGAATCTTGAAAGGCATGGATAGAGTAGATGTTGAAAGGTTGATTCCCATGGTGGGAAGGTCCAGCACACAACTTCAGGACTAAAAGGCATGCACTTAGAACAGAGATGCTAGGAATTTCTTCAGCCAGAGGGTGATAAATCTGTGGAATTTGTTGCCACAGGTATTGGGTGTATTTAAGGCAGAGATTGATAGGTTCTTGATTAGTCAGGGCATCAAAGGTTATGGGGAGAAGTTGCGGGCGGTGGGAGTGAGTGGGAAAATGGATTAGTTCATGATTGAATGGTGGGGCAGTCACGATGGGCTGAATAGCCTATTTCTGCTCCTATGTCTTATGGTCTTACGGCCTATATCCCAGTACTTGTGCGTGGAATAGAACTGACTGATGCACACACACACACACACACACACACACACACACACACACACACACACACACACACACACACACACACACACACACACACACACACACACACACACACACACACACACACACACACACACAAAAACCACTCCCCTCCCCCCCTGCTTTACACGATTAATTCACCCCAATTTTTACTCACATAATACAAATTTGTGTTAAGCGATTAATAGAATCAATGGGAATAATTATAATGAATCCTCATCCTTTGCACAGATTTTTATTTTTTTTCTCTCATTTTACAATTTCCTAAAGCTAGCGATTGCTTTTTCTAAATGTCTGTGGAATTCCATGCTTCTTTCCATGTTAGGATCAACATTTAGATAAAAATCCTTGGCGGCTTCAACAAGTTCTGGGAATTTTGCAGCAGCAATTTTATCAGCTCTGGCAACTTCCCCTGGTATCCTTCCACTGTGTCATCCTGCTCAATGTTTAAAGCCGTCAAACCAACCAAAACTTGCAGCAAATGTTTCTATATCCCCTTGAAATATATTTTCTTTAAGCATCAAAAAGATGTTTGAATATTTTTTTGTACAAAGTGGTATTCGTTTTTTAATCCAAAGATGAAGTAGCCATTCCATTTCCATCATGAATGGACTTCTGTTTCAAGTCATTTGCACTTAGAGAAACTGATGCAACTTTATCTTGTTCTTTATATTCATGCTTCTTACTTAAAATTGTGTTCACTCAGATCGTGTCCAATTTTCACACTGCTGCACTGTCTTTATGTCATTTAATAACTTCCAGTTTTCCTTCGGCTTTTCTTTTCCTTTTAATATCACAGTCAGATTCTTTTCCACATTTTCTTTTATCCATAATTAATGCGGGGGAAAAAACCGAGTCTGACTTTCATTTGCACCTATTTTATTTAGGGCCATTCACACGATCTACTTGTAACTCGAGTTTTCCACAAATTTCCAGAAATATCTCGCAGTAACTGAATAATTACACACATAAAACAGGAAATGGTCACACTTTTCCAAATCGTGGTAACAATTACCGCGTGGTTCGAAGTAGCTTATAGCGGGGGAGAGGGGGTGTGTGTGTGTGTGTGTGTCTGTCTGTCTGTCTTTCTGTCTGTGTATTGTGACGGCTTACCCACACAACAGGTGAACTGGCTCACGGAATCGCTGGCAAGTCCACAGCAGATCTGACTATGAGAGCTCAGGGTGCGGAGCAAGCCCATAGCCTGGCGGCTGATGTCATAAAGGTCCCAGGAATCACAAGCATCATCAGGTTCTGAGAGTTCTATTAAAGTCAGTTGATTCAACTCACTTTTGACTCATTGTGGTTCTTTCGCTTGCTGTGTTCCTAGTGCGACTACATTGGTGACCCCCGACATCCAAATGGCATTTAAACTTAATGATGACGCAAATGCAGTTTCACTGTAACTTCTGACTTTGGACCCGCAGTCGCAAGTCTGGATTGAACAGGCTGAAGCCCAATTCCAGGTCAAGCAAATCATTTCTGATGCCACGAAGTACTACTAGGTCGGTTCACTTGACCAGCAAGCAGCAGGCCGAATCATTAACTTCCTACTCCAGCCACCGGTTGTGGACAAGTATGAAACAATCTAGGCATTCCTGATTCATATTTTTGTCGTCTCCTGCCATGAGTGCTCCACATATGCGGCCTAGACAACTGTGTGCCATCAGCCTTAATAAACGAAATGCTAGCACTAGCAGACAAGCCATAAGCTATGTTTACTGTTCGAACAAGTCTTTCTCAAGCAGATGCCAGAAGATATCTGCCTCCTGTAAGGTAAAACATCATGAGATGGGAATGTGTAAGGAGTTACCCTGCCCTGTACAGGGCTGTAACAAGATGTAAATGCATCCTTGTACTTACAAGATAAGAGAGACATTGATGGATTGAGAGGCAGGAAGCTAGCAGGGAAAGGATAGCAACAGTTTTAGTCATTGGACAAGTAATGATATGATGATGTTCTAAGCATGTATCCAAGGGTATAAAAAATCACCATTTTGCTGATAACGGCAGAATGCATTCTCCGACTAACTTTGTTAGTCGCAAGTGTTACAATCCGGTAATAAAGAACAAAGAACCCTGATTTCGACTCAGTCTGGTGTTTGTCTCACTCATTCATGAACAAAGCAGACCTAACACTCCTCATCGCTGATGACAATTTCAGTGACCCACGCCAAGTAGCAGCCCATGAATATATTCTGTGGCACATCAAGCAGCATGGCAGGGCCTCCATCAATCAATTTACTGTGTCACACCCAAAGGCCCATGCCTTCACCATGCCACCAATAAAGCTGGTGATGCCCACAGAAAGGAGAAATCCCAATTTGGAATGTTGGTGCTTTTACCACCAAAAGTGGGGTTCAAAAGCTCACTGTTGACACCCACCCTGTTCTTTTTTGGGGAACACCGGGGCCGGCTATCGCTAATGGCTACGGTGGCTGGCCACTGTGATAGTCTCCTTTACTTATGGGACTGACACTCCAGGCGATAGTTCCTCATAGACACGGGTGGATGTTAGCGTCTTGCCTCTCTCTCGAGCCATGACACCCATGCTGGGAAGTCAGAACTGGTGTTCATCGCTGCCAACAACAACAGTATTCACACATATGACATGCGAACCATCCCACTACAGTTCGGTTCCAGCTGTTTCACCTGGTCGTTTATGCAGTGTTGCAGCCTTTATTGGGTGAAGATTTCCTCTGGCCACACTGCCTCCTAGTGGACCTCAAAGGACAGTGCCCAGTAAATGCCAAGACCTTCCAGACCTTCTTGCTTAGCAAAGCCAAGTTACCAGTCCTCCACCTGTACTCTATGACTTTGCCAGAGTACTAATGGAGTTCCTGACCATTATTACACCGCAGTTCTCCACAGATGCCCCTACAGCACCATATTCAAAGACCACCGCTACATGCCTGGGCACACAGGCTCTCGCTCGACAAACTCCACTTCGCTGAGGAGTTCATGAAAATGGAGGAGATGGGGATCGTCCAGCGCTCAGACAACCCATGGGCCTCTCTGCTTGAAGTGCCAGTTAATGAAGAAGACGAAGGTTGTGTAGTTAACCAGGAATCATGGCTTTTATTAGCAGAAACTAATGGTACAATAATGAATGGTAATGGGTGCATACACAGTTATACCCAAGGGGAGTGTCTTTAGTGGTAGAGATAATACACGTCCAATGTCAGTAAAGCAGACTAAGCACAGCGAGAGGCTGACAGCACGACACAGATTCACCACACTGCTGCACATGGTGCCCAAGTTGACTGGAGGACGGAGGCCATGCAGAGAATACAGAAGACTCAGCGATGCCACCATGGCCGACCACTACCCAGTGCCTCACATTCAGGACTTTACGGCCAATTTGCATGGGACACACATCTTCTCCAAGGTCACCTGGTCCACAGGTATCACCAAATTCACGTCCACCCCAGCAATATCCCCAAGATGGCCCTCATCACCCCATTCGGCCTATTCAAGTTCCTGCAGATCCCTTTTGGACTTAAAAAAACATGGCACAAACGTTCCAGCGACTCATGAAGTCAGTGGGGTGCAGCTTAGATTTTGCCTTCATCTATTTAAGATGCCTTTATGATCACCAGCGGCTTGCACCAAGAGCATTTGACGCATCTGTGCCAAGTCTGCCGCTGCCTGAGTGAATATGGCCTGCCCATCAACCCTCCCCCTCCCAGTTTGGGCAGTTGGCCATTGATCTCCTTGGGCACCACATCGACTGTCATGGAGTGGATCCCTTGCCGGTGAAAGTTGAGGCCATTCACCAGTTTTCCAGGCTCAGTAAAGACAAGGGCCTACAGGAGTTCATGGGCATGATCGAGTTTTACCACAAATTCATACCTTCAGTGTCCGAATCATGTGACCCCCCTGTTCGGTCTACTGTCCGGCAAGGCCAAGGAAATCACCCGGGACACGGAGTTAGCAGCGGCTTTTGAACAGGCTAAGGACGTCTTAGCAAATGCCACCCTCCTGTTACACCCGCAGGTGGATGTCCCCACAGTTCTCATTGATACAACTCAGCAATTGGCAGCATGCTGGAACAACTATTTGAGGATAAGTGAAAACCACTTGCGTTCTTCAGCTGGCACCTGTGACCCTCCCCACCGAGCTGAAATAGAGTGCTTTCAACAGGGCACTTTTGGTATTTCTTGGAGGTGCTGGAGTTCATGGGCTTCACGGACCACAAACCCCTCACCTTCACATTCGCCAAAGTGTCAGATCCATGGTCGGCATGGCAGCAACGTCACCTGTCGTACATCTTGGAGTATATCACCACCATCAAACACATCTCCAGGAGAAACAAGGTCGTAGCTGATGCACTGACTCGCACCTCCATCCACTCAGTGCATTCCCTGTCCCCATGGCTGGACTATGCGGTGCTCGCCGAGGCACAGCATCTGGATGAAGAAATATTGGCCTACCTCACCGCAGTCTTGGGCCTGCAACTTGAGGACATCCCCATCGGCCCATTAGGCAGCAAGCTCCTTTGTGACGTTTCCACCAGCCAATTCTGGCCCATAGTTCCAGCCATTTAGAAGCATTGCATTTTTGATGCACTACATGGTTTAACCCACCCCTCTATTTGGGCAAGACTGCTGGTGGATAGACAATAGACAATAGTCAATAGGTGCTGGAGTAGGGCCCGTTGAGCCAGCACCGCCATTTATCAGATCATGGCTGATATTTCTCTTTCTTGGCATGGCCTACGAAAGCAGGTCGGGCACTGGGCCAGGACATGCATACACCACTAGATGTCCAAAGTCCAAAGGCACGTGAAGGCCGACTCACAGGAAGTTTGAGCATGTCCATGTGGACATCATCAGTCTGCTGCCGATCTCCCGGGGAGCAAGGTACCTATTCACCATGGTCGACAAGTTCACCAGTTGACCAGAAGCTATACTGCTCACCGACACATCCATAGGGTCCTACCCTAGAGCCCTCATTGCAAGCTGGGTTGGGCATTTCAGCCTGCTTGGAAACATCACCTCAAACAGGGGGTTCCAGTTCATGTCCAACCTATGGTTGGTGCTGACACAGCTACATGGGACCCAGCTGAACCACCTCATAGCCTACCAGCCGCAATCCAACAGCCTGATAGAGTGTTTCCACCTGCACCTGAAGTCGGCCCTGATGGCATGTCTCCAAGGCCCTGATTGGGTGGACAAGCTCCCATGGGTGCTTCTTGGCATCTGCATGTCTTCCAAAGAAGAGTTAGCCAAGTCTTCGACAGAGTTGGTATACAGTGCCCCTCAGACAGTTCCAGGCAAGTTCGTGCCAGTGGCTCGTGGCACAGAGGAGACACCCACGGAATTACTCATGAGACTCCAAGAGAAGGTAGGAACAAAGGCTCCTGGCCAACCTCATGCAATAGCCCAACACCTTCCTTTGTCCCCAAGGACCTTCGGGATTGCGACCGTCTTCGTCTGCAGGGACAGTGGCCATACGATGTCCCATACAAGGTGGTGCATCAGAATGGAACTATGTTCATCCTCGACGTGAGTAGCCATGAGGAGACCTTCACCATTGACTTCCTCTAGCTGGTACACCTAGACCTGGAACACCCTGTGACTGTGCCACCCCCACGCTGACGAGGTTAGCCATCCAAATGGAATAAAGAGGTGTTGGCCATGCATTCTACACCTCCTAACACCAGTTCTGGGGTGGGGGGTGGGGTCATGTGATGGCTTGCCAACACAACAGGCGAACTGGCTCACAGAGTTGGCAAGTCTGCGGCAAATCTGACTGAGAGAGCTCTGGGTGAGGGGCAAGCCCACAGCCTGGTAGCCTGGTGGTGCTGGCTCTGATCCTCCTGTATCTCTATCCTGACAGGAGCAGCTGAAAGATGCTGTGTGCCGGGTGGAAGGGGTCCTCAGTGATTTTGCTAGCCCTCTTTAGGCAGTGTTCCCAGTCGATCCCATCATGGTGGAGGGGAGAGGGGTGGGAGTAAAACATAGATCCGATGCTGCTTGACCTGCTGGGTTCTTACAGCTGATTGTTTTGTGGAATCATCACATGTTTAATATTTGGCAAAGATGCCTGAAAAGATTAGCTCACAGCAGCTCAGGCTCCTTACTTGTACAGCATGGATGTCATGTCTTTTGTGGGGTGCTAATAAAAGCATTAACTTATCTATTTTGGACAGGTTATTGCCTCTGGTAGGATAGAGGAATAATGTACAAATATATTTTTCTCCTGGTATTGCCAAAAGTAATTGCTGTTATTTGAAAGACAGCGGAAGACCACTAGAATGCATCCGCATTTGAAGAAGATGACCAATTTGCTTTTAATTATTTTTAGAACTGACAGGAACATATGAGTGTGTGCTGCTGCAGGGATAAAGATGGGGACTGCACATACTTGATTGATGTTTGGTGAAACGAACTCGCACACGTAGACACAAAATGACCAAAGAGCACATGTCGGAAAACCCCCACAAACTGAGGTGTAGTGTGTGACAGCTGGAGTAGATAATAAGTTGTAGATTTCTCTGTCATATTTTTGGACTACACTCCTTCGTGCCTTCAGCTGCTTTTGCACAATGCAGCCTCTTAGCCATCTGTCAAGACTGCTCCACATCTCACCTACAAAGAGTTCCCTGGGTTATTAGACAAGTCAGGGACCTCAGGCTTCTTGGTAATTTGGTAAATAAATCTGTAGACTCTTAAAACTATGCCCGTGACCAGCCTTTAATTACGTCTTTCTGACATAGCTGGCAGCTAAAAGCAGACTCACCTGTTCAGAAACAATTGGACCTCTGATGTCTTTTTTCTTTCTGAAGAAATTCAGGGCTTTTGCAGCATTGTTCAATTTCAGGAGCTCTGCAATTTGTATATTCACCTGTCCCCTGATATTTAATGCCCAGGGTTTTGACTCTGGACACAGAAGTCAGGAGTGAAGGCCAATGCACAACACTGAGAATTGATCCTTTGCTGTGAAACTTTTAATAACTTCACAGTGACTGACAAAGCAAAGATTTATGTTACCAACCCAACGTCTTTAGATCTTATCTATATATTGGAAAAATGAACAGCAGCCAAGGGACAGCTTGATTACCAGCTGGAATTCCTATGGAATCTCTGGAATTGGGGATACTCTGAAGAATAAATATCTCCATCCACTTGTCCTGGACAAAATTTAACATGACCTTCAATAAGGTGCACCAATTCATTTACTTTCAAGGCTCAGGAGGTTCAACATCTTTTCCACTCCATGTCCATTCACGCAGGTGCGCCATCAAAAATGTCTGGGCTGAATGCATCACAGCATGGTATGGGAATCAGTCTGGCCAAAAGCAGGAGAAGCTGCCGAGGTGCTGAATGTAGCTCAGAGCATCACGCAATCTCCATCTACACTTCCTGCTGCCTCAGAAAGGCAGTTAACATTCTTAAGGACCCATTCCATTCTGGACATGCTCTGTTTTTCATCCTCCCATGGGGAGAAGTTTCAAGAGTGTGGTCATGCACCAAAAGGGTCAAAGACGGGCCCCTTTAAATCTTCCCTTCTTACCTTAAAGCTATAATCTCTATGGCGTGTATTCCTAGGGTTGAAGTACAAGAATTTATATTTCATTGGAACTTGAATTTGTTACAGCAATATGATACGCTGATATTGAAACATTTATTAAAGATTTGGCTAATAAAAAACAGGGTCGAAAGATAAATTATCTATTTTAACTCCATTGTATAATAATCAGTTTATTCCTTTTTCAATGTTTAACAATCATTTAAAGACTTGGGATTCTAAAGGTATAAAGAAAATACAAGATTGTTTTGTAGAGGGGCAATTTCTTTCTTTTAATCAATTGAGAGAAAAATTTGATATACCTGTTAATTCTTTGTTTGCATATTATCAATTTCCTCCTTTGGCTTGGCTTCGCGGACGAAGATTTATGGAGGGGGTAAAAAGTCCACGTCAGCTGCAGGCTCGTTTGTGGCTGACCAGTCCGATGCGGGACAGGCAGACACGATTGCAGCGGTTGCAAGGGAAAATTGGTTGGTTGGGGTTGGGTGTTGGGTTTTTCCTCCTTTGCCTTTTGTCAGTGAGGTGGGCTCTGCGGTCTTCTTCAAAGGAGGCTGCTGCCCGCCAAACTGTGAGGCGCCAAGATGCACGGTTTGAGGCGTTATCAGCCCACTGGCGGTGGTCAATGTGGCAGGCACCAAGAGATTTCTTTAGGCAGTCCTTGTACCTTTTCTTTGGTGCACCTCTGTCACGGTGGCCAGTGGAGAGCTCGCCATATAATACGATCTTGGGAAGGCGATGGTCCTCCATTCTGGAGACGTGACCCATCCAGCGCAGCTGGATCTTCAGCAGCGTGGACTCGATGCTGTCGACCTCTGCCATCTCGAGTACCTCGACGTTAGGGGTGTGAGCGCTCCAATGGATGTTGAGGATGGAGCGGAGACAACGCTGGTGGAAGCGTTCTAGGAGCCGTAGGTAGTGCCGGTAGAGGACCCATGATTCGGAGCCGAACAGGAGTGTGGGTATGACAACGGCTCTGTATACGCTTATCTTTGTGAGGTTTTTCAGTTGGTTGTTTTTCCAGACTCTTTTGTGTAGTCTTCCAAAGGCGCTATTTGCCTTGGCGAGTCTGTTGTCTATCTCATTGTCGATCCTTGCATCTGATGAAATGGTGCAGCCGAGATAGGTAAACTGGTTGACCGTTTTGAGTTTTGTGTGCCCGATGGAGATGTGGGGGGGCTGGTAGTCATGGTGGGGAGCTGGCTGATGGAGGACCTCAGTTTTCTTCAGGCTGACTTCCAGGCCAAACATTTTGGCAGTTTCCGCAAAGCAGGACGTCAAGCGCTGAAGAGCTGGCTCTGAATGGGCAACTAAAGCGGCATCATCTGCAAAGAGTAGTTCACGGACAATTTAGAGCTTTGATAAAAGATAATTATGGTAAAGAGATGATTTTACCTATTTTGTTTAGATTTGAATCTTTGACTTCCTCTATACCGAAAAAGGGTTATATTTCAGTTATGTATAATTTGTTACAAGATAGTATGGATAAACCAGATTGGGAGAAATCTAAACTTAAATGGGAGAGTGATTTAGTGTTTATTTTTCCTTTTTTTAAAAAAAATTTATTTATAGTATCTCCATACATTCATTTCAAATTGACTTAGTATAATATTACATAATAGATACTAAATAATTTTCTAATTTTCACCCCCCCCCCACCTACCCTAACCCCTTAGGAAACCACCTTGTGGTGGTTAATTCCCAAAAACCCAAATGGGTGTGGTATAAACCACAAGTGGCATATGACTTTCAGGAGCAGAAGTACCACTCCCTCCCCCCCCCCCCCCCCAGGCAGACAAAATGCACGTATAAACCGAAAAATCATCATTTCTTATATCCATAAAACCCCGGTCCATCAATTTAACCAATCTTATTCATAAACTCTTTTTTTAGAAAATCCAAACTTGATATTAAATTTTGCACCCTTTCCACCCTCCCAACACTGTTAAACATTGTTTACAATCAATAAAAGTTTTTTTTAAATTTTTTTTTTCAAGTCTTCCTGAATTTCATCCACTGAATTAAAACACCTCTGAACATCCCAGTTCAACACCGAATCTTCCATTCTTCTCAGTCTCAAGTTGAATTTGTAACTTACTTTCAAAAAAAGTTTTTTTCAAATCTTTTAAAATTTTCTTGAACATAATTCCTTCGGTCTTGATCTTCTAAAGCATCAATGTTATTCATAAGTTCTTTCTTCTGTGTTTCCCAATTTAATACCAAATTTTCCACTTTGTCAATCTTCTCAATGTTAAGTTGAAATTATTGTTTATTTTCAAGAAAAACTTATTCAAAATTTTTAACTCTTCTTGGACATTGCTCCTTCGACTTTAATTTTATAAATCATCAATCTTGTTCATAGTTTCTTTCTACTGAATTTCCAAATTTAATAATAAAGTTTCCGTTTTTTCCAATTTTCTCAATATTAAACTGATCTTGTTGTTTAGTTTTAAAAAAACCTTTTCAAAACTATTAAAATCTGTTTGCAATGTATGCATACTCACAGATAATAAATTCACTCTTCCAATATTCCATCCAAAAAAAAATCACTGATAAACCTTATTGCAGGTCAAGGAGTTCCATATATATATTTATCTTCAGAAAATATTTCAAATATTTCAAATCAACATTCGTCGCCATCTTTCAAAAAGGAGTCCGAAATCAACTTTAATAAGTTCTGTTCTTGAGAAAATTCCAGCACCAACTCCGGCTCTGTCTGGGCAAATAGGTCAAATTTCTTCCAAAGTCAAAGAATGTAATTTTGTTCTTTATTTATAGATAATAAATTCATCCTTCCAATATTCCATCCAAAAAAAATCACTAATAAACTTTAATGTTATCTGGATTTTTAAAACTCACGGACAACCAATGCCAATTACTGCAATTTATCTTCATAAAACATTTCAAATCAATATTCATCACCATCTTTCAGAGGGGTGTCCAAGGCCAGCTTATCCGACAGTCCAATTAATGAGCTCCGTTCTTAAGAAAATTCCAGCCTTGACTCCGTGGTTCTGTCTGAGCAAGTAGGCCGAGTTTCTTCCAAAGTCGGAGAGTGTAGTTTTGTTCTGTATTTGAACTCTATTTTCCTTAATCTTTGTTGCCATTTTAAACTAAAAACAATTGATAAACAAAACAAAGACTTTTAACAGAAAATAAATATTCTTAAAACGGGTATTTATATAACTGCCTGGGGGAGACCGGGAATGCACGTCCGCTCCCTACGCCATCTTGCCACGCCCCCCGTGTTTATTTTTCCTGAAGAAGATTGGGCAAGTATGTGTCAGGACAATGTAATTAAATTGACTAATGTAAAATATGGCATGGTTAATTATAATTTTTTACATCAATTGTATTTGACCCTGGAAAAGTTTAAAAAATATGGATTTAGTATTTCGGATTCTTGTTTTTGATGTGGTTCATGTATTGGAACTTTTTTACACGCTGTATGGAATTGTGTTAAAGTTCAATCATTTTGGCAAGGTATTAAAGTAGTTTTGGAGAAATTATATAAGTTTATACTACCGTTACATCCAACGATTTTCTTGTTGGGAAATTTATATTTGTACATTTGGTGTTATCAGTAGTGCGTAAATGTGTTGCAAGTATTTGGAAAGATGATACTGAGATTAATATAGCCATTGGCACAATGAATTGAAAGTATATGTTGTTATGGAAAAAATTATTTATAATTTACATGATAATTATTCTTCTTTTGTTAGTAAATGGTCACCGTATTTGAAATATATGCATTTAGATATTCTTTGAAATGTTGTTAACATTTAAAAAAATATATATATATAATTAATATTTTCTTTTTTTTGCGAGCTGGCTGAGGGTGGGAGGCGGGGATGGGTATTAATGAAAATTTTCTTTGACTATACTGTGTTATGTTTCTGTTCTCTTTTAAATAAAGTTTATTTTTTAAAAAGCTATAGTCTCTCATTTTAGATTGACCAACGATAAGAAAAGGACTTTTATTCATGGATCTCATAATTTTACTAGATCTCCCCCTGAGCCTCCCCTGATCCAGGGAGAAAGGTCTGAGCCTATCCAGCCCTCCAACCCTCAACCCTGTGAATCTTTCTCTACTTTTTCTCAGTTAATGATGTGCTTCCTTTAACTGGTTGACCAAAACTACACACAATACTCCAAATGTGGTCTCGCCAATGTCTTGTAAATTTGTAACATGACATTCCAGCTCTTGTACTCAATGCCCAGTCTGAGGGAGGCTAATATGCCAAACATCTTCTTCACCTCCCTGTCCTCCTCCTGTGTCACCACTTTTGGAGAAAAATATACCTATACCATGAGGTCTCTCTGTTCAGCAATACACTCCAAGTGAACTCCCACTGTTCACTGTGCAAGTCCTACCTGGATTGACTTACTAAAATGTATCGCGTCACACTTATCCAAGTTCAATTCTGCCTGCATTCCTTTGCTAAATTCCTCTGTTGATCTAGATCTTGTTGTAAACTTTGGCCACCTTCCTCAGCCTTCACTTTACTGCCAATGTGGGCCCCCTCTGCAAATTTACTGACTGTGTTAACTACATTATCAACCAAATTGTTAAGACCATAGGACATATGAGCACAAATAGTTTATTCAACCCATTGAGTTTGCCCTGTATTTCAATCATGAGATTATCCATTTTCCCACTCAGCCCCACAACCCAGCCTTCTCCCCATAACTTATGATGCCCTAGCTAATCAAGAACCTATCAATCTCTGTCCAAGGACCTGGCCACCACAACCATCTGTGGCAATTGTCTAACTAACTAACCCTAGATCCCCACTAACTTCACAACTGGCATCACTGTACAATGGTCACCATGGCTGTTTTGAGCTTTGTCTCCCACTCTCCAGATGTTTTTCCTTGAATTTGATCTGCTCTCTGGCTCGTGCCCAGAGTCACTGCTTGGACGCTAAGCTGGTAGCTACACTAATTGAGGTGACTGCGCTGAATGGGAGGACAAAGGGTGGAGGAAGTGGTAAGGATATGAGCAAGAGGTGGTGAGAATGTGAGTCTTAAAGTATTGACAAAAATAGAGAACCAGAGTGGATTCCAATGTGTGTTGATGATTCAGCAAGGCTAAAGCTGATTGTGAAGAACAACTCCTCATTTGGCAAAGACAATAAATGGCAATTAACTATTGAGAAAGGGACACAACCCGGCATAACGAATCCTAAGAAACATCCAAAGAAACTTGTATGGAAAAAGGATTGTGAAAGTCTGTTCTAATGTTTTGGGAAACCAGAAGTTTGTGTAAATATGCAACTTGTGAGCCACGCAGCAGACTCCTTTGTAGAGAGACTAGTTGCTTGTGGCAGTACCCCTCACTGTAACGGAGTTCTCGCACATTGCAAATGAATGATAAAGCATGGTGAAATTTGCAGCTGTATTTGTATTCATTTGTCAAGCATTCTCAGGTCCGCTTCAGCACAGTGGAGTTGAGATTCTTTTTTAGACAAAAGAGTGATAGAATATCAACCGTTGGTTTACAATCAAGCAAATACTGCAACAGTGTGACTCATGGGATATGGCATTTTTTAAAATTGCTCTCCCAGTTATTGTAAATGGCAGCCACAATCCAGATTGTAGTTGGCACACCACCAGAACAGCTGGCACTGTCAAATGATCTCATTGAGTAAATCCGTCCAAAATGGCATTCTGAGGAGTGTAAAAATTCAGACACAAATTAGATCTTAGGCTTGTTGTGGCAAGGAAAAGAGGGAGTTTTAATTCACTTCTGACCAGCTTGTGTACCTTATCTGAAGAATCGGAGTGAGAGGAAAAAGAGTTGACCACGTGGCCCCTCTTGGTTGCTTCTTCATTTTCGTATATCATTCTAGTCTGAGCTATAGTTTCCTATCTGATTCCCCACTACCCCTTTGTCCTCTATCTATGGTACAATATTTCTCTTGCTTAGCTTTGAAATACTCGGCATTCTCTGGGGCATGCCTAAAATCCTACTCACCCCCATATTAAATAGGCAAAAGCAAATTCAACAAACATGATTGAGGTCAGTTGTTCATGAGCTTGATATAAAATTTGCACAAAACTTATGGATTATTACATGTTTGGAGGGACATGAACAGTTGAGGTTTGGGGTTGCCACCATGCTTCTGGATAATGTCCTGAAGCCATTTTGACCAGATACATTAAATGTCGAGTTCCCTCCATGGATGCTGCCTGACCTGCTGAGTTCCTCTAGCATCAGCAGTCTTTTTGTGTCTTCTTCTTAAGTATTTTCTAGTTTTCATTCATTGCCAATTATATTCTGCCTTAAACATAACATATAATATTATGTCCAAGTTGAGATTTATTATCAGAGGTCACACGTGATATCACATACAACCCTGAGATTCCTTTCTCGTGGCGGACTCTCTACTTGTCAGTAGCGCAAAAAACCTGTGCTCAAGAAATGATATGTATTCAAACGAGAGAAACGCAAAGAAAGAAAGAAATGTAAACTAGCTGTCTGTGCACTGCAGAGAAAAAATATTCAGTTATAAATAATGTGCAAAGTAAGAATCCTTAAAGGACCGTCTGAGATTGTTGCTGAGGAGTCGATGGTGGAGGGGTAGCAGCTGTTCCTGAACCCCGTGGTATGAGTCAATGGAACACATTGACAATTGTGTAAATGGTGGAAAATAATTTGACTGGTATATCTTTCTTAATAGCTGCAAAAGAAAGTATAATTGGTGTTGAATTTTGAAACATTACAAATTGGATTAAATTGTTTTGTAAATATTTTATAAAGACCTCTGGTTACTCTGGTTTGTGCTAGAGGGCGCCATTTTGGTTTTGTGAAGAAATATTAAAATCAAAGAATTTTATTTGGCAATTTTTTGAACAGATGAACCATTCATGGATAATTCCTGTTATCAATTCTAAAAGGTGTAAGTTTAATGTGATAATAATGAAACAAAGATTTTAGACTTGATTACAAAAGTACTTGTTAACTGCTTTCCTAAACATGACTACTTTTTACAGTGAGATTTTTTTAAACTAAAACTTGTGAACATGTGCATACAATTATTAGTTCCCTGAATTGTGAGGAGCTCTTGGATATTCCTGTATAGGTCTCTGAGTAAGAACCGAACTCAATGCATAGATCTTTGTACTTTGTCTGCATCTCCTTGTCCGGTCATCAATGTTTTGGTGAAAGGGTAAAGGCACTAAGTGGTGAAGTTACTGGATGAGTATCCAGGGCACTGGATTATTGATTTGTAGACAAGGGTTCAAAAACCACCACAGCAGCTGGGGAATTTAAATTCAAGTAATTAAATAATTCTGCATTAAAGAGCTGGTGTCAATAATGGTGATCATGAGAAATGAATAGATTTTTGAAAAATCCAATCTGTTTCACTGAAGTCCTCTAAGAAGGAAAGATGTTGATTTTGGTCAGTTTGGCCTTTATGTGAATCCAGGCTCACCAAAGCAGGTGGTGCTCAATTGCCCTCTGAAAAGTCACAGGATAAAAGACTTAGTTCAGAGAAAATTAGGGATGGTCAGGCAAAGCTAGCCTAGCCAGTAACAGTCACATCCTGTGAATGAATTAGTTAAATTCAGCAACTTTTTTTAAACTAATATTTGAATAATCAATGCCTCCTGCTAAGCAGAGAAGTGTTTACTGAATGAAAGCATTAGCTCTCTTTCTCCATCCATAGCTCTTGCCTGATCTGTGAATACTTCCATTTTGCCTCATTCCATTCTAATTTATCACTGTCTTTAGCTGTGTACATTGTCCATTGAAGTTCCATGCAAGCTTAAGAAACAGCACGTTCCTTGTCGAGGTGCTTATTGAGGAAGGGATCATAATGAAAAGTCAAAGAACTGTGATACCCAACTCATTGCAGAAAACATGTCAATATCCTGCACAGAGGGCATCTGGGTACAGAGGCAACAAAACGGAGGGCGAGGGATATAGTTTTTTGGCCTAGGATGACCGAGAGGTACAAACTTGCTTGGTGTGCAACAGCATTAAGGCACACCAGCAGAAGGAAACATTACAGCTTCATCTGGTTCCAGACTTACCTCAATCATCTGTGGCAACTGACATTTTCAAGTGGCGATGTCAGCAATGCCTAGTGTTGGCTGATTTGTAATTGGGGTGGTGCGAAATAGACCTGTTAACATGATGGTACTTTCACAACAGTCACCACCAAGTTAAAAAGACACTTCTCAGTGCATGGAGCCCCACACACCCCTGTTATCAGATAACAGCAGACAGTTTATGAGCCAAATATTTAAGGACCACTCACATCTCCAGCAGCCTGGAATATCGGCAGTCTGATGGGTTGGCTGAGAGAGCTGTAAGGAGTGTGAAACAGCCCATGGAAAAGTCCTACAGGGAGAAAACAGATGTATTCCTCAATCTGCTTAACCTGAGGTACATCCCTTGTGATGCCACGCTTGGGCCTCCAGCATAGACACTGATGTCAAGACAGACACGCATGACCTTACTTTTGTCAAGGAAGCTTCTGGAGCCCCAAATGAGAAATCCACAGGAGATCAAAGCCCAGCTGTTGAGCAAAAGACTGTCGCAGAAGGAGTGCGAGGTGACTGCTCGAGCCTTTGACAGAGAGACAAGTCGTCAGGATGCAAACTCTGCAGGGCTATGACTGGATTGGTGTGGTAGAAGAAAGCCACCAGGAGCCAAGGTCATACGAGGAAAAACCAATGATACATATTTTCTGAAAGGGAATCAGTCCAAGTTCAACGTGATCCTGACGAGACTGTGTTCCAGAACACAGGACTTGAAAACTCCCTCAGTAGCCGCACCTGACATAACGGTCAGTGCCAATCTCAGATTGAGGTACCACAGGCTTCTACCTCCATGGAGGGCTATTACAAGAGGGGCTCTGGGCGCATCTGTAAACCGAAAGTACAACCGTGTCAGTTGTGTTCATTGTGTAATGTTAACTTCCGAACTGTGTTATGTTGGAGGTTGTTAAAGAAAGGGGATATAAACCAGTCGCTTGGCTCTCGCTGCAGTCGTACTCGAGCCACCATACTCGAGGTAGCAGTCTGTGCATGTGCGAGCTCCGGATTGGTGGGCTGGAGTTCTCCAGAGTTTAGGTGCAGCACGGCACCATGTACATAACTCCCACTTACCTGTAGATAATAGTATAACCTCTCCTCCTGAGTCATTACTGCCACTTCGACAAACATAAACCATTTGTACCGTATATACAGAAAAAGTATTCTGTCTGGACACTCTCCAACCGGATGGCATTAACATTTACCTCTGGTTTCTGATAGCCTACTCCTCATACTCCCTCCCTTCCCCATCCCTCGGTCTTCTTTCCTCCAGCTCTCCACCCCCTTCCCTCTCCATTCACAGAGCCATCCTCCCCTCCCCTTGTTTGCTGGTGGGCCCTCCGTCCTCCACCCATTTCCTCCTGATTATGGGACCGAGATCCTCCCCCTGCCCTTCCCCCTCACCATTTTGTTCGGATGCCATACCACATTTTTGTCATACCTTGACGAAATGCTTAACCCCAAAAACGTTGGCTGTCTTTATCTTTGTTCTATAAAGTACACTGATCTGCTGAGTTTCTCCAGCATTGTGGTTTTTTTTTCCTAAGATGGTGTCTGCTGTCTTAGGTCATTAAAATAATCTGCAGCACATCTTTTGGAGGCAATCAGGAAACCAATCTGGCCAATATTTATTCCTCATTGAACTTCATTGTTGAACGTCAACAACACACTTTCTCCTATTGCCATTTTCTCCATTCCCGGCACAGCTCCCATTCTGCAATGTAAGGTACAGTATTGAATGTGGTCTTAATTCAACACACCAAACATTGCACCCTCACTGCCTCCACTGCTAAATCCATCCAGCGTTCTAATCTACTCCTCCCCAAACTCGCTCATTTTTTAATCTTGCTCATTTTACTAATCAGCTATAGTCTCTGAACAAACTTATCAATATCTCTTCTAATATCCCCACTTAGAATTTATTCTGCAATCACTTCACTGACACATCTTGGAACCTTTCTCTTGGAAGGTTTTACTCACCACAAACATTTTTAACCTGAAGTGTATTGTTATTTTTACATTAGTCATGCATTTAGTTCATAATTACTAAATACGTATTAATGGTCACTGGGCTGCAGGATTGATGTGTTTTGGTCACTGTTCTCCGGGATTGATGAGGGTGCAGAGAAGATTTACGAGGATGTTGCCAGTACTTGGGGGGGGGGGGGGGGGGGGGCTGAGCAATTGGGAGAGCTTGAGCAGGCTGAAACTTTATTCCTTGGAGCACAGGAGGATGAGGGATGATCTCATTGAGGTGTACAAAATCATGAGAAGAATAGATCGGGTGAACACAGAAAATCTTTTGCCCAGAGTAGGGGAATTCGAAACCTGTGGACAAACGTTTAAGGTGAGGGTGGAGATGTTTAACATGAACCTGAGGAGGATCTTTTTCACACAGAGGGTGGCAGGTGTATGGAAAGGGCTGCCAGAGGAGGTAGTTGAGGCGCATAAAAAAAATAATGGACGGATACATGGAGAGGATGGGCTGAGAGGGATAGGAGCCAAAATCACTGGCAGGTGGGACATTTTGGTTGCCATGGGCATGTTGGGGTGAAGGGCTTCTTTCCATGATGTATATACATTTGCTTATCTCTACATAAATGAAATCTCAGTGTAATATATCAATATATGTTCCTAATGATATGATCTACTTTAAAATGAATCATTATGTTTAACAATCTCGTTCCTCACATTTAAATTAATCTATTTTTTTCTAATTTACACCAGAATTATCTGCAGTGGGCAATCATGTCTCTCCATCCATCTAGGATAATTTGGCATAATTACTAAACAACTTTTGGAAAGCATTTGTTAGCATTCTCAATTTATAATTCATCTCCACTGATAGAATGAACTGTTTGTTATCCTGGCCCTGTAACACAAAATGCTACAGGACCCTTAGATCAAGCATTTAAACATTGAGTTACAAGTCACTGGGAGTCAAAATAAATCCCCTAACCCCATAGTCTTGCATTGAAATCAACTTGAAGGATGCAGACCCCATGATAAAACAGGAAACATACTAGCATGTGTTTCTTTTCTTTGGCTTGGCTTCGCGGACGAAGATTTATGGAGGGGGTAAAAGTCCACGTCAGCTGCAGGCTCGTTTGTGGCTGACAAGTCCGATGCGGGACAGGCAGACACGGTTGCAGCGGCTGCAGGGGAAAATTGGTTGGTTGGGGTTGGGTGTTGGGTTTTTCCTCCTTTGCCTTTTGTCAGTGAGGTGGGCTCTGCGGTCTTCTTCAAAGGAGGTTGCTGCCCGCCAAACTGTGAGGCGCCAAGATGCACGGTTTGAGGCGTTATCAGCCCACTGGCGGTGGTCAATGTGGCAGGCACCAAGAGATTTCTTTAGGCAGTCCTTGTACCTTTTCTTTGGTGCACCTCTGTCACGGTGGCCAGTGGAGAGCTCGCCATATAACACGATCTTGGGAAGGCGATGGTCCTCCATTCTGGAGACGTGACCCATCCAGCGCAGCTGGATCTTCAGCAGCGTGGACTCGATGCTGTCGACCTCTGCCATCTCGAGTACTTTGACGTTAGGGATGAAAGCGCTCCAATGGATGTTGAGGATGGAGCGGAGACAACGCTGGTGGAAGCGTTCTAGGAGCCGTAGGTGGTGCCGGTAGAGGACCCATGATTCGGAGTCGAACAGGAGTGTGGGTATGACAACGGCTCTGTATACGCTTATCTTTGTGAGGTTTTTCAGTTGGTTGTTTTTCCAGACTCTTTTGTGTAGTCTTCCAAAGGCGCTATTTGCCTTGGCGAGTCTGTTGTCTATCTCATTGTCGATCCTTGCATCTGATGAAATGGTGCAGCCGAAATAGGTAAACTGGTTGACCGTTTTGAGTTTTGTGTGCCCGATGGAGATGTGGGGGGGGCTGGTAGTCATGGTGGGGAGCTGGCTGATGGAGGACCTCAGTTTTCTTCAGGCTGACTTCCAGGCCAAACATTTTGGCAGTTTCCGCAAAGCAGGACGTCAAGCGCTGAAGAGCTGGCTCTGAATGGGCAACTAAAGCGGCATCGTCTGCAAAGAGTAGTTCACGGACAAGTTTCTCTTGTGTCTTGGTGTGAGCTTGCAGGCGCCTCAGATTGAAGAGACTGCCATCCGTGCGGTACCGTGCGAACAACTGAAAAGTGGCAAAGCAGCAGGTATGGATGGAATCCCCCCAGAGGTCTGGAAGGCTGGCGGCAAAACTCTGCATGCCAAACTGCAAGAGTTTTTCAAGCTTTGTTGGGACCAAGGAAAACTGCCTCAGGATCTTCGTGATGCCACCATCATCACCCTGTACAAAAACAAAGGCGAGAAATCAGACTGCTCAAACTACAGGGGAATCACGTTGCTCTCCATTGCAGGCAAAATCTTCGCTAGGATTCTACTAAATAGAATAATACCTAGTGTCGCCGAGAATATTCTCCCAGAATCACAGTGCGGCTTTCGCGCAAACAGAGGAACTACTGACATGGTCTTTGCCCTCAGACAGCTCCAAGAAAAGTGCAGAGAACAAAACAAAGGACTCTACATCACTTTTGTTGACCTCACCAAAGCCTTCGACACCGTGAGCAGGAAAGGGCTTTGGCAAATACTAGAGCGCATCGGATGTCCCCCAAAGTTCCTCAACATGATTATCCAACTGCACGAAAACCAACAAGGTCGGGTCAGATACAGCAATGAGCTCTCTGAACCCTTCTCCATTAACAATGGCGTGAAGCAAGGCTGTGTTCTCGCACCAACCCTCTTTTCAATCTTCTTCAGCATGATGCTGAACCAAGCCATGAAAGACCCCACTAGCATGTGTAGTGCACTGATAATTAGCAGGAAGCAGAGAGATGGAATAAAGGATCATGTTTGGTTGGTCATCAGTTGCTATTGGTCTTTCACAGGGGTTGGTTTTGGGGCTGCTTATTTTTATGTTGTATATTAATTATTTAGATTATGGAATGATTGGCTTTGTGGCAAGGTTTGCAGTTGATATGAAGGTAGGTGGGGGAGCAGGTAGTTTTGAGGAAACAGGCTACTGAAGGACTTAAGGGCCTATCTCATTGGCCTGTAGACTAGGTGGCGACCTGGTGGCGACTCAAGTCTCCGCTGGTTGCGGAAACGTCTCCTGGAGACTAGCCAGGTCTTTGGGGAGTCACGGGAAATTCAAACATGCTCAATTTTTTTGGAGACTTTTTCCAGTCTCCAGCAGGTCTTGCAGATTTCTCCGCGACATCTCCATCAGTTGCGGTGACGTTGCGGAGACTAATTTTGTCCGCGACTGGGGAGACATCTCCGCAACATCTCCGAGACTTGCTGGAGATTTAGGAGATATTGCAGCGACGTCGCAGAGACGTCGCGGACAAAATTAGTCTCCGCGACGTCGCCGCGACTGCTGGAGACGTCGCAGCAACTGCCGGGCGAATTGGTTTTCACCTTGTCTGGAGACATTGCGGAGATGTCTCGGATGTCTCCCTGGTGTCGCCTTGGTGAGAGTGCAAGCCATTTTTTGGTCTCTCGAGTCGCCCGAGTTGCCGCGACTTATAAGTCGCGGCGATGTCTCCGCCAATGAGATACCATTGTTAGGCAGATTAAGAGAATTGGCTGAGAAGTGGCAAATGAAATACAATGTCAGGAAGTGGACAGTCATGTACTTTGGTAGAAAAACTAAACTGGCCGACTATTTTCTAAATCGGTTCAACATTGAAAATTCTCAGATGCAAAGGGACCTGTAAATCCTTGTGCAGGATAACCTGAAGGTAAGTTTGCACACTGAGTCGGTATGAAGAGGCCAGCGCAATGCTAGCTTTCATTTCAAGAGGAATAAAATCTAAGAGCAGGGATGTGATGTTGAGACTTTATATAAGACACTGGTGAGACCTCACTTGGAGCATTGCGAGCAGTTTTGGGATTTTTATTGGAGAAAGGATGTACTGATGTTGGAGAGGAGAGGGTTCAGAGGATGATTCTGGGAATGCAAGAGTCATCATATGAGGAGCATTTGACTGTTCTTGGCCTGGACTCATTGGAATTTAGGAGAATGATAGGAATCTCATAGAAACATTTCAAATGTTGAAAGGCCTGGACAGAATAGATGTAGGGACGTTATTTTCCATGATAGGAGAGTCTATGACAAGAGAGCATAAATTCAGGATTGAAGGGTGTTTGCTTAGAACAGAGAAGTGGGGAATTTCTTTGGCCAGGGGCACTAAATCTGTGGAATTTGTTGCCACAGGTGGCATATTTAAGGCAGATATTGATTGGTTCCTGATTAGCCAAGGCATCAAAGGTTATGGGGAGAAGGACAGGCAGTGGGGCTGAGTGAGAAAATGGATCAGCCATTGATTATATGGCAAGGCAGACTCGATGGCCTGAATAGCCTTTTTCTGGTTCTATGTCTTGTGGTCTTATCTACACCAGTGATATCACAAAGCTGAAGAGGAAAATCAATGGGCAGATCTTCGACCTTGACACTGTGATCTCAGCCTCAGTTCTACCCCCCACCGCCCCTCCAACTCCACCCCACACAGCCCCGCCACTGGATCCTTCATTGCTGAACAGTTTTAAGAGACAGCATTTGCAGTCTCTTGTATTCCCAGCACTTTACTGAATCCTACTTATCCACCTCTCTTCTGAAAGCAAAAATTGAATCTGGCTCCTTTATTACCCCTGGCAGTGCAGATCAGAATTGAATTATTTGTTGCATGGAAAAAAATTTCCCTCTTGTCATCATTCATTCTTCTACCAATCAGTTTCATTCTACATTCCTGTTTCTTGACCTATTTGGAACAGCTTCTATCTATCTGATCCATAATTTTGAATACCTTTATCAGATCCTGAGCAACCTTCCTTCCCCCCACATCCCCCCCCCCCCCAACCCCAAGGAGAACACAGCAGCTCCTGCAGCCTAAACTCTTAATTCAGCTCCCTCAGCAGAGACAGTTTGCAACTCTCTCATCTAGCCAAGCCGTAATCATTAATAGTGGTCTTGGTACCATTTCTTGGGGAACTCCACTGTACACTTCCCTCCAGTCTGAAGGGCCCCATCTTCCCTCTGCAGACCATTGACGGCTTGACCATTAAGGTCGTCAAGAGTATCAAGTTCCTTGGAGAGCACGATGGAGAATCTCACCTGGTCCCTTATCACCAGCTTCATAGCCAAGAAAGTCCAGCAGCACCTCTACCTCCTGTGAAGGCTGAGGAAAGTTCATCTCCCACCCTTCATCCTCACTACATTCTACAGAGGATGTATCAAGAGCACCCTGTGCACCTGTATCTCTGCCTGGTTTGGAAGCTGTACCACCTCAGACCGCAAGGATAGTGAAGTCAGTGGAAAAGATCACTGGGGGCTCTCTTCCTACCATGACGGACATCTATAACACTCGATGCAGGCGAAAGGCAATAAACATTGTGAAGGACTCCCCACACCCCTCATGTAAACCGTTCACCCTTCTGCCATCTGGTAGGAGGTACTGTAGTACTCAGCCCTAACATCCAGATTGGGCAACAGTTGTTTCCCCAAAGCCATGGACTTTTACTTTATAAGTCTTAATATTTTATTGTCTTTAACTTCTATTCTAACTTATATTCTTATATTTATGTAAATATGCTCTGTAGTCCTGGAGAAATGCTATCTTGTCTTTACTGTATGAACACGGTATGAACAATAAATAAAGGTGACTTAACTTGAAGGAGAAACTTTTATTTCTGCTATGCTTTCCACCATTTCACTAATCTTCCAGACTTTCTGCTACCTCCTCCTGAACCTCAACTACATCTTCCTTGGCTTAGATTACAGCAGCATCTTTCACCTTGGTGAAGACAGAGGAGAAACCGTTAACAGTACCTCCTCATCGCCCTGTGTCTCGCTGATTGCCCCCCTTCCTCCTGGTCATGAATATATAGAATATTTTCTGATTCCTTTTCTTGTTTCTTGTACTCTCTCTTTGCCTTTCTTATTTCCTTTCTCAAAACCTGTCTGAGTGGAATCAATCTGTTTCCCACTTCAGTTAAGATCTGCCATCTTTTCATCTGCTTCTTTTCCATGCTCTATTTCACTGTTGAGTTTTTGGTTCTCCAAGGAGCTCTGGATTTAATTTCCTACCTTCTCTCTCAGGGGAATGCACCTTGGCCTGATGCTGAAGCATCTCCACTTCTGAGTTACTTTTTGCCTGTCCAGTTGATCCATTTTATCTGGGTCAGATCAGATCTCATCCCACTGAAAATGACCCTTCTCCAATTGAATATGTTTACACCTGTTTTCCATCTGTATCCTTTTCCACAGCTATTCTAAAGTTTATGATTTTTAATTGCAGTTCTCTATATGTTCACCCACTGCTGGTTGTCCAAAATCATGAACAGTCCAATGCAGAAATGCCTTTCAGCCCATCGAATTTGTGTCTGCCATTCATTCCATTTAATTTTCATTCAGAAATACAGCTCAAGGACTGGAAAGCAGGCCCTTCCAGCACTTGAGCATGCGCTGCCCAAATACACCCATGCGACCAATTAACCTACTAACCAATCTTTCGAGGGTGCGAGGAAATGGAGCACTTGGAGGAAACACGCGGATTTGGGGAGAACTTGCAAACTCCTTACAGACAGCACAGAATTTGAACCTGGGTTACTGGCACTGCAATGACATTGCGCTAAACACCTTCCCATTTTCCGATGAATTCCTCCTAGATTGTACCGTTTACACCAGAGGCCAACCTGCCGACCAGCCCATGCATCTTTGAGATGTGGCAAAAAAGAGCATCTGGGTTAAAATGATGTGATGACAAAAGTATTATGCAAACTCCACACAAAATCTACATTGGAGGTCAAGATGAAGCCCATTTCACTGGAATTGGAAAGGTACCATCATCACATCAAATTAATTGCCTGAAAATATAAAAGTAACAAGCTACTATCGAAGGAGAAGCATGGAAGAAGACCCTACAGGATGGTGACCACGACAGTGGACCAGCGAGGACCTCAGTGATCGAATAACCCACAAGGGGTGCTGGAGACCGGGAACCAGGTATCGGAGCCAGGATTCGTGAGTGTGCTGAGGACAAGAAGGACTCCCGAAAGGCCTTGGGCACTGAAGGCTTCCTGATTGTATCAGAGACTTAGAACTGGAGCTTGGGTTGCCGCTGTTTTGAACTGGAGTCTGTGCGGCTGCAGAAGCTACGGGACCACTGGAAGTGAATCACGGACACTCTGACTCAGGGAACTCTCTTTTGCTTCTCTTTCTTCTATTGTTAGGGGTGCAATGGAACAAACTGTCTTTCAACCATGTGGTGCATCTTTTCACATTCTTACACTTTCTCTTTGAAGGTAGTATGAGAGAAGAGTGTTTCTGGATGGGATGTATCCAAAGTCATTGACTTCATTAACAACTTTTTGATGTACAATATAAAGTATTTTTCTGGCTCACAAGAGTCCTGGTTTCTGCATTCACTTTAAACTCATCGGGGCTTCGTTTCCTGTGATCCCTTAAACTCACTGGGGTGTTGGTTCTAGCAATTTTGTTAAACTCACAGTATTCCCAGTCCCCCCCAACCCATTAAACTCTCCAGGCCCTGGTCTCTGTACTTGCTTTAACTTTACTGAGATTTCTGGAAGCTTAGACGGATAGCACAGTACAGTAACAGGCCCTTACAGCCCACAAGCCCATGTCGCCCTACTACACCCAATTGACCTACAAGCTCTGTACGTTTTGAATGGTGGGAGGAAACTGGAGCACCCAGAGGAAACCTATGCAGACACGAGGACAATGAACAAACCCCTTACAGATGGTGCCCGATTTGAACACCAGCTGTGACAGCATTGCATTAACTGCTACGCTAGGCTAACCGTTCCAGCCTGTATTATAATATAATGTAATATCATTATACAGGTACAGAATCTTTCATCCGAAACCCTGTGACCAGAATTGGAATTCAGAATTTTTCGGATAATAGAATAATAATAATGGCACAAAGCAAAGACACACTCCAGCTTAGAAGGGACTCTGGATGGGGGAAGTTGTGGAGGCGCTGGATGGGGAGTGTTTGCCGTGGCGCTGGATGGAGGCATCCTGGCGTCGGGCTGTCTATGATGAATCATACGTCCATATACAGTGAATCGGAGGTGCTGGACTCTGTTTTTCCACTGGCACCTATAAAGAAAGGATTCCCTGGGGTTCCACTAATTACTGACATGGGATATTCAAGTGTGAGTTGACCTTGGACTGTTTGGTGCCAAACATGAGCTTTGGTGTGCAGACAACATCCCTGGAAAAAATGTTTAGTTTTCAGAATTTCGGTTAAAAATTATGTACCTGTATGATAAGATGTATTATTATATCATGTAACATCTAAAACAGTTGTAAAGGTGTGTGGGATATTAATAGGAGTAACTTTGTTTGAAAAATCTGCCTGTCTGGCACTGCTAAAGTCATGTGTGCTCAATTATCTGAGTTATTCTGTATTATTTCTCCTTCATTGAATCCCCAAACACAATACTGTTCTCCAGTGACACTCATTCACTACTCAAGCCAGCTGGCTGACCACAGGATTATTAGAACTTGTCAACTTGTTGTTGACCTTCCTACCATGTGAGCTCACCAGGACATATTTGTCTCAAACCAGTTGCAGTATGAGATGCATAATGACGATGAACCCATATCTGCCTCTCTTGAAGGGAAGGAACTGGTTGCATTTAATGCACTGCCACTGATGACCTCAGGATATCCCCAAGCATTTTACAACCAAAAAAGTAGCATTGCTAAATTGTGGAATTAGACCCAAAGCAAGCGTCCCAGAGAGATGGACTAAAAACAAAATCCTTTGAAGGACTATTTGATAATTTGGTATGTCACCAAAGACTTGCAAATTTTTACAGGTGTACCATGGAGAGCATTCTGACTGGTTGCATCACTGTCTGATATGGAGGTGCCAATGCCCAGGACAAGAAGAGGTCACAGAGAGTGTGAACTCAACCAGTTCCATCATGGGCAATGGTCTTCATTTCATTAAGCACGTCTTTAAAAATTGGTGCCTCAAGAAAGCAAGGGCCCTCACCATTCTGGCCATGCCCTCTTCACTCTGTTACCATCAGGAAGGAGGTTCAGGAGCCTGAAGATGAACCCCCAGTGGTGCAAAAACAGCTTCTTCCCCTCCGCCATCAGATTTCTGAATGGACAATGAACCACAGACACTGTCTCACTTTTTTCTCTTTTATTGTCTGAATTTTAAAAAATCTTGTATTTATGGAACTATAATTTATAGCAATTTTTCATCTCTAATGCACAATACTGTTGCCACAAAACAAATTTCGTGACACACGTTCGTGACAAAAAACTAATTTTGATTATTCCAGCCAAGAACCTCAGTCACTAGCCAAAGGATGTAGAGACAAGTTGTTTTGTTCTCATAGCTGAAGATATGGAAAGAGATTAAGTGAAGAACCCCAGAGTTCATATTCATATTGTGATGAACAGGTACAAGGTGTAGTGAATACAAAACCTCTGCTATCTGATTGGTGAATTTAAATGTTATATGCAGACTAAAACGGGAGAATGATCGGAGAGATTTCCTGTGAGCTGCACTCACCAGAATCTACACTTCTTAAAAAAGCATTTAATCAAATTTAAAGAAGTCTGTTCCCTTTTGTGCAGCTGTACAAACACCAGGCATGACCATAGGGAGGATTTACTGCATTATCTAATTAACTTCCTTCCTGGAGAAAACATCAAGAAAAACATCATTGCCAAGGTCAATGAAGAAATGCAAGAGTTCTGTCCCATGGATCCCACACACATTTATAAGATTCATTCCCCACTAGAATCTGTCTGACCAGCATTGTTTCAGCTCAGGAAGAAAATGAATGAATGCATGGGTTGATGTGGCTGAAAGTCAACAATTGTGGAGTGTTTCTGTTCAATTCATTTAATTTAATTTTAATTTAATTTCAACATACTACAAGGTAACAGGCCTGTCCAGCCCACGAGCCCGTGCCGCCCAAATTACCCAATTAACTTCCAACCCCTATATGTTTTGCAGGGTGGGAGGAAACCCACCACAGACATAGGGAGATTGTACAAACTCCTCATAGGCAGCGGTGGATTTGAACCCGGGTTGCTGGCACTTTAATAGCGTTGAGCTAATCATGTTGCCTGTTGAAGTCACTGTAGCTTTTGATTGTAAGGCCTGGTACTCACAGATCGCTGACATGACATGTTGCCATCCAGAGTGTGGCATTTTGCAAAAGGGACAAAGAGATTTCCTGAAATTTGCCCTAGCTAGAGAAAGATCAGTTTGGTTTGGGGTGCTTTGCAGAGGACAGTTATTTAATACCAGGTTTTGAAAATTTTTCATTAATACTAATCTTTTATTTACTGGGAAATAAGATGACTCAGTCGGCCTTTTCAAACTGCTGTGTAAAATGGGGTTAACCGTCAATTTGCACATTTAGCGCCCCAGTTACACAACAGTTTGAAAGGGTCTGACCTGGTCAACCCCATCAGAATCCAACCGGGTCCCTGACCTACCTCAGAGGTAGTCAGGGAATCTAGTTAAACTTAACTAGGTTCCGTCCACAGGTGATTTGAAAATGAAAATGGCCGACTCGCTTATTCCAGTGATGTCAGCGCTTGCGCGCGCGCGCGCGCGCGCGTGTGTGTGTGTGTGTGTGTGTGTGTGTGTGTGTGTGTGTGTGTGTGTGTGTGTGTGTGTGTGACCGGGCAGCCAGGATCTGAACATCCAGCAGTATGTGATGCATCATTGCGGGGGTGGGATCCCCCTTAGATCGACAGGTTGCCGATTTAATGGGTAAATCCCCTGCAATTTAAAAGGTGCTTCCAGCACCTTTGCCCCAGTAATCACACCTGGGTCCCAGGAGGGTTACCCAGGTGCTGCAGTTTAAAAGAGGCTAGTGGCTCAGCTTGTAGTGTGACTGCCTAGTGACCCAGGTTCAATCCTGACCTCCGCCGCTGACCGTTCTCAGATTTCCTTCTACAGCCCAAATAGTGTTTGGGTTGTTGGGTTAATTAACTGCTGTAAATTGCCCTTTGAATGGAGAGGAGGGGTAGAAGCTGGTGGGAATGTGAAGAGAATAAAGTGGTTTAGGGTGGGATTAATGTAAACTGAAGATCAGTCCCAAGCAATCAAAGGTATATGGTGAGAATTTGTGAATCAATTCTTTGAAAATTAAGAAATTACTATATTGTCCAAAGATAATTTGATATCAAGCTATGTAAAGGGGAATTGCTGTAAATGAATCAAATGCTCATAAAAATGAGTGCTTTATGATTAAAATTTTAAAGTTTTATTTAGAGCATGGTAGAACCTGATCACGGGCATTTGAACCAGTAACACTCAATTACACCCAAATTAACCTACAACCCCCATATGCTTTGAACAGTGGGAGGAAACCAGAGCACCCGGGGAAAACCAATGCAGACACAGGGAGAACGTACAAACTCCTTACAGATTTGAACCTGGGACACTAGTGCTGTAATTGTGTTGTACTAACTGCTGCAATAACCGTGCTGTCCATGGCATGGTGTGGGTGGGTTGAAGAGATATGTATCCTTGATGATGCTCTCACCATAATATCACAGTAAAGCCCTGATAATGTGGCACCCTCTGGACTTTGTGGTGCTGAACCAGCTGATTACCAGATGTGACTTCAATAAACTTTTATTTAACTTTTTTACATGTAGCATAGATGTAGAATTTTTTTGTGAGCTCCGTTAAGTTTATATGGAACATGAAAGAGATCCAAGTGGGTTTCAGCTTCTACGTTTCAACTTGTAAGAGTGTATAAGATTATGAGGGGTTGAAAGAGGGTGGATGGAGAGCACAGTTTTCCCTCAGAGGTAATGGTCAATAGCAGAAGACATCTGTTTCAGGTGAATGGAGAAAAGTTTATGCGAGATGCCAGAGGTACTTTTTTTTTACACAGAATTGTGGGTAACTGTAATACAATGTCAGGGTTGGTGGTGGAGGTATAATGGAAACTTTTAAAAGGCTCATTAAAAGGCATATGGATATACGATAAAAGAGAGTAATGGGCTGTGAGGTCGAGAAAGGTTAGATTGGTATGGTCGGCACGATGTTTGTGGGCAGAAGGGCCCGTACTGTGGTGCACTGATCTGTGTTTGTCATAACAAGCTGGAACATACAAGCACTTCAGACCCCACATCCCCATGTTTCTGACCATGACTTTGACCACACACATCCCACTCTATTATTGATGAGTGAGCCATGTCCTTGAGCATTTGGAATTTCTGAAACATGGGATAGCTGATTACTGGAGTTTTACTGTACAAACAAACCAGAGTTTACAAAGCCAGTCAAAGTTTGATTAGGAGATAATGTTCCTGTATTTTCTCTAACATTGCTGCAATCAACAACCAAGGAAAGGAATGCTATGAATTTATGTAATATTTTCACAGTGGTACACCAGGTATTTATCAACTTGCAAAGCATTCTTGGAAGACATCTCATAATCTGTGCAAATATATATTGGTTAGTATATTCCAAGGCACCAATTGGATGATATTTATTACAGTGCAAAATAGCCTTAAAGTCTTTGTATAACATGGGAACAGGCCCTTCATCCCAACTCTCCCATACTGGCTCTCCTCAATGAGCATTTGCCTGTTTTTGGCCCATCTCCTTCCAAGCCAGGCATTCTCAACATGTAAAAGGGGCCACGGACTGAAATCATAAAATATTTTTGATGCTTTTTTATGTAGTCAGTAGAAGGGAAGTCCAGAAGAAACCAACTAAACTTGACTGCTTCACAGGGAAGGAGACCCATAAACTTTGAGCAGAGCCCTAAGCAGGCCATCACCAAAAAATGTTGAGAATGATTGCACCTTTCCTCTCTAAATATTTTTTAAATGTTGCAATTGCACCTGCCTTTACCACTGTCTCTGGCAGCTCATTATATCTATATAACAACCACACACTGTGAGACTGAATTTAAAATTTAAATTTAAATTTAAATCCTTCCAGTCCATGAGTTCATGCCACCAATTAACCGACAACCCCCATAAGTTTTGAAAAGTGCGAGAAAACTGGACAGACACGTGGGAATGTACAAACTCCTTACAGACAGCGCTGGATTCGAACCCATGTCATTTACTGTGCCGATGTGACCATTCATCTTCTCTGGGCCCCTCATGATTTTATACCCCTGAAAACTGAAATTCTGTCCCAAGCAATAAAAGGTGTTAAAATGAGAATTTGTAAATCAATCTTTTGTAAATTAAGAAATTACTGTTATGGTCCAAAGAGGATTTGATGTCATGCCACATGAAGGGTATTGGTGTAAATGAATCAAAATGTTCAGTAAATAACCAGGTTTCTAAATAGTGTCTTGTATGTGGATAGACAGGTAGCCAGATTTATGAAGAGAATTCTAGAGACTAGAGATATGGCACCCCAAGGTACAACGGCCATAAATTAAATTGAGGGTTAGTCAAGAAACTAATATTACAAAATATCTCTGAGGACTCCAGGGCTGGAGGAGGTTGCAGTAATCAAGAGTGTGAGTTTGTGAAAATGAAATTTATATTTGAAAATTGCCACCTTGCTCTTTCAGTCACAGATGGTGTAAAGCCTTTCCGTTGAAAAAAAATGATTGTATCTTATCTAGAACAAAATGATTAATGGAATTCAAGATTTGTGCATTTGGCTAGGCCAGGGTATGCTGCACATCATACAGCCACTCACAGTTGAGGTAAATTGGCAATATCAAGGTTACATTGAGCACAGAAATGTGGTAGACTTGACAGAGCAGAAGGTAGCATTAAAATTGTGCTACATGAGTCTGCAACAAGTGGTGAATTGCACCATAGAGAAGAGGTGGAAAATCTCATGATAAGGTGTGAGAGTAAAAATCTGAGTCTCAACATGGACGAGATGAAGGAGATGATCGTGGACTTCATGAGGACCAGGAATGACCATCCTCCACTACATATCAAAACTGTAGTAGAGAGCACGAAGTTCCTTGGAGTCCACTTAACTAGTTGCCTATTGTGGGCACACAACGTTCTCTCACTTGTCACTTGACTGTCCTTCCTGAGAAGACTGAAGCGGGCAAGGCTACCCACCACTACCATGTCAACCTTCTAAAGGAGCTCTATTGAGAGTGTCCAGGTCAGCTGGATCACATTGTAACACGGTTGCTACAGAGAAATGAATCGGAGGTCAATAATCCACAGGACCATAAGAGTGGCAGAGAGGATCACTGGAGTCTCCCTATCATTGCCCCCATTGGCGTGATCTACCAGGTTCGTTGTCTGAAAATCATTGAGGACCCCTTCCACCCTGCACACACCCTTTCAGCTCTCCCACTGGGGAAGAGATCCAGGTGTGTCAGAGCCAACACCACCAGGCTGAGGAACAGCTTCTTCCCACGGGCAGTGAGAACTCTGAACGTCCAAAGGAATTGCTCACACTGACCATCTGAGACTCCCATACTTAAACAATATTTATTTATTGTATAGATGAATACTTGTCCTGCTTATGTATTGTTTGTCTGTGTGTGTGATATGTCTGGTTGTGTGTCTGTGTGTTTTGCACTGAGGACTGGAGTACTTGTGTAATCAGATGATAATAAACTTGACTTGAGTGATGGGCCTTTAGCCTTGCTTTAATCTTCTACTACATTATTTTCTCTACCTTCACCTTGTCAACTCCGAGGACAAATGCAGGAATCCACTTGCAGATCTTCCTGCAAGCCACATTGCTGAGTCAAGATCTTAGAATTGGTTACCCCAAATACACCTTTGGAATGCTTCCACTATTGGGATGGTAAAGGTTCAAGGTTGTCAATTTGCAATAATTCACATTAGCAATAATTCACACTCACATCCCAGAATGAATGAGGGAACCTATCACTCAAATTGTTTTGGCCCTGAATTGTTTTGAGAGACTGAAGATGCTGGAATCTGAAGACATGAACAATCTGCTCAGTGGTCTGACTCTGTCACCACTCCCCCCATGTTAAAAGTGGATTGTGGATGGTCATGTGGCTTCCCTGTCAATCAAGGTTGGACTCTGGCCACCCATTAGTACACCTCTTACCATTGGCTCATTTCAATGACTCTGTGTTATTATTGGGTCAGACGCCCATTTCAGAACAGGAGAAAGATTGAGGCAAACCACATTTCTCTCTCTCTCTCTGCCTCTTGGTCCAAGTTCTGGACATCTCTCCATGCCAGTTCACTACTGTGGACATCGCTGGAGGAGTCATGGGTAAGGTATGCGCTACACTTAAAATTGAGCCATAGTACTGCGATAGATCAGTGCTTGCAGAGAGCTGCATCTCCATAGGTACAGGGAATCGGGAATGTGCTTGTGCAACAGAATTAAAAATACATTTAAATCATTTTTATTCTCAATTCTGTATTTGTGAATTTTATTTTAATGAAGTATTTGTATTTAATGAACTTTCCGGTGTGAATGTGGTGCACTCCTAAGTCCCTCCCTTCCTGTTCCTCACACGGCTTGTGAGAGAAGATTACCGTTGGGCTATCTTAATGTTTTTATGGGAAAATGATTGGTTTATGTCAGTGGTTCTCAACCTTATTCTTTCTACTCACATCCCACTTTAAGTAATCTCTATTGCCATTGGTGCTCTGTGATTAGTAAGGGATTGCTTAAGGTGGGATGTGAGTAGGAGGGGAAGGTTGAGAATCACTGCTCTCGACCCAATTGTTACTGAAATATTTTGCTTGAGATAAATTGTCAATGGCCCATTTCCTTAGGAGTTATGAAACCATGCACATAACAGTCAATTAGGTACGATTAAAACAGTGGTTTTCAAACCTTTTCTTTCCATCCACATACCACCTTAAGCAATCCCTTTCTAATCACAGAGCATTGATGGCATAGGGAATATTTAAAGCTGAATGTGACTGGAAAGAAAAAGGTTGAGAACCACTGGCTTACGTTATCAGTCTTAACATATATTGTTCATTGCTAATATTATTATGCTTTACAGTGGTTTTGTATTGTTTTAACCATTAATAAGTTTTATAGATTTTTTTTATCTAGCATGTTTAAGCACTATTACCACGTGTTGATCATGTGTATTGTTGCCAAGTTTGCACAGTATAAATTCTGTTATTTTGCATGCTTAGGAGCAAAGGGGCAGAAAAGGATTAAAAATATCAGAAGGCAATGGTTGTGTTATTTTGCCTTCTATGGGTACAAATTTTCCTTGTTAAATGTATGAATTTGGCCAGTTTGTTTTTCTATGTAGTTTTTAACTCGTCCACTGGGTGTCGCTGTTTTACACTTTGTATATATAGTCTTTTTTATAGTTTGAAAAGATTTCAAAGTGTGAAATGTTTTCCTGGCAAATCCTAAAAGCTCTTGGCTAATACCATGTACACTGACTTGAGTAGATATTGAAATGTTAAATAAAGTATCTGTGTGTAGTTGAGGAAAAGAATGGAGACACTGCTAAGGGAATAAAGGGGCAGAAAAAGATGAAAACTGAAACGGCAATGGTTGTGGTTATCTTGTCTTCTACAGGGAGCAAATAAATGCTGGAAAACAATCCTGTGAGTCATCTCTTTTTCTATGCCCTATGCATACTTGTTATATTTGAAAGTCCCCATCTGTGAAGTGTGTACATGTGCAAGATTGTGTAGGAGATAGGCAGCCATTGGTATCTGAGTCCAACTGGGTCCATTGTGAATGTCTATTTGGTTGATTAGTAGTAGAGTAATAAAGTATCGTTTGACATCTTCCCGATTCGTCTCCCGTATGTTCAATTAAGTTACCTCTGATTGTAACACTTGTGTCTAGACTGCTATCTTTGTGAAACCACCAAATCTGATGCTCTCCAAACACAACACCCCATCATCCCCTGTCCAATCCCTTACACCTTGTCCACATTATGGCCTCCTCTCTGCCCTTCCAGTCTTGATGAAAGTCTCCAGTCTGAAATGTTGACCATTTTTTAGTTCCCACAGATGCTGCTCCACTCGTTGAGTTCCTCTGGTAGAGTGGTTTAATATACATGTTTATCATGTAGTAACTCGATTGGTTCACAATTGGGAATGATGTAATACTCAAGGATGAGAACTGAGAACTAAATGTGGTAGTGTTTTCTAGCTCTCGTTAACTTTTGGCCAAATACCTTTGGGTCTGGTTCAGGGAAATGAGTGGTCAGTTGTGTTTCTCAGCCACCAAGGCTTCCACCCAAAGTTACAGGAGGCAGAAATGTGTCCCAGATGCTGCTCCCTTGAGGTGGCAGTCCAACTAGGATTTGTATAACAGCTTGCGTGGAATGACTCATATCTGGTAAATGATTCTCAACCTGCTCTGTTTTGTCATATGTTGTCTTTTGTTTTTGCCAAGTAGCTGACAAATTGTAATAATCAAAATGTGTCTAAGACTCCTCAAGTCAAACCCACATTCGGGTTGAAGTCTCCTCAGTTGACACGCACCACAATTAACTAAATCATTGATCTGGGTGGTTAAGTCTTGGGGGCAGTTTTCAAGGTGGATTATGGTTGAACCTGCCAAAACCAGGTTAGTCAACTTGTACAGCCAGGATCATCTACCTTTTCAGGTGTTATCTGCATATATTTACATGGGTACGCTGTTTACCGTTTTTTTTTACACTACCAGTAAGTGTTAATTCTGCCCTGCCTGCAGGAAAAAAGAATCTAAGGGTTGTACATGATTTTGTATGTATTCTGACAATAAACCTGAAATCTGAATAATCTTGTAGATCATCTGAAGCCATGTATGAAAAATTACAACCCCAAATAATACGTAAACACCTCCTAATTTTCAACAATTGCTGTAGGCTTGCCAATCATTTGCAATGCCTTGGAGGATTGAAGATCTGTCCGGATAAGGTTTGGATTACACAGTCCTCATTAGGTACCTAATTTGGCGCTAAGCTTCCATTACCAGACATCTTGCATCCCAAAAGACCCAATTACATTCTCCACAATCCCAAATCAAATCGTCACTAGCTAACCATCTAATAAGTGAAAAGTTAAAATTTGAACTCTTGTTCACTGGATGAACTGTTGCAAGGGTTCCTCATAAACAAAATCCAGACTCTCCAGAAAATGTGTGCACCATCTTCTAGCTGCCCGTGCCAATGAACAGTGTCAATTTCAATAAAAGGTATGAATTTCAGCACAGCTTATTTTGTAATTTCAACATCCAACATTGAATAAATAATGAATGATCAAGTCAAGTTTATTGTCATCTGATTGCACAAGTACAACCCGACGAAACAGCGTTCTCCAGTCCTCGGTGCAAAAACATGTTGACACACAACCAGACGTAACTCACAACCAGACAAGCAATTCAATAATGTGCAATATTCATGTATACAAATAATATACAAACAAATGATCAGATGATTCTTCTCACTTCTAACCTGAGGATCATTGTCACCATCCTTCCCTAAATAGTTTAGCTTGAAATACAAGAGTTATTTTTAATATACTATTCATTTTACACTGAGGACAGGGGAGAGGAGAGGTGAGTATTGATAGAGGGAAGAGGAATTCCCTCTATGAATGCAGAGCTGGGGGAAAGGAGACCGAGGGAAGAGAGAGAAATCTTTTTATGGAGTGACGCCGCATTGAAGCCGGCTCAACAAGGAAAAAAGGTGGACTTACCTTTTACAGAGAAGGCCTATAAGTCTGATCCAGCGTTGTTTTTATAGAGTGCGGCGTCAGGAGCTGTCCTTTAGAGCTGAGGGAGGCGGGGCGAGTGGTGCAGTAGTGCTGCCCATCACTGTGTGGTCAAACATACGCGCCAGGCAATGGGTGTCTTTGTTACCCATAATCCCATACACAGCTAGAACTGCTCTGCATTTCCCAGAGCAGTTCCAGCTGAGTGGGGGATTATGGATAATAGAGATGGCCATTGATCCCACATAAAACAAAAAAAGGTTCTCATTATAAAACATGAGGCTCCTTCTTCCAGCTCTTCTGCCCAGCACTGCCCCTCCGGCACGTCAAGCCCGGATCCTCGCTCCCTTCTTTAGTCCATGAGACTCCCCAGCTCCACTTCTCTGTGTCCATTCGTCAGCATCTCTCCTCCTTCCTCTTGGGCCGTGGAGCTCAGCATCCAAATTCCTTCACCCTCTGGCCCCAGCAACTCGGCGGGCTCTGAGTCTCCTTATCCCTGTTGGGCCTCAGTGCTCTTCAGGCCAGACTCCCTCCACTCCCCTTCACCTTGCACATCCATTCCTGCTCTCTCTCTGGCTCCTTGCTGCCTTCCTGCTCCTCAGCCTTGGTGATGGAGCGAGGAGTGGAGAGGGAAATGAAAGAGGGCATTTTCAGGTGGCAGGAGGGAGCCCTAACCCCAGCACCAATCACCATGGGAGTCCTGGTGATGGTTCCTGGGTCACGGGCTGATGGTGTCATCAGCCTGTCCCAAAGCCTTTATTCCAAAGTGAAATAAAACTACTGGGAATGCTCATCAATATCTATGGAGAGAGAGAGAAAAAACAGAGCTGACATTTCAGGTTTATGATCTTTCATCAGAAATTATTTTTATTAAACTGTTGGTTGCAGGAAGGGATTTTTCTTTGAGTTGGAGTTGCATTGAGACTGGTGATGATCAGAGATTTCTCGTTTATTCTATACACCGAAATCGGGGGTGGCCAACCTTTTCATTTTTAATTTAGACATACAGTGTGGTAACATGCCATTTCGGCCCATGAGTACGTGCCGGAGGTGTAGGTTAATTGGGTGGCACAGACTCGTGGGACGAAATGGCCTGTTACCGTGCTGTGAGTCTAAATTTAAAATTAAAGGTTGGCTACCCCTGAAAAATGTTCCTCTATAAGTTTCATCTAGGTCCATCTTCTGCATAAGAAAACTGCTTTGACAGTTTCTACAGGGCATAGGAAGTCTGTTGCTCTTGTAAAGATGTCAACTTGGCATGCATCAATGACCTCATGGGGGGGGGGGGGGGGGGGTTCATGGCTATTTGTCAAGAAATATGTATTTTCTTCTGTTTTATTTAAAACAAAATCTGTAGCACTGCAAGTGCCAGTATATGCTTATAAATTCAGCTGCTTATTTATAAGGAAGAGCTGCTTATCAATACATAAGCTTGAATACTTGTTTGACAATAATGCCTGGCTGAATTTCTAAGCATTATGAAACAAGACCGATAACGCTTCAAGTCATCCAGCACAACAGCCACAGGTCATGCTCCAAATTCTCCACATAACCTGAATAGATCTTCACCCCACTGAGAAGCATGTCCTTAAGCTTGTTGAATTTAGTCTTTAAATCACTGAAGGAACTGGTTACCTCACAAGCTTTGATGTTGGCCAGCAGCACCCATTATCTCACTGAAGTGTGGGATTTTTAATGATGTTGAACCAGAATAAATTAGAGCTTCTTATATTGGTGTGGGGCGGGGGGAACGGGGACACATGGAGAATAATTGAAAGAATGTACAGATATACGTAACAATTTCAAAGCTGCAGAGCACAGGCTACAGTCAAAGTGTATAGAGATCAAGTTATTAGGCAGACTATATTTCACTGGACAGTAACGGGAAGCAGTAACCAATCACAAGATCTAGGAGCAGAAGTCGGCTCACTGGGCCATCATGTCTGCTCCGCCATTCTAATCATGAGCTAATCCATCCTCCCACTCAACCCCACTCCTGACTTTCTCCCCATAACCCTTGATGCCCTGTCAATCAATTACCTATCAATCTCCTTCTTAAATACACCCAATGACCTTGCTTCCACAGCTGCCTGTGGCAACAAGTTCCACAGACTCCCAACCCTCTGACTAAAGAAATTAGTATTTCTTTATTAGTAAATTGTAATGTATAACATTTTTCATGTGTCCATCCACTGACCCCAAGCTCCGAACACTTTAATGATTCATTTTCTTGTGAAAGTTGTGGCCTGCTCTTTTAAGTGGATGTGACGTCAACTCTTCAAAGGTGACAGTGAGGCTTGTTTCACAAAGCTGTTTTCTCTGCTCAGAGCAATAAACAAAAATGCTGAAGGAACTCAGCAGTTACACCACATCCAAATGAAGTTTAAAAAAAACACTGACATTTTGGGATTAAAACTGTTTCAGATTTAATCCCAAAATGTCGTTTTTTTTTTAACTGATTAACGCATTATCTCTGTTATAACACAGCCTCCCTCCAGCTAGGGCACTTTTCTGATTTGGAAAGGTCCTTCAGTGCTGCTGGATTGAAATTCTGGAATTCCCTCCCAGATAGCACTGCAGAAGGACCTTCACCAGAGCTGCAGCAGTTCAAGAAGGGGGTTCGCCAGCATCCTAGGCATGGGCCATAAGTCAGGTCAAGTTTTTTGTCATCTGACCGTACAAGTACAACCTGATGAAACAGCGTTCTCTGGTCCAGACATAACACACATATAGACAAACAATACGCAGAACAAGTATTCATCTATACAAGTGAGGAGATGTTGGTGTCCACAGTAAGTTATTAGTTAAGTAAATGAACTCCAAGGAATTTTGCATTCTCCACTCTCTCCGCAACAGAGTTGAGTATAAATACTGGCATTGCCCCAAAATAAATCATGAACTAAAATTTGGAATTTCCACCATGCCCCAATGCGTTGCTTCTGAAGTACACTTATGAAGCTGTCAGAACTAAACCCAGGTGAAATGGTTGCTAACATCTCTTGGTGGAAGTTCACCGTGTAGTAAGAATTTTCGGTTACAGGCAGTATCTCCCTGTTTCATGTGGACACAACTATAGAAACATAGTCGCCATATGCTAGGGATCAATCAATTCTTTATCAATTCCTCATCAATTTTTATCAATCTGGAAGCATACTGATAGCAGGAAATAGGCGTAGGTAGGAAATTTTGGCAATAAGTAATGGCTTACAAGTTGAATGTAGTTTCGTTCACCTTAACATACTTCCCTCACTCAAATCTGCCTGGAAGTATATTTGGCCAGTCAATAGTTTTATTCGATATTGGGCTTTTCCTGGAAGCGCTGGATCACATGAAAGACAATTAGTTGCTATTGATTGTGGTGGCGGAGACAGCTTGCTCAACTCTTTGGGCTGTCTCGCAGAGCTGGCAATGTCCTCCGAGCTTTTAAAGATCTATTATCTTGCTTGTTAATCTTTTTAAATTCTGCAATAATGTCAAGTTCTGTTGTCTGCTCATTTTATTCTTTAGTTGCACAAAATATTTTTCAAATAATTTCTAATGATTCTGACATCATCCATTCATGAAAAACAATCCTTTGGATTTCAGCTCCAATTTACTTTGACTTGCTTTGTCAAAAGTGAAAAAAATGTTTTCAGTGGAGTCAGGCGTTAAAGCAAGGAAAGTGACTGTTATTTTGCTTGGCTTCTCTTTTAATGGAAAATTAAGGTGAAGATGAGATTTATGACAACGTGTTTTATCTTTAGGAGTGTGATGCAGAAATACATATTAATAAGTAATTGTGTGGAAAACCACATGTTAAAATCTATTCTGATGTCAAATCACCAGTTGCACAGAGCTTTGGAAGCAATGAAGTAAAAATTCCTCTCACCTCCATGCGACCCATCTCCAAGAGGTTTTCAGTTAGATGGCTGAGATCGCAAAGATTAAAAACTAAACTTGGATCAGGCCTGATCTGGGGAAACCAATGTAAAAGTCCCTCCACTCTGGTGTGATTCATGCACCCTCTACACCACACATGTCAAACTCTGGCCCGCGGGCCAAATTTGGCCCGCGATATAATTATATTTGGCCCGCAAGATCATATTAAATATATATTAGAGTTGGCCCGCTGGCCGCCGTGCCAGTATAGCGCATGCACACTGAAGGTGAAAATGAAGACGCCGGAGGTGTGGAGGGATCTCAGAGTCCCGAATCCCGGGGATCGGAGCACCGCACTCAACCCGCCCGGCTCCCGGACGCACAGACGCGGCTGGAGTTGGGGACCATCCTCACTGGGTCTGCGCTTCAGCGGCGACGCCGGACCGAACGTCTCGTTGGCGATGCCTTCCCCCTCACTCCGTGCGTGGCGGACCCTGCCTCCTGCTCCTTTTGTTGGAGATGAGCCCGGCGCCATGAGATCGCAGTTTAATCCCTCTCCAACCATGGGAGGGGGGTGGGAGCAACGCGCTCTTCTCAGCCAATTCCTCCACAGCCCCGGACGCCGGCGTTTCAACAGGGGGTTCGGGTGCCTTCGTCAGGCAACCGACCTGTTGGTCCAAGACAAGGGGAGAGCATACAAACTCCACACAGACAGCACCTGAACTCGGGTGAACATGGAGCTGCGACCCCACATTCCACATCAGGACTGTGTGTAAGATTGGGAGCAGTGAGACGGAAGCTTATTTTGTTCCTGTGATTTAAGCCTTTCTTGGGGTGGGGGGGGGGGTCTTTCTCTGACCACTTGCCTAAAAATTAACCTAATCAGATGTGGAGTTACCACAATACAACAGTTCTCAACTTTTTTCTTTCCACTGGCATCCCTGTGCCATTGGTGCTCTGTGATTAGTAAGGGATTGCTTAAGGTGGTCTGTGGGTGGGAAGAAAAAGTTTGAAGACCACTGCTTTAATCATCCCTCATTGACTCGTCATGTGCATGGTTTCAGAATGCTAAAGGAAATGGGCCAATGACAATTTTTCTCAAGCAAAATATTTCAGTAACAGTTGGGTCTAGAGCAGTGATTCTCACCCTTTCCTTCCCACTCACATCCCACCTTAAGCAATCCCTTACTAATTACAGAGTTCCGATGGCATAGGGCACACATGTCAAACTCTGGCCCACGGGATATAATTATATTTGGCCCGCAAGATCATTTAAAAAATGTATTAGAGGTGGCCCGCTGGCCGCCGCGCCAGTATAGCGCATGCACAGTAATACAACAAATCCCAGAATGCATTGGCGTCAGCCTGCTAATCGCCCCCACCTCCTCTGTTTACACTGCAGGGTCTCACCGTGGACTCTGGTTTTGGGGCCTGGCCGGTGTCAGGGGAAGCCAAGGCCGCTTCCCAGCGCCCGGAACCGGAGGCCTCGGGCCTGACCTCGCCAGGACCGTTGCCCACTCCCCCTCCCTGCCGCAGGCCGATCCGCGACTTCACGGTGACGGGGCCGCTGATCCGCCGAGATGCCGCCCTGCAGCGAGAGCCAATGCCCCCGCACTGTCATTGTCCAACCCGATCGCCCGCAAACCCCACCCTCCCGCACACAGGCCTGAGTAAGGATTATGAACTTTAATCTCAGGATAAAACGATCTTCCAATAGTTTCATGTCACAGTGATAAATATATTCTGGTTAAAAATGGTCCTGCACCTGGATACAAGCTCATTAGGCATAAAACTTGAAAAGTGTGTAAATCAAAGGATATCTGTACCAATGGAAAAAGGACATGGCAAATAACCCTGCTAGAGTTCATGCCCACAATCAGTCACCCACTTGATTGTTTCAGGGATCATGTTATTCTCCCACATTCTCAATAGCCCTCAGATTTTACTATTCGACAGCACACTAGCAACATTTGACAAATCCTCTATAGAGAAATATTATTTATTGAATATTTTATTTCTCATTTGTTAATGCTTCTGGAAAGAGTTTATCCAAAACTATTATTAAACATTTGTTTTAATAAGAAAAAGTTTAACATTACATATGTTGAAAGAAGAGAAAACATGCAGATGTTGTTGAAAATTTTCAATAAATATTTAGTTCGGCCCTTGACTTAGTCCAAGTTTTTAATTTTGGCCCTCTGTGAATTTGAGTTTGACACCCCTGCTCTACACGGTTTGACATTTTTAATTCCATTCATTCAACTGATCAATTGAGCATCTCATTAGAAGAAGGTTATAGCTCTGCTTTTGATCATTGAGATGCAGTTACACTTGTCCAAATGTGCAGAGAGTAAAATGTGGTCAGGCATTTAGGTTAATACCTAGAGGCCCAGCACATTGATCATGAGATGTGAGTTTGTATCTTGCTGTGGCAGCTGAGAAGTCTAAATGCAAGTGCTTAAAGTCAAGGACATCTACAAGAGGTGGTGTTGTAAGAAAACAGCCTTTATCCTCAAATGCCCCATCACCCAGGCAATGCCCTCTTCTCACTGGAAAGGAGGCACAGGAATCATAATTTATTGTCATGAACAAATCATCAAAGACTCTCAAAAATTTCTATGGAGAACATTCTATCTGGTCACATCACTGACTGGTCTGGAGATGCCAATGCAGGAAAAATCTCCAGAGACTTGTTAACTCAGCCAGTGACATCATGGGAACTGGTCTTCACTCCATCGAGGATCTCTACAAGAGGCAGTGTCTTAAGAAAGCAAGCTCTTTCCTCAAGGCCTCCCACCACTCAGACCATGCACTCTTCACACTGCTGCCATCAGGCAAGAGGTACAGGAGCCAGAAGACAAGCACTTAGCAGCACAATGACAGCTCTTTCCCTGAGACTGAAACTGAGACCACCCACAAATTGGAGGAACAACACCTCATCTTCTGTCTGGGCACCCTCGAAGCAGATGGCCTTAACAGCTCCTTCTCCGGTTTCCATTAAACCACCCCCTATCCCCAATCTTTATCTCCCTGTCTCCTTTCCTCTAGTTCTGTATCTCTCTCCCTTCCCTTTTCCCTCTGACTCTTTTCACAGACCCATCATCAATTCTTTCATTTCCTTTTATCATATCCTTTAACAACTTTTGTCTGTTGGTCTGGACACCTCCCTCTCCCAGCCTTTAATTCAGGTGCCTGACTGCTTTTTGCTTATACCTTAAAGAAGTGCTCAGGGCTGAAATGTCAGGAATATATCTTTACCTCCTATGGATGCTGTGAGACCTGCTGAGTTCCTCCAGCATTGTTTTTTCTACAAGTCACACCGTCTGCAGATTTCTGTGTTTCATTCCCCCAGCTTCTTCCCCTCCACCATCAGATTTCTGAATGGACAATAGGCCACAGACACGACCTCCCTTTCTCCCATATTTTGCACTATTTATTTTGAAATGTAATTTGGAGCAAAGTTTGTACTGTGAAGCTGCCACAAAACAACAGATTTTGTGATTTGTTGATGACGATAAATTTTGATTGTGGCAATGATTCTGCTTATGGGATCAAAATCTCATTCAGAATCATATTTGCTTGTCTGATTTGGAGATGCTGTCTGTTGCTTATTTTTATAATTGAGCTGTCTAACATTTACAGTGATTTAGAAAATTTTACTATTTGTCTAAAGTGATTGGGGGAGGCACATTTTAGTGTAGAGGTTCGTGCCAGTGACTTGAGTTCAATTCTGGTGCTGACTGTGAGGAGTTTGTATGTTCTCTCCATGTCTGTGTGGGTTTTCCACCAAGGGCTCCAGTTTCCTACCACCCTTCAAAATGTACAAGGGTGGTAGGTTAAATTAGGGTATTTGGGCAGCACGAACTCATGGGCCAGAAGGGCCTGTTACCCTGCTATAAATTGAATTTTATAAAAAGATGTAACTGTGTACATTTCCTCCCCAAACTGCAATGTACTGAGACTAACCAAAGTCAAAGGCACGATCTGGTTAACTTTCTATGACAGTTTTATGCTCAGATTTGACAGTCTCACTTTTGGATCAGAACTCTCCTTCCAGAGACGTAAACACATAATCTAAACTGTTGGAGGTTGTTGAAACATTAAATCTCATTTCTGCTCCCTTTTCAGTGTGAGATATTCCAAGTTATTCCAGCAGAAGAAGATCAGAGAGGTGTATCCTGACCAATATTTATCCTCAACCAATGGCACTCTAGTTAATTACAAAGTCGATCATCCCATTCCTGTTGGCAGGGTTTCGCAGCATCAAAATTGGCTGCTGTTTTTCCAGGTCAGATAGAACCATAGAACCCTACAGCACAGAAACAGGCCATTCAACCCTTCTAGTCTAACCATCATCTCGCTAGTCCCATTGACCTCCTCCCATTCCATAACCCTCCAGACCTCTCCCATCCATGTATCTATCCAGTTTATTCTTAAAACACAAGATTGAGTCTGCATTCACCACATCAGATGGTAGCTCATTCCACACCCCCACCACTCTCTGAGTGAAAAACTTCCCCCAAATGTTCCCCCTAAACCTTCCCCTTTCAGCTTGAAACTATGGCCTCTTGTATTTATCTCCCCAAAATGGAAGTGGAAAAAACCTACATCCACTCTGTCTATACCTCTCATAATCTTGTAAACCTCTATCAAATCTCCCCTCGTTTTTCTTTGCTCCAAGGACTAAAGTCCTAACCTGTTTAATCTTTCCCTGTATCTCAACTCCTGAAGACCTGGCAAGATCCTAGTAAATCTTCTCTGCACTCTTTCAATCTTATTGATATCCTTTCTGCAGTTAGGTGCCCAGAACTGTACACATTATTCCAAATTTAGCCTTACCAATGTCTTAATCAACTTCAACACAACATCCCAGCTCCTGTACTCAATACTTTGATTTATGAAGGCCAATATGCCAAAAGCTTTCCTTACAATCCTGCCCCACATGTGACGCCACCTTCAGCGAACAATGTATCTGTATCCCCAGATCTCTCTCCTTCTCCGTACTCCTCAGTGCCCTATCGTTTACTACTGTGTATGATCTACCTTGCTTTGTCCTTCCAAAATCAAAAACCTCTCACTTGTCCTCATTAAACTCCATCTGCCATTTTTTGGCCCATTCTTCCAGTTGGTCCAGATCCCTCTGCAAGCTTTGAAAATCTCCTTTCAAACACATCTTCTATGCATTATGCAAGGCTTTACAAAGTTCTGATCTATAAAACTGTATAAAATGCACATTCTTTCTTTGTATAAATAATGATGCAAAATTCACATGAATTTCTTCTTCCTTCCTTTCATCTATCTGCGTGTGTGTGCGTGTGCGTGGTGTGTGTGCGTGGTGTGTGTGCGTGGTGTGTGTGCGTGGTGTGTGTGCGTGGTGTGTGTGCGTGGTGTGTGTGCGTGGTGTGTGTGCGTGGTGTGTGTGCGTGGTGTGTGTGCGTGGTGTGTGTGCGTGGTGTGTGTGCGTGGTGTGTGTGCGTGGTGTGTGTGCGTGGTGTGTGTGCGTGGTGTGTGTGCGTGGTGTGTGTGCGTGGTGTGTGTGCGTGGTGTGTGTGCGTGGTGTGTGTGCGTGGTGTGTGTGCGTGGTGTGTGTGCGTGGTGTGTGTGCGTGGTGTGTGTGCGTGGTGTGTGTGCGTGGTGTGTGTGCGTGGTGTGTGTGCGTGGTGTGTGTGCGTGGTGTGTGTGCGTGGTGTGTGTGCGTGGTGTGTGTGCGTGGTGTGTGTGCGTGGTGTGTGTGCGTGGTGTGTGTGCGTGGTGTGTGTGCGTGGTGTGTGTGCGTGGTGTGTGTGCGTGGTGTGTGTGCGTGTAGTAGAGAGAGATATATACAGGTACAGTATATATCTATAGATAGATATAAATAATATCTATCTCCACAAAGAAGATAGAACATTGCAGCACAGTACAGGCCCTTCAGCCCATCTTCATAGAGCTATTGAACAAAGTAAACCTACCCTACCTCACATCCAGAACCCTCTATTTTTCTTGCATCCATGTGTCTGAATCTTTTAAATCTATCTATCCATCTCTCTTCACTGTCTTGTCTCCCTGTTCATTGTCAAGGTGTGACTGTTTTGAGCTATTGCTCTTTGCGTGATCCTGTTATTATTGCAGTTGAGTCTTGCCAAAAGGTTGAAAATTGCAGGAATATTTGACCCACTGAATCTTTCTGGCGCTTTCTGTTTATTTTTTTAATTTTGAAAATCTGTTGGAGTCGCATTCAAAAATGAATGCTATAAAAATGATCCCACATACTGGCTGAAGGGGTTGGCAAAGCATCTAACCAGATTACTTAGTATTTCTTTTTGCTGGGTCTGTGGTGGGGGGCTGATGTCTAATCTCTGTCTGCAGTTTGCTGTTATTGCAGGGGCTGTTCTGTGTGCAGTCTGGTGTAGTTGATGGGAACTGTCAGAGTCGAGGCGTCTCTCCCTCTGCAGTCTGCTGCAGTTTGACGGGAGCTGTCAAGAGACACGACCCGTCCCCAGAGCACCGTGTTGCCGCGGGCCATAGACGGCCAAGGCGTCTCACTAATTGAAACGTGTCGGCGGCTCCATTGCCGTCTGAAGCTCACATTTCAGGGCACTCGGAGACCACAGAGCTGATTTCTCATCCACTCGGACGCGAAAAAAAATCGATGCAAAGGCAGGACGGCCAAGGGAATGTAATGTGTGGCAGTGTGTTTGGTGAATATACATGTGGTGGTCACAAATCAATCTCTTTAATATGTTTAGAGACAGGATTATTCTGCATCGCAGGGAGAATTGTTCATCTTTCACCGCTTATTTCAGAGCACTTTTGCTTTATTTGGTGACTGCATTTTATGTATAAGATTTAACACCAATTCATTGCAGACAAACAACGCAGGCAAACTTGTTCACTCAGTGGTTTCCACTTCACCCTCAAAATATGTTTATCCCCCCTCCCCCCACATACTTTGAAACAATCAGTGTTTGGGTTCCCCTGCTAGTACAGCAAAGATAATTTCCAAATGGGTGTGAGAAACTTGTGTATACATGCACATATGTGTGTGTGAAGTTTGTGTATACACTGGTGTGTGTGTGACGTTTGTGTATACTTGTGTGTGTGTGTGTGTGTGAGTGTGTGTGTGTGAAGTTTGAGCATACACTAGTGTGTGTGTGTGATGTTTGGGTACACACGTGTGTGTGAAAATTGTGTATACTCGTGTGTGTGTGTGTTTGTGTGTGTGTGTGTGTGTGTGAGAAGTTTGTGTATACACTCGTGTGTGTGTGTGTGTGTGTGTGACGTTTGGATATACACGTGTGTGTGTGAAATTGTGTATACACGTGTGTGTGTGAAAGTTGTGTATACTCGTGTGTGTATGTGTGTGAAGTTTGTGTATACACTCGTGTGTGTGTGAGACATTTGGGTATACATGTGTGTGAAATTTGTGTATACTTGTGTGTGTGTGTGTGAAGTTTGTGTATACACTCGTGTGTGTGTGTGTGTGTGTGTGTGAGAGAGACGTTTGTGTATACATGTGTGTGTGAAATTTGTGTATACTCGTGTGTGAAGTTTGTGTATACTCGTGTACGTGAAGTTTGTGTATACATTCGTGTGTATGTGTGTGAAGTTTGTGTATTCACGCTTGTGTGTGAAATTTGTATACACGTGTGTGTGTGAAGATTGCGTATACACGCCTGTGTGTATGAAATTTGTGTATACATGCTTGTGTGTGTGGAGTTTGAGTATACACGCTTGTGTGTGTGTGTGTGTGTATGAAATTTGTCTATACTGTGTGTGTGTGTGTGTGTGTGTGTGTGTGTGTGTGTGTGAAGTTTGTGTTTACACGCTTGTGTGTATGTGTGTCTGTGTTTTGAGGGGAGAAGAGACAAGCCTGCATTGTGATTCTCCAGATCTCACTGTAACTCGAGTGGCATGCTATACAAATTATAGGCAAAGGCGGGAGAGGAACTGTAATGAGATCAAGGCCCCCGGTGCTTTCTGTAGCTGTTTTTTTTTCAAATTCCGGAATCAATCTGCCCCTTGCACCCTGAGGAGGAGTCTGTGGCAATTTGCCCACAGCAGTGACACAGTGTTTAAAGAGGCAGTGCTCAAACTCTGAAACCAGTCTCAAAGAACAACACTGCAACAGCTGAAAATCTGAAATAAAATCTGAAAATTCTGGTGATACTCAGCAGGGTGGGCAGCGCCTGTGGGGAGAGAAATCAAGTCATTAACTAGTCCACTCATCCATTCGCAATTTCCTGCAGTCGTCCCCAACCAAGGATGAAATGTTTACGATTCTGAATGGGCTTGACAATTTAGGCATAGCTTCACAACAAAGGGTTGCTCAAGATTTCTTACAGGATCTTCAAGGTTCACAGCATGGAAGCAATCCTTCAGCTCAACTTGCCCATACCAAGTTATCTTCCAAACTAGTTCCATCTGCCTGCTTTCAGCCCATATTGTCAGATCTGTGCAGAGAAATCAAGGCTGAAGCTGTACAGTGCTGATTGAGGTTTTTCAAGGTAACATTGAAGTACAGACCTGTCTGCTCTTTCAGAAAGAACTCCTCCCACTATTTCGAAGGTTAGGTTTGGAAGATTATCCCTGGTGCCTTGACCACTATTTATTTCTCACACAATTCCATCAAACCTATTAACTGGTCATTATCACAATATTGTTGGTGGGATTTTGTTGGATGCAAAATGAGTGTGTAGTCTCCAAAGTAACATTAATGCTGATTACTGGACAAGAGCCCAAAGGTCTGGACCTGAATTTGAAAGTCCCATGAAGGAGGAACAATTTAAACTCAAGGATCTAAATAAATTAAAAATGCAACCCAATACTGTTAATGGTAATCAGGAAACTTCCAGGTTGGTACAGTATTTGGATCATTAAAATTTTTCAAGAGTGAACATCATTTTTCCTTATCTGGCCTGGTCTACATACATCTCTCCAGTGTAGTTGCCTTTAATTGCCCTCGAAATGGCTGAGCGGGACAATTTGAAATGACAATAAAACCTAGTCTTGTGGGTTATATCCATGTCCCAGGAATAGAAGGCAGACAAAAGGCAAACTGTCATGTAAAATCGGGTTAACTGGGAAAATTGCCCAGTTAGTACCCCAGTTATGCAGCAGTTTGAAAGGGTCTGACCCAGTCAACCCTGTCAGAATCCAACCAGGTCTCTGACCTACCTCAGAGGTAGTCAGGGAACCTAGTTAAACTTGCTTAGGTTGAGTCCACAGGCATTTTGAAAACAAAAACGGCTGTCCCGCTTAGTCCGGTGATGTCAGCACTTGTGTGTGCGCGTCACCGGTCAGCCAACATCCAAACGTCCAGCGTTACTTCCAGTGAGTACATGACGCATCATTGTGGAGGTGGGATCCCCTTTAAATCGTCGGGTTGGCAATTTAATGGGGTGATTCCCATGCAATTTGCCAGCACGTTTGCCTCAGTAATCACACCCAGGTTGCAGGAGGACTACCCAGGTGCTCCAGTTTAAAAGAGGCTAGAGAATTGCTGGAGAAACTCCGTAGGTCAGAGAAATGTGTCTGATACAATCTGCTGGAGGGTCGAGCAGCTTCAGAACGAAATAATCAACATTTTGAGCTGAAACTCTTCAGCAAGACTGGTTCAGTGTCATAAAGAAGACAGGGTGGGAGGGGTGAGACAGGAGTCCCATGTGGGTGGGATTGGTGAACCAGGTAGAGGTGGCACATAACAGACAGAGTCAATGGATTGGCAGGTGACAGGCAAAGGGAGGGAGAGAAAAAGTTAAGCCATTTATTTTTATCATTTGATTGCACAAGTACAACCAGATGAATCCAGCACACGTTCTGTTCTCACTGCCACCATCAGGAAAGAGGTACCGGTGCCACAAGACTCGCACCACCAGGTTTAGGAACAGCTGCTCCCCCTCCACCATCAGACTCCTCAACAATAAACTCAATCAGGGACTCATTTAAGGACTCTTACTTTTGAAATTTATTGATTTTTTTTTCCCTCTCTGCATTACACTTTGTTTACATGTGTACATTGTGTACAGTTTTTTTGCACTACCAATAAGTGGTCATTCAGCCTGGTCCACAGAAAAAAAATCTCGGGGTCATATGTGATGTTACGTATGTACTCTGGCAATAAACCTGAAACAGCATTCTCCAATACTCAGTGCAAAATATGGAGACACATAACCAGGCAGCTCACACATACAGACAAACAATACATATGCAGGACAAGTATTCATTATATACAAATAAATAAATATTGTTTTGTAAATATGAGAGTCAGATATTAGTGTGAGCAGTTCCTTTGGTCATTCATCATTCTCATTACCTGTGGGAAGAAGCTGTTCCTCAGCCTGGTGGTGCTGGCTCTGATCCTCCTGGATCTCTTCCCCAATAAGAGCAGCTGAAAGATGGTAGGGGTCCTCAATTATTTTTTTATCCCTCTTGAGACAACATTCCCTGTAGATCACATTGATGGAGGCGAAGGATACTCCAGTGATCCTCTTGATCGAGATCTGTAGAAGGTTTGCATGATGGTGACCAGTAGCCTTGCCCGGTTCAGTCTTCTCAGAAATTGCAGTCGCTGTGGCACCATCCCAACAAGTGTGCGTCCACAATAGGTCACTAGTTAAATGGACTCCTAGGAACTTGGTGTTCTCTACTCTTTCCACTACAGAGTTATTGATGTGTAGTGGAGGGTGTTCCTGGTCAACGTTGACACTCTTGCACCATAATCACAAGATTTTCCACCTCTTCTCTGTAGTGCGACTCATCGTTTGTTGCTGAAGAAAAGGGTGAAGTGGAGGAAAATGAGTCATCAGGGTGGATTGGGCGATGAGAAGATAAAGGCTGCTCATGCTGAGATCTGCACTGCATCTGCAGTCTCCTGCAGTTTCACATTCCAGCATCTGCAATCTCCTGGATTTAAGCTTGCTGGTGCATGCTTTTGCACTCTTAACCTTTTTCACCAATGGGAGGTGTCCAGGGTGTGTTGGGACTTTCAGCGTGTTGGCTGCCTTTCCTAGACAGTGAGAGATGTAGATGGAGTCCTTGGAGGGAAGAATAGTTTGCACAATATTCTAAGCTGTGTTCACCACCGACTGTAGCCTCTTCCATTTGTGAGGAGAGCAGCTCCTGTTCCATCCAGTAAATCTGCTATTGATGGTGCACATGTGAGAATTGTTGAGGGGCATGCCAAACTACTGGAGTCTTCTGAGAAAGTAAAGGTGTGCGTGCATTTTCTTGACCGTCACGTCAATGTGCTTGTCTCAGGTCAGGTTATTGGAGATATTTCTTCCAAAGAACTTGAAGATTTCTACTTTTTTGACTTCAAGCCATTGATGTGGACAAGGTGTGGACTCTTCCCCTCTCCTTTGTGGACTCTGCCCCTCTCCAGTGCAGACTCAGCCCCTCTCCTGAAGTCAGTGACCATCTCTTTCGACTCATTGACATTGAGAAGATCATTGTCTTGCCACTCTGCCACTAGACTTTCAACATCTTTCCTGTGTTCCACCTTATTGTTATTTGATACTCAGTCCTTTATTGTAGTGTAATTGTCAAATTTGAAGATGGTGTGGAAATGGTATTTATCTCTTCAGTCTTGGACCAAGAGGGAGTACACATCGTTGAAGAGCATTGGTGTTGTGAGTGATTCTGGAGGTGGTGTCATTATCCATCTTCACTGATTACAGGCTGTTTGACAGAGTGGGGTGATGCATGAGTTTGCTGGGGACTATGGTATTGAAGGCAGAGCTATAGTCTATGACCATAGTCTAACAGTAGTGACCTTAGCATCCAGGTGTTCGAGGTCACCTCGACTGAGGAGAACACTGTTTTGGCAGGTTGTATTTGTCCAATTAGATGACAATAAACTTGAACTGAGAGCGAGGGAGATGGCGTCTGCCTTGGATCTGTTTGGTCAAAGGGTAAATTGAAGTGGGTCAAGTTTATCTGGGAGGCTGGAGTTGACATGAGCCATGACCTTCTGGATGGCAGATGTCAGAGCCATCAGTCGGTCATTAAAGTGGTCTCTGGTGATGTAAGTGAGGGCTTCAGACAAGCAGCAAAAATGAACAATGCAGGAATTACTCAGCAAGTAAGGCAGCATCCTCAGAAAATTGTCTTTTTAAATTTCTGTTGCACATAAATAAATAAAGCCACTTTATTGGATGATTACATTGTTTTCGAGAGGCAAGATTGTATTTTTTGTTGTAAGCAAGAAAATGTTGTACAGTGAAACCCTTGGTATCTGGCACCTATGGTGATTGGCAGATGTTGAATAAGTGAATTTTCTGGATGCTTGAGATTGGGTGCTGTGTGATTGGTGACAGCGAGGCATGCCAATTTTAAATTTCTGTATTTTTTTACCTATTTATTTCCTGCACCTTTTTCCCGGTTGCTTGAGGCTGCCAGTTGCTTGAATTCCAGATAACAGGGGTTTTACTGTACTTGGTTTATTTCTAAAAGGATCACATGGAAAAGTAGTGAAGTTATGCTTGCCAATCTTGTACCCCAGGTTAAACTATGCTTGTGGATGGCTGACTGTTCTGGCCATCATATTAGAGATTGCAGTGAATGTTCAAGTGCTTGATACCAGAGGATGTACAGATCAGGAAGGGATGAACAGAATGGGGCTCTTTCTCTTGAAAACAGTGGTGGTGAAAATGCTGAAAGGATTTGATAGAATGGGACAGAGAGAATACTTCTGCTTGTAAATCAGAGGCCAACATTAGAAGTCAGCCAAAAGAAGATACTTCTTTACCCAAAAACCCAAGGAGAATGTGGAACTTGATCCCACAGGGAGTGGTTGGAAAAAGTACAGATGCTGGGACAAGGATAAGAGGAAGAAGGCAATGGAATATTTCACAACTGGCTTAAAAGGATGTAGGAGAAAGCTCCAGAGTAACAAACTCTGGCGCGGACTGGTTAGGCCTAATGGTTGTGTATCATATGTAAACAATTTAAGGATCTTTGCTGTATTTAATTAGGGAGGCCTGAGAAATAGCAGTAGGATTACACTATTCAACATGTTCTGCCATTTGTTTTCCATGGTAGGGAAGTCTAGAACAAAGAGGGTACAACTTCGGGATAAAAGGGCGTCAATTTTAAACAGAGATGTGGAGAAATTTCTTCAGTCAGAAGGTCGTGAGTCTGTGGAACTTGGAAGCGAGGTCATTGGGCTTTTTAAGGCAGAGATTGAGGGTATTTCATTAGTCAGGACTCAAGGATAACGGGGTGAAGGAAGGGGAGTTGGGCTGAGTGAGTGGATGGTTCAGCTCATGATATAATGGTGGAGCAGTTTCCATGGGCTGATTGGCCTCTGCTGCTATACTTTGCTCCTACATCTTGTGCTCTTGAGATTTGATCAGATAGAGCATAGAACAGTACAGTACAGCCCTCAATATTGTGCAAACCATTCTAAACCTACTTCATGATCAACATAACCCTTCCCTCACTCACAGTCATTAATAGAGGGATTGAGTCCAAGAGTCAAGAGGTCATGTTGCAACTCCACAAATCTCTGGTGAGACCACACTTGGAGTATTGTATTCTTTTTCTCCCACTGATGCCGCTCAATCTGCTGAGTTTCTCCAACAGATTGTTTTTGCTTCACATTCCAGCATCTGCAGAATCTTTAGTGTCTCCCATGGCTGATCCAATTCTGGCCTCATTTTTCAATTTCCCCATGGCCCTTAACTTTGCTGTGGACCATCAATCCAACAGCTTCGGTCTGTGTAAATGCAAACATTCATCATTTTTGCTCTTATGGTCTTATAAATGGATATGAGTTTGCATCACAGTATATACTGGATGGGCTGAATAGCCTATTTCTGCTCCTATGTCTTATGGTCTTTAAAAAAATCCAGGGCATGTCACTTGAAAGTTAACAAAGAAAAGAATCAATGGTCCAGCAAAAGATATTCAGGTACATGACAAACTATTAGAGTTGCTTCCAATGGGGCAAATCAGGCAATGCCTAAAATTTCAGGCATTTCCCATCACCAATGAAATGCCCAAAGACGGGTTTGAAGGGACTGTCAGAAAGATTTGGGTTTTAAGGAGGGTCAGAGAGGCGGAGAAGTTACTCCCGCGTTGAGTGGCGTCAGCGGGCAGACAGGCACAGCAGAGGTGGTGAGAAAGACCTTACTCGAGGGGAGGTCAGGTGTGCCATCTGCATGCATATTGAACCCGTTTTCGCCACTGTCTCTACGCCACGAAGCCTGACCACTCGTGTGTCATGCATTTACACAGATTTAAAATACCTCCATGAAATCCCATTCCACTTGATGAAGCCATGTCAGTCAGATACAACATCTTTTATTGATCAACCAAATAGCCAACCTTATTCTCTTCGCTGAAAATGGTACAACGTTAGCATATTGCAACCAGTTACACCGAGCTGAGTGCCCCTACAACCAAGTTCAACCCTGATTTATACTTTTTTAATGAACATTTTTCTCATTCAGGTTTCTCTGCAGCCAGCTTGTTGCATTTGCAATTGGAAACAAACTGCGTGTTTCTGTTGATTTTTAATTACAAAAGATCCCGAACTATCTCGGTTCATCAGTTGGTGCTCTGCCTCTTTAAGGGCCTCTTATTAACAGGAAAGAGAAGCCAAGCCGTCAAATGGGGCTGCCCGGGGAGGGAAATGATTTTCCAGTTTGGAACAGGTCATTGCAAGCCGCCGTACACAATTTATTGCCTGCCTCGGAGCGACAGCGTTGCGGCTCCGGGCGGGAGCGAAGCGGAGAGGGAGGGAGGCAGCAAGGGGGGTTCCAGACACACGACTCCCTGCTTGTCTCCGCCACCGCGCCGCACCGTTAACCCTTTACTTGCTGGTTTTTTTTCAAGGAAGAGGAATATCGTTTCATTCTGTCTTTTTCGTTTTTTTAAAAAAAGTTTGCACGTTCATTGGACTATTCAGGACAGGTAACTCTGCTGTGGCGGATGGGGAAATCTCCGGAATTTTAATCTGCCATGTTTTGGGTCAGATATAAGGCAAGTTTATTGTCATCTGATTGTACAGTACAAACTGACAAAACAGTTGTTCTCCATCCTTGGTGCAAAACACGCAGATACACAGCCAGACATAACACACCTACAGCCAAACAATCCAAATGTAGGACAAGTATTTAATCTGTACAAATAAGTAACGAGATATTGTTTCATGCATATGAGAGTCCTGGATGGTTCGGGCAGCAGTTCCTTTGGTCGTTCAGCGTTCTCGCTGCCCGTGGGAACTATGGTCATAAGACCAGGAGCAGAAAATGGGCCATTCAGCCGATCGAGTCTGCCCCGCCTTTTAATCATGAGCTGATCCATTTTTCCACTCAGCCCCACTGCCCGGCCTTCTCCCCATAACCTTTGATGCCCTGGCTAGTCAAGAACCTATCAATCTCTGTTAAGTACACCCAATGACCTGGCTTCCACAACTGCCAGTGGTAACAAATTCCAGATTCACTACACTCTGGCTGAAAAAAATTCCTCCTCATTTTGTTCTAAGCGGGCTCAATCTCGAGTTTGTGCCCTCTTGTCCTAGATTCTCTCACCTATGGGAAACTACCTTTCTGCGTCTACTCTGTGCATGTCTTTCACCATTGGAAATGATTCAATGAGATCTTCCCCCTCTTCCCCCCCCCCCTACCCCATTCTCCTAAATTCCAACCAATACAGGCCAAGAGCTGTCAAATGTTCCTCATTTGATAACTTTCATTTCTAGAATCATCCTGGTGAACCTCCTCTGAACTCTCTCTAATGTCAACACATTAGGAACCCAAAACTGCACCCAACCCTCCAAGTGAGGGCTCACTAGTGCTTCAACATCACATCTCTGCTGCTCTTCTATACCATTCCTCTTGAAATGGTTGCCATATTCAAATATGTATATCTTTTATATCTCTTGGGGGTGAATATGAATCAACAAAGGTTATGGTAATGCATGAATAGGTATAACCATGACCTAATTTTGTTTAAAAATTATTCTGAGGGGCTGTGTTGCTTATCCTCCCTCTCCTGCCTTCTGCACACCTCTGTGGAGAATAATTTGTCAGTCCAGTAAAAAAAGAAAAATGTAGGAGGAAATGAACAGGTCCTGCAGGATCCATAGGAAGTATGAGTGAGCATAGTGATCAGCGCAACACTGTTACAGCACCATCGGTCAGCACTGGGGTTCGAATCCCACGCTCTCTGTACATACTCCTCGTCTGGGTTTGTTTTGCCTGGGGGCTCCAGTTTCCTCCCACCTTTTGAAACATACTGGGGATGTAGATTAATTGGCCGGCATGAACTTGTGGGCTGAAAGGGCCAGTTACCGTGCTGTATGTCTAGATTTTAATTTAAAATTAAAGATATATAACTGATGTTTCAGGCTTGAGCCCTTCTTTACGTAATTCTTTAAGTTTATTTGTCATAGTATATCTGGGACAGTGAGAAGAGTTCTTCAGCGAGCAATCTAATGTTAGGTCAACGCTAACACTTAAACAGTTGTAAAAAGCATAAGGGCAACAGCATAGTTAGAGCATACGAGTTAGTTGGTCAATTCGTAAATAGCAAGGGAGCATAGTAGCCCTGTTGGGGGTTCATTCAGGAGCCTGATGGCTACAGGGAAGAATCTGTCTTTAAGCCTGTTAAGTTAATTTTTTAAAATTAAAATGTTAAATTTTAAATGTAAATTTAAATATAGACATACAGCACGGTAACAGACCATTTTGGTCCTTGTCGCCCAATTGCACCCAATTAACCTACCACCCCAGGTATGTTTTGAATGGCGGGAAGAAACTGGAGCCCCCAGGGTGTAATGAGTCTTTTTCCAGGCAGCAGGGGAATTTGTCATATTCAGAGCTGAGTTCACCAGCTCTGCAGATTTTTCCGGACGAGCAGAACATCTGGCACTTCTGAGCACCAGGACTAAGTTAGTTTCACCAGGCGGAGCTGCAGATCGTAGCTGCTCTCTCTATGATGACACTGTTTTGCCATTGTCCTTAAATCTGTGACCTCACAATCTTAATGTCTGCCACTGGAAGCAGTCTTCCATTGCTATCTCCAAGTGGGGGTTCATCATACCAATGTGAAACATGCTCCCTTTCTGATTATGCTAAACTTTTGCCATTAATTTTAAGATTTCAGCAGCTTTCACTTCTTTTAGTTTCTGTTAAACCACACACCCCCATCTTTGACCCCCTGTTCTCTCTCTTTCTCTCTCTCTTTCCTTCTCGACAGTGGTGTGTAACTAATGGAGAGGATTCTTAAGAATAGAATCTGAGCATTTGGAGAAGTACACTTGACTCAAGGATAGTCAGCATGGCTTTGTGAAGGGAAGGTCATTCCTCACGAGTCTAAGTTTTTTGAGGAGGTAACAAAAGAAATTGATGAAGGTTGTGGGGTAGGGGTGGTCTACATGGATTGTAGCAAAGCATTTGACAAGGTCCCCCACGAGAGACCCATCCAGAAAGTCATGAGGCACGGGATCAGTGGAACCTTGGGTGTGTCGATTAAAAAATTGGTTTGTAGGAAGAAAGCAGAGAGTAGAGGTGGAAGGAAAATATTCTGCCTGGAGGTCGGTGACTAGTGGAGTGCCACAGGGATCTGTTCTTGGACCCCTGCACTTCGTGATTTTTATAAATGACCTGTTCGAAGAGGTGGAACGATGGGTCAGTAAGTAAAATAGAGGGTTATAGGGTAGGAGGGGTTAGTACTTTTGTTTGATAGGGAATTTATGGGTTGGCACAACATCGAGGGCCTAAGGGCCTATCTTGTGCTGTATTGTTCTATGATCCCTCTATTTCCTTTCGCAGGGCCAAAATCAATTCTCATCTTTCCTCCTTATGATATCCAATTAATACATGTTGTCTGTTGGTCTGGACCCCCCTCCACCCCCATTCTTCCCCCTTTCTCTCCCAGACTTCATTCAGACGCCTGCCTGCCTTCTGCTTACTCCTTGAGAAAGGGCTCAGGCCTGAAACATTGGTAGTATATTTTTACGTCCTATGGATGCTGCAAGACCAGCTGAGTTCCTCCAGCATTTCTGTATGTTTTTGTACATTTCAGGGGTGGCCAACCTTTTAAATTTTAATTTTTAATTTAGACGTACAGCACGGTAACGGGCCATTTTGCCCCATGAATACATACCGGGGGTGTAGGTTAATTGGGCAGCACAGACACGTGGGCTGAAATGGCCTGTTGCCGTACTGTATGTCTAAATTAAAAATTAAAAATTAAAAGGTTGGCCACCCCTGAATTATTTAAATAGTTTGGGACTCAGAAACTAGTTTTCCAAATGTATCTATGCAGTCAAGGCTAGAATAAAATTGTTTTTGACAGAAGCTATCGAACCCCTGGTAAAATTCTTTTTAACCTTCCTTTTTAATTCACCCCTTCCCTGCATCTCCAACAAAGGCTCTTTATTTTTTTTATTATTGTTCTGGTTTACGCTGGTTAGTGTGATTGTGCAGCTGGGAGGTCATCTGCACTTCCCTGTATCCTAATGGTCTGCAGCACAAGGTACGGCCAGCTGCCTGAGCTGACTTGAATTCTGATTCCTCTCTTTGACAGCCTGTGACCAGCATCTTCCCTCGGTGGTCTGATCGAGAACGGAGATCTGTGTGAACAGCAACCTGTCCCGTTGCTCAGTTGGGTAACAGCCGCAGGAGTTGCCCAGGGCTGTCAAAATTTTTTCCTTTCTGTTTTTTTTTCCTTTTGACTGATATTCCCTACTCTTTTGCAGGAGGTGGGGATTCAGAATTGGCTTCATGTGAATGTAGTTTGCTAAATGACCGTGGAAGCTGAGACCCAACACTGACCACATTCTTTAGCCCACTGTCTCCTTCTCTCCAGCTATCTATCCCTTTTCCTTCCTCTCATCAGACAGAGAGCTGCTCTTTTTAGCCCCCCTCTCATCTCAGCTACTGTCTCTTCTACTCTCCCTTCTCTCTACCTGTGACTTTTTTTACCTGTGAGCTGTGGTCCGACCCCTTTCCCTTTCCTCCCTCCACTCCACTTCCCCTACCTCTTTAGTCAGGCATCTCCCTGTTCTTCCATATTTCCAGCAGGGCTCAGACCTGAATCATCCACGCTTTTTGATTCCAATGACCTGCTGAGTTTCCCCGGCACTCTTGTGTATTCATGAGCCCATGTGTTCTTTCCAACACAAAAGCATTCAGGAATGGGATCAGGAACAGAAATTCGTCTCCCTAACATTCACTGACATGAAGTAGTTTTCATTTTACCATTTCCTCATTTTTTTTTTACCTAGAGAGTTGTGGGGGCCTGGAATGCCTTCCCAGCAGTGGTGGTGGACGCTGGAACAATAGGAGCATTTAAGAGACTCTTAAATAGGCACATGGATGAAAGTAAAATAGAGGGTTTTGAGGTTGGGAGGATTTAGTATTTTTTTGGTAGGTATATGTAGGTCGGCACAACATTGTGGGCCAAAGGGCCTGTACTGTGCTGTAATATTCTATGTTGACATTCTCATCATTTTTTCTACATCTGCCCATGGTATCATCCTGCCCATATCTATGCTGTCCAATCCCATGACGCTTCAAGATATCTGTGCTCCAGGGCCTTGAAAACCCCTGAATTTAGCGACTGCACCATGAGCTGAGGCTCCAAAGGTCTAAATTCTGGAACTCTCACTCTAAGCCTCTCTACCTCTTTCATTCTTTTGCTTAAGACACCTACTGAAACCTAGGACATATAGAAGTAGGCCCTTTGGTCAACAAATCCATGCCAAATATCAAATACATATACATTTTAAATTTAGTCATACGGCACTGTAACAGGTGCTTTTGCCCCAAGAGCCCGGCCCACCCAATTAACCTACAACTCCCCAGTACGTTTTGAATGATCTATACTAAATCTGTTTCTCAACACTTGATCCATTGCCTCGTGTGCTTTGGTGTTTCACATATTTGAAACGTTACTGGGGTTGTAGGTTAATTGGGCAGCACAGACTTCTGCTGTTTGCCTAATTCAAAAATGTTTAATTTTTTTAAAAATTAGAAGGGGTGCAAAGGATATCCACCAGGAGGCTGCTGAGACCAGGGAGCCTGACTGACAGGGAGAGGTTGGATCTGCTGGATCTTTATTCCCAGCAGCATAGGAGGCTGAGGGAGGTTGAAAAGATCATGACATGCATGGATAGAGTGAATGCTCACAATCTTTTACTCACGGTAACCAATTCTCCAACTAAAGGGCATAAGTTTCAGGTGAGAGAGATAGCTTTTTCACTCAGAGGGTGGTCCGAATCTGGAGCAAGTTACCAGAGGAAACTAGAATTGGCTATGATCTTGACGCTGAAAAGATATTTGGTCAGATACCTGGATGGAAAGATCTGAGAAGGATATGGACAGAAATGCAGGTAAATGGGATAGTGCAGGATGTCAACTTGGTCAGCACGGATGAGTTGGGCTGAAGGGCCTGTTCCATGCTGTATATGACTCTAAATTTGTCCATCTTGACTGTGTCTCCTTCTGTAGATTTGCATGACCTTACATTTGATAACATTCCTTTAAAACACATTGGGACCTATTTTCTATGATAAAGGCATTACATAAATGGATTATGCTCTTGTGTTTTTGGCCGGTTGGCTATTTACCCTCTTCCTCAGTTCAGACTTGTTGAAACCAATTTTATCATATCACCTTGACGAGATTAGCTTACTAAGCACTAGCCTGAATAAGAGTAATGCTTTAGATAAAAATTATGGCAGATATGATGCATTGGCCACAATTTTGATGACACTAAATTGGATGCATACTAAGATCTGTATGTAGGTAGGAGTTTTTGCTTTGCAGGGCAAAATTTCCTGTTTGTGTAATTCCCATAAATCATGGATGACTCAGTTCCCACTTTCACCCCTTTGAAATCTCCTGGGCCATGTATCCTGCATTGCAGCTGAGAGCAAATGCAGGTATCCATGGATACCTTCACATTCACCGCCAATGTCACTGTCTGAGGCCAGCCAACAAGGGCTGCTGAAGTATGACCCAAAGATAGAAAGTGTGCCAAAATCTCCTTTCCTTTCAGGGGAAGCGTGCACACTCAGTTTCACGCCTACTGATCCTGCCAAGGTTGATGATCACCATCTGGACAAAGGCTGTGATAAGTCACAGCTGGCAACGATTCCAGTGCTCAGGGTCTATAATGCGTTGTATCATTGGTTTGCCTTTCCGAGATCTTTTGAGAAAAAGATATAGTATTTGTTTTGGCTCTTCATTGCTCTCACGACCGTTTTGGACAGTCACTTCAAGTGTTCATCAAGAGATGAATGAGGGGATAAGATTCAAAAGGGGTGGCACAGTGTTGCAATGGGTAGGGATGCTTCCGTACAACTCCAGCAATGCAGGTCTGGGCCTGACCTCCAGTGCTGATTATGTGGTTTGCACGGTTCCTCTGTGATCGCATTAATTTCCAATTTCCTCCCACCTCCCAAAATTCTGGGCTGGTTAACTGGGTGCTGTAAATTGTCCTTAGTGTATTAGGGGGCATTTTAATGGAAATATAGGAAGCATAAAATGGAGTATTGTTGGATTGATGGTCACCATTGATTTGATGGGCCAAACGGCCTGGTTCTGTGCTGTATCTCTTTATGACCACGACTTTAATGCTATACCTTCCTCTTTATTTGGCCTTATAATATTCTGTTACAATGCATAATGGATCTGAAACTCCCTCATGTGAGCTGAGGCTATAAGGTGCACATTGAGGCTCTGCTAGTGGAAAAATCTTTGGTCTGGCAGTGAGTTTTGCATTTGGTTTCTCAAGAAAGCACTCAGCATATGTGGCACGAAATGTTTGTTTTGGCTGTAAGATAGAAACTTGTTTCTTTTTTTTAAAATGGGACATGAACTGATGCTCTGGAGATATTTGAGGTTGATGTATCATTATAACATAAGAAATTCTGCTCCTATGTCTTTCGGTCTTCTGAAATAAGAGCAAGTTGGCCTCAGTTTGTACTGCTGCGCAATTAGAAAATTGTATCAAAGGGGGTCTGACTTTGGTCTCTGCTCCTCTTTGTTACCTGTTTGCCATTATCCTGCCCTTCTTAATAGATCAAAAGTCTCTCTTTCATGGCCTTGAACGCATTCAATGATTCAGCTCTATAGGTGAGAGAACTTCCAAGATTCACAACCTTCCAAGAGAAATTCCTTCTCATCCCCATCTTAAAATGGGCAACCCTTGCTCTGAAACCATGTGTAAAGATTCTGCTCTTTAAGGATTCCTGGTCACTCTGCCCCAGTTATGACCACAAATGAACGTACCAAGACTAGGAATGGAGAATCACTGAATGCTAAGTGTTAGCAATTGAATTTTTAATTCTTATACACCAGGATACAATGAAAAGCTTTATTTTATGTGCTATCCAGGAAAATTAGCGCATACTTAAGTGCAGCAGGTAGTGCAGAGTGTAATGTTATAGAAAGTGCAGGGGATAGGGTTACAAAAACAGTGCAGGGTAGAGTTAAAAGTGCAGTTAAAGCAAAGCAACATCTTTTACCAATGAGAATTCTATTTAATAATCTGATATCAGACAAATAGAAACTGAATATGGGAGTTCATGTTTTCAAGCTCAGGCATCTTATGCTCAACAGAGGGAAGGTGAAGTGAGGGTATCTGGGATGGGAAGTGTCCTCGTAATATATTGGCCTGAGCTGCATTCACAACTCTTGGCAGTTTCTTGCTATCTGGGGCGGAGCAGATCCCGACCCAAGCTGTGTTGGATCCAGAGAGGATTCTTTCTATGGTGCCTCAATAAAAATTGGGAAGACACCTCAGGGACATGCCATATAACTATATATAAGCCTATAACAATTACAGCGCAGAAACAGGCCAACTTGGCCCTTCTGGTCCATGCCAAATATCCGTAGGCTTCTGAGAAAACTGTTGGTTCACTTTCTTGGTTGACATGGTTTGATCAGAACAGCTTATTGATGATATTTAGTTAATGTGATGTTTTAAATGTATTTATTGTCCAGATCTTCCTTTGGGAAATGGATGCTATACTTTCACTTGTACTTCTGGTGATGATGTGTGATGCCAAGAATGTGGTTAATTGGGCGGCACCCTGCTTCCTGCCTCAGGTGGTGTGAGTTTGAATCACACCTCAGACCTGTGAGTGCAATCTCTTGGCTGATAATTGAGTACAATACTGAAGAAACCCTGTGATGACTTTCAGATGAGATGTTAAACTTGTTTGCTTTGAGCAGTACTCGCAATAACATCTTCATGCTTGAGATAAGATGGTGGGTGCACCAAGGTCTCAGTCCCTCAACGCCCAGTAATGGAAAGACTCGAGGCTGCGCCAAGCCTTAGTGCATCCCTCAGCACGTACTCCTGCAATGTGGAAAGTGCCGCTCAGCAGCATTCCCTCACCATGTGCTAAAAGACCAACAAGGTTCAGGCAGATCAAGAGGTGAAGAGTTAGTAAGCCATGCTATTCACATTAAAAGCCTCCAAGATTATCTGATCCAGAATCTATACAGTGGAACAGGTCCTTCTTCTTCTTCTTTCAAAAGATTCACAGAGGTAGCTAGCTCTTTCACTAAGTTGATGGTCTTCCAACAGCTCTGGATGTCCGTTTCTTCATTCATCCAAAAGAACAGCCTGTAAATCAGAAAGTCCACTGTCCTGCTGCTGCTGGGGATGAATAATTACAAGGACCCTTCTCTACACACTCTTAGCGAATCTGTATTCTGAAAAGAGGTGGGCAACTGTCTCCACTCCACCGCAGTCATCTCAGGGACAACATGTATTGTTGGTGATATTTCTGTCATAAAGGAATAATTTGACCTGAACACTACTCTCACCACCTCCCTCTGTAAATATTTTGTAAGTAGAAGATCCCGTTCCATTGTATGGACTCAGGATCAGAAGATGATCTTGGATATCTCCAAGGTGAATAGCGTGGCTTGCCAGCTACTCACCTCTCAGAGTTCCTCTCCCACATCTAGCCTCTTGACTGCAGAAGGAGGAGTTGCTGCAGGTCAGACTGAACTTGGCTCAGTTCCTTCTGATTCTGTCTCCCTCCCCAAATACCTTTGAGAATAACACTGCCCCAAACAGTGTACTCCTTTAATTCCTCCATATTCTCTGGGGTTAGCAACTTCATGAGTACTTTCACAAACACCTACCCGAATTTTAGTCCTCCGGTAGGTGCCAGGAAGTGCTAAGGAGACAATGGTCAGAGATGAACACCGACCATGACAGCCTTTGACATAGAGGAAGTCTATCTGAGACTGGGTTGAGCCTTCCAATCTCAACCAGGTGACCTGCGGCTGTGGTCCACCTGCAGGTTGCTGAAGGCATTGCACAGATAAAGTAATGACAGGAAGAGTAAGTAAAAGTGCTGTCTCTCAGGTGTTTGTACATTTTCCCTCATGTCTGCGTGGGTTTTTTCCGAGTGCTCCAGTTTCCTCCCTCCCTTCAAAACATATGGAGGTTGGGGGTTAATTGAGTGTAATTGGGCGGCACGAGCTCATGGGCCAAAAGGGCCTGTTGCTGTGCTGTAAGTCTAAATTTTAAAAATCTATGAAGCAGGAAGGTTGTTCTCACTGGCAGGTGAGTCTAGAACTCAGTGACACAGTCTCAAGATTCATGGAGTAGATTTAAGACCGAGACGAGGAGGAACTGTTTCTCCCAGAGAGCAGTGAGTCTGTGGAAGTCTCTGCCCAATGAAAGGCTTTTTGAATAGTAGAATTTTGAGGAACAGGAGGGTAAGCGAAGCTGAGTGCATGGATCATCCATGATCATATTGAATGGTCAAGCACACTCGATGGGCTGGATGATGGCCGACTACTGCTCCTGTTCCTTATTTTTTTTTTATTATAGATTTACCTGAAAGTAAGAGAAAACCTTTGAGAAATATTGTTTCTAAATAGATAACCCATTGGAAATCCATGGTCTGGATGCAAACCAATCTTCTAAGCTGTAATTTTTGACTAACTGTAAGTAAAACATACTGTCCAATTAATGCAACCAGTGACCAGATCTAAAGGGGCTGATTAATCGTCATGCCACTGGCTATACGCTTTGTTGCTAAGCAACCTCGGTATATTGTCTCAGCAGTTGAACACCTTCAGCGTTTTGATGGAGGTTTGTGTCGACATTAAGTACAGGTTTTCATTACCATTTGGAGTCAGGAGTAGTTGTGAAGACCATGATGAGATGCTTTGATGAAGATATGAGATGGTGATCCAACTGCCAGTCATTGTTGTTACATCAGAAATAACCCCCCCACCTTCCTAACACTGCACCACTACTTCAATGTAGGCAGCAGAGAGAGAGCAGAATTTCCTCTTTTAAAAAAAACTATGTGGTGTTACCTCAATTGCATAACTGGGAGTTGATGCAAATCTAGTACTTTGACGAAACTTTTAGTTGCAATATGTCCCTCTCTGTCCAGCGTTTCTATCCAGTTTATCAAATTAAGCAAGACAAGAGGAAGCCACTCCACCTGTCCTGTCTGCACTTTGGATGAACTGTCGAATTTGTCCCACTTGCCACACTCATCCCGCATTTCATTAAAAGTGCATATGTTCTCCAGATCCTAGCAACTCACTGAGCAGAAGGGAAATTAAACCTCCCCATCTCTCCCTTGCCTCTCCCTCCCCCCAATCTGTCTTACAGCTGCATCCTTTCTGTAAACACCCCTTAGCCTTATCTGCTCTAACAGGAATGATTTGCTGGGTGGTTTGAGGCTAGTTATTGTATGGGGTTCTATCAAAATTAGACCCTGAACACATCCATCGATAACAGAAGTTTGACCATTCTGTTAGTTTGCAAGACTGCCATAGGAAAGGTTGTCTCTGTGTTGTCATACAGTTGCACACTAACAAGATGTGTGTGAAAAAAAAAAAAAAAAAAAAAAAAAAAAAACTAACTATCTTGGAGGTAATCTCACAAACACATTCTGTTAAACTAAGATTTCCTAAGTTTCAGTGTTAATGATGTTGATCTGGAGCGATGTTGAAGAATTCTATTTGAATGATTCCAAGTTTGGATTTTCCTCTCAGCCTCTCAATTTCTCCTCCCTCAAGATGATTCTTAAAACCATCAAGAAGTGATAAAAGTTTTCATGAACTGCATCATTACACTATACAATAACGTTCAATCTTCATCCATCAGAAACTTGAGTTTGTATAACGCCTGTTTATAATAGGTTTCCCAAACCATTTGCAGGGCACAGTAAAATACAAGTGTGGCTTCACATTGTATAAGCAGAGCTCAGTTTGGTGATGATAATCTAAAGAGCATCTTAACCATTTTAAGAGATAAAAACAAGTTAAAGGAGAGCACTCCTGATCCTGGTGAATCAGCCATCTGTTAGCCAGAGTTTGGAAATTATATAATTTAATTTTCCTTGTTGTCACTTTTGATATGGGGAAGCTATTCTGCACATAACCTTTTGTAAACCAACGTGTAAGTGAATTTGATGGTAAATTAAATAGATAGTATTTAAAAGCATTCTCTGGTAAAATAGAGAGGGACCTTAATCAAAGTTTTGCTTTAATAGCAACTGTGTTTCTCCCAGAGTAAAACATCCCAAAATCCTAGTCTGTTGTTTGGGAGCCTGACGGTGGAGTGTTGCAATCTGGTTGGCCAAGTCTTGTGGCTCCTATACCCCATCCCTGATACCAAGGCACCAAAAGTGCAAATAATGTAAGTAGTCGAAACTTTGGTCACAGAGGTACCATCTAAAGATGTAGTGAGGTGAGGACGTTTTGGGAGGTAGTTGAAAATGTGAGGCTTTCGCAGCTGAAACTTTTATCACTGGATAACTACATCTGTGGAAGCAAGAGAGCAGGAATTTGGAGGAATGCAGAGAGGAGGTTTGAACTGCAGACGCTGGAACCTTGAGCAAAACAAAGAGTTGGAGGGTCTCAGTGGGTTGGGCAGCAACCGTGCAGAGAAATGAATAGTCTCTGTTTTGGGTCAGGACCATTTATCAACCAAGGTCATAGAGCTGCAGAAGATTGCAGAGATAGATGGGGCAGAGACAACGAGGAACTCTAAGAAGGATATCGAGTGAAATTGTGTCTTTGTATCACAATAGGACCTTTTAATAAGGACATGATTCAATTTTAATCTCAGCATCACTAACCCCATGTTCCTTGACTCCCCTGCTGAGCTCAGCAAGTTCAGAGGGATCAAAAATTGGGGTTTGTTGGGAAAGTGACAGTTTTGATAGAGGGGTAGACATCTACTTGGATAGAAAGAACCATTTGCAATGTCATTCATTAAGAGCATGTTCAAAGTTCAGATTTTTTGTCATAAAATGAGCAGTCCTAAGGGGGGCCAGAGCCCAAAAAAAAAGGTTGACAATGGTTGCTCGAGATTCTGGCATTATCTGAATCACTTCATATTGCATTTTCTTCAATGGTCCTATGTCCTGCTTAGTAACATGGAAAGCAGAAGTGTGCTCAGTTAACCATGGTAAGTTCCAATTCAGTGAGATTAGAAACAGGGACTGAAATTGTCAAATGGGAAACTCACATTCAAACCACTGACTCAGAGTTATTTATTTCCTTGTGAGGCAAAGTGGCTGCCTTCTGAAAATCACTGGAGATCTTTTGTTCAAAATGCCTGAGATTGTATTTTACTCAGTTTGATAGAATGCTTTAGAATTTTTCAGTGAACTTTGCAAATATCTCGTTTTTATAACTACTGATAATAATAGGCACATTTACTTTAAATGTTAAATTTAAGTTTAGGCATACAGCACAGTAACGGGCCTTTTCAGCTCATGAGCCCATGCCACACAATTAACCTACAACCCGTGGTACGTTTCGAACGATGGGAGGAAACTGAAGCTCATGGGGGAAACCCACACAGACATGGGGAGAACTTATAAACTCCTTACAGACAGTACAGGATTTGAACCCCACTCCCAATCACTGGTGCTGTAACAGCATTGCGTTACCGCTATACTAATTGCCCCAACCATGCAATGGCTTCATACAAATATATGGATTGGAAGCAGAAGAAGCCCCTTAACTTTGCTCTACCAGAGAAGGGGTGGAGAAACGTCATACCTAATTAGGTGAAATTTAGGTAGATGATCATGGAAGGCCTTGACTGATTTAATTTTTTTAGACATACAGCATGGTTACAGGCCATTTCAGCCACAAGGCCATGCCACCCAATTTATGCCAATTAACCTATATCCCTGGTATGATGGAAGCCTTCGGGAAAACCCCTGCAGATACGGGAAAATGTACATACTCCTTACAGACAGCATGGGATTCAAACCCCGATGCTGTAAAGGCATTGCACTAACCACTGTACCAACTGGGCCATCCTGAAGATTGTGGTTTCGTCCATAGATGCAAGCTGTTTTGGTCAGTCCAAGCATGCCTGGGCATGGACTCAGTGCAGGTGCTATACAAATGTTGTCTTAGTCCTGGGCATGCTTTGTCAGGATAGATGCAGACAGGTTGTAAAAGCAGCTCACATATACAGATGCTGTGCATTACATTGAACGCATGTGGATGCACATGTTCTTTAGGCAATAGTATAGTAAGTGTAGTTAAGAATAGCATTTACTGTCTTCAGGAAGATTCAATACAGTAGAAATGTCTCGTCAATTCTCTTACGTTTGTGGCAAGTATACGCTTAACGCTTAAAGACGCAGCATGACTGTGCTTATTAAGAAAACCTGTGAGCTCTACTTAGGTTGTAAAATTGGTGACCAAGGCAAACCCTGGGGTCCTCTCATTTGTTGTGCAACATGTGCAGTCAACCTGAGAGCTTGGCTCAGCTTCATTGTGGATTAAGCATGCTAAATTCAATAAAAGTCAATGTTTCTCCAACTTCCTACATGAAACAGCAAGTCTGACATTAACTGTGTTCAGCTTGAAGTTGCCAATCATCACCCCCACTTTTTTTCATGAAGCAAACCTTTTGTAAAAAAATTGGTCCAGCTCGATGGATCAAGTGAAAAACCCCTCTCACGTTGCTACCCCTGCTTAACTCAGGATGAGTATCACCACGTGCAGTGCACAAGCAATTGGTGCGCATGATCCAACAAATAGTGAGGTTGTGAGGAAGATAGTCTTAGACAATGGGGAGATGCTGATCAGCTAGTAAAAAATGGGCAGAGCAATGGCAAATGAGATGTGTTTTAGCAGGAAGTTGGGAGGAGGGTCTTCAAATAAGGATAGAACTAATAGTTAATACTAGGCCCTGAAGGAGAATTTAGGAACAGAGGGACCTTGATGTACAAACCTAAAGATCCTTGAAGGTGTCAGGAAAGGGAGATAGGTGGTAAATAAGGCTCATGGAATATTGAGCGGTTGTAGAAGCCAACAAGCAGTAAGGCTAATGCGAAAATGGTCAAGTTTCCCCTTATCACAAGCAGCTAATCTTTCCTCCACATAAGCAAACAGATTCCTGAGGGACTCGACATCTATGGGAAGAAATGGTCAGTCAACGATTCGAGTTTGTGCCTTTATCCAGACTAAAATGAAAATGGAGTGAAATTATTTGCATGAAGGGGAAAAGAAGTTGCTGGAGGGGCCAGGAAGGGTAGATATGGGGCAGAAGGTGTAAGATCCCTCCAGTAATTCTTTGCTTGCTCAAGATTCCAGCACCTGCAGAGTTTTATGTTTCACTCTTCGTCATGGAATACTTTGGTTAACTGGGGCAGACAATACAAGGGCAGAGGAGTTACGGTAGAGCCATATCTTGAATATTGACAACAGAGCAGAAAGGAGCTAATTGGTCTGGAGGGGATTTGGAGGAGATTCGCTCTTGATGGAGTGTTTCAATTATGAGGAGAGACTGGAGAAATTGGGTTTGTTTGCGTAGGAGTGGGCAATGCCAAGGGGCACCAGACAGAGGTGCATAAAATAATAGGCTGGGTGGTAACGTTTCCACCATAGCAGAGGTGTGTGTCACAAGGGGCTTTACAGAAAGAAGTAGGAGATCTGAAGGGGATTAAAGCAAGAATTATTTTAACCCATTGGATGATCTGAGATTGGAATGCACTGTCAGAAGAGGGAGTCAGAGGCAGTTCTAGATGTGCTTTTCAATTTCCATGACATTGGAGGCTCTGGAACAAGTGTTGACAAATAGTTTCTTGACGGTCAGCGTGACAGGGTGAGGCACAGACCTGCTTCTTTGCTGCATGAGTCTATTATTCCAATTGCACTGCTGTAGTAACTGCCAACAGAACTGAGGCCAGCTACAGATTTTGTTTGATGGCTGAGTGCTACCCAGACAGGTCCTTTACTTACTAATTCAGTGGGGAAAAAAAAGCATGTGTGACACCTCGATTGAAATGTCATTTCAGCCTGTAAATCCATTTCTAAATAACATATATTGCAGAATTGGCAGAGGAAGTTTCATTTTGGATTGAATTGCTTCTCTTTGCCTTCTATGACGAACGCCCAATGATCAAGGCACCTCATGAACTTGGATGACCCTCCTTCCATGAATGAGGCACGACATCTACAAATTGTTTTAAGTGGCCGACTGTGAAAATCATCTGGATAATACCACGGTCACAATATCTCTGAACATTTGAGGTGACAGAGGAGTAAAATGGGAAAATTTACCTCTTTTTAAAAAATCAATTTGCATATTTGCAGCATCTTTCTGTGTAGAATAACATCTCAAATGTACCTGTATGATCAAATTTACAATGATCCACAGAAGGATACATTCAAATAGATGACCAAAATCTCTGTCCTAGAGATAGATCACATTCTGCTTTTTAAATGCTTTGTATCCTCTGTCATTCGTAAAAAGCAATGGTCATTGTAGGATTGCTTCATTAAATTTATTAATTTGTACAGGATGCAAACCAGCCCTTTTGGCCCACGAGACTGTACCACCCAATTACACCCCATTAACCTACAACCCCGGTATGTTTTTGAACGGTGGGAGGAAACCAGAGCACCCGGAGGAAACCTACGCAGACACGGGGAGAATATACAAACTCCTTGCAGACAGCGTGGGATTTGAACCTCAGTCGCGATCACTGGAGCTGTAACAGTGTAGCATTAACCGCTACCATAACTTTTCCACCCCGACACTAACTGGGCTGTCCCGTGAAGTTATGGCAAGATTTTCTTTAAATGCAGAGTATAACTGGGCAGCAATGAAGCTCCAGCATCAAACAAAATGTGATCAGTACTGGTATGATTTTAACAAAAAGTGCCTGATTTTAGTTCAAGCATGCACAAAGGAACAGCATATCCTGTGCGTGTGTGCGTGTGCGCGTGTGATATATATATTTTTTCCTTTATGTGTCTGTGTATATATATCTTCTATTTCATATTTTAGGAAAGGTTCCTTTTCACGGTCATTTCTTGTTATTTTTCCCTTGGTACAGGTCTCACGTTCCCCAATTAAGAGGCCAGGCCAGCAGCTTAATTCCCAGGGCTCTTGTGGTGTTCTCAGTAACAGGCGGCTTTGAAGCATAAGAGAGAATTCTGGCTTGATTTGCCCTCTGCTTCCACCCCCCCCCCCCCCCCCAGCTTCCCTGCAGAGAAATCTCAAACTCCATTTATAAATATTTAAAATGTTTATCGTGCCAATGAGGACGCAAAGCTCAGAATTTAAACCAGTCCTGTCACAAATTGTTCAAATGTCTTATTTTTTGAGACCTTTATCTCTACCTGATTTATAGTTATATTCCTGCCAATGAAATTTGGAAAACAGTGGTTTTTGTGCCGGGGGAGAAGGGGTAAAAGCCAATTTACTAAAATTGCCCTCCTATTATTTGTTGCGTCATTTGTTTTAACTTGGAATTAAAAACTACAGGAAAATCCTTGATGGATCAATTGGGCAAATGCATCACTTGTCTTGATAATTGGACAAAGATGATGGCTCTTTCATTGAACTCCCCATTCAACTGGACCACCTTCATTCACCTCATAAACCCCTTTTCCACTGGCATCCCAGATAATTGGCTGTGCTGTGTCCCGGGATAGGAAGCCCTTTGTGCTGTTTCCACAGAGCCATCCTTAACTGGGACACTAATTGCTTTTCCATTGAACACAACTCATCCCCGGGGATTGGAGTGTTCTACCTTCAACTGGAAATGGGTGACTTTCTGCTGGTTTTATCAGCATGCTGGCATTGGCAAACGCTGTGGATATGAGTAGGGGTAGAGGCGGTTAATCCCTGGTGTGAAATGACATCATTTCACACTGGCGTTTGGACAATGTTCCATTTCCACTGGACCCTGTCCCAGTAAATTCCCAGTTAATTTCTGGGTCAGGGTGCAAGAGGAAAAGGGGCTATAGACTGCCATGGTTAAGGAAGAAGATATTATCACCAAAAGGACAAAGAGGGATGAACACCAGCCTGACTGGCAATTCCACTGTATGTTTAGGGTGGTGGCAGTGGTGCTGATCTGGGTATGATGGATGGGGGGGGGGGGGGGGGGGTGGGGGGGTTGGGTGAGCTCTGCATTAGAAAGTTTAGAAAGTACATTTCTAATTTATAGGCTATGTATTTATCATATCATTCCTGATTTTAATAAACATTAGTGATATAATTTGGTAGGTAATTTTATTGGGCCTGCGAATACTCCAAAAATGTTCCCACAGAAATCAATGATAATCATTTCGGCTTAGGAACAATTCCATAGTTTTGTGAAGTGGGGTGTATCTATATAATCTCTTCCACCTTTCACCTTATTGCAGAGTTCTCTTCTCATTGTTTCTACACCTGAAACTCTATTTATAACTAACTTTTTCAATTTTGATGGGGAAATTGAAATGTGAGCTCTAATTCTCTTATCATGCTGTAGGTCTAAAAAAAATCATTCTAACAATACATAAAATTATCATCGTGCTTGGCCATTTGAATCTGATTCTTCTCGTCTCTGATCTGTATTGAATAACGTGGGATGCTGAAATGGGTCTCAGCGACCTTGCAGTCAGAATAGGGAGGGATAAAAATCAGCGAGGACTTTCAGTCCGTGAGACCCCCTTGTGATCAGTACAGGAGCATTTCTTGGCATGAATGTCAAATGATGACAGGAGCAGTTTAATTGTGATGTTCCCATGGTCAGATAGTTTGCCAGATCATGATACGAAGCTCCCACACATGAAAAGTAACTATACTGATGAGACAGACAAAGGAAAGTATCTCCCCAGAAGCAAACTCCTGAATTACATTTTAATGTAAGGGAAGGAAAATGTATCAGTGAAATACTACAAGTTTGGTAATTCAGTACACCATTTGTAGTATTTCACCGATACTGAATCACCAAACTAATCCTAAATTTCATCTCCTGGATTTTGGATTGCATCAAATCCCCAATGATCAGATGAGACTTTCTGACCGTTGGCTGAAAGCTTCCTCTGTGAAATGTTTGAGATTCTCATACATTTCCAAATGGGTTCAAGTACAACTCACAGAACTTGAATTAACTGCATTCATTTGCGCTAAAGGCTTTCAAGATAGCGATGGGAAATTTTCTGTCGCAAAAGGGCTTGACTTCTGATTTTTGGATTGTCCAGTGATTGTTCACTACCAAATTTGGAAATTCTTTTCATTAAACCTGGGGTGGCCCACATTTTAATTTTTAATTTAGACGTCCAGCATGGTAACAGGCCATTTTGAGCCATGTGTCCATGCCGCCTAATTAACCTACACCCTTGATACGTACTTGTGGGCCGTGTTGTATATCTACATTAAAAATTAAATGGTTGGCCACCCCTGCCTTAAAACATGATGAAAGCAAGGTATTCACCAAGATAAGCATATATAGATATATATAGAGATATATATATATATATATATAGATATATATATATATCTATATATACATATCTTTATCTAGATATAGATATAGATATAGATAGATATAGATAGATATAGATATATATATAACATAGTCCTGCAGCCTGTGCACTACAATGAGTGTGGAAGGAAGACACAGACACTAAGAGATGAAATCAAAGACTGCTTTATTGCTCTGGCTCCTCTGCTTATGTGGACCCCTGGTACTGACATCAGGGCCCCGCATCATTGGAGTGCCGACCTTGGGTTGGCCAGTATTCTCGCTAGAGTTCCCCATCTTCCCACTGTGTGGAGGTCACCTGGGACAACGGTCAGTGTCACCCTCCCCCCAGGTCCGCACGGTCGCAGGTTGTGTTTAGTTTTTTTTCATGTGTTGATTTATCAACTCCTTAATGGTTCCATGGGTACCAAAATAACTTCCCTCTGGTGTTGCTCACAGGCTGAGACTTAGTCTGTTGACCTATCATCAGAGCTGTTGTCAGACTATTTTGCGCCCTAGGCAAGGCCAACTACTTGTATCCCCCCCACAAAAAAAACTGCCAATTTTCATTTTCAAAAACAGATGTTTGATAGAAAAAAATGAAAAGCACAAAACTTGAAATTGCTAAAATTTATTATAAATTGCAAGAATAAGTAATTGATCTTTGATTATCTTTCTCAAATACAAAAGAAAATATTTTGGCACACAATTCATTTTGAACTAAAGGGCAGTAGGATGCATCCCTTCACCAAGGGCCACACTACAGTCAAACCTTTTACTTCACACACCTTTAAGTTATATACCTTATACCTTAAAAGGTATATAGTTACTTGGCCTAATCAACCCATCATGTTAGGATAATATTTTGCTTACAGTCAGACAGACAAACAAGGTTATGTTGGAGGTAATAATCTTGTGTTGTTAAAATTTTTAGTCTCATAAGTTTCAAATTCAGGCACATCAAAATCTCACTTTGCCAGCCTTTTCCTTTACAAATTTTGACACCAGTTCAATCAGATCAAGTGCTGATGCCTGGCCAAGTTTAATTGATAGAGTTGTCAAGCCATCTAGTCTCTATTGCAAGATTCTCACTTTCTCACCGCTGCCTGATTCGACAGCAGAATAACTCTGCCTGACTTCAGTGGGGAACAACATGCACATGGGGAGGGTTGGGGTGAACTCTTGAATTCTCACTGCTGCAATTCTCCACTTACTTCAATGAAAACTCCCTTTGTTTTGCAAGAGTCCACTGCAGGCCACGAATAACACAAAGGGTCTCCTGGTGAAGATAAACATTGGGCAAGTCAGGCGCAGGGTTTTTTATCCCCCCGCTCCACGCACATAATCTCTCCCCTTGCGCTTTGCGGGATTCAAACATAAACATTATTGCCACTTCAGGGCAAAATAAAATCTTACCTGCGATTGTTCAGAGGGTTTCCACAAGAATCAAAATCATCCACCCAGGGTTTAGTGTTGAACAGGAGCTTGGCATAAGTAGAGTGCCAAGGTTTTGAAATCATTCCAAGTTTTCAAACCAGTGCGCTCGAAAGCCTGCCATGTTGGAATTTGGAACCAAAATTGCTGCCTGGGGTGAGGAGTGCAGCATGCATGCGTCCCAGTATGAGAGGCCATTTCTAACCAGAGTCAGTCTCTGGCAGTGAAACTGTAACAAGGGTGTAGGGCGTGGAGAGGGAGGGAGTTGCCTGCCCCCAACAACACTGAATTGCCACACTTGCATCTAATGCAGAAATATACCGAGCCTAGGATGCCTCAAAGTCAAAAGCCAGACTCTCTGGCCTAAAACCGGACATCTGGTCACCCTGACAGCGGCCTTCTGCGGTCTGGACCCTAGGTGGTTGCCTAGTTGGCCTTATGGTAGCGCCAACCCTGACCATCATAGCTCTTCCCCAGAATTACTTCTGGATTTGTATGATGGCCGTTGAAGGCAAGAGAAATGGGAAACTTAGTCCATCTTCCCTCTGCTGAAACCAGGTTCAGGATTTGGACTTCTCTTGTCTGCGCATTCAAGTATACAGGGAATGAACTGGCTGATCTGTCGTGTGAGATGAGAGTGATAAAGAGGGCATTATTGTATTAACAAAGGAACCCTGCATCTAAGTATGATAGGAACAGGCCACTCAGCACATCAAGGTCATGGCTGATCTGACAGAAACCTCAGTGCACCCCCACACAACCTTCATCTTCTTGTCCATGAGAATTGAAATGGCTGTCATGTGTAGAGTTAAATAGAGTATAAAGCTTAGTTTTGTTACCATGCAGACAGCTCACAAAAAGTCACTGCTCTCTGGCCCCACAAAATAATTGTCTCATTCTGCCTGTAAAATAATAAAAACTCACCTTCCATTACCTTTGACAATTCCCAAGATTCAAGTTCAAGTTTATTCCTGATTGTACCAGTACAGCCTGACGAAACAGTGTTCTCCGATCCACAGTGCAAAACATGCATGCAGACATAACACACAACCAGACAAACGATACCTATACCCACTACATATATTAAAATAAATATTCTGAATAAATAGTCCAGCCACGGAGAGTTGTTTTATCTGTTGTTCAGTGCCTGTGGGAAGAAGCTGCCCCTCATCCTGGTGGTGCTGGCTCTGTACCTTTTTCCCAATGGGAGTTGCTGGAAGATGCTGTGTGCAGAGAGGTAGGGGTCCTTACTGATTTTGTGAACTCTCTTTAAATAATGATCCTAGTAAATCCCATCGGGGTGGGGGGGGGGGGGGGGGGAAGGGCAACCTCAGTGATCCTCTCTGCTCCTTCTATGGACTTGTGGATGGGAAGAAATAAAATTACTTCATCACCAACTAAAATTGTTTTCCCCTTCATTTCAAACAATTAGCCGCTAGTTTGACATTTCTTCTCCAGATCCTGTAAGACCTCTCAGGATCTTGCATGTTACTACGAAATCATTTTTCACCCTTCTAAATTCCAGCAGATCCAAGGCTTATAATGCAACCATCCCTGGAACCAATCTAGTAAAGCTTTACTGAACTGCTTGTCTTTACTGAACTGCTTGTCTTTACTGAGCTTCATGTCTCCTTCGTTGATAAGGAGAACAATACTCAAAGTTAAAAGTTCAAATTAATTGTCACACAATTCACATACAATCCTGAGATTCTTTTTCCTGTAGGGCAGGCAGAATGTCTTCTTATTGGTAGCTATAAGCTGTACTCAAGAAAAAAATTTTTTTAAAAGAAAGACATGTAAACAAATAAATAAAGGTAAACAAACTCACTGCAATACAGAAAAAAAAATCAGCCATAAATAACATGCAAAGCATGAGTCTTTAAATGAGTCCCTGATTGAATATGTTGTTGATGGTGGAGGGGGAGCAGCTGTTCCTGAACCTGGTGGTGCAATAATGGTGTTGAATGCTGAACTGTATTTCATAAAGACCATCCTGATGTTGGCATCATTGCCGTCCAGGGCTTTGTGTAGAGCCAGTGAGATGTCATCCACCGTAGACCTGTTGCTATGGTCGGGAAATTGGAATGGATCCATGTCGCTGCTCAGACAAGAGCTGATATGCTTCAGCACCAGCCTCTCAAAACACTTCATCATTGTTGATGTGAGTGCTGCTGGTCAGTAGCCATTTAGGCAAGTTACCACACTCTTCTTGTTGAAACAGATGAGTACCACACCCTGTCAGAGTGAGATGTTGAAGATACCTGTGAATACATTGACTCAAACTGGTACTCCACCTGGACTGGATTCTTTCCTCTAAAACTCTGCAGTTTTGACCAAATTGGCTTGGAAATTGAAGTAACTCAGCAAAAGCACCCCCAGGTTCTCACCGAGCTTGAGAATGGCATGGTAGGAACTCAGAAGAGAATTTGAACATTTTTCACCCTGCTTAAGATTGATTGGATCCTGGCCAGATTGTGTATCAATGCAGAGGGAGAAGACGAAAAAAAAATAGTTCTTCCCGCCCAGTGGTGATGGCCAAAATCACAGATTTCACACGCGAAAAAAAAACTGGAGGCACATGAGTTATTTTTCGTGGCACAGCCATTTGATCTGATCTGCGCTGGAGTGCACTGTCCAACGGAGGCAGCCGTCACTTTCAGAGTGAGGGACTAATTGGACAGACCTGCCAAAAAAAAACAGGGCTGGAGCCCGATTTCTCCACCTGATGGTGATTCTATATCAAGGCGAATCATCACTCATGTGACGCCGTTGTACTCGCCTCGGTTCAGGAATCCACGCCCTGTGCAGATGCCCTTTTATGAATTAAAATATTAAAGGAGGGGCTTGTTTGTAAACATTTCACCGCCTTGGAGATCAGAACCTCTTCCAACGTGGACCAAATGATCGTTTTATCGGATTGAAAATGTCCTGAAGTCGCTGCTTACGGGGTATGTGCGGTGGAGGAGAAAATAGTCGTTAATTAATTGGACGGAATATGTCATTGGGTCGTCCGTATCGCACCCCCCTCTCCTTGCGCTGACAGTCTGTGATGTTTAAATGGGCCAACTTCGCAGCGGCGTAGAGGGCAAATCATGTTTCGTCTCTGAACTAAAGCGTGACTCCAGAATCAAAAAATGTAGGTTTAAAATAAAATGTATGAAGCTATTCAGCAGAAAAAAAACTTCCTTTTTTTTTCCAGAACAAAAATTATGTTCTTTTTTAGAAATGTAAAGAGGGGTTTTTTTTATAGATAGAAAGAAACTTTTACATTTTGTGGAGATTATACAACTTTTAGAAAGTGTGTTTCATTGCAGTGTAGCGCTGTAGAGTGTCCAGACACCCGTCTAAGGGGTTATTGATGTAAAGTGTAGGGAGGGAATAACTTTATCTCGAACTGTGAGGTTAAATCGAATTAAAACCCGCTGCTAGTTTCGTCCTCGCCCGGAAATAAGAGAAAGGTAATCAGTTAGAAAAACGCTTCAGCGAGAAGGTGGTTCGATAGCGGATCAATAAGCATTTCGCCAAGATAATGTGCGCGGCGGAGAATACCTTTCCGAGATGTCAGGTACAGGGAGACAGATTAGAGCGACGGCAGAGGTCGAAGTGTTAGATCGAAGTAAAGTGGACAGATCATCCCTGTTTGAAGGCTGGGGATATCACAGGTCGAAGCCGTTTCTGCATTTTAACGGCTTCTTTGGGAAGGAGAAACTACAGAGAGAGGAACTTATTGCAAGCGTCTATATGAGGATGCCAGCTATCAAGAAGGAGAGACCCGATGGGGAGATGGTCACTCGGGGGTTGCTGGATGTTCTTCCCGAATATCTGGCCCCACTTTCCATCCCAGCGGTGAGACCCCATCCCACGTCTTACGAGCACATCTTCATTCGGCGGCAGCGTGCCTTTCTGGGGCTTTCTGATCCAGCCCACCCCGGCGACCTCATGCTGGAGCGCTTCCATTCCATCCCCGACTTTCAGCCGATCTTTGACAACGGGGAGCCCTGCATCGAGGTGGAGTGCGGCGAAAACAAAGCCCTCCTCTACGTCCACAAACTGTGCCAAGGGAGCAAGGGACCTTCCATCCGCTACAGGGGCGAGTGGCTGACCCCGAACGAATTTCAGTTCGTCAGCGGCAGAGAGACAGCAAAGGACTGGAAGCGGAGCATCAGGCATAAAGGTGGGTGCATGCGAGAGGGAAGCGAGAGAGAGAGAGAGAGAGAGAGAGAGATCGTTGTATTTATCCACGGGGAGAGGTAGAAATGTGATTATTACACACTTGGGGACAGTTGGCGTCTTGAGGAAGTTAACGTGCGTAAAAGTTGGATAAACAGCACCCAGTATAAGGAAACGAGGCCCATCGATTATCGTTTATCTCACCGGTAAATAACAAATGCAAACCCAGGGATTCCCTCAGGGAATCTTGCAGCAGTAATATCTTTTGAGGGGAGCGTGGAGAGCCGTGTTTGTTGGCCAGTGGCCTGTGAAGTTTGGGAGGGATGAATCATAAAAGTGAGTCTGCGATCCACATTGTACCTTTGGCCGGGGGGTGGGTTGCTGTATCCGAGACACAACTGACAGGATGTTTCCAGCTCAGCGGGAATGATAAATCATTGAACCGGATTTTTTTTTCCTGGGTAGAGGTGTGCAGTACTTGGTGGGCGAGGGGAGCGCCGTTTGTTATTTGGTGCATGGCTTGGGGGTGATTTTAAAGTTTAAAGGAAATCAGGAGGGGAATAGGCTCCAGTCGTGAGATGCGGTGCTAAGCCGCTGCTTGTGTGGATCAACGCGAACTGATCACAAGTGGGACGCGGGGGAGGCGTGAAGGGGAGACGGGGAGGGGGGGGGGGCAGGTTGTTGGGGAGCTCTGGGCTTGTGAGAAATGATTTCAGAGATTGGGTGAGCCAGGAAGTGGTCGCTCCCTGACATCGATCCTCTGAGCCGGTCAGTCACAGTAACCGGGGGGGGGGGGGCTTGGGATTTGTTTCCAACTCGGAGTGCGGGTGGGAGGCCGCAAGGGCGTGGGAAGAGATGACCGACCACCCGCAGTGTGTCAACGCGGATGCTTTGACTCTTGACGACGGGTGTCCACTGTCCACGTGTTTCCCTCAAACTGCCCCAGCTTGAGTGAGCTCTTGCTCGCAGCAGAGTGTGAGTCACTGGTTGGCTCTGGAGTGTTGGTCCTTCTGGTAACCAGTGCCCGGGAAAGGAGACTTGTCCCTCTGGTATCCAGTGTCTGGGCAAGGACAGGGGTCCCTCTGGTATCCAGGGACTCCCAGTGATCTCTGGCATCTAATGACCCCAGCAGAGTCTTAAGCAAGGGCACTGGCTATCTCTGACAGTCTAACTGGAGCCACTGGTCAGACTGCCAGACTCTGACACTGCCTGCCAGAGAGAGTTGGCCTCTGCAGCAGCCTGTGGCTTCTCGCTCCCACAGTGTTCACCTCTCTCTCTCGCAGTGTTCATCTGGCAGTGTGGAGTGTCTGCTCTCTGTCTGGTTCTGTTGCGCCACTCTCTCTCTCTGTTTCTACCCACCCCCTTTCCTCCCTCTCTCTCAATCTATGATTGTGTTAAGACTCTGGCTCGGAGACTGCTTCTGGTAATGCTGAGTGTCTGGGACCCGGCTGCGATTTCTGCTGGGCTCTTTAACAGCATCGGGTGCTCTCTACAAACAACATTCGCCATTGTTACAAATAAGCAAACTGCCGCACCTCCTCAGAGTTGCGCCGCTTTAGTGTAAACCAACAATGTTCTGCTCGTGTGGCAGAGCGGAGATGAAAGAGGCGGAAGGGAAATGCATTTCCCGGTATTTTTAAGGTCGCGATGCGGTGGCTTCAGGGGTTGCTGGTAACCAGTTCCAACGTCTATTTAAGGAGGACCGCGAACATTTGAGAGGTGAATTGATCAGGATGTTCCAATGCACACAAACGCTTGCGTTGCGCAACGGCGCAGATCGAAGAGCGAATTTTTTTTTCCTCTCCAAGTAAATTCGTTTTATTTTATTTCCAATGCAGGGAAAAGTTTGAAGACACTTATGTCAAAAGGAGTTTTGCAGGTACACCCTCCAATCTGTGACTGCCCCGGGTGCCGAATTTCGTCTCCGGTGGTAAGAATTGTGAAATGTATTTTTCTGGCTTTGTGTGGCTTCTTAAAGATAAATATGTTGGAGACACCAAAGAATGTTGCTTTTCCTTCTGCATGTTCTAGCAGTTAAAAGCTGTCGACGAAAATTACTTTGGAGTCGAGTACTGTTTCTGCAATTGATTCAGTGCTCTTAAAAACAAAGGCGAGACTTTAAACTCACACGCAGGAGTCGTGCGGTGAAACTCGGAGCAACGACTAATCTTCCTTTCCTGACGACCCCTTGTGAATGAACCGTGTCTCCGCCGTCTCCCTCCTCCCTATCAATCATTCAAGTTCAGTCTCGGTCTCCTCCAGGGGCGGACGGTGGGAGGGATCAAGGCCATTAATCAATTTGTTGGCGTCTCAGCCTCGCTCCTTCTGGGCTTTTTTTAAAAAAAGTTTAGGCAAATTCACTGCACGACTCGTTTTCTCTCTCTTCACGTTGAAGTTCAGAATTGCTTGCATGGGGTTGAACTGATACAACGGGCGAGTGTTTTTGAATTGAATTCCCGGAGGAATAGGACCGATTTGTACCGCATTTTTGGTATTAAAGAATAGGTTGATGTCAGCTCAATAAAATAAGACCTCGCACGAGTCGGTCACTCGGGAACTCCAGTTTGGTCCACCAGTCAATGGCTAATCTAATCTAGGCCTCAACTCCACTTTGCCACTGATTCCCATAACCCTTGAGTTCCCAATAGGCCAAAGATCTGCCTATCTTGGCCCTGAAATGTATCAAATGACTCCGTCGACAACACTGTCTGGGTTGGAGAATTCCAAGTGCACAATCCTCTCAGAGCAGAAATTCTCTCAAGATTAGAAACATCCTCTCAACATTGAGCTTGGACGGATGGCTGAGGTGTTTTTTTTTAAAAAAGATCATCCTATTTTTCTAAACGCTTAATTAATTTCTCCCATACAAAATAACTGGAAATGATCAGCAGGTGGAGTTACCTGCTTCGAAATGGAGACTAGAAATAGACTAGAGATGTTGGAATCTGGAACAATAAAAAAAATTTACTGGAGGAAAATAATTGGGCTCCTACTGGAAATATCAGCCAGTTTTTTTTTCCCCTCCCACTGATGTTGCTCAACCTGCTGGAGATTCCAGCATCTGCTGTCTCTGCATGTGCCCAATCTGCTGGAGGGATGTCCTGGGTCAAGTATCATCTGGGGTGTGTTTGGGGGGGTGGGGGGGGATGGTGAAAGGAATTGATTAAATGTTGGGTTGAAACTTCTCTTCGAAACCTATTAGTTCTGATGTCTTAACCCCAAAACGTAAACAATTCTTTCCATCCATCCATTAAACCCCCTCAACAGATGCTGGATGACCTGCTGAATTCCTCCAGCAAACAATGAGAAACTTGAGAGATTCAGTCCATGGAGAAAAATTATCAATAAAAGTTTTGGGTCAGGAGACGCTCTAGTTTCTCTTTTTTTTTTGCACCTTTCCATTCTGGGCTTTCTCCACTGTCAGAGTGAAGCCCAATATAAATGAGGAGTAATGCTTCATATTTTGCCAGGGTGGTTCACAGCCCAATGGTATGAACAATGAATTTTCAAATTTTAGATAATGAATCCTCTCTCGTTTTTAAGTTACTTCCATTCTTTCCCCACACCTATTCTCATCTCCCTCATTTCTACTTCTACCCTTTACCACCCGCATTACCCTTGGATTCTTCCTCTTCCCGCTCCCCTCATCTGGTCCACCTCTCTTTCAACAGTTCTCATTTTACCACCATCTCCATGTCAAATTTCAACACCGACAGTCATCTTCTCCACGTATCACCCCCTCCCCTCCACCCAGTATGACTTCTCTTCCTCCACCTGACCCCCTTTATTTAAACCACTTGCCTTCCTCTCCCTTTTGATGCCTGCTGATCACCTACCTCTTCTGTCATGTTTTACCTCTCCCTGGTGCACCATTCCTGCATTGGCACCAGTTCTCCCCCCCCCCCCCACCCCCACCAACTGTCCTCATTGTACTGGTTTTCTCCCCCTTTATGAAGGGTTCTGGTTTAAATTGGTGACAATTCCTTTTCTCCCACTGATGCTATTGAACTGGTTTATTTCCTTTAGTAGATTGTTGCTCCAGATTCCGGCCTCTGTAGTCTCCCTTGTATAACCTATTTCTTAATGTCTGGTTTGATAAAATGGAACAATAATAATTGTAGTAATGACCCTATCCTCTGAATTTAACACTTCTGGATATTGATTTCTGTTGGAATGCCATAATGCTGTTGAACATGCACTGGGGTACTCAATGAGTCTGTTCACCTTACAGTGCAGTTTGCTTATTTGAGAAAGGGCAATTCTATCTGGAGAGTAAGTCCAGCCCAGAAATGACCTGTCATGCACTGTTGAGTCATGCAATGTAAGTGGCTGGAGCATTCCACATTTTTAAACAAAAAAAGTTTCCGTGGAGTTTAAAGAGACAGCTCCCCATGTTCAAGTCTGGAAAAGCTGGAAACAACCACTCAAATGAAACGTAGCCACAAACCACCCATCCCAATATTTTTCCTCTCAATGAAAATGACATTGAATGATTTTCTCCCCCCACCCCGTTCTATTCACTGCAGAAATGTATTTGACAAGGTCTGTACTTTCTCAAAGCTGTTGAACAGGGTGCAACTCACCTGTCAATGTGTAACCAGGTGATTTTACACAATCCTGTAAAAATAAGGTTCTTTTATGGTCAGGAAGTAAAAAGCAACTGATTAAAATAGCACCCTTCGCAGAATAATTGAAGATTTCTCCAGAACATCCATGCACTTGTGATTCTGATAAACCTCCTATTTCATTGACCATCTTGACATTTCTTTTGATTTTGTCATCAATATGTCATGTTCAAAGCATGGCACCAGCATGAAGGCCTTCTCTCAGTCCCTCATGACTTTCATGGTTAACAAAGTGAAACGGTGCAAGAAAAAAATAATAGCAGTTAAGTCTCTCTATTTCATTGTTTTTGAGGAATCCTGCTGCTCATTCCTACTTTGCTTCATGTTGCTCCATCAACGACTCGTAGCTAAAAGTGGATAAATCCAATATAGGCTGCCATTTTTAAACTTAAAAAGATTAGTTTAAGCACGGACACAGGCCCTTCTGGCCCACAAACCCATGCTGTCCCTGAAAGCTCCAACTAACTTGCAAATCCCATATGTTTTTTGGAGGGTGGGAGGAAACTGGAGCACTCGGAGTAAACCTATGCAACATGGGGAGAAACTACCTACTCCTTACAGACAGTGCCAGATTTGAACCTGGGTCAGTGGAACTGTAATAACATTGTGGTAACTTTTATGCTAAATTTGTAAAGGTTGAAGGGAATGATGTGAAGACATTTACTTTTGGTGGAATTTTAGCCAACAGCCTTGTTGGGATATTCATTGCCAAATCTTGTATCTATGTATTATCAGCTAATGTAATTAAATTGCAATTGATTTTTTTATCTTATAATGTAGCATAATTTGGTATAGTCATGTTTTACATTACAGGGGTAATGTGTGTACATCCTGTGATCATACCTAATTGGAAAAGACTATTTTCTTCATTATGTCTGTGCTTTGTAATTTGGAGTTGATCATACCCAGCACATAACAGAGTGGAATTATTACAGCTTTTGTGTCAGAACCTTATCATTTCTTTGTCTCTGAAGCTTTTTGACATAGTTAATGTAGAACTCCACTTCTGGGATGGGATTGGGTTGGAGATGGTGGTGATTGGAGAATCTGGTGCCAACTGGTCTGACTGTAACTACAGATGGAAACGATTTGTGCATCATTCTGCCCACACAAAGTGGCAAGCAGGTTCTGGTGGTGTGGTTGAACATTTAGTGTCTGCAGTTGACATTCATGCACAAAGTGAACCTTGTGAATGGCAATCCCTAGTGTTGTGATTCCAATAAAAATTCCTTTGTGGTATGGTTAAGGCCAGGAGTAAGTAAACTATTTTAATCCTAACCCAGTCAGTCCATGAAATTTGCTGCCCCATTTAATTAGCGTATAGACTTGTGGAATAGTCGACCCATCCCCATCCCCTCCAAGTTTTGACCCCGACCGCCTGCCCATCTGAGCCCCAACAGCAGACCTTTGACCTGGCTACCCACCCGCCAGAGCTCACCTCAACCGCGGACGCCACCTGGTCCTGGCCATCCAAGCTCTTGACGCTTTGAACAACACAAGTACTTAGAGGGTCAAAAGTTTATCCTTTTTTGATTTTTGGCGCAAAAGATTTGACAATTACACTAGTATATATGGTAAGTCATGTCTGATCCATCCCTTAACTTTATTTACCCATCTTGGTGCAAGATATTGTTGTAATCATTAGTTTGATCATAGGAAGTTGGGAAAAGGTTGTATTTGTTTTCTGTTGAAGCCTGACTCTAGAGCAGCCATTGTCAACCTTATTTTGGTCTATGGCAAAACATTTATGGGCTCCATTTCCTGTGAAGCAGTCAAGTTTAGTTGGTTTCTTTTGTACTTCTCCTATCAACTACATAAAAAAACATTTCCTGATTTCAGTCTGTTCCCCCCCCCCCTCCGAAATGTGTTGTGGTCTTAAGTGGGGTCGTATGGCCCCCGTTGACAATGACTGCTCTATAGTCTTCTGTCTCTTAGTTGGATCACCTAAATTGTTGATGCAGAGGAGACATCTTGCTACATTAATTATTTGATTTAACAAACAGCAGATAAGCAGTGTTTTCTGCTCAGATCTTTGATATCATAAAACCATCCAAAACAGACTGCTCGAGTTGTTGGGAAGACATTGAACATTGTTGCATTGGCAATCCTCCAGCATAATTGGATGTAGGGGTCAGACTTGTCATGGATGGACAAGTAAGTACCTGTGAAGCCCTTTGTTTGTCAACCATTTTAAAAAGATCTATGTAACAGGTTTTGAAGAATTATGATGCTGCTTTCTGGGGAACTAGTCACAAAGTTTGCAAATTGGAGGTGGACATTTATTCGGGGACATTTTGTGGTACTTTCAATGCTACATATTTGAATGAACTTTAGAACCGATCAGAAAAACACAAAAGGCGAAAATACTGGAACCTTGAGCAGACAAAGAATTGCTTGAGGAACTCAGCAGATCAGACAATAACCATGAATAGAAATGGCCAGTCAACATTTCAAATCAAACCCCTTGGTCAAGACTGAAGTTCCTCCAGCAACTCTTTGTCTGCTTTGGAAATTATCTTTTTTTTTGAAAGTTCCATTTAAAAAGTGAATGCCATTGATATCCACCTGGCTGACCTCAATCCATGTATACACCTTGTGGGAGAGTATGTGCACTGGATACAAAGTGCTTTGAGGAGGCAGGATCTTGTATCTTTTGCCTCACTCAATGACTCAGTGTGAATGTATAGCAATATATTTTAGCAAACTGTATTTAACAAAAATGTATACATTGTTGTTGGTCAACTTTTTCTCATATCACATATGGAGAGGCCAAAATTTCCCAGCCAACCAGAATACAATGTTACCAGAAATGGTCAGGTCACCAGCAATGCAGTGTCTGGAAATGAGTAATCAATGAAATTTTTAAAGAAAATTCTTTCCTCATCAGAGAGTTGTTGCATTTTTGATCCCAAAATCCTGAAAAATGTCGATGAGTCCAATACAATAACAATCAGTTTTACCAAACAAAATCCCAAATGTAGTTTTGAGAAGGACAGAGTGAGCTGAGGGTACATTACATTTTTAAACCACATTGACATTGTGCAGGGGTTATTGGAGACTCTTGCTGGAAATCCCAATGAATTTTTAAATTAATGCTCATAATTTTAAAAAAAAGTAAATATCAATACGTTGCATACAAATTCACGTGTCCATGTTGTCTATGGACATGGTGTGTCATGTGAGAATGTCAAATGAACTTGCCATTTTGCCAGTGGTGGGGTCCATTCTGGTCTACCACAGCAATAAACAAATTTAATGAGAATATAATGTGACCTTGGAGTAAGACCAACACAAAAAAAATAACTTCTAATAACTAGCTGGAGCTGTCAGATGCCCTAATTAAGGTGCAGTAACCCGTTAAGGAGACTTTGCAAAGGTGAATGGAAGATGAACTTTTCTCTCTGCGTGTCCTCAATTATTGTTAATAACTTGTTTATCTTTGAAACCTTTGGATTTTTTTGCATATTTTCCCCTTTTCCATTGCACAAAAATTGCTTGGGTGTTAACAGACTGTACATTGGAAATAAAGGCCTGGATGCACTCCTGATATTTTAGTTGCATTTGTTGACAATATTTCTGCATGTAGAGGTACACACACCTTTCAATAAGTCACATTGCGATTCATAGAATCATAATTTAAAACACGAAAGGAGTCCAAGGTCAAGGTTCATTTTATTGTCTCATAAAAATACCCTAAAAATGTAGCATATATTTGTATGCACTTGAACTTTTGCCTGCTGTCAGTCACCATTATTATTGCCCGCTGCCCCTTGCATTATGAGAGAAACCATCGTATCAATATTGACCAAAATTGGACTTCATCTTAACCACTCCACCACCCTTCCTAGCTCTCTGTCCAGAACCCTGCAGTTTACAGCTCTTCAAGCCACATCCAGGTACATTTAATATGCAGTGAGGCCTTCTACAGGGTTTTGCAGTGCATCGCAGGTGTCACACCACAACCCTCTGCACCTTCCAACAACTTATTGAGAGTTTTTTTTGCACTTAATGTATGGATATACAATTCCACATTTGTTCACGTTTAAATCTTTATGGGTAATTCATGATGATTGGGAAAATCTTTCTTTATCTGTTCATGTCGTGATCCAATCACCATACCTAAAGAGCAGCCCAGTCAAATGTTGTTAGATTTGAGTTTTCTTTCCCTACACTTCATTGCTGGACTTGCAGCTGCTGAGATTTTTAACCTCACCATATCCTGGAAGAAAAGGATAGTTGATAGTCATGTGAATGAGAGTTTATTGTCATACACATCAGTACAATAAGCAGATACAATGAAAGTCTTACTTGTTGCAGCTTCCCAGTTCTGTCAAGCACATTTAAAAACAAGTATAATTAAGATATATCAGGAGGGGGGGGGAGATAATATGTAAAAGGAAAATAAATTCATAATATATTTTCACAGTTGGCAATGGAGGAAAGTGTCCAAAAACACAGGTTTTGGTTGCCCCATTACAGGAAGGATGTGGAAGCTACGGAGAGGGTGCAGAGGAGACTTATCAGGATGTTTCCTGGATCGGAGAACCTACCTTATGAGGCAAGCTTTTCTCTTTGGTGCAAAGAATGAGGAGAGGTGACTCAGTAGAGGTTTACAATGTTATGGTCAGGATGGATAAGGTGGACAGCCAGCACTTTTTTCTGGGGGCAAAACTAGCAAATATCAGAGGACATCAGTATAAGGTATGGGGAGGAAACCTTGTACAGATGTCCTCTGGTCATGGAAGGTTTTTTTTACATAGAGAGCAGTGGGTGTCTGGAATACCTGGGTAGTGGTGGAGGCTGGTACAAAAGGAGCATTAAAAAAAAAACTCTAGGCACATGGTGGCAAAAATAGTGTGTGAGGTAGGGAGGTTTATATAGGTCGGCACAATGTGGTGGGCCGAAGGGCCTGTTCTGTGCTGTTCTATGGCCCTAATAGGAACTGAAGCCCCGAGTGTGGCTCGATTAGCCATTCAAAGAGAAGGCGGAGGGACTCCGCGGGCCACGCAGCGTCTTTGGAGAGAGATGGAATCAGACCCTTTCTCCAGAAGATCTTTCTCTTTTCCACTGCATTTCCCTGTCTTGCAATTTTGTCTCGATTAGCGTTTCCAATGAATAAGTGCCTGTCAAGTTCTGAACACTGTTGAGGCAGCTTCTCACCGTCCAAGTCACAGGGAATTTGCGGGGGTGGGTGTGGGGGGGGGGGGGTTTAGACCAAAGGCGGCGGGACTTTTTAAAAAGCTGAAGATTACAATGTTCCCTATTTAGCACAAGGTGGAAATACTGCTTCAGTCACGCTCGTTGCGTCTGGTTGGCGGTTGTGGTTAGCTCGCAAGCACGGGGGAAGGGTGGAGGGGGAAAGGACTCTCATGGCCAAGTGCGGGCCCCACCACGAGCTAGAATTGATAGTTTAACACGCATGTTAAACGCCGTTCTGTAGTGTGACCGACTCAAGGCCGAAGATCTGAATGCAAGTGTTGACTGAAAGAAATAAAAGTCCTCTTGGTTGCCGAATTGCCCCTTTAAGTCTTCTTCTCGGTGGCTGCGGGCGGCTGGTACCTGCAGCAGGGAGACGAGACATTCTTTGTCGCTGCAACAGTAGCTCCCCCGCACAGGAAACCAGGGGTCAGTGATCTGCAACACGCCGCCGTCTGCTTGGGAACGGCCGGTCATTCCTTATCGCCAGTCCGTGGAGAGATTTGGCAGGTCTCCCTCCTCCGTTCTATGGACAATGACCCTCGCAACCTGCTTTCCATGATCGCCCTTCTCGCTGGCAAACTGAGCCCGGGCGGACCCAATTCTCAACGCCGCCAACTCGTTTCCAAAGCCAGCCCTCTCCCTGGAGATGAATTGTCCGCCGTTCCCCACCCGGGAGAGGTTTGCCTGCACCATTCGCACTGGGGAAATCGACGTGTCAGCCTCGAGTCTTGCGGGGACGCTGGAAAAATCACGCGTCCTGGTGTTCTGGGCTTCACCTTTCCCCAGAGAAACGCGCTTCCTCTTTGCTGGACTGTGCGTTATTTTCTTTTTTTAAAATCTGAACCTTGGAGGTTGCCGGAAATTACTGGTCTCTGGGGGGGTTATAAATAATGGTCTCTGTGAGATCCAGCTGTTAGACTTCACTCAAGACATTTCTACAGGGGGAGGTGGCGAAGAAGGCCAAGGCAATGCTGGCGTTCATTTGAAAAGGAATAGAATGCAAGAGCAGGATGTGATGTTGAGGCTTGGAGCAGTTTTGGGTTCCTCATTTAAGACAAGATGTGTGGATATTGGAGGAAGTTCAAAAGAGGTTCTGGGAATGAAAGGGCTATCATCTGAAGGGCATTTGACAGCTCTTGGCCTGTACTGGTTGGAATTTAGGATGGGGGGGGGTGGGGGAGATCTCATTGAAATATTTTGAATGTTGAAAGGTGTGGACAGAGCAGATACAGAAAGGTTATTTCCCACGCGGACAATGATTCACAACCTTTTTTCCCCACTCATATACCGTCTTATGTAGTCCCTGACTAACCACAGAGCGTGTGAGGGGGAGGTTGAGAACCACTGATCAAGGACAAGAAGGCACAACTTCAGCTAATGGGTGGAAAATCTGTGGAATTTGATGTCACAGGCAGTTCTGGAGGCCAAGTCACTGGGGCATATTTCTGATGGAGATTTATAGATTCTTGATTAGCCAGGGCATCAGGGGTTATGGGGAGAAGGCTGAGCAGTGGGGCTGAGTGGGAAAATGGATCAGCTCATGATAAAATGATCAGGCAGACTCAATGGGCTGAATGGCCTATTTCTGCTCCGATGTCTCATGATTTATGAACTTGGTCAGCATGAAGCCAAATAAAGCCTTTTGAAAAATGCATTGGTACATGTGAAACCCATTCTAATCTAGCGCCCAACAGGCGAAAGTTGGAACTATTCAGCAAGTCACACAGCGAGTTTGGAAGGAGGGGAATGTTTAACATTTCATGCCATTTACCTTTCCATGGAAAAATCAACAAAACTGCTTTAAACAAAACTGTTTAATTTCTAACTTTACCCAGTCTTTTTGGATCATTGATCAGAAATGCTGTTTTTCATTCTCCACAGAAGCTGCTTGGGCTGCTGTGTATTTCCAGCACACTCTGCTTCTCTTTCAGGTTTCCACAAACCCTTTAGACAATAGTGCCTTTCATAATACGTGTCTCAAAGCCAATGGGAACTTGTTTAAAGTATATGTGAATTGATTTAGTAGTAAAACATGAAAGTCTGCAGACACCCTGGTTGAAGTAAAAATACAAGGCTTGAGAAACTCAGCCCGTCAAACAATGTCCTTTGTATAACCGACGATTTGGGCTTGAGCCCTTTATGTATTTTTACCCTTGCTATACAAAGGACACTGTTTGACCGGCTGAGTTTCTCCAGCGTTGTATTTTTGCTGTGAATTTATTTATTTAGACATGCAGCACGGTAACAAGCCTATCCGGCCCACGAGCCTGTACCATCTAATTACACCCAATTGACTTGCAACCCAGTACTTTTTGAAGGGTGGAAGGAAACCGGAGCACCCAGAGGAAACCCATGCAGACACGGGGAGATCGTACAAATTCCTTAAAGACAGCATGGGATTCTAACCCCGGACCTGATTGCTGGCGCTTATGGTGTTGCGCAAAGAAGTTTCAAAGAAAATCCAGAAACAGGGGGTCAGAGGAAGTTTGTTGATGAGAGTTAGAAGCAGAGTATTAAATACTCCCATTACTTACCTGCTGTCATTTCCTCTTTTAAAACTATCACTTCAACCAAACTCTCCACCATCCAAGATGACCTTCTTTATCAATGAAGGGGACTTCCCTTTCATTTCACCAATTCAATTCATGACCTTACTCTACAGATGGAAAGTGCTCAAACACGTCACTCTCAATGAGTGTGACTTTGGCAAGAGAGGGAGCTGATGACCAGCATGGAGTTTCTGGTCAACAAACCTCCTCACCCAACCACTTGCTGAATTACAATATCTGGCACCTTCATTGCTCAGAAGCAGAGAACTGTTGGACCTCATTAACAAGAGAAAAATTGCTCAATACAGGCTATCAACAACAAAGATCTACTGCAATTTGCATTGTTAGATGAGTTGGCACGAATTCCACTAAAGAATAAAAAGAGACTTTTCACCTGGAGGTCAACTTGTGGTTTAGGTGTTGCTGGGTAACATTTGATGGAGGACCTCAGTTTTCTTCAAGTGAAGAAAACTGAGGTCCTCCATCAGCCAGCTCCCCACCATGACCACTAGCCCCCCCCCACATCTCCATCGGGCACACAGAACTCAAAACGGTCAACCAGTTTACCTACCTCGGCTGCACCATTTCATCTGATGCAAGGATCGACAAAGAGATAGACAACAGACTCGCAAAGGCAAATAGCGCCTTTGGAAGACTACACAAAAGAGTCTGGAAAAACAACCACCTGAAGAAACACACAAAGATCAGCGTTTGCAGAGCCGTTGTCATACCCACGCTCCTGTTCGGCTCCGAATCATGGGTCCTCTACCGGCATCACCTACGGCTCCTAGAACGCTTCCATCAGTGCTGTCTCCGCTCCATCCTCAACATTCATTGGAATGACTTCATCACCAACATCGAAGTACTCGAGCTGGCAGAGTCCGCAAGCATCGAATCCATGCTGCTGAAAACCCAACTGCGCTGGGTGGGACACGTCTCCAGAATGGAGGACCATTGCCTTCCCAAGATCGTGTTCTATAGCGAACTCTCCACTGGCCATCGAGATAGAGGTGCACCAAAGAAGAGGTACAAGGACTGCTTAAAGAAATCTCTTGGTGCCTGCCACATTGACCACCGCCAGTGGGCTGATCTTGCCTCCAACCGTGCATCTTGGCGCCTCACAGTTCGGCGGGCAGCAACCTCCTTTGAAGAAGACTGCAGAGCCCACCTCACTGACAAAAGACAAAGGAGGAAAAACCCAACACCCAACCCCAACCAACCAATTTTCCCCTGCAACCGCTGCAACCGTGCCTGCCTGTCCCGCATTGGACTTGTCAGTCACCAACGAGCCTGCAGCAGACATGGACATACCCCTCCATAAATCTTCGTCTCCGAAGCCAAGCCAAAGAAAGAAAAGAAGGGTAATATTTACATTGCATGTGACAAGAATCCACATTGAAAAAAAGGGGGGAGGGCGGGAGGGACAGTGATTCATAACCTGATCGCTGCTGCTGTGCTAACTATTCCACCCAAATCCTATCTGATCATTTTGTAATGAGATGTAATCCTTCATTTCTGCAATTGATGTGTTCATTTCATGTCTCACAATTCTTTTGTGTGTGGAGCTAACAAGGAGATTGATGAAAGCAGTCTCCTTGTTACCTCCACACAGGTCAAGTACTCACACAGTAGAGGAAGTAGAGGTTTAATGGGAGCAAATGGGAATACTGTCGATAAAGATCATGGCTGGCGTGGATGAGGTGAGCCCTTCTAAATTTTAAATTTTATTTACAGCATGGTAGAAAGCATCTACCAAAAAAAGGATGTTGTCCACGTGGACTTTAGAAAGGCTTTTGATAAGGTTTTGCATGATAGTTTGGAACCTAAAGGCGTATAGAATCTGAGGTATGTTGGCGAACTGAATCCACAATTGGCTGAGTGATAAGAGGCAGAGGGTGGTGGTGGAGCATGTTTTCTGTCTGTCTGGAAATCTGCAGGGATTGGCTCAGGGATCTATGTTGTCTGTAACATTGCCTGAAAAAAGTGTTAAAATGAGCTTGCATTTAAAAAAAACATCCTTCGTGATCTCAAAATTGCCAGCCAATAAATCTCCATTGAAAATGTAGGTGATGTGACTAGTAAGTTTACAGATGAATTATCAGGAAAAGCTGATAATCTTGGACTCCCCCCCCCCCCCCCCACTAATGCTGAGTGTAGGAGTCTGAGTGGGGGGGGGAGACTTTGTAGAGGTTTATAAAATCATGAGCCATAACTTAAACTATCATTGTGTTATTTCTAGGATAGAGGAATGAAAAACTAAAGAGTATGGATTTGAGGTGAGAGAAGAAATATTTTAATGAAGCTCAGGGCTACCTTCTTTACCCAGAGGGTGAAAGGTATGAGGAACGTGCTGTGACAGGAAATGGTAGAAGTGGGGACTATTGTTCCCTTCAAAATACATTTAGACTGGTACATGGATAGGAAAGGTTTAGAGGGATACAGGTCAAATGAAGGCAAATTAGGCTAGCTTGGCTGGCATAGACAAGATGGGCTGAAGGGTCTGTGTCCGTGGTGGAGAACTCCATGATTTAAAAATTGGTGGGAGGGATAATGAAAATGTTATTTAAAGATGCAGTAGGGTATAGATCAGCCGGAAGTTGGGCAGAGCAGAGACAGATTAAATTTATTCCAGATGAACAATTTGAGGGAGGGGGGGGGTGGCGGTGAGGTGGTTCGAATTTTGGTAGTACATTTACAGCACATGGCAGGGACTTGAGGAGTGTGGATGAAAAGAGAGACCCTGGGGTGGACATGTATAACTCTCTGATAGTGGCGTCCCAGGTGGACAGGGTAGCGAGAAAAGCAGTTGGTATGCTTTGCCTTCACAGGCTGAGGCATTTAGTGAAAGAGTTGGGATGTCATGTGCACTAGTACAAAGACTGCACCTGGAGCGTTGTGTATCGTTCTAGTCTCACTTCTTTATGGACCAGAGACCCAACCAGTCACCCTCGACCGCCACCACCCTTCTCCGCCTGGTAAAACCTGTCCTCACCTTAAAAAAAACATCTCCTTCAACTCATCTCCCTGCAAATTAAAGGAGTAGCTATGGGTACCTGCATGGGTCCCAGCTATGCCTGTCTGTTTGTGTGCTTTGTTGAGCAATCCATGCTGCAAGCCTACACAGGCAAGACCACTCCCCCACCCAACTCTTCCTATGGTATATCAATGACTACATTGGGGCTGCCTCATGAACCCGCAATGAGCTTATCAACTTCAACCACTTTGCAGCTAATTTCAATCTCAAACTCACCTGGTCCATCTCTAACAACGCTCTCCCCTTCCTGGATCTCTCTGCCTCCATCTTGGGAGACAAACTTTCCATCAACATGTATTACAAACCCACTAACTCCTACAACTATCTTAACTACACTTCCTCACACCCTCTCCCCTACAAGGATTCTGTCCCCTTCTCTTAATTTCTCCGTCTCCATCGCATCTGCTCTCAAGATGAGGCCTTCCAGTCCAGATCTTCCAAAATGTCTGCCATCTTCCACCAAAGTGGCATCCCCTCCACCTCCATCAACTCAGCCCTCACCCGTATCTCCTCTGTTTCCTGCTCATCTGCCCTGACCCACTCTGCCCCCAGATGTAACAAACATAGAACCCCCCCCCCCCCCATCCTCACCTACCAGCCTCCGCATCCAACACATTATTCTCCGGAATTTCCAGCACTTACTACAGGATCCCACCACCAGACACGTCTTCCCCTCTCCTCCCCTCCCCTGTGCATTCATCCCTCTCCACCTATCATCTCCTCTGGAACCTTCCACTGTGGCCGCAGGAGGTGCAACACTTGCGCCCACACCTCCTCGCTCACCACAGTCCAGGGCCCCAAACAGGCCTTTCAAATGAAGCAACACTTCACGTGTATCCGCAGGACTGATTTACTGCATCTGGTGCTCCCTTTGCGGCAGTAATAGAGACCTCCCAGTATCCAACTATTTCAGTTCTGTGTCACACATCCACACTCACATATCTGTCCATGGCCTTATGCACTGTTCCATCAAGACCACCTGCAAATTGGAGGAACAACACCTTATTTTCTGTCTGGGCACTCTCTAGCCAGATGGCATGAACATCGACTTTTCCGTTTTCAGCTAACCTGCTGTCTTCTTCCCCCTCCCCCTTCCTTTCCTCTCTCCAGTTTGCCTCCCTCCCTTCACCTAGCCATCCCTCCACCCCCTTGGTCACTGCTGTCCCCTCCTTCCTTTTTCCACGTATCACCTCCTGCCTTGTGACCACCCCACCCCCCCTCCCCCCGCCTATTATTTCATTCAGATGCCTCCTGACATTTTTCCATACCTGGATAAAGGGCTCGAACCTGAAATGTCGGTTCTGTAATTTTACCTTTGACTTGCTGAGTTTCTCCAGCTTTGTGTGTTTTTACTGTTCGAGTCATCCCACTATAGGAAGGATGTGGTAGCAATGGAGAGAATGCAGAAGAAATTAGCCAGGATGTTCCATTGCTACTATTACTTAGAATTTTGGGCTGTAGATATTGGAAGAGATCAGATAGGCTGGATTTATTTTCACCTGGATGTAAACAGTTGATAGATGACCACACAGAGATTTACAAAATTACAAGGGACATAGATAGGATAGTGGTTTAGAGCTTTTTTTTAAAGCCCTGGGCAGAGGAGACTTGAACTGGAGGGCACAGATTTGAGATGAGAGGGGAGAAATTGGTGATAGAATTTCCCACACACTGGTGAATACTTTGAATGAGCTGCCAGAGGATGTAGTGGAGGCAGAGAGGATTAATCACTTTAAAAGGCATTTGGTCAAGTATTCACACAGTAGAGGGAATGGAGAAATATCGGCCTAATGGGGGAAAATGGGAATACTGTCGATAGACATCATGGTTAGCGTGGATGAGGTGGGCCCTTCTAAATTTAAAATGTTATTTACAGCACAGTGGAAGCTGATTCTGGCCATTCTATGTGCAAAGGAAAGAGTTGAGTCTATTCTTGTGCAGTCAAAAAATCTGCCACGCGTTAAAACTCTCTTTGAAAATTACTTTGCCCAGAAATTCACTCAGTATTGTTTTTAGTACCTCTCGGGGCAGCCATTCTCAATGAGGGCCGCAGCACATTTAAGGAGGGGAGGGGGGACCATGGTCTGAAATGATATGTAAAATACTTTTGATTTTTTTCTAATGTAGTCGGTAGGAGAGAAGTACGGAAGAAACCAACTAAACGATTGCTTCACAGGGAAGGGGGCCCATAAACTGAGAAGAGTCCTAATGGGGCCATATCTAAAAAATGGCTACACAGAGTTTCCATTTTTTAAAAATTCACTGTTAGTTATATCAGTTTTTAGCCCAAGTTAGCATTAACTATTTCCATAATATACAACAACACAGATTTCCCTGCATTATTGTATGGGAGGACCGAGGACCTGTGGGATAATATACTCTGGAGTACAATTGAAAAAGTGCAGAGATTTACTAGGATGTTGCCTGGACTTCAGGAACTAGAGTTACATAGAAGAATGAAGGGAGATTTGATTGAGGTATACAGGCACAAAACTTTGAGGGGTATAGATAGAGTAAATGCAATTTGGCTTTTTCCACTGGCAGTAGGTGAGATACAGGCAAAGGGCATGGGCTAAGGGTGAAAGGGGAAAGGTTTAAGGGAAACCTCTTCACACACACACACACACAGTAGTGTGAGAGTGGAACGAACTGCCAGCTGAAGTAGTGAATGCAGGCTCAATTTTAACATTTAAGAAGCATTTGGACAAGTATGGAGGCATATGGACTGGGTGCAGGTCAGTGGGGTTAGGTAGAATAATAGTCTGGCACAGACTGGAAGGGCTGAAGGGCCTGTTTTCTGTGCTGTACTGTTCTATGGGAAGTCTTGACTATAAAATGTAGTGTTTATCAGACTTCAAGCTTTCTCCCTTTGTGATTTACAGCAATCAACCTGGATGTGCAGTAATCACAAAAGGATTCTGTGATGAAGAGGTACTCTGGTGACCAGAAGTCTCTGTTGCTTGGTAACCTGGAGACAGGGCTTGGGAGCTGGGAAAAGCTGTCAATCCTCACTTCAGTACGATTCTGAACTAATGAGGTTCTGAAGAATTAGTTGATCTTGAAATGATGAGAAATCTGAACGGGATAATTTGGTGCGGGGTGATAAGGTTTGGGAAGGTGAGGTGGAGGGAGGAGGAGGAGGTGTAAAATCTTGCCAACGCAGGGACTCCACACATCCGAGGAGAATTAATGAAACCTTGCGATGTGTTCAGCAGTTGTCAATTTTAAACCCTGGGATAAAATGCAGAAAGCAGCTTGTGGCAATGTGATAGACTGGGCATTTCTGCCAGGTAATTTGAAGGTGCGAGGCTGCAGACTGAGTTGTAGGATCTCAATTTCCCCAGATGTGGGGGAAGGGAAACTTCATAAATCAAAGCAGTTAAACTAAGACAGCCAGATTCCCCTCGTGGCCCTGGACAACCTTGGGATACACATTAGGACACTGGGAGGGAAGTTATTTTAAATAGACTTCAAAGAGTTGTTATTTTGTTTCGCCAAGTCCAATTCTAAAATTGGCACGAACGGTAAAGAAGGATACAATTGCCTCTTTGTTGGGAGGGTCAGGCTTATAACAAGGATCAAATATCAGCCCTGGTCTGTACGATGCGTATTAATCTCAATGCTCCAAAGACTGGAGACAGTTTGAATCCAAGCAGATTTTTATTCAGTCTTTTGCAAGGACATTAACACAATCAGTTAGAAACCCAAAAGCTTTTCCCAAAGCTTTCTGCAAGTGGTTTCAGTTCAGTTCAATTTCAGTTCAAAGGGTGCTGAAGTTGTTGCAAGAGGAGAGAGATTCTCAGTAGGTTTGGGAAATCAAGACAGGATCCTAAAGTGGGAACAGGGCCAGATAAGTTATGCTGGTTGCCGCATTAAAAGTTAAACTTCTGAAAGGAGGGTTGGAGTTCCAGAAGCAACCATGTGGGCAACTCTGGTCTTGTATTTGAGCCTGCAACCTTCAAAGATGAGAGTGTATCCAATTACTTAAGATGGTGACAATATATTACGTTGACAAGCAGCATAAGAGCCACGTGTCTGTTCTGAACATGATGCCCAAACTGAACTAAAACTCTCCTGCTTGCAAATGATACATATTTCTGTATCTCCTAAATGTTTATGTGTCTATCTAGAAACCTCTGAAGTACTAGTTCTATCTGCTTCCACCAATACTGTTGGCAGCCCATTCCAGGCACCTACCCACTCTCTGTGTAAACCCCCAACCACCAACTTAAACACATGTTGCTCCAGCCAGAATGAAATGGATTGAAAATGGTCCAGAATGAAAATGATTTCACCCTTTTAACAGATACCTCAGACAAAATAAAACTTGTTAAAATATTGTAGTTTTAGAAGTAAGCAGGTCTTCTTGTAAAAAATCTCACGCTGTCACAATTACATTCTGTGTTTGTAGCGAACAGTCATTGATATTTAAGAAAGAATATGTTGAAAAATGGAAGTGAAATAAGAGGGAAGAAATAGTCATGGAATGATACAGCAGATTAACAGGCCCTTCAGACCAACGTCCATGCTGACCAAGTTGTCATCCTGAGGTCATCTTTTTTGCCTGCTGTTGGCCCATATCCCAGTAAAACATTTCTATTCATGTACCTATCCAAATGACTTTTAGACATTGCAATTGTACCTGCCTCTACTGCTTCCTCTGGCAGCTCGTTCCCAAAACCCACCAGCCTTTGTGTGATGGAATGGTCTGAATGGCGTAGCAGGTAGCGCCAGGCTGTTACAGCACCAGCGACCCAGGTTCGAATCTGGCGCTGCCTACCAGGAGTTTTTATGTGTCTGCGTGGGTTTCCTCTGGTTTCCTCCGACCTTTTAAAACGTAAGGGGGTTGGACATTAATTGGGTGGCACTGACTCACGAGCCGGAGGGTCCATTGTCATGAGCCGGAGAGTCTGTTGTCATGCAATGTGCCTGAATTTAAAATTTAAAAATGTAAAATTAAGAATGTCCTGCCCAATGGTATAATTAGTAGGATACCTATAATCCTCCCTTTGAGTAAGTAAAAGACAAGGAAACACTCAGCAAGTCAGGCAGCATGTGTGGAAAGAGAAACAAACAATATCAGACTCATTTTTAAGAATATCTCCAGTAATGATGCAGATTTGGAGTGCAAGGCACCCTGCTAAATTGGCTTTATACATTAAGCAGTGTTGCAGACTGTGATGGGATGTAATCAGGCTGGTGCAACAGACAGAAACAGCAGAGAAAGTTGAATGCAGAAAACTGAGTTGCAAGATGTTGGTTGAGAGAATGAGGAGAGGTGGTAACAAATGAAGCCCATTGTTCTAAAAGGGGTGCAGGAGCTGAGGGCCCTGGAGTGTTGGTGCAGGACAACATTAAAAAATGGTTGATGAGGTGCTCACAATACCTAGCTGCATCCACAGAGATCTGCAATACCATAGTAGGGAGGTTACACTGAACCTTTATGACGTACTGGACTAGCTTCAGATAGGAATATTGTGCTCAATTCTGGTTACTCCAATAAAACAAAGAATATGAAGGCTTTGAGAAAATCTAGAAAAGAGTTACGAAATTGTTTCTAGGATGGGGTACTGCATTACAAGGATAGATCAGAGAGAATGCGTTTCTTTGGAGAGGAATGAGGAAGAGATTTATTGGAATGGTGTAAACGATGAGGGATCTGAACAGAGGGGGTGAGAGGCTGTGTCTTTGGTAAAAGGGTCAAGGATGAAAGATGACAAAATAAAGGACAAGCAAATTAAGAGAGACTTGTAGAAAAGTTGTTTTATGCATTGTGTGTTTGGAATTTGGAAATCTCTCTGCATGGTTCCATTTCTAATTCAGACATACAGCTCCGTAACAGGCCATTTCAGCTCATGAGTTTGTACCAGGGGTATGTTAATTGGGCGGCATGGAATTATGGGCTGAAATGGCCTGTTACAGAGCTGTATGTCTGAATTAGAAATTAAAAATGAAAAGGTTGGCCACCCCTGCATTATAGCCTTTGAGAAGCAGTGAGATGAATATGTGGTGGAGAAACATTTGCAAAGCTTTAGCATATGGACTAAGGGTTGGAACTAGAGAGTTGATGTGGTAGAAGGCAAGTGTGGACCATGTTGTAATCTTTCTATAATTATTGAGGACATTAATGACAGGGCACTTCAATGGTAATTGCAGACACAAAATCAATGAAAGGAAAAGGTTTTGGTGTCCATGTGAAAACAATGTTATGTTGATGCAACCATGAAGAAGGCTGCCCACGGTTATATTTCATTAGGAATTTGAGGAGATTTGCTATATCACCAAAGATTCTCGCAAATTTCTATAGGAGTACCGTGTAGAGCACGGTTGTATCACAGTCTGGTATGAGGTGCCAATGCCCAGGACAGGAACAGGCTACAGAGGGTTGTAAACTCAGCCAGTGGAGTCTCGAGCAAGCAGCTTCTATCCTCAAAGACCCTCACCCTCACTGCTACCATCAGGAAGGAGGGGGGATGGGGGGAGATGGCAGGGCGACTGGAAGGGGGTGGGGTGAATTTGGGTGGGCACAATTTGGGTGGACTTAAATCTGTCTTTCTGAAATCCGGAAAAATCAGAATTCCGAAATTCGGAATACACCGTCCCCCAAGGGTTCCGGAAAAAGGATCGTGTACCTGTACTGTTTTTTCCTGGTCACAATTCCTGGTGAAACCTTTCACCGTGTTCGTCACTGCCTGCACCAAGATCAGTGGGGAAGAATTCTAAGTGCGAATGCTGAAAATGAATTTTCAACAACATGTTGCTCTTCTTGGTTTCGTATGCATATTTTAAGTCAACTTAAAATATGACAGGAAATGATCTGTGATACGGTCTGTGATAGGAAACTTTTAAGGTGATTTTTATGATCAGCCCAAAACCTATAAAATACACCCAAAAATGTTCAGGAAGCAAAATCTTCATGGTGCAGTGTAATTGTTCTAAATATTGACTGGGGCACTGGGGAGATCACTCCAGATAGATTTACAACTCAGAAACAGGCATTTCAGCCAACCAAGTTGGTGTCTGTGTTTCCCTCCTATCTTGAACCTTTCCTATCCATGTACCTGCCCAAATGCCTTTCAATTGTTGTCATTGTACATTCTCTATCACTTCCTCTAACAGGTGGTTCTCCAGACCCAGCACGCTTTGTGGTATGGTTGCCCAGGAGCTTTCTCCTTTCACCTTAAACCTGTACCCTCACATTGTAGACATCCCGACTATGGGAAAAAGATTGTGACCATTCATCTTATCCTCGACTCTCCGTTTCCCTCCGCTCCTTAGATGCTGCCTGGCCTGCTCAGTTCTTCCAGCCATTTGTTTTACTCTTGGGCAAAGGCATCTGAGAGGTGAGGCACTGGTCAGCATAGCCTAGTTAGGCTGAAGGGCCTGTTTCCCTGCTGCAGAACTCGATGGCTCTAATAGAGGCCTTAAGTATGCAGAAGAAATTTTTCACTTTTTGGAAGAGTTTAGCATGAGGATGAAGAAAAAGGAAAATCAAGAGAACATTCTCATGGGGCAATGGTTCTCAACCTTTTTATTCTACTCACATACCACCTTAAGTATTCCCTTACTAACCACAGAGCACCTCTGGTATGTATGGGGGTAAAAAGGTTGAGAACCACTGCCCTATGAGAATGTTCTCCAAATTTTCCTTCTTTTCTTCATCCGCTTGCCAAACTCTTCCAAAAAGTGAAACGGAAGCAGAGAGTTTGGACACATTCGAGGAGTGGTTGGACAAAGGACTGAGAAGAGAATAGTAGGGATAGACAAGGAGATAAATAGCAGAGGCACAAATGTCCACGAAGCACCAGCATCGAGTGGTTGGGGCGAATGGCCGCTTGTCTGCCGCGTATCCTGAGGGGATGTTTGAAGTGTCAGCTGAGATATGTTGATCTTTGGAGTGGGATTTGAATGCATTGGGGGTGGGATCGGAAGCCAGCAGGAATCAATAACTCATGTCCTCAGATTAACCCCTGCCGCCCCTGCCAGGGTTAAGCGAAGCCTCAGGGTAGTGGCAGTGTTTACACTGTGTGGGCTCAACTCATCCACAGCGGCTCTACGTGTCAGGTCACGCTGTGGGTTTCTGCCTCCTCAGAGCAAGATGGGACCATCCCCCAGCTCCACTCTGCAGTGTCAACACTCCGGCAGCAAACGGGCTGCTCTCAATTTACCTTTCATCTGCCTGACTTCCATGGCTGAGCACTCTCTCCCACTTCAGTGACTGACTGCTTTTTTTCCTGTGTGAGTGTGTGTGAGTGTGGTGTGTGGTGTAAGTATGTTTGTGTCTGTGGGAGTGGTATGAGCATGTATGTGTGCAGAGTGAGTGTGTATGGTGTGTTAGTCTGTGGATATATGGTGTGAGTGTGCATGGTGTGTTTGTGCACGTGTGGTATGAGTGTGTATGATAAGTGTGCATGGTGTGTTTGTGCACGTGTGGTATGAGTGTGTATGATAAGTGTGCATGGTGTGTTTGTGCACGTGTGGTATGGTGTGCCTGTATATACGTTTGAGTATAGTGTGTGCATGTTCTCAAGGTTGTATCTTTAAACAAATAAATCCTGCCTCCCCATGCTGTTGGCTGCAACGATCGGAGGGAACGGTCAATACGAGATAATGATTGAAGCAATGCTTAATGTGCATAGCAAGTCGATTACTTAACCCTTTACCATTCGCCAGTTCCAGATCCTCAGCCTCTCAGAAGCCTTGGGTGAAAGATAAACGGAGATACATCGATAATCTGGCACTGCAATCAATATTACTTTTATGAGTTTGAATGTTTTAAACTGCTTTATCCCTTTGACGCTCACCAGTGATTTTCTGTCAATAGATCCATTGAAGGACAAACAAGCAGGGAGTGATCTTTGGATGGCTGGGATTTAAATAGTAAAACTGACAACGAGGAGAGATTTGATACTCTGTCTTTAACCCACAGTTGTGTGGACGTGTGGCTTCTTATTAAAACGTGTCTCCCTGTTGAATAATGTGTTTATTTTCCATTGATTCTCAGCCATGCCTGGGTACAACGATCAGCTCCTCCAGTGTTCCTTCTCTTGCTCTTGCTGCTCTTGTTGCAACAACGCAGTTGATCGTTCTTCCCAGATTGTCTGTTCCAAGATTACTTGTCGATAAGTTCACGTACCTTTTGACCCTGTGCATTTAAAGCCCACATTAATAGGCTGATGGCGGTCAATAACGACCCATTAAAATGAATAGTTTTTTTCTGGATGTACGCCAAACTTCTTTAGTTGTGCAAATAAAAATAAACATAGATTATTGCTGTATTAATAGGAAGAATTAAAATCTGTATTGTTTTAACTGACAACCCGAAACTAAATTTTAATGAGGAACTTAGATATACCTTGAGATAAGCATAGAAGTCAAGTTTACTGCCATCTGATTGTACAAGTACAACTGCTGAAACAGCGATCTCTGGTCCTCGGTGCAAAACACGCAGACACACAGCCAGACATAACAAACATACAGACAAATAATACATATGCAGGAGAAGTAGTCATCTATACAAATAAATAAATATTATTTTGTAGCCGTGAGCTACTGGAAGAAAGACACACCCACACGAGTATATCCATGGTTTACTGGGGGCTCAAGCCCAACTTTTATACCGTTCGCATTTCCCCCTTTTGCTGACGTAACAGCCCGCATAACAAAAGCGGGTTTCCCGTGCGCAGGTACATTCATACATAACAATACCTTCTTCCCGCGCGCTGTCCCTATCTGTTGGCTGTGCAGCGGGACCAGTGCCATTTTGGGGTCACTGGCCCTTACGCTGCCTTAGCCATTCATCCACCAGTTCGCTTGCTGGGGCCAGTGCTGCTGCACGCTCTGCTGGTTTTTGGTGGCGCTCACCACCCGGAACGCCATCCCAATTGCTGTGGCAATTTCATGAACATGAGCGTCTCAGATGGTTAGTGTGAGCAATTCCTTTGGTTGTTCTGCATTCTCTCGATTAATTTGGCCAATATTTATCTTGCCTGCTCAAATCATTAAAATAGATGATCCAATCACATGTCCATTGAACATATTTGCTTGAGGGGCTGCCATCAAGAAGGGAGTGAACATCGTAAAGGACCCCACCACCCTGGTCACAGCCTCTTCTCTCTGCTCCCTTCAGACAGAAGGTACAGAAGCCTGAAGTTCAGTGCCTCCAGGTTCAAGAACAGGCTCTGGAATTTGCTGGTACTAACCAAAGCAGAAACTTGTCCAGGACCACTAATCAATTTGTCTGGACTACTGAAACATCACTATTTTTGCATTTACTGCAACTGTGAAAATTTAGTTATTTATCATTTTAATTTTGTCTCAGTGCACTGTGATAATTTAAATATAATGTTCATGCATCTTAATACCTGCATGGCTGCAGTAAGTCAGAATTTCAATGCATCTGCACATTGTACTTGTGTATATGACAAACTCTCATCATACATCAAACACGAGATTTCTTTTGCTGGGACTCGATGTGTATTTATTGACTAAACATCCTCATATTATAGGTTGAATAGGTTAGGATTTTATTCCCTGTAGCGTTGGAGATTCAGGGGAGATAAGGTGTCACGGTTACCATAGCGGTTGGTGCAATGCCTTTACAACCCCAGTGATCAGGGCTGGGGTCTATAACGAGTTTGTACGTTCTCCCTGTGTTTTCCCTGGGAGTTTCCAGTTTCCTCCCACCCTTCAAAATGTACTGGGGTTGTAGGTAAATTGGGCTGCATGGGCTGAAATGGCCTGTTACCGTGCTGTAGGTCTAAATTTGATAGAGGTATTCAAAATGATGAGGGGTATGGATAGGGTAAATGCAAGCACTGAGGTTCGGTGAGACAAGAATTAGAGGACACGGGTTAAGGGTGAAAGGTGAACTGTTTAAGGGAACATGAGGGGGAACTTCACTCAGAGGGTGGTGGGAGTGTGGAACAAGCTGCCAGCAGAAGTGCCAATTGTGGATTTCAACATTTAAAAGAAATTTGCACAGGTACATGATTAGGTGGGATATGGAGGGCTATAGTTCAGGTGCAGGTCACTGGGACTAGGCAGAATAATAGTTTGGCGTAGATACAAGTCTGTATCTATGCTGTAGTTTTCTGTTACAACTTTCTAAATATTCAATTGGCTGTAAAGGCCTTTGAACACGGAGATTATGAACAGTTCTCTACAAAGACAAATGAGCTCCTATTTGTCAAATTTGGGAATCAAATAGGATTGGCTTAATTGATGCTGGATGGTTGGCACTGACTCTGTGGGTTGAAGACCCCAATTCTGTTTGGTATGACCCTGACTCTAGGTGATCATATAGCGTTGGAAAGTTTTTTTGGAAATCAAACGTAACTTTATTTATTCATTTATTTTGAATATTTTATTTTTAAAAATGTCCATCCATGTAATGATATACTTTTACATAAGCAAAATTTGATTAAAAATACAATGATGGTTTGCCGCCCCCCACCCTTCCTCTTACATCCCCCTCCCACTAAAAAACACAATCATAGAAATAGATATAATGTATATTTATCTGAAAAAAAAATTAAAGAAAAAAGAATAAAGAAAAAGACGATGTTACTCTGGTTTGCACAGTGTCGGCTCACACAATGGGATCTTACAGTATTTATATAGCGACTTTAGGGAAGAAGATTATTACAGGTCTTAAGAGGCTGGAAGTACATTTTTACACAATTATTCCTAAACTTTCTTATTCAGGCTCCAAAATTGTAAGAAAATAGAATATTTATTTTGTAAATTATATGTAATTTTCTCCAAGGGTATACAACTTTGAATCTGCATCTGATTTCCATCTCACTGCAATACACTTCCTTGCCACTGCTAATGCTATTTTAATACATTTCACTTGATAGAATGAACATTTTAACTCGGGTCTTGTTCCTTCTTTATTCCCCAGTAAAAATAAATCTGGATTTTGTGGAAATACAATACCAGTAATCTGTTCTAAAAACTTTCCTAAATCCACCCAGAAGGTTCTAACTTGAGAACATGACCAAGTAGAATGTTAAAAAAAGTTCTTATTTCTTCACCACATCTAAAACATTCCTCTGATAAATCCAATTTCATATTGTGCAATTTTTGTGGTGTTAAATAAAATTGATGTAAATAATTATATTGAACTAAACATTTACAATATTTGTCATACAATCTTGACAGAGATCTGCCCATCTTTTCTCATCAATTTTATTTAAATCCACCTCCCATTTCTGACTAGATTTATGAAGTCCCTTTTTTTTAAAAATAGTACTTGCTTGTCTTCTTTGGCTTGGCTTCGCGGACGAAGATTTATGGAGGGGGTAAAAAGTCCACGTCAGCTGCAGGCTTGTTTGTGGCTGACAAGTCCGATGCGGGACAGGCAGACACGATTGCAGCGGTTGCAAGGGAAAATTGGTTGGTTGGGGTTGGGTGTTGGGTTTTTCCTCCTTTGCCTTTTGTCAGTGAGGTGGGCTCTGCGGTCTTCTTCAAAGGAGGTTGCTGCCCGCCAAACTGTGAGGCGCCAAGATGCACGGTTTGAGGCGTTATCAGCCCACTGGCGGTGGTCAATGTGGCAGGCACCAAGAGATTTCTTTAGGCAGTCCTTGTACCTTTTCTTTGGTGCACCTCTGTCACGGTGGCCAGTGGAGAGCTCGCCATATAACACGATCTTGGGAAGGCGATGGTCCTCCATTCTGGAGACATGACCCATCCAGCGCAGCTGGATCTTCAGCAGCGTGGACTCGATGCTGTCGACCTCTGCCATCTCGAGTACTTCGACGTTAGGGGTGTAAGCGCTCCAATGGATGTTGAGGATGGAGCGGAGACAACGCTGGTGGAAGCGTTCTAGGAGCCGTAGGTGGTGCCGGTAGAGGACCCATGATTCGGAGCCGAACAGGAGTGTGGGTATGACAACGGCTCTGTATACGCTTATCTTTGTGAGGTTTTTCAGTTGGTTGTTTTTCCAGACTCTTTTGTGTAGTCTTCCAAAGGCGCTATTTGCCTTGGCGAGTCTGTTGTCTATCTCATTGTCGATCCTTGCATCTGATGAAATGGTGCAGCCGAGATAGGTAAACTGGTTGACCGTTTTGAGTTTTGTGTGCCCGATGGAGATGTGGGGGGGCTGGTAGTCATGGTGGGGAGCTGGCTGATGGAGGACCTCAGTTTTCTTCAGGCTGACTTCCAGGCCAAACATTTTGGCAGTTTCCGCAAAGCAGGACATCAAGCGCTGAAGAGCTGGCTCTGTATGGGCAACTAAAGCGGCATCATCTGCAAAGAGTAGTTCACGGACAAGTTTCTCTTGTGTCTTGGTGTGAGCTTGCAGGCGCCTCAGATTGAAGAGACTGCCATCCGTGCGGTACCGGATGTAAACAGCGTCTTCGTTGTTGGGGTCTTTCATGGCTTGGTTCAGCATCATGCTGAAGAAGATTGAAAAGAGGGTTGGTGCGAGAACACAGCCTTGCTTCACGCCATTGTTAATGGAGAAGGGTTCAGAGAGCTCATTGCTGTATCTGACCCAACCTTGTTGGTTTTCGTGCAGTTGGATAATCATGTTGAGGAACTTTGGGGGACATCCGATGCGCTCTAGTATTTGCCAAAGCCCTTTCCTGCTCACGGTGTCGAAGGCTTTGGTGAGGTCAACAAAGGTGATGTAGAGTCCTTTGTTTTGTTCTCTGCACTTTTCTTGGAGCTGTCTGAGGGCAAAGACCATGTCAGTGGTTCCTCTGTTTGCGCGAAAGCCGCACTGTGATTCTGGGAGAATATTCTCGGTGACACTAGGTATTATTCTATTTAGTAGAATCCTAGCGAAGATTTTGCCTGCAATGGAGAGCAACGTGATTCCCCTGTAGTTTGAGCAGTCTGATTTCTCGCCTTTGTTTTTGTACAGGGTGATGATGGTGGCATCATCTCCCTCCACGTCCTCCCCCTCCACGTCCTCCCCCTCCACGTCCTCCCCCTCAAAAGATGCTCACAAACTCAAGCTAGCATGCTGGAACATCAGAACCATGCTAGACAAGGCTGACAGCCACCGACCTGAACGTCGGTCTGCCCTCATTGCACATGAACTCCTCAGACTTGACATCGACATAGCCGCTCTCAGTGAAGTCCGCCTGGCAGATGTAGGCAGCCTCCAAGAACGCGGCGCGGGCTACACACTCTACTGGTCTGGCAAGCCTTCGGATGAACGACGCCTATCTGGTGTAGGCTTCATGGTCAAGAGCTTCATTGCCTCCAAACTCGAAAACCTTCCGACAGGCCTCTCGGACCGAATCATGTCCATGCGACTCCCACTTCAAAACAAGCGTCACATCACCCTCATCAGTGTCTATGCTCCAACCCACCAGGCGGAACCAGCAGAAAAGAACAAGTTCTACACCGACCTGCGCAACCTCATCCAACGTACCCCTACAGCCGACAAGGTTGTCATCCTGGGCGACTTCAACGCTCGTGTCGGCAAAGACTCAGAAACCTGGCCAGGAATCCTGGGCAAGCATGGCGTTGGCAAGTGCAACGACAATGGGCGCCTCCTGTTGGAGCTCTGCACAGAACAGCGGCTCGTCATTACAAACACCCTTTTTCAGCAGAGGGACAGCCTTAAGACCACCTGGATGCATCCCCGATCCAAACACTGGCACCTCCTGGACTACATCCTGGTGCGAGAAAGTGACAAACAAGATGTGCTCCACACCAGGGTCATGCCTAGCGCGGAATGCCACACTGACCACCGGCTGGTTCGCTGCAAGCTCAACCTTCACTTCAAGCCAAAGCCCAGGAACAATAAAGCCCCCAGAAAGAGGTTCAATGTTGGAAACCTGCAGTCAGACGAAGTGAGAGGAAACTTCCAGGCAAACCTCAAAGCAAAGCTCGACGTTGCAACCCGCCTCACGGACCCGTCCCCTGAAACCCTCTGGGATCAGTTGAAGACTACCATACTGCAATCCACTGAAGAGGTACTGGGCTTCTCCTCCAGGAAAAACAAGGACTGGTTTGACGAAAACAGCCAGGAAATCCAGGAGCTGCTGGCAAAGAAGTGAGCTGCCCACCAGGCTCACCTTACAAAGCCGTCCTGTCCAGAGAAGAAACAAGCCTTCCGTCGCGCATGCAGCCATCTTCAGCACAAACTCCGGGAGATCCAAAATGAGTGGTGGACTAGCCTCGCCAAACGAACACAGCTCAGCGCGGACATTGGCGACTTCAGGGGTTTCTACGAGGCTCTAAAGGCTGTGTACGGCCCCTCACCCCAAGTCCAAAGCCCGCTGCGCAGCTCAGACGGCAAAGTCCTCCTCAGCGACAAGATCTCCATCCTCAACCGATGGTCAGAACACTTCCAATCTCTTTTCAGTGCCAACCGCTCAGTCCAAGATTCCGCCCTGTTCCAGCTCCCTCAACAGCCCCTAAGGCTAGAGCTGGATGAGGTTCCCACCCTGGATGAGACATATAAGGCAATCGAACAACTGAAAAGTGGCAAAGCAGCAGGTATGGATGGAATCCCCCCAGAAGTCTGGAAGGCTGGCGGCAAAACTCTGCATGCCAAACTGCATGAGTTTTTCAAGCTTTGTTGGGACCAAGGTAAACTGCCTCAGGAGTACTTGCTTGTAATAAAAGATAGATTGCCCAAATGAATTTTTTTAGTATAACTTCTCCTAATAAGACATCCAGCTCACTACAAGTTGGTAAGTACATGGTTGAACCTATTTTTTTTCCCGCAAGTATCTTCTCAATTGAAGATAACAGAAAAGTGTATTCTGAGTTATTCCATATTTATCTCTTAATTGTTGAATTGGTCTTATAATAATCTTCTACATTTTTAATACCATTATGAAACTAAATATTTAAAAATTGGCTATCTACGTAAAAGGTATAAGATTATTTTAAATCCTCTTCAACATTTTAAACATATTTACATAATTCAGTTTATATAATTTATTTAAGTTGTTATCTATCTGAATCCCTAAGTATTTAATCGCCTCTTATGGTCATTTAAATTGAGTATTTCTTTGGCAAAGAGTATAATCTCCTTGTGTAAGGGGCATAACTTCACTTTTATCCCAATTTGCTTTATAACCTGAAATCTTACCATCCTCTTCCAAATTTAAATGTAATTTGTGAAAGGAAGTCTCCGGTTCTTTCAGGTATATCAAAACATCATCTGAAAATTAACTAATTTTGTACTCCTCCTGACCAACCTTAAACCCCCTAATTTCTAAATCACTGCAAATTACCCCTGCCAGTGGCTCTACAGCTAAAATAAACAAAGCTAGGATAAAGGACCACCTTGTCTACTCGATCTCGCCACAGTGTTGGGAAGTTGAAAGAATACTTGTCCCTGCACTTATTCTCATGCTGTGATCAAGGAGGCCTTTTTACACTGTTATTTGAGACAGCAAAACAATGTAAAAATTATTGTGTTGATATTCAGTTTGGCTATTGCCTAATTATCATTTCCAAGTTGGAGTTGGGGCATATTGGATTCACAAAGTTTGAAGGTGGAGGCAACAGCTGGCTTCAGTATGTCTATCACATGTAGGATCACGGATCCTGTCAATTGATTACTTATCAGACTTAATGATTCCATTGTCTCTCAATTGATTGCCAACTGGAGTGGATTTTTCTTCAGGATAGTCAAAGAATACTAGCATATTGATTATGAAGAAAGAAAGAAGGACTTCTTTTTGGTTTGTGGCCATTTCCCCAGTATTTAATTAAATAAAGTGGATCAGTCCATGTATTTGCAGAGAACTTAGAGAATATTGTATGATCTATCAAGGTGGAGGCAAGACCTTTGAAGGGATGCCCTGTGGTGGGCTGGCCCAGAATTTGGGATCACATGGGATGTGGGATGGGCAAGTCAGTTGACTGCAAGGTTGGCTTGGTGGAGGGAGATGACAGAGGCTCACTTTTTTGGATTGGAGGTCTGTGGTATGACAATTGGTACCATTCAACATCTGGCGTTGACAAGGTGGAGGAGAATGCAGTTGCAGTGAAGAACATGAACCAGCCCTCATCAAGGAGTCAGCAGTGGAGAGAATCAAGATCTTCAAATTCCTGGGTGTCAATATTTCCGAGGATCTGTTCTGGAGCCTCCATGTCGATTCAATCGTGAAGAAGCTTTGACAGTGGCTATACTTTGAGAGGTGTATGAGGAGATTCGATACATTATTGAAGACTCTCGAAAACCTCTACAGGTGACCTGTGGAATGCACTCTGGCTGGTTGCATCATTGTCTTGTACAGAGGTGCAAACAATCAGGACAAGAATAAACTCCAGAGGGTTGTTAACTCAGCATGCAACATCTCGGGCACTGGACTCAACTCCATCGAGGACATCTACAAGAGGCGACGTCTGAAGAATGCAGCCTCTATCCTCTATCCCCCACCACCTCTTCACTCTGCTACCACCAGGAAAAAGGTATAGGAGCCTGAAGACGAGCACTCAGTGCCCAAGTTCAGTTTCTTCCTGGCCATCAGATTTCTGAATGAAAAATGAACCCCAGACATGGCCTTACTTTTTTTTGCACTATTTTTATTTATTTTGTAATGAGGTTTATATAAATGTTTACATTGTGATGCTACCACAATGAATTTTGTGACATGTCCATGACAATAAATTCTGATTCTGAAATGAAGGAAGGACTCAGCAGATCTCTCAGCATCCATAGCAAGGAAAGATAGATAACTGATGTTTAGGGCCTGAGTCTTTCTTCAAGGTATGAGATAAAGGTGTACCTTGAAGAAGGGCTCAGGCCCAAAAAGTTGGATATATATTTCTTAACCTCCTATGGATGCTGCAAGGCCTGCTCAGTTCCTCCAGCATTTCTCAGTTTTTACAACAATCACAGTGACTGCAAACTTTTGTGTTTCATGTCGATATATTTAAATTATTACATATTGCTTTTTTATAGGTGCCCAGGTCTGTGCTGGGGATGAGTTTAACAGATGGTTAAAGCATACAGTTGGATCGGCTCTTAATGATTCAGTTGGTGTGGGCTGAATGAGTCGGCCTGGCCCACCGTAAGAGCACTGCCAGATTGTTTGAGCTGAGAAATAAAAGCAAATAAATCAGCCAGTATTTCTGCTTCTGATTGATCTCAGTGGAGGCAACATTCAAGAGTTTAGATTTTGGTTCAACAATAATTTCCCCCTTTCTTTTGTATGCATCCACTGGAACTTGCCATTATAGTTTCCCACACAAATAACGGCCATAGACAAATTAGCAGAGGTGCCCAATCATCCAACTTCCAATTTCTGACTAGATTTATGAGTTATTCCATATGTACTGGGGTTGTAGGTCAATGGTTCCAGGAAAGAAAATGGAGTAGAGTTACATAGAAGATTAGAGCATGTTGTGCCGACCCATATATAACCTTAAAAAAAACTAAACCCTCCCTACTTCATAACCCTCTATTTTTCTTTCATCCATATGCCCGTTAAGAGTCTCTTAATTGCCCCCATTGTCTCAGCCTCCACCATCACCCCTGGTAAGGCATTCCAGGCACCCACAACTCTCTGTGTGAAAAATAATTACCCCTGATGTGTCCCCTAAATCACTTTGTACAGATATCCTCTGGTGTTTGGTACTCCATCCCTGGGGAAAAAAGGGCTGCTTTATCTATGACTCGCACAATCTTGTAGATCTTTATTAAGTCACCTCTCATCCTTCTTGCTCCAAAGAGAAAAGCCCCAGCTCTGCCAGCCTTGCTTCATACCACATATTTTCCAGTCCAGGCAACTCTCTCCATATCTTCCACATCCTAATAGAGTTGCTGCCTCACTTCACCAGTGACCCTGGTTCAGTCATGACCTCAGGTGCTGTTGGTGTGGAGTTTGCATGAGTTTCCTTCAATTGCTCTAGTTTCTTCCACATCCAAATAAACATGGGTAGGTGGGTTCATTGTCCCTCACGTACAAATGAGTGATAGGATCTGGGGAGAGTTGAGGATAGAATACAGTGGGTGAAGGTAAGATCATTAAGGGTTCATGTGAAAGTGGATGCTTGATGCTGGCATAGACTTGATGGCCTGTATTTGTGCTATTTCGAGTCAATGACTGTGAAATGCTCTTGATCTCAAAACAAAAAAAAAGGATCATTTTAATATGGAGGAACTCAGCAGGTCAGGCAGCATCCTTGGGTGGAAATGGTCAGTCAAAGTGTCAGGTTGGGATCCTTTATCAAGTGTCTTTCTTGAATTAGAGAAACAGATTGATGAGTTAGAAAAGGAATTTCAGAAAGATGTTACAGAAAATCAGAAAATAGAATTATCTAGGTTGAAACTGAAATATAATACTTTGCAATCTTATCAATTTGAATGTGTGATTAAAAGGACTAAACAACGGTATTACGAATGGGGAGAGAAAGCACATAAGGTATTGGCGTGGCAATTAAAGAAAGAACAGATATCGAGGAGTATTAATGCTGTTAGACGGAATTCTCTTATTATAAAGCTCGTGAGATTAATGATGAATTTTATTCATTTTATAAAAAGTTATATACATCTGAAGGAAAACAGGAAACTGGATCGAATGATTTTTAAATTTTATCACAGTTGAATTTACCGATATTAGAGGATAACAACAATTACAGCACGGAAACAGGACATTAGGCCCTTCTAGTCCTCACCGAACCAAACACCCCTCTCTAGTCCCACCTCCCTGCACAATGCCCATAACCCTCCATCTTCTTCTCATCCATATACCTGTCCAACCTTTTCTTAAATAATACAATTGACTCCGCCGCCACTATTTCTCCCGGAAGCTCATTCCACACCGCTACCACTCTCTGAGTAAAGAAGTTCCCCCTCATGTTACCTCTAAACCTCTGCCCCTTAATTCTTAACTCATGTCCTCTTGTTTTAATCTTTCCTCCTCTTAACGGAAATAGTCCATCCACATCCACTCTGTCTATCCCTTTCATAATCTTAAATACTTCTATCAAATCCCCTCTCAACCTTCTACGCTCCAAAGAATAAAGACCTAATCTGTCCAATCTCTCCCTATACTCTAGATGCTTAAACCCAGGTAACATTCTGGTAAACCTTCTCTGCACTCTCTCCACTCTGTTTATATCCTTCCTATAATTAGGCGACCAGAACTGCACACAGAACTCTAAATTAGGCCGCACCAACGTCTTATACAATCTCAACATCACCTCCCAACTCCTATATTCCATGCAATGATTGATAAAGGCCAGCATACTAAAAGCCTTCTTCACCACCCTATTCACGTGAGTTTCTACCTTCAGGGAATGATGTACCGTTACTCCTAAATCTTTCTGCTCTTCTGTATTCATCAATGCTCTCCCATTTACCACATATGTCCTGTTCTGATTCTTCTTACCAAAATGAAGCACCTCATACTTATCAGCATTAAATTCCATCTGCCATTTTTCAGCCCACTTTTCTAAGCAGCCCAAATCCCTCTGCAATCCTTGAAAACCTTCTTCATTATCCACTATTCCACCTATCTTAGTATCGTCTGCATATTTACTAATCCAATTCACCACCCCGTCATCTAGATCATTAATGTATATAACGAACAACAATGGGCCCAATACAGATCCTTGAGGCACACCACTGGTCACCGGCCTCCAACCTGGAGATATATAGGAGTTAGAAGAACCATTTACTGATTTGGAAATTAAAATGGCTATGCTGGAAATCCCGAATGGTAAATCGCCTGGTGATGATTGATTTTCGGTTGAATTTTATAAAATTTTTAATGATGATTTATCTACAATGTTTGGGGAAGTATTATGTCAAGTTGGAGAACACTATGATTTACCTGAGTCTTGTTCTAGTGCTTTAATTACAGTAATTCCTAAAAAAGATAGAGATCCTTTGAAGGTATCTTCATATAGACCAATTTTGTTGTTAAATGTAGATTATAAAATAATAGGTAAAGTATTAGCGAATAGATTGGCTAAATTTTTACCAAAGTTGATTCATATTGATCAAACAGGTTTTATAAAGAATAGATATGCTTCAGATAATATTTTGCGAGTGATTAGTTTGATTAATAGATTTCGACAATCTTTAGATCATCCGATGGTGATATCCTTAGATGCAGAAAAAGCATTTGATAGAGTTGAATGGAATTTTTTTGTTTAAAGTTTTGGAGAAATTTAAGTTTGGTCCTTCTTTTATTGGTTGGATAAGGGCTTTATATAGTAAAGGGGTAGCTAGAGTATTGACGAATGGTTTGATTTTGGAATCTTTTAAGTTAACTCGATCAACTCGTCAAGTTTGTCCTTTGTCACCAGCTTTGTTTGCATTAGTGATTGAACCTTTAGCACAGTTGATAAGACAAAATACACAGATACAAGGTATGAAAGTTTTAGATGAGGAGTATAAATTAATTTATTTGCTGATGACGTATTGGTGTATTTAATAAACCTAGCTCAGTCACTTTTGCATTTGAAGGAATGTTTAATACAAAATAGATGTCTTTCTGGATATAAAATTAATTGGGGAAAAAAGTGAAATATTACCAGTAAGTGAAGGAGATTATTCAGTTTATAAGAATATTATTAATTTGAAGTGGACTGATCGAATTAAATATCTGGGTATAATTTTGAATGTTAATTATCAATCTTTATATAAATTAAATTATACTCCGTTAATGAAAAAAATTAAAACTGATTTGATTAAATGGAAAGATTTACCTATTAATTTAATGGGAAGGATAAATACAATAAATTAAGATGAATATCTTTCTGCGTATACAATATTCATTTCAATCTATTCCGTATTTACTTGATAAATTTTTTTTTCGAGATTTAAATAAAATGGTTAGGGAGTTTTTATGGAGGGGTACATTTTCGAGAGTAGCTTTGAATAAATTAACTTGGAAATATGAGTTAGGGGAATTACGTTTACCACATTTTCAAAATTATTATGAGGCAGCCCAACTTAAATTTATTAGTTCATTGATGGATTTGGCATGGCCTCCTAGTTGGGCTAAAATTGAGATGGCAAGTATTTCTGAATTTGAAATGCATCAATTTTTGTTTAAAATTTTTGAATTTGTCACAACAATATAATGTGCCTATACTAAAACATTTAATGAAGTTATGGATAAAGAAAGATAAAGTGATAGGTTCTAGGGGTAAATTGTTGACTTTGACTCCATTGTATAATAATCAACTTATTTCTTTTTCAATACTTAATCAAAGTTTATTGCATTGGAGATTTAAAGGTGTGAAAAATTTGGGAGACTGTTTTAAAGAGGGTAAGTTTTTATCTTTTAATCAGATGAGGGAAGATTTTGGTATTGATAAGAATTCTTTATTTCTTTATTATCAAATTCGATCTTTGGTAAAATGTATGTTTGGTAGAGAGATGATTTTACCTAAAATGACTAAATTTGAGACTTTTCTTATGAAGGTACCAGAGAAGGGTTATATTTTATTTATGTATCAAATATTACAGGATGGTATGGATAAAAAGGGTTGGGATAGATCTAAAATTAAATGGGAAGCAGATATTGGTTTTATTTTTTCTGAAGAGGATTGGTTCGATATCTGTATTGATAGTCTAACTAGATTGATAAATGCATGTTATGCAATGATTAATTACAATTTTTTACATCAATTATATTTGACACCTGAAAAATTAAAAAAATATGGTTTTAATGAATCAGGTTTGTGTTTTAGATGTGGTGATATGGTTGGAACTTTTTTTCATGCTGTTTGGTCATGCAAACTTTTTGGAAGAAAATTCAATCGTTTTTAGAATATCTGTATAAGATTAAAATAGTTTTAGATCCAACAGTATTTTTATTGGGTAGTTTTCAACGTCTGAAAGGCTTGGGATTAAATAAGTTTCAGCTTATATTTAGCTTTATCCGTAGTGAAAAAATGTATTGCTAGTACGTGGAAAGATAAAAATATGATTGATATTAATAAGTGGCATAATGAGATGAAATATTGTTTAATAATGGAAAAAATTATGTATGTTTCGCATGATAATTATAATTTTTTATTAATAAGTGGCTGTTATACTCAAAATATTTACATTTCAATTTATATTGATTAGATTTTAATATGTATATTTAAATTTTTTTTAATATCCTTTTTTCTTTTTTTCATGGCTCTCCTTAGGAGAGTTGGCTGAAGGGGGGGGGTGTTTCTTTTTCTTTTTTTTAATATATATAAAAAAATGTTCATATTCATGTTTAATTGCTGTATATGTCATATATTATTTGTTTTTTGAACTAATAAATAAAGTTTTAAAAAAACTGTCTTGTTACCAGACAACTCTCAAATTCTAGAGGCTTTGCATTGCATGCAATATTTTGTATCTTGTCCACGTGGGATGATATTGTCTCTTTGGAGAGACTGTAAAGCTGTACTGCTTTATAATGTTAAGCAAATATATCATTCAGATCATATCACTGAACAAATATTATAGTTCATTTTGACAGACGTAACTTGGTGGATGGTTTGCAGGTCTGCATTGGTTGGTTATCTTGTACTTAAATTTGTGATGGGATTATTGTTTTACCTCTTTTTATACTGTGGTTCTATTATTTGGGAAGCATTCTAATATTATCAACTGAGGTGTGCAGGGATTGAATTTAATTATTTATTGTCCTGTGTACCAATGAAATACCTTGTGTTGTGTGCTATCCAAGCAGGTCAACCTACATTTAAGTACAGCTGGTAAAACCAAAATGCAGGGCACTCTTTTGCAGGAAGTTGAGGATTATAGGGCATAGAGTTACAAAATGCATTAGCTGGAGAAAAATACTGTATAAACAGTGCATGGGCATCATCCTATACCAATTTCTTTCTGGTCATGTAATAGTAGAGAACATGTAATATTACACAAAATTTCCTGCCTGCCGTAAGGTAGACATCCTTGTCGCCCGGTGCCCCTTATAGTAAGGAAGAGAAGCAGAGCCCCTTCAGAGTCACTAAGTGTCCATGGATTCATCTCCAGTTCTCCTACAGCCCCTTCAGCTGCACAAACTGCTGTTCGATCCTTTGGCAACCCTCTGACACTATCAGGAAGTCTTCAGCTCCTGTTCTCTTCAGCAGCCCTTGTTGCCCTCAGCACCCTCTCGAATCCCGGCTACGATATCTTGTTCCCATGAGCCAGTTTCCAGCAGCCCACAGCCCATGCAGGTTCCCCGACTACAAGTCACTGCAGCCTGTGTGGCTCCCTTAGCACGAGCCCCTCATTGGTCTGCTGCCGTGGTCACTGTCAGGTCGTCTCCTCTGCTTCCCCTTCTCAATGGGTCTGATAACAGCAGGAAAGGAATTGTCCTTGAATATGGAGTTCATGAATAATAGGACAAAGCTTATTGCAAGTTAATAGTTTGTTTTTGAACTTAGAACAATTTAAAAATACTTCTTTGGTGTATTAGTACTTATTACCAATAAGGTTCCTTCCAATCAACATCTCTCACAGTAAAACTAGCTACAGTACAATGTCAATTTATTCAGCCTAGTTAAAGAGTGAAGAAACAAGCAAGAACTTCTCCGGATAAAAGCAGGGTAATTTGTCCAGTAAACTCCAATGAATGGAGGATGGGCATACACAGATGATTGTGCATGAGTATTTGTGGTCTATTGGCCACACTCAGTGGATAGAATTGCAGCTCTGTTCCCAAGGACATCCTGGTTGGTGAACTGGGGATCATGATCTGTGGTCTAGACATAGAAATGCTGGAGGAACTCAGCTGGTCCCACAGCATCCACAGGAGGTAAAGATATATTACCAACATTTTAGGCCTGAGCCCTTCCTCAACCTGAAATGTCAGTAATATACCTTTACCTCCAATGGACAGTTGAACACTATGAGACCTGCTGAGATCCTCCAGCATTTCTGTGCTTTGACTACAATCACAACATCTGCAGACTTTCATATTTCACCTCATGAACTGTGGAAATCCATATCTCTGCTGTCGTGACCACTGTAAACTATGAAGATGGTAGGAATTGACCCAGATAACTGGGAAACAGCTGCTGACAAGTGAGAGATCTGGAGATTGGTTATCCAGAAGGAGAAATAAAAAGTTTAATCAGGTGACAAGAGGACACAGAGAAAGGTTTGCACCTTCTCACTCCCTGCCTTCAACTGAGCAGTTATGGCAGACTGGGGCCCTGAGCCATATCAGGGAATGTTCCACGCTGGAGGCAACCGGAAAAGTCCAAGGAACTGAAAGTCCAAGGAACTGAAGTCGGACCAAAACATGTGCAGAAGCCAATATGAATCCCTTGCAGCAAAGCAGATTGATTGATTGATTGGCAGGGCTATTAATTGCCTCTGGCAGCGAAAAGCAGTAAATGAAGCGCAGGTGCATTTAAGGAAGAGATGGGAAAATAGAGCAAAAGGGAGCATTTATTGTAGAGATGGGGAAGGCTCTCTCAGAATAAGTATCAACCTGACATAGATTCAATCTGGATGTGTTAAATTATGCATTTCGGAAGGTCAAAGTTGAAGGCAGAGTACATGGCAGGTTTCTTAACAGTGTGGAAGAGCAGAGGAACCTTGGGATCCAAATCCATGGATCTCTCAAGGTTTCTACGCTGGTTGATGGGATAGTTAAGAAGGCCTTCATTAGTTGGGGAATGAGTTCAAGAGTCATGAAGCAATGTTGCAGCTCTATAAAACTCTGGTGAGATCACACTTGGAATATTGTGTGCAGTTCTGGTCACGTCATTACAGGAAGGATGTGGAAGCTTTGGAAAGGGTGCAGAGGAGATTTACCAGGATTTTGCCTGGATTGGGGAACTTGTCTTCTGAGCTTGAGCTGTTTTCTTTGAATTGAAGAAGGATGAGAAGTGTCTTAATAGAAGTCTACAAAATTATGAAGGGATATATGGACTGTCAGCACCTTTATCCCAGGGTGAGATTGGCAAACACCAGAGGATATCTGTACAAGGTAAGGGGAGAAAATTTAGGGGAGATGTCAGGGGTAGGGTTGTTTTTACACAGAGTGATGGGTGCCTGGAATGCATTGGCAGGGGTGGTGGTGGAGGCTGGTACGATAGAGACATTAAATGACTCTTTGACAGCACATGGATACAAGAAAAATAGAGGGCAATGGGTGTGAGGTAGGGAAGTTTTAGCTTGTTGAAGTGGGGTTATGTAGGTTGGCATAACATTGTGGGCTGAAGGGCCTGTAGTGTGCTAGAATATTCCATGTTCAATGTCATGGTCAAGTTGGCTTGCATGGATGTACATTCCTTTAAATTCTCCTTCAATAAGAAATTCTTTCAAAGGAACATTTGAATGTTTGAATCTTTAATAAATATAACAAAGAAATATACTTTAATCATTCAGTAACATTTTGGATGTACAAAATGAAGTGTATGTTTTGTTTTTAAGACAATAAATTGAATCATCCCATGAAAACAGAAGCCACATGCATTGGAAAGGGTTAAAGAGAGTCATTTCCTGTTTTGGAAGTCTGAATTTTATTTTGAGTAGGGATACTCTGAGGATAGTAATGAGTTAGAATTTTGAGGTTCCAGTAAAATATACAGATTTAATAAATATTGATTTCAAAGCAGTAGAGGAAGGAATTTTGGAAATGTTGAAACCTATTTACAGAATGTTGAAGCTAAGGCCCCAAGTTTATTGCCCTTGTCCAATTGTTTTTGAATTGAGTGGGTTATGGGGTAATTTCAGAGGGTAATTAAAGTTAACCACATTGTAATAAGTCTGGAGTTGCATATAGACCAGATCCGATGGGTTTGGAATAGGCATTAGTGAAGTTGCCCAATTTTACATAATTCTCAAAATTCATGTTCACTGTTTCCAACCTTTTTAAGGTTTCAGATCGATTTAACTGAATTTAAATTGCCTCAGATGGATTTGATTCTGGCCTTCAGATTTCCATAACCTTTATTTCACCCTGCCTCTAGGAGGAGCAAGAGAGGAGGATTCAACAGAATGATAACCATTGATTTGAATGAACAGTGAAAAAAGGCTATTAGTCAAGAAACAATTGTATTATAGCAGGGCCAGAGGTATATTAATAAAAAATATAATTTTTATCTTGATGAGGAGTACATGTAAAATGATTTTAATGAGTAACTTAATCGTCATATTTGTAATAAATGCCTCTGAATCTAAGGTTAGATTTGACATCATCAAAAAGCTTAACGAAGAAGTTTAATAAATCTATGTCCACGTTATGGTATACAGCTGGATAAAACTTCGGTCAGGCTGCACTTGGAGTATTGTATACAATTCTGGTTATCCCTTTACAAGAAGCGTATGAGGCTTTGGGAAGGGTACAGAAGAGATTTACTGGAATCGTGTGGATTAGAGGCTATGAGCTATAGGGAGAGAGTAAATAAACACGAGCAACTTTCCCTGAAACAGCAGAAGCTGTGGAGAGACCTGATAGAAGTCCTTCAAATTATGAAGGGTATAGAAGCATGGCCTTCAGGTCCTGGGATGCCCTAAATTGACACAGGTGCTGGAGTGGCGTTCTGGTAGCACTGCACCCCTGAAAACTTCAACGATCTTGAACATTATCTGTAAAACACAAAAGTCTGCAGGCACCATGGTTGAAGTAAAAACACAAAGCTGGAGAAACTCAGTGGGGTTCCTGACCGTGTCGGAGATTTGGATCTGGAGCTCGGGTCACCAATGGTTTGGGCTGGACTCTGTGTAGCTGCGGGGGCTGCAGAAGCCCTGAAGGCAAATCTGTGGAGACTTGGTGACTCTGGGGGGAGGGGGTGGGGGGCTCTCTTTTGCTTCTCTTTCTCAGTCTGACTGTAAGATGTGCTTAGGCAATTCCTGCCGGTGGCGAATCTGTCTGCATAAAGAAATTTTATATAATAGGACACTGTTTTATTGCTATGACAATAAATTGAATCTTGATAGGGGTGAACAGTCAGAATCTTTTCCCCAAAGCGAAATGTCGCATACCAGGGGGCATGCAGTTAAGGTGAGGAGTGGGGGGAGGTGGAAAATTTAAAGGAGATGTGTGAGCCAAATTGTTTATGGAGAGAGTGGTAGGTGGTTGGATGGGCTGCCAGGAATAGTGGCGAAAACACACACAATAATAGCATTTCAGGGTATTCTGGATAGAATCATGAATATAAAGCAACAGAGTCCTGGTGCAACTTGGGCATCATATTTGATGCAGACTCCTGGTTCATTTGCAGACAGGATTAGATATCCTTAAAATATTTATGACAAACATTTTTTCTGTTTTTTTTATGGTGGGGCACTGTTCAATTTGGCTGGTTGGTATAAGAATAAACAGCTGACTGCTGAGGTGCGTACTGATTACTCTGTTTCATTGATCTTTTTGTGACATTCACTTCACCCAATAAGTTTTTATTTCCCATTGTACACTATTCCAAAATTTGTTTTCATTTGTATTGAACTGAGGATGACCTTTGTGGTGTGGGCAGATGTGTAGAGATTGTAATGGGAAGGAATTTTTCTGTTTGGGACTGGATTTCGACTGTGGTCCAGAGGCAAAAGGACAGCATGTTCATCCAGAAATACTGAGATTGCTGTAACATTTACAAATTGAAAACAGTAGAGGAATCCTTCTCAACTTTCGTGAAACAAGTGGTGGGATAATTGCAATTTTATCATGTTGATTTTACAAGAAATGAAAAGGGAATTGACTCCAATTTTACCTAAAATTCAAGTGTTCACTTTGAACAATAGTGGTACCTGAGTAGTAAACTGGACTGGTTTGAACTAGCATGAAGATCTAATGATCAAGGATTATTCTTAATTGTTGTAATATATTATTTTGTCTTCTACCTCGTGCCTAGATATTGATTAATAATAACTAAAAATAGGATCAGAAAACCCTGAGTCACCTCCTCCATTTCATAAGATCATGTTTGAGCCCATCTACTTCTACACCTGAATTTCCATATCTCCTGCTTCCCATAACATCCAAATGTTTATTGATCTTGGGCTTGAATACACTCCTTGATCAATCAATCAATCAATCAAGAAAGAAAGTGTTCTTGAACCTAGAAAGGCTGGTACAGAAGCTTGAAGACCACTTCAAGGTTCAAGAACACTTTCTTTCCAACATTTATCAGACAGTTGAACCTCCCCTTGTTACACTGATCACAGACTGCTCCTACACCACAAGAGGACTGTCTCCACTGCTTTTTTTCCTTACACTACGGTAACTGAATATCATTTTTTTTTTGTATTTATTATCTCTTCAATTTAATTTAAGGTATTGCATAATTTTTTTTCTATGATGCACTTGTTCAGCTACAGCAAGCAAGAATTTGGATGGATTAATGAAACAGTAAGCTGCAAGAAGAGGTTGTGACCAGGGTGATGGGGATCTTTGATGATGTTGGCTGCCTTCTTAAGCCAATGCCTTCCATAGATGACTTAGTGGATGGGAGGTCAGAGCCTGTGATATACCTGGGTATGTTTGCTAGCTTCTGCAGCCTTCTACGTTCTGGGACTCTTGAATTACCAAACCAGGCTGTAATGTAATCTGTCAGTCTACTTTTGAATGAAGTTTGAAAGAGTATTTGACAACATGCTAAATCTCCTCAAACTTCTTAGAAAGCTTAAGCAACTGTGATTTAATAGATGATCAAAAAAAAAGATCAAAATATAAAAGGAAGTTGTAAGCCAATATTGATATGGGAGAATTGGCTGCAGAAAGGCAAATGGAACGTAAGGTTGTTCTGTGCAAAGTGATATTTACTTCAATAGGATGCCATTTCTGTTCTGAATGCAAGGAGATGATGCTGTGGACTGAAATTGTGAATACTGGTTTGCAGGATGTTAAAGTCAACACTTCTAGTTGATAAAGTTGTTAAGAAGCTAATGGGAATTATAGGTTTTGTCTTAAGAGCCACAAAATATTTTTTAAAATCTGTGATAAGTAATGACACTATATAAACGTAATATCTTTTGGACTAGTGCTTATGGCATGTTTTATGAATGATATTGAGGCTTCAGATCTGGTTTGTTGGAATTAAGTGTGGAAGAAGGAAATGGAAATACAATGAAGGTTTGAAATATTGGATATTTTTCATTAAAGCAACAGATTAAGGGCAGATGATGGAAGGGTTTAAAATAATGTGATAAGACAGGGAGATAAGAGTGGAGCTCTTGTCAGATCATGACAAAGCAATTTTTTATCTTTATCACACACATAAAAAGAACGAATTGATTTAGAGACTTACACACCCAAGATACTTCAATGCCAGTAAATAGCTTTTGAAGGATCATGGGGGCCAAATTGTGCACAGCAAGTTCCCATTAACAGCAGCGAGATGAATGACTGACTAAATGTGTCATAAATTTCAGAGAATCGATGAGTGCAACTTTGGTTGAGATATAGACATTGAATGGAACACCAGGAGAAATGCCCTAGTCTTCAAATTAAGCCATGGGATCACTATAAACTTCAGAACAAGAGAACAGTTGATTGGTTGCTGTGATCTTTCTGTTTTATTTTAAAGTACTCTTGATGTATTTAAGATACCTTCTTTATTGCAGATCCTGTCATTTAATGATGATGGATTTTCACTTGTATGCAAATAAATGTAGTTAATTATATTGTTCCTCTAAGCCTGTAGGGTAGATACTTTTTGGATAAGCCCTTAATTATGTGATATTCTGTCTCTGCTCCATCCTCAACATTCATTGGAATGACTTCATCACCAACATCGAAGTACTCAAGCTGGCAGAGTCCGCAAGCATCGAATCCATGCTGCTGAAGACCCAACTGCGCTGGGTGGGTCACGTCTCCAGAATGGAGGACCATCGCCTTCCCAAGATCATGTTCTATGGCGAGCTCTTCACTGGCCACCGAGACAGAGGTGCACCAAAGAAGAGGTACAAGGACTGCTTAAAGAAATCTCTTGGTGCCTGCCACATTGACCACCACCAGTGGGCTGATATCGCCTCACAGTTCGGCGGGCAGCCACCTCCTTTGAAGAAGACCACAGAGCCCACCTCACTGACAAAAGACAAAGGAGGAAAAACCCAACACCCAACCCCAACCCACCAATCTTCCCTTGCAATCGCTGCCACCGTGCCTGCCTGTCCCACATCGGACTTGTCAGTCACCAACGAGCCTGCAGCAAACGTGGACATACCCCTCCATAAATTTTCGTCCGTGAAGCCAAGCCAAAGAAAAAGATATTCACTCCATGCTAGCATGTGGTAGAAGACCGTCTTTGTCATGGATTATTCCATGTAACGTGTGGTAATTACAGAGGCAAGTGGTTGCATTATCCAGCCTGTTGCTCTCTTTCTGATGGTGAAGAAACTCTTTCAAAGTTTTCTGCTTTCCACAGTTAAAGATCCGGTTTGTTGCTAAACTATTCCACCATCAGAAGGTGCATTGTGGTGCATCCACATTTGCTCTGCTTTTCAGCATATCTGAGTCCACTCTTGTTCTTACACACAACTTGCACACTCCAAGATAATGGATAATGATGGAGAGGAAAGAGCTTGTTCTCTTCCCATCCCAGGATACCTCCTGGTGAATTACAAAGGACTCATAACTGGCAAACTCTGATCAATTTGGCACAACAGGTAGAATGATTATAGCACATTGCAAATGTTTTACTTCAAAGGTAAAACATTAAAGTCTGCAGACACAGTCGATGAAGTTAAAAACACAACGCTGGAGAAACACCGTTGGTTAAACAGTGTCCTTTATATAGCAAAGATAAAGATTCAAAACGAATGTTTTGGGCTTCAGCCCTTCATCAAGGAATTGAAAAATTCCTGAATAAAAATGTCTGAATAAAAATGTAAGAGGGAGGCATGTTTGCAAAGGCAGGAGATAATAGGTGGAGAAGGTAGGAGGGATTGCTCGGTGAATAGAGAGGAAAGGGGGATGGAGAGCTGAGGGAAAGAAGATGGGGAGAAGGGAAGGGTAGGGAAAGCAGGTAAGCAGAAACCGTAAAAATTGATGTTAATTCCATCTAGCTGGAGAGTGGTTGGCCACTGGGAGGTCTCTGTCAGAGCGAAGGTGCTCTGCAATCTGAAGACGGAGATTGCTTTGCTGAGCTCCTTCGCTCTATTCGCGCTAGTGACAGGGACCTCCCAGTGGCCAACCATTTCATTTCTGCTTCCCATTCCCGTTCTCACATCTCTGTCCATGTACTATCCCACCAAGACCACCCATAAATTGGATGAGAAGATGCCTGATTTTCCATCTGGGCACTCTCCCCTTAACTTTTTATTCAGACACTTGCCAACATTTTTCTATTCCTTGATGAAGGGCTCAAGCCTGAAACGTCGGTTCTGTATCTTTTTTCTTGCTATTACAAGAGTGGTTAGGCTGCAGAGGACAAGATGTGAGAAACACTGATTTCACCCTTGTCTAGTGGTGACGTGGAAAGGGTATTCCAAATGTGTCTTGATCCACATTAGATAATGGCAAAGAACCCTCTGATATGTCTCATTGAGACATAAAATTCTGACAGGACTAGAAAGGTTCAATGCAGGAAGAATGTTCCTGATATTTTTTTTTAAGAGACCGGGTCTCACTGTATTGAGCAGGTAGCGCTGCAGCTCTATCTGCGGACACCGTCAGTCTTGTTGGCACAGGGCTTTTTTCTGGCTTAAGCCGATTATTTGGCCCTCTTTATACAAGTTGGTGATGACCTGCAGCCGTCACCATATCGATGCCTAACTGAGTGAGGGACATCCACTCAACACAGGCCGGAGCAGTCTAGAACTCCTGATCTTAAGCGATCCGACAGCCTCAGCCTCCGAGTAGTCGGATTACAGGCTCGGCGTTCCTGATATTGGGGAAGTCCAGAATGAGGGGTTACAGTCTAAGTAGAAGGGGGAAGCCATTTAGGACTGAGATGAAGAGAAACTTCTTCAGTCATAGAATTGTGGAGCTTCCTACTACATACAGAAAGTTGTTGGAGCCACTTCATTAGATAGACTCAGCAAGGTGTTGAATCTGACCCTAGTGGCTGGAAGGATTAAGGGGTTTGGAGAGAAAGCAGGAATAGGATACTGAAGTCGTGATCAGCCATTAAATGTTGGTGCAGACCAGAAGGGCTGAATGGCTGTCCCCTGTACTTTTTAAAAATGTTTCTATGTTTAAACTTTTCCTATTCTTGTAGCTGTCCAAATATAATTTGAATATTGTTTAATAAATTGAGGATGGTTAGTGTCAGCATTCTCACTGCTCATGGGAAGCTGATCCTCAGCCTGGTGGTGCTGGCTCTGATACTCCTGTTTCTCTTCCCCGATGGGAGCAGCTAAAAAATGCTCTGGGCAGGGTGGAAGGGGTCCTTAATGATTTTGTGCGCCCTTCTTCAGACAACAATCCTGGTAGATCACATCGATAGGGTGGGACAGAGACCCCAGCGGTCCTCTCTGCTGCTCAGATGGTCACGAGGATTGACCTCCGATGCATTTCTCTGCAGCAACTGTAGCACTGTGATGCAGCCGGCCAGGACGCTCTCAATCGAGCTCCTCTGGAAAGTTGACACGATGACAGCCAGTAGCCCTGCCCACTTCAATCTTCCTAGGAAATGCAGTGGCTGTTGAGCCTTCCTGACAAGTGAGGAGATGTTGGATGTCCATGTTAGGTCACGAGTTGAGTGGGCTTGGAGGAATTTGGTGCTCTCCACAATAAGCACAGTTGGAGATACTATTTTTCAGATTAGATCTTAAACCGATGCCACACTTTATCCCTTAGGTAAACTTAAAAGATTTTATTGTGACCTTTCATTCCCTCAGTGTACACTAAAAGCACATCAACTGGTCAGTATCATGACCATTTGTAGGAACGCTTGTTCTCAATATGTTATAATGGCTGTTATGAGGTACCTGGAGGTTGGGAAGGGTGCTATGTAAATGCAAATTGTCACTGTAAAGCTCAGAGGGAGATGCTGGCCGCTTTTAGGGCTAAGGATGCACATGGTGGGTGGGGGGGGGGGAGATGGGCTAAGGATGTACATGGTGAGTGGGGGGATGGGCTAAGGATGCACATGGTGGGTGGGGGGGGAATGGGCTAAGGATGCACATGGTGGGTGAGGGGGGAATGGGCTAAGGATGCACATGGTGGGTGGGGGGGGAGATGGGCTAAGGATGTACATGGTGAGTGGGGGGGATGGGCTAAGGATGCACATGGTGGGTGGGGGGGGGAATGGGCTAAGGATGCACATGGGGGGAATGGGCTAAGGATGCACATGGTGGATGGGGGAGAGATGGGCTAAGTATGTACATGGTGAGTGGGGGGGATGGGCTAAGGATGCACATAGTGGGTGGGGGGGGGTGGAATGGGCTAAGGATGCACATGGTGGGTGGGTGGGGGGGGGAGATGGGCTAAGGATGTACATGGTGAGTGGGGGGGATGGGCTAAGGATGCACATGGTGGGTGGGGGGGGGAATGGGCTAAGGATGCACATGGGGGGAATGGGCTAAGGATGCACATGGTGGATGGGGGAGAGATGGGCTAAGTATGTACATGGTGAGTGGGTGGGATGGGCTAAGGATGCACATAGTGGGTGGGGGGGGGAATGGGCTAAGGATGCACATGGTGGGTGGGGTGGGGGGGGGGATGGGCAAATCTCTAGAGTGGAGGAAGAGAAATTGTGGGCCAATGAGATGACTAATCGGACTGTCCATCAAATCCCACCTTGTAACTCTGGGAGGGACATCCCTTTCAACTCCGGAGCGGCGCCGCGAGCAGGGAATCCAAGTTGTGAATGGTGAGATCATAATTACATCTCTGGCCATCGTGAAGAGTGAACACTTTCTGCTGACGTGTCCTCTTCAGGCGTCCGACAGATCACATGGTTTGGGGTGTTTAAAAAAGTTTTTTTTTCCAAAGTTTGGTACAAGTTGCCATGTCGTTTTGGCAGCTTTGCTCGCAGTGTAGGTGTACGGGGGAAGAAAGTTTCCATTCTTTATATCAAAGACGTCTCAATGTGGAAGTGGAACAAGTCTGGGGCGAGGCTGCGAATGTTGGAGACCCGGGCGGGGAGTGGGATTTGCTGCTTGATTAATTAATGCATAACATTTGTTCTGTGGCAACAGTGTTCAGCAAGATTCGCCTTGTAGCCCACGGTCGGTAAGGCACCGGGGTAAATGCTCACATTATTGCAGGATGGAGCGGATGTCAAGTAGTTTGCGGATTGGCAGAATGCAGGTTTAGAGAAGTCGTTGCAACCTTGTCGGTGTGGAATGACTCGGGAGGGACGGTTCCTCCATCTCTGCGGCCAACCTGTCTGCTGTGTACTGGAGCTAAGCAGTGGCCAGTGAAGTCGCTCTACCCACCTCCTCCCCTTCCTTTTGGTGGTGGGGGGGGGGGGGGGTTTAATTCATAAAGGTGGTCTGAAGCAGCCTCGTCCGCCCTCCCCCCGCCTGGGACACCTCCGGCGCTCTCTCCTCCCCCTGACTTCAGTACCCCTCAGTTGCATTGGGTATTGCCCTAGATTTTTGTGGTTGGACCACTGGAGGGGGATTTGATCTCACAACTCTCTCCGCCCCCGGGGGAAACTCGCTTCTCTTTCTCCAGGAAATCGTTTCTGTTGCCGTGGGAGTAAGAAAACCACTATCCCCCACCAAGCAAGACCCCACCCCCCCCACCCCCAGAATACTTGAAATTGATCCCAATTTAAAAAAAAGTCATAAAGTTAACATAACCGCCAAACAACGAGTTTCGTGACCTGTTCATAACAATAAAATCCTGATTGAGTTTTGTAGTTTAAAATTGCTATGTGGCATTTGATTCCCAGGGGTTCCCTTCGGAGGGAGGGGGAGGGGGGTAGCGTCTAGCCCGAAACCACAAACGAGTAGTTAAGGAAGTAAAAGACGAAAGCCTGCAGACTCTGGGGTTAAAGTAGCAAAGATTCTGCAGCAAAAATAAAGAAACATGAGCAACGTTGTGGGCTTGAGCCCTTCGTCCGTCCGCGCTGTAAAACTGGCTGGAGACCATGCATCGGACTCCTGCTCCATGTTCAACCTGGGTCTGTGAACGGACTGCCCTGTTCAGAGACTACCTGGAGAGAGCCAGGTTTCACCCGAGGAAGGTGGATGGGTGTCTGCACAACCCGTTAAACACTGGAAACCACACTGTCCCCAGCACCACAAGCGAAACAAAACTGGTTTCAAAAGGGAAATTCTGTGACTGATCTCTCCTTGGTGATGTTTGCGTGTGTGCATTTCAGATTGCGAGCTGGAAATTTTTTTCCCCTCTGTGTGGGGGTGGGTGTTTTTATGTCGTGAGGGGTTGCCGCAACAGGGAGCTCCCTGCCCCCGGAGAGATGTGCGTCAGGGGGCGGCCACAGAGAGCTCCCCGCACTCTCCAACGTTTGTGGACTATGGACTTCAATCAACGCCATGAAGTCAGACTCAACAGACCTGTGTTGCAAAACCAGGACCCCCCACCCACTTTCCTCCGAGTCTGAAGGCACTGGCTGCAAAGGAGGATGCCACCCTTCACGGCGCTCCAAGCCTCCTGTTCAGACAAACATTTTTTATTAAAACCCCACCCAGCCCTGCCTTCACTTGAATGCTATTTTTCCAGAAGGAATGGTTGGACAACTCTGGGGAGGAGAGCCACGCCCGTCTCCCTCCTCTCTCACCCAATTCAGCCTCTTCCATGGCTGGCTTGCGTCAACCAAGCTGACAGATCCCAAGAGCTGGCATCAAGTTTTTCCACTTGCATGAGCTGCCCAAAGGGGAAGTTTGTTTTTATTTCCCTTAAAGTTACACCAACCTGAAGGATTTTGAGCTTAAAGTTCACTTTTTTTGTTAAAACGGGCCTTTATTAATTATATAGCATATGATCTTACTTAGTGACTGTACAACAAAAGAATCCCTGGCTTTAAAGCGTTTGGAACATGGGAAAGGTACTGAATAAATTCAAATTCTTTCTTCCTGACATAGTTCCTCTCTAAACAAATAAGGCTGTCTGTTCAAAAAATGAAAACAAGAATCTATTTTCAGCTTGGTGGTTATTTCACCCCTGCCACTGTCTACACAGTTTCACCACCCTGTTGCTGTGGAGAGACTGGTATTTGTAGAGCACCATTCCTGCCAGGAGACATTTTGCAGTCTTTTTGAATTTCATCACTGATGTAATATGGGGAATGCAATGGTCAAGCCCATGGCGTAGCAAGTTTCTATTGAGATAAATGTTGAACAGCTAATACTCTTCTTGTGGTAGGCTTTAGAACTGGGTGATAAGCTGTGCCACCCCAAATTTTAGCAATGCTGTCAGTCAATAATTATTAGGACAACTAGGGATAACTCACCAGCTGGTTCCTATTACATCCTCTTGAGAGAGTCAACAGGCACAGATTGATCATCTCATTTTAAAAATGGCATCTTTGACAGGGCAGCACCCCTCAGTTGCATTGGGTGTTGCCCTAGATTTTTGTGGTTTCACCACTGGAGGGGGATTTGATCTCACAAACTTCTGACAGGAAGTGAGAGATCGACTGGTGTGCTAAAAATGACAGTAATTGCGAGACCCCCATCATCTCCACAACACTGTGCAGCCAATGCTTTAGTTCAACTTGTAAATGGAAAGTACTGAGAACATTCAGCAGATCAACCAACATTCAGGGGGAGAGAATCACAGTCATATTTCATGTTGATGACATTTATTTCAGACTGTTTACCCCCCATGGAGTTTACTTATTATGTTCTGGAGTAAAATCCTGATCGTCATCAGCGAGTCAGCATTAATGGTGTGAAGGAAAATTTCAGAGAGAGGGAGAGGACTTATTTAACATAAGAACATATTTTGTGAAAATGTGGGCTTCCACCTGGATAGATCAAACATTGAGTCATTGTTGACCCAAGAGTGACTTAAAAAGTGATCACAGAATGCACGTGAATGGAATGACCTTGATGAGCATGGATAAAAAGGGCCATAAGGCCTGTTTCTGTGATGTAGAACTTTGATTCTACCATTTGCATCCCTTACTGGATGATGTGAAGTAAAGACTGGCCCAATGATAGAGGTTTCCCCAAAACAGTTTCTGAAAGAAAGATTTACATTTATAATAAATTATAATTTATAAGGGAGGCACGGCTAGCGTAGCAGTCAGCGCAGTGCCTTTACAGCACCAGTGAGCGGGACTAGAGTTCGAATCCCACGCTGTCTGTGAGGAGTTCATACGTTCTCCCCATGTCTGTGTGAGTTTTCCCAGGGAGCTCCAGTTTCCTCCCACTGTTCAAAACGTACCGGGGATGAAGGTTAATTGGATTAAATTGGGTGGGCAAATAGCCTGTTACTGAGCTGGATGTCTTAAAATATATATATAATTACTCCACACCCCAAAGCATTTACAATCCACGAAGAACACATGAAGTGTGCTCACTGGTTTAGAGTGAAGAATGCAACTGCTCCCAGTTCTGGCATGTTTTGGCGATGGTTTCCTTTGCAGTAATTTGTGTGTTGTGTGTCATTGTGACTTTGGACATTGTCAGTAGGCAACCTCTCTCCCTCTCTATTTTTAAGCCCAAGTTTCTACTCCAGTTAATGCACTAGCCTGACCTGAAAATGTCTTCTCTACTGGCTTCAGAACCAACATCTTCTCCATTAACACTTGATCCAAATGGACTACAAAGATTCAAGAGGTGACTCACCACTGCTTTTTCAACGGCAATTATGAACAGAAAATAAATCTGTTTGCCTTATCCGGAACTTCTGAATTAATGAATTTAAAATGATTTTTAAAAATCTAATCATATTGGCTTTGAAAGTCTCAGTGTCAATGTATATTGTCAAATTAAACCAAGTTTATTGTCATCTGATGTACAAGTACAACCTGATGAAACAGTGTTCTCCAGTCCTCGGTGCAAAACACATACATATGCAGGACAGATATTTCATCTAATAAAAACATATATTGTTTTGTACAAATAAAAGTCTTGAATGTTTAGTGTGAGCAGTTCCTTTGGTCGTCCGACATTCTCACTGCCCGTGGGAAGAAGTTTGTTGGGATAAATTATTGCCAATTGGATTCAAATGCGTGAAGAATTTTTGTTTTGAAGAAAGGGAATCCAAAGTTGTTTTACTCATATTTTCAGAATATTCTCCTCAATGTACCCTGTGTTCCTCGAATGGAATATGTGGCAAATACACAGTTTTAATATCACTTTATACTTGAAGTATTTTTCTTCCAGAATTGGAAGAAGTGGGTGTGGGTCAGGCATGTTCAAAGTGACTATGTAGGTTTTTCCTTGAGACTTTCACGCTGTCATCTTCTGGAGCTCAGCTTGCTAGGAGCTGTGTGGTATGGTTTGGCTGATGTGCTGGGGTTAGCTGGAAGACTGACCTGGAAGACTTGAGATGTCCTTTGCAACCTTGTTGGTTGCTTGTGGCATCAGTGACCGACTAAGCACTTTTTCCCAGACTACTGGCTGCTTACAAGACCAGAAAATAATTTGTCCACTGCAGAGGACTGATGTACATCTTATTCAGTGTGTTGAATTGTTGAATCTTGGTGCATAAAAGACTTGTCCATAAAATTAGGATGCATGGATCAGAATCAGAATTTATTGTCATGAACATGACTCACAAACCCCTTGTCTTCTTTCCCTTAGCACTCCACCCCCTTCCCTCTCTGTTCACCGAGCCATCCCTCCTCCCCTTACAGGTCCTCCCTCCCTTTTCTACTTTTTTACCTCCTGCCTGTGGGCCGATGCCCTTCCCCCACCCACCATTTTGTTTGGACACCTGCCAACATTTTTCCATACCTCAATAAAGGGCTCAAGCCTGAAACGTTGGTTATGTATCTCTATCTTTGCAATATATATTGTTTGACCAGGTGAGTTTCTCCAGCATTGTGTTTGTCCTTCAACCACAGTGCCTGCAGACTTTCATGTTTTACTTCACAATCAGCTGCAACATTATTGTACATTATAGGTGCAAAAATTGCTATAAATTACATTTCCATAAACACAGTGTTTTAAATAAATAAATAGATTTGTGCAAAAGAAGAGAAACTGAGGCGGTGTCTGGGGGGTCATTGTCCATTCAGAAATCTGATGTCAGAGGGGAAGAAGCTGTTTTTGTGCCGTTGGGTGTGTGTCTTCTGGCTCCTTCCTGATGGTAACAGTGTGAAGAGAGCATGGCCTGGGTGGTGAGGATAGAGGCTGCTTTCTTGAGATATCCTGTAGTTGTTCCTTAATAGTGCACAGATAAAGGATGGTTTAACCAATAGAAGGCAGCGAGTTGGGATTTCTCTGGTTGGCAATCAGTGGTGAGTGGAATGTCACAGTCGAGGCCAATAACTGTTCACCGCATACATTAATGATTGAAAAGAGGGGAGCGAGTGTGGTGTATTAAAGTTTGCTGATGACACTAAATTGAGTGGAAAGGCAAATTGTGCAGAGGATATGGAAGGTCTGCAGAGAGTGAAGTGAGTGGGCAAGTGTGTGGCAGATGGAGTTCAATGTTAGTAACTGAGAGGCCATCCACATTGAAAGGAAAAATAGATCCGCTTGTTATTTCAATGGCGAAAGATTGCAGTATGCTGTCGTACAGCGGGACTTGGGAGTGCCTGTGCATGAATTGATGAGAGAGGTGCATTGTCTTGTATGTACACAAAGGCTGAAGCAGAACTTGCCCACTGTGTGAGGGGTGGAATGTGGGTTTGGTTTGACTGGCTAGTGATGTCTGGTTGATACTGACTTCCACTGGTGTTTGAACAAGGCAGCAAGTGTTGCAACATCCTTGTGAAAAATCTGGAGGAGTGGGAGGGAGGGACAGCTGCATGTAAGAACAGACACACAGCTGTCTTCCTTTAGTGCTGGAGTTCTGTATTGTTCATCAACTCATCTTCTGGCTGATTGAAATCAGCTGTAGCACTTTCTTCAGAGGAGTCTCGCAGATAAGAGCAGGTAGCAATATTTAATTTTTTTGCTTTGATTATTGGTGTTGTGTCATATGGCCACTAGATGTTGCCAAAAGGCAACCAGGTCTCAGGCAGAGGTGACAGGATTTAATTCTGTTTGTGGTGGGAGAGCAACGTGCTCTGCTGAGATATATTCCCCAGCTCATTAAATGACGAGAGGAAAAACACAATTTTTTTGACCCTGAATGGTTAAGCTCTCACTTTCTGGGTGAGAGGGAGGTGTTGGGGACAGATACCATTGTAGTCTTAAAATGGGAGCTGGAAAAGTATTCAAAGTGAAGAAATTTACTTGTGGGGAGAGTGTGTGGCAGTGGTGGGTCCGTGGTGGAATGGTCCCTTTCACAGATGTCAAGGTTCTGCAAGAATGCATCCACTCTCCAAAATGGCTTGGTTACAATCTATTCCCCAGTGTTAGAATGGAGAGATGTAGGCTTCTAAATTTCCCTACTCTTCAAAAATCTGTGTCTTAATTACACTCAAAGAAGCAGCCTCCACTGCTTCCTTGAGCAGAGAATTCACAGATGCACAACTCCCTGGGAGAAGGCAGTTCCTCCTTCACTTGAATCTATTCCCCTGAATTCTGAGACGATATTCCCTTAAATCTTTTCTCCAAAATCTTCAGGTCTATTTAATTTGTCAGTGAAGTTGAGGATGATACCAACAGGGACCAGTGGTTTGAAACGTCGTCTTTCTCGGGGAAAAACCTGCTTTCAGAATTGATTTCAAGTTTTTGTTTTGTTCCCCTGCCTCTGCTTCAGCTTTCGAACTTCGATTAAATCTCGCCCAGGAGGGATGTGTGTGTCTTCCCCGTTCCTATCCCTCCTGGCTATAGATGTTCTCAGGAAGGTCAGTCCCATGAAGTGAGCTAGGCGTGTAATAAAACTGGCAGGCCATTGAAAATTAAGGCCCATTAATAGATCCCATGGTGTCAAACAGAAAATGCTGGAAATTCTTAGCAGGTCAAGCAGCATCCATGGAGAAAGAAACAAAGTTAAATTTTCAAGCCAATAACCTGTCATTGGTTTTAATTTTCAGTTTTATTTCATATTTTTAGCATCTGCACTATTTTCACTATTTTGCTTTGAGGCACCTCTATCCTTGGAGTAATGGCCTGTCCAATATTTAAACCTTGACCAATTCTGATGAGAGTTCACTATGTATTTGGCTGTTGTGACTCTGAAACTTTAAGAATGATGAGAAATACTTCATTGGTTGTACATTTGGAGGTGAAAGTTACTATGTAAATTCAAGTTTTTTTTTGTTGCTCCCATGCAAACTGATGAGAAGGTTTAATTAAAAGACCACAAATGTTTGTGACTCATGTCTAACATGACATTTCCAACAGAGGGTGATTGCAGTGTCACCTCGATTATAACCATGAGAAGGCATGGGTCATAAGCAACGTTCCTGACAAGAACGTTGGGTACTTGATGGGAAATAGCCACCATCTTGTGAGTTGCTGGATAAAATGTGGTGAAAGTTCCCAACCGCAGCTTGTATTCAAGGTATCAGAGCACTCTACGATGATCTGACCAAAGGATTCAGAGACAGGCACTCGGATCCCGACAGTTCTGGCAGGGAATGTAACTGCTCGGCCTAGGGCTGAGGGAATCACACAAACCAAACTCCCCTCCATCAACTCAATCATCACTACCCGCTGCCTCAGGAAAGAAACTATTATGTTAAAGGGCACATCCCTTCCCAGTCACACTCTCTTCACTCTCCTCCCATCAGTCAGAAGATGCATGTGTTTGAAAGGACAGACCTCTGATTCGATGACAGTTTCTTTTCTGCTGTTATCGGACTCTTGGGTGGACCTCCCATCAAGATAAGATAATACCTTGGACTATTTAACTGAACTTTCTCTCTTTAGCTCTATTCCCCAACCTCTTTCAGTTAAAGGCCCACCTGGCTTCTGGCCGAACATTCCTTGGCCCACTGACTGAGCAATATTTTCAAAGGCCAGCTCTGGAAGAAACGTATCTTTTATCTAATTTAAAGTATTAGATTTAAAGTAATTTTCAAAGACCCACGTAGAAACACGCCATGGCCCACTGGTTGAGAACCACTGCCCTATGCTTTTATTTTGTTGTAACACTTTTTACTTGCGCCCTTCCTGCTGTTTTACATAGAGTTGGACTTGCTCACAAAGCAAAGTTTTTGACTGTGTCTTTGCACATGTGACCAAAAATTTATTCTATTCTGATAAATTAATCTGGAATAAAAAGGTAACATTAGGATGGGTGATAGTGAAATTGCTTGGCTCATCCAGTCCTGAAACGGGGCCTCAATCTGTCCATTTCCCTCCACAGATTCTGCCAGGTCTGTGGAGTTCCTCCCAGTTTATTTTAATTTGCTCCATGTTTCAACATTAGCAGTCCCTTGTGTCTCCATTTCAAAGCACCAGACAGACTGAATCTCGAAAAGTAAAAGAACTGCACACTTAAAAATTTTGTGCTGCTGATGTTTGTATTTGTTTGTTTTGAACTTTAAATTGAAATGAATTCTGTATTAGTGTGTCATGGTGTTGCATAAAATCTCTCAAGGAAAGATGTAACGATGAGTGTTAGTGATAATTCTGACCCCTAGAGGGAGTTGGAGACGAGTTGTTGCAGCAAGGAGTAGATTCAAAATGGATGCCTCCTTGAGGTCATGAGCATTTAGCTAATAAAGTATAGTTGTTATAAAAGAACCCAAGTTTCTTTTTTAGAATAAAAGAACCCAAGTTTCTTTTTTAGAATAAAAGAAACATCACATCCATCTGGTTCACTAATGCTTTCAGGGAAGGTAATTTCGCATCCTTACTCTTCTGGCCAAGTGGAACGATGCATTCAACTCCTGACTCCCCCTTGAATGGCTTGATGGTGGAGTCAGGAGTTATCACAAAAGCTTCTGCAATTGTACAGGAACCAAAACTTGTTATGTTATAATTTTCAGGGAAGTATTTCTCTTTGTTCCATGTGATCTGTCCTTTATCTATGGTTGAATTCTAAAGCACTAGGAGGTGGATGACCATTTTGAAAATGATCGTTAGCAGGAAAATCATTCCCAACTTCTCGGGACAAGCAAAAATGATTGGGCAGTGTTGCATATTGTCTTGCGTATCCTCTCATCCTCTGAACACATCATTTTACCATCCAAATATATACCAGCAACAAGGGACACGCAGGAAACTGCAGATGCTGGAATCTGGAGCAACAAACAAAACCTGCTGGAGGAATTTAGCATACTGAGCAGCATCGAATCGAAGGTTGGAGAAGTTGTGGATGGTGCTGAAGGTTCTCATAGGTTACAAAAGGATATAGAGAGGATGCAGAGTTGGGTGGAAGAGTGGCAGATGGAATTCAATCTGGATAAATGTGAGGTGATGCATTTTGGAAGGACAACTAGAAGACTGAAGACAGGGTTAATGGTCGGTTACTTAGGAGTGTGGATGAACAGGGGGACCTTGGGGTTCAAATGCATACATTATTCAAGGTGGCCGATGATCGTATAGTTAAGAAAGCCTGTGGAATGTTGGGCTTCATTAAGTTGATTGAGTTCAGGAGTCGAGAGGTCCTGTTGCAAGTGTACAAATCTCTGGTGAAACCACACTTGGAGAATTGTGTTCAGTTCTGGTCACTTCATTATAGGAAGGGTGTGGAGGATATGGAGAGGATGCAGAAGAGATTTATCAGGGTCTTGGCCAGATTGGAAAATGTCTTATGAGACAAGATTAACAGAGCTGGGGCTTTTTTCTTTGGAGTGTAGAAGGATGAGAGGGTAGGGACAGCAGATGCCAGAGGGCAAATGTACAAAGTAAAGGGAGGGAAGTTTATGGGCGGCATCGAGGCAAAGTTTTTTTACACAGAGTTGTGGGTGTCTGGAATGCCTTGCCAGGGATGGTGATGGAGGTTAAATTATTAGGGGCATTTAAGAGACTCTTAGACAGGCACATGGATGGAAATAAAATAGAGGGTTATGCAGTAGGGAAGGTTTCGCATTTATTTTAAGGAATTTATGGGTTGGCAGAACATTGAGGGCTGAAGGACATGTACTGTGCTGTATTGTTCTATGTTCAGTGGAGGAAAAAGAATGGTCAATGTTTCAGGCTGGGGCTGATGGAGGGTTCAGGCCTGAAATATCCGCCATCCTTTTTCTCCCACTAATGTTACTCAGCTCATTGAGTTTCTCCAGCAGATTGTTTGATGCACCAACAACAATATAGCTTTACTTAAGAGTATCTGTTTACAACTTCTGTGTTAAACTGATCCTTCTGTAGAGTATTGGAAATAAATACCAGGAGCAGCACAGAAACCTAGCTTAGCCTTGGGAGAATATTTATCTTGATGCCATTTAAAAAATGCCATGTCTTGAGATGGGCACTCCAGTCCAATGACTCGTTTCATATTACACAGTGAAATGCATTGATTTTCACTGCCTGCCTTATTCCAGTAAATAGTTTTTAATATGTTCTTCAAACTGAGTGGTCTCCAATATCATTAGCAGGACTGGAGCATGGCTTTGTGAGTTGTCTGCAAAACTCCAGGGAAAATATGCTGGAACACTTTGAAGACCTTGAGAATGTTTAGCCAACTCCCTTTACATTCTTGCCACGTGTGTGTGAATTCAGTCCATTTCAGAATAAGGCAGGAGTAGCTTTGGTGTCACCGATGGATAGGGTTGTAAAAAGAGCTTTTGGCATATTTGCCTTCATAAATCAAAAGGAGTTGAGATGTTATGGTAAAGTTGTGTAAGATATTAGTGAAGCCTCATTGGGAGTATTGTGTGCAGTTTTGGCACCTAACTACATGAAGAGTGCAGAGAAGATTTACGAAGATGTTGCCGTGAGTTCAAGAGGGAAAGGTTAAACAGGTTGGAACTTTATTCCCTGGAGCGTAGAAGAATGAGGGGAGATTTGATTGAGGTATTTAAAATTATGTATTAACACTGAACCTAGAGATTATGGGAAAAATATTGGAGAGAAGCTTTTCAAGCATTATTGGTGATTCTCAATTTAAAATTAGAACCAAATCCCTTAGTTGCTCTTAAAGCGGAACTTTAAGATGACGATGTTTTACTAACTCCAATTCAATATCCCATTTTATCCTTGGTTGCTGGCCAGAAATGCCATTTTCATCAATAAAGATAATATCCCACCTATTCATGCCCAATGGCTAAGGGACATCATGTCCTGTTTAAATTTGGAACAAAATTAGATAAGCAATTAATGATTCAAACATTAGATTCCAAACATTATGGGGCCCGTCCATGAACTATTACCATAATCTCTAGGTTCAGTGTTTTTTTAAAACTTTATTTATTCGTTCAAAAAACAAATAATATGACATATACAGCAATTAAACATGAACATTTTTTTATATATTTAAAAAAAAAGAAAAAAATCTCCCCCCCTTCAGCCAACTCTCCTAAGGAGAGCCAGAAAAAAGAAAAAAGAATGGATATTAAAAAAAAGTTAAATATATATATATTAAAATCTAATCAATGTAAATTGAAATGTAAATATTCCGAGTATAACACCCACTTATTAATAAAAAAATTATAATTATCATGCGAAACATACATAATTTTTTCCATTATTAAACAATATTTCATCTCATTATGCCACTTATTAATATCAATCATATTTGTATCTTTCCATGTACTATCAATACATTTTTTCGCTACGGATAAAGCTAAATATACAAAAGCAAGCTAAAACTTATTTAATCCCAAGCTTTTCAAAGGTTGCAAACTACCCAATAAAAATACTGTTGGATCTAAAACTATTTTAATCTTATAATCTTTTATTCTAAAAACGGTTGAATTTTCTTCCAAAAAGATTGTATATGTATATATGACCAAACAGCATGAAAAAAAGTTCCAACTGTATCACCACATGTAAAACACAAATCTGATTCATTAAAACCATATTTTTTTAATTTTTCAGGTGTCCAATATAATTGATGTAAAAAATTGTAATTAATTATTGCATAACTTGCATTTATCAATCTAGTTACACTATCATAACAGATATCGAACCAATCCTCTTTAGAAAAAATAAAACCAATATCCGCTTCCCATTTAATTTTAGATCTATCCCAACCCTTTTTATCTATGCCATCCTGTAATATTTGATACATAAATGAAATATAACCCTTCTCTGGTACCTTCATAAGAAAAGTCTCAAATTTAGTCATTTTAGGTAAAATCATCTCTCTACCAAACATACATTTTACCAAAGATCGAATTTGATAATAGAGAAATAAAGAATTCTTATCAATACCAAAATCTTCCCTCATCTGATTAAAAGATAAAAACTTACCCTCTTTAAAACAGTCTCCCAATTTTTTCACACCTTTAAATCTCCAATGCAATAAACTTTGATTATGTATTGAAAAAGAAATAAGTTGATTATTATACAACGGAGTCAAAGTCAATAATTTACCCCTAGAACCTATCATTTTATTTTTCTTTATCCATAACTTCATTAAATGTTTTAGTATAGGGACATTATATTGTAGTAACAAATTCATATTCCACCCAAACAAAAATTGATGTATTTCAAATTCAGAAATACTTGCCATCTCAATTTTAGCCCAACTAGGAGGCCATGCCAAATCCATCAATGAACTAATAAATTTAAGTTGGGCTGCCTCATAATAATTTTGAAAATGTGGTAAACGTAATCCCCCTAACTCATATTTCCAAGTTAATTTATTCAAAGCTACTCTCGAAAATGTACCCCTCCCTAACCATTTTATTTAAATCTCAAAAAAAAATTTTATCAAGTAAATACGGAATAGATTGAAACAAATATTGTATACGCAGAAAGATATTCATCTTAATTTATTGTGTTTATCCTTCCCATTAAATTAATAGGTAAATCTTTCCATTTAATCAAATCAGTTTTAATTTTTTTTCATTAACGGAGTATAATTTAATTTATATAAAGATTGATAATTAACATTCAAAATTATACCCAGATATTTAATTCAATCAGTCCACTTCAAATTAATAATATTTTTATAAACTGAATAATCTCTTTCACTTACCGGTAATATTTCACTTTTTTTTCCCAATTAACTTTATATCCAGAAAGACATCCATTTTGTATTAAACATTCCTTCAAATGCAAAAGTGACTGAGCTGGGTTTATTAAATACACCAATACGTCATCAGCAAATAAATTAATTTTATACTCCTCATCTAAAACTTTCATACCTTGTATCTGTGTATTTTGTCTTATCAAGTGTGCTAAAGGTTCAATCACTAACGCAAACAAAGCTGGTGATAAAGGACAACCTTGACGAGTTGATCGAGTTAACTTAAAAGATTCCAAAATCAAACCATTCGTCAATACTCTAGCTACCCGTTTACTATATAGAGCCCTAATCCAACCAATAAAAGAAGGACCAAAACTTTAAACAAAAAATTCCATTCAACTCTATCAAATGCTTTTTCTGCATCTAAGGATGTCACCATCGGATGATCTAAAGATTGTCGAAATCTATTAATCAAACTAATCACTCGCAAAATATTATCTGAAGCATATCTATTCTTTATAAAACCTGTTTGATCAATATGAATCAACTTTGGTAAAAATTTAGCCAATCTATTCGCTAATACTTTACCTATTATTTTATAATCTACATTTAACAACAAAATTGGTCTATATGAAGATACCTTCAAAGGATCTCTATCTTTTTTAGGAATTACTGTAATTAAAGCACTAGAACAAGACTCGGGTAAATCATAATGTTCTCCAACTTGATGTAATACATCCCCAAACATTGTAGATAAATCATCATAAAAAATTTTTATAAAATTCAACTGAAAATCCATCATCACCAGGCGATTTACCATTCGGCATTTCCAGCATAGCCATTTTAATTTCCGAATCAGTAAATGGTTCTTCGAACTCCTGTATATCTCCATCCTCTAATATTGGTAAATTCAACTGTGATTTAAAAAAAAATCAATTGATCCAGTTTCCTGTTTTCCTTCAGATGTATATAACATTTTATAAAATGAATAAAATTCATCATTAATCTCATGAAGTTTATGTAATAAGAGAATTCTGTCTAACAGCATTAATAGTCCTCGATATCTGTTCTTTCTTTAATTGCCACGCCAATACCTTGTGTGCTTTCTCTCCCCATTCGTAATACCGTTGTTTAGTTCTATTAATCATACGTTCAAATTAATAAGATTGCAGGGTATTATATTCAATTTCAGCCTAGATAATTCTATTTTCTGATCTTCTGTAACATCTTTCTGAAATTCCTTTTCTGACTCATCAATCTGTTTCTCTAATTCAAGGCTCTGATTTAATCGATTTTTTTTTAACTTTAGAAGTGTAACTAATTAATTGTCCTCTCAAATAGGCTTTCATAGCATCCCATAATACAAATTACTTTGAACAGATTTAGAATTTTCTTTCAAAAAAAATTAATTAGTTTTTTCGAAAAATCAATAAATTCCGTATTTTTAATAACATTGTATTAAATCTCCAAAGATAAGCTATTTGAATTTTCTCAGAAGTTTCATATGTACAATATAACAGAGAATGATCTGAAATCACACTACTTTTATATTCCGCTTGTTATATTTTCCCTTTTAAATGTGCTGATACTAAAAAGAAGTCAATCCTTGAAAACAATTTATGTCTCGATGAATAAAAGGAAAAATCTTTCTCTGTCAGATTAAGACGTCTCCAAATATCTACTAAATTAAGATTTTTCATCAACGCTTGGACCTGGATTGCCATCTTGGATTTTTTAACTTTCTTCAAAGATTTATCTAATAAAGGTTCCATAACACAATTAAAATCTTCACCAACTAAAATATTATCATTAGCTTGACCCAAGCATAAAAATGCATCCAAAATAAATACTTCATCATCTGCATTTGGAGCATAAATATTAAATTCACTAAAAATCTTACAATTCAATTTAAGAATACATCCTGCCTTTTCCTCCATTGATTGTAATTCAAAAGATAAATTTTTATGTATCAAAATTGCTACACCTTTAGCTCTACAATTAAATGAAGAAGAATATACATGCCCAACCCAATTAGGTTCAGTGTTGATACAAAATTTTGGCACTTTGCTATCCCACTTCAGAGTGAGCTACTTTGTCTCATCAATATTAACTTTCAACCTTGTTCAGGGAGAGGGGTTTTGAAATGTTAAATTTATTAGCTTCATTCTTTATTATTACGGCTGTGTTTAAGGGAATTCATATGCACGATTATTCTCACAGTTCTTCTCTTTTCTGTCGTATATTCGATAACTCCACAAACTTATTATTACTGAAAAAAAAATTAAAAAGAACAAAGTAGAGAAACATTGAGTCTGAAGAGAAAAGCTGACAGTGAAGATTGCAAACTCTGTTCATGTGCCAGGCATTTTATTATAAAGATCACCCCCCCCCCCCAAAAAAACAATTGCAATGGGAATGGAAGAGCAAGTTCTTCTTTACAATGACATTCCCATAAAGTGCTGACTGGTCTGATCAGAGACTGAAAAAGCCTGTTCCATTCACTGAGAAGCAATCATAACACTAGCGACTCTTAATAATATCAAAACATCATCTATCTATTTATTTATATGCCCCTTTGTCCTGCGTATGATTTGTTTGTCTGTATGTGTGTAGTCTGGTTGTGTGCCTTTATGTTTTGCACAGAGGACCGGAGAACGATATTTTGCTGGGTTGTACTTGTGCAATCAGATGATAACCTAGGTTAGACTTAAACTTCCCTCTGTCCATGAAGTATTTCAGTACAGAAGCTCCTTGCAGAAATTCTCTTAAATAGCAGGGCAATTCTGACCAGATTATTTGTTTTGGAGATGTTCAATAAGTGCTAAATTTTCACCAGGAGATTTTTTTTTTAAATATAGAGCTGTGGAATATTTTTCATCCATCTTGAGAGATCAGACAGCACAACACTTGCTAGAAGAGTGTGTTTCTGACCATGTGATAGGCCTGTAGTCCTGCAATATAGCATCAGCCGATGTTGCTGCATTAAATTCTCTAGATTGGGGGGAATCTATGGCAGTGCAAGTGCTCGCCAGCACCGATCCACCAATCTGGATAGGTCATGGGAAACACAGAGGTGCAGAATCCTTAGCCTCCACTGTAAACTAGAGGAACAACCCCTTGTATTCTGCCTGGGCGGTCTGCAGTCCAATGGTATGAAAATTGATTTTTCTAGTTTCACTCAGAGTTCCCTCTCCCTTCATCTGAGCTACTTTTGTTTTTGTGGGACATTTGTACAAGGACACCTCAACTGGACTCAGCATTCACCACGACTTAGAATGAGAGAGGATAATTTTACATTTTTAAAAAAATTAAATTTTAAATTTAGACACACAGTATGGTAATAGGCCCATCCGGCCCACGAGCCCATTGCCCTATTACAGCCAATTGACCTACAGCCCCCATACATTCTGAAGGGTGGGAGGAAACTGGAGCACCTGGGTAAAATCCGTGCAGACGTGGGGAGAACATACAAACTCCTCACAGACAGTGCCAGATTCAAACCAGGTCACTGGCGCTGTGATAACATTGTGCTAACCACTACACTGACTATATCACCCAATCTAATTGAAACGCAAAAAATCTAAATGGTATTCTATATGATGGTTTTTGGAATCCTAGTTGTTGTGCCATGAGAATGCTTTTATAGATATTGGTGGTAATAAAAGATTTGTATGAATTATATTTATGTAAGCAATGATAGAATTCTGTAGAAGAAAGAGGCCATTGAAAATAACTAAGTTAGTTTCCCCTTGTCTTTCATTCTTTTCGTCAGAAATTGTTAACTGTGCGTGTTTACATGAAAGGGTAGATCAGTGGTTCTCAACCTTTTTCTTTCCACTCACATATCACTTTAAGAATTGCTCTGTGATTAGTAAGGGACTGCTTAAGATGGTATGTGGGTGGAAAGGAAAAGGTTGAAAACCACTATTTTAATCTTACTTAATTGACTCGCTATGTGCGTGGTTTCATAACTCCAAAAGAAATGGGGCAATGACAATTCTTCTCAAGCAAAATATTTCAGTAACAATTAGGTCTTGAGCAGTGATTCTCAACCTTCCCTTCCCTCTCACATATCACCTTAAGCAATCCCTTACTAATCACAGAGTACCAATGGCATGGTAAGGTGGTATGTGAGTGGAAAGTAAAAGATTGAGAACCACTGGGGTAGACAGTTGTAACCTGTAGTTCTTCCATCTCAAGGTTGCTTGCCAGGCACTGCTTGTCAAAATTCAGATTTATTGTCAGAGTACACACATGACACCACACACAACCCTGAGATTCTTTTTCATGTGGGCCAGGCTGTAATCCTGTACTTAAGGAGAAAGATACATATATAAAACAGAAATGTAAGGAAAGAAAGGTAAACAAACTGTGCAATACAGAATAAATATTCAGTAATAAGTCACATGTAAAGTCCTTAAATGAGTCCCTGATGGAGTTTGTTGTTGAGGAGTCTGATGGTGGAGGGGGAGCAGCTGTTCCTGAACCTGGTGGTGCGAGTCTTGTGACATCTCCACCTTTTTCCTGATGGCAGCAATGAGAACAGAGTGTGCGCTGGGTGGTGTGGATCCATGATGATTGCTGCTGCTCTCTGACGACAATGTTCCCTGTACAGTGGATGTTCTGAATGGTGGGGAAAGTTTTGCCTGTGATGTCTTGGGCTGTGTCCACTACCTTTTGCAGGGCTTTCTGCTCAGAGATATTGCTTGTGCCATATTAAATGCTTTTCGTTTTTAAATTGGAATAGTGTGCTTAGCGTGGATGCATAATATAATTTCACATTTTGTGAAAGCATTTGATCATTACAAATTGTATATCAGGCTGGTTATTTGAGATGCTTTGACCTTTTAAAATTTTTGAATATTGAATCTGTTTCAGTATTTTCTAAAACCAAGATGTTGCATTCTCTGGGGAATCAGAGAATAGATCAGTTTGAAATGCAGCTTCCAAAGAAACTTGTAGAAAAGTGAGCTTTACAAGTTGCTGATATTTAAAAAAAATATGAACAATTCTACGAGCTTCATTTCACATTTGCTATCTCAGTAGACCTAACTCTTATTTTGAGGTCCATGTTTGAAAATGCAATCACATGCTTGGAATTGAAGCTTTCCTTCAGAGCAGTGGTTCTCAACCTTTTTCTTTCCACTCACATTCCACTTTACGTAATCCCTATACCATCGATGCTCTGTGATTAGTAAGGGATTGCTTGAGGTGTTATGTGAGTGGGGGGGGAAAAAGGTTGAGAATCACTGCTCTAGACCCAATTGTTACTGAAATATTTTACTTGAGAAACATTGTCAATGGCCCATTTCCTTTGGAATTACAAAACTGTGCACATAACGAGTCAGTTCGGTATGATTAAAACAGTGGATTTCAAACTTTTTTCTCCCCTCTCATACACCACCTTAAGCAATCCCTTACTCAAGAGCACCGATGGCAGAGGGATTACTTAAAGTGGGATGTGAGTGGAAAGGAAAAGTTTGAGAAGATGAACTGGTGTTGGCACAGTCCTTGCCTTGTATTTTTTCTCAGCTTCCCAGCAAAACCACCTGTCCCAAAGTGCTTTTAACGCAGCATTTCCTGCACTTTGTGAGGGAGACTGACTTCCTGCAATTTGTGCAATAGAACAAGCACTAGATCTTCGGGGGATTAATTTTTGCACCTGATGTTTCATTTACACAGCTTTTTAACTTTTTGAATTTCTGTGCTGTTAGTTCTTTTTTTAAGAACTAATTGAGCAGAATCATAAAAAATAGAGGCCTGCCGAGCCTGCTCCGCCACTCGTGAGATCGTGGCGGATCTGACCATGGACTCGGTTCCACTTACCCTTCTGTTCCTTCTAACCCTTGGTTTCCCCTACTATCTTTGTCTGTGACTTAAATCAATTTAATAAGGCTCCCTCCACTGCTTCATTGGGAAACAAGTTTGTTCGTGGCTGCTTGCCTCAGGAGAAGCTTTTGGGTCATTGGGATCAATTAAAGGGCATTTGTACCAAATCCCCAGTGTCAAATCCAGCTAGGCACATCCTTGGTGAGCTGCACGATTGGAAAATTTGTCAGTATCTAATTTGAAACATGATGAACCTCCCATTTAAAAGAGTAAAAATGGTGACATCTCCTTATTTTGAAGGCCATTTAGTTTCTGACCAATTTTCTTTGGTAGGTTAATTACATGGAGGGGAGAGGATTGGAGGGGTATGGACCAGGTGCTGGTCAGTGGGACTAGGAGGGTGGGGGTTTGTTCCGGCATGGACTAGTAGGGCCAAACTGGCCTGTTCTGTGCTGTATATGGTTATATGGTTGGGTTTAATTTCTTTCCTTGTTTATTGGGGTGTGGGTGTCACTGCCAATTGCAGCATCTATTCCCTACCTCTAATTGTCTCTGAGAAGGTGATGTGAGAAGAAGGAACTGACTTTCTGAATGAGCACAGCTCTTCTTATCAAAATGCTCCCACAATGGTATTGTTGTGTCTGGAAATGTATCGCCAGTCTATGTCATGTTATTGTGTGGCATGCAGGGGAACCTGAAAGTGGTGGTGTTCTCATTAAACTGAAATTGTTGACTTCTGTGGCCGAAATTGCTGGTAGATGTCACTTTACTGATAATGGAGAGTTGACTGGGCAGTGGATTTATCCTTCTTCTGAATAGGGTATATGTGAGCATTTTTCCACCTTGCTGAAGAGATGCCCAGGTAAGGGAGCAGGTTGGCAAGAGATGCATCTAGTTATGGTGAGGAGGTTCTCAGACTTGCTACTAGAAAGCGATGGGCAATGATATAGGCTAATTGGATCCAAAATTGGTTTGGCAATCTGAAGGAAAGAGCAGTGGTGGAAGGATACTTTTCTTGCTGGAAGTCTGTGACCTATGCTTCTGGGATAGGTGCTGGGACCATTCCTGTTTCAAGTTCAAATTTATTGTTATCCAATTGTAAAAGGACAACCTGACAAAGCAGCGTTCTCCGGTCCTCGGTGCAAAAACATGCAACCAGACATAACACACATGCAAATAAATAATACATATGCAGTACATATATACTTGTATAAAAGTAAATGAATGTTGTGGAATATGTAGTAGAGTCTTGCAGGGTTAGTGTGAGAAAATCATTCAGTTGTTCATCATTCTCACTGCCCGTGGGAAGAAGCTGACCCTCAGCCTGGTGGTGCTGGCTCTGATATTCCTGTACCTCTTTCCCAATGGGAGCAGCTGAAAGATGTGTGTGGGGCGGACGGGGTCCTCAACGATTTTAATGACTTTGGTGTGAACGTTGGAGGTACGATTAATATATTTGTGGATAATATGAGAATTGATATGATAGATCATGAGGAACGTTGTATTAAGGTTATGGAGGATACATGAGATGGAAAGTTGGGCAGAGTGTTGAAAAATAGACAAGTGCAAGGGTTTGGATTTTGGGAAGTCACATAGGGGTTGGGCAAAGATAATAAATTTTGGGGCACCGAGGAATGTTGATGAACAAAGAGAACATGTTGTTCTAGTCTATAGAAGTAAAACACAAAAATTTGCCAACATCAAGTTTGAAGGAAAAATGCAACTCTGGAGAAACTCAGCAGGGCAAATAGTGCAGTTTGTACGGTAAAGATACATTACCAATGTTTCGGGCTTGAGCCCCTTCATCAAGGTCGTCGTCCATAATTCCCCGAAAATGGCAACACAAGGGTGATGAAGGTGCCCTATGCCAAGCTTGCCTTTATAAGTCAGGGCATGGAATACAAAAGTTGGGATGTTACTCTGCAATCTTATGCAACACTGGCTCGGCCAAAATGAGAGTCTCTGGTTGCCACACAAGAGGAAGGATGTGGTTGTACTGAAGAGAGCACTGAGATTTCCCAGGACGTTGCTCGAATTGGAAGACGTGGGTTACGAGGAGAGATTTGGAGCAAAGAAAGCTGAGCACAGACCTGATAAGTTGCATATGATTATGAGAGGCCTAGATCAGGTCAGTGATCAAAACCTTTTTACTGTGGTTAGGATATTAGAATCAATGTGTTGAGGGGGGAATCTGAGGATTAAGTTATTTTACAATAGTACTGATTATGAGGTAGTTAGACAAGCGTGGACAAAGCATGGAAGGATATGGCCCTAATGCAGGCAAATGTACTTCGTGTAGATGAACAAATGAATGTGTACGTTGTAGGCCGAAGGGCCACTTTAGTGCTCTGCAACTCTGAATCAGTGACATCATGTAGTGATGGTGATCATTTCTACTGTTGCTAATGTTTGGTGCCCAGTTTTGAGGTGCCAGAATGACTTCATGCCCGTTATGTTTAATACGCTTTGGAGAGAAGATGCCTTTTCTTTGATGGAGTTTTAATTTGGGAAGGACGTTCACTTCTGTGAATGGTGTCATTGACCATGCATCAGTTTTTAATTTGATTGGCATGGATCATGCCAAATTGTCTTTGTATTGGTTCACTCACTATCTACCACACACCCAGTCTGGCAACCATCACCTTGGGATCACCTGGACATAGAAATACCCCACCTGCAACTTTCTGTTTTTATTCCAAGTGTTGCTCAGTGGAAACACTCTAACTCATTCACTGAGGTTAGGTGTAGGTAGGAAGATGTTTTGTTGCCGATGATTTGGCCTGACGTTTTGTCTGTGCTTTGGGATCTGCAGACAATCGGAATTTAGAGTTATGAACATGTCACAAAATGCATGCAGGATCACAGTACAAGCATTTGTATAAACCACAAAATAAATATAAAGTAGTGGAAGAAAAAGTCAAAGTGAGGCAGTGTCTGTGGTTCGTTGATCATTCAGGAATCTGATGGCAGAGGGGAAGAAGCTGTCCTTGTGCCACTGAGTGCTTGTCGTCAGGCTTCTGTACTTTTTCCTGATGGTAGTAGAGTGAAAAGGGCATGGCCTGGGTGGTGGGGGGGCCTTGAGAATTTGGGGCTTCTTTTCTTGTCCTGAGCATTGGCACCTCTGTACCAGACGGTGATGCAACCAGCCAGAACGCTCTCCTTGGTACATCAGTAGAAGCTTTCAAGAGTCTTCAGTGAAATACTGAACCTCCTCAAACACCTCACAAAGTATAGTTGCTGGCGAGCCTTCTTCACAATTGCATCGGCTTGGAGGTTCCAGGACAGATCCTCAGAGATGTCGACACCCAGGAATTTGAAGTTATTGACCCTCTCCACGGTTGATCCCTTGAGGGCTGGCTCGTGTTCTCCTGACTTCCTCCTGAAGTCTACAATCTCCTTGGTTTTGCTAATGTTGAGTGCAAAGTTGTTTGTATGACACTGTTCAACGAACTGATCTTTCTCCTTTCTGTACACTTTCTCATTGCCATTTGTGATTCTGCCGACAACTGTTGTGTCATAGGCAAATTTGTAGATGGCTTTGGAATCGTGCCTGATCACATAGTCATGGGTATAGTGAATAGAGCAGCGGGCTAAGCATGCATCTTTGAGGTGAGCCTGTGTGAAGGCTCCCAGAGTTACTTCCTCTTGCCTCTCTGATGAATCTCTCTGGGGGACGGTATAACCAGGAATTGAGATGGATCCATCAGAACCAAAGAGTTGAATTGTTGGCAAAGTTCTCCATGTTTAGACGCCAGTTCCCAGATGTCTCTGAGCAGGAAGTGACTTTGTGAAAGTGGACTGCCTGGTTTCAATTTTTCTTTGTTCCACTGCAGTGGTTCTGGTGCACCTCAGAGCCAATCACATTGGAGGACCTGGTCAGAGAGACTCAAACATACGAGGATGACAGATCCTGCAAGTTAAATAAGACAATACAGTTTACCAACTGATCTCAGATTTTAAGATGAACAATTAAAGAAAGTGCAGTTTGCTGGAAATAAAGACACAGGAGCTCAGGCTGAAAAAGAGGACAAAAGGACTTGATCCCGGAGCGGGACCCTTTGTCGGTACTGGGATGGAGATAAAATTAAGATGGTTTTAATTTTGAGCAAAAAAAAATCATTCCACAGATGTTGCCTGACCTGTTGAACGTTTCCAGCATTTTCTGTTTTAAATTTGGGTTCCTGGGTTGTTGGCCTTGTTCTTCGATTACTAATCCTGTCGTTGCAAGTTGATGCCTCCCCCTTCCTGGATGATCCTGTTTAACAATGTCTCTTTTGCATCTTTTACAAAGAGCCTTGGGATGTATTTCTATTTCAAAAGAGCTTTATAAATGCAAGTTATGGTTTCTCTGGATTTTGACCTCCCTTGCTTTGTTGAATCTTGTTCTAATTAAGTAGATATGTGGGCAGCACTCCAAGGACTTTTTCATGCATCTCCTGCAGCTGGTTACTACAAGGTGTCTTGAGTGATGTCGTATCAAGACTACTCAGAGGAAGAATGTTTGTCCCATTGAGTTTGTGCCAGCTCTTTGAGGGGGAAACAAATATCTTGCCTGTTATAATTCATTGTTGTTTCACTTATTCAAGCGAAAGGGGCAGCTTTCAACACTGTTGTACCATCAAAGTTGATAACCAAACTTTGCTCGTATGGTATCACCTCATCCTTTTGTAATTGGATTCTGGATTTCCTTACTAACAGACCCCAGTCTGTTAGTCTGGACAATATTTTCTCCTCCACTATCCACCTTGAACACCGACTGAAATGCCCCAAGGTTGCGCGCTGAGCCCCCTTCCTCCGGGTGTTCGAGATTCCTCCTATCTTTCAAAGTGTACAGGCCCATTGGGTGTAATTAGGTGGCACGGGCTCGTGGGATGGAAAGGCACGTTACTGTGCTGTGAAGTAAAACCCTTGGCATCCGGCACCTATTGGGATTGGTAGTTGCCGGATAAGTGAATTTACCAGTTACTTGAGATTGCGTGGTTTGGTGAACTAACAGCAAAGTATGCCAAATAAAACTTCTGTATTTTTGACCTACCCGGTATTTATTTTCCTCTCTTTTTGCCAATTGCTCGAGGCTGCCGGTTGCTTGAATTCTGAATGAATAACGGTGGTTTTACAGTCGATCTAAATGTTTTTTAACAATTGTAAATTTACCTTTTAGTGCCAGTCCAATTTCAGATTAATGCAGTGGTTCTCAACCTTTTACTTTCCATTCACATCCCACTAAGTAATCCCTAGGCCATCGGTGCTCTGTGATTGGTAAGGGATTGCTTAAAGTGGTAGGTGAGGTGGGAAGAGAAGGTTGTAATCACTGCTCTAGACCCAAATGTTCCTGAAATATTTTGCTTGAGAAAAATTGTCATTGGCCGATTTCCTTTGGAATTATGAAACCGTGCACATAACGAGTCAGATGGGATGATTAAAATAGTGGTTTTCAAATTTTTTCTTTCACCCACATACCATCTTAAGCAATCCCTTACTAATCCCTTACTCCCTTACACAGAGCACCAATGTCATAGGGAATACTTAAAGTGGGATGTGAGTGGAAAGGAAAAGATTGAGAACCACTGGTTTAATGGTTGCATTTCCTCCCTACACTTCCTGAATTGTTTTTCCTGTTGTTTTAAATTGGTCTCCTCTGCCCCATCCACAGATGTGAATGGGTATTCTCCATCCAATCTGTCATGCATCCACCTTGACTGGATTATCTCTCAACCTTCCATGCTCTAAAGAAAACAGTCTTGATTTCTGCAGTCTGATTATGCAGCAGAAATTATCCATATTCTGTACGGAACGATTTACTTTGCATGGGTCAATGACACAAACTCACGAGACCAATTGCTTGGGGGGAGGTTCAGGGACTGAAGTTACCTTAGATCATTTGAAGTAACAGTGGAAAAAGATGGCGGTACTGCTGAAACGGGAGCGCTGCCATTGGTGCGGACCCGCAGGGAACAGAGACACGGTGCTCCTCCGTGGGGTCCAACTGCCCACTCTGACTGCCATCTGCTCCATACAGGCTTTATACAGCTTGTTGAAGGAACTCTAATTTACCACTGAAAATCCTGTGACCGTTGGATGATGGCAGCAGCCATGAGGGGTTGCAGAGTCTGGGGGATTAGCCGACTGGTGCAGGGGAGACCAGCCCCCCTGTTTGAGAATGAAAACCAGAGGATACGGGACAGTAACTATGGTGGCAGACCAGTTAGGGACCCGGAGGCTGAAGAACACTTAAGAGTCAGAATATTTGTGACTCAAGGCAAGGAATCCTCACAGGCTGCTGGAGACTCCAATCAAGGGACTTGCACAAAGATGCATATAGCAGGAGACTAGCTCAAGACTGCCTGAAGCGTATCAGAACCAGGATGTGAGTGGGTGCCGAGGGCACTGAGGGCTTCCTGATTGGGTCAGAGGTTTGGATCTGGACCTTGGGCTGCTGATGGTTTGGATTGAAGGCTGTGGGAGCACTGGAGGTGAATCCACAGACACTCAATGACTCTTGGGGGGGGGGGGAACTCTCTCTTGCTTCTCTTTCTCTGACTGTAAGGAATGCTGGGCAATATCTGCTTATGGCGAATGTTGGTCTGCCATACAAATTTTGTGCAATATCATATTCTCTGTTGCATTACATGACAATAAAAGAAATCTTGAATCTTTAAAATGTATGGAACTCTCAACAAGCCAGGTAGCATTTGTGGAAACAGAGTTAACTTGCCAGGGTTGAGAAACTGTTAGAAATGAGATTGAGAGGGGGGAAAGAATGATGATTTAGGTGGCAGAGAAGATGGTCAGTGGAATGGAGAGAACCAGGAAAATATCCTTTAAGGGTGCATGGCTGATTATATTATTTGTTGTTAACAGCAGGTCTCCAGGACATGTCTGACGGTACTAAGGAAACGAATAAAAACTGAGCCAATGTTGTAAATGAATAACTGGCCAATTCAGTCAGTTCTAATATAGACAGCAAGTCAGAGCTAGTTGGAGAATTTGCTTTCGAGCCCTGAAGGTGGAACTTAAGTACAACATTGTTGTTTTTCACCAAAACCTAAAGCAGTAATTAGACATTTTAGATTGTGAGGGGATACGAGTTGAAATGATGAGGTTAAAGGTTAGCCATGGTTTTATTGCATGGTGGATGGAAGAACATTTGGAAAAGCTTGTGAGGTAACCCAGTGCTGTATATCTGGAGATTAACCAAAACAAATCACAGGGTTCTGGAATCTGCAGCAAAAAAAACCCCCAAACTGCTATAAGTGGTCAGTTAGCCGAGTAGCATCTGTGGAGGCGAAAGCATGGTGGACGTGACAGGTGGCAGTTTCGAGAAGGATTTCCAGCGGGGTGCACAGGAAGATCATGTCAAAGGGCTGGCGTCATTTAAATCTCAAAACAAGGGCACAGCAAAAAGTACTGGAGTGCTCATCGTTTAGTTTGCAATCTTTTGGAGTGTTAACAATTAGTGATAATTGAGGATGGAAAGAACACGGCCTTCAGTATTTTGTTTCCAGGAGTTTGGAAACACTCAGGCACCATGTGTAGAAAGAAGTGAAACACACAAGTCTGCAGAGGCTGGCTGAGTTCCTCTCGTATTTCAGTGGTAAATTAGAGGAACAATACCTTACTTTCCCTCTGGGCACCCTCCATGGCATTTAAATCAACTTTCACCCCCCCACCCCTGTCTCCCTTCCTCTAGTTCAGTCTCAACAGGCCATTTCATGTTAGGCCTCTGCCTTGAGACTGGCTGCAGGAGCAGATGGAAAACTAAAAACTTACCTTTCAGCCAGCAGCCCTAAAAGGCTGCTCCAGCGTCTCATCCACATCCAGAGGCGTCTCGTTCCGCCCTCTGGATCTGATGGAGGCGGGACGACTGGTGCCACAGCGCCACCCATCATAAATATGCAGTATAGCAATGGCCGTCTTCCCTACCCAAAATCCCTCTCGCAGCTGGAACCCCTCTGTGTTTTGAGCTGCAGAGAGTGGCCCCAAAGACTGAAGCACCCAGTGAGGAGCCAGAGCTGCCAGCAGGGCTGTCACAGCCACCGGCCACCCCTGATGTCCCCCGCCGACCAGCCCTGCTCCGACGGCCGGGCCTATCCCATTGGCCCCTGCCGACCTCCCCTCCCCAATGGGGTGGGGGCTGTCAGGCAGCGAGAAGTTGGGTTGCAGGCTGGAGTCATTAGCTCACCCTTAAACAGTTGCTCAGTGCAGCTGTACATTCTGATCGATCGGCAGAGCAATGCACTCAGCTGATTATCCCTCTCTGAGAGGGGTTGGATTATGCAGCTCGGAGGCAGCCGCTGCACATTGAGAGAGGGAAGTGGTTATGCGTTTTGGCGGAGGTTCTCCACCTTTACATTTGGACTTTTGCCTTACCTGAAAGATCTGATCTCTTTTCCCTTTCACAGAGGCAAAATCAATTCTCAACTTTCCTCTTATTGTATCCAATGAATACCCTTTGTCCGTTGGTCTGGACTCCTCACTCTCCCATTGGTCCATTTTCTTTCCCTCTCTTTAATTCAATCTTTCACCTGTTTTTTTCACTCGTACCTTGAGGCAGGGCTCAGGCCCAAAACGTCAGCACTGCATCTCTACCTCATTCAGACATTGCATGACTGGCTGAGTTCCTCCAGCATCTCTGTGTTTTTAAAGTTACTTTTTTAAGTCTGAGGCCCTTTGAGGAGAATTTTCTTTCCCTGCTCTGATAAGGTCAGTCCTGAAATCTTGGTTCTGTTTCTCTCATCATAGATGCTGCCTGGCCTGCTGACTATTTCCAGCATTTGCAGTTTTGTGTTAATCAAAATGCAGATCTGGTCCAGGAACTGTATTAAAATCTGGAGAGAGATTTTGTGTTCACCTTTTATGCATTTGCATTCCTAGTGCCATGTTGGTTATGGTCATGTTAAGAACATAGTGACCGCTTGAGTTCAAGTTGTGGATTGAAATCCCATTCCAGGGAGAAAAATCCAGGTCACATTTTCCAATGACTGTCTTGTCCACAGGTGGATGTAAAGATTCTGCGATTCTGTTGCAGAAGTGCATTCCCATTATTTTGACCAAAATCCTTCCATGCTTGGTCATTATCCAGCTGTAAAAATGCAATGCTGGAGAAACTCAGTAGGTCAAATAGTATACTTTATGTAGCAAAGGTAAAGATACATCACCAACGTTTTGGGCCTGAGCCCTTCATCAAGGTATGAGCAAAATGTAGGCAGGTTCCTGAATAAAATGGTGGGTAGTGGGAGGAGCACAGACCCAAAGACAAGAAGTGATAAGGGAGGGAGGGTAAAAAAGCATTCAGAGGGAAGGGGGTGGAGATGCAAGAAAGGAGACAGAGGGAAGGGGAAGAGAGGGAGCGGGGGAGTGGTCTAGCAGAAACTGGAGAAGTTGATATTAATGCCGTCCATTTGGAGAGTGCCCAGACGGAATATTAGGTGTTGCTCTCCACTATCAAACTGCCTTGTTTTTCACCTTACCAAAGAGACAAATTTCAGAGCAGCTCCGTTGTCCCTAAGATGCTTGAAACCTCCTGATGGGGCATGAAAGGCACTGAGGGAATGTAAATCATTTTATTGGTGCTGAGTTTTCATTGAAGCATTTTTATCTCCTGATACTGTTCTAGAATTGAAGTAATGGGATATCCTCACCTGGCAGAGGAACTCAATTTAAAAAAATGTGCTCTCACAGAATGATAAATAGACCCACACTCAAAAACTCACATCGCTGGCTATTAATACTAATGTACAGCGGGTATCTTAACATTTTATATCTATTTATAAGTTGTAATGAAGTAAAATATTCTTGGGTTATATTTGCCTCTGAGAAAATCATGAATGCAGAACGAAGAGACTTAGTTGCCACTGGAGAGATTGAAAAGAGAAACCAGATTCTTAATTAACTCCAGAGGGTTGTGAACTTGGCCAGCGACATCACAGACACCAGTCTTCACTCCATCAAGGACATCTACAAGAGGCAGTGTCTTAAAAAAGCAGTCTCCCGCCTATAGGACCCCCACCACCAGGCCATGCCCTCGTCACTCTGCTACCATTAAGGAGGAGGTACAGGAGCCTGAAGATGAGCACCCAGCGGCACAAGGACAGCTTCTTCCCCTCCGCCATAAGATTCCTGAATGGACAATGAACCACAGACAACCTCGTTTTCTCTTATTTTCTTGTACACTGTACTATTTATTTATTTTTGAAATGCAATTTATAGCAATATTTGCTCTATAACGCTACACAAATCAATGAATTCCATGATATATATATATATAATAAATTCTGATTCTGATTAACTTGTATTTCAAATAAAATTAGTCAATAACGATGAAATATAGAAAATATCCATGTCAAACGAACCACTAGGGAGAGGAGATATATAATTTTGCTTTGTGGCAATGGTTTGCTTCAGCTTTTATGGTGATTGTGTTTGAATGAATACTTGGATGATGTTATTTGGAATCAGAGCCATGGTGTTCCCAAGGCTTGCAAATGAAATCGAAAACCTCACTGCCCTTCTGAAGCAAGTAGTATTTTCAGTCCTTTCCTGTTTGAGGAGAGAGGATTAAAATTTTCTGCGTTCGAGATCACTATCACATATCGACCTCCCAGCCCCTCCCTGGGTGACTCTGAAACTGCATGAATTTTGCAAGTTCTAGATGATTGTCACCAGCAGTTCCTTGATTATTGGACGAAGCCTGATCGACTTGCATGGATTCTTCACCCACCCATTGGTGACCAGAAGCAATCTGCTGAAAGAACTCATCGGGTTGAGCAGGTCAATGGGAGTAAAAGAAAGGTCAGCGGAGTTCTAACCAGAGAAGTCGGCCATTCTTTTGCAACCACAGATGCTACTTGAGCTGCTGAGTTCCTCCAGCATTTTGTTGCTCCGGATTACAGTGTCTCTGATCTCTTGGTGGCAAAGTGGTGTAGAAGTGCCAAAAACTGCAGCAGGAAAGATCAAAAAGAGCAGGCATTTCTTTTGCTTCCTTCAATACCAGTGTCGTATTTCCATTGTTCATTTACAAGCTCTTTAAATGCTGAACTGCACTCTTGAGCCCAAGAAATTGAGGGGTTGAACTTCAAAGTTGGTTGGAGTCGTTTTGGTGCAAACATCACTGCTGAGTGAAGTTTTGGTGGTGCAGCCTGTGACTCAATATCCATGTGAGTGTCATGGAGTCAGGCCAGGGAACTTGTCATTAGCTAGTGAGTTTGGGTTGATTGAGTTTGTGAATGAAACCTACCGAGAGGTTTGCTTTTCCCCTCTTGATCCTGGGCATTCTGCTGGGCACATAATGAAAGGCTGAGATTGACTAGCAGTTAGTTTGGTGCAAGGGATGGTGGTTCATTTTTAGGGAAACGGAACTGTCTGAACTAAAGGAAGGTTCAAGTTCAGATCTAGTTTAAGATAAACAGCAAGGTGGGAGGTGTAGATTTCATGAAGAGGAAATTGTTTTGCTTTTGCAATCTCATTGTGAGCCATCAATATTTTGGACAGTGGGAAGCTGCCATGTGATTGAGTACAAATAGTCCAACAACAGGTTGTTGTTGAAAGGGATATCAGTTGGAATGGGGTTTTATATTTTAAAATTTTGATCACCGCATGGTGGAAGCCGATTCTGGCCATTTAAACCCATGCCCCCCAATTCACCCTCCAACCCCCATATATTTTGGAGGGTTGGAGGACACTGGAGCACCTGGAGAAATCCCGTGCAGACACAGGGAGAACATAGAAACTCCTGACACACAGCACTGGGTTTGAACCTGGGACTCTGGCAATGTAATAGCTTTGCACTTAGTAAATTCACTGCTTTGTGTGCTGAATCTAACATTTATATACCATATATATGTGTGTAATAGTCTAGACCAGGGGTGTCAAACTCAAATTCACGGAGGGCCAAAATTAAAAACTTGGACTAAGTCAAGGGCCGAACTAAATATTTATTGAAAATTTTCAACAACATCTGCATGTTTTCTCTTCTTTCAACATATGTAATGTTAAACTTTTTCTTATTAAAATAAATGTTTAATAATAGTTTTGGATAAGCTCTTTCCAGAAGCATTAACAAATGAGAAATAAAATATTCAATAAATAACATTTCTCTATAGAGGATTTGTCAAATGTTGCTAGTGTGCTGTCGAATAGTAAAATCTGAGGGCTATTGAGAATGTGGGAGAATAACATGATTCCTGAAACAATCAAGTGGGTGACTGATTGTGGGCATGAACTCTAGCAGGGTTATTTGCCATGTCCTTTTTCCATTGGTACAGATATCCTTTGATTTACACAATTTTCAAGTTTTATGCCTAATGAGCTTGTATCCAGGTGCAGGACCATTTTTAACCAGAATATATTTATCACATGAAACTATTGGAAGATCGTTTTATCCTGAGATTAAAGTTCATAATCCTTACTCAGGCCTGTGTGCGGGAGGGCGGGGTTTGCGGGCGATCGGGTTGGACAACGACAGTGCGGGGGCATCAGCTCTCGCTGCAGGGCGGCATCTCGGCGGATCAGTGGCCCTGTCACCGTGAGTCGCGGGTCGGCCTGTGGCAGGGAGGGGGAGTGGGCAACGGTCCTGGCGAGGTCAGGCCCCCCCTGAGTTTCTGCCGGACCCCCCTTGACCTGCTGAGTTTCTCCCGGACCCCCCTTGACTTGCTGAGTTTCTGCCGGACCCCCCTTGACCTGCTGAGTTTCTGCCGGACCCCCCTTGACCTGCTGAGTTTCTGCCGGACCCCCCTTGACCTGCTGAGTTTCTGCCGGACCCCCCTTGACCTGCTGAGTTTCTGCCGGACCCCCCTTGACCTGCTGAATTTCTCCCGGACCCCCCTTGACCTGCTGAGTTTCTCCCGGACCTCCCTTGACCTGCTGAGTTTCTCCTGGACCCCTCTTGACCTGCTGAGTTTCTCCCGGACCCCCTCCCCTTGACCTTCTGAGTTTCTCCCGGACCCCTCCCCCTTGACCTGCTGAGTTTCTCCCGGATCCCCCTTTGACCTGCTGAGTTTCTCCCAGATCCCCCTTTGACCTGCTGAGTTTCTCCCGGACCCCCTTTGACCTGCTGAGTTTCTCCCTTCTGGTGTTTTTATGAGAACCACAGACTTTCACTCATACATTGATGAGAGGGATCAAGGGCCAAACATTGTCAGGTACCTCTCTGCTGGATAAAGGATACGGTTTAACCCGCAGTTTCTCCAGTGTTGGGTTTTCACGAGGTAGAGTCAAAGGGCCGAAGGGCCTGTTTCTGATCTGTAATGTTCTACGGACCCTGCTCTTCTTTCCGTGCCGGTGTCCCAGGACCTTTCCAGGGCTGTCTCCGCGCTCAGGACCGCGCTGGGATCCCGGTCAGCGGTGGAGGAGCAGGTGAGCGCGGCTAATCCCGATCCAGCCCACGCCACTCCTGAGATTGGCGGGGGGGTTCCACCCTACCTGCCCGACCAGCCTCACTCTCCACGTGTACTCCGGGCATCCGCCGCTGGTCCAGTGGGAAGGCGCAGGGCGGCCGGCGCCCCCATCGCCCGGCGGGGAGCCCCAATCTTCCCTCCGGCATCCCGACTCCATCTGCAGCTCCAAGAAACGCTGTGCCACTGGTGTTCCGGGCGCTGGGAAGCGGCCTTGGCTTCCCCTGACACCGGCCAGGCCCCGCTGCGGTGGGGGGGACACGACAGCGTGTTTATAAAACCACCCACCACTACTTTTCAAGGACCAGGATTTTTCTCTCTCTCTCTCTCACCCTGGGACATAGCGGTTACTGTGCATGCGCTATACTGGCGCGGCGGCCAGCGGGCCACCTCTAATACATTTTTGATATGATCTTGCGGGCCAAATATAGTTATATCGCGGGCCAAATTTGGCCCGCGGGCCAGAATTTTGACATGTGTGGTCTATACCATGTAAAAGTTGACCCCAAAAACCTAGTATTTTCCATATAATCGCATGTAAAAGTTGCCCCCCTCCCCTATCTTTGACACTGGTCGCCCGCCCATCCAAGCTCCCAATGGTCCAACCACGGACTCTCACCCATGCCCCAGCTGCCCGCCCATCCAAGATTCCTATGCCCCGAATGACACAGATACTTGGGCAGTCAAACGTAGCTTGTGTGTAATAGACAACTCCCTAAAAAGTGCAGTTCATTCAACTCTCTAAACCAACCATTCTCAACCTTTTTTTTTCAGTAATGGCTGCTCTCGGACTCTGCTCAAAGTTTATGGGCTCCCTTCCCTGTGATGCAGTCTAGTTTTGGTTTCTTCTGTACTTCTTTCCTACTAACTACATTAAAAAAAACCTTAAAAAATAATTATGTGAGGTGAAAAGAGAACAATGCTTTTGCATAAATGTGCTGTGACCACCAGGATGGGGGAGCCCACTGAGAATGGTTGGTCTAAAGGGCTTGTGACTGAAGAGCACTTCAGGCTGTGTAGCAGGTGAACGAGTGGGCTTCCAGCTTACCTGTCAAAGGGCAGACAGATGAGAACAGCCTACTAAATAGACATTGAAAGCACTCCCCATTAATTGAATGGCATTCATCAAGAAACCACGATCTTTCCCAAACATTTGGAATTCTTCATAATTCTTGGGTTATCCGAATATCATTGCTACTGATGTTTATCTCCCTACTCTTGTACAAATTACTGACAGAAACTATCTGCAAAAAATTTCAGCTGCCCATCTTTTCCTTTATTCTGGGAGGTGCTCTCGACCCTAACTTTTCACTCTACAGTTGTCTGCTTTGCACTGATGCAGCAGTGTCGCCTGTTGAGTAACGTCAAAGATGCTTTTGGAGACCTCAGTGTTCTTAAATATTATGTGACCCTTGAATATGACATGAGAGGTCAGGCATGGATCATTGGTATTGGTGAGGGAGGGGGAGGAAGGACACATGAGGGAATCTGGGCAATGCAAAACCCTCCCCACCATCGAGAACATTCACAGGGAATGCTGCCACCGGAGAGCAGCAGCAAACATCAAGGATTCACACCATCCAGCGCATGGTCTGTTCTTGCTGTCGCCAGCAGGAAAGAGTTGTCGGTGCCACAAAACTCACACCAGTAGGTTCAGGAACAGCTGCTCCCCCTCCACCATCAGACTTCTCAACAACAAACTCAATCAGGGACTCTTTTAAGGACTCTTTGCAGGTTATTTATTACTGAATATTTATTTTTATATTGCAGTTTGTTTACATTTCTTTCTTCTTACAGTTTACAATTTCCGGTAACTAAAATTTCTGCCTGGCTCACAGGAAAAAGAATACAAGGGTTGTGTGTGATGTCATATATGTTCTCTGACAGCAAATTTGAACATGACTTTTTGAACTTTGATGGCAGATTTCCTTCCTGATCATCCACTGGAAGTGAGTGATAGTGAGCTGGGTGGGGTTTGATGGAAGTTGAGTGGTATGGTGGTCATTGTTCCATCGACTTGTTCCCTCCCCAATTTTCGGATTTTTAACTGAATCTGAATTCATTCCATGGCTGTTCTGGTGGGGTTTGAACTCTGGCCCCTGGGTGTTAGGCTGCTAAATTAGCCATTGCATCATGGCTGTACACTGGATTTCTGTTGCGTGTTCCCCAAAGACCTAATTCAGCACAAGTTGGTTGGTAAAGTCACCTTTGCAGCTCACCTTCGTCAATTAGTGAGTAATCACGAAGTCTGTTTTTTTTCTTGCCCATGGCCTTTGAGTTAGTTAATGATTCAATACCAAGCTGATGTCTATCTTTGCATTGGACCTCTGGGCTGAAGTTGCTGTTGGCAATTAACAGGAAAGAGCTTAACTTGCATGTCTGAAACTGTTCGTTTTGATGACACTATTAAGGCTTTAATTTTAAATTAAGCGGTGGCTTCAGTGAAATAGCAAATGATGTTGTCAGGCTGATTTGGGACTTGACCCCTTGCGTTGAAAACCTTGGGTTTTAGTAAAAACACACAGAAATGCTGGAGGAACAGCCAGTTTTTACAGCGTCGTAAGGAGACAATGCCAGCAATGGAATGGGATGGGGAAGAATTGAAATGGGCGGCCACTGGGAGATCCAAGCTATTGTAGCGGACAGAGCCGAGGTGCTCAATGAAGTGGTCTCCCACTCTGCGCCCAGTGTCTCTGATGTAGAGGAGACTGGATGCAGTAGATGACCCCTGAAGATTCACAGGTGAAATGTGAGCAAGGGAATGAGATGGAAAATCGGAGGTTTTAGACTCAGTCATTGGGTGGGGGGTGGGGGGGAAACTATGCAATTTTATTCTTTATTCCTTGGTGGGAAACAAATGGGCCATCTTACAGAAGAGTTTGCTCTTCTGTGCCAAGTGAAGTAGGAGCAAGTGTTGGGTAAAACATGATTATGTTCAGGGTGCTTGGTTAAAATCATTGCACCATTATTACAGCACCGTCATTGCAGCACCGTTAATGCAGCACCGTTAAATCATTCCCATACTTTACAAGGAGGCCATTGGATTCATGCCATGCTCTAATCCCTTCCAATCAGCCTGTTAAGATTTATTTATCCACTCGCCATTTTAAAGAGCTGTGATAAATTCCGGAAAGGATTTTTGTTTGGGTCAGCTCCCTGTTACGGCTGTCCTTGTTGGAATTTTTTTTCTGATCAGACCTTGTCAAATCGAAAGTGTGCTGGTGATGGTGAGTGTGCGACAACAGCAGTGGAAACAGTGCTTGTGACCAGCTTTTGAGCTCTGTGTAGATCTGAGGATGCATTGGGCTCGCTTCTTGCCCGTCGGAATTTGACAGCTTCAATAGGTCGCCCAGCACAGATGTTAGAGCCTTGCCGACGGTGGGGCAGGTTGGAATTGGAATTCAGACTTTAGTTTAACTTCTAGTGCAGTGCAGCTTCTAACAAAGGAGTTTTGTAAGTATATTGAAACTAACAAAAAGAAAATGTTAGTCTGATGAGGTTTCTCCATTCAATTTTATTTAATTTAGACATAAAGCACAGCCTATGAGCCTTTGCCACCCAAATACCCCAATTAACCTACAACCCCCATATGTTTTGAAGGGTTGGAGGAACCTGGAGGAAATCCATGTAGACACGGGGAGAATGTACAAGCTCCTTTCAGACAGCGTTGGATTCTAACCCGGGTCACTGGTGTAGTAATAACGGAGCTGGTGCTGTAATAACGGTGCTGGGGCTGTAATAACGGTGCTGGGGCTGTAATAACGGTGCTGGGGCTGTAATAACGGTGCTGGGGCTGTAATAACGGTGCTGGGGCTGTAATAACGGTGCTGGGGCTGTAATAACGGTGCTGGGGCTGTAATAACGGTGCTGGGGCTGTAATAACGGTGCTGGGGCTGTAATAACGGTGCTGGGGCTGTAATAACGGTGCTGGGGCTGTAATAACGGTGCTGGGGCTGTAATAACGGTGCTGGGGCTGTAATAACGGTGCTGGGGCTGTAATAACGGTGCTGGGGCTGTAATAACGGTGCTGGGGCTGTAATAACGGTGCTGGGGCTGTAATAACGGTGCTGGGGCTGTAATAACGGTGCTGGGGCTGTAATAACGGTGCTGGGGCTGTAATAACGGTGCTGGGGCTGTAATAACGGTGCTGGGGCTGTAATAACGGTGCTGGGGCTGTAATAACGGTGCTGGGGCTGTAATAACGGTGCTGGGGCTGTAATAACGGTGCTGGGGCTGTAATAACGGTGCTGGGGCTGTAATAACGGTGCTGGGGCTGTAATAACGGTGCTGGGGCTGTAATAACGGTGCTGGGGCTGTAATAACGGTGCTGGGGCTGTAATAACAGTGTAGTAATAACGGTGCTGGGGCTGTAATAACAGTGTAGTAATAACGGTGCTGGGGCTGTAATAACAGTGTAGTAATAACGGTGCTGGGGCTGTAATAACAGTGTAGTAATAACGGTGCTGGTGCAGTAATAACAGTGTAGTAATAACGGTGCTGGTGCAGTAATAACGGTGCTGGTGCAGTAATAACGGTGCTGGTGCAGTAATAACGGTGCTGGTGCTATAATAATGGTGCTGTAATAACAGTGCTGGTGCAGTAATAACAGTGCATTAACTGTGCCTCCCAGTTCTGAATGATTCAATGTGGATTTGAAAAAATAATTAAAAATTTTTTTTTCAAAAATATGCATAATAAAAATTTCAATATCATGATTTATTAAACTTTTTCTCACAAAAAGCAACAAATAAAAACAAAACTGTTCCTCCCGCCCTCCCCCCTTTTTTCAATGTGGATTCTTGTCACATGCACTGTAAATGTTACCCAGCAACACCTAAACCACAAGCTGACCTCCAGGTGAAAAGTCTCTTTTTATTTTTTAGTGGAATTCGTGCCACCAACTCATCTAACAATGCAAATTGCAGTAGATCTTTGTTGTTGATAGGCTGTATTGAGCAATTTTTCTCCTGCTAATGAGGTCCAACAGTTCTCTGTTTCTGAGCCATAAAGGTGCCAGATATTGTAATTCAGCAAGTGGTTGGGTGAGGAAGTTTGTTGACCAGAAACTCCATGCTGGTCATCAGCTCGTTGAGAGTGAAGTGTTTGAGACTTTCCATCTGTAGAGTAAGGCCATGAATTGAATTGTTGAAATGAAAGGGAAGTCCCCTTCATTGATAAAGAAGGTCATCTTGGATGGTGGAGAGTTTGGTTGAAGTGATAGTTTTAAAAGAGGAAATGACAGCAGGTAAGTAATGGGAGTATTTAATACTCTGCTTCTAACTCTCATCAACAAACTTCCTCTGACCCCCTGTTTCTGGATTTTCTTTGAAACTTCTTTGAGTGGCACGGTTTGCGCAACACCATACAGCACCAGCAATCAGGTCCGGGGTTCGAATCCCGCGCTGTCTGTAAGGAGTTTGTACGTGCTCCCCGTGTCTGCATGGGTTTTCTCAGGGGACTCCGGTTTCCTCCCACCCTTCAAAACGTACCAAGGGTTGTAGGTCAATTGGGTGTAATTGGGCCAAAAGGCCTGTTATTGTTAATGTCTAAATTTAAAATTGAAATTGAAATATTAATTTAACAAATTTAAACCACAAGAGGAGCTGAGTTGATGTTCGTGAGCGTTTAATCTGCGAGTTCTGTGACCACTTTGACCTTTTCAATTATTGCAATAATCTTGTCCAATTTGGAGTGAATTGTGTCAGAAGATCTATTTAAAATAATTGTTGTGGGTGTATAATGGTCTCCAAGGGGTGATTGCCAGTGTTGAAGTAACATTGTTGTTTCGGGCTTTTATTTAGCTTCAGAACTGTCTGAAGATGAGAAAGTTGTATCACTGATTACATTGCACCATTTTTAAAGTGTTTGCTTTGTAGGAATGTAATGTATGAACTAATTAAAGAAAACTATTTGGGAACAATTAGGGAAATGAAATTTATGGAAAACACTTGGAATGTGGTTAACTAGTATCCAATGGCCTGTACTGTTGATCTACAGACAGGAGTTTGAATCCCACGAAGAAGGCTGGGGAATTGAAATTCCAGTAATTAAATAAATCTGGAATGAATAGCCAGCACTGGTAATAGTGACGGTGAAAATACCAGAAAGTCATAAAAACCCTGCTGCTTCACTACAAGTTTTTCTAGAAGGAAACCTGGTGTCTGTCTCTGCACCCACACCCTGTGTGACTCTACACCCGAAACAATGCTGTTGGCAAGTAACTAACAGCCTCCAAAATGATCCAGCAACCCCAATGAGTTCAGGGTGAATAGAATGAATGATGATTGCTGGCTTATCCAGTTGTATCCAGGTCTAATCATTTAATCAATCAAAACAAACTGTGTTTTAATATAGGTATTAGCACAATACTATTGCAGCCCCAGTGACCAGGGTTCGAATCCCATGCTGTCTGTAAGGAGTTTGTACGTTCTCCCCATTCTGTGTGGATTTTCCCTGGGGGCTCTGGTTTTCTCATACTGTTCAAAACATCATGGGTTAGAACCATAGAACATTACAGCACAGCTCCTTTTGCCCTTCTAGTCTGTGCTGAACTATTATCTTGCCTAGTCCCACTGACCCACACCCAGCCCATATCTCTCCATACCACATCCATGTACCTGTCCAAAAGCGTAAAAACTGAGGCCACATTTACCACCTCAGCTGGCAGTTTGTTCCACACTCCCACCACTCTTCTTGAGTGAAGAAATTCCCCCTAATGTACCCCTTAACCTTTTCCTCTTTCACCCTTAACTTGTGTCCTCTGGCTTTTAAGTTAATTTGGGTGTAACTGGGCAGCATGGGTTTAAATGGCTAGAATCAGCTTCTACCATGCTGTAATAAAATTTTTTTAAAGCAGTTCTTGTGCTCTGGTATCCGGAGCAAGGGGTCCCAGACCAACACTAAGGGGAGTGGGGTGGGTAGAGGGGGCGGGGGGAAGCCATTTAGTTCTGAGATAAGGAGAAATGTCTTCACTCAGAGTTCTGAACTTGTAGAACTCCACAGAAAGTTGGAAGTGGAAGCACAGTAAACTCCAGTACCCATGGGAATTTTCCAGTTGCTTGAGATTGCATATAACATGATTGGCTAACTAACAGCAAGGCATACCAATTTTAAACTTCCGTAATTTTTACTTATTTATTTTCCACAATATTTTTGCCAGTTGCTTGAAGCTGCTGGTTGCTAGAATTCCAGATAACTGGTCTTACTGTGTATAGAGAGTTTACAATACTATTTAAAAACAGATGATTTGGCCACAGTCAAATTCGGTTACCTGAAACCATTGCGGTTTCTGGCAGCTTGCTGTGCATAGATTGGCTGCTGCTGTTCCTACACATGCACCAGAGACATTAAAGCACCTCTGCTTATCTTGAAAGAGATGGGAAAGGCGTTATTGTAATAGAAGTTATTTCTACTTTCCAGGCATAAACCATCTATCTGGGTAATAACCCGTAATGAAGTCCCTCCATCAGGTGGATCAACTTACCTCTCTAGTGTGGGGAGACAATTTTGTGTCCATGGGTGAAAGATTAGATTTTTTAAAAATTTTGTTTCTGTACCATTCTTTGGATTAACTGTGACCTTTTTGTGTGTATTAGAATCGGGGACGGTTGGCTGAAAAGAGAACCATTCCTCTGCCACCTACAAGGATACCCAAGAAAGAACTGCCCTTGACGTTCAGCCAGAGTGACGACAGTGAAGGGAGTGAGAAAGCAAATGGTGGCCATCCTCCAGAGGTGAAACGAGAAGAGGAATTTCAGGCTGCCATCATGAAACGGAGGTAATAGCTCACCACTCGTTGTTCAGTAGAATCAATACCCTTGGGGGCTTTTGCACCATGATTGTGTGTACCACACATTCTGCCTTTCTCAGTGTAATTAGGAACATGTGGGCTTGCTATATTTCCGTCTGTTTCATTGCTGCAATTATGATAAACATTTGAGCGATTAATAATCACCTTGGTATAATAATAAGAGAGAGGGCACCTTGGTTGTTGTTTGGGTTAGAAGAGAAACGATTAAATGATATGTGCACCTATGGTTGACCTTTTCTTATCAGGGGAGTTCCAGAAGTAGAACCAGGAATTGGCCATCGTGAAATTATGGTTTATCTGAATGTTGACCTCAACTTGGCCTGAAAGTAACTTACATTTTCTACAGTATTGTCCCATCACAGACAGTTCTGGTCATTTGTTTGCTGGTACGTCTTCAGTCCATGCTGTTTTACACTCCCTTCTGCATTAACTCCAATTTCTTGCCTTAATTTCCCAGTCGTTCGAAGCCTGTGAGTGGGAATCCGCAAGGTGCAAGGATTCCCAGACTTCTTTTGATAGGTTTTCCTCCTCACCTTTGTCCAAAATAATTTAAATTTTAAAAAATGTAGACATACAACATGGCAATTAGCCCTTCTGGCCTACAAGCCTTACAAACTCCTTACAGACGGTGCAGGATTCAAACCTGGGTTGCTGGCACTGTGATAATGTTGTACTAACCTCTGAGCTAACCCAAATAATGGCCCTTTATTTTGTGCTGAGGGCGAGAAGGGTTCCTGAAGGGCCTCGGGCACTGAATGGCAACTCTTTGTGTATCTAATGTCAGGCCAATGTTAAAGAATATAATTTTTAATGTACTATTATATGATAATAAAAGGAACAACCCCCTGGTTCTGGACACCTCCACCAGGACCAACGTCACTTGTCATAACCCTCAAAATCATATAGATTTCAATAGGAATCTTTTTTACCAGACTACAGGGAGGGACAGTTCCTTCCAAAGCTGGGATCACTCTTATCCAGATGGTCTGTGAAATGACATTGACAGTGGGTTATCCTCCAGGTCACACACTGTGTTGACTGGGATAGGTGTTGCCATTCTTTTATTTCTCATTGGGTCTACATCCTGGGATACCTTCTCCCACGTGGATGATCTTCCCTAGGGTGGCTGAGATGGTTGAAGGAGAACCATCATCACCAGCGAATCCAGGGCAATTGGAGACGAACAGCAAATGTAACCAACAGTGAATCTTGCTTCCATGCATCAAACCCATGAATCTGTGCATGTTGCTGCAGTGTGGATAGGTGAAAGGGAGCATAGCTGGTGGAGCTACTGCTACATATCTCATGGGTTGCATCCTAATCTCTGCTACTGTCCATGTGGAGTTTGCACGCTCTGTGTAAATTTACCCTGATGCTTTGGTTTCGTCCCATATCTTTCTATTGGGTGGTTTTGTGGATGAGGGAACTGATAGGAATGTGGGACAAATGCATTACAAGTAAAATTAGTGGGAGCATGGGATTGATATATGACCTGTGATTCAATATGGGGTGAATGCCCCTTGATGCTATGGAATGTGGAAATGTAGGTTGCAAAACGAATGTTGTCCTATTTATGTCAAACCTATTGAATGTAATGGGTGTGGTAAAAGGCAATTTCCATGGTCCTCCTGCACAACTCCCAGACAACCTGTTTAAATTTTTTTTTAAATTAGATATACAGCATGGTGATAGACCCACGAGCCCATGCCACCCAAATATCCCCGTATGTATTCCTTGTCAAAATTTTACTCTTTTTAAAAAAAAAACCTCATAATTGTCACCTCTCATAAGATTAAGTTGTGGCAGGATTTTTTAGAACCCAAAAACTATTTCAGCAGTATTTCCGAGTGAGCTGTAAGTTCCTGATGCTGATTGAAAATACGAGACTTCTCAAACAAAACATTCCCTTTCTCTTGGGACTTGACCTACGCATTTCTCTGGGTGATACTAAAAGCAGACTGCAACTTTAGTGATTAGTTACCAGATTAGTCTGTGTTGGAGACCAGCACTCAGACTACCTGTCCATTTTTTTTTTCTCTTTCTGTCCTCCCTTCTCCATCGTGGGGAGAAGCACTTTTGTCTTTTCTGTCGCTTCTTTCCACTGCCACAATGGGGGAGATGAGCCCAAGAGGGTGATCGGTGGGGAGAGGGGATTGATTTCAGTTCCTCCGTTGACCACCAGTCAGTCTACTTGGTGCTCTATCTTAGTACACTAACCCTGTCAGACCAGGTACCACGTTAGAGTGTAATCTGTCAAAAAAAGCAGTTGGGGCAAAGGAACTGCTCTCTTCCTTCTCATCTTTGGATGTTTTTAGTGTTTCCTTGTTCAATTTAGGCTTATGTTTGGTTTGATTCTTAATTTGTTTTCAACCCAGTAACACTGGCTTGTCTAACTGCCTGTCCCTCTTGTCTATTGAGCATTCACCACCCCGCAACCTCCCACCCCTCCCCGATCTTGCCTGCCTTGTTATCATCCATCGAGGCTCCACATCACTGAGTTTTTTCTCTATGATCCTTCTCCCTCAAACCGCTGCTGAATTTACTTGGTGTTTTGTATTGGCTTGCAGAGAGGTTTTGGGGCACCTTCTTTTTGTAACTAAGCCCTCAGTTGCATGTGCCTTGGGTGGGACAAGATATCCTTTAAAAAAAAAGGGAGCAAAATAAACAGAGACTATTGGGCTAAGATTGCCCAAGTTGCGGAGACACGTAATCTATCTGTGAAAAAGTTGAACAAGTGACAAAGGTGGGTTGGCAAAGGTGTTTAGAATGGCTGATCTGTATTAGGTAATCAGCCCAAACTAATTCTGGTGGGGCGAATAGGAGAAACCTATAGAGCAAGAATGGGTGACAATACAGGGGGAAATTACTGGACTCGAACTCTCCCTCAATCAGTATTTGATCATTCATGGTAGATCTATGTGGATCCGCAAAGTCTTGATGCCTGATGCATTGGTTAACAAGGCCTATTAAGGTTCTTGAATCACTTGGACAAAGTTTTTTTCAGACATACAACACAGTAATAGGCCCTTCTGGCCCATACATCTGTGCTACCCAATGAGCCTATAACTTCCATACGTTTTGAAGGGTGGGAGGAAACAGGAGTACCCAGAGGAATACATGCAGACACAGGGAGAATGTACAAACTCCTGACAGATTCGAACCCTGGTCACAAGCACTGTAACAGTGTTGCATTAACCACATTGTTAACCATGCCGTCCAGAAAGGGTCCAAAGGCCTGCTATACAAACGGATCAAGTCTAAAGGGAACAAAACCAGTCAATTGTCCCAACATTCCATGTGGAGTGAAACACGAACACCTGCAAATGCTGTAATTGTTGTAAAGACACATAAGTGCGAGAGGAACTCGGCAGGTCTCGCAGCGTCCATAGGAAGTAAAGATATGTAACAGATGTTTTTGGCCTGAGCCTCTCATCAAGGTATATATTTCTATTTCCTATGGCTGCTGCTGGACCTGCTGATTTTCTCCAGCATGTCGGTGTTTTTACCACATTCCATATGGTCCACACTTGTTGGATATAGTGGTCCACACTTGTTGGATATAGAGGTCCACACATGTTGGATATAGAGGTCCACACATGTTGGATATAGAGGTCCACACATGTTGGATATAGTGGTCCACACTTGTTGGATATAGAGGTCCACACATGTTGGATATAGTGGTCCACACTTGTTGGATATAGAGGTCCACACATGTTGGATATAGAGGTCCACACATGTTGGATATAGAGGTCCACACATGTTGGATATAGTGGTCCACACTTGTTGGATATAGAGGTCCACACATGTTGGATATAGTGGTCCACACTTGTTGGATATAGAGGTCCACACATGTTGGATATAGAGGTCCACACATGTTGGATATAGAGGTCCACACATGTTGGATATAGAGGTCCACACATGTTGGATATAGTGGTCCACACTTGTTGGATATAGAGGTCCACACATGTTGGATATAGTGGTCCACACTTGTTGGATATAGAGGTCCACACATGTTGGATATAGAGGTCCACACATGTTGGATATAGAGGTCCACACATGTTGGATATAGTGGTCCACACTTGTTGGATATAGAGGTCCACACATGTTGGATATAGTGGTCCACACTTGTTGGATATAGAGGTCCACACATGTTGGATATAGAGGTCCACACATGTTGGATATAGAGGTCCACACATGTTGGATATAGTGGTCCACACTTGTTGGATATAGAGGTCCACACATGTTGGATATAGTGGTCCACACTTGTTGGATATAGAGGTCCACACATGTTGGATATAGTGGTCCACACTTGTTGGATATAGAGGTCCACACATGTTGGATATAGTGGTCCACACTTGTTGGATATAGAGGTCCACACATGTTGGATATAGTGGTCCACACTTGTTGGATATAGAGGTCCACACATGTTGGATATAGTGGTCCACACTTGTTGGATATAGAGGTCCACACATGTTGGATATAGTGGTCCACACTTGTTGGATATAGAGGTCCACACATGTTGGATATAGTGGTCCACACTTGTTGGATATAGAGGTCCACACATGTTGGATATAGTGGTCCACACTTGTTGGATATAGAGGTCCACACATGTTGGATATAGTGGTCCACACTTGTTGGATATAGAGGTCCACACATGTTGGATATAGTGGTCCACACTTGTTGGATATAGAGGTCCACACTTGTTGGATATAGTGGTCCACACATGTTGGATATAGTGGTCCACACTTGTTGGATATAGAGGTCCACACATGTTGGATATAGTGGTCCACACTTGTTGGATATAGAGGTCCACACATGTTGGATATAGTGGTCCACACTTGTTGGATATAGAGGTCCACACATGTTGGATATAGTGGTCCACACTTGTTGGATATAGAGGTCCACACATGTTGGATATAGTGGTCCACACTTGTTGGATATAGAGGTCCACACATGTTGGATATAGTGGTCCACACTTGTTGGATATAGAGGTCCACACTTGTTGGATATAGTGGTCCACACATGTTGGATATAGTGGTCCACACTTGTTGGATATAGAGGTCCACACATGTTGGATATAGTGGTCCACACTTGTTGGATATAGAGGTCCACACATGTTGGATATAGTGGTCCACACTTGTTGGATATAGAGGTCCACACATGTTGGATATAGTGGTCCACACTTGTTGGATATAGAGGTCCACACATGTTGGATATAGTGGTCCACACTTGTTGGATATAGAGGTCCACACATGTTGGATATAGTGGTCCACACTTGTTGGATATAGAGGTCCACACTTGTTGGATATAGTGGTCCACACATGTTGGATATAGTGGTCCACACTTGTTGGATATAGTGGTCCACACTTGTTGGATATAGAGGTCCACACTTGTTGGATATAGTGGTCCACACTTGTTGGATATAGTGGTCCACACTTGTTGGATATAGAGGTCCACACATGTTGGATATAGTGGTCCACACTTGTTGGATATAGAGGTCCACACATGTTGGATATAGTGGTCCACACTTGTTGGATATAGAGGTCCACACATGTTGGATATAGTGGTCCACACTTGTTGGATATAGAGGTCCACACTTGTTGGATATAGTGGTCCACACATGTTGGATATAGTGGTCCACACTTGTTGGATATAGAGGTCCACACATGTTGGATATAGTGGTCCACACTTGTTGGATATAGAGGTCCACACATGTTGGATATAGTGGTCCACACTTGTTGGATATAGAGGTCCACACATGTTGGATATAGTGGTCCACACTTGTTGGATATAGAGGTCCACACTTGTTGGATATAGTGGTCCACACATGTTGGATATAGTGGTCCACACTTGTTGGATATAGAGGTCCACACATGTTGGATATAGTGGTCCACACTTGTTGGATATAGAGGTCCACACATGTTGGATATAGTGGTCCACACTTGTTGGATATAGAGGTCCACACATGTTGGATATAGTGGTCCACACTTGTTGGATATAGAGGTCCACACATGTTGGATATAGTGGTCCACACTTGTTGGATATAGAGGTCCACACATGTTGGATATAGTGGTCCACACTTGTTGGATATAGAGGTCCACACTTGTTGGATATAGTGGTCCACACATGTTGGATATAGTGGTCCACACTTGTTGGATATAGTGGTCCACACTTGTTGGATATAGAGGTCCACACTTGTTGGATATAGTGGTCCACACTTGTTGGATATAGTGGTCCACACTTGTTGGATATAGAGGTCCACACATGTTGGATATAGTGGTCCACACTTGTTGGATATAGAGGTCCACACATGTTGGATATAGTGGTCCACACTTGTTGGATATAGAGGTCCACACATGTTGGATATAGTGGTCCACACTTGTTGGATATAGAGGTCCACACTTGTTGGATATAGTGGTCCACACATGTTGGATATAGTGGTCCACACTTGTTGGATATAGAGGTCCACACATGTTGGATATAGTGGTCCACACTTGTTGGATATAGAGGTCCACACATGTTGGATATAGTGGTCCACACTTGTTGGATATAGAGGTCCACACATGTTGGATATAGTGGTCCACACTTGTTGGATATAGAGGTCCACACATGTTGGATATAGTGGTCCACACTTGTTGGATATAGAGGTCCACACATGTTGGATATAGTGGTCCACACTTGTTGGATATAGAGGTCCACACTTGTTGGATATAGTGGTCCACACATGTTGGATATAGTGGTCCACACTTGTTGGATATAGTGGTCCACACTTGTTGGATATAGAGGTCCACACTTGTTGGATATAGTGGTCCACACTTGTTGGATATAGTTGTCCACACTTGTTGGATATAGAGGTCCACACTTGTTGGATATAGAGGTCCACACTTGTTGGATATAGAGGTCCACACTTGTTGGATATAGTGGTCCACACTTGTTGGATATAGAGGTCCACACTTGTTGGATATAGAGGTCCACACTTGTTGGATATAGTGGTCCACACTTGTTGGATATAGTGGTCCACACTTGTTGGATATAGTGGTCCACACTTGTTGGATATAGAGGTCCACACTTGTTGGATATAGAGGTCCACACTTGTTGGATATAGTGGTCCACACATGTTGGATATAGTGGTCCACACTTGTTGGATTATTCTGGTCCACACTTGTTGGATTATTATGGTCCACACTTGTTGGATTATTATGGTCCACACTTGTTGGATTATTATGGTCCACACGTTGGATTATTCTGGTCCACACTTGATGGATTATTCTGGTCCCCACTTGTTGGATTATTCTGGTCCACACTTGTTGGATTATTATGGTCCACACGTTAGATTATTATGGTCCACACGTTAGATTATTATGGTCCACGCTGGTTGGATTATTATGGTCCACGCTTGTTGGATTACTCTGGTCCACGCTTGTTGGATTACTCTGGTCCACACTTGTTGGATTATTATGGTCCACACTTGTTGGATTATTATGGTCCACACTTGTTGGATTATTATGGTCCAGACTTGTTGGATTATTATGGTCCACACTTGTTGGATTATTCTGGTCCACACTTGTTGGATTATTATGGTCCCCACTTGTTGGATTATTATGGTCCCTACTTGTTGGATTATTCTGGTCCACACTTGTTGGATTATTCTGATCCACGCTTGTAGGATTATTATGGTCCACGCTTTTTGGATTACTCTGGTCCACAAGTTGGATTATTATGGTCCACACTTGATGGATTATTATGGTCCCCACTTGATGGATTATTCTGCTCCACACTTGTTGGATAATTCTGGTCCACACTTGTTGGATTATTCTGGTCCACACTTGTTGGATTATTCTGGTCCACACTTGTTGGATTATTCTGGTCCACACTTGTTGGATTATTATGGTCCACACTTGTTGGATTATTATGGTCCACACTTGTTGGATTATTCTGGTCCACACTTGTTGGATTATTATGGTCCACACATCTTGGATTATTATGGTCCACACGTTGGATTATTATGGTCCCCACTTGTTGGATTATTATGGTTCCCACTTGTTGGATTTTTGTGGTCCACACTTGTTGGATTTTTCTGGTCCACACTTGTTGGATTATTATGGTCCACACTTGTTGGATTATTATGGTCCACACTTGTTGGATTATTCTGGTCCACGTTGGATTATTATGGTCCACACTTGTTGGATTATTCTGGTCCACACTTGTTGGATTGTTCTGGTCCACACTTGTTGGATTATTCTGGTCCACACTTGTTGGATTATTATGGTCCCCACTTGTTGGATTATTATGGTCCCCACTTGTTGGATTATTCTGGTCGACACTTGTTGGATTATTCTGGTCCACACTTGATGGATTATTCTGGTCCACACTTGTTGGATTATTCTGGTCCACACTTGTTGGATTATTCTGGTCCACACATGTTGGATTATTCTGGTCCACACATGTTGGATTATTATGGTCCACACTTGTTGGATATAGTGGTCCACACTTTTTGGATATAGTGGTCCACACTAGTTGGATATAGTGGTCCACACACGTTGGATTACTATGGTCCACACTTGTTGGATATAGTGGTCCACACTAGTTGGATATAGTGGTCCACACACGTTGGATTACTATGGTCCACACTTGTTGGATATAGTGGTCCCCACTTGTTGGATATAGTGGTCCACACTTGTTGGATTATTATGGTCCCCACTTGTTGGATTATTCTGGTCCCCACTTGTTGGATTATTATGGTCCCCACTTGTTGGATTATTATGGTCCCCACTTGTTGGATTATTCTGGTCCACAATTGTTGGATTATTCTGGTCCACACTTGTTGGATTATTCTGGTCCACACTTGTTGGATTATTCTGATCCACACTTGTTGGATTATTCTGGTCCACACTTGTTGGATTATTCTGGTCCACACTTGTTGGATTATCCTGGTCCACACTTGTTGGATTATTCTGGTCCACACATGTTGGATTATTCTGGTCCATACATGTTGGATTATTATGGTCCACACTTCTTGGATATAGTGGTCCACACTTGTTGGATATAGTGGTCCACACTAGTTGGATATAGTGGTCCACACTAGTTGGATATAGTGGTCCACACACGTTGGATTACTATGGTCCACACTTGTTGGATATAGTGGTCCCCACTTGTTGGATTATTATGGTCCACACTTGTTGGATACAGTGGTCCACACTTGTTGGATACAGTGGTCCACACTTGTTGGATTATTCTGGTCCCCACTTGTTGCATTATTCTGGTCCCCACTTGTTGGATTATTATGGTCCCCACTTGTTGGATTATTATGGTCCCCACTTGTTGGATTATTCTGGTCCACAATTGTTGGATTATTCTGGTCCACACTTGATGGATTATTCTGGTCCACACTTGTTGGATTATTCTGGTCCACACTTGTTGGATTATTCTGGTCCACACTTGTTGGATTATTCTGGTCCACACTTGTTGGATTATTCTGGTCCACACTTGTTGGATTATTATGGTCCACACTTGTTGGATATAGTGGTCCACACTAGTTGGATATAGTGGTCCACACACGTTGGATTACTATGGTCCACACTTGTTAGATATAGTGGTCCACACTAGCTGGATATAGTGGTCCACACACGTTGGATTACTATGGTCCACACTTGTTGGATATAGTGGTCCCCACTTGTTGGATTATCGTGGTCCACACTTGTTGGATACAGTGGTCCACACTTGTTGGATATAGTGGTCCACACTTGTTGGATTATTATGGTCCCCACTTGTTGGATTATTCTGGTCCCCACTTGTTGGATTATTATGGTCCCCACTTGTTGGATTATTATGGTCCCCACTTGTTGGATTATTCTGGTCCACAATTGTTGGATTATTCTGGTCCACACTTGTTGGATTATTATGGTCCACACTTGTTGGATTATTATGGTCCACACTTGTTGGATTATTATGGTCCACACTTGTTGGATTATTATGGTCCACACTTGTTGGATTATTATGGGCCACACTTGTTGGATATAGTGGTTTGTTAAGCAGTTCCAAATGGGTTGACATTGATTAGTTTCTGTGAGTGAAGAACAGCGAGGAGGAAATGGATTATTTTGGAAAATTGTGTTATTTGTCTTTCTTACACTGGGCATGTTGAATGGGTACAAACTCTTCTTTGGCTTGTCTTCGCGGACGAAGATTTATGGAGGGGGTAAAAAGTCCACGTCAGCTGCAGGCTCGTTTGTGGCTGACAAGTCCGATGCGGGACAGGCAGACACGATTGCAGCGGTTGCAAGGGAAAATTGGTTGGTTGGGGGTTGGGTGTTGGGTTTTTCCTCCTTTGCCTTTTGTCAGTGAGGTGGGCTCTGCGGTCTTCTTCAAAGGAGGTTGCTGCCCGCCACACTGTGAGGCGCCAAGATGCACGGTTTGAGGCGTTATCAGCCCACTGGCGGTGGTCAATGTAGCAGGCACCAAGAGATTTCTTTAGGCAGTCCTTGTACCTTTTCTTTGGTGCACCTCTGTCACGGTGGCCAGTGGAGAGCTCGCCATATAACACGATCTTGGGAAGGCGATGGTCCTCCATTCTGGAGACGTGACCCATCCAGCGCAGCTGGATCTTCAGCAGCGTGGACTCGATGCTGTCGACCTCTGCCATCTCGAGTACTTCGACGTTAGGGGTGTAAGCGCTCCAATGGATGTTGAGGATGGAGCGGAGACAACGCTGGTGGAAGCGTTCTAGGAGCCGTAGGTGGTGCCGGTAGAGGACCCATGATTCGGAGCCGAACAGGAGTGTGGTTATGACAACGGCTCTGTATACGCTTATCTTTGTGAGGTTTTTCAGTTGGTTGTTTTTCCAGACTCTTTTGTGTAGTCTTCCAAAGGCGCTATTTGCCTTGGCGAGTCTGTTGTCTATCTCATTGTCGATCCTTGCATCTGATGAAATGGTGCAGCCGAGATAGGTAAACTGGTTGACCGTTTTGAGTTTTGTGTGCCCGATGGAGGTGTGGGGGGGCTGGTAGTCATGGTGGGGAGCTGGCTGATGGAGGACCTCAGTTTTCTTCAGGCTGACTTCCAGGCCAAACATTTTGGAACTAAGGTTCCTTTTATTGTCACATAATAATACGTAAAACTGTAATGTACACAATATACTTCAACTTTTGCCTGATGTAAATTAAAGAATTGGTATGAGAATTGCCTGACGCACCTTACAATAAGAGAAAGAGAAGCAAAAGAAAGACCTTTCAGAATCGCTGAGTGTCTGTGGAATTGCCTCCAGCATTCCCACAGCCTCTGCCACCTGAACTCCATATCCAAATCTCTGACGTGATCAGGAAGATTTCAGCACCCGAGGCCCTTCGGGAGCCTTACCTGTCCCCTTGAATTCTGGTTCAGATGCATGATTCCTGTGAGCCAGTCACCTGAATGAAGCCTGTACGGGTCCTTCAACCAAAAGTCTCCAACAGCCCACACCCAGAGCTTACGAAACTGGCCTGCATTAAATGAAAATAGGTGGCAATAACTTTCTTTAGAGATTACATATCATTTAGTTGGAGTTGACCGGTTAGGATGTGGATTGAAATTTGAGACTCGTCTTTAAATACTTCACAAAATGGGAAATTCAAAGCCTCCTTACTTTCCAGTGGCTGTTGTGGGTTTAATGCAAGTTTTGACAGGACTGAATTTGGCTTCCGGTGAGCTTGGGGTGGCGTTGTGAAAACTGGCTGAATGTTGGCACTAACTGCCAGTCAATTGGGATTGTACTCAGCGAGGCCACAGAAAGGCTTGTGCGGACAATACTGTTGGTATGGCAGAGGCAACCTTGTGCCTAAGATGGGAATGTTTGGTGACCCCCACCTAGCTGAGCATATAAAGCTACTTCAAAGCCATTTGCAATTTCAGATCCGGCTTTGTAACATAGTCACAATGCACTTAATTGTGTCTGTGTGGAGGAGAAAAGAAAATTGCATTTGGAGTTGTTTCCCGAGCACAGGTCAGATTTAAAAATCCATGGGGGAAAGAATTCTACAAACTTGTCCGACGACAAAGTGGATGTTGGATTTGTGCCAAGATTTCTGGGAGCTGCATTTGATCTAATGAGTATTAAGAGGCAATACAAAGAGGAAATGGCTACTTATATCCCAGTAATAATTTGGTATTAAAATGACAAATGGCCAGACAATAGACCTCCCTAACAAAGGATGGAAATTAGTAAAATCACCAGCTGCAAGGGAAAGGGGTTTTCATGAACTAACATGCCCTTGGAACTGGTTACAGGAAAAAGAGCGGCTTCATTTTGTAACAATGACTTGGAGAGAGGCACTATGTTTCCGTGTCACGGCCTCGTGTGTAACTGTAGATGTGAATGTGGTGGATATGCTAAGAGATTCTGCAGGCAATTTGAACGGGACATACGAATTATCTGACTTATATGGAGAAGGAGGCCACTCAGGCCCTTGTGCTGGTTCAAGTATTAAGGGTAGAATTCTAATAATTGGGCATGCTTGGGGCTTTGATGCTGAATTGGACAATTTTCAAGACTAATAATAGAACGGTGCAAGCTTGGAATATTTTATATGTGCCGAAAACAATGTCAAATTAAGTAAAATCACTTCTGTACATATCAGAATTTAATGTCATGAGCATGTTTCAAGATTTGTTGTTTTGTGGCAGCATCACATTTACTTAAACTATAAAAAATAGTGCAAGATAAAGAAAAAGTCAAAGTGAGGCAGTGTCTGTGGTTCATTCAGGAATCCGATGGCAGCAGGGAAGAAGCTGTCCTTGTGCCGGCCGCTGGGTGTTCGGGTTCAGGCTCCTGTACCTCCTTTCTAATGGTAGCAGAGTGAAGAGGTCCTGGCCGGTGTGGATCCTTGAGGATAGAGACTACTTTCTTCAGACACTGCCTCTTGTAGATGTCATCGATGGGCTGGTGCCTGTGATGTCACAGGATGAGTTAACAACCCTCTGGAATTTATTCTTGTCCTGGCATTGGTGTCTCTGTACCAGACAGTGATGTAACCAGCCAGAATACTCTCCATGGTATACCTGTAGAAGCCTTTGGTGACATACCAAATCTCCTCAAACTCCACATCCATTCATTCTCTGTATATGCATGTGTCAATCTAGCAGCTTCTGAAACACTGCTTGCACCACTACATTTGGCAGGCTGTTCGTTCCAGGCATCCACCACTCTGAGTACAAAAAAAAGCTTGCTTCTTATCTTTTCTTTAAACATTCTCTGGTAGAAAGATCCTGACTGTACCTTTATCAGTCCTTCTCACAAGTTTAATAAAGCTATTAGAATCAGAATTTATTGTCATGAGCAAGTCATGAATTTCAGTGTTTAGGTCTCTTCTCAGCCTCGGATGCCCCAGAGAAAACCCAACCTCCCCTTATAGTTCATATTCTTGAATCTAGGCAGCATCCTGATAAATCTCCTCTGTTCCCTTTCCAAAGCCTCCACATCCTTCACAAAATGGGATAGCCAGACCTGTGCACAATACTCCAGGTACAGATGGATATCTGCAACGTGACACCCTTGCCCTTGTACTTGATGAATCTCATGTTCAAGGGGCTGAGAGTGGAGTGCGGGAGCTGGTGCCCTGATGAGCTTGAAGGGCATAGGGCAAACCTCACCAAATGTGGAGCTAGTGGGATTGTCGGATGGAAGTATTGGAGTTTTACTGCTAAGATTGAGGCTGACCTGTTTGTAAAAATCCAAAAAGAGTTAGACTGTAAGGACCTTAAGGCAGAATAGGCTATTCAGCCCATCAAGTCTGCCCAGACATTAAATCATGAGCTGAACCATTTTACCTCTCAGGCCCACTGCCCGGCCTTCTTCCCCATCATCTTTGATGCTCTGGCTAAGCAAGAACCTATCAATCTCTGCCTTAAATATACACAATGACTTGGCCTCCACAGCTGCCTGTGGCAACAATTTACACAGATTCACCAATCTCTGTTATAAGTGGATAGCCTTCAGTTCTGAAGTTGTGCCCTCTTGTCCTAGATTCTTCCATCATGGGGAAACAACCTTTCTACATCTACTGTATCCACACCTTTCAACATTTGAAATGATTCCATAAAATTCCCCTCTTGTTCTTCAAGAGCTGGTCCTCATACGATAACCCTTTCATTCCCAGAATCATCCTTGTGAACCCTCTCCACCGTCAGCACTTTCTTTCTTAAATTAAGAACCCAAAACTGCTCACAATACTCCAAGTATAAAGCCCCAACATCACATCCCTGCTCTTGTATTCTATTCCTCTTGAAATAAATGCCAGCGTTGCATTTGCCTTCTTCACCACTGACTCAACCTGCAAGTTTACCTTCAGAGAATCCTGCAAGTTTACCTTCAGAGAATCCTGCAAGAACTCCCAAGTTCCTTTGATTTCCAGGGTTTTTGCTGATTGAAATCCTCTGGGATATGAGCTTCACTGGGAAATTGGTAAACAGTATCTGGCATGGATTTGGGTTGATGGAATTATGGGGAGAAAAAAGTGGAATGAGCGATGACCAGCACAGACTCATTGGGCTGAATGGACTGTTTCTGTCATGTGACTTGATTGGCTGGAAAGCCTTCAGCAAAGGATCATGCTTAATGAGAAAGTTGGCCTCCCAGCCCTGGCGCATTCTGTTTCACATTCGGTGGAAAGCTTGTGGTTTGAGCCTTTCGAAGCATATCAGTAACACCTGGTAGGGGGGCGGGGGCGGTGAGGTTGTTTGGGAGTGGGGTACTTTCTTTGTGGTCAAAACATGGAAATAGTTTCTCAAATCTATTCTCTGTTACATTTCAGCCATCACCCTTGGCTCGTTTTCCACTTCTCTCATTCAGAGATCACAGAGAGTGCTGCCGATCTCAGCTGAGTTTAATCCCCACACATGTGCTGCTCTCTACCGCAGAAAGAGCTGAGCTGATGGGTGTTCCTTCAGGGCTGTAGGGGTTCAATCCTAATTCCACTTAAAAGCTAATTAAGTCCTGAATTCATATTGGACATAAATTGTGACTGTAATAAAATTTAAAGCCCTTTTTCTGGTTCCTTCATTTTCCTGCTGTTGCCTTACGACATGTGATGCCATTGTGTGGGAGAACTGCCATACAATCTGTTGTCAGGCTTTGAGCAGCTGTGGTTGAACTGAGCCGTAGCCTGCTGCTCAGAATCTTTTGGGGCAGAAATTTGTTTTACCCCCACAGAATTTGGGGCAGAAATTTTGTTTTACCCCCACAGAAAAGTGGTGAAATTTTAGAATTCTCTCAAGGGGGTTGAGGAGGCTCAGTTCTGGAGTATGTTGTAGAGCAGGATTGACAGAATTTTGGAATTTATGGAATCGACCAATTTGGGTATCGCAGGAGTGGAATTGAGATAAAATTTGTCTTACTGAAAGGTTTGATCATTCAGAGTTGGGGGGTGGGGAGTAGGTGGTGGTGATGGGGAATGGACCTACTCTGGGTTTTATCTCTTGTGTTCTTGCAGCTGAAGCCACATAATCAATTCTATTGTTATCTGATTGTACAAGTGCAACCTGACAAAACAGCGTTCTCTGGTCCTTGGTGCAAAACACACAGACACACAACCAGACATAACTCACATACAGACAAGCAATATATATGCAGTTATACAAATAAATAAATAAATATTGTTTTGTAAGTATGAGAGTCTCAGATGGTTAGTGTGAGCAGATCCTTAGGTCATTCAGCGTTCTCACTGCCCGTGGGAAGAAGTTGTTCCTCACCCTGGTGATGCTGCTTTGATCCTCCTGTATCTCTTAGTGCAGGTCGGTGTGTTTTTAGCCATGTGAATATGCAAAAGATAGAAGATCGTGGCAGTCACTGGACCAGCAGAGGCAACTGAGGGTGGGGGGGGGGGGGGGGTGGGGGTGGTGGAGGGGTTATTAGTTATAATGTTACCATGCTAATTGGGTAAAATAAACCTAATTGATTTAAATATGGAATTCAAATGAGATTTGCAACAGCAATTATGAATCTAAAGCCCCTTTTCTACTGGCACCCTGTCTCAGGAACTGGGAATTTACTGAGACAGGGTCCAATGGAAAAGGAACATTGTCAAAATTCTGGTGTCAAATGATGTCATTTCACGCTGGGAATTAACTGCCTCTGCCCCTACTCATATCCCCGGCGTTTGCTGACACTCGTGTGCTGATGAAACCAGTGGAAAAGGGACAGCAGAAAGTCACTCATTTCCAGTTGAAGGTAGAATACTCTGATCCCCGGGGAGGAGTTGTGTTCAGTAGAAAAGCAATTGGTGCCCCATTTAGGGGTGGCCCAGTGGAAAGGGCACAAAGGCCTTGACACTGCATAGCCAATGAACTGGGATGCCAGTGGAAAATGGACCATTGAGAATGATGTAAAAACCTGTCTGGTACATGAATGGGCGTTGGGAAGGATGTACATTAATGAACCATCCTTCCCCAGTTCTGGTCTGCATGTGACTCCAGACTCACAACATGATGGCAGACTCTCTCTCTACCCTCTAATCAGTCTTGGGACCACCAAAAATGGGTAGTACATGCCAACTAGCCAGTGACATCCACATCCATATTCCCTCTCTCTGTCACCCCCAACCCCCGGAAACAGGGAGGGTGATGAAAGAAATAACAGTAGGCCCTCTGACCCTTTGATCTTGCTCCAGTTAGACCGTGGCTAATCTGGCTGTTGACTCTGCTTCACTACCCTCCTGTTCCCCTAATCCTTGGCTCTCCTATAGTCATATAACAAGGAAACAGGCCTTTCAGCCTAACTTGTCCATGCTGACCCAAATATCACACCAATGCTCCATTTGACCCATATCCCTCAAAACTCATTCCGTCCAATTTTTTCCAATAGTACTTGTCTCAGCCAGTTCCTCCAGCAGCCCGTTCCATGAACTCGCCATCCTCAGGTTCCAATTAAATCTCTTCCCCTCACCTTAAACCCATATCCTCTGGTTACTGATTCCCTTATTCTAGGCAAGAGACTCTCTGCGTTCACCCAATCTATTCTTCTCGTGATTTTTGTACACCTCGATGAGATCACCCCTCATCCTCCCATGGGCCAAGGAATAAAGCCCCAGCCTCCTCAACCTCTCCCTCTAACTTAGGACCCCCTCCCCCAGTCTGGCAACATCCTTGTAAATCTTCTCTGCACTCTCTCCAGCTCGACAACATCTTTCCTATAGCTGGGTGACCAAAACAACGCGCAGTTAGCTCGATGCTGTTGCAGCGACCGGAATCTGAATGTAGTGCTGTCTTTAAGGAGTTTGTATGTTTTCCTTGTGTCTGCATGGATTTTCTTTAGACACCCTAGTTTCCTCATACCCTTCAAAAACGTACAGGATTGGAGGTCAGTTGGACGTAATTCTGGCACGGGCCAGAAGAGCCTATATGTCTAAATGTAAATTTACATGAATGTTGCAAATAGGGTCTCACCAATGTTTTGTAGAACTGTAACATGTTCCAAACATAACTTTCAATGGCTCAACAGATAAATCTGGAAAGAACAAGTCAGGCAGTAGATGTGAAGAGACACAGGACCAATAATATTATGATGTTGACATTTTGCATTAAAACAGATGGCTTGATTAGAGAAATTGACCATGGGAGAGATGATTAGACCATAATAAGATTCCTTTATTGTCGTGTAATAAAACAGAAAGTGTAATATTTCACAAAATGTCCTTTAGTCTGCTGTAAGGCAGATAAAGAGTTTCCATGAACATTGCCTGGCATCCCTTTCAATAAGAGAAAGAGGAGCAAAAGGGACACCGAGAGTCTGTGGATTCGCCTCCAGTGCTCCCGCAGCCTCAACTATCCATTGGCAACCCGAGCTCCAGATCCAAATCTCCTACGCACTCAGGAAGCCTTCAGTGCCTGGAGCCCTTCTTGCCCTCAGCACCATCCTAAATCCCGGTTCTGATACCTGGTTCCCATGAGCCAATTGGTGTGGGACGTTTTGAAACAGTGGTGGTGAAATAAGCAAATATCTACAAACTTGTCTTTTTGGCTTTGTTAATTAAATCAGTAGAAATAAAATGTTGGCAATCCTCTCGAAATAGTACAGGTGTTCGTTCCTCAACTTACTATGGGGTTACGTTCCTGAAAACTCATCGAAAGTCAAAAAGAACACCGCACCTACCAATTTTTATAATTAAATGTTGAATACCTTTATTCCTCACTGAAAAACGATTAACATACACAGCTGAAAGCATATTGGAATGCAAAATGCTTGAAGCATTGAACTAAAATTAATTGCTGGATGCCCAGCATTGTGAGAGAGTAGCGTGTGCTGCATATCGCAAGCGTGAGAACAGATCAGAATTTGAAACTTTGAAAAATCGTAAGCTGAACCATCGTAAGTAGGGGAACACCTGTATTGTTTGCTCAACCTGTTAAGGAAAAAGTCAACATTTGGGCATATTTAGGAAACAACTAGAATTAATGATTAACCTTCCCATCTGAAATTTAAAAAGAGGGTGGACTTTCGTCAAGATTTTCTCCTCTACTTCGTTCACTCGTCACATTTTGAGAGTCAATGATAGCAAAATAAAACTGGAAAGTGTTGTGCAGCATGGAAGTTGGCCATTCGGCCCACAATATCTGCGCTGACCCACCTTCCACCATTTGGCGCATGGCCTTTGATGCCTATGTAATTCGTTCTCTTCAAGATACAGTAGAACCCCTGTTATGCAGCACCTATGGGGATTGCTAGATGCCAGATGAGTGAATTTTTCCGGTTGCTTGAGATTACATGTTGTGTGATTGGCAGCCTGACCGTGAGATGCAGCAATTTTAAACTTTTGTATTTTTTACTTATTTATTTTCTGCTTTTTTTTGCCATTTGCTTGAGGCTGCTGGTCGCTTGAATTCCAGAAAACGGGGATTTTACTGTATTTCTTAAATGCTGTCAGTGGCTCTGGTTCCACGACCCTCTCTCATTAGTGTCTTCAGGGGACTTCCCACTCTTTGGGTGAACAAAAGCCCCTTCAGATCTATTCTAAATCCTTTACTCCTCCCTAAATCTATACTCTCCAGTTTTATTTACCTGTGGTAAAGGGGAAAGATTGCCTGGTTCTGCCCTATTTACAGTTGTAATCTTGTCTATGATATACATGCTTCCGCTGATCCCTCCTTTGCTACAGGAAAGTAGACCTAATCTCTCTCCACTCTGAAGCTGGGTCATTCTGGCTTTTGCAGGGCTGGGATAATTTCCCATGTGAGGTGTGATGGAAAGCAACCTACGTGTGCACAGACCATACTTCTTGCCAAGAAACCAGCTGATGTAATGTTCCAATACTGGTCTTTGGGACAAGGGTTGGAGCTGCCAAAATGCCCTCCACTGGGAGCCACCAAGTCTGCAATGTTGATGAGGGTGACGGAGACTGTCAATTTTATTGTCATCAGATTGCTCAAGTACAATCTGACGAAACAGCATTTTCGGGTCCTCCGGGCAAAACACACAGACACACAACCAGACGTAACACACATGCAGACAAATAATACGTATGCAGGACAGGTATTCATCTATATAAATAAATATTGTTTCATGACTATGGGAGTCTGGGATGGTCAGTGTGAGCAGTTCCTTTGGTCGTTCAGCTTTCTCTCTGCCCGTGGGAAGAAGCGGTTCCTCAGCCCGGTGGTGCTGGCTCTGATCCTCCTGGATCTCTTCCCTGATGGGAGCAGATGGAAGATTTTGTGTGCAGGGTGGAAGGGGTCCTCAATGATTGTGCACGCCTTCTTCAGACAACGATCCTGGTAGATCATGTCAATGGCGGGTGGGAACACTCCAGTGACCCTCTCTGCCATTCTTAAGGTTCTGTGGATTAATTTCCAATCCATTCCTCTGAAGCAACCGTACCACGCTGTGATGCAGCCAACCATGTTGTTCTTGATAGAGTTCCTATAGAAAATTGATATAATGGTGCCTGGTAGCCTTGCCCATTTCAGTGTTCTCAGGAAGTATAGCTGCTGTGGCATCACTACAGAGTTGTTGATGTGTAGTGGATGAAGGTCATGATCCTCTCCTTCATCTCCTTGTGTTGAGACTCAGGTTGTTATTCTCGCAACACATCACAAGATTTTCCACCTCTTCTCTGTAGTGCAACTCATCGTTGATAAATGAGTGAATGGGAGTTTGTCATATATGTAAACATATTGGAGAGGAAATGATAGTCTTGCTTGTTTCAGCTTTCCAGTTAAATAAAATATGGTAACAAAAGTTTAACTAATTAAGCCATTAGGAAGAAAAAAATGACAAATATAAAAGAAGGAGAAAGGAAAATAATAAATAGAGATTCCCTGGGGTCTCTCTCCATCCCCACCCCCATCTATGCCATTTACTGCAATTATTGTTTAAAGAGGGGTCATGAAAATCATTGAGAACCCCTTCCACCCTGCACACAGCGTCTTCCAGCTGCTCCCATCAGGGAAGAGATACAGGAGGATCAGAGCCAGAACCACCGGGCTGAGGAACAGCTTCTTCCTACAGGCAGTGAGAATGGTGAATGACCGATGAACTGCTGTAACAACTCTCCGAGATGCCACTATTTATTTATTAATAATGTTTATTTTGAATGTATGTACATATACTGTAGTTGACTGCATGAGTCCTATATCTGTAAAACATAATGCTGGAGAAACTCAGTAGGTCAAACAGGGTACTTTATATTAACAAAGACACGTAGCCAAGATTTTAGCCTTTAGCTCTTCATCAAGATATGAGCAAAATGTAGGACGCTGCCTGAATAAAATGGTGGGGGGTAGAGGGCAGGGAAGGAGTACAGACCACCCCCCCGCCCGGCAAGACGTAATAGATAGGAAGAAAACACAAGCAAACACAGGGAGGGGGATAGCTCTGTAAATGGAGAGGGAAAAGGGTGGAACGTTGGAGGAAAGGAGATAGAAGGATAGGGAAGAGAGGGAGAACAGGGAGTGGTCTAGCAGAAGCCATCTGGTTGGAGAGTGTCAACGCTTTGCTTTGTCTGTGTGCTTGCACTCTGCACTGTGGTCCGAAGAATGCAAATAATGTGTTGTATCAATAGTACAGAAATCTTTGGTGGTCTAGTCATGGATCAGGTTATACAGAGAGGCTCTAGAATAAATGTTGGACAAAGATTGTTTTTGAACCTAAAAGCGCCAGATTTTAGGTTTCTAATTTCTGCTTGAAGGTAGTAGTGAGAAGGGAGTGTGGGGAGGGTGCTGGTGGCTACCTTCTTGAAGCAGGTGGCATAATAAAGGGGTCTGCTCTGGTCTCCTGACATGTGGAACCCCATACTGTGGGTGTTCCCAAGACTCTAGACAAAAATGATCCAAAGAACCACCAATCCAAGCCTCTTGTCATGATGCTCTATAGTCAACGCTGCCTCTGAACTAAAGTTACGAGGGAGAAATTATTTTACAATGAAAGCCAACTTACTACTGGGCATACTTAGAATAACCACAGATTGCTGAGCAATTTGTTCTTTAGTTTACTGTAAATGAAAAGTGAAGGGAGTGACCCCTTGATCCAATGTGTACCTCGTGTTATGATGAATTGTGAAATGGAATGCCCGTTCCAATTTCCCGAAGGGGTGGGTTGCTATCAGAAATGGGTGAAAAGCACTTTATTCACTAACTACACACCAAAAAAAAGGGAGTTGGTTTATTTCTGATATAGTTTCTCGGCCTGCAGGCAGAATTTGCTTCTGAGAATGTTAGTAATCACTTTGAAAGAAAATAATTGTTCGCACATGATTCCCCGTAAGGCTGTGGAAGTTTATTTTTAGTTGTTTGGACAGGGTTCCAGAAGTCACCTATAATCAAAACTAAAACCTCACCAAAATATAGCCTGGGCACTCACCAGTCACAATGTGGCCATGGACTTATTGAAGAGAAGAATGTACAAAAAAATCAGCTTTTCTTTCTTTGAAAGAATAGAGGCAATGATTACACTGGTGAGATGCATTGGGCTGTGTTACCATTTTGTAATTGATTGAACTAACATTGAACAAAACTAAGATCTTAGCGGTTGATAGAGTGAAAAACGAACGTCTGGAGATTGTGAGGGAAACACAGAGATGCTGGAGGAACCCAGCAGGTCTCGCAGCATCCGTAGGAGGTACAGATGCATAATTGATATGTTGGGCCTAAGACCTTCTTCAAGGTGGGTTTCAATATCTCCTAGCATCTGCTGCTGAAGAACTTTGAGGTGACAGGTTATGTTCTCACTCTCTTGATAGTGGATAGTGTGATTTTTTTTTAACCTATTTTGAAAGATTTCTTATTTTCTAACCTGAAGGAAAACATTCAGTTTGATGCCTGTTGATTCTGTTCTTTGATATCTTAGATGCTGGGGTGGAGTCAGGATGGATTGTCTTTGACCTGAGGTGTCCAAAGGCTATCTCGTGTTGACCCTGTGACTTGGAGAAAAGGAGGATGTATTGGCAGTCCATTGGGAAGCACAGAAGGATACTACATTGACATAGAAATTGTAATGGGATACGGAACAGAACATTACTCAGTGCACTTGAGAGATCTGTAGCCATCTAGTCATACAACATGGTAGCATGTCCTTTAACCAACCAAGCCACGTTAATGAATCAGAATCCGGTTTATTGACATGAACATGTGTCACATAATTTGTTGCTTTACAGCAGCCATATTGTGCATGGCAGGTGCAAAAATTGCTATAAATTACATTCTAAAAACTACATTATTTAAAAATAAATAAATTAGTGCAAAACAAGAGTTTAAAAAAAAATTAAGGTAGTATCTGTGGTTCACTGTCCATTCAGAAATCTGACAGTGGAGGGGAAGAAGGTGTTTTTGTAACATTGGGTGTTTGTCTTCAGGCTTCTGTACCTCCTTCCTGGGTGGTGAGGGTCCTTGATGATGGAGGCTGATTTCTTGAGACAGCACCTCTTAAAGATGTCCTTGATGGAATGAAGACTGATGGCCTCTGTAGCTTTTTTCTGTCCTGTGCATTAGCAACCTTAGATCATACAGTTATCTGAGCTCATTCTACTCCATTCGACCCACAATTTCTCTCTGGATTCTACATTAGGGGTGATTTACACAGGCCAATTCACCAACCCATCCGCCATGTCTTTGAAATACTTGTAGGACCTTGTGTTCCATCAGTTGTATGGGCTTTACAGTCTTGCTTGTAGCAGGAATGCAGACCTTGATGAAGAGCTGTGACTCAAAACATCAACCATTCTTTTTCTCCCATTGATGCTATTGACTGACCTGCTGAGTTTCTCCAAACAATTACTTCATGAGTTGATGGGACTGATTTTTGTGAGAAGCAGGCCAGAGTCAATGGGCCAAATGGGCTTGATCTCTGGTGCACTGTTTTGTGTTTCAGCATGGACCAATGAGGTGAGATGTGATTAATTGAAGTATTTGGTTGTGTATAGACTAGTTATCACTGACCGGGTATTTCTCAGCAGGTCATTTCTGCTTTTTGTTTCCTTTCTTCAGAAGATTACTTTTAAATTTAGAAAAACAGCACTCCGGCCCATGAGCCCGTGCTCCGAATTACACACAATTAACCTACAAACCCCATACATTTGAAGGGTGGGAAGAAACCGACCGGAGCACCTGGTGGAAAGCCACACAGACACAGGGAGATCTTTATTTTCCCTTTCATGTTAGTTACAGTTCTACCAGGAAGGGCTGGATTTCATTGTCAAAACACATAGATGCTGGAGGAACTCAGCGAAATTCACAGCGTCCATAGATATATAACCAACTTTTCAGGCCTAGGCCCTTCCTCAACGTATGAGTTAAAAATAAAAACTTAGCCATCTGTCTAGAAGGCTGGGCAAAAAGTGAAGAGTGAGGGAGGGGGTACACTCCAATAGACAAAAAGTTGTTAATTGGATATGATAAGAGAACAAAAGAGGAAAGGCGAGAATAGATTATGGCTCTCTGAAAGGAGACAGAGAGAAAGTAACAACTACAGGACAGGAAAGGAGTCAAGGGAAGATGAGCTGTTGTTTCTCCAGTTTCCGAGTGGACTCAGTCTGGCAGTGCATGAGACCATGAACAAACATGCCAGCAAGGGAATGGAGTGGGGCTATGAAATAGGTGGTTGTATTTTTTTTTGTTTCTGGAAACTCTCCAGTAAACGTCTAAGAAGAGAGGTTTTAACCCCAACCGTTGACTGCCCTTTTACTTCCAAAATGTGTCCTGCCAGGTTTCTCTAACACTTTAATGTGTTGGACTCGTCCCCAGTGTCTGCAGACTTTCTTGTAAAACTTCTTTTAACTGTCTTATCTATTTGGTTTGCACGTAGGCAGTTATTTGAGTAAGGAAGATTATGTCCGGCTTCGCATTAAGAGTCTTGAAAGAAATGGTGGTAACAGTGCCTTTTGCCTTATTTTTAGTCAATTTAAGAAATACCTTTCCTGCTGTAAGTGGTGGCATGAATAAATTTATTTCACATTACTCAGTAATGATGTATCATTTTACATGTTAACTGGGCGCTAAGTCGCCGGACTTCCCGGAGTCTTGGTCAAGATGAAAGGGTTAGGTTATAGCCATAAATCACAGATAATGTGATTGCTGGTGGTGTGGGAATGAACAGCTTCCAGATCTAATCTGGTGAAGAAAAGCCGAGAGAGGGTGCAAGGAGCCTGGGGTTAACTCAGACAGACGAATCTGGCCATTACTCCCGAGACACACAAGGTGTCCAAACATAGACCAGTGGTTTTTGACCTTTTTTCACCCACAGACCAGCTTAAGCATTGCTCTACTTCCCGTGGACCACATCCAACAAATCCACAGATGGCAAGTGAAGGTGGGAGGAGGTTTGTGACCTCAATCCCCTTCCCCGACCATCAACGAGAGTTTTGTTTTGGTGGGAGATTTTTTCTGAGAATTTCCTTTTGCTTTTATCGTCAAGTTTACAACCTTGCTTTAATGTTGTTTATATCTATCAACAATATCAGATTTTGTTGCATCACTGTGGATCACCTATCAAAGCTCATGGACCAGCAGAGGTTGGTTAAATACTAATGCAGAACATTCAATGCTAAATCCCTCCAATCTAACTAGGCAGAGTATGCAAATACAAATGCATGAGCCCTAAGGTTGATCAAGACTCTAATCTTGTACTGTTTTTATTTTTGGTGTAGTTTGACCATAAGACACAGGTGCAGAAATAGGCCTATCAGCCCATCAAGTCTGCCCCATGATTCAATCATGAGCCAATCCATTTCCCCACTCAGCCCCACTGCCTGACCATCTCCCCATAACCTTTGATGCCCTAGCGGATCAAGAACCCATCACTCTCTGGAGCTTGGCAAAGTCATAGATTTTCGGGCACTTTAAAAGCCTCACTTGAGACGCATAATTTTCCAGTCTACAAAGTGCCACTGAACTAAACTCGGAGATCATAACGTATGACTTTGAATGCACACCTTTACTTATGAAAATTTATCAACACCTTGGCCACTGCAACAAATTGGATCGGTTATTGGTAAAGAACATACTAAAAGCAAAAGAAACATAAATTCCACTTAGTTGACTTTTATTATCAGTGTGTAGTCTCACTGGTGAAATTAAAACATGACTTTTCTCCCCCCAAGTAGACCTTTGAGGGTGGTTTATTTTGGGGTTTATTGATTAAAGCTGAAAATTCAAGTCCTAAATATAATATAAAGGCAAAATACTGCAACTGCTGGAAATCTGACATTAAAGTAAAAGTAAATAGCACGGAAAGGACTGGTGCCCGAGATGTGTGGTGGAAAGTATGCTGACTGGCTGCATCATGGTCTGATATGGGGACACCAATACGCAGAACGTAAACTGTGCCCAACATGTGTGATGGAAAGTGTGCTGACTGGCTGCATCATGGTCTGATATGGGGACACCAATACGCAGAACGTAAACCGTGCCCAAGATGTGTGGTGGAAAGTGTGCTGACCGGCTGCATCATGGTCTGGGGACACCAATACCCAGAAAGTAAACCCCTCCAAAAGGTAGTGGACACTGCCCAGGACATCACAGGCAAAACCCTACCCACCATCGAGAATATCTGCAGGGAGCGCTGCCATTGGAGAGCTGCAGCAATCATCAAGGATCCTCAGGTTTTTTTTTTGCATTACCTATAAGTGGTAATTCTGCCTCGCCCACAGGAATAAGAATCTCAGGGTTATATGTAATGTCATATGTGTACTCTGACAATAAATCTGAAACTGAGGACACAGCAGATGGGTATTACTGATGGGGAGAGAGAAATAGGCCTTCTGTTTCAGGTTGACCCCCCCTCCCCATCCCAAAAATAAAACTTTATTCACAATAAAGCTATTTACAAAGGAAAACAGTGCACAATCTTTTTGGATCCTTAGTTTCATATTCTCAAGTGCATTGTATCCAGGGGTGCAGTGCTAATTTTTTTTTAAGTGCCTGAGCTGAGCTCACCAAAAACGATCAAATATCCTAATGTTATTAGTGGTAATTTTCCCCCACCCCAAAATAGAACAAATCTAATAGAGGGGCATTAGGGTAACCGGGGGGGTGGAGGTGGGGGCAAAATAGCGCCCTTGGCAGGGGTGGCCTAAGCGTGAATATTGAAGGGCGACAAGGAGGTCTTGTGAGACCTGCCGTTGGTGGCCGCCATGATGTATTTGGCGTTGTACAATTGAGATAACAGTAGAATGAGGAAGGAGGATGAGTGGTTGTGGAAGAAACAGGTTCTTGTATGTCCAGGATAAGTGTTCAGTGTGGGGTCTCAATGACGCCAACCCTGCCTGTATTTAATATGCGGCTGCTGTTAAATTCCCCGCTTGTTTACGTTGTCTTTTTTTACATAGGTGCCGGAGAAGTGCTCCAGTGAGGTCTGGCAGCACCGCACCCCTGATTGTAACATTAATCCTATGATTTGCTACCATTGCCACTAACGTGGCCCCTTGTAGTTACTCCCTCTTTGTTCTTTGAGGGTCTGCTCCTCACAATATGATACACAAAGGGGCATCCATGAGGGCTGAGAGAAGAATGTAGAGGGACTTCAGGGAAATGTTGGCTGGTTAAATGAAGGGGCATAGGAGGACATGAGAAGTGGAATGTCACATGGAAAAAATTGGGTCATCCATGGGAGTTAATTTTTTTTAATGAAACAATGGACTAAAGAATTTATGAACAGCCATGGAAAGCAAAAGGCAGTCTCCGCCCTTCTGGGATGCCATATATAGGCAAGTGTCTGAATAAGGATGTAGGGTGGAGAGGGCCACAGGCTTAAAGGCAATATCAGAGAGCACCTTTCTCAGCCCTCTGTCCCCTCCCCCTATTAGCTCCTTTCTTCCCCCCTCCCACTGGCAAGATCATCAACTCTATCATTCTTGCAGGTGTATAAGTAGAAGGGCAGCTGGAAAATTCCTTTAGGGTGGTGGATCCAGAACCCATTGAGCATGTGTATGTGGTGAAGAAGGGTGGGAGGATGCTGAAAGGAACATTGTGGACTCTCTGTCCTCCTAGTGCTCCAGGAAGTGATGCATGGTGGCCAGTATTTGCATCACTCCTTCAAGAGACATTGGTTTTAGTGAAAGCATTCCAAGGGATGTAGTCGTCCAAAATGCTGACAGTAAATTAACTGGCAGGAGAAAAATGAGTACTTCGAGTAAGGCAGTAAATTTAAATTTTTTAAAAAAATTAAATTTAGACATTCAGCACGGTAACAGGCCATTTCGACCCACGAGTCTGTGCCGCCCAATTTACACTCAATTAACTTACATCCTCTGGTACGTTTCGAACAGTGGGAGGAATCCAAAGCCCCTGGAGAAAATCCTTGCTGACACGAGGGGAACATACAAACTCCTTACAGACAGCACTGGATTAGAACCCTGGTTCTGATCACTGGCGCTGTAACAGCATTTCACTAGCCATAATGCCAAGTTTTTTTTTTACATTGAGTTGGCCCTCATTCTCCAATTATTTAACCACTAACGGAAAATCTTAAAACGATATCCATATGAACCTCTCTGTCCATTTTAAATTTCCAAAATAACTCATTGTCAAGGAGTCAATGTGTTGGTAAGCCAGTAATCTTGACCAACCATTCCTTGCAAGCACCATAGCTGTGCTGGGGAACTGTAAAGATGATGTATGGAGGTTGTCAAGATGGAAATGAGTTATTTCTGAGATAGTTATCCTTGAGCAGTCATGTGCAAAAATTAGGTTGTCAGGCCAAAGGCTTTGGTTTTCCCAGTGTTTATGGTTTAAAAACCCATTCAAGGAATTGAGGACAGCTTTATCGGGGAATTATTCTCCAAACCTTTCTGGGGAGATGGCACAGTTTGTCAGTGTGGGAAAAGTCAAAACCTGGCGAGTGCAGAGCAGAACTTGAGAGGAAGGACTACACCCAATTTAAATCTAGTGGGAATTTTCCTTATGATTTTTATCATTAACGATTGTTCGATTCAACAATCGACATTACCACCTGATGTCTCGCCTGCAATGTTCAAGCTTTTTTGTTAGACAGATAGATTTCCTGTAGAAAGTGGACATTATGGCTCCTGAACTATTTTCCCGATGGTAGCGGAGTGAAGAGGCCATTGGCCTGGGTGATGGGGGTCTTTGAGGATAGAGGCTGCTTTTTGAAGACACTGCCTCTTGTAGATGTCCTTGATGGAGGGAAGTCAGTGCCTGTGATGTCGCAAGCTGAATTAACAACCCTCTGGAGTTTTTTTTTTCTTGTCTTGAAAGTTGGAGCCTCCATATCAGACAGTGATGCAACCAGCCAGAATGCTCTCTATAGTACACCTGTAGAAGTTTCCGAGAGTCTTCGGTGACGTACCGAATCTCCTCAGAATCCTCACAAAGTATAACCGCTGGTGGGTCTTTATCATGGTTGCATCAACATGGAGGCTCCAGGACAGATTCTCAGAGATGCTGACACCCAGGAATTTCAAATTCTTCATGAGGAAAGCCTCTCAAAACTGCTTTTCTGTCAATATTCCCAATTTCCCGCCTATTTCTGCAAAAATGTAATGATCATTGACGTGGTTGTACTCGGTTTGAGCATTCCAAAGATATCCCTTCTCTGACTGAAGACTGGGAGTCTATGTTGACTAGATGGGCTGAGTGGTCTCTCCCTGCTGAGTCACACCTTTATGCGGAGATAAAGTAGCAGGACAGCACTTTTAGCGTGACACTGTTACAGTGCCAGCAATTAGGATTCGATTCCTGCACTGTCTGTAAAGAGTTTGTACGCTCTCCCCATGACCTGCGTGGGTTTCCTCTGGGGGCTCCAGTTTCCTTCCACTTTTCAAAATGTACGAGGCTTGTTGGTCAATTGGGCAGCGTGGGCTCATGGGCTGGAATGGCCTGTTACTGTGCTGTATGTCTACATTTAAATTTAAATATATATGGGAAATCATTTCCAGACCAGGATCCCAGTTAGAGAGAGGCAGGGTTAGTATTTTGAATGACCTGCAGGGGTTTGACCTGATGGCGTACATGGGTGATGGGATTGTGTGCTCCCTCCCTGACTGGGTTTCCCCTGGGGCCTCCGGTTTCCTCCCACATCTCAAAGAAGTTTGGGAGGTTAACTGACTGCTGTAAATTACCCATAATGGAAGCTCATGGGCGCCATGGTTACCATAACGGTTACCATGATGCTATAACAGCATCATCAATCCAGGTTCGAATCTGGTGCTGTCTGTAAGGAGTTTGTACATTCTCTGCCTATCTGTGTGGTTTATCTCTGGGTGCTCTGGTTTTCTCCCACCATTCAAAATGTATAAGGGATGTTGGTTAATTGAGCTATTTGGCCAGCACAAGCTCGTGGGTTGGAAGGGCCTGTTACTGCACTGTATGTCTAAATTTAAATTTAATTTATTTTTAAATTAAAAATGAATGGCAACAAAAGTCAAAGGTTGAGTTGGTGGGCATGTGTCAGATGGAATAAATTACAGAGGAAATAATAGAAGAGGAATGGGGCTGATGGGCTGAGTGGCCTCTCCCTGTATCATTATAATATGCCTCTTCCACATGGGGCAAGTCATCTCCTAGCAACTACCCAGCCAATGCCTTTTGAAGGACATGAAAGGGACGCGACCTGAGACCTTTTCTCCCCGCGGATGCTGCCTGACCCACTGAGTCCTTCTAGCCTCTTGTTGTTTGATCAAGCCTCCAGTGTACGCATTTCTTGTGTTACTCTCAGGGGTGGGCAACCTTTTAATTTTTAATTTTGACATACAGCACAGCCCACAAATATGTATCGGGAATGTAGGTTAATTGGGTGACATGGACTCGTGGGCCGAAATGGGCTGTTACTATGCTGTATGTCAAAATTAAATAGCTGCCCTCCCCTGCATGATATCACTGGATCTGTGTCGGCAGAGAATGCAGCAACTCTCCGATCACCCTCATACCACGGTGCTCTCTCATTCGGGGAATCCAACTGGCTCATTATCCACAGAGCTATTTTCCCAGATTGGTAGTTCAATAATCTTGCCTTTCATTGCATGTAATGTATTAATTCTGAAGACGAATTGTAACTTTCACAGTATGTGTTATCCATATTTAGATGTCGAAAAGCTCACTCATTTGACCACCAGGTAGTTATCAGCCCTTTTGTTTACAGTAAGCTGAATCAAAGGGTCTGAAATTGTCTAGAAACACAGAAATGCTGGAGGAACCCAGCAGGTCTTGCAGCACTATAGGAGACATTACTGACCTCCCACCCCCATCCTCCTTTGCTCTTGTTCGGTCTCTCTCTTTTCCCCCAGGTCTGCATTCACAGAGCCACCCCCTCCCCTAATTAGTTATCACCTTTCCTCTCTCCTGTGTCCCCTCCATATCCAATGAACACCATTTGTCTGCTGGTCTATACTTCACCCCCTACCCTTTCTTGCCTTATACTACATCTGATGCTCCCATTGTGGTGTTGTCTACATCGGAGAGACTAGACGAAAGCTGGGGCCTTGCGCCATTGAGAACCTCTGCTCTGTCTTCTCACCCCGCCACCACCGCCCATTCCTCTCTCCCCAGCCTTTTAATTCACTCAGCCCTTGAAGCAGGGCTGAGGCCTGAAACATCGGTAATATATCTTTACCTCATATGGGCTTTGCAAGACCTGCTGAGTTCCTCCAGCATTTGAGTTTCTAAGACAATCACAGCATCTGCAAAACATTGTATTTCACTGAAATTCTCTGTGATCATCCGATTGTACAAATACAATTCAGCCAGCAGATGGTCATCAGGATAAGGCCTTGATTAGTACTGTGAGAACACTTGCTTTGATCTAAACTGCAAACACAAACGTTGGAGGTTGATTCTCAACATTCGAGAGGCCCCCCCCCCCCACCCCCACATCAGGCGTTCACTGAGCTTGTTAGCCGTCTCTTGACTCTTGAACTAGCCATGCGCCCTCTGCAGAGACACACTGCTTGCTGATCAGGGTGCTTATCTAACATGCTGACATAGTCAGCCAGCAAGTGCTCTTGTGGACACAAGAACTGACAGTGGGAACCACAGGTGTCACTGATGCCACTCCATCATGTGCTGGGTGCATCACAGCCTGATATGGGGGCACCAATAACTCGGAGTGGAAAGCCCTGCAAAATAAAGCGTTCACACCCAAGTACATTGCAGGCGTGTATGTGTGCAGGCGTTCACCAGCACATGGGTCTGTTTAAGGGGCCATGAGAAAAGTATGCGTGTGCACAAATACTTCTGAGAAGATGGCAGATGACACAGCAGTAGTCGGCCTCATCAGCAACAACGATGAATTGAAATACAGAGAAGAGACGGAAAATCTCGTGAAATGGTGTGAGAATAACAACCTGAGTCTCAACGTGGACAAGACAAAGGAAATCAGTGTAAACTTCAGGAAGACCAGGGGCAACCGCCCTCCACTACACATCAACAACTCTATAGCGGAGAGAGGAGAGAACACCATGTTCCTTGGAGTCCACTCAAGTGACGTATCCTGGACACACAGCATCTCCTCACTCTTCAGTACGACTGAGCTGGGCAAGGTTACTGGCCACCATTCTGTCAACTTTCCACAGGCAGTCGACTAGTGCATCGGATTATAAACAACAGAGAGCATCACTGGGGTTGCCCCTCTCCCATTGATGGGATTTACAGGGATGGTTATTTAAAGAGGGCTTGCAAAATCATTTAGGATCTCTACCACCTCCCTTCCTCACACCCCCACCCCCCTCCCTCCCCTCCAAAACCACAGAGCATTTTCCAGCTACTCCCATCACGAAAGAGATACAGGAATCAGAACCACCAGGCTGAAAAACAGCTTCTTCCCACAGGCAGTGAAACTGCTGAATGACCCATAATGTTCCATGACTCTACTATTTATTAAGAATATTTATTTTAATACATGTATCATTTGTCTGTATGTGTTGTTCTTCACCGAGGACCAGAGAACGCCGTTTCACTAGGTTGTACAATCATACAATCAGATAATCATAAACTTGAAAATATGTGCATTTCTGCACGTGTGAGCGGACATGGAAGGTGTTCTGAGTTCAACATCAACTGGTGGAGCCAAACTATTCAATCCCATGTCAAAAGTGGAAATATATCTTATGTTTACCTTCCTAATGAAGGAAATTTTTGCTGCTTTGGAACTAGATATTTTAAGAGTAGAAAACATGGGGAACTTGCATTTTGATATGTGCCAAGAGAGTTTTAACTGGATGTTAAACCCAGTTACTTTCAAATGTGATGCATGCATTTCATTCCATCTGCTGATATGGTAACTGCAAAAGAAAGGTGAGGCTTGAGTTTAATAGAAAATAATCGATTACTCTCCAACCTTGACTTTATCTGCATTGCGAATAGGATTCTTACTTGAGGAATGGAACGGGGTGGGGGGGGAGGGGGCAGTCAACTTTTTTCTTCCAAAATTTGACTACCCTCCTCTTTTAATACGTTCACTGATCTCGACTTCAGAAATCTTCAGGGCTGGAGAAGAGTGACACTGTCAGCAAAAAGATATTCCTGCCAATCTCAGTTTTAAGTGTTCAAGACTGTCACACTAGTGGAAACCTCTTGACCTCTGCCATGTCATGACCCATTAGCAGCTCATGTTTCAGTGAGATCACACCCCTCCTTCCTCACATCTGAAGCACAAGATGATCCTCCACTCTGTGAGATATTCCAGCATGGTCTGTTGTAAATCTGTGGCACACTATCTAAAATAAACAAACCAACTGGTGGTTTATTGCTGGGATTTATGGGTCTGAGGGAAATTTAGTGAGTTTGCATAGCCTTGGATGTCCATAGCTGTGTAAGATATGTTTAATGAATCTTATAAAAGCATTCAAGGTGTATGAACTGCAGAATAAAGGCAAATGTTGGTTATGAAGGGAATATTGTTGCCATTGTGTATTTTTCCTTTACAATGTGTTGTAATAGACCTTTGTTTTAGCTATTCTTTGGCTTTGGATTCTTTGCGAGTGACCCATCCTGTACCTGTAAGGAGTAAAGAGGCTTGGATAATTGTCGATGGTATCCTTCTCCTGAGATGGCCCACTATCCTCTGGGAGAAGAAATTCCACAGTCTGCCCCCCCCTCCCCCAATCCTATTATCTATGTTCCCTTAATCAAGACTCTCTTAACTGGTGGAAACAACTCGTCAAGAACAGAGGCCTGCAGTAGATCAGCGTAATTAGAAAGAAAAGTGGTGTAGGTTTGAAGGGCTGAGTAGCCGACTGCCACTCCTGTTTCCTTGAGTAGTTCTGTGCGTGATAGCAGAAGGATTTACGAGGATTTGCCGGGACTTGATGATTTGAGTTATACAAGTTAGGACTTTATTCCTGGGAGTGTAAAAGAATGAGAGAAATTTGATAGGGGTGTTTTTAAAATCAAGAGGAGGATAGTTAGAGTAAATGCAAGTTGGCTTTTTCCACAGAGGTTAAGTGAGATACAAACCAGAGGACATGGATTAAGGGTGAAAGGGGAAAAGTTAAGGGGGGAACATGAGGGAGAACTTCCACAGAGAGAGGTGTGGGTGTGGAACGAGCTGCCAGCTGAAGTGGTGAATAGGGGCTCAATTTTAACATTGAAGAAAAATGTGGACAGATACATGGATGGGAGGGGTATGGGCTGGGTGCAGATCAGTGGGACGAGGCAGAAAAATGGTTCAGCATAGACTAGAAGGGCTGAAGGGCCTGCTTTCTGTGCTGTAATGTTCTATGATTCTATGTTAAGTTGAAGTTTGTGAAACTTATAATTGTATGTATCAAGTATGGGTAATTGAAGGAATTTCTTTCTCTATTTTTGAGTGAGGATCCAGTATAATTGGGTGGGAAGTAAAGCTCCCTCTACTCTCAACCCACAGTGACCCTCCACTTTGCCTACCTTTCATCATCTCCAGGTGTCATCCTTAGTCTGACTGCCTACTGAATGTTCTTTGCTGCCAGAGTTTGGGGGTAATTGTGTTGTGTAGCTCCTGTGCACTGCAAACTACATTGAGAATGATCAAACTCGTTTCAGATTGGACGCTTATGGCCAGCAGAGAGAGGAGATTTTCAACCCATCAATCTGTACTTCCTTGCACCCAGATCCCAGAGGTGAAAGGTCAGTGACTAAACCCCCTTGAATCATCCATTTTTTTTTAAAGCAAAAGAAAATGTCATTGCTTATTTGTACCACTTTCAGCGGACATTGAGCCCTCTTAGGCTTGTGGGTGGAAATACACTATAATTGACTTGGAGGAAGCACTTAATGTTCTTGGTATGATATTGGGTACAATTAGAAAGGTGCCTGGCTTATTTGCTTGACATTGCACACTGTTATGTAATAGAGCAAAAAATATATTGTGAAATGTGGACACTAAAAATGAGCTGAAATTCATTCCATTGAATAATAATACAGCACAGAAAATGTGAGTGAATGAAAAGAAAGACTTGCATTTGTTTGGAGCATTTCACATCCTCATACAGCCAGTTAAGTGGTTGCCCAAGCCAAAGCAAAATACTGCAAATGCTGGAAATGTGCAATAAACAGAAACCACATAGCACATCATCAGGCAGCATCTCTGGAGAAAGAGCCAGGGTTAAACTTTTATTAGAATTGGACTATTTCTAATGATAGAAATGTTTCCACAAATGGTAATGCAGTGCAGATCAGATGATCTGCTTCACTGGCACCGGGTTCTTGCCTGGTGTGTGCCCAGACAACTCGGGTTAACATTTCATCTGAATTATGCAATGCCCCTCAGACCTCCACTGGGCTCCCAGCCTGATGAGGAACTGGAATCTTCAACCTTGAGGTTGCAAGTGAGCTACCTCTCCACACCAGGCAAAAGAACCACTCTCATCTCCCTCAATTACTTAGATAAGTACATTTCACACTGTGACATTTCAAGAGCAAAGCCACAGGAAATCAACCTATAATACTGGTGACTTAATAAGTTCAAGTTTACTTGTCATCCAATTGTACCGGTACAAACAGTGTTCTCCAGCCCACAGTGCAAAACACACATAGTGTGTTTACAGACTAAACACACATACAGATGAACTATGTATATACGCAGTGCATATTAAAATAAATATGATTAATAAACAGTAGAGTCTCGGGGAGTTGTTTTAGCCATCACTCAGCATTCTCACTCCCCGTGGGAAGAAGCAGTTCCTCAGCCTGGTGGTTCTGGCACTGATCCTCCTGTATCTCTTTCCCTGATGGGAGCAACTGAAAGATGCTGTGTGAAGGGTGGAAGGGAACCTCAATGATTTTGTGCGCCCTCTTTAAACAACAGTAAATCCCATCGATGGGGGAAGGGAGATCCCATGATCCTCTCTACCGAAACAGTATTGAGCATTCTTACAGATATAATTAGACTTTAACATAGATAGGTGACTATTAATTATAAATTGGTGCAGCTGTTTACCAAGGGATGGACATCTGCAGATAAGAAAAGAATCGGATTTGGTTTTGTTTTCAGTAAACCTCATCAATAACAGTCACAACCTCTCCACTTCCCCTCTGATCCTGATGTGCAGAGAGTTCTTCCAAGTATTGGGAATGCTGAAGCCATTGGCTTGCTTGCAACCACCAACTCTGTGCCCTGACGGGTGATGCTGCAGCTGTTGACAGCACCCTGGGCATGACATTTGATTGTGAAATGTCCACACATCCACTCTATTGCCAAGACTCTCTCCCTCCAGCTGTGCAACCCTCCCCTACTGTCAAGACACAAGATTGCATGTATGTGATCTCTGGAGTTGATTGACCCAGTGCTCTGGTTGCCCAGAATTTGTCTTTGTGGTTGGAGCTCAGGACCTTGGCAACCAAAGTGATTGCCATCCAATTTGGAGTCTTAAGTTGGGAATGCACAAGATTAGCACCCCAGGATTGTAAGTCCTTCCTGTGACTGTGTGAGTTTCCTCTGGGCACTCTGGTTTCCTCCCCACCGCAAAGACTTGTGGGTTGGCAAGTTTATCAGGTTGTGTAGGTTACTTCATCATACGTAGACACAAATTTGGTTCCTCTGAAGATCCACAGAGATCGAGGCTCATTCACTCTTCACGATGCATTAACATCTCAATCTTAAAACTTCTGATTAAAACCTTCTGTACATTGGAGAGACTGGACTCAGTCTGGGAGATCGCTTCACCAAGCACCTTCGCTCTGTCTGCATCAATGAGAGAGATCTCCTCATCACCAGCCATTTCAATTCTGTGCCCCACTCACACGCCAATGTGTCTGTCCATGGCCTCGTGCACTGACTAACCAAGACCACCTACAAACTGGAGAAAGCAACACCTAATATTCCGTCTGGACACTCTCCAACTAGATGGCACCAACACTGACTTCTCAGGTTTCTGCTGGTCCACTCCCCATTCTCCCTTTCTTCTCCATCCCCCTGTCTCCTTTCCTCCAGCTCCCCACCCCTTCCCTCTCCATTTACAGCCATCCCGCCTCCCCCTGACTGCTGGTGTGCCCTCCCTCCTTTATCCACCTGTGACGTCCTGCCTGCCCCTCCCCCCACCATTTTGTCCAGGCACCTGCTGACATTTTGTTCATACCTTGATGAAGGCCTTGGTCCCGAAACATTGGTTATGTATCTTTATCTTTGCTCTATAAAGGACACTGTTTGACCTGCTTGGTTTCTACAGTGTAGTATTTTTACTTCAATCAGTGTTCGAAGACTTTCAAGTTTTACTCAAAACTTGTGATTCTTATTTTAAAAATGGCAGTCAGTACCACACCCTATTTCAAATTTCCTCCAAATGTTCTGAACCACTCCATATGTTTTATTGAGATAGTAGGCCATTCAGCCCACTGAGCCATGCTGCCTTGCAGTAGTTGATTGACCAACTAACCAACATAAGACATTGGAACAGAAATAGGCCATTCAGCCCATCAAGTCTTCCCCATCATTTTATCATGTCATTGGGTTGTGGGAATGCCTGAGGAAAAGCCACGGGGTGACAGGGTGAACACAATCTCCACACACAGTACCTGAGGTTCAGGACGTTTGTCCATCCTCTGGGTCAGATAGCCATGCCTTCAGTTGCCCAGGGTCTAAGCTCTGGAAGTGGCTCTCTAAATCTCTCCACCTCTCTCAGTTGTTCCCTAAGACCAGACAGCTGAAATATTCTTGGTAGTTGCAAAGATTCAAGATCTATAAAATATTATTTAAGTTTTTTTTAAAAATGAAAATGCTTAGTTCAAGCAAATGAAACAACTTGGAATTGGCCTCTTTCCCTTATAGCCTTTCTTCTCCATTGAAATTAATGGATTCATTGAACATCAACGCAGCCCAACCTGGCACAGGCTTAGTGAGTGGAATTCCTGCAGTTACTATTGGGGAAATAGTGGGTTAGAGCATAAGACATAGGAGCATAAATGGGCCATTCAGCCCATCGAGTCTGCTATGCCATTTCATCATGAGCGGATGCATTTCCCCACAGCCCCACTGCTCGGCCTTCTCCCCATTAATGCCCTGGCTAATCAAGAGCCTATCAATCTCTGCCTTCCTGCTTCACTGCTGATCCACTTGCCAGGGACAGAAAAAATACATCCCCCTCTGGGGATGGGTAAGTTACAGAGTCCTCCTGACAGAATGGAGGGTGGTTCCTCATAACCTTTACCCTGTTTCGCTGGAGAAATGAGTAGTTCTCATAACTGCAACACAGTACCATTTGGAAGAGGTCAATGCCTCAGGAAGGGGGACACTAGATGTCAACATCTCACGTCCAACACAGTTTCCAGTGGCTGATGTGCGACCACTCCCTAATCTGCTCCCATATCTCCTTTGAAGAGTCTGCCTTCAAATCAATGATAGCAAGAGACAAGTGGCCCATGAAACCCAATGTGAAAAGTCTACAAAGAGAGCTATCCTTGGACAGTGCTTGGCAGACAACACCACATCAGGAGAAGTCATATTACATCCAGGTCCACCATAATTTATTCTTGTGAAGAGATGCTTGGCTTTCTGAGCAGAAAAGCAACTGGAGTGGGTTGATAGGAATAAACAGGATGTGCAAGAGGAAAATGGATGCCAACATATGATGTTGCTCGTGTTACAGGTTATATTATGGTTATGGATAAATAGGTCTTTAAAAGAGATAGATTGTGGGGGTTTGGTGTAGGTCACTTCAGAAACAGAGTAACACTTCACAAAAGACGTCTCATTAAAATGCAAGAGCTTTGATGAAGCTGGACATTCAGGCTTCGGTTGGGCTTTGCAAAAGACAACTGAACTGCTTTGGAAAGAACTTCAAAAGCAGGTGAAAATGGAAAAGTCCGGGCTCAAGTGCTGATAAGATCTTTCAAAGATTGGGGTTGGAGCCTTGAGAGAGTTTTTGGTTTTAAAAAAGAGGGAAAAGAACAAACGGGATTCTTCTCTGTGTGAGAAAGAGAGAGAGAGAGAGGAGTCAGTTCTACAGTAGCAGTTGAGGCTGCAAAATAGCAAGCTGGCAGCTTGTTGAAAGACCCCATTTTGAAGACGGGTTTTGAGTTCTAAGTCCTTGGCATCCTTACAAGAGGAAATGGCAGGCTAGAGTGTTTTTCCTGAAATAAGGGAAACGAGAGGAACTCTGTGGTGACCTGGAAGAAGAGGTTATCATTTGGAAAACACATCATGGGGTAAGTTTCTTTGGCAAGACATTGAAGTGACTGATTGGAGAAATTCCATTTGTGTGTGTCCAATGAGCAACAAATCTCTCTCTGAAACCAACAAGAACCTTCCTGTGTGGCAACCATTTAACCAGAGCCTGGTGAAAATTCATAAATGTTGAATTCTGTACACAGTATAAGAATTGCCTGATACCGATGAACTTGAAGAAGTGAAAAGTAAATGATTGGACTGTGAAACAAAGAACTTTCCTGAACATATACACATTACATACATGTGCACTTAGAATTAGAAGGGGGTTAATAGTTATGTTAATAGAAATAAGTTAAAGTTTGATTTTTTTTACATGTTTAAAGAAAATTAAAAGCAACTTTGTTTAAGCAACCATTGTTTTGGTGAATTTCTATTGCTGCTGGGCTTTGAAGTCCTCTGGGCTGTAATCACTTTCTCACTGGCAATTGAAGATAGGGGAACAATGAGTGAGGAGGTCCTGAGACTCTCTGATAATATTGATGTGTGAGGACTCTACAGGACTCTGTACAGTCTGCCCAAAGATCCAGCCTACAGAGAGCTATGAACAGAGATAAATTGATCAAAGACAGGCAGGCAGAAGGAGCCTCCTGCACAGAATATGTTGGAGATCATCTCAACTGTGACTCCTTCCTTGACACAAACACTCTTTTTTTGAATATCTTTTGATTTTTTTTTACAGACTCAAAATAATTTCAACAATTAATACAGATACCATCTTTTTCAACATTCGTGGAACGTGCAGAGTCTGTGTTTAATTTCCCCCCCACTTTGCCCCCAAACACATAACCAGACCAATTATACAAATATTAGTAAATATGTGGGGTTCAGAGCCCCCACCAAAGACCTAAAAAAGGGAACAACCTAAATAACACAAGTAAGAAATAGAAGAAAAAAACAAAAACAAAACAAACTTTAAATAAAGGGCTAAAAGAAAAACACACCCGTCGCCTGTACCCTGTTCCATTTCCTTAAATCCGATCCTTTTCCTACTAAAACAGGTTTTTATTGTGTCCACATTTCACAAATATGGCTGCCACACTTTATGAATGTGTCATGTTTCCCCTTAGATAGCAAGTGATTTTCTCCAAGGGAATGCAATTCTGAATTTCGATATTCGATCATGTGGTATTTAACTGGGTGTCAGATCGCCCCACATAACCGTTATGACCCTCATGAACTGAATTTGATATTTGGACAGAGTAAAATTTACATTTCCAATATCTCCTAAATGGTACAACTCTGGATTTGGGGAAAATCCACTTTTGTAAATTTTTCAAAATGTCCTTCAGTTCTTTCCAGAAGGGTCTCACCTTTGTACAGAGCCGGGTGAAGTCGACAAAGGTTCCAATCTCCACACCTCACCAAAAGCACATTTCTGAAATTTCAGGCTTTGATTTATGTAATTTCTGTGGTGTGAGGTGACACAAGCACCCTTAACTCCATTCCAACTTCATCGTCAACTCTGACCAACAAGGAGCCAAGAAAGCCATATGTCACAGTTACGAGGGCTTGGGTCAATGGTTTCTCTGCTGAAGTTACATCACTTGGCAGAGAAATATCATCGACAGTTTCATAACCTCACCCCTCCCCAAATGAGTGTAGAATCTTAGAGATTCACACTTTTACAGCACAGAACCAGTCCCTTCAGCTCAACTTGCCCACACTGACCATCTGTTTGCTTTCAGCCCAAATTGCTCAAAACTAAAAAAAAAAAGGACCTGCCAGGAGATATTGCAGGTAACACAATTGTGACTAAGCATCAAGAAAGGAAATGGTTGCAGTAATGGCGGAGGAGTCTCCTTCTGCTCAGCCTTGGAGAAGGTCTTCTCCAGGATCCTCCCCCACAGCGGCAGAAGAGCTGTTCACAAAACCCACCCATTGGATTAAAATAAAACCACTGTGCTAGAGAAACTCAGCAGGTCAAACAGTGGACTTTTTGTAGCAATGATACATAACCAACTTTTCGAGCTTGAGCCCTTCATCAAAGTATCCCCAGTGGATGTGATATTTGTTGTATATTAGCTCCAGGAGAAATGCAGGGAGCAGCACCAATCATTGAGTGTGGACCTCTCTTACTTTCCAAATATCGATGATTTAACTTCTGTCGTCTTCACTGTGGAGCAAGAAGATGCAGCCAATGGCCTGATATGTGTAAATGGACAAATTTGAATGCTGGACTCCAACCATTGTCAGTTGGTTTGTTGAAGAATGCAACAGAATACAAAACATCTATAAAATAATAGTTTCCTACAAAGCTGCTGTACATCAGTATTCCTGGCCATAAGGTACATGATGAAGCCTTAGAAAATCTGTTCTACTTCCCACTGCTAAAGAATCTCAGATTCCCCAAAAAATTAAATAAAAAAAGATCTCACGAGGCATTTCAGAGAACGTTTGCTTTGATATTCTCCTTCATCTGAGGAGAAGGATCTTTGAAGGTCAGTAGTTCCAACCCAGCTCATTACCCGTCTACCATGCAGCAGTGATATGTGTCTTGTGTCTGAGTACACGGACTACCTTGGGCAGATAACTTGAGGTCCTGACAAGAGGGTGCTGGATCACATCAGAGGTTTGGATCTGGAGCTTGGGTTGCCAGTGGTTTGGACTAAAGGTGGCTGTAGGAGCGCTGGAGGCGAATCCATGGACACTTAGTGACTCGGGGGGAACTCTCTTCTGCTCTTTGCTGACTGTAAGGGGTACTGGGCAATTAGTGCTGATGACACATCTTTGCCTTTTAGTAGACTAAAGGAAATATTGTATAATCAGTTTTATTACATGACAATAAAAGAATCTTGAATAAAATATTCCCTGTGCAAATCTTCCAATTTCACTGCCAGGACCAAGGTCAGCCTCCCCCGCAACCGCACGGTGCATCTGTCCATCATCCACTCCTCACTAAGATCTACCAATTTCCTCACCTTCCCCCTTACCTCTTTATACTAACTATCATCCAGTCTTAATCTAGATGCAGGGTGTCAACCAAGACATTAACCATTGCTCTGCCTCCACAGATGCTACCTGTCCAACCGAGTTACCCCAGCCTACTCTCATATTCCGATCTCCCAGCACTGTTGTCTCTGATGGGCAGACACATCACACGTCCTCTCAATGTCAGGCACGGATATAACTTTTCCCAAGAAACAGACATAAAATTTAAAGGCAACAGATAATGATGCAGAAAACTTGTCAATGCCTCTACTTCCTCAAGAGTTTGCGGAGGTTTGGTGTGACATTAGAAACCCTGGAAAACTTAAACAGATCTGTAGTGGAAAGTGTGCTGGCCAGCTGCATTGCAGCTTGGAATGGGGACATCAATACCCCTGAGTGCAAAGCCCCTCCAAAAGGTAGTGGACACAGACTAGAAAATCACAGACAAAACTCCTCACCATTGAGAACATTTACAGAAAACATTGCGTCAGAGAGCAGCAACAATCATCAATGATCCACATCACCCAGCACACATGCCCTGTTCTCTCTGCTGCCATCAGGAAAGAGGTACAGGTGCCACGAGACTCGCACCACCAGATTCAGGAACCCCTCCACCATCGGACTCCTCAAACTCAATCAGGGACTCACTTAAGGACTCTTACTTTGTACATTGTTTATTATTGAATATTTATTTTCTGAATTGCACAGTCAGTTTGTTTGCATTTCCTTCTTGTTTACATTTCTCTCTTTTGTATATACATCTTTTCTTGAGTTCAGTTTGTTGCACCACTGGTAAGTAGAAATTCTACCTGGCCTGCAGGGAAAAAAAAATCTCAGGGTTGTATGAGATCTCGCACATGTACTCTGGCAATAAATCTTAACTTTGATATGAGCCTCTGCTAGACGATGCTCTGTGCCAATGGTCAGGAACTCTGTGAGGCCAAATCAGAAGGAAATTGGATAAGCACTTGAGAGAGGTATGGAAAGGTAAAGGCAGTCATTGAGTACAGTAATAAGGACTTCAGCCCAATGAGACCGCACCATCCACGTGGTAATACTCATTCTTTTCCCTTTAGCTTCCCTAGATTTGATCATTCACTGACACTAAGAGCAATTTCCCTTTTAAATCCAAGGGGAAAGAATCGGGGAGTGGGATGGGATTGGTTCACAAGAAGGCGGAATTATCTCAAGGGCCAAAAGGTAGTGCCTTGATGATGGGTAGGTGGCTTTTGGGGAAGGACAGGGAGTTTCTGGAGAGGACAGGAAGGTTTGTCTCCCCCCCCACCCCTCCCCCCAAGGAAAAATCAAAATGCACAAAAGCCACACGAGTAGCTATTGAATGAAATGAGGTCCACCCACAGACTCTTCTGATGGTTGTCTGACTGCTTGTGCCTTCAGTGATCTTATTGCTGTTTCAGATTTCAGGGACATTTAGAAACATTTGGGGTCAGTGTAAAATAAATTAAAAAAAAAACAAAGGAGCATCTTTTCAATGAATGTAGGTTTGGTTAATGTAGGAGATTAGCACAATGATATTACAGCGCCAGCGACTCAGGTTTCAATCCGATGCTGTCTGTAGGGAGTTTGTATGTTCTCCCAGTGTCTGCATGGATTTCCTCTGGGTGCTTCATTTTCATCCCTCTCTTAAAGAAGCGTACAGGGGGTTGTTGGTTGATTGGGTGCAATTGGGCAGCATGGTTCTGAAGGGCCTGTTACTGTGCTGTATGTCCAAATTTAAACATTTAAGAGATGCTGTTCAAATTAAGGGATCAGTGGAATTTGGAGTAAAGCTGAAGGGCCAGATGAAAAGTTCACCTGCTCCATCGGCTCAGTAAAGCACATGACGGCGGTGGAGTGAGAGGCCAAATACACTGAGATCTGACTTCCAGCAACTTTTCAACCTCTGTGCGGATTTGCAGATGTTTGGTTACAGCTAGCCCATAACTCACATGACCTCTCTATAGAGTCTCTGATTGTCCACTGGTGCCTGGCTTCTGGCTCAATGGTGGACTCTGTTCCTTCATCCCCAATTTCCTGGGGATTGTCCCGTCCTCTCCCCCACCAGATACCTCATCCTGCCTACCCTCCAAACAGCGCTGATTCACAGTTAATCATCTCATCCCCTGGTGGAGAGATCCAGACTGTTATTATTGACGTCATTATATTTTGCTTTGACTAGGATGAAGGTATTGACAGCTAAGGATGTGATTAATGAAGATTTTCTCCTGTGTTTCCACCCTGTATATGGTGATAAGCAAGACTTATCTGTCTAAGCTTGTCATTTGCTTGATCCAGGCCTCAATCGAGCTTCAGCTGACTCAGGTACTGCAGTGTTACTCTTGTCGACACACATTTTGACCTTGCTTGTCTTGGGGAAGCTATGGTTTATAGGTCACCCCTGGCCATTGTAGATTTCCCAGTAAACCCAAGGAGAACTTTGGGGAAAGTTGTTAAGGGGTTTGTCTTTTATAATTTATCCTGAAACGACCTATTAGACATTGCTTAAGAGAACTTGGCCAATGAACAAGTAAAATTTTGAGCTGCCGATGAGCAGGTGAACTGTCTTTATAATATCTGGTCAAGATCTTGCATTTAATCCTGACACTTTGAGACAGCAGATCATTAGTAAGTAAAATAATGCTGATTTCTAAAGACACACTTTAATCTTGTATATTTTTGCAATAAAAGCAGACAAAAACTAGCAATTGTCAACCCTTGTTGACAATTTAAAATGGAATTGTTTGTTTTCAGTAAATGCATCCTTTCATTTCTGAGATTAATTGTTTACGCTTAATTCTGTCATCTGATGTGGGCATGGTAGCAGGGACACCATTTTATCATCTGTCCCAACACGCCCACGAGCATTGTGATGTGATGGGCCTCTGAACAACATCATTAGCTGTGTCTGGGGAGGCTGCATAAGGACAGGAGGCTTCACTGCCTGTAGAACATTGGCGAAGCAGGTTGACGGCCTTGCAACTGCCTGCACAGGCCTTTGCATTCATAACCATTTTGTGTCTGATGAATCATTATCTGCTAAAACTCTCCAAAAATTAAGGAAAACATTATGAAATCTGTTGGGCTTTCCTACTGTCAATAATCTTAGGGTTTTGAGTTTTCTGTGAAGGCTTGCTGTCTTTTTTGTTGCATCCATACCCACACTCTGTGGCCTTTCTGGAATGGATTCATAATATTCTTTCCATAATAGATTTATGCTTAGTTGCACATTGTATGTCTTGTGAGCCAGACCCAAAAAAGATTTATTCGTTGCTCAGAAATAACTTGCCTCTTTTTGGGGTGAAATCACGTCTCAGTACAATTTTGAAGGATGGTTTTGGCCACTTAGGCCTGGTTGAGACTGCTGCCTTGTCAACTAATCTCATACATTCCATTCCCTGTCACCCTGCAAATTATTTTTCCTCAACCAGTTCCCTCTTGAAGCCCTGATTGAATGTTCTTCCAGCATTGTCAAAGGCAATGAGTTGCAGTTTAGTTTAAAAAAAAGTCATGCGAATTCTTTAAAAGCATATGGCGTGGTAACAGGCCCTTCTGGCCCATGAGCCTGTGCCATCCAATTACACCCAAATGACCTGCAACCCTGGTACATTTTGAAGGCTGGGAGGAAACCAGAGCACCTGTAGGAAGCCCCCACAGGCACAGGAGAAAGTACAAACTCCTTACAAAGAATGGTGGATTGCTGGTACTGTAATAGCATTGCCCGCTAGTTCCAGACTCTTATAACAGTTTCTGATGATGGACACAAAACAAACTTAATGGTAAATTATATTCAAATGTATAAAAAAGTAAATCTTCTCATTGGGAGGGTCGGTACATTGTGAAATCCAACAAGAGAAGGTCAAGTCGTCTTTATTTATTGTTCATGCCATGCTTGCGTGGTAAAGACGAGATTGCGTATTGGTGATCTGGAAAACAGGACTTCTCATCAACTTCCTCGTAAAAACACCAAAATGTTGGAGGAACTCAGCAGGTCTCTCCTTGAGGGCTCATGCCTGAAACCTCCTGTAGACGCTGCAAAACCTGCTGAGTTCCTCCAGCATTTCTGTTTTTACTATCTGCAGATTTTTGTGTTTCCCTCCTTGTGGTGAGGGACGCAGAGTTTTATTCTGTTTTCGTGATTTAGCACAGGCCAAGAGAAGAATAATTCTGAGGAAAAAGAACCTCAAACAAAGTAATTGTCACTGGAAAAGAGCTTTCTTCTCTATTCTAGCGTAAAAGCTGCTAGATCATACACTAAGCTGCATTAAATAGAGAATAATGGCTCCCTGTGAGTGATTACAAGGCACTAATCTCACTGAGCTGGGCAAATGATGTCATAAACCATAAGGGTGAGTTTATAACCATCATCTACAAACCTGAGATTGTTGGCTTGAAATCATCGCAAGGAAAGTATGTCTTTATGATTTGTACCCAAGTTGAAATTTTTTTTTTGCAGATGGGTCTGATTTGCTGCTGTCAAGGTTTGTGCAGGATTGAGATACATCATAGAAAACTCATTTGATTGATAGGAAATAATAGTCAGTATATTTAATTATCAGGGGTTCTCGATCTGCTGTATATGTGTGTGTAAAACACAATTTCCATTTCTGTGTTCCTGTATGTTAATTGGGATTATGCAGGTTTAGGAAGTTCAAGAAACATGTTAAAATATTGGAACTTTTTTTAAAAACTTGTACAGAAGGTGTAAGAATTAATTCTTAGATGTGATAAGCATTGCCAGGATCTGGATCATAGTCTCTCTGCTGAGTTTTCTTGAAAATATCTTCGCCTTGGTAATAATCTCAGAAATTTCTCTGCTCTGGTGATTACCACCCCCAGTGTTAAAGTGATCTTTCTGACATTATTTCCAAATACTTGGATTATTCAGCTCAGCCAAGAAAGAACCATTCTGCTCTTAACTGTATGGTAAATTAATGTAATGTACTGTGGTTCCCAATCCTTTCAGGATTACGTAGTGTATGATTCATATGCACTAGAGGGCAGATCATGTTATAGGAGATTGGAATGCTGACAAGAGGATGAAGCATTGTAGCTTGTCAATGATAAATTAAAGCTCTATTTTCTTCCTGTATCCAATGGAAAGATGAACTGCGTTACATTGAGAGGGAACTGTGTAACACTGAGAGGAGATTCTGCAGGGTTTTCCTTGTTGAGAGTGCCTTCCTGCAGTCACTTTCAGTTTGCCAGCCTTCAGTTATAAGGGGCCACATGTAATTTCTGGCTTGCAGCATCCTGTGCAGTCAAAGCTGGACAAAGGTTGCTTCAATCTGACCTTGCGTGATGTGCGGTGCACTGGGTATTAAAGGCAAGTATCTATCCAGTTGTTGCTGAGACTGACTGTGTACAGCTGTTTATATTTTTGACAGGCAAGGTTTGTGTGTCTATCAGGACAGCAAACAGTTCCGTTATAGAGTTGGAGAAATGTTCGTCTTTTTTCCCCTGCACATCAATAAAAAAAGAAGTTGATCTTCATTGCATTAAATGAATTGTTATTCTTAGTGCACAGAATAGATTCAGATACTTGTGTGGTTGTGGTGTGCATCTCTGTCCAGTTAGCCTTTTCTGGGGTCGTGCCCACACCTGATTTAAAGATTAGGCAGTGAAGGACCGGCCATAAATACAGGTGCTTTAAGTGCAAGTGGTGAAATTACAGTTAGTCCTTAATCTTTTTAAATAAAAAAAAATTGCTGGGCTGAGCCTCCTATTTTCAGAGGTTTGCCCAGAACCCCAGTGGTGGGGCAGGAAGTGCAACTGCCTTGTAGCTCTAGAAACATTGGTTCAATCCCGACCTCCAGTGCTATCTGTGAGGAGTTTGAATGTTTCCCCTGTGACCGCGTGAGTGCTCTGGTTTCCCTCCCACCTCTCAACGAAGATTGGTAGGAAAATAGCTCTTGTGTGTACAGGGGAGCTGTAGAATCTGGGCTGGTGGTTGATGGGAATGTGGGGAAAATAAAAACAAGGATAATATGGGGTTAGCGTAAATGAGTATGAACTCGGTGGGCTGAAAGGTCTGTCTCCATGTGGTAACAATCTGCTTCACTGCTCACAGTGTATGAATGGACGTACCACCAATCTAGTGGATTAGATCATATCAGTTTGCATTTTCATGCAGAGTTTAGAGCACCCATTCTCAGTGAGGGTTGTGCATCCCACCTAGACATCACAGCACATTTAAGTGGTGGGGGGGGGGGGAGGCATGGACTGAAATAAAAATTATTTTTTATGTATTGATAGGGAAAAAAGTATGGAAGAAATCAACTAAACGACTGCTACATGGGGAAGGGGGGCCATAAACTTTGACCAGAGTCCTCAGGGAGCCACGGCCAAAAAAAAGGGTTGAGAATGGCATGTGAATGGTTCCTACTTTGGCATTAAATGAAGTATTGCTGTATCATGAGGCTTCTAATACAAGGCATGGTGGTTTGATTGTGAAACCACACCGTAGTCTCTGAAAATGAGATTAATGGGATTTCTCGAGTAGCTTTCTTTTCCTTGATAAAAGAAGAGCTTTTATATAATTAGTGAGGTACGGCATGAAAGGACTGGTACATTAACTGTCCCTCTCCTGGTTATCAATAATGCTAGTCCTGGCTAGCCACTTCTGACAGTCTCTCTTTAACTCCTTGAGTGCCAATCAGAGGCAGGCAGACATATTGTTTATAGTCATTAAGCAATGATGAGATGAACACTGAGCTGAGAATCACAGAAGTCCAGCTATGTTGCAGCAAAACTGAATTGTGAAAGAGAAAGAACAGTTTTGTTGAAGTAAAGCACGAAAGTCTGCAGACGCAATGATTAAAGTAAAAGCTGGAGAAACTCAGCAGGTCAAACAGAGTTCTTTATATAGCAAAGATGACTATACATAATCGGCGGTTCAGAATTGAGCCCTTCATCAATGAATGGAAAAATGTAGGTAGGTGCCTAAATAAAATTGTGGGGGTGGGGAGAGGAGCATGGGCCCACGGATAATGACCGGATAAAGGAGGGAGGGCACAATTAAAGCTACTTTCTTTATTGTTATCAGTACTGATTGAAGGAGTGCTTTCTGGAAAACTGCCAGTAGATTGTAATGGGTTTTTTAAATAGTGGTCTGTTCCTGGGGTGGTGGTGGAAGTAGACATGGTAATAGGAGGCTTCGAGCATGGATCTCTTGCAAGCAGAAAATATTTAGTTGAATTTGACATCCTGTTCAGTGGAGACATCATGGCTTTAAATTTTCTTTCTTTTTAAAATATTTTTATTGATATTTGTCAGTAATAATGTTTTGTATAGTTATGGAATCTGCGACAGAGAAGAGAAGATAAAGAGAAGCGCTGTGAGAATAATCGTGCATATGAATTCCCAAAACACAGCCGTAATAATAAAGAATGAACCTGATAAATTAAAAATTTTCAAAACCCCTCTCCCTAAACAAGGTTGAAAGTTAATATTGATGAGACAAAGTAGCTCACTCTGAAGTGGGATAGCAAAGTGCCAAAATTTTGTATTAACACTGAACCTAGAGATTATGGTAATAGCCCATGGACGGGCCTCATAACTTTTGGAATGCAATGTTTGAATCATTAATTGCATACAAATTTAAACAGGTTTTTAATTTTAATTTAAATTAAAATTTTTAATTTAGGCATACAGCACAGTAACAGGCCCTTTTGCCCAATTACACCCAATTAACCTCCAACCCCCAATATGTTTTTGAATGGTGGGAGTAAACCGGAGCCCCAAGAGGAAACCCATGCAAACATGGGGAGAACATACAAACTCTTTACAGACAAAGGATTTTAACCCTCTCCCGATCATTGGTGCTGTAACAGCATGCCAGCCTATACAGGCCCCGTTCGATGGGAGCCTGTTCCTATACTGTATTATTCTGCTCTACATGGGGCAGACAACACCTGTGGAAAGGGAAGCAGAGGTGAAGATTCCTGCTGAGTGTTTCAAGCACTTTCTGTTGGTCTTTTAGACTTCCATTTTCCATTTTTCATTTCGGTAGTTTTGAGTTCACGACTTTGACTTAATAATTCTTTCCTGTTGTAGATTGCAAGAAAATATCCAACAAAATGGAGGCAATGTGTTCCTGTGGGTCACTTTGTGTCAAGTCTCAGGGGATTTAGTGATAGAAATGAACTTTTGGTAACATAATGAAGTTTGCAGCAATAGTAGTTTCTTGTTGGGAGCTGGATTCTCTTTTGATTGTCGTTTTCAGTTCGACATCTTAATCTAATCTGCACTAATCTGGTATTTGAAATTATTAGGGGATAAAAATAATCGGATGGCTTTAAAAATGCCATCGTGCTATTAAAATGTGCTTTGATGGTTTGGAACCATGGTGTTGAGGTGGATGATGCAGAGGGGCAGATGATAAGCAAAACTTTATTAAAATAAAGTTCCCAGTGTTTAGACTGGCAATTTCCAAGCAATTTTACCTCATGCCAATGTATGTTGATTGGGATGGTTTGCAGTCAACACCTAATATTCCAGGACCCTGAATTTTCTCCCAGAAACAACAATGGAATTGTCTGTTTTGTTTGAAGTCACCACTATGAAAGTAGAGTGCAGAAGAAGAATTTGGATTAAGGTTTAATGTGAAGAGAATCTGACCATGCACATTAGGTAATCAGCACAGCCTTGGAATAAAGACCAGACTATTTGTTTAAACCTTTGGTTGCTAAAATTGTCTTTGAGGAAGTCCCCCAATCCATAATTTGTGTCTTTATTTCTGTTGAGGAGAAGTGTCTGGGAGGAGAGAACGATTGTGTAATTGTCGAACCATCAGCTGCAGTAAAACTCCAAACCTTAAGTCAGACTCAAAGGACAGCATGCTGGTATTCGGAAGCAGTAAGGGTGATTGCTCCATGCGCACTATTAATGGAGGGACCCTTTTGTTAATGAGTTAATTTTGGATATTGGAGGACCTTTCCAAAGCCTGTCACACTCTCTTCTCCCTTGGATAGAAGATTCATGAACTTGAAAGCATGAGCCTCCACATTTAAAGACAGCATTTTCCTGCTCACTCTCTGAAATGGACCTCTCCTCAGTAAAAGATTATATACCCTGCACTTTGTCTTGTAACGCTATATTCTGCACTCCTTGACTTGCTGCACCCTGCAATTGGGTTTTGTTGTTGTATGACCTGCCTGGATAACACACAAAACAGAAATCTTTCACTCAGTGCATGTGACAGGCATTCAAAAATCATTCATCGACGTGGGGTATTGGGTGGCTTGAATGTGCAACTAGAAACAGTGCTTTTTCATTAAATGGTAAATAACGTTTGAAATTGTTTAGAAGAACTGTCAGATGCTTTTTTATTCACTGGAAAGTCTTGTTTCTGTTTAAAGACTTGTAGCTCCGCAATCGACCAATTTTGAGTATGTGACAGGTGAAGTGAGGGGGAAAGTGGGGAGTAAAACTGAAGGGTGTGGTTCTAAAAATGAGTATAGGAGTGGAGGATACAATCAGGACTTATGGTCATGATCATGTCATGAAGTTCGTTGTTTTGCAGTAGCATCACAGTGAAAACATTTATATAAACCATCTTACAAAATAAATAAAAATAGTGTAAGAAAATGTCAAAGTCAGGCAGTGTCTGTAGTATCAGATTGAACACAGACCAGGTTAGAGGTGTTGATCACCTCAGCTGCCGGATTTATGTGTTTGTATATATACTATTAAAGGCTGGAGCTCACCAGAGATTAGTCTTTGGGTTTCAACTGACTGGAAGTTATAGGCTGGGCACAAGAGAAGACTATGGGTGTTCTTGATGCTCAACCAGTTCTTGGTTATGGTGCACCTGCAAGTAGGATAGTGAAGATCGAGGAGGTGAGTGTTGGCTTCCTGGAGCTTCACTGAGCTGAGATACAAAATCATGAGAGGAGTAGATTGGATTAATGCAGAGAGACTTTTCCCATTGTAGGGGAATTGGAAACTAGAGGACGTAGATTTAGGATGAGGGGGAGAGGTTCAACAAGAACCTGAGGGATGGTGGGTGCATGGAATAGGGTGTATCAGAAAGAACTCAGATATTAGGTACATTTTTTGGTCTGTCTTTTGGCAGGCAACACTCCTCCACTCAAACCACTCCGTCTGTCGTCCAGAAGCAAACAATCCTCTTAGCCAGAGGAGATGGCTGAGACAGGGATTACGGAATAAAATGATGGATATGTGGAAAAGGATGTTTAAGAAGTATATGAGCAGGCAGGTGGGACTAGCATGGGTGTGACATTTTGGTCAGCTTGGGCAAGTTGGGCCAAAGGACCTGTTTCCACGTATTTGAAACAATTAAACACGGTTCTTACCTGTTCATAATCTTCAGACAGTTCCTTCAAGAACTGAATTTCCAACTTCTTTGGAACAGCTGGAGCGTGTGTGAAGGAAGCTCCACCAGTTAAAACAGAGCTTTCACCTCCCTGTGTGCCTATTCAAAGTGCCTCACACCACAATTCCTGCCATTGACGCCATTTAATTGGCCTATCTGGGTGAGAAGAGCCTGTCTCTGGGGCAAGCTGGGCTTGGGAAATCTCAAACTAAAAAAACAAACGATGGGAGAACTCAGTGGGTCGAGCAGCATCAGTGGGGGAAAAAGGCAGAAGTCGATGTTTCGGCTCAAGACAATACACCTGGGACGTTTGACTCGCCAACACTCATTTTTGGGCTGTGAGAACCAATCTCTGTGGAATCTTAGACCAGAAGGGGACCATTCGGTCCATGTTTTGGTGTCCCTCACCATACTATCTATTCCAATCGTCTTGTCCTGCTGTCTCCCTCCGGCTCGCACCTTCTTCTGTTAACAGTTTCCCAGAGGATGTTGGAATTATATTACTGTAACAGAGCTTGAGTGAACAAACGGAATGAGTGTCAGGCCAGTTTGTAACTCAGTGGGGATGTGAGCATAAGAAGGGCAGATTTCCAGGAGCATCTTATTACTACGTCTAGTTATTGATTAACATAATTAGAGAATGATTAATAACTCCTTTTGAATTAATCTCTTAAACTTCTTAAAATAATTGTGTATTAACACATGTAACCTGTCAGCTCAGGAGAGATAAGAAGCAAAATTGCTTGATGTGTGAATCTGAGCAGATTTTTCTTCAATCCATTTTTTTCCCCTCCTTAAGATACTTTATGGAATTAATGTCTGTTTACCCATGCAGACATCCTGATTGGGAGACGGATTTTGGGCTGGTGGATAGAGCAGATTGTTTGTTTCTGGAAGACAGACGGAGAGGTTTGAGTGAAGCCGTGTTGTCTGCCAAACCCTGTGTGCTGCAAATCCGCAGACAGACAATACTTAAAACGTGCCTAATGTCTGGGTTCATTCTGACATGCACTTATTTGGTTAACAGAGATAGATGGTAGGTTAAAGCTCTCCTCTCGTTGGACTGGGGGAATATTGGGGTAGGGGTGGGGATAGGGAGTGTAAGACCAGTTGGCATTTGAGATGCTCTCTGTTTAAATGGATGGACCAGTTAGGAACCACCCTTCTCCATTGCTTGCTGACAGTAAGTTGTGTGATGGGGGTGGCAGTGATCCAACATCTCCCATGTCATGCCCAGGTGAGGCTTGTGTAACCATGGGAAATCAACGGTTTCAAATTTTGCAGGCAGCACGGTTGGTGTAGCGGGTTCGAACCCGCCGCTGTCTGCAAGGAGTTTGTCCATTCTCCCTGTGACTCCTTGCACTTCCTCCAAGTGCCCTGGTTTCCTCCCACCCTGCAAAGACGTATGGGGTTAGTCAGTTAATTGGTCACATGGTGAATCAGGACGACGCTGGCTCATGGGCTGGAAAGTCCTGTTACAGTGCTGTATCTCTAAATTAAGATTCATTTCAAGCATTTCAATCACCATGCAATTATAGGTAGTTTAGCAGGAGTAATTACAGCACAGATCACAAGATAAAAGAACAGAAGTAGGCCATTCGGCCCTCTGCCCTTCAGTCCCATTTGAGAGCTAACAAGGTTATGCTTTGTTTGAAAAAAATAACCTGAGAATTAAAAATGCATTGGATTAGGCTGTATTGGGATCTCTCGTTGCAAAATATCTGTTTGATGTGGGTGTAAAGGAGTGAAACATGAAAGCCTGCAGATGCTGTGATTGCAGTCGAAACACAGAGATGCTGGAGGAACTCAGCAGGTCCTGCAGCATCCATAGGATGTAAAGATAGAGGTAAAGGTAAAGGTTTCAGGCCTGAGCCTTTCTTTAAGGTGTGAATAAAGACAGGCATCTACATTAAAGGTTGGTGGAAGAATGGGGGGTGGGGGGTGGGAAGATGAGTCCAGACCAATAGATAAAAGGCATTAATTAGATACGATAAAAGGAAAGGTGAGAATTGATTTTAGCTCTGTGAAAGGAGACAGAGGGAAAAGAGAGAGAGAGAGAGACAGAGCTAGAGGAAAGGAGACAGGGGGGAAGATGATTGGGGAGATTTGGAAATTTCTAAGGGAAGTGGGATGCCAATGTTGATGCCATCCAGTTAGAGGGTGCCCAGATGAAAGATGGGGGTGTTGTTCCTACAATTTGAGGGTGGTCTCAGCTCAGTCTGGCAATGCGTGAGACCACGGACGGGGACAGAGAAGGTTCAAAGAAAGTTCACTAGGTTGATTCTGGAATGAAAGGCTGATTATATGAGGAGTGTTTGACACCTCTTGTCTGTATTCTTTGGAATTTAGGAGAATGGGGGGGGGGCGGGGGGGGGGCGGGAATCTCATTGAAACATTTTGAATGTTGAAAGGCATGGACTGAGTAGGTGCAGAAAGATTGTTTCCCACAGTGGGAGAGTGTAGGACTAGAAGGACGTCTGCTTAGAACAAAGATACGTGAGAATATTTTTCAGCCTTAAGATGGTATATCTGTGGAATTTGTTGCCACAGGAGGCCGTCATTGGGTGTGTTTAAGGCAGAGTTCTTGTTTAGACAGGGCATCAAAGACTATGGGGAGAAGACTGGGCAGTGGGGCTGGAGTGGAGAAATGGATCAGCTCATGATTAAATGGTGGGGCAGATTCAATGGGCTGAACATCCTACTTCTGTTCCTATTTTTTATGGTCAGACACGGTGTGGGGAATTGATACGAATGGCCACTGGGAGATCGACGCTATTATGGCAGACAGGGTTTAAAGGACCAGTCTGAAAGAATTCCATTTAATTGCAACTTGATAACTTTAGCAGCATAGAAATTAAAATCTCTTTTTAACTTGACAGCCCAGGGAGCAGGGCTCCCGAGCGAATTGGCTAATTTGCTAACATTGCTCTGTTCTTCCCCTGCAGTCGTGAAAGTGATCTCTCCACAATCATCTCCAACTTGCACCAGAGCAGGCAGCTCGTTATGCCAGAGAGTCAAAGTCGGAATGACATAAAGAGAAACGGAGTCGACTTGCTCCCAGGACAGGCAGGTAAGTCACAGCTGCCCGTTGACTCTGGTCTTGGGTGCCCATGGCAACGGGAGGCTTTGGAAACAAAGGACTTCAGGTTTTTGGAAAAGTAACAGCGTGAGAATTTGGAGCATTTTCAGTCCTCCTTTTTGGAGGACACAAACCACAGGAAGGCCAGAGGGTTCTTCTTCTGTTTGTTGCCTTTATTTGAAGACACCTCTTGATGTGAGAGAGTGTCTTGTGCACATGAGCTTGCTATTTGTCAGAGGTGAGGGAATCTTTAATAGCAGAGCCTGATTGCACATGTACACACAACATGCATGCAAGAGTGAACATGCGTGTGCATATAATTAGACATGCATGGATGTGTGTAGCAAAGAAACATACATGTATGCATATTATATGGTAAAACCCCTGTTACCCAGAATTCAAGCAACTGGCAACCTCAAGTAACCGGTGCAAAAATTTAAAGGAAAATAAATAAATTTTAAAAATGAATCATTGTTTAAAATTGTAAAAGTAAATGTTCTCTGAAGTAACACGTAAACTTTTGGTGATGATGGGAGCAAATATTTAGCAGGTGGAGGGCCATGGTCGGACTTTGCTCGTAGCAGCTCTTTGAATAAAGTTGTGTGAAATGGCAATGGTGTTACCCAGGATGAAGATGTGGTTGATACCGCTCACTGTGTTTCGACGCACTCTACAGTATGTTAGTAAGGTGTTATCTGTCAACCTGGGGGAGGGGTGTGTTTAATTTTGACAGTGACGTGGTTAGCGCAGCGGTGCAAAGCTGTTACAGCGCCAGTGACGGGTTTGAATTTATATTTAAATTTTGTAAGTTACAGGAATTACCTGATTAAAGTGAATTTTTCATCATTAAGGACTACAAATCTGATTTTTTTTTTCAAATTTCTTTACATTTTGCACTGCCTTTTGTCTTTTAATCTGTTTATTCTTAATGCAAATGTATTAGTTAGGCATTGTATGAATGAGTCTCAAGCAACTGGAAAGCTCGCTTATCTGGCATCTGCCAATCCCTGTAGGTTTCAGATATCAGAGGTTTTACTGTACATATGTATACCAAAAAGATCAGAGAGTACTCTGATCTGTATGACACGGCTATTGCTGAGATCAATAACCATGCCATTGTGTGGATTGTTTGAGAGACACGGGATACTGCAGGTGCCAGAAGTGGAAGCCAAATGCAATTCGTTGAAAGAGCTCAGCGGCTCGAGCAGTGTCAGTGCGAGGACAAGAATAGTCCAGGTTGTGGGATGGAACCCTTCATGAAGAGTGGGGAGGCAGAGAAGCCGTTGCATTGGGTGCGGAATGGGAGGGGCAGGACTGGGGCTCATGTGGGATTGATGAACCAGGGAGAGGCGAGGTTTGACTGAGAGAGGCAGAAGATTGGCGGTTGCCAGATGGAAGTCACCAAATCAGAGGAGTCAGGTGGAGGAAGAGTGGTAGACAAAGGCTGCCGGAGTTGGAATCTGATGAGGTGACAGGTTTGTGTGAGTCTCTCTCAGACCATGTTAATGTATCACCAGTTGCTGAGAAGTTTTCACAGTTGCTTGCAGTGTGTGATTGTTTCTTTGGAAGAATGGCGGTTCACTTTGAACTCTGGTCTTGCTGCACGTAATAATATCTTTTATAGATTGGCAATCATTCTGATACAATCTCTGTCCACAATTCTGGTCATCCCATGACAGTGTGGAGGATTTGAAAAGAGTACGGAAGAGATTTCCCAGGATGCGATCTGGATTAGAGGATGAGTTATGGGGCGAGGTTGGACAAACATGTTCTTTTCTCTGGAGCATTGGAGGCTAAGGAGAGACCTGATAAAATCTTCATTAAATTATAAGAATCATTGATGGGATAGACAGAATCATTTTCTCAGGGCACCAGAAGATTTAAGGTGAGAGGGAGATGTGCGGGACAAGTTTGCTTTTTTTTTACACAGAGTGGTGGGTGGATGGAATGGGCTGCTGGAGGTAGCGATGGAAGCAGACATGAGTGTAGTGTTAAGGGGCTTCTAGCTTGACACGCAAACGTGCAGAGAATGGAGGGATATGGGTCATGTGCAAGCTGAAGCAGTTTAGTTTAATTTGGCTTTGTGTTCGATGGACAGCTTGTGGTCAAAACATTTTCATAAAAATCAGTGCATTCAGATGAATGGAAAAATAATTGAAGTAACAAGTGGAGATTATTTAAGGTATTTGTTCATGACATATTTTCATCTTTTCAATTGCTAATTTCTACAAGTAGCACGAAGTAGGACCCTGATCCTGTAACGTTTTTGGTTGGTTTTTATACTGCTGAAATGGGAAGAGATTGGAAAGTCGGAGGGAGGGAGGGAGGGGGAAGAGATGGTGAGAGAGGAGGCTGGGAAAGAGGGGGTGGGCAAGCATGTGGGTGCGGGGTGTGCGTGGGGGGGGCTGGATCTGCGGGGGAAATGAGCACAAGGGTGTATGGGCATGGGGGGGCTGAGTGTGCGCGGGGGTGGGTGCATGTGAGGGGATGGACGTACATGGGGAAGTGGGTGTACAAAGGTGGGGGTGTACGTACATGGGTGTACAGGGGCTGGGTGTGTGAGGGGATGGGTGTACAGGGATGGGTGTATGAAGGTGGGGGTATACATACACGGGGGGCAGGTGGGGTTGGGTGTACGTAGTGGGGTGGGGGTGTATGTGGAGGCTGTAATGGAGGGGGGGGAATGTAGGCAGGGGTGTATGTGGGAGGCGGTGGGCGCGTGTGCGCGCGTACCTGGGAGGGGCGGGCACGTGCCTGTGTGCATACCTGGAAGGGGGTGCGTGTGTGCGCGTACCCGGGGCGGGTGAGCACGCGCATGCGTACCGGGGGGGGGCACACACAGGCGCGCACCTGGTGGGGGTGGGTGTACGCGCCTGTGTGCCTCTGCACAGACTATGGGTCATTAGGATCTGAGTCTCAGTGCATGTGTGGGTTGCAACATGTGCACTGTATTCATGTTATATTAGACCTGCTTTGCCATTGAGCTGAAACATCACACTTTCAATCCACACAGAAGAGGTTTGCAGTGAAGTGATCAGGTTAGGAAGAGAGTATGGATAGGTTTTAATTTTTTTAAATTTAAACATACAGCACAGTAATAGGGCCTTTCTAGCTCACGAGCCTGTGCCGCCCAATTAACCTATAGCCCCTGTACATTTTGAAGGGTAGGAGGAAACCAGAGCTCCCGGAAGATGACAGGGAGAACATACAGACAGTGCTGGATTTGAACCCGGGTTGCTGACGCTGTAATATCATTGTGCAAACTGCCACACTAACCATGCCCCGGTAGAAGGCATGTTCCAGAAGGCGTACAAGAGGGGTCTATGGACGGATGTACAAATTTCTCTGTAAATTGCAGGGGAGGCTAAGGAAGTGATTAATAAAACAAATGGGACCCTGAAGAGTAGAGAAACACACAAACTGCAGACACTGGAATTTTGAGTAAACAAAGAGCAGCTGGAGGGACTCAGCAGGTCAGGCAGCGTCCGTAGAGAGAAATGGTCAGTCATCGGTTTGGGTCAGGACCTTGTATCAAGACTAAAATAGGAAGGGGTGATGTAAAGGGGAGAAAAAAGTGTGTTATAAAAGGAAGCAGAGTGTATAAGAGCAAAGGAATCATGATGAACCTTCATAAAATATTGATTCATCCACAGCAAGATGGTGTTGGGGGAGCAGTGAAGGCAGATTTTGTGTAGAGTTCAGGAGGAGCTGGGTAAATAAGAAAGGACTTGGCAGGGAGGGGAGTGGGGTCAGCTGCACTGGTCTCATAATGAGCAGGAGCGAATGGTGTCCTTGCGTGTTGTAGCCCCTCTCAGATGGAAAAACCAGCTCATGTTAAAACAAGAAACAGGCAATACATTTCATTTTCTGGAAAAAATATTTCTCCACTCTGGGGCTGCTTCAGAAGTAAGAAAGAAGACGCATACACCAGTCTCCCTGCGCCTCTCGAGATGTGGTGGGGGTTGGGGGGGTTTGGGTGGTGTGTGTGGGAGATTTTTGTGTGGGGGGGGTAATGTGTGTGAGGGATTTTTGTGTGTGAGTGATTTTGTGGGTGGGGGGTGTGCGAGGGGGAGTGTGTGGGGGATTTTTGTGTGTGTGTGAGGGGATGTGTGTGTGTGTGGGAGGGAGTGTGTTAGTGGTCGTGAAGCTACAATATTACTTCAACAAGCACAATAACAGATTAAATGAAATGTTCAGAACTCATTGGCAGACTAAAACTACCAAGAAATGTAAAGCCGTTTAACTGTTTTGGGACATATTTGCCATGAGGCATTGATTTTTTTTCAAAAATAGACTTTATTCTCAATAAATTATTTACAAGAGAGAAACCCATTGAAAGTCTCTTCGCACCATGAGTGTCATGTCTGTACATTCTTGTCACTCTACATTGTTACATCTGCTCTTTACACCACTGCCACCATAATTATCCCACAAAATAATGGGGAAGAACCCTTTTTAAACCCATTCTTTTGTCCGTTGGATCAAGCCTGGCTTGCTTTGAAGCACTTGTAGCTGTGGACTAGCAAGTGGGTGGATTGACCCCGTGATTGTTGCCGCGTTGTCAGGGGTTAACCGAGGCCGCTCTCGTCTCTCTGGTGTAGGGAACGTGGTCACTGGACAACAAGACTCTGATGACTAATGCTCCTTTCTTCATCCCCTTTCTTCCACTGTGGACAAGGACACAGCCCCTGGCTCTGAACTATTCCACAGAATTCCAGGCAGCTTGTTCAGAATCAGGATTTGTTGTTTAGTGGTAGAGTCGCAGTACAAACATTCATATAAAACCACCTTACAAAGATAAATAAAAATAATGCATAAAAAAATCAAAGTCAGGCAGTGTCTGTAGTTCATTCAAGAATCTAATGGCAGCAGGGAAGAAGATTGTTCTTTTGTTATACAGACTTTTCTCCTCTATGTTATCAAAATTCCTCAGCACAGAAAGTCATCAAACGTGCTATAACTTTCAGGCCTGAGTACCCAAGGGTAACTTTAATCCTTATTTTCATTCTATCTGATCAAGGTGATCAATTGCAGTTTACTTTTAGTTTGGCTCACATTTTGCTTCAGCTTGTTACAGCCGTGTTAATTTCTAAGTGATTTATAATTTAGCTCTTAACACCCATTATTGTAGGTAACACAGTCTCATGACCACGTTTTTCTCTCTCTTATCTGACAAGCAAGTTTAGCTATAGCTGGTCTGTCTAGGGTCTGTGCTTGTTCACTTTTCTCATAGACTTGCTTTAGGCGATTTAACCCTTCATGTTCTGTAAGTGAAAAACAAGGTGAGACCTCCGTCTGTAAGCCACAGCCTCGAAAGCAAATTAGCTGTAATTCTATCTCAGTGATGGCAGCACGGTTAACATAGCGGTTACAATGCTATTACACCGCCAGCGACCCAGGTTCAAACCCGACGCAGTCTGTAAGGAGTTTGTATGTCAATGTGGGTTTCCTCCGGGGGCTCCAGTTTCCTCTCACCCTTCAAAATATATGGAGGTTGTCGGTTAATTGGTGAGTTTGGGGCGTTTGTGGCCTGGTGCTGTTGTTCTAAATTTAACATTAGCATGCAGGCTAACACCTTCAAATTTATCTCTGTGAGGAGAGTAAAGTTGCTTCATTGGTAACTTGGTGGTGGTAATGAAGTGAAATATAAATGTGGACTTTCCTCTTATGGTGTCAAGCCTGGCTGTCCCTGGGGTAGCCCTTGTATCTCTGCCTAAAGAATGCAAGGAGACTTGAAGACATAATCCAGTCTGATGCTTCATTGTTTAAGTTGGATTTACCTCTGCAGGATATTCATGAACCAGATGGGCATTTTGCTAAGTCTTGTGGTTTCATGTTCATCATGACTGAGACTTTTTTCTGTAATCCCAGATTTATTTAATTACTTGAATTGGGCGGCAGTTAGCGCAATGCTAACTGTGCTAGTGACCTACGTTCGAATCCCCTGCTGTTTGTAAGGAGTTTCTACGTTCTCTCTGTGACCACATGGGTTTTCTCTGGGTACTCTGGTTTCCTCCCACATTCTGAAGATGTACAGGGTTAGCAGGTTAATTGGTCACATGGGAGTATTTGGGCAGCGTAGGGCAGAAGTGTCTTTTACTGTGCTATATCTCTAAATTAAAATTAAATGCGGACAAAGTAGAATTTGAACTTTTAGCTCTGGCTCTAAATGTCAGTCCAAACATGACCTCTCTGTTACAGTTAAGCAATCAGTAGTTAATATCTGTGATCTGGACTTGTGTTGGGGAAATCAGTGTGCCATGTGTTTTTTTTTGGTGTGATGATGAGTTCAGTTTATCCAGTTCAAAGTTCATATTTATTGTCAGAGTATATATATGACATCACATACAACCCTGAGATTTTTTTTCTTGTGGGCCAGGCAGAATTTATACTTGACGGTAGTACAAAAAAAACTGTACTCAAGAAATGATATGAGACAAAGATTTGATATAAAAGAGACGAATGTAAACAAAGAAAGGAATGTAAACAAGTTGATTGTTTAATACAGTAAAAGACCTAAAATTCAGACAGCTCAGGGACTGGGTCAGTCTGGATTTTTAGATTTTCTGAAATATAAGTAGGAATAAAGAATAGATGAACAGGTAAATCTTGGTAGTTTATTCATTTGCAAATACAGCATGCTTCATTTATCAAAATGAGCAGTTTGAAAGAAAAATAAAGCCAACTTGACAAAAATGTGGAAATAATTTTTTAACCTCAAGAATAGAGTGTGTAATGCTTGAAATTATGTTTAAAAATGAACATCGTAAAAGAAAAATAAAGTATACGAAAGAATTTCTCTGTGACAAGTTGATCTCTATTAAGCGTGGTTGCTTTTTGCCGCTCTGTTTCTGTGGCAGTTACGCATGCACACACTAGCCCGCTAAATTTAAAAAGTTGATAGTCCGGATCCTCAGGAGGGCCAGATTTCTGGATTTCTACTGTAATAATGTGCCAAGAAAGAGTTCTTAAATGAGACCCTAATTGAGTTTGTCGTTGAGGAGTCTGATGATGGAGGGGTAGCAGCTGTTCCTGAACCTGGTGGTGCGAGTCTTGTGGCACCGATACCTCTTTCCTGATGGATCTACTCACCACAACAAAGAACAGGAATCCCAAAATATGCCCAGATATAATATGCCCAAAATATAACAGCAAGTGAAGCAGCATCTGCAAGGAGATAAATTGCGGAAATTGTCCTTGATCCAAAACGTTCTTTACCCACGGATGTTGTTCGTCATGTTGGACATTTGGATTTGGATTTTCAGCGTCTGCGATTTTTTTTTTTTAATGGTGCATGGATTCACACTGTGCCTGGTGTGGAGCCCAGGTGGAGCAAGTCCTGTCCAAGATGGTTTCCCATCCCGTTCCTTTCCTCGTTCATTGATTGATCTTGTTCTAATGCCAAGCCACAGCTTTGAATGCACAATGGGCCCATCAGCCTTTTCAAGCAGGAATGGTTTAATTGGCCAACATTGTTTGGTACCAGAAAAATGTGGGAGTTTAAAGCCTATTTCATTCCCTTCAGAAAGTGAACAAGGTAGAAACTGTGACATGACATCAAAAGAACTACTTGGAGTTGTGTAATTTAGATAGTGCATTGTTGGAAGCTGATTGATGCTATTGATCTGAGATGATATGAGCGATTCAAGCGCCATCTACAAATTTACCAATGACACTATGGTCATCAGCAGAACCATAGATGACAATGAGGAAGCGAACAGGAGGGAAATAGATCAGCTTGTCGAGTGGTGTCAAAACAACTTTGCGCTCAATGTTAGCAAAACCAAGGAATTGATCGAGGAATTCAGGAGGGGGAAACCAGGAGAACAAAAAACAGTCTTCATTAAGGGGTCAGCAGTGGAAAAGGTGAAGAACTTCCCATTTCTGGTTGTCATCATCTCTGAAGATCTCTCCTGGGGCCATCTTGTCAATCCAAGGCTATACTTTGTGAAGGAGTTTGATAAGATTTTGTTTGACACCAAAGACTCTTGGAAATTTCTAATCGTGTTCAGTGGAGAGCGTTCTGACTGGTATGGAGGTGCACAGGACAAGAAAAGACTCAAAAGTTGTAAACTCAATCAGTGACATCACGGACACCAGTCTTCATTCCATCGAGGACATCTACAAGATGTGGTGCCTCTATCCTCAAGGACCCCCACTACCCAGGCTATGCCCTCTTCACTCTGCTACTATTGGGGAAAAGGTACAGGAGCCTGAAGACAAACATCCAATGTTACAAAAACAGCTTTGTGGTGCTCTGTTAGCCAGAATCAGACACACACAAGGTAAAGACTGTACAACAGGCTTTAATCCACAAAGACTTCCACAGAGCCAGGCTGGCTGTAGCTGCAGCAACTCCGAGTGAGCTTTGGGAGGCCGGCGCAGGCTTATATCCCGGAGGGTGATTGACACCTGACCGACCGCGTGGGGCTTGATCCCTTCAGGCCGACTGATTGACAGCTGGCCAGGTGTTGTCCTGTCCCTTTACACTCCTGCAGGTACAGAGGTTGCCGCCTGCAGTAGGCCGGTGATATACTCCTGCAGGTACAGAGGTTGCCCCCTGGCAGTAGGCCGGCGGTGTACCACCACAAGCTTCTTCTCCTCTGCCATCAGATTTCTGAATGGAAAATGAACCACAGATGCAGCCTCACATTCTTTTGCACTAATTATTTTTTAAATATTGTATTTATGGAACTGTAATTTATAGCAATTTTGCATCTGCAAAGCACAATCCTGCTGCCACAAAAACAACAAATCTTGTGACACATGTTCATGACAATAAACCATATTCTGATTCTGGTGAGCTCCATGACTTGGTTGAGGTAGTACAAGATGAGTGGCAGCAGCTAATGAACCATTGGGTTTCCAGGGAAGTAACTTCTCAAGAATGGAGACAAAGGAGGAAGAGCTTGCTCTGACTGGCTGATGAACCAGATCAGACAAAAGTTAAGGTGATATTGTCTCTCATTGATCACAAGGGGAGATAATTGACCCATGCTATCAGACTGTCAGGTGGCACTCTGGAAAATGCATCGTGCATTCGAGCACATTGCAGCTTGTCTAAGGAATGAAATAGCTGATCATTACTGGATCATTACTGCATTCAGGTACAGGAGGAGACCTTTATTGCTTCCTTCTGAGGATGTCAGCAGATAATTACAGTTTCATGGACTGAAAAAATTTGTTTGGCAGAGGTTGGATTATCACAGAACAGGATGGGAACAGGGCCTTCCACCCACTGCCAGTCTAAACTATTTGCACATGTCATGGATTGCTCCATTCCCTGCTTGTTCATGTGTCTCTTTAAATGTCGCTGTGGTATTTGCTTCCACTACTCCTCTGGACACCCCATTCCAGGCACATCTCTTTTAAATTTTCTCTCTCTCACTTGAACCGTTGCTCTCTAGTTTTGACCTTGGAGAAATTCTCCGACTATTTGCTCTATCTCTTCCTCTAATTGTTTTATAATTTCAGGTCAACTGTCAGCCACCTACACCTCAGAGAAAACATGGCCAGTGTAGTATAGCGGTTAGCACAGCATTTTTACAGCACCAATGACCCGGGTTTGAAACCTGCACTGTCTGTAAGGAGTTTATACATTCTCCCCATGTCTGTGTGGGTTTCCTTCCATGGGGGTTTTGGGTTAATTGGGGTATTTAGGCCGAAAGGGCCTGTTACTGGGCTGTATGTCTAATCTAAAATTAAAAACAATCCAGGTTGGTTTAACTTCTCCATGTTGCTAACTCTCTGTAATCCAGGCACGATCCCGGTCAACCTCTTCTGTATCCTCTCCAAAGCCTCTATATCATTGGGATCTGAGAATCCAGATGGAGGCAATGAGTTTGGAATGAGACCGAGTTAATGGGAACAGTGTGTGCGGACACACAGTACTAAGAAGCTATCTAGGGCCATGCTCTATGTGTGGGGAAAGCAACAGCAGGAGGAAGTACATTGCAGTAAAGTGCAAGACAAAGGTGGAAGAGGGAAAGTAGAATCAAAGTGTTGTCAACGACATAAGTGGCTGTGTTTGGGAGAGATTGGAGAATCTTTTCTGTGAATGTGGACAGTGAAGGGGAAGTTATTGGAGTGGCCAGCTCTTTAGAAGGAATTCCCAATAAATGGGTATAAATATGAACAATCAGTGAGATCCCAAGGTCAATTTCAGGTTTATTTATCATCCGATTGTACAATTACAACCCCAACAAAACAGCGTTCTCCAATCTTCGGTGCAGAACCACTACCAACACACATACAGACATAACAGGCAAATGATACATATGCACAGTACGTCTATATAAATATTATTGTTAAATAAATAGTTGAGCAAAGGAGAGTTTGTATGGTCATTCAGGATTTTCACGCCCGCAGGAATAAGATGCTCCTGTCTTTCTTTCCCTATGGGAGAAGCTGGAAGATACAGTGTGGGGTAGTAGGGATCCTTACTGATTTTGTGAAACCTCTTTAGACAATGATCATGGTAGATTACATCGATGGGGGAGGAGGCAGGAAGGTGTACTCCCAAAGCAAGCCTTTGATCTCTCAAAGAACAACTTTGGGGGCAGGACGGTCAGTGCACCACTATTAGAGTGCCCGGGACCTGGGTTGGAATCTACCACTGTCGTAAGGAGTTTGTATGTTCTCCACGTGTCTGTGTGGATTTCCCTTTGGGTGCTCCGGCCTCCTCCCACGTTCGAAAGATGTAGGTTGAACCACATGGGCTCGTGGGCAGGAAGGGCTCGTTACTGTGCTGCATCTCTAAACTTAAATGAACATGCCAGGAGAATTGGTAAACCCAAATTGAGAAAGAGATGCTTCCTGTGATCTTCGGGGAGTTTGGAGAAGTTTCCCCAGTAAACATTTGGGGGAGCGACGTAGTGCTCTGTGATCACGAACCACTTGATCTTTACCATTGAGCACCAAGAAGATTACAGAAACATTTGTGGGGATGCAGTTCAAAGCATAAAGATCTGATTTGGCTGAGCAAAGTCTTGCATGTAGCTAAGAAGTTGACCTTGAGGAACAAAAGTTCCAAGGACATTGATCTTGGGACATTCAACATGAGGAGGCAAACTGCAGCCCCTTTGGCCATTGATGGAGAACACTGGATGATGCAGGTAGGATGGAAAGAGATGATATGATGTTCAGCCCGTTCTCAGATTAGAATCAGAATTTAATTGTCATTAAATTCATTGTTTTGCGGCACCAATACTGTGGAAATATTGCTATGAAAATTACATTTAAAAATAAGTAAATTAGTGCAAAAATAAGAGAAAGTGAGATTGTGTCTACAGTTCATTGTCCATTCAGAAATCTGATGGTGGAGGGGGAAGAAGCTGCCCTTGTACGGTCGGGTGCTCGTCTTCAGGCTCCTGTACCTCCTTCTGGATATTAGGAGTGTGAGAAGGCCTGGGTGCTGAGGGTCCTTGAGGATAGAGGCTGCTTTCTCAAGACACAGCCTCTTGTAGAATGTCCTCTTTGGAGTGGAGACTGATCCCCGTGATAGCGCTGGCCGAGTTCACAACTCTTGTTATTTTCCTCTTATTTGTACGTTGGCATCTCCATACCAGACATTGATCCAACTAAACAGAATGCTCTCCATGGTACACCTGTAGAAATTTGCAAGTGTCTTTTACGATGTAACAAATCTCCTCAAAGTCCTCACGAAGTATAGCCACTGGCGAGCCGCCTTCATAATTTAATCAATGTGGAGGCTCAGGACAGATCTTCTGAGATGTGGACACCCAGGAACTTGAAGCTCTTAACCCTTCCCACTGCTAACCCCTCATGATTCATGTTCTCCTGATTTTCCCCTTTCTGAAATCCACACAAATGACCCAGAGTTACAAGTTCAAATTCTATTCAGGCTGTTGGAGAAATTAAATTCAGGTAAATAAATAAATATGAGAAAAAATCTCGTGGTTCTCGAGCTATGAATGTGCACCTTGATCAATGATGTTCACTCCACACACAAGAACGAATACTACCTTCATGGAGTGAGAGCTGGTATCTATTAGCTAAAGATAAACAGGGAGGTGAGGGACCATGAACTGAGATGGGAGATCAAGGACCAACAGGGAATTCCAGAATCGCAATGTGGTGAATTGTTCCTTAATTTCTCTTTAAATTGTTGGCTTCATTCTTTATTGTTCCTGTTGATCCTGAAGCTTCTGTTGCACTGAACCTTTTTTACATCTCAAAACTTCCCACCCTCCTCCGTCTCGGAATAATCTTAATGGACACATTAGAGCTTCTGTCTCTCCAGTGACGGGGGTTCAGTTCTTTTCTTGTTCGCTGCCTGTGTGGAGTTTGCACATTTTCCCTGTGACGGGGTGCACATTCACCCTGTGGCACATTCCAAAGATGTGCCTGTTGCCCCGAGAGAGGAGGTGAGTGGTAGAACTTGGAGAGAGTTTAAGAATCTAGAAATGTTTAATGGTCAGCATGGAGTTCCAGGGCTGAAGGGCCTTTTTTCATCCTGTGTCTCTGTATGCCACTTTGTTTTAGCAAATTAAACTGATGTTGATCAAATAATATGCTACCATCAAGCAGCTGAAGAAGGGTTGAAGTTGGCAGCTAATTTTCCCCGTATTCCACCAGTCCAAGTGTTTGCTGTGCTCGGTGACAGCACAGCTCCAAGAGGCATCTGTTCCAAGGCCACGTGGTGAAGTTTGGTGTCTGCTGTGGAGAATTTGATGCAGAGGTCTGAGTGTTGATGTAATCTAATTGCTGAATTGATCGGAACTGGAGCCAGCGATAGTTGCTGCAGTAATTGAGATATCCCGCTGGTTGTGCTGAGCCCTCACTGCCACTAACGCTCCTCTCAGTTCCCCCACCTGAGGGAGGGCTAACAGGTTGCCACACATCCCATCATCTGGTCAGGGGCTGTGACCAATTTTCAAAGTAGTTTCTGCTTTGAGCTCAATCTAGGGCCCCCACTGCTTTTTTTTGGGTGGATTTTAATGGCCATATTAGAAGGTCCTTTCATCTACCTAATTGCCCCAACACAGAAGGAAACCATTCAGTTTACCCCATCCATGCTGGTTTCTCAGGGAGCAATCCCATCTCCTGTTCTTTTCACAGTACCATGGAACATTACAGCACAGAAACAGGCCCTTCAACCCTTTGAATGTGCCAAACTATTTTTCTGCCAAGTCCCACTGACCTGCACCCAGTCCATATCCCTCCAATCGCCTCCCATCCATCTACCTGTCCAAATTCTTCTTAAATGTTAAAATTGAGCCCACATGCACCACCTCAGCTGGCAGCTCGTTCCACACTCCCAGCACTCTCTGTGTGAAGAGAGTTCCCCCTGAACTTTTCCCCTTTCACCCTTAACCCATAACATCTGGTTTGTTTCTCACCTACCCTCAGTGGAAAAAGCCTGCCAGCATTTACCCTGTCCATCCCCTGCAGCCATTCATCTTATTCTTCCTTGCACACCTCTCAATATCCCTTTAATTTTTTATTTGCCACCATCTTACACTAGAAATAATTTGCGGTGACCTGCACTGCAGTGGGAGGTATTTGGATCACCTGGAGCAAACGCACACAGCCATGGGAGAACATGCCAACACCACGTGGATTGAGCCATTCTGCCGGGAAATTAAGAAGGCTCAGTATCTCAAGCAGTGGGTGGCTGCACTGTTCAGATCAAACCATTTGCTTTTGCTGAACGTTACCACTGTCTATGCATGGGACAGTTCTGTTAACTGTGGCTAGCTCACCAGAAGCAGCTCAGTCAAGTGACCTTGCTTGAGGCAGGTGGTGTGGAGGGTGCAGAGAGGCAGCTGTTGGAAGTCCCAGCAACTATAGAAGGTTAATAGTTCTACCAGAAGACTGTATGCAGATTGGTGCCGCCGTGGTCTCTAGATTACCCTGACTGATCTCTTAGCTACAAAAGAAGAGTATGTCCAACTTGGAGCCAGTTGGGAAAATGTGTGTCAAATCAGAGAATAACAAATAGAATCATTGGAAAATCCCAAATGTCCCTTGAAGCAAGGCCTGCAAAAAAAAAAACTGAAAGCCAGAGGGATCCAGGTTTCCAAGACATCTTTTGTCAGACCAAGTACTTCCTGTCTCACCTTTCTGCTCTCAGGAAACTGGGTAATGTGTTCTGAACAAACCATGCTTCAGTTGGAAGGTGACAAGTTGGATCTATTTATGTCAGAATTACTCTCCTGTCCAGGCTCAGGAGAGTAGCTGTTTGAGGTAATAATGATATAGATATTTGTGCAAATTGCCAGGATTCTGACTTCCCATGTCGTATTCCCATCTGATAGAAGAAGGGTTATCAGTTGGATGGCCACATTTTAAACAGCTTCAGTTTTCATATCAAATCATCTTGGGTGGTTGAACCAAAGGGCAAGTAGTTTAAGTACACCTAAGATGTGAAGAACCATGGAACAAGGCTTTTTTTGTTGTTGATTACATCTGACTTAAGTTGAAATGATTGCTTTTAATCTTAATTGAGAAAGACACACTTACAGGGGATGAGCAGGCATTGCTGTTTAACATGGTCTGGGAGCACATCTGAAGGGTTTGTGCATTAAGCAAAGGTTTACTGCTCATGCAGTCAACTAGATCCATATCTATAAACAAGGCCAATCCTCTAATCCAGTTTGTCGGCCACAATTCCTTCCAACGGTTTCTGATTGGTGATTTGGGAAATTAGGTTGGCTCGTTATGTTGGAATTTTCCTGACTGATTATCCCATGTTGAGATACATCCTATCTTTCAATGGGTTATGAGAACTCTTCACCTCTAGGCTGGTCATCAGGAAAGGAGTGGGGTGCGTTCCCTCTCTATCCAGGAAGATGTGCCCTTTCTCCTTACAACTGGGAGTTTAGTTGATGCAGGGATTCCAGCCATCCATGCCTCTGAGCATCCAGAGCCCAACCAGGTTGGATTTAAATCACAACATTGCCAAAGGTTCAGCCGAAGCAGGGTCTAGATTTTCACCACCAGGGTCTGAGTGGCAGTCTGTTGGGCTGGACCAGACTCGTTCCGGGATAGCTCCCTCATCTTCTGAAGTGGAACACAGTCAGTTTGTTTCATTTCTCTGCTTACATGTCAAGTCATCTTTATCGTTCATACCATGCTTGCTCGGTAAAGACGAGATAGTGTATCTCTAGGACCATGGAGCATATTTACATAAGTTGGAATAGAAGTTAAATACATTGAAATATTAAGACATTTAACATAAAAGTCACAATGCCCTATCCACATATGTTCTGGGAGTTTAGGAACCTGATGACTTGAGGAAAAAACTATTGCCCAATCTGACACAAGGGCCCCGAGAGCTACAGTACCTCCTACCAGATGGCAGAAGGGAGAACAGTTTACATGAGAGGTGTGTGGAGTCCTTCACAATATTTATTGCCTTTCGCCTGCATCGAGTGTTTGATGACCTTCTTGGTAGGAAGTTCCCCCTGAACTTTTCCCCTTTCACCCTTAACCCATAACCAGTGATCATTTCATCTGACTTCACTATTTTCTGCAGGGTCTTATGATCCAAGCTTCCAAATCAGGCAGTGATGCAGGTGCACAGGATACTCTTGATACATCCTCTGTAGAAGGTAGTGAGGATGGAGGGTGGGAGATGAACTTTCCTCAGCCTTCGCAGGGAGTAGAGGAGCTGCTGGGTTTTTTTTAGCTGTGAAGCTGGTGTAAAGGGACCAGGTGAGATTCCCTACCAAGCGCACTCCAAGGAACTTGATACTGTTGACGGCCTCAACAGTGGAGCCGTAAATGGTCAGCGGAGTGTGATCCTCTCTGGGCCTTCCTGAGGTTGATAACCATCTCTTTTATTAACACTAGTCCGTTAGCGACTGCACCTCATCTCTGTACGCTGTCTCCTCATCCTTCCTAATAATCTTACTAATCAGGCCCACCACGGTCGCATCATCAGTGAACTTGATGATGTGGTTCAAGCTGTGTTTAGTTATGTAATTGTGGGTCAGCAGAGTGAACAGCAGTGGACTAAACATGCAGCCCTGGTTGGTGGAGGGGTGGACGGGTGGAGGGGAGATGCTCAGTGTGATGGCCTTGGAAGGGCTGATCCGGCCGCTTGAGGTCTCCCCAACATGGATGGCCTTGGAAGGGCTGATCTGGCTGCTTGAGGTCTACCCAACATGATGATGACCTTGGAAGGGCTGATCCGGCCACTTGAGGTCTCCCCAACATGGATGGCCTTGGAAGGGCTGATCTGGCTGCTTGAGGTCTACCCAACGTGATGATGACCTTGGAAGGGCTGATCCGGCCGCTGAGGTCTCCCCAACATGGATGGCCTTGGAAGGGCTGATCTGGCTGCTTGAGGTCTACCCAACATGATGATGACCTTGGAAGGGCTGATCCGGCCGCTTGAGGTCTCCCCAACATGATGATGGCCTTGGAAGAGCTGATCCGGCCGCTTGAGGTCTCCCCAACATGGATGGCCTTGGAAGGGCTGATCTGACTGCTTGAGGTCTACCCAACGTGATGATGACCTTGGAAGGGCTGATTGGCCGCTTGAGGTCTCCCCAACATGATGATGACCTTGGAAGGGCTGATCCGGCCACTTGAGGTCTCCCCAACATGGATGGCCTTGGAAGGGCTGATCTGGCTGCTTGAGGTCTACCCAACGTGATGATGACCTTGGAAGGGCTGATCCGGCTGCTGAGGTCTCCCCAACATGGATGGCCTTGGAAGGGCTGATCTGGCTGCTTGAGGTCTACCCAACATGATGATGACCTTGGAAGGGCTGATCCGGCCGCTTGAGGTCTCCCCAACATGATGATGGCCTTGGAAGAGCTGATCCGGCCGCTTGAGGTCTCCCCAACATGGATGGCCTTGGAAGGGCTGATCTGACTGCTTGAGGTCTACCCAACATGATGATGACCTTGGAAGGGCTGATCCGGACTGTTTGAGGTCTCCCCAACATGATGATGGCCTTGGAAGGGGTGATCTGGCTGCTTGAGGTCTCCCCAATAGGAAGTCAAGAATCCAATTGCACTTGTATATTGCATCTTCTTGAGTATAATATTTTGCACAACCAATAAGTGGTAATTCTGCCACAAGAAAAAGAATCTAAGGTAAAAACACAAAGCTGGTGAAACTCAGCAGGTCAAACGGTGTCCTTTGTACAGCAAAGATAAAATTACATAACTGACGTTTTGGGTTTGAGCCCTTCATCAAAAGATTAGGGTTATATGTGATATTATGTATGTACTCTGACAATAAACCTGAATCTAATATTATAGCTATTGGGCAGCAGGTATACAGGAGGAGCTTTCTTCCACAGGACAATAGACTAAAAGAACAGGCCCTTCAGCCCATCATGATGCTGATTTAAACTGCACATTTGCCTGCAGGTGATCTGTATCCTTCCATTCCCTCCCTGTTCACAAGTCAGCCTCACTGTCTCACGATGATTTAAAGCTGGGGTGGAAATGGTCATTTAGGGCTTTCAAGAAAGGGAATCAGGTGCACACTGGAGAGAGAATAATTTGCAGGGTCTGTGGAAACCGATGATTTGGGGAGTGGGGGTTGATTGATAGGGTGGAGGAGGGTGGGGGAAATGAATGGTTTGTCCTGGTTTCATGGTGGGAGTTCCTGTTTCCCAGCTGACCTGATTAGATACACTTTTTTATCAAGTGTTGATCGATGTTCTATGGTTGTCTGAATAATTGTGGATGACTTTAAATGCAGTGAAACCTCATTAACATGGATCCCAGCACTTTCCACATGTTGGGAGAGATCTCTCACGAGCTGTCATTGTACAGAAGCACATCATTTGGAACATTACTCCATTTGGAAGGGTTTCACAGAGATAATGATGAAGATTTATCTTCACAATAAATGGGTTGAAACCTTGCTAACAATGCACTTATTTTTGACTCTGTATAATTGAGTTTTGATTACAGAGAGAAAGTACAGTATATGCTGCCGAATTAGGGACAAAATCAATTTCTCTACAGCCTGTGGGTTTGCTGTGACGTGAATTATTTGATTTCCCAAATCGAGAGGTCTACTTCTGGGAAGTGAATGTCAAAGGTAGCTGTCGATCAGCTGCTGAGTCCAGGCAGCGTTAGGGCCAGAATTCTTCATGCAACACAGCAGTAGGATAGGGGCATCTTGATGGAAAAAGCCAAAAATTAAATTTGAGAGGAAGAGATGACTGGGAACACAGGATAAAGCTGCAGGCTTGAGGATAGCTTGGACGGCAGATGATAACTGGGCTGCCGAGAGAGCAGTTGGGGCTGCAGTATTGTGGTAAATTCTCCACTTGCTGCAAGTCTCCAGTGTTGCAGCTCGCTTAGATTGATTTTAATCAGAGGGAGGCTTCACTGTGTTTCATCCTCTCACATGCAACTGGTGCATCTGTGCCGATTAATACACGTTTAATGTGGAGAATTCTAATCTCTTGATGCCTTTGGATTTAAGCAGATGAGGGTGGTGGGTGTGTGTGTATATATACAATATGTGTGTGTGTGTTTATATATATATGTGTGTATATGTGTATACACACACCCACTCACTCACCCCCTTATATGTGCCAGTATGGTGATGGGGTATGGAGTGGTTATGTACGCCTATGGCTGTGTGTACACAGGTACATCTGCTTAATTCTGGTGTGATGCTTTCTCTCTCTCTCTCTCTCTCTCTCTCTCTCTCTCTCTCTCTCTCTCTCTCTCTCTCTCTCTCTCTCTTCCCCCACCCCAGCTGTGTGCATGTTTTAACATATTTGAAGATGGGAGAGGTGAATTTCTACATCTCTCCTTTCTTCATGCCATGCCCTCTCACTCAGGAGCAGGCACTTTATCTTGTTCTGCTCTCTCCTCCCCAACCCTCAATACCTGCACTTTTAAAACCACCCACCCACAAAACCCAAGACCATTAAACTCTCCCTTTTCCCCAAGGAAGTCGCAAACCAATCAATGGCAGACTCTCGGCCCAGCAGGTCTGGGCAAACATGAGATCGATAAGTTATTAGCACCATTCTGTCAGCTGTAATGTTAAGATTGATCACAAGGAGGGCTTCTGCATGCTGCCTGGTACATCCCAGCCTGATAAAGATGACAGATTAAGCGACTAAAGCGAGGGAATTAAGGAGCCTGCCTGTCAAAGCTGTCAGTGCCTGGACATTAGTGCAGATTTTTTCTCCTTCCCTTCCTTCATGTGCTACACCGCTCGCTCTTGGACAGTCCAATAATTTCTCAGCACCTTTTTCATTCTCTCTCTCTAATGCTACCTTGTTTTCCCTGCCTTTGTTCAGTCTGTTGCAGACACTCTCATATTCTCTTACTTCACTCTTTTTTTGCAAACTCCATCCATCTCTCTCTCTTTCTCTTCTCTTTTTCTCTCTTTCTCTTTTTTATCTTTCTCCTCTCTTTTTCTCTATTTCTATTTTTTTCTCTCTCTTGCTCTATTTTTTCTTTTTTTTAACCTGAGTTGGATTTTTAAAGTCCACTGGCATTCATGGAATCATTCAGCACAGTTCTTCCCAACTCCTCCAGGCCAACCACATTGGCAACCTGACCAGTCCTATTGGTCCATATCCTTCTCAACTTTTCCTCTCCATATGACTTGTGAATGCCAGAATTGTCTTCGCTTCCAGTTTCCTCTGGGCGATCAATCCAGACACAGACCACCCACTGAATGAAAAAAGCTGCCCCTCGGGACTGGCTGAAATTGCCTTTCCTGAGAAAGAGACGGAGTTCATTCTCTTTTATCCACGTCCCTCTTGATTAGGGAAATCTCTGTAAGATCCCCCTCCGCCTCCTAGACTTCAGGAAATAAAGGGAGGCAAATGGGATTTGCCTGGAATGCCACCTTGGTTGGAATGGAGATTTGGGCCTGGGGTCTGTACTGAGTTCCCACAGACTTTAAAAGCTGTTGAGGGTTGTACGTTAGTGTGCAAGATTAAACCATTCCTTAAAGTATAAGCCTGTTATCAGAGTGTGGGAGATGGTTGCAGAAGTACTTGAAGGAAGCTTGCAAACTAATAAATTATTACTTGTACATTTTTGGGAATATCAGCAAATATTTATCTATGGCACTTTGAAAAGCCGTCAGATAGAAGCTGATAAAACATTTATGCTCCCTTAAATGAAACTGCTCAGCAGGACATGCAGCAGGTAAAGGTATCAAAAAGCTACAATGATGAAAGGTCACTGGACAGTTTCTTTGACTCCAATTCCCGCTTCATGGCTGCTGATTGACCCCGACGGTTCCACTAGTGGCAGCTTCTTTTCAATCCTCATTGTGCAGTGGTTAACTCTGCAGTCACCTAACCTTGATGGAACAATTCTTCTGAAATTACATTCAAACTTCAGGGTGTTTAAAGAGGGAGTAGATAAACTTATGGAAAATTCGAGTAATTGTGGGGAACTGGTGCAGAAGTTTGAGTCGAGGCTTGAGGCAGATCAGAATGAATGGCTGGAGGGGCCATTTGTCATAAAGTTGTAGAATTTGGCAGCATGGAAAAACAGGCCCTTCAGTCCACAGTCTCCATGCTGACCCCCATGCCTGTAGTTAGTTCGTATCCCTCTAATCCAATGGTTCTCAACCTTTTTTTCCCACTCACATGCCACCTTAAGTAATCCCTTATTAACTACAAGACACGTATGGCATCCTAAGCCAAAAGTGCTCTGTGGTTAGTAAGAGATTACTTAAGGTGGCATATGAGTGGGGTGGGGGGGGGGGGGGGAAGTGTTGAGAACCACTGCTCAAATTATTCCAAACCATGTTCCTGTCTAAATGTGCTTTGAACGTTTTACAATGGACGATCCTGCTCCCATTACTCCATACACCTTCTTCTCCAACCTTGTGTCACCACTTTCATGGAAAGTCCTATTCTCCTTCATTTTCATTTTAAAACACTCTTGTAGTTTAGAAATGAACGCTCGGCTGACTGAAATGAAGTAAGAAGTAATAATATTTTGAAAGTTTTCAGGGAGAACCTCAACCCTTCCATTCCCTGCCCCTCCCCTCACTCTATTCCCCCTTGCTTCCCCGTTCCTCCAGACCTGGCCATCTTCCTGGTATCCCACTCCCCTTTGTGGGCAAGCCAACATGATGAATCCTTCCCTAAACTTGCCCTCAACTCTACCAATCTTATCTGTTTTAATAAACTGACACAAGGAAATTCCTCAAAGAAAATTATGTATTTTTTAAAAAGCCTCACCACTGATTTCACAGCCATGCCTTGGAATCTGCCCAGGGATTCTTTGAAGCTGGTGGGAGTTTGGTTTGAAGTGTCATACTATGGGACACATATTCTTGCTGTGAAAAGTTCATGCAGGATTACAGAAAGATCTTTGTGAGGTTTTTCAGTTGGTTGTTTTTCCAGACTCTTTTGAGTAGTATACAGAGCCGTTGTCATACCCACACTCCTGTTCGGCTCCGAATCATGGGTCCTCTACCGGCATCACCTACGGCTCCTAGAACGCTTCCACCAGCGTTGTCTCCGCTCCATCCTCAACATCCATTGGAGCGCTTTCATCCCTAACGTCGAAGTACTCGAGATGGCAGAGGTCGACAGCATCAAGTCCACGCTGCTGAAGATCCAGCTGAGCTGGATGGGTCACGTCTCCAGAATGGAGGACCATCGCCTTCCCAAGATCGTGTTATATGGCGAGCTCTCCACTGGCCACCGTGACAGAGGTGCACCAAAGAAAAGGTACAAGGACTGCCTAAAGAAATCTCTTGGTGCCTGCCACATTGACCACCGCCAGTGGGCTGATATCGCCTCAAACCGTGCATCTTGGCGCCTCACAGTTTGGCGGGCAGCAACCTCCTTTGAAGAAGACCGCAGAGCCCACCTCACTGACAAAAGGCAAAGGAGGAAAAACCCAACACCCAACCCCAACCAACCAATTTTCCCCTGCAGCCGCTGCAACCGTGCCTGCCTGTCCCGCATCGGACTTGTCAGCCACAAACGAGCCTGCAGCTGACGTGGACTTTTACCCCCTCCATAAATCTTCGTCCGCGAAGCCAAGCCAAAGAAGAAGAAGACAGAAAGATACAAGTTGGAAACAGGACCTTCAGCCAACAGTCTGTGCTGAAGCACCCATTTACAGGAAAGAGAACAAATAAAACTGTAGATATCAGAATCTGAAAGAAAAGCTTAGAAGGCTGGAAGAACTTAGCAGTCAAGTAGAAACCCAGAAACGCTGGAGGAACTCAGCAAGTCTTGCAGCTTTCATTGGAGATAAAGATATATAACCGACATACAGGCCTGATCCCTTCAAGGAACGTGTAAAAAGCAGGCAGGTGTCTAAATTAAAAGGCTGGGAGAAAGGAAGAAAGAGCAGTGGGGAGGGGCACAGACCAACAGATAAACAGAAGTAATTGGATATGGGTAGGAGGACGGGAGAGGAAAGGTGGGAATTGACTGGGGGAGGGTGTGGCTTTGTGAATGCAGAGCTAGAGAAAAGCAAAGAGAGAGAGAGAGCTAGAGGAAAATAGGGATTGATGGGGGTGGGGGGCTAATGGAAAACGTAGAGGTTGATGTCGATGCCATCCGGCTGGAGGAATATGAGGTCTTGTTCTTCCAATTTGCGGATGGTCTCAGTCTGGCAGTGCATGAGGCCATGGACAGACATGTCAGCAAGGGAATGGGGAGGGGAATTGAAATGGGTGGCCACTGGGTGACCCATGCTATTCCAGCAGACAGAGTCATAGTGATCTCCCAGTCTGTATCCAGTCCTTCTGATGTAGAACAGACCACAACAAGACCCGGTCTTGTAGCATCAGTAGGAGGTAAAGATATATCAGCAATGTTTCAGGCCTGAGTCCTTTCTCAAGGTATGAGCAAAAAGGAGACAGGGGCCTGTATTAAAAGGCTGGGGAGAAGGGAGGAGGAGGAGTCCAAACCAACAGACAAAAGGTGTTAATTGGAGAGGAGAGAGGTTGAGAATTAATTGGGGGAGGGAGATAGTTTTTGGTTCTGCGAAAGGAGACGGAGTGAAAATGGAAGAGAGAGATAGAGGAAAGGAATCTGGGGACAGATGAGGAAGGGGCGAATAGAAACCAGAGAAGTCAATGTTAATGCTATTCGATTGGAAACACCTGTAAGAATTCTTCAGCCCAGAATGCCACGCAAGGCAAAGGTTGCTAGATTTTTGGACATTGAGTGTGGAAGTGGAATGACACATGACCTGCTCTTATTGAACGGTGGAGCAGACTCAAAGACCTTGTGGCCTCCTGATCCTTGCCTTCAGACCTTGCACAAGTGGACTAGACTCCACAATCACTCCCACCTCTAAGAGTAAAGTTGTCAGCTTCATTGATATAGAGGAAGCAACTTCTAGGAATTTGGTAACTGGCAGATTATACATCACTTTTTTATTCTGTTGTCTGTCTCAGCTCAGGCTGGCATTTATTAATTACTAATTAATGCATGTGTTCTCATTCATTATGATTTAATTAGTACCCCAGGGTAATTATGAAGGAGAGAATTGGGTCCATTTCCAGAAATCACTGCTAGTGATATGTGCTACAGCACCGTTTTTGTGTGTTTTTTTTTTAAATTTAAATTTAATGATACAGCATCCCTTTTGGTCCACAAGTCCATGCTGCCCATTTTATACCCAATTAACGTATACTCCCGTACATTTCAGACATTAGGAGGAAACCAGGGCCCCCGGAGAAAACCCATGCAGACTCGGGGAGAACGTTCAAATTCCTTACAGATAGCGCAGGATTTGAACCCCTGTCCCGATCGCTGTAAAGGTGTTGCGCTAACTGCTACACCAAACATGCTGCCCTTTTTGCTTTTTTCCTACTGAACAGATCAGCAAACATTGGGAATTTTTTTTACTGTGCAGTTGGGCACAAATTTAAAAAAGCAGGCAGGTGTCTAAATGAAGACTGGGGAGAGAAAAGGGGAAGAATGGGAGGGGGAGGTGTCCAGACCAACAGACACAAGGTGGTAATTGGATATGATGAAAGGTGAGAATTGATTTTGACTGTGAAAGGAGAGAGCAGGAAAATGGAAGAGAGAATTGGAGGAAAAGAGATGGGGGATGAAGATGGGGGGGTTGGGGGGGGGAGTTTAATGGAAACCAGGGAAGTTGATGTTAATGCTATCCAGTTGGAGGGTGCCTAGATAGAAGATGAGGTGTTATGTGAGGCTATCTACCTTGGGAAGAAAAAGAGTAAAATGGTGGGAAAAAAAAGGCCAGCACAGTTAATGTTGTGTTTAGCGAAATGCCATTACATTGCCAGCGACTGGGACCAGGGTTCAAATCCTCCGCTGTCTGTGTGCATTTCTCCTGGGGGCTCCGGGTTTCCTCCCACCATTCAAAAATGTACCGGGGTTGTTGGTAAATTGACGTGGACTTTTACCCCCTCCATAAATCTTCGTCCGCGAAGCCAAGCCAAAGAAGAAAGAAAGAAGAATTGGATAGAACGGGCTCGTGGGCAGAAAGGGCCTGTTACTGAGCTATATGTCTGAATTTAAAATCAGAAATTTAAAAAAAAATTAAATAGTAGTTCAGACTATAATTTAAATGGTGAAACATTGCATTCTGTTATGGTGTACAAAAACTTGGGGCTGTTTGTGCATGAATTACAAAATGTTAGATTGCAGGTGCATCTTGTTATCAAGAAGACAAATAGGACGTTGGGCTTCATTGATGGAGGGAGGTTATGCTGCAAATGTACAGGGAACTGGTGATGCCACATCTGGAATACTGCGTGCAGTTCTGGTCTCCTTACTTGAGGAAGGATGTATTGGCTTTGGAGGTGGTGCAGAGGGGGTGCACCAGGTTGATTCTGGAAATGGAGTTGTTTTATAAGGAGAGATGGAGGAGCCTGGGACTGAAGTCACTGGAGTTTAGGATGGGGGTGGGTGGTGTGAAGAGACATAAAAATTATGAAATGCACAGATAAGATTGAGGGAGTGAAGCTGTTTCCAAAGGCAGGAGAGCCGAGAACTAGAGGACACAAGGTCAGGTTTCAGGGGAGTAGATTTAAGACAGAGATGAGGACAAACTGCTCCCAGAGAGTAGTGAATCTGTGGAATTCTCTTCCCAAGAATGCTGCAGAGGCTGCCTCATTGATTTTTTAAAGCACAGGGGAGTTAAGGATTATGTGGAACAGGCAGGTAGGTGGAGCTGTGATCTTATTGAGTGGCGGAGCAGGCTCGATGGGCTACTCCTGCCCCTACCTCTGATATCACAGTCAAAGAAAAGGAAATGGGGTGACAGCAGTGGATATCCATAGGGTTGAATTGTTGGGAACACAAACACCCCTCAGCCACTTGCTGTGAATGATAGTGGCCAAGGCATTAGACTCTGCATCCAAGTTTCAGTGCTACTGACATAATAGAAGTAACTTTGAGTGCAGAGAAACCCTATATTACAGGTTTACTGTAACAAATTCCAAAACCAATAGATTTCCAGCCATTAACTTGAAGGTTGTTATTATTCAGCTAAACTGGTTTGTGGCAGAATCCATGGAAAAGTTGTATCGCACTCATGTGCCAATACTCAAGTGACTTACAATGTGCTGAGCTATTGCGTGATATAAATGCTGCACTGTATCATCGTAATAGGACCATCAGCCCAGTTCCCTGCTGTGCCCCTGATAATATCGCCTCTAATGTTCCTTCAGCAGCCCTGGTTAAAATGGCCTCCCCTGAGCTGAGTGACAAAGAGCCTGCTTGTTAAGCCCTCAACAACCAATGGGCCCAAATATTAAAACCTTAATTTACCAAAGGCTCAAACTGTAGATGGTGCTTTTAAATTTTTGCTGTGGATGTTCTTAAATGACTTGCCTGCTGTCATAGTTCTGTTCTCAAATTATGTATTTCATGCAGCAAGGGCTCCGGATCTAAAATTCCATTCTGAAGATTCAAATGGAAATAATATTTTGGAAGCACCATTCAATTCACGTCTTGTGCTTAGTGAACGATTGTCTATCCATATAGACTAGCGCAATAAACTGTCCCCTCCTCTTCCACGATCGGACATTCTAAACAACTCCTGCAAGTGTTGGCCACATTGTCCCTTCATTGATGGTTAACAAGTCCTTTGCAGAGACGAAGGCCCTGTAGACACTGGAGTCTAGAGCAACACATAATCTGCTGGAAGAACTCGGGGGTCGAGCAGCGTTATGGGGAGAAAAAAAAGAATGGTTGACGTTTTGGGTCAGAATCCTTTGCCAAGATAACCATAAGATGCAGGAACAGAATTAGGCCATTCAGCCCATCTTCTTGTCTGCTCTACCATTCAAATGATGTCTGATGTGTTTTTTCTCTCAACCTCATTCTCCTTCTTTTTCCCCATAACTTTTGACACCCTTACTAATCCAGAAGGATGGTGAGCATATCAGGGGCGTAGCCAGGTTCTAATGTTAGGGGGAGCAAGCTCCACGACACATATCAGATGGTGAGTCAGTGATTGAATGATGGGCCACACTGATTTTTCGGTGGCGTTGGACCGGGGTGGGGGCAATGATGGTGGTAGGGTAGGGAAGGGGGAGTAGCCCACCAGCACATCACAGGAGACAGAGCAGTGAGCAGTTCAAAAGGGTGCTACTTTTGAAGAGCTTGCAGTCCCCACCTCCCCCCCCCCACAACCTTTAACTACGTCACTGGAGCACACAAAAGTGCAGGAGAAACTGAGTAAGTCAGGCATTAAATCAAGTTTATTGTCCTCTTATTGCACAAGTACAACCTGACGAAGCTGGTCACTCTGGTCCTTGGTGCAAAAGATGCAGACACACAACCAGACATAACTCAACGACAAACAGACAAACAATACATATGCAGGACAAGTATTTCATCAATAAATAAATAAATATAGTTTCATGAATACGAGAGTCTTAGAATGTTAGTGTGAGCAGTTCCTTTGGTCGTTCAGCAGTCTCGCTGCTAGTGGGAAGCATCCAACATTTCAGAGCTGAACCTTTCTTCAGGATTGTTAAAACTAGAAAAATGAAACACAAGCGTTCACTGTTGGACTCGAGTGCCAGCAATCCAATCTTCCTAAATTGATCAATGTATCATAAATTGAAGAGCACATATGCACCAAAATTCTTATTGGTGCAGCCACGCTGGTACGTGCGATACACCAACTACAGTAGTGTACATTGAGTTATCACAATGCGCCAAGAGACGGAAAAAGAGTTAATAAATATAAAAGGATAGATAAATATTCGCGCTTGCAGTTAGTGCAAAATAAAAGTGATATTTCAATAGTGCAGACAGATCTGTTGGAGGTTCTGGAGTAGTTTATAGTTGGGGTAGTGTGGGGGAGGTTCAAGAGCCATGTAATTATTAGCTCAGTAATTGTCCTAGGCATTTTTCAGCCCACAGTCAGCCACACTGAGAACACAGGTACAACCGTCATCACTTCTCTGTGCGTGGGAGCTCGTTCTGTTCAAGATTGGCTGCTACAAACCCTACCTCATTACCATCATTAGAGAGGATATAAAAGATGCTCCAATCCTGGAAAAGGCTGAATTTTTTAGTAATTTTAAAATGATCAACTGGTTAAAAAAAAGCACAACTAAATTGACCATGTAAAGATAGATCCTTTAATATTACATCCATTTTCCTGTCTCTTTGCTGATCTTGTGTTTCAAATTATATTAAAGTCTGGTTTTTTTTTGCAGCCACAGTGATTTATTCCTGAGCCCATGTAAGGTGTATAATTTCAGTCTTTCCATTAGAAAGATGCTAATGGTTACACAGGATTTTAACTGTTTCAATCTGACATGAGATGTTGGATGGAGGGAATTCTTTCTCAAGATTAAATCTTTCACATAGTTCGTATTAGTGTGTTTGTGTGTATAAACATGTATACGCATCGGGTGCGTGTCCATCTGGATACAGATCTTTTGCTTGTTTTCATTTTACGTATTTGAACAGCAATGCCTGCTCCACATTTGTGTTTGTGCTTTTATGCAAGTTATCCCTCCATTGGTTTTGTATAGGAGTTTATGCAATATGTCAGGTTAATTTCTTGGTTTGACTGAATTGTGTGAAAGCGGACTCCCAGGCCGGGAAATAGCTTCTTCCCACAGGCTGTGAGATTAATGAACATTATTCTGTAACCTCAGATCTCTCATAAATGAAAAAGTAAATTATTCATATATCTATAATATGTGTGTGTGTGTGTATAGGCAATGAGGAAGCATTCAGGAGGGAGATAGATCAGCTCGTTGAATGGTGTAACAACAACAACCTTGTGCTCAATGCCAGCAAAACCAAGGAGATGATTGGGGACTTCAGAAGGAAGTCAGGGGAACACGACCCAGTCCTCATCGAGGGCTCAACAGTGGAGAGGGTCAAGCATTTTAAGTTACTGGGTGTCAGCATCTCTGAGGATCTGTTCTGGACCCTCCATGTTGATGCCATCATGAAGAAGGCTCACCGGTAGCTACACTTTGTGAGGTGTTTGAGGAGATTCAGTACGACACTGAAAACTTCTACCTGGCGAGCATTCTGGCTGGTCATATCACTGCCTGATATGGAGGCGTAAACTCTCAGGGCAAGAATAAACTCCAGAGGCCAGGGTTGTTATCTCGGCCTGTGACATCACAGGCACCAGACTTCACTTCATTGAGGGCATCTGCATGAAGGGGTGTCTTAAAACAGCAGCCTCTATCCTCAAGGATCCTCCCCCCCACCACCATCCTGGCTGGGCCCTCTTCACTCTGCTACCGTCAGGGAAAAGATGCAGGAGCCTAAAGACGAGCACTCAACGGCACAAGGACAGCTTCTTCCCCTCCACCATCAGATTCCTGAATAATCAATGAACCAAAGACTCTGCCTTACTTTTCATCCACTGTTAGTATTATTTTATTTTTAGTAATGTTGTAAGATGGTTTTAATATGAATATTTGCACTATATGATGCTGGGACAAAACACTAAATTTCATGACTTGGTCAAGACCATAGATTCTGATATATGTACAGACAGATGATAATAGGCTTGAATTTGACATTCAAGGTGCTAATAATGTGAGCATAGATAGATATCATGACTTAACTGTCCTGCCCTGGTTTAAGTATCTAAATGAATGCATTTTACAATGGGTTTAAATTGGGAAGAAGGAAGCCCTAACAGATTCTTCTTTATCCCATACACCTAAATTATTACCCCATTCCCCCCCCCCCCCCCCACCTCTCAGTTCAAAGTTGGCTCTGATACAGCTCCAAGTTAACTCTCACCTCGGATGTAGTCTTTATGGATGTACACCTTCTCCCTGTAGTCGTGGGTGTTCTCTGCACTCCCCCACTCAAAGGTTCTCCCGTTTCCTGTCCCATCCCAAAAATCTGCGGGATGATGACCTTCCCCTGGTGTAGAGGGTGGTATTAGAATCAAAGGGGAGTTGACGGGCAGGTGGGACAAAGCAAGTTGCAGCAATGCAAGCAAATCAGTGGAGAGACAGGGAGTGCACAGCTTTGGGGGAGGGGATAGCATGGACCAAATGGGCCAAACAATTTCCTGTGCTGCGCTAAGTGAGTTAAAGCCGATAACATTTTTGGCTCTTGAGCTGCAGGGGTGTGAGCCGGGGCTCAGGGCTGCTGTGGCTTGCATCTCCAGTGTCTGTAACACAAGTTTGAAAGGCGGTAAATGAGGCCGGTGTGGATTTAATAAGTGGTTCGCAGCACTCTGAATTCATCAGTCAGATGGAATGAATGCTGTTGCGTGTCTGTCTCCTCCGTTTGTTGCTTAATAAGCACCTGACAGCAGAAAATTTGTTGCTTGATACGTGCACACTCTGCGGCTTCCTGTTCATATGCAGCGTCATGCCCAGAGTCTCAGTAGTGATATTAGGGGCATATTGATTTTAAATCTGTTCAGTGTACACTGTAATTGTATATTAGAAACTGGCGTCTCTGCTGACAGAGTGTGCTGCAGATGCAAGGATCACCCATTGCCACATCGGCGGTGAGGAAGAGCTTGATGCCTTGAGGAAAAGGAGAGGGTGGAACTCAAATATCAGGACTTACCAGGCTTTCTGATCCAGAAGGAAGGTTGGGGGGGGGGGGGGGGCGCAGCGGATTAAATAGATAAAAAGGTCCTTTTAAAGCAATCGAAAGCACACAAGTAGAGCAGAGATTAAGGGGCCATGGGTCATTCTCATTGGGGCTGACCTCTTGCCACATTCTGCCACCATTCTTGGTTGAGTCTGCCTCTAGCATTTCATTGGGACAATTGAGAAGTAAGGTCTATGCCAGCCTCACTCATACCCCAGGAGTTACGTATTTCTGTCAAGGGTACCAGGGTTAATTCTTTCAGGAGGGAAGAAAAAAAGCTGCAAAAAGCAAGAATGAGGTGCAGAAATGAAGAGAATTGACTAAATAAACACTTGACACAGCTTCAAGTGTGTGTGTTTTTTTTTATTGCTGGTGAATTCACTTTGGAAAGTGACCAGTTAATTTTAAATTAAATGTTAAGGTTGGTTGGAAGTATAATGGTTTGTCTTTTTGTCTCTTTTTTTTCCTGCAGATGAAATTTTAGGAAAACGAAGAGGATGTTCACCAAACAACAACAGTGAGTGTCCTGAAGTCAAAAGACGACAAAGTGAATCACCAAAGGGTAAGTTTTTAATTCTGACCATGGCCTTGTGGTTTCTTTTCATTTTAGTGGATAGTTTCTTGCTTGTTATCTGATCTTCTGCCAATCTCCTTCACTTCTCTGGTGTGTGTGTGTGTGTGTGTGTGTGTGTGTGGTGAAGGTTGGACCACGAGATCACTGTCAGGGCATGGACTCCATCCGGTCCAGGATAAGCCAATGGGTCCGACCTCCTGTCCATTGCAGACATCTATGTGATGTGCAACCTCAAGAAGGACTTCTACCACCCTGGTCATGATCTCTTCTCACTGCTACCTTCGGGCAGAAGCAGGCCACCATAGTGATTAGCACAATGCCTTCACAGTGCCAGTGATTGGGACCAGGGTTTGAACTCCGTGCTATCTACAAGGAGTTTGTATGTTCTCCCTGTGTCTGCGTGGGTTTTCCACAGGGACTCCAATTTCCTCCCCCCATTTCAAACGAACCAGCGGTGTAGGTTAATAGTGTAAATTGGGTGGTATGGGCTCATGGGCCAAAATGGCCTGTTACCATGCTGCATGTCTCAATTTAAAGTTTAAAGCCTGAAAACCAACAGCTCCAGGTTCAAGAACAGTTTCTTGCCAACAGCTATCAGGCTCTTGAACCTCCCCTTGTTACACTAATCAGGGTCTGCTCCGACACAACAAAATGACCTGGATGAAGAGGCAGAAGGATGGGTCAGTAAGTTTGAGGATGGCACAGAGGTGGGAAGAGTTGTGGATGGAGCTGAAATATGAAATAGACAGGATACAGAGTTGAGCAGAAAAGTTGCAGATGGAGTTCAATCCAGATAAGTTTGAGGTGATTGGAAGGACTAACTAGAAGGCTGAGTACAGGTCAGTTACTTAAGAGTGTGGATGAACAGATGGACCTTGGGTTGCAAATCCATACATCCTTCATTGTCATTGCACAGGTTGATAGGATAGTTGAGAAGGCCTATGGGATGCTGGGATTCATTAATAGGGGGATTGAATTCAGGAGTAGAGAGGTCATGTTACAACTCTACAAATCTTTGGTAAGACCACACTTGGAGTATTGTGTTCAGTTCTGGTCACATTGTTTTAGGAAGGATTTGGAAGCTATGGAGAGGGTGCAAAGGAGATTTATCAGGATGTTGCCTGGCTTGGGAAATGCTTTATGAATCTAGGTTTGCAGAGCTAGGATGTTTCACTTTGGAGCATAGAAGGATGAGAGGAGACTTGATAGAGGTCTAGAAGATGATGAGAGGCAAAGATAGGTTGGACAGCCAGCACTGGTTTCCTAGGGCAAGATCAGCAAACACTAGAGGACATGAGTACAAAGTGAAGGGAGGGAAGTTTAGGGGAGACACAGAGAGGTGTGGGGACCTGGAATGTATTGCCAGGAGAGGTGGTGGAGGCTGAAACATTAGGAGCATTTAAGAGACAAGACACATGGATGAAAGAAAAATAGAGGGTGATGGGGTCAGGAGGGTTTAGTACTTTTTTTGAGGAAGGGACAACATCAAGGGCCACGAGACCTGGACTGTGCTGTATTGTTCTCTGTTTTCACTATTGCAAGTCACTTTTTTTGCATTGGGATATCTGTGAATATTTATTTTGATCATCTGTTTATAGTCTCTTTCCATTTAATTCAATTAGTTTACTGTTATATTTTTTCTTGACAAGCACCAGTTCAGCTGCAGGAAGTAAGAATTGTGGTGCATTATACAATGTGTATAACAATAAACTCATCATCTAAAAGTCTACAGGGGATGATGTTTCCTGCCTGTGAGTGATTGGGAATTCCACTCTGAGCAGTACAGTTTTTTACATGTGACATCAAATCAATAAATATTGTGAAGGATTCAGAAGGTGGCAGACCTAGCCAACCTCCGGTTCATCAAAGACACCTAGATGAGGTGCTGCCTTAGGAAGGCAGCCAACATCATAAAGGACCCCCATCACCCTGGTCACAATCCATTCTCGCTGCTCCCTTCAGGAAAGTTTAGAAGCCTGAAGTCCAGCACCTCTTGGTTCAAGAACAGTTTTTATCCAACAGTTGTCAGGTTCTTGAACCTCCCTGTACTACCTCAACCATAAACTACTCCGGCACCGCCAAAATATCTGTCTGTGCTATCAAAGCATTACTTTATTCTTGCGCTAATTGCAACTGTGAATATTTACTTATCCCTTTTTATAGCCATTATTTGTTATTGGCATATGGTGGTAATTTAATTTATTCTATTGTGGGTGGTTTATCTTGTGTGGCTGCAGCAAGTAAGAATTTTGGTGCATCTGCATTGGTAGATATGTTTATGACAATGAGCTCTCATTCTGTATAAAAGGACCACTAGTGTTATTTCAAAGTAAATACATGGTGTTGGAGAAACTCAAACAGTGTACTTTATATAGTAAAGATTTATAATAATATAAAAATTATAAGATTGAGCGCCTTAGGTAGGCACCTGAACTTATGTATGAAGGGCTCAAGCCCAGAATGTTGATGATATATATTTGCTATGTGAAGGACACTGACCTGCTGAGTTTCTCCAGCATTAGCAGTTAGCACAACACCTTTATAGTGCCAGCAATAGAGACCAGGGTTCAAATCCCGCACTGTCTGTAATGAGCTTGTTCGTTTTCTCCGTGTCTGTGTGAGTTTTCCTCAGAGGCTTTGGTTTCCTCCCACTGTTCGAAACGTACTGGAAGTGTAGGTTAATTGGGCGGAACAGACACATGGGCCAAAATGGCCTGTTACCAAGCTGTGTCCAAATTAAAAATTTATAGATTTGTGTTTTTACTTCAGCCACTTTTGTGTTTTACTCCTGTCTACTGTAAAACTCTGCAAAGTCTCTTCGAGGGATGCTAACCCTGAAGAAGTTCTCCTTTGTTCTCCGAAGGGAGTTCTGTGGGAATCTTTCTCACTGCTCTCCATCTGTAATCACAAGATCACAGAAGATGGCCATTTGGCCCATCGAGTCTGCTCTGCCATTCTATCATGAGCTGATCAATTCTCCCACTCAACCCAACTTCCTGGCCTTCTCTCCATCGCCCTTGATGCCCTGACTAATCAAATACCTGTCCATCTCTGCCTTAAATACACCACAGATTCACGATCCCCTGGTTAAAGAAATTTTCCACATCTCTGTTTTAAATTGCTGCCCTTTTATCCTGAAATTGTGCTCTCTTGTCTTAGACTCCCCTACTGTGGGAAACATCCTTGTGACTTCTATTCTGTCCAGGCCTTTTAGAAATCCCTACTGCTCTTAAGCTTTATGACCTTGTACTCACCCAGATTCACTTCATCAGCCATCTATATCAGGCCTTGAGCCCGAACGTTGGCTATGTACCTTGATCTTTGCACTATAAAGTGCACTGTTTGACCTGCTGAGTTTCACCAGCATTGGGATTTTACTTCATTCATGGATACTGCAGACTTTTTGTGTATTCCTCGTGCAAGGGCCAAGGCCCTTGGGAAAATGGTGTCACTGCAGCGCTGCCGCTGGTGCGGTCCCACTGAAAGCGGAGACACAGTGCTCCCGTGAGGTCTGACTGCATTGGCTCTATACAGGCTTTAAACGGCCTGTTAATTGAGATGATGGTGATTTTATGTAAAATTCTGCAAATCCAAGTTCTGCACCCAAGATAGTGACACCAATGTTTGACTGCAGCCATGAGGCTGCAGACTCCAGGGAAGCAGAGGACTGGTGCAGGGCATTAGAAAATGAGGAGACCATCTCCCTCCCCCACCCCCAACTTGTTTGCGAAGGAGAAGCAGAGGCGACAACGCATGGGACGGTGACCATTACGGTGGACCAGTGAGGGGCTTTGCAGCTGAAGAACACAATGACAGTGGGCTGTTGGCGACTCGAGGGCAGGAACCCACACAGGGTGTGGCCAACTGTGGTCAAGGGATTCACACCTGGTGGCAGCTTGGCTGAAGCAGTACCAGGAATCCGAAACGGGATGCAAGGGGGTGTCAAGGGTGCTGAAGGTTTCCTAATTGTGTCAGAGGTTTGGATCTGGAGCTCAGGTTGCTGATGGTTTGGACTAAACTCTGTGTTGCTGTGTGAATACTGGAGTTGAATCCACACTCAGTGACTCTGGTGGGGGGGTGGGGGGGGACGGATGACTCTCTTTTGTTTCTCTTTCTGTTACTGTCAGAGCACTTCAGGCAATTTCTGCCAATGGCGAATCTGTCTGCCTTACAGCAAACAAAAACAAATTATGTGTAATATTGCACTGTTTTTATTACATGACAATAAAGGAGTCTTGAATCTTTAGGTCTGTCCAAAAAGTGCCCAGCCGTTTGATTTGGTTTCTGAGTGCTGCTTAGTTGTTCTCAGCCAGATGATCCAGTTCTTTCCAAGAATTACACCGAGCTCCCAGAGGACTGTGATCAGCTGCAGTAAAGAGGAAACTTTGAAAGGGAATCATCTGGGAGCCTGGAACCCACACAGGAATGATGGACTCCAGGAATAAATTACCAGGGAAAGTATACGGTGCATGAGTTCAAAAGGCAATCCAACACTGATTCAGATGAGATCAGCAGATCTGGCAAGGTCAAATATGCAGTGTTTTTAAACAAGGTCCAAATTTAGAGATTTTATTGAAATTGATAATGAAGGAATATTTTAGCTGATGCTATTGGGAGGGGTACATTCCCTTGGGAAGGGTGACTATGGATGGGATAAGTGGTTGAGAGCTGATTTGTCAATGACCATGGATTTTTCTGTGTGACTTGGAGAAGTGGTGGTCTGGTGGTTGACTTCCTGGGCTAATGATCTGCAGGCCTGCACTCCTCATCCAAAGACAAGCTCAGTACCCAATGTGGCAACTGGGCAATCTCACAAGGCAATAGACAGCTAATGTTGACTTTCACAAGATATAGGAGCAGAAGTCGACCTATTGGGTCTGCTATGCCATTTTAATCATGAACTGATCCATCCTCCCACTCAGCCCCACTCCCTGGCCTTCTTCCCATAACCCTTGATGCCCTGACAAATCAAATACCTGTCAATATTTGCCTTAAATACATTCAACAACCTTACTTCCACAGCCACATGTGACAATAAGTTCAACAGACTCACGACATTCTGACTAAAAAAAATGTTTCGATGCCGCTGTTTAAATTGCCTCCCTTTTATCCTGAAGTTATGCCCCTTGTCCTAGAATCCCCTACAGTGGGAAACATCTTTGCTACATCTACTCTGTCCAGGCCTTAAACATTTAAACCTAAAGAATTAAAAGTCCTCTCTTAATAGTCTTAGACAAAACAAATAGTGCATTATCATAAAACCCTCCCTGTTGACTAATGCACCTATTAGATATCATGACTGAATATAGAAAGTACAGCACTGTACAAGCGCTAAAGCCCACAATGTTGTCCCGGACGATTGGGCAGTCACATTTCAGGGCAATAGCCCTTTATCAGAAAGTTGCAAGAAATGAGATGGATGCCTTAATAAAAGGGTGGGGTGGGCAAGGAGCGCTGGCCAGTAGGTGATACAGATGGGGGAAGGAAGCTTAGTAACAGGGGAGGGAGCAGAGGGCTGAGAAAGATGCCCTCTGGTAGGTGGGAAGGTGGGAGTTAGAAGAAGGAAGGTGTGGGTGACGGGGAGGTGAGAGGGAGAGAAGAAAAATGAGAAGGGGTTAGGTGCTGATCTGCCAATCAGGATTGGATTAGCTAATCCAATTTTAGTCTCAACTCCTCTTTCCCACTCCTTTGACACCCTTGTAGTTCAAAAATCTGGCAATTTGCCTTAAACGACTACACCGCCAGATTTTTCATGGAACCACAACTGCCAATAAGTTGTGGACTCAGTATATGGAACCATCCATCTGAGGGTGAGGTGGCCTATAGGACATCATGGCACAGAAACAGAAAGAGAGATCCCTCTCTTACAGGGAATTCACCAGCCTGTACAGTTCTAAAGATAAAGGTTCCATTATTGTCACGTGACACCACATTTAGAATATAACCTACATGAAATTCTTTAATTTTTGTCTACCGTAAGGTAGACTGAGAGTCACCACTTTGTTCAGCGCCCCTCACAGAAACCTACAGTACCTGATATTCCATGGTGGTCTCCCCTCCAAGTATTGACCAGACCTGAGCCTGCTTAGCTTCTGAGATCAGACAATTCCAGGCATATTCATGCTATTAGGTGCTGAACCATTGAATGTGATCAAGGCTAGGATGGACACAATTACAGAGAGTAAAGTGATCCTGAGGCTGAGATCAGAACATCTGCACCCTTAATGAATGTTGAAGAGGCTGACAGGGTTGGTATATTCAACCCTCTCTCCTGTTCCTATATTCTTTTGGTGTGGAATGAGTCACTCATTGTGCAAGTGTGTGACTTTTAATTTTTATGTTTTGGAGGGTGGGAGGAAACCACGCAGACACGGGGAGAATGCATGAACTTGAACCCAGATTCGAACCCAGGTCACTGACGCTGTTACAGCGTTGAGCTAACCATACTGCCCCAGCTTACAGCATGAATCTTCAAGTGTAGACCTTCAGCAGATGGCAATGTTGGTAGAGTCATCTCTGGTGTGCTATTGCCCTGTATCTGATTTGTGTTGGATCTAGTAGGGAGTACCCTTTAAATCAATGGTTCTCAACCTTTTTCTTGCCACTCACATCCCACTTTAAGTAATCCCTATTCCATTGGTGCTCTTATTAGTAAGGGATTGCTTAAAGTGGGATGTGAGTGGGAAGGAAGGTTGAGGATCATTGCTCTAGATCCAATTGAAATATTTTGCTTGAGAAAAATTGTCATTGGCCCATTTCCTTTGGAGTGATGAAACCGTGCACATAACGAGTCAATTAGGGACGATTTAAACGGTGGTTTTCAAACTTTTTCTTTTCACCCACATCCCACCTTCAGCAATCCCTTACTAATCACAGAGCCCCTATGGCATAGGGAATACTTAGTGGTATATGAATGGAAAGAAAAAGGTGAGAACACCGCTTTAAATTCTTCTCTCTGCTTATCCCTAGAACTGCAGGGTGTACAGCCAATGTCCTGCTTCAGAATAGTGCTCATCAATTAACATAAGCTTTATTTTGAAAAGTATGAGACTCAAGATTCCTGAAAATCTTGGGACAAATCTGCCATGTGGCTTGCTAAGAACATTTGAACACGTCAGCGAGCTTGGATTTGGACCCAGCTTGTAGAGGTGAATGGATTATATGTTAATGTCACCCCTGACTGATGTAGTGTTTTTTATTTGGGTAAAGTTGCAGTTTACAGCAATGCTGAAAAGAACATGAATTAATCACTTTGAACCTTGCCACGTACACTACATCAATATCTCCCCTTGTACTCATTGGCACCCTGCTGCTTATACTAATTGCATCTTTTTAAAAAGGGAGATGTGCTCTTTGCAATCTGTTAACAGGAGCAGGCCATTTGGCCCACAATGTCTGCACTGAACATGATGCCGAAGACAACTAAATCTCTTCTACCCGCACGCAATGCACATCCCTCCATGCCTGCATAATCGTGTGTCTGTCTCGAAGCCTCTTAAACACTACTATTGTACTTGCTTCCACTACTGCTCCTGGGATCCCCTTCCAGACTCCCACCACTCACAGGGAAAACTGTCCCGCTCAGGGTAGTAAATTCAGCACAGAGATGAGGACAATCTTCTTTTCCCAGAAGGTGGTGAATCTGGAATTTGCTGCCCTTTGAAGCAGTGGAGGCAACTTCAGTGAATATATTTAAGGCAAGGTTGGATAGAATGGCGGAGCAGGCTCAAAGGGCAGATGGCCTACTCCTGCACCTATTTCTTATGTTCTTACCTCCTTTAAACTTTCTCTCTCTCACTTAGAACTAATGCCTTCTATTATCTTGTTTGTACCCTGGGAGAATGATTCTGACAGTTTTCCCTATCTTTTTCTTTGGCTTGGCTTCGCGGACGAAGATTTATGGAGGGGTAATGTCCACGTCACTGCAGGCTCGTTTGTGGCTGACAAGTCCGATGCGGGACAGGCAGACACAGTTGCAGCGGTTGCTATCTCCACCTATCTACACCTCCCATAATTTACAAACCTCTATCAGATCTCCCCTCAGTCTCCAAGGCTCCATAGAAAACAACCCAAGTTTGTCTGACCTCTCCTTATGGCTCATGCCCTCTGATCCAGGAAATATCCTGGTAAATCTCTTCTGTTTCCTTTCCTAAAGCCCCCACACCCTTCTGTAATGGGGGGGTGACAAAAACTGAGTATGATTTCACCGCAGTTAGTCAGCTGTGGCAACTTCCCAATTGAAGGAGGAAAGTGTGAGATGGTTCATTTCCACAGTAGTAAAACACGAAAATCTGCAGACACTGTGTTTGAAGTAAAAACAAGATGCTGGAAAAACTCAACAAGTCAAGCCGTGTCCTTTATACAGCAAAGATAAAGATACAGAACCAACTTTTCAGGCTTGAGCCCTTCATCAAGGTATGAGCAAAATGTAGGTAGGTGCCTGAACTCATACCTTGATGAAAGGCTCAAGCCCGAAAAATTGGTTATGTACCTTTATCTTTTCTTTATAAGGCACAGTGTTCGACCATCTGAGTTTCTCCAGCCTTGTATTTTTATGTTTCACAGTATGTGGATAGCCCCCACAACCTCCCTATGGTAGCCCCATAGAAATATTGAATGTGAGGTCCCTGTTTTGTTCCCTTCTGCCCAAGCTTTGCAATCAACTCCCAGAGTTCAAATATGTCAAGCTGATTGCCTGAATCTTGAAGCCTTTCCACATAGCCCCCCAGGGCCTGCGCAATCTTCACCATTGCAATTGTACAAGCAAATGCTGGAAAAAAATTGAGAGCAGGAGAAAGCCTGAGCCTGCTGAGCCTGCTCTGCATTCAGTGACACGGCTAAACTCTGTCTCCCGATCCCCATGATCGCTGTAACATCCAATAATCAATCAATCAATCTCAGCCGTGAATATTCTCCTCAACTCTGCCTTCATACATCTCTGCAGATTTCCAAAGATCTGCAAACCTTATTTAAGAAATTCCATCTCTGACCTCTTGTTGTGGCCTCTGCATCCCCATCCCACCCATCTCCATCACTTGTGTTCCATTGATTTAACTTTCAATCTTTCAAATGCAGACTAGCTGAACACGATTTCCACTTGAAACATAACCGCTCACTGCAGGCATTAAATCTGGTGAATTAGACACCTGCATCTGTTTTATTTCTGCGAATCAAACCATTTGCAGCACTCCAATGTGGCTGCAGCTGTATCTGTGCAACCTGTACCACTTGCCTCCATCCTACTGTCTGTCCCTGGGACTGGATACTTTTTGATGCACTCCTCTGTTGGTTTGGATGAGCTGTCCTTCAGAACTCCCAGATCCCAGGATGGAACCAGTTACCTTAACTCAGAGCTTCTTGCCTTGTAGTGCTTGATATGAAGACGAGGGAGAGGCTGCCGAAATCAGTAGAGCGTCAATGAGGCTTTCATAACATTCAGGTAGTTTACGTCATCAGACTCCAGAATGAACCCCGAAATAGCCGTTGCTCCGTATCAACTAATCTCTTACTAACTCAGTACTTTAGTATTGCCTTAGTACGTATGAGATATTTGCTTGCAAAGTAAGCTCTATCACTACATCTTGCTACAAGGCATTCACGGGAGGATATATGCATACACACTTCACATGCCAGATGTGCCAGCTTTTGAGCTGCTGGTGGTTTTTGGGCACTCGCTCCTAGGTCAAGGGTAGTGCAGATATACTGCCAATGCCTCTGAGCTCTACTGGCTTGGCCTTGGGTGCTGAGTGTGTGGAGTTTGCAGGCTCTCCCTGGAACCCCATAGGTTTCCTCCCACATACCAAAGGCATGAGGGCTGTAGGTTAATTGGCTGCTGTAAAATGCCCCAAATGTGCAGGTAAGTGGCAGAATCAAGGAGAGCTCAAATTTATTGTCGCACGATTTAAAGAATGCAGTGATGGAACAGTAGACATCTGGTGCGGAGTAAAAGTAATTGCACTACAAATGTGCCTGGCCCGCAGCAAAATGAATCTCACGGTTGTATGTGATGTCACATATGAACACTGACAAGAAATTGAAATCTAAATCTAATCCAAGAATAGGTACTGTTACACTCCCCAGCTGCAATTGAGAGAGACATAAACGAAAGGGGTAATTTTAAACCCAAAATTTATTAACTAACAGTAATAGAATTAACCCAATAAACCTAACACCTGAACACAAGCCTTAACGTCAACTCTATACAAGCCACAGCGTATGTGGGGGAAAAAACCCAGACCATTATGGTCCCAAAAATCAATAAAAATTCCTTAAAACGTCGCGTCAAGTCAGTCAGTCAAGAAGAAACAGCTCATGGATCTGGGATTATTTGTTTCCTTGCCCGCTGGTTTTTTTAGTTTGAGGCTGTATCCAGATGACCATGATCCCTATAGACTGTCAGGGGAACATGAGGCTGGTTTGAGTTTCAAATGTGGCAACAACCACATTTACTTCCTTCACCTGGGAATTTTCACAGTGACCTCCTGGTCACCATACGAGGTTACTCCTCCGAAGCCTTTCTTTGGGTTCTTCTGTCACACGAGTCTTTCAAAGCCCTCTTTAGGGTTACCAAGTGACCTTCTGTCATGCAAGTCCTCTCTTTTGGACACCCTGGCTCGAGTGATCCGTGATTCCTGCCTCCTCTTAAAAGGGGACAGGAGATGCACTGGTCAGTCCCACACTCACTGTGGATATCAGAGTTCCCCAAACCGCTGTCAGGATAACAGTGCTGGCACCCGTGGACAAAGTAGCTTAGTCTTCCTTTTCCCACTGAAACTACTGGGCGAGCACCCTGACATACAGTCCCAGAGGGCAATGCTAGCCCCGTGAACAAAGCAACTCAGCGAGTGGCTTGCGGAAGCTGCTAGGTGAGCACACACAGCCAGATCGGCTCTCTGACCGCCTACAGTCCAATCCACCAACTAACTTCCTCAAAACCAGCACGCTGCGCCTTTTAAACTGCCCAGCGCATTCTTCCCGCTCTCCTCATTAGTGGAGAGAGGTTAACAACCACAGACTCGCTCTCCTGTGAGCCCATGGATGTTCAGAGCATGGTTCCTGTACTTCGATGGCTGTCAAAGTCCCCTAGTGGGAGCCCAGCTCTACTACAGCACCTAGCAGCTGTCATATCCCCTGCAGTAGGTTCAGTCCTGTTCTCGGTCAAAAATAAAATTCTTCAAGGTCCATAACAGGGAAAGCTCAGATGGTGTAGAGCAAAGAAAATATAATTTCACTATTTTGGAGTTAATTCAGGAATCTAATAACAGCAGGAAAGAAACTGACCATGAATCTGGCAGAGTTGATAGCATTGCAGACGGAATTAAATAGGGTCCGTGCATATGGTGTTGGCGTGGATGAAATGAGCAGATGGGTCTATTTCTGTGCTCACAGAACCAACTCCTTTCAAAGAGTGGCTGCTGATGTCATCAGTGGTCAACATATTAATGGCTCTGTCCTAGAGAGTGGAACGCAAAGTTCCTTGGCGTCCATTTAAAGGACGACCTATCCTGGACTCGCAACACCTCATCATTAGTCAAGAAGGCGCAGCAACACCTTTGCTTCCTCAGGAGGTTGAGGAGGGTAATGCTACCGGCCACCATCCTAACAATGTTCGAAAGGAGCACAATAAGGAGATTCCTGGCTGGCTGCATCATAATGGGATGTAGTTGCAAAGCATCTGATTGGCAGGCAGTTCGGAAGGTGATTAAAACTGCTGAGAAGATCACTGAGGTCTCCCTTCCCTCTGTCGATGATTATCTACTGGGAGCAATGCTTAAATATGACTCAGAGAGTAATTGAGGGCGCCTACCATCCAGCCCACAGTGTATTTCAAGGAGGAGGTACAGGAGCATATAAACCAGGAGGTGAGACTGTGGAACAATCCTAGATACCCATAAATTATTATATATATATATTTATTTTGGATTGTTATATATGTATGAATGGCATTTGTGCACAGGGTGTACTGTGCATGTGCACTATGGTCCAGACATTCATTGTTTCGTCAGGTTGTATATGTACAATCAGATGACAGTATATGAACTTGTGGGTTGATGTGGGGTTTCCAATTTTATGGGAATGAACAAGTGGAGCTGGGGATGCCTTTCCCACATGGTCTGAGAGGTTGACGTTATCCCCATTGCTCGCGGCCGCAAGGATGAATCAAGGTGAACCAGTGAGGAGCTGGCGGACTGCCTGCTGCACCTGGAATGAAGCTGCCAATCAACCCTTTCCCCGAGAGACCTTCTGCCACTCACCCTTCGTCACCTTCCCACTCATTACCTGTTGGTGGACACAATAGGAGCTTCCTCCCAGTGCACCATTGATTTTTGTTTGATTCTTAATGCTGAACCTTTGAGAGCTGCTGGTGCAGAGTTAGAATAAAGGTAGCATGTTGGAGAAAGACAGGAGCATACACATCAGCACACTTTCCACCGTTGAAATTTATTTGTCACATTATGCCTGTGAGAAGGGTTTTTCTGCGAGCAGTCCAGCAGGTTATCAATTTGCAGAGCATAGAATGACAATGAAAATAAAGATCAGTTAGTACCAAGCATGAGAGCACTGTTGTGGGGTTCATTCAGGAGTCTGATGGCTGCGGGGAAGAAAATGTCTTTAAGCCTGTTAGTGTACGTTTTCACCCTCTGAAACCTTCTCCTTGATGGGAGGAGGGAGAAAAGAGTTTGTCAGCTGCCTTTTTTATGCTGCAAGAGAGGTAGATGAGGTCCATGGAGAGGAGGGAGGTTTGCATGATGTTCTGAGCTGCGTTCACCATCTTCTGCAGCTTTGATCTTGAGCAGAATAGCTCCTGTCGCATGCTGTGATACATCTAGCAAGTTGGCTTTTGACGGTGTAGCCTGCTGAAGTTGTTGTGGGGAAAGGGGATGTGCTTAGTCTTCTGAGAAAATTGAGGAGTTGGTGCTTTCTTGAGTATTGCATCATTGTGCCTGTCCCAGGGAAGGTCATTGGAGACGTTCATTCCTAAGAACTTTAAACCATCTCTTCTTCGGAAATGGCTGGCTGTATAATGCTTCACTTGAAATAAGAGAAACAAAAAAGAATTCTGTGGTGACCTGAAAGAAAGAGGTTATCATCTGGAAAACCCTGATGGGGCAAGTTTCTTCGGCAAGACACTGAAGTGGCTGATCAGAAGGAATCAGTTTGTGTCCAACAATCAACAAATCACTCTCTGAAAACTGATAAGAACCTTCCTGAGCGGTAACCATTTACCTTTCAAGCACCAAAGCCTGGCGAAATTCATAAATGTTAAATTCTGTACACAGTATAAGAATTGCCTGATACCGATGAACTTGGAGGAGTGAGAAGTGAGATTGGACTGTGAATCAAAGAATTTTTCTGAACTTACACACACATTACATACGTGTGCGCTTAGAATTAGAAGGGGTTAAGTTAATAGCAATATGTTAAAAGTTTGATTCTATTTTCATGTTTAAAGATAATTAAAAGCAACTTTTGTTTAAGTAAAAAAAACCACCAGCATCAATGATGTGAATAGTCAGGTGATATCTTTCCCACATCCCCTCCTGAACTCAGTGATCATCTCCTTTATCTTATGGATGCTATCGATGGAAGAGGCTGTTACTTTGGCATCATGCCACTCGGCATCTATGTGCTCAAGTACACACACATGCACGGACACACATGCGCATAAATGGTGAGTCATTGTGTTGAATTTTGAGGAACGGGAGGTGGTGTTTGAAAGGATACTAGAAATTTGCAGCGGGCAGTTGACCCCTAGAGGTGGCAACATGTTATATTGTGGTCGGGTCTGACTGAGTGTGGCATCAAGGAAGCTCATTGAACCTGCTGATGGGATGTGATCACCTCTTGAATTTCAAGAAAGCTCGACAGCTCTTCGAGGCCTGGCGCTGACTTTACCTACAGAGGCCACAGTTGGAGAATGAGAGAGGAAAAGTTCCCTTGTTAAAAGGACCCAAAAAAATCATGCTTTCAATAAAACCCATCACAGGAATGAGCAGGAAGAGGGGAAAGCGGGTGGATCTCAGCAGGTCAGGCAGTATCCATGGAGAGAAACAGTCAGCCAATATCTTGGGTCGAGACTCTTTTATTGAAGCCAGGATAAAAAAGGGGATGATATGTACATTAAGGGTAAAGAGCTGGGGAGAGAGCAAAGAGGTGATGGGTATTGGAAAGAAGATGGGAGAGGGGGGAAGACAGGAAGGGGGAGAGACCACTAGGAGCAGGATGGGGAGGGGAGTTGGAGGGAAAAGGAAGAACAAAAGTAGGTAAAGAAGAGATAGAAACAGTGGAACCAAATAGAGGTGGTGGGTTAGCCAAAGGTTGCTGTAAGCAATGTTAGGTTTACGATTGGGAGGGTGTTTCTCCAATGCATGAATAATTCGAGTCTGTAAAAAGATTTGGTAATATCAGGGCTGCAATTCCAAGGGTTACTTCTATTCAACGTACAGAGTTCCTTTCAGTGTAATACACACCACGGACTACATCTCTCTCCTGAGTAATGCACAGGCCAGACCTCCTGTACAGCCAGATGTTACAAATGTTTAAAAGCTGCTGTGTGCAAGCAAAGGCTCATGCATCAGAATGTCATCTTGCATTAAAGAATCGATTACCCTCGTGTGAAAATATTGTTCAGTGCCTCAGGTTGTTGTTTTTGACTTGGAGCTTGGAAAGTCCAGCCATTCGGTGGAATGGTGCAAATATAAAGAACTTTACACGATGAGATGGAGGCTATTCAACCCCTCATGTCACTGCAGTGTCTTTAAGGGAGTTCTCAACCCACTCTGAGGTTGAATTCCCCAAAGAACCTATTGGATCCAGTTGCAATCCCCATTCCAGAGAATTTTGCAAAATGCACCATTTCTTTTCCTGATCCCTCATCCTCGTCAATGCTCTTTGGCCCTGGCCCACCATCCAGTCATGTTTTTAACATGCAGAATGTTCCATCCAACCAGGGAGGACCAGTTATAAACAGGAAAATCTGTAGATGCTCGGGTCGCAGCTGAAATGAGCTGGAGGAACTCAGCAGGACACGCAGCATCCACAGGAACTAAAAGGCAGTCAGCATTTTGGGCCTGAGGCCCCTGTGGCGAATCGATAAAGCAGGCCGACCTGATGAGTTTGCTGGGCACTTTTGTGTATTGCGGAGAGGATTGGTTGCTTTTTTTTTTAAACACCTTGCCGAATGTTCTTAAAATGTTCAATTTTTCTTTTTGTTTTCAATCAAGAAAAGAGTCAAACTCCGTTAATTGAGGAGCAGATTATTCAGATGACTCCGGAAGAACACTACAGGCGCATGATGTCGGCGTTGAATGATCACGGCACGTATGAGGAGCAGCAACAGCGCTTGTACCAGTTGGCCAGCAACATGGGCGTGCCAACCCATGGAGGTAAGGGGTGGCTGATTTATCAATCGGGGGGGAATCACACTTGGTTTAATTTCATTGCTCCGGGACGCAGGAGGTTAAACCCATCTTGTGTGGTGGTGCGCGTATTAAAAACACTGAGGAAGTTCCTTTGTATCCTGTCTGACGAAGAGCATCAAGTTTGAACCTAGATTCAATAGAGAAAGGCCAAAGCTGGAATCATTTTGGCCTCTGGGTCCTGAAGGGCATCCTTTTGGAATTTCTTCAGCCAGAAGGGACTGAATATGTGGAATTTGCTGCCACAAGCGGTTATGGAGGACATGTCATTGGATATATATATATAGCAGAGGTTGATAGGTTCATTTTTTTTTTAATTTTTATTTTTCACACTATGAACCATACTGACCAAAATACACACAAGCATTTCCCTCTTGAATTTCTCCCCTTTTCCCTCCCTCCCTTCCCTCCCTCCTTCACCCCCCACTCCCCACCCATTCAACATTCAACATATATGATACATTAAACCCATTAAACAGTCATCACAACAATGAAAATAAACAAGAAAATTGTGTCATCTACCTTTACATACTGGGTCAGTTCATTTTGTCGTCTTCTCCTTCTGTCATTTTAGGTGGTGGAGGTCCGCGGTAGGACTTCTCTGTTGTGTTCCATGTACGGTTCCTAAATTTGTTCGAATACTGTGATGTTATTTCTTAAATTATATGTTATTTTTTCCAATGGAATACATTTATTTATCTCTATGTACCATTGCTGTATTCTCAGGCTCTCTTCTGATTTCCAGGTTGACATTATACATTTTTTTGCTACAGCTAAGGCTATCATAATAAATCATTTTTGTGCTTCATCCAAATTGAGGCTGAGTTCTTTACTTCTTGTATTACTTAGAAGAAAGATCTCTGGTTTCTTTGGTATGTTGCTTTTTGTGATTTTATTTAATACCTGATTTAGATCTTCCCAAAACTTTTCCACTTTCTCACATGCCCAAATTGCATGTACTGTTGTTCCCATTTCCTTCTTCCAGCGAAAACATCTATCTAGTACTGTTGGGTCCCATTTATTTAACTTCTGGGGTGTGATGTATAGCCTGTGTAACCAATTATATTGTATCATGCGTAACCTCGTGTTTATTGTATTTCTCATAGTTCCGGAGCATAGTTTTTCCCATGTTTCATTCTTTATCTTTATGTTTAGATCTTGTTCCCATTTTTGTTTGGGTTTACACCTTGTTTCTTCATTCTCTTTAGGTTGATAGATTCTTGATGAGCCAGGGCATCAAAGGTTATGGGGAGAAGGCCGGACATTGGGGCTGAGTGGGGAAATGGATCGACTTGTGATTATATGACGGGGCAGACTCAATGGGCTGAATAACCTATTTCTGCAACTGTGTCTTATGATCCTACCTCCTCCTCTATGCCACACATTGCTTTCAACAGACCGTCTCTCATCTCTGAGCTCCAGGTTCTCTTCAATGTGCTGAATTCTACTTAATCTTTTGCAGGATCCATTCCTTCCATCAACATGTCTTCCAGCTCTTCATATCTATCAAGGTTTGCCAGCCTGCTACTTGCTCTACCTGCTACTCCAGCTCTCACATCTTCTGTCCTACACCCCATCACCTCTGGGCCCTTTCCCAGCTTCCTCCCACTCCTCCCCCCACTCCTTTTTAAATGTATTTCATGTTTTTTAATCTTTATCTTAGTCTTGATAAAGGATCCCAACCCAAAATGTTAACTGACCATTTCTCCCCTTGGATGCTCTCTGAATTCCTACTGAACTCCTCCAGCAATTCTATGATTGATTCACCTAGATCCAATGCCTTTTAAAGTGCTTCTTAAGGCCAGTTCCTGCTCCTGAACCATCTCCTGAGATCCAGCGCATCTCCTCCATGAGATGCCTGGTATCGAGCTATCTTTATTTGCCTCTGGGCTGTTGTCCTTTGTTGTTTGCTGATCCCCGGAGCAGGATTTTCTTCTTTCTCTCATGCTCTCTGTGTTGATCATTATGAAAAAGTCATCTTCCTTCACCCTCTAGACGAGGAGTTGTTTGTCAGGGCTGCCATCAGCACTGAGAGTTGCATTAATCAATCCCGACCTGTGATAGTGGCTGTCTGCTGAACTCCTTCCTCTTGAATTTATTGTTGGAGTTTATGTAAATCAGAATCACAATTTATTTTCATGAATGTCACAAAATACATTGTTTTGTGGCAGCATCACCAAGCAAATGTTGCTATAGGTACCTTTAAAAATAAATAAATTAGTGCAAAAATAGGAGAAAGCAAGGAAGCATTCTTGGTTCATTGTTCAAGAAGCCGTCCTTGTGCTCATCTTCAAGCTCCTGTACCTTCTTCCTGATAATAGCAGAGTGAAAAGGTCATGGCCTGGGTGGTGAGGGTCCTTGAGGCTGGAGGCTCCTTTCTTAAGACACTGCCTCTTGTGGATGTCCTCAGTCGAGTGGACTAATACCCATGATGGCGCTGGGCGAGTTCACAACTCTGTAATTTTTTTTTCTTGTGCTGTGCGTTGGCACCTCCATCCCAGACAGTGATGCAACCAGACAGAATGCTCTCCACAGTACACCTGTAGAAATTTGAGAGAGTTTTTGGTCACGTACTAAATCTTCTCCTCAGAAAATACAGCTGCTGGCGAGTCTTCTTCATGATTGCATCAACATGGAGGACCCAGGACAGATCCTCAGAGATAGTGACATCCAGGAGCAAAGCTCTTGACACTCTCCACAGCTGACCACTCGATGAGGACTGGTTCGTGTTCTCCTCATTTCCCCTTCCAGAAGTACACAATCAGCTCCTTGGTTTTCCTAACGTTGATCCCAAGGGGAGAAGTTTGTCAGGACATGAGTGGTCCATGGTGGGGGCTGTGCTCAAGGTTTGTGCCCGCAAAGGTTGATTTCTCAGGGTGAAGATCTGGTCCTGACAGAGCACTTGTCCTCAGTGCCAGGAGCTCCCACCTCCTCTTCAGCATTGCTGCCACAGAAAGGCCATTTCACCCTACCGAGTCTGGGCCACTGTCTGCTCCAAGCTCACGATGGTCCAGTTATTTATTCTCCCCATCTTCCCATCAATTCCCCCTCCCCACCACCAGATTCTAGCCCTCACCTACACTACTCACACTGGGCAATTTACAAACGGCGATTAACCGTTCAACTAGCACCTTTCAAGAGGGAACCGGAGCACCTGAGGGAAGCACACCCCGTCCCAGAGAGATGTGCAAGTTCCACAAAAGAAAGTCAGCATTAAACCCAGGTCTCCGCAGCTCTGAGGCAGTGGGCTCTCTACCTATTCTGTGCAGGTCAAAAGCTGAAATTCATTCCCTCTGTGACTAAAACTGTTTTGATTTATTTCAAATAAAAACCCAAAATATTGCAGACACTCAATGAGTCAGGCAGTATCTGTGGAGAAGGAAGGAGATTTCGCGTGTCAGGTCAGTCTCTTTACTGGAACTGATTTATCATCCCTTTCCCCCTCCCTTCTCTCTCTCTCTCAATCCTTCTCACCTTCATCTTTCTGTACTCTCGTCCCCACCTTCATCCCCCCTGTCATTGTCCCCCCCCACCTGCTTTCCCTGCCCTCCCTCACCCCTCTCTTTCTCTCTTTCTTTCTCTCTCTTCTCTCTCCCTTCCCATTCCTTCCCAACCACTCACCTGATGTTATTTTTCTCTGTGGAGAAGGAAGGATGTTTTCTGCACCCTTCCTTGTGACCATGTGGTCAGGGATAGAAATTAACTCTGAGCTGCAATGATGGGGCGGTGCTGTGAGACCAGTGGAATTCACAAATTCCCTTCAGAACAACAGGCAAACATCAGTCAGTTAGTGGTCGGGAATGAAGGTGTGGACTGTGTAATTTATGTCACTTGTTTTACATCAGTCTCAATACTTATTCCCATTGAAGCTATCCGCATTGATCAAATTCAGAATCACCTCCAACAGCTTTCTCCCAGGTGGCATCTCTCAATCCAATCTTGATCTCTATCTGAATGGGCATTTATTGAAGCATCTCTGGGCATGTAATGTGAGGGGTCTCAGGGAGTGTCTTTCCATCCTAACTGTGGGCTATGAAGGCAATCCCCACAGAACCAGTTGTCAGCCGTAGTCTCTCTTAGCCTTGCTCCAGCGAGAAATGTGGGTGTAATTGTGCAACATGGGCCAACAATGGCCGGTTCCCGTGCTGTTTCTTGAAATTAGGATTAAAAATTGAGGTCTGCTTCTGAGGCTTGATACCATGTCTGGGGAAGGAGGGACTCAGAGGGGTCGGCAGACACCAATTCTGTGAAAGATCATTGACCTGAATTGGTCACTATGTTTCTCTCCAAGAAGCTGTGTCAGCTATAAATGTGTGTGTGTGTGTGTGTGTGTGTGTGTGTGTGTGCGCGCGCATGTGGGTGCACGCGAATATTTGACCATGTGTGGACGTATGTGCGTATTTGAACGTGTGGTGCATTTGTGTGTGTATGTGTGCATGTATATCAGTGTGTGTATTTCAATGCGTGAGTATGTGCATGTATTTGAATGTGTCTGAATTGTATGTTTATGTTGTATTTATGTTTGTCTCTCTGTGTGTGTGTGTGTGTGTGTGTGTGTGTGTGTGTGTGTGCAAGTATGTAAATGTCTGTCTGTGTCTCCATATCTGTATATGCCTGGGCTAATGGATTCCAATAGATTATATAGATTTTGGGATGTGGAAGGAAACCAGAGCACCCAGAGAAAATGCACAGGGAGACCATGCAAACTCCACATGGACAGCTCCCGAGGATGGGATTGAACCCATGTCTCTGGAGCTGAGAGGCACCGGCTCCACCCACTGTGCTGCCTCGGCTACACTGAACCCTGGGATTTTTCCATCCTCCGTGAAGGCAAGTGCACCTCAGTGTTCCACCTTGCCCCTTTGTCCCTCCTGCTGCATCCGGACAGTACGCGGATGGTCTCCTCTCCATTTGGGCTGGTGTGTATTGAAGTTTTAGAGCACGTCACTCAACATCTGTGAAGTTCGCAGCTGCCAAATTTGACAGCGCCGGTAGGTTGCTGTTGGAGAAGTTGTCACCGCTGGCAGGGTGCAGGCTGAAGGCAGATCCAGGCACAGATAATGGTGCTTTTCAGAGGGTCGAAAAGCTGCAAGCCCCAGTCTTGTAGTTCTGTGTTTGGCAACTGAAAATGGCACATTGAGGAAAATATGCCTGGATATATCAGAATCAGAATTTATTGTCATGAACGTGCTTCGGAATTTGTTTTGTGACAGCATCACAGTGCAAACATTGCCATAAAATATTTAAAATAAAATTGCGGGGTTGCGGTTAGCACACGCTGTTACAGTTCCAGCATCCATGCTATCTGCAAGGAATTTGTATGTTTTCCACATGTCTGCGTGGGTTTTCCCTGGGGAGTCTGAATTCTGGGGGTTGTGGGCTAATTGGGTGGCACAGGCTCATGGACCGAAAGGGCCTGTTACCGTGCTACATGTCTAAATTTAAAATTTCATTTAAAAATAAATAAACTGGTGAAAAAATAAGAAAAAGTGAGGTAGTGTCTGTGGTTCCTTGTCCATTCAGAAATCTGATGATGAAGGGGGGAGATGCTGTCCTTGTGATGCTGGATGTAATAAATAGATAAAATTCGAATTAGAATACTGGACCTGCTTCCATTGGGAAGGTGGCTTGAATCAGTATTTTCCTGTCGGTTTAATTTTTTTGGGTCACCTTTTCTAATACTATCTGGGGCTCATAGTTAGTGTGGTTTACCTGCAGGCACACTGACTGAAATGCTATCTGGATCTCATCAAATCCAGGTTCTTTCTCAGTGGGATGCGTGCATTGTTACCAAAGGCCAGCGTTTACTGTGGATCTCTACCGGCTTTGAGGAGGTGGTGGCGAGCTGCCTTCTTGAACACCTGTAATCCCTCTGGCAAGGGCCCTGTTGGGGAGGGAGCATGAGAATTTTGGACCTGGCTGTGATGAAGGGCTGACATTACACTTGCCAATGCTGTGAAACATTGTGAGGGGGCAGGGTTGGCGTTTGGTGGGTGGGGGGGGGGGGTAGTTTCTGCTGAGACAGGGTTAAATCTGGAGCTGGTCTGAGTGTGACAACCACCTGGCAGATTTATCAAGGCCCCACAAACAGGGAGGTCAGTGCCAATGTTCAAAGTGAGTTTATTTTCATACACATAAATATACTGTAAGTCATGTCAAGTTTATTGTCATCTGATTGTATAAGTACAACCCGACAAAACAGTGTTCTCTGGTTCTTGGTACAGTGTTTAGACACACAACCAGACAAGCAATACATATACAAGACAAGTATTTCATCTGCACAGATAAATAAATAATATTGTTTCTTGAATATGAGGGTCTCGGATGTTTAATGTGAGCTGTCCCTTTGGTCGATCTTTCTTATTTGCTGAAGCCACACATGTATGCAAGCTGGCCCATCTACAGTAGTAACAATTCAAATGACTGCAGATGTAAAACAGAAAAAGAGATGATCAATATTTCAGATTTATTGCCAGAGTACGTACATGAGATCACATGTATGTGAACCTGAGATTCCTTTTTCTGCTGGCGTGACAGAATTACCACTTATTGATATTGCAAAAAAAAACTGTACCCAACGTACACATGTAAACAAATAAAGAACTGTGAACATATAACAAATGCAAACAAACTGACTGTGCAATACAGGGAGAGGAAAGAAAATCAATAAAGTGCACAAGTAAAAGTTCTTAAAAGAGACCCTGATTGAGTTTGTTGTTGAAGAGTTTGATAGGGGGGGGGGGGGGGGTAGCAGCTGTTCCTGAACCTGGTGGTGTGAGTCTTATGGCACCGATACCTCTTTCCTGATGGCAGCAGCAAGAACAGAGCATGTGCTGGGTGGTGAGGGTTGCTGCTGCTCTCCGACAGCAGCGTTCCCCGTACATGTACTCAATAGTGGGGAGAGTTTTGTCTGAGAGTGTTGTGTCCACTGCCTTTTGCAGGGCTTTACACTCGAGTATTGGTATCCCCATACCAGACCGTGATGCAGCCGGTCAGCATACTTTCCACCACATATCTGTACCAAACCTTCACAAATTCCTGAGGAACTAGAGGCACTGACGAGCTTTCTTCATGATGCCGTTGGTATGTTGGGTTCAGGAAAGATCCTCCAAGATAGTGACTCCCAAGAACTTAAATTTGCTCACCCTCTCCACCTCTAACCCCTCTGGATTGTACACCTCTGGCTTTCCTTTTCTGAAGTCAACAGCCAGCTCCCTAGTTTTAGTGATATTGAGTGCAAGGTGGTTGTTGGTGCACCATTCAGCCAAGTTTTCAAGCTCCATCCTCTATTCTCACTCATCTCCTTCCTTCATTCTACTCACTCCTCTGGCATCATTTAGCAGATTTGTTCATGGTGTTATTGTAGTTACCGAGCCCCACAGTCGAAGGTGTAAAGTGAGTAGTGCAGGGGGCTAAGAACACGGCCCTGTGGTGCTCCGGTGCGGGTGGAGTTTGTGGAGGAGATGACAATATCAACGATAGATTGATAAATATTCACGGTGGCACTTATGTAAGAAAAAAAAGTGAATTTTCAGTCAAACAGACTGATCTAAATTTAAATTTAACCTACATCATCTTGTCCATTTTTGAAAGGTGGGAGGAAGCCGGAGCACCCAGGGAAAATCCACAGACACGGGGAGAACGTGCAAACTCCTTGCAGACAGCGCCGGATTCAAACCCAGGTCACTGGCGTTGTTGCAGCGTTGCACTAACCGCTACACTAGCCGTGCCACCCCACGGTTGCCTTTTGGTGCAGTTGAGGCCAATGCAGCGATTGGTATTGACCCACTCTTTGGAGGGGAGAGGCACTATTTAGCTGCACACTCGTGACTGGTACGAGCTAAGGATTACACAGTGTTTGGCTGTTATATTCTTGCAGCCTTGCATGTGCTGATTTAGCCCTGAAGCCATGATACATGTTGTAAATTTAGTGAAAGGGGCAATAATGTCCAAGATGCCAATTATTTTCACATCATAGCAGGGTTTATCAGAATGTATGTATTGCAGTTTTTTTTTAAAGCTTTTCCTGTTCCAAGAGCTGTCAACAGCAAAGTTGGTGTGTCAATCAGTGTGATGCCCGCATGTCACAGAGCAGCAAGATTTTTGTTTTGCATTCCTGACAGACTCATCAGGGGTCTGCATGGAGAAAGATCGATGCAACCACTCGTAGTTGGCAGTCAGCCAAGCTCCTCAATTATAAATACCATGGCAACGCCAAAAGTAAACCTGGCAACTCTGGTAATTAATTGACTGAAGTAAATACTGAAGCATTTAAATTGTCGTCCCATTTTTTTTTAATAGCACACTTCCACACGATTGCTTCATGCTGCACCACAGAGGCATTCACAACTTTGCACAGGCTTCTAGACACACGCTCTCACCCTTAATGTTCATTCCATAGAGCATGTGCTTTCCGCACAGACAGAGACCAGTGGTCTCACTCCCACTGTGTGCCATGCCTACACTGCCCCCACCCCCACTGCCACATTTGGCCACTCTACTGTCATTCATACTGCCCTGCCCCGCCCACACTGCCGCGTTTGCCCACTCTATTGTCGCTCTCACCGCCCCGCCCACACTGCCGCGTTTGCCCACTCTACTGTCACTCACACTACCCCGCCCACACTGCCCTGCCCCATTCACACTGCCACATTTTCCCACTCTACTGTGTCACTCATACTGCAGTGCCCACACTTTGGAGGCTGAAGGGTTATCTTATTAAGGTTTATAAAATCATGAGGGGCATGAATAAAATGAACGCTCACAGTCTAGCTCTAGTTTATTATTATCTGTAAAGTTGTAAAGTACGGTTCCAGTTCTTGATTGTTCAGCATTCTCCTTGCCCGTGGGAAGAAGCGGTTCCTCAGCCTGGTGGTGCTGGCTCTGATCCTCCTGTATCTCTTCCCCGACGGGAGCAGCTGAATGATGCTGTGTACAGGATGGTAGGGTTTTGTGAACCTTCTTCAGACAACAATCCTGGTAAGTCATGTTGATGGGGAAGGGAGTAGGGATGTCCCAGTGATCCTCTCCGCCACTCTGATAATCCTGTGGATTGACCTCCAGTCACACTGTGATGCAGCCGGCCAGGACACTCTCAATTGAGCTCCATTAGAAAGTTAACATGATGGTGGCCAGTAGCCTTGCCCGCTTCAGTCTTCTCAGGAAGTCACTGTTGCACCTCCCTGACAAGTGGGGAGATGTTGAGTATCCAAGATGGGTCACTAGTTAAGTGAACTCCAAGGAACTTGGTACTCTCCATCCTCATCACTACAGAGTTATTGACGTGTAGTGGAGAGTAGTCGTCCCTAGTTCTCAATCCACAATAATTTCCTTTGTCCACATTGAGACTCAAGTTGTTTTTCCTGCACCACATCACGAGATGTCCCAGGATAGACGGTTGTAGGTTTAAAATGATAGGGGAGAGAGTAGAGAGACCTGAGGGATAGAAGTGAATACAATTACAATATTTAAAGGACATTTGGACAGAATTATGGATAGGAAGGGCTTAGAAGGATATGGACCAAATGCAGGCAGATGGAACAAGCCCAGAATGCCAACTTGGTCTACATGGACAAGTTGGATGAAGGGCCTGTACCATACTACATGACCCAATGACTATAGGAATTCTGTGCTATCCCTTTCCAATCCATAATACCTTATCCCAACCTCAGCCCAAAACTCCCTTGATAATTTATTTCTCTCTCTCTCTCTCTCTCTCTCTCTCTCTCTCTCTGTGGATTTTTCTAAATTTTGCAGAAAGCATAACGTAAGAACATAAGAAATAGGAGCGAGAGGAGGCCATCTGCCCTGGATGATCTGGCCAAGGAATCTGCTCCATTTTCCTGCCATTTCAGATTTATTGACAGAGTCCAGAGATTCTTTATCCTGTGGGTGAGGCAGAATTACCAATTATTGGTAGTGCAAAAAAACTGTACTCAACAGAAACAAATAAAGAAATGTAAACAAACTGTGCAATACAGAGAGAATCAAAAATCTCCATAACTCCTAATGTCCCCACTCTTCAAAAATGTCTGAATCTGTCATCTTCAACACATTCATTGAGGTAGGCTTTACTCCTCCCTTGGACAGAGAACCCTACAGGTTCACTACTCTCTGGGAGAAGCAGTTCCTTCTCATCTCTGCCTTAATGTATTTTTCCCTCACCACCCCCCCACCCCCCCCCCCCCCACCCCGGAATCTTGAGGCTGGGTCTCCTAGTTCTGGTCTCACTAAATTAAAAGAAAGGTTACTTGAATCCAGGGGGAGGAGCGCATACTAACTGTCCGAGACTACTACGTATTAAACAATATCTATTTATTTTTATATGTGTACATACATACTGCATGTGTATTGTTTGTCTGTCTGCGTGTTATGTCTGGTTGCGTGCCTGCGTGTTTTGCACCGAGGACCAGAGAATGCTGTTTTGTCAGGTTGTACTTGTGCAAACGGATGACGATAAGCTTGAATGCAGGCAAAACATTGATTCAGAAGTGAGATCATTTTAGTAACTCGTGAGAAGCAGATGTTAAAGAAGTTTGTGCTAAGAAGCTGGAGTGATGTAGCCTCTTTCGAGGGGAGCTGCCTAGTGGTTGGTTTCCTCTGTGACAGCGCGATGTTCAATGCTTGTATTTATTTCCCATTAGTCACTGAGTGGAAAGTACAATTTTTTTCCCCTTGTCAAGCCTGAAACCCCTGTAGGTTTGTCTTTAAAGACATGTGATTGTCAACCCACACAGGATTTCATCCCTGCAGCATGTGTGATACACCACTTCCTGGACAAGGTAAGTACACAGAAATAGAAAGACCAAGGGGCCACATTTCCCAGGGTCTGTCTTGCAATGCACGAGTGTTAAAGGGGCTTGCTTGAAGTCAGTCGCTGTTGAAACCCTGTCCAGAGGTTTCTCTGTTTATCACAGCTCCTTGCGTGTTTGAATTCACTTAGGGAGATATCTCCTGCAGGTCGAGAGCACTACCTGTGGATGTTTCCATCTACGCTCTTTGGTCATGCGGAACCCAGCCCATGGAATGTCCTCCTCCCCAAAGAGTTCTTTGACTGACTCAAAGTCTATGGTGGAAGATATTGTGGGGCACCCTCCCCTTTCTCACATCGAGCCCCAGGTTCTTTACTATGACTTGGTGGAATTCTGATCATATTCAAGTGGTGCGCACAAGGTTCTGGTTCCATGAGGGGCGGCAGAGATCCTAGGAGGATCGGTGTGGGGTTGGCAGGTATGGGGACTGCAGCGACTGTAGCCGCTTTAAGAAAGGCATTTCCCCTTTTAGCCGGGAGGAGGAAATGTGAAGGAGCACGTTGTGGGGGTGGGGGATCTCGCTGCGGTTGGCCTTTTTGCTGCATGAATGCAGGGTTCAAACTGAGTTGTAGCTTCAGGCGGCCCAGATGACTCACTGAGGTGACGTTTGTGGATTAACAGGGAATATATTTAACTGGCAGGCTGCTGCAGCAAAAAAGGGTTGGAACAGGAGCTGAGGGTGGAAGTGGGTGCGTGAATTTAACGAGATGCAAAATGACGTTATATTGAGCTTGACTTTTAAATCCTAAAAATGCCACCCTTGTTTTCTACCGAGTGCATCCGACTTTAGGAACAAATTGATTTAACTGCAGCTTTTTCTCTCGACAGCCTGGTCCCCAGTTTCCGCAGCAAGACACACTTCTCCCACCAAGCATGCCTGGGGCTCTGAGGCGAGCTGTCAGGTGTTCTGGTGGGGGGTGGGGGGGGGGGTGGGGGGAGATGGGGGAAGGTAAAGCCTGCATTACGCAGGGACAGAAAGCCAGCCAAGCTGTCACTGCCCTATCCCTGGGCCACAAGTTCTGTAGAGCGCTGGCTGTGTTGAGTCCCAGCATGAAAGGGTTTGCTGTGATATTGAGTGACCTGGGTCCTACGGAGCAGAGAGGGGAAGAGGCCATTTGCTGGGTTAAAACTGCATTGATCTCATGCAGTCAAAGGGCAAAATCCTTTAATGTGGATCCGCAGATGTTCCCATTCACACTCACCAGTAGATTTCTTTTAGCTTACAGTACAGGGAAATTCTACGTCAGACTTTGATGGAGAATTAATTCCACATGCATTCTCTTTAAGCGATTGCCTGCAGTTAATTATCCAGGCTGTCACACAGCGTGGCGGAGGATTGGTTGAGCAATGTCAGTTGCCTGCAGGCAGTGGTGTGCCTACCCGAGGGGTATTGACGTGCCACAGTGCATCCTACCTAAGGTGTATTGATGTACCCTCAGTACAGTCTACTCAGGGGGCTTTGGTGTACCCACGGTTCACATGGTGCAATCTTCTCAGAGGGTATTTGTGTTCCCCTGGAGAGTCTACCCAGGGGGCATTGGTGTGCCCACAGTCCCATCTATCCAGGGGGTGTTGGTGTGCTCACAGGACCATCTACCCAGAGGGTATTGGAGTTACCATTTTGCAGCCTACCCAGGCGGTATTGGTGTACCCATGGTGCCATCTACCCAGGGGACATTGGTGTACCCACGATGCAGTCTATCCAAGAGGCATTGTGACCCAATGCAGACAACAAGGCCGACATGGAAAGCATGGTATGCCCACAGGGCCTGGCCTGCCCAGAATGTTGAGCTAATGCAGAGGGCACGGTGAATGGGAGCTGTAGCCCACCCAGAGAAGTGACACTGAACAAACTCATTTTTGCTTCTTTCTCTCTTGCTGTAAGGGATGCTGATCGACACTAATGATTGGCTCGATTTTTCTTTGCTGGGGAAATGTCAAATCTGTAGCAGGACTGCAACACTTTGGAATATCTCCTCTGACAGTGTGATATTCCCTTCGGATATCCATTGCTGGATCAGGTGAAATCTTAGGAAGATTGTCATTTCTCTGTTGCAGATGTAAAAATCATTGCCCTCACACCATTTACTGTTGAAATGTGGTCGGCATCACTTGCCAGCACCTTCAGCCAGTCCTGTGTGCCATTGCCTGCTCCAGCCCTCCGGCATTGATCATTTCAGACCCTGCTGGCTGGCCTCCCTCAATCCACCCTCCATGAGCTTGATCTCAACCAGCACTGGCCTTTGTGTCTGACCTCAATCACCTGTCACCTCTCTGCTTGATGGCCTTAGATGTCTCCTGGGTAAACTTGATACCTTTAAATTCTCATTCAAATTTCCCTGCCTCATCTCTCTCACCACCTTCATTCCACAACCTTCAGCTGCCAGGGCCCCAATGGTCTGGAGCTCCTTGCCTAAACCCACTGTCTCCTTCTGCTTTTCTTTCACTTCTTCATGACCAACTTGTTTGACCTCATTGGAGGCACTGTCAACTGTCTTGATGACTGTTTTACGAATTTTGATTGCTAATCTGCCTGCAAAGATTCAAGGCAATTAACGATCTTGCTTCAATAAGATCTATTATGAGCAAGTAGATTTAATAAGTTTTTATTTCCAACCTTTCAAAAGAAGAGTTGGAGTGCCTTGAGCCTGCATTATTCTCCATGGAGATGCTTTTACCTCCCCACATTCTGCTCATCATTAATTGTCTTCATATCCAAGGATTTATTGATCACACAGTGCTGAAAATGTGTTGAATGGCTGTGCTTTTAAGTCTGATGTAGAGTGAATTTAATAATTGGGATCCTGTTGAGTTTTATACATCTGCTGAATTTGGGATGGAGGCAATTGATGTGATCTTGTGTGGTATAATTCAACTGAAATTTAAAGGGACAGTTGATACGAGGAACTGAATTTTAGCGTGTAGTCATGCATCCCTGGAAACTTTAGCTGCTGTTCTTATCAATTGAGTCTGAAGACCACTAACAATGGCAGCTTATTCCTTGACCAGCAATATCCCAACGTCGCTGTTGGAAGCTCCTCACTGAGGTTCCTTTCATTTTACTTTGCAATGGTCGGTTGTATTCTTTCAGACAATGTGAGTTAAGTGTCCGACAGAGAGACAGTCAAGGGTAGAGATGTTGGACCCTGGTCACCATTGCTAGAGCCTCAGCCACACCATGGACCAGTCGAATGGAACGAGGTTAACTGGCAGCCGATTCAGTGCTCGACATAAGGACACAAGGAACAGAAGCACGAAGAGAAATTCACCCCTGAACACTTGCTCCACCATTCAGTCAACTCATAGTTGATCTGACCCTGGATTCACCTTCCTGCCTGTTCCCTATAACCATCGACTTGCCCACGGACCGAAGGTTCTTTCTCTGCTCAGAAGATCATTCTGTTGATGACGTTCACTGGATGAGTAGCTTAAATAGGGCTCAGAGAATTGTTGAGGATCTTTACCGTTCAGCACACAGTATCTTTGACCTACCATCATCATGAAGGAGGTACAGGAGCATCGAAATCAGGACAGCCAGGCTGAGAAATAGCTTCTTCCTGCAGGCCATGTGACTGATGAACAGTATCCTGTAACCCTGGGTCTCTTATAAAGGAAATGAGTATATAAATTCCAAAATATTTATACACGTTTAATTTATATTGTAGATTTTTTTATGTATACAGATGTGATTATAATGTGCTGTGTATCTGCACCGTAGTCCAGAGAAACTTTATTTTGTCTGTATACGAACAGTCAGATGACACAATAGAGACTTTCTTAAGACTCTTAAGCAAGCACATGGATACAATACAAATAGAGGATTATGGATGTAAGGTAGGGAAGGTTTAGTTTGTTGAGTAGGTTTATATAGGATGGCACCATATTGTGTTCTGTGCTTCAATTTTCTATGATAATGAACCTGAACTTGAAACATATTCAAAGATTCAGCTTCTCCAAGGAAGATATTTCCAAGGATGGAATTCCTCCCTACTCCAGTGGAAATTGGTGGCCCTGATTCTGAAGCCATGAGCATTAACAGGCACTTTTTGACCTGCTGATTTTTCCCCAGCATTTTCTGTTTTTATTTCTGTTGTATAGGATCTGTCCAATACAAGATGATAAAGAGCACCCCCTCCCCTCCAGGAAAATGCAGACATTGGAATCTGAAGCCAAACACAATCCCCTGGAGGAACTCAGCGTCACTGGTCAACATTTTGGGGTGCAACCTTTGCTGAAGGGACTTGATGAGGGATTTTTGCTCGCAAGATTGACCATTCTTTATCTCCCATTGATGCTGTTCAATCTTATTGGCAAAGGCTATTATAGTGGTTGTGTTTTGCACGTTTCTTCTAGTTCAAGTTTATCATCATCTGATTGTACAAGTATCACTTGACAAAACAGCATTCTCCGGTGCTCAGTGCAAAGCACACAGACACACAACCAGATAGACCAAGAATACATATGCCGGAAAGTACAGGCAGTTCCCAGGTTACAAAAGTCTTGACTTTCGGACAACTCATACTTATGAACGGATCACAGGTTCGGATTTATTGTCAGAGTACATACATGACATCACATGCAACCCTGAGATTCTTTTTCCTGTGGCCACCAGGTATTAAGATACAACAACTACAATGGTATAAATAACCAACAAAACACCAAGACAGAAGAACAGATGCTAAATATGAAAGGATGGGTAAATAAATACTCACACTTGTAGTAAGTGCAAGAAAAAAATTGATGTTTCAATGGTGCAGACAGATCTTTTGGTGGTCAAAACACCCTTCTTTTCCCCCCCCCCCCCCCCCAATCGAGGTGATCTACCAGGTTCGTTGTATAAAGACGGTGCACAAAATTGTTGAGGACCCCTTCCACCTCACACATAGCATCTTTCAGCTACTCTCATCGGGGAAGAGATACAGGAGGAACAGCTTCTTCCCATGGGCTGAACGTCCAAAGAAACTGCCCACACTAAACTTCTGAGACTATTTATATGAACAAATGAATTCTTGTCCTGCATATGTGTTGTTTGTCTGTGTGTGTTATGTCTGGTTGTGTGTCTGCATGTTTTACACTGAGGACTGGAGAACATTGTTTCATTGGGTTGTACATGTACCATCAGATGACAATACATGACTTGAGAAATGCTGGAGTAACTCATCTGGTCTTGCAGTGTCCATGGGAAGTAAAGAAATATTACTGATGTTTCAGGCCTGAGCCCTTCTTCAAGGTCTCTTGGTAGTTCTGGCGAAGTTTTTGGTTAGGGTTGGGGTAGTATGGGAAGGTTCAAGAGCCTGATAGGTATTGGATAAAAGCATCTTCTTGAACCTATAGGTGCTTGTTTTCAGGGTTCTATACCTTCTGTTCGAAGGGAGAAGTGAGAAGAGGTTGTGACCAGGGCGATGGGGTCCTTCATGATAAGGCTGGATGGATGCTTTTCTAAACGCGTCATGTGCATGTCGGGATCAGTGGAATCTGTTATCGGCCATTGAGCGGGATAAGAAAATCAAAGTAATGTTTTCTTCTCACAGACCTGCTGAGAGTTCGGCAAGAGGCAGCCAGTGGTGTGCGGACCTCTGGTGCTATGGAGGCTCACATTCCGTCATCGAGCAGTTCGTCAAGCCAGAGGAGGAAACAAGGGCTCCCACAGCATAGGGACGCACACTTTAATGAGAGGTCAGTGTCGGCTTGTCCCTTGCCTTGCGACAGTAATTGAATGTGAGGCAACCTATCGATTATTCACTTCAATCTCACGGAAACAATCACCCCAGCACAGAAACAGACTCCTCGACTGAACAAGTCCATCCCTGTGTTGGATTTCAGCATCCGGTGTCCAGTCTCTGGATAAAGATAGGAGTATAGAAATGCTAGAGGGATTCAGCTGGTCTCACAGCATCCATAGGAGGTAAAGATATATTACCAATGTTTTGGGCCTGAGCCCTGTACCTTGAAGAAAATATGAAAATATAAATGTTAGCCTTAAATGTGACAAAACAGGCCATGCACCTTCATTCATAGAGAATGTTTCAACCCTCACTGTCTGCCACCTTTAGTCTTAGAGAGATAGGGCATGCAGATTGGCCCTTAGGCCCTCTGAGTGTATACTTATTAAATGTAAATTTTATCTACTGCACTGTAGAAGCCGATTCTGGCCATTTAAACCTGTGCTGTCCAATTTCACTCAAATTAACCTCCAACCCTATATGTCTTGAAAGGTAGGAGGAAACTGGAGCCTCTGGAGAAAACTCATGCAAATTCTTTACACCAGATTTGAACCCTGGTCACAGACGCTGTAACAGTGTAGCACTAACCATCCATTCACTCTCAGCCCATTTTATTCTCCCCACATCCCAACCCCTAGCTTTTATCCCACATACCGGGGGCAAAGTTATAGCAGCCAATTAACCCATTGATCTGCACATATTTGGGCTGCGAGAGGTCACAGAGAACATGTAAACTGCACACAGACAACATTGAGGTCCGGATCGGACCCGGGTCTCTGGAGCAGTAAGGTGACAGTGCTACTTGCTACATGTTCTCCTCTCCTGCACCTCTGTTCCAGAAGATTTTTGCTTTCCCACTGCACCCTGGTTCCTGAGCAAATCACAGTCATGCAGAAACCTTGCCCCCAAACTGACGTCAGAATCAGGATTTATTGTCTTGAACATGTGTCACGAAATGTTTCACAGGAGCAGAATTTTGCATTACAGAAGCAAATATTGTCATAAATTACATTTCAAGTCAAGTTTATTATCTTGCGATTGTACAAGTACAACCTGACAAAACAGTGTTCTCCGGTCCTTGGTGCAAAACACACAGACACACAACCAGACATAACACACCTACGGACAAACAATACATATGCAGGACCAAATATTCATATATACAAATAAATACATAACGATTGTTTTGTGAATATGAGAGTCTCGGATGGTCAGTGTGAGCAGTTCCTTTGGTCGTTCAGCGTCTCAGATGAAGCGGTTCTTCATCTGGTGGTGCTGGCTCTGATCCTCCTGCACCTCTTCCCAGATGGAAGCAGCTGAAAGATGCTGTGTGTGGGGTGGAAGGGTCCTCATTGATTTTGCGCACCCTCTTTAGACAACGATCCCAGTGGATCACATCAATTGGGGATAGGGAGGGGTTTCTGTAAATTCAATATTTAAAAATAAATAAATGCAAAAGAAGAGAGAAAAAGTGAAGATGTGTCCATCCAGAAATCTGATGGCAGAGGGAAGAGCTGTTTTTGTACCTTTGGGTGTTTGTCTGCAGGCTCCTGTCCCTCCTTCCTGTTAACCACCAGCAGAGGTTTAAACTCTGGGACTTCTTTAAAATGTTGAAGGGTGAAGGGTCTCTATACAAGTGGGGGAGCTGGCGAGATCATTTAGAACCAGCAGGAAATGGTTAAAGAAAACCCAGCAGTGTGCATTTTTACAGTTCGTGTGGGAAGACGACCCAAGGGAGTTTGTAGGAGAGTAATCAAACAAATGAATTGACCTCAAGCAGAGCATGGGGTAAATGACGCAGAGTTTGGTGAATGGGAGGACAGAGAGGTGGAGGGGGTTAGGCAGACTCAGAGCAGGAGACTGGCAGGCAGACTAAATGATGTGTGAATTAAAGGGCCAAGATGGAGCAGTATTATATTTCCTTAAATTACCAACAGAAGTTTGGAGCTGTTACCGGGAAGTGAAAGGCTTCTTCTCTGAAACAACAAAGGGCCTTTTGCTACCTTTCAATGTCTCCGCAGTCAGACCCTGCTCCCCGTTTCCCTTTCGTCGTGTGTTGGCTGTTGTTTATTTGTTTTGTGCTCTCTGCAAGTTGGCTGAGAGGAGAGAAGGCCACTGGCACCCATTGCTTCATGTTGAGCTGGCTGCAGCTGAGGATTGGAGGGAAACCCGGCCTGATCCGTGAGCTCATCGTTTGTAGCTATGTCAAAAGTCAGACCCTTTACCTCCTTGGACTTGAACAGAGGGGTAGTGCGTGATGTTTTCATGGGCTGTATATCATTGCTGTTGAATTGTCACATGAGGCCATAAGACTGGTGAGCAGAATGAGACCATTCGGCCCATCCATCCTGCTCCACCATTCAAATCATGGCTGGTGATTTTTAAATTTAAAAGTTTAAATCTAGACATAGAGCACAGTTACAGACCCTTTCAGTCCATGAACCTGTCCCATCCAATTGACCTCAACCCCCCATATATTTTCTTTTCATTTCTATTCCCCTGCCTTTTTCCTCTAACCTTTGACATCCTTACTAGTCTAGAATTTCTCAACCTCCATTATAAATTTAGCCAATGACCTGGCCTCCACAACCATTAAATCCTACCTTGCCAACTGGAGAGCTTAAATATGTTATTAAATACATTTGGAATTTAAAAAACAACTGTCAATAACGGTGAGCAGGATTGTTCACTAAATGTCCTTCAGAGAATTATTCTTCAACCGTTACCTGCATATGTTTCTTCTTTGGCTTGGCTTCGCGGACGAAGATTTATGGAGGGGGTAAATGTCCACGTCAGCTGCAGGCTCAATTGTGGCTGACAAGTCCGATGCGGGACAGGCAGACACGGTTGCAGCGGTTGCAGGGGAAAATTGGTTGGTTGGGGTTGGGTGTTGGGTTTTTCCTCCTTTGTCTGATTGATTCTTAACTACCCTCTGAAATGGTCAAAGAGCTATCCATTACAGGGGCAATCTGGGTGAGACAATAAATGCTGGCATACATAGAATCCATGAATAAAAACCCAAACGCATGCAGATCATCTTGAGATAAATCAGATTTGTCGTTGCATTGAAAGGAAAAAAAAACTGAAGTACTGACACAAGATTTCAAAAATATTTTTAGACACAGCAAAATAACAGGCCATTTCCACCCCCGAGCCCATGCCACCCAATTAACCTACAACCCCCAGTACATTTCGAATGGTGGATGGAAATTGGAGCTCCTGGAGGAAACCCACGTAGTCACGGGGAGAATGTACAAACTCATTGCAGACAGCATGGGATTCGAACCATGGTCCTGATCGCTGGCGCTAACCACTACTTTAACCGTGCCACTCTAAGTTTTCTGTCTTGACTCTTTTCAAAGAATTGTACTGATGAAATTCACAGTTCAAGTTTATTGTCAGAATGCATACATGACATCACATACAACCCTTTTCCCTGCAGGCCAGGCAGAATTTCTAAATTACCAGTGTCCGCAAAGAAAGAAATGTAGGCAAAACAATTTTGCACAGCGAGCACATACAAGATTGGGCAAAACTTGGTGGAGGAGGCATGATGTGGTTCAGTTTGAAGTGAGTGACTCTTGATAGGCACGTCTCTCTAAAATGTTGACTTCGTCCCAAAACGGCCTTTAGGAATGAGGTTATTCATGCGTTATGGACAGTGGGAGGTGAAGTGTGATGAATTATGGGGTTTCTTGTGTATCATGGCGTTTAAAAGCTGTCATGGAGAGGTATGTAATAAAATAGACAAATGGCTCCCACTAAACATACGTGCAAGGAGCAGCTATCAAATTAGCTGCTAAATGCAATACCTTTCCATCAAATTACAGAATGAAATCAGATTAAAGATTTACAACTATGATACAGATTTAATATAGCAAATACTTTGCGTGTGCATGGTGCTTTTATTATTGATTTTACTTGCTGCATGTTGCAAACTAAGTTATTTTGGTTTTAGCTTCTTCAGTTATCTGTATTGCATTTTCAAAGCCACATATACATACATAGAATGTGTGTGCGGGATTATATATTTTATGTCTGATTGATTGCTCTCACACACAGGCTCTCACGCACACATCCTGACATGCCTATCACATTACTCGTGTTATGCTCTGGGGTGGACATAAATAAGCTGAAATTTGCCAAGGAAGGAGCTGCAGGACAAATTTGTAATACAGAAATTTAATAAACAAAGCGATCCGAAAGAGATTTCTTAAAAGAACATGCAGCTTGTGAATTGGGCAACATTTCCAATGAGGGAGTTGAGCACAGACAATTCTTTTTTAAGCAGGTAGCATTTTAATTCCATACCTTGACCTTGTACTTTTTTTTTGCCAGGAGAGGTGTCTAACAAACTAGAAGCTTGATTGGAAATGTGTGCAGGGTTAAAACGCACTCCCTTAATATTCCCTTTATGTGCAAAGAAAGGAGCACAGGGAACCGAGTGGGTTACAAGCAATGCTGTGGTTCTTCCTTTCAGAAAGGTAATTGCCCACGGAGGAATTCCTGGTTTTAGTTGTGGCATCAAAGTACTCTGTGGTGTGATAGGAACAATGGATTAGAGTCATCACCCAGTTATACTGCTTTTCAATGAGCTGTCACCACCCTCGGACTGAAAATAATTGTCAAGGCGTGACATTTGTGGCCTGTTACCTTGTGACCATCTCACTCATTGAACAATGTTGGTTAATGTCCAGTATGCCAGTTATTTAGTTCCCCCTCTCCAAAGCCCACTCCTCATGCACTAGGGATCTTCACGCATACTTTCTCCCTATGCCCTTCTGACTCCACAGGAACAACATGGAGCAGCACACAAACATGTTGGAGAAACTCAACAGGTCATGCAGCATCCATGGGAAGTAAAAAAAAATGAAAAGGGAAGGGGGGGTGGGGAGTTGGAGGGTAGGGAAAGCAAGATGCTGGGAGGTAGTTACCAGAAAGTGGAGAAATCGATATTGATGCTAATTGGTTGGAGGTTGCCAAGAGGGAACACAAGGTGTTGTTCCTCCAATTTGTGGGTGGCCTCAACTTGGCAGAGCACGAGGCCACAGAGAGACATGTCAGTGAGGCAATGGGATGTGGAATTAAAATGGCTGGCCACCGGGAGGTCCTTGCTGTGACAGTGGACAGTGCGAAGGAGTTCAATGAAATGATCACCCAGTCTCTGTCCAATTTAGCTTCAGTAGAGTCTGGGACCAGTGGGGTGATCCTTCAGTAGAGTCAGGGATTGGAGGCGTGATCTTTCAGTGGAGTCAGGGACTAGAATGTCCAAGCTCTGCCACTTTTCACATTGTTGAGGTTGTGTCTGTTTGTCCACAACATCAGTGAGACTGCTTTGAGAGGAGGGAACCCAACATCTGGCAGTGTCTAGGAGGGAGAGGGTTAAGTTGCTAAAATTAACTGCATGTCTGAGGGGACTTTTCCCTATGATTAGAGCTAATTACAATCGAATGCACACCTTCTCCCTGCTGCCACCACGCTGGTTAAATTGAGTGTTATTCATGTCCAGGCGGTCCACAGTGCCTGAAGGGATGGACCAGCTACAATTCCTCAGGCCCAGAGGCTGGTCTGGGACCTGGCTAATTGTGAGCCCTCAGGGATTAGGGCAGGTGATTACACAGTTCAGAGGGTAATTACATAAGCAATGCTTGGCTGATGCCCGGCTCCAAAGATAAGGTCAACAGCAGCGTTACCTGAGATTAATCTCAGCTGCTAGCGAATACAAGGTGCCTGCAGAGCACTTATATGATTAGCATTAACATTCAGTAGCGCCAAATCGATTAGTAGTTTCACTCAGACAGCCCATGCACACAATTAGTTTAGAGGTGGAACAGGAGCATCTTTATTACAGCCTCATCATTTTAATTCTGTCACGTTTTAACACCCTCCATATCAACAACTGACAATCGCCAGCTTTGAATCAAAATATTTTTTGAAGAGAAGATTGAGAACGAAAGGCAACATTTTGTGTCATAGCTATTGTTTAATTTGAGATCTTAAGCTATCGGACTCTGTAAGTTTGCTTGTCCCTTCTAGCGGGTGAGGGGGGGTTCTTCTGCAAACTGTCTAACAGATTATCTTTTAACATTCACCCAGCCATGAATTACAGAGCACAGGATTACAGTGTAAAGGAAGATCAGTTAGCTCCAAGCAAGGGCACCAGGAGAGCACTGTTGTGGGGTTAGGAGCATGAGAAACAGAAGCAGGACCCAGCCATTTGGCTCATCGAGCCTGTTCTGCCATTCAATGTGATCATAGCTGATCTGATGATAGGCTTGTCTCCACCGACCTGCCTTTTCTCCCCTATCCCTTAATTCCCCAACTATGTAAAAATCTATCCAATCTTGTCTAAAATATATTTACTGAGGTTGCCTCTGCTTCTGTGGGCACCTCCCTCTGGGAAAAGCAGCTCTTCATCGCTCCCTAAACCTTCTACTCTGAATTTTTGAGGCTATGTCCCCTCCAGCCATTCACTACTTCACTATATATACAGAGCGTCTGAACCTTCCTGACTAACCTCCCATATGGAACCTTATCAAAGGCCTTACTAAAGTCCATGTAGACAACATTCATAGCCTTTGCTTCTCCAACTTTCCTGGTAACCTCCTTGAAAAACTCTATATTACACAACCTACCACGCACAAAGCCATGTTGACCATCCCTAATCAGTTTCTGGCTATCCAAGTTCTTAGAACACTTGCCAATAATTTACCTACTACTGATGTCAGGCTCACTGCCCTATAATTTCCAGGGTTACTTTTAGAACAACATGAGCTACTCTCCAATTCTATGGTTCCACATCCATGGCTAATGACATCTTGCTCTCTTGGCTTTTGCAAAGCCAATGGACTCACTTCTAAACACAGGATCATTAAACTGAACATGATGAGAAAGGAGTTCTATTCACTCCAGTTCACTCCTGGGGCTCCACATGTTAAATTGGAAGTGCATGCAGTAGGGTTGCACCCATTTGCTGGCTCAAGCCAGCATCTGAGTTTTCATTTGTTTGAGCAGATATGAACATCATTAGTACTACAGTACTAGTATTTAGTTTCACTTCTGAGTTTCTCCTGAACTGAAGAGACAGATAAAAGTCCCCTGCATTCTTCAGTCCAGAGACACGTACGGGACAGATGGGTGAAGAGGACGCAAACAATTCATTGCTAGAGGGATTGAATTTAGGAGCAGGGAGGTGGTGCTGCAACTAAAGCACTGAGTGGAGCTCTGGTCTCCATGCTTGAGGAAGGATGTACTGGCTTTGGAGGTGGTTCACCAGATCGAGTCCAGAGATGAGGGGATTAGCCATTGAGGAGAAATCGAGACGTCTGGGACTGTACTCGCTGGAATTTAGAAGAATGAGAAGGGATCTTATGGAAATTATCAAATTATGAAAGGCAGAGATAAGATGGAGGTAGGAAAGTTGTTTACATTAGTAGGGGAGACAAGAACTGTGGTCAGAGCCTCAAATTCAGGGTGGTAGATTTAGGTCAGAGATGAGAAGGAACTGCTTTTCCCAGAGGGTGGTAAATCTGGAATTCACTGCCCTTTGAAGCTGTGGAGACGACCTCAGTAAATCTATTTAAGACAAGGTTGGATGGGTTTTTCCATAGTAAGGGAAATAAGGGATATGGGGAAAAGGCAGGTCGGAGGAGATGAACCTGTCATCAGATCAGCCATAATCACATTGAATGGCGGAGCTGGCTCGACAGGTCTGATGGCCGACTCCTGCTCCTATTTCTTATGTAAACCTTGCAAGAAAGTAATCAGACGACCAGAATATGTTTTTACAATAGTTTTATAGCCCTTACTCATTCTCAATTTTTATTCCAAATTCATTTAATTGCTTGAATTTGTATTTCCTGTCTGCCATGGTAGGATTTGAACTCACTCCAAGATATCGAGTCCACACTGGCCATCAAAGACCTGCACACTAATCCTCCACTAATCCTATTTTGTTCTCCCCACAATTCCATCAGCTCCCCCAGATACCACCACCACCCAAGCAATTAACCTACCAACCTGCATTCCTGTAAGAATTGTCACAATCTCTTGATGCTAGTTCATTAACTTAACCTTTATGCAATCGTACCTACACAGAAATGGCAGTGACTCGAATTGGCTTCGTGGGGAAACAAGACCGCACCTCATGCATCGTCAACGTGCATCATGTGTACCTCGCACGTTATTTGTTTCTCTTATCCCAGGAAGCTGGAAAGGGTTGAGGTTGGTGTGGAGAAACCCTGTCCAACCTGCACATGATCTTCAGCAGGATTTGGAAAAGTCCAGATCAAGAATAACATTATTTTAAAAATAAGGATCTATGAAACGTTGGCTGTGTGAATTCAGAATTGGCTTGTCTGTCGAAAGCAGAGAGAGGTAGTGGATGGAAAGTATTCTGCCAGGAGGTCAGTGACTCGTGGAGTTTTGGACCCCTGCTCTTTGTGATTTTTATAGATGACCTGGATGAAGAGGCGGAAGGATGGGTCAGTAAGTCTGCAGATGATGCAAAGGTTGGAGGAGTTGTGGATGGAGCTGAAGGTTGTCACAGGTTGCAAAAGGATACAGACAGGATGCAGAGTTGGGCAGAGAAGTAGCAGATGGAGTTCAAACCTGAGGCCTGAGTTAATGGTTGGTTACTTAACAGTATGGATGAGCAGAAAGATCTTGTGGTCTAATCCATACATCTTTCAAGGTTGCCGTGCAGGTTGATAATATAGTTAAGAAGGCTTATGGGATGCCTGGAATGCCTTGGCAGGGGTGGTGGTGGAGGGTGAAACATTGGGGGCATTTAAAGGACTCTTCCACAGGCACATGGATGGAAGAAAAATAGAGGGTTATGAGATAGGGAGGGTTTAGTTTGTTTTTGGTAGGAACATATAGGTTGGCACCACATTGAGGGCTGAAGGGCCTGTACTGTGCTGAGGTGTTCTGCATTAAGAAACTCCCCATTTAAAACAGAGTTGAGATGATTTTTGTTTCCTCTTAGAATATCAAGAATTTGGAATTCTCCCTCCTCAGAGGTCAGTGAAAAGAGAGTGCTTGGATATTTTTAACAGAGGTAGAGAAATTTGTAATAAGCAACGGGATGAATGGGAAAGTAGATTTGACGTCATCGTTAGATCAGCCCCAATCTTATTGAGTCACAGTGGTGGAACAGGATCTGAGGACAAGGATATTGTTGCTTTGAAGTTGTTATTTTCCTCAATTTGTAACAAAAACTAGAAATTCCCAGCTGGTCTGGTAGGATGTGTGGGGAGGGAAACAGTGGTAATGTTTCATATCAGTGACAGCTCAATTGACATCCATTCACTTAACCTTTGCAGGGACACTCAATGCAAGAACTGAAGGCTGCTATTGTGCAATGTTTCCATAAGGGCAGATAACTGTGCATTCAAATTTCATTGGGGTGAGACAGTTATCAACTTTTGCGGTGCTGATGTACGTTTTATTCATTGAGTACCTGAGGTTTATATGACTGACATTGGAATTTTAGTCATAGAATTTTGTAGTATAGAAACAGGCCATCTTATCCATGCCAACCCAATTTGTCTCCCCAAGCTTCAATGCATATCCTTCTCAATCTTTCCTATCCATGTACCTGTTGAAATTTACCCAGCTCTACGGCTTCCTCTGGCAGTTGTGTCTGCCACAATAGCGGGAAAGTCCCAGTGGCCACCCATTTCAATTCTCCAGCACATTCCCATGCCAACGTGTCTCATTTGCGGAGACCAGAATCACAGAACTCCAGGTTTCACCACTCATTCTGATTCCCCTTTAATGAAATGCAGAGCAGGCAAACTATCGGAGAAGCCAGAGTTTCCAACTCGCATTTCCTGAGATAATGACCTCATTAAAGCAAGAACGAGCAGCCAGCTAAATAAAGTTTAAGAGTAAATTAACGAGCAACGCGCGGCTTCTGAAAAACAGCGATTTTTCTCTCTGGCCCCATATCCCTCCTTAAATTAAAATCATTCAGAAAAGGTCAATGATGAAGCAGGCAGCAGATAAGTAGATGTGACATCGATGAATCAAACTGTGCCTTACCTTTCAATAGATCTCTTGTAAAGATAAATAGACGTGAATGCATTTGAAGCAGGAGATAGAATTTTCCTCACAGGCAAGTTTTCAACTAACTTTCTTTCCTCCTACACGTTAAATCATCTGCCTTTTCCTTTTGGACAGCCATTCTCAATGGGGTAATTTGCCTCTCCCCCCCCCCCTTATGGGGCCACATCATATTTAGTTGGGGTGGGGGCCACAGACAGAAATCATAAAATGTTTTTTGCGTAGTTGATAAGAGATAAGTATGGAATAAACCCCCTTCTCAGGGAAGGAAGCCTGCAACCTTTGAGTCCTAAGGGGGGCCATAGCCAAAACAAAGGTTGAGAAAAGCTGCTGTAGGGCAACGTAGCCCCTTTATTTATCTATGCCAAGGTGGTAGGTTGGCAAAACCCTCCGCACCTTACCGTATCTGGCGCTCACTGTTCCTTTGCTCTTGTCGAACCAGAGACTCGTTAGCTGTTCCTATTTTTGTTCCATCCATCTACCCATTGGCTAATGTTGGAACACAGTAATGGGAGGAGGTCACTCAGCACCTTCAGACCATTCAGCCAATCTTGCCCATGCTGACCAAAATATCCCATCCACACTAGACCCACCTGCCTGCATTTGGCCCATAATCCCTCTTAATCCATCCAATGTATTTAGGCAGGCAGAAGACAATGTCAAGTAATATTACTTGTTCTATACTATGACATGACAATAAAGAATCTTGAATCTTAACTATTTATCCCTTTTGTTCGGGCGCCTGGCGATATTTTGCCATACTTTATGAAGGGCTCCAGTATCTTTATCTTTGCCCTATAAAGGACACTGCTTGACCTGCTGAGTTTCTCCAGCATTGTGTTTTTACTTCAACCCACGGTGTCTGCGGTCTTCCATGTTTTATTAATGCAAATGCTCCCTTCTTTGTAAGATACATGTGCCGTGCTTCCCAGTTATAAGGTGATTGGGAAAAGCAGCTCCCTGCTCTGAGCCACCTGCATATTTACATGCGGCAGAAATTAAAGCAAGGAACTGTTCCGCAGCACTGTGCACTCACTTCCAGTCTCCATCACTGACCGCCGCAGTAGTGGTGACTTCACACCCCGCAGAGTGGCAGCACTCGCTGGGAGCTGGCTCATCACATCACCCACCTCCCACATAGCAGTGAGCAGAATGACTGCCTTGATTGCTGCCAGCAAGGGATCTAATGAGAAGACGACAGCTGTGCACGCTGAGAGCCCTGCCTGAGTTGGCTGGTGCCTGGGCAGCCCATTGTGCTTGCTGAAGTGGACGTCAAGGTGACAATTGTCGTTACTGGGTTGCAATTCACTTGATCTTGCATGCGTAAATGCCAGGCTCCTTGGCCGATGTAAATTTGCTCATTACTACCGCCCCCCACCCCCCCCACTCCGTCCATGTGTTGAGAGAGCTACATGTTTTATTCAGTGTCGGTATCCACACTCATTAACCTCTTCAATCATTGCCAAGGGAAGCCCTCTAATCCTCTCCAGCAACAGATTGAGCAGCAAGTTGAGTTGCTGCCTCACGGCTCCTGTGACCCAAGTTCGATCCTGACCTCTGGCACGGTCTGTGTGGAGTTTGCAAGCTCTCCTGTCACCCTGTGGTTTCCTCCCAGCTGCTCCAGTTTCCTCCGAAGTCCCAAAGGTTTGGGTTAGTGAATTACCCCTCATTTGTGGGTGAGTGGGAGAAACTGGGGGACAGGATTGTGAGGAAGACTGTCAAAGACTACAGAAGGTTGTTAACTCGGTCAGCATCATCACGGGCACCAGACTTCACTCCATCGAGGACATCTATAAGAGGCAATGTCTTAAGAAAGATGCCTCTTTCCTCAAGGACCCACACCACCAAGGCCATGCCCTCTTCACTCTGCTACCATCAGGAAAAGGTACAGGAGCCTGAAGTCAACCACTCAGCAGCACAAGGACACTTTCTTCCCCTCTGCCATCAGTCAATGAACCACAGGCACGACCTCACTTTGTCTTCTTTTGCACTAATTTTAAATTTAAATAAATTTTGACATACAGCCCAGTAACAGGCCATTTTGGCCCACAAACCTAATTTACACCCAAATAATCTACACCCCCATACAGTTCGAATGGTGGGAGGAAACTGGAGCCCCAGGGCAAACTCCTTACAGACAGCGTGGAATTCGAACATCAGTCCTGATCGCTGGCACTGTAACAACATTGCATTAGCCTCTATGTCAGCCATATTACCCTAAATTTTCTTTTAATGTAATTTCTAGTAATATTTGCACCTTTGATACTGCTGCAAAGAAACAAATTTTATGACACATTCATGACGATAAATTTTGATTATGAAACAGGATTAGAGGAAATGATCAGCATGGAACATTGGGGCTGAAGGGCTGTATGATTTTATTTTTTGCCTCGCTCTTGAAATGGTTGTAGTTTTTTTGAACATATTGCCCTCAGACTCACCACACTTATTTGCTTATTGACTGAAGCCAGATCATAACAGCCATAAAATATTGGAGCAGAACTCGGCCATTTCACCATTAACATTGACTTTTCCGGTTTCCATTAGACCCCCCCACCCCCCGCCCAATCTTCATTTCCCTGTTTCCTTTCCTCTCGCTCTCTTTCTCTCCCTCCCATTTTCCCTCTGTTCCCTTTCACAGATCCAAAATCAATTCTCAAATTTCCTCTCATTATATCCTATTAACAACTTTTGTCTGTTGGTCTGGACTCCTCCCCCCTCCCATTCTTCCCCCAGCCTTTAATTCCAACTCCTGTCTTTTTCACTCATACCTTGAAGCAGGGCTCAGGCCCGAAAGGTCAGTAAAGTATCTGCTGAGTTCCTTCAGCATTTCTTTATTTTGACTTTGGTTCATTCTCCCACTCCCCTGCCTTCTCCCCAATAACCTTTGATACCCCAATGATTCATATAGCTATCTGCTGGTTAGATGGGGAACCCGTTGTAGGCCAGTTTAATGAGGCAACTGTTCAAAGTGTCCTTCACTTGGCTTCATTGGGTCTCTTAAATGATTCCGTACTATGCCCACCACCTTTCTCTGACTATTGGGCATCACTCTCATTTCCCTCATCCTTGCCTACAACAGTGTCATGGTTCGGTTTCAGCAGTAGGATCCTGAGGACTGGACTTCCAACTGCGGAATTTAACTGATGGAGTCATGGTCCAGGGTTGGCGCTGACCACTTTATCCTCTCCACATTCCCATCAGATTCTCCCACTTGCCTGTACACTGAAGGCAATTATTTTACAACATCTAGTTGGCTGGTTAGCATGTCTTTGGGATTTGGGAACCCCCCCTCCCCTCCAGGGGAAACCCACACTCTGCACAGAGTTTAGGGTTGAACCCAAGTCTCAAGTGTGAGGCAGCAGCTCCCTGATTAGTGGTTTCAAGTAATTAAATACATCTACAATTATTTTTTTTTTAAAAAGTAAAGGTGATCATGAAACTTCTGGGTTGTTGTAGAAAAACAATCTCGCTCATCAATGTCCTTCAGAGCAAGATCTATCCTCTTTATCTAAGGGAGGATTTCAATTGTCTCCATCCAGGGAGCACAACCAGACAGAGTGAATAAAGGGAGGAGAATCTCAGGGCGGAGAGCAGGTTGGTCACTGAGGTGGTCACTTGCAGTCGTCAGATCCATTCCAACTGTGGAACACCAGTCACAAGATGCTTTGGGAGATGTGAAAGTTGGGATACTTCACATTATCTTCATAATCTGCCACTGACTTTTCACATTCACCTGGACTTCTGAATAGCTGGCACCTCCTTCCAGAACTTGGTTCCCAGGGGGGTTATGAATTGAGGTCTAATTGGGTTGAAGAAGAGCTGGGAGGAATTTGTCATGTGCAGTATTCATTCTGTTGTCTCGTAACCCATGTTGAAATCCACCCCGACAGTCTCAGAAGGACACTTCAAAGCACATCAGAAAATACATCTGTGATTAAGGGTTTCAGCCTGGAATGTCGATTATTTATTGCCTGCCCCACTCAATTCCTCCAGCATTTTCCGTGAGAAAATACACTAGATTTGCTGGTGTACCACCCGTCAATATTATTGTATCAGTCTCAAGTTGTATCTCCGGACTTTGGTTTAAACTTATCAGCATAGAGCAGGGGTGAGTTTTCTTCCCACAGATCCCAGCTAACGAGAAGCATGCTACCAGAGAGATATGGGTTTTATTTATTTTTAGCCACAAGACGTGGATTGAGTCAACATTTAATTGCAAACCCTTGAGAAGATTGTGGAGAGCTGCCTTCTTGAACCATGCAGCCCTTGAGGTGTGGGGTACCCACAGTGCTGAGAATGGAGGGAGTTCTAGGATTGTGACCCAGTGACAGTCTGTATAGAGCCTGTTCCCACCCTTACTTTCACATCCATTCATTCCAGTCACTGTGCCTTGTTATATTCGATTCCATTTACACCTTTACTACCACTGTGGCATCCTGTTTTTTCTACCCCTCTGTCTTTTGAGGGGCTTCCCCTCAGTTTCAGTGCCCAGTGATGGTCGTTCCCCACAGTGCCCTCGCGTTGGCTGCTCCAAGCCTCAGTGCATCCCTCAGCACGTACTCTTGCAGCCTGGAAGGTACGAATCGGCAGCATTCCCTCACCAACATCTCCATGTGCAGAAAGACCAACAGTTTTGGACAGACCAAACTGCGTCTGTCACCGAGTCGATGGCCTTCCAGAAGGAAGGCCCCTTAAAGTCAGTGAAGTTCAGTGTATGTCCCCGTGAACAGCCCATAGATCAGAGAGTCTCCTGTCACGCGGTCGCTGGACCGTGACAAGAAACCTTGCATTCTTCTCAATGCGCTCTTAGCAAATCTGCAATCAGCAAGGAATTGGGTGACTGTCTCCACTCCACTGTAGCCATCTTGAGGACTACATGCATGGTCAGTGGTGTTCCAGTTGTACAGGAAGGATCCGACTGGGAGGCCCCCTCTCACCACCAGCCAAGCAAAGTCCCGCTGCTTATCTGTGATCCCTGGTGATGAGGTATACAGCTAGATGACCTGGACAGTCTGCTCAGGGAACCATCTCACTGTGTCCATATCTTTAAGTTTTACCAGGACATTCCATACTGACCACTGCCTGATGGCCTTGTGGTCAAAGGTGTTGGTCTAGAAAAACTTTTCCAAAGTCCAGCTGACTGAGACATTGTGATGCCAAGCCATCCTTCACAACACCTGGGACAGGTAGAGTCTCAGCACATTGCGGCATTTGGTGCCCTTGTACTATGGTTCCCACACAGCCTGATGCAGTCACACACAAATGTGGTCATCAGAATGAGGGCCACCTTGGGTACGCCCTTGACCCATTGCCTGGTGACTTGTACATGCCGATTCATCGGACCCACTCCATCTTGGACCCCCATATGAATCGGAAAACCACTCTGGTGACCACCAGGGCAGAGGTGCAGGGCTTGGACTACACCTTCACCACATACTGCAGTCCTGAGAGCACCTCACACTGATGGCCATGTTCTTTCCTGTTATTGAGAAGGAGCACCACAGTGAAGGAACAACTGAATAGTCAGGATGGTCATAGACTCATACAGCACAGAACACGGTATAGCAGGTTAATTGAGTGTAAAGTGGCATGGGCTGGAAGGGCCTGTAACTGAGCTTTCTGTCTTCATTAAAGAACAGGCCAACTTGTCTATGTCAACCCTATTGACATTCTGGACCAGTACCATTTGCCTGCATTTGGTCCAAATTTTTCTAAGCCCTTCCCATTCACACACCTGTTCAAATGCCTTTTGAATGTTGGAATTGTGTCCCTCTTCCACAGTTCGCACTGGCACTCGTTCCAGGTGTGGACCACCCTCTGAGTGAAATAGTTGCCCCCATGTCCCTCTTAAATCTCTCCTCCTCACCTTCAAACTCCAGGACTGAAAACATCCACCCTAGGTAAAAGACACTTTATCCACATCCCTTGTGATTTTATAAACCTCTGTCAGATCACTTCTTTTGCCAGGGAATGACGTGTGGGTTGGAGTGGGACTTACAAGTGGGGGTGTGCCCATTGTCCCTTGTCCTTCTTGCTGGTGGCTGCGCTGTGCTTGGAAGATGCTGTCCACAGAGTATTGGGGATCTGCAGCTTGCATCTTGTCAACAGGACACTACTGCTACCGCAAGGAACAGGGTTGGCTGCGGGCTGCTTGAGTGGCCACCTCCTTTTGGCTGAAACTATGGCCACTGATTTACCTGAATGTGTTGTGTAACCAGGAGGATTCTACCAGGTGACGTGACATCAGCTGAAAGGACAGCTAAGTGGTCAAATTGATTATTTCCCTTTCATTTCCTTGCCTGATATTTTTATGATGAGTTTGGATACTTGCATTATGGATTTTTCTCTGTCTGACAAACACAAAGGGTAAAATAATTCAGCCACTTCTGTTTTTGTAAGCGCTGTACTCACTAATGGCCACAAAAGTAGATTCTTTTATATTCAACCACAGATAATAGGATAATATGAGATCTGGACACCATTAATTCTTGGACTGAGCACTGAAAGCTGCTCTGTATGATATACAGGCTGGTGCTGGGTGAGGCTTCCAGAGATGGGAGGCACCCAGTTCCTGATCTATCTGCCCTCTGGCTGATCTGATGGATTGCACCTCCTCTCATTGCTATTCCTATGGGGTCCCACCTTGATCCTATTTCCTTGTGATGTAAAAGGCCATTCAGTCTATTGAGTCTGTGCTGATTCTCAAAGCACTTCAAACAATCCAATTCCCCTACTTGTTTCTCTGTAACCTTGAGGAAAGGCTCAGGCCCAAAATGTCTGTAACCTCCTATGGACCTTGCGAGATCAGTTACTCCAGCATTTCTGTGTGTTTTTACTACAGAGTCTGCAGAGTTTACTACAGTCGTGTTTCTCCAGAACCATAGAACATTACAGCACAGAAACAGGCCCCTTCGGCCCTTCACACACATTCAGACTTTTAAATGTCCCCATTATACCAGCCTCCACCACCACCACCACCACAATGGATTCTGGCACCTACCTCTCCCACCAATCTTACCACCCCTCCCTCATTTCTCTTGCACAAAGGGCCAATTTACAGACAACAAACCTACCAACACGTCACTGGGAACAGAAGAGGGGAATCCCGTGCAGTCTCAAGGATAACGCTGCATCAGGGCACAACCCCAACAACCAGAGTCAAAACATCTGCTCGAGGGACTCAACAGGTCAAACAGCATCTGATGTCCTGATGGAGAGATGTGGCTTGAACTGTTGACTATTCTTTTTCTCCCACAGATGCCATTCGACCCGCTGAGTTCCTCCAGTAGATTGTGTTTGTACATAGGACCTATTCTGTTCTATGTTCTTCAGCCCACAAAATTGTCCCCATCTTTATGAGCCTTCTCCACATCAATATAATCTGTCTCTCTTCCACATACATCTATATACCTGTCTATAGATCTTTTAAAAGTCCCTATTGAACCACGCTCAGCAATGCATTCTAGGTACCCACTGCTCTCTGTGTAAAAATCTTATCTCTGACGTCTCCACTTCACGTTCCTCCACTCACCTTTAACAGATGTCCTCTGGTATTTGCTATTGTCGCCCCAGGAAAAGGGTGTTGGCTGTCCATTCTATACTGTACATGCTTCTCATAATCTTATACAACCCCTTAAAGTCATATCTCATCCTTTGTTGCTCCTAAGAGAAAAATCATCCTTGGTTCATAATCCAGGCAACATTCTGGTAAGTCTCCTCTGCCCATTCCCTGAAGTTTTCACATCATTCCCATAATTAGGCGACCAGATTTCAGCACCTGCAGTCTTCTGGCATTTCCGTATTACTTTGCTGGCCCCACCTCACCCCTCATCACATTCCACACCTTGCAGACTAGTGGCCCAGCTGTTGGGGAAATGCAGGCAGAGAAATGGCTAAGCAATTCTCGATTGTATGGCGAGCCCCCAGATCAAGAACCAATCCTGCCTTCCACAATCTGTGACTCTGCTTGCAATCCCCCACGCCCACTTCCCTGAAATTTTTTGTGATAAAGATGGTACAATTTTAAATATGCTTCCCTCTGTGTGTCTCGCAATCACGAAAATGCCATGACCAGCAAAATAAAATCCCCCGCAGAGCTTTGAAACCCACTGCTCATTTAATAATTGCTGTACTTCTCTGATGCACATCAGCAATGCATGTTGTTGTCGAGACAACAGTTGTTAAGGGTTTTGGCTTGGAGAAGGTTGCAGGCTATTTTAAATATTGATAAGGCAGGTCTTGGCTCCCAGAGGGATGTGTGTTGGAACACAGCCTCACGCACACCTGCAGCTGAGACATGTTGTTAATATTTAAGACCATTTCAATGCCCCTCCAATAACAACAGCACTATTTCAGGATTTGAGTGTTTAGGTGAAATTATAAACTACAAGCAGAGGAATGGCACCATTAAAGAAATGTATTTCCAGATATTGAGTGTGACCCCATCTTTCTTCCAGCCTCTCTGTGTTTTCTCATTTGCAGGGATGACGTTTGTTTACATTTCTCTCTTTTGTACATGTACTTTCCGACTTGCGACCTACATGAATTACAACTGAAAATCAATTAATAAAATATAAAATTTACAAGAATTATGTTGTGTTTTACAAACTATTACAGGAATACAGGGTATGTAAGAGCCAAAATGTGCGTGAAAGAGATAGGATAGTCACAGTCTTTTTCCCAAGGGAGGGGCTATAAGGCTAGAGGCCATAGACTTAAGGTGAGAGAGGGGAAAGATTTAAAGAGGACTTTGAGAGGCATCTTTTTCTCTCAGAGGCTGGTGACTGTGTGGAGCTGCCAGATGTGATAAAGGAGGTGGGAACAATTGTAATGTTTAGAAGACATTTGAACAGGGTCATGGACAGGAAAGGTTCAGAGTGATGCAAGTGAAACGCAGATGGGCAGACTGTAGGTAACCATCTTGGTCAGCATGGGTGAGTTGGGCAGAATGTCCTGCTTCTATGCTATTTTTAACAAGGTTGTGCGAGGAAAGTGGAGCACTCAGGGTTGTTGGGCGGGGGGGGGGGTGGGGCGGGGGGAATCCAAGCAATCGCACAGAGGACATATAAACTCCACACAGGTAGAAGCCGAGATCGGGATCAAATCTGGGTTTGTGGAGCTGAGAGGCAGCAGGCCTACCCACTGCACCATTGTGCTGTCCCATGTCCCAGGTCCACTCCTGCTGGAAAGTGACAAGCATGAGACTGGGATTGTAGTGCAATGTAGAAAAGTGGTGGAGAAACCCAGCAGGTCATGCAGCATCTATCAGAAGTAAAAGGCACATTCCTGACAAAGGGCCGTTCCTGAATTGTCGGATACCCTTTCTTCCTACACATGCTGCATGCCCTGCTGACTTTCTCTGGTTAGTGCAACGCTATTACAGCACCAGCGACCAGGGTTCAAATCTGGCGCTGTCTGTGGGGAGTTTGTACGTTCTCTCGTGACCTGCATGGGTTTCCTCCGGGTGCTTCAGCTTCCTCCCACCCTTCAAGAAAATGCATGGGGTTGTAGGTCAATTGGGATATTTGGATGGCACAGAAGGGCCTGTTACCATGCTGTACGTCTCAATTTAAAAATAATATGTATTGTGCAACATTGAGTGGAGGTTGATTTTTCTCTTGTTCTCATAGCTCAAGAATACACACCTGCCACCAGAGGAACAGTTGGGATGCATGTGCTTTAGCTCCAGTCTCTGACTGGCTAAATTGCACTCACTTAATTACTCAGGCTGAATTCGCAAATCGGGGATCGACTGATTTTGACAGGCTCCTACAGGCGAGGTTGAGAAGGCATGAAATAATAACCAGTGTCACATTCCTGAGGAAGGGTTCAGCCCCGAAATGTTGGTTACATTTACCTTCCTGCGGATGCTGCTGTGACCTGCTGAATTTCTCCAGCACACTTGCACTCGATCCCACTGTCTGTAGCTTTCCTGTTTAACTTGATGGGAAGATGGGCACACTTTATGCAGACGTTTACAATTTCGCATAAGGTTGAATAGCAGATTTGGTTGAATGATAAATTGAAACGGGATTAGAAGATGGGAGAGAGTTCTCCAGTGCAGGAGAGAGAAGCAAGCAATGGCCACTCTTTCGTGTGGTGATACCAGTTGATGTAACTCCCGTGTTCTTTCTTTTCAGAGAAATGGCACACACCAACCCTTTACTTTCACCCCAGAATGCACCGCACATTGCTCTCGGACCCCATCTCCGGCCCCCTTTCCTCGGAGTGCACTCCACCCTGTGCCAGACTCCAGGTGAGTACAGGCAACAGCCTGCGTTTGTGTTGAACCACAAACCTAAGAAGAGAAATATGAGAACATTTCCTGAAAGCTTGGCCAATGTCATTGAAGTTTATTAGTTACAAAATATTGAGTACAGTGAGAAGGGTTCTTCTGTGAACAACAGGTTATTTCTAACATTCATACAGCTATATATTTTATAGCTATGTGATTACAGTGAAAAGGAAGATCAATTATCCCCAAGCAAGGGCAGTGTGATAGAATTGTGGTGGCGTTCATTCAAGAGCCTGATGGCTGTGGGAAAGAAATAGTCCTTTTAAACCTGTTGGTATGGAGTAGTTTAGCATGGATGAGATGGGCCAAAAGGGCCTGTTTCTGTGCTATAGTGTTCTATGGTTTTATGATATGACCTTTCACACTCGAGCCTTCTTCCTGATGGGAGGAGAGATAAGAAGGTATGATGGGTCCCTCAGGGTGTTGTGTGCCTTTTCTAGGGATTGGGAGTTGTAAGATGGAGTCCATGGAGGGAAGGGGTTTGCATGATGTTCTGAGCTCCATTCACCACCCCTCTGAAACTTCCCATACCTCCCTGTGACATATCCAGCAAATCTGTTTTTAGTGAAGCAGCTGTGGAGGTTGTTCGGGACAGGGGGAGAAACTTTCCGAATTTCCTCCATCTGCTGATGGAGTTGAGATATTGGTAAGTGTTCTTTAAATTCAATTTAAATTTAGACATACTGCTCATAATTGGGCCATATTGGCCCATGTCCCACCCAATTTACCTACAACTCCTGGTACGTTTCGAATAGTAGGAGGAAACCAGAGCCCCCGGGGAAAAATCCATGCACGTGGGGAGAACATACAAACTCCTTACAGACAGTGTGGATTTGTGGATTCAAACCCTGGTCCCAATCAATGGTGCTGTCAAGGCATTGCTTGAACGTGTTGGTCCCAGGTCAGGTCACTGGAAATGTTCATTCTTAAGAATTTGGAGCATTTTACCCATTTTTACCCATTTACCCACTTTTACACCATGCACATGAGTGCAGACTTTGCCCTCTCTCCTGAAGTCAATGTTTTGTAAGGAGCTCCATGAACAGGACTGAAGTTTGGGCTCATGAAATATAGATATATGTTATTTAATTCATATGGGAAAGTTTGTACAGTTATAGTCATACATCATAGAAACAGTTCCTTCACCCGATGGACCATTGAAAGCCTACTTACAATAATCTTCAGTCATCCCATTTTATTCTCCCCACATCCCCACCATCTTTCACTTCCTCTGCAGGTTCTGCTCGCCCTATACATGAGTGGTAAGTTTTCAGTGGCCATCTGATCAACTAATCTGATGTGGGAGGAAATTGGAACATCCATACAGGAACCACAAGGTCACAGCAAGGACGTTTGAGCTCCACAGTGCTAGTCCCTGGCCCTGTGAGGGAGCAGCTGGGCCCACAGATCTGTTGCCTGACACAGATGAAGACCATTAATTGAGGAGGACCTCCCGTTCGCTGGTCCACAGTTTAGGCGGACCACTCTGAGGGTGTCAAGGAGGTGGTTCAGTGCAGGGAAGTGGCACTCAGGCAAAGGATCTCACTGAATGACAGAACAGACACAAGGGGCTCCACCAGTTCTTGTTTCATGCATCAAACCTATCTTGGCTTTGCTCAAACGATTATTTAAACTCCATCTGAACCTGACAGATCTTCCTAAGAATGTCTAATCTGAGAACACCCTCTTGGACTCCCAGGGAGAGGTGGAAGGACTGGAAGCTCCTAGCTTGTTGCTCAGTGAGGTGATTTTCTCCTTGTAGGAAAGGTCCAGGGGCAGCAAATAGACAGCGAGTGTTGGTGGATAGATAATGTTGAGCTGCAGATGTGCATTCACTCTAAGCCTTCCCACCCTTCCAGGTTACAGCTTCCTGCAGCCGGCCCAGGCTGAAATCTTCGCACGGCAACAGGAGATGCTGAGGAAACAGAACCTGGCAAGGTGAGTATGGCATGGAGGCCTAACCTGGCTGGTGTCCCCTGGGGAGGAATACCTGGCACCCTCAACCCTGGTCCTGGGTTGATGATAGAATTCAGGGCGCTTCGCAACCTCTAGTCCACATGGGTCTGTGGCCCCTTGTGAGGCTTTCGGGAACCTTGAGGGACAACTGTCATTCCAAATGCCTCTTGGTGCTTGCTAGTCCCAGCCTCTGTCCACACAGTGCAGCTTCTTCCATCCATTCAGCCCATCTAGTTAGTATGGTGAGCACAGTAACTGAGACTGCCTCTCTGATATCACACTGAGGCAGTCCATGCCACCTTTCACAGGGAGTGCACCCTTGTTTAGTCTAGAAACTAATGATGCTGTTTTAAAGTTATTCGCATGATCATGGGCAGTTTTTAAACCCACATTAAGGGGTCGTTTGGAAGATCAAATCCGTGTTACTTGTCATTATCCTGCGATCCCAAATAGCCTGCTGTGTTCCTTGGAGCAGTCTCCCAAAGCTCTGACCACCACCCAGTCTCTGTTGCAATCTGGGAAGTGTGCATAACCAACCAGTGCAGAGCAGGATCCCACCAGCACTAATGCAACTGTGATTGGGGGTGATTGGCTGAACAACTGAAATCACCCAGGGCATCAGGAGTCAGTCCCTGAATTGTCTTGGACAGATCTGTTAAGGGTTTAATTTTCACACCAGATTGGGAGATCAAGAGGGGACTCAGCCTGGAGTCCTTGGCACTGTACATCTGTTGAGCCCAACAAGGAGAGATTCACAGCAGGGCACTGCCCTCTGTTTAGGAATAACTAGCGGAGATGGTGGGGGTGGTATTTGGGAAAGGCAAAGTCCAGTAGAAGGGCCTCCAGGTTGTTGAAATGGGCCAGTGCAGCTGGAAGAGTGGCTACCTCACAATACCAGAGACACAGGTTCAATCCTGACCTCTGTGTGAAGATTTGCACCTTCTTCTCACCACCCAGTTTCCTCCTGCATCCCATAGATATTTTTAAATTTTTTTTTTACTGACAAAGTAGCCAATCTGGCTGCTGCATGGTACACATGCTACCCAATTAACCCACCAACCCTGGTTGTCTTTGCTACGTGGGAGGAAACTGGAGCCCCCAGAGAAAACCCACGCAGACACGGGGAGAAAGTACAAAACTCCTTTCAGTCAGCGTGGGATTTGAACTGCTGCTAACCGTCCTGCCACGATGTTGATTGGCTGCTGTCAATTACCCCTAATGTGGGGGTGAGTGATGGAATCTGGAGGGAAGAAGGGGAATTAAGGAGAATATGTGAAATATAAAAATAAAATGGGGTGAAAGGGTGGTGGATGGCCAGCATGAACTCAGAGGGCTGAATGGCCTGTGTCTGCGCTGTATCCCACTGTTACTGATTTGAGGAATGTTGTCAGCTCTGTGGACAGTGCGCTGTCCAAACACCCTTAAGAACTTTTAATTAATAGAATCATATTTTTTTACAACAGAAATGTCCCAGTGATCCGATTGGCTGCTGCAAAAGAACAACACTGGTATCAACCTTTCCAATTGAATTACTGTGACATTTTATGACGATAGACATTTTATGACTGAGTGCCAGTGTTAGACACTAACTGAGAGTCTCCCTCTCTGTTCCTCGCTGCTTAGGCTGGAGATGTCTGCGGAGCTTCTGCGGCAGAAGGAGTTGGAGAGCGTGCACAGGCAGCGGATCCTGGGAGCCGACCCCTTGTCTCTCCATCCGGGCTTGCCGACAGATCACCCAGCTCTGCGCAGTATCCACGACATTCCTGAGGGCCACCCTCTGCGGGAGGAGCTGTCGCGCCGGAACGCCATGTTGGTGCTGAGGCACAGCACGGCGCCACTGCTGTCTCTGAACCACGGCGCAATGCCTGGTAACGCTCCGGCCAAGGAGCCAGGCCGGAAGGGGACCAGGAAGGTGGGTCACCACCGGACGGATGTGCAGTGCGCCGGCGAGTTCAGGGAGCTGGGCGAGAGCCGGGTGCGGGACCCGGCAGCCGAGGGCAATGACGAGGAGATGAAGGACTCGGAGAGTGATCTGGAGGGGAGCGAAGATAAGCCGGAGATTCTGAAGAACGAGGCAGTCGCAACAACCCATGAACTGAAGGATGTCACGATGAGGCCCGGAGAAGGCATGAAGGAGACTCGCGACCCTGTGACCAGTCAGAACCCGCACTGCGTTTCAGTGGGGTCCGACTCTCCCAGTCATCTTCTGGGCCCCGGAATCAGTGAGAGCAAAGCCAAGTTCCTCCCACCTGCTCCCGTTCCCCTCCCACAGCCACATCCATTCGGATTTCCGTACACCGCAAACCCTTACTTCCAAACAGGTAAGACCACTGATATCCTGCAGATATCAGAAATATGAAATAAAAAATGCTGATGCATTCAGCAATCAGTGGAGAGAACCCCAGTACGTTCAAAAGACACTCTGGAGTTGTAGGTTAATTGGGCGTAATTGGACAATACGGACTTGTTACCGTGCTGTATTTTTTAATAAATTTAGACATACAGCACAGTAACAGGGTCTTCCGGCCCACGAGAACATGTCCTTACAGACAGTGTGGGATTCAAACCCCAGACCTGATCACTGGCGCTGTAACAGCATTCTGCTAACCACTACCCCAATCGTGTCGCCCTATGGCTAAAAAAAAGCAACCTGTGAATGTTCCAGGTCCAGATGGAAATGAAGAAACAGAAAAGGTACAGGAGAGTTGGACAGAACAAAGAAAGTATCTCTGATAGGGCGAGACCCTATGATAGTTGCAGTTTTTACTCTCTTGTGATAAATAGCATGCCATATGTAAATAGTATGTAATGACTGCCCATGGGGGAGGGATTGAAGGCGTCAGATACTGGATGAGGTGCCAGTGGAGTGGGCCATTTAGCTATAGATGTTGTGGAGCAATATTGGAGTTGTGCCGAGTATTCTCCCCACACCTGCCGAGCGGACGATAGGTACTGTACATAGAAAATCATGTAAGGCACAAATAAGATTGAAGCAAGAAGGTTGTTTCCACCGACAGGATGTAGGTTTGGGGGGAGTAGATTTAAGATGCAGATGAGGGGGATGTGCTTTTCCCAGAGAGTGGTGAAGCTGTGGAATTCTCTGCCCAAGGAAGCAGTCGAGGCTGCCTCATTAAATGTATTCAGGACACAGATAGCTCGATTTTTGAATAGGGAAATTAAGGGTCACTGGTAAATACCAGATCAGCCATAGTCTTACTGAATACCAGAGCAGGCTTGACAGGCCAGATGGCCGACTCCTGCTCCTCTTTCTATTGTTTTTATGGAAGGCCTTGGTCATGCCCTCTTTCATGAAATAGGAGCAAAACCTATCATCACTTTTCAAGGGATAGCAATTTAAAAATTCATAATTAAGAAAGTTTGGGAAAAGAGAAATGAAATGAACCTTAAGGAAAGTATTCTGCCTGGAGGTCGGTGACTAGTGGAGGGGCCGCAGGGATCTGTTCTGGGACCCCTGCTCTTTGTGATTTTTTTTATAAATTACCTGGTTGAAGAGGCAGAAGGATGGGTCCATGTTTACAGATGGTTGGAGGAGTTCTGGATGGTGCTGGAGGTTTTCATATGTTACAAAAGGATATAGACAGGATGCAGGTTAGGTGGTAAAAGTGGCAGATGGATTTCAATCCGGATAAGTATGAGGTGATGCATTTTGGAAGGACAAACCAGAAGGCTGAGAACACTGTTAATGGTCGGTTACTTAAGAATGTGGATGAACAGAGGGACCTTGGTGTCCAAATGCATATACCCCTCGAGGTTGCGGTGCAGGTTGATAGGATAGTTAAAAAGGCCTTTGGGATGTTGGGCTTCATTAATAGGGGAATTAAGTTCAAGAGTAGAGAGGTCAGGTTAAAGCTCTACAGATCTCTGGTGAGACCACACTTGGAGTACTGTGTTCAGTTCTGGTCACTTCGTTGTAGGAAGGATTTGGAAGCTATGGAGAGGGTGCAAAGGAAATTTATCAGGATGTTGCCTGGATTGGAAAACAAGTCTTATGAGGCAAGCAGAGCTGGGGCTTTTCACTTAGGAGCGTAGAAGGATGAGAGGAGACGATGGAAGTCTACAAGATGATGAGATGTTCCCAGGGCAGGAACAGTAAATGCCAGAAGACATCTGTACAAAGTGAAGGGAGGGAAGTTTAGGGGAGACATCAGGGGTAATTTTTTTAATGCAGAGAGTGGTGGGTGCCTGGAATACATTGGTAGGGATGGTGGTTGAACCATTAAGGGCAATTAAGAAACTCTTAGACAGGCACATGGATGGAAGAAAAATAGAAAGTTATGAGGTTGGGAGAGTTTAGTATTTTTTTAAAAGAAATATATGGTTTGGCACAACATTGAGGGCTGAAGGGCCTGTAGTGTTCGATGAGTAAATGATTGTTTCTCCCTGCTGGAGTCAGAATGATGGGCTGCATGTCTACCCTCGGAACATCATGTGGGGTTTATAATGCCATAGCTTAAAGTGCCGGCAGTCTCTCTGCACTGGTTCAATGTGTGAGTACAATGGAGAAAGTCGAGGCCAAGCAGTGGAGCTATTGTGTCATCTGACACCTTCACCCTTGACACTCATGGGTCTGAGATCTGAGCTCATTGGACAGGTGTTCAAATCTCAAATCTCAAATCTCACCCTGACAGCCAAAATAATCTGAATAAAAGGCTGGCATTGGTAACGGCGATCATGAAATTATCAGTAATAAAATCACATCTGTTTCTCTCAGGATATTTGCCATCCTTGCCCAGTCTGGACTTGCAGTCTTGCCCATATTGGAAGAACAACACCTCATCTTCCGACCAGATAGCATTAATATCGACTTCTCTGGCTATTGTTAAACCCCCCCCCCACCCCCTTCACTTTTACTTCATCAACCCCCAGCTCTGTCTCTCCTGTTCCTGTCTGCTTTCACACAAACATGATCAATTCTTACCTTGTCCCTTATCACATCCCATTAACACCCTTTGTTGGTCTGGATCCCTTCCCCAGCCGGCACTGTCTGAATTCTGAGATTTCCTGCTTCTGGCTCATTCCTTGAAGAAGGGATCAGGCCCAAAACGTGGGCAATATTTCTTTGCTTTTAATGGACGCTACGAGTCTGGCTGAGTTCCTTCAGCATTTCACTATGTTTTTACTACAATCACAGCATCTGCAGACTTTCATGTTTCACTCAGTCTGGACTGAAAGCAAGCTCCAGGCAGTTGGCTGTCACTGGTAATTCAGTGACAATTCGAGATGCCGACCTTACCATGGCGAATGTAAATAAACCTAGTGGAACATGTGCCACTCTTAGGTTCAGACAGGTCGTCCTGCACAATGCCCCTTGTTACGGACCAACAACCTTATTAGTACTAACAAAGTAACAACAATGGAAAATTCACCAGACAATGGTAAATTCAAAATAATAGTTTTTATTAAAACTAATAATAACAGAACATTTCTTACTTATTTATAAACTTAACCCCACTATGTGTAAATGTAAATGTGTGTATGTGTTAAAGTCCAAAACCATTACAGTTTAAGCTTGATTCTGGAAAAAGTCAATTTTAAAGTCCAGTTTCAACCATCTTGTTGAACTTTGAGGAAGGTAGGAAATATAGCCTAACGTTAACCTAAATATTAATATTAGCACCAATCCATTATACCCTCACTGTACCTTCCTCAGGAAGGTTCTCCCACCTCACTTTACCACCTCTCTTCCCTCTTCCCACTCTGGTCAAGGTGATATTTTTTCCAACCCATTCTGTGGAGTTTTTTGGGTGGGAATTGAGGTAGTGAGATGGGAGCAGCCCCAACTCCCAAACGCTTGTCTTTCCATCACGGATTGGCCATGTTGGCCTCCAAATCCCTGCAATAACTGCTCAGCACCTGATCCTGTTATTTGCTTGGTTCAGTATTTCAATTGCACTGCAGCAGGTAGGCTGGTGTTTTGAGCTAGCATCCTCCCAATGTCAGCCACAGTTTCCTCGAATCTGACAAGATTCCAAATCAACAGATACAGTCATGGAAGATCGTTATCACAGGGAGATGATTGCGTGCTGGTCAGGAACATGCTTGTGGACATATATGAGTGAGTGATTTATGAAGCATGCTTTATTTTGAAGGAGCTTATTCTCTCTGGATACTGTTGATGGATGCCTGGGAAAGTGTGTGCAGTATGCAGGTAATTTTACGTCTGCCTTAATTTCACCTGCTGCACACTTCAAACAGTGAATTACACGGTCCATCAAAATCCCCACCCAGAATCCTGCGGGAGTTTATCTCCCATTTCCTCATATGATGGGTTTTGCAGCTGGGTAGGCCCTGCTCAAATGGGAATCAAACTGTCAGCCATTGAATGTTTGTGAGAATCTTCGACGCTCACCTTCAGGAATGCTCCAGGCACATTAAAGTAAAAGGTAACGCCAAAATACACAGACAAGTAGAGCCGAATCCATGCTGCAGACACAAATAATGAGTCATTTTTAAGGAATATCTAACTTTTACCCATAATTTCTTCCATTAATTGAAGAAGTTGACTGTTCATGTGGCTTCAGGGACATAATCCCCAGCCGGAGAGATGCCAAGCCTACCGAAGATCCTACTGCCCCATGCAGAAGCATTGGGGCAATGGCGGCAGGGTGGTGGATGGTCCTACCAACTGAGGGTGACTGGATCCATGCTGGACACTGGCACCTCACGGGGCTATCCAGAGAAATCCCAATATGGGTGCTGGATCAGAGGGCATGGGGAATTCTGCAAGTGTCTGCTCTTCCCTTGGTGGTATTGAGGAGCACTCCTTGGAGACCACTCTCCAAATAGTGAGCAGACAGATTTATTCACTCATCCAAGATGAGAGGGCTCTGGCCCTGATGCCTGATAAGTTCCTCTCATCAAAGTCTCCCAAACTGAAAGTGATCCATTTATTTTCTGTTGGTATTTTAAATTTTTTAATGTAAATTTAGACATTCGGCACTGTAACAGACCCTTTCGGCCCATGAGTCCATGCCACCCAATTGACCTAAAACCCTGATATGGTTTTGAACAGTGGGAGGAAACCAGAGTCCCCAGGGAGAACGTGCAAACTCCTTACAGAGAGCGCGGGATTCTAACCCAGGTCAGTGGGGCTGTAGCAGCATTGCGCAAACTGCTACGCCAACCATGCTACTCTCATTTTTCTGTCAATGCCAACCAGTTGAAGGGTGCCCAGATGGAATATGAGGTATTGTTCCTCCAATTTGCAGGTGGTCTCAGCTCCCTCCAGTGGTCTCTTCGTTTTCCTGTCTCTCCACCTCAACTACCTTCAGTTCAATTGCTTATAGCCTCATGCACTCCCATCTTCCTTCACATCTGAGGTGCCGCCCTTTTTTACTTTAGTCTCAATGAAGAGGGCTGACCCGAAGTGTTGACGGACCATTTCTCTCCACGGACACTGTGCCCCTCCAGCAGCCCATTACTTGCTCATTTATTCCTGCTACCTGTTTTCTCATTCATACCCAATCGACTTGCTCTAATTTTGTGCAATGTCGAAACTTACTGGGTTAATTGGGTGGCACGAGCCCGTGGGCCCAAATGGCTTGTTACCTTGCTGGATGTCTAAATTTTAAATTTTAAGTCTTGGCACCATATCAAAGAACTTTTCTCAAAACCCAAACATACCACATCAATGGGTTCTGCTGGTTACAAACAATAAAGACTCTGAACAGATTTATCGGACATGATCTCCCTTTCATAAATTAATGTGGATTCTGCAGCTGACCATATTGAGCAGTCCCTCAGGATCAAGGGTTCAGACCACCCACAAATTAGAGGAACCACACCTCATCTTCTGTCTGGGCATTGACTTCTCCGGTTTCCAATAGTCCTCCCGTCCCCTATCTATCTCTATCTCTAGCTGCTTTCAGGTGCCTGGCGGAGCACTCGGAAATGGAGAATATACATCCCCAAGGTGGTACACCTCGGGGACGTGGGTTCGCCGCATTCAGGTGGCCTCCCGATAGGCGCATTCGGGTATTTGAGGCAGCTCTACATTTGGGTATTATGGCCACCTGAAAGGAGCTTCTGTTTCTCTTTTTCCTCTATCTCCTTTTCCCAGCTTTGCATTCACAGAGATAACCATCTCCCCCCTCTCATGAATTCTCACCTTTCCTCTCTCCTGTGTCACATTCATATCCAATGATCACCCTTTGTCTGTTAGTCTCTGCTCCTCTCCCTGCCCTTTCTTTCCTTAACCCCAGCCTTTTAATTCAGGCGCCTGCCTGCTTTTTATTTCTACCTTGAGCTCCGAAACATCAGTAATATATCTTCACCTCCTATGGATGCTGTGAGATGGGCTGAGTTCCTCCAGCATTCCTGTGTTTTGACTATTCTGGTTCCATGGGTTCTGTGATGTCTGATGGGCCCAGTGCCTCGACCACATGTGGGCCCAGTGGATAGTGTGTTAGGTGGGGGGTGGGGGGGGTTCCTTTCTTTATAGATCTACCTCCGTGTCCACGATGCACCTACTCAAGATGCTCTTCACTGCTGCCTCACCTCTATGATTGCCCTTCATCATGGAGGTTTTGAGATCACCATGCCTTAGACTGCACTCCTACAAAAGCAGTGTCACCTGCAAACTTTGAGAAGGAATTGGAGCAGTATTTGGCCATGGGTGTACAACGGATACAGTAAGGGACTAAGAGTGCAGCCTTGAGAATTTTCATGGAGGAAGAGTTTTCACTGATTGCAATCTGCAGTTCACCAAGACAAGGATCCAGTCATGGAGGTCAGTTCTAAGACTTGGGACCTGGATATTTAAATTATCTTTATAGCATCTGATCACTTTTCCAGTTGAGAATTTGTGCCTTAAAGCAGCCATGCTGAACTTCTTTTTCAGCCATGGTCCCGTTAGTATTCTGCTCAAAGTTTACGCGCCCCTTCCCTTCATGTTTTGGTTTCTTCCATACTTCTCTCCTACCGACCACATAAAAAACAAAAATAATTTATGATTTCTGTTCATGGCCCCACTTGAATGTACTGTGGCCTCTGTTGAGAATGTCTGGAATCTATGATATATTTCCCCTCATGCCTGCTTCAGTATATTAATTCTGGAGAATATTCAGAGCAAATGTTTTCATTTTCATGTTTGGTTTTATACAAAATTGTGCAATGCCACCATTAACTTCGATGGAGAACTATGAGAAATTGACCTGGAAAATGTGAAATACTCCACTGTGCTTTAAAGCAACCATTCTAAATCTTTGTTTGGTTAAGGACCCCCCCCCACCCCCCTCCCCACCCCTGCCTTTGGACTCTGCTCAAGGTTTATGGGCCCCCTTCCCTGTGAAGCAGTCACATTGAGTTGGTTTCTTCTGTACTTCTCTTCCACCGATTACATAAAAATAATTTTTATGATTTCTGTCCGTGGACCCCCCCCCCCTTAAATGTGTGCCTCCTGGGGAGCTGTGTTACCTCTCAAGAATGGCTGCATCAAAAGGATACCCATCACATCCAAAAATACAGAAGACGTAAGGACATATGTTAAAAGTTGAGAAGATATGTTCAACTCAAATCATATCATCTCATCCAAGGTGCCCCACATTTTAATCCAAAAGATTATATTGAATTGATATTTTATTATTTTATTGTAAAAAAAAAGAAAATCTAAACCCACGACCAAGAAAGAAGCTGTTTGACCAAAAGAAAGATAAAATTCTTATCAGTGTGACAAGTCAACCTCATTATAAAAGTAACTCAAAAAGGGTCCCGCAGTGTTTGAAAATTTACATTGAAATCAGAAATTGAGCATCTAATCTTCTCTAAGTTTAAACATGACATGACATCACGTGGCCATTGAGTGTGATTAGGTGGGGTAACGTCCCTCCGTCTGAGCAACACCACCCATCTCACCAGAAGAGAAATAATAGCTAATACATGCAGCTCAGATGCCGTTAATATTAGGTCACTCTCTCCAACAATACCAAATAAAGCAGTTGAGGGATTTGGTTTAAAATTAACTTGAAAAAGTGCAGAGAAAGTTTGAAATACTTTGATCCAATATTTCTCAAGACTCTGGCATGTCCAGGACACATGACTTAATGAAGCAACTCCATTGTTGCATTTTTCACAATACACATAAAAACAAAATAGTTTGACTTTGGACATGTGAGCCCTGTGGACTACTTTAAATTGTAGAAGAAAAAACCAAGTCATGTTTATGGAGATAAGAAAGACAGGTCTATTTGATCTAAAAGAACAGAATAAATCTATGATTAATTTTACCTGTGATGCATATAGCAGCAAATCTGACCCACGATATTTTGTGCTCATATTAAATTTAGACATACAGCACAGTAACAGTTCCTTTTGGCCCACAAGCCCGTGCCGCCCAATTGACCTACAAATCCCGGTACATTTTTGAAGGGTGGGAGGAAACCAGAGCCCCCGGGGAAAACCCATGCAGACACAGGGAGAACGTACAAACTCTTTACAGACAGCACAGGATTCGAACCCCGGCCACTGGTGCTGTAATAGTATTGCATTAACTGCTACGCCAATCGTGCTGCCTCAGCAAATCTTTAATCAAACAAAACACTTTCTTGCTATTCCCTGTTACTTCTTGAATGACTGGAGCCCTCCTAATGAAGATCCTGTTGGGGATGGGGTTCTAGGACTTCCTCCTGGAACAGGGATAATGTGTGACCTGCAGAGAGGTTTGTAAAGAGAACTTTTGGCATATTGGCCTTCATAAATCAAACTATTGATTATAGGAATTAAGATGTCATGGTCAAATTGTACAAGAGGTTGGTGAGGCCATATTTGGAGTATCATGTGCAGTTTTGCTCATCTAATTATCAATAAGATTGAAAGAATCCAGAGAAGATTTACTAGGATGTTGCCCGGACTTCAGGAACTGAGTTACAGAGAAAGGTTAACCAGGTTAGGACTTTATTCCCTAGAAGAATGAGGGAGATTTGATAGAGGTTTTTAAAATTATGAGGGGGGGTAGACACAGTAAATCTAGGTCAGTTTTTTCCACTGAGGGTGGGTGAGATACAAAGCAGAGGACCTGGGTTAAGGTGAAAGGAAAAGTGTTTAGAGCAGGGATGGCCAACCTTTTAACTTTTAATTTACACATACAGCACGGTAACAGGCCATTTCAGCCCATTTTGTGCACCCAATTAACCTACACCCCTGGTAGGTACTTCACACAGAGAGTGGTGGGAATGTGGAACAAGCTACCAGCTGAAGTGGTGAATGTGGGCTCAATTTTAACTTTTAAGAAGAATTTGGACAGCTACATGATTTAGAGGAATGAAGGGCTATGGTCAGAGTGCAGGAAAGTGGGACTAGGGAGAATAATAGTTTGGCATGGACTAGAAGGGCTGAAGGGCTTGTTTCTGTGCTGTAATGGTATATGGTTTTATGGTAAGGAGCTTTTGTTCCCTCCTGCTGCCCTTTCCCTTGAACCTACTGTTGGAGTGGCTTGAATCAGTTGTCCCTGTGAATCTCACATCTGGGACCCCCTGCAGCCATGTTTCATCAGTGGATAGAATCTACAGAGCGAAACACGAACGTCTGCAGGCGCTGTGATCGTAGTAAAAACGCAGGGACACTGGAGGAACTCAGCAGGTATCACACCGTCCATAGGAGGTAAAGATGTATTACGGACATCCCAGGCCTGAGCCCTTCGTCAAGCAGGCAGGAACCTGAATTATGTCTGGGGGAAGAGGGAAGAAAGGGGGCCAGAGAGGAAAGGTGAAAATTGATTGGGGGACTGTTTGGCTCTGTGAATGCAGATCTGGGGAAAAGGAGACAGGGGAGAGAGACAGAAATCAAGGAAAGGAGATGTAGGGATGGGGTGGGGGGAAGAGTGAGGAGCGGCTGCTGGAAACCAGAGAAATCAATGTCGATGCCATCCGGCTGGAATAATGAGGTATTGTTCTTCCAATCTGCGGGTGGTCTCAGTCTGGCAGTGCATGAGGACCATGGACAGACATGTCGGCAAGGGAATGGGGTGAGGAATTGAAATGGGTGGCACTGGAAGATCCTCGTTATTGCAGTGGGCACAATGTAGAGAGCAAATAGATCTGAAAGTGTAGTCGCTAACCTCTCCTTGTACTTTAACCTGAACTGATTTCCATCCATGATGAGAGTTTGATTTGAAGAACTCCACCTTATATTCTCCCCAGGTTCAGTTTCTCCAACTTCAGGTAACCTGCTCTCTCCTTTTCATCTCTCTCGGTCGTCTTACACACCCACTTCTCTCTAAACCCACCCCCTTCCCCCTCAGTTCCTTTCCCTTGCTAAGCTCTCCACCTACCCACCATCCCTTCAGCAGTAGTCTCCACCATCACCCTCCCCTTCCCCTCCATGTCTTTCTTTCTTTGTCTGCTTTGATGTGCCACTTTTGCCTATCTCCCATCTCCACTCCCGGCTCCACCTAACTGTCATCCCCATTCCTCCTCAATCTACCTATCACCTACTGGCCCCTCCCTGTTCTTTACTATACTCTGTTTTCCCTCACCTTTCCCAGTCCTAAAGCAAGTTTTTGACCCAAAATGTTGACAGTCCGTGTCTTCCCATGGTGGCCGCCAGACCCTCTGAGTTTTTCCAGTTGTAGACACCCGGGACATTGCATTCACTGGAATCTGAAGCCAAACGCACTCTGCTGGAGAAACTCAGAGGGTCAAGCAGGTGTCAGTGGGAGAAAAAGAATGGTCAATGTTTTATCGATCAAAGGTTTTGGCCCAAAATGCTGAGCTCCTCCAGCAGTTTGTCCTTTGCATCTTGTTGGCACTTGTCCCAGCTCAGATTGTTTCCAAGCCCCATTAGACTCCGCTGGAGACTCAGATACTCAGTTCGCTTCCCTGGCCTGTAATACGAGGCTTCCAGCTTGCTATAATAACCAGCCCCAATGGGTTAACCAATAATCAGCTCAGTGACATTGAATGTAAATGGGCAAATGTTCAAATTGTCGAGGTAATTTTTGTTTCTTTCTGAGGATTAGTGAAGAGGAAGGATTCTGTTCCCTGAGCTGATGTGTGGTAGTTAAAGGCATGCTTTCACTAGATTTTCATGGTGTTAATAATTAACTCTCTGGTAATATTAAATCAAAATGAAATGGCTGTTTTTTTTTTATTCATCGGTTTAATGATTGCTAAGACCATGTTTATTCTTCTAAAGTCGTGGTTCGCAGATTTTTTTTAACACTTGCACTCCACCTTAAATAATCCCTTACGATCCACAGAGCACCTCTGCCATCCTCTGTGGATCATAAGGGATTACTTAAGGTGCTATGTGAAAGGGAAAAAAAAGGTTGAGAACCACTGTCCTAAAGGCACCTTGAACTGTTTGCTGGGTGTAGAGCGCGTCGAAAGAACCAAAGACTTGTTGATCCAAACCAAGGCTTTTATTAACTAAAAGATTGAAGCATATCACAAGTAGGTTGACCAGTCCAGAATGACCTGGTCTGGCTAGGAGCAATCTTTTAAGACCTGCCAGTAGGTGTGGCTACACTCTCAGCCAATCACAGACATCCTACACGACCATCTGTACACATACACATTGGTGATAGAATCTGTATTTTCACACTGGGGTATTTAACAGGCTGTCATCAATGCTAGCGGGGTTGGAGTTAAATATAACGCCTCTTCTGAAGGATTGGTTGGTTTCACGACTCATGTACCAATGTGACAATAACGCAGGTGATGTATGCATGCGTTTTGACTCTCGTAAATGTGATCCATCTTGCACTCTCATATTGTATCACCCTCTTCGATATGTGAGGAACAGATGATGTTCTTCAAGGCATTTGAGTTGATATGCCCATTACCCATCTATGTGATGAATGCCTTTCCCAAACACCCATCTCAACTCTCTATTTTGAATTAATTTGGGGGACAAAAAGTGCTTGTTTTATTGGTCAAAGCATTTCTGATGTGTAATGGAGGCAGGGCCAGACACCAGGCGAGGACAGTGCCAGTAGGATTAGTGGTGAAGGACATAGTGCAGGAAGGAATCAAGCTTATTGTCATAGTATACCCGTCGTTCCGATGGGCAGCAGTGAGAAAGAATCCCTTGCTGAAGGGCTCAAGGCTGAGATGTTGGTTATGTATCTACCTTGTCCTGCTGAGTTTCTCCAGCATTGTGTTTGCGAGCAGTCTAACAAGGCAACTCTAACACAAAGTAGAAGAGCAAGAGCACAATTCCATTATAAAGGACAGTGTTGCAGTGAAAAGATCATTTAGTACATTGCAAGATCACTTTGTGTAAACATTGTTTCAGCTCAATAGGCTTGAAACTGGCGGAAGGGGTGCCAGGTATTGGACCCAGGATGCGAGAGGGTGCTGGGGCTTCGTGGCAGAGGTGTACATCTGTAGTTGGGGTTGCTGATGGTTTGGACTGGAGGCTGTGTGGCTGCAAGGTTATAAGAGTACTGGAAGTAAATCGATGGACATTCAGTGACCCTGGGGGGACTCTCTTTTGCTTCTCTTCCTCTGGTTGTAAGGGACACTGGGCAATTTTTGCTGATAGCGAATCTGTGTCTGCCTTGCAGCTGAGTAAAGGAAGTGTCATGTAATATGACATGTCGTATAATTTCACATTTTCTGTTTTATTATGTGACAATAAAATAATCTTGAAAAAATGCCAAGTGCAGGGAGAAGTGTTCTGGTTCCTTCAGAAACCTGATGATTGTGGGGAAGAACCTGACTTTGAACCAGTGCTTTCCCACTGTTGAACCTTCTCCATGCTGAGAGAAGGGAGAAGAGAGTGTGTCGAGGATAGCATGGATCCTTTCGTCTGTTGGCTGCCTTTCTGGGGCATTGGGAGGTGTGGACAGAGTTGATGGATGGGAGGGAGGTTTGTGTGATGATCTGAGCTACATTCATTCACCACCTTCCGCAGAAGATCTTCTGATCTTGGTTGGAGCAGCTCCCACATCACGTTCTGGTGCACCCAGCTGGGATGTTTTCAATGATGCATCTTGAGGGGGTGGGGGGGGGGGGGGAGTCACGTGATGGAGTAGTGGCTGGTCGGGGAACTCCAGCCCTCTCCGGAAAAGTTTAAAAAAAACACACAAAGGCACAAACACGAAAATTAAAATAAAGTGAAAGTAAAGGTGGGAAGAAAATGGCAGCGAAGAAAGAAAAGTCGAAAGCAACGGGAAGAAGAGAAGAAGAAAGGATGTCGGAAGAAGAAGGTGAAGTCCTTACCTGTCCGAGGAGGCCCGCCGCGGAGAAAGAAGCCCGCTCCCTAAGGTCAGTTGAAGTCCCGAGCTCGGGACTACAAAAATGGCTCGCGGAGCCAAGCAAAAGTGCGCAATCGCGCATGACAAAAATAACACTGACGGGGGGAGGGACCAGCTGAGGAGTCGATCTCCACAGCTGAGAATGACAGCTACAACACTACAACAGGAAGAGAACATAGAAAACAATGAGAACAAGAAAGAAGAGAGTAAAAAGAAAACAAGGAAACAACAGATGACCAACCCAGAGGAAGAAGAAGAAGAAGAACATAGAGAAATGGAAGAAGAAGGGAAAGGCAAGAGAATGATGCATCTTGAGGTTGTTGAGATCCTTAGGCCTAAAGGAGTTGGCTCTTTGCATATGTCTGCATGGAACAATGACAGAAAGCAAGACAGTTCGGTCAGAGGTCGGAGTCTGATGTGGAAGAAGAAAGAAAATTGTTCTGTATGATGAATGTTGCCCAAAGTGACTATGCACTTTATACCATTTTAGTGAACTTGTTTAAGGATCAGGGCAGTTTATTCGAGCTTCACTAAATTGGTTCCAGTGATGAGGAAAGATTAAGCAGATTAGGACAAAACATTGGCATTCATAAGATATGGGAGTAGAAGTAGGCCATTCAGCCCATCAAGTCCACTCTGGCTTTTCACCATGAATTGTGTACATTGTGTAGCTTTTTATGAACTACCAATAAGTGGTAATTCTGCCTTGCATGCAGGATGAAGAATCTCACGTAGACACCAATCAGTCTCTGCCTTAAGTACACCCAATGACCTGGCCTCCTCAACTGCCAGTGGCAAGAGGTTCACCACCCTCTGGCTAAAGAAATTTCTGTTTTAAATGGGTGTCCTTTAACCCTGAAGTTGTCCTCGACTCCCCTACCATGGGAAACAACTTTGCCACATCTACTCTGTCCAGGCCTTTCAACATTCAAAAAGCTTTTATGAGGTTCCCCCTCATTCTTCTGAACTCCAAGGACCAATGTTCCCTCTAATTTTTAGTAGTCAATGTGCTCGAAAATCTGATGTTGTGCAAATGTTTTTCCTGTGACAAAACTGTGTCCACTGAACGCTTGTGCAAGTGTAAATGCAAGAAAGGTTCTCCCAATGTCCAGCAACTTTGCAAGGTCACAAAACTGTTCATTTTGAAGTACAAAGGCCACCATTTGAGCAAAATTTGAAATCCGTTTAGATTTAATTTTTTCATGCACGGATAATTACTAATTACTACATTATTGAGATCACGTACCTTTTGTGGACACATTAATTTCCTTTGTGGCCTGGTTGCAAAACATGTGTGAGGCACAGCTTCGAGGGAACAGAGCCAAAAGCCGTCAAACGTTCCTCGTATGTTAATCCCTTCATTCCAGGAATCATTCTCTTGAGCGTGGAATCAACAGAATAAGAAGAGACAACCTAGATGCTGCAAAGATATTCCACCCAATAGGAAACAAGATTTGGTCTCAGGCATTGCTGCTTGTTAAAGACACCGGGAGGAGTGACTTCACACAAGAGCTGAGGAATCTTGCCATTCTCATGAAGCTGTGAGGGCTGGATCATTTGTTATCCTGCAGATGAGAGTGGTGGGTGTTTGGATTTTGTGGGATTCCGTGACTTTCTGGCACAGCACCTCCTCTGTTCTGAAGACACCAGTTCCAGCCCATCTGACCTTTCCTCATTAACCTCATATATCCCTCCTGTAATGCAGTGACCAAACTATTCCAGCCACCTTTTGTATTTATGAATTTTTATTATCCATTCCAAGATGCCCTTGAGAAGGCAGTGAATTGCCTAACAAGCAAAGTTACTCAACCTCTATGAATACCTCCAGAAAGCATCTCTGTATCCTTATAGATATTTGATTTATCTCTCCTTTAAATAACGAGCTTATTGTCATACTTACATACAGCATGGTAGCAGGCCATTTCGGCCCATGAGCCTGTGTCACCCAATTAACCTACAATCCCCAGTACATTTGGAATGGTGGGAAGAAACTGGAGTCCCTGGGGAAAACCCACGCAGACACGAGAACGTACAAACTCCTCACAGACCAGTGCAGGATTTGAATTCTGGACCCCATCGCTGGCGCTGTAACGGCATTGCACTAACTGCTACACCAACCGTACTACCCACAAGTACTGAAATTTGTAAAAATAACTATAATAGTGAACTTATTTGAATTAAAAGATATAATAAATAAATAAAATCAGTAGGGGTAATAATTAGCAAAAAAGGTGACACAAATAGTGCAGACAGTCCTTGTGTGGTGTGGGAGCAGATCCTGATTAGTGTAACAAGGGGAGGTTCAAGATCCTGATAGCTGTTGGAAAGAAACTTCTTGAACTAGGAGGTGTTGGGCCGAAGGGCTGGTTTCCATGCTGTGTGCCTCTAGACTCAAATGACTTAATAATCTATCGTAGAGAAAAATATTTATCAGGGTGCTACCTGAACTGTAAGTCGATGTATGTTAAAAGATTTTACAGTCTCATCACCCTGTCCATACTGCAGACAAACATCATGAAAGTGAGATTGTGAGTGAGAGAGAGAGAGAAGAAAGCCAGTAATAGAATGGTAGCAAAAGGACATGGGAGAGAGAAGGTGGGGAGGGGCGAGAGATGTTGTACAGCTGCACCCACACAAGAGCCCATTGTTTGAAAAATCACCTGATATCTCTCAGGTAACTGCTTTCTAAATGATGCATGAATGTGTTAGGTACCTGGACAACATTAGACAAAACCTCCCAACGGTATCTAGTGTTAATTAACCTTCGCTGCCTGTCAGAAACCTGTCCTTCCTCCTCACCTCCACCTACTCCACAATCCATTAAGAACCGCAGCTCCCACGCCACAAAATAACTCCCGATTAGTTTGCAGTAAAGTTGCACTACGCACCCCACAAAACCTCCTTCGAACCTATTAATTTGGTTTGCTTTATTTTGGTGAGTGTAGATTTGAAGGTCGACACAACTGACTGATAACCCTCCTCAATAACACCTCATTACAAAGGAATTAGGGAAAATCCTTTGGACAAGCTGTTTTAAAAGTCAAAACCAAAGCAAAGCTGCGGAAAGATCTGATTGAATGGGAGCAGTCTGTAATCCTTTACCCCAGCTCAAGGAACACTGATATAAAGAATAGCAGCCCTGCTGGGCCCTAGGGCTAACTCAGAGTGGGGGGGTGGGAGGACGGGAGTAGTGCGAGAGGGGGCTTGTGGGACATGTGTGCTCAGGTCATGTCATGGAAAAGGAATGGTGCTGTGGACCTTTGAGACGCATGTGATTCACTGCTCCAAGCTGCAGAACATTTTCCACCACCCCTCAGGTCAAGATGCAGGACGTCTGAAAATAAAAGCAGTGTCAGGAGATTTACTGTAATCAGCCTGTTGCATTTATGAGATACCCCTTGGCCACTGGGAAAGTGCAGTGACTGAAGCAGATTGTGTCAGCGTTAACCCTTTCAGGTCTGTTTTTTTTTGCTCAGTTTATTTCGTGTTCAGTCTCCTGTCGTGGAAACACTAATGCTGTGGTTTCTCCAAGTGATCATTGTGCTGGAGTTGGGTATTCAGCAGACACTGCAAATGCCTGTGTACATGCACATGTATGCAGACACATCTCTAGACATGCGCGCACACATACACACACACAAACTTGCCCACTTACAAATGCAGCAATGTTATACTAACATGCCACACACAAGTCTGAGTAGAGACTGACATGGGGCAGCATGGTTAATGTAGCAGTTAATGAAACAGTGTTACAGCACCAGCGACAAGTTCGAATCTCGGGCTCTCTGGAAGGAGTTTGTACGTTCTCCTTCTGCTTGCGAGGGATTTCCTCTGGGTGCTCCGGTTTCCTCCCACCTTTCAAACTGTACTGGAGTATTGTAGGTTATTTGGGTGTAATTGGGCAGGATAGGGTTGTGGGCTGGAAGGGCCTGTTACTGTGCTGTATGTCCAAATTTAAAATATAAAAACAATAAGCATCACGTGTGAAGACAGACGTGTGCACACAAAGATCCATATCTATACCCACACATGTATGTTTCGTCAGAAACAGGCACCAACACACACATGTACATGCAGACATTGAACACTGTTCCTTTAACACAATGAAACATCCTGAAATATGTTATCTGACAGTAGGTTAGGTGGCAACAGTTATGGTGATTTTCACACAGGCAACTGAAAGCTTTCCCAGAGACGGAGGTGAGAAATGTGGAGATATTCAAGGGATGAATTCAGAGTTGATGTTCTCGGTAACTGGAAGTGAGACTGGTGGAATGAGTAGAGTGGGAAAGGTCAACAGTCAGGCTCAGGGAGGTCGGGGAGAGGGGTCAAGGAAGGAATGAGAATTCTCAAACCAAGGTGTTGTCTTAACTGGGAACCAGTCAGGGCAGCAGGTGGAAAGGACACGGTGAAAGATCTGAAGCAAACTGAAACAGCAATCGGCCATCTGGCTGGTTGGGCCTGCTTCGCTACTCAGTTGGATCATGGCTGATCTGGCCATGGACTCGGCTCCACCTACCCACCAGTTCCCTATTCTTCAAAAATATAACTGTGTCTCAAATACTTTCAACGAGGCCATCTCTACTGCTTCCTTGGGCAGAGAATTCCACAGACTCTCTGCTCTCTGGGCGGAGTTTCCTCCTCATCCCAGTCTTAAATGGATTCTGCTGAATCTTATTTTTGAATATTTTAGTATTTTCCTACATGTGGTATATAATCATTTGTTTACATCAATAATTAGATCGATTAGTACTTATACTTTATTATTATATAGTAACATGTTGAAGAAAGAAGGACACTAGAAAAATCTTCTGGATTGTACTTGGATTGGCCAAGGTGCACCAAGGACTTTAACCAACAGACAAGTATTGCACTAACGGGTGAGGTCGTAGGATCCAGCGATCAGAAAATATAAAATTAAACCACATATCCATTTTCTACATATATATGGGCTCCATATTTGTAAATGTATATTTTATTCCTCAAATTATATGTATTTTTTTCTAACAGGATAGACTTTTGAATATATGAGTCTGCTGAATCTAGAGACAGTGTCCTCTAGTTCATCCCACCTGGCAGTGAAGAAACTTCCTTGATTCCATTTTATCTATTCTTTTCAAAATTTTACATGTTTGTTTAAGATTTGTGCAATAGGGGTTAGTGCAATGCTGTTCCAGTGCCAGTGATCGGGGTTTGAACCCAGCGCTGTTTGTAGAGTTTATACTTTCTCCCCGTATCTGCGTGGGTCTCCTCCAGGTGCTCTTGTTTCCTCCCACTGTTCAAAAAGTACAGGGGGGGGGGGTTGTAGGTTAATTGGAGTATTTGGGCGGCATGGGATCATGGGCTGGAAGGGCCTGTTACTGTGCTGTATGTCTAAATTAAAAAATCCCCCCCTCAAACTTCTGGGCTCCAGTGGGTGTAGTTTGCATGAGTTCAAGTTAGCAGAAAGAGCACAGAGGAGGCTGTGCCAGTGGTCATCATGTCAGTCACGTTGGGGGTGATGGAGGGGAGTAAGTGGTTTGGTTAATGAAGAGGGTCAGGCAGGGTTGGGCTGGTGAAAACGGGCAGCAGCGGTCCTGCCATGTGACAGCCCTGAGTCCCTGGATGGTGATTGACATGGCACCTGTCTCATGCTGAAATTCTGCTCACCTGTCCTGGAGTCGGTGAGGCTAATAACCAGAGGATGTAGCTTTAAGGTGACGGGGCAGGTTTAACCTTTTGGACTCTGGCCATTTTTAACCTTTCATAATATATATTGTACTCCAGACTGGGTCCATGAGTAAACCTTTACAGTATGAACTAACTGCTGGTGGGGTACGAAACCAGTCCCAGAAAACCAGGACAGAGTATATGCACTTGTTGGTAATCCCTGACAATAGCAGCATGGGTTAACAAGAACCCAAGAGGTTAACTGTTTTATATGGAGGGTGGTGGGAGGATGGCTGGAGGAAGTGATTGAGGCAGGTACTATTGCAACACTGAAGAAAAAATTGGACAAGTACATGGATAGGATGGATTTAGAGGGACATGGGTCAGGTGGGACATTTTATGTTGGCCTGGGGAAGTTGGGCCAAAGGGCCTGTTTCCACGTGGTGTGATCCATAACCGTTTGACCCAATCTGAGATTGGTTAACGCAGTTCTGGCCCTGAACTTGCTAGGATCAGTGCAACTGAGTGGTGTATTGAGTGTTGGCATCAGTCCATGGCCACAGCAGGAAGCATTTTATTGACGTTTATATAATGCAGCCCTTCCCTGCTCTGTGCTCTCCTTCAGAGTCCTGGAATAGACTGTATTGTGTCTGTCTCTCACTCAGTAATTTAGAAACCCGACAATGCATCCTTTCTGTAATAAGTGGTTTGTAAGGCTGCCAAAGAGAGATGATAGCTCAAATCGAATGCTTTATCAAGAGCATAAATGCACGTTGTTTCTTCCTCATTTACTGGTGTCTAGAGGGAGAGCAAAGCTGATTGGAGAGCAATTTATTTGAAAAAGCTTTTTGGAGAGAGGAAGTTGAGAGCTATGTCAAAGGGTTAAATTGCAGTTTGCATTAAGGCAGAAAAAAAACTCTAAAGTTAGTGGCCTATGGATCTGTTCAAACCACAAAGGAGCAAACTTCATGAAAATACTTGACTCAGTCACTTTCTGATAAATAGTACACCGGAAGGAAGTATTTGGACTGCTGTCAGTCAGGAAGTGGCTGGTCTTTAAGCCAAGGTTGACCTCGTCGGATCACGCACGCTGGCAGCAGACGGCAAAGTGGCTTCGTATGTGTGGGTGAATCGGCCTAGAAGGATTGATTTCACTTCTACTTCCTCTGTTCGCGGAACTGCATTCAACCTCCCGCTGCCCTGCCCAGTGTGGTGCGGAGTTCCTGTAAACCTTCTCCGCTTAAGGAGAAAGGAGCTGAGAATCATTAATGGATTAAGCCTCCCTCCCCCCCCCCCCCCCCCCACCGCTTCATTTGGGTTTAGCAGCAAAGGCCCTTGTGCCATTCCCTTCCCCTGCCCTCTCTTCCCTCTCCACGGAAAGACACTCTGCTTCCAAAGACTTGTCACCTGGGCACAGATTGGGAAGAACTGGAAATAAATGTGGTGTTCCATTTGCACACTTCAGGAAGGAATGCTAATGAGGAAAGGGAACTCTGGCTGATTTCCAACACCTCTCCTACTCCTGAGAGTTGTTTTCTCTCTCCTGTAAATGATTACACCTCCACTGATGGTGTTATTTTTGGAGACCATTAAATTTTATTTTTGCCATCTTGTCGTAACTGATCAGTTGGGAAAGATCAGTACCTTATGTAGTTGGCTAATTGCCTCTTTGTGTCCCGAGTCACATTGAGGCTTATTCCTTCCCTTAGGGCACATGGGTGAACCAGATGGTGTTCAAACAATATCCTGGTATTCATGGTAATATTTAGATTCAAATTCGCCTCATTGATTTTAAGTGATCCTGTCACAGAAGTGTGCACATGAAGGTGCAGGCAGAGCTGGGACTACCCTTGCCTGTGGTGTCTAGAACCTGGGGGCACAGTCTCAGAGCCATGGGTCAGGCATTTGGGCAGAAACTCCTCAATGGGTGGGGGGGGGGGAGGGGGAGTGAATCTTTGGACCTCCATGTAAAATGGCTCTGAATACATTGATGGATTTTTTGGATAGCAAGGGATATGTAATAACACAATGCTAGAGACACTCAGCTGGTCAAACAGTCTCCTTTATGCAGCAAAGATCTATACATGGCCGATGTTTCAGGCTTGATCCCTTCATCAAGATATCAAGGGACCTAGTTGTGAAAGATCAGCCGTGATATACTATTGAATGACCTCTTGCTGCTGGAGCATCAGTTCATATTTTTGTCCGGGGGGGGGGGGGGTAAATCTGTGGAATTAGCTGTGGAGGCAAGTCATTGGGTAGGTTTAAAGCGGAGGTTGATGGGTTCTTCATTAGTCAAAGGTGGTAGGGAGAAGGTGGGAAAATAGTTAAAATAAAATAAATACATCTGCCATGATTTAAAAGGCAGGGCAGGCTCAATGGGCTGAATGGCCTATCTCTTCTCCTACATCTTGCGGTCTGGCCTAATCCAAATTCTCATCCCTGCGTTCAGTTCTCTTCACAGTTTCTCCTTCTCCTTGACCCGATGTCCCTGGTCCGTCAGGAGTGTTTGGTCGTCATACTTGATCCGGCTTTTTGCCTGAGGAATCTTTACAATGATTCAGTGGGAATGCGGTGATCGGGAACAGAGGAGTGGCTGGCCATAGTGTGTGGGTGAACACTGTCCTCCCTGTGTCTCTGGACATGCTATTTGGGAGGCCTTGGGTCTGACCATTGGGCCTTACACTGATACTGTGGCCCCAGTTGTGCTTTTACACCTGGATGACAGCAAAGTTTGCTATTTTTCTTTCATTAATTTTATTATTAATTACCTTTCTCAAGTAAATGTAAATTTGAATTAAAAAAACTGCAGGAGGTGGAAATCTGAAATAAAAGCAGAAAATGTGGGAAATGCCCATCAGGGAGGCAGCATTCGTGGGGAGACAAGCAGATTAACAGTTCATATTTGACATTTCCCCATTCTATTTCCCAGTCCTGACAAAATGCCTTAAACTTGAAATTCCCCTCTCCATAGAAGCTGCTTGTCCTACTGTTTCCCAGTTTCTATTTGTTAAATTGCATGTCAATGGTTCTTTTTTTTTACCCCCACTCACATACCACCTGAAGTAATCCCTTACTACCCATAGAGTATCTATGCCATCCTATGCCAAAGGTGCTCTGTGGGTAGTAAGGGATTACATCAGGTGGTATGTGAGTGGGTAAAAAGGGTTGAGAACCACTGCTCTATGTGGGTGGCACAGTTGGCCTTAGCAATTAGTGCACAGGACTGGGGTCCAAATCCTGAGCTGTCTGTAAGGAGTTTGTATAATGTTCTCCCCATTGCCTACCTGGGTTTCCTCCCACTGTTCAAAAAATCATAACAGGGGCTGCAGGTCAATTGGGTGGCAATGAAATTAATTTTATTTTTACTTTAAAAAAGAAAATCTCACTTTGAGCTACTGATAATTAGAGGCCATTTAGAAGCAGTTAAGGAGATTGGGCCAGCGTGTGATCGAGGACTTAGGATCTGCCACTTGAAATATTGTTGGTGCTCACGGGGCCATTCTGATTGGATGGGCAGCTCTTGGATCAGATTCCACTGTGGGAATTTTACAGGGTTGCCAGAGGGTGCGTGAATGCAAAGGGCACACACAGTCCAACTAACATCTGGAAGGATGCACTGGCTTTGGAGGTGGTGCAGTGGAGGTTCACCAGGTTGATTCCAGTGATGAGGGGGCTAGCTTTTGAGGAGAGTCTGGGACTGTACTCGCTTGAATTTATAATAAGAGGGAATCTGATAGAAACATCTAAAATTATGAAAAGCTAAGATAGAGATAAGTTGCTTCCATTGGTGGGGAAGAGAACTAGGGGACATAGCCTCAAGATTCAGGGGGGTAGATTTAGGATGGAGACGAGGATGTGGAATTTGCCTGTGACTATAGCCAAACCACTTGCCCCCCAACCATTCCAAGTGAAACCATGAAGCAACTTTTTAAAGGCTGGGCAACAACGTTCTTCTCCATGTCTCATTGAATATTTAAAATTTTTAAAAGGTTGTCAGAGTACATCCAGCCCTGAGATTCCTTTTCCTGTGGGCCAGGATTTCTACTTATATGGAGTACAAAAACCTGTACTCGAGGAAACATACATATAAAAAAGACAAAAGTGTGCAGGAGTCCTTAAGTGGGTCCGTTGTTTTTGAGTCTGATTGTGGAGGCATAGCTAGTTCCTGAACCTAGTGGTGTGAGTCATGTGGCACTTATGCCTCTTTCCTGATGGCAGGAAAGTTGGTGATGTTTGTGGAGGCCGTGACTCAGTGATTTCCAATCTTATTGAGCTCAGGATGGTCCATGGTTAGACAGACTGGGATCCTTGTGTTGACTGTGTGTTCTCCACTCCTGTACAGGCAGCATTGGAAGCCTCTTCTTGGATGCAGAGGATGGGGCGTCGGTGGAGGACATCAGCAAGTGGACAGTGGACGACGTGTGTAACTTCATCACTAGTCTCTCTGGCTGTGCGGAGTACACCCAGGTAACCCACCCTAGTTCAGGACAGTTGTTGGCTCTGGTCCCTGAGTCAGGCTCCAAATTCATCTCACTCTTAACCTTCCAGAGCGAGTTGAGTGCCAGATACAGTGCAGAGCATCACTGCCAATGGACACTGCATGTTTCACTATGGTGGATGTAATGAACAAAGGATGTATTCACCATTTCTGACAGCCCCTGTGAAGCTGACGCTTGATACAATTCATAGCTGAGAAGGTCTAGTCAGATATTTTGTTTAATGATAACAGCACGGTAGAAGACCCTTTCAGCCCATGAAACCTGTGCCCCCCAACTGGTACATTTTGGAGGGTGGGAGGTAAACCACGTAGGTCTCGGGGAGAACCTACAAACTCCTTACAGACAATGGTGGAGTCACTGGCACTGGAACCGTGTTGCGCTAACCATGTGGGACAAGAGAACAGAGAGCCAAACGGCACCCGAGATTTCCTCATAAAATCCATTTGCGAGTCAGTTAGGATTTCTCAAGAGCTCCTTTTCATTCCCATCTGTTGATTTTTTTTCAAGTTTCTGTTTAACGAGGAGGATTTGAATCCACCTTTCTGGATTGTGCCTAGTAACACCTTCCCCAGTTTTATTGGACTTCAATGTAAACCCAAGACTTTAAGTATCTGGAACTTGAAATTTCCAAAATAGTGATGTGTGAAGACCTGATCAATCTCGACTTGAAACGCTTGGTTTGGTTTCCTCAAATCCTATGCATTTGAGAGTCCAATTATTGATTAAGTAATGTAAAATTGGCTCTCACCTCAACTTGGAATTGTGTAAATGTACTGGAAGCCTTTAGGAAATTGACTCATTATGTAACAAGCAGCCATGTGTGGTTAAACTCGATCTCAGTAATTTTGCCTGCTTAATTAAGAATCTGAACAACTCTTTACGAGGATAACAGTATGAAAACAGGTGCTGTGGATAATTTTCTCAAGGCAGCCTTTTCCTGAGAAGGCATTGATCAGCTATTGTATTTGATATGCAGGTGTTCAGAGAACAGGCTATTGATGGAGAAACATTACCCTTGCTAACAGAAGAGCACCTTCTGAGCACCATGGGATTGAAGCTGGGACCAGCACTCAAAATAAGAGCACAGGTAACATTTCCTTTAATTCCAGTGAACTGGGCAGTTCCCCCTGTCACATTCTGTGGGGTCATTAGAAACAGGCATCTGCTCCCTTGGAGTGAAACATAAGTTTGCAAACGCTGTGTTTGTAATAAAAACACAGAAATGCTGGAGGAGCTCAACCAGGCTCACTGACCTTGGACCTGTTCCCCATCCAGGAGCACTGGAGGTGAATCCACTGTCACTCTTTCTCTGACTGTAAGAAGCACCTCAGGCAATTTCTGCCATCTTACAGCAGACAAAAATAAGTCCCGTGTAATATTCCACTGTCTTTATTACATGACAATAAATTGAATCTTGAGTCAATCTCCAATTTAAAAATAGGTGTATTGGGCAGCATGAGTTTGAAGGGTGGAAAGGCCTGTTACCCTGCTACAGGAAAATTGACCCAGCATTAATCACATTGGTTTGAAGATACTCTGTGTGCTGAGGTGTTTTCCTTCCCACTCCTGATCTCAGTTGCACCTTTCTAATTGATCCAAGGTGTTTAATCTGTGATTGGCCGATCTGTAAGTAGCACTGACACTGAGCTAAGAACAGAAAGTGCAGGAAACACTCAGCAAGTTGGGCATCATCTATGGAGAGGGTCAGAACTCATTGACAGTGTTCCTAATGTTCAGTTTGATCTCACTGTGACCTGGCACACAGCAATGTCTGTGATTGTCTCTTTTCTGGATCATTCACAGACTGATCACATGAGTAAACATAGAAGGAAGTTGCACACTGACATGCTTGAAACCTCTAAATTCAGGTATCAACTGAATAATTAAAATATAATCTGCTGATAATCATGCTTTATTGAAGGATTAATCAAGTATTTAGATAATCAAGATTTATTTATTGTCATGAGATAGTATGGAACATGTAATATTGCACAAAATTGCCTTTTGTCTGCCGTAAGGCAACGAGTCGCCAGTAGTGTCTCCCAGCATCCCTTCTCAGTCACTGAGTGTTCGTGGATCATCTCCAGCACTCCCGCAGAATCAAGTGTTAACTGAATTAATAAACCACTTGATTATTAGTCAAAATGCGCATCAACCACCGTAATCTTAATATGTGCAAGATATCAGTGTTCAGTCCTTGAGTTTGAACAAATTGTGCAGCTCCCTTAGCAAATCTCCTGCTCTTGAGATTTGAACAGACCACACATGGAGTATTGTGTTCAGTTCTGGTCACCTTATTATAAGAAGGATGTGGTGAAGAAATTTACCAGGATGTTGCCTGGATTGGAGAACAAGTTTTATGAGGTAAGAGGACTTATCTCTTTGGAGTGCAGAAGAATGAGAGGAGACTTAATAGAGGTCTGCAAGATGATCGGATGCATATATACGTTGGGACAGCCAGTGTCCCAGGGCAGGAATGGCAAACACCAGAGGACATATGCACAAAGTTAGGGGAGGTAAGTTGCGGGGAGACAGAAGGGATGTTTTCTTTACAGAGAATTGTTAGTGCCCGGGATGGTGATGGAGGCATTTAAGAGACTTAAGACAGGCACATGAATGAAAGAAAAATAAAGGGTTACAGGGAAGGGTGGGTTTAGTAATTTTTTGGGGGCTATATGGTTTGGCACAACATCGAGGGCCTGTATTGTGGGTGTAGTGTTCTACATCCATGGCTATTAGAACAGAGAAAATGTCCTCTCTTATAGTCATTAAATTGTACAGCACAGCAAGTTATTCAGCCCACAATATCTGTGCCATCAGTTAACTATCCACACTAGCCCAACTTGGGCTTTTACAATTCATTTATTTGTTAGATCCATTGTGGGAGATCCTGCCTCTGCCATCTTCCACCTCATATCTCCTCTCCATCTCTTACCTCCTTACCTAGAGTAATTGTCCTTCTGTTTCCCCTGTCTATGCCTCTCATAGTTCTGTATCTGCATAGCATTCTTTTGTGCTCCCCCACACTCTCCTTTGGCACAAGAACTAATCCTGCCTCACTTCATGACTGATACACTCCATCTGGGGAAAAATCCTGGCAAATCTTCTCTGCACCACCCTTCTAAGTACAAAACTGCTTGCTCCTCTCCCATCCAAACAGCCAGGTCTAATGAGAATTCTCAGCCACGGAAGGGTGGAAAGATGCGAGAGTGGAATGTTCGGTGGTAGCTTATTGACATGGAGCAGTGATACAGGGAGGTGGGAATTGTGGTAGAGCTGCTGTCTCCCAAACTCCAGTGATCTGGCTTCAATCCTGTCCTCACGTGCCTGCCTCTGTGGAGTTTGCACATTCTCTCTGTTACTGCGTGCTCCAGTTTATTCCTGAGGTTGTTTAATTGCAGGTTAGATTAATGGGCCCTCATTGTGGAGTGGGGAGAATAAAAGGGATTTTCTTTTTTTGTCAGACTGGTACAAATGAATGTTTGGTAGTCAGTGTGAGCTTACGGGCCAGGCCCCCTCCTATGCTGTCTTGACGTATGTAGTTAGATCACTGGCTAGTTGTGGTTTTATTGAAGGACAGAAGGAGTTGGAGTGGTTGAGTCACCTCCTGTGGGAAACCTGTTCTGGCAAATGTGGGAATAATGTCCTTAATAATTTTACTGGAAATTCAAAAGTGTTCAAGACTTACCCAAGATGTAGTGCCCATTGTCTCACCTGAGGCAGGGCTTGGAAATTAAACCATAGGGGGTTTGGAGCCCTAAACTAATAACATAGGTGCCTCATCAGCTGCTTGCAAATAAATAAGCAGAGGGAAGAATTTCAGATGGACTTGATCATCCCTTGTCATGTACATTCTCAGAGTGTCTGTAGAATCTGGATTTGGGCATTAGATGAACCTGAGCAAGTGGGCCAGTCGCTTATTCGACACAAGTTCCTGGCAGTCTGTTTTATCATGCATTTGAGAAACATAAATTGGAAAATGTTTCAATCCAAATGGCTGTCCCTACTAAATTAGTAAATACCTTCCACTTAAAACAAACCAAAAGGTAAGTCAAGGAGTGAAGTAGCTGTTCATCAGTGGTAAACACGCTGACCAACATGTCCCACCTCACCTGCTGAGTTTCCCCAACACGTTTGTCCCAGGATCTGAAGACTTTCTTGTTTAACTCCATTCTGCCCTAATGTCCCTCATTTTCAATATTTGTCTGCTATCACTGCTGTGAAGATGTTCTCCCTGCCTCAGAAGTGATGTAAGTGACATACGAGCTCCTGTACCTCCCTTGTGTCAGTCTTAGTGTGGAACCTGACCTGTCAGCATTTCTCTCTGCAGGTGGCCAAACGGATAGGGCGGGTATTGTACATGGCTAGCTTCCCGCTGGCAATGCCTCTCCCGCCAGCGGCTCTCAGGCCACCAGAGAGAGACCCCCCTCCCGCCGAGAACCGCCCCTCATCCACCGGCAGCGTGGCCTCACCGTATGGCGGTGTCCAAGCCAGCCGCATCTCGCCAAAACAGGAGAACGGCAGCACCATTGGGCTGGGCGACATTGGCAAGCCGCAGTTGTGATGTTGCCATCCGATCGAGCGATTGCAGCAAGCGTTGTCATCTCCCAGAACCCAAGTATTTATTTGGAGTGCTGATTTTATTGGTTGACTGAGTTTCCTTGGAAACAAATCCCCAGGCTTTCTAAAGATTTCTTCCTTCAAGACGTCAGTCTATACAATCACGCAGCAGAGAGCCTGCCAAAAAAACAAAATTGAAGAAATGCCAAGAGACGAGAGTTTGTCCACATTTGCGCCCTGTCAGAGAAAGGAGCTGGAAGATGTTGTGCAAACCCTTTGTCCTTTTGTTAAGCAGCAGAGGGAGCAAATATCCGGAACAGTGTACTTGTACCAAAAGAAAATTCCATCACAGACCTGAGACTAAGGTTCAACGTTAAAAAGAAAGAACAGATTCCACAAGTACTCAACTCGAAAAGGACCTTGTAGTGTCTATGCATTTGTCCAGTGCTAAACCAAAGATGATGGTGGTTGGTCTGTGTTTACAATACATTTCTGAATGGTACAATAATTTTGGGGTTTTTTTTTGCCTATTGGACAGTTTTAAAAGTGCCTCACTGTAGAGGTGTAATCACTCCTTGTACACACGTGCTCGACAAGACCATGCCTGCACAGGTAACAAAGTTTATTTAAAATGACTGCATCTAAATTTATGGCTATAATCCTGAAACTTGTACAGTGAATTATTTGAACAAAGCTAGTTACAGAAAAACATTTTGGTACTTATTTTTTTCTCCTCCTGTTGTTGTGTAGTTGCACGTTTTTGAATATTTTCGGGTGGGTGGGAAACGGAAACTGCAAAGGGAAGTTCATCTTTTTTTCAAAACTTGGATGAACGGCAATTGTTGCTTTACAGCATTATTGGAGATTTATGTTATTTATGGAGATTTCGTTGGTAGGTTAAATACTGTTTAGTGCAATTTATATAGAGTAATATTCATCGCTGAAAGGGTGATAAATGAATAAGAAAAAAAATTAAAAGTTGTTTCTTTCTATGGTTTCTGCCAAGCTTTCATTTCTCTCCTGCCGTGATAAGCAATGAGAATATGGTGATCTGTAAAATAATTTTAGCCTATTTGTTGATTTGCTTTCATTCCTGTCCTTAACTTTTTGTGAAATAAAATCACCCCGCACCCCCAAAATGTGAAGGTGCGATCTTGGCGTCTTGTTGGATGGTTTTAAGACTGGAAGTAGCCATGTGCCTACAGTGTTCCCTTGTTTGTTTCTCTCCTTTTGTACTCCTCGAGAGTTGTACAAATTCACTGCACCAGACCTAGACCCATGTGTGTGGTGTCAAGTGTATACCTGATGTTTCATGCATCACAGCCGTGCTTTGACATGTTTCTGTAACATCTGTGTCAGCAAAGGAAGACTAATGAGTTGAATGCTGCCTTGGAGATGGGACACAAGGATAACCAACAGTTTCTTCCGCAGAATCTGAGATTACGAGGAACTTCAATGGGACGGACAGCCAGCAGCTCTTTCCTAGGGCAATAATAGCAAACATTGGAGGACATCTGTTTAAGGTGAGTGGGGGAAACGTTCAGTGGTGATGTCAGAGGTAAATTTTACACAGAGAGGCCTGGGTGTCTGGAATGCATTCCTGGGAATGGTGGTGGATAACTGTTGGGCCGGTGACTAGTGGTGTGCCTCAAGGATCTGTACTGGGTCCATTGTTTTTTGTAATATACATTAAGATCTAGATATTGGGGTGGTAAATTAGCTTAGTAAGTATGCAGATGCTACTAAGAGAGGTAGATTTTATGGATAGTGAGGAAGGCTTTCAAACCTTGCAGAGAGACTTGGGCAAGTTAGAAGAGTGGACTGAAAGTTGGAAAATGGAGTTTAATGCTGATAAGTGTGAGGTGCTACATGTTGGTAGGGCGTTAAAGAATGCAAATGAATAGAGAGATGTAGGAATAATGTACACAGTTCCTTACAAGTGGAATCTCAGATGGATAGGGGAATGAAGAAGGCCTTTGGAACGCTGGTCTTTATAAATCAGAGCATAGAGTAGAAGAGTTGGGAGGCAGTGTTAAAATTGTACAAGGCGTTAGTGAGGCCAAATTTGGAATATTATAGGAAGGATGTGATCAAAATAGAGAGAAGATTCACCAGACGATGCCTGGGTTTCAGCACCTAAGTTATAGAGAAAGTTTAAACAAGTTAGGTCTTTATTCCTCGGAGCATAGAAGGCTTGGGATGGAGGGGGAGGCTTTTAACATTTTGAGGGGGATCGATGTGGGAGATTCAAACAAGAGGACATGAGCTGAGAATTAGGGGGCTAAAGTTTATGTACAACACAAGGGGAAGCTTCTTTACTCAGAGAGCGGTGTCTGTGGAATGAGCTTCTGGTGGAGGTAGGTGCAATATTAAGAAAAATTTGGATAAGTATATGGATCTAGAAGGTATGCAGCTCAGTGGGACTGGGAGAGTGTAAGTGTTTCGGCATGGACAAGAAGGGCTGTGATGGCCTATTTCAGTGTTGTAATTGTTATATGGTGGTGAGGCTGCTACAGTCGGGACATTTAAAAATCTTCAATAGACACACAATGTTTGGAATAAATGGAAGGTTATGGGCTGTGAGGTAGGGAAACATTAGATTGTTGTGGAGAAGGTTTATATAGGTCAGCACAACATCGTGGGCTGAAGGGCTTGTAATAGAACATTACAGTACAGGCCCTTTGACCCATGATGTTCTACTGTATTCATGATGCAAAAATAAACCTTCCCTACTTCATAACCCTCTCTTTTTCTTTCATCCACGTGCCTCTCTAAGAGTCTCTTAAATGTCCCTATTGTTCCAGCCTCCATCGGCACCCACCACTCTCTGTGTAAAAAAGACTTACCCCTGATGTCTCACCTGAATTTTCCTCCCTTCATTTTGTACAGATGTTACTTCTGAAAAGGTGTTGACTCTACCTTATCTATGCCTCTCATAATCTTGTAGATCTCGATTATGTCCTATGCAGAATAACCACACGAATTACAATATGAAAAATTAACATGAAAGTAACAAAAATGTCTAAAATCTCTTGAAAACAAAATGTATGGTCTCACCACTGGTTTATTTACCCTCATAAAAAAAATAAACACTATTAGGTGATTACAACCTACAGAAAGATCAGTGTGATAACACCAAGCAATAATAAAATGAAATCACAGATAAAGGCTGTGAAACAAGGTTCAGGACTGACCGTGGGGCTGGTTCTTCGCCGAGGGGCTGGTGTGCACCGACAGGGCAGTCACCCTAATCAATACTTCCGGACTCTTGAGCTGTTGTGATTTCAGATCAACTGAAATTACAAATGACCGAATATTTCTGTGGTTGGTACTTTCGGCACAGGACTGCTAATAAGCTAACCATTTGTAAAATTATAATTTGGTTTAAAGTGTTTTAGTTCTACACACACAAAACAAATGGTCCCAAGATCAAGCTTGTTTCTGTAAAAACAGGTTTTTTGTTGGGCCACATTATTATTTGTGCTCAGAAATATTTGGCCAGGTTGCTCCTTCAGAATGCACCATCTGAAAGAACTCAACAGTCAAATGTTAGGGCAGGAACAGCATATTACATCACTGATCTTCATCAGAAATCTCCAGGTCTTCAACAACATCCTCATCTCCTTCTGCAAGTCCCTCCAACTCTGCATGCGACATCTTCTCAACAGCACAACTAGAACGATTAGGTTCTTCATCATCATCATCTGTGAACAATTCAGTGGTAAATCAATTAGAAAACACATGCACATATTTCTATGACCCATTGTCAATGCTCACTTTGACCACTCAGTTGTGGATTAACAGAGATCTCAGGACCATTACTCTGCCTTTGAACATTAACCTCAGCTAAGACAACTCAGAAGGGTTTCAAAATTCTCACTTGACCCATTTAATTTTTTTTAATTTAAATTTTAGACACATGGCCCATAAGTCCATGCCCCCCAATTAACCTATAACCCTGGTACATTTTGAAGGGTTGAAGGACAGACAGGGGGAGAACATACAAACTCCTCACTGACAGCACCCAGCTCTATGGCACTGTAACAATATTGCAGCTGCCTCAGAACTAGAAAAGGCTGCAAAGTTTACGATGAGGCCAGCCAAGAGGTTAACCGCCATACATAATATTCCCCCCCACTTTGGTTACTGAGAAAATTGATAGAGTTGCTTAGAGTCCTGTATCATCTTTCATCTCATTGTTCAACTGGGTACAACCATAAATTTTTACTAAATGATTTCAATGAAAAATGGAATAAAAATAAAGTTGTTAGAAATATTCAACAGGTCAGCTACGGTATGAGAAACACTTAATGTTTCAGTTTGCGGCCCTTCACCAGAATTGGGAAATAAAGAAAGCAAGTTTGTTTCAGGCAGCAGAAAGTGGGAGAAGAACATCTCCAATTGGGCGAGTTAGTCAGTGAACTGCAGTACCGTCTATATAAATATTTAAAAAACAATCAACATCATACCACAAGTGGCCAGTTTTGATAGAGTCAGAAATAATAAGTTATCCAAGTTGGAGAGTTCCATATTAACATTTTCATTATTGAGAATTGGATGCTAATTGAAATTGTGGTATGGCAGATAAAATGTTCAAACACTCAGCAGGCCAGGCAGTGTTGGTTGGAAAGAGAAACAGGGTTGATATTTCAGCGTGTTATCCATCCATCATCCACACAGCAGCACACTGTTGCATCCCGGGTTCAAATCCAGTGCTGACTGCAAGGAGTTTATATATTCTCCCCGTGACAGCATGGGTTTCCTCCCACTGTTCAAAATGTACCAGGGATGGAGGTCAATTGGGTCTAATTGGGGCAGCACGGGCTCATGGGGTGAAAGGGCCTGTATGTCTAAATTTAAAAATTAAAAATAAAAGCCTGCTGTTCTTGAGAGAAGGGTTTCTTCAAGCATGTGCAGGTTGTTTGGTTCATCATTTGCTCAGATGGACCTTGAATCTGACCAGGAGGCACAATATTAGAAGGAAAATGAGACCTGTATTCACTGGGACACATGGAACTACGTTCTGACCATAAGCTTTATGATACCTGACTGGCCTTGAAGAGGTATCACTTTTGAAATACATTGTTGGAAAGCTAGTTAACTCCAGAGTAACTTACCACAATCAATTATAAATTCACTAAAGGAATCTGCGCACATTTAAAAGAAAGTCCTAAAGCAATCACTCTAATTTATTAGGTCGATCATTTAGGTTTACTCTATTTTTCAGATTAATACAGGATAAATTGCTCAAATTACTTTACCAATTCCTTTCTTCCATAAGCTGTTATTTTAATTGATTTACTTAAACCAGATTTTTTTTTAGAAAAAGTGGATTGGCTCGAGGTGCCCTCCCCTTTGATAGCAAGGTTTCTGTTGGGTGGTTTTCTGTGAGCAGCCTTGCTATGTAGCCTAGTGCTGTTCATCAGCTGCACTGCCAGGGATACTGAAGTGCAGGGGAAAGGAACTTGAGAATAGCATTATACATTTTTAAATTTAGACATACAACATGGAAAAAGGCCATTTCGGCCCATGAGACTGTGGCACCCAATTACACCCAATTATCCTATAATTCCCCCCCACCCCCCCCCCCCAGCACATTTTGAATGGTGGGAGGAAACTAGAGATCCCGGGGAAAATCCACACAGACACAGGGAGAACTTACAATCTCCTTACAGACAATTTGAACCCTGGTCCCGATCGCTGGCGCTGCAACAGCTTTGCGCTAACCACCAGACTAACCGTGCTAATGAATACCACAGTGTGAAATGGTATTGAACTAAAAGGTCCGCAGATGCTGGAGAAACTCAGCAGGGCATGCAGCAGTCATGGGCTAAAGGGTAATTGACATCACGGGGCCTGAGCCCTTTGTCGGGTAGAAGAAATTCAGGAGGGGGCCTGAATAAAAAATTGGGATGAGGAGGAGTAGAGGAGAGCAGAAGGTGGAGCAGGCTAGGCTAACAGGTAAGAGTTATAGATGGATACAGGTGGGAGGGTAGAAGATAAGATGCTGAGTAGGGAGAGAGGGCTGACGGTATCTCCCTGCTAGGAGAAGGAAGGGGGTAAGGTGCATTGTGTATTGCAGCGTGAACTAGACCCCTGAAGTGTGTGAAGAGAATGGGTTACTAAACCTGATCACAGACTTACCTTTCTGTGCCCATCTTTCCATGGAAGGGGTAGATACATTAATTATGAAGAGAGTTTCACAGTGGTCACTTGCAATTCCACCCACTTGGATTCAATCCTGACTGCTATGTGCTGTTTATGTGGAACTTGGACCTTCCCTCGGTGACTGAGAGAGCTTCCCCAGGGTGTTCCTGTTTCCTCCCACATCCCAACTAGAGGGATTTAATTGGCCACTGTGAGCTGCTCTGAGTGTAAGGGAGTGGAGGGGAAATTGGAAGGGTGAGGGTGGTTTATTTGGGAGACAACAGATCGGATTAGCGTCCAGACACAACAGCCAAATGGGTCAATTTCCATGCTGCATGCTCGACGATGATTTTCAAATAATTGATGATTCTAGTTGCAATTGGTTTGACAACATCCATCTTGTCTCAGTGAAGGGGAAGGCATCCAAGAAATGGGTGGTGACCTGGGAGTGCAGGAAAATGGGAATTGGCATCACAGTTCAGCCATCCCACCTCCTCAGAATGAGATGTCAGCTGAGTGAGGGATGAGCTGGGTAATGGCTTCTACCCTCCAAGGGTCAGCATGTCACAGCTATTCCAAGCCAAGCCATCCTTCACACTCCAAAAATTGGAATTAGAACATGCCGGAAACACCCCTGAAGTGGGGAGAAATGTCAGGGCGCTGACCTTTCAATGGAGATTGATAAAATGGTTCCGGGGTTTCAGGCAAAGGTTTTAGTGTGGGTTAGGAATTTCTGACCAGATGTCGTAAATGAATGCAAATTGCAAGCTGTCACAACTCAATGGGAGTGCATCGATTCACTTCCTGAAGTGAGACTGGGGCTGGAGTATTGGGAGTAACTTTGTCACGATGGGTTCTTCAGAGCTAACAACACTACAGTGCGTGCACAGGTACACAGCCACACAACAGTTGCTGCGTGCTCTCCAGATAACAGTCTTTCCAAAAAAATCGCATCCAAGCAGGAAACAACAAACCAGTAAGTCCAATGTAATTTCTTAACATGAAAATGAGGTGATAACCAGGCCATTCAGCCCCACATTCTGCACTGTTATCCAACAACACCGCTCTCCTCCATAAATTCTACAATTCCCTCACTACCTAAAAAACTGCCATAAGGGTGGCGTGGTTAACATAGCGGTCAGCAAAACGCTATTATACCGCCAGCAACCTGGGTTTGAATCCAGCAGTCTGTAAGGAGCTTGTATGTTCTTCCCGTGACTGCGTAGGTTCCCTCCGGGTGCTCCGGTTTCCTCCCACCCTTAAATATGTATGGGGTTTGTAGGTTAATTGGTGTGTTTGGGCAGCATGGGCTCGTGGGCTGGAACGGCCTGTTACCATTTCTAAATTTTAAAAATGTAAATGTGAATAAAGACAAACTACAGGTGCTGGAATCTTGAGCAAACAATGAACTGCTGAAGGGGACTCAGTGGGTCGAGCAGCACCTGTGTCTCCCTCCCCGAATGTAACATTACCCCGGTTTTACTTCCATCTTGATAAGGGGTCCTGAGCGACCCATTTCTACCCATGGATGCTGTCAGTCCTGCTGAGTTAACCCAGCACTTCACTGTTTGAGGAGCCTCCACATTCCCTCACTGGTAGAGAATTCTGAAGATTCCCACACTTTGGGTGAAGAGGTTTCTGTGAGCCCTGGTTTAACACAACCTTCTGTGGGAAATATCACTCTTGCATTTATCTTTCCAAGCCCACTGCGTCTCTTGCCATTTCACCTCTGCAGATCAGTGGATTTAATCCAAGAAAGGCCTGATAGAGCCAGACAGGACCACAACATTCCAGCTATCGTCCCACAGAACTCACTGAAATTCAGTACTGCAGTTAATCCTCAGCCTCATAACTACCGGAAAGACTCTCTTCTGCCAAAGCTTTCTCTTCCCAACATTATTATAAATTAAATGCTATAAATAATAAACTATATCAATAATTTCATAAACAAGATGATTTAACCAACTGACTTGGTCATCATAAAATTACCCATACACTCTCCCACTCATTCCTACAAATCTCTATCTCGATGCAAAGACAAGCAATGAGAACTAATTGCTCTTGTATTAAAAACTGGAATCTAATAAATGTCACAGGAGAAGCTCACACACCTAATCCCCCATTATTACACCAGGATTCTAATACTAACACTGGTGTGCGCTGGGAGAATGGTGCTAAGAGGGGTCGGGCAACAAGAAAGATGCCTGGACCATGCAGGCCAGTGACCATTCTCACCCTTCACTCCCTCCACCACGTTATCTAAAAACTCCTCCCAAAACTATGAGCAACTAGAGAGGACGAGGGATTTCACCATGAGATACCTCACCGTGGCTAGATCGAACTGCTGGCACTCCTAAGTCAACAGCACAGCAGGAGCACCTTCACCAGAGGAAGGGGGCCAGATGAAGAAGCTGGGGGGAGGGGGGGGCACTAGGAGTCGTACAGAGAAGGCCCTTCGACCCAACTTGTCCATGTTGACCAAGCTTCATTGGCAGTCTGAGCAGTTTTAAACATTTTCCAGGGAATGGAGGAAAGTTGAAATAATTTAAAAAAATATATTTACAGCACGGCAGAAGCCAGTTCCAGCCATTTTAAATCCATGCCACTTCATTACACCCAAATTAACTGCAACCCCCATATGGTTTTGGAGTGTGGGAGGAAACCAAAGCTTCCAGGGAAAACCAACACAGGTCACTGGGAAAACATACAATTAGACAGTGTGCCAGATTCAAACCAGTGCCACAACAGTATTGTGCTAACCACTGGGTGTGCCAGGCAGTTGATTCAGACAGGATGGAGACTCACCACAGCAGCAAGGAACAGCAACAGTGTTGTGCTGGGCTAATAACATTCTCCAAAAACTGCCTAGAATGTTCCCAATGCATGAACTCCCCATTAATTAAATTTCATTAAATTAGGTCATGTCCAAGAAGCCACGGGATTGGTGTAAAACCCCACTAATGTGCTGGTGGAAAATAGTTATGGAACTATTTCAGCATGAAACAGACCATTTGGCCCATTAAGTCCATACTGACCATCACCTACCTATTTAAACTGACCCTATTTCAAAGCTCCCATATGCTCATCTTCTACCACTATCCTACACAGTGAGGCTAATTTACAGATTAAAAACACAGAAATGCTGGAAGAACTCAACAGGTCTCACAGGGGTTCAGAGGAGATAAAAATATGTAACTGATGTTTCAGGATTGACGCTGTGAGACCTGCTGAGTTCCTCCAACATGTCCGTATTTTTAATACCATCGCAGCGTCTGCAGACTTTCGTGTTTCACTTCAATTTACATGTGCCAATTAATGCACCAACCTGTACACTACTGGGACGTGGGAGGAAACTGGAACAACAGGGGGAAGCCTGTGAAATGAGGATGGTCGGGTAGCACCAGAAGGTATGGATCGAACCCGGGGCAGATGCACTAACTGTTGCGTGGTTGCTGTGGTTGTTACCGCTGTCCTTACCTTATCGGTATACTCCCGGAATGACTGAAGATCCGAACCACTCCGAATGATCAAGGATACAGGTAAACACAGAAATCTGCAGGTGCTGGAGACCAGTACGCTACGCAAAAGTGCTGGAGAAACTCAGCAGGTCATGCAGCAACATTCTACTTTCTAAGGACACTGCGTGACCTGTTGAGTTTCTCCAATGCTTCAGGATACAATCGGGGATGAACAGTAAGTGTCTTAAATTCAAGTTCAAATCCTATTAACAAATTTAAAAAAACAAAATGCAAACAACATAGTCTGAAACTTCGAAAAGGAAACATTCATATATCATACCGTCCGATTCATCTCCAAAAGACAACTCATCATCTTCACCCTCCTCTGCATCGTTACTGCTCATGTCGGACAGATCCTGTATGACGTCTTCATTATTGCTCACTGAGGCATCTGGAAGTAAGACAAAAGGAGATCAGCAGAGTGATATACTGCTTGTCAGAATTATGGAGATGGTATGCTACTATTCCCATCTTGACTGTGTTCAAGCACAGAAGTCCGTTGTTTCACACCGCATCCCGGTGAAATTTCCGGGAATTCAGGCCCTCCTGGGCCTTTCACACCATGGTCCGAGTTCCCGGGAATTTGCCCTCCTTGGTAATTATAACCGGATTAAGATTTATGTACAGCATAGATTGAGCCCTTCAGCCTCTGTTTTTGTTGTGCCAACCTATATAAACCTTTATAAGGGACTGTGAGAAAATGATAGCAATAAATAGCAATAGCGGACAATTTTGAAACGGGATGGGAAAGTTGGTAGCGCTATCGCACACAATTTATTCAGCATGGAACAGTTGGTAGTGTACAATTTATAAATACCGTGGGAAAAAGCAATGGCAGACCTCCCTCCCAGAATTCTGTACGGCAGAGAAAGGGCTAGATGTACGGATGCATACATGGAACACTCATGGGGCAGTTTCTCTGCCGCACAGCATTCTTGGAAGTCAGATTCGCCATTGCTTTTTCCCCCATGATCTTTATAAATTGTGCGCTATAGTGCTACCAACTTTACCATGCAGTTTAAAATCCCATGCCAATTGTTGGCTATTGCTATTTATTTCCTTTCTCTCTCTCTCTCTCTCTCCCGCTGCAACTTTCCACCAGCAAAGTTTATACCTTCATTTTAATCTATTCTTCCTTCACATTCCTGCACTCACACATTCTGTTCCAGAATGTAATTGCCCATTCTACACTTGCCTGATTGTAACGCCAGCATCTGCAGATGCCGGGGATTGTACAAAGGGTTGAGACAGTCAATCCTCCAGCATGAGAAGATGTCATCTCACGCCAGCTTTGAGAAGATTTTCATTTCACACTAGACCCATTTTAGGCCAATTGGCCGTTAATTCCTGGAAACACTTGGAAGTGTGAAAGGAGTTAATGATGCTCTCGACCTACTGAGTTCCTCCAGCAGATTGATTCTTTTTTATGCTCAAAATTCCAGCATATGTGGTCTCTTGTGTGTCACCTCAAGATATGGATTCAGGTCCTGCTCTCACACATTAGAGGCTGATTCTGGCATTGCCAGTGCAGGGGAAAATCGCTGTACTATAAGGTATAGGAGCAGAGTTGGCCTTTTGGCCCATCAACTGATGACACTTTACACACTCACAGGATAATAGTAAGTGCAACCTTCCATCCGTCAGTCGGTCGCTTGCTAGCTCCCTCCCCCCACATGATTAATTTTGTTCAAATATAAAACCATAATACATTGATCAGGGTTTAGAGCAGGTCCACCATCGCTTGATGCATCATAATGTCACAGGGGATGGCTCCTTGCAAGTGTGAACGCATGCAGTGTCCCAGTTAAGAGTGGTCACGTGTGAACAGCGAAACGCCGATTCCTATCCCGGGACACTGAACGGCCGATTTAGTGGGTTGCAAGTGTAAAAAGTGCTAGTGGAAGTAAAAGAATGGTCCACGTTTTGGGTCGAAACCCTTCATCAGGATGGTGGTTAGTACGTTGTACCCTGACTTGTCAGTGCTGGGTAACCAATTCATTAATTGGGACCTTCACCTTTTCTCCTGTGATGCTTTAACAAAAACCTATTCTGATGTTGTAAACAATAGGTGTTTCAAATACACCAGAGATTCTGTTGTATAAAAATCCGCAATGTTTAAATATCAAATCGGTTGATACACAGATTAGCAAGTCACGGGGGATAATCTTCAATAATTGCATCTCCTAGAGTTGTTAAGTAAAGCAACAGCACAAAGGTAGCTCGATGCAATTTAATTAAAGAGATATTAAACCTTTACGCATTGGGAGTCCCCAGGGCGCGGCTCAATTTAATGATACTGATATCAGATGGTAGAACCATAGAACAATTCAGCCCAGAAACAGGCCTTCTAGTCTGTGCTGAACTATTATTCTTGCCTAGTCCCAATGACGTGCACCCAGTCCAGCTTCAGTTTAACTCTTCCCTGGTCACTTGGTGAAAACAGGAGGTGGAGGGGACGATCCCAAGTAAACCATTCCAAATAAGTTAATCCAGTCACCAAATCGGAGGTCTATTGAGCTTCTTTCATGAGCAGAATGACCCACTCTCCACTGGGGTGGTGTTGCTGGCAACTCACTGGTATTCTAGTCATGACTGATAAGATACAAGATCTATATATTGAGATTAGTCAGTCTTCAAGAATCCGTGTGCAATTGGTTGAGAATGCTGCAGCCAAGCTCCTGACAGGTGCTAAGAAGAGGAATCATATCATTCTTATTCTGACCTCCCTCCATTGGCAGCCAGTACAGATCAGAATTGATCTTAAAAGTTCTCTTGTTTGCTATAAAGCCCTTAATGGGTTAGCCTCCTCTCATAACACAGATCTCCTAATTCCTCATTCCACTTTAAGACACCTCAGGTCGGCTTATTTGGGGCGCTTGGTTGTTCCGTGCTCAAATCGTAAACTCAGAGGAGATCGCCCCTTCACTATTGAGGATGTGGAGCTTGTTTGTCTTATGGTAGACAAAAGACGAAGTATAGACATAAGAGCTTCCAACAGCTATCAGGCTCTTGAACCACCCCGTGCTACTCCACCTGTAATCTGCTCTAGGACAACCAAAAGATCTGGTTGCAGTACAGAAACGTCACTTATATTTTCTTGCACTAACTGAAACTGAATATTTATCTACCTATCCTTTTATATTTATTACCTTTTTGTTTTTCACCACATCATGGTAATTTAATTCACGCTATTGCTGTTGGTGCAGCTTACATACTGATGTGGCTGCAACAAATGAGGCTTATGGTCCATCTGTACATTGTACTTATGTGCATGACAATAAACGCTCACATCACCTGGGACTGCATCCTTTCAAATCAGGCAATTTTTCAGTGATGTACCCCTTGTGGAACTGTAAGCCAACCACTAAGGCTAAAAGCTTTGGTGCTTTGATGCATTTTCTGTTGCTAAGTCATTGCTCTTCTTCATTGTAACTTTCACAACACAATGACAGGACAGGAAAAGAGTCGTGAACTCAGCCAGCACCATTACGGGCAACAGTCTCCACTCCATCAGGAACATCTACAAGAGGCAGTATCATAAGAAGGCAGCCTCTATCCCCAAGGACCTTCACCACCCAGGCCATGCCCTCTTCACACTGCTACCATCAGGAAGTACAGGAGCCTGAAGACAAACACCCAGTGGCACAAAAACAGCTTGTTCCCCTCTGCCATCAGATTTCTGAATGGACAATGAACCACAGACACTACTTCACATTCTCTTCTACACTCCCAACACTCTCTGTGTGAAGAGGTTCCCCCTAAACTTGTCCCCTTTATCCCATATTGTCTAAGTTGCATCTTACCTAATCTCAGTGGAATGACATTGGCTGTGGGGGTGAAATTCCCCAACGGTTGGATCTTCAAAAATATGATTTTTTTTTTCTATTCCTTGGCTCTTTATTTCTCGATCACTTTTTGCTTCGGAATGTGAGCGATGAAGAATGCTTTAATCTGAACCATCTCGAACGTCACAAACAGATCAAGGTGAAATTCCACTCCCGCTATCTAAAATAAAATTCTATACTAATGAAAGGTTTGAAAGATCCCCAATAGATGTTAAATTATTCAGCACATTCTGTCAATAATGACTTTCAAATAGGAGAAAGATTTTTTTTAAATTAATTGGAAATGAATTGTAGTAAAGCCAAGTACTAGGATACATGCCAGAGCAAGATGGGCTGAGTGGCCTTACTCAGTTGTTCTAACCAGAGATCGTACTTTGGTGATTGCTGTTACCCATAAATAGCCACAACTGAGCAGTGCTCAATTCTATTTGCAAGCCCTCAGTGGATACAGCAGCCCATGACTGTAGGCAGCAAGACCTGGGCAACACAGAACAGTACAAAACAGGTACAGGCCCTGCAGCTCACATTTCTGTGCCAACATGATGCCCAAACTGAACTTAACCTCTGCTGCTTGAAATTAGGCACAGTCAGACAAAAGCTGATACAGTGGTCACTAACGTCCATATTACAACAGTGCCAGGCGAAGACCGTAAAATCTAACCATCTGACGACCTTCAAATGGAATCACCCCTACTGAGAACCGCACCAAAAATATCCAGGCCACTCAGCTGACCCAGCCATAGGAAGACCGAGGCTGGAAGAGCACGTTGGGCTTTGGGCATTCCTGCAGTGAATGGCTCAAATTCCAAAACCTTCTTGCATCTACAAGGCCCCATTCGGAAGCACGATGATACACTCTCCACTTGTCGTGTTAACAGCTCTCAAGAAACCCAACACCAGACATAGCCAAGCAGCCCATGATCCATACCCTGTCAACCATTCTTAACTTTCTCTATGACAGGCACAGTGATGTATACTGCAGCTATTGACAAAACGCACGGCAAGCTAGTCCAAAGTAAAACACGAAAGTCGGCAGACACCATGATAGAAGTAGAAGCTCAGCAGGTCAAACCATGTACTTTATGTAGCAAAAGTAAAGAAACATAATCAATGTTCCAGATTGAGCCCTTCATCAAGGTATATGCACAAGTTGTTTCACCTCTACTTCCCAAATCTGTGACCTCAGGGCAGCAAATGCACGAGAACACAATATCCTGCTTTGGATCCAGTCATTCATTCTTGCTGGGAGGGGGTGTGGAAGGAGAGGAAGGGGTGGGAGAAGGGAGGGGGTGGGAAAAGGGAGGGGGTGGGGGAGGAGGGAGGAGAAAGGGGAAGGAGCAAGTGTTGTGAGGGATGGGAAAGAGAAAGGAAGGGGAGAGGGAGAGAGAGAGAGGGGTGAGAGGAGATGGGGAGGGAGAGAGACTCAAGATATTGCAATCAATGTACCATTTTGGCATCTGCCTACCAGCCTGTGTTCACCTACAGCCTATTACTCGAACCCAGAACTGCAGACAAATTAAGCACATAACACAAGAATGAAACTGAATTTATAAACAAAGAAAATGCCAGATTAAATGAATGATGAAATCTAACCTGATTTTATCCTCAGTGGGAAGTGGTGAATGGGGAGGGGAGGATCAATGCTGATCTGCCAGAGTCTCGATCATGTTCAATTCCATGTGATGATCATTCTATCCAGGGCCAGGCAGAATACCAAATGGTACTAGTACTTTAAACAATATTGCTAATTTTAATGCATTTTCTCCATCAAAAGACAAAATATTCCCCAAGCAGAGGGAACATGGAAATCTGATCTTCAATTTGATGCAATGCTTTAGTAAATATAAATCACTGTTATGTAGCAGAGTTAAATCCACTCTCCGTGGTCAACCGTTCATTATTACATCTCGACTCAAGTCAGATGGGGTTCCCCATGGACGTCACTATAGACAGCTACTTGGGATCAAGGAGTCAAACGGGATTTGTACACCTCCAGAGTGAGGAGTGGAGGGCAAGCAGGAATCAGAGCAAGTTCTCAAGCCATATTTCAGTTCTAACTGGATGTGGCAATTCAGTGGGCTAATGAAAAATACATGCACCATTCTCTGATGGTTAGATACTGACAGTTTGCTTGAAATTTATTGTCCACCAATTTCATTACGAAAAATGAACTGGCTTCTCCAATATTAGATTCTGCGGAAGATGATGAACAGAATTCAATTCCGATCTCCCAGGTAAACTTTTAACAAGCCAGCGATCGTGGTGGTTGCAATTGAGGAGACAAGGGAAAAGTGCTGCTTATTGATTTGGACTGAATGTAGAAATTACACCCACCATCCAAAAGCACAATACAGAACACTGCAGCACAGAAGCAGGCCCCTCAACCCATCTTGCCCATGGCATACTAGTATTTTAATCTTGTGCCATTGACCTGCACCCATTCTTAACTTTCTCTACGACAGGCACAGTGATGTATACTGCAGCTATTGACAAAGCGCACGACAAGCTAGTCCAAAGTAAAACACGAAAGTCGGCAGACACCATGAGAGAAGTAGAAACTCAGCAGGTCCCTCCATGCACCTCTCCCATCCATGTACTGATCCATATTTTTCTTAAATGTCAAAATTTAGCCTACATTCACCACTCCAGCTGGCAACCCGTTCCACGCTCCCACCACTCTCTGCGTGAAGACGTTCCCCCTCACGTTCCCTTTCAATCAAATCAGATGAAATTTTCTGTAGCGAAGTATGGCTTTTAAAGTTGCAAAGAATAGGTTACATCAAGAGAGCAGGATGCAGAGGTTTGGGAGATCAGCTGTGCTCTAACTATCATGCACATTAAAACTCTCTGATTGATTGGAAACCCTAATGGTTCCAAATCTTGCAATCCAGTGCCATTTGTTTCCTTGTGTTCCCTTTTAGCTCACCGAGTTTGCTGGAAAATTTATTACATGCAGATTTCAGATTTATTATTAGAGACATACATGACATCACATACAACCTCAAGATTCTTTTTACTGCAGGTATGGGTGACTTACTGGGCAGTGCAAAAAAGCTATGCACATTGTACATATGCAAACAAACTCACTGTGCAATACAGGGGGGGGGGGGGGGAATCAATAAAGTGCAAAAGAAAGAGCCCTTAAATGAGTCCTTGATTAAGTTAGTTGTTGAGGAGTCTGATGGTGGAGGGGGAGCGAGTCTTGTGGCTCCTATACCTCTTCCCTGATGGCAGCAGCGAGAACAGAGCATGTGCTGCACGGTATGGAAAGATTCATGTCCAGATGCATCACTGCATGGGACAGGAACTGCTCTGCCCAAGACCACAAGAACCAGCAGAGAGTTATGTATATAGCACAGACAATCACGCAAACCAATTTCCCCTCTGCCAAATCCATCAACATCTCCCAATGCATCTATAGGCCTGCCAACATAAATTAAAGGGCCCGTCCCACCCACTCTCCCCTGCTTCTGAGCAGCAGTAGATAAATGGGTTTGAAAACACAAACCTGCTGTTTAAGGGACAGTTTCTTCCTGCTATTATCAGGCTTTTAAGTGAACCACTCATTGGCAAACTATTATGATCCTGCACTGTGTTTAACTGTAATTCACAGAGATTGTTGGGTACATGAAATGTGCTGCCGCCAACAGTGACAGAAGCAGGTACAATAGTATCTTTAAAGAGACTCTACTGGACAGGAACATTGAACAGAGAAGAATGGGAGAGGGTTATGCAGTTGGGAAATTCGAGGCAGTTGTTAGGGTAGGGTATGAGGTCAGCACTACACTGTGGGCTGAAGGGCCTGTACTGTACTGTAGATTTCTATGTTCTATATTTTTCTCTACATATCACCCTTGCAACACTATATTCTGTATAAACTGGTGTGATTCAGGTACAAGTGCTTCCTGGTCTCTCTGCACAACAGCAAGATCTGTCTTCATCTATGGCAACTGAGCTTCTGTGGCTCAGTGATACATTCCATACTCAAAGTATCAATGCAGTCATACATCAAGTTAGGGCTAAGAGGATTAGATCTTCAATAGAACATTACAAATAAGAAACAGGCCCTCCTGCCTATCTAGTCCCTGCTGAACTATTATCCGCCTGGTCCCATCGAGCTGCACCAGACTATAGCCCTCCATACCCCACCCATCCAAGTTTCCAAAATAACACCCGTGTCAGTTTCATGGTGGAATGGGACTGATGGCATTCTATTATTGGCTCAATTGTCCAAATGGCGCCCTTTTGCAGTGCAGGAATTCTTGGATTCTCGTGTTTCTAAGAGCGCGAGGGCAGATTCTTGGCCCTTCTGCTCGAAATTTATTTATAGTATCTCCATACATTGATTTCAAATTGACTTAGTATAATATTACATAATAGATACTAAATAATTTTCAAATTTTCACCCCCCCCCCCCACCTCCCCTAACCCCTTAGGAAACCACCTTGTGGTGGTTAATTCCCAAAAACCCAAATGGGTGTGGTATAAACCACAAGTGGCATATGACTTTCGGGAGCAGAAGTACCACCCCCCCACCCCCCCAGGCAGACAAAATACACGTATAAACCGAAAAATCATCATTTCTTATATCCATAAAACCCCGGTCCATCAATTTAACCAATCTTATTCATAAACTCTTTTTTTTGAAAATCCAAACTTGATATTAAATTTTGCACCCTTACCACCCTCCCAACACTGAGTTAAACATTGTTTACAATCAATAAAAGTTTTTTTTAAATTTTTTTTTTCAAGTCTTCCTGAATTTCATCCACTGAATTAAAACACCTCTGAACATCCCAGTTCAACACCGAATCTTCCATTCTTCTCAGTCTCAAGTTGAATTTGTAGCTTACTTTCAAAAATAGTTTTTTTTTCAAATCTTTTAAAATTTTCTTGAACATAATTCCTTCGGTCTTGATCTTCTAAAGCATCAATGTTATTCATCAGTTCTTTCTTCTGTGTTTCCCAATTTAATACCAAATTTTCCACTTTGTCAATCTTCTCAATGTTAAGTTGAAATTATTGTTTATTTTCAAGAAAAACTTATTCAAAAATTTTAACTCTTCTTGGACATGGCTCCTTCGACTTTAATTTTATAAATCATCAATCTTGTTCAGTTTCTTTCTACTGAATTTCCAAATTTAATAATAAAGTTTCTGTTTTTTCCAATTTTCTCAATATTAAACTGATCTTGTTGTTTAGTTTAAAAAAAACCTTTTCAAAACTATTAAAATCTGTTTGCAATGTATGCATACTCACAGATAATAAATTCACTCTTCCAATATTCCATCCAAAAAAAAATCACTGATAAACCTTACTGCAGGTCAAGGAGTTCCATATATATATTTATCTTCAGAAAATATTTCAAATCAACATTCGTCGCCATCTTTCAAAAAGGAGTCCGAAATCAACTTTAGTAAGTTCTGTTCTTGAGAAAATTCCAGCACCAACTCCGGCTCTGTCTGGGCAAATAGGTCAAATTTCTTCCAAAGTCAAAGAATGTAATTTTGTTCTGTATTTATAGATAATAAATTCATCCTTCCGATATTCCATCCAAAAAAAATCACTAATAAACTTTAATGTTATCTGGATTTTTAAAACTCACGGGCAACCAATGCCAATTACTGCAATTTATCTTCATAAAACATTTCAAATCAATATTCATCACCATCTTTCAGAGGGGTGTCCAAGGCCAGCTTATCCGACAGTCCAATTAATGAGCTCCGTTCTTAAGAAAATTCCAGCCTTGACTCCGTGGTTCTGTCTGGGCAAGTAGGCCGAGTTTCTTCCAAAGTCGGAGAGTGTAGTTTTGTTCTGTATTTGAACTCTATTTTCCTTAATCTTTGTTGCCATTTTAAACATCTTTCAGAGGGGTGTCCAAGGCCAGCTTATCCGAAAGTCCAATTAATGAGCTCTGTTCTTAAGAAAATTCCAGCCTTGACTCCATGGTTCTGTCTGGGCAAGTAGGCCGAGTTTCTTCCAAAGTCGGAGAGTGTAGTTTTGTTCTGTATTTGAACTCTATTTTCCTTAATCTTTGTTGCCATTTTAAAATAAAAACAATTGATAAACAAAACAAAGACTTTTAACAGAAAAGAAATATTCTTAAAACGGGTATTTATATAACTGCCTGGGGGAGACCGGGAATGCACGTCCGCTCCCTACGCCATCTTGCCACGCCCCCCCCTTGGCCCTTCTGCTCGTTCAGTCATCCAACTCCTTCAGCCCTTGGTTCCCTCAGCTTTCTAAACACCAAACTAGTGACCAGCTGTAGGTCCTCACGGAGAGGATTCCAATGGCAACCTATGAGAAGAAATCTCTCATCTTCATCAAAATGTCCAACGTATTCTCCCTGGATCTGAACGGTCCAGATGCAGTGGTGCTGAGGCTGGAGACTTAGCCCGCAGCTATCGGAGTGGAGTTTGCATGTTCACTCTGTGATGGTGTGGCTCCCCTGCTACCCACGACTGTTCTGGTCTCCTCCCCCAACCCTAAGGCTGTGAGGCTCGATGGGTCATGAGTCAGTTTCACTTGGTGACCACTTGTGTGTCTGCAATTGACCAAATCTGAGGGGAGAGAATATGGGAGGTGGGGGTGGGGGGGGAATATTGGCCACAGGGGAAAATTGGGAGGGGACATGATTGCTCTGATCTGCATGGCCTCTTTCTATATTATGTAGAAATAAGCTCCCAGGGACAGTGGTCGTGTTGAGAAGTCCACAGTGAGAGTTTGTGCTGACTGAGCACATCTGATGTTTCATCTCAGTCTCCACTCTTAGATCTTCTCCGGTTTTATGCTGGTCTCTCCTCTCCCTCCGCGATGCCAGAATCACTCATCGGATGCCTACAACTACGTCCTTACTGAAGGGCTCAATCTAGGCTTGAAGTTGCATCTCACGTCCCTGCGAGAGTTCTTAAATCCATAATACCCTTCACTTCATAAATCACCTTCTTTTAATTAGCAGCTTGCCCAATGAAATAACACTCCCATGTATCATTTTTCGCTCACAGCGGAGATATCTTTCCGGAAAGGTGGCCTTCTTTCTAAATGCAGCCTGGTGCATGATCACCTTTGAAAGGATGTGAGGGAGGACTTGGGATTTGAGATGGGCTCGGTAACGGTGGGCTGCATGGCCTTGCACTCCCCCATCAGACTCAATGAAGGAATCTTACTTTGCAACATTACAGTAAAATCCCTGGTGTCTGAAATTCAAGCCACAGGCAAAAGAAATCCGTATATTAGACTTACCCGTGAGCAGAACTCAGTGGATGGTGAGGTAGCGGATAGGTTTTACTAAGTCTTAAACAACCAGAAAATACACCCATCTCCTCCTGTACTGCAGTTTGTTTACATTTCTCTCTTTTGTATATGATCTTATCTTGCACTACCAATAAGTAGAAATTCAGGCTGGCCTTCAGAGAAAAAAAAATCTTAGCATTGTACGTGATGTGATGGCATGCATGCACTTTTGGCAATAAATCTGAACTTTGACATTTTTCAAGATTCTATCTATACATCCGTTTGCTCCCCATATCGCAATGGCGTGCGGGTAGGGGTCCTGTGATCACATTGTCATTTGGTGACAAACCTGTTATCTGTCCCCTAAATCGACCCACACCGCTCAATACTGTTTAATTGAGATTCAGAACCCTGAGAGAAGAGCTTCTTTGGATCGTAGGATTAGTGGATGACGTGAGCCCAACACACTTACCAAGTACATTCCTACTTTAATCTTGTTTTTAATTTAGATCTACAGCACGGTTATAGGCCCCTCTGGCCCACAAGTCCGCACAGCCCAAATACAGTACACTCAATTAACCTACTAACCCTGCATGTTTTGGAATGTGGGAGGAAACCAGAGCACCCAGAGGAAATCCACTCAGACATATGGAGAACTCACAAACTCCACATGACAGCGCCGGATTCACATACGGGCTGCTGGCACTGTAATAGCACTCCGCTAATTGTGCCGCGACAGAACATAAATTTTTAATAGGAACTATTCACAAGCAAAGGACTATATGACAGCAACAACTGAAATTTATGTAACACGTACAACATGGCTGAAATACCTGAGACATTAACAAATGAGATATGTATAGCCACAGTATAACCGATTAATGAAGTAGGTCACCTTAAGGGAGGTGCAGAGAGGCTCAGATAGGGAGAGGGGGAGGAAGGAGAGGGAGAGGGGAGGAGGGAGAGGGGAAAGGGGAGGAGGGAGAGGGGAGGAGGGAGAGGGGAGGAGGGAGAGGGGAGGAGGGAGAGGGGAGGAGGGAGAGGGGAGGAGGGAGAGGGGAGGAGGGAGAGGGGAGGAGGGAGAGGGGAGGAGGGAGAGGGGAGGAGGGAGAGGGGAGGAGGGAGAGGGGAGGAGGGAGAGGGGAGGAGGGAGAGGGGAGGAGGGAGAGGGGAGGAGGGAGAGGGGAGGAGGGAGAGGGGAGGAGGGAGAGGGGAGGAGGGAGAGGGGAGGAGGGAGAGGGGAGGAGGGAGAGGGGAGGAGGGAGAGGGGAGGAGGGAGAGGGGAGGAGGGAGAGGGGAGGAGGGAGAGGGGAGGAGGGAGAGGGGAGGAGGGAGAGGGGAGGAGGGAGAGGGGAGGAGGGAGAGGGGAGGAGGGAGAGGGGAGGAGGGAGAGGGGAGGAGGGAGAGGGGAGGAGGGAGAGGGGAGGAGGGAGAGGGGTGGAGGGAGAGGGGTGGAGGGATGGAGGGAGAGGGGAGGAGGGGAGGAGGGAGAGGGGGAGGGAGGGAGTGGGGAGGAGAGGGGGAGGAGGGAGAGGGGGAGGGAGAGGGGGAGGGAGAGGAGAGGGAGAGGAGAGGGAGAGGGGAGGAAGGAGGGAGGAGGAAGAGAGAGGGAGGGGAGGGCCAACACAAACATAGACATACATATATACACACAAACACACACATATCCATTGCTCACTCCCACAGATACGTGCACTCACATGCCCTCCCCCCACCCAGTCACTGTCTACACATGCATGTGTGTGCATGCCACCTAGTTTGTGTGCACACACCCACGCTACCTTCTGAGTATGCACACATCTGCCATCCTATGCACATGCACACGTACACATGTGCACTTTCCATCTTTCACCCCCAACAGTTCCTCCAGTTCACCAAGTGCTGGCCCTCGCACACTCTCCTAACCCATACCGCCACTTTCCAAGTACATAGGAAATCAGGACTAAATGTGTTCATGACTGATAGAGCTAACATAGAGAAGTTCTTGGTCTTGTGCAGTAGGGATACAATGCTGCACCAATGCTTTGCACCGACTCCAGCATTTGATTGTACATTGTGGAAGAACAGAGGGACCTTGGAGTCCAAATTCATAGATCTCTCAAGGTTGCCATGTAGGTTGATAGGGTAGTTAAGAAGAATTATGGTATGCTGGCCTTGATTAGTTGGGACATTGAGTTTAAGAGCTGTGAAGGCAATATTGCAGATCTACAAAACTCTAGTTGGACCACACTTGGAGTATTGGGTTCAGTTTTGGTCGCCTTATTACAGGAAGGATGTAGCAGCTTTGAACAGGGTGCAGAAGAGGTTTACCAGGATGATTGGAGAACATGTTTTATGAGGCAAAGTTTACAGTGCTAGGACTTTTCTCTTTGGAGAAAGATGAGAGGTGAACAAAAATGAATGGGAAAATAATAGGACTGAGAAGTTTTTAAAAACTTAAAGAAGACAACTAAGGAGATTAGCAAGGATTATCAAGTAATACCAGAGGATACTAAAAGCTTTTATAAATATGTTAAGAGTAAAAGAGTGACCAAAGTAGTCAAAGGACTGATGGAAAATGACGCTGGAGAAATTGTAATGTGAGACAAGGAGATGGCAGAGGAATGGAAAGAATATTTTGGATCATTTTTCACCATGGAAGACATTAGTAGTATACTGGACTTTCATGGGTCTATGGGAAGAGAAATAAGTGCTGTCAAGATCATGAAGGAGAAGGTACTTGGGAAGATAGATGGCCTAAAGGAAAATAAGTCTCCTGGATTGGATAGGATGCACCCTTGAGTTCTAAAGGAGGTACATGTAGAGATTGTGGAGGCACTGGTAATGATCTTCCAGCAATCAATGGATTCTGGCATGGTTCTGGTGGACTGGAGGATCGTGAATGTCATTCCAATGTTTGAGAAGGGAGCGAGGGAGCAGAAAGGAAATTATGGACCCGTTAGCCTGACGTTGGTGGTTGGGAAGCTGTAGGCTATGGAATACCTGGAGGTGCATGAAAAGATAAGCCCAAGTCAGTGTGGTTTTCTTGAAGGAAAATCATGCCTGACAAACCTATTGTAACTTTTAAAGAGATCATATGGGATAGACTGGGGAGATGCAGTGGATATTGTGCATTTGGACTTTCAAAAAGCCTTCGACAAGGTGCCACAAGAGGTTACTAAACAAGATGAAGGCCCATGGAATTACAGGAAGGATACCAGCATGGGTATTGGCTGGTCGGCAGGAACAGAGAGTAGGAATAAAGGGATCCTATTCTGGGTTGGCTACCACTTTCCAGTATTCTGCAGGGTTTGGTGTTAGGGCTGTTTCTTTTTCCATTGAATATATATTAATTTGATAATGGAATAGATGGCTTTGAGGTTAAATTTGCAGATGATACCAAAATAAGCAGCAAGGCAGGTGTACTGAGGATACAGAAAGACTGCAGAGAGACTCAGATAGATGAGGAGAACAGGCAGAGAGGTGGCAGATGAAATACAATGTTGGAAAGTGGACGGTCACTCACTTTGGGAGAAATAATAGACAGGAGATGACTATGATTTAGAAAATTCCGAGGTCCAGGTTGACCTCCAGGTTGAGTTGGTGGTGAAGAAGGCAAAAGCAATGTTGGCATTCTTTTTCCAGAGAAATAGCATATAAAAGTAGGGATATAATGTGGAGACTCTATAAAGTATTGGAGTACTGTGTATATTTTTTGGTGCCTTATTTTAGACAATATGTGCTGGAGTTGGAGGGTTCAGAGAAGATTTACTAGCATGATACCAGGAATGAAAGGGACATTTGTTGGCTCTTGGACTACATTCGTTAGAGTACAGAAGGCTGGGGAACTTACAGAGGCATTTTGAATGCTGAAAGGCCTGGACAGAGTAGATGTGGCAAGGATGTTTCCCATGCTGGTGGATTCTCGGACAAAAGGGCACAATTTCAGGATAAAAGGGCATCAATTTACCACAGAGATACAGAAGAATTTCTTAGTCACAGGATCGTGAGTCTGTGGAACTTGCTGCCACAGGCAGCAGTGGAAGTGAGGTCGTTGCGTATATTTAAGGCAGAGATTGACAGGTATTTGATGAGTCAGGGCATCAAGGGTTACGGGGAAAAAGCCAGGGAGTGGAGCTGAGTGGGAGGATGGATCAGCTCATGATTAGAATGGAGGAGCTGTCAACCACTTTGTCAGTCAAAATATTTTTTCCCTCAAAAAAAAGGGAAAAGAGAGAGGGGTATAACAAATATTCAGCGTTAAAACAATAACCTGCACATGAACTGCATTTTAAAAACCTGAATGCAATACTCAAATGGGTTCTTGGAAAAGAATGGCAATATAAATCAGGGGAATAAATTGAGTTTCTGAGCTCCTTCCCTTGTTATTATCCTGACCACACACAGCAGTGTCGACTATCTGAAGAACACAGGTCTAATTGTTTCCCGAGCATCACTGGAACAAGTCAGAGGCGAAATTCTGTTCACAATTAGCAGCAGTCTGGGCAGAGGTGATTAGCCACATCTGCCCAAGCACAGCTTCAGACAAGACGGATGAGTAATTGGCCAATGGAGAGGGAGCGAGCGAGATGGAAACAGTTCTCTTTAAGGTCACCATGACGACTATTTGATCACCTAACCACCTGCAGAATCTCCGGGTGCTGCAGAGTCTGAAAGCCTAATGTGTAGAGTCATGGAGAGAAACCCATTAAACAAAATGCAGCTGAAACAGGGTTTAGGGCAGGAAGATCAGACCAAGGCAACTGCTTTGAATTATCCAGCCCACAGGGATCCAAATCTACAAAGGCTGTCTTTATATGGGGTAGGAACCTTCTCCGAAGCGCTGCAGAGAGTGCCTGTACGTGTTAGCGAGCTCTTAACAAAAATCAATAACAGATGGGAGAGGCTCGCATATTGATCGAAATCGCTGGCCTGTACTTGACCTGCTTCAGGAGCAACTCCCAAAGGGTTAAAATCTTTAGCAGCACACAACAGTCTTCTCTACAGACCTCCAGGCAACAAATTTGCACGTGCTATATTTTCCCCCAACCAAATTTTCTCTTTCGTTTCCAGTCTGAAAGCTCACCACCGGCTCGGAATTGCTTGATTAATTCCCAAACTTCAGAAAGGGAAGGCTGTCCTTTCTTCAATATAGAAGGAAAACTCTTCCAAAGTACATAAACCGTGGGGCGTCACAGTTAGAGGAGCCCGCCTTTACGGCTCCAACAATTGGGACCGGGGGTTATAACCCCGCGCCGTCCGTAAGGAGTTTGCACATTCTCTCCGTGTCTGCCTGGGTTATCCACTGGGGGTTCTGGTTTTTGCCCATCGTTCAAAACGTACCGGGGATTCGAACTCAATCGGGTGTATTTGGGTGGCAAGGTCTCATGGGCCGAAAGGGCCTCTTACTGTGCTGTAGGTCTAAATTTAAAATTTTTAAAATTAATTAAAATAAAATTACTCAAAAACTGAGGTCAAACGGAGGAACTGTGTGTGAAGACACTGCCAAAGATTAAAGCTCAGAGATTACAGTCTGAAGACACCTTTTTCAAAACAATTTAATTCCCAGAAAATAATCCTGAAACCTTTAAGAAAAAGCAGGAATTTTGGTTCTGTAGTCAATTCCCTTGTCAGAGAAACCTAAAACTGTTTCAATGCACAGTACAGCCATTAATGTCACTGAAAGAAAATAGATACAAGGATTTTCCAAGGGACTAATGACCACTCGTGTATTTAACATAAGGCATAGCCAAATCCTTTTTTTAACTAGTCCCAGGATTCACCTAATGAATCAATCATTATGCAAAGAGCTGGAAAATGGTGTTAATCCTACTAATCCCCTCCTTTTAAAATCACATATCCCCGGCTAAAAACCTTGTCCTCATCATTCTGCACTTCTGGATCTTGCTGACTCTCTTTTTCCCTCCCCATCTTTCATTTCTTGAATCTGGGCCAGTCGGGAGTTCTGGCTCAGGTTGTCTCAGGCATCGATCAAACTAACCAGAGGTGGAGGAGCGAGACGGGCTGGAGATCCCTTGGCAGAGTGTCCAACTCCCCCACTGCTCTATGGTAGACTTTCCACTGAGCTCAGAGATGGCCGACTTGCCCTTGTTAACTAGAATTGCTCAATTAATTAACATAGAACATTACAACAGAGTACAGGCCCTTCAGCCATGATGTTGCACGTACCTATATAAACCTACTCCACAAACTAAACCTTCCCTACCTCACACTCATAGCCTCTATTTTTCAGGCATCTGAGACTTTTAAATGTCCCTGTTGTACCAGCCTCCACCAGGCACCCACAATTCACTGGGCAAAACAACGTACTCCTGACATCTCCCCTATTCCTCCCCTCACCTTGTACATGTTCTCTTGTATTTTGGACTCTCATTCTAGGAAAAAGATGCTTGATGAACACTATCTATGCCGCTCATAATTGTGTAGACCTCCATTAAGTTAGCTATCATCCTTCTTTGCTTCAAAGAGAAAAATCCTAGCTCTGCTAACCTTGCAAGACATTTTCCAATCCAGGTAACATCTTCTTTGCACCCTGTCAATAGCTTCCATATCCTTCCTGCAATAAAGTAAGCAGAACAGATGAACCTACTTTACTAATGATCATTCTTTCTTTGGCTTGGCTTCGCGGACGAAGATTTATGGAGGGGTAATGTCCACGTCAGCTGCAGGCTCGTTTGTGGCTGACAAGTCCGATGCGGGACAGGCAGACACGGTTGCAACGGTTGCAAGGGAAAATTCGTTGGTTGGGGTTGGGTGTTGGGTTTTTCCTCCTTTGTCTTTTGTCAGTGAGGTGGGCTTTGCGGTCTTCTTCAAAGGAGGTTGCTGCCCGCCGAACTGTGAGGCGCCAAGATGCACGGTTTGAGGCGAAATCAGCCTACTGGCGGTGGTCAATGTGGCAGGCACCAAGAGATTTCTTTAGGCAGTCCTTGAACCTCTTCTTTGGTGCACCTCTGTCACGGTGGCCAGTGGAGAGCTCGCCATATAACACGATCTTGGGAAGGCGATGGCCCTCCATTCTGGAGACGTGACCTACCCAGCGCAGTTGGATCTTCAGCAGCATGGATTCGATGCTGTCAGCCTCTGCCATCTCGAGTACTTCGATGTTAGGGATGAAGTCGCTCCAATGAATGTTGAGGATGGAGCGGAGACAACGCTGGTGGAAGCTTTCTAGGAGCTGTAGGTGATGCCGGTAGAGGACCCATGATTCGGAGCCGAACAGGAGTGTGGGTATGACAACAGCTCTGTATACGCTAATCTTTGTGAGGATTTTCAGTTGGTTGTTTTTCCAGACTCTTTTGTGTAGTCTTCCAAAGGCGCTATTTGCCTTGGCGAGTCTGTTGTCTATCTCTTTGTCGATCCTTGCATCCGATGAAATGGTGCAGCCGATACAGGTAAATTGGTTGACCGTTTTGAGTTTTGTGTGCCCAATGGAGATGTGGGGGGGCTGGTAGTCATGGTGGGGAGCTGGCTGATGGAGGACCTCAGTTTTCTTCAGGCTGACTTCCAGGCCAAACATTTTGGCAGTTTCCGCAAAACAGGACGTCAAGCGCTGAAGAGCTGGCACAGAGAATTTAACGTGGAAACTGGCCCTTCAGCCCATCGGCTGTGTAGACCCGGCATGGCCAAACTTTGAAATGTAATGTGTGGCTCGTGGAAATAGGTTGGCTGAGACAGGAATCGTACAAGCTGCTCACAGAGGCTGTTTTAGTGGGCATGGCTTGCGATTGTGTGATGGCAGCTCTCAAGCATCTGGTTTATCGAATGTGGCTCTCATGTTAAGCAAGCTTGGCCACCCCTGGTGTTGACCATGAAGCACCCATTATTATTGAATGCATTTCATTCTCCCCTCATTCCCATCAATTCCCTCCCAATTTACAGTGGGTAATTCCTTCTGACCCTTTGTAGGAGGAAACCAGAGCACTTGGGGAGGCCACTTGGTCACAAGGAGATGGTGCAAATTCCTCACAGGCAGCCCCAGACATCAGGATTGAATCAGGAGAGCTGAGAGCACTCCCACAGCATTAGTATTTTAAGAATAATGAAAATTTTTAAAAATAATTTAAATTCTAAATTATTTAGTTGGTTTGATGGCAAACATCACTGAAAATATTTAAGAACTCAAAGTCTTTGACAGGTGGTGAGATGTCTAAGGCACCAGAATTTTTTGGTGGCTGAACCTTATCATACATCCCAAGGCTTGGAGCATGCTCTGCTCACAGGCCACATGTCCACAGAAGCCACCTGTATTTCTAAGTATCTTTCATTTTATTTCACAGCATCTGCGGTATTTTAAGTTGGTTGAAGAACACATTAATACGTTTGTTCAGTGTACAGGGAAGAAGGTGGAATAAAATATCCACCATTGGGCTTACCTCCCTCTTCAATTAATTATCCAGGAGACCTTACCCGGAAATCAATGTGAAATAAATTCTTGATGAGCTTGTAATGAAAAAAACTTAGCTGTTTAACACCAGCATGGTCAAACATGAAGAAATCAGACACTTCTTCATCGTAGCTGCAACAAGCAAAAAGCTCCAATTAAATCAAAAGCACAAGATAAAGGGAAACACTATCCTGATAAGATAGTGGTGGGAGGACAGAACAGGGAGTGGACACCCTCTTTCCCACCGAGGCAGGACTGGAGGCGAGGGCTTGGTAAGCATGAGGGGGAAGACTAGAGGTTTCTTCACTCAGGGCAGTGAATCTTTGGTTCTTGACTCTGGAGAGCTGTGGACGTTTAGTGTTCATTCAGAACAGAGATTGATGGGAGGGAAATGGAGGGTAACAACACAGTGATAGAAATGGCCCCACGAAGGAGGACCACCATGAGTTGTGGAGCGGCTAGGTCAACTCCCACTGCGGGTCTTTACTGTAGCAGGGCACAGTCCAACCAACACCCTCGCACGCGCCCCCCCCACACCATACATCCTTTCCACTCCCACCACAACCTATCCTCACACCCCAACCCCACAGAACCCATCCTCACACACCACTCACCCAACACACAACCCACATTCACACACCCCCTCCCCATTCAACCACAGCCCTCCAATTTCCCCTACACATACCACTCACCCAACACAACCCACATTCTCACACCCCTCCCCATTCCACCACACCCCTCCAATTTCCCCTACACACACCACTCACCCCTTCCACTGACCCTACTCACCCCATATATCTCCCATTTGAAACACACACATAACCCACCTTCACACACCTCCCTCACTACCCACTCCCTCACATCATTCACACAACTCCTCTCCACGCACCACCAATTCCCTACACCCCAGATCCAAAAATCCCCATAACACACTACCAACTGCACACACACCTCTCTGTTACACAGACATACCCAATCCTCTCCCCACCCACACATCAATGACAATTGGGCAAGGGATTGGTGACCTCCCCATGCGGATGCTCTCTGTCCTGCACTGGGGAAATGCCGAGTGACTGTGTGACGAGCAGCAGAGGTAGGGTCAGGACACTGTGCCCACCTCACTAGGCATCACCACAGCTCCTCAGGAACAAATTCCTCATCTTAAATTACATTCACCCCCTCAAAAACAGTTGACGTGCACACTCTGGTTGTCGCTGTAACAGAACAACCCCACCGGACCTCTTGGTCAGACGGAACTAACCTGATGGATTGGGTCTGTCTGCTCAATTAGCAGAAGTAAAACATGAAAGTCTGCAGACACTGTGGTTGAAGTAAAAACATGATGCTGGAGAAACTCAACAGGTCAGTCTCTGTCTTTTGTATATATAAGCATCATTATCTTTGCTATATAAATATGTATCTTTATCTTTTCGATATAAAGGACACCTGCTGAGTTTCTCCAGCATTGTGTTTTTACTTTTGTACAATTAGCAGGGTGTAACAGGGACTGCAGTGCAGAGCTCACACTATTCTGCTCACTGTTGGGCAACCAGAGCCTCTGCTGGCAGCGAGAGAGTAGCCCAGATAGTGCAGCAGGCCTGTAACCTAAAGCAAAAAATAAATACAACCATCTGGAGGTATTCAGTGGGTCAGGCAGATGTGGAGGCAGAGTCCTTGTGGGTGTAAACAGGACAGTCGGCAGATGCTGGGGTCCAGTTCAATGCACACAAGCACTGGAGAATCTCAGCGGGTCATCTACGGAAGTGAAAGGCAGTCTATGTTTCTAGGCAAAACCCTTCACCAGGAGTGTCGACAGGCAGGACTTCCTGATGCTGGGTCTTGTCTTCCCGTCCCTCACTTCCACGGATGCTGCCTGACCTGCTGAGTTCCTCCAGCAGCTTTATTTTTACTCAATAACATAGCTTATTTAATCCTTCTGTGGACACAGCCCCACTCAATAAAAGCCTGCTCCCTGATTTCCCAAACCTTGAAACCTATTGAAACAGCGCCTTGCAGCACCAGTAGACAATTCCACCCCCTCAGCCCCGCTCCCCACCAACCTCCAGGTGGAGGGCATTCCAAAGCTTCACCGCCACACCTCAGTAAAGAAATTTCTCCTCATCTGAGTCCGAGATGGCTAATTCCTGATCCTGAGAATGTGCTGCCTAGTTCTTTGACAGAGGAAACGCCCTCTGCATCCTACCTGTCGAACCCCACCACGACTGTGTGAGCTTCAATAAGATGGTTATATTTGAGTAGTGTGTTGATTAAATTATGATAAATTATTGTCATAATCATGTACAATGAACATATGCACCAAGATTCTTACTTGCTGCAGCCACACAAGTATCCAAGACCCACCAACAGCAATAATTTGCTTTAAATTACCTTAAATTATCACTGGATTGGGAACCAGAGGTTTGATCAGTTGACCCTGAGACACAAGTTCAAACCCCACCACAACATCTGGGGAAATGACAATCAAGACGACAAATCTGGGTCTTGGGTGGCGCAGTGTTGCACTGCTCACTGCTCCAGTGACTTGGTTCGATTGTGTCTGTGGGGAACTCTGCACATTTTCCCTGTGACTATGTGGGTTTCCTCACATGCTGCAACATTCAGGTGGTTACGTTAATTAGCCAGTAAGCTGCTTCTGGCAATGTATTAGACAGCAGGCTACGAAGATATCTATCAGGAGGAAATCCAACTACCACCCCCTGACATTCAATGGAATTACCATCAGAGAATCCCTCTCGCAGTCGATATCATGTGGGTCAGCATTGACCCGAAACTGAACTTAAGTAGCAGTCTGCACATGGGCAGGTTAGAGGCTGGGGATCCTGCAGTGAGGAACTCACCTCATGACTCCCCGATGCCTGTCCCCCATCTCCAAATGTCATGTCAGGAGTTCAGGGGAACACTCTCCATTTGCCTGGGTGAGGGCAGCTTCACCAACACTCGAGAAGCTTGCACCATCAGGACAAGGCAGACTGTGTGATAGACACCCCATCCCCACCCATTCCCTCACTCCACCACCAACCCACAGGAGCAGCAATTTGTACCATCTACAATGTCCTGTTTCCTTAGACACCACCTTTCAAACTCACCAGCTAGAAGCAAAAGCATGGGAACATCTCCCCCAAGAAGTTACCTCCTACTCATACACCATCCTGGCTGGGAAATATATTGCTGTTCCTTCACTATCACTGGGTCACAATCCTGAACCTTCCTCCCCCAACACTACTATGGGTACACCGATGCCTCAAAGACAAACAATTGTTGGAGGAACTCAGATAAACAGCATCTGTGAGTAGAAATAGTCGATCGATAGACTTCTTGCAGGGTTCAAGAAGGCAGCTCCCCGGTCAGTCTGCCAGGCCCACGTCCCGTGAGGGAATAAGAGATGAGTGGTTGGATCTGGAGGGTATCGAGGGGAATGTGGGGAGAATATAATTGGTTAGGGTAGGTTTAATGTAAAAATAGATGGTTGGCGTTCATCGCAGATTCAATGAGCTGATGGCCATTATATGTGTGCTCTTTCCTCTCTGTACGACTCAACACATTGCAAACATTATTGAAAGCATACCATCAAAGCTTTAAACCTCAAACAGAAAAATTTCAATTTGTCTCCATGAGAAAAATTGCAAGCAAGACCAAAATTAATTGGTCAGCACACCAGGCATGCTCAGATTAGTTCTGGGTGACAAATACAAGACACAATGGGCATTGACACTGAACTTCCAGTGGTGCCTTGCTGGACAGGATCCCCAGCAGTGCACCAAGGGAGCATGCATTTGGCCCAGTAACAGGTTAGACCTAATTCAGGGTCCCAAAACTCATTTGACCAGAAGGCAAAGCAGGGTTTCTGACAAAGGCAAGTTTCCTTATCATTAATTATTTATGTATTATTGGTATTTAATGTTCTTAATTACTTAAAAGGGCTCTTAGTTACAGGAATTTTTAAATTTTTAATATTTAAAAAAAGAATGGTTCAGTTTTGAAATCTTTCTGAATGCAAGACACATTTAGGAATATTTCAAACCCTGAAAGATTTGACAGCAAGCCAAGCTGTGGGTGTTGTTCTTCCAAAGACTTTGAGCCAGCATGAGGCCCTCCATATCCGCACCAGAGACATTCGGGTGATGCAGTTGCTCTGGGCTAGTAAAATCCAGACCATTGTTTTTCCAATAATCTAACCTCTGCCATGAAGTTCCAGAAAACACACAATTGTACAAAAAAACACAACTGTTTACAGTTCACACTTTTACATCTGCTTTTTAGCAGCTTTGTGCTCTGCTGAGGACTTTAGCTCCCAAACTTTACACACATTCTAACCTCCTGCAAAGAACTTCTACAGTCTTTATGTTAAAACCCAGTTCAACACTGTCATATTAATCTTAATTTACTCATAACAGGTTTTCAGTGAATTTTTAAATCCAAAATGGTGCAGAGAGCGGCGACTTCTTTGCAATGTTTGGACAGCATACCAAACTCAGATTTCCATAGCATCTTGCACTCCTCACAGTAACAATCTGCAACCAGCTGGCAACATCATCATGAGTTCATGGCAACCTGTGACCCATTCTGATGTCAACTCCTGACAAACCATGGCAGCACGGAGGTTATCGCAATGTTATTACAGTGCCAGCAACTAGAGTTCGAACCCAGCGCTATCTGTAAGGAGTCTGCATGTTTTCCCCATGTCTGTGTTGGTTTCCTCCCACCCTTCAAAATGTACCGGGGGTTGTAGATTAATTGGCCTGGTGGACCGGAAGGGCCTGTTACTGTGCTGTATGTCTAAACTTAAAAAAATTAAAACCTGTGGCATGGACAAGTTGGGCAGAAGCCCTGTTCTTTGTGCTATGGCTCAAAGTCCTGATGTCATTTCCTGCCAACCTGTATTGTGTCCTGGTATTATTTCCTGACAACCTCCAGTGTGTCCTGACTTTCATGCACAATTTTAGATGACCCATTCTATCACCTTTGAGATGGAATCCCTGAGATTTTAATCTGTCATTAGGATGTTAGCTTGAGATCAGAGTACAAGCACATGAAAGTTTTCATAATGAGATTAAGTGAAACACCTCCCAAATCTTTTTGTATCAGAGATCATGAAAGGAATCGATCAGGTGAACGTAGAGAGCCTTTTGCCCAGAGTAAGGGAATTTATAACCAGAGGACACAGGTTTATGGTGAGGAAGAACCTGAGTGGAACTTTTTTCCCCCACTTAGAGGGTGGTGAGTGTTTGGAACAGGCTGTCAGGGGAGGTGGTTGAGGCAGGTACTATTGCAATGTTTAAGAAAAATTGAACAGATCCATAGTATCAAAATTAGGTCATGAACATGTATTACAAAATTTGTTAGGATGGGTTTAGAGGGATATGGGCCAAACACAGGCAGATGGGATGAGTGTGGGTGGGACATTTTGGTCAGCGTGGGAAAGCTGGGCTGAATGGCCTGTTGACACACTGTCTGACTCTAAATCCTGCAACTACAGCTTTATTTCCAAATGAAGTATCAGCTTCATGGCACTTAAACTCTATTGCAGTTATAAAACATTACAGCATAGTACAGGCCCTTCAGCCCACAATGTTGTGCTGACCTATGAAGCATCAAAGTTACTTGAACACACTCAGTGAACCTTGTTCATGGTTGCCGGAGGATGTGCAAATAGAATCACAGATTGTAGGGGGTGCAGAGAGAACAAGGACCCTTTATTCTGCTCATAGACCTCTGTCCCTCAGCACTGGACATGATATGTCTCCCTGTGACATTCCCTTCACTTGTTCAGTGTGAATGGAAGGTGCCAATTGTGATGTCCATACCCACTCAACTGCCCCAGCTGCAGATGCTGGAATCGCGAGCAGACAAAGAACTGCCTGAGGAGCTCAGAAGGCCAGGTAGCATCCGTGGGTAGAAATGGTCAACACTTCAGGCCAGGCTCCATGGATACTACCTAACTTGCTGACCACCTCCAGCAATTCTGTGTCTGCTCGACATTCCAGAATCTGTGCATTTTGTGTTTCTGTGACATAATGCAGCTGGTTTAACGCAGGGATTTGCACATCATCGGTGTACACTTGGTGGAAAACCCACAATGTCTCAGGGACAAAATTCCTTGCAGGTAGCACTGGAGGTCAGGATTGAACCCCAGGTCTCAGAAGCTGAGGCAGCAGCTCTCCTAGCTCTACCCACTATGACCCCCATGCTGTACAATCTCAGTCCAGGTTTGTACCAGTTTATCCAGAGATATTTGCTCATTGGTCTCCTTACAACAGACTAAAGGAAATGTGTAATATTACATGTTCTTTTTTTATTATATGTCAATAAAATAATCTTGAAATATCCTTGTAACCAAGAGGCTATACACACCAGGAACAGCTAGTCAGGGCAAGATAGCTAGATATCCTGATCATAGTCTTTTCAGATTACAAACCCTTTTCATATCAAGACATTAAACCAGAATAAGGAATTGTAAATACAAGTCAACATTTACCATGTATGCCTTTGTACAAGATAGTTCTGTATGGGATGACCCCGGAATTTCCACCTAAAATGTTGGTTTTGAACAATACCCTCTGAATAAGACAACCCCACCCACCCCCCCCCCCCAAAAAAATCTGGCTCTTAACACTGATGCTGTTAAAAGCAAATCACAATATTTTAATAACAAATGAACATTTAAAGGTTTCAATTTTATTTCAATATTTTAAAATAAACCTCCATTGGGTTCTGTAACAGATCGTTTAAAGCCAGTCAGACCGGGCGGATGAATCTTGCAGAGGACCACTGAGACTTTGCAAATAACTAATATAGCATGCGCAAGATTGCATCAGAGCCGGCAGGAAGATAGCGGCAGTGTGGCAACTTCGTCACCAAGGTAAGAACTTTAGACCCTTTGTAAAGGACAACCCGGATTTTAAGTTAGATCGTCCGATACAATGGCATATAGATAATGCAATTACTGGGAGCAATTAAGAATGTGAAAGTTGCTATTAATGAAAACAGACAATGCTGGAAATACTCAGTAGGTCAGGTAGCACCTATTGCAATAGAAATACAGTTGAGGACCCGATCTTCTGGTAAATTCTGGGGATTTCCTGCACCTGATTGTTTCAGATTTCCAGCTTCTCCTAATTTCCATTTATTGCTACTAATAACGGTGGTTCAAGCAAGAAACAAACATATTTAGAGGGGAATAGGATAAGAGAGGAGAGAGGATTGGGGTGAATGGCCTGCCTCTTTCTGCCTAGAGCTTACAAGCGATATGCTTGCGTGCAGACGATCTGTGCACAAGGCTCAGTCCCTGACACAGCAGCTACTTGCAACACTGCTGCATCACACCCCTTCTCCCCTCCCTGTGGAACCGTTTCAAAACCTACCTTTAATTTTAAACCCGCAGCTTTCATCATCAGAGCTGCTGTCAGAGTCAAAGAGATTCCTGAATTCTTTCTTGTCTTTCTCTTTGCTCTCTCGCAACTTCCTGCGATTGATCTGTGGGAAATTCAGGTCTTCCAGCTGGCGAGAGACAGAAGCAAGCACATGAAATATAAAATAAGCAGTTACTACAAAGTCAGCCCTGTGCGCAGAGACTTAAAACACTGCACCAAGGTTTGCCTCATCAGGTACTTTTCTCCAATTTTCATTCACTGAGCAGCAATTACAGATATACAAAGGCAACTGGAAATGTGACATTTCTTTCAGACTGATTGACTGCTCGGGTCCCTCTGCTTCATCACTAGACCCTCAGAAAATGGAGGGAAAATTGCATTCAAAACTGATTAGGAGAATAAGAAATTGATGCCTGAAGCTATTTGATCAATGCCCTATTCTCTCCAGAACCAAAAAGTCAGGAAGAAGCTCAAAACTCTTTTAGATAACAGACAGATGCAAAAATTCCCTGCTCCTGTTAGAACCTTTCTTTTCTCCTCGACTCTTTTACTTTGGCATATTCTGTTGGTGCTGAGAGGAGAAGCTGTGAGCAGCTCTGGGCTCCTTACTTGAGAAAGGATATCCTGGCCTTGGAGGTGGTGCAGAGCAAGTTCACCCAGAGATGAAGGGGTTATATTATGAAGACAGATTGAGTAGCCTGAGACAAAACTCATTGGAATTTAGAAGGAGATGGGGAATCTCACAGAAACATATAAAATTATGAAAGGAACAGATAAGACAGAACTAGGAAGGTTGTTAGCATTGACAGGTGAGAGTAGAACTAAGGGACGCAGGGGAGTAGATTTAAGACAGAGATGAGGAGGAACTGTTTCTCCAAAAGAGCAGTGAATCTATGGAATTCCCTGTCCGGGGAAGCAGTAGAGGCAGCCTCATTGAATGTGTTTAAAACACAGCAGATCAATTTTTGATGAAATGGGGTATTCAGGATTATGTGGAATAGGTGGGCGAGTGGAGCCGTGTCCATGGCCAGATCAGCAATGATTTTATTGAATGTTGGAGCAAGATCGACAGGCCAGATGGTCGACTCCTGCTCCTATTCTTTATGTTCTTGCATTAGCAAGATGAACACTAGGAATTTCAGTGGCCGAATGTTTCAAAGGTCTATTATTCGAGACTCCTCAATCGACAAATGATCAAGGCACTGATGGATTATGATGGGGTTCAAACTGGAAAAGGACACCCACAAATAATTACTAAAGTTGTTCCTACTTTAATAGTTCTCTTCTAATAACAATGGTGGTCCTGACTTTAATTAAATAAGATTGTTATGACCATTGACAAAGAAGCACAATAAACCCTGCCAATGAGTGCAGCTACTGTCCAGAGGCAGTCTCTGGGATTTTCACACGTGTAACCACGAGATAGACAACAGACTCGCCAAGGCAAATAGCGCCTTTGGAAGACTACACAAAAGAGTCTGGAAAAACAACCAACTGAAAAACCTCACAAAGATAAGCGTATACAGAGCCGTTGTCATACCCACGCTCCTGTTCGGCTCCGAATCATGGGTCTTCTACCGGCATCACCTACGGCTCCTAGAACGCTTCCACCAGCGTTGTCTCCGCTCCATCCTCAACATTCATTGGAGCGACTTCATCCCTAACATCGAAGTACTCGAGATGGCAGAGGCCGACAGCATCGAATCCATGCTGCTGAAGATCCAACTGCGCTGGGTAGGTCACGTCTCCAGAATGGAGGGCCATCGCCTTCCCAAGATCGTGTTATATGGCGAGCTCTCCACTGGCCACCGTGACAGAGGTGCACCAAAGAAGAGGTACAAGGACTACCTAAAGAAATCTCTTGGTGCCTGCCACATTGACCACCGCCAGTGGGCTGATCTCGCCTCAAACCATGCATCTTGGCGCCTCACAGTTCGGCGGGCAGCAACCTCCTTTGAAGAAGACCACAGAGCCCACCTCACTGACAAAAAAGGAAAAACCCAACACCCAACCCCAACCCACCAATTTTCCCTTGCAACCGCTGCAACCGTGTCTGCCTGTCCCGCATCGGACTTGTCAGCTACAAACGAGCCTGCAGCTGACGTGGACATTACCCCTCCATAAATCTTCGTCCGCGAAGCCAAGCCAAAGAAGAAGAAGAACAGAAAAGGTTGTCAATTCCTTCATCTTTTCCCATTCCTCAACCATTAATGCTGTTCTCCCAGCTGAGTCCCTCTAACAAATCCATTTTTTGCTCCTGATGATACTCTCTCAAGTTGAGAAGAATTACACTGAAGTGGACAGAACTCTTGACAGAATGGGTGTGTAGAACTGGGGGTGGAGGGGGGGGGGGGGGGTGGGTGGTGGGTCACACTTTCAAGATAACGGTCGGTCATATCTTCACCCAAGAAGAAATATCTTTACCCAGGCTAACCCTGGAATATTCTACAAAAGAAGACTGTGGAGTACATTCAGGGCTGAGATAGAATATTGTTTTTAGATATTAAGGGAAATCGGGGATAGTGCAAGGAAATGAGCCTGAGGTGGGAGGGGATGAATGGCTCACTCCTGCTCCCTGCGACCTTATGTGATCACATACCCCTCACAACATACCCTTCGTCCATTAGCATTTCAGTTTGAATTTTTTTTTCCATTAAATCATTTAAATTCATTGTTAACTCAGCAAGGAGGGGCTGAAACATAGAATTCCAAGATTTAAAAAGAACTCTCGTTGAGCTGCACAGAGCCATCGCAATGAAAAGGGTGGGAAAAATCACCAATTAAAGCTGAGTTTCAGCAAGAACCATCATGGCAATTGAGATACCACACGGCCATTGAAATTAGCAAATTAAAACACTTGGAACGAATTTTAAAAAAAAATAAAGTCTTACATGGTAAGATTAGTTCCACCATTGAAAATGTGGGTTGTGGTGACACAGTGATTACCTCATCTGGCTTGAACTCAAGAGGCCTGACCTCATTAATAGTCTGCAGACAGAAGCTCGAATCCTACTCTGGTGGCTTGGGAGTTTAAATCTGCTTGTTTAATACACTCTAAAATAAATAGCTTGCACCAGTAAGACTGAACATGAAACAAATGGATTGCAGTAAAAATCCCGATCTGGTTCACTGCTGACCCTACAGGAGAGAAATCAGCTCTCCTTCGTGAATCAGAATTTATTGTTGAACACGTCACAAAATCTTTTGTTTTGCAGCAGCAGTATTGTACAAATATTAAAAATTATGTTTAAAACTAAAGAAATATGCAAAAATAAGGGAAAATCAGGTAGTTTCCATGGGTCATTATCCATTCTGAAACCTGATGGTGGAGGGGAAGTCCGTGACCCCACCTCACAAGAGAGCAGCTGACCATTAAGCGATTTGAAATTTAGATGTAGACATACAGCACGGTAAAAGGCCCTTTCGGCCCATGAGTCCATGCTGCCCAATTAACCTGCAATACTGTACATTTTGCTCAAGATGTTTGAAAATAAACCTCCATTGGCTTCTGTAATATATCGTTTAAAGCCAGTCAGACCGGGCAGATGAATCCTGCAGAGGGTGATGGCCCTGAATTTAAAATGTTTTTTTTAATTGTATTTGCATGATATATAAGATGAATATATGATGAATCTTTTGAAAATTGCTTAATACTCTCATGCTTTGAAACACAAGAGCCTTCTTAATACAGCAAAATGCCTGTTATCCGGAATTCAAGCAACCGGCAGCCTCAAGAGCCAGCAAAAAAAATGCAGAGAATAAATAGGTAAAAGTTTAAAATTGGCACCCCTGCCAGTCAGTTTCCCAATAACGCAAAACATAATCTCAACCAACCAGAAAACATTTATCCAGCATCTACCAATCCCCATAGATGCCAGATAACAGGGGTTTTACTGTAAATAGGACATTATTTTTGTCAACATACCCGTTCCTTGCCACTTATCTCCAGCGCAATCTCCTTCTCTCTCAGCTTCTTCCAGCTGGAGTAGTACTTCTGCAGAGGTGGACCTTCCTCTTTAACTTCCTTCTCCCAGAAAGCCTGTGCACACACAAGAACCTCGTTAAAGTCATACCAGTTTACCTGTCCTGGCCAACTCTCAGCAACTTCCAAAAACACGTTGGAGAAACTCAGCAGGCCAAACAGTGTACTTTATACAGCAAAGATAAAAATACATAACCAACATTTTGGGCTTGAGTCCTTCATCAGGGTATGAGCACAAATTACCTACATGTATCTTAATCCTTGCTATATAAAGTGCACTGTTTGGCCTGCTGAGTTTCACCAGCATTGTGTTTTTACTTCAATCACTGCATCTGCATGTTTTATTCTCAGCAATTTGTAACCAATAATATATCTGAACTTCACTTCCGTAAATCCTCTGTTTCTCTAAAGTCTTTGTGAGGGAGAAGGGGAAAAGAATTACTGATAACACCATGGGAATGATCAACCCTCTGTGGAAGTTAACAACTTCTTCTTAACTTCTGAGAAATTCTTTCTCAATTTTAGCTTGCATGTAAACCTCTCCATGCTCTTGAACCACCAACCACCCCCCACCCCTTATCATCCTACCCTATAGATCCGACTCAGGGTCCAATTGGACACTCAGCTTACATTTTGGACTCGGACTCTGGCCCCAAGCCTGTCCGTGCTTCTGACACCCAACCTTATGAGTATATGGGTTGGTACTGAGTGTGTCAGCAGATGATGGTGTAAAAGCCTGTCAATTACCAAAGTGATTAATTTGTTGAGCTTACCAAATAAACTGACTTACAATATAATTGCTGGAAAGTGGCTAGGATTCGTCTAAAACCAGCTTAAAGGATTGTTATTAACAGGATTGTCCATGGCCTTTATGTCCGAGATTCTCTAAATCGTTGGCCATGTGCAAACAGCTTTACTCAGTGTGGGTAACCAGAGAAACCCAACCTGATAATAACGACACCCATAATCGCAAACAATGAATAAATAATGTCAACTCCTCACTCACATGGAAGTTGCAAGCTGCACTGGCAGGAGAGTTGATCAAAGGCAACAAACATCTTCACATTCCCTGCTCAGTGGAATACTATCATTCCTCTCCTACATAACACCTTGCAATACTGTCATCCCAAGAAGTGTCAGACATGGCTCAATACATTGCAACCTAACTTCAAACAAGAGTTTCTGGGTTCAAGTCTTCCTCTAGAGATTTGAACACAGCAATCTCAGATGAATTGAGGAATCCCTGTTTTCTAAAGTTGAGGCCCTTCCCAACTAAGAGTTACCACAAACCATGTCTGCTCTTTCAGATGAATGCAAAATATCTCAAGGCAGCTGTAGAGCTCGTCGAAAGAATCAAAGACTTGTTGATCCAAACCAAGGCTTTTATTAGCAAAAGATAGGAGCTCTTCACAGGTGGCCGACCACTCCGGAATGATCCGACCTGGCTAGGGACACAACCCTTTAAGACCCAGACAGTAGGTGTGGCTTAGCTCTCAGCCAATCGCTGTAAGCACAGTCTAGATACTGTAACTATATACACTAAATACATTGGTGATAGATCTGTACTATCACAGCAGCATTTTCAGGAAGAACAGAGAAATCTCAGAGTAAGAGGATGTCCCTTTAGCACAGAGACGAGGAGAAATTTCTTTAGTCGTGGGAGGGGGTTTGAATCTATGGAATTTGTTACCACCTACAGCTGTGGAGACCAAGGGTATAATTAAAGTATAGGTTTCTGATTAGAAAAGTTGTGAAAGCATATGTGGAGAAGGCAGGAGGATGGGGTTGAGAGGAAAAATGCATCAGCCATGATTTTAATGACGGGGCCGACTTGATCTCATGTTACCTCCTCAGGTCCTCGACCACATTTATCTTTCAGTCAACAGAGTCTTTGGCAGTTAAATTCCCATTTGTGGGAAGTGGCTGGGTAAAATTTGGCTGATGTGCTTCCTGCAAATACATCTCTGGCTGAAAGCACTCCTGATGCCCTGCTATTGTGGAATCACAGCTTGGATGTGGAAGATAATTGGACCAATATTTGACCTGCATCTACAGTGCAGGAGATAATTTTGCTAAAAGATTTATTGCCTTGGTTTTTTCCTTAAACGTTTACAGGTAGCAGGAATTTTGTTTAGTGCATTAGCTCCACTGGTGATTTTAAACAGTGCGATTGCTCCCTTTCTTGCTAACAGTCCATGGATCAATTTCTTCTCGAACACACTGACTCGACTTGGAGTTCGGTTGAAGCTGCTTTTATTTTCAAATCACTCCTGTTACTTATCTGCAGATAAATTGGAAATGGGTGTGGCTCACTTTGCCAACTGTTGGGTTTTAAACATTTCTGCTCTCCGGACATCTAAACACTCTTGAAATAAAACCACAATTAGATTTTAAAAATAAAAATCAACTAAAACCTAAACACAAATGTTTATTGAAAAATAAGAACTTGCCTTCTAACTTTCACACAGCCCTACATACCAGTGGGGTTGACTGGGGATGAGGAGGGTTCACAGCTTCTCATCCTGCAGATGCTGCTTGACTGAGACTTTTTGGCCTCAGGTTCCAGAAATTTGTTATTTGAATTCCTCAAGGGTGGCAGTTCATGCTGCTAGTGAAGTCTCTGCCTCAGTGCCCAGGCATCTGGTTTCAATTCTTTGCTGCAAAGGACATGTACTATTCATGAGGAGATCAATAATTAGAAGGCATGGTTACTGATATAAAGATGGGGGTGGGGTGAGGAGACAACCACCCCAGCCACACACTCCTGTCACAGGACTACTGACCTGTCCCTCTCCACTACATACAGCCTTCTCAGACATTGCAGGGCTGAGTTAGCGTCATCTCCAGGTTGACAACACATCAGTTAAAGGTTTCCTCCACTGATCAGAGAGCAAGAACGTTCAGAGAGAACAACCGCGAGCTTACCACAGCCCCTTTATCCGCCACACCGAAGGTGACCTTCTGCCGCCTCTTGGTGATGAATGAGGAGTTCTCCTGGACCTTCTCCAACAGCTGCCTGATCTGCTTGCAGTAATTAGCCACTTTGCACTCTTTGAGAAAGGTTTTCATCTGCAAGGGAAAGCCACCATTGGTCACATCAATTCGAAAAGGCACTCAAATCCCAGCTGAAGCAAAAGTCCAGCAGGTTTCTGCATCATTATCACCCACTAGAGTCACAAGAAATCCATTTAATATGGGAACAGCTCACAATCTCCTTCCAAACAGTAAAATCTAGCAGGAGCATCAATGATCAGCAATCATTGCTGCTCATCAGCATTCAAAACCAAGGAGCTGATTATTGACATTTTATTTTTATTTTTAAAAATGTAGACATACAGCAAGCACTGTAACAGGCCAATTCAACCCTATGAATCTGTGCTGCCCAATTTACACTTCATTAACATGCATCCCAGTACATTTCTGAAGGATGGGGGGGGGGGAGAACTGGAGCCCTTGTGGAAAACCTACACAGACACGGGGAGAATGTACAAACTCCTTACAGACAGCATGGGATTCGAACCCAGGTCTGGTCCTGATCGCTGGCCCCAAAAAGGCGTTGCGGTAACTGCTAGCCGACCGCGCCACCAAGATAAGGAAAAGAGATACACAATCCAGTGATATTGGGGATCAGAGGTGGAGCAAATCTAAGCTCTTGGGAGTCACTAACTTAAAGGATCTTTTCTGGAGCCAATACACAAATGGCATAGTGAATAAAGCTCATCAGCACCTCTATTTCCTCAGGAGTTTGCACAGGTTTGGTATGATATTGGAATCCCTGGAAAATTTCTACAGAGGTGTGGTGGAAAGTGTGCTGAACAGCTGCATCACGGTCTGGCATAAAGCCCTTTAAAAGGTAATGGACAGAGCCCAGGACATCACACCATCAAGAACATCTATAGGGAACGCTGCCATCGATGAGCAGCACAATCATCAAGGACTTATACCACCTAAGGCATTCTCTGTTCTCGCTGCTGTCATTAGAAAAGAGGTATTGGTGCCACAAGACTTGCATCGCCAGGTTCAGGAACAGCTTCTACCCTTCCATCATCAGACCCCTCAACAACAAACTCAGGGACTCTTCTACCATCAGGCCCCTCAACAACAAACTCAGGGACTCTTCTACCATCAGGCCCCTCAACAACAAACTCAGGGACTCTTACTTATGCACATTAATTTTTTTTCCCCTCTGTATGGCTAAGTTTGTTGGCATTTCTTTATTTGTTTACATGTGTACATTGTGTACAGTTGTCTTTGCACTACCAATAAGTGGTAAGTCTGCTTGGCCCACAGGAAAAAGATCTCAGGGTTGTATGTGATGTCATGTATGTACTCTGACAATAAACCTGAAATTATTATGGCTCTAACTCCAACAATTTTACAATTTATTTAATTTATTATACCACAAAAATATCTGGCAGGAAAAAATGGTGGAGAGGCCAAATATGGACCCTTCATCAAGGAACAATTCCACACAAATCTCAAACACTGAAAAACCATATGGCAGGCCAACAAGGAAGTCCCCTTGCATTTTTCTAAAACAATGATTCTGCCACAACTGGAGCACTGCATCTATTTCGAGATGCCAAGCTTGGGAGAGGTTGTTCAGGATGTTTAGCCAGACATCTACAGGCATGAAGGACTTTAGTTCTGAAGGAAGGCTACAGAATAAAGGATTTGCACAGATGTTCCAGGTCGTATGGAGGGACTCGACAGGCCGGGACAATTCCTTGCAGTGAAGGAGGCCCTTATGGAGGTTTATAAAATCATGAGGGGTATAGATCAGGTAGATGATCACAGTATTTCACCTCAGGTAGGGGAGTCAAAACCTCGAGAGCAAAGGTTTAAGTTGCAAGGACAAAGATTTAAAGGGAACCTTTTTCCACACTGAGAATGATGGGTATACAAGCTGTCAGAGTAAGTGATAAAGGCAGGTACAGTAAAGTCCCTGGCATCAGAATTCAAGCAGCTGGCAAAAATAAATAAATAGATGGACAGATACAAGAATAAATAAAAATGTAAACAAAAATTTTAAATTGTAAAAATTCTCTGAAGTAACAGACAACACCTTGATGAAAATGGGAATAAACATTCAGCCAGTGGACCCCACAAACATTTGTGGCTTGAATAAAGTTTCAATAAAGTTGTGTTTGAATGAAATGGCGGTGCCCAGGATCCAGTCAATGTCACTCGCCGCTGGGGCGACTCTCCAAAAGTGCCTGATGAAAGGATTTATCCGTAAACTTGTGGGGGTGGGGTTTAATTATGACAATGGCAGGGTTAACTTAGAGGTTAGTGCAACGTTGTTACAGCGATCCCTGATATCAGGGACTTTACTGTATAATTACATGGTTAAAAAGACATTCAGACAGGTTCATGGGTAGCAAGAGGGATGTGGGTCAAATGCAGGCAAAAGGGATAACTCAGGTATGCAACTTAGTCAGCATGGACAAGTTGAGCTGAATGGCCTGTTTCTGTGCTGCAGTACTCAATGACCTTTTCAGAAAGGAGACTGGGACAGGATCTGACAGAGGTCAAAATAACTGCAGATCAACAAGTAAATCCTCAGATGGTGAGGTCTGGTGCAGTACACACAAATGTTGGAGAAATCCAGCATCCATAGGAGGTAAAATGCAGTAGATATTTCAGGCCTGAGCCCTGTCAGGAATGTGAATAAACAAGCAGACGCTTGAGTAAAAGGGTGGGGGGAGGCGGAGGAGAGGGGAGAAGGAGCAAAATAAGACCTAATAGGTGGTAACAGATGGAAGGGTAGAAAAAAAGATGATGTGATGAGGAAAGAGAGAAGATGACTAAGAAGGGTAGCTCTCTGATAGAAGGGAAAGGGGTGGGGAGCTGAAGGAAAGGAGTCAGAGGGGCCAGGAAAGAGAGAGACTGGAGGAGGTGTTAACAGAAATTGGAGAATTCGATGTTAATGTCATCTGGTTGGAGACTGCCAATATAGAAAACACGATGTTCCTCCTCCAATTTTCAGGTGGCCTCAATCTGGCAGTATACAAGGCCATGGGCAGGTGTATCAGCATGGCAATGGTCTGTGGAATTGAAATGGTTAGCCACTGGGAGGCCAAAGGTGCTCAACAAAATGTTCTCCCAGTCTCCCTGATGTAGAGGCCACATAAGGATGGCTGGATGCAGTAAAAGATCACTACAAATTCACAAGTGTTGCCACAAAGAATTTTGGTTTGAAATGTCAACCATTCTTTTTCTCCCTCTGATGCTGCTCATCTCAACCTGGTAAGTTCCTCCAGCAAATTGTGTTTTTAGTCAATAACTCTCGAGTCTGTGGAATTAAGAGCAATGCAATCCCAAAGCACATCTGCCATGCAGCTGATTATATTCATTGCTCTCCCAGCTTTTGCTGCAGTCTCAATTGCACCACTTTCAAGGAGCATTACAGTACCAGATGTTTTCAAGGAAAAGGAAGACAACAGACACTCCCTCCCTGCCCTTTACCCACTCCTGCACTCAGTGTCCTGTGCATTTGGTGTGTTGTTTCCAGAGAACCGTGTCTTTGCACTCGCAGTTTCTCTTCTTGTAATTAACCACTGCAATGGCCACCTTCCATGATTAATGTCACTACACTGTGCTCTTGCATTTAACACCCAATTAACCACCAATTTTTTTTCACATCATTTTAGTGATGCCATAGACAGCTTCGCCCCACAGTGATTAAAAACTCAATCCATGATTAAATAAATGCAAGGACCTTGATGGGAATTTAAAATGACACACACTGATTTTTTTAAAATGCAGATACCCTAGTTCTCCCTCTCAAGAGGCCAATACCACCCACCCCGCCCCCTCCCAAGGCGGCAGAAGGGCGAGTGATCTTGCCTGTGTGCTGACAAAGTGGTGGGTGGGCTTGCTGAGAAACTTGCTACTTCCTGGCCCTGCTACCCCACCCACCCACCAATTGTGCTCGTCAGAAATCATTAATGGGAACCAGCTGCTGCTGCTCTGGACTGATCCTTATCCACACGCAAAGGAACGTTGAAGAGTGCAGCGCAGGAACAGGCTTGTCAGCCCAACATGTTTGTGCTGACCGCGGTACCAAATTAAACTGATCCCAGCCGCCTGCACATGATCCACATCCCTCCGTCCCCTGCCTGACCAAGTGTCTCTCTAAATCCCTCTCAAATATTGCTTTGATACCTACTTCAAATGCTTTCTCTGGAGTGTGTTCCAGCCGCCTCCCACTCTTTGTATAAAAATTGTGGTTCACAAATCTCCTTTAAAAGTTCCCATACACTTCGATGTTTGACATTCCCACTCTGGAGAAAAGATGGAATATTTACCTATTTATATCAGATTTTTATTTTAAGGTCCAGAGTGAACGAACTTCTGGGATGGGGTGGCGCCTGGGAAATGCCCAAGATGGTGACGCCTGTGCTGGGTAGCATGCTACTAGGGGTTTCAGACTCTGGAGGAGCAGTGGACCAGCGCAGGGCACCAGGAATGTGGAGAACACCACCCCTGTTGAGAAGGAGAAGTATAGCAAACAATCTTACAGGATGGACCAACAGAGAGCTCAGCAGTCGAAGGGCTCACACAGGCTGTGAGCTACTGGGGACTGGCTCATGGGAACCAAGTATTGGAACAAGGATTCGAAGGGTGCCAAGGATAGATGCGGAAGGCCCTCGGACACTGAAGGCTTCCTGATCTTATCAGAGGTTTGGACCTGGAGTTCAGGTTGCCGATAGATTGAATGGGAGTCTATGTGGCTGCAGAGGCTATGGGAGCGCTGGAGGAGAATTCTCTTTCTCCTACCATTGGGGCCAGCAGGCAATGCTTATGGTGACCCTGTGTCTTATGGCAGACAAAAGTTGAAGTACATCACGTACATTATATTTTTAATGTATTAATGTGTGTGACAATGAGCCCTTGAACCTTTGACTAAAAAAGCATTTAATCTTCCTTTGGAAATGATGGTTATCCTGTGTTTTATATCCTCCCTTTTGTTAAACACTGCCTGCCCCTCAGGACAAATGCAAGAAAGAGGCATGGACTGTGGACGACGAGATTACCCTGAATGAACTGGGAGTCTGTTTTGGTCAAACCCAGAGTAATGCTGATGTGTGCCATTCTGCTTTTACCGAAACTGTTATCGGATTCAATGCAGAAATGGGACTGAGGAATTGCTCAACTGGGAGGTATCAAAGACTTGATGGGTTTTTATTCCATGACAAAGACTTGATGGGCTTTTATTCCATGACAAAGACTTGATGGGATTTTATTCCATGACAAAGACTTGGATGAGTCTGCTGACAAAAGTCTTTCTTACTGTCCACAAGACTCAAGTGAGGAGGGTGCCTGCCTGATTGAGTGCAGCATCAATGACCCTCAAGATGCTCGATGCCATCCAAGAAGAATCTTCCCCATCATCACCTGCAGTGTGTGTGCGACCTACAAGACAATCTGCAGTATCTCAGCATGGCTTCTGCGAGGAGACCTCCCAAACCTGTGACGTCTCCTGAAAGGACGTGCTAGGTGAGCATCACCTTCTGCGGGCTCCCCTCCTTGTCTCACAACATCCTGCCTTCTGTCTTTTATCCTCGCAAGACCCAAGCCACAGAACAGTCAACAAAACACAGTGAGAGAGTTTTCACCAAAAAGAGCAGTGCTATCCTTTGGGATAGCAATTAGGGATGAGTAAAAAGTGCCAGTCTTGCCAACAAAATATTCATATTGACAAAATTATTTTAAAAGTCTGAGTTAAGTTAGTGAAAAATATCACATTGCTGAACCTTGTATGAGGTTGAGAAAACTCCACTGATCTATTTATTCCAAGCATTATGAATATTTATAAACAAGAAGGTGTCCATTACAGCATCAACAGGCAGGTAAATACAGTGTGGCCCCATTATAACGCGATCGTTGGGGTCCATAAAATCTCATCGTAAAAAAAAGCAGGGTCACGTTAAATCAGGGTTTCAATAAATAGTTGTAGTTACAGTTGAAATTAAAACAAATTAATTTTTAGTATACCAAAAATGTCAATTTTGCCAGCAGGAAGCAAATACTCACAGCTTAACACTACTCAGCAGCACGTTTATACATGTTTCATCGTAGCAAGAACTTCATTAATGGAGAGATCACTTGCAACTCTGCCCCGTAGTCGGTAAGAGAAACAAGTGGCAGACAGTCCCTGCGCCTGACATCTCCACTCCTGCCCGGGAGCCTGACACCCCAACTCCTGCCCGGGATTATGAGTCCAATGACTCATTGCATTATATCCGAATTCGCATTAAATCGGGGCACATAAAATTGGGTTCTCACTGTAGCAATCTTTTGAGCAGTGAACGTGGGTCCAATTTTTTTTAATGCTGCAGCTGTAGATTGCAATAAGGGGCACTAACCCTTCATGCAGACCCCCCCCCCCCCCCCCTACACACTCTGGACAAGCCATTCTCAACAGTGGTCAATGACTCAATCACCAGGGACCACAACAGATTTAAAAGAGGCCATGGGCTGAAATCATAAAAGATTTAACAATTTTTTTTAAACACAGTCAGTAGGAGAGAAGTATGGAAGAAACCAAAACTTGACTGGTTCACAGGGATGGGGGCCCATAAACTGCTCAGAGTCCTAGGGGGTCATAACTTAGAAAAGATTGAGAATAGCTGTACCACACCAGTCCCCCAAGCACAGTCGTTCCACCCCAACACGTAATTCAGGTAACATGAATGTTTCCATACCTGAATAAGAACAGGCAACACCAATTCTGGGAAGCCAATGGTGTGGGCCTGAGTATTTAAATACTCCAGGATCTGGTCATACAATTGCTCAATTAAACCATCCTGCAATGCAAAGTTTTAAGTAATTAACCATGATATTTCTGTTCAAATATTAGCCTTGAAGTTAATCTACGCACCCTACCTTCTGACTAACCCCCCCCCCCCTTCCCCAGAGCCTCATTTTCTTTTCACCTTACTTAACAAATTATTTTTTAATGTAGTTAGAAGTATGGAAGAAACCAAAATTTAACTGCATCACAGAGAAAACCACAGTGCTGGAGAAACCCAGCAGGTCAGCGTTCTTTATGAAGCACAGATAAAGACACATAACCAACGTTACAGGCTTGAGTCCTTCATCAAGGTATGAGCAAAATGTAGGCAGACGCCTGTCAATATTTTTTTCCATACCTTGATGAAGGGCACAAGCCCAACACGTTGGTTATGTGTCTTTATCTTAGCTACATAAAGTACACTGACCTGCTGGGTTTCTCCAACTTTGTGGTTTAACTTCAACCACAGTGTCTGCAGACTTTCATGTTTTACTGCTTCATGAGGAAGGGGAACAATAAACTTTGAGCAGTGTCCAGAGGGGGGGGGGGGGGGCATAGCCGAATTTTAAAGCTTTATTAATTATAGCATGTTAAAATTTATCACCTTTTTCATAAAGTACTGGGATAAAGATTGAACAGAGTCTGATAGAGAGATCCCTAATGGATGATTGCAAACTCTTGGTAGAAAGGAATGGCATAATAGCCAATTTGTTACTTCCCTGACACTTTGGATCTGGGACTTTCAATACAAAGTTTTGGTGGTGGGGAAAAATTAAGTTTCAAAACGTTGACAGGATTTGGTGGTGGATGGTACTCTCCCACCTGAACCAAGTACTCAGCCTCAACATGGAATCCCGGCTCTGCTATTTTTGACAAAGGTTCCAGTGTACATTTAAGTGATAGGACAAAGCATTTATTGAAAATTATTCAGCTCCAAGAGCTGCAAGTCACAAGAATATTAATATAAATATCACCATTGTTAAGCAAAGGCATAAAGATTTTAAAAAGTGGATTTTACTATTTCATGCTTAGCAGTGGGTTTATTTGGAGTGTGGTACCAACTGATTTTCTCCTAATCAAGCAAGAAAAAAACTGAATGGGTGACGTCTGGTCTGGAAGCCTTATTCAATGGTAGTAAATGAGATTAATTTAAGTCCAACACACTGAATGCCAATGCAGATACAATGTGCAGGGATTGCTGCCCCTGTACTAACAAACCAGAGGTAGTGAAAGGCTTAAATCCACAGCACCTGTTATCAGAGCCACAGGTTCAAGTTGATTCAATGTTTGGGCTGGCGTTAAATCAAAGAGCAATGTTGATTTTTAACTGGTGTAACCCGGGATTCTTTCTGAGCTGCCAAAATGAATCCTTGGAATCCAGGTATCAACCAGAGGTTCACTTTCTCACACTATGGCAGTTCATGATCACAAAATAGTAGTAACACATTTCATGACTTCCAGGAAGGAGCTGCAATGCACAGCTAATAATTTAAATTATTTAGAGATTATAAATTTATTCAGACATACAGCATGGTAACAGGCCATTTTGGCCCACAAGCCCATGCTGGCCAATTTACACCCAATTAACTTACAGCCCCAGTACATTTCAAACAGTAGAAGGAAACCGAGGCCCTTGGGAAAACCGATGCAGACACAGGGAGAATATACAAACTCCTTACAAACAGCATGGGATTCGAACCCTGGTCCCAACTCCTGTTGCTGAAAAGGTGTTGCGCTAACTATGCCATACTGAAGAGAAACATACCCTCCTTGCCCATGCCCACCTTTTTTTTTTTTTTTTTTAAATTTTTTTTTTTTTTTTTTTAATTTTTTATTTTTCACACCATAAATCACAATAGCCATGATATACACTTTTTCTTTTCCACACATTTACAGTGACTTTTTCTCCCTCCCCCCTCCCTCCTCCCAAGCCATCCCCCCATCCCTCCCCCCTCTCATCCATTTTAGTTATACAATCTAGGTTGCATTAATTCAGTTAGACAATGTTGTCATTCAACCAAAATACACCAGAAATTCTACTGAGTCCATTTTTTTCTTCTCTTCTCCTTCCATCAACTTAGGTAATGTTTGTTCCCGGTAGGTTTTCGCTATTGTATTTAATGTAAGGCTCCCATACTTGTTCGAATATTTCAATATTATTTCTTAAACTATATGTTATTTTTTCTAATGGAATACATTTATTCATTTCTATATACCATTGTTGTATTTTCAAATTATCTTCCAATTTCCAGGTTGACATAATACATTTTTTTGCTACAGCTAGGGCTATCTTAACAAATCTTTTTTGTGCATCCTCCAAGTCAATTCCAAATTCTTTATTTTTTATGTTACTTAGGAGAAAGATCTCTGGATTCTTTGGTATATTGTTTTCTGTTATTTTATTTAATATCTGATTGAGATCATCCCAAAATTTTTCTACTCTCTCACATGTCCAGATTGCATGAATTGTTGTTCCCCTTTCTTTTTTACATCGAAAACATCTATCAGATACTGTTGGGTCCCATTTATTTAACATTTGAGGTGTAATGTATAGTCTGTGTAGCCAGTTATATTGTATCATACGCAGCCTCGTATTTATGGTATTTCTCATCGTTCCAGAGCATAACTTCTCCCATGTTTCCTTTTTTATCTTTATATTTAAATCTTGTTCCCATTTTTGTTTAGTTTTACCATTTGTTTCCTCATTTTCCTTTTCTTGCAGTTTAATATACATATTTTTTATAAATCTTTTGATTAACATTGTATCTGTAATCACATATTCAAGGTTACTTCCCTCTGGTAAACTCAAGTTGCTTCCTAATTTATCTTTCAAGTAGGATCTCAGTTGGTAATATGCCAGCGCTGTATCTCCCGTTATATTGTACTTATCTCTCATTTGTTCAAAGGATAAGAATCTACTTCCTGAAAAACAATTTTCTATTCTTTTAATCCCTTTTTTTTCCCATTTTCTAAAGGCAAGGTTGTCTATTGTAAAAGGGAGTAGCTTATTTTGCGTCAATATTAGTTTTGGTATTTGGTAATTTATTTTATTTCTTTCTACATGAATCTTCTTCCATATATTGAGGAGATGGTGTAATACTGGAGAAGTTCTATGTTGTACCAATTTTTCGTCCCATTTATATAATATGTGTTCAGGTATCTTTTCCCCTATTTTATCTAATTCTAGTCTCGTCCAGTCTGGTTTTTCCCTTGTTTGATAAAAATCTGATAGGTACCTTAATTGTGCGGCTCTATAATAATTTTTGAAGTTTGGTAATTGTAAGCCTCCTTGTTTATACCATTCTGTTAATTTGTCTAGTGCTATCCTCGGTTTCCCCCCTCTCCATAAAAATCTCCTTATTATTTTCTTTAACTCTTTGAAGAATTTTTCTGTCAGTTGTATTGGCAATGCCTGAAATAAGTATAGTATCCTTGGAAAAATGTTCATTTTAATACAGTTTATCCTTCCTATCAGTGTTAGTGGTAGCTCTTTCCAATGCTCTAAATCGTCCTGTAATTTTTTCATTAGTGGATTGTAATTGAGTTTATATAATTGGCCTAGATTTTTGTTTATTTGCACACCTAGGTATCTTATTGCCTGCGTTTGCCATCTGAATGGGGATTCCTCCTTAAATTTTGAGAAATCCGCGTTATTCATAGGCATTGCTTCACTTTTATTTACGTTTATCTTGTATCCCGACACTTCTCCATATTCCTTCAATTTCTTATATAGTTCTTTTATTGATAGTTCTGGTTCTGTTAAGTACACTATCACATCATCCGCAAACAGACTGATTTTATATTCCCTGTCTTTTATTTTTATTCCTTTTATATTATTATCTCTTCTTATCGATTCTGCTAGTGGTTCTATAGCTAGCGCAAACAATAATGGTGATAGTGGGCATCCCTGCCGCGTTGACCTGCTTAAGTTAAATTGCTTTGATACATGTCCATTTACTGTCACTTTCGCTAACGGTCCCTTATATAATGCTTTAATCCAATTAATATACTTCTCCGGTAAACTGAATTTTTGCAATACTTTGAACAAGTAATTCCATTCTACTCTGTCGAAGGCCTTCTCTGCGTCTAAAGCAACTGCTACTGCCGGTGCTTTATTTCCTTCTACTGCATGAATTAAGTTAATAAATTTACAAATATTGTCTGTTGTGCGTCTTTTTTTGATAAATCCAGTTTGGTCTAAATTTACCATTTTCGGTACCTGTTCTGCTAATCTGTTCGCTAATAGTTTAGCTATTATCTTATAATCTGTGTTTAGCAAAGATATTGGTCTATATGACGCTGGTGAGAGTGGATCTTTCCCTTGTTTTAGTATCACTGTAATTATTGCTGTTTTACATGAATCTGGTAAGTTTTGTGTCTCATCAATCTGGTTGATTACATCCAGGAGGGGCGGTATTATTAGGTCTTTAAATGTTTTGTAGAATTCTATTGGGAGTCCATCCTCTCCTGGTGTCTTATTATTTGGTAAATTTTTTATTATCTCTTGTATTTCTACTGTTCCAAATGGTTCTGTTAATTTATTTTGTTCCTCTATTTGTAGTTTTGGTAGTTCAATTTTAGTCAAAAATTCATCTATTTTCCCTTCTTTCCCTTCGTTTTCGGTTCGGTATAATTGTTCATAGAATTCTCTGTAGTTTTCCTTAATTTCTTTTGGATTGTATGTAATTTGTTTGTCTTTTTTCCTTGTTGCCAATACCATTTTCTTAGTTTGCTCTGTCTTAAGCTGCCATGCTAGGATTTTGTGTGTTTTTTCCCCTAGTTCATAATATTTCTGTTTTGTCTTCATTATATTCTTCTCCACCTTATATGTTTGTAATGTTGCATATTTTATTTTTTTATCCGCCAATTCTCTTCTTTTGGTTGTATCTTCCTTTATTGCTAATTTTTTTTCTATGTTTATTATTTCCCTTTCCAACTGCTCTGTTTCCTGATTATAGTCCTTCTTCATCTTGGTTGCATAACTTATTATTTGCCCTCTAATGAATGCTTTCATTGCGTCCCATAGTATAAACTTATCTTCCACTGATTCCGTATTTACTTCAAAGTACATTTTTAATTGTTTTTCAATAAATTCTCTAAAATCCTGTCTTTTAAGTAGCATGGGGTTTAATCTCCATCTATACATTCTTGGAGGGATGTCTTCTAGCTCTATTGCCAATAACAGGGGTGAGTGGTCCGATAATAGTCTAGCTTTATATTCCGTTTTCCTAACTCTCCCTTGTATGTGGGCTGATAACAGGAATAGGTCTATCCTTGAGTATGTTTTATGTCTAGTCGAGTAGTATGAGTATTCCTTTTCTTTTGGGTTTTGTTTCCTCCATATGTCCACAAGTTTCATTTCTTGCATTGATTTAATTATAAATTTGGTTACTTTGTTCTTCCTGTTAATTTTTTTCCCCGTTTTATCCATATTTGGATCCAAATTCAGATTGAAATCCCCTCCTATTAGTATGTTCCCTTGCGTATTAGCTACCTTCAAAAAGATATCTTGCATAAACTTTTGATCTTCTTCGTTAGGTGAATATATATTAAGTAGATTCCAAAGCTCAGAATATATCTGACATTTTATCATAACATATCTCCCTGCTGGATCTATTATTTCCTCTTCTATTTTAAATGGCACATTTTTGCTAATTAATATAGCCACTCCTCTTGCTTTTGAATTATACGATGCTGCTGTTACATGTCCTACCCAATCTCTCTTTAATTTCTTGTGCTCCAATTCAGTTAAATGTGTTTCTTGGACAAATGCTATATCTATTTTTTCCTTTTTCAGTAAATTTAGTAGTTTCTTCCTTTTAATTTGGTTATGTATTCCATTAATATTTAGAGTCATATAGTTCAGCGTAGCCATTTTATATTTTGTTTATCTTCTCTTTCCGTTTTTCCATCATTACCTTTCCTCCTTTTCCATTTCTGTTTTCTTATTTTCAACTCTTTACCAGACAACATTCCTACAACATCCAACATTTTCCTTATTCTCCTATTTCTATCTTCTTTATCCCCAATCTCCCCTTCACCTCCTGAGTTGCCCTTTATCCCTTGTCGGACAACCACATCTCCCCTCTCCATTTGGATTTGCGAATCCACTCGCAAGCGTCAACTGATTTTGCAGTGACCGCTCTTTTCCCCCCACCCAGCCCCCCCCAGAAAAGATTTCGTTTTTTATATGTCACAAAGGTCACTCTTTTAGTTCCCTCCTTATTCTCTCTATTCCATTACCTTCCCTTATTAATTCTTGTCTATACTTTCTATGTTTTCCTCTAATTACAGATACTTTCACATATGCCCGTTGTCTCTATTCACTCTTATACCTCTTTACCCGCATACATATCAATCGTGGTCATTTTTACCCTCCTTACCCGTCTTCATCCCTTAGTCTATTTTTGTCTTTACCCACATACATATCAATCGTGATAATTTTTGCTCTCATTACCCGTCTTCATCCCTCAGTCTATTTTTGTAATTGTTCTGCAAATTTTCGTGCTTCTTCTGGATCCGAGAATAGTCTGTTTTGTTGTCCTGGAATAAATATTTTCAATACCGCAGGATGCTTCAGTGTAAATTTATATCCTTTCTTCCATAAAATCGCTTTTGCTGCATTGAACTCTTTTCTCTTCTTTAGGAGTTCAAAGCTTATATCTGGATAAATGAAGATTTTTTGCCCTTTATACTCCAGTGGTTTGTTGCCCTCTCTTACTTTTTCCATTGTCTTCTCCAGCACCTTTTCTCTTGTAGTATATCTTAGGAATTTTACTACAATAGATCTTGGTTTTTGTTGTGGTTGTGGTTTAGGGGCCAATGCTCTATGTGCCCTTTCTATTTCCATTTCTTGCTGTAGTTCTGGACATCCTAGGGCCTTAGGGATCCATTCTTTTATAAACTCCCTCATATTCTTGCCTTCTACATCTTCCTTAAGGCCCACTATCTTTATGTTATTTCTTCTGTTATAATTTTCCATTATATCTATTTTTTGGGCTAGTAATTCTTGTGTCTCTTTAGTTTTTTTATTAGATTCCTCCAATTTCTTTTTTAAGTCTTCTACCTCCATTTCTGCTGCTATTGCCCGTTCTTCCATCTTGTCCATTTTTTTCCCCATTTCTGTTAAGGTCATATCCATTTTATTTATTTTCTTTTCTGTGTTGTTTATTCTTCTTCTTAAATCATTGAATTCCTGTGTTTGCCATTCTTTAAATGACTCCATGTATCCTCTAACAAGAGCAAGTACCTCCTTTACCTTGCCTATCTTTTCTTCTTCTATTTCCCTGTACTCTTCCTCTTCTTCTTCCTCTAGGTTGACCATCTGTTGTTTCTTTGCTGCCCTTTCCTCCTCTTCTTTCTTGTTTCTATTGTCTTCTGTGGTCTCTTCTTGCTGCAGGTGTTCTGCAGCTGTCATTGCCGGCTGTGGAGATCGACTCCCCAGCTGGTCCCCCCTCCCGTCGGTGTGTTTTTTTGTATGCGCATCGCGCATGCGCGACTCCTCGCGCATGCGCGGTTGCGCACTTTTACTCGGCTCTGTGAGCCATTGTTGTAGTTCTCTTTTACCGACCTGAGGTAGTGGGGTCTTCTCTCCACAGCGGGCCTCTTCGGACAGGTAAGGCCTTCACCTTTTTCCTCCGTTGTCTTCTCTTCCTCTCTTCTTTCCGTTGATTTTGATTTTTCTCCTTTTGTCTCCATCTTCTTTCCACCTTTATATTCACTTTTCTTTAACTTGTATTTCTGTGCCTTTGTATTTTCTCTTGTTTTTCCCGACTTTTCTGGAGAGGGCTGGAGTTCACCGTCCGGCCACTACTCCATCACGTGACTCCTCCCGCCCATGCCCACCTTGATGTATATCTACGCTAATCTCATCTGCCTGCATTACTCCTCAGATCTCCTACATATTTATCCCCTCGCACTGTAAACCTGTGCCCTCAAGATCTGACTCCCCTTCCTTGGGGAAGGTTCTCTTGATCCTATCTATACTCCTCATACTGTGGTAAACATTTGTAAGGTCATGCCTCAGGCTCTGACTTTCGGAAGATGTTCAAGTATTTAGGATGACAGCCAAGCTGGCCAAACAATTCGCTATAATAGTATCATTTAACTAAAAAGAGGCCAAAGTATAAAATAAAGATAATAAATATGTGCAGTTATCCTACACAGAGTGCGGTGGGTGCCTGGAATCCATTTCTGATGACGGAGGTTGGTGCAATCGGGACGTTTAAAAGACTCTTAGGCAGGCGCATGGTTGTAAGAAGGATGGATGGTATGGGCTGTGAGGTAGGGAGTGGAGTATGTTTATATGGGTCGGCACAACATCGTCAGCCGAAGGGCCTGCACTGTACTGTTCTAAACAAAACGTAACAGAGAAATGGTATAGACAGCCCTTTCGTGGTATCCAACAGTCAATGGTCAGCGTAATAAGGAAAGGTTCAAGAGCCTGATAGCTAATGGAAAAAAAAGATACCCTGCCTGGTGACTGGGGGCCGTTATTCGCTATTTCTATTTACAATATATAGAAAACCTTGTTCAGAAGGCAGGCGTAGATTAGAAGGGAGAATTTGTTTTTCCTTTTCATTATTAAGACTAACAAGTAAAGAGGAGAGTTTAACTACAGGTGACAGATCATATCACAGAAAAACATGATCAAATGAGAGAAGTACAAAATATCTTATATAAGGGAATTTTACATGTATTATTTGTATAATTTTTGGATTCAATATTTTTGGACATAGAATGAGTTATAATTTAATTGTTTAATTATTATAATAATAGAATTTGATGTCCTGAACAAAATAAGTTAATGTAATAATTATGGTTCTGCTTCCAATTTTCAATTGATATGTGACATACATATACAATTTGATTTACGTTATCATTAATATACCTTGTGTAAAGGGTTTTTGTTAAAGTCAAAAAATATTTTAAAAAGAAAATGAAAAAACTGTTTCCCATCCTTCTAAATTAAGTGGTTAACAATTCTTGAAATAAGACAAGTGTTTGCATTGATATTATTCCCCTAATAATATAATAATAAATTCCCCTAATAATAAAGATAGAAATAAAAGGGTTGCACATTTAGAATAGGGGTTAGAGTAATGGTTTTCAAACTGCCCCCTAACCCCCCACTCCAACTTAAAGAATCCTTGTGCCATAAGTGGTCTACAATTAGTCGGGATTGCTAAAGGTGGGATGTGAGTGGGAAGGGAAGGCTGAGAACCACTGCTCTAGATCCAATTGTTACTGAGATATTTTGCTTGAGAAAAATTGTCATTGGCCCATTTCCCTTAGAGTTATGAAACCGTGCACATAACGAGTCAATTAGGTATGATTAAAACAGTGGTTTTCAAACCTTTTTCTTTCCATTCACATACCACCTAAAGGAGATATCAGAGCACTTATGGCATACGGAATACTTAAGATGCAATGTGAATTTAGGGGGGCAGTTTGAAAATCACTGGGTCAGTGCAACACTATTACAGCACCAGTAACCCAGGTTCGAATCTGGTGCTCCTGCAAGGGGCTTGTACGATCTCCCTGTGTCTGCATGGGTTTCCTCCCACCCTTCAAAACGAACAGGGTTACTGTTTAATTTGGGTGTAATTGTGGGGGGGGAGGGGGGGGCATGGGTTTAATGGCTGGAATCAGCTTCTACCATGTTGCAAATTTTAAAAAAATGTAGTCATTTGCAATTCTTTTTTCCAGAGGGGACAAGAAGGCATTTTGATCCAATGAACGTGGCAATTGGCGTAATTATATTCACATTAAATAGCTATTGGATCCCTGCAGCAAGAAGCAAGGTCGCCCCCTACTTACTCTGAAACCTTTCTCCTGTAAATTTACATTGGACAGTTTGAGAATCACAGCAAAGTTGATTGGCCGCATACTCAACCTCCCAGGTTTCTTGTTAAAATCGACCTGTTGGAAAACCTAAAGAGAAAAACACAATCATAATTAAATTTTATGTTTCAGCGTTTAAAAAATTTGCTAAAAGTAAAACACAATTAGCATTTTTTTTTAAAAAAGTAAATCCTCTTCTTCCCATTAAATGGAGAGAAATAGTTAATTGTTCGATAGCAGAATCTCATTCCTGAAATTCTTCAGGGAGTTTTCTCGGTCTCTCCTGTTCATCTCAAAGCCACAAGAGAATGTATTCCTTCTTGATTTTTTACATTGGCAGGGGATAAATACTGACCGTAAGGTGCGTTCAGGATCCAGGTAGAATGCACACTGATCTGCCAACAGCAGAAGAGCGGATCGGAGCACTGCACATGTACAGATGTTGGAGCCAGCTGATTTCACATTCCAACAGCTTGAAGAGTCACCCACAAAATTCCAGAAAGTGCTGATCCCAGTTCTGCCCTGCTGTGTGCTGGAACCTTAATTCAGATCAAGAGCTTGCTTCGAAAGCCCACCCAAAGTTTTCAGACACGTGCTTGGATGGGAGTGTTAAAGTTAGAAGAAACTGGTTTCTCTGGAGTGGAGGAAGGTATAAAATCATGATAGGGTAGACAGTCACAGCTTTTTTCCAGAATAGGGGAATCTACAACTAGAAAACATAGGCTGGTGAGAGGGAAAAGATAAAAAGGGGTCTGAGGGCCAAGTTTTCCACACAGTGTGTGATGAGTATGTGGAATGAGCAGTTGGAGGATCATCAAAACGGGGCTGAGAAGATTACTGGGGTCTCCCTTTCCTCTAAAGATGAGATTTACCGGGCTCAAGGAATTATTGAGGACCCTTTCTATCCAGCACACTGATTCTTTGACCCCAACCATCAGGAAGGAGACACAGAAGCATCAAAATCAGGACTGCCTGGCTGGGAAATAGCTTCTTCCCACAGTCTGTGAGATCGATGAACAGTATGCTCTAACAGAGTAAATCATTCCAAATATTTTATTTAAATTCTATCTTTATGGATATATGTGATTGTTATATGTTGTGTGCGCACTGAGGTCTGGAGAAACAATGTTTCATCTAGTTGTATATGTAGTCAGATGATCTTGATCTTGAGGAAGTGGGAAAGAGGGCTACAATTGAGCTGAAACTGATCCCACCTTTCATAAGCAAATTAGTTAATAAACTGAAGGGAAGAGGACAGAACAATGGTGTTTGTCACAGCCAGCCAGCACAGAGCCGATGGGCTGAAACGTGCATGCCACGTGACAAAGTGAGTTTGGGTGGGGAGATGGAGTTGACACTTCACTAAAAATTTACGTCAAGGGAATAAATGTTTTACTTTGCTGTATATATTGGGATCAAAGGATATAGGACAACACAGTTAAAAGCGCAACACCTTTACAGTGCCAGCGTTCGGGACCAGTCCTGAGTTTGAATCCCATGCTGTCTGTAGGGAGTTTGCAGTTCTCCCCGTGTCTACGTGGGTTTTCTCTGCGGGCTCCGGTTTTCTCCCACCCTTCAAAAATGCACTGGGGTGTAGGTTAATGGGGTGTAAATTGGGCAGGATGGGCTCATAGGGCCTGTTACAGTGCTGTATGTCTTAAATTTTTTTAAAGTCACACAGCGTGGACTTTGGCCCAACTTGCCAACTAAATTGTCCCACCAATATTAATTCTACCTGGCTGCATTTGGTCCATATCCCTCTGAACCCATCCCATCAATGTATCCGTTCAAACTTTCCTTAAAGATTGCAACAGTACCCGAGTCAACCCCATGCTCCTGTACCCCATTCCCTACATTCATCACCCTTTGTGCAAAAAATGTACCCTTCAGGTTCCTGCTAAATCTCCACCTCCCCCCCTCCCCACCTGAAACCTATGGCCTCTGGATACTGATAACCCTACTCTACTCTTGGCAAAAGACAGTGTTCACTCAACATATTCCTTATGATTTTCTACGAGACCACCCCTTATCCTCCGACGCTCCAAGGAATAAAGCCCCAGTCTGCTCCACCTTTGCCTGCAGCTCAGGCCCCTGACTCCTGGCAACATCCATGTAAGTCTTCTCTGCATCCTCTCTTGATGACATCGTTCCGGCTGTGGAACAAAATACTCCAACTTGGGCTTCACCAACATCTCATGAAACTGCAACATGTCCTGCCAACTTCTACACAATACTCTGATTGATGATGGCCAATGTGCCAAAAGCCTTTTTAACCATCCCATTGACTTGTAATACAACATTTTCAAGGTACTTCAGCATTCCTGATCAAGAAATATAATGTATTCTATGGCTGTTGAGGACTTTTATTTTGAATCTCCCTGGAACTAAGGAAGTTTTTTTTTAAAATCTATTTTACGTTTACCTTCCAGATCTTATTGTATCTGCATTACAAATTGGAAGTTGCTACAAAGCATCTAGATTGTATATTTGGAACAGCAGGTGGCCTTCTTTCTGTGTTATGGACTCAATCTGACAACCATTCAAGTGAAATAGTACCAACGGGGGGGGGGGAAGGAAGTTTCTCTTCTTTCTTTTCTTATGGTTTTTAAGGGGATTGGGTGGGTTGGGAGGCTTCTTTTCTTTTTTCCTTGTTTTCTGTTTTTTTTTATTTTCAAACTTTTAAAAGCCATGTATGATTAATTGTGAATGTAATTGATTGTCTCTTCTCTTTGGCTTGGCTTCGCGGATGAAGATTTATGGAGGGGTAAATGTCCACGTCAGCTGCAGGCTCGTTTGTGGCTGACAAGTCCGATGCGGGACAGGCAGGCACGGTTGCAGCAGTTGCAAGGGAAAATTTGTTGGTTGGGGTTGGGTGTTGGATTTTTCCTCCTTTGTCTTTTGTCAGTGAGGTGTGCTCTGCGGTCTTCTTCAAAGGAGGTTGCTGCCCGCCGAACTGTGAGGCACCAAGATGCACGGTTTGAGGCGAGATCAGCCCACTGGCGGTGGTCAATGTGGCAGACACCAAGAGATTTCTTTAGGCAGTCCTTGTATCTCTTCTTTGGTGCACCTCTGTCACGGTGGCCAGTGGAGAGCTCGCCGGAAGGCGATGGTCCTCCATTCTGGAGACGTGACCTACCCAGCGCAGTTGGATCCATTGGCTTACAACTTCATTCTGGAACAATATTTAACAAACTGACCAAGGAATGCCCACAGCTCAGACAGGTAGTGCCGCACTCCAACAAGGCAATGTGATGAGAAACACAAGACTGCAGCTAACTATAGTTAACCAGCAAGGAACACTTCATCCACACTGACCTGACCAAAGCCTCTTCCTGGTGCTGGAATCTTCAACAAGCAATGAATTCAACCGGTCAGGCAGCATCCACAGGTAGAAATGGTCAAGGTTTCAAGTGGGACCCTCTACCGAGACAGTGATAAAAGGTACCGGCCCGAAACGTTGACTGCCCACTTCGACGTGTTCTGCCAGCCTTTTTAACCATGTTTGCTCATGCCTGCCCATTGTGTTGATCATAATTCTCTGTACCATGCTCCAACTGCATATTCTCTCATATCACTGTCCTCTGCCAATTCTGAGCCATTCCAACACGCAGCAAACTTTATTGAAATATTTATTTTCAGGGTCTTCTGCACTTCAAAGTCCTGCGAAGTCTTTGTCTTATTCATAACTCTGGAATAGCCGCAAAGGTCTGTTAGTTTCAACAGTGACCTTTCAATCTAATGGCCAAGATGTTCATACAATGGCCCATCCAGGTGTCTACAACCGGAGACTTAGGACCCCAAAGCATGGTGTGACACTTAACTGGATGTGCATCCATTTGAAGTGAATGGAAACCGAACTCTCTTTACATTGCTGCAAAATTCTCAGGTCATGCTCACACTAGTGTTTTGTGGAGTCACCGCGTCCACGGGTTAACAGGAGCGTTGTCTAAGTTGGCACTGTATGGGAATGGCTCAATAATCATCCAATCCAAATATTTCCCTGAGCAGTGGGCATAAGGTAATAGATTGATGGCATAGAGAGGAGTCAAGAGTCTCAAACTCTGTTTGAGAGGGCAGTGACATTAATTTTTGTGAAAAACATTTTGTTAGAGATACAGCACAGACCCTTCCAGCCTGTCCAAATACCACATTTCAAAAGTAGCTGAATAACTACTGGCTTCAGACCAAGGGCAGGGCAATGGGACTGGTCGCAACGGCTCTTTTTTGGGCCAGCAAAGCCATGTGGGCCAAAAAACCTTCTTGAAGAAACTAATCTGATTCTATTCTACCAATCAGCAAGATATCTGGAGTAGTTCAAGGCAGACATACAGCTCCTGTTTACACTTAAAAATGCAAGCTAATTTTCTGCTTAATGATCTGGTAAAATTCTATCCTGTGCAACCACCTGCCTTAACCTTAAAGACATATAGAGTGCCTCAATCAATCCAGTTCAGTTGCTGCAGACACCCATCAACTCACCATCATTCATTTCTTCTCACGCTGAATAACAGATGTGCAAAGTCATAAATTATTAGCACATCCTCCAGCAAACTGCTCCTCAAAGCAATTGCCTCAGCTTTATAAAGCACATCACCTTACAGAGTGTAGCATTGGGAATCTGTGCCAGTCCAACACGCAGCAAACTTCATTGAAATATTTATTTTCAGGGTCTTCTGCACTTCGAAGTCCTGCGGAGTCTTTGTCTTATTCATAACTCTGGAATAGCCGCAAAGGTCTGTTAGTTTCAACAGTGACCTTTCAATTTAATGGCCAAGATGTTTATACAATGGGCCATCCAGGTGTCTACAACCGGAGACTTAGGACCCCAAAGCATGGTGTGACACTTAACTGGATGTGCATCCATTTGAAGTGAATGGAAACCGAACTCTCTTTACATTGCTGCAAAATTCTCAGGTCATGCTCACACTAGTGTTTTGTGGAGTCACCTCGTCCTCGGGTTAACAGGAGCGTTGTCTGAGTTGGCACTGTATGGGAATGGCTCAATAATAAGCTACACTGCCCTTATTATAGCTCAGCAATGCACCTCCTGGATGATCACTGCTGCACAGTCCAGGCAAGCCGTTACAAATTCCTTTTCACCCACAAGGACATTGTGTTCTCCAGCCCTGTGAAGATGTTCAAGCAGAGAATGATAGTAACTAGGGATTTTTAAAAAAATGAAAAACAGCAGTATCCTGACAGGTTCCACAACCTCAGAGTTACAACATTGTACTTAACTGCTGAGTCAGGTTAGTGGCTTGCTCTCATCTCCAGAATACTGAAAACCTCAAATTCATGGGTGGCACCCCAGTAGTGGTGAGTGACTGCAGCACAGTTGGAGGTGACATTTCCACTGAGGCAATAAAGAGGCTCTCTGCAGAGGGAACTGTTTACTAGGCAAGCTCCAGTCCCCTTGCCTATGTGCCAGCACATATTTATCTTCATTGAGTTACCTAGTTCAAACACAGGTTACCACTACTTTGCTGGAAGTTCCTGTGCAGAAACTGGCTCCAGAATCCTTACAATCACTTTCACTGTACTGGCTGCAAAGCACTTTGGGAGGATTTGAAACAGGCACTATTAAAATGCAATTTTTTAAAAACTAAAAGTTTGACAGGCTGGCATGGTTAGTGCAATGCTATTACTGCACCAGTGACTCAGGTTCGAATCTCCCACTGTCGTAAGGAATTTGTACATTCTCCCCATGTCTGTGGGTTTCCTCTGGGAACTCAGATGTATGGGGTTAGTAGGTTATTTGGTTACACCGGCTCGAGGGCTGGAAAGACCTGTTACTGTGCTGGTTTCTAAAAGTAAAAAACAGGAATTTTGGCCAATTTGATTTTCATCATTTAAAACACTGAAAGATGAACTTGACCATTGCTTTCTCTCCATCACACTCCTGCAATGCAATGAAAAGGTCACAGGAACACAAGACATAGAAGTAGGCCATTCGGCCCATTGAATCACCATTCCATCATGAGCTGATCCATTCACCCACTCTCCTGCCTTCTCCCCATCATCCTTAATACCCTGACTATTCAGATACCTATCAATCTCTGCCTTAAGTACACCCAACAACTTGGCCTCCACAGTTGCCTGTGGCAGCAAATTCTAGAGGTTCACCACTCTCTGGCTAAAGGAATTCCTTTGCATCTTTGTTTTAAATGGGAACCCTTCAATCCTAAAGTTGTGCCCTTTTGTATTAGGCTACAACTGCAGCACCTTCAAGGGGAGAGCGAGGAGGGAACCTGCTGATACTGGAAATCACAAAATAGAAGCAGAAGATGTTGGAAATGCTCAGCAGTTCAGGCAGCATGTGTGAGAAGCAGAGTTACATTTTAGGTGGAAGTTGCTTCATCAAAACTGAAATGGAGACAAAAGAAATGAACTTGTAAAGTTGCAGAGATGGTGAGGGTCAGGGCTGTCTCCGATCTTAAGGTAAAGAAAATTGGAGGTCAGGAGTCTTTGAAGTCTACAGTAAAACCTCTAGTATCTGGTACCTATAGAGATTGGTAGATGCTGGAAAAGTGAATTGTCCAGTTGCTTGCTATTGCGTGTTTGGCAAACTACAGGTAGGTGTGCCAATTTTAAAAACATATTTTTTACCTATTTATTTTCTGCAATTTTTTTTTGCTGGTTGCTGGAATTCCAGATAACAGGGGTTTTACTGTACAATTATCCATATTCTGAGCAGGGAGTAACTGTGGTTTTTAAAATGTGTGCCATCCTGGCCAAGTTATTTGAAGGATGTGGAGACTTTGGAGAGGGTACAGAAGTGGTTCACCAGGATGTTGCTTGGATCACAGGGTATGTGCTAATAGGGAGAGATTGGTCACATTCAAAATGTGCCTGGGGTTATAGGTCAATTGATTGTCATTGGGCGGCACGGGTTCATGGACTGAAAGGGCCTGTTACCATGCTCGATGTCTAAATTTAAATCCTACTCTTTTCTGACACGAGCAAGATGATCTGATCATAGAGACTGGGTATCAAAGACCAGCAAACATCCTCTATTCTGGTTAGTGTACATAGAAACTACACTAGATTAAAAATGACACACATTTTGCTGTTCCTTTTGTTATACCAAAGCAACTGGCAGACCATGTGAACTTCCTGAAGTTATGCCATGGTGTGATTGACTTATAGACAGCAAGCTCCCTGAAATGCCAATGTGACAATTACCCAACAATCTATTCTTAGTGAATGTTGTTGGAGGACAGAAAATCAAGAGTTTTGATGGAAATCTCCCCTCCATTTCTTCATTTTGTAAAGCAGCCATTCTCACCAGGGTCCGTACTTTTAAGGGTGAAGACCACGGACAGAAATCATAAAATACCTTTGTTTTTTTTTAATGTCGTCGGTAGAAGAGAAGTACAGAAGAAACCAACTAAAACATGACTGCTTCACAGGGAAGGGAGCCCAAAATCTTTGAGCAGAGTCCTCAGGGGGCCATAGCCAAACGAAGGTTGAGAATGGTTGGTTTAAAGTACAGTGGAATATTTCACATTTTCTATGCAAACCACAGGGTGATGGCACAAATGTACTTCCAACCATGCAGCACTCCCTCAGCACAGCACCGCATTGCCAGCTGAGATCGTTTACGTTCACGTTATTGGAAACAGACTTGAATTGCCAGACTGATACGAGAGGTACCAACTATTACCCATCAGAACAGCAACAGAACAAAAAATACTTTTCAGACCTTAACTCAAAGTAAGCATTTTCAAAAATCCTTGCTCAATGTTTAGGAGTCCAATCAGAATAGAAATGAAACATCCCAATTAATTATTGTAGCCTTGCAATTCAATGCTGCACATATTTTTATTTAAAGACAGAGTTTTCACTGCATGTACAACAAACTTAATCGTGGCCTTTCCAGTGGTTGAAAATAGTAACACTCATTGTGTCGCCGTAGATCTGAGAGAAAACTGGAAGCACAACACTGGGTTTGCACAGGTTTCGGCAGTCTCAAACTAGGATGTTTTGGGTAACTTCCCCATTTATTCAGTCACAGGATATGGCTGCTGGGATTTGCTTTCTTTCCCAATTCCCTTCTCCTGAATGTTAGCTGCGGTGGGCTTTGAGTCATGCATGTACCAAGGGGGCAAAGGTGGCACATTTCCTTCCTTGATGAGTGTTGTACAACCAGATCTCTTCTGATGACATTCCTGATAATTACTCTGAGACTCTTAGAGGTTAAAAAAAAAAGCCAGATTTATTTTGTGTATTGAATTTAAATTCCCCAGCGCCCACAGTGGAACCAAATACATGCCTCTGGCTTAATGGTTCGTGGTTGCTGGTCCAGTATTAAATTAGGCAAAATTGCTGGCAAGGGACTGCCCTCAACAGGCAACTTCAGTACAAGTGATCACAGGACTGTTGAAATAGAAAGTGAGAACAGAAAGTTTGCAAACATGTCATGTGTGGCATTTTTAGGGCGGCATGGTTAGTGTAACGCTGTTACAGCACCAGCGATCAGGACCAGAGTTTGAATCCTGCGTTGTTTGTAAGGAGTTTGTACACTCTCCCTCTGCGTGGGTTTCCTCTGGGGACTCCGTTTTCCTCCCAACCCTTCAAAACATACTGGGGGGTGTAGGTTAATTGGATGTAATACAGCAGCATGAGTTCGTGGGCTGATAAAGGCCTGTTACTGTGTTGTATATCTAAAATTAACATTTAAATTCTAAAAATTTGAGAGGCAAGATTCCATTTATTGTCATGAACATGGAAAGATTTGTTCTTGCCTTGCCTGCAAAGGGACAAAAAATGGTGGCATTAGTCCAGCGACGCTACCAAGAGAAGAAAGAGAAGCAAAAGAGAGTCCCTTCAGAGACAGCCCAGCACCTCCTCCGAAGGCGTTGCCTCCTATCAGGTCCAATAGCGAAACCCAAGCTCAGAGCATCCAAGTCACCTTGACCCAGAAGGGATTAGGAAGCTCTCAGGGCCTGAGGTCCTTTGGGAGCTCTGCTCACCACCAGCACCCTCACCAGGTCCCCAGCAGCCCACGGTCTGGTGCAAAGGCTTCGGCCACTCTGTAAGGTCTTCTTCTTGGAAGCCCAATCACAGATAAGAGGAAGCTCAGACTAGGTTTGATACAGTTCCATGGACAGTGATTTTAGTGATAAACAAGGAAAAATAACAAACAAGAGATAGAAGGCTCTTTGGCCCTTCAATGCCACTATAAATTCTAGCTGCGTCCATTTCCCCTTATAGTTACGAATTGATCACAGTAAGAAGAGACCAATACTGCAAGCATGTGTGAATTAGTGAGCAAGCAAAATAGAAATAGCTGGAAACACTCAGGTCGGGCAGTGTCTGTGGGGGAAGAACAAGAGTTAACGCTTCATATCGATATCTATCACCTTCCAGTGGAATTGATAAAGGCTAAGAAACAGGCATATTTTAAGTTGCAAGGAGGGGAGGAGTGGAAGTGAATAAGTAATAAGTGTTTATTGGCCTAAACGGAAACATATATACAAATGCACCAAAATTCTTACTTGCTACAGCCAGATACATCGACTACAATATGATAGGAGGTAACCTAATGGCACAGAGGAATTATTACCCCAATAAGAAGTTTATTGACAACACACTGTAAAATGTACACGAGCACTGAAATTCTTGCTTGCTACAGCAAAATTCTAAAACTTGAAGTTAACTGTTTCTCTCTCCATGGACGCTGCCTGGCTTTCGGAGCATCCCAGTGTGGAATCTCTCTTAATTTGAGCTGGTGTTAGTGCTGGCACAGAGGAGATGGTGGAATCCTGTTAATTGCAGAAATTGTATTGGGAAAGTGGATAGAAAACGCATGATGAATGAGCGAAAAAAAATTACAGGAACAGTGACACACAGAACATAGCTGGAAGGGAAGTTAACCTCTTTACTTTTGGCGCTTGATTTAAAATGAAGTTATTTATTCATGGGATGAGTTGTGAAGCTGAATTAGGACATTTTTTTTTAAAAAAGAGGTGAACTGGAGTTGCACTACATTTCCCAGCTGCATGAATTAACAAGTTCATGTAAACATGTTATCTCAAAAAATGTGCTAACCTATTTAGAGAACAACTATATAGTGGCTCAAGAACATAAGACATCCCTTTATGGCCTATGACTTCTTGGCAATGCATTTGAAACAATACTAACCAAGAGTGATGAGGGATGGGAAATAAATGCTGTCCCTGCCATGGACACCCATTTTGTGAATGAATGATCTTTGCTTTAATTCACATCAAAGATTACGGATGACTGGATCATTACATGGATAGGAGGGGACTAGAGGGGTATGGACTGGGTGCTGGTCAGTGGGACTAGGAGGGTGCGAATTTGCTACGGCATGGACTAGTAGGGCCGAACTGGCCTGTTCTGTGCTGTAAGTGGTTATATGGTTATATGTTGCATTCCCATCGAGATGCAGTTCAGTATTTCTCATCAACAGTCAGGATACTGGGAGTCTGAACTCACGACACGGTATTGAATTTCTTGTATTGATGTGAAAACCACACTAGACGATTAATATTGGGTTTAAGTGTGATTTTGCTCAAAAGCAAAATGTATAAAATAATTTAATGGGCCGGACCTAGGATTGGCAGTCCTAGGTCACCTGGAGCACGCCCAACTCACTAGTCACCCAGACCAGCCACCCCAACTCAATGGTCACCTGATCTAGCTGCCCCTCCTCCCTCACCTGGACCAGACGCCCTTCTCCCCACACAGCAAGCACACCTCCTCTGACAACTACAGCAGGGGGTCTCCGTATTTTTTGCAAAGAACTAATTTAAAGCTTGTTATGAATGCAGAAGAGACCCTGGAGGCTTCATGTTGGGGTGAAAACTTTAGCCACAACCTTCATCAGCCTCACTCAGCCCCCGATGCTCACAGGGTCCCAGAGGACAGATGCAGACCCACCTCATCCTTGCTGGCCAAGCTAATTCTCTTTGTCCACATCCCTCCAAATGTTTCCACTCCATGTACCCGTCTGAATGTCTTCTGAGCATTGCAGTTGTCCCTGCTTCTACCATTTCCACAGACCACCATCCTGTGTATGAAGGAGGTGCCTCTGGTCCCGTTGAAACACTTCCCCTCTCCCAAAAAGGGACTTGAGGAGTAAGTTTGTCCCACACAGAGGCTGGTGAGAAGTGAAATGAACTACCAGAGGAAGTGGAAGAGATTGATTTAATTATAGCATTTAAAAGATATTCAGATGGGTACATGAACAGGAAAGGTTTAAAGGGGTATGGGCCAAATGCAGACAAATGAGATAAATGTAGAACGGCATTGACAAATTGGACCAAAGGGCCTGCTTCCATGCAGTCTGACTCCATCAATGAATCACTGTCCACTGAGTTAATGGACACCATTGCTCCCATCAACAGGAAGATCTCTGACAATGGTGGAGGGTGTTGAGGGAGGATGTGAGAGAAGCTCGGTGACACACATTCTCTCCCTTACTGTCTCGTGCCCTATTCCTGCATTGTATGATCGTGGGAGCTAGATGTCTGTTAAACAAATGGATATCACAAGATATAAGAGCAAAAGTAGGCCCAATTGTCCATCGAGCCTGCTCCACCATTTTAATCATCAGCTGATCCTTCCTTGCACTCAGCCCCACTCCGGCTTTCGTCCCATAACTCTTGATGTCCTGACTCATCAAATACCCATTACTCTCTGCCTTAAATACACCAACGACCTCCACAGACACAACCTTTGGACGAAAGAAATTTTTCCACGTCTGTTTCAAATTGACGTACTTTTATCCTGAAGTCCTGCCCTCTTGTCCTAGAGTCCCCTATGATGGGAAACAACCGTGCCACATATACAACAAAAAAAAATTTCCTCTTTTTAAAATCTATCACAAAAAAGACAACCATTGGAATTTCAGGGTGTGGACATAGCAGCAGCTGTGGGGCAGGAGGTGGGTGACTGACTGGTACTGAGATTGGGGAAAAAAAAAGGAAGTGGTCACATAGAAAGAAAACAGTTGAGAAGAGGGAAGAGGTAGTGACGGGAAAAGCTTGGCTGAAACAGGAAAGGAATGCTCCTTTTATGAACCTCTTACTCTTCAGTCCCATGCTACCTTTCTTTGGTGAAGAAACGGAAACGAAAAGCACTGAGTAGGTTAGACAACATCTGTGAATCGAGAGACAGTTGGTGTTTCACGCTGAAAATGCTCAGACAGAGCTGGGAAAAGAGAATGCCAGTTGCAGAGGGAGTGAGGGAGGGAAAGAGAGGATAAAGGGAACATCACTGATAGGGTGAGCCCAGGGTTGTTGCAGGGATAAGTTGTGGCACAACCCTTGAAGAAGGAAATAAACAAAAGCTTATCAAATGGGAGCAGTTAAGATAAGAAGAGGAAAAGGAATGTAATGGTTGTGAAGTGTAGGGCAGTGAACATGCCCAGCAAGTTAAGCTGTGCTAAGGGAGGGGGAATAACCATAAAGACCTTGAACAATTTTGTAGGCTTTATGAGACTTCTTCTCCATTAAAAAATAACAAGTATTTGACCCAAAACTTTAACTCAGTTTTTTTTTTCTCTCTCTCTCTCTCTCCACACAGCAGCTGCCTGATATTCTGAATATTTCCAGCATTTTTTTTCAGTCATTGGGGCTGAGACCATGGAGGAATTTGACCATCATAAGAGTGGAAGAGAGGATCACTGGAGTCTTCCACCCCCTCCCCTCCTCCAGTGTGATCTACTGGGATTGCTGTCTGAAGAGGACTTCCACCCTGCACACAGCATCTTTCAGCCGCTCCCAATGGGAGAGAGATACAGGACCACCAGGCTGAGGAACAGCTTCTTCTTGAACAACCGAAGGAACTGCCACACTAACCAAATGAGATTCTCATATTCCTGAAACAATATTTATTTATCTAGATAGATGAATACTTGTAATGTTCCGTTTATCTGTATGGGTATTATGTCTGGCTATGTGTTTGCATGTTTTGCACCGAGAACAGGAGAACGCTGTTTTGTCGGGTTGTACTTGTGCAATCAGATGACAATAAACTTGGCTTTACTTGAATTTGTATGCAGACAGATATGGGGCAAAGTAACATTCTTGGCATTGATGGAGGTACTGGTTCATAATCCCTATGGCCTGTAACAACTGGATCTCCTGCCTTTGTCCCCAAACTTTAACTCCATTTGTGTTTTACAAAAAAGCTGTAAGTTCTTGAAACCTAAACAGACAGGAGACAGGTTTGAGGTGAAATCTTTTGGGGGGAGGGGGGAAACCTAACCAATACCCCACAGAAATGTGTGTTCAAACTCAGAGTGGAAATCCGCTGAAAGAGTAACAGAGGTTTCGAGGGGACTGGAAACTTTTTCAGTGAAACAGCTAGTGATACAAAGATTAAAATCAATTTTTTTTAAAAATCAAACATGTAAAGGTTAAGAGCTCCACGAGCAACAGATGGATTGAAAATAAAAGGCAACCTTGAGCAAATTGCATATGGTACAAGCTGTGGAAGCCTAGGGGAAGCGCAGTAGGGCAGGTCTGGGCCACGTGAAACACAACACCTTGAAATGGCACTAAAAAACAAAGCAAAACACCAATACTGCTGTCACCAATTAAAGTGGCAAACATCTTTAGCAGAGGAAGGAAGTGTGAGACAACGCGAGTCTGAGTGAGAGTGTGCCGCTGCATATTGCCGCCTTTCACAAACCCACAGGATGCGGGCTCCTGCAGCGCAGAGCGAGGAAACCACAGGCGCAGTCGTCGATGGTGTCCGGTTACTGCAGCATGCACCAAAGACTCGGCTGACCGCCAGCTCTCCTCGCACTCGCTTTGTCCCTGTGGTTTGGCTCGCCCCTGGCTCCTCGCCCTCAGCAACCGTCCATGCCGTGTTCCCACAGCAGCAGCAGTGGCCAAAGGCCGACGCAAAGCTCCGCTGTGCACGATAAGAATCGTCGTTCCAGTGGGAACTCAGCTCAGGGTTTAGATATTCTATCAGAAACCAACAAAAAGCAAGAACCAAGAATATCAGCGATAAGATTTAGTGATCCAAACAGAGAAATTCCTTCTTGACCAAAGGCAATGAGGGAGCATACTTCACTCCAAAACCTGGTTCTGAAATTTGGCTTTCTTGACATCAGAGGTGGAGGACAACACATAGCCAGAGTGCGTTTGGAGGGGCTTCCATCTCTGTGTAGTCTCGTGGCAAGCTTTCACCAGAGCTTGGTGAGGCCCAAAATAGGACCACATCCCAGAGTGGAGATGGCTAAAGCTAGAGGGCAGAGGTTCAAGGAGAGAGGGGAAAGATTTAAATGGGATCCAAGGGGGAACATTTCACAGAGGGTGGTAGGCATGTGGAACAAGCTACCAGAGGTAGAAGGAGGTACAATTATATTGTATGAAAGACATTTATAAAGTACGTGCATGGGAAAAGTTCAAAGGGTTGTGGCCAAATGCATCCAAATGGGACTAGGTCAGGTAGACTACTTGGTTGGCATTGTTATGTTGGGCCAAGGGACTGTTACCATATTGTACAACTCAATGACTCCAATCTTTTCCCAAAAACCATGTAAATGAGAACAGTTCATGAGAACTGCAGACACCTTTTAAAATTTCCAACAAAACTTGATTCTGCCACCCACTCAAGCAGAGTATTCTATATCTCAACTACATTCTATGACAAATTATTTCAAATGCATGACCTAAAGATATTATTCTACTGGACTAAGGGAATCCTTATTGTCCAGAAAACTCTCATCTCAAATAAGTGAAGGAGAATCACAGCTTATATATCTGCCTTCAACTCAAGAGGATTTGGAAACTCAAAGTACACAGCCTCTATCAGACCTCCCCTCAGTTATTGATTTCAACTGGAGCAGGAAGATTACTGGACTCGTGCCCTGGATTTGACATTCAGAGAAAATAACCTCCTATCTACTCTGTCTCTGCTGAGCTCCAAACACTGTTATTTGATCATTTTAATTTTAATTTTAACAATGCAGCAGGGTAGAAACCAATACTGGTCCTTGAAACCACGCTGCACAATAACATACAATTAATGTACCAACCTCATACGCTTTTGAATGTGAAAAGAAACTAGAGCACCCTGGGAAAAACCCATAGAGGACACAGGAAGAATGTACAACACCTTACAGATTCGAACCCAGGTTGCAGGCATTGTAATATTGTTGAGCTAACTGCTATGCTAATTGTGCTATCCCATTTTAAAGGGAATATGGAGCAAATATGGAGATAGGGCTGACTGGGGAGTGGAAATAAGGACGGAAAATGTCAATGAGTTTATTATCATATACAGTGTGTAAAAAAAAAAACACCCTAGAATCTGGCACCTATAGGGATTGGTAAATGCCAGATAAGTGTATTTGCTGATTGCTTGAGATTGCGTGTTGCATGGATTGGCAAATTGACCCGGGGGCACCAATTTTAAACTTTTGTATTTTTTTTTAAACCTATTTATTTTCCACAATTTTCTTTTGCTGGCTGCTTGAATTCCGATAACTACACCCAAGTACGATGTACAGATGCACCAAAATTTTCAACTTGCTGCAGCAAATATTAAATATGGGTATATGAATATTCATATTTGAAGTTATTGTAAGAAATAAAACTGTTTTAGTCGTGCAGACAGATCTATTGGTGGTCCTGGTGAAGAACCAGAGTTTGAAGTAGCAAGGCAATGTTGTTGGTGGTTTTAGAGTGAGGAGCACTGAGGCTTGGGAGGACAAGGGCCGGGAATAAGATGTTGGTGAGGCCAAATTTGGAGTATTGTGTGCAATTTTAGTCACCTAACGACAGGAAAGATATCAATAAGATGGAAAGAGTGCAGAAAAGATTGAGAACCTGAGTTACATGGAAAGGTTAAACAGGTGAGGACTATTCTCTGGAGTGTGGAAGAATGAGAGGTACAGACAGAGTAAATGCATGCAGGCTTTTTCCACTGAGGGTAGGTGAGACACAAACCAGAGGAGATGGGTTAAAGGTGAAAGGGGAGGTTTAGGGGAAATTTCTTCACACAAGGAGTGGTGGGAGCGGTAGAACGTGCTGCAACCTGAAATGGTGAATGAGGACTAAATTTTAACATTTTTAAGAAGAATTTGGACAGATACTTGGATGGGAGAGGTATGGAGGGCTATGGTCTGGGTGCAGGTCAGTGGGACGAGGCAAAAAAAAGGTTCAGCACAGACTAGAAGGGCTGAAGGGGCCTGTTTCTGTGCTGTAATGATCTATGGATCCATGATATACTGGTAGATAGATTCTTGATTAGGGAAGGAATTATTGAAGGATTAGTGAAGGCAGAGAATGGGGTTTAAAAAAAAGAGTAAATCAGCCATGATGCAATGGCGGGCCAAATTCGATGGGCCGAATGGCCAAATTCCTTGTTGTCTTATGCCTCCCAATTCTGCATCATCAAATTGAAGGTGTCAGTATATCACAAATAAGAGTATCTACCCTCAAGATCATACACTTCCTTAAAACTCAATAACCTATCAGCATGATTCACTGCTGTTGCCCCTCTTCTTCCAGAAGCTTCCATTCTACTGTCAATTTTATTACTTGGCCCTTTACTAAAATCCTAGTGCAAGCTCACATTTATAATATCAACTAGAAGGTCTTCTTCAGTCCTCTGTCAACTCTCCAGAAAACTCAATTAAGTTACCAAGGCCTGCTTAAAACAGAAATTAGGAAGAATTTCTTCTCTTGGGAGGTCGTGTATCTTTAAAGATCTCTGCTTCAGAAAGCTGGGGAGGTCGAATCACTGATTACATTCAGGCTGGAGAGATTCTGGTCGAGAGAGGAAGACGCAAGAAAACAGAGTGGAGACCAACTCAGCTGTGATCTTATTGAATGGGGAACAGGCTCGAGGGAACGAGCGGCCTACTCCCACTCCTAATTCTTTATGAAACCGCAGATGTTGTGCTGTATTAATTTGCAGCTCTGGTCCAAGTTGTATCTCAGCCAAGGGGTCATGGACAAGAGCCAGGAAACTGCAAATTCGACAGAGTTCCAGAGAGCAGGAGAAGTCAATTCCACAGGGCTGCAGCACGTTGCAGCCAACTGCATTGCATAAACATTTACTGAAAGCATTGCGACACAATGCAGTTCATCACCATTTCTCAAGGCTAAAGAATATATTTTCACCACAACATATAAATAAACTCATCCAATTTCTTTCAAATGTCCGCACACTTCACCTCCCACAATAAAACCTGGTTCTTCAATTGCAATACATTTACTGCTGTGATCAGAGCCGGAGGCAAAATTATTCCATGTGCTGACTGACAGCATGAGGTTGCTGGCTTTGGGACAGATGTGACCACGGGGAGCGTTGATCATGCCTTAGGCAGGGTGTATAGTTCCCTGAACCGAGAAGTCAAGACCAAGGCCACCAGTTTATAGAACAGATCTGATATAGGGTCCTGGAGCTGAAACGTTAGCAGTTTCTTTATCTGAAGCTGCCAGACTTGCTGAGTATTTCTCGCATCTTCTGTTTTTAAATATTAGATTTCCAGCATCTGCGTTTTTAAAAAAAAATTAATGACAGAATTTGGATTTGTACAATTAGACCCATAATCCATTTCTCACTCAAGGGATGGTGGACATCTGGGGAGGAGTCACGTGATGGAGTAGTGGCCGGACGGTGAACTCCAGCCCTCTCCAGAAAAGTCGGGAAAAACAAAGGAAAACACAAAAGCACAGAAATAAAAGTTACAGAAAAGTGAGTATAAAGGTGGAAAGAAGATGGCGACAAAAAAAGAAAAATCGAAAGCAACGGTAAGAAGAGAGGAAGAGAAGACAAAGGAGGAAAAAGGTGAAGGCCTTACCTGTCCGAAGAGGCCCGCTGCGGAGAGAGAAACCCGCTCCCTCAGGTCGGTAAATAATGGACTACAAAAATGGCTCGCTGAGCCGAGTAAAAGTGCACAACCGCGCATGCGCGATTCCTCGCGCATGCGCGATGCGAATGAAAAAAGACACACACCGACGGGAGGGGGGACCAGCTGGGGAGTCGATCTCCACAGCCGGCAACGACAGCTGCAGAACACCTGCAGTAAGAAGAGACCACAGAAGACAATAGAAACAAGAAAGAAGAGAAGGAAAGGGCACCAAAGAAACAACAGATGGCCAACCCAGAGGAAGAAGAAGAGGAAGAGGAAGAGTACAGTGAAATAGAAGAAGAAAAGAAAGGCAAGATAAAGGATATACTTTCTCTTATTAAAGGATACATGGAGTCATTTAAAGAATGGCAAACACAAGAATTTAAGGATTTAAGAAAAAGAATAAACAACACAGAAGAGAAAATGAATAAAATAGAGATGACCTTAACAGAAATGGGAAAGAAAATGGACAAGATGGAAGAACGGGCAGTAGCAGCAGAAATGGAGGTAGAAGACTTAAAAAAGAAATTGGAGGAATCTAATAAAAAAACTAGAGACACAAGAACTACTAGCTCAAAAAATAGATACAATGGAAAATTATAACAGAAGAAATAACATAAAGATAGTGGGCCTTAAGGAAGATGAAGAAGGCAAGAATATGAGGGAGTTTATAAAAGAGTGGATCCCTAAGACCCTAGGATGTCCAGAACTACAGCAAGAAATGGAAATAGAAAGGGCACATAGAGTATTGGCCTCTAAACCACAACAAAAACCAAGATCTATTGTAGTAAAATTCCTAAGATATACTACAAGAGAAAAGGTACTGGAGAAGACAATGGAAAAAGTAAGAGAGGGCAACAAACCATTGGAGTATAAAGGGCAAAAAATCTTCATTTATCCAGATATAAGTTTTGAACTCCTAAAGAAGAGAAAAGAGTTCAATACAGCAAAGGCGATTTTATGGAAGAAAGGGTATAAATTTATACTAAAGCATCCAGCGGTATTGAAAATATTTATTCTAGGACAACAAAACAGACTATTCTCGGATCCAGAAGAAGCACGAAAATTTGCAGAACAATTACAAAAATAGACTGAGGGAGGAAGACGGGTAATGAGAGTTAAAATGATCACGATTGATATGTATGCGGGTAAAGAGGTATAAGAGTGAATAGAGACAATGTGCATACGTGAATGTATCTGTACTTAGAGGAAAATATAGATAGTATAGACAAGAATTAATAAGGGAAGGTAATGGAATAGAGAGAATAAGGAGGGAATTAAAAGAATGACCTTTGTGACATATGAAAAGTGAAATCTTTCTGGGGGGGGCGGGGTGAGGGGAAATAGCGGTCACTGCAAAATCAGTTGACGCTTGCGAGTGGATTCGCAAATCCAAATGGAGAGGGGAGATGTGGTTGTCCGACAAGGGATAAAGGACAACTCAGGAGGGGAAGGGGAGATTGGGGATAAATAAGATAGAAATAGGAGAATAAGGAAAATGTTGGATGTTGTAGGAATGTTGTCTTATAAAGAGTTGAAAATAAGAAAACAGAAATGGAAAAGGAGGAAAGGTAATGATGGAAAAACGGAAAGAGAAGATAAACAAAATATAAAAGGGCTACGCTGAACTATATGACTTTAAATATTAATGGAATACATAACCAAATTAAAAGGAAGAAACTACTAAATTTAAATGAATAAATGTATTCCATTAGAAAAAATAACATATAGGTTAAGAAATAATATTGAAATATTCGAACAAGTATAGGAGCCTTACATTAAATACAATAGCGAAAACCTACCGGGGACAAACATTACCTAAGTTGATGGAAGGAGAAGGAAAGAAAAGAATGGACTCAGTAGAATTTCTGGTGTATTTTTGTTGAATGACAACATTGTCTGACTGGCTTAATGCAACCTAGATTGTATACCTAAAATGGATGAGAGGGGGGGGGGGTGGGGGGGTGGCTTGGGAGGAGGGGGGGGGGAGAAAAAGTCACTGTATATGTGTGAAAAAGAAATAGTGTATATCATGGCTAATGTGATTTATGGTGTGAAAAATAAAAAAATTTTTAAAAAAAAGGGATGGTGGACATCTGAAACTCAGAGCTTGAGAGTGCGTGGGGACAGAAACCCCCACTAGCACCTAAATGAACAGCTGACATCCTTAACCTGCATGGCATAAAATGAGATTGATTGGAGTCTCTCCACTTGGGCTACTTGCTCTCCTTAACTCTGAAGCTTGTGTTTGTACATTTGTCTAAAAGTGTATGTACATATTGTATGCAGGAACAGTTTAGAAGCTGAAAAACACTAAAATTATCCAAAGTCCTGGGCAGTGAGCGCTGATACATTTAAGGAATCTGAACAAGGGCATACAGGACCACATGGATGGTTTTAGACAGTAGAGATAGAAGCCATAAATGGGGCATAAATGTGAGCAATGACTGGTGGGGCAAAGTGGCCAAAGTGGTCTATCTTTGCAGTCCTACTGCAATATCATTCATTCTGCAAATGCAATTGGTCCATTATCTAGTCAATTAGGTTAAAGATACAGTCAATATCCATTTTTGAAAAGCATCAGAGAAGTACTCACATTCAGCAACAGGTGAATTGAAATGTGGACAATAACATAGAGGAGCAGAAATAGGCCATTCAGCCTATCGAGTCTGCCCCACTCAGCCCCACTGCCCGGCCTTCTCCCCATAACCTTTGATGCCCTGGCTAATGAAGAACCTATCGGTCTCTTCCTAAAATACTCCCAAAGATTTGACCAGGGTTCAGGCTTACCTCGAGCAGGAAAGGTAACACAGGGATGAAAGTCTTGGTGCTGTCGGACAGCAATGTCAGCGCTCGAACACAGTGCAGTCGAAGAGGATAGTAACGAGCTGTGGGCAACAACCTGAAAGATAAGTTCAAGACATAAACACCTCTGCTTGACAGTGTACTAGCTGGACACAGGAGGGTATCATGGGATTTAAATCAATATTTGACTGAACACTATGGAGGATCATTTCCTTCTTGCAGTTGGTCCCTCCCCCCCACCCCCCCCTCCCCCACCGATCTAATCCAGGGCTCCTGACTGTGTCTGGGGCCCAACCAAGAGGAAGGAAGGGACAGTGGAGCACCATCATGGGATGATTTATCCTCAAAATAGTTCTTCATTAGTCCTCATCCGCTCCCTGACAAAACATATAAACACCAATGCCAAACCACATAATTTAATGGAAGAAACATCAGATGGAATTTATCTAGCACTGATATACCAGGTGTTGTTGATGTTAATCTCCACCACGTACCTGGAGCAACACACCCTTCCTACTTTACTGAAATTCTCGTGCAATAAAGACCAACAGGACATTCGCTTCCTGATTGTCTGCCACATATTAGCTGTCAGTGGGTCATGCAAAGGCACACCCAGGTCCCCTCCAACATCAGCATTTCCCATTCTTACAGCATCCTTAAGCCATTCACCCCAGCTGCACAACAGAGGGTCAAGATTTGCTTTGTAATAGTCTATTGAAACACTTGGGGCGCTTCCTGCATTAATATACACATAGAGGGACAGGATTAAATGAAAACGGGTGAAAAGCATCCTCTTAAAAGTTCCATAAAGATGAAAATAGTTAAACTGAAGAATTAGACCAAAGAAACCCAACTTTATTAAGTACATGGTTAATGTGACAGGAACAAAGGTATTCCCAGCACAGTGCACCACCTATGTTACAAAAGTGCGGGCAATGGAAATCTGCTCTTACAGAATTCACAAATCATGACCAAAAATATTGAGATTATGGAATAAAAGCTCACTCTTAAGGATTTCATGCAGTATGGGTGTTTTGTATGCATCAGAATGGGTCAGGATGGCAAACTTTCTTCCCTAAATATGACTGGATCTGATGTGTTTTTACAACAAACTGGAAATTTTATGATCGCTATTGTGGAATCTAACGCTTTATAATTTCAGATTTATTTAATTACTTAAATCTTCTCCAACTACTTTGAGGGAGATTTGAACACGCCCCTGGAATCATACACCAGAACTTTGGCACTGGCCTAATAATTTAACCACTACACAACACACCTAGCTGATTACTTTTCTTCCCAGATGATCAATAATCTTATTATGGATGAAAATCTCTCGTACGTGGCTGACAGGATGTTTTCCCACCAGCTAATGACAGGGAAACCAATTAAAGTCAATCTAATGAATTCATCTCTCTCCCTACAACCTACAAATCCGACTTACTGTACATGCCGCTGTATAGGATGACTCATGTATAGAATGACCCCAATATTTCCACTTAAAATATTAGTTCTGAGTGATACCTTTTCAATAAGACGCCGCCCCCCCCAAAAAAAAAATCTGGCACTTTCCGCTGACCAGTGTCTGCTGTTAAAAGCAAATCACAACATTTTAATAACAAATTAGCATTTAAATGTTTCCATCTTATTTGGATATCTTAAAATAAACCACCATCGGCTCCTGTAACAGATCGTTTAAAGCCTGTACAGAGCCGAAGCATGGGACCAGGCTGATGGACCCCGTGGGAGAGCACTAAGACTTTGCAAATAACTAATGGGGCATGTGCGAGATTGCATTGGAGCCAGCAGGAAGATGCTGCAGGGTTGCAACTTTGTCGTCAAGGTAAAAATTTTAGATTTTTTGTATAGGATGACCCTGATTTTAAAGTGAAAAATTTAAGTTTGGGGATCATCCTATATAAAGGCATATATGGTAATTAAATTAATTTTACTTGCACCATTTGCAGTCAATATAGTTTTGCCAAGTGGCAATTTCTGATACAAAAACAAAAATCGGGGGTGCTCATGATCTTGAGAGAAGAATTACAACCTCCTTGGAATTACAACATTCAAAAGGCATTGGGACAGATAGAGAGGGTTTTGAAGGATGGGACCAGCACAGAATGCCAACTTGGTCAGCATGGATGAGTTGGGCCGAAAGGCCTGTTTCACATTGTGCAACTCTATAACGGGGTGCTGCCAGTGATCTGAGTTCAATCCCAACCTCTGTGTGGGCTGTGTGGTGCTTGAATTTTGCCCCTGTGGCTGTGTGAGTTTCCTCTACTGTTTGACCTGACTGACCTTCAGCCACTGTCACAATATCCAAGGCCAAGTGAGATGATTTAACTGAACAGTTGAAAGCAGGAGTAATTACTCTGATCTACACTCGAGTTCTGAGGTAAGATGATGAATTAAGATTCTAAAGCTTCGGCTGCTGATGGTTTGGATTGTACTTTGTGTGGCTGCGGCAGCGCTGGAGGTGAAACCATAGACATACGGTGACTGAAGGGATTCTCTTTTGCTTCTCTTTTTCCCTGACTATAAGAGGCGCTTCAGGCAATTTCCGCCGATGACAAATCTGCCTTACGGCAGATGAAAACAAATTTCATGTGATATTACACTGTCTTTATTGCATGACAATAAATTGAATCAAGATTTTATCTCTCTAATTCCCTAGATTATTCAATGGAATGATTTGATCAAAACGTTGAAGGAAATATCAGGAAAGAGTTCCACATGTTTGAAAAGCTCCGATTAGACAGTCAAACTAAACTCTCCATTTATATAAAAGACAGTGAAATATAAACAGAGAGTGCTGAAAATACTCAGCATGTCAGGCAGCATCTGTAAAGAAAGAATTGAGTTGGTGTTCCAGACCCATGATGATTTGTCAAGCCATTATGTTAATTCTATAACTGCCTACAGATGACTGGTCCACTGTGTTTCCAGTACTTGCTCTCCTTCATTGATCTGGTGCCTTTCGTGAAAAAGAATCAGGATGAGGCATTTTACAGAGGCATTATCAAGAAATGCTCATTTAAAAATAGTTCCTTCTGCTCTTCCAGGAACGTTCTGGCCGCTCTGGCTTCTCTTTGGATTTAGAACCAAACAGATAATGCACGCATTAAAACACTAAAGTCTGAAGAGACTGATTGTAGTAAAACACACACAGACAGAAATGTTTGGGGAGAAGGTGGAGGAAGAATGGGAGTCCAGACCAGCAAAATGTGTTAATTGGATGAGGAGAGGTGAGAATTGATTTTGACTCTGTGAAAGGAGACAGAAAAAGAGGGAAGGGGAGAAGAGGAGAACAAGAGAGCACTGGTGACAGGAGGAAGGGGGAGTGGGGTTTCACGGAAACCGGAGAAGTTAATTTAATGCCATCCAGTTGCAGGGAGCCCAATGGAATATGAAGTGTTGTTCCTCAAATTTGCAGGTGGCCTCAGTCTGACAGTGCACGAGACCATGGACAGACATTAAAACCATGCAAGTAGTTGGCTGAGAGATGAATTTGAGGGAAAGGGAAAAAATGCTTGAGAAACTCAGCAGATCAAACAGTGTACTTTATACTGTAAAAATAAAGATACATAACCAACATTTAGGGCTTGAGCTCTTCATCAATGTTGAGCATAAGGTCAAGAAACTTGTGCTACTGACACTGTGTATATTCAAGAGGGAAATGTTTATGTGTATTTTGGTCATCATGGTTCATAGTGTGAAAATTTTTTAAAAATTAAAAAAAAATTTGTGCTACTCGGATCAGTTCTGAGCAACAATGATAGAAACATAGAAGATAGGAGCAGGAGTAGGTCATTCGGCCCTTCGAGCCTGCTCCGCCATTCAATGAGATCATGGCTGATCTTAAAGTTCAGTACCCCGTCCCCGCCTTCTCTCCGTAACCCCTAATTCCCTTATACTGAAGAAATATATCTAATTCCCTCTTAAATATATTCAATGAACCTGCCTCCACTGCCCTCTGTGGCAATGAATTCCACAGATTCACCACCCTCTGGGTCAAGAAATTCCTCCTCATCTCAGTTCTAAATGGTTTGCCTATTATCCTCGAACCATGGCCCCGAGTTCTGGACTGCCCGACCATCGGAAACATCCCTTCCACATCCATTCTGTCCAGTCCTGCCAGAATTTTATAGGTCTCTATGAGATCCCCTCTCAATCTTCGAAACTCCAGCGAGTACAATCCCAATTTGCGCAATCTTTCCTCATGATGGAGAGGGCGAGGACCGAAAAATGCCGGAGACACTCGCCTAATTAGGCAGCAACTGGGGAGAACGAAACAGTTAATAGTCTGAGCCCCCACCCTGACCTCCTGATTTTCCCTCTCCCTTTCCAATTTCTTGCATCTACAGTTCTTCACTTTTCAATTAGACTTCAGTTATCCTTTCTGGGGCAATAACTGGAGTTGAGACTGAAGGGCTTAAAATCAAAGCAATGCAGAGGGAAGAGGAATATGTGCATTAAATTAGAGGAAATACAAATGGACAGGGAAATCACAAATAAAGATATTTAATAAAAAAAGACTCGAGAGGAGGAGGAATAAATAAATGCAAGACTAACAAAAATAGTTTGGAATGAATGGCTTCTATGTGAATCCAAAATGTGTTCAAAACATGGCTGGGAAATGGCTGTGAAGGGGAATAATATAGAAGATTAGATTTGGACAGAATTTGGAAGTTAGATGTCTCTGGGTGTAATAATTTCAGGAGAGAGAAAGATAAAAAGGGAAAGGATGGCAGATATTAATGAAATATTCTAGCATAATGCAGAACATAAAGATATCCTAGTGGATTGCTTTATGGTGTCATTCACTCTGAGCTAAATAAACAGTGACATTTGGATGCAAGAGGCTTTGTCAATTTTCACAGACATTGCAAGATCAAGAAAGACATCAAATGATTGTAAAGAATTAGAGAAAGGAGGAGCACATTTAAAATGCACCTTTGACTGTTTCCTTTTTAAAATCAGCATATTTCTAACTTAAAGTGGGAAGAAGTGTCTGATGAGGTTCTTGGAAAAGGCGAGGAATTACTTGGGAGACTGTTACATTGTTGAAGTGGCACATCTGGTAGAGCCACTGCCTCACCCTTCAGTGACTGAGGTTCAATCCTGACCTCTGGATGGTGTTTGCCCATTTTCCCTGTGACCACGTGGATTTTCTCTGGCTGCTCTAGTTTCCTCCCACTTCCCAAGGGCATACGGACCGGAGTTATGCCTTGTCGATGAGCTCAAGATATACAAAGTACACTGTTTGACCTACTGAGTTTCTCCAGCATAGTCTTTTTACTACAGACCAGAAGATTAATTGGCCCCTGAAACTTGACTGTGCGAAGGTGAGAGAGAGGTCGAAGGGACAGGATAATTAACCAATAAATGTGGTTGAATTAGTTTAGTGTTTTCTTTGGGCAAGTATTTAAAACCCGTGGAGTAAATTTCCACTGGTTCTCCCACTCACCGACCGCATTTACAGCCACAAATTGTTAAAAGCTCAGGAAAAAAAAAGACAAACAGGAAATTCACCCCCACACACGAAAAAAGTGATGAAATGTGTCTGCGGTTAAAAACGTACAGGAAACTAACGGCATGTTGGAGATGAACTTCGTGAGGCAATGAGTGAACTGAATGGTTGACGGGGTAAAGGGAGCACTGCAGATGCAATGCATGTGGATTTTCAGTAGGTGTTCAAGAAATTTTCTCATAACAAGCTCAGGAGATTTCCCCCACAAGGGAAAATACCTTTCATCATCCATCTAGTCAAACCCACACAATGCCTTATGTTTCTGTAAGATCTTCCTTCATTCTCTTTAATTCCCATGAATAAATGCCCAACCTACTCAACTTTCTGTCAACAGTTCACCCTGCAATCTTGAGCACATGTGTACAATGCACCTTAGGCTGCTCCCCTTTTTAAAATTAATACTATTTCTAATTTGAAGAAGAAATGTTTAATGTAGTTCTGGGAAATGGTGAAGAATAACTCTTGAGATTGCTACACTGATGAAGTGGCACATCTGGTACAGCCATTGCCTCACACCTCTAGCGACTCATGCTCAATCCTGACCCCTATTTGGTGTTTGCCCGTTTTCCCTGTGGCCACGTGGGTTTTCTCTGGAAGCTCCAGTTTCCCCCCACGTCCCAGGGGCATGTGGGCCAAAAGGTTAATTGGCTCCTGTAAACCTTCTCTGATCGGCCTCCAATACTCTAAGATGCAAGGTAGTAAAATATTATCAGCTCTGGCTGTGACTGTGAACAATGGGAGTATATCCCGTGGACCTTTAAAGATGGGGCAACTTTTAGATGCAATATTGATCTTATCTTGGGTACAGAGTCCTCAATACGCAAGTGCAGCCTCCACTCAAAAAGTTGCACAGCATGCAGGTACAATAAGGGATTGTACAGGCAAACATTATATTGGCTGTTATTTCAAAGTGGAACCATAAAAGGAGCAACGTCTTGCTACAACTGTGCAGACAATTGGTGAAACTACATCTGGAATATTGCATACAACTCTGGTCTATTTATCAAGCTTAAATTTAAATTTTAAATTTAGACATGCAGCTCAGTAACATGCCATTTCAGCCCAAAATCCCATGCACCCAATACATTTCGTCAGAAAACCACCCAACGTATTAAAGGACTCGTCCCACCTTGGCCACACTCTTTTCCCCCTCCTCCTATCATGAACTGTGAGATTATGCACCACCAAATTCAAGGACAGTGCCTTCCTCACCATTACAAGACTCCTCAAAATAACATTGCCTTTCCTCTGTTCTGATTCTCTTAGTACCTCTGCATTTTCTTTACTGTACAAAGATGGCGTGAATGAGCAATACCAATTTTCTCATGTACCTCAGTGCATACAACAGTTCAGAGAATGAAAGAGTTGTCTCAGAAAGACATGCGGAGGAGGTGGAGTCTATATTGATTGAGTTAGAAGAACAAGGAATCATCTGACTGAACTACGCAAGATTCCAGCATAGGTCCTTTCATGGGGGAATAGAAAACTTAGGACAGTTTCAGAATACAGGTACTCCCCAACTTATGACCTACTCGATTTGCGTTCATCTGCACATACGACCGAATATTTTTTTTTAAAAGTACACGTATGCACATGTGTATAGTGCCCGGTGCGCAGTGGCCATTCTGTAGGCATGCACCCTCCATGGCCTTCTCTACAATGGTCACAGATTAGGAGATCTCTTCGCCCAGCACCTCCTCTCTGTCCGCAACAAAAACCAACCTTTCAATTCTGAGTCACACTCTCAAGCTCACATGTCTGTCCGTGGTCTTTCACACGACCCCACCCTGACCACCTGTAGATTGGAGGAACACCTCATTTTTTGTCTGGGCACCCTCTAATCCTAGGGCATGAACACTGAGTTCACTGCATTCCATTAATCAGCTTGCCTTTATCCCCCTCCCTCCCTTAACTAGTTATTCCAGTTCCTACTTCCCTTCTCTCTCCACCTAGCCTATACCCATCCCCCCTCCACCTATCATCTCTCACCCCCACCACCTCCCCTCCTCCCTTTTGTTCAGACATCTTTTATGCTCCCCACACCTTGATGAAGGGCTCAAGCCCGAAACGTTGGTGATGTATCTTCACCTTTGCTACATAAAGGCATTGTGTGACCTGCTGAGTTTCTCCAGCATTTGTGTGTTTTTTCACTTAACCACAGTGTCAACAGAATCCTGTCTTTTACCTCCACAAATTAAGTACGCACATTTTGGCTCTTTCGTGCCTTGTATTCCTGATATAGTTTGCCAAATACAATATTTGATTAAAAAGTTTGCTTTAAGACCTCAGTACTCCACACATGGGCAAAATTCTGACAAGTCCATTCTGAGATACGACTGATCCTTTGGTCCTAATTACGGTCATAAGTACCATGATTGAGACAAGGTAGAATTTCTAGTTCCAGAAGGTCATGAATCATTGGAACTATAGGAAGTTGTGAAAGCAACATTATTGAGTAGATTCAAATCTCAGATGAGCATATTTCAAGCACAGAGTGGAGTCTAGGGTTACGGGAAACAGTAAGGAAAATAAAGTTGAGGCCAAGACCAGATCACCTGTGATCCAATAGAGAAGCAGATTCTATAGGCCTCTTTCATATCTTTCCAAACTCTTCATTGCCTAGGTGGAAACAAACACAATATAACACAGAAACTAAAAAATACTGCTGATGTGGAAGCTATGGAGAGGATGCAGAAGAGATTTACCAGATTGTTGCCTGGATTAGAACATATGTCTTATGAAGCAAGGTTAGCAGAGCTTGGGCTTTTCACTTTGAGCGAAGGAGGATGAAGGGCGATTTAAAGGTCTACAAGATTCTGAGAGGAATAGATAAATAGCCAGAACCATTTTCAAAGGGCAGGAATAGCAAACACCATCTGTACAAAGTGAAGGGGGATAAGTTTAGGTGCCTGGTGCTGGCGAAGGTTGGTAATAATGGGAACATTTAAGAGACTCTTAGGCAGGCACATGATTGAAAGAAAAATAGAGGGCGATGAGGGAGGGAAGGGTTTAGGTTTTTTGGTAAAAATCTATATGTCTGCACAATACTGAAGGCCAAAGGGTCTGTACTGTGCTGTAGTGTTTGTTCTATGTTGGAAATCAAAACTAAAAATAGAAATGCTGACAGCAGATCTTCCATCTGAAATGTTAACTCTGTTTCTCTTCCCACAGATGTGGCCTGAAGAGTGTATTTTTTGTTAAGAGTAGCATTTAGTTCATTGTCACATGTACAGGAGATTCAATGAAAAGCTAATTTTTGCATGCTATCCAGGCAGCTTGAAACACCCTCCAGAGCATTTCCACAATTTAACAAGGGGGCTGTAGGGTCACCCACTAGGGTAAAATTTTTCAGTGGTGCAATAAAGACTTGGGCCATATTTCATTAAACGTGCATGTGCTTCTGCACATGTACAGAAACAATCTTGGTGACAGAATTCAAGATTGTTGCTTTAATATTCAATCTTGGAAGAACCTCCTTGCTAGATGAGAAGTTGGAAGAGGAGGCCTTTTGGCCTCTCGCAATCATGCTACCAGTCTGTAAGAAGGTAGCTGGACATCCGGTTCCCTATAACTCTCTGCTCTGTCACAGAGCAAGAATCTGTCTTTACCTTGTTGCTATGTGCCTCACTTTGATTTGAGCTCTTATCTGCAATAGCATTTGTCTACCATCTCAGAGCTTCTTGCAGGGGAAGGTGGTCTTTACAGCTGATATGCACAATCTGATCAACAGCTACCCTTGATACCAGGCTAAGTGCAACCACCCACACAAGGTTCCATGGAAGTCAGCAGAGTACAGCATTATTACGCTTTCTTGCAAAGATTTATCCAGACAGCGTTACACAGCTGTGAGGCAATTGGATTATTTGCACGCCTCTGAAACTATAAATAAGCTCTATAACTTGTAATAGAAAGACAAGCAGTGATCTCCAGTCAGGAGACGCCACAGGTCATCTTATGCAAGTGGTAAAATTTCTTGAACAATTTATTTAGAAAATATCTGCACTTCACAACTCAGGTTGTCCAGTTCCAGTCACTTTTGAAAATGTAGCTTGTTTTGAAACGGATTTAAAACAAACTATTTCCAACTGAATAACGTCCACTTGGAAAAAGAGATCCATTCTTTGAGAATAAACTTATTTATGTGAGATACTGCAAACGTGGTCAGTTCTAGCTTATTTCAGATTTTAGCATCTTTTCTCTCATCTTCACGATAAATCCATCAATATGCCTTTCTGCTACACGCTAATTTGGTGACATTCGTCAAGGGAACTGCACTGACATCCTGCTGCACCTGCCATGCTGGGTGCAGCATGTCGAGCTGCTATCATAGGTCCACAGGCTCACCAGGTGGATGCCATTAATGGCGGCAAGAGGGAGGGCTTTTAGCTAACAAGAAATCAAGTTGCCTCACTGGAGTCTAGATGGATGAATGCCAAATCTTGTAGAAACATAAAATTATGAAAGGAATAGATGAGATAGAAGCCACTGCCAGGAGACTTTAAACTACGAGACAGAGCCTCAAGAGTAGATTTAAGACGGAGATGAGAAGGAACTTCTCTCAGAGCAGAAGTTCTCAACTTTTCTCTTTCCACTCACATCCCACTTTAAGTAATCCCTATGCCATAAGTGCTCTGTGATTAGTAAGGGACTACTTAAGGTGATATGCGAGTGGGAAGGGAAGGTTGAGAACCACTGCTCTCGACTCAATTCTTACTGAAATAATTTGCTTGAGAAAAATCGTCATTGGCCCATTTCCTTTGGAGTTATGAAACCGTGCACATAACAAGTCAATGAGGTTCGAGTAAAACAGTGGGCTTCAAACTTTTTCTTTTCACCCACATACCACCTTAAGCAGTCCCTTACTAATCACAGAGCACCGATGGCATAGGGAACACAAAATTGTATGTGAGTGGAAAGAAGGATTGAGAACCACTGTCTCAAAGTATTGAACCTATGTTTCGACCAATCATTCCTTCTGTCTCCCCTTCACACACCCGCCCCGATTCAAACCATACTTCTACAATTTCCAAAAAGCTACCATTTTGTCCCACTTTTTCAGTTCAGATGTAGGATCTGTCATCTGAAGCACTAATTTGGTTTCTCTCTCCACAGAAGCTACCCAACCTGCTGATAGCCTCCAGAACTTTCCAAGTTCACTCCTGATTTCAGGGAACCATTAGTGTCTCTGCCCAACAGCTGTCAGAGAACGGAAGAAAATTTAATTTGTTCCTGATGTTAAATCTGGCCAGACTTCCTGTTTCCCAAGCCTTGCTAGGTCTTTCCCGCATTTCTCCACATATCCCCTGCAAACTACACGCGCAAGATTGAAAATGATTCTGTTAAAAAGGTAGACAAATTGCCAGCTTGTAATAGGTTAGAACTTAATGCCACTGAAATGTCACGTAGAAAAATTACCCTGACAGATTTCGAGCTAAACCCTCACATGGCCAACAGCACACAGAGAGAGAATAAAGTGAGAAAATTAGTGCCAAAGCTAATGCAAGGATCCATTAAAATTATATGACAGATTAAGTGGTTTGGCAAAAAGCTTTTAAAATAAAGCACAAATGGCTGTTGGAAAAATAGCAGTTTGTCGGAACAGTTTACGAGTAAATTGTCAATCATTCTAGGTCTTTAGTAACCAAAAAGTGGATCTTATCTTGGTCAAGAAATGTTTATCTTTGCAGTCCCTTTCATTCAGGATGTCTTTCAAATTTCCTAACTTCAACAACTGAAGGTTATACAGCATTAGTTTCAACAGACCGCTGAGTGTGGTGGAAGGTGGGAAGTCACGCTGATGCTCCTCCAACTCTGCAGCACCTGAGGAAACCCATTGATACTAAATATTAACTATTTGAGAAATCATGGCAGAGTCATTTTCCTGCACTAACCTCATATCCAAAAGCCTATTGATCTGGATCTTCAATATACTCAGCAACTGAGTCTCTAAAGCCACCTTGGATAGAGAACTCCAAAGGTGCCTCATCCTCTGAGTGAGGAGATTTTCCATCCCAGATCTGAAGGGCCAACCCAATTTCACAATTCTGTGGTTTGAGACCAGGGAAAACATCTTCCCTGCATTTATAGAGAAATTCGCATGTTTCAAGATTACCCCTCATCATCCAAAGACAGGAAAAACGTAATCTGCTGATCTCTCCCCCTCTTCAGAAGCAATCCGTTGAACCCTTGTTGCACTCGAACACGTATACATTCCCTCGGGTTGATAGACCAGACAAACAATATTCTAGGCAATCTCACCTTATAAAGACCCTATATAATAGCTTCAAGACATTCTTTTACTCCTTTACACAAATCCTCTTGCAATAAAGGCCAAGGCACTGTCTGAATTCCTCATTGCTTTCTCAAGCAGCACTGTAATTTTTAAGTGATCAGTGTTGCAAGGACATTAAGGTTCCTTTGAACTTTAAGACATTTTACTCCATTGCCATTGAAAAATACTGTGCTTTTATATCTTTTTAAATTACCAAAGTACATGATCTCCACATTATAACCAATCCATGTTCTAGCCTGATCACCTAATTTGTATTTCAGCCTCTGAAACCTTTGTACACCCTCCTCAGACCCAGCACTGCCACCCATCAACAAGTCTGGATATATTACATATGATCCTATCATCCCAGACACTGCCTCAGTTTGCTGACCCCCTAGCTATCCTCTGAAGTGGATTCAGTGTGTCACCATAGACTCTTGAAAATGTCTACAGGTGTGCCATGGAGAGCATTCTGGCTGGATGCACTACTCTTTGGTATGGAGGTGCCAATGCACAAGACAGGAAAAGACTACAAAGAATTGTTAGCTCAGCCAGCAATATCACAGGCACCAATCTTCTCCATCGATGACATCTACATGAAGTGATATCAAGAAAGCAGCCTCCATCCTCAAGGACCCCCACCACCCAGGCCATTCCCTCTCCACTCTGCCACATCAGGGAAAAGGTACAGGAGCCTTAAGACAAGCACTCAGTGGCACAAGGACCGCTTCTTCCACTCTGCCGTCAGATTCCTGAATGAACAATGAACCACAGACACTGCTTGCTTTGCTTTTATCTTGCACTATTTCTTAAATTTATTTTGTAAGGTGGTTTATATAAATGTTTGTACTGTGCTCTGCTGCAAAACAAAAAATTTTGTGACGTTCATAAGAATAAATTCTGATTCTACGTAGTCCAGAAAGAAAACTGAAGCATTTGGGGGCTGGGGTTTATGTGCTGAAATGACCCACCCACTCCTTCCAACTCCCTTTCTACACACCAGACAACTTAAAGCATTTCTTAAATTGGCCAAGTATTATCACATGCCCATTTCGCTATTAATGCTTTCCATAAAGAGGAAGGATTGTAGTAGCATAGAGGTTACATTCCTGGAGTCACAAGTTCAAATCCCACTACATCATCTGGGGTATTGAACTAATTAAATAAATGTGGATGAAGATTCAGCAATGGCGTTAACCACTCCATGAAGAATTCAAAGGCACACGCAAGATACAGGATCTATAAAGGCGAGGACAGAGTAGATGTAGTAAGGTTGTTTGGAGAGTCTCAGACAAGAGGCCACAACTTCAGGATTGAAGGGCATCGGCTTAGAACAGAAATGCAGAGGAATTGCTTTAGCCAGAGGGTGGTGAATTTGTGAAATTTGTTGCCACAGGCAGTTGCAGATCATCGAGTGTACTTTAAGTCAGAAGATTGATAGGTTCCTGATGAGCCAGGCCATCAACAGTTATGGGGAGAAGGCCGGTCAGTGGGGCTGAGTGGGAGAAAGGATCAGGTCATGATTGAATGACAGGGCAGAGTCGATGAGCTAAATAATCTATTTCTGCTCCTATGTCTTATGGTCAGATTTTACTCCACTCAGTACACATGACAATAATAAATCTCCATCTAAAATTATAGAAAGGCTTCTTTCTCAACTATATTACATGTTTCTTTGATTCTACTGCACGATTTTCCAGTGGAATATGGATGCCAAAATACAGTAAAACCTCATTAGATTGGGGGGGCGTGGCAAGATGGCGTAGGGAGCGGACATGCATTCCCGGTCTCCCCCAGGCAGTTATATAAATACCCGTTTTAAGAATATTTCTTTTCTGTTAAAAGTCTTTGTTTTGTTTATCAATTGTTTTTAGTTTAAAATGGCAACAAAGATTAAGGAAAATAGAGTTCAAATACAGAACAAAACTACACTCTCCGACTTTGGAAGAAACTCGGCCTACTTGCCCAGACAGAACCACGGAGTCAAGGCTGGAATTTTCTTAAGAACGGAGCTCATTAATTGGACTGTTGGGTAAGCTGGCCTTGGACACCTCTCTGAAAGATGTTTAAAATGGCAACAAAGATTAAGGAAAATAGAGTTCAAATACAGAACAAAACTACACTCTCCAACTTTGGAAGAAACTCGGCCTACTTGCCCAGACAGAACCACGGATTCAAGGCTGGAATTTTCTTAAGAACGGAGCTCATTAATTGGACTGTCGGATAAGCTGGCCTTGGACACCTCTCTATTAGATGTTTAAAATGGCAACAAAGATTAAGGAAAATAGAGTTCAAATACAGAACAAAACTACACTCTCCGACTTTGGAAGAAACTCGGCCTACTTGCCCAGACAGAACCACGGATTCAAGGCTGGAATTTTCTTAAGAACGGAGCTCATTAATTGGACTGTCGGATAAGCTGGCCTTGGACACCCCTCTGAAAGATGGTGATGAATATTGATTTGAAATGTTTTATGAAGATAAATTGCAGTAATTGGCATTGGTTGCCCGTGAGTTTTAAAAATCCAGATAACATTAAAGTTTATTAGTGATTTTTTTTGGATGGAATATCGGAAGGATGAATTTATTATCTATAAATACAGAACAAAATTACATTCTTTGACTTTGGAAGAAATTTGACCTATTTGCCCAGACAGAGCTGGAGTTGGTGCTGGAATTTTCTCAAGAACAGAACTTATTAAAGTTGATTTCGGACTCCTTTTTGAAAGATGGCGACGAATGTTGATTTGAAATATTTTCTGAAGATAAACATATATATGGAACTCCTTGACTTGCAATAAGGTTTATTAGTGATTTTTTTTTGGATAGAATATTGGAAGAGTGAATTTATTATCTGTGAGTATGCATACATTGCAAACAGATATTAATAGTTTTGAAAAGGTTTTTTTTAAACTAAACAACAAGATCAGTTTAATATTGAGAAAATTGGAAAAAACGGAAACTTTATTAAATTTGGAAATTCAGTAGAAAGAAACTATGAACAAGATTGATGATTTATAAAATTAAAGTCGAAGGAGCAATGTCCAAGAAGAGTTAAAAATTTTGAATAAGTTTTTCTTGAAAATAAACAATAATTTCAACTTAACATTGAGAAGATTGACAAAGTGGAAAATTTGGTATTAAATTGGGAAACACAGAAGAAAGAACTTATGAATAACATTGATGCTTTAGAAGATCAAGACCGAAGGAATTATGTTCAAGAAAATTTTAAAAGATTTGAAAAAAAAAACTTTTTTTGAAAGTAAGCTACAAATTCAACTTGAGACTGAGAAGAATGAAAGATTCGGTGTTGAACTGGGATGTTCAGAGGTGTTTTAATTTAGTGGATGAAATTCAGGAAGACTTGAAAAAAAATTTTTTTAAAACTTTTATTGATTGTAAACAATGTTTAACTCAGTGTTGGGAGGGTGGAAAGGGTGCAAAATTTAATATCAAGTTTGGATTTTCAAAAAAAAGTTTATGAATAGGATTGGTTAAATTGATGGACCGGGGTTTTATGGATATAAGAAATGATGATTTTTCGGTTTATACATGTATTTTGTCTGCCTGGGGGGGTGGGGGGGGAGGGGAGGGAGTGGTACTTCTGCTCCCGAAAGTCATATGCCACTTGTGGTTTATACCACACCCATTTGGGTTTTTGGGAATTAACCACCACAAGGTGGTTTCCTAAGGGGTTAGGGGAGGTGGGGGGGGGGGGGGGGGGGTGAAAATTTGAAAATTATTTAGTATCTATTATGTAATATTATACTAAGTCAATTTGAAATGAATGTATGGAGATACTATAAATAAATTTCGAAAAAAAAAAAACCTCATTAGATTGCAGTAGTTGGGGTCCAAGATTTCACACCACAATATAGACAAGTTGCGGAACAGATGGATATATGTCAGAGTGCCCACGGATAATCAAACCCAAATATTACCAGTTTTCGAAGGACCCGGTATCTAGAACTAACAATTTCAATGAAAGAAAGCAAATGCAATCTTTTAACATTGGTATTGTTACGAGCCCAAAGGACCCCAAAACCCAGTAGCAATAGACATTCACCAAGACAAATGGTTTTTAAAACAAAAGTTATTTTTAATCAACTTTAAACATGAAAATAGAATCAAACTTTAACTTAACTCTATACTTAACTAACCCAAATTAACCCCCTTCTAAGCACACATGTATGTAATGTGTGTGTAAATTTAAGAAAAGTTCTTTGGTTCACAGTTCAATCTCACTTCTTTTTCCAAGTTCCCTGGTTGCAGGCAATTCTTAGACTGTGCACAGAATTTAAAATGTATAAATTACACCAGGCTTTGGTGTTTGAAAGGTAAATGTTTACCACTCAGGAAGGTTCTTGTGGGGTTTGTAGAGAGAGATTTGTTGTTCCAGGATTTCCACAACTGAGGTACCACCATTAGTCACCTCAAGGTCTCGCTGATGAAACTTGCCCCATCAGGGTTTTACAGATAGTAGCCTCTTTCTTTCAGGTTACAACAGAGCTCCTTCTGTTCCATTTATTCCAAGAGAAACATCAGACATATAGCACTTCCAGCCATCCGGCACTCTGGAGCTTTTCATCAGTTTCAACCAGCTCGACCTGAGTTACACTGTTCTACTGCTTTTCAGTGTCACCCACACACAAGCTGAGAGGGCTTCTCTTCTCTCCCTCTCTCCAACTGAAACTTCCAGACAGCCCCATGTGACTCTCATTTGCAAAACCCCCACCTTCTTCAGCCATCAACAGGAGTTATCCTTCTGCTCAAGTTGTTGTCTTAGATAAACAAAACCCAGGTGGACCCACTCACATACCCTGCAGAAAGGTACTTGTAGCCAACCTGTCTCCAGTTCCAAACAAAGGTCATTCATTTTATGACAAGATTTCAACCAGCACCTACTTGTGAAAGGTGCATACATTCTCCAGAGATCTTCAGTATTTCTTCAGTCTTTCAAATAAGGTCTGTTTTAAAATGTGTGTATGTAACCTACTCTAAATCTTACCAAATTCTCCCCAAATATTACGAATTTCTCCCAAATTATTGATTCATTACAGTATTCTGAATTTTAATCAACTTATTTGCAAAATTTGGGGTCTACAGACACCTGCGCTATAAGCGATTCTGTGGATTAACGAATCGCATTCTAACGAGGTTTTACTGTATTCACACTGTGTGTTTCCGAGCTCTGGCAATTCCAAAATTTACTCAACCAAACTTCAGCAACGTATCACTTTTGTAAGCTGCAGAACTTTGTGCATGAACCAACGAAAGCCACATTCAGTAAACAAATTCAAATAAAATTTCCCATGAATGCAAAATCAGACAAGCTACATGGTAGACAAACATTGACAAGGTAAAGCACAGCCTGAGACTATGGACAACGTATTCAGCCACTGAAACAGTCCATTCCATATTGGCAGGACTGCTTGAGTTACAATTATATTTCCTGGTCTACAAAGACCTACAAAGACCTCTCAGTGGCCAACCATTTGAATTCCACATTCCATTCCCATACGGACATGTCTGTCCATGACCTGCTCCACTGTCAGGTTGAGGCCACTCCAAAACTGGAGGAACTGCAACTTGTATTGTGTCTCCAACCAGATGACATCAACATCAACCTCCAATTTTCAGTAATCTCCCACCTCAGTTTCCCTGATCTCTGGCTCCATACCTCTTTCTCTGTCCCCTTCCCAGCTACACGTTCTTCACCCCTTTGCATCTGAAAGAAGATTCTTAAGTGTGATTCAAGGAGTTAATTTCCTGCCATTATCAGACTCTTGAATGAATCTGTTGTCTATCTCGAGATAGACAAAAGACTCACCAAGGCAAATAGCGCCTTTGGAAGACTACACAAAAGAGTCTGGAAAAACAACCAACTGAAAAACCTCACAAAGATAAGCGTATACAGAGCCGTTGTCATACCCACACTCCTGTTCGGCTCCGAATCATGGGTCCTCTACCGCCATCACCTACGGCTCCTAGAACGCTTCCACCAGCGTTGTCTCCACTCCATCCTCAACATTCACTGGAGCACTTTCATCCCTAACGTCGAAGTACTCGAGATGGCAGAGGCCGACAGCATCGAGTCCACGCTGCTGAAGATCCAGCTGCGCTGGGTGGGTCACGTCTCCAGAATGGAGGACCATCGCCTTCCCAAGATCGTGTTATATGGCGAGCTCTCCACTGGCCACCGTGACAGAGGTGCACCAAAGAAAAGGTACAAGGACTGCCTAAAGAAATCTCTTGGTGCCTGCCACATTGACCACCGCCAGTGGGCTGATATCGCCTCAAACCGTGCATCTTAGCGCCTCACAGTTCGGCGGGCAGCAACCTCCTTTGAAGAAGACCGCAGAGCCCACCTCACTGACAAAAGGCAAAGGAGGAAAAACCCAACACCCAACCCCAACCAACCAATTTTCCCCTGCAACCGTGTCTGCCTGTCCCGCATCGGACTTGTCAGCCACAAACGAGCCTGCAGCTGACGTGGACATTTACCCCCTCCATAATTCTTCGTCCGCGAAGCCAAGCCAAAGAAAGAAAGAATGAATCTCACTTCAGAAAGATTATGTTGCCTTTGCTCTGTACTAACTGATCTCTCTCAGTAACTCTACTGTGTTTGACTTACTGCACTATATCTGGAATGTCTAGCCAGAATACTTGCATAACAAACTTTCTCAATAAACCATGTTGATGGGGGAGTCACATGATGGAGTAGTGGCTGGTCGGGAAAACCAGCCCTCTCCAGAAAAATAGGAAAAAAGTTAGGAAAGGACAAAGCACAACAAAAATAAAAGAAATAGAAGATAAAGTTACAGAGTAGAGAAAGAAGATGGTACCCAAGAAGGAGAAAGTAAAAACAACTGAAAAAATAAGTAGAAAAGTCACCAGAGAAGAAAGAAGAAGGCCTTAACTGAACAAAGGAACAACGAGCTGTGGTGGCGAGGAGCACCCGATCGAAGAGGTTAGTGCCTGCCCTGTGGAGTCGCGACCTCCCGGCCAGTGGACTTCGAAAATGGCTCTTGGAGCCAAACAAAAGTGCGCAACTGCGCAATCAAAGGAAAAAGAGGTCACCAATGGGAGGGGGTCTAAGCAGAGGAGCGGGCAGCCACAGTGCAAACAGCTGAGGGACGCCCACACCAGGGCGCTCAGCTGGAGGACAAGGAAGGCGGCAGAGGAGGGAGCAAGGAAACAGACGAGGGAGAAAGACGGAGGGGAGACCGACAAGAGGGTTAATGACGAGGCCCGACAGACAAGCAGCCCAGGAGGGGAGGACCAACAGCAAGAGGTCCAGCAAGAGGAGGCCCGACAAAGAGATACAAGCAGCTCATCAGAAAAAAACAGAAGAGACACAAACACACAGAGAAGAAGACACAAACACAGGTACAAACACAGAAGAAGAGGAAGAAGACGACCAAGATCTTCACAGAGAAATAGAAGGTAACCGATGGACAGAATATAAAGCTTTTTTTGAAGAACAAATGAGATCATTAAAAGAATGGTTGTCATTAGAATTTAGTGCAATTAAAAGGAAAATGAAAAGAACAGAAGATAAAATACAAAGTTTAGAGCTGGTCATGACAGAAATAGGGAAAAGAGTAGAGAATGTGGAAGAGCGGGAAACAGCTGTAGAAATGGAAGTTAATGATTTAAGAGAAAAACTGGAAGAAAGTGACAAAAAAATTAAAGAGTCACAAGAATTGTTATCTCAAAAAATTGACATGTTGGAAAATTATAGTAGGCGAAACAAAATAAAAATAGTGGGCCTGAAGGAGGGTGAAGAAGGCACAGACATGAAGGAATTTATAAAAGGATGGATCCCGAAGGTCCTGGGAACGACAGAAATGCAGGAAGAAATGGAAATAGAAAGGGCACACAGAACACTAGCTCCGAAATTGCAGACACATCAAAAACCAAGATCCATCCTAGTAAAATTTTTGAGATATACGACAAGAGAAAATATTCTGGAGAGGGCAAGGAATAAAGTTAGAGAAGATAATAAGCCATTGGAATACAAGGATCAAAAAATATTTTTTGACCCAGACATAAGTTTTGAACTCTTAAAGAGGAGGAAGGAGTTTAATACAGCAAAAATGATTTTTATGGAAAAAAGGTTACAAATTCATGTTAAGACATCCAGCCGTGCTTAAAATATTTATACCCGGGGAGCAAAACAGACTGTTCTCGGATCCGGAGGCAGCACAAGAATTCGCAGAAAGTCTGCAGGACAGAAGAAGAGATGAAGAGATGTAATAAGAATGAAGAACGATGATAAAATATATATAAAGCTGTAAAAACAGTGTATATGTAAAGAACTAAAGAGGGAAAAAAGAAGGAAGTAAGGGGGGAAAAAAGAGCTTTGTTATATATGTAAAAAAAGTGTTTTCTGGGGAGGACTGTGGGGAGAGGGAATAACCGTCACTGCAAAATCAGTTGACGCTTGCGAGCAAGATCGCAATCCAAATGGAAAAGGGAGTTGTGGTTGTCCGGTAAGGGATAAGGGGTAACTCAGAGAGGGGGGGAGCATTTGGGGTTAAGGTATTATTGAGTGTGGGAACTGTTGGGGTTTTTTATGTTTTAAATGTGTTGCCGTACATTGAGTTTAATAAGGGAAAACTAAGAGATGAAAATGGGATAAAGGGGGATAGGAGGTGGAAAAGAGGTGTAAGCAAGATATAAGATGGCCATGTTGAACTATATGACTATAAACATTAATGGAATACATAACCAAATTAAAAGGAAGACGCTACTAAATTTATTGAAGAAGGAAAAAATAGATGTAGCATTTGTGTAGGAAACGCATCTAACTGAAGTGGAACATAACAAATTAAAGAGAGACTGGGTAGGACACGTAGCAGCAACATCATATAATTCAAAAGCCAGAGGTGTAGCCGTATTAGTTAACAAAAATTTGCAATCAAAATAAAGGAGGAAACAATAGATCCAGCAGGGAGGTATGCAATGATAAAGTGTCAGATATACTCAGAATTTTGGAATTTGCTCAATATATATGCACCTAACGAGGAGGATCAAAAGTTTATGCAGGATATTTTTTTGAAGATTGCAGACACACGAGGAAATATATTGATAGGAGGGAAATTTAACCTTAATTTGGATCCATTGTTGGATAAAAGTGGACAAAAGACTAGTAAAAAGAATAAAGCGGCCAAGTTTATGGTTAAATCAATGCAGGAAATGAAACTTATGGATATATGGAGGAGGAAGCACCCAAGGGAGAAGGAATATTATTTGAGTAGGCATAAAACATACTCAAGGATTGATATGTTTTTGTTGTCGGCTCATATTCAAGGGAGAGTTAGAAAAACTGAGTATAAAACTAGACTACTATCAGATCATTCACTCCTGTTATTAGCAATAGAACTGGAGGACATCCCACCAAGAACATATAGATGGAGGTTAAACTCCATGCTACTTAAAAGACAGGAATTTAGAGTTTATTCAACACCAAATTAAAATATATTTTGAAATAAACACAGAATCAGTGAAAGACAAATTTATATTATGGGACGCAATGAAAGCCTTCATTAGAGGGCAGATAATAAGTTATGTGACTAAGATGAAAAAGGACTACAATCGGGAAATAGAGTAGTTGGAAAGGGAGATAGTAAGTACAGAAAAAGAATTAGTAAAAAGGGATGATATAACAAAAAGGAGAGAATTGGCGGACAAAAAAATAAAATACGAAACATTACAAACGTATAAGGTGAAGAAGAACATAATGAAAACAAAAGTATTACGAACTGGGAGAAAAAAACACATAAAATATTAGGCTGGCAAATTAAAACAGAACAAGCTAAAAGAACTGTATTGGCATCAAGGAAAAAGGACAAACAAATTACATATAACCCAACAGAGATATACCAAACTGAGAATGAGGGGAAAGATGAGAAAATAGAAGAGCTTTTAGCTAAAATTGAACTGCCAAAATTGCAAGAAGAGGAACAAAACAAACTAATAAAACCATTTGAAATATAGGAAGTCCAGGATATATTAAAAAAGCTGCCGAACAATAAAACATCACGAGAGGATGGATTTCCAATAGAATTCTATAAAACATTTAAAGAGTTATTAATTCCTCCTCTCCTGGAAGTAATGAACCAGGTAGAAGAAACACAAAACTTGCCAGATTCATGTAAGACAGCAATAATTACAGTAATACCAAAGACGGGGAAGGATCCATTAACACCAGCATCATATAGACCAACATTTCCACTTAACTCAGATTATAAGATAATAGCGAAATTGTTAGCAAACAAATCAGTCGATTGTGTACCAAAAATAGTAAAACAAGATCAAACTGGATTTATTAAGAAAAGACGAACAGCGGATAATGTCTGTAAACTTATTAATCTAATTCATGCAGTTCAAGGAAATAAGAAACCAACAGTGGCTGTTGTTTTAGATGCAGAAAAGGCCTTTGACAGAGTAGAGTGGAACTACTTATTTAAAGTATTACAGAAGTTCAATCTACCAGAAAAATATATAAATTGGATTAAAGCATTGTATAATGGACCGTTGGCGAAGGTAGCAGTAAATGGATGTGTATCGAATCAATTTAAATTAAGTAGGTCAACTAGACAGGGATGTCTATTATTCCCCTCATTGTTCGCCTTAGCAATAGAACCTTTGGTAGAACTGATAAGAATAGAAAATAAAATAAAAGGGATAAAAATAAAGAAGAAGGCGTATAAAATCAGCTTATTTGCAGATGACATCATAGTATATCTAACAGAACCAGAGATATCAATAAAAAAATGACATAACAAATTGAAGGAATATGGAGAAATATCAGGGTATAAGATCAACGCCAAGAAAAGTGAAGTGATGCCAATGAGTAATGCGGATTATACAGAATTTTAAAAAGAATCACTATTTAAATGGCAAGCACGAGCAATCCGATACCTAGGGATCAGGTTAGATGATAACTTAAGCCACTTGCACAAACTAAATTATCAGCCACTAATAAAGAAATTGCAGGAAGACTTAGAACATTGGAAAGAATTACCGCTAACGTTGATAGGGAGGGTAAACTGCATTAAAATTAATGTGTTCCCAAGGATACAATACTTATTCCAAACCAATTCCCTTAACAGAGAAATTCTTTAATGAACTTGAGAATAATAAGGAAATTTTTGTGGAAAGGGAGGAAAACGAGGGTAGCGTTAGATAAATTAACAGAGAGGCATAACCAAGGTGGTTTGCAGTTACCAAACTTTAGAAATTATTATAGAGCCGTACAATTAAGGTATTTATCAGATTTTTACCAGACATGGGAAAAACCAGACTGGACTAAGATAGAACTAGATAAAATAGGGGAGAAGGTAACAGAACATATACTTTATAAGTGGGATGAAAAATTGGTGCAATATAAAAGCTCACCAGTATTGCATCATTTACTTAATACATGGAAAATCCACTTAGAAAGGAAAAAAAATGAATGACCAAATACCAAAATTATTATTGACGCAAAATCCACTAATCCCTTTTACAAGAGATAACCTTCCCTTTAGAGCAGGGGTGTCAAACTCAAATTCACGGAGGGCCAAAATTAAAAACTTGGACTAAGTCGAGGGCCGAACTAAATATTTATTGAAAATTTTCAACAATTGTATAACAGATATGTGGTTGATATATGATTTTAATATTTGAACTTAGTTTTAAAGTGGATTTCATTTGTTAAATACATGTATTATGTTTGATTTAAATATATGTTTAAGGGTATTATTTTAGTATTGATATTTTTTTTGTTGTTAGTAATTTTTTTTGTTGTTAAGTTTTATCCTTTTTTTGTAAGTGGGGTTTTTTCTATTTTATTTACAACATTGTTACTTAATTCTTCACTCTTTATTTTGGGGGGAGGGTTGGACTAATTTTAAATTAGATGATTAATGTTGTGTTATAATTATTGGGGGGGTTAATTTGTGTAGTTTAATGATGTAGTATTCTAATTTTTATTATCTTATTTTTTATTATTTCTTTAAATGTAATTTTTATTTTATTCATGTCATAAAATTTTAAATAAAGTTTAAAAAAAAAGAAAATTTTCAACAACATCTGCATGTTTTCTCTTCTTTCAACATATGTAATGTTAAACTTTAGGATATAACTTTAGGAGGATAATGTTACAGGTCAGGAGTAGGTAGCTCAAGTTCACCCTTTGCTTGACCTGAGGGAAACATATTTGGTCCCTGTGGAGATGTAGTCAGCATTCACAGGCTGTGTCCATTTTGACCTGCATCAGGACTCAGCATTTCCTGCTCACTCCTCAGGCTCTAGGCCTCTATTCACCCTCGACCCACCATCCCTCTACCTGACCAGTCCTTTACCCAACCTCTACCCACCCCATCCTATACACGCCCCTCTACTGCCTCTCCCCTCAACCTGTTCCTCCCTCTACCCGTCTCTCACCCTCTAATCACCCCTCCCCTACTCGCCCTGCCCCTTCCCTTTTATCTCTTCCTTATCCACCCCTCCTTCTACTCATCCCTCCCTCTAACTGCCCCTCGCACCACCATAACTTCCCCTGCCCATTACTCCTCTCCTCCTCTGCCCACCCCTGCTTACCCACCTACTCAGGCCCAGCGCGCTGCCGATCAGCCTTTGCGGACAGCCACCATCTCTCTTCACGTGCAGGGCCGAACCAGCCGTCCCTGGGGTCCGCGCAGGTGCAAGCGCTGAAGGGCATTGCGACCGGGAGAAGTGCGCTCGCGCTGTGGAAGGGCCATCCGGTGCCAGTCACGCGGGCCTCGCGCTGCCCGGGGGCCGTGCGCAGCCTGCCATGCCCGTCACGCCGACAGGAAATCACAGGCGCTCGCCAATCCGCCGCACCGCTCGACAGGTGGGAGAAGTGACTGGTTGTGCAGGGAGCCTTCCAACTGGCTTGCCGGTTGATGACATCAACAGACTTCTCGTGTTACAATTTCTCGTGTTACAATGGGGAAGGATGTGCAATGAAGGGGGAGGATGGTGGGGGTGACATTACCAAAAACAGCATCGGCTCTCACTGCAGGGCGGGCCACCTCTAATACATCTTTGAAATGATCTTGCGGGCCAAATATTTGGCCCGCGGGCCAGAGTTTGACATGTGTGCTTTTGAGAATGGGAGAGAAAAGGAATCAAAAGAATAGAAAATTGTTTTTTGGGAAATCATTTATTAACGTTTGAACAGTTGAAGTACAAATATGGAATAACTCATGGTACAATGTTTGCATATCATCAATTGAAAGCTTATTTAAAGGATAAATTGGGAAACAGATTGAGATTACCTGAAGGAAGCAGCTTTGAATGTGTGATTACAGACACAATGATAATTAAAAGATTTATAACCAACATGTACATTAAGCTGCAAGATAGGAAAATGATTAAATAAGCTATAAACCTAAACAGAAGTAGGAAAAGGATTTAAACATAAAGATAAAAAATGAAATATGGGAAAAGTTATGTTCTGGAACTATGAAGAATACAATAAACACAAGGTTACACATGATACAGTATAATTGGTTACACAGGGTTACACATATCACTCCTCAAAAGTTAAAAGAATGGGATTCAACATTATCAGATAGATGTTTTTGCTGTAGGAAGGAAATGGGAACAACAGTACATGCAATTTAGACATGTGAGAAAGTGAATACGTTTTGGGAAGAACTAAATAAGATATTAAATAAAATCACAAAAAATAACATACCAAAAAATCCAGAGATCTTTCTTCTAAGTAACCTAAGAAGTAAAGAATTAGGCCTCAAACTGGATAAAGCGCAAAAAAAATTAATTATGATAGCCTGAGCAGTAGCCAACATCTTTTTCTTGGGGCGATTAGAAAATACCAGAGAGGACATCTGTATAAGGTGAGGGGAGGGAAGTTCAGGGGAAGTTGAGGTTTATTTTCCCCAAAGCATAGAGAGTAGTGTGTGCCTGGAATACATTGCCAAGGGTGATGGAAGATGGTACAATGGGGGCATTTAAAAGACTCTAAGAAAGGAACATGAAATATAATGAAGGATTTCATTGTTGAGAATTAGATTTGCAGAAGTCAGCAGAACATTGTGGGCCGATGGGTCTATATTATGCTATGATGATCAAATCTTCAGAAGCTCAGCATCAACCAGGACAAAGCAGCCTGCTTGGCTGTTAGCCCAACCTCCATCCTAAATATTCATTCGCTCATCAGCATAGTGGTTGCAGCAAGCTCCATTTACTAAACGCACTGCAGTCACTCACCAATCCTGGAGTAGGACCAGGGCAGGTGAATGTCACTCCCTGCAAGTCACCCTGCGGGCTGCCCCCACCCCCTGCAAGCTGCACACCACCCCCTGCAGGTCCTCCTGCGAGCTGCACATCACCCATGCCGGTCCCCCTCCGAGCTGCGCACCACCCCCTGCAAGTCACCCTCCAAACAGCACACCATTTTGGCTTAAAACCCCATCGCTGTCCCTACATCCTCACTGGGTCTAAATCCTGGGAACACAACAGTTGAAGTAAAGCTTCATAAAAATTTGTTAAAAACTGCAATATTGTAAAGCAAGTTTCACTCTCTCTCTTCCCTTTTCCCTGTCTTCTTTCACAAAGCCAAAATCAATTCTCACCTTTTTTCTTATCATAGCCATTTAACACCATTTGTCTGTTGGTCTGTACTACTTTCCCTCTCATTCCTCCACCTTTCTTTCTCCACTAATATCTTGAGGAAGGGCTCAGGCCCGAAATGTTGGTAATATATCTTTACCTCCTATCGACACTGTATGACTGGCTGAGTTGCTCTCACATTTCTGTCTTTTGACAGGCACGCTTAACTTGGGAAAACTGTTACAAGATCTAAAAACTGGAATTCCTCCAGTCCAGTTTGGATTGTGGAAGGAGGCAGCTCACCCATACGTCCCCAGGGGCTGAATGGAAAAGGGCAATTAATACACTATAAAAATTCATATTGAAACATTATTTATTTGAACATGCAAGTACCTTTATCTGCAACCCTTTGATCACAGTCATCTCCAAAAGTATAAAAAATTCCAACACCAAAGATGGAGAGGCTGAGACTTCTCTCCCTTGAGAGCAGGAGGCTGCTGGGGACCTTCTGGAGTGTTATTAAATTAGAAGGGCAAGGATCCCAGGGTAGAGAAATCCAAGACTCGATGCGCAAGTTTAAAGAGAGAGGGGAATGGGTGCACCTTTTAAATGAGCTACTAGAGGTGGTGGTAGAAGGAGGAATAATTGTAACCTTTAAAAGACTTTTATACAGGAAGGTTTTTAGAGGGATACAGCAAATCAAGACAATTGGGACTTGTATGGGTAGAAAACCTGTTAGCATGGCTGAAGGGCCTGCTTCTGTCCTGAAAGGATTCTTAAAACTGTTGCAACCAATAACGTAACATTCACTGATGGTGAGATAGTCACAATTCAGAGCAGCCTGATAACTTGAAAGGAGGTGGGTGGCATCACCAAAGGAAAGTTAGCAGAGACCATCTTGAGCAAACAAGCCAAGTGGTGCCTCATCCGGTTTTGTTAAGGAACCCCATCAGACCATCCTGTCTGAAATCAAAACACGACCCACCCACGCTTTCTCTTCACCACAGGGGCATTTTCCAAACACTCCTGTGGTTTCTCAGATGCCGTCAGTGTGCTCACTTCTGACAAGACTGCCTCTGTTCCAGGAAGTGTCTGTGTGTGTTTAGCTGCCAAAGGTAGCAGAGAGCAGGTCTGGTGGGAATAGACCACAGCCCTCCCCGGGGCAGGCAATCCGCACACAGCCGTCAACCCACACGCAGCCGCCGGCTCTGGGGTGCCAAATCCGCACGCAGCCGTCGGATCTAGGGCGCCCAATCCGCACGAAGCCATCGGCCCCGGGACGACCAATCCGCCAACTCCGCCCACCCCGAGCAACCGATTCAAAAGCTCCGACTTCTCCAGGTGACCAATCCACAGGCTCTTCCTGCCCCAGATGACTAATCCACATGAACCACCTGCCCCAGGCGACCAATCAGCACAGCTCAGTTTTCAGTGCTCGATCTTGGTGACCACTGACTAGAGAGACAGCACCGAGCAATCTTGCCATTTGTTTGAACCCACTGCACAGGTCCTCAGCAGGTCAGCCTGTGGCTATATTCCAGACAGAGGAACTGCAGAGGTGATATGCACTGTATAAAACTGCTCGATAGCCACAGTTCACCGCCCATTTATTCCTCATTAGCTCCGAGCACGTGTGAGCGTGTGTGTGTGCCGTTTATACAGTCACTGTAATTAAAGGCAATCAGAGCCTTGATAACAGGAAGGTGAGATGTGAGTGGGGGCAGTCTGTGTCTACATGGTAATGAGCTAGGGGGGTGGAGAAGGGAGGTTGGCTGACCACTTCACTGCACACAAGGTGGCAACGATGAAAAGGATAAAGAGAGAGCTTTGGGTTCTTCCCACTGCTATGTGGGGCTCCACAGATCTTGGAGAAGCTTCAAATGCCTGCAGAGAGCTTGGACATAGCGCTCACTCCCCATCCTTAAAGGATGCAGTGACGACCAGAGCACACAACACCTCTCCACGGCCAGACTAGAGCACCCCAACTCTGCAGAGGGAAGGGCACAGAGAGAGCAGTTGAACCTCGGGCAGAGGCCAACCTCTGAAAAGCCAGATCTCCACCAGTGAGAGTTGCCATCCTGGGACATGAGCTCTCCAGTCTGTGCCTTGGTCGCAGTGATCAGAACCAAATGAGGTTGATCTCAGTGCCATCGAGAAGGAGAGAAGATCAACCTGCCAAATCTACACTGAGAATCACCTGCAAGAATACTGTCACAAAGTCTTTCACATCAACATCGATTAAATCCTCTGCTCCCTTCGCCAGCTGCTTTCATCCCATATGCATGCAATGGGGTCTGCCCTGTTAGAAACGGTGGCAGTTAATGTTTTTAGTGAAGACCCCAAATTTCATGCACAGCAAATTGTGCAAAGTCATTCCCATGAACTCTAATAAGCAGTCACAGACCATGGTGTGCTGGTATTGCATGGCTTAACTCACTCACCCGATGCTAGTTATTCCACTTTCAAAACGCAATCCATGGTTGCATTTCAGCTTTTAATACAACACAGTGCAGAGGTGCAGACCCTTTGGCACACATCTGTACCCAAAATATCTTTAAACAGGAATGTCTACAGACGCTGTGATTGTAGTGCAATATACATCTCCCCTGCTTTCACGTGTTTGCATCCTATACCTGCATGCCAAAGGTGCTGAAATAGGTGGTTTGGAGCTTTCTTGGATAACATACCGAAATGGCCACAGCTCTTCCACAAATGGCAGCTCTATCATGGGCTAACTACTGAGCTGAAGGTTAAGCTGCAGAATGCAGGGGGCGGGGGGTTGGAGGGGGAGAGAGAGAGAGAGAGAGAGAGGGAGAGAGAAAGGGAGAGAGAGAGAGAGGAGAGAGAGAAAGGGGGGAGAGAGAGAGAGAGAGAGAGCAAGCGCAATGCTTTAACAAAAGCAGAGACTGCCCTCTTGTGACACAACACTAGAAGCATTCAGAAGTACAAAAACTGCAGATGCTGGAATAGAACGCAGAACAGTACAACACGGAACAGGTCCTTTGGCCCACATGTATGTGCTGAACTAAATTAAAATTCTGTCACTTGCACATGAGAGATATCCCTCCCTCCATGTTCATGTAGAAACCTCCTAAATGCTACTCCTGCATCTATTAAATCTTGAGCAAACAATTGAGTTGCTGGAGGAACTCGATATCCATGGGTCAGTCAATGGTTTAGGTCAGGACAAAACTCAGAGCTTTGAACCCACTATAATAATTTTCACAAATAAATATATTTGCTCTGACTTGCTTCTTGAAACACCATTTGCATGCTTGGATTATTCTTCTGTTAATCCCCAACCTGGCAAATGTTCATGGAGGGTTCAGATATCGATGATCTTTGACACCCAATTGTTCAGCAAGTCTCTGAGAGAACCCCAAATCCTTGCTGAGATAGAGAGACGTTTTGGACTTTGGCTAAACCCAATCTGCAGGAGAACTCAGCAAAGTCCATGGGAGAAAAAGAATGGTCAGCATTTTGGGCCAGAACTGTCCATCAGGACTGGAATACAAAGTGGAGAAGTCAGTGCAAAGAAGTCAAGGGTACGTATGAGATTGGTGAATTTAGGAGAGAAGAATGATGGACAGAGGCAGAAGACATACAAAGGAAGAGAGTGAGAGAGAGAAAGAATCCAGTGGAGGTGGAGGGGGATGAAACCAAAGTGGGTGTGAAATTTTGATGATCGTGGGCAAGTTGTTTGGAATGGACGTTTCCATATGGAACTGTGAGAGGAGGGCCAAGAATGGGTAGGGTAACAGGGAAGAGCAGATGGGAGGAGTAGGGACAGGGGAAATCCTATCTTCATACCATTGGGCTGAAGACTGCCCAGCCAAAATATGAGGTATTGCTCTTCACTATGGCAGTGGAGAAGGCACAGTTCAGGCATATGAATGGGAAAGGGAGTGGAAATGACAGCAACCCGCCAAAGATCATATATTCATCAACCATGAGGGAGTTCCAATCTGAATCATCGACCAATCTTTCCATAACTCCACACTTGTCTTGTTTTTAACTGCTGTGCTATGAGTCACTGATCTGCTTGCAAAATGAACTTTATCAATGCACCTCGGTACACGTGACAATAATCATCCGTAATGTTTCAGTGCCACTTACTTGATGCAGCCAACGATGACTTGAGTTAACGGATAGATGAGCGGCTCCAGAACTTCATTGGGGTAAAGTGTACCCAGTAGACGACACCAGAGAAATAAGCAGTGAACGAACTGCCAATTGTAGACAGACTGGTAAGTCTCCTGCAAATAGTAGTAAAGGAGACAAGTTTTAGTCAAAAGAGTTTTTAATATTTACAACACAGTGGAAGCCGATTCTGACCATTTAACCCCATGCTGTTCAATTATGCCCAAATTAACCTACAACCCCCATACGTTTTGGAGGGTGATAGGAAACCAGACCACCCAGGGAAAGCCCATGCAGACGTGGAGAGAATGTACAAAGTCTTTACAGGCAGTGCCAGATTTGAATCCTGGTCACTAATGCTGCAATGGCATTGCGCTAACCGTGCTACCCTAGACAAGTTAAAATCTTATTTTAATCCAATAGAACAGTTAGAGGTAGCGTAATGGTGCGGCTGGTTGAGCTACTGCCACAGACACAGGCGGGAAAGTGGAGCTGAGTCCATAGCCAGATCAGCCATAGTGGAGAAAACACGACAGGCCAGATGGCCAATTCCTGCTCCCATTTCTTACGTTTCATCCTGACCCCCAAGGGGTTGAATGTGTGTGGTTTGTAAGTTTCCCTACAAGTGGTAAACACACCAGTTAATGAGTCCAATCAATATTTCTGGTTTTGCCAAATTACTCGTCTAGAGCAGCCATTCTCAACCTTTGTTTTGATAGTCTCCTTCGGACTCTGCTCAGTTTATGGGTCCCATTCCCGCAAAGCAGTCAAATTTTGGTACTTCTCTCCCACCGTCTAAATAAAAACCTTAAAAATATTATTTACGTTACTTGAGGTGAAAAGAAAACAAGGCTTTTACTTAAATGTGGTGTTAACCCCTAGGGCTCCGCTTGAGTATGGCTTATAGAGTAATAAGGCCCCCTTGGGAGCCACAGCACATATAAGGGGGAATCTCAGACTGAAATCATAAAATATTTTATGAAGTCCTTAGGAGAGAAGTACAGAAGAAACCAACTAAATGTGCCTGCTTCACAGGGAAGGGGGCACGTAAACTTTGAGCAGAGTCCTAAGGGGACCATAGGCAAAACAAAAGTTGAGAATAACTGATCCAGAGAATCAGGGGAACACTCCCTTCAGCCCACTACATCTGTGCTGAAAAGGATGCCAAATTAAAATGTAGCTCTAATTAGTAGTCATTAGAATTGGAGGATTGAGGACACATCCGTGATATAAAAACATGATAAATCATGTGTAACTTTTTTCTTGATGGTCATGGCACTTCGGAGATGGATAGCCAGCTGTCTAATGTAGACGAACGCGTGTTGATAGGTGATGTGATGGTCCAAAGCGTACATCTCCGTCAAGCTACGTTGCATGAAGTTGATCATAGGGAGCACAGTCGGTGATGTAAATTTACAGTTCTTCACGTAGGCCACATACATTTGCTGGAGAAAGACAGAGGACATGAATTTACCCATGCATCAGCTTCTCGTATCTGGTTTTGAACAGACGCTTAACATCCTCGCATTCCTTGGACAATGTTGTCTCTCTTACTTTCCTGCAATACTGTGCCTGCAGCATTCCCCCTGCAGTTATTGACTTCCTTAAAGCTCATGCTGGCAGGACAAGTTGACCCACATATTCAGTGGGAGTGATGCCTAGGAAGCCGACAACTCTTGGGTGGAGGACAGACATTTCAGCACACACTGGAGATCTGTCCAGGCAGCTTGATAAACTGCTCAGTAACATTCCCTGTGGTGTCTATCGCACATTTACCATTGGTATAGGTTGCTTCCATATTCCAAAAGTTAAAACCTTATTTCAATCCAATGGAACAGCTAGAGCCACCTCTCTGCTGCCACTGGTCGAGCAACTGCCACACAGCACCAGAGACAGATGAATAGGTTCCAGAAATCAGAGACCTGGACTACTTATACAATGTTCGAATAACAGTAGAGCCTATGGAACATTTAAATTTGTTTATCTTTTTTTTAATTTTCCTGGTAAATATTTTTTTAAATCAAAATGATAACATGTTTGATGTTGAAAACCGTGCCACCCAATTACACAAAATCTACTAAACGTGTACGATTTGGAGGACGGGTGGAATCCAGAACACCAGGGAAAACCATGCAGGTCACAGGGAGAATGTACAAACTGCTTACAAACCGTGCTGGATTCGAACCTGTGTCACTGGTGTTGTAATAGCATTGTGCTCACCGTTACCCGAATGAGACTCATCATGAGACAGCTGAGTCACCGCAAGGACTGACTGCTTCCTCAATTCAAGGACAATTAGGGATGGACAATGAATGCTGGCATTACCAATAACTAAATCCTGCGGCTCACGACTTGACTGCAACTCCTTAACAAACAAGGTTCACCACCAATCACTCACCTTTTTCAACTACTCAAGCATCCTTCCTCGGGACTGATTACATCCCTGGGGACTTTTGAAAAGCCACTGTATTGGATCTGGGAGGTGTACTCCACTCAAGACCCAAACAGTAACAGATACCTTCAAGTATCAACTCCAGTCTCAGGTTACTGCTGTCCAAGCCATAATGTAGTTTCAACAGGCAGTCACCAAGGCCTCAGAAATCAAAATCAAGATACAAATTCACACCAGAAGATCTGTACTATAGAAGCATCAAAATTCCTGCTAGTGTGACTATATATACATCTATATTTTTACATTTATAATCATAGCATTTTGAGGCAATTTTACCATTATAGTTGGTTATTTTGTGTGGCTCCAGTGAGTAAGAATTTTGGTAGATAAAATTTTTTTAAAGATTTCGGATAAATGATGATATCCAAAACAAATCAGAAATCCTCATTTATCTGAATATTTTTCAGAGCCAATTGACCAGCGATGTTGGGCTCCCGGTGGAAGCGGGATCCTCGAGCTCCTGGCAGCAGTGGGGCCTCAGTAGGGATGCGTCAGCCGGCATTTTATTCGGTGAGAATTAAATGTTATTTTAATGCTTAAAAAGCCTTCCCTTGTTGTTTGTTGATGTTTAAACACTGTTACAGGTGATTTGCTGTTGCTACTGGGCTGTTTTTCAAAAATGACCAGTTCTCCGAAAAAAACGCTTATCCAAGAGAGGCCTGGCCCCAACCATTTTGCATCATTGGAGTTGTACTGTACAATTAGTGCAATTTGCTAGGTTGGAAACAAAACTTTATCATTTTTACAGTTACATATAATGACAACATGATAGGCAGTCACTGTATGTAGTTGTTGAGATGAGTCGGTCACTCCCATGTCAATCAATCTTGGTGACCACACTGCTGTTAATGACAAGAGATTTAGGCATATTATGTGCATCTGTCCTTCATTTAGTGCTTTTGTTTTCCGGGGGAAATTACCCTGCTTTTATGGGGAGATGTTGCTGTAGTTTCTGCTGCCTTTTCTCCTGAGGATGTTGAATTTGTTTATACCAGCCATTCTCAGCCTGGGGACCACAGCACATTAAAGTGGGGGGGGATCCAAGGACTGAAATAATAATATTTGTTATGTTTTGTATAGTTGGAAGAAAACAACTAAACTTGATTGCTCCACAGGGAAAGAGGCCCATAAACTTTGGACAGAGTCCTAAAGGGGCCATGGGCAAAAGTAGGTTGAGAATGAACAGTCTCCCATGCTCAGTTTTGTTCGCCCCAAAACATTCATTACCTTCAGCACCAGATTGAGATAGATGTCCTTCTTGAGCCTGCATATCTTGTTGAGGATCAGGAAGGCTAACACTCGCACCGTGTCATCTCCCATACTCCAGTGTGCTATCACTTGCTAGAGGGTAGAAAAGTAAAAGATGGATCCAGTGATAATGAACCAGGAGCCACAAGACTTACAACAGTTGCACCCCTCCACCATCAACAACAAACTCAAGAGACTCATTTAAGGACTTACTTTGCACGTTATTTATTATCGAATATTTAATTTCATGTATTTCACAGTCGGTTTGCACTTTCTCTCTTTTGGAAATGCATCTTTTCTTGAGTAGTTTTTAAAAATTTTTTAAATCAAAAAACATCTACAGCACTACAGAAGCCAATTCGAGCCATTTAACCTGTGCCTCTCAATTACACCCAAATTAATCTACAACTCCATGTTTTGAAGGATAGGAGGAAACCAGAGCACCCGGGGAAAAACCCATGCACAGGGAAAATGGACAAACTCCTTACAGATAGCGCCAGATTCAAACCAAGATTGCTGGTGTTGTAATAACATCATGCTAAACTCTACACTAACCCATGTTGCCCGTAGAAAAAAAGTTTGTCAGTCTGAATTTTGAACTATACTGGAAAAAGTTATCATACATTTAGTCCCCGACTTACAACCGTTATTGGAACCAAAGGATCAATTGTATCTCTTAATGCACGCAAGTCAGAAATTTGCCTGTGCACATGGTGGACTGAAGTCTTAAAGCAAACTTTTTTTTAAAAATCAAATCTTTCTTTCATCAGAGATTTTTGTTGTATTTGACAAACTATAACAAGGAATGTAAGTACTCCACCCAAAGTATGAGTACTTACCTTGTTCGTCTGTTTTCCGGATCCATAGGCTGGGTGAGGCGGTCTTGATTCCTGTGCGCATGCATGAGTCTTCAGTTGTCACATGCACAGTAGATCCACGTATTGGAGTTCAGGAGCTGCATGCACGAGAGTTAAGGGCGTAAAATCAATATCATCAGGCCGCTTATCTCTTGTGCATGCGCCGAGTGAACTCCAAAACGCGGACCCACTGCACACGCTCCAACCAAACTTCAAAACGCATACCCACTGCGCATGCACCCACCATACATGCGCCAACCTAAGACTCACTCATGCACACAGGAATCAAGATGGCTGTGCCCAGCCTATGGACTCCAGAACGCCGACTAACAAGAACGCACATTTCGGCTCTTAAATGCTCTGTATCCGTTATAGTTTGTCAAATACAACATAAACAACGTAAACTTTATATTTTTTCTTATATTTTTTTTTAATCCAGCCACATGTGCAGATGACGCAAGTCGAGTAGGTCGTAAGTCGGGGAAAATCTGTATTTCGAGCTGCAAAACTTGCATCTTTTCCATTTTAAATTACTCAGGTATTTTATATTCTGCAACAAAAAAGTTTCCTCCACTTCAGACCTACCTCAACCCACTTCCCCACTCTTCACCATCTCCCTCAAGTGCAGATACCCTGGAATCTACTGCTCTCAATTTTCAACACAATCAATGACTGATCAAGTGCTCCAGGGCCAGGTATGGTTGGGGCCAAAAGCAGCATTAGTTAACACTTGCTTCAGGCCCCTGGAAGAGTTTAATATGGAGCACCAGAGCTGGAGAGAAATTCAACTGGAGACGCAAGAGACTAGATGCTGGAATTTGTAGCAAAATACAATCTGCTGGAAGAACTCAGCAGATCAAGCAGCATCCTTGGGAGAAAAAGAATGGGCAGCTCAATTCATCATCAAGGCTCGAGTTTTGAGTAACAACTTGAAAAATTGGAATCCTCCAGCTCTGGAAAAGCTCTTCTCCGAAATTTAACAAAATTGGGATCTTCATAAAACTTCTCTAAACAATGAGACACAGATTTTACTTTTAAAGCATGCAGTTTAAAATCAACCTCTTCGTAATTATCTCATTGGAAATTTAGTCAACTTAACAGATCAATGAGCATCTAACAGGTTCATAAATAAAACCCAAGGAATCAATTGTTTACATACCATAAAGCAGTGGCCAATCTGGCCCTACTGTCCATCATCCTTCACCCCTCCTTAGTCTATCAATCACCCACTGACCTGTCTCACCCCCTTCTCCTGGATTTCTTCCCTTGTTCACTCTGATGCAGGGTCTCCACCCTGAAACATCGATTCTCCTCTTCCCTCCACAGATCCTGCTTGACCCACTGAAGCCCTCCAGCAACTTCTCTTTTGCTCCAGATTCCTGCATCTGCAATTTCATGTGTCTCCAAAATTATGCAGTTTTTCCTCTTGACTGACCGGATAGATATTTGCAACATTTTATCCCGGTTCATAACAGTTATGAACCCCACAGAGACCCCCTCAACATTGCACATGCCCTCTTATTAACCACCCACCCATGCATGGTTGTTATTGGGACCCACCCACAGAATAACAACTCTGATACAGAAGAAGTGCAAAAATCCAGACCACCTAAGAATCTGGGCTTTACAAAAACTCAAAACTTTTTAAATTTAGTAGGCTTTCGTGTACGTGCAAGCATGAGCGTCGCAGATGCATAATAAACTAATACTTGTTTTTTGTACATTGTACTTTATACGAAAAATGTTTCATTAATAACCTATCAAAATTTACCTGTTTATCTCTTCGATATTCCTCCTTATACAGGTACACGATCCTTTATCCAGAAAATTCCAAAATCCGGCAAGTGGGGCTGGGCGGTCGGGGGAGACTGCCGGGCGGTCACCGGAGGCGGTCGGGGGAGACTGCCGGGCGGTCACCGGAGGCGGCCGGGGGAGACTGCCGGGCGGTCACCGGAGGCGGCCGGGGGAGACTGCCGGGCGGTCACCGGAGGCGGCCGGGGGAGACTGCCGGGCGGTCACCGGAGGCGGCCGGGGGAGACTGCCGGGCGGTCACCGGAGGCGGCCGGGGGAGACTGCCGGGCGGTCACCGGGGGAGACTGCCGGGCGGTCACCGGAGGCGGCCGGGGGAGACTGCCGGGCGGTCACCGGAGGCGGCCGGGGGAGACTGCCGGGCGGTCACCGGAGGCGGCCGGGGGAGACTGCCGGGCGGTCACCGGAGGCGGCCGGGGGAGACTGCCGGGCGGTCACCGGAGGCGGCCGGGGGAGACTGCCGGGCGGTCACCGGAGGCGGCCGGGGGAGACTGCCGGGCGGTCACCGGAGGCGGCCGGGGGAGACTGCCGGGCGGTCACCGGAGGCGGCCGGGGGAGACTGCCGGGCGGTCACCGGAGGCGGCCGGGGGAGACTGCCGGGCGGTCACCGGAGGCGGCCGGGGGAGACTGCCGGGCGGTCACCGGAGGCGGCCGGGGGAGACTGCCGGGCGGTCACCGGAGGCGGCCGGGGGAGACTGCCGGGCGGTCACCGGAGGCGGCCGGGGGAGACTGCCGGGCGGTCACCGGAGGCGGCCGGGGGAGACTGCCGGGCGGTCACCGGAGGCGGCCGGGGGAGACTGCCGGGCGGTCACCGGAGGCGGCCGGGGGAGACTGCCGGGCGGTCACCGGAGGCGGCCGGGGGAGACTGCCGGGCGGTCACCGGAGGCGGCCGGGGGAGACTGCCGGGCGGTCACCGGAGGCGGCCGGGGGAGACTGCCGGGCGGTCACCGGAGGCGGCCGGGGGAGACTGCCGGGCGGTCACCGGAGGCGGCCGGGGGAGACCTCCGGGCGGTCACCGGAGGCGGCCGGGGGAGACTGCCGGGCGGTCACCGGAGGCAGCAGGGGGAGACTGCCGGGCGGTCACCGGAGGCGGCCGGGGGAGACTGCCGGGCGGTCACCGGAGGCGGCCGGGGGAGACTGCCGGGCGGTCACCGGAGGCGGCCGGGGTAGACTGCTGTGCGGTCACCGGAGGCGGCCGGGGGAGACTGTTGGGCGGTCACCACAGGTGGCCGAGGAACCGGCGGCAATGGCCGAGGGACCGTGGCCGGGGGAGATGGCTGAGGAACCAGGTGACTGAGGGAGCGGCGGTTGGGGGTGACAGCCGAGGGACTGCAGTTAGGGGAGACTGCAGGGCGGCCGAGGGACCGAGGTTGGGGGAGGCAGCCGGGCAGGAGGGGCTGCGGTGGGGGGAGACTGCAGGGCGGCCAAGGGACCGCGGTCAGGGGAGACGGCCGAGGGACCACGGTTGGGGAGGCGGCTGGGCAACTGGAAGGGGTTGGTGGTGGATATGGCAGCACAATCTGGGTGGGTTTTCCGAAATACGGAAAAATCCCCCAAGGGTTCCGGATAAAGGATCGTGTACCTGTATTTGAATTTTAAAAATAATGCCCAAGAATCTGGAAAATCCAGACTAACCAATCCCCGAGCAGTTAGGACTTCGACTGTAGGTTCTTTTTCCTTGTTATTTCTTAAGCAGAGAACATACCCAATAAATCAGAAGGCGCATGATCTTCAAATGAGAAGCCTTACCTTCAGGAGCACACGGGAGTGCTTTGGAAAGCAGAGATAGTAAGGAACCAGGTTAAGAATGTGATGTAGCACAGCACTAACCACTGAAACCTCCGTCAAACTAGACAGCAGCTGAAAAGAAAGGAACATCAAGGTAACTGAACACAAGCTTCTGAGGGATCTTCACAGGTCGAGCAGCAGCTGTGGGAGAAAGAACTGTTGATGCTTAGAATGGAAATGCTTTCTCGATACTGAAGAAACCAATGTCAAGATGAGAGAGTGGCCCACGTCCCTCTGGAATATTAAGGTACGCATTTATCCGCAATAAAATGAGGAGTTGCTTGTAAATAAAATGCTTCAAAATTGGAGCAAAGGCAGCATCTGAAAACTGGCAGCCATTATTTTTAAACAAAATTAGTGACTTTCGCCATTCAAAACTTCTGCACAGATGGGGTGTAAAAATATACGACTGAAAGTGAGATCTTGGTATAAAGAAACTTGTCCACAGTGAGAGACCAGAGTGAGGCACTTCTCCTCTCTGAGAGACCCAAAGAGGGGAGTCTACAGAATTTCAAAAGAGAACATTTAAAGGGATGTAACTAGTTGGGGGATGGGCACACAAAATAGAAGAGCAAATATACAGCAGGGGAACAGGCCCTTTGGCCCTCAATGTCTACTCCAAACACAATGCCAAATTAAACCAAATCTCTGCTGCCTGCACCTGATCCACATCCCTCTTTCTAGTGCATTCATAAATCCTTTAAATGCTCTATCTCATGGGTGGATCCTGGGGCAATTGCGCCCATTTTTAAGTGGCCTAGGGGTGAAGTTTAAAAATAAAATGGAATCTGGCCTGTTAGAACAGTCTTTAATAATAAACTGCACTGTTTGTGCATTACACTTAGTTTCAACACTAGAAACTGCCATTTTGAACAACGACTAGACTGACCATTGAAATGTGATTCATTGATGAACATGTTACCTCAGCTTAAGAAAAATGTTTACCTCAGTTGATAAATACTTTTTCACAGAAGTCATGAGGAAGTGTGTTTGATTTGCAAAATGAATCTGTTAAGTTTAATCACCTATCTACAGATTTACACATTGCTTCATAACCATTAAAAGGTGGACACTTGGGCCATGAACCGTATTCACTGAGAGTTGTGGAATCATGTTGGTGATGGCCCTGTCCCTTTCTTAACCTTTTCACCTATTCTTGTTTTGCACTGCTTTTTGAATGAGAGTTTTAAAGAGTTTTATGGTCTTCATTTAAATTAAATGTAAGAGCAGCAGATACAGAAATGCCTCCTGTAATATGTGAGGACATCAATAAACCACTGTCATGTCCACAGTTAAACTGATCAATAGCGTTGCATTGTTATTCTGATAGAAAATGAATTTCGACGACACGGGGGTTTTCTGATCCAAAACACAGTTTCACTTGCAGTGTAACTGGTTGAAAACTGTCGGGTTTAATATTGTACCACTCATACCACCAGGTTCAGGAACAGTTGCTACCCTTCCACAACCAACCAGACCCCCTCAGCCATAGACTCAGAGGCTTCTGTATATATATCTTTTCTTGAGTACTGGTTTTTTACACTACTAGCAAATGGAAATTCTGCTGGGCCCACAGGAAAAAGCATCTCAGGATTGTATGTGATGTCATGTATGTACTCTAACATTTATGTTGGTCCCTACCTGGACAAGGCTGGCCAAGTAAACACTCAAATCCTGTCGGATCTTGGACCACTGAGGGCTGCTGGAGGGGACCAATAACCTGGGAGACAAGCAAAGACAATGAAGACACCAATGCAATAGGCATTTCATAGCTGGTCAGGCGCCAAGCGAAGCTGCAAACACCATGACTGATATTCACAGCCCTTCCTCCTTCCTTCCCACCTGCTATCCGATCCCCAACCCCACACACTTGCCGGATGCATGCAAGGGTGGCTTCTTTTGGCAAAACGTTCTTTGATGCTTGACATAATTTGCCTTATACAGATGGTCCCCAAACCATCATTGACTTTGTCTGGCCCAGTGGGGGTCCTCTATGTTCATGATCCAACTTCCTCAACTTCTCTGTTTTTCCAAAGCCAGATGAAGATTGCCCTGGAGCATAGTCCTGCACATTTTCCTTCCTGCAGTTCATCTCCGAAGAATGGAACCGTTGACTGCACAGAATGCTGTCACTGCAATTAATCTTAATAGAGGACTATTCATTCTTATTGTAGTGAAATCAATTGCAATGGTTTATTTGATTGTGTACGAATCAATGGCAGGACGGTGTGCAACATACAGCTGATGTTCCACCTGCTTCCCTTTTCCTTCTTTGCTATAGAGTACACAGGTTTGGGAGGCGCTCTCAGAGGTAGCACGGTTAGTACAAAGCTCTTGCAACACCAGCAAGCTGGGTTGGAATCCAGTGCTGTCTGTAAGGAATTTCTCCGGGCGCTCCAGTTTCCTCCCACCCTTCAAAACCTACAGGGATTGTAGGTTCATTGGGGTATTTGAGAGACACGGGTATGCGAGCCAGAAGGGCCTGTTACTGTGCTGTATGTCTAAATTTAAAATTTTAATTCAGAGAGGCTCGGTTGAGTAACTGCAGTACAGTGAAGGGGATGAATATTTAAGGTAGTGGATGGAGCTCCAAAGAGATGAGCTGCTTAATCCTTGATGGTATTGAACCTGAGAATGGTTAGGCCTGCATTTGGCCAGGATTGTGGAGAACATATATCACAGCTCGGACAGGTCTTGGGGAAGAATTGAGCATCTAATCTGCTCTTGAAGTTTAAGTGGCTGATTTAAAACAACGTCCCAATGGGAGCACATTTAAATTAGTCAGGATCTTAAAAACTGTTTAATCTGACACCTTAACTACTTCCCTCAATGTAAATGCTGATCGCCCTGCTGAGTGTTGCCTGTATTTATTTCAAAAACTCAAGCAACCCCATTAAATTTCAATGCCAAGAGCAGCAATGTTCCTGGAATGTTGTTGGGATAAAGCAACAAATGGGTGAAAATTATCCCATTTTAAACTGACTAAATTGAAAGAGGAACTATATTTAGGGCTGGTGCGGTTAGCGCATGCTGTTACAGCACCAGTCATCGGGACATGGGTTCGAATCTCACGCTGTCTGTAAGGAGTATGTACGTCCTCCCCATGTCTGCGTGGGTTTTCCCCAGGGGCTCCGGTTTCCACCCAGGGTTGTAGGTCAATCGAGTGTAAATGGGCAGGATGGGCATGTGGGCTGAAAGGGCCTGTAACTGTGCTCTACATCTAAATTTGGAAAAAATAGATCGTAGACTGGTGCGAAAATCCACCCTGGTCACAACGAATACTAATAGATTTAAAAAGAAACAGCCGTTTCTGAAGGTTGGGTGCTGAATTTTTGCAACTTACTTTTTTTCATCTGGCTTTAGCTGAAGGAGCTTGAACAGGGAAGCAAAGAGGCGGTCCTGGATGCAGAATGACACCAAGGCATTGAAAACTGAAAACAGAAGATGACAAGTCATTTCATCATTGAACACACTGGCAAGTTCTTCAAGTCTCAGTCATTTAATGCAGCATCAGGGAAACTTTTTGTTTTAAAGGTAAATTCAGTGGATTTGAAATAACACTTACAGTGTAAACCATCAATGGAATGTGACCTTTTAGCAAGCTGCTCAGAGCACTAAAGATTCATTAGATAATCTTCCATTTTCAACAGTCTTGCTTTTAAAGTACTTTTGTGAACCAGGACTTTCAATGTGGTCTGCCAGGGCACCCTGGGTTATGCTCAAAGATACACTGGATTGATTGAACTCGAGCTGGCTCTACAATGGGCAACACACTGGCAAAGAAGGCAGTTTGATCCTGACCTCGTGCTATGTGCGTGGATCTGAAATGTTCACCTTGAGCGCACAGTTTCCTCCTGGTTTCCTCCCACATCCCAAAAAGCTGCAGATTGTAGGTTATCTGGCCACAGTATATTGCTCATGGTGTTTAGGTGGGGGGTGGAGAGGGCACAGGAGAATCCAGTGGGAGTTGACAGATTTATGAAAAAAGAATGGTTGCAATGAACTGAGTTTGAATATAGTCTGAAGGCTGGAACAGATGATGGGCCAAATATCCTCATTCTCTGACATTATAAAGTGAGAGAAAGGAAGAAGAATCAAGTGCATTTATAAAACAACTTTAACATAGTGTAACGTCCAGAGGTGCTTCACAAGGAGACAAAAGCACCATTGGTGTAAAGTTTAATCTCTCTCCCTGGTGGGAGGAAGCAAGTGCTCAAAAACAATTATTGGAATGGTTCCTGGGTGAGGAATTACATCTCCAGGGACCTCATCAGTGCAAAAGGAAACATGACACAGATGGATAGGATCATGATCAATTTAAACAGGATAAACAGAAAAAAATAAGCAGACATAAATTCAGATGTTGTTGATCAGCAATGCACAGTGTCTGTGGAGAGTGAAGAGTTAATGTTCCCAGTCAATGATCCTTCATCACAGAGTACTGATGAAGTCACAGATCTGAAAAATTTAATTTGGTTACTTGCTCCTCAAATGCTGCCTGACCTGCTGATTGTTTAGGCATTGTTTTTATTGTAATGAGGCAGGCTTTTCCCATTAGTATTAACAGAGCGAGAGCTTTTTGCTTTGGAGTGAAGAGGATGAGAGGGACCTGATAGATGTCTACAAGATTATGAGAGGCATAAGGTACTTTCAAGCAGGGAAAACACCAGTCTGTAATGGTGAAAGTTCTTCACCCTTATGGCTAAAAACGTACCTCCTGAATGTGCCTGACCTAATTAAGGGCAGACTGATGATGCTGTCAGCCCGCGACCCATCTCTCCACTCACCCCTCTCCTTCCAAGGCAGGGGCAGTGGGCAGGAGCTGTCGGGACAGCAGGAGCCATCAGCGGGGGCCATCAGGACAGTGGGGGCCATCAGGACAGCGGAGGCCAGAGCCGGCTGGTGCGGCCTGACACAGCTACACCAGGCTGCTTTGGCCATTGGGGCCGCTCTCTGCGGCTCAAAATGCGGCAGAGCAATGGCCGTCTTCCCTACCTATAATCCCCCACGCAGCTAGAACTGTTCTGGAAACCACAGAGTAGTTCCAGCTGTGTGGAGGATTATGGGTAGGGAAGACGGTCATTGCTCTGCCGCATATTTATGACAGGTGGCACTAGGCCACCAGTTGCCCTGCCTCCATCGGTTCCAGAGAGCGCTACGAGGAACCTCTGGAAATGAATGGGATACTGGAGCAGCCTTTTAGGGCTACTGTCTGAAAGGTAAGTATTAAGTTTTCGATCTGCTCTTGTAAACCAGAGACCTGACATGAAATGGCCTATAGATAGGGTGGGCATCTAGCACCTTTTCCAGGGCGAGAGGCTGTGATAGAGTATATAGACATATTTTTGGGAGATAAATTGGGAAATTTCTATATACTCTGTATATTTATATATACTCTTGTCACAAAATCATCGTACAAGATGAGGGGAGGAAAATTTAGGGGAGTCGTCAGGGCTGGGTTTTTTTAAAAACAGTAGTGGGTGCCTGTGTTGATGGAGACTGGTACATTGGAGACCTTCAGCAGATTCTTATACAAGCACATGGATGCAATAAAAATAGAGGGTTATGGGTGTGAAATAGGGAAGGTTTAATTTGGTGAGGTTTGTATAGGTTGGCATAACATCATGAGCCGAAGGGCCTATACTGTTCTGTAATATTCTATGGTTCAAGAATCTGGGTCATGGGGGAAAGAGGAAAGATTTGAGACAGAGTGATGACTGTCTGGGTGATGGTGGGAATTGATTCAATTGGGTCTTCCAATGGGGGAACTGGAAACACACCTTCCTTGGACAACTTCAATAGGAACTTCAAAACATAGTAGAAATACCACAGTCTCTCTGTAGAATCCTCACAAATATACTGGCAGGATAAGCAAACCAATGTCAGGGTCCTGTCCCAGGCCAACAGCTTCATGCTTCCGAGTAACGGTAGCTGGTCACAAATTTCACACCCAGACTCTTGATGAAATGGCATGGTTCTAGCTCATTCACAAGAACAAATTCTCAGGATAGATGTCATCATTCCAAGGAAAGTCTCCTCACCAAGAGAATCCAAGGTCAAGAACACTCCATTGAAGTGAGAACATAGCATCTCGAGTCCCTCCACTGGGAGTACGCAAATTCAAAGCATAAACAGCAGAGGGAGTCCACAGAGCACACCATTCACCCACCACCTGCCCAACCTGTGGTAGAGTCTGCAAATCCCTACATGCCTCTGGCTATAGCCCACACAACTGGAGTGTGAAAAAAATCGCTCCTTATCCACTGGAGCTGCCCATGAGAGGATGGGCATTTTTTTGAGAGAATAAATTGGAGTTATGTGGTGACTGGGGGAATGGGACTGGCACAACCACCCTACAAGGAGTAAGCATGGAGGCAATGGGCTGAGTGGCCACCTTCTGGCATCATATGTCACTTGACCAAAGTTTATACGCATCAGCATAGAGTCTCGTCTCCCTCATTATTGAAGGCAAAGCAACCACCACGACCCCCACCCAAACTTCTGAGAATATTTCCCACCGATGATTTTACACTCTACAACCTGAAGAACCTCTCAATATCCAACATCTCAGTGTTTATGAGATTCCTTTTCTTTTCTTCATAATTGCTCTACAAAGGACTATTTCACAGCCCAACAATTTACCATCCAAATCTACTCAGCTTTTCACTGACACAAATCCTGGAATAGGACCACTTTCTCTTTTGCCCCCAATCATTAAAAAAGGGGAATAATGCCTAGGCCAGGGATCATTGCCTTCAGAAGATGTATGGAAAAATCTGGAGACAAAGGAGATTCAATAAAAGATCCTAACCTGAAACATTGACCAACTCGTTCTACACATGAGTTCCTCCAGCATTTCAATGAGGAACACAACATCCCACTTGTCAGGAAGGCTCAACAGCAACTGCACTTCCTGAGAAGACTGAAGTGGGCAAGGCTACTGGCCACTATTATGTTAGCCTTTTACAGCTCTATCAAAAGTGTCCTGGCCAGCTGCATCACAGTATGGTATGGTTGATGGTGGAGGTTTCAAGAGATACTCCAGTGATCCTCTCTGCCACTCATGGTCCTAGGGATTGACCTCCAATCCAATTTTCTCCAGCTGTTCCCGTTGGGGAGGAGATAGAGGAGTATCAGAGCCAGCACCACCAGGCTGAGGAACAGCCTCTTCCCACGGGCAGTGAGAATGATGAACAACCAAAGAAACTGCTCACACTAACCATCAGAGGCTCTCATATTCGTGAAACAACATTTATTTATTTTATCTATGTCTAATTTGTTCTACACGTTCGTAGAACGCTTCCACCAGCGTTGTCTCCGCTCCATCCTCAACATCCATTGGAGCGCTTTCATCCCTAACGTCGAAGTACTCGAGATGGCAGAGGTCGACAGCATCGAGTCCACGCTGCTGAAGATCCAGCTGCGCTGGATGGGTCACGTCTCCAGAATGGAGGACCATCGCCTTCCCAAGATCGTGTTATATGGCGAGCTCTCCACTGGCCACCGTGACAGAGGTGCACCAAAGAAAAGGTACAAGGACTGCCTAAAGAAATCTCTTGGTGCCTGCCACATTGACCACCGCCAGTGGGCTGATATCGCCTCAAACCGTGCATCTTGGCGCCTCACAGTTTGGCGAGCAGCAACCTCCTTTGAAGAAGACCGCAGAGCCCACCTCACTGACAAAAGGCAAAGGAGGAAAAACCCAACACCCAACCCCAACCAACCAATTTTCCCCTGCAACCGCTGCAACCGTGTCTGCCTGTCCCGCATCGGACTTGTCAGCCATAAATGAGCCTGCAGCTGACGTGGACTTTTTTTTACCCCCTCCATAAATCTTCGTCCGCGAAGCCAAGCCAAAGATGTGTTTTACATCTGGATGTGCCTGCATGTTTTTGCACCAAGGACCAGAAAACACTGTTTTGTTGAGTTGCACTTGTACAACTGGATGACAATAAACTTGGGAGACTGCAAGGGTTAATCAATGAGCAGGCGATGAGGAATGGTGGAGTTGTGGGCATCCCCAGGTTTTTGGTCCGAGGCATGATGAAGGCAAGGATGAAGGAGGACAAGGGTCCCCAAAGTGAGAATGTGAAGCAGAAAGAGGCAGCTTCAAGTTTCAGGTCAAATTCAGGAAATCAATTTGTAAGAAAATTTAGCAAGTTGAAAACCATGCTTCAGACTCTGTTACAGTTAGCGTAGGTTTGCACTAAGCTACTGCAGCGCCAATGATCCAGGCTTGAATCTGGCCGTGTCTATAGGGAGTTTGAACATTCTCAGTATCTGTGTGCATTTACTCCGTCCGCTCCAGATTCCCCCCCCCCCCCACCAGTCTTTAAAATGTACAAGGATTGAAAGTTAATTGTAGTATTTGGGCAGCATGAGCTTGTGGGCCAGAAAGGCCTGTTACTGTGCTGCACGTCTAAATGTAAACATTGAGAAAAATATCAATCATGCGATGCTTTATTAAAAAGCATAGTTAGATCAAGCACGACAAGTACACAATGAACAGATTAGCTATACCATAGGAGATTTCCAGTAATCCAGACAATGCACCCACAGTCAAGTAATCACAACCTCTCAGATCAGATTGATTCTTTTGTTGATTGTTCTTCTCAAAGGGAAAAGCTGACGTGGCAATGGAAACAGCTTTACAAAAGAAATAGTAATCATTGTATCTGAAGCCCAACGAAACGAGAGGGTTTTCCCGTTGCGCATCACAAGCGGGGAGCAGAACACACCATGTAGTAAAGGAGAAAAATATTTGAAAGATCATGTACTCATTAGATCGCACCAGCCAATATCAGTTTCCTTTTCTAAAAAAATGAACCACTTTCAAGATTTACCACTAACAAGGACTACATTTTATGCTCATTCTGAAGATGAGTCATTTTAGACACATGCAATATGGTAATGCCTACTGGGGCTTCCTATATTCCCAGTCTATCCATCACCTCCATATTAGGGACAATTTACCCTGGCCAATTCACCCAGATGTGGGAAGAAACTAGAGTATATGGGTGTTACCCAAACTGCCAGAGAGAAGGTAAAAACTCTACATGCACCGTGCACGCATACACGTGCAGCGCGCACTCACACACACACGACCTGCTGTCGTTGTTTCACTTCAGAACCAATATGTTAAGAATTAAGGCATTCCCTCAGGTCAAGGTCCAGTGGGAGAAACTGGAGCAGATCATGCACAGTGAAGATGCAGAGGCGAGGACTGGAGGAGCCCAGTGGTATTGCAGGACCAGAGGAGAAGAAAGAGAGGAGAAGGCCAAGACCATAGATGGGGGATATGAAAATAAAGAATTGGAGATTGAGGTGGAGCACATAACCACAATTTTTTTTTTATTTACACACACAGCACGGAAACTGGTCCTTTCAGCCCACAAGCTTGCGCTGCCAAATTACTCCCAAATGACCTACAACTCCTGGTACATTTTGAAGGGTGGGAGGAAACTGGAGCTCCCTTCCCCCAATAGAAAAACCCACGCAGACACGGAGAGAACATACAAACTCCTTACAATGCGGGATTCTACTCCTGGTCCATATTGCTTCCGCTGTAACATCGTGGCACTAACCGCCAAGCTACCAGTTAAGGGAAATACAGGCAGAGCTCAGTTTGTTCCTCAGACACTCACCGGAACGGTCTTCCACTTTATACCTCCAAGATTGCCCACCATCATCGTCTCCTTTTGTTGTGGAGACAGCTGCTTTAAATGCCATTACGATGTCATGGAACAGCTTAAACGTCATCTTGTCCTGCAACGGGAGACATTTGACAGAATGACAGAAAACTATAAATGTGGTTGGACGGTAAACCAGCTCCTGATGCAGCCGTGGCTACAGTTCTAAAGAGTGCCATCTGTCATCAACACCAGATCTCTGCTTCTGCTACAGGTAAACACCAACAATGGCTTTGATTTATATGGCATCTTTATGGCAACAGACCATTCTGAAACTTAAATGGTTATTTAGCAAACAAAAACTGATGCTACAGCACCCAAGGAGATGGTGGTGTAGACGTCCTTATATTTCCAGCATTTTCAGTTTTTATTGCAGCATCAGTTTTCTGCCTTCCAATCATTTGAACCCTCTTGTATAGTGAAGAGTCTCAGCTGACGTTCTCCAGCTATTGTGGGTTTACAAGCCATAGCTCCACAAAAGCAGTGTTTGTAACCCTCAGTCCTCCCCTCCATCGACTCAGTCTATACTTCTTGCTGCCTTGGAAAAGCAGCCAACGTATTTAAAAGACATCCAACTTCAACCACACAGTTGGGGAAAAACATTCACGAGTGTGAGATCACGCACCACCAGATTTAAGGAGCTTCTTTCCTGCTGTTGCCAGACTACCAAACGGAGTCTGACCTCAGGTCAATAAAATAACATTGTTTTTGCTCTCATCTCTGCTTTTATTGCTTTTATTGCTGTACTATGTAGGGATTGAGGTGACAAAAGGCAAAGGAGGAAAAACCCAACACCCAACCCCAACCAACCAATTTTCCCCTGCAACCGCTGGAATCGTGTCTGCCTGTCCCGCATCGGACTTGTCAGCCACAAACGAACCTGCAGCTGACGTGGACTTTTTACCCCCTCCATAAATTTTCGTCCGCGAAGCCAAGCCAAAGAAAGATGTAGGGATTGACTATCTGAACTGCTCGCAAAACAAACTTCCTCACTGTACCTTAAATTTGAACCAATTTAATTTAGAGATAGAACACGGTAACAGGCCCTCCTGGCCCATGAGCCAGCGCTGACCAAGTACCAATTGTGACCAATTTACCAACTGACCCTGTACATCACTGGAATGTGGGAGGAAACTGGAGCACCCAGAGGAAACCCACAAAGTCAACGTACAAACTCCTTTCAGACCCAAAGATTTAAACCTGGGTCACTGGTGCTGTAAAAGCGTTGCACCTACCACGATGCCCATTTGGAAAATGTGACAGAAGCAAATATGGAATTAAATCAGATGAAATCTGATTTAGTTCAGACTGCCATGATCAGTCATTTCCCTACTGTTTATTATCAGTCGTGAGTCAAGAACAGAAAGTTTTGCCTCAAATATAAATACTTCAAAAATGTTGCAACTTCAGTGTAAATTCAGTGTACAAAAAAAATCCCATTTTGTATCAGTTCCAAACCCATGTACAATTGCCATCTTCTACCATGATTGAAAGTCACAGAGATTTAATCATGACACAAATTAAAATGTTTAATCTTTCTTTTTACACAAAGAGTTGTGGGGAACAGGAGGGTAGGTGGAGCTGAGTCCACGGCCAGATCAGCTGTGTTCTTACTGAATGACCGAGCAGGCTCGACGGGCCAGATGGGCTGACTCCTGCTCCCATTTCTTATGTCATCATGTTCAAACACTCCAAGGAATTTCACCAGCACTGCAGTGATCATTTGCCAATGTTAAAATGGAACAACTTTCCACAAGGAGTTTTCACTGTTTGATGAGCTGTGGTGGTGGAGCGCAGAGGAAGTGAATTCACTGCAGTGAAATCTGAAACACAAGACCAACGTTAAAGCACACAGAAACTGCAGCTTGTGGGGAACCACGGGCAGAGTCTGGGTACATTTCTACTCTGAATAAAGCCCACACACTTGTGGTGCCTCAGGCACATGCCATGCCTGCCATATCCCTCCCTGTTTGCTGCTGTGCCCCTGCCCCTCCCCCCACCATTTTGTTGGGCGCCTGTCTACATTTTACCTTGATGAAGGGCTCAAACTTCAAATGTTGGTTATGTATATTAATCTTTCCTATACATAAAGGACAATGTTTGACCTGCTTAGTTTCAGATTTGTACTTTAGTCACAGTGACTGCAGACTTACAAGGGCTTTGACTTGGGCCGGCTGCCGTTGGTGACACATTCGTGATAATACTCGCAAAATGTAACGCGCATGCACGAGCCAGACAGCATGGTGATTCACACGCATGGGTGGGCCCTACTCAAAATCTACACAAGAATGCAGCATCACATCGGGGTCACCACTTGTTGAGACTGCTGGATAGATGCTACGCAAACATTTAAAAGAACACTCTTCACTTGTCTTCACCACAAAAACTGGGTTGACATTTTATTTTCCAGCACCAACAGTGCTTTGTGGATGATACAAAGGTTGGAGGAGTTGTGGATAGTGCTGAATGTTGTTGCAGGTTACAAAATTATATAGAGAGGATGCAGAGTTGGGTGGAAAAGTGGCAGATGGAGTTCAATCCAGGTAAGTGTGAGGTGATGCATTTTAGAAGGACAAACCAGGAGGCTGAGTACAGAGTTCATGGCTGGCTGCTTAGGAGTGTAGATGAACAGAGAGACTTGGGACCCAAATCTATACATCCCTCAAGGTCTCCGTGCAGATTAAGAGGGCCTATGGGATTAGTAGGGAGATTGAGTTCAAGAAGTCATGTTGCAACTCTGGTGAGACCACCCAGAGTATTGTGTTCAGTTCTGGTCACCTCATTATAGGAAGGATGTGGAAGCTATGGAGTGGATGCAGAGGAGATTGACCAGATATTACCTGGATTGGAAAACAAGTCTTATGAGGCAAGGTTAGCAGACATGAACTTCTTCTTTGGAGCTTAGAAGGATGAGAGGAGGCTTAACAGAGGTCTACACGTTTACTAGAGGCACAGATAGAGTGAAGTCAGCACCTGTTTCCCAGGGCAGGAATACCAAACACTAGAGGACATATGTACAAAGTGAAGGGAGAGAAGTTTAGGGAGACATCCGGTGGGGGGGGGGGGGGGGAGTTTTTTTTATACACAGGGAGTTGTGAGTGCCTGGGAATACTTTGCCAGGGATGTGGTGGAGGCTGAAATATTAAGGGCATTTAAGAGACTCTTAGACAGGCACATGGATGGAAGAAAAATAGAGGGTTACAGGGTCGGGAGGGTTTAGTACATTTTTTTTTAAAGGAATATATGGGTCAGCATAATATCGAGGGGCAAAGGGCCTATACTGTAGTGTTCTACGTTCTAACCTTCCTCTTCCCAGAAACCTCCCTCAGCACACCCTAGTCTTTTCTATTCAATCCCACAGGTGACCCGCTCCTTACACGTGTGAACCACTGCACTGTTCCCTTTCTGGGCCATACATGCAAACTGCACCATGTGAAGAGCAGCTGCAAGGTTGGAGGCATAAGCATCTGTGATCCCATCTCACCAGTGAAAGTACAATTTGCTTCAAGCAATCAGTGATACTAGGTGATTCACTGCCTTCTCAGGAACATTGGAGCTTGATTTGACAACCACACACCGACATGACTGCACACCAACATGGTGTGAAGTTGGATGCCACACCAAATATTTCTTCCCAAGGCCTCACTGCAGTTGCAATCCAGTAGCTTGATGTTCAGTGTAATGCACAACCGGACAACATGTTATTCAACATGCAAAACACAAGAGTGCTCCCAGCAGTGGTATAAACTTTCAATGCATAATTCAAAGCACAAGAGATATTGGATTCTGCTCACATATTGTGTAAGAAAAAGAATGCAGAATCAATGTCCTCAAAATCAATAAAATCAAATACTTCATTTCTCCAATTCCAGAATCTCCTCCAATCTTGCACCTCTTCGAGACCTCTGCACTCTTGATTTATTAATGAATTTAATCATTCCACACACGGTCCCAAGCTCAAAAATCCTGCCCAAAACAAATTCCGTACCTTTTCTTTTGAGACTCTTTGAAACCAACTCTGGTCAAGTTTCTGAGCATTTCTCTTCAAACTCCATGTCTAACTTTACTCAAATCCTTTGGACATGGATTTGTTAAAGCATGTTTCCCATGGTAGGAGAGTCAAGGACAAGATGGCACAACTTTGGGATTGAAGGACGTCTATTCAAAGCAGAATTTCTTTAGCCAGAGAATGTTGAACCTCTGGAATTTGCTGCTATGGGCAGCTGTGGAGGGATTGATAGGTGCCTGAATATTCAGGGTATCAAAGGTTATGGGGAGAAGGCAGGGGAATGGGGCTGAGTGGGAGAATGGACCAGCTCATGATGGAATGGCAAAGCAGATTCAATGGGCTGAATGGCCAAATTCTGCTCCTACATCATGTGGTCTTATTAAAAGAAGTGTGCTACACTGCTAAAAGTAATAGAAGCTTAATTAGTGCAGGTGTGACTCACTTCTGCCGACTCTTTCCATGCTTCCACCATTCGGATGGTGACTGGGACATCTCGTGCTTTTTTGTCCTTCGGAGCTGGTTCTTTCTCTTCCTCATCGTCACTTGCAACCTTTCAAGAGAAAGGGGTTTCACAAAATGTCATTTATTTTTTAAAACTTGCATTTTTTTTGTGATTCCAGGAACAGCAAGTGCCCTGTAAGTGCCCGACCCTCCGTACTCCATTTACATTCACAGCCGCAGAGCAATCCTGAAAATGTTTTGAGCATAGAAACACTAAATCCATCCTGACTGGACCCTTCTTAAATTTAGTCCTGTCAGTCCCACTGTCTGTTCTCTCCTCAGAGCCTGGAAAATTTGTCCCCACTCTCTTTTAAATTATAATTACATTTTTTTTCTGTCGGGAAGGACTACACTAGAATCAAAGGGCAAGGTTTCTCTATCAAATGATTTGTATGTTATATAGAGTTCTATTTCTGCTATTCCGATGTTGAGATACAAGTGCTCTGGGTATTTTTTCTTTGAATAAAACATCGTGTACAAAAGTGAATGCTGGGGCAATCTTCATCAATCTCAGATGGTACCTGGTTGAATGAGTATCACATCCACCATCTTCAGACTTTTATTTTTGCAGTAATATAGTCCAGCTATTGGCTGTTCCAATGGAGTTAAGAAAAACAAGAGGTGGGGAAATAAAGTAGAGGGAAATGATTTTGGGGCAGCGACCCACATTTGGACATTTTCTTTGCTTATTTTATTTGTGTTTTTTTTCCAAAAATTTTACATAGTGACATTTTAAATATACAATATATTAAACTTTTCCTGAGAAACACAACTAAAACAAAATTCCCTCCTCCCTTCCATACATACAGATCCATTCCTCGTCAGAGCTTACATATATTTTAAATATATAGAGTACAGTTGGGGAAACTACATTTTTATACATATAATAGTTACATTTATACCTTTTTTGTTCCTTTTTATTTCTGTATCTGGGCCCCTATGTGGTCCAGGTCTGGCTGCCAGAGCTTTACAAAAGTGTCATATTTATTCTTTGTTGTATGTGATTTTTTTTCCATAGGTAGACAGCTGTTCATTTCCTCAGCCCATCGTGCTATGAGTAGAAGGAAGTCGGACATCCAAATGATCACTATACTTTTATTTCCACCACCAGTGCTATTTTTATAAATGAGATTTGATATTTGTTCAATTTGCTGCTTATTTCCATACAATTATCTCCTAGATATAGCTCCAGGTCACCCATGAAGGCCACACCTACAGAAAGGGAGGGACTGACCGATTACTTTGGTGGGAAGGGTTAACTGTGTCAAAATGAAAGTGATGCCAAGACTGCAATACCTTTTTCAATCGCTGCCTATTCCATTATCTAAAAACTTCTTTAAGCTACTAAATAAGCAACCATATTAGACAGTTCCTATGGAATAATAAGGTACCAAGAATTTCATTGGAAAAATTGACATGGGACTATGGGCTGGGAGGATTCCAGATTTAAAAAAATATTACCTAGCTGCACAGGCTAGATTTCTTGCAGCCTTCTTCTGTCTCAGTCCCACATCTGAAACACATCTCTGAAATTTTGATTTTTGATCAGTGTAACTTTTATGGGGTAAGATATAACTGGTGTCAAAAATTATACTGAACCAGTCCATATCTTGCATTTATAATTGATGTAATGCTGCCTGTATACCAATCTGTCCAGCTTATTTCTGAAATTACCACCCCCAAGTCCGACTTCCATCTTTCCCTTGACCATGTAAACCTGGTTTTGCACTTTTGCTCTGGAAGTGCAAACTGTTTGTTCAGTTTCACTAATTTCAGGTGGGGTCAACGTTGGTCCCCATCTTTCTCTAAGATGGAGAAAACAGGGAGCTTGGCAAGATGGCGTAAGGAACAGACGTGCCTTCCAGTCCTCTCCTGACTCTTTATTATTGTTTTGTCTATAAGTGCCCGTTAAAACTTTTTAAAAGTTTAGAAATAGTTAGAGGTGTTGAATTAGTCACTAATGGTACAACTGCTGAAAAGAAGCAAAAAAAAAACGGCAACAGATCGTTAAGAAATTGCATTTTCCGAAGTTATCTGAGCCTACCTGTTTACAAGAAGCCAGGACTCAGCGTGGAATGGATCCAGGAAGAGAGGTACAAGATTCGGCAACGGAGCTCCGCTCTTTGTCGGCAGGGCTCTTTAAAGATGGCGCCCAGCAGCCCTTGGAACAAAGGGCTGGCCAGGCACGTGCGCGTGAATCAACGCCTGCTGTCAGTGAGTCTTTGACAGCTAGAACAGCTGGGACGCTGCCAGCTGAAGACCCGACCTCGAAAAGACGCTTACCAATTGATGTAGCAGTGGCGCTGCCAAATGTACCTCCAGTAATGAAGACTTCAACAGACATCGATGTAATGAAGGCATTTGATATAATATGGGTTAAAGATAACCCTGGCCATCAGCCTCCAGATACTGCTGAAATAGAAGACCCTTTTGCTATACAGAAACAGCAAGATCCTACCGTGCCTGAATCTATTCCAGTAGATATGCTTATTAAGAATCTTGAATCTAAGTTATCCTCTACAATAAAAGAAATAGGTAAGGCTTTAGTTCAGGTTAATACAAAGCTTAATACTTTGGTGGACATTAATACTCAACAGATGGTTAATTAAGGAGCTTTTAAGCTTGAAACGAGTGAAAGACTTGATGGTTGTGATCAAGGCATAGTTGAGGTACGAGACCAAATACAAGATGTAAATAAAACAATTGAAATTTTACAAATTCAGAATAAAAATTTGGTGAAAAAGGTTGATTATTTGGAGAATCAATCGAGACGGAATAATATAAAAATTGTTGGTTTGCCAGAAGATATGGAAGGATCAGATCCAAGAAAATTCTTCACTGAATGGATTCCACAAGTGTTAGGACAAGATAAGTTTCCGGAAGGCATAATATTGGAACATGCTCATAGAGCTTTGAGAAGAAAGCCTTTTCCAGGACAAAATCCAAGACCTGTTTTGGTTCGTTGTTTAAATTATTATGATAGAGAGACAATTTTGCGTGTGGCTATAAGAAATGCACAACAAAGAGGATCTCCTTTGATGGTTCAGAACAATCGTGTTTTTTTCTATCCGGATTTGAGTCAAGAAGTTATGTCTCAACGACGTGAATTTAATCCTGTGAAAGAAGTGTTGTGGAAAAACGGATATAAAGCAACATTTAGATATCCTGCAGTATTGAAGATCTTTCAAGATGGTTATCAACCAAAATTTTTTGATAATCCTAAGGAAGCTATGGACTTTGCTCAATTACTGCCAATTACTCAATTTCAGGAACGACGTAGTCCACCACGGTCTCCAAGGAGAGTGGAGACGCAAGATGGGAACCGAATTTCAAGAAGAAATGGTGGTTGGAGTGACAAAGTTGATTTAAAAAAATTTTTTTTTTTTTCCTGAGAAGATTTCAGATGATGATGATAGTTTAATGTGAACCAGGAGTTGGGAGAGGGAGCTGGGTGGGCATCATTTTCCAGAAGTCATCAGCTACGTGCGAGTTATCTCACACCCAATATTTTGTGGGAGTTACCGCATTGAGCGGTGTAAGGTAAAACATCATGAGATGGGAATGTGTAGGGAGTTACCCTGTACAGGGCAGTAACAAGAAGGGGAGGTGTCCTTGTACTCCTGTTAGGTAAAACATCATGAGATGGGAATGTACAGGGCTGTAACAAGATGTGAATGCATCCTTGTACTTACAAGATAAGAGAGACATTGATGGATTGAGAGGCAGGAAGCTAGCAGGGAAAGGATAGCAACAGTTTTAGTCATTGGACAAGTAATGATATGATGATGTTCTAAGCATGTATCCAAGGGTATAAAAAATCACCATTTTGCTGATAACGGCAGAATGCATTCTCCGACTAACATGTTTAGTCGCAAGTGTTACAATCCGGTAATAAAGAACAAAGAACCCTGATTTCGACTCAGCCTGGTGTTTGTCTCACTCATTCATGAACAAAGCAGACCTAACAGCGGTTGAGACAGGAGGAGGTGGTTGTAACCTCCTACCTGTTCTTTTTTTTTTTAATCAATTTTTGGATTAAGGAGTGAAGTTTTTTTTATTATTTTAATTTTTTTTTGTAGTTTTAGGAGGGGATAAGGGAAGGGAGCGTTTTTTTTCTTTTCTCTTTTTTTCCTCTCCTCTTTTTCTTTGTGTTATTGTAAGTAATGTCTAAACTTAAGTTTGCCTCTCTTAATGTTCAGGGTTTAAATAATCATATTAAGCGTAAGAAAGTACTTGCTTACTTAAAAAAATTAAAAGTTGATGTGGCTTTTTGGCAGGAAACTCATTTAACAGATAAGGAACATTTGAAACTTAAACGTGAATGGGTTAGACAAGTTTTTTATTCTTCATTTAATTCAAAGGCGAAAGGAGTGGCAATTCTGGTGCATAAGAATCTACCATTTCAGTTACAGAATGAAGAGAAAAATGGAGGAAGATTATTAAAATTGAATTGTACAATTCTTAATGAGGCTTGGACTTTGCTTGATGTTTTTGCTCCAAGTGTTGAAGATACAGCTTTTATTGTAGATGTGTCTTTATTACTTGGACAAACAAATTCCAATGTGATGATTGGGGGAGATTTAAATGTGGTATTGGAGCCTTTATTGGACAAGTATCCAAGAGTAATTAAGAAATTTAAGATGGCAGTACAAGTGACTAATATGATGAAAGATTTGAATTTAGTTGATATTTGGCGAAGACTTAATCCTACAGAGAAAGATTTCTCTTTTTATTCTTCAAGTCATAATTCCTTTTCAAGAATTGATTATTTTTTAATTTCAACACATTTGCAGGATAAGGTTATATCTGTGGATTATAAGGCAAGGTTGGTTTCAGATCATTCATTATTATTATTAGAATATCAGAGTTCACAAGATGTTCAGAGAACCCCAAGATGGAGATTTAACACTATGTTATTACAAAAACCAGAATTTATTAGTTATTTAAAAAAACAAATTGAGGATTTTATTAGTAATAATGGTAATTCTGTTTCTAGTCATTTTATTTTATGGGACGCAATGAAAGCTTTTTTACGAGGTCAAATTATTAGTTATGCATCTAAATTAAAGAAAGAGAGAATTAGAGAGATTGAAGACTTAGAGAAAAAGATAACTGTTAGTGAAAAAGAATTTCAAAAAAGAATCAGTTAACTAATTTAAAATTAAAGTATAATGAATTACAAACATATCGATTTGAATGTTTAATGAATCGAACTAAACATAAGTTTTATGAATGGGGTGAGAAAGCTCAAAGTTTTATCATGGCAGTTAAAAAAAGAACAATTATCTAGGATTATACCAGCAATTAGAAAAAAAATTGGGTATTACTTTTAGACAAAAAGAAATTAATGAGGAATTTTGTAATTTTTATAAAAAACTATATACATCTGAGTGTAAAGATGTAAATGAAGATGCAATAGATTCTTTTTTGAAAAATATTAATTTGCCACAGTTGAATGAAGAAGATAGACAAGAGTTGGATAAATATTTTACAGAGAATGAAATTGAAATGGCTATAAGAGATATGCCAAATGGAAAGGCACCTGGTGAAGATGGGTTCTCTATAGAATTTTATAAAACTTTTTATGTTGATATATCTTTTATTTATAAGAATGTAATACAGCAGATTTATAAAACTTTTTAATTACTTGAATCTTGTTCTAATGCAATAATTAAGGTTATACCAAAAAAAGATAAAGATTCTTTACAGGTTTCTTCTTATCGACCAATATCGTTGTTAAATGTGGATTATAAAATTGTGGCTAAAGTTATGGCTAATAGATTGGCTCAATATTTACCTAAAATAATACGTAAAGATCAAACAGGATTTATAAAAAATAGATATGCATCTGATAATATTTTGCGATTAATTACTTTGATAAATAAATTTAAATCTCAAATGAATTATCCAATAGTGGTCTCATTAGATGCAGAAAAGGCTTTTGATAGAGTGGAATGGAAGTTTTTATTTAAAGTACTTGAGAAATTTTGTTTTGGTTCTTCGTTTATTGGATTGATAAAGGCTTTATATAATAGTCCGAAGGCTAGAGTTGCTACTAATGGACAGATTTCAGAATCTTTTGATTTAACAAGGTCTACTAGACAAGGATGTCCATTGTCACCTGCTTTATTTGCTATAGTTATTGAACCTTTGGCACAGTTAATATGTCAAAATGAAAATGTTAAGGGTATGAGAGTTTTGAATGAGGAATATAAGATTAATTTATTTGCAGATGATGTTTTATTATATCTGTTAGATCCTGATATTTCCTTACCAGCAATTCAAGAATCTTTAGAAATTTATGGTCAATTATCTGGCTATAAGGTAAATTGGGCTAAAAGTGAAATTTTGTCAATTTGTAAAGATGATTATTCGATTTATAAAAATATTACGAAATTGAAGTGGACAAAACAAATTAAATATTTGGGAATTAACGTTAATACAGAATATCAAGATTTATATTCAATTAATTATCTTCCTTTAATAAAAAAGATTAAACTAGATTTGATTAGGTGGAAGGACTTACCTTTAGGTTTATTGGGGAGGATTAATACTATAAAAATGAATATTTTTCCTCAAATGCAATATTTGTTTTAATCAATTCCTTATTTTTTTTTCAAAAAGTTTTTTTAAGGATTTATATAAAGTAGTTAGAGAATTTTTATGGAAGGGAAAATTTCCAAGGGTAGCAATGAAAAAATTGATGTGGGACTTTCAATTTGGAAGTTTGTGATTACCTAATTTTCAATATTATTATGAGGCAGCTCAATTTAAATTTCTTAGTGCATTAATGAATATGGAGGATCCGCCCAGTTGGGCAAAGATAGAAATGGCAGTTATTTTAGAAAAATCTCCACATGAATTTTTGTTTCGATGGAATAAAAATTTGTTACGAACTTATGATGTACCAATATTGAAACATTTATTGAATTTATGGATGAGTAAACTTGATAAAATGGGGCTTAAAAATAAATGGTCTGGGCGATTGCCATTATATAATAATCAACTTGTTCCTTTTACGGTCTCCAATATCACTTTGAAACAATGGGAAAGGAAAGGAATAAAAAATTTATCTGATTGTTTTTTTGAAGGACATTTTTATTCTTTTGAGGAATTACAAAAGAAATTTGGTATTAGTAGAAATTCTGTATTTGTGTATTATCAGTTAAGATCATTTGTAAAACAAATATGTGGTCGTCAAATGATTTTATTGCCCGAAACTAGTTTTGAGAAATATGTACTTTCAATACCAGAAAAGGGGTATATATCTGATTTGTATTGTATTTTACAAGAATTTGAAAGTAAGAAAGATTGGGATAAAGATAAGTTGAAATGGGAAAAAGATTTAGGTTCTACAATAGCTGATGAAGCTTGGATGGAAATTTGTCAAAATAGTATTCAGAAATTGATTAATGCTAGATTAGCGATGATTAATTATAATTTAATCATCAATTATATCTAACACCAGAAAAATTAAAAAAATTTGGTCTTAGTAAGTCAGATTGTTGTTTTCATTGTGATCAGATAGCTAGTACTTTTTTTACATACTGTCTGGTCTTGCGACCGATTGCAACAGTTTTGGAAAGGTATTCAATCTATATTTAATAGATTATATAATATTTGTGTTGTATTAGATCCTGATATATTTTTGTTAGGAAATATGCAATCATTAATTGATTTAGGATTAAATGATTATCAGATTTCTTTTATCTATTTAGCTTTAGCAGTGCCCAAGAAATGTATAGCATCTACTTGGAAAGATAGAAATATACTAACTTTGGATAGGTGGTATTTAGAGATGAAGTCTTGTTTAATTATGGAAAGGATATCTTTTTCAATTCAAGATGTCTTTTTATAAGTTGAAGTGGACTCCACTTGTTAAGTATATGCAATTAAGTTTGATTTAAGTATGTTCCTAGATGTGATATTCTAGATTTGATAAATCTTTTTTTTACTATTTTTATTTGTTATTTTTTTTCTCTTTGTGTGTGCTTTTTTTAATATATAATATTATTAATTTTACTAATTCTTCACTCTTTATTTTGGGGGAGGGGAAGGGTGGGTTTTTTTTTAATATAGATTTTTTTTAGTTCTTGTATATGTAGGGGGGGTTAGCTTGAATTAAGTTAGGTTACTGATGTATTGTAATTATATTATTTTTTTATATTTTTTCTTTAAATGTAATTTTTCTTTTTATTCCTGTGATAAAATCTTTAAATAAACATAATAAATTAAAAAGAGGATGGGTGGGACAAATAATATAGTCTTCCTTTGGTTCAAAGTCAAGAGTGGCTTTTCTGATAAATAAAAATATACCAGTGTTGATAGAAGATACCTTGATTGATCAAGCTGGAAGGGATGTAATGGCACATTGTAAAATTTATGGAGAAACATGAGCATTTATGAATATTTATGCCATGAATTATGATGATGTATCATATATACTGAATTATCCAGCAAATCTTTGGGAAAAATTACAAGGAACACGAGAAAAATATGGAAGAATATCAAGCTACAAAATAAATATGGATAAAAGTGAGATAATGCCATTAACAAATTTTGAATATGAAATATACCAAAAAGGAAGTAAATTTAAATGGAATTCGGATGGAATAAAATATCTTGGAATAGCAACTGACAATAACTTGCAAAATCTGTACAAACTAAATTATGTTCCTCTTCTTGGGAAGATAGAAAGAGACCTACAGAAAGGGAGGGACTGACCGATTACTTTGGTGGGAAGGGTTAACTGCGTCAAAATGTTCTTGGCTGAGATGTCATTCCTTCAGTTTTCGTTCTGTGGCCTCGGTTGTTTATTACTTGCTTTATCCATTTTTGATGATAGAATTCTAGTTTTTGAGCTTATAAACTGTCTTTTTAATATTTTTTTGTGGACTGTTCCTTCAAAACACCTGCTTAGCTCATTAGCATGGCCACACCTCCATTTGGAAAATTTTTGAAAATGTACACACATTACCAGTTTAAAGCCATTAAAAATCTAATCATTTTAAACAAAATCAATTGCTTTTTTTGTTTAAACAGTGAGCACAGTATATTAGACAGACACTCCCATCTGTACCCAGACTCCAAGCCCCTTCCAGATTACCAGGCAGTACCTGCTTGGTCTATGCTCAAACCAGTGTCTGGTTCTTCTGGTACATGCCCATAACTAGCACCCAGCATGCCAAATTAGTGCCCTTGCCCAACTTGCAATCCTCAAGTTTAACCAGGGGTGCAGTGCTAATGGAGAGGTGCCTCAGTACCTCTGTAAATTAAAGCCTGAAGGCAAAATAAGTGGGGAATTTAACATCGGCCACATATTAAATACAGGGGATTTTACGGAAACAGGTGTTGGGGTGGGGATGAGGAGAGGAGGGTGAACAGGGGATTTAATCTGCTGCAGGATTTCAACATTGATTTTGTACATTGTCTAATAGACTGTCAGTACAAGGACGACAAGTCCACAGACAGGTGTGAGCTGGGATTAAAAATATACAACAGCGTGGGGGGGGGAAATTGAGAACAACGCTGTTCAAATCTGCTCCGAACCCTAAAATACGATATTCAGGAAGACTTTTCTAATATAAGCATGTCCTGTGTCACATTCAGCCCGAAGGCTTTTATCCTTCCCTTAGCCCAACATTCCGACAAGTAAACTGCTTTGTTGAGTGACAGAAATAATCTCCAAATCCCACTTGAAATTACTGTAGGTTCTGCTTATTTCTACCCCGTGTACATAATGATAATCAGTGTTGCTGGGAAAGCATGCTGTATTCAACGAAGCAAATACCCAATGAAGCTACAATCAACATCTCCAACATGCTAGATTCTTGTAAAATTATTTCACTATTGATTAACTTGGTCTTAAAAACTAAAGAGGACATAACAGGATTGCAATTTGTGTTTCAGTTTGCAACAACCTTTCATTCACTTTCTTCACCCCCACCCAAATGGGCCAAAGTGTAGACGAGTGAGCCCTCTTACCAAATAGCTATTTCTCTCCAGGCTACCAACCATATCACTGGGCTATTTGACAGGTGTCACAACCCAAACCTGTGTCACCCAGCACTGTTGAGTTGCTGTGAATCGCTAGGCTGGCTGCCCCTGGGGAAGGAGATGTCCTTGTCTCAGATAGAACCGCATGATTGGGAACACACAGGAGATTTGTACCTGAGACTCTGTGCACAAGGAATAAACCCAGTGGGCTGCCGACGAGGGGTGGAATGTCAGGCTCATCTTAAAAATTAGTTTCAACTGGAACAACTTCTGTGATGGATAACAAACTTGCAATGTAGGGTGCCCACACTAATGCTGTTACTTCAAGCCCTGTGCCAAGTTATTGTCTGTTGTTAGTCCATGTATATAGTGACATCCTCTTGCCTCTACCCAAACCTTACTCCTGACAATACTTTCAATGTTGATCTCACCATTACTGGGGAGCAGGTCCACCGCTCTTGGGGTGAAAATAGCAGAAATCATTTTAAAAATGCAGAAAATCAATTTTTAAAAAGCGGAAATCCGCGGAAACGCAGAAAATTCACACGTCCGCTTTATTTTTGCTGTATAAAGTATATTGTTTGACCTGCTGGGTTTCTCCAGCATTGCATTTTTACTATCAGAATAGAGATTATTCACTTAGGATGGAAACTAGGAGAAATTTCAGAGATCCTCTCTTTAGAACTACAGAACATTACAGCATAGAAAACATCCCCTTCTGCCCTTCTAGTCTGAGCCGAATTCTTATTCTGCTGAGACCCACTGACCCTCAACTATTCCATATCCCTCCATACACTACCCATCCATGTACCTGTTCATGTGGGGCCTAGTTCCTTATTCTCTGTTTAGAGAATCTCTGTTCTTTAGACTCCACTAATGGCCAACCTGTCCTCCTTGGGACAAGCCTCATCAATCTTCCGTACTCAACCTGTGTGGCAAGATTGCTAAACAAGGAGACCAAAACTGTGCTCAGAGTGGTGGGTGCCTGGAATGGGTTGCCATTAGTGGAGCAGATACAATCATAGAGTTAGAGACTTTTAGAGAGACTCAAACAGAATCAATAGATCACAATTTATTGTCACGAACACCACAAAATTTGTTGTTTTGCAGCAGAATTGCAAATGTAAATAGTGCTATAAATTGTATTTTGTTTTAAATGAAGAATTGAGTGCAAAAGAAGATATAGTGAGGTAGTATCTGTAGTTCATTGTCCATTCAGAAATTTGAATATAGGCAAGAGATTGTTTAATTTGCCACTGTTCTCAATGCAGACATTATAGACAAAATTTCTATTCCTGTGCTGCACTGCTGCATGTTAAACGTGGCTGGCTTTATGTGGCAGCAGCTGTGATGAGGTCACTCCCCAGGCTCCAGGCGGATACACTGAAACACAAGGCAACCAACCTCAGTCACTTTCCAGGCAGGTACAATGAAACACAAGGCGACTAACCTCCAGCTTCTCCGGCAAGACATGCAGCGGATTCTCCTCATCCGAAGAGTCGTCAAAGTTGAGCAGCTTCTGATCGTGTTCCACCAGGAATTTGAAGAACTCGGGATCCTTCTCCTCAAGTCGCAAGAGTTGCTCCTTGTGCTCTTTCACTTCACCTTTAGGCTTCTCTTTCCTAACAGAGGGGGGGAAAAAAAGGCTTTATTATTCAATAAAAATTGTTTATTATTCAATAAAAAAGATGACTTTCACAAATGTTCTTCAAGAGCCTTCAACTTATTTTAAGTACAACTTTACTAGGGAAATCCACCTTATAAAACAGCATGTTAATACAGTACAACTCTGAATATCTAAAATAGTCAGGACGGGGCCCATTTCAGATAATTTTGTTTTTGGAGAACTGGTCCTTTTTTTTTTAAAAAAAGCCCAGTAGCAACAGCAAATCACTTGTAACAGTGTTTAAACAACAAGGGAAGACTTTTTAAAGCATTAAAATAATGTTTAATTCTCATCCCAAAAAAATGCTGGCCACTGCCACAGGTCCCAAGGTCCACTCCTGTCGCCGCCTCAAAAACAGCAATTTATACATATGGTCGCTCTTCACTACAGCTCAGTCTTCAATACCATTATTCCCTCAGTGCTGGTCAAGAAGCTACACTTTAGACCTCTGTACCCCTCTTTGCAACTAGATACTTGACTTTCTTATTGGAAAACCAGTCAGTACAAATTGGAAACACCTCCTCCTCATTGATCACCAACACAGTTGCACCCAAGGATGCTGCTCTACTCATTATACACTCACGACTGTATGGCCAGGCATGATTCCAATGCAAGTATGCTGACAACACCAGTTACCGGCAGAATCACCAACAGCAATGGGGAAACGCACAGGAGGGAGAAAGATCAGCTCGTTGAATGATGTACGACAACAACCTTGTGCTCAATGTCAGCAAAACCAAGGAGACGATTGCGGACGTCAGAACACGACCCAGAGCTCATTAAGGGCTCAGCAAAGGAGACTATCAAGAACTTCAAATTCTTGAGCGTCAACATCTCTGAGGATCAGACCTGGAGCCTCTACATTGATGCAATCACAAAAAAAGCTCACCACCGGCTATACTTTGTGGGGTGTTTTAGTCAGTTCTGTATGTCACCAAAGACTCTCAAACTTCTACAGGTGGTTGCATTACTGCCCGGTATGGTGGCGCCAATTCTCAGGACAAGAATAAACTGCAGAGAGTTGTTAACTTGGCCTGCAACATTAAGACACCAGACTTCACTCCATTGAGGACACCTACATGAGGCGGTGTCTTTATATATAAAGAAAAAGCTCCCTCCAACCTCAAAGACTCCCACCACCCAGGCCATGCCCTCTTCACTCTGCTACCTTCAGGGAAAAGTACAGGAGCTTGAAGACCAACACTCAGTGACACAAGGACAGCTTCTTCCCCTCCGCCAGCAGATTCCTGAATAATCAATGAACCAAAGACACGGTCTTACTTTTCATGCAGTCTTGTTATTATTTTTTTTTTATATAGTCTTATAAAATGGTTCTAATATGAATGTTTCCACTATGATGCTGCTGCAATAAATCTGGATTCCGAACTCAATACAGAATGGAAACTGGCCTTTCAGCCCATCCATCATATCATCACTACTGTACTCCCATTTTATTCTTCCCATCAATCCAAACCCACAACATGCAATGCTTTTCAATCTCTAACATGTTTTCAGTGCCAGCAAATTTCCCAACAGGTTCATGCCTGAGGGGATGTCAAAACGGAGACCATGAATCATAGGAACAGAAATAGGCCATTCAGCCCATCATCTGCCCCGCCATTTAATCATGAACTGCTCTGTTTTAACACTCAGCCCCACTACCTGACCTTCTCCCCTTAACCTTTGATGCCCTGGCTAATCAAGAAACTATCAATCTCTTCCTTAAATACACCCAATGACCCGGCCTCCACAACTATTTGCAACAAATTCTAGATTTACCACCCAATGGCTGAAGAAATTCCTCCACATGTCTGTTCTAAGTGGACACCCTTCAATCATGAAGTTGTGCCCTCTTGTCCTTGATTCTTCCACCATGGGAAACGACCTTTCAACATTTGAAATGTTTCAATGAGATTTCCCCCTCATTCGAACTGATCCATTGTAATCAAAGCAGTTTTCCCCTTTCTACAATACAACTTAATTTCCTTTCTCCACAATTCGGATCAGGTCACATAGCAAGGAAAGAGATTGGTCAACCCAATCAACACCAACTTTGGACATCAATTTTTTATTCTCCCTGCATTCCCTTCAACTCCTCCAGATTCTACCCTTCACCCACACACTGGAGGCAATTTACAGTGGAAACATCACCCTGTCAACCTGCATGCCTGTGGGATGTGAGAGGAAACTTGAGCAAGCAGGGGGAACCTATGGACTCAGAGAAGAGCGTGCAAAATCAATGCAGACAGCACTGGATACCAGGATTGAACACAGGTCAACGGTGAGGCAGTGGCACTACCTTCTGCACCTCGCATTTATGAACGGCAGTAGAAGGATGGACTTCATCCATTGATACAGTAGCTGGTGCCATACCCCTCCTATCACCCCAGCTCACCCACTTCAGCCAGGATATGATAAATCAGTGCCACCTTCCCACAGGCCACATTTCCAAGGGTAACTTAAACTAATCGATCTTCTAAAGCAGACATCCTCGTCCTTTTTTTGGCTGTGGCTCCCCCAAGCGTCTGCTCAAAGTTTATGGGCCTCCTTCCCAGTCAAGTTTTGGTTTCTTTTATACTTCTCTCCTACCAACTACATAAAAAAACAAAATATATTTTTATGTCACACGAGGTGAAAACTAGCCTTTTATTGAAATGTGCTGAGGTCCCCAGGACGGGGTGGGTGGCGGCCACCCATTTTAATCCTTCATTTTAAAGGATGAACAGCAGTGACGATGGCCAATGTTTACATTTCAAACATTTGTAAATTTCAGAAGTTAGTTTGGGAGTTACTCTCCCTTTCTCTCTCAGAGACTCAACACACTCCCCCCCACCACCACTCCAGCCATGTAAACCTAGACATTGTCCGAGATTACTGCTGAGTTGAGGCTGAACTGAGAGGGTGCCACACAAAGTACAGTGTTGCCAGATGGATATCACTGGAGGAGTGCGGCCGGGGTGTGGGGGGCAGAGAGTTCACGATCAAACAGAGGGGGTGGGCAAGGATAGGGGTGCTGTTGGACAGGTGTTGAAGGGAGTGCTGCCCTGTCTGAAGTGCATGTTGAAGGAGTCCCATTGGAGGGTCAAGAATAGGGGAAAAACTGCATGGAGTACAAGGTTCTGGTAAACTGGCCCTGGCTTATCCAAGAAGTTTGTTTTCAGTCAGATTTACCAGCTGACTTCCTGCCCCTCCAGGACAGAGCAAATTGTGAAGTTTGCTGCCATGAACAGGTCTCACCTTTTTTCTTGTGCTTGAGATGTTTTCTTGCCTTTCCCAACTTTCACTCTCCGCCCACAGCTTTCCTTCACACTTTCCACTCCTGACTCCTTGGCATCAGAGTAGTTCTGGTTCCCCGAATCAAAGGCTGTGGCGAGGAACTCGTCAACACTCAGCGTGGCAAGCTTTCTGCTAAATGTGTTCAGAGTGCAAATACAATTCCAGGTTAGTAAGAGTGAGACCAACTCTCAGGTGCAGCTGGGAGAGTCCCTGTCTGGCAGGTCTAGCGGCTTCTGTGTGAAGTCTGCAATTACTCCCTGTGACACTCGACAGCACACGTCAAACTCAGGCCCGCGGACCAAATTTGGCCCGTGATATAATGATATTTGGCCCGCAAGATCATATCAAATATGTATTAGAGCTGGCCGCCACGCCAGTATAGCGCATGCACAGCTAATACTACAAATCCCAGAATGCTTTGCAAATGCGTTGGCGTTGGGCCGTCAGCTCGCTAATCGCCCCCACCTCCTCTCTTTACTTTCATTAGCATCTGTGACCTGTCGCCCAACTCACATGTAATAAACCCCTTACGAAAAATGGCCAAACCAAAGACAGAAAACAGGACCTTTCAAGACAGGTGGGAGGGAGACTATATGTTCATCATTTTAAAAGACAAACCTGTTTGTCATTGAAGCAAGTTGTTATTTTTATTGACTTGTTGGCTTGTGAAAAAAAATACATTTAAAAGGAGCTTAAAGGCTATAGAGAAATATTATTTATTGAATATTTTATTTCTCATTTGTTAATGCTTCTTCTGGAAAGAGTTTAACCAAAACTATTATTAAACATTTATTTTAATAAGAAAAAGTTTAACATTACACATGTTGAAAGAAGAGAAAACATGCAGATGTTGTTGAAAACTTTCAATAAATATTTAGTTTGGCCCACGACTTAGTCCAAGTTTTTAATTTTGGACCTCTGTGAATTTGAGTTCGACACCCCTGCTCTACAGGTTTCCCTCATGATGGGGTGACACATGGCATGTCCAGGGCCCCACGGAAGGGTAGACCACTGCCGGCATCGCCAACAGGAGAAAACCCCGGACCATCCTTCCCTACAAACACTTCATCCTGAGACAACACGACCAAGCAGAATTAATTTCCTCCGCCCAACACAAAAATGGTAATGGAGGGCTGGGGGGAGAGAGCGAGCGAGAGGGGCCCGGGGTGGGGGGCGGTGGAGGAGAGGGGTGGGGGGCGGTGGAGGAGAGGGGTGGGGGGCGGTGGAGGAGAGGGGTGGGGGGCGGTGGAGGAGAGGGGTGGGGGGCGGTGGAGGAGAGGGGTGGGGGGCGGTGGAGGAGAGGGGTGGGGGGCGGTGGAGGAGAGGGGTGGGGGGCGGTGGAGGAGAGGGGTGGGGGGCGGTGGAGGAGAGGGGTGGGGGGCGGTGGAGGAGAGGGGTGAGGGGGGCCGGCAAGCGCCGCTCCAAACTCACCGCTTGCCCCCCGCCGCCATGCTGCTGTTGCCACTGCCGTGCGCGACGTTATCACCACGCCGTCCGCCCCGACAGGGAGGTATCACGGAGACGGGGGGGAGGGAGCAGGGATAGTTGGGTGGGAGGGGAAGAGAAACCAGCGGGAAAGGCGGCGGGAGAGTTGACGGGTCGGGTTCATAGTAATCTGAAAATCTCTCCCTCTGCCCACCCTCCGTGTCGTTGCTCTCACCCTTTGCGCTCCCTTCACTCCACCCACCCCCCCGTTCCCGATCGGCTCGCCCTGTTCCACTCGCCTCTCTGTGACGTCAGACGTGCGCCGGGCATTGATTGACAGTTCCACCTCTGGCCCTTCAGGTGGTCTTTTTGCAGCGCACATGTTCGCATGGGAATGGAGGACGGGCTTCTCTTCTCGATTAGCGAATAAAACCTCTAAATGGGCCCACCTATAACGAATGCATTATACATGAATCAATGAAATTAATGCAAAACATAGAATGCATATAATATTCGCTATAATATTAATTTCTTCTTCTTCTTCTTCTTTGGCTTGGCTTCGCAGACGAAGATTTATGGAGGGGGTAAAAAGTCCACGTCAGCTGCCGGCTCGTTTGTGGCTGACAAGTCCGATGCGGGACAGGCAGACACGGTTGCAAGGGAAAATTGGTTGGTTGGGGTTGGGTGTTGGGTTTTTCCTCCTTTGCCTTTTGTCAGTGAGGTGGGCTCTGCGGTCTTCTTCAAAGGAGGTTACTGCCCGCCGAACTGTGAGGCGCCAAGATGCATGGTTTGAGGCGATATCAGCCCACTGGCGGTGGTTAATGTGGCAGACACCAAGAGATTTCTTTAGGCAGTCCTTGTACCTCTTCTTTGGTGCACCTCTGTCTCGGTGGCCAGTGGAGAGCTCGCCATATAACACGATTTTGGGAAGGCGATGGTCCTCCATTCTAGAGACGTGACCTACCCAGCGCAGTTTGATCTTCAGCAGCGTGGATTCAATGCTGTTGGCCTCTGCCATCTCGAGTACTTCGATGTTGGAGATGAAGTCGCTCCAATGAATGTTCAGGATGGAGCGGAGACAACGCTGGTGGAAGCGTTCTAGGAGCCGTAGGTGATGCCGGTAGAGGACCCATGATTCGGAGCCGAACAGGAGTGTGGGTATGACAATGGCTCTGTATACGCTAATCTTTGTGAGGTTTTTCAGTTGGTTGTTTTTCCAGACTCTTTTGTGTAGTCTTCCAAAGGCGCTATTTGCCTTGGCGAGTCTGTTGTCTATCTTGTTGTTGATCCTTGCATCCGATGAAATGGTGCAGCCGAGATAGGTAAACTGGTTGACCGTTTTGAGTTTTGTGTGCCCGATGGAGATGTGTGGGGGCTGGTAGTCATAGTGGGGAGCTGGCTGATGGAGGACCTCAATTTTCTTCAGGCTGACTTCCAGGCCAAACATTTTGGCAGTTTCCGCAAAACAGGATGTCAAGCGCTGAAGAGCTGGCTCTGAATGGGCAACTAAAACGGCATCATCTGCAAAGAGTAGTTCATGGACAAGTTGCTCTTGTGTCTTGGTGTGAGCTTGCAGGCGCCTCAGATTGAAGAGACTGCCAAGCCATGAATATTAATTTATATTCTATTGATTAGTACATAAACACTTATTGTCTCTCCATGTCTGCATAACGGAATGCATGTTAACTCTGTGCATAATATATACACGTGGATGTATGACAAAAACTTAATACATAAAAGGCAAACAGAGAGGCTGGAGGAACTCACTGGGTCAGAATTAGACAGTCAACATTTCGGGGTCAGGACCCGTTATTGAGCTACACTAGACCCTTTTACACTAGCACTTTGTCCCGGAATTAACGGGGAATTAACCAGTTAAGGGCCCAGTGGAGAAACAGCACGCCAGCGTCAATTCACTCCAGTGATTGATGGCCTCTGCCCCAACTTGTATCCCCGCCAGTGTAAAAAGGACAACTTCCATCCATTCCAGTTGAAGATAGAAAATTCTGATCCCAGGGATGAGTCTGTTAAGTGGAAAAGCCCTTAGTGTCCCACTTAAGGGTGTTCCAGTGGAAACACCATAAATGGCTTCCTATCCTGGGACACTGCACAGTCAATTAACTGGAATGGCAGTGGAAAAAGAGCTATTCATCCATTCTCATTGAGTGGTGTCACGCCTACAACACTACACTCAACGTTGGCAAAACCAAGGAGATGATTGTGAACTTCAGGAAGAAGTCAAGGGACTGGAGTCACTGGTGGGGGTGCAGGAGGTGCAGATCGCACCGGGTGACACATTCAGAAGGGGTGACACCAAAATGACTATAAAATTTTTGTGCAGTGCTTCAGCAGAAATGTATTATTTTTTATAAAATATCCCTGTAATTAGTTATAACAACAAATACATTATTTCTAAGCCCAGCTAACATGGACTAATATACCTGCAAGGCTAAAACTTGATGCTAATTTACTTTTTGAACCTTCTAATGTACTCGGGTCAGAGCACTCCCCCGCTCAGCACTGCCACCACCGCCAACCCCACATTACAGCACCATCGCTGCTGCCATTCTCCCACCCCCACCCCACTCAGCACTGCAGCAGCCACCCCAGACATACATGGAACACAGACCTGTTATTTCCACACTCAGTACACTCATACACTCAGTCCATGATGGGGGATGACACCAGGAGTTACCTCACCAGGTGACACAAACAAGTCACTAGACAGGTTTACATGACCCAATCCTTATCGAGGGCTCAGTTGTGGAGAGGGTCAACATCTTTGGAGATTTGTCCTGGAGCCTCCATGTCGATGGAATCACAAAGAAGGCTCACCAGCGGCTATGCTTTGTGAACTGTTTGAGGAGATTTGGTACATCACCGAAAACTCTCGAAAACTTCTACAGGCGTACCATGGAGAGCATTCTGGCTGGTTGCATCATTGGCTGGTACAGAGGTGCCAATGTTCAGGACAAGAAAATACTCCAAAGGGTTGTTAACTCAGCTGCGACATCACGGGCAAGAGACTTCACTCCATCGAGGACATCTACAAGAGGTGGTGTCGTAAAAAAAAGTAGGCTCTATCCTCAAGGACGCCCACTACGTAGGCCATGCCCTTTTCACTCTGCTACCATTGGGGACAAGGTACAGGAGCCTAGACAAGTACTCATTGGCGCAAGGACGGCTTCTTCCCTGCTGCCATCAATTTTCTGAATGATCAATGAACCAAAACAAAACAAAGGGTTCTATTGACACTGTGGTTAAGTAAAAAAGACACACAATGTTGGAGAAACTCAGCAGGGCAAACGGTGCCTTTATGTAGCAAAGGTAAAGATGTTTCAGGCTTGAGCCCTTCATCAAGATGTAGGGGAACATGAGAGATGTCCGAACAAAAGTTTCTCCAGTACTTGTGTGTTTTTTCAATGAACCAAAGCCATTGCCTTTACTCTGACTTTCCAGCACTATTTTCATTTATTGTTTTTATATAAATGTCTTCATTGTGATGCTGCCACAAAACAACAAATGTTGTGACTTGTTCACGGAAAGAAATTCTGATTCTGACATATAGATTTATTCATAATATGCACATTGTAAGTACATTTCTAAATATGAATAGATTCCATGCATGTTATATGAACAGATGTACCATATTTACATGCATAGATGTATATGTAAATACACATACCCATATTATATTTGTAAACATATTGTACATGTAAATATATTTAATATAATATAATGCATATATTAAATCAGACCACAGAACGAGACAGCAAGAGAATGGTCGATTTGATCCATGATGTCTGGACCAAAAATGAAACTAAATTAAACTCTATCTCTACATTTCCTTTTATCTCCTGCAAATTCATGTGAATTTTGTAAATCAATTTTGTATTCATATTACACAAGTATATATATTGTATAATGCCTATCATGGGCATGTAATATTATTGCAAAACATGTATGTATAAATCTTCATGCACATTTATCTATATATGTTTACAATCTATTTTTACATTTTTGTTTCTCTCTGTGTACCTTTCTTCCCATCCCCCAGCCATCAGACCCCCCTCATCTCCCCTCTGAATCCCCTACCCTCCATCTCCCTCCTCCTACCTCCCCATGTGTCACCACCACCCTCTAACTTCCCCACCCCTGATCCCCTCCACCTCTCCATTCAGAGCTACTCCTTCCCTCGATCTCCACAGCTTTTTTCTCTTCTGCCCTCCCACCCATCTCCACCTATGATCCCTTGGCTGTGGGTCTGTGCTCCTCCCCCTGCTCCGCCACACTCATCATTTTATTCAGGTGCCTGTCTGTTTTTTGCTCCTATCACATTGAAGGGCTCAGGCCCAAAATGTTGGTTATGCATCTTTATCTTTGCCATATAAAGAATGCTCCCTGACTGCTGAGTTTGTGTAAACTCTATTTTATGTGCTTCAGGCTGAAACTTCCTGGATTGGCTCCAATCATGGAATCTCTTCTGTGGTCTCCCCACCTCCATTCCAACAGTCCAGATACTGAGGGGTGTCCTGAAAAGCTGCACAGACTGTTGTTGTCAAAAGAAACCTTGTGACCAAAACACCAGAGGACACTGGGTTATAAAACCCATGTGCAATTGTAAATAGTTTTATGAATATTTAAAGCTTATTATAATGGAATTAAAATTTTAAAGGCTATTACTAGAAATGGGGGGGTTTGAGATAAAAGGAGAGACCCAATATTATTGCATGTGTATGCATCTATGATGTAATACGGTATATTCCCTGGAGTGAAGCCTCTTTGTAGTGCTACCACAATGTGTATAAATGTATATATGGGCTGACCCACCCCCTGAACCTATGACTCATCTCTCCCAGATATCCCCATAAAGGCTGACACATCCAAACCCCCCCCCCTCACACTTTAAAGTGATTAAAGCCAATTAATTACAACTCTCTGTCTGATTTTTCTTTTATTAATTAGTAGTACAATTTGATCACCTTAAAGTATCAGCACAGCTTGCACGTTGCTGGCCTGATTTCAAGGCAGGGACCGAGGGAGGGGTTTGGGTGTGACAGCCTTTATGGGGATATCTGGGAGGAAGGAGTCACAGGTTCGGGGTGGGGGTGCAGGCCACAAGGAGTATAGATAAGGCTGCAGGTTTTCCCCCCATTACTGAGGAGTCTAATACTAGAGAGCACAGATTTGACATGAGAGAGTCTGACCTTGAGGAAGGGCAAAGGCCTGAAATGTCAGTAACATATCTTTACCTCTAATGGATGCTGTGAGGCCAGCTGAGTTCCTCCAGTATTTCTGTGTTTTGAGATTCATTTGTCTGTCTAGAAGCCTCTAAAACTCAACTATAGTAAAGGGATAGCTGCAGTTTCACCAAAGTCAACAAAACTAGTCCCATTTCCCCGTGTTGGGCCCATATCCCTCTCACCCATTCCTATCCCATGTGTCTTTTCATCAGTGGAATTGTTTTTGCCCTCCTCCTTTCCTTTGGCATCTCATTCCAATACTCACCACCATCTGTGAGAAAACATTCCCCCACAGGCCCTCTTGCAATTTTTGGCTGGGGAGAGAAGGGGAGGAGTACAGACAAACAGCATGGATATGATATGATAACAGGCAGCAAGTCTGGGTGAGTACAAGGTGAGCAGTGAGAAAGACCTTCACAGAACTTCCTCTGAAGAGAGAACTCCTTCAGGGTAGGCATCCCTTGAAGACACTTTGCAGTGGAGCAACAGCGCATAGTCGGATATGTCCAGTGTACAAGCTGCAGAGAATTACAGTAGTTTGATTTGGGGATCATGTTTGGTGTAGACACATGAGCAGAAGAGCCTGTTCCTGTGGTGTGTTGTACTACGTCTATCAGTCCTGGCAATGGACCCAAACTGACATGTTAATTCCGTTTTTCTCTCCGCACATGCTGCCTGACCCAACTTTTTTTGTTTTATTTCATATTTGCTACATCGACAGTTTTTTTATTATGTTTGTTCAGCTTTGGTTTAATTCCTCTTGCAGATTCTGCATACGGAGCAGTTACTAAATACGGATTTCTGTGTTTAATATTACCCAGCAAAAACAGGCGCAGGTATGTATGTGTCTATCTGTTCGTGTGTGTGTGTGTATATGCATGTGTTTGGGTGTACCTGTGTGTGTGTTTACACATGTACATATATGCATGCTTTGACTACAGTACTAAATCTATGTGCACAGTTAGGTATTTGGCATTAAGGTAGCTAATTCCTGAATATTTTAAATTGGGATGAGTTTCATCCAGTTGACGTTCTGCTTTCTTTCCAAGACTGACCCCTCCCTGAGCTGCAGCTGAACCTACAATCCATTCCGTTCAAAGGACATATTGACCGTAGAAATGGTGTAATTCAACAGCACAGCACAGCACCGTGCCCCCTTAAATCAAACTGGTATTGTGGTGAGGAAGGGGATAAGGCATTCTCTTTATTCTGAGAGTGTTTTGCTTTTGGGACAGACTACTCCGACCTCTCAAGAGTCTCTGGACAAAGGGAAGCGGAAACTTCAGCTCCTACTTTTATTTTTGAATGGTCGCTGGCGTTAGTAACTGGTTGATGTTAGTACTGTTGCAAATCGGACGCTGTTCTTCCTGTGTTTATTATCTGAACTCTTGTTATGGCAACATTAGACATGTGAACGGCTGTTCAAAATATGCTTTGACATCTGTTACACTCGTGGAGAGGCGACTGTTTAAATATTACTTTTCATAATTCCACTTTACATGTGATTTTTTTTTTTTAAAAACCCATCTTATCCGAATTTGAATATAAAGGTATTAAAAATGCAGTATCGAGTGCATTGATATGTTTTATTTGTTGGTTATCCTGAGTTTACTGACCAGTTTGGAAATATGGTTAATTTCCGATGACAAAAACTGCTTCTGTTACAAACATCTTGGATTTGTTGCTTCAACAATAAATCTTGTCTGTTATCATCTGCAGTCGGCTTTCTCTTTTAATGATATCTTTCTGCGCCCTTGGATGCAGTAATTAAATATCGGGGTACGTCGGAATGAGAGAAATAAAATCTGGGGCATTGTATGTTGCAAGGCGATCTTAACAGATACATTTTCTTTTAAGGCGATGACGCGTTTTGTGATGGACGGAGCGAGCAGTCAATCGCAATCTTAGAGAGCCCTCGATTGACGTCATTGCACCAATCACATCAAGGAGGAGGGCTCTTGGTGTGATTAGTGGATACATTGTGAATGATCCTCTGGCAGCTAGTCTGTGAGTAACATTTAAATTTCTTTTTAAATCTCTGGAGCTTTAGCAATTTGTACAGATGTATACGTGAATAATATTGTAAAAAAACCCAGTTTCATTTATCACCTGAATGAAAAATATGCGTTTAGAATATTAATCAATCCAGTTCTAACATCGAGGATCAATGATGAAAGTTAATTGTATTTGCTTTTGTACTGTAAAGACCCGCAGAAATGGACAAATCTCCGATTGGTCCATGTGTGACATTTGGGTGCTTTGTGTCTTCTGTCACATTATACAGGACCTCCGATAGTTGTATTTTATTCACCACTCAAATGGAGATTTTTTTTTTTACTCTCTGGATCCTGTTAGGGATGCTGAAACCTGGTCAAAATCAAGGCATCATTCACACAGGCACACGATCATTTAATGAGTTTACATTCCCCCTGTGCCTTGGCAGAGATGTAAACCATTCTAATACAGCAGCCGGCTCATGTTGAGAAGATTGTCTGCTTGATTTCATTTATCTTGGCTTTCTTTGAGCAGCAAAACTCTGAGTCACTGGGCCTGGATGGGGGTATGGAATATCTATATACACACACCATCCCCCCCACCCCCCCACCTTTCTCCAATTCTGCAATGATTGTTGGAGGGCAAATTAATGTCAGTTAACCTCACAACAGTGAATTCACACGAAGAGAGATTTTGGATTACCCTACCTCTGCCATCCACTGGGATTGATGCAGAGGAGAAAAAAGGAACTTAAGGATGGAAGACATTAATTTAAATATCAACATATACAGTAGTTCACATTAAGCACAGCAAGATGCATGATATCCTTTTTCTCGAATTGTATTACAGTAGGAATGTCTGTAAGCAGCTTTTTTATCAATTGCATGAGTATACATTATCCCCAACAGCTAAGCATCATAGAACCATAGAACATTACAGCATGGACTCAGGCTCTTTGACCCTTCTAGTCTGTGCCAAACTATTTTTCCACCTAGTTCCACTGACCTGCACCCAGTCCATCATTGTCCATACCCCTCCCATCTACATACCTATCCAAATTCTTCTTAAATGCCAAAAGTGAGCCCGTATTCACCACTTCAGCTGGCAGCCCATACCACATTCCCACCATTGTCTATGTGAAGACGTTCCCTCTCGTGTTCCCCCTAAACTTTTCCCCTTTCATTCTTAACCCATGTCCTCTGTTTTTTTTCCCCCATCTTCAGTAGAAAAAGCCTATATACATTTAGTCTGATTATCCCCCTCATAATTTTAAGTACCTCTATCAAATCTCCCCCTCATTCTCTACAGGGAATAAAGACCTAACCTGTTTAACCTTTCCCTGTAACTCAGTTCCTGAAGTCACGACAACATCCTAGTAAATCTTCTCTGCACTCTTTCAATCTTATTGTTATCTTCATGTGGACTTTGGTTTAAATTACGATGAATGTTAAGTATGTACAAGACAAAGAAATCATTATTTCATGTGACATCAGGAAAGTACAACCTACAGTTAGGTAGGATTAAATCATATTTAAAACAGCTCTTCAAAGTTTCTTGTGCTTGGAAAGAGGTTGGGTATTGGGCTGGGTTGAGAGCAATTTATCAATTTCACTCAAGGAATTCCCAAGGATTGATGTTTCAGAAATTTTCAAAGACTTGCTTAGAGGGTTTATTTATCAATTGTAAGGATATCACTAGTTGTGGTCAAATGAAATGTGATCTCTAGGCTGCTGGCCACATCATCACCAGTTCATCTCCTGAGTTACTAGAGTTGACCTTGGGGTGATAGAGGGAAGGTGTGGGGTTCACATTTGTCAGTTTTTTCTCATGGTCGTGAATCCCTGGAATTCTCTGAAGGCAGCCATGAGAAGAAATGATCAGAAACAAACATCATGAACAGTGACTGCTACCCCATCTGATTCTCCTGTTCCTATCTCTTACCCTACTTCTGTACTCATTTTTTCTTTCTCTCTCTAATTTTTATTTCCCCACCCCGTTGCTAATGGTTTATCTCTCTATCTATCCCTACAGCTCTCACACATTCTGTCTCTTACCTCTAGGCCTGTTCCCCAAATTCTTATATTTAATTTCACCTATTCTATATCCATTCTGATAAAGGGTTCACGCATGAAACTTTGACTGACCATTTCTAAATCAGAATTTATTGTCATGAACATTGATATAAACCACCTTACAAGAATAAAAATAATACACGAAAGGTCAAAATAAGGCAGTGTCTTTGGATCCATGAATGACTACTTGTGGATGCTGACTGACGTACTGAGTTACAGGAGTCAGACTGCATGAAACCAGCCCATGTCAATCAAAACAGCCCATCCATCTGGTCCCACCTGCCTGCATTTGGCCCATATCCCACTAAACCCATGTATCCTTCCAATTTTTTTTTTCTTGCCTACCTTAACTACTCCCCTCCAGCAGCTCATTCCATAAATTCACCAACTTCTCTGTGTGCTTTTTTAAAAATTCCAACAGAAATTCTTTGTTTGCTTTTGAATTCTCTACCTGGAGGGTTGTGGAAGCTAAATCATTGGTGGGATAAAGAGGAAGTAGATTTTTTGTTGATAGATTGGGAAATTTAAGTACTGGCGCAGATGAGAAGAGATGGCATGAAGCACATTTCCAATAATTACAATGACAAACAGGATAGGCTTGAGGGGCAGAGTGGCCATCTCTTGGCCCTGTTTTCATGTGTTCGTTCTCCTCTGAGTTCCTTGATCACTGCAACCCTAACGACCAGAGAAGCAGCGAAAAGATTAGTCCCATATCTGGAGAGAGCAAGAAAGACCAATTTTTTTTTTCCCCAAAAAATATCCTATGGGTCAGGTGGAACCTGAGGAGAGCAAAACGGATCAAATCAATGAACTTACAGAGGAACTGAGAAGAGTTGGAAACTAGACCAGATTTAATAAGCAGAAAATGTAGACAGTCTAGCAGCAAGCACCGGAGGGAAGGTCTGTGCTGGGGTGGAGCGATTGACTGGCGCATGTTGTGGTGGACTAGCTGAAAGAGGCTACTAAATGCTCGGGAAGAACTGAACAAGATCTTGCTGCCTACCTGCTGGGTGTTGTTATAAGATCTGGCAATTTCAACATGGTTCCTCATCAACAAAAATTCTAGCCACTAAATTCGATGAAAGCAAACTGATACTTATGAAATGCTCTAATTTTAGAAAATGTTTCTCTTGGCTTCACATAGAGGCCACAAGATAGAAATGTATTCTGGTGTATAATCATGGCAAATTTAAAAGGATGAGGAAGAGTTTAGTTGGGGAACTTTGTCTCAGATAGACAAATGGAAGAAAAATAGTCAGTTTTGGGCTTTTGTATCATAAATGAAGGCGGATTTGTCACCTGAAGCCTTGAAATTCAGTATAATCATGGCTGATCTCCCCTACATCTCATCTCTTCACTGCTATTTCCTGATATCCTTCAATTCCCTGACCTTTCAAAAATATATCTTTCTTCTCTTTAAATACCCCATTATCTAACCTTCACAAGCCCCATAATCCCAGGAGAGTGCAAGGACTGGTGAATCTCAGCAGAGCAAGAACCCCGTGTTTTACTCAAGGCAATGCAATGACTGGTGTGTCCTGGGGAAGAGTAGGAAATGTTTCCTGGTGAGCCAGGATTTCTGAATGGAAAGGTCTGGGTAGAATGGACATGGAGCAGATGTTTCCAGCAGTGGGAGAGTTTAGAAGCAGAGGGCACCATCTCAGAATAAAAATATGTTCCTTTAGAACACAGGTGAGGATTCTTCAGCCATCGGGTGGTGAATCTGTGGAATTTGTTGTGACAGGTGGCTGTGGAGGCTGTTTTTGGGTAGATTTAAAGCAGGGGTTGATAGATTTACTAGGATGTAATGTAATGTTCTATGGCAGATTAGTAAAGGCATCAAAGGTTTCGGGGAGAAGACAGGGAAATGGGGTTGAAAGGAAGAATACATCAGCCATGATTTGAATGGTGGGGTAGACTCAATGGGTCAAATAGCCTAATTCTGCTATTTGTCCCTTATGGTCTGATGGTTGGAAAGCACATTATCGGAGTTTACTTTTATGTTATTCAGATTGTGTTACACCACACTAACCAGTGCAGTGAAGAAATCAGATCAAATCCTTTGAGTGTGAACAGGAGTTTTGAAAAGTACTGCTAGTGGACATTCATTCAAACTGAAATAAATTCATGGCATCCAAAAACATCATGAAATAAAACAATCGTAAGAAAATAACTTCACCACTTTGGTCAAGGTCAACCCATCTCCAGGATCTGATAGATGGTCTTCTGTGGCAGAGAGTTAAATCAGAATTGGAATTTATTCTCATGAACATTGTTTTCCGGCGGCATCACAATATTGCTATAAATTACATAAAAAGAAATTGGTGCAAACAAAAGGGAGGTCGTGTCTAATTCAGAAATATGATGGCGGAGGGGAAGAAGCTGTACTTGTTCCATTGGGTGTTCGTCTTCACGTTCCTGTACCTCCTTCCTGATGGTAGTAATGTGAAGAGGGCATGGCCTAGGTGGTGGGGGTCCTTAAGGATAAGAGGCTGCTCTATCTCTACATCTATCTATCCCTCAGCCGGGATAGGGCTCCAAGGTTCAGCCCTCCAACTCTGTCAGTGAGTTTCCAATATCCCATTTCAAGTGGGTTGACAAGTTCAGTGGGTGAGTGCATTAGTTCTCCTTGGAATTGCCAGCAATTCTTACCAAAACCCAGCCCGATGACTCCTGGTTGTAAACACTGAAAACCATTTTGTGTTGGTCTGCAAGTATAAGCTGAAAGTGGCATTTGATTACCACATGCCACCCAAATGCAGTGCACAATGTGTTTCCCCTTCACTTTGATCCAAACCACTGACGTGGTTATCCTTTCCCCCTAGTAGAGAGCAGGAGCTTGTTGACACGCACACAATTGAGCCAAAATTCTAACTTGCTGAAGCAGAGAGGTGCGTGAAGTAGGATCACCGAAGATGATAAAGTAGATGATGAAGTAGGAAAAATAAATATCGACACACGGTTAATCAGTTCTATTTCAAATCATCCTTCGTTTCACACCCATCAAGGGGTTTAGGACCTCCATCAGCCAATCGATTATTTGATCTTGAGGGATAGGAGACCCATCCAGGAAAGTGAAGCTGGGGTTAGAGATGTAATACTCAATAGAAGAGCAAGTATGAGGGGGTTTGAGTGAGCTGCTCCTCCTTGTAGATTTAGTGGATGAACTCCATTGTGGAGAACCCCCATTCGACGTGATCCATTGGGATCATTGTCTGAAGAGGGCACGCAAAATTGTTGAGGGCCCCATCCACCCCTCACACAGCACCTTTCAGCTGCTCCTGTTGGGAAAGGGATACAGGAGGATCAGAGCCAGGCTGAGGAACAGCTTCTTCCCACGGGCAGAAACAATATTTATTTATTTATCTGTACTTATGAATGCTGAACATGTATTGCTTGTCTGTGTCTGCGCGTTTTGCACCGAGAATGTTGTGTCGTCAGATTGTAGTTGTATGATCAGATGACAATTAAACTTGACTTGAACAGAGTAATTGGAGAAAGGGCAGAGCAAATGCTTCCTAGGGTGGGAGAGCCTTGGTCAAGAGGGCACAACTTCAGGATTGAAGAGCGTCTGCTGAGAACAGAGACGCGAAGGAATTTCTTCTGTCGGTGGATGGTAAATCTGTGGAATTTGTTGCCACATGCAGTTGTGGAGGCCAGGCCATGGGGTGTACTTATGGCAGAGGGTGATAGGTCCTTGATTAGCCAGGGCATTAAGGTTATGGGGCGAAGGCAGGGCAGTGGGGCTGAGTGGGAAACTGGATCAGCTCATGATTAAATGGGAGAACAAACTCGATGGGCTGAATAGCCTATGTCTTATGATCTGAATTTTTCTGTAATGCACTTAACGTGCCTGAAATGTTCCAGAATGCTTTAGAGATATTGTCTCTCTTGTAATGCTGGAAACATGCAGACACATCTCAAACCACATCTCAAACCAGAATGAATTTTATTAATATTTATCAAGGAACATGTATTGCTATGGAGAGTGAGAATCTTCTTGCCTTCTTTAAATTCAACCATATAACCATATAACCGTTTACAGCACGGAAACAGGCCATGTCGGCCCTTCAAGCCCGTACCGGTTCACTTGAACAACTCCACTAGCTCCTCCGCAAACTCCTGAGGAAGTAGAGGCTTTCTTCATGATGCCATTGGTGTGTCATAAAGAAAAATCATTTCTTCTACAGAAATGTTCCAATATGTCTACTTTTTGTTTTGACTTTCCATAGCCAAAATAGTGACAAGAGTGGAAGACATTCTTTGGCTTGGTTTCGCGGACGAAGATTTATGGAGGGGGTTAAAAAGTCCACGTCAGCTGCAGGCTCGTTTGTGGCTGACAAGTCCGATGCGGGACAGGCAGACACGATTGCAGCGGTTGCAGGGGAAAATTGGTTGGAAGACATTACTACTATCATAAACATGCTGCATTTCTTCCTGAACCTTCTTTATTTTCCCATCCAATTTATCTAACTTTCTCATTGTATTCATCTACATCCAAGACTACTCATTTCCCCTTTCATTCCTTGAAATTCTCTTAATAGTTCAATATTGGTTACATTGTGGCAGTTCACCACAAGACAGGCGAACTGGCCCCGCTTGTAAGCCACACGGTGGGGCAGCCAGCTAAAATGGTGCCGTTGGGGTTTCCCTTCCTTCCAGCTCAGGGCTCAGAAACCCGTGCTTGGGGACCATGTGTGACGCCCGGATGACGTCAGCGCCCTCCAGTGTGGTTCTCAGCCAGGAGTATTATAACACTGGCCTCAAATTTGTGTTTCAGAACTGCCAACTCTCACCAAAACAAAACAAAAAGTCCCATCAGTGGTCCAGCAAAAGGCCTCAGCTCCACCACCCCTCACCACCACTGGTAGTCTGTGTGTTCATTATCGATGGTCCACAATAGGTAAAGTAATAGCTAAGCTGGACTATGGATTGGGGAAAAGGTGGGAACCACTGCTAGAGATGGTTAATTTGTCAACTATGGCAGTCATGAGAGGAAGGAATTGGAGGCATTCAAAAATATTTCTCTGGAACTGTCCCCACCCCTCCATCCCCAGTTAGGACCACCATAACATAGTGTTCCACACCCAAAACTCATTATAAATCAATGGAGCTGAGTTTAAATGAGCTGAAGATGCTGTGGGCAAGGTTACCCAAGCCTTCCATCGAGAGTGGTTCTCAACCTTTGTTTTAACCTCGCTCACATGCTACTTTAACTAATCCCTTACTAACAGTAGGAATTAGTTAAGGAGGTATGTGAGTGGGGTAAAAAAGGTTAACAACCACTGACCTAGAGGTTCAGCGATGGTGTCGATGAGATGTAGTGGAAGGTTGGACAATATATTTGTAAGTGAGGAGGTGGTTTTAGTTCTGGTGTCCTGCCTGTTCACTAACACCCCTGGAACTAGTTGTGGTCTTGCTGTTTTGGGTCAAAGGTGATCCTGATGTAGACACAGGGAAGGAAATTCAAAGAAAGGTGTCTTTAATGAGTTCCCGACCAGAAAGAATGTGAAGGCAAAAACACAAGATGTTGGATAAACTCAGCAGGTCAAACAGTTCCTTTAAGTGGCAAAGGGAAAGATTAATTGCCGAAGGTTTGGGCTCGAGCCCTTCATCAAGGCAGGTTAGTGTGAAGGCAGTGAGCTGCTGTTGGGGCCACCCAGAATTGATGTTGAGGTCTGCCGGCTTCCTTCCAGCAGTAGAGCAGTTTTATCAGACTTGCCCTCTGCTGCATGAGAAGCAAAATGAGGCCAATTCTGCCTGTTATTGTCACCTTGACCGGGAAGTGGTGTGCAGATGGATGGAGCAGATCCCACTGCATCACATGGTGAGGAGCAGGTTCTCCTAGTGCTCCGTCTCTAACTGATTCTTTCATCAGTGCCTTCAAACAAATTTAGCCCACTTGCTGCGCTTTTCAAAAGTACTTCGTTGACTCTTGATCTCTTTGGCATTTTTTTATATAGAAGGTATCCCACAGAACCAGCTCTTCAGTCCATGATGTAGTGCTGATCTACATAAACCTACTCCATGATCAATCTAACCCTTCCCTCTTGCACAGACTAGAGCCCCCTATTCCTTGCAATGATGTGTTTATCTTCACACACAGAGTGGTGAGAATGTGGAATGACCTGTCAGTTGAGGTGGTGAATGCGGGCCTGATTTTGATATTTTAGAAAATTTGGACAGATTCATGGATGGGAAGGGATACGGAGGGCTAAGACCAGGTACCAGTCAATGGGACTAAGCAGAATAATAGTTTGGCAGACCAGATGGGCCAAACAGCCTGATTCTACGCTGTAGTCTACTTTAGCTTTAAGAGTCTTAAATTAGAAAGTGTGTGGAGAGGCACTTTTGTAGAAGGAATAAAAGGGCAGATGATTATTTGGATGGGGGAGAAAATTAAAAATTTCGAGGTGCAAAGGGACTGGGAACCTTCATGTAGGATCCCCTAAAGGTTCATCTCCAGGATAAGTCGGTGGTGAAGAAGGCAAATGGAGCGTTGGCGTTTGTATCTAGAGAATAGGATACAAGAGCAGGGGTGTGACGTTGAGGCTTTGTAAGGCACTGGTGAGGGCTCCCTTGGAGTACAGGGTACAGTTTTGGCCTCATTTAAAAAAGGATATGCTGGCATTGGAGAGGGTTCAGAGCAGATTTACAAAAGAGATTCATTGTATCTGAAAGGTGTCATTAAATATTGAGGAAAAGTTTAGTAAAGCACATAGAAAACATGGAATTATGGAAAACAGGAAAAGGTGATTTGGCCCTTGATGTACTGATTGAAAGAAGGTTCACTCTGTCTAATCCTTTTACCACATTCATCCAGATCTGTAGATCAGAGCTGTTTAAATGTGTTGAAATTTATAGCAACTGGCATGTATCAACCCCTTTGAAGGATTTTTATTTCTATAAATTTTGGAAGAGTATCTTAAGGAAAAGTTATAAACAAAAACCATTTATACATCGGAATGTTTTAAGTTTTATTGTGGTTTAAAGCTATGGTTCCTAAACTTGTTCGAGCTGCCGCCCCCTTGGCTACCAGGCCACATCCCTTGTCTCTCCCTCTCCCCCTTCTTTGGTATTGGGCTTTCTGCAAATTTAAAACAACTGATCTAACATGATATGTATTTCACAAATAAAACTTTGAGTAAACCAATTTACTTAACAATATGAAAGGGTAAATTTACATCTCACATGTAACTACATTGTCTTCATAGTTTTCGGCCTCCCAAGTGGTCCCCGACCCGAGCGATCCCTCCCCAAGTGGTCCCGCAGGCTATCACCATCCTGGCCAGTTGCCCCCACCCCCTCATCACTTGACCAATAGTGCACGATGAGTGTTGCGGCCTAAGTTTGCTAGAAAACCTTTGAACCGCCCCCTTGGATCTGGGGGGGGGGGTGGGGGGGCGCTGCGCGGGCGGGGTGCTCGCGAAACACTGCCCACTCTGGGAATGACTGGTTTAAAGGATTTCAAGGTGATAAAAAGCGAGCTGTGACTTTCTGAGGGGGGCCTTTGACTCTGCATTCTACCCTTGCCATTGATCCACATGCCAATGGAACTGACTCAGAACCTCGTGTTTAAATGACTCATGGGATCTAGGCATTCTGAAATAGAAGGAAGGGGTACAAAAGCAAGGACGATGTTCAGATTTATTGTCTGGGTACACACATGACATCACAAGCAACCCTGAGATACTTTTTACTCATTTTTACCTATCAATAGTGCAAAAAACTACTCAAAAGATACGTATACAAAAGGGAGAAATGTAAACAAAGAAATGCAAGTAAACTGTGTAATACAGAAAAATAGATTTCAACAATAAATAATGTGCAGAGGCCTTAAATGAGTCCTCGATATCGTTTGTTGTGAGGAATCTGATGGTGGAGGGGTAGCAGCTGTCCCTGAACCTGGTGGTGTGAGTCTTGTGTGTTGAAAATACTTAAGATGTGGCAGGAGTAGGGAGGCCATTCCTGGTCCCTGGATTTTGGGAAGGAATGAGAAGTTCCTAGAGAGGGTGCAGTGAGGATTTATTGGAATGGTTCCAGTTTGAGGGAGTTCAGCAACAAGGTTATATTAGAACAACAAAGCAGGTTGAGTGGAAACTTGGTGATACTTGTTAGATGATGACTGTTTTCTGATTGTGATGCTTTAAGTACAAGGGAGTACAAACATAAACCTTGGGAAAAGTACAAGTGGAGTTTGGGAAGGAAATCTCTTTTGATGTCAGATGTAGTTATGATCTGGAATTGGGTGCCTGTATGGTGAGGTCCAGAAAATTAATCAGGATCTTTACAGAAAATTAATGAAATCTTGAGGAATTGTTAGTTGCAAGACTACACAAGATGAGAGAGACTGACAGGGTTCTTTACCAGAAGCAAGCATGGACGTGATGGACCAAATGGCCTTCCCTGTGCCAACATGATTCTGCAATTCATATGAAGACTTGCCTTCCCTCTTAATCTAAATCAGGAGGCAGTTGGTTCTAGCACCATGCCAGAGACTTGGAAAAATACAAACCTAAGGTGTGTTGCCTCGATGGAGATTTTATCTTTTAGTCGAGGTGTTCAATCATTGAACCTTTCAGCCCATCAAGTTCATGTTGGCTCCTGATGAATCATTTGGTTTCCCCATAGCTGGGAAAGAACCCTTGGCAATATTTGAACCAGGGAACATCTTTCTCGTACCCTGGTCAATAATTATCCCTCAAACATCATTTCCAAAACTGATTCTCTTACGTTTATACAGTTGCTACTTGTGAGAACTTGATATAAATCAATAGCCATTTTTTCCTGCATTATTGAAAGAGTCAGGGGAGAAAGAGTGAAACTCATAATTGTGCAGACACTGTGACTGTAGTCAAAACACAGAAAAGCTGGAGGATCTCGGCAGGTCTTGCCGCGTCTTTGAAAGGTTGGGGCCCAAAACATCAGTAATCTTGACCTCCTATGGATGTTGCAAGACTGGCCAAGTTCCTCCAGCATTTCTGTGTGTCGATTACTGGAAGAACCATACAGTCCAGACGAGACCATTTGAGCCATCCTACCAAGTGACCATCAAGCATCAATCCACACCAATCCCATTAACACACACCCACACTTTCTCCATAGCCTGTTATGTCTCAGCAATACAGGTGGTTCTTAAACATTGTGAGAATACCTGCCTCCAACACCCTCTCCGAGATTGTAACCACCAATCCCCTCTGAACCTCTTCTCCTTAACCTCAGCCCTCTCTCTTTGTCCTCTCTGCCAAAGGGGAAAACTTTCTTATGCCACTGAGACTAATCAAATAACCTCACTGGTTCTAGTGAACATTGGCGTGTCCTGTAAGGGTTCTGAATAGTGCAACAGAAATGCAAGTCAGTTTTGCATCAGGCAGTAAGATGCAAGATCCTGCAGCTGGAGGCATAAAGTGAAGGACACAAGTGTCCTTGAAATACTAGATTGGAATATCAGCCTTTGATAATACACCAGGTGTTTGGAGAATAGGTGCCCATGTAGCCAAATAGAAAACAACAATTGGCTGGATTACTTCAGCAGAAAGTTGTTTCTTTAGTGCAGGATAAAGGGGCAGGCAGCTTCCAAATATTGTGTGTTCATTGCAAATGTTGGATAACAATTTTTAATTTGTTGCCTTTGTTGCATTGATGAGTCATATATTCTAAAGGTTGGACAACAATCTAATAAAATTGAAAATGTTAAAACAGATTTTCTTTTGTTTCTGTTAGACAAGGCTTCCCAGGTTTTGGACCAATTAAGATTAAGACTTGATGGTCAATATCAAGATTACCTATGGGTTGGCCCTGTTTTAACTAAATGTAGAAGAGGCTCGTTTGACCATCCACCTGCTCCCAATCTGGTTGCGTCTTGGCTCTTGGGTACAGTTCCCATGGACAGCACAGATGATGTGTGGGACTATTTGTCAACAGCACTTTTGAACAAGCACAAGGTAAATATTTTCCCTGAAGTCCTTGAGCAATAAAGGTGTGGAAGGTTCAGGGGAGAAGACTGGAGAATAGGGTTGAGAGGAAAAATACACCAGCCATGATTTGAATGGTGGAGCAGACTCAATGGGCTAAATGGCCTAATTCTGCTCCTATGTCTTCTGTCTATGGTCGTATGATGGGGTTGCAGAACCTCAACAATGAGGTACCTGTAGTTCCACCTCAAGGCCTCTGTATCTTGCTGCCTCTCACAGCTACCAAGTATGGTAATTGATCCCCTCTGGATTTTTGGGACTAGATTTTTTGTAGTTCTTCATTTGAGAAGCCATTCTTCATGCTTGTGCCTCCTCTCCCAACCCCTCCCCCACCCTATACAATGGGGAGGGGGCATTTTCAGATCTTCCTTCTCAGCAGATGAATCTCAAGCAACCATTGCTTGCCTGGCACAGTCCTTTTGCAACTTGACTGAGCAGGCACCAGTCAAGAGCCCCGCTCTTGTGAACTGTCATACACTTGGCAGGTATTGTCTCCAGATGAAGTCTGAGATGAGGGACAATCGTTTTTAACTTGGAGATTCTTTGAAATTCTGTATCCCTGAGAGCTGCAGATAATAGATTAATAAATACATTCTGAGAATTGTAGGAAATTTACTTCAAAGAAGTCGTTTATTGTCATCTGATTGTACAAGTATATCCGAATGAAACAGCATTCTCCAATTCTCGGTCCAAATTATGCAGACACAAAACCAAACATAACATACATATGCTGGACAAGTATTTCATCTCTACAAAAAATGAATAAATATTGTTTTATACTTATGAGAGTCGCGGATGGTTGGTGTAAGCAGTTCCTTTGGTCGTTCAGCATTCTCAATGTCAGTACAAAGAAGCTGTTCCTCAGCCTGGTGGTGCTGGCTCTGATACTCCTGTATCTTCCCTAATGGGAATAGCTGAAAGATGTGTGCAGGGTGGAAGGGATCCTCAATGATTTTGTGCACCCTTTCAGACAACGATCCCGGTAGATCTCGCTGATGTGGGGGAAGGGAGACGCCAGTGATCCTCTTTGCCACTCTTACGGTCCTGTGGATTGACCGCTGATCCATTTCTCTGCAGTAACTGTACCACACTGTGGTGTAGCTGGCCAGGATGTCCTCGCTGGAGCTCATGTAGAAGGTTGACATGATGGTGGATGGTAGCCTTGCCTGCCTCGGTCTTCTCAAGAAGTGCCATCGCTGTTATGCTTTCCTGACAAGTGAGGAGATGTTGAATGTCCACAATAGGTCCCTAGTTTAGTGAACTCCAAGGAACATGGTGCTCTCCATTCTCTCTACTACAAATTTGTTGATGTGTAGTGGAGGGTGTTCATTCCTGATCCTCCCGTCCACTATCATCCTCTTCGTCTTCTCCACGTTGAGATTCAGTTTGTTACTCTCACACCATGTCACAAGATTTTCCACCTCTACTCCATAGTGCGACTCATTGCTGTTGTCTGCAAACTTAATGACACTGTTGGAGTTGGATCTGGTGATGCCGTCATGGGTCAGTAACATGAACAGGAGTGGGCTGAGCACACAGCCCTGAGATGTGACGGTGCTCGATATTCTGCTACCGACCTGGACAGACTGTGATCTTTCCGTTAGGCAGTCCAGGATCCAGTTGCAGAGAGGGGTGCTGAGTCCCAGCGAGGATAGATTCTCCACCAGCCTCTGGGAAATGATGGTATTAAATGCTGAGCTGAAGTCAATGAACTGCAGCTTGGCATATGAAGCATCATTTTCCAGGTGTGCCAGGACAGAATGAAGTGACAAAGCTATCAGGGAATTGAAATGGATCCAATGTCCCTGGGAGGTGTGCTTTGATGCGTTCTGTCACCAGATGTCTCAAAGAATTTCATAATGGTGGAGATAAGTGCCACAGGGTTGTAGTCATTGAGGCCTGTTATTGTCAGCCTCTTGGGTACTGGGATGATGGTGACCGCCTTGAACCCTGCAGGAATGATGGACTGCTGCAGTGAGGTGTTGAAGATGTCCATGAAGACCTCTGTCAAATGGTCTGCACATCCTTCAGTACCTGACCAGGTATGTTGTCTGGTCCCACAGCCTTGTGTGACTTCCTTGGATAGGATTCTCCTCACCTCGGTCACAGCTATGGAGGGGCCTGTTTATCAGGGGAACATGGAGCTTTTTTTGTCATCATCCTGTTCTTCTCCTCAAATTGTGTACAGAAGATATTCAGTTTGTCCAGAAAGGAGGTGTCATTGGGCCAAATGACTGGTTGATCGAGCCAACTTCCAGCATTTCATACCCAATTATTGATATGGACTTATTGGGCTATTATTAAGGTAAATAATTCTGGGAACATAAGAAAGAAGATATTGCTGAGATCTGCTATCTCATCAACCAAGAATGGTGAAACTTGCAAAATGGGTTGTTAAGGTTTCTCCTGCTCCTGTTTCTTAACTCCTGTAATGCAATTTCTAATCATGCCATGGCTTCTCTATCTTGACACACTATCTTTGGTGATTATTTTCTCATGAGTTAAAGGTAGAGTGAGAAGTTTGTTTTGTACGCAATCCAAGTAGTCAATCCATACAGAGTAGAGCGGTGAAAACTGAGCACAGAGTGTTGCCTTACAGAGAGAGAGAGAGAGAGATAGAGATCATTGGAATAGAACAAAAGCAACATTATTTTACTGTTGTGAGGTTTATGAAGGAGTCTGATAGTTGGGAATGAAACTGTCAGTGTTTTGGATATCCTTGGATCTGGTGGTGCGCGATCTAACATGAATGAATCTTCTTTCCATAGGGAGGGAGGGAGGAGACTATGGCCTTTTGTATGTTGGCTTGTTTTCTGAGGTGCCAGAAAGTGTCGATTGAGCGGAGGGGGGTTTGTGCGATACACAACTCTCTGCAGTTTATTGCCGTCTTGGGTGGAGCTGTTCCCGTCCCAAGCAGTGATGCACCCTGACTTGTACATATTGCTAAGGGATGCGCACTGTGGGAATGAGACCAAATTCTGACCAACAGTCCATTTCTGTGATGCATGTTTCTTCGATGACGCTGTCTGACCTAGCTTTTAGACAGCTCAAAGGGTACAGCTGGCTACAACAGCCCAGAGGCATCACACCATCCTGAGATAGCAGGTTGTGCCATTACATCCCACAAAAGCAGTTATGGGACAAGCTGCAATGACACTGAGAAATGTGGCCACTGCTGTATAGATTTCACAGTCAAATCTTTCGGGGATAGAAAACTGTGTGAATCTAGGACTAATTTTGGAAAATCACCCCAGCAATAACTCTGGTAATTTCCCATATTATTTCCATAAAGAGCAAATTATAAATATATTTAATTCCATTACATTCGCGACTTTTCTTCTACCAGTAATTACGAGCCTGGATTATTGTTTTTGTGGGTTTTACATATATATCGTCAGCACAACATCAAGGGCTGAAGGGCCTGTACTGTGCTGTAATGTTCTATGAGTATTATAGAAGACCATTACAGCTTTTGTTAACTTGTACCAAAGGCAGTGCCGTCAAATATGACTGGGTGATTCTGAATAGAATGTCTCCCAGTTAGGTGAAAATATTTGTTTATAATCCTTGAAGGCAGAATTCTGATGGTAAGTCTTACTGAGCTGGCTTAATGTGTAAACCATACACAGGTGGGTTTGACGTGTCCTCTCAATGGTTTGGTGAAAAATTCTTTCATTTGGCTTGCAGGTAAGTGAGTTGGCTTCCCAAGAATCTTGCGGAGGATTGTTCTGTGATTTTAAATGATCTAATGGATCCTTGTTTTGAAACTTGTAGTTTCAAATTTGGAAGTTAAAGAGCACTCTTAATGAAACATAGGGTTGTTGGGAACACCCAAGAGGTCAGGCAGTATCTGGGGAGAGAGCCTTTCCCAGTCTCAGACCCTGCATCAGAACCCATTCTTGCACCATTCTTCTCACCCCACTGATGCTGCCTGACCAGCTGAGTCCTTCCAGCATTCTCTGGTTTGTCTCAGATTTCCAGCATCTGCATTTTTTTTTTCCTCTAACATAGGATCACCAATAACCACTCTGTCTCACCCCGCCTCGGGTGACGCCTAACTGTTGCACCCCTCAGAACGACTTGTCTGAACCATGATGCCTTCTGGGGAGAAGATATTCTTTCATAGTACAAGCGTTGTTTAGGGATTAGCTTCTGTTGTCAAGAGGGCAAGAAGGCAGACAATGTTATTTGAATTTTCTTTATCACATGTAGTGCACTACATTGACTGGTCCCTACCTTCCCTCCCTAGCAATGCGTGCACTCCAATCCAAGGAAGAACTCAGGTCCATTTATACCATTCCAGCCCTAAGAAAGCCTATGATTCCAACCTTTCCATTGCATCATGACATCACAGTTTCAACTCTGATCTTTGACCTGAGTCCACTCCAAACCACAAGAAGATGACCTCTCCTTGTCACTCTTGTTCACTCCAGGTATTATTGGCACATGATATTCTAAAATCCTTTTTTTAAAATCATTATTATCTCGCTGCAAGCACCAAGGAGGAATCTCATTTAAATTATTCCCCAACAGCCTTGTATGGGGAAATAACATGATCTGTTCCTGAGTAACCATTGGGAATCAAAGGTGATGCAGCCAGAGTTTCTGAAATGATGTAAGCTGACCCAGAAATGGTCAAAATTACGCTGCAAATAAGTGAGATTAGTTTTTTTTCATCTGCATGGTAATTATTGTGCTGTGGAGTTTAGCCCTCTGGGTTAGAAGGGTCTAGCATCCAACATTTGTCAGTGCAAGAGCTCAAGTTGTGTCTGACCAGTTTAACCACTCTGGTCAGGCTGCATTACCACCAACACCTTCCTTTGAATCAACACCGAGATCCTGCCTCCCTGTTTCAAAGAATGGGTTCCCATCTAATGAAGACTTGGGGCTTCCCATATTAAACAAGCAAAGAAATGGTGCAGAAACTCAGCAGATCAGGCAGCATCCGTGGGGAAAAGTGGTCAGTCAACGTTTCCGGTCAGGACTTCTTAATAGAGTCTGAAGAAAAAGGGGGTGATATTACGTATATAAAGGGGGAAGAGCCCAGAGGTGACAGGGTACTGGACAGAGGGTGTGAGAGGTGGGTCGGAGGAGAAGCCATTAGAGGGGGGGAGGGAAAGAAAGATTTGAAAGAAAAAATAAATACACGAGTAGTGCAGAAGAGTTGGAAGCAGATGGGGATGAAGTGTGGAGAGGGATGGGGGTACGTAAAGCTGGAAAAATGAATGTTCATGCCATTAGTTTTAAGGCTGTCCATGAGGAATATGATGTGTGGTCCTTCAAGTTTACATTTGGCCTCACTCTGACATGGATGAGGCCGAGCACAGATCTCTCAGTTTCAGAATGGTTGGTTGAATTGAAATGTTTGGCTACAGTTTGCAGGTGATCTGCATGTTCTGCCTCACTAATGTAGAGGAGGCCACACCCAGAACACACCGAATGCAGTAGATCAGCTTGGACAATGTGTATGTGAAGCTCTGTCTCACCTGGAAGGTCTGTTTGTGGCCCTGGATGATGCCTATGTTATCACTGGCAATATTCAGAGCTGTGTGCAAGAATTTAAATGACATAAGGAGGGAGTAACCCCCTCATTTCAAACCTACTTGTGCATGCCCTGGCCAAGATCTCTTTTCAACTCATCTGAACCATTTAGCCCACATACCTCATGGCAACAAAGAGTGCAGAATTTGCCTTCTTAATATCAGGTACTGAACTGTGCTGAATATCAGAATATTTACTGCTTTCAGAATATCTATGCAGGTCTTTGTCCCCGTGTAATGGCATGTTTGCATCTGTAATAGGGGGAACATTTACAGTTCACTAATCATTAAAGCAAATTAATGTTCTGGGGGAATTGTCATAAGATCAGATGGGAGTCACCGTGTAAGTTACCTGCTTTCCTTCACACTATTTCTAGATGTTAAAATTAGTTTTGTCCCTTTCTCCTTTTCAGATGTTTCTCTCATTTCACAAATTTTAACTCAGCCAACCAAAGATTTCTCTAGACTTGGGAGGATCTTTCACTAAAGAAGCTTCTGGAAGGTTGAGTCTAAACTTTGTGAGAATGGTAAGTGTTGCATTCCAGTAAAGGAAGGTAATTATTTAAGTCGCCGAAGCAATGAAGTGGGTGGCTTATTGCCTGTGGACATGCTGGATTTCTCATTGTGATTAACATTAAAGACCACCTGTTGGCATGTCACCCAGCAACAAGCCATATTCGGTGGGCAGGTTAGTGAAGAAGGTGGTTGGTTTCATCAATCAGGACAGTACAGGAGCTGGAATGTCCTATTGAAACAAGATGGTGGTGACCCCACACTTGGAGTATAGTGTGGCCTTCTGTTCTTCCAACTGTAGGGATAGGCCGTCTTGTGGACTTGGAACACTACAGCACAGTACAGACCTTCTGGCCCTCTATGTTGTGCTGATCCATTATATTCCTTCTTCTCTCCCCAAAAAAAGTACTAAAAACCCTCTATTTTTCTTTATCCATGGGTCTGTCTAAGAGTCTCTTAAATGCCCTTAATGTACCATCCTCCATCACCATCTCTGGCAAGGCATTCCATGCACCCACAACTCTATTTTTTTTAAAAACTTACTCCTGATGTCTGCCTTAAGCTTCTCTCTTCTCTCCCTTCACTTTGTACATATGTCCTCCGGGTTTGCTATTTCTGCTCTGGGGGAAAAGGCGCTGTCTGGCCGCTCTGTCAATGCCTTTCAGAAGCTGGTAGACCTCTATTAAGTCTCCTCTCATCTTTCTACACACCAAAGAGAAAATTAGTTCTGCTAACCTTGCCTCATAAGAATTATTTTCCAATCCAGGCAACATCCTGGTAAATCTCCTATGCACTCTCTCCATAGCTTCCACATCCTTCCTATAATGGGGTGACTGAACACAATATTCTAAGTGTGGTCTTACCAAAGATTTGTAGAGTTGTAACATGACCTCTCAATTCTTGAACTCACTCCTCCTATTAATGAATCCCAGCATCCCACAGGCCTTCTTAACTATCCTATCAACCTGTGTGGTGTCTTTGAGGGTTTTGGACCCCAGGGTCCCTCGGTTCATCCACACTAAGTATCCAACCATGAACCCTGTACTCTGGTTTGACCTTCTAAAATGCATCACTTCACACATATCCGATTATTGAACTCCATCTGCCACTATTCTGCCCAATTCTGTATCCTGTCTATATCCTTTTGTAACCTACAACAGCCTTCAGCACCATCCACAGCATCTCCTAACGTTTGTATCATCTGCAAGCTTACTGACCCAACTTTCTGCCTCTTTATCTAAGTCATTTATAAAAATCACGAAGAGCAGGGGTCCCAGAACTCCACTAGTCACTAGACTTGGTTGGAGCAGTTCCCGTACCCCACAGGGATGCACCCTGACGGGATGTACCCGCAGAGGTTGTTGAGGGATGCGGGTGATGTGGATGGAGCAGTTCCCGTACCACGCAGGGATGCACCCTGACGGGATGTACCTGCTGAGGTTGTTGAGGGATGCTGGTGACGTGGATGGAACAGTTCCCGTACCACGCAGGGATGCACCCTGATGGGATGTACCTGGAGTGGTTGTTGAGGGATGCGGGGGATGTGGATGGAGCAGTTCCCGTACTACATAGGGATGCTCCCTGACGGGATGTACCTGCAGAGCTTGTTGAGGGATGCGGGTGACATGCTGAGTTTCCTCTGGCTTCTGAGGAAGCAGAGGTGCTGGTGCGCTTTCTTAACCATTGCGTCAGATGGGTGGAGGACACGGACAGGTCACTGAAGATCTTTGTAAAAACCACACTGCTGGAGAAACTCAGCAGGTCAAACAGTGTACTTTATCTAGCAAAGATCATGATACATAATCAATATTTCGGGCTTGAGCCCTTCATCAAGGAATGCGCAAAATGTAGGCAGATGCCCGAGTTCAAACCTTGGGCGGCCAGTGGGGGAATGTGGCCTGTTGTACAGGATTCTAACAAAGACCTCCCTTTTTGTATGTAGTTCCTTGGGATTTCAAGTCTTTCCGACCGAAACTGGCTCTTTGGCCTATCATGTCAGTGTTGGCATTTTTGCGCATCGAGACTGATCCTATCTGCCCACATTTGGAGTGTATTTTCCTCTGGCTTGCCTTTTCAATCTTTCTTAATTTAGACACCAGAGACTACAGATGCTGGAAACCAGATTTTAAAAAACAACATTGTGAAGGGAAATGGGTAGAGGTGAGGCAGGGTCTGAAACATTGACTGTCCATTTCCTTCCTTGGATGCAGCCTGACCCTCTGGGTTCCTCCAGCAAATATTGTTTGCCTTTCAATTTGGGTTATAATTGTATCCAATTCTGCCACCTCTCCTGGGAACATGATCTGGATATCTGGTGTGAAAAAAAAACTTACCCCTCAGATCCCTCTCACCTGAAGCCAATGCTTTTTGGATTTGGATGACTACTTTGGGGGAAAAAAGATTGTATCTCCCTTTCTGCGATTCTCATGATCTTATATATTTCTACTGGGAATGAATAAGCTGTTGCTTTGAAGTGTTGCTTCCTCACTGACTGTATACATGCCCCATCAAAATCCAATTAGACCTGCTTATTCCCAGGGGTTATTTTGAACCTGACCTCGATCTATCAGTGAAAAGAGCTGAAGCACCAAAGACTCATGGTTGTTGAATGTTCTGTGCGTGAGACCCACAGAGGTGTATGATTTTTTTTTTCAGCCTCTGTTCTGTAGAGATGGATGGTTTGGTTTGCTGTAGAGATGGGTGGTTTGCTCTATTGGGAAATCAGGATGAATGTGAAAATACAGAAATGCTGGAGGAGCTCAGCCGGTCTCGCAGCATCCATAGAAGGTAAAGATGTATTACTGACATTTTGGGCCTCAGCCTTCTTCAAAGGTATGAGAAAAAGCAGGCAGCCCCTGAAAGATAGTGAAAATATAATGTTGGAGAAGAGAGGTGTGGAGGAAGATTGGAAAGGTCTGGAATTTTTCCTGCTAGGTCAATCCTTAATATGAACTTGGGGCAAGTTGTGGACCAGAGGATGGGTGTTCTGGAAAGTTAACCTCCCCCCCTCCCCTTGTGCAGTGCATTCATTGGCTTTGCCTGTGGACGGGAACTGCGTGTCAATCGAAGTTAAAATGTGTTTCCAGGCAAAAGAGATGGTGGGATTCTCCAGGTAAACCTTCAGCTAATTCTGGAGCAAATGGAAGATTACGTCACCCTATTTTATGGCAGATGTAACAACTCATTTTGGGGGATGTCCAGATCTGGCCATCTGCTGTGGATGTATGAATGTTGGTTAGCTGCCGTGGATGAACTCGAAGGAGACAGCTTTTGGGACATCTGTTGATTTTGTACACAGAAACGATTAGGCTAAGAATGTAGATGGGCAGATCAGCAAGTTTGTAGACATCTCCAAAATCGATGGAGCTGTGAGTGAAGGAGGTAGTTTGTTAAAAAAGAAAAAGAGGCTCGTTGGAGATTATGGGTAGGGAAATGGCAGACAGAGTTTAATCTGGACAAATGGCGCAGGAGGAAAGTATACGATAAGCGGCAGGACTCGTATCAATAATGTCCAGAGGGATCCTGGAGTACCAGTTCAAGGCTCCCTTGAAAGTGGCAATGCAAGTAGAGAGGGAGGTAAAGAACAAGGGCTTCATTGGTCAGGGTGTTGAGTATAACAGTCAAGAAGTCGTGTTGCAGTTCTTTAACACTTTTGTCAAGGCACATTTGGAGCGGTTGTGTGCAGTTCTGGTCACTGCATCACAGGAAGGGTGTGGAGACTCTGGAGAGGGTGCACAAGAGGTTCATGGGGATGTTTCCTGGATAAGAGAATATCAGCCACAAGGAGGTTGGACCAACTTGGGCTGGTTTCTCTGGGACGCCGGAGGCCAACGGAAAACTTAATAGAAGATACTAAACTATCAGAGGTGTCCCCAGGATGGAAATGCCAAATATTAGAGGGCAGTAGTTTAAGGTGACACTTACTTGTGCTGTTTTCTATTTCATTTAATCTAGGCTACAGATTTGTTCTGTCCGAAACATTTCTCTGTCAGTGGATACTCCTGTCCAGAGCAGAAACCATTCATACATGTTCACGAGAAAGCAAAGTGTTATCTAATGAGGAGAGAATAAGTCACCTAACGTCCACAATCCATTCTATGAAATAGGGCATTATGTGATGTGGACACTGTGCAAACACCATTTTATATATGTAGCAAATCCATATGGGATACTGCAGTGTACCTGTATTTACCTGTAATATTTTTGAAAGAAAATTAAATACAGATAGTACAACACTCAAGAGATGCATGATACACGAGATTGGATGCTACTGACTATGTCGAAGCATACATTATTATACTGTAAACCTTTTATTTGTAAATAGGGAAAGTTCACATTAAAATAATGATAGAAAGTACAGTGCATGCATAAGCCAGTAACATGTATGTTTTTTAATGCAATGAAGATATATGTATTATAGGTTATTTATGTACTGTATCACAATATGCCTGGCAGCGCAATCGCTTAGTATACAAGAGACACGGGATACATACGTTGCGTGTGGGAAGCTGTTGTGTTCACGACATCCCGTTCTCTGATCATGATTTCTGAACTCTGTCATAACCTTATGGGACCACGGACCTATATGTGGTTGGACGGTGCCCAAACTGATGATATACAACATCGAACTACTCACTGGAGTTCAGAGGGGCATCTTATGGAAACTTAAAATTATGAATGGAAGGTTGTTGCCACTAGCAGGTGAGAATTTTTAAGTACCCTGACTCTCAAGTCAGCTTAAAGAGTTTTATTCCATGCCTTAAGTACCAAGAATACATCAATTAAATTGCCCCTTCGCCTTCTAACTGGTTTGTGGAACTTCTCTTGATAATGAACCCCTGACGTCCAACCAGCCAATTTATTCTTCTGAGGATATGAGCCCAAGGTTCCCACAAAGCTCCAAATGTTGACTCCATTAACCATACTGTAACCTTTAATCTTGTGTACTCCAGCTATAAAGGCCACCAGTCCATTAGCTTCTTTCTGTGTGAATTCAATTCAGTGATAGAGGCAACAGTTCTGAATAAATGAATGATCTTATTGTCGCATGTACAAAAATACAATGCAAAGCTTTGTTTTGGGTGTGATCCAGGAAGTTTAACTCAGACAGCAGATAGGGCCCTAATACCAAGGTGACAAATAAATAAGACAACAGTGTAATTAATGTTACTGTGGTCAAATGGAGAAAAGGTCAGTTAAAAACAATGCAATCTAGCAGTGAGAAGTCCACTGACAACAAATTGTCCTTGAATTTGGAATTTTATGTTCTCATATGCATCTATCTTCTGCCTAATGGAAGTGGAGGGGGTAAGTGGAGAGAAAGAAGAAAGTGTTACTGGGGTGGGGTGAGTCCTGGCGAGGTTGGCAGCTTTCTGTAGACAGTGGGAGGTATGAATGGAGTTACGTGAGGAGATGTCCTCTGAGTCCAGGGACTTTGGTTTGATCCTAATCTCCCTGTGGCCAATGTGGGTTTCCCTGCCTGTTCTGGGACCCACTCACATTTCAGTGATGTGGAAGCAGGTCAATCACTTTGGAGATTACCCCTTAGTGAAAGGGGGAGTTGATGGACATGGGAGAGTAAGGAAGGGAGTTAATAGGAGAGAAAGAGGGCAGAGGAGAAGAGGGGGGTGGAGCGGACGGGAAGGGGGGTTGGAGCGGACGGGAAGAGGGGGTGGAGCGGACGGGAAGGGGGGGTGGAGCGGACGGGAAGGGGGGGGTGGAGCGGACGGGAAGGGGGGGGTGGAGCGGACGGGAAGGGGGGGGTGGAGCGGACGGGAAGAGGGGGTGGAGCGGACGGGAAGGGGGGGTGGAGCGGACGGGGAGGGGGGGTGGAGCGGACGGGGAGGGGGGGTGGAGCGGACGGGGAGGGGGGGTGGAGCGGACGGGGAGGGGGGGTGGAGCGGACGGGGAGGGGGGGTGGAGCGGACGGGGAGGGGGGGTGGAGCGGACGGGGAGGGGGGGTGGAGCGGACGGGGAGGGGGGGGTGGAGCGGACGGGGAGGGGGGGGGTGGAGCGGACGGGGAGGGGGGGGTGGAGCGGACGGGGAGGGGGGTGGAGCGGTCGGGGAGGTGGGTGGAGCGGACGGGGAGGGGGGGTGGAGCGGACGGGGAGGGGGGGTGGAGCGGACGGGGAGGGGGGGTGGAGCGGACGGGGAGGGGGGGTGGAGCGGACGGGGAGGGGGGGTGGAGCGGACGGGGAGGGGGGGGTGGAGCGGACGGGGAGGGGGGGGTGGAGCGGACGGGGGGGTGGAGCGGACGGGGAGGGGGGTGGAGCGGACGGGGAGGGGGGTGGAGCGGACGGGGAGGGGGGTGGAGCGGACGGGGAGGGGGGTGGAGCGGACGGGGAGGGGGGTGGAGCGGACGGGGAGGGGGGGTGGAGCGGACGGGGAGGGGGGTGGAGCGGACGGGGAGGGGGGTGGAGCGGACGGGGAGGGGGGTGGAGCGGACGGGGAGGGGGGTGGAGCGGACGGGGAGGGGGGTGGAGCGGACGGGGAGGGGGGTGGAGCGGACGGGGAGGGGGGTGGAGCGGACGGGGAGGGTGGGTGGAGCGGACGGGAGGGTGGGTGGAGCGGACGGGGAGGGGGGTGTGGAGCGGACGGGGAGGAGGGGGGTTGGTTGATGGGAGAGGGTGATGGACCTAGGTTGGGGGGGGGATAGTTGACGGACCCGGGTTGGGGGGGTGAAATAGTTGACGGACCCGGGTTGAGGGGGTGAAATAGTTGACGGACCCGGGTTGAGGGGGTGAAATAGTTGACGGACCCGGGTTGAGGGGGTGAAATAGTTGACGGACCCGGGTTGAGGGGGTGAAATAGTTGACGGACCCGGGTTGAGGGGGTGAAATAGTTGACGGACCCGGGTTGAGGGGGTGAAATAGTTGACGGACCCGGGTTGAGGGGGTGGAGATGACGACACAAGTGGGAGTAGAGTTGACAAGTGGAGGGGATTTGAAGGACACGGGAGATTTTTTTTTAAAAAGAAAGGTTAGCAGTGACATGAGGAGTGGGAGAATGGGAAGATGGGATTGCTTCCTAGGGAGCCAACATGGAGTCGAGGGACAGACTGGCCTCCTGTCACTGTATGTGTGTGAGTAAACCTTTCCTACAATTTGGTGACATCTCAATTCCTGTTCACAGTTGCAGATAGTGAAGCCAACCAAGGAAAGTGGGTCGGAGTGGAATCCTGCGATGGAGAGTGGAATGCAGTTACTGAACCGTGATGGACACAGCGTCTCCCACAACTCCAAGCGGCACTACCACGATGCCTTCGTTTCCATGAACCGCATGAGACAACGGGGTCTGCTGTGTGATATCGTGCTGCATGTGGGAAACAAGGAGATCAAGGCCCACAAACTGGTGCTTGCCTCCTGCAGCCCCTACTTTCACGCCATGTTCACCAGTAAGTCTGTCCATTCCAGGGGCGGGCGCTCCACAGGCTGAGCCAGCAGTTAGTCCCCTGCCCCTAAATGCCCGAGGAAGGTGGTGGAGAGCTGACCTCTTCAACCATGGCGGTCTTTGAGATGAGGGGTACCCTCAGTGATGTTAACGAGGAAGATCCAAGTCAGGATGGTGTGCAAGTTCAGGTCAATTTCCAGTAGGTGCTTTTGCTGCTCTCGTCCATCTAGCTGGTTTGGAAGGTGCTGTCTGAGGATTCTCGGGGAGTTGCTGTAGTACACGCTGTGGACTGTACAAACTTCTGTTCCTGTGGGTCAGTGGAGGATTGAGTGAGTGGCTGGGGACGAGGTGTCTATTGGGCAGTGTGTGAAGGTTGAGACACTTGTCTGTTTTTTGAAGATGGGTTCAGGCCTGAAAGGTCAGTAATATATCTTTACCTCTTATGGAGAATGTGAGACTGGCTGAGATCCTCCAGCATTTCTGTGTGTTTTTACTAGCGTCAGAGTGCAGCCCTTGTATAAAAAGATCAGACAATGCCCAGGAGCAATCAAACCAACCCCAGTAGGCTGGAAAGCGTGGAACCCCCATCCCAGCTCCCACCTCCCACCTCACAGGGAGGGGGTCCTGTGTCTCTGATCGTCTCATGTTGTCCACAAAGTGAGGCCAGATCTGTAAAAGTATAGTCAGGAATTATTCAACAAACGCTTTGCAAAGTGGGACAAGGCTCTAATAACCAGTCACTATTTACTCAGTGAAGGACCACCCCTTGTATTCCGTCTGGGCACCCTCCAACCGGATTAACATTGACTTCCATTATTCCACCCCACCCCCCCCCCACCATCACACTCTCTTCTGTCCTCCAGCTCTGCAGAGTAACCCCCTCCCCCAATCAGTTCTCACCTTTCCTCTCCTGGCCTCCTCGTAATCACCCTTTGTCTGTTGGTCTGTGCTGCTCCCCCAGTCCTTTCTCTCCTTCCCCCCCCTCCCCAGTCCTTTCTCTCCTTCCCCCCCCCTCCCCCAGTCCTTTCTCTCCTTCCCCCCCCTCCCCCAGTCCTTTCTCTCCTTCCCCCCCCTCCCCAGTCCTTTCTCTCCTTCCCCCCATTCCCCAGTCCTTTCTCTCCTTCCCCCCCCTCCCCCAACCTCTTCAGATGCCTGCCTGCTTTTAACTCACACCTTGAGGAAGGGCTCAGGCCCAAAACGCCGATTAAACATCTTTACCTCCTACGGTCATTGCGAGACTGGCTGAGTTCCTCCTGTTACAGCATCTGCAGGCTTTGGTGTTTCACCCCAAATTATGCTCTTGACATAGCTGGATGAATGTTAGAGCTAACTTTTTAGAAAGCTCACAGAAGAACTCTTTTCCATGCACTAGTATGTTTAATAAACTAAACTGAACGAATCTCCGATATCTTCTCGTTTACCTCAGTGAAGTTACCAAGAGGGTAATCTCATTTTCTGAACTGTAAGGTATGAGGTTAGGCACATTGCAGTTGGACAATACATTTACAAGAGTTGTCTCCCATGCAGAGCAAGTGGGGCATCTCCTCCCTTCAGCACCTGTGGTGAGAGGTGAAGCAAGCATCGTCGTCTTCTGTCATCAACTGTGTCATGTTTTGTCTCACCTGCAGATGAGATGAGCGAGAGTCGTCAAACGCATGTGACGTTACATGACATTGACCCTCAAGCCTTGGAGCAGCTGATACAATATGCTTACACTGCCGAGATTGTGGTGGGAGAGGGAAATGTGCAGGTGGGTCGGTGACTTTCTAATGTGAATATTTGCGATTCCTGTGTGTATGCTGATTTTTACTTTCTTATGTTGTGTATTTTTATTAAATACATTAATCTCTCTAAACATTTAATCATGAAAAATATGTTAAGAACAGCCCACATAATTGCCCATCTTTGATTACACCACACACTCTGGCCACATTGCACTGATGGATGTTTCACATCATGGATTGGGGCCAATAAAATGGTTTGTTTTGTCTTGGATAAGCTGAGCTTGCTGAGGCAGGAAAGTGCAGAGTTTTCCATTGCACTCCTGACTTGTGCCCTGTAGGTGCGGAGAGGTCTGCCCGCACCATGTGCTGAGTCACTCATCACTGGGCACCCAGTCTCCGACCAGCTCGAGGCCACGATGATGAAGCGAAATTCTTGTTGAGGGGAGAATCGGTGAAGGTGATGCTGTTGAATAGCAAAGTTGTTGCAAGAGTCTTGAAGTGCAAGTATAGTTCAAGCCACTTTTCAGTGGGTGTCTGGATATTGTCCAGCTCTTGATGCTGGCAGATAGAGACTGGTTACATTTCTGAAGGGAGTTGTATTCATCAGTGAATGTTTGCATTTTTGATCTTGTGATGAAAGGAAAAGATGAAACAGTTTAACATGGAACACTACTTCAATAACAACTCCTCCACAAGTGACGTGCAAGGAAGGACAAGATCAGTAGGCACGTGGGCAGGTCCCCTCCAACTCGCAGATAGTCCTGGTTTGGGAATTATCCTCACTGGGTCTATATTCAAGATTATTTTATTGTCATGTAACAAAACTGAAAATGTGATATTACGCTAAATGTATTTTGGGTCAATGAAAGGCAAAGATTTGCTGTCAGCAGAAATTGCCTAGTGCCCTTTACAATCAGAGAAAGAGAAGCAATAGAGAGTTCTTCACCCCCCCCCCCCCCCCCCCACACACACCAGAGTCAATTGAATCGCCTCCAGCACTCCTACAGCCACACACCCTTCAGTGGAAACCAGCACCAACCCAAGCTCCAGATTGCAAACACAATCAGGAAGCCCTCACATCTCTGTTCCAATACCTGGTTCCCCGGAGCCAGTCTCCAGCAGACTGCAACGTGGTGTGAGTCCTCGACTGCAGTCGTCCGCGGCCTACATGGTTCTTCACCTCAAGTCACTAACAGCCTGTGTGTTCTTCAGCCGCATAGTCCCTCACTAGTTCACCACTGTGGTCAGCTCTGCTTCTCTTTCTCAAATGGGGGGAGGGGTGACCTCCCCATTACTGGTGCCCTGCACCAATCATCTACTTCCCTGGAGTTTGCAACCCCTTGTGGCTGCTGCTGACCATAGGCAATGCCATCTGGGGTGCAGAACCCCCGATTGCAGGATTTAAAAATAAACCACTCCTTTAGCAGGCTGTTTAAAGCCTTTATGGAGCCAAAGACAATTCTCTACCCCTGTGGGAGTATCTTAACCACAGAGACAATAATGATTGTGTAAGATGGGCCCACACCTTCTCAAGCATGATTAGATACTGCCTTGTCAGTGACATTCCCATCCCCTGGAAGAACAAACCCCTGAGCTCACTGACCTACATTAATCCTACAACACTTCAGTTTAAAAATTCCCTTTGCTCATTTCCAAACTCCCACCCAATCTCTTCAACCCTCAAAGGTCTTTGTACATAAGAAATTTTTGATCAGCATTGACTGATTGCTCCACCAATGTTGGTGACTCATTCGGCTGCCAAAACTCATTTATTCTGGGCCTTCCTCTTTAAACCTTCTCGCGCCTCAGAACCAAAATCAGAATTTATTTGTCATGAACATGCATCACTGTCCAAATATTAATATAAATTGCATTTTTAAAAATAAATAAATCCATGCAAAAGAAGAGAAAGTGAAGTTGTGTCTTTGGCTCATTAACCATTCAGAAATCTGTTGGCTGTGGGAAAGAAGTTGTTTTTGTTGTATCTCCTTCCTGATGACATTAGAGTGAAGAGGGCCTGGCCTGGGTGGTGGGGGTCCTTGAGGAAAGGTGCTGCTTCCTTAAGACAACATGATATCCTCGATGGAGTGAAGTCTGGTGCCCGTGATGTTGCAGGCTGAGTTACCAACTGTAGTTTTTATCCTGTCCTGGGCATTGGCACATCCGTACCAGACAGTGATGCAACCAGACAGAATGCTCTCCATGGTACACTTGTAGAAATTTGCAGAAGTCTTGGCGACATACCAGATCTCTACAAATTCCTTTGCTTTTTATTGTTGGGACACTCCTTAAAACCAACCAACAAAAAGGGGTGGCGTGGTTAATGTAGCAGTTAGCACAATGCCTTTACAGCACCAGCGATTGGGACTGGGGTTCAAATCCCATGCTGTCTGTAAGGAGTTTCTTCATTCTGCCTGTGTCTCTGTGGGTTTTCCCTGGGTGCTCTGTTTCAAAATATACTGGGTTGTACATTAATTGGGCAGCACGGACTTGTGGGCCAAAATGGCCTGTTCCCATTCTGTATGTCTAAATGTTTAATTTAAAAATTTATAATTTAACCGCTCTGTGGTTATTTGGCAAAGGTACAGTTGGCCAGAGGTACTCTGTGTGTCAAATCATTCTATAAATTAGTTGAAACACCTTTCAGACCTTTGTTTCTTGAAACTCCTGATGTTTGGAATGTCGAGTTGTAGAATAATGGCATTGAGAAAGCCAGATTTGGGGCCGTGGGCCTGTGCTGCTTTATCAAAGGCAGTCTCAGTAATTATTCCTTGGTTCTGTCCCATTGCCCTGTATTAATTTTCCTTTGAGTACTTTTCTCGTCGCTTTTGAAAGACTTTTACATTTTCATATTTTGTATATCTTACGAACACCCTGGCCAGACACAGACGGGTCAAGTTACAGAGGCCAATTAATCCACAAACCTTTGGGATCTGTGAGGAAACTAGAGCACTCTAGGAAACCCATGCAGTCACAGGGAGAACATGCAAACTCCACACTGGGGGCACCGGAGATCAGGATTGATCCGGGTCTCTGGAGCTGTGAGGCAGCAATTTTTCCAGTGGTGCCACCATGCAATTTACTGCCAGTGACCTTCAAACCAGTTATACCTGATCTCAGCTACTCTCTCTGTTTGGAAACCTTTGGTTGTCTTGCCAATCACTATAAAAAGCAATTTAATGGAATGCACTGTGATAATTTAAAACCTTAAACGATGTAATCCAACATCCCACCAGACACTGCTTCCTGCGGCAAGCCTGCTTCAGCTGAATGGGGTTCGGGATGCCTGTTGCAAATTCCTTCTGAGCCAGCTCGATCCATCCAACTGTTTAGGAATCCGGGGATTTGCTGATACACATTCCTGCAGCGATCTGCTGAAGTCTGCACACAAGTATGTGCTCCAGCACTTTGTGGAGGTTTGCAAGACCGAGGAGTTTATGCTTCTCCCACTTAAACAGGTACGGACTAAGGATAGACATAAAGAGTTAGGGTTAGAGCACAGACACAAAGGTAGGACACCTGGGCACAGGTGTGGGGTCTGGACTTGAGGACTTGGATTGACAGAAAAGCCTAGGCTCTTGACACATGAGCTCAGACACAAAGGTCAGAGTTAGAACAAGGATGAGGGCAAGCGTTAGAGTTAGGTCTAACTCTAGGTCTCGGGGACAAAGGTTAAGGTTTGGATTGGGGTGCTGGATTTTGGACCTAGACACAATCCTTAAGGTCAGGGTAAGGACATGAACTTGGACACAAGGGTTGGGCTTAAAAGACAAAGTTAAGGTTAGATCACAAGGGTTTGGCGCAGCCATTCTGAACCTTTTTTGACTGTGGCCACCCCAGGACTCTGCTCAAAGTTTCTGGGCCCCCTTCTGTGTGAAGCAGTCAAGTCTTGGTTTCTTCCGTACTTGTCTCCTAACGACTACATAAAAAATATTTGTATTGGACCCTCCAATACAGCTGTCCCTCCAGCTCAGGGACATCGGGGGATGGACAATAAGTGATGGGATTGCCAGCAAAGTCCACATGCCATGTATTAATGCTTTCATTGCAAAAATTGATTTGTGATGCCACCCATCATTTCCACTCAAAACCGTTGTGATTTGGTGTAGTACCAGGCAGCAGGGAGGCAGGAGAAATGGTTTATCGACACAGACACCATGGCAATAAGCCAGCCTCCTGTGTTGCATTGTGCTGAGAATTTGGAATAATTCCTAAGCCTTTATTTTTTTTTCTCTTTTTCTCCCACAGGTGCTTGATCTGATCTCCAGCGACAACCTGAATGTTCCATCAGAAGAGGAGGTGTACAGAGCTGTGCTAAGTTGGGTCAAACATGACGTGGATGGCAGACGCCAACATGTTCCTCGAGTAAGAAATTATTAATTCCATCAGCAATTCTGTCATCTAATTTTGCGTCAAATTATGTAAACAAGTAGATGAGATCCTCCATCTCAATGTTTCCATCTCTCCTTTACCTGCTCCATTCCCACTTTACTCTCTCACCTTCCACCTTCCCCCCCCGCCAGCCTCCGTGCCTCCACCTCTCCCACCTTTTGAGCAGTACCCTATAACCCCTTGCCCACTACGCTCCCCCACCCCACTTTATAATTGATGTCCCCCCTCCCCAATTTAGTCCTGAACTGAAACCTTGTCTGATTGTTTCTCACCATGAGTGCCGCCTGACCCATTGAGTCTTTCCAGTTTCTCTTTTCTCGCTCAAGAAAGGAGGATTGCTGCCCAGTGTGGAGGTTGGATCTTACTGCTTTAAGGCATGCAATGCAAATAGAGGCCATTCAGCCCCACCCCCCTCCTAACACCATTTTCAGAGAAATTCTCCATTTTGTCCTCTTAGCTCCTGAAAGTTTCTCCCCCTCCCCCCCCACAACTTCATTTTTTGTTATCCTGTTCTCTTTTGATTGTTACTGCACTGAGTTTTGGAATGTTGAACGATCAGGAGAAATGTGGCTGGGCAATGATTCAAGCTTCTTTTATAGTCATGTAATAAAACAAATGTAATTGTAGAGCTCGTCGAAAGAACCAAAGACTTGTTGATCCAAACCCAGGCTTTTATTAGCAAAAGACAGGAGCTATTCACAGGTGGCCGACCAGTCCAGAATGATCCGACCTGGCTAGGGACACAACCCTTTAAGGCCCAGACAATAGGTGTGGCTTAGCTCTCAGCCAATCGCTGTAAGCACAGTCTAGATACAGTAACTATATACACTATGTACATTGGTGATAGATCTGTACTATCACAGTAATATTACATAAAATTGCACTTAGTCTGCTGAGGGAAAGCTTTGAATCCCTCTGTTCCCACCGGAAGGTCACCATGATGACACTTGTATTGGGGGCACAACCCAGAATCCTCTCTGTTTATGATGTGAGTTTATTGTCATATACACAGTACACAGGTTCATGAGATGCATCAACTACAAGTGTACATTAAGTTTCCACAATATGCCAAGACAGGAAAAAGAGAGAATACATTTTTTTTTTAAATTTAGACATACAGCACGGTAACAGGCCATTTAGGCTCATGAGCCCGTGCCGGCCATTTACACCCAATTGACCCACACCACCCCCCCCCCGGTATGTTTTGAATGGCGGGAGGAAGCCCAACCCCCCAGGAAAAGCTCACGCAGACATGGGGAGAACGTACCAACTCCTTTCAGACAGTGTGGGATTCGAACCCCGATTACTAGTGCTGTAGCAGCACTAACCGTGCTGCCAAAATATGAAAGGCTAGATAAATATTCACAGTTGCAGACAGTGCAAACAAAACAGTGATGTTTCAATAGGGCAGACCGATCTTTTGATGGTCCCAGAGAAGTTTATCATCAGGGTCAGGGAAGTGAATGTTCTGGACCCTCTGCCTGAAGGTAGCAGTGAGAAGTGGTTGTGACCAAGGGTCTTTTAGGATGTTGGCTGCCTTCTTGAGGCAGCATCACACATAGAAGTTCTCAATGGTCAGAGGTTAGTGCCTGTGATGGACTTTGAGAGGTTGTGCGTGTCCATTTATTATGATAATTCAATGCAAAGTGAGTTGGGTTATGCATGCTCAAGGCCCCGACTCTTGTTGTTGCTTGTCAATGTTCCCTGTGGGGAGAGTGACCCTTCAGCCTTTGCCTTTTCATGTGGTTTGCAGCTTGGTTAGAGTGGTGGTTATTTTGAAGATGTTTCCCCAGCCCGACTAAAAATGTGTGAATTCCTCAGCTGATGAAGTGTGTGCGCCTTCCTCTCCTCACCCGGGACTTTCTGATGAGCAATGTGGACACCGAGCTCCTGGTCAGACACCACTCAGAGTGTAAAGATCTCCTCATTGAGGCGCTGAAATATCACCTCATGCCCGAACAGCGCGGAGTCCTCAGCAACACCAGGACGAGACCTCGGCACTGCGAAGGGGCTAGCCCTGTCCTTTTTGCAGTGGGTAAGTACTGCTGCTCAAGTCATAGAATTGGACTGCACAGAACTGGCCCTTCACCCCAACTTGTCCATGCCAGCATGATGGCTTTTTGGCCTAGTGCCATTTTCTTGCATTTTGTCCATACCCTTCCTATCATATATCTGTCCCAACATTGTAATTGTGTCTGCTTCTTCAGAGCTTTTTCTGGTAGTTCTGAAGCCAACCCTCTGATTGAGCTTGTTGTTATTTCTCCCCAGTTCATCGTCTTCCTTGGTTTGGTGTCCAATTTGAATGCATTAGACCAGCCATTCTCAACCTGTTTTTGGCTATGGCCCCCTTATCAATCTGCTCAAAATCTATGGGCCCCCTTCCCTGCGAAGCAGTCAAGTTTTGATTTCTTCTATACTTCTCTCCTACTGACTACATAAAAAATGTTGCGCGAGATTAAAAGAAAACAAGCTTTTTATTTAAATGTGCTACATATCCCATTAGCCCATATTGACCCAGGTGAGAATGACTGCACTTAGAGCATCCTTTGACAGTAGTGGTGCAAGCTGTTAACTGCAGAGTCACCCAGCACGGAAACCTTGCCCGACAGCTCTGCACCGGCCAGAGAAGATCCATTACAGTAATGCTAAGCTCCTCCCTCATTCTTCCAACATACCCACCATCTCACCCCCTCCCCAGATCCTACTCCTTACCTGCCCTCTTGGGCCAACTTACAGCAGCTATTTAACCTCCCAGTCGCACGCGCCTTTGGGACGTAGGAGGAAACCGGAACGCCCGGTGTAAATCCACGGGGTCACAGGGAAAGCACACAAACTCCACACAGACAATACCTGAGGTCAGAATTGAACCCAGGTCACAGGAGATGAGAGGCAGCAACTCTACCCACTGTACCACTGTTGTTACTTAATAGTACTGGCCCTTTGGCCCATGATGTTATGCTGACCCATATATACCCTCTCATCAATCTAAACCTTCCTGATCTCACACCCATAACCTGCTATTTTTCCTTCATCTATGTGCTTATTAGAGTCTCCTAAATATCCATATTTGTACCAGCCGCCTCCACCACCCCTGGCAATGCATTCCAGGCACCCACTCACCCACCATGTTCTGATTAAAAAGAAAATAAAACAACTTACCTCCCCTCATTTTATTCAGGTGTCCTCGGGCATTTGCTATGGTCGTGCCCAGGAAAAAAGGTTCTGGCTCTCATAATCTTGTAGACCTCTAAGTCACCTTTTCTTCACTCCAAAGAGGAAAGCCCTAGTTCTGCTAACCTTGCCTCGTAAGGCAGGTTCTGCAATCCAGACAGCGTCCTGGTAAATCTCCTCAGCACCCTATCCAAAGCTTCCTGTCATGATGCGACCAGAACTAAACACAATATTCCAAGTACGGTTCACCAGAGTTTTATTGAGCTAATAATTAAAGAGAAAGTGAGAAAAGATGGGCAGTATTTTAAATGTTGGCTCTAAAGAGACGGATCCATCGTAACTAAAAGTCCACTTCATCTTGATTATTGGTGTTAGACTCCTAGTGAGTGAAAGTCTGCCAACACTGATCGTAGTGAAAAACCTTGAAGAAGGGCTCAGGCCTGAAATATTGGTAATACTGTATATCTTTACCTCCTATGGATGCTGTGAGACCTGCTGATTCCTCCAGTATTTCTGTGTACAAAAGAACTTATCAACCTACTGGAATAGAAGAATCACGATACAAGTCCCATTTTTAAATTAACACGCTGGGCATTTTTGGATGAAGCTAAGAAAAAAAGGGTTTGGGGATGGTTTGTACAGGGGATTGACTGCTGAGTTCATGTAATGCTTTAGGCCTTCTGAGGATTAATTTTTCTAATTTGTTCACTCGTTATTAAGCCCAATGAAGTAATGACATTTTAAAACAGAACACAGTATATCATTAATGAAGGAAATAGAATTTCAAAATAATATAAGGCATACGAGGAGCCCGTTTGGCCCATTGTGCCCATGACAGCTCAGAATCCTGACCCAACCTAATCACAGTCAGACCACAGCTCCCTGAGCACTCCTCCAAGTTAATTTACAGATGGGAGCTTCTGCACCCAAAAGGTTTTTATTAAAAATGTACTCCACTTTGTTTTACAATTTCATTGTTTCAAGTAACTTTAATTGAGAGTAGAGCAAGCAATAAAAATAAATGAGGTGAAAAGAAAGGTTCCTTCCTACCTTTTGGGATGAGGGAGACAATGACACTGACCGTTCTTTTTCTCTCAGTGATGTGGCTTTTCCCACCGAGTTCCTTCAGCAGATTTGTTTTCTGCTGATGTACTATCATATACTCATGTATTCACTGAATTTTTTGGGCCAATATTTTGGGTCAAATTTGTTGGCGGGGGGAAGGCGACCTTTACATGGATCATACTTCTGACTGCAATAAGTTCAAGGTGGAGGGAGCTCAGATGGCCAGGACTGGGTGGCGAGTCCACATTTGGGGCCTTGGGAGCCCAAATTGGCGGGTGGCCATGGCGAGGATCCACGGTCAGGCCACGTGGAGCTCCAGTGGGTGGGGCCAAAGGTCAACTTTGACATGGTATCGACGATTACACTAGTATCTATGGTATTAACTGCTCTCTCTTCCCACAGATGCTGCCTGACTTGCTGAGCATGTACTACCATTTCTATTTTGTTTCAGGCTCTGTACACGTGCAGTATTTTGCTTTGCATCAATCCGTTCCCCCAGTGTTGGATCAACCTCCTATTCTCTCTGTGGGGTGGGGGGGGGGGTGGAGTTTCCAGCATTTTCCTGTTTTTATTTTTGGGTTTTAAGCATCTGTAGATTTTTTGTTACCATCCTTGACCACCTTGGACTTACCATAACATTTTGAGTCAGCATAACTGAGTTATAATTATAGAGAACGTTGGATAGGAAACAACCACATGCAATTATATCACAGGTGCTGAAATCTTCAAGGTTCAGACTTGTGTACGGGGTCGTACTTCAGAACTAACAACATAGAACAAGCAATCAGACCATGTCCCACTCACTCTTATCAAAAAGTGTTCATTCACTCCTGGATGCTTCTATACAGGCACAGTCTCACAGGAGCCTCTGGAAACTTCCCACCTCTATTATATGTGCAAAATATAGTCACAGACTTCAGCCCCACTGAACCCCCTCCCCAAATCAATTTAGAGCAGTGGTTTTCAAAATGCCCCCCCAAACTCACATTCCACCTTAAACAATCCCTATGCCATCGGTGCTCTGTGATCAGTAAGGGATTGCTTAAGGTGGAATGTGGGGGGGGGGGGGAAAGAAAAAGTTTGAAACCCATTGTTTTAATCGTCCTTCATTGACTCGTTATGAGATGGTTTCATAACTCTAAAGGAAATGGGCCAAATGACCATTTTCTCAAGCAAAGTATTTCAGTGACAATTGGGTCTAGAGCAGTGGTTCTCAACCTTCCCTTCCCACCCACAGACCACCTTAAGCAATCGCTTACTAATCACAGAGCACCAGTAGTATAGGGATTGTTTAAGGTGGAATGTGAGTTTGGGGGGGTGCAGCTTGAAAACCATGGATTTAAAGCATCCTGTTGGTCACAGATCTGTGGCCCATCTCAAATCACTTAATTGTTTCACTTGAGTTATTGGAGAATTAATGAGGGGCCCTCATCAAAATGAGCAGATAGGACTCATTTCTCACTGGATTCAGGCCAGAAACCATGAGGTTGAATGTAATTGGCAGAAGAATTGGAGGAATGTACCACTGGGTTTAAGAACAGCTTGCACAAAACTGCTGGAGAAACTGAGCAAGTTATGCAGTAGTGATAAAAAGACATAACCAACATTTCAGGCCTGAGCCCTTCCTCAACATATGAACAAAAAGGCCAAGTTTTAGGCTGACAGTCTGTCCACGGTCTGGCATCACCTCGAGCTGGACGTTAATTTGTCCTCCAGTTGATGGTGTAGGCTAAATAACGGGCAGAAAGGGCACTTGCCTGTTAAACGCGGCATCCTGGGGTCCATAGGCCATGTGCAGCCTCGTCATTCTCGTGTGCATGCTTGAAGAGGAGTCAGTGCGACAGCAGCGCCCGAAGGTTTATGGCGGGTAAATCTCCTGCCTCACCCTGCTGAGAGAGTTTCTGACACTGACCCTGCATGTCCTCCTTTTTGGTAAGTTGGAAGTAGCTACCTGAATAAAATAGTGCGGGGAGGAGCACAATGTCATTACTGGATATGGGTGGGAGCATGCAAGAGAAAAAAAGCTGCACAGTGATAGGAGCAGTTGCTACCCCTCTACTATCAGACTCCCAAACAACAGCCTCCATCAGAGACTCATTTCAGGACCTATTTTGCAAGTTATTTATTCATGAATATTTTTTCTCTACATTTGCACTGTCAGTTTGTTCACATTCCTTTCTTTGTTTACATTTCTGTCTCTTGCATACAAATTGTAGTGTGAATAAAAGCTCTCACGACTGGAGGGAGAACAAACGCTTTTATTAGCTTATAACTAAGGGTAGGGTCTCACAGTAGTCTTCCGAAGAGTTCTGGGTTTAGGCGAGAAACCAGGATTGGATGTGAGCAGATGGGGGGAGCCGGGAGGCAGGGCCAGCCATCAGCACAGTACCTTACCAGTGAATCCCAGTTCATTGCACACATCTTTTTCTTGCACTACCAATGAGTAGAAATTCTGCCTGACCCACAGGAAAAAGAATCTCAGGGTTGTATGTGATGTCATGCATGTACTTTGACAATAAATGTGAACTTTTAAGCTTTGAAATTGGTCAGAGTTTCGGGGGAATGAGAACATTAAATATTTCATTTGATGAGCAGTGGGGGGTTGGGACTCACAGGCTGAAAGGGTGAAGGAGGCAAACCTCTTGAAGAACGTCTCTGAGCACTCAGCCAACCCTGGCCAGCAGAATGAGCCAAAGTCCATTTGTAACTAGATGGATACAATGGGCTGAATTGCTTTCTTCTGTGTCATAGACTCATCTGAATTGTTACCACCACTAGAATTGCAGGGGAAAAAAATCTGCCTGCCTTTTCTTTAATGGAATCTATTACTAGGGAAGATGAAGAGCCAAGTTTTTTTTTGTGTTTCAGAAACCAGTCCAGGTTTATTCAGGGAGGCAGTTTTAATGAATGTGGGTGAGGAACAAATCTAAATCCGGGTGCATGAATCAGCAGATCTACTTTTAAAAAAGCTTCTGGGGACAGGCCCCTTGGGGAGGGTTTCAGCTTTGTACATCGGCTGTTTCTGCAGGCTGACAGCTAATTAATCTCTCAATTTCAACCCATCCTCTGGTCCGCGCGAGTCACGAGTCCCCTTGCTGCGCACCGCAGTAGCTGTGAAGAGGCAAAGCATTCACCTGCTACCCAACACTAGCACACCCCCCCTCCCCTACCCAAGAGTACATCTTCCTGCACTTCTGCAAAGATTAACTAGCTTCGACATCTGGGCAACATTTATCTCCTGTTGATGTGTCAGAGACGTGCAATAATAACTCAAGAGAAACCAAATAAAGCGTTGTATCATGCTTCCTTCTCCTGTGCAGTATAACTGTGACTTCATGATAATCTTCACATGGTCTGCATCGGTGATGGTTGCTTGATACCGGGGCGGGGGGGGGGGTGGGGCAATAGAGCCATAGAACAGAACCAGGCCCATCTGGTCCATGCTGAACTATTATTCCGTCTTGTCCCATCACCTGTAACCGGACCATATTCATCCTGCCTACGTAGCCATCCAAATTTCTCTTAAATGTCAAAATCGAACCTGCTCCCTCCACCTCCACTGGCAGGTTGTTCCACACGCTCACCACCCTCAGACTGAAGAAGTTCCCCTTTCACCCTTAACATGGTTCATGTCTCACCCAACCTCAGTGGAAAACACTTGTTTACTCTATCAATGCCCCTCATCATTTTGTAGAGCCTCCCTCATTCTACATTTTAATTTAGACATACAGCACGGTAGCAGGCCCTTTCGGCCCATGAGCCCATGCTATTCAATTACACCCAATTAACCTGAAAACCCGGTATGTTTTGAAAGGTGGGAGGAAACCCACACAGGCGTGGGGAGATTGTACAAACTCCTTACAGACCGCATGGGATTCCAACCCTGATCCTGATCACTGTAACAAAGTTGTGCTAACCGTGTTACCCTAAATAAAGTCCTAAACTAATCAACCTTTCACTATAACTCAGCTCCCCAACTCCTGGCAACATCCTTGTAAATTTTCTCTGATATCTTGATATCTTTCCTGTAGGTAGGTGACCAAAACTGCACACAATGGAGCTTCTTAATGGTATGAATGACCTCTGTCCTTGCAGGTGGTGGCAGCCTGTTTGCCATCCATGGAGACTGTGAAGCCTATGACACGAGGACAGACCGATGGCACATGGTGGCCTCCATGTCCACACGGCGGGCCCGAGTTGGTGTGGCAGCGATCGGCAACGGACTGTATGCAGTAGGGGGGTAAGTCACCATTAGAACAGCTTGTGGGCTGTGAACAGCAGCCCAGAACATCAGATCCTGAGAGCTCCTGATCCAGGGGATGGAAGAGGATGTTTCCCCATGCAGAATACTCTGGAGCAGGTGGTCACTCTTTAAAAATAAGAGATTATCCATTTAAGACCATTTCATTTTCCTTTGTGGGTGGTGAAGGCTTTGAACTCTATCTCAGCAGTATCTTTGAAGATAAGTGGATGATTGTTTGATACTGGGGGATGGTGGGGGGCAAGAGAACCCAAAACACTACAGCTTGGAAACAGGCCATTTGGCCCATCTACCCCTTGCTGAACTATTATTCACCTAGTCCCATTTTTTTGAAGTTGGATTGGTAACAGGGAGGGTGAGTACAGGGACTGAAAGTACTGGGAAAAGTGGTTTTGCTGTGCTGTTATTGCAGTCAAATAATGAGATTATTACAGATCTCATTAAATGTTGCAGCAGACTTGATGGGCTGAATAGCCTTGTCCAGCTCTGAATTCCTTTGTTTATTTGTGTTGGGGAATATTAACACTTAATGGAGTGGCAGTGATAAGTGTGGAAGTGGCAGAGAGCCTTGTCTAACTACTTTCTGGTGCCTGGTGTTCACAGCCACTGTATTTTATTCAGTGGCTGATTACAGTTGCTGGTCTTAAATGCATAGTAACGTTACAGCACTGTAAAGACTCTTCAGCCCATTATGCTGTGCTGACCCATATAAATCTGTTCCACATCAATCTACCTCACACCCATTAGTTGTCTATTTTCCTTGATTCCATGGGCCTAAGAGTCTTGAATGTCCCTATGGTACCAACCTCCACCTCTTGCAATGTAATTCCAGGCACCCACAAGAGTCTACGTAGTTAAAACTAAACTACTACCACTGATGTCTCCCCTAAACTTTCCCCCACTCACCTTAAACCAGCCATTCTCAACCTTTTTTCAGATTTGGCCCCCTTAGGACTCTGCTCAAAGTTGTTGGCCCCTTCCCTGTGAAGCAGGCAAGCTTTGGTTTCTTCGTACTTCTCTTCAATCAACTACATGAAAAATGTTAATGTTGCATGAGGTGAAATGAAAACGAGGGTTTTACTTCAATGTGTGGGGCCCCCATTGAGAATGGGTGCCTTAAACAGGTGACCTCTGAGTCTGACCACTGCCACTCTGGGGTCTGTTGGCTGTCCACTCTATCTGCTCCTCACAATCATTTATTCACATTAAATCGCCTTTCATGTCCTCTGCTCCATCGAGGAAAGCCCTAGCTCGCTCAATCTTTCCTCAGAAGATGTTCTCCAATCGTGGCAACAACCTGGTCAATCTATTCTGCACCCTCTCCAAATCACCTGCTTTCAACAATGAGGTGACCAGAACCAAACACAAGTGTGGTTGAGTCATGGCTCTTGAACTCAATTTCCCGACAAAATCCAACGTTGTTTCCTTGCCCGCTCTTCATTGATCAGTGAATGTGTGATCTTTCTGTTGTTCCATGTTTGCATGTGTTACCGCACTTGCAAGGACAACGCTCCTTTTATTTTCACGTAATAATACATCAAAAATGTAATATGCATTATGTACTCCAAATTTTATCTGCTGTAAGGCAAACCAAGAGTTGCCATAAGCTTTGCCTGGTGCCATAATGGGAGCAAGAGAACCCAGAGAGGTCTAATCCTGAAGACCGCCAACTATACAAAAACAGCTTCTACCCCCTCCGCCCCCGCCATTAGATTTCCGAATGGACAATGAACCTTAGACACTACCTCATTTTCTCCTATTTTCTTGCACTATTTATTTACTTTTGAAAAATAATTTATCTCAATATTTACCCTGTAATGCTGCTGCAGAACAACTAATTCATGACAATAAATTCTGATTTTGAACCTGGGGCTGGCCATAATCTTCCCTCTTCCGTTAACCACTGGATGTGTGCTCAGTTTGACTGGCATGTTTGACTGGGATTAGGTTCAGTGCGGCCATTGAAGCGTGTAAGGGGGGGGGCTCTGACCGATGTCTCTTGCTGTCACTCAGGTACGATGGCACGTCCGACTTGTCGACTGTCGAGTCTTACGATCCGGTCACTAACTCCTGGCAGCCGGAGGTAGCCATGGGAACCAGGCGAAGCTGCCTTGGAGTGGCAGTGCTGCACGGCTTGCTCTATGCAGCAGGTGGCTACGATGGTGCGTCGTGTTTGAACAGGTACCCGCAGGATCTGCATTGCACCTTTTTTTTGCAGGTGTGGGTGTTACATCTCTGACTGTTTATCATCCACTTGGAGGCGCTCACTACCAGTGGCTGATTCCATGGTTAGAGATTCCACAGGGAAACCTGTCCTCCAGCACACTGAGCTCAGCAGCCAAACATTTACATGAATCCTACCTTTAACCCAGTTTTAAAACATTTTCTCCACATTCCTATAAATTTTCCCCAGATTCCTTTGCTCGCACGAACTCTGGGAGAAGTCTACGACAGCCAATTCACTTACCAACCTGCGGACAAGTACAAACCGGAGCACTCTGGGGAAATGTGTGCAAACTCCACACAGACAGTAGCAGAGGTCAGGATCATTCCCGGGTCTCTGGTGCTGTGATGCAGTGACACTACCAGCTGCACCTTCCCAGCTCTATAGCAACTTGTTATACAGGAAGTACAGGCAACTTGTTATACAGGAAGTACAGGCAACTTGTTATACAGGAAGTACAGGCAACTTGCAGTAATGTCTAACGAGATTTTTTAAAACCCTGCATTTCTACCTTTGTCATCTGAAACATAAATAAATCCTTCCATACAGTAGGAAGTAATGTCGGCAGTTGGTTCTAACACTGCTCTTGCATCCACAGTGCCGAGAGGTTCGACCCACTGACAGGATCCTGGTCATCTGTGGCTGCCATGAACACAAGGAGGCGATATGTCAGAATTGCCACATTAGGTTTGACTTGTCTTTTTCTCCCAACTTCTTGCCACAAATTCGCTAATCCAGCAAGGTGTGAAACTAAATCGGAAAAGTGGGGGGGGGGGTGGGTGGGAAACAGATTTTACCATTTGTAATGCTGGCAGCAGAAGGCTTAGATCAAAGTGTGGGAAGCTTTCCACTGGTATTTTCTGGCTCCCAAATACAAGGTACGAATTATCGTCTGAAGCATTGTTGGGGTAATGTTTCATACGACAGCGAGATGAGATGTGGAAGAGAAGGCTCTAAATTTATTCCTTGACTTGTGCCAATGTAGCTGATTGCAGGAGTGGGGGATGTTACAGTGTGCTCAGGCTGTGCTCCACCCTGCTGCGTCCTTTCCTGTCCCACACACAACACCGGAGGAGGAAGTTGGTAGCCATTTAAATTCCCTGCCCTGACATGTCTGTCCATGGTCTCATGCACTGCCAGATTGAGACCACTCACAAATTGGAGGAGCAATATCACGTTTTCCAACTGGGCACCCTCCAACCAGATGGGATTAACATCGACTTCTCTGGTTTCTGTTGAAACGTCCCCCTCATCTTTTTCCACGTCTTCTTTTCTCTAGCTTTGTTCTCTCTCCCCTTTTCTCTGTCTCCTTTCACAGAGCCAAAATTAATTCCCATCTTTCCCCTTATCCAAATAGTACTTTTTGTCTGTTGGTCTGGATTCCTCCCCTTCCTATTCTTCCTTCCCCCATTCTTTAATTCAAATATTTGTCTATATTTACTTCTACACTGAAGGAAGGCTCAGACCCGAAACATTGTTATATATCTTTACCTCCAATGGACGCTGCGAGACCTGGTAAGCTCCTCCAGCATTTCTGTGTTTGGAGATTGCATCTGTGGACTTCTACGTTTCAAGCCATGCCTTCCCATCAAGCTTTTCTCATCTCCAAGGTCATGCATGTGGCCTGTGCAAGCAAACTCTAGGAGTGGCCATTCTGTCCAGGATGCCTGTTTGTTTCTAACAGGAAATGTGTCTGTTCAACCGGGACATGTGCAGATTCTGACCAGGACCCATGTCCATCCATCTGGGACCTTGTCCACAGTAATTTATGCAGAGAGGTTGTGTGGCTGAGTATAGAAGCAGGGAACTTGTGAATCTGGTACAGACGAGATCCTTTTCCCTTGCAGGAAGTGGACTTCACTTGCTAGCCTGGGATGTATTGCCCACGAGTGATTGTCTTTGAGAAGCCAGGCGCTGAGTCACTGAGCTCTGATTGGTGACGGTGGTTTGGGAGGGAGCACCAGGATTTAGATCTAGTCAAAAGGAAAAAAAACGTTTGCAACTGTTTATAACTTTTTTTAAAAAATCGAATTAAAGCAAATGCTTCTATTGTTTTGTAGAACCTTTCCTCCCTCCTGAATTGCTCTTTGGATCTTCCTAAGGATAAGCCACATGCTGATAGGAGTAGGCTTCTTATTTAGGCACATGGTTTGGAGTGTATCAAAAATGAGTGTGACTAAATTTACATCAACCTCATGTCATTGTCTTAAATCTGTTCTCCTTTCAGATGGAAACCTCTATGCTGTTGGCGGATATGACAGCTCGTCACATTTAGCAACGGTGGAAAAATACGACCCTCAGGTAATTAACTGCACAAACCTGGCATGCGCACACACACACAGACAGACACCCACACAGATACTTTCACCACTGAAGAAGGAAGCAAATTGAAACAGTTAAACCAGAAAGTCTGTAGACACTGTATTTGTAGTTCAATACACAAGCATACTGGAGAAACTCAGCAGGTCACGCAGCTTTCTTATGGACTTTGATGAAGGGTTCAGGCATGAAGCTTTGGGTATGATAGCTTTGCCACGTAAAGAACGCTGTGTGACTTGCTGAGTTTCTCCAGCACTATTGAAAGTGATGTAGCTACATCTGTTGAGAGAAAGGAATAAAAGGTAGTTAACTCATGCACCTCACTTGTGTCAGGACACTTGAAACTTTTGGGATTCAACACTGAGCTCACTCAATTCTAGTCACACTCTTTTCCTCTCTGCAGAGTTGTGTGTTACATTTCAGTAACCCCTTTCAAATTGCAGCTCCTGGGTAGCCCATCTGGGACCGGGTGCAATTACTGGGACAAAGGGACTGGAACTACATTTCAAATTGCAGAGGAATGGACCCATTAAATCACCAACCCAGCGATGTAAGGGGGACCCCTCCCCCGTGATGACACATCACACATTCACCGCAAGTAGTGCCGCATGTTCACTGACGTCACCAGAATAAGCATTTTCAAACTGGCCATGGACAAGACCTAGGTACCTTTTAACTGGATTCCCTGACTACCTCTGAGGTAGGTTAGGGACCCAGTTGGACCCTTTCAAACTGCTGCGTAACTGGGGTACTAACCGTGAAAATTGCCCGGTTAACCCCATTTTACACGGCAGTTTGAAAGGGCCTAGTTTCCCCTCTTGCCCCAGTCTGCCATTCTGTACACAGGTTGTCTGTGGCATATCACAGACCTTCATTCTGTTCTCTCCATCATGGCCACACCTCTGCAACTTAAACCATTCATCTTCTCCTGTCTCTCACTCAAAACGCCAATGCTTCTTCCCCATAGATACTGTCCGACCTGCTGGGTTGCTCTCACTCGGGTTATCACTGGCACAACTGTTCTTTAGGGAAGGAAAGTATAAAGAAAATCAAGTTTATTGTCATCTGATTGTACAAGTACAACCTGACATAATATCGTTCTCCGGTCCTCGGTGCAAAATACGCAGACGCACAATCAGACATAACACACAGACAAACTATACAAATGCAGGACAAGTATTTCATCTATCCAAATAAATAAATATTGTTTCATGAATATGAGAGTCTCGAAGGGTTAGTGTGAGCAGCTCCTTTGGTTGTTCAGCATTCTCACTGCCCATGGGAAGAAGCTGTTCCTCAGCCTAGTGGTGCAGGCTCTGTTACTCCTGTATATCTTCCCCAACAGGAGCAGCTGAAAGATGCTGTGAGTGGGGTGGAAAGGATCCTCAACGATTTTATATGCCCTGTTCAGACAGTGATCCTGGTAGATCATGTCAATTGGTGGGGGGGGGGGGTTGGGGGGGAGGTGAAAGGGAGACCTCAATGATCCACTCTGCCACTCTTGTGGTCGCATGGATTGACCTCCATTTCTCTGCAACAACCATACCGTACTGTGAGGCAACCAGCCAGGACGCTCTCGATAGAGCTCCTATAGAACATTGACATGTTAATGGTCGGGTAGCCTTGCCTGCTTCAGTCTTCTCAGGAAACGCAGTGACTGTTGCGCCTCACTGACAAATGAGGAGATGTTGAGCGTCCACGATAGGTCACTAGTTAAGTGAACTCCAAAGAACTTGGTGCTCTCCACTCTCTACTACAGAGTTGTTGATGTGTAGTGGAGGGTGGTCATTCCTAGTCCTCCTGAAGGCCACAATCTCCTCTTCATCTTGTCCACATTGAGATTTGGGTTGTTATTCTCGCACCATTTCACAAGATTTTCCACCTCTCTGTAGTGCGACTCATTGTTGTTGCTGATGAGGCCAACGACTGTTGTGACATTTGTAAACTGGATGACACTGTTGGAGCTGGATCTGGTGATGCAGTTGTGGGCCAGTAACATGAACAGGAGTGGGCTGAGCACATGGTCCTGAGGTGCGCCAGAGTTCAGCGTGACGGTGCTTGATGTTCTGCTACTGACCCGGTCTTTCTGTTAGGATGTCCTGGATCTAGTTACATAGAGGGGTGTGCCAGAATCTGAGGCCAAATGCAGTCTGCTAGAGGAACATGGCGGGTCAAGCAGCGTCAATGGGAGAAAAGAAAATGGATTAGAGTTTTGGGAAGGAGCCCTTCAAGATGGTGAATGCAGAGAAGGGAAGTGAGTGTAAACTGGATAGTGGGAGGTGTGGGATTGGTGGAGATGTGAAGCATGATGGAAAGAGGCAGTTGGTTGGCAGGTGCTAGACAGAAGGAGAGAGAGGCCAGAGAATTGAAAGGCTGAGGTGAAGGATGATGAGTCACATGGGGGGGGGGTGGCGCAGGTGATTCAAGGCAAAGGCTACCAGTGCTATTCGTTGTTTCCCTGCTCAGGCCAACGCGTGGACCACCATCGCCAACATGCTGAGTCGCAGGAGCAGTGCTGGTGTGGCGGTGCTGGAGGGGATGCTATATGTCGCCGGGGGTAATGACGGGACCAGCTGCCTGAACTCCGTGGAACGATACAACCCAAAGACAAACACGTGGGAGAGCGTGGCGCCCATGAACATCAGGCGGTATGTGTGAGTTTTAAAAATCTTCACGCATCCTGAGGACAGGGTTTGCCACTCGTAATGGGTCAAACCACTGGTCTAGGAGTTGGTCTTTTTGTCTGCCTTCAATAATCACATCGCCTTTGTTCAATAAAGTGGCCCAAATTGTGCCCTGTTAGGAGAGGATCTGGCACCAAGCTCAAAGCAGGCATGATTTAATTGTCCAGTCGAATAGGTTTGAAGGACTGAATGCCCAACTTCCACTCTTATGGGATTATAAAATTAAAACCCCAGAAGGATTTAAGCGAGAAAATGATATCCCCAATAAACTCTCAGACTAGCAGAAAGAAGGTGTGCTGACTCCCTGCAGACCTTCCCCAACTCCCTGCTCACCATCGGATCCCAAGACCATCCTGCATCCCAAGTGAGCTGTTTTAACTGAAGTTTTGGGATGCTCTTGTAGCATTTGAAAGCAAGAGAAACTATCAGCGCCTTCCCAAACAAAATGGGGATAAAGGTAGCGACCTATCTTGTTCCTTTTCTTTTACATTTAGTATCTTTTCTGTCTTGTGGTAATTTATTGTTTGTTGATGTACTTTATATACCTGTGTGGCTGCAAGCAGGAATTTCAGAGCATCTGTACATTGTACTTGTGTGTATGACAATAAGCTCTTACTGATCTACCTCACCTCACCTTATTCTACCGTATCCTGGCTGCCACCTTTTAACATGACATTAAAGATCAAGATTCCTCCATTGTCATGTAATTGCACAGAATATGTAATATCACACAAAATTACCTTCTACCTGCCATAAGGCAGAGATGCCATTCGAGTTGCCCTTAAAGGAAGAGAGAAGGAGAAGGAAAAGAGAGTCCCTTCAGATTCCTAAGAGTTTCCGTGGATTCACCTTCAGCGCCCCCGCAGACTCCTCGATTCATGAGCAACCTGAGCTCCAAATTCAATCTTCTGTCACGATCAACACTCAATTTCTGCCCTTCTTGCCCTTGGCACCCTCTCGAATCCGGTTTCCATGAGCCAGTTTCCTTGTGCAGTTCTGTTATCAGACCCTCTCACCAGTCCAGTGATGATGTCCTTGCACTGTTTCAACTGTACTTTTTCTGTGAAACACTTTTCAGTTTATTTTATTTTGTACTCGAGTGCGGGTTGACTTGCCTGGGATAGCATGCCAAACCAAGTTTTCCACTGAATCTTAGTACACGTGACAAGAAACAAGTTCCAAGTCCGTGTTCCAGCTCATGAGTTATGTACTGGGGCCTTGAAGGTGAGCAAAGGGGCTTGGGGCTTGGCATATGTTATCAGATGTGGTCAAATATTAAAGATTCAAGATTATTTTAATGTCAGGTATTAAAACAGAAAATGTAATATTACAATTTTCTTTAGTCTACTACAAGGCAGACAAAGATTTGCCATCAGCTGAAATTGTCCAGTGCCTCTTTACAGTCGGAGAAAGAAAGATAGTCCCCCCAGAGTCTTTGAGTGTCCATGGACTTGTCTCCAGCACTCCTGCCACACACCCTTCGGTCCAAACCATTGGCAGCACGAGCTCCGGAAGCCTCCAGAACCTTCAGCACCCCCTTGCATCCTGATTCCAATACTTGGTACCCCTTAGCCAGTCTCCAGCAGTCCGCAGCCTGGTGCGTCCCTTGACCGCAGTCACCTGCAGCCTGCGTGGGTTCCTTGCCTCACCAACAGCCCACCAGCCGCCTGTGTGTTCTTTGGCCACAGAACCTCTCACTGGTCACCATCAAGTGAGTCGTCTCCTCTGGTGCTGCTTCTCAAATGGAGGGAGTCTTCTCCTGTACCAGTCCTCTACTTCCCTGGAATCTGCAACCCCTCATGGTCATTGCCGATCATAGACACCACCATCTTGGGCCCAGACCCTGTTGGTCGCAGGATTTTAAAATAAAGTACTGCCAGCTCCTTTACCAGGCCGTTTGAGATTGAAGTGGGAAACGTTTTGAGGAAACATGAGGCCCAATTTCTTCTCTCAGAGCGTGGTGGGTGTGTGGAATGTGCTTCCAGCCGAAGTGGTAGATGAGGGTTCAATTTTTCAGGAATCTGATGGCAGTGGGGAAGAAGCTGTCCCTGTGTCTCTGAGTGCTCGTCTTTAGGCTCCTGTACCATTTTTCCCCGATGAGAGCAGAGTGGTGGGGGTCCTTGAGGACAGAGGCTGCTTTCTTGTACTGTAGATATCTTTGATGGAGTGAAGTCTGGTGCCTGTGATGTCACAGGCCAAGTTAACAACTGTCTGGAGTTTATTCTTGTCCTGAGCTTTTGCACCTCCATACCAGACTCTGGTGCAACCGACCAGAATACTCTCCACGTCGCACCTGTAGAAGCTTTTGAGAATCTTCAGTGACGTACTAAAGGCATGTTGATAGGAAAAGAGTTAAAGAATATAGGTCAAACATAGACAAGCTTGGTCAGGCCGGACAAGTTCAACTGTGCTGGAGAACTCCATTACTCCATGATGTTCCTGACAACCAAGCTCTTCTGTGTGCCGACAATAGAACAGGAAATGGAAATGTAATTCAACATCCAGTTGTTTGGAAAATGTGGCGTTTGTCTTCTCTCACTCAGGACTTCAGGGATCCAGAGTGAAGTGGTGCATGCATCAGGGACCAGGCTCTGGAGCATGAGGGGTCAAGATGGTGGAAAGGGTTGGAGCTGATTGTGGAAATCAGGAGAACATGAACCAGTCCTCATTGAGGGGTCAGCAGTGGAGAGAGTCAAGAACTACAAATTCCCAGGTCCACCATCTCTGAGGATCTGTCCTGAGGCCTCCATGTCGATGCAATCACAAAGAAGGCTCACCAGTGGCTATACTTTGAGGAGTTTGAGGAGATATGCTGTATCACCAAAGACTCTTGAACATTTATACAGGTGTACAATGGAGAGCATTCTGGCTGCTTGCATCACTGTCTGGTACAGAGGTGCTAATGAACAGGACAAGAAATGACTCTGGAGTCTAGACAATTGTGAACTCAGCCAGTGACATCATGGGCATCAGTCTTCACTTCATCGAGGACATCTGGAAGAGGTGGTGTCTTAAGGAAGTAGTATCTATCTTCAAGGACCCCCACCACCAAGAACATACTGCCACCATCAGGAAAGAAGTACAGGAGCCTGAAAATGAACACACCCAATGATACAAAAACAGCTTCTTCCCCTCCACCATCAGATTTCTGAATGGGCAATGAACCACAGATTCTACCTCACCTACTCCTATTCTCTTGAATTATTTATTTATCTTTGAAATGAAATTTCCAGCAATATTTGCATTGAGACCTGCTGAAAAAACAATGAACTTTGTGACATGTTCATGACAATAAATTTTGATTCTGAGGGTTTGTATCTTTCATGCATTTGTTTGCCTCATTGGATTCACTGGAAATGTTATTATACTACGGGGGAACATGTGGAAATAATATTGAATGGTGATGCAGGTTCAAAGGGCTGAATGGCCTGTTCCTGCGCCTATTTACTATATATTTTTAAAATCAGGGTGACATTTGTGACATTGAGATAGATAACCAGACTCCGACAATAGAACATGTCGATTTGTAATGCAGGTGATGGGAGTTTTTAAGGTAAAAGTTCATGTTGATTTGTCACAAAATACAAGTACAGTGAGAAGGGTTCTTCTGCAAACAGACCAACGGGTTATCTCTAACACTCATACAGCCATATAAGGGGTACAATTTAAAGAAAATCTTCCTTTTCAAGCAAGGTCAGTGTGAGAGCACTGTTGTGGGGTTCATCCATGAGCCTGACGGCAGCAGGAACGTTTTAAAGCCTGCTTTTGCACTCTTGTGCCTTTGCCCCAATGGGAGGAGGAGGAGGAGGGGGGAGGGAGGAAAGAGTTCACATGATATTTGAGGTGCATTCATCACCTTCTGTAGCCTCTAATCTGGAGCAGAGCAGCTCCTGTCCCACACTATTTTGCATCTGATGGTGAACCTGTAGATGTTGTTGAGGGACAAGGGGTAGATGCAGAACTTGCTTACAGAGAGCCGGCTTGGAAAAGCTTTGTTTAGAAGCTGGATAGAAAAGTTTTAGAGGGAAAGGGACAAGCTCAGAATGCCAACAAGTTGACCAAAGTGTCTGTTCCATGCTGTATGACTCTTGTTACAATTTTACAACTATTTACAAATAAGAGATCACATTGGGTGTGGTCGGTCCTAGAACCAAGGTCAGTGATCTCCATAACACAGCTGACCACTCCATGGCTTGTCAGCCTTTGTTGTACGAAGATGGACTGTTCCAATGATCTCCGTGGCTGTGCTGTTCCTATCTCCTCTAACAGGGGATCTACCTGTCAACAAAAAAGTGGTGGGTTCCAAAATGATCCAGACATACTCTGGTAAAGCATTTCTAAATGGGGCAAGAGTAAAGATTCATAGGAACACACCAAATGCTGGAAGAGCTCACCAGCTCAGGCAACATCTGTGGAAGCTAATAGACAGTCAACGTTTCCGGCTAAGAACCCTTCATCAAGAGCTGCATGATTTTCAGCTAAAGCCCACATGATGATCACTTCTGTTGAGACTTGTACAGGATGATGTTAACATGATTAGGACAGCACAATTGGCAAAGTGGTTAGTGCAACACCTTTACGGCACCAGCAATCAGGACTGGGGTTCCAATCCAATCTGTTAAGAGTTTGTACATTCTCCCTGTATCTGCGTTGATTTACACTGGGAACTCTGATTTCCTCCCACCCCTCAAAACATACAGGGATGTATGTTCATTGGGTGTAAATTGGGCAGCATGGACTTGTAGGCTGAAATGTCCTGTTACCGTGCTGTTTGTTTAAATTAAAAGTTCCCACCCTAAAAATATACAATTTATGAGCCTTCAATGTTATTTTCCTTTACATCTTAGATGAAAATATTAAGAAAAACATGATACCTTAGAGCCAGGAACTTCTTGAGAGATTCCAGTTTAAAAAAAATTGGCACCATGCACCCTTTGATTGTGAGGGATGATTTAGTGCCATTATCTACATTCCTGGAGGAAATTGCACCGGGCTGTTTCAGAGCTTGCAGATTTGTGGCTGGGAGGTTCTGCACTTGGCTCCTTCAGTCCTGTGGTTTCTTGCCTGTGCACGTCGCCGTGTCTCTGCTACTCAGCACTGACTGCTACTGCACACGTGGTCTTAGCAACAGCGTGAGCCATGGAATCACCAGGCAGAGTGGACAAGGCACGGCGAGGAAGATCAAAGCCCAAGGACTTTTGAAAATAAGGAAAGGTGTAAATTATTTGCTGCTCTTTTGCTCAGGACTATTAATTATATTCACTGAAACATGGAATAAGAGGTGGTCTCATTGAATTTAGGAAGGATTGAAAAGACAGTTATTTTACCTCTGGATGGTCACTCAGAATCAAGTTTATTGTCATGAACATGTGTCACAAAATTTGTTGATTTGCAGCAGAAGTATTGTTCTACAGGTGCAAAAATTGCTAAAAATTGCAGTTCTGTAAAAGCACTATTTAAAAATAAATAAATTAGTGCAACAAAAAAGGAAAAAATAACCTAGTGTCTGTGGTTCATTGTCCGTTCAGAAATCTGATGACGTAGGGGAAGAAGCTGGTATTGTACCATTGGGTGCTTGGGTCACCACCAGGGGAGGGCATCTGCGGGCATTGCTCCCCCAATCGAGGTGCTGTGTGCGCCCCCCCTCCACGTTCGCGGCCAACCCTGGCCGTCAGACTCACGTCACTAGCATCTGGTTGATGCACGCTAGAGATTCTCCACCCACCCCCAGCTGCTTCACTAGCATGCGTCAAGGGTCAGTAATTCTAGTGACGCTTGACACAATAAAAGAAGCGCCCTCATCTCCTACATCAGAGGGGCAGATGGTGTTAGGTAGGTAGGTCCTGGCATCAAATAGCAACCCCCCCCCCCCCCAATCTCGACAGGTAGGTCCCGGCTAGCACCCCTCCAACCCCATAACAAGTAGGTCCGGCTAGCACCCCTCCCACCACTCCCCACCCCACCCCATTGAAAGGTAGGTCCCAGCTAGCATCCCCACTCCCCACCTTGAATGATCCCCCTTCTAGCAAGCTAATGCCCCCCTCAAACATTCATTCTGGCACCAACCCTGTTGGGTGTTCATCATCAGGCTCCTGTACCTCCTTCTTGATGGTATCAGTGTAAAGAGGGCATGGCCTGGGTGGTGAGGGTCCTAGAGGATGGAGGCTGCTTTATCGAGACACCCCCTCTTCCAGATGTCCTTAATGAAATGAAAACAAATGCCCATGATGGTGCTGGCTGAGTTTACAACCCTCTGGAGTTTTTTCTTCCTGTTCTGTACCTTGACATCTCTGTACCAGACAGTGTCCGAATGCTCTCCATGGATCACCTGCAGAAATTTGCAAGAGTCTGAGAGACCATAAAGTCTAGCAGGACTGAGATAAAGAATAGAGGTTGGTTATTTAGGACTGAGAAATTTCTCCTCTCATGAGGATGGGATCCTTAGAGAAATCTGCACCCAAAGCTCAGCCTTTATTTAAGATGAGGATAGGTAGATTTTTCCAGACCAAAGGACAGGATGAAGTGTAGAATCAGGCACGACCTTCCTAAATGATGCAGCCACTGGCATTCTCCATTTGAATTCTCCACCTGAATTGAAAGGCTTGGGAGAGGGAAAGAAAGAGCAGGAGGAGGAACAGAGGCCAACTGGCAAAGGGTGATCATTGGATATGGATGGGAGGACAGGAGGGAGGTGAGAGTGCATGTAATCATGTGTGATACCTTGATGAAGAAGTCCTGATGGAGGGTTCTGACCTGAAACATTGACTACTCTTTTTCTCCCACTGATGTTGCTCAACCAACTGAGTTCCTCTAGCACAAGGGTGTCAAACTCAAATTCATGGAGGGCCAAAATTAAAAACTTGGACTAAGTCGAGGGCCGAACTAAATATTTATTGAAAATTTTCAACAACATTTGCATGTTTTCTCTTCTTTGAACATATGTAATGTTAAACTTTTTCTTATTAAAATAAATGTTTAATAATAGTTTTGGATAAACTCTTTCCAGAAGCATTAACAAATGAGAAATAAAATATTCAATAAATAATATTTCTCTATAGAGGATTTGTCAAATGTTGCTAGTGTGCTGTCGAATAGTAAAATCTGAGGGCTATTGAGAATGTGGGAGAATAACATGATTCCTGAAACAATCAAATGGGTGACTGATTGTGGGCATGAACTCTGGCAGGGTTATTTGCCATGCCCTTTTTCCATTGGTACAGATATCCTTTGATTTACACACTTTTCAAGTTTTATACCTAATGAGCTTGTATCCATGTGCAGGACCATTTTTAACCAGGAATATATTTATCACTGTGACATGAAACTATTGGAAGATCGTTTTATCCTGAGATTAAAGTTCATAAAACTTACTCAGGCCTGTGTGCGGGAGGGCGGGGTTTGCGGGCGATCGGGTTGGACAACGACAGTGCGGGGGCATCGGCTCTCGCTGCAGGGCGGCATGTCGGCGGATCAGCGGCCCCGTCACCGTGAGTCGTGGGTCGGCATGCGGCAGGGAGGGGGAGGGGGAGTGGGCAATGGTCCTGGCGAGGTCAGGCCTGAGGCCTCCGGTTCCGGGCGCTAGGAAGCGGCCTTGGCTTCCCCTGACACCGGCCAGGCCCCAAAACCAGAGTCCACGGTGAGACCCTGCAATGCAAACAGAGGAGGTGGGGGCGATTAGTGGGCTGACGCCAATCCATTCTGGGATTTGTAGTATTACTGTGCATGTGCTCTACTGGCGCGGCGGCCAGCGGGCCACCTCTAATACATTTTTGAAATGATCTTGCGGGCCAAATATAATTATATCGCGGGTCAAATTTGGCCCGTGGGCCAGAGTTTGACATGTGTGCTCTAGCAGATTGTTTTTGGTTCCAGAATCCAGCCTCTGCTCCAGTGGCTCCCATTCATTTGGGGAGCTTCCCACCCATTACTGAGTTTGTTGTTGAGGAGTTTGATGGTGGGGGAGACAGCAGCTATTCCTGAACCTGGTGATGTGAGTCTTGTGGCACCGACACCTCTTTCCTGATGGCAGCAATGAGAATAGAGTGTATGCTGGGTGGTGTGGAGCCTTGATGATTGCTGCTGCTCTCTGACACTAGCATTCCCTGAGGATGTTCTCCCGATGGTGGGGAGTTTTTTGCCAGTGGTGTCCTGGGCTGTGTCCGCTATCTTTTGCAGGGCTTTACACCTGGGGTTATTGATGACCCTATAGCAGACAGTTATGCAGCCGGTCACCACACATCTGTGGAAATTTGCCAGGGTTTCCAATGTCATACTAAACCTCTGCAAACTCTTGAGGAAGTAAAGGCGCTGATGAGCTTTCTTCATGATGCCATTGGTTTGTTGGTTCCAGGAAAGAACCTCCGGGATAGTGACTCCCAAGAACTTTGCTCACCCTCTCACCAGTCCAGAGAACCTCAAATATACTGTGTTCTGTGCTCATTATAATGCATGTGACATAATATGTTGTGAATGATCCATGTGTGTTTACGTGCACTATAACCTTTGACCTTTTCAGGAGCACGCACGACCTCGTGGCGATGGATGGATGGCTGTACGCTGTGGGTGGAAATGACGGGAGCTCCAGCCTGAACTCCATTGAGAAGTACAACCCTCGCACCAACAAGTGGGTGGCGGCCTCGTGCATGTTCACCCGGAGGAGCAGTGTTGGGGTCGCTGTGCTGGAACTCCTCAACTTCCCCCCTCCGTCTTCTCCCACCCTCTCAGTTTCTTCCACCAGCCTCTAACTCTGGATCCAAGAGCCAGGCATTACCTCAGAATGAACACACAGTCCTTCTCGGAGTAGCCAGCTGCCACCACGTGACCTGTTGGGAAGCTGGTCCCGCCCGCTGCAGGAAACCTTTTTTTGGTGTCATCAGCACCTCCAACAACAACAACAACGAACTGCATCTTGAGCATTAGGCAGCAGGCCTGCATTTTTCCCTTTTACAGCATCAGGGTGGAGTGAGCAACTGCTGCCCCAAACTGAGCACACAACTCTGCAAGGTGTTACTTCAGGGCGACTGGGGATCAGATCTGCCACCTCCTGATCCCAGGTGGGATTTGACTTCTTCTGATCCTGACATCAGCTCAAGAGTTTTTTGGCAGGGGGTGGGGGGGGGGGGTGCAGTTGGCGACGGTGTCACTGGAGGATAGGCAAATAACTGAGTGAATCTATTCGTAAGCTCCCCTCACGGGCTGTGTTACTTCCGGAGCTGGATCCCACGTCTGAGGTCGGTACCGGCAATGGCATGTTGCACGATTATTTAATTTCAAAGAAAAGCAATGCTAGCTCACATGTGACAAGAAATGTAAAGGTCATCAAATGCAGTGGTGAACAACAAGCTCCTTCTTTAAGACTACTTTCTGAACATTTCTAAGTTGGTTTTCAGAACTATGTAGCATCCCTGATTATACCACATATCAGCTCCTTTGCAATGATCTTGTTAGACCAGTACGCAGAACATGCGATGAGAAAAGTTCCAGGTGAATGGACTATTCTACAGCTTTTGGTTTCATACATCTCAATAATGCAGAAATAACTTGACACCTTGTATATTCAGTACTTATGTTCACCAGTGTTTCCCTATACACCATTCTCTAGACCAGTGAAAGAAAACTGAGCCATTTTGTGTTGTCCAAAGGGGAAGCGTATTTGCTTTTATGTATTTGCCTTTCTGTTTCACAGCTTAAATTTATTTGAAGCTATTGGTCAGCACATTATCAATTTGAGGGAGGCGGATTGTAAATCTTATTGAGATGGTGAGGAATGGGATTATTGTTATTTTCATTTTTACCAGGAGATGCAGGAAAGTTGTGGAATATTAAGCAATGTAATGTTACATTTTTGTTTGAAGCTGATCCTCCTTCGATTTATTCCTCTTCTCTGCATCATGAATTGTAATGTGTTTCTCAAAGTTGCTTCAAACTTGCCCACCTCGAAGTCATGTGACTCTCGGTTATGTGGATGTACTCAGACAGGTAAAGCCCTCAACACAAAGTTATGTTTAAATGAAGATTATTACTGTGGGTTCTGAAATCTGAAACAGGATGTTGGAAGTACACAACAGGTCCATTAGCATCAGGGGAGAGAGAAACAGATGGGGTGAAACATTGAAGTCTGCAGATGCTGTGATTGCAGTAAAAACACAGTTGGCCTCACAGCCTCAGTGAAGCTGGCTGGCATCAGATTTGCTCATGGTTTAATAGGCTGCCATCAGGAGAGGGATCGAGGGAGGGTGGTTCCTGATGGACTGGTGTATTTTAGGTGGCAGTTCTGCAGAAAACCTACTTGCATTGGTTCATCTGAGGCTCTGCTGAGGTTGCAGGGACTAGTCAGCATCCTGGATAAGGTGTGGAGGAATACTATCGCCCTCAGGTGTTGGCAGCAGAGTGAAGCAGGATTCGGGGACCGATGCAGCAGACCTACAGTGTCCACAATTAATCTACCAATGATGTGCTTTCTCCCAGACAGCTAAGCCAAAGTGAAGGCGATAACACAGTGGTGCCTGACGCAGCTTGGTTCTATCTTCCCGCGTTGGGAGTATAGAGTCAGCTACCTTATACATTTCATCTCTGACACAGAGAGCTAGTTCTGCCTATGTTCCACAGGCCCAGACACCAGTAATACATGTGTATATTAATGCAAAGAACATATCCTTAATAAATAAATTAACCAGCTAGCAAGACAATGAATGTTTAGAACAGAATTGCGTGTCTCAATATATAATTACAAAAGTATTTGGACTTTGGGAATAACACAAATGCCTGAAAGGTTTCTGAAAAATAGTTGATTTTTAATTTTGAAACTAAATAACACTATATTAGTTCAGATTTGTAATGATCCATGTTTAAAGTTTGGCTTTGTCATGTGTTGAATCAAACACTGGATTATGTTCAACCAGACACTTGCACACTAACTCTTTGTCAATCCCCATTTCTTGAACCCTGTTCTACTTGCCATGTTACGAACACTTCCCTGTTAGAATCATTCATTGCGGTGCCTTGTCTTGCTTAGTGATTTCATTATTTGAGCTGCATTGTTGCCATTCCTTTAGGACAGTGCTTTGAAAGCTCCAATTGACGAGGCTCACTATAAAGACTGGTAAGTTTGTAAAGAGCATTGAATGGTCCTGATTCCGTTACCATATCAATTAATGCAGGGTCTCAACCTGAGACATCGACAATTCCTTTTCCCCATGGATGCAGTTTGACCTGCTAATATTTTCCACTGGGTTTTCCCACTCCCCTTTCCACTCTCCATCTCCAATCTCTGCCCCATCCAGATTGAGAGTTTGGAGTTTGAAATCCCATCACTGGTCACCACCAGGATGTCGTGATCTGACAATGTTCAAGAAGAAATTATCTTTCAGGAATAATGTTGTAAAGCACTTCTCTACACAGACGTCTGGAACATTCTTAACGAGTAAATGCCTGCTCAGTCATTCTAAATATGAGACCGTGGACCATGATTTCTGTGGCTGGCTGCAGCAAGATGGCAAGGTCTGAATTGATGTCCACGTGGAGCAGAGCATTCAACCAAACTAGACAAGCAGCAGTTATCTGCAAATATTGGTTCATCTCCCTAAGGATGCAGCAAATCCTTTTTAACGCCAAATCCTGAGAACAGTGACTCACAGAAGATGGGAAATAGATCGATTGTGATCTAAGTCAAAATTCAGCTGTCAGAACAGTCCATCCCAAATTCTTTTTGTCTGGTTACACCTCGCACTGTTAGATTTTTGCTTTTCCTTGTCCCTAGTGTAATGACTTTGCCTTTGTGTGCAGGTATGAAGAAAATGAGATGTTTGAACAGTGTGGTGAAATACCACAAATTTATTTTAATTTACTGTTAATATATGTGAAATTGTTGCTTATTTATGGGTAATTTATGTTATGTGAAATGTTTTCATTACCTTTGCACTAAAAGAAATAGCAATACAAGCTGTTATAGGAAATAAATGTTCTTTTCTTATTAACAGGTAGTGGTTTTTTTCGATCTTCAAATTATTTCCAGTTACAGTAAAACCCATTATCTGGAATTCAAGCAATTGGCAGCCTCAAGCAACCGGCAAAAAAAAAAAATCACTCAGAATAGGTTTTAAAAATTAAAAAAATACAAATGCTTAAAATTGGCACATCCCGCTGTTAATCTGCCAATCACACAACACCAAAACTCAAGCAACCGGAAAATATTCCAATCCCCATAGTAGCTGGACACCGGGGGTTTTATTGCATTCATTCAAATGAGAGTCATGAAGTGAAACAGCTCACCACACTGAGCATTAATATTTATCTTGTTCTCATCCACTTCCTCAGAAATTCTCCTCTTGTCCAACACACTAGGGATGATTTTGTAATTGACCGGGCCAGCACATCATCTGGAAGAAACCCACACAGGAAGAGGGGGAACAGTGAAAGCTCTTCACATACCGCACCAGAGGGCGGGATTGAACCTGGGTCTCTGATGCTGTGAGAGAGCAACTCTGTTATCCTCACCACTGTGTTGCTCTTGGGCATTGGCTAAAACCAAATGGGATTGATCTAAGCTGCTCTTTAAAAGGTGGCAGGGTTCAACACCACAGTTTAGGATTGCTCATTGAAACAGTTCCAAAGTTGGGCCATTCTACTCTTTGACCCTAGAGGCGATGTGTTTATTCAATTTGGCAACCTTTGACTACTCCAATAGTCCTGACCTCGGATGTACAGCACCAAATCATTCGAGCTAGTCAGGTAATGTCTGCTTTTGTGCTCCTCTTAAACCTCCTCCCATCTTCCTCTGTGTTGATCTAAGTGTCCCCTTCACCTTGATGAGCCTTCCTGAAGTATAATGAGGCTTTTCAGAGACCATAGATGTAATGCATCACCTTGTGAATCTGAAGTGAATGCAATTCTGATACTATCCAAAATAGAAAAAGGTTTTGCATAAAATGCTCAAAACACCACACCCATTGCTCCTGGATAACAGGAATTTTTTTTGAAAAAGAATTTATGGTTTCCTGGAAGTGTTGACATGTGCATTAGAATGGAAAAGATGTAGTAATCTTGCCTTCAGGCTGCAGCACTGATGGGATACTCTCCACTCCCCTGGAGGAGTGGAGAGTATCACTGTTTGGAAACTCAACGTCATCCAGACTTAATTGTGCATTTTCACCGTTTCATCATACAACAAAATTATGCCTGTTCTTCTTCATTACAAGTCTTCACCAGATAAAGAAAACTGAGACCCCAGGGGTATATCATTTCCTCACCTATCCTGTGAAGTGCTGTACATTTCAATGATATCATGGTAGTGGGACAAGCATCAATGAGTACTGTGAAGAAAGCACACCTATACTTCATAGAAGACTTAAATGTTTGGCATGTCCCTCTGCACCCTCTGAAAACAGACTTGCCAGATATATCAGTATGGTACAGGAGCTACTCTGCCCAAGATCCTCCATCAGAAGGAGATGAATGTAGGTTAGAATATAATGCAAACCTTTCATCACCGCCCCCTCCCCACCAACCTGTGAGAAGTGCCTTCACGTTCACAAAATATGCTCGAGACAAAAGTTGAGAACAAAGAACAATTATTTATATTTACAACATTGCAAGGTTGGGTACTCTCCCTTTACCTCGGGGAAGTACCCCGAGGGTGGGAAGCCTCTTTGTTTTTATACAATTTTCACTTCACCTCCCTTGTCTTGCATTTGTCCTTCTTGGATTGGTTTGGCACTTTTCCCTATTCGTCTGACTCTTGACTGACTCCAACTTTCTCTTATGCCGTGCTCACACCTTCTTTCCCCACCCCCTATTAAACAAGCTCTTTGTGTATACGTGCATATTTCTATGTCTGCTTAAATTCCTCTGTTATCTTGTTTACTTTGTTCTGCTTTTTCATGCGCCATTTTACACAAAGAACATTTTAGCTTTTTCCTTGCTTTTTTTCTTTCTACCTTCTATAACTGTTTCACAACTCTTATCATTAAAATAATATCTGTTTCTAAACTCCTACAAACCTCTATCCACTCCATGGACCATGAAGTGTACACCAACAGGTTTAAAGACAGTTTCTTCCCCACAGCCATCAGGATCCTGACTGAATCCCACAACAGTGCTCTCATGATGCCCTTGGTGCTAATTGATCTTCCTTTTCATTGTGCTCAACAAGACTCGATGAATGTTAGGGATAACATTCATTAAGAGTGGCTCTGATAACGTAATGATTAGCGCAATGCTATTACAGTTCCAGTGTCTCAGGTTCAGAGTTTGTACGTTCTCTCTGCGTTAGTTTCCTTCAGGTGCTCCATTTCCTCCCACCTTTCAAAATATATGGAGGTTGTAGGTTAATTGAGATATTTGGGCAGCATGGGCTCATGGGCCAGAAGGGTCTGTTACTGTGTTGTATGACTAAATTTACATTTAAATAACCTGTTGGACTGCTCACAGAAGAACCCTTCTCACTGAACTAGATACTTTGTGACCAGTAAACTTATTTTCTTAAATGCCTCCACCACTATCCCTGGCAAGGCATTCCAGGCACCCACAACTCTCTGCAAGAGAAAAAAACTTTCCCAGCCTGGGAAAAAGGTGCTGGCTGTCCACCTTATCTATTGCCTTTCAGAATCTTGTCGACCTCTATTAAGTCTCCTCTAATCCTTCTTTGCTCCAAAAAGAAAAGTACCAGCCCTGCTAACCTTGCCTCATAAGACTTAATTTCCAATCCAGGCAACATCCTGGTAAATTTTCTCCGCACCCTCTCTGTAGCTTCCACATTCTAACAAGGTGACTAGAACATTTTTTTAAACATTATTTATTTGAAGAATCATTAATAGTAATACAAAATGCATCCCATAAAGAAAATTTTATGAGTATATATTAAAAAAAATAAATCGTCCCCACTCCATCAGCCAACTCTCTTAAGGAGAGCTAAAAATATATAAACAGAAACTAAAAATATATAATAAATCAAAATATATCTAAATGCATATATTCAAAATTTTAACCAAAAAAATTGTCATGTAGATTATATGTAATTTTATCCATAATAATTCAAGCTTTCAATTCATTATGCCATTGCATTATATTAATTACTATTATCTTTCCATGTACTTGCTACACATTTTCGAGCTACAGACAATGCTAAATATATAAATGCAATTTGAAATTTATCCAACCCTAATCCCCTTAAAGAAATCATATAAATCTTACTTTTTTAATCCATAATTTTGAGAAATGTTTTAATATCAGCATATTATATTCCCTCAACAAATTTAAATTCCATCAAAATATAAATTGATACACTTCGACTTCAGAAATACAGGCCATCTCAACTTTAGCCCAACTTGGGGGATGGTCCAAATCCATCAATCTACTAATAAATTTCAACTGAGCTGCTTCATAATAATTTTGAAAATGAGGTAATTGAAGCTCACCTAGAGCAAACTTCCAAGTAAGTTTATTTAATGCTACCCGTGTTAGTTTACCTTCCCGTAAAAATTCTCTCATAACTTTATTTAAATCTTGAAAGAAACTCTTTGAAAGAGAACACGGTATTGATTGAAATAAATATTGAATATGAGGAAAAATATTCATCTTAATACAATTAACTTGACCAATTAAAGTTAACGGAAGATCTTTCCACTTAATTAAATCTGCTTTAATAATGAAAACATAATTTAACTTGTATAAAGATTGATCTCAGTATTTACAATTATTCCTAAATATTTAATTTTATCAGATCATCTCAGTTTTATAATATTTTTATACTCTGAATAATCTCCTTCTCCGACTGGTAAAATTTCACTCTTATCCCAGTTAATTTTATATCCAGATAATGTTCCATATTGTAATAAACATTCCCGTATATGTGGCAATGATTGTTCTGGGTTTGTTAAATATATCAAAACATCATCTACAAACAAATTAATCTTATACTCTTCAACCATAACTCTTATCCCTCTTATCTGTTCATTCTGCCTTATTGTTTGAGCTAACAGTTCAATAGCCAATGCAAACAGAGCTGGTGACAATGGACAACCTTGTCGAGTTGAACGAGTCAATTTAAACGATGATGAAACTTCACCATATGTCACCATCCTAGCAGTCGGGTTCGTACATAAAGCTTTAACCCAACCAATAAAAAAAGGGCCAAATTTAAACTTCTCCAATACTTTAACTAAAAAATCCCATTCGACCCTATCAAAGGCTTTTTCCGCATCAAGCGCAATGCTGTTGATATGCATTGACCAAACTAATCAATCAAAGAATATTATCTGAAGCATTTCTATTTTTAATAAAACCTGTTTGATCAACATGTATCAATTTAGGTAAATATGGGGGGGGAGTCACGTGATGGAGTAGTGGCCGGACGGTGAACTCCAGCCCTCTCCAGAAAAGTCGGGAAAAACAAGAGAAAATACAAAGGCACAGAAATACAAGTTAAAGAAAAGTGAGTATAAAGGTGGAAAGAAGATGGAGACAAAAGGAGAAAAATCAAAATCAACAGAAAGAAAAGAGGAAGAGAAGACAACGGAGGAAAAAGGTGAAGGCCTTACCTGTCCGAAGAGGCCCGCTGTGGAGAGAGGAGCCCACTACCTCAGGTCGGTAGAAAAAGAACTACAACAATGGCTCACAGAGCCGAGTAAAAGTGCGCAACGCGCGATGCGCATGAAAAAAAACACACCGACGGGAGGGGGGACCAGCTGGGGAGTCGATCTCCACAGCCGGCAACGACAGCTGCAGAACACCTGCAGCAAGAAGAGACCACAGAAGACAATGGAAACAAGAAAGAAGAGGAGGAAAGGGCATCAAAGAAACAACAGATGGCCAACCCAGAGGAAGAAGAAGAGGAAGAATACAGTGAAATAGATAAAGGGAAAGGCAAGGTAAAGGATATACTTGCTCTTGTTAGAGGATACATGGAGTCATTTAAAGAATGGCAAACACAGGAATTCAATGATTTAAGAAGAATAAACAACACAGAAAAGAAAATAAATAAAATAGATATGACCTTACCAGAAATGGGGGAAAAAATGGACAAGATGGAAGAACGGGCAATAGCAGCAGAAATGGAGGTAGAAGACTTAAAAAAGAAATTGGAGGAATCTAATAAAAAAAACTAAAGAGACACAAGAATTACTAGCCCAAAAAATAGATATAATGGAAAATTATAACAGAAGAAATAACATAAAGATAGTGGGCCTTAAGGAAGATGAAGAAGGCAAGAATATGAGGGAGTTTATAAAAGAATGGATCCCTAAGACCCTAGGATGTCCAGAACTACAGCAAGAAATGGAAATAGAAAGGGCACATAGAGCATTGGCCCCTAAACCACAACCACAACAAAAACCAAGATCTATTGTAGTAAAATTCCTAAGATATACTACAAGAGAAAAGGTACTGGAGAAGACAATGGAAAAAGTAAGAGAGGGCAACAAACCACTGGAGTATAAAGGGCAAAAAATCTTCATTTATCCAGATATAAGCTTTGAACTCCTAAAGAAGAGAAAAGAGTTCAATACAGCAAAAGCGATTTTATGGAAGAAAGGATATAAATTTACACTGAAGCATCCAGCGGTATTGAAAATATTTATTCCAGGACAACAAAACAGACTATTCTCGGATCCAGAAGAAGCACGAAAATTTGCAGAACAATTACAAAAATAGACTGAGGGATGAAGACGGGTAATGAGGGTAAAAATGACCACGATTGATATGTATGCGGGTAAAGAGGTATAAGAGTGAATAGAGACAATGGGCATACGTGAAAGTATCTGTAATTAGAGGAAAATATAGATAGTATAGACAAGAATTAATAAGGGAAGGTAATGGAATAGAGAGAATAAGGAGGGAATTAAAAGAGTGACCTTTGTGACATATGAAAAGTGAAATCTTTTCTGGGGGGGGCTGGGTGGGGGAAAAGAGCGGTCACTGCAAAATCAGTTGACGCTTGCGAGTGGATTCGCAAATCCAAATGGAGAGGGGAGATGTGGTTGTCTGACAAGGGATAAAGGACAACTCAGGAGGGGAAGGGGAGATTGGGGATAAAGAAGATAGAAATAGGAGAATAAGGAAAATGATGGATGTTGTAGGAATGTTGTCTGGTAAAGAGTTGAAAATAAGAAAACAGAAATGGAAAAGGAGGAAAGGTAATGATGGAAAAACGGAAAGAGAAGATAAACAAAATATAAAATGGCTACGCTGAACTATATGACTCTAAATATTAATGGAATACATAACCAAATTAAAAGGAAGAAACTACTAAATTTACTGAAAAAGGAAAAAATAGATATAGCATTTGTCCAAGAAACACACTTAACTGAATTGGAGCACAAGAAATTAAAGAGAGATTGGGTAGGACATGTAACAGCAGCATCGTATAATTCAAAAGCAAGAGGAGTGGCTATATTAATTAGCAAAAATGTGCCATTTAAAATACAAGAGGAAATAATAGATCCAGCAGGGAGATATGTTATGATAAAATGTCAGATATATTCGGAGCTTTGGAATCTACTTAATATATATTCACCTAACGAAGAAGATCAAAAGTTTATGCAAGATATCTTTTTGAAGGTAGCTAATACGCAAGGGAACATACTAATAGGAGGGGATGATGAGACACAAAACTTACCAGATTCATGTAAAACAGCAATAATTACAGTGATACTAAAACAAGGGAAAGATCCACTCTCACCAGCGTCATATAGACCAATATCGCTGCTAAACACAGATTATAAGATAATAGCTAAACTATTAGCAAACAGATTAGCAGAACAGGTACCGAAAATGGTAAATTTAGACCAAACTGGATTTATCAAAAAAAGACGCACAACAGACAATATTTGTAAATTTATTAACTTAATTCATGCAGTAGAAGGAAATAAAGCACCGGCAGTAGCAGTTGCTTTAGACGCAGAGAAGGCCTTCGACAGAGTAGAATGGAATTACTTGTTCAAAGTATTGCAAAAATTCAGTTTACCGGAGAAGTATATTAATTGGATTAAAGCATTATATGAGGGACCGTTAGCGAAAGTGACAGTAAATGGACATGTATCAAAGCAATTTAACTTAAGCAGGTCAACGCGGCAGGGATGCCCACTATCACCATTATTGTTTGCGCTAGCTATAGAACCACTAGCAGAATCGATAAGAATAGATAATAATATAAAAGGAATAAAAATAAAAGACAGGGAATATAAAATCAGTCTATTTGCGGATGATGTGATAGTGTACTTAACAGAACCAGAACTATCAATAAAAGAACTATATAAGAAATTGAAGGAATATGGAGAAGTGTCGGGATACAAGATAAACGTAAATAAAAGTGAAGCAATGCCTATGAATAACGCGGATTTCTCAAAATTTAAGGAGGAATCCCCATTCAGATGGCAAATGCAGGCAATAAGATACCTAGGTGTGCAAATAAACAAAAATCTAGGCCAATTATATAAACTCAATTACAATCCACTAATGAAAAAATTACAGGACGATTTAGAGCATTGGAAAGAGCTACCACTAACACTGATAGGAAGGATAAACTGTATTAAAATGAACATTTTTCCAAGGATACTATACTTATTTCAGGCATTGCCAATACAACTGACAGAAAAATTCTTCAAAGAGTTAAAGAAAATAATAAGGAGATTTTTATGGAGAGGGGGGAAACCGAGGATAGCACTAGATAAATTAACAGAATGGTATAAACAAGGAGGCTTACAATTGCCAAACTTCAAAAATTATTATAGAGCCGCACAATTAAGGTACCTATCAGATTTTTATCAAACAAGGGAAAAACCAGACTGGACGAGACTAGAATTAGATAAAATAGGGGAAAAGATACCTGAACACATATTATATAAATGGGACGAAAAATTGGTACAACATAGAACTTCTCCAGTATTACACCATCTCCTCAATATATGGAAGAAGATTCATGTAGAAAGAAATAAAATAAATTATCAAATACCAAAACTAATATTGACGCAAAATAAGCTACTCCCTTTTACAATAGACAACCTTTCCTTTAGAAAATGGGAAAAAAAAGGGATTAAAAGAATAGAAAATTGTTTTTCAGGAAGTAGATTCTTATCCTTTGAACAAATGAGAGATAAGTACAATATAAATGGAGATACAGCACTGGCATATTACCAACTGAGATCCTACTTGAAAGATAAATTAGGAAGCAATTTGAGTTTACCAGAGGGAAGTAACCTTGAATATGTGATTACAGATACAATGTTATTCAAAAGATTTATAACAAATATGTATATCAAACTGCAAGAAAAGGAGAATGAGGAAACAAATGGTAAAACTAAACAAAAATGGGAACAAGATTTAAATATAAAGATAAAAAAGGAAACATGGGAGAAATTATGTTCTGGAACGATGAGAAATACAATAAATACGAGGCTGCGTATGATACAATATAATTGGTTACACAGACTATACATTACACCGCAAAAGTTAAATAAATGGGACCCAACAGTATCTGATAGATGTTTTCGATGTAAAAAAGAAAGGGGAACAACAATTCATGCAATCTGGACATGTGAGAGAGTAGAAAAATTTTGGGATGATCTCAATCAGATATTAAATAAAATAACAGAAAACAATATACCAAAGAATCCAGAGATCTTTCTCCTAAGTAACATAAAAAATAAAGAATTTGGAATTGACTTGGAAGATGCACAAAAAAGATTTGTCAAGATAGCCCTAGCCGTAGCAAAAAAATGTATTATGTCAACCTGGAAATTGGAAGATAATTTGAAAATACAACAATGGTATATAGAAATGAATAAATGTATTCCATTAGAAAAAATAACATATAGTTTAAGAAATAATATTGAAATATTCGAACAAGTATGGGAGCCTTACATTAAATACAATAGCGAAAACCTACCGGAAACAAACATTACCTAAGTTGATGGAAGGAGAAGAAAAGAAAAGAATGGACTCAGTAGAATTTCTGGTGTATTTTTGTTGAATGACAACATTGTCTGACTGAATTAATGCAACCTAGATTGTATACCTAAAATGGATGAGGGGGGGGTGGGGGTGGGGGGGTGGCTTGGGAGGAGGGAGGGGGGGGGAGTAAAAGTCACTGTAAATGTGTGGAAAAGAAAAAGTGTATATCATGGCTATTGTGATTTATGGTGTGAAAAATAAAAAATTTAAATTAAAAAAAAAAATTTAGGTAAATATGTAGCAAGTCGAGTTGTTTACACTTTTGCTATTATTTTATAATCAACATTCAATAAAGAAATAGGTCTATACGAAGACACTTTCAACAGGTCTCTATCTTTTTTCGGGATTACAGTAATTAAAGCACTAGAGAAAGAAACATACTGTTCAGTCACTTGTTGTAATACCTCCCCAAACACCGAAGATAAATCTTCATAAAAAGTTTTATAAAATTCCACCGAAAACCCATCATCGCCTGGTGACTTCCCATCGGGCATTTCCAACATAGCCACCTTAATCTCTAATTCTGTAAACGGAGCTTCTGGATCCATAACACCCTCCTCTTCTAACGCTGATAGCGTTAACTTAGATAAATAAGAATCAATAGAACCACTATCCTGTTTCCCCTCAGAAGTCTATAATTTTTTATAAAATGAATAAAACTGGTCATTAATTTCCTGAGGTTTATAGGTAACTGTTGAATTATTTTTTACGGCATTAATAATCAGAGAAACCTGTTCCTCCTTTAACTGCCATGCAAGTACCTTATGTGCCCTCTCACCCAACTCATAATAATGCTGCTTAGATCGATTAATTAAACATTCAAATTGATAAGTCTGCCACGTATTATAAAGCAATTTCAATTTAGTCAAAGCCACTTTTTTTTAAATCTTCTGTCACTTCCTTCTGAAATTCCTTCTCCAATTCATCAATTTGCTTTTCTAATTCAAAGCTTTCTGCCATATACTGCTTCTTAACTTTAGTGGTATAACTAATAATCCGTCCTCTTAAATAAGCTTTTAATGCATTCTATAACACAAAATGACTTTTTACTGAATTAACATTTTCAGACAAAAAAAGTAATCTGTTCTTTAACAAAAATAACACTTTTTTTCAACAAATTCTGTTAAACATCCATCTATAAGATGAACGTACCACTTCTGAACTTACATAAGAAAAAAAAATAAAGAATGATCTGATATAACCTTGCTTTTATATTCTGCCTGTGATACCCTTGTAAATGTGCCGATGCTCTATTCTAGAAAATGAATCATGTCGAGACGAATAAAAAGAAAAATCCTTCTCTGTAGGATTAACCCTTCTCCAAATCCACCAAATTTAAATCCTTCATCAAGGACCCCATATGTATCGCCATCTTTGATTTCTTTATACTTTTTGGGGATCTATCCAACAAAGGATCCAAGACACAATTAAAATCTCCCCCAACTAAAATATTGTCATTAGCTTGTTTTAATAACAAAAAAGCATCCGAAATAAAACACTCATCGTCCACGTTAGGTGCATAAACATTAAGCAAAGTCCAAGATTCAGTAAAAATTTTACAATTCACCTTTAAAACCCTTCCAGAATTCCCTTCCATAGTTTGCAACTCGAAAGACAAATTCTTATGAATTAGAATTGCTACACCCCTTGCCTTAGAATTAAATGAAGAATAAAACACATGTCCAACCCAATCTCTCTTTAATTTCAAATGTTCTTTTTCAGTCAAATGTGTTTCTTGTAAAAAGGCAATATCAATTTTCATTTTCTTGATATAAACCAAAACTCGCTTTCGCTTAATCGGATTATTTAACCCCTGAACATTAAAAGTTGCAAATTTCAAATTAGACATCCTTATAAACTAACAATATAATCACTTACTACAAAATATCGTTCCCCTTCTAGTAAATGAAAACCACTCTCCTTCCCCTAAATATTTAAAAAATATATATATATAGAAAAAATTTTAATTATTCCCCCCCAAAAAAAAACTACCCAAAGGTAGTAATGCCCTAAAAAACTGGGTGTGGTACATCCCGTTAGTGGCAGATGACTATCAAAGATTTCAGTGCTATCCACCCCCCCAGCCAGAAATACATCATTCATATTAATACAATACTGTAAATACATTCAACCCAATGACTCCATTCCCAATGATTGTTTCAGGTCTTCAATGTCAATAAGACTTTGTGTTAAAACCTCTTTCCTTCCATTTTTTCCATTCTTCCCATTCTGCTCATTTCCATTTCCATTTGTCTTCTTCTTGGGCGATGATGTGAAACTCTTCCATGTCCTCACAAATCCAGTAATGAATTAGCAAAAATTAATGCATCATGGTCATTCTCAAAAATTTGAGATTGAAAGTTACCATAAAATACTTTTAACACAGCAGGATATCGAAAAGCAAATTTGTAACCTTTCAGCCATAGTATTTCTTTAGCCGAATTAAATTCCTGTCGTCACCTAATAATTTTTTGACTCAAATCTGCATTTTAAAAAAAAAATACTGTAATTTTGAATCATCATTTGAGATTGACTTTGTCTTGCCTTCTGTACCACCAACCATAATATAATTTCTCTGTCTTGATGGTTCAGGCATTGAACTAAGACCGCTCGTGGTGGTTGTCCCGGTTAATGGTTTCTTTCGTAACGCTCTATGTGCCCTCTCAAATACTAAACCTCTCAAAAAAAACTCTTTGCCCAACACCTCGGGAATCCAACTCTTGAAAAATTTTATTGGATCAGACCCTTCAATGTCTTCTGGAAGACACACAATTTTCACATTGTTTATCTGACTTTGATTTTCCAAAAAATCAATTTTTTTCAGTAAGTCTTTCTTCTGGATTCCCCAATCCACAAACGAATCTTTCACTTTCTCTATTTTTTTCCTTATTATGTACAACTTGAATTTTACATTCAGAAAAAGCTGTTTCAATTTTTAAAAAACTTTTCTTGCACTGAATCCACTGATTTAATACATTTACTGACATCCCTCTTAAGTGTAGATATATTTTCAGACATATTAGATATTTTTGTTGTCATATCCAAAAATCCTTGAGTCATTTGTTTAGATATATTGTCCATATGATGGGCAATCCCTTTCAAAACTGTGCAAACAAACTCCATTCCAGGTTCCAGTTCCACATCTTGAGGCCTACCTTCTCTAGACTCCACCTCCAATTGTTCCTGTGAACTGCTCGTTAAAGGTAAGTCGCCTTCTTCTTCCAGCATTGTAGGGCCCTTCCTGGTGTGGCTGAGGGTTTGCACACCCGACGGCCCATATGCGGTCCAGTAATTCACGGACCTTTGAGGCACTGCGCGCCCGGCAAGGCCAGGGACCGTGCAGAGGCAGCTTCCAATGCCATTCTGTGCATCCCCAGCTCACCTGACGGCAGCCCGGGCTCGAGGGCCCTTCTCTCAGCTGGGTCGCCCGTGCGTCCGACATCGCGAACGCGCAAATCAACTCCGGCCTAGCTCGTCAACATGCTGGCGCCATCTTGTGGAGACCAGGTCGGCACCGGTGTAATACTCAGCCTGGCAGGAGTTCTCTGTGCCTTGGAGGTTCCAAATGACAATTCCGTGACTTCAACTGGACAGGTAGGTTTCATTCTTCAGGACTTTTAAAAAGTAATTTCTTCTGTAATTGAGCTTTCATTTTTTTTATCATTAGTCGTCATTGTGACCCACTTATGTTCCCAAAAATAAATATACAACTTTTATTCACTTAGATAAGCTTCAAAGACGGGTGCTTAAAAAACTGGCTGAGGAGTGGGATCGCACGTCTGCCCTCTGCGCCATCTTGCCACGCCCCCTGAGGTGACCAGAACTGAATGCAAGAGAGCTGCAACATGATTCCAGACACTTGAACTCAATCCCCCATTAATGAAGCCTAGCATCTCATAGGCCCACTTAACTATCCTATCAACCGCGCGGCTACCTTGAAAGGTCGATGGATTTAGACCCCAAGGTGCCTCTGTTCTTCCACAGTATTAAGTATCCAACCATTAACCGTCCCACTATTTAAATTGCCCTGCTTTTGTGCAGCAAAGTGACCGCCCTTGTAATGTATTGCATCTGTCATCTTGTTGACCATGCACTTAAATTGTTTATGTGTTCAAAAGGCTTCTGTCTGCATCCTTCTCACAGGTAACTCTACCACCTAGCTTTGTATTATCTCTTCATCCAAAAAGACTTTGAACAGCTGTGGCCAACCCCAATGTCCGTGTCACTGTTCATTCATAACTCTTCAACCCAGCAGGAGCTTGTTTACACTCAATGCTGTTTCCTGTCTGTTACCCAGTCATGAAGACGTGCCAATATCAACAACCTGGTCAAAACTTCTCCCCTTGGTCATGACCATAAGACGTAGGAGAAGAAATAGGCCATTCAGCCCATCGAGTCTGCCTCACCATTCAATCACAAGCTGATCCATTTTCCAACTCAGCCCCACTGCCCAGCCTTCTCCCCTTAACCTTTGATGCCCTGGTTCATCAATAACCTCTCAATCTCTGCTTTAAAAACACCGAATGACTTGGCCTCCCCAACTGCCTGTGGCAACAATTCCCACAGATTCACTCCCCTCTGGCTTAAGAAATTCCTCCGCATCTCTGTTCTAAGTGGATGCCCTACTGAGAAGTAGACATTTTGCCTGGCCCATAGGAATAGAATCTCAGTGTGCGATGTACACTGCTTATAAATCAGAACTTGAACTCACTGCTACCTGCAGGCAGAAACTACAGAAGTCTGAAGTCCAGCCCCTCCAGGTTCAAGAACAGATTTTATCGAACAGCTATCAGGCTCTTGAATCTATAAATGAGTCCAGGAGCACCAAAAGTTCTGTCTGCACTATTGAAACATGACTTTCCTTGCACTGAGTGAAATGGAGTATTTATCGACTGAACCTTTTACATTCATTACCTCTGTCTGTGACTTGGCACGTTGTGTTGATTTAATGAAAGCTGTTGCTGTTTGTGTTTCGTACCTGTGTGGCTGCAGCAAGCAAGAATGTTGGTGCCCCTGTACATTGTACTGATGGATATGACAATGAACTCTCATTACAATTTCATTATGGCTGAACCTCCGTAGTGTGAACATCTGGAGTAGAAAGGAGGGGGGGTGAAGCTAGGAGGAGAGTGAGATCAGAAGCATAGAACATTACAGCGCAGAAACAGACCCTTCAGCCCCTCTAGTCTGTGCCAAACTATTATTCTGCTTAGTCCCACTGACCTGCACTCAGTACATAGCCCTCTGAACCCCTCCCATCACATACCTGTCCAAATGTTTCTTAAATGCCAAAATTGAGTCTGCATTTACTAATTCAGCTGGCACTTCATTCCACCACTCCCCATGTGAAGAAGTTCCCCCTAATCTTTCCCTTTTCCACCTTTCACCCGTCTTCTAGTTTTATCTCCCCCAACCTTGGTGTGAGCCCTCATCTCTATATTAGAATCCATAATAACTTCTCTGCAATATTCAGTTCAGCGGAAGTCGTCAGGAAGTGATTTCAAACTTAGAGATAGAGTAAAAAAGACAGTAATTTCAGATGCTGGAACCTTAAGGTAATAGGGCAATGCTGGAGGAACTGCCTGGGTCTTCCTTGCTGACCCAATGAACTATCGTGCTCAGGAAAGAAACCCTTTCATGTGTGACCACAACCTCAAACTATGCAGTGTGCAGTCTGATAGCAAGAGGTTGGTGTTTCCTGCCTTAAGGTAAGTTTAATTAGTTGCCTGTAGAAATCGAGTCTCTTTCACAAAACTCTAATTAAGAGAAGATCCTGCAGAGAACCTTGGGGGGTGGGGGGGGAGAGAGAGCGCTACAACTTGCAGTGCCTGGTGAAACTCATTTAAATCTAGACTCTCAGAAACCCTAAAGGGAAAACTGAAGGTATGGTTCCAGCACTCCTGTCCACTGAGTCAAATCAGAAAGCAGCCTCCATCATCAAGGACTCCCATCTCCCAGTCCATGCTCTCTTCTCACCATCAGGAGCCTGAAGACAAACACCCAACGTTGGAAAAACAGCTTCTTCTCCTCCGCCATCAGATTTCTGAACAGATAAAGAATCACAGACACTGCCTCACTTTCTTCTTTTGGACTAATTTGTTTATTTTTAAAATGTAATTTATAGCAATTTTTTCACCTCTGATATACTGCTGCAAAACAACAAATTTGGTGACGTTTTCATGGCATTAACTTCTGATCAGCATCATTCATGTGCTCCATCGTGTCCTTCAGCTCCACCTCGGTGGATCAAGATTCATAGTGGAGTTGACAAACCGAAATACATGAGCGGCCAGTTGTAGACGGCCGCTCCTCTTGGCTATCTGCAGCCACTGTACTCGCTACGATGCTATTGTGCATGTGCGAGTCCCCGCGAAGCATGCTAGTTAAAAGAAGGAGGCGGAGCTTGGCTGGTGGTGGACGCCATTTCCAGGGGCTCCTGTTATTCAGTATATTGTTAAATTTAACAGTAAAGTATTCATCAGAGGTTGCTGCTTTGTGTTACCTGGTTATTCAATGCAGTAGAGCTGTTGCCTCACTACTCTACAGTCCCTGTTTCAATCTTGATCTTTGTGGTGAACTGCTGTACACATGTTTAACGGGTGGCGCCTCGTTCTGTGACTGAACCCGTGGCTCCTCCCTCTTGACCCTGTATAAAGGCTTCAACACCATAACCCCTCCCCAGAAAGCCTGGGTCACAGCACAGGATGACCTTCAAGTTTGGTGTAAATAAAAGCTGATAGTTCCTTAACTCTAGTCTTTTGAGTTATTGATTGTGCAAACACCACACAAGATGGGCACACTATGTCCCTGTGACCATGTGGGTTCCCTTGATGGGATCTGTGTCTCTATCACATCCTAATATGTCGGGGAGCGTAGGTTAGTTGCCTGCTGTAAATGACCCCTTGTGTATAGATGAACGGTCGACCTTGGTGGGAGCTGGTGGGAATGTGCAGAGAATACAATGGGATCAGTGTGAGATTCAAGATTTTGTTTCTTATTAAGTACATAGAAGCCCTGTTAAGGCTCACAGAGGTGCCACAACACCACCTCACTTGTCAAGAGCAACTGCACTTCCTGAGAAGACTAAAATGGGATACCATCCTGTCAACCTTCTAGAGGAGCTCTATTGAGAGCGTCTTGCCCGGCTGCACCACAGTGTGGTATGATGGCTGCAGAGAAATGGATCAGTGGTCGATCCACAGGACCATAAGAGCAGCAGAGAAGATCACTGGGGTCTCCTTGCTCCCCCCCCCCCCATTGACATGATCCACCAGGAATGTTGTCTGAAGAGGGCACACGAAATCGAGGATCCCTTCCGCCCTGCACACAGCATCTTTCAGCTGCTCCCGTAGTGGAAGAGATCCAGGAGGATCAGAGCCAGCACCACCAGGCTGAGGAGCAGCTTCTTCCCACGGGCAGTGAGAATGCTGAACGACCAAAGGAACAGCTCACGTTAACCATCCAAGATTACACTATTCACTCAACAATATATATGTAAATTTGTCCAACATATGTACTGTTTGTCTGTATGTGTTTTTTTGTCCAGAAAGCGGCTGGGTTAGCATAACAGTTAGAGCAACGCTGTTTACAGCACCAGCGACCCAGCTTAAAATCCCACGCTATCTGTAAGGAGTTTGTACGTGAGTTTCCTCTGGTTTCCTCCCACCATTCAAAACATATAGGGGATGTGGGGTAATTGGGTGGCATGGGCTCATGGGCCAAAAGGGCCTGTTACTGTGCTGTCTATCTAAATTTAAAATTATGCCTGGTTGTGTGACTGCACGTTGTGCACCAAGGATCGGAGACTGTTTCGTCAGCTTGTACTTGTACAATTTGAGGATAATAAACTTGAACACTAGTCCAAGTCAAGAAAGAGAAGCAAAAGACAGTCCCGACAGAGACATCGAGTTCTGTGGATTCCACCAGCTCCTCCTCAGTCTCATGGCTTCCTGTTGACTTCAGTGGTGAACCCAACCTCCAGATATCCTGTCCACCTTCCCTGCCCCTGGTTCTAAACCCTCGAAGTGGAAGGGAACAGTCAATTGATCAGGGGCCCTGCTCACCATCAACACTCTCATGAATCCTGGGCCAATCCCTGGTTCCCTGAAGCCAGTCACCAGTAGCTGTGGCCTGCATAGGTTCGTCAGTGACCGTGCCCCATGCTGGCCTGCTGTCATGGTCACCTATCCTGTAGGGTCTTCTCTCAGGAGGTGGTGAAGGGGTGGGGTGGATATCGAGTTCTCTCCCTCTTTCTCTCTTCCCTATCCCTGTCTCCTTTCCTCCAGTTCCCCACCCCCTTCCTTCTCCATTCAGAGACTTCCTTGTCTTTAAATTTTTTTAGACATACAGCACGGAAGCAGGCCATCTCAGCCCACGATCTTGTGCCGTTCAATTTCACCCAAATGACCTACAACCCCCAATATGTTTTGAAGGGTGGGAAGAAACCGGAGCCCCTGAAAAAACCCATGCAGACACAAGGTGAACGTACCAACTCCTTACAGACAGCGCGGGATTCGAACTTTGCTCCTGATTGATGGTGCTGTAATGGCATTGCATTATCCACGAAGCCAACTGTGCTACACCTTCCCCCCCCACCCCCACCCCAATCACCTCACCTTTTTTCTCTTCTGCCCTCCCACCTATGACCACTTGCCCATTGGCCAGTGTTATTACCTTTCCCTCCTCCTCCACACCCCCTCCCCCCACCACCCACCACTTTATTCAGGTGCTCGTACTTTGACGAAGGGGTCAGGCCTGAAATGTTGGTTTCGATTTACTTCCTATGGATGCTGCGTGGCCTGCTGAGAGTCTCCAGCACGTTTGAGTATTGCACACTCATACTGGTACTAAACTGTAACCACATACTAATGTTCCATAATCCAATGATTTAGTGTGGTTTACCAGCCTACACCTTTTATAATTTGTGATTAATTTGGCCAGGGATATTAAAGTGAATGCCTGATCCAGCATCAGATATCATTAAAGATGGTTTTCAACCATTAAGTGGAGAAAGTGGGATTGGCTGGTGTAATCTAGGAAGAGGTTCAAAGAGTAGTCACTACAGGAGTCCTGGCAATGAGGCAGCTAATTTTTGCACGTTTCCACCAGCAGCAAGGCCCAGATGAAATCTTTTCCCTTGTGGTGTTGAGTGAGGAACCCTAAAGACCTGAACATGGAATTCTGTGAGGAAATAATAGATCCAGCAGGGAGATATGTTATGATAAAATGTCAGATATATTCGGAGCTTTGGAATCTACTTAATATATATTCACCTAACGAAGAAGATCAAAAGTTTATGCAAGATATATTTTTGAAGGTAGCTAATACGCAAGGGAACATAATAATAGGAGGGGATTTCAATCTGAATTTGGATCCAAATATGGATAAAACGGGGAAAAAAATTAACAGGAAGAACAAAGTAACCAAATTTATAATTAAATCAATGCAAGAAATGAAACTTGTGGACATATGGAGGAAACAAAACCCAAAAGAAAAGGAATACTCATACTACTCGACTAGACATAAAACATACTCAAGAATAGACCTATTTTTGTTATCAGCTAGTATGCAGGATAGAGTAAGAAAAACAGAATATAAAGCGAGAATGCTATCGGACCATTCACCCTTAATACTGACAGTAAAGCTAGAGGACATCCCTCCAAGAATGTATAGATGGAGATTAAACCCCATGCTACTAAAAAGACAGGATTTTAGAGAATTTATTGAAAAACAATTAAAAATGTACTTTGAAGTAAATACGGAATCAGTGGAAGATAAGTTTATACTATGGGACGCAATGAAAGCATTCATTAGAGGACAAATAATAAGTTATGCAACCAAGATGAAGAAGGACTATAATCAGGAAACAGAGCAGTTGGAAAGGGAAATAGTAAACATAGAAAAAAAATTAGCAATAAAGGAAGATACAACCAAAAGAAGAGAATTGGCGGATAAAAAAATAAAATATGAAACATTACAAACATATAAGGTGGAGAAGAATATAATGAAGACAAAACAGAAATATTATGAACTAGGTGAAAAAACACACAAAATCTTAGCATGGCAGCTTAAGACAGAGCAAACTAAGAAAATGGTATTGGCAACAAGGAAAAAAGACAAACAAATTACATATAATCCAAAAGAAATTAAGGAAAACTTCAGAGAATTCTATGAACAATTATACCGAACTGAAAACGAAGGGAAAGAAGGGAAAATAGATGAATTTTTGACTAAAATTGAACTACCAAAACTACAAATAGAGGAACAAAATAAATTAACAGAACCATTTGGAACAGTAGAAATACAAGAGATAATAAAAAAATTACCAAATAATAAGACACCAGGAGAGGATGGACTCCCAATAGAATTCTACAAAACATTTAAAGATCTATTAATACCGCCCCTCCTGGATGTAATCAACCAGATTGATGAGACACAAAACTTACCAGATTCATGTAAAACAGCAATAATTACAGTGATACTAAAACAAGGGAAAGATCCACTCTCACCAGCGTCATATAGACCAATATCTCTGCTAAACACAGTTTATAAGATAATAGCTAAACTATTAGCAAACAGATTAGCAGAACAGGTACCGAAAATGGTAAATTTAGACCAAACTGGATTTATCAAAAAAAGACGCACAACAGACAATATTTGTAAATTTATTAACTTAATTCATGCAGTAGAAGGAAATAAAGCACCTGCAGTAGCAGTTGCTTTAGACGCAGAGAAGGCCTTCGACAGAGTAGAATGGAATTACTTGTTCAAAGTATTGCAAAAATTCAGTTTACCGGAGAAGTATATTAATTGGATTAAAGCATTATATAAGGGACCGTTAGCAAAAGTGACAGTAAATGGACATGTATCAAAGCAATTTAACTTAAGCAGGTCAACGCGGCAGGGATGCCCACTATCACCATTATTGTTTGCGCTAGCTATAGAACCACTAGCAGAATCGATAAGAATAGATAATAATATAAAAGGAATAAAAATAAAAGACAGGGAATATAAAATCAGTCTATTTGCGGATGATGTGATAGTGTACTTAACAGAACCAGAACTATCAATAAAAGAACTATATAAGAAATTGAAGGAATATGGAGAAGTGTCGGGATACAAGATAAACGTAAATAAAAGTGAAGCAATGCCTATGAATAACGCGGATTTCTCAAAATTTAAGAAGGAATCCCCATTCAGATGGCAAATGCAGGCAATAAGATACCTAGGTGTACAAATAAACAAAAATCTAGGCCAATTATATAAACTCAATTACAATCCACTAATGAAAAAATTACAGGACGATTTAGAGCATTGGAAAGAGCTACCACTAACACTGATAGGAAGGATAAACTGTATTAAAATGAACATTTTTCCAAGGATACTATACTTATTTCAGGCATTGCCAATACATCTGACAGAAAAATTCTTCAAAGAGTTAAAGAAAATAATAAGGAAATTTTTATGGAGAGGGGGGAAACCGAGGATAGCACTAGATAAATTAACAGAATGGTATAAACAAGGAGGCTTACAATTGCCAAACTTCAAAAATTATTATAGAGCCGCACAATTAAGGTACCTATCAGATTTTTATCAAACAAGGGAAAAACCAGACTGGATGAGACTAGAATTAGATAAAATAGGGGAAAAGATACCTGAACACATATTATATAAATGGGACGAAAAATTGGTACAACAGAACTTCTCCAGTATTACACCATCTCCTCAATATATGGAAGAAGATTCATGTAGAAAGAAATAAAACAAATTATCAATTACCAAAACTAATATTGACGCAAAATAAGCTACTCCCTTTTACAATAGACAACCTTTCCTTTAGAAAATGGGAAAAAAAAGGGATTAAAAGAATAGAAAATTGTTTTTCAGGAAGTAGATTCTTATCCTTTGAACAAATGAGAGATAAGTACAATATAACTGGAGATACAGCGCTGGCATATTACCAACTGAGATCCTACTTGAAAGATAAATTAGGAAGCAATTTGAGTTTACCAGAGGGAAGTAACCTTGAATATGTGATTACAGATACAATGTTAATCAAAAGATTTATAACAAATATGTATATTAAACTGCAAGAAAAGGAGAATGAGGAAACAAATGGTAAAACTAAACAAAAATGGGAACAAGATTTAAATATAAAGATAAAAAAGGAAACATGGGAGAAATTATGTTCTGGAACGATGAGAAATACAATAAATACGAGGCTGCGTATGATACAATATAATTGGTTACACAGACTATACATTACACCGCAAAAGTTAAATAAATGGGACCCAACAGTATCTGATAGATGTTTTCGATGTAAAAAAGAAAGGGGAACAACAATTCATGCAATCTGGACATGTGAGAGAGTAGAAAAATTTTGGGATGATCTCAATCAGATATTAAATAAAATAACAGAAAACAATATACCAAAGAATCCAGAGATCTTTCTCCTAAGTAACATAAAAAATAAAGAATTTGGAATTGACTTGGAAGATGCACAAAAAAGATTTGTTAAGATAGCCCTAGCTGTAGCAAAAACATGTATTATGTCAACCTGGAAATTGGAAGATAATTTGAAAATACAACAATGGTATATAGAAATGAATAAATGTATTCCATTAGAAAAAATAACATATAGTTTAAGAAATAATATTGAAATATTCGAACAAGTATGGGAGCCTTACATTAAATACAATAGCGAAAACCTACCGGGGACAAACATTACCTAAGTTGATGGAAGGAGAAGGAAAGAAAAGAATGGACTCTGTAGAATTTCTGGTGTATTTTTGTTGAATGACAACATTGTCTGACTGAATTAATGCAACCTAGATTGTATACCTAAAATGGATGAGAGGGTGGGGTGGGGGGTGGCTTGGGAGGAGGGAGGGGGGGGGGAGAAAAAGTCACTGTAAATGTGTGAAAAAGAAAAAGTGTATATCATGGCTATTGTGATTTATGGTGTGAAAAATAAAAAATTTAAAAAAAAAACAAAAAAAAAACATGGAATTCTGTTCTGATGCCCCAGTGGGCTGTGTGCTTTGCCCACTCCTGTTCACATTACTGACTCACGGCTACATTGCCAGGTCCAGCTCCGACAGAGTCGTCGAACCGCCAGTCATTGGACCACCAGGTCCAGCTCCAACAGAGTCGTCGGACCGGCAGTCGTTTGGCCGCCAGGTCCAACCCCGACGGAGACGTCATTTGCAGATGACACAACAATGATTGGTTACGTTAACAGCAACGATGAGTCGCACTACAGAGAAGAGGTGGAAAATCTCGTGAAATGGTGCAAGAGTAACAACCTGAGTCTCAACATAGACAAGATGAAGGAGATGATCATGGACTTTAGGATGACCAAGAATGACCGCATTCCACTATAAATCAATAAGCTGGTAGTGGAGAGAGCAAAGAGCACCAAGTTCCTTGAAGTCTATTTAACAGTAACCTATTGTGAATACACCATCTCCTCACTTGTCAGGAAGGCACAACAGTGATTGCATTTCCTGAGAAGACTGAAGCGGGAAAGGCTTCTGACCATCGTCATTCTACAGGAGTTCTATCGAGAGCATCCTGGCCGGCTGCTTCACAGTTGCTGCAGAGAAATGGATCGGAGGTCAATCCGCAGGACCATAAGAGAGGATCACTGGCATCTCCCTCCCCATCATTGACATGATTGACTGGGATCGTTGTCTGAAGAGGGCATGCAAAATCATTGCAGACCCCTTCCATCATGCACACAGCATTTTCCAGCTGTTCCCATTGGGGGAGAGATACAGGAGGATCAGAGCCAGCACCACCGGGCTGGGGAACAGCTTCTTCCCACAGGCAGTGAGAATGGTGAATGACCAAAGGAACTGCTCACACTAACCATCTGAGACTCTCATATTTATGAAACTATATTTATTTTGATAGATGGATACTTGTTCTGCGTATGAATTGTTTGTCCATATGTGTGTTATGTCTGGTTGTGTGTCTGCATGTTTTGCATCAAGGACCAGAGCAGTACTGAGGGAATGCCACACTCTCAGAAGTCCTGTGTTTCAGATCCGGCATTAAATGTTGGCTCCCATTTCCTCCTTTGGGTGGATGTTGACAGGTATATTTTCAAAGATGATTAAGGGAAATTGGAAAATATTTATTCTTCCAAGAAAATTGCAACAAAGTCACAGATGCAAGACCATAAGAAAGAAGAAAAGTCCAAATCAGAATCAGGATTTATTGTCAGGAACAAGTCATGAAATTTGTTGTTTTGAGTTAGGGTTATAGTGTGAACATTCATATTTTAACCATCTTATAATATTACTATAAAAATAAAATAACATTAACAATAACAGTGGACGAAAAGTAAGGCAGTGTCTTTGGTTCATTGATTATTCAGGAATCTGATGGCAGAGGGGAAGAAGCTGTCCTTGTGCTCTAATCAGCACACTGAGCCTGTGAGCCTGTACAACTTCCTGCCTTGGTCCCAGAACCCTTTGAATGCTCTGAGTCTAAAAGCTACAGTATGTGAGCCCCATCTTCCACAATGCTCCTTACACAAGTGACTTCTCATCCAAAGCATGAGATCCTCAGAAAATTGTCTCAACGGCTTCTGAAGTTGCCAAAGGTATTGCATTAACACATGTCTCACTTTTTCTTTCTGTTTTCAGAAATAAAAATTTTATCCACACTAAACTCAAACAGTTCACAGTTAGGTCACAGAGTAACATGTTAAAACTCGTTACATTGAGATTAGATTACTACAATTCGGCAAATTCTGATTGGTTCAGTGGTCAGGTTTGCTGCAGTCCATTCTGAAGCCAGGACTAAGGAATGATCTGGAAACTGCTTGCACTTGTTCAGAGTTGCACAAGTACCAGGAAGACTGGATAAAGTGCGTCAAACTGCAATATTCCAGTGTTGTAACACTCATCAGTATGAGTCTTGGATCATCTGAAGCCGAGCCTGGGAAAATGTTTGGTGTACGGTAACTCTCCCATGTTCTTCTTTTGGTTTTAGATTCTAGCATCTACAATCTCTGCATGTCTCTTTGAGATCAAGAGCTAGGTTCTTCATGTTAACCTGCTGGTTGAACAACATCTGGGATTTAAAACCTTCATGATAGGAAGGATGTAAGAGCTGTGGAGAGGGTGCAGAGGAGATTTACCAGGATGTTTCCTGGATTGGAGAACTTGTCTTATGAGGCAAGGTTAACTTTTCTCTTTGGAATGAAGAAGGATGAGAAGTGACTTAATAGAGGTCTACAAGATTAAGGTGGATTAAAGCCAGCACACTAGATGAGAACTGTACAAAAGTGAAGGGAGGGAAGTTTAGGGAAGACATCAGAGATTTTTTTTACACAGAAAGTAGTGGGTACCTGGAATGCATTGGTGGTGGAGGCTGAAGCAAATGGGCATTTAAGAAACTCTTAGGCACATGGATAAAGGAAAAATAGAGGGTTACGAGGTAGGGAGGGTTTTGTTTCTTTTGGTAGGTATATATGGGTCAGCATAACATCATGGGCCAAAGGGCCTGTACTGGGTTGTAATGTTCTAAGTATGTTCATTCTTGTTCGGATGTTAGAATCAAAGGAAATGGAACAAGGGTGGGAAGATTGTGAAGTGCAAAACCAGCACGTATTCAGATACTGAGTGAACAGGGAATGATTGGGACATTCAGTGGGTCAGGTATCATCTGTGGAGAGAAAATGGGCTGTCAATTCTTTGGGTTGGAGGCCTTTATTGGGACTAATGTTTGATAAATTCTTGACCTGAAACGTTGACTGACCATTTCTCTCCACGGACACTGCCTGATTAGTTGAGTCCCTCCAGTATCTCTCTGCTCAGGTAGGAAAACACTGTTGAGGCAGACATTCAGCCCTGACTTTAATGAATGAATGATTCTCCTGCTCTTGTTTCTAATAACAGCGATGGGGAGAACTTTATAATGGGGGATGAGGAGATGGCAGAACAAATGTGCCAGAAATTATTAGAGAATCAAGATCCTGCGAGAATTAGGAAGTAAATAATGGTGAAGAACTGCTGGATTCCATCTGGAGGTAATTGCAGGGAAAATGCTGAATCCTCAAACAGAGAACACCGTGCTGACGTGTTGTCCATGGCCTCGTGCCCTACCAAAACCAAGACCATCCGTAAATTGAAGAAGCAACATCTAATATTCCGTCTGGGCCCTCTCCAACTCTGCATTTTCCCACTCTACCCTATTCCCCCTGTCTCCTTTCTTCCAGTTCTCCACCCCCTTCCCACTCCATTCACAAAGCCATCCTTCCTCTCCACCTATTTTCTCTTACGGCTTCCCTCCCTTATCCACCTATGACCTCCTGCCAGTGGATCTATGCTCTCCCCCCCCAACCATTTTATCGGGCTTCTGCCTACATTTTGCTCACACCTGATGAAGGGCTCAAGCCCGAAACGTTGGTGATGTTTCTTTATCTTTGCTACATAAAGTACACTGTTTGACCTGCTAAATTTTTCCACCATTGTTTTTACTTCAGCCACAGGGTCTGCAGACTTTTGAGTTTTACTACATAGAATATTGAACAGTCCAGCACATCAACAGGCCCCTCATCTGTGCTGAACATGATGCCTAAAGTAAACTCAATTTCTTCTGTCTGCACATGATCCATATCCTTCCATTCCCTGCATAGTCATGTGTTGATCGAGAGACCTCATAAATGCTACTCCTGGCAGCTCGTTCTATGCACCTACAATTCATTGTGTAAGGATCCTGCCCCACACATCTTTCACCCCCACTTTAAACCCATGTCCTCTAGTGACTGACAGTTTTACACTGGGATAAAGATTCTCCTCCTGTCTGTGCCTATAATAAACCTCTATCATGGCTCCACTCCGCCACTCACCCTCCAGAGATAAATGTAATGATAGTTGGAATTACACCTTGAAAAGAGTAACAGGACTGAGTGCAGTACCCATGGATTGATGACAGGAAAATCATTTCTATTGAAATTCCTCGAGGATGTGACTTGTAGGATAGATGCTTTGATTTCTGAATGGCTTTCAATGTGGGCACGCATATGTGATATGTTAGAGCAGTGGTTTTCAAACTTTTTCTTTCCACTCACATTCCACCCGAAGTAATCCCTATGCCATAGGTGCTCTGAGATTAGTAAGGGATTGCTTCAGGTGGTATGTGAGTGGGGGAAAAAAGGTTGAGAATCACTGCTCTAGACCCAATTGTTACTGAAATATTTTGCTTGAGAAAAATTGTCATTGGTCCATTTCAAGATACAATTTATTATCATGTAATAAGACACTGTTTTATTACTATGAATTTTTTTTTGCCTGCTGCAAGGCAGACAGATTCGCCACGGCAGGAATTGCCTAAGTGCCTTTTACAGTCAGACTTTGGAGTTTCCTTTGAAGTTATGAAACCGTACACTCAGGTCTGCCTACCCGCCTGTTCCCTACAACCTTTAATTCTCCAATTATTCAAAAATCTATATATCTAACTGTGTGTTAAACATTTAATGAATGTACAAACTCCTCACAGACAGCAGCAGACTTGAACCTGAGTTGTTGGCGCTGTAGACTGAGCTTCTATAGAGAACTCTTCCTTGGGCAGAGAATACCACAGACTCGCTGTTCTCTGGGAAAAGCAGTCCTTCCTCATCTCCGTCTTAAATCTACTTCCCTGAATCTTGAGGCTGTGTCCATAGTTCTAGTCTCACTTGCCAGTGGAAACAACCTCCCTGATTCTATCTTATCTCGTGAAACACAAAAGTCTGCAGACACTGTGATTGTAGTCAAAACACAGAAATGCTGGAGGATCTCAGGATCAATGCAGGATCCTTGCATTGTCCATGGGAGGTGAAGAGATATTACTAGTATGAAAGACTCAGGCCTGAAAGGTGGAAACATATCTTTATCTCCTATGGACACTACAAGCCCTGCTGAGTTCCTCCAGCATTTCTGTGTTTTATTTTATCTATTCCTTTCCTAATTTTGTAGTCTCCATCAGTTTGCCCCCTCTTCCTTCTAATCTCCAATGAGTATAGTCACAGGTTACTCAATCTCTCTTCCTAAGGTAATTCCCTCATTTCTGGAATCAACCTGATGAAGCTCCCCTGCACCACCTCCAGAGCCAGGATGCTCCTTCTCCAGTAAGGAGGCTTGTTCCTACCTTGACAGGCTGTGGCTAGAGAGTTTAGCTGCCTATGGCCTATATTGATGATTAGGTGGGGTTGTGAGGAGGGATAAGGGATTAAAGAGGCTTTGAGGGACATGGACAATCCTGTGAGAACATGGCAACTGAAACATAAAGTGGAAAAATATGAACTATTTGTCTGGGCGTGCACGACGGAATATCAGGGTATTTGTTTGAGATTGGCAAGAGTTGATGTTTGAAAGATCCAGAGTTTGTTTGTACATGTCACTGGTGCAGGTATCACATGCAATTAGGGAAGAAACTAGTATGTTAGTCTTAATTAAAAGAAGATTTGAGTACAGGATTAAAAAAGCCTTACTATAAGTATGTCAGGTCTTGAAGAGACGGGACCTTTTCATTATGTGCCATTTCGCTCTCCAAAGAGTGTAGATTTATTGGCCTGGTTGTGGGGTTGATTGGCTGGCAATATGAGTGAAATTGAGTAGCGTTCAGAAGAATGTGAGGTAACATCATTGAAACTAACAACATTCTTGCAGCAGGTTGGAGGTTGAAGAGTAGACAACCAGAATGGGCTGCTGATAGGTGGACTGGAGAAATTTCTTCATTCAATGGTTCATGAATGTTCAGAATTCTCTATCCCACGGGATTATGGAAGATCAGTCTATAGCAGCAACAATCCGCCACTTTCTGCAGAGTTTTTATATTCTCCCCATGACCTGCATGGGTTTCCTCTGGGTGCTCCAGTTTTCCCCCCCTGCCTTCAACATGTTTGGAGTTAGTGGGTCAATTGGTCACATGGGTGACCAATACAGACCAGAAGGGTCTGTATTTCTATTAAGACAGACTTGTGCTATTAGACAGACTAGGTAATATAGTATAGGTAGATATAAACATTAATCTTTAGGTTTTATATATATATATATATATATATTTCTTAGTAAAATTACTTTGTGGGATGAACAAGGGAAAGACACTTACACCTCACACATTTATGTCAGCAGAAAGAAAGTGTCTGCTTATTCAAAGTTGAGTAGAAGCCATGAAAAGCCTTATGATGATTCCAATAAATTTAGAGACAATGGATTGTTTGCTGAGAGAGGCACCTGTTCAGACAAAAAGCCTGTGGAGACGTCAGAGACCACTGCCATGAGTTGTGTTTTTAGAAAAAAGCTGGTGATGATCAAACAAGGTCAACTGTGAGAAAAAGAACTGCTATTGTGCTCTCCTTGTCAAGAGAGGAATACATGATCAAAGTGACTTTGGAAAAAATGGCCACTTTGTTGTCTTTCTTTGTTAATAGAGAGCAGTGCTACTGGGGCCGTTTGTAATGGTCATTTCATCTAAATCCCTGCCTGGATTTGTGAAATCATCGTGGAAACCAAAAGTTCTGTAACTTCTATGCAAGAGAGGGGATTGTGAAAAAAGTCATTCGTATGAAGAAATATTTCTCTGAAAGCAACTCTTCAAGAATTCATGAGTTTTGAGGAGTCTGAGGTCTTGGTGTCTCAACTATATAATTACTTTTGAATAATACTTTAAAGACTCTGAATTTCAACACAAAAGATTTCTAAAATTATCCGTTAAGAATTTGCCTGAACTTTAATGATTTGAAACGTTGTTATTAATAAAAATTATTGTTCTCAAGATACCATTGTCTTGGTGAATTTCTATTGCTGCTGGTCTATGTTGTAACACTATGAAAAAATGTAATTGTTCATTCAAAACAGAAAATAACTGATTTCAGATTATCAACAGATCAAGAGGTCTGGGAATAGTGAAGGAAATGGGTATTGGAACTGATCTCCAGCCGTGAATAACAAAACGAGTTTGAATGACAAAATAGGCCAGGCCTGTGCCGATGCCTTACACCCTCAGACTCCAATTTCTGTGGTGTTTGGCACTTTGCTAGAGTTATTGCTTTTTTTTTTTAATGTGCATTCCCACAACTGAGAGTTTAATGTAGTATTGAAAAGTCATGAAACATTTTTCTCTTGCAAAGATACAACAGCGTGGCTTCCCCTCCACCACCATCAACTCAGCCCTCACCTGCATCTCCTCCATTTCCTCTTCATCTGCCCTGGTCCCCTCTGCCTCCAGATGCAAATAACATAGAATACCCCTGATTCTCACCCACCACCCCACCAGCCTCCACATCCAACACATTATTTTCCAGAATTTACAACAGGATCCCCCCACCACCAGATGCATCTTCCCCCTCTGCCTTCCGTAGGGACTGCTCCCTCCGTGACTCCCTCATGCACTCATCCCTCCCCATCAATCACCCCCGGCACCTTTCCCTGTGGCTGCAGGAGGTGCATTGGAGAGACTGGGCACAGACTGGGAAATTGCTTTCTGACCCCCTTCGCTCCGCCCACACCAGTGACAGAGACCTCCCAGTGGCCAAGCATTTCAATTCTGTGTCACACTCCCACACTCTCATATCTGTCCATGGCCTTATGCACTATCCCACCAAGACCACCTGTAAATTGGAGGAACAACACCTGATTTTCCGTCAGGGTACTCTCCAGCCAGGTGGTATTAGCACATCGACTTTTCTGTTTTCTGCTAACTTGCTCTCCTCTTCCCCTCCCCCTTCCATTCCCCTGTCCAGTTCTCCATTCCCCCCTTCTCTGAGCCATCTCCCCTCCTCTTGATCGCTGCTGTCCCCTCTCTCCCTTCTCCATCTATCACCTCCTGACTTTGCTTCCACACCTCCCCCCCCCCCACTCTTTTGTTCAGACGCCTGCCGACATTTTCCAAAATCTTGATGATGGGCTCAAGCCCGAAACATTGGTTATGTATCTTTATCTCTGCCATATAAAGGGCACTGTTTGACCTGCTGAGTTTCTCCAGCATAGTGTTTTCACTTCAACCTCAGTGTCTGCAGACTTTTGGGTTTTACTTCCAACAGCTCGAGTTTATTGGAATAGCAGGCAAGTGCGTGAAATGTTGTGGGAAAATGTTGAGGAGGTCTGAGTGTTTTTCTGTGAGTGACTCATTTGATTTATTTGTTGAGGCTCACTCAGGAGTGCGGTGGAATGTGCTCTGATTGCTTGGATGATTGTCGAGGAATTCTGCCCCATCCCAGGCAAAGCAGCCAAGATAATGGGAGTTCTATCGTCCGCAGAGCAACGTCCCATCCCCTCTGGTGTGGCATCTGCAATTTCTCACCTAGGGCATAATGACACCACCTTCCATAGCAAGGAACTCTCCGTAGGCACAAGAACCACTACCACCGAGAGGTGCCCCTCCAATTCAAACTCCAGCCTGTCTTAGAAGGCAATTTCACGTGCATTACTTGACAAAGGAATCTTGTATCTTGAATGATCCTCTGATTGCAGGATGCAATCAGATGAATTGTCCAGGCCATAGTGCACACACATTACACACACGTAGTAATCACATATTCACTATAAATTCCATCTTTATGTATATGTTTATAATCAAATCAGAACCAGGACCTGTTGTTATGAAACACTGTGTTGTGGCAGCATCATAATCTAAACATTCATATTATCACCATCTTACAGCAATAATATAGAAAACAAAAATAATAATAGTACACGAAAACTGAGGCCGTCTGGTTCACTGATTATTCAGGACTCTGATGGCGGAGGGGAAGAAGATGTCCTTGTGTCACTGAGTGCTCCTCTTCAGGCTCCCATACCTTTTCCCCCGACGGTAGCAGAGTGAAGAGGGCATGGCCTGGGTGGTGAGGATCCATGAGGATAGAGGCTACTTTCTTAAGACATCACCTCATGTAGACGTCCTTGAAGGAGTTAAGTCTGGTGCCTGTGATGTTGCAGGCCGAATTAACAATCCTCTGTCTATTCTTGTCCTGAGAGTTGGCTCCTCTATACCAGGCAGTATACTCTCCACCGTATGCCTGCAGAATATTTTGGATATTGCTGTTCTTTCATTGTCACTGGGAGTAAATCCTGGAGCTCCCTCCTCAACTGCACTTCATACCACTGACTACAGAAGTTAGGGTGAGATGATTAGCGTAGAAGTTAGTGCAATGCTGTCCACATCATCAGCGATCAGGACCAGCAGGGTTCAAATCCTGTGCTGTCTGTAAGGAGTATGCACATTCTCCTCGTATCTGTGTGGGTTTCCTCTGGGGGCTCCAGTTTCTTTCTACCACTCTAAACGTACCAGGGGGTTTAAATTAATTGGGTATAATTGGGCAGCACGGGTTGTGGGCTGAAATGACCTGGTTACCGTGCTGTATGTCTAATTTTTTTTAAATAAAGGGACCATTAGTCATGGAACGTTTTCTCCTGGACTAAAAAACGAGTTGCTGGAAGAAACTCTGCTGGCATTTGATAGGGTGACACATCGAGGGAACAAGACGCTCAGGGCGATATGTCAGAGCACAGGTGGAAGAGTAGATCAGGGTACCTTTATTGCCATGTCCTAATGCGCATAATCCAATAAAACACAGAATTTCTCAACGCTTGCCTGGCAAGAAGACCACCAAGCATTGCCCAGCATCCCCAACGATACAAGAAAAAGTAGCAAAACAGTCCCTTCAGTAATAGTTAAAAGGATTGTTTTTAGGTTGGTAAACACCAGCACGTCTTTCCTTACATCTGGGGTCAAAAACCGTTCCAAATGTCAAATCCAATTTATTGTCATCCGATTGTACGAGTACAACCTGACAAAACAGTGTTCTCCGGTCCTCGGTGCAAAACACGCAGACTCACAACCAGACATGACACACAACCAGACAAACTACTCATGTCGTTTCATGAATATGAGAGTCTCGAATGGGTTAGTGTGAGCGGTTCCTTTGATTGTTCACCATTCTTACTGCCCGTGGAAGAAGCTGCTCCTCAGCCTGGTGGTTCTGGCTCTGATCCTCCTGTATCTCTTCCCCGATGGGAGCAGCTGAAAGATGCTGTGTGTGAGGTTGATTTTATGCCCCCTCTATAGTATCATCTATGCCTATAAGGCTTCAGTTTTCTCCTTTACTTTTATACCACGTGTAGCATTTAAGAGGCTTCTAGATAGATATACAGAGAATTGGGGGATGGGGTGGATATATATCGGGTATAAACAGGAGAGTTATAGTTTGATTTGGACATCATGTTTAGCACAGACATGTAGGCTGAAGGGCCTGTCCCTATGCTGAACTGTTCTGGGTTCTAACTGCCTGGTGGGTTTTGAATGGTATGGCAGGGTTTCTTGCCTTCATGCTGTACACTAATCAGCCTGCTCATGAAAGAAATGACACTCTCGAAAGTGAGTTCCCTTCCATTTGTTACATCCAATGAGATTTTTGGGTGTAGAAATCAACTGAGTGCAATTTGATACTTAGTAAAATTAGTAACTGGCAGGGGATATGTCCTTAGCATCCTAAAACAAGCAGTACAATTAAATGGTAAATACCATCTTAGCGTCAGTTCTGCTGGGTAGAGGCTGAACAAAAACAAAGTGGCAAATATGTTTTTTCCACTAACACAATGAACCACATTTGTCTGCCTTTGAGGCTTCCTGATGTGTTGAACGAGTGTCCTTTGACCCCTCTCTCTCTCCCTCTTCTTCCAACAGGTTTGAGTCAGGTTGACTCGCAGGCCCCACCTACTACAATCATTACCTTATAAGCGGAAACTGACTGTGGTTAAAAACCCAGTGCCAGCAGACGTGCGTGAGCTCTGCTGTCAGTCTGTGAGTCTCCCTGGGATCGAGAGTTACTCCCTGGGTGACAGAGTCAAAGCTCTCAATTAGAATGGGCAACAAACATTCCTGCATCCCCAAGAGGTGGAAACAGTCGAAGAAGAGGAGAAAAAGATTGAGAGAAAATCGGTATGTAGACATATAATGTGCCAAAATGTTAACATCAACAAAACTCAGCTATACTTTAACCAGCACAGCACTGAGCCTATTGCTGTCAAAGGGAGTCATACATACATACAATAAACATGGTAAATTACCCACCGAATTTTAGCTTGATCTTGTGAATGTTCTAAATATTGTAATGCACTGATTTCATGATTTTATTTGAATAATGAAAGTTAAGAAGCTAGCATTCTATTTCTAATCTTCAGAATAAAACCTTAAGAACGAAATTCATTTTGAAAGTTAGAACAGGACAAAAATAAAGTGAGATAAGCACGGAATGTGTAGGATTACAGCCGAATGGAAGTGACTGACAAAACTGAAACCTAATCACCCATCCGGATGAACTCTTAACTGCACGACATGAGTGACTGATATACGAACTCGTGGATTAGACTAGTGAAAACACAGTAATACTGGGGAATTTATCAGGCCTCGCAGCGTCCTCCAGCATTTCTACGTTTTCACTACAATCACAGCGCCTGCAGAGTTTCACTTCATAGATTAGACTAATTCTCATTGACTGAACTTCAGTATGAGGGTAACAGCTCTCTGATTAATTTGTTGTGTAGACATTTGTTTTCAAGTGTTTAATGGGAAGATTTAACAATACACAAAATCGTGATATGGCATCTCCTGGATTTACATTATTTTTCCTTCAGTCAGATTTTCTTTGCAGAGACTTGGCTTTGACCTTCAGATAACACCCAAATGTAATGTCCACAGAGCAAATTAATCAGTGTGCTCTGATCCGCACTCTTTGCAATGGCAGTAGGATCAATGTTTTGCTGAAGTTTTGGGAGTGTCTGGGCTACGATAGAGGAAATAGTCTGCTGTATAGTTACTCAATTGTAATGAACTTTGAATATATCCATGTCTTACAATAACATACAATCCCATTCCTGATTTTTATCTTTTGTTCTGCATTAATATTGAGCCACAGGACGCGCTTCAATTCATAAAGTGTTTCATTTTGCCTTTTGGTTCTTTTTGGGCCTTTTCACTGACTTCCTCCAATTGATCTTTTCATTTTACTAATGTCACTTTGAAGAGCAATTTTGTCTTCTGGCTGTCTCACTTTCCCGAATCTCCCAACAACCCTGGAAGTTTATCCTGCTGGTGATCCTGCCTGGCTTGTTGTTCAAAGGGACACTCTCCAAAGAACGGGCGCTTTCTCCGACTGAGCAACTGAGACCTTTTTAGTTTAAATTTAGATACACGGCCAGGTAACAAGCCCTTCTGGTCTGTGAACCCGTGCCTCCCAAATACCTCAATTAACTGTAACCCCCATAAGTTTTGAAGGGTGGGTGGAAACTGGAGCACCCGGAGGAAACCCACACAGACGTGGCAGCACCAGATTCGATCCTAGCTCGCTGGCCTGTAATAGCATTGCTCTATCCATTACATTAACCGTGCGCCCATAAAAATAGCTTGCTGTTTTGACATTCATCCACCTTTCAAATGTTGAGTTTAAACTGTGTGTCATCTTTAGATGACTGAGGAATGATTAGTGGAAAAGGGGGGAGGAGCTCATTACTGTCGCAATCATTGAAGAGTCATCAAGGGAGACAACATGGAAACAGACCCTTCGGCCCAATGTGACTGCATTAACCATTTTCTGCACATTCAGATGAACTCTACATTAAACTCATCTTTTATTCTCCTTGTGTTCTCTTCAACTCCCCCAGATTCCACCACTCATCTACATTAGTGGTAATTTACAGCAGCCAACTAACCTACTACCCACACGTCTTTGGTTTTTGGGAGAAAACCATAGTACCTAGAGGAAGCTTAGTGAGAACGTGCAAACTCCACACAGAAAGTGCCCGAGGTGGGTCATCCCTTGACAAAACTCGAAATGCGACTGCTCTTTGTCGGAACAATCGTGTACAGGTCTGATATTGCTGGGTAAACCTGTGTTCACAATTTAACCTTATCTGATGACATGCAGCATAGACCATGGAACATCACGGCACAGAAAAGGATCCAAACATCATATCCAAATCAAACTAAATCTCCTCTACTAGACATGATCCATATCCCTCCATTCCTGCCATTTTAATGTGTCTATTTCAAGGCCTTTTAAATACTTCCACCACTATCCCTGGCAGTCTGTTCCAGGAGTCTACCACTCTCAGTGTAAAATTACCCTGAACTTCTCCTTTAAACTCTCCCCCTCTCACTTGAAACGCACATCCTCTTGGAATTGAACAATTTTACCCTTGCACAAGGATTCCAATCGCCAGCCCTATCTACGCCTCTCATCATTTTGTAAACCTCTTTTGGGTCTCCTCTTTCTCTGACGCTCCCGAGAAAGTGTCTTGAGATCTCCTTGCAGATCATACCTCGTCTTTAGGTGATCATAGCAGCCTGTTCCAGTGGGTCTCCTTCCTTGTTGAAATTGCTCCACAAAGCAGATGAGAGAAAGAGGAGGAGGCAGGATGAAAGGAAGGAAATTCAGTTTAAAAGATGGGGAAAAGGGGAAAATATAATGAGAATAAACAAGGAAATCAGCAGGTGCTGGAGTCCAGTGCTGGAGAAACTCAGCAGGTCATGCAGCATCCATGGGAAGTAAAAGGCAGTCAACGTTTTGGACCACGTGTCCTTCCTCCAAAAATCACAAAGACACCTGAATAAAAAGGTGGGGGGAGAGGGGGAACGATGGAAGAGTGAGGAACATTATTAGGTGGATACTGGCAGGAGAATGGAAGTGAAGTAATGGGGGAGAGGGTAGAGATATCTCTCTGACAGGAGAGTGAAGGGAAGAGGGTGGGGAGTAGGAGGAAGGGATGAAGGAAAGAGAGAGGCAGGGGAGAAGATTAATAGATATAGGAAGTTAATATTGATGCCGTCCGGCTGGAGGCAGCCAAGACATAGTTAAGGTGTTCCTCCTATTTGAAGGTGACCTCAACTTGGCACGAGGCCATGGGCAGGTATGTTGATGTGGAATTGATGTGGTTGGCCACTGGGAGGTCCTTGCTGTTGCAGTGGACAGAGCAAAGGTGCTCAACAAAGAGATCTCCCAGTCTGCTGAGTTTCTCCAACACGATGTACTGGAGAATAAAATGGGATTGGTAATCGTGTGGTTGATGTTGCTGAGGCCTCACTGGGTCATGCTCTTTGAATCTGCGGAAAAGGCCATCATAGTAAAATGCCACCTGTTGGTCGGACAGACCCTTGGTGTAGCTGCCTCATGTCACTAGTGTGGCTGCTCTGTGCCATTAGTGAGAGGGGAACTGTGGCCAGGCAAGAGATTCCACACTGGCACTGCTGAGGGCCCCCTCACATCAGGCTGATTTTTCCAAACTTTATGTTTACGTCTAAAAGTGTCACCAAATATCAAATCGAGTTTATTATCATCTGACTAAACTAAACATCACAGTAAACATCTGAGACTCTCATTTGTACAAAACAATTATAATACTTGCCCTGCATGTGTACTGTTTGTCTGTACGTGATTCATGTCTGGTTGTGTGTCTGCGTGTTTTGCACCGAGGACCAGAGAAGGCTGTTTCATCAGGTTGTACTTGTGAGATCAGATGACAATAAACTTGATGACATCCCGACGCAACAATGTTTCTCCAGTCCACGAAGCACACATATAAGCAGAATACCCAGTACATAATAATTGTATTCTCTGTGCACATATAGAATTTTTTTTTAAATTAGGTATCCAGCACACTAATAGGCAGGCCCTTCAGGCCTATGAGCCCATGCCACCCAAATACCCCAAATGACCGACAACCCCTGTATGGTTTGAATGGTGGGAAGAAACCGGAGCATCCAGAGGAAACCCACACAGACATGTGGAGAAAGTACAAACTCCTTATAGGCGGTGACGGATCATGTTATGCTAACCACTAGGTTAACCGTGCTGCCCTATTTAAATTTATTCAAAATAAATATCTAAATATTTGGGGTTGATTTACTCAGACTGGATACTGTTCATCAATTTCACAGCCTGCAGGAAGAAACTATTTCCCAGCCTGATATTCCCCTGTATTTCCTTTTTGATGGTAGTGGGTCAAAGATTCTCTGTGTGTGGATGGAAATGGACCTCAATTAATTCCTTAAGCTCTATTTAAGCAAGATCTCAGTGAATGTTGTCAATAGAGGAAAGGGTAACCCCAGTGATCTTCTCAGCCATTTTGTTGACCCTTTGCCTTGACTTCCGATCCAATGGTTTACAGCTACCGTCCAAAATGGCCTCCAAAGGAGAGAGAGAGAAACTCATTCACAGGGCTCCCTGCTTAAGAACTGTGTTAAATGGGCGCAATGAGAAGAGGACCAACAATTGTCAGTCAACCATTAACATTATCAGCAGCTTCCCATTGCTTAAAATCACAGAACTCCGAGCACTGAAGGAAACCATTCAGCCCATCAGGTCTGTGCTGACTTCCCGTCAATCCATCACATCATCTATCTCCCCCACATTTTATTCTATGGGCCTATGAACTAATTTCCATCATGTTCCTTTCCAACCCCTTTTTTTGAAGGGTAGTTTTGATGAAGGGTCTTGGACAGGAACTGTTTCTCTCTCCACAGATGCTGCCTGACCTGCTGAGCTGTTCTAGTATTGTTGTTTTTATTTCACATTTGTAGTGTGCATTGAAAGAACCAAAGACTTGTTGATCCAAACCAAGGGTTTTATTAACTAAAAGATTGGAGCATATCACAAGTAGGTCGACCAGTCCAGAATGGTCTGGCTAGGAGCAATCCTTTAAGACCTGCCAATAGGTGTGGCTACACTCTCAGCCAATCACAGTCATCCTACACGACCATCTGTACATATACACATTGGTGATAGAATCTGTACTATCACAAGATTTCCACATCAGCAATTGTTAGATTTTTATTTTCCATTTAGATCTCATTGATTTTGTTTAGGCCACCCCTACAGGGCATGAATTTCACTCTTCACATCCCCTCCTGTACATTTTGCCTATCATTTTAGATGTCTGTTCCAAATCTTGAGGAATTGAAGAATTGGAAAGAGATCACCATCTTGGTCACAGCCTCCTCTCGCTGCTGCATGGCGAGGTACAGAAACCTCAATAGCACACCTCTCGGTTCAAGAACAGTTTTGTTCCAACTGCTCTTGAACCTCTCCGTGCAACCCTAACCCTAACCATTAACTACTCAGGGACTTCCAAAATGATAGAAACATCAGGATATTTTTCATGAACTGCAAATGTGAAATCCTGTTATCTGGAATTCAAGCAAATGGCAAAAAAATTGTGTAAAATAAATAGATTAAAAATACATAAGTTTAAAATAGTTTGCCAATCTCAACATGCAATCTCAAGCAACCGGAAAATTCATTTCTCTGGCATCGACAAATTCCCATAGGTGCCGGATGCCAGAGGTTTCACTGTATTTTATATTTATTAGGTCTTTTACTCTCTCATGGCATCTTGTGATAACAATTTATATGAATGTAGTTGGTGTATCTCATATACTTGTGTGGCTGCAGCAGTAAGAATTTTGGAATGTCGGTACATTGTACTTGTGTAAATGACAATAAACTCTTATACTCATCTAAACCTGCCTTGTCCTCAATCAATTCTCCCCACAACCTCTATTCCAAGGAGAAACCCTCTCTAACCTAATCGCTGGATTCACTTGCAGCTGAAAGATAGCTAGAGTAATCCCTCGAAAATAAATGGACTTTGTTTACAGTTTCTTTCTCTCTCTATCTATTTCCCTCAGTGACAAAATACAGGAGCAGATTTATGGCAAGTTGCAGAACGGGTTAGAGAGCAACCAGCATCAAGATTACTACAGCTTGCAGGCAGAAACATGTTTGGCAAAGGTAAGATATCATAATTTGTAATGTTTATGACTTTAATACATGCACTGATGTACAGTATATCAATGTTGAATCACTTGTAGTGTTATCAATATATCTTTATCTGTACTTCCAGTAAGAAGGAAGCCCCCACATCTTTTTCACCAAATATGTCCATGCTGAAATAATTTATGGCCTATGCAATCAGCTGCCAAGTCCTGCTCCTACCCTCCCCCACCCTTTCATTCTGGTGTCCACCCTCTTTCTTCTCAGTCCTTTTTCAATCTTTTTTATTGGTTTTATAATAAATACAGTACAATGAAGAAAATGGAACAAAACTGAAAATACAATATCACATATGTATATAAATCAAGATAAAACTTCAAGCAGTATAAACTCAGTCCCCTCTTCTCTGCACTAGGTGAAGACACAGAAGACATCAAAACTATTATATATATTTTTAAAAATCACCTAACCTACTCTATTGAAAAAAAAACTAACCAAAAAAAAACATCTGATAACCTTATCCTGAGGGTTACATATATTGTGTAGATTTTGAATCGTGAATCAAAAAACTAAGGTAAGTCCATATCTTACCTGGAAGAGTGAGTATATCTAATCACATTGAAAACATTTACGTCAAAACAAAGACATAAAAGTTTGCCGTGTATCTTCAAATTTCACCGATGAATCAAATACACGATATCTAATTTTTTTTCTAAACTTAAACAGGACATGAGAGAGCCATTGAAAGACTGTTGGAGGTTGGGGTGGGGGGGGTGGCTTGGGAGGAGGGAGGGGGGGGGGAGAAAAAGTCACTGTAAATGTGTGAAAAAGAAAAAGTGTATATCATGGCTATTGTGATTTATGGTGTGAAAAATAAAAAAAATTTAAAAAAAAAAGTAAGTTAACTGAAAATAAATGGTATGTACTGATTAAAAAAAAAAGGAAAAAAAAAGAAAAAAAAAGAAAGACTGTTGGAGGTTGAGAGTCGTTCCATTTGAATAAGATGCTTCTTCTAGCCCATTTCTTCTCAGTCCTGATGAAGGTCTGTGGCCAATATTGTCCAACTGTTGCCTTCCACGGATGCCGTCTAATCGGTTGAGTTCCTCCAGGATTTCTGTGTGTTGCTCTGGGGGTGCCTTGCATGGGGCTTGGTCTGCAAGGTGTGAAATGAGATTCTGATATCTGGGATGAAACATGCTGGTGAGATTGGACAGGCTGTTTTTATTTGCTTGAAGGGGAAAACTGAGAGTGGTGCATAATAATTATGAGGGGCATGGGTGGGATAGGACACCATCCCCTTCTAAAGCCAGAGAGCTTGGGTTGAGGGTGAGGACCAGAGGTTTAGAGGAGATTCGAGCAAGAACTTTTCCCCCAGAGGCTTGTTGGAATCTGCAGCATACCGCATGAGGAGGTGGTGAAGGCAGAGTCTCCACAACTTCAAAGAAATATCTGGACAACAGAGTTATAGTAGGGTTTGACCGCATGGAACCCTACACCCCAACTTGTCCATGATAACCCAGCCAGTCCATTTTCATTTATATTTAATTTCCTTCCCTGTCCTCTCCTCTAGGCTATCGACTGCATGCTGATGAATAGGATTGCTGTAGGTAGGCCTTGACAGACAGCATGAACACAATGGGCTGAAGGGCCTGTTTCTATGCTGTACAATTGCATGGTGCAACACCAAATTTTGTAGTGATGATTGAACGATGGATGTTGGCCAGGACATCTGTCAAAATGAAACAATGTCCTCCAAAGTGAAACATCTAAATGATTAGACTGACCAACAGGTATGAGGATCATGAACCCCTGGAATCCTCTGCCTCAGAGGGTGATGGGGGTCAGATCATGAGATACATGCAAGGTGAAGAGAGAGAAACATTTGATAGATCGAGGAATTGGGTGGAAAGGGGAACTAGCGCTGAAGGGGTGTTGATGCAGGAGGTGATCAGCTGTAATCTTATTGAATGGTGGGATAGGCTTTTGAAGGATCGAACAACCTCATCCTGCTCCTATTTTCTAGTGTTCATGTGTTCTGCGAGTTTGAGATGCATCTTTGCAAACAGGCTAAGAATATCGCCCAATGTTTTCCAGCCAAAAGCCAAAGCAATTGGCCCTTCCTCCCCATATATTGGAAGCCTTCCTGTCTCCATTCAGAAAGCACTCTGTCTTTTCTCAGCATTTTTTCTCTTCTACCCTCCCACCCATATCCACCGATGGCCTCTTACTTGTTAGCCTGTTCTGCTCCCCCTTCCCCTTCCTGTATTCTCATTCACCCCCCCCTCACCTTTTTGCCTGTTATTTTACTGATTTTTATACATACAGCCCTTTCAGCCCACGAGCCCATGCCACCCAATTAATCTACAACCGCTGTACTTTTTTTTGACGGATCCCTGGGAAAAACTCACGTAGACATAGGGAGAACCACATACAAACTCCTGAGAGAGAGAGCACGAGATTCAAACCCTGGTCCCAATCGCTGGCGTTGTAAAGGTGTAGCACTAACCATCATGCCAACCGTGATGCCTTGAAGGGCCTAGGCAAGTGGTTCTCAACCATTTTCTTTCCTCTCGTATACCACTAAGTATTCCTTATGCCATTGGTGCTCTGTGATTAGTAAGGGATTGCTTAAGGTGGAAAGAAAAAGGTTGAAAACCACTGTTTTAATCGTCCCTAATTGACTTGTGATGTGCACGATCTCATAACTCCAAAGGAAATGGGCCAGTGACAACTTTTCTCAAGCAAAATATTTCAGTAATAATTGGGTCTAGAGCAGTGATTCTCAACCTTCCCTTCCACCTCACATCCCACCTTAAGTAATCCCTTACTAATCACAGAGCACTGATGACATAGGGATTACTTAAAGTGGGATCTGAGTGGGAAGAAAAAAGTTCAGAACCACCGGCCCAGGCCCAAAACATTGGTTGCTCTTTTCTACCTATAATGCCCTGTGACTTGCTGAGTTTCATCAGCACTTTTGTGTATTGCATAGCACTCTCAGTGTTTCCAGACTTTCCTGTTTAATTCAGATTATTGCTGAACATGTCTGTACACACACTAGCTCTGGTTTCCAGATCTGTGCATTTATGCTAAGTGTTTCGACATACTGTACCTCAGTGAAAGCTGTGTAAAGATGTGTTTTCCATCACTGATGTATAAATGCAAGTTGTGTGTTTCTTGGCAGCTCAGCCCTCATATTGTTAAATACAAGCCAGTGCGCGGCTGATGTGTGACAGCTCGTAGCACCACGCCTGTCAGATGAGGACATAGTTTCTCTGCGGGACATGCTGGGAATGCCTTAATACCTTCAATCTGTTCCTCTTTCTGAAATTGAGAACCCACTGTCCATTCTTACAGAAGGCGAGGATTCACGAGAAAGCTCACTGTGTATTTTCCAACATTTGCTTGTTGTTCATGAGAACTGAATGTCAAAGGTTTTTCACTTCATCCACAGAATGTGGGTGTTAATGATGTGGGGGTTCCTTATCCTCAACTGCCCTCAAATGACAACTTCAGGGGGTGGTTAAGAATCATCCACTTTGCTTTGGGTCCGAACTCGCAAGTAGGCCAGATTGAGCAAGGACCATGGATTTTCATATCCTTACAAATATTAGTGAGCCTGTTGTTTTTTAAAACAACGAAAATATCACGGTCACCAATACTCATAGAAACAGGCCATTCAGCCCACCACATCCATTCTAATCAAAGGGCACCTGTCCATATTAATCTTTCAGCACAGATCATTCAATACCTGGGTGATTCGAATTCTTGTCCAGACCCACCACTAACAGTGTCAGGACCCTGCTCTCTCCACTCCCTCTGACAATGTGTTCCAGGTACTGCCCACTTTCTGGGTGAAAAAGGTCTCCCTCGGATCCATTCTAAATCTCTTAGCCCTTACCCTAAATTGATGTCCTCAAATCAACTTCTTTTTAATTTAATTTTATAAAATTTTAAACGTTAATTTAATTTAAATGTAGACATACTGCCCTTTCAGTTCACAAGCCCGTGCTGCCAATTACACCCAATTAACCTGCACCCCGGTGTGTTTCGAAGGGTGGGAGGAAACCGGAGCGCTAGAGAAAACCCACGCAGACACTGGGAGAATGTACAAACACTTACAGACAGCTCAGGGTTCGAATCTCGGTCCGGTCCTGATCACTGGCGCTGTAAAGACATTGCCCTAACCGTGCCACCCACAGATTTTCTGTGCTGTAAATCTCTGTGACTATACAATTCCAGATTTGTTCCATCAAACTCTCAATTTAAGCAGGGCATATTTACCAAAAATATTTAATGAGTGTAGACTGGACCCAATGGTGGGTGAACAAGAAAGTCTGCAGGTGCTGGGGATACTCAGCAGGTCATGGAGTATCCATAAGAAGTTGAAGTTTTGGGCCTGAGCCCCTCTCCAGGAGGCTGAAAATCAGGCAGATGGCCAAATAAAAAGATGGTGGGGGAGGTGGAAGGGACAAGGGGAAGGAGTCTAACAGGTAAAAGGTACTAAGTGGATGGAGAATAGGTGGTAGAAAAGAAAGAAGCTGGGAGGAGATGGGGGAGAGGGCAGAGATCTCTGATAAGAGAAGGAAGGGAAGGCGCTAGGGTGCTGGAGGAATGGAGAAAGAGGGATAAGGGTGGTGTGGGGCGAATCTGTGTTCGATCTCACTGACTGACATATAGGAAACTACGGTGGCTGCACCGAATGTAGTTGGATGATGTACAAGTAAAGCTACACCTCACCTGGAAAGTCCATCTGTGGCCCTGGATGGAGGTGAGCATGGGGATGTCAGGTCAGGGATACACGTTCAGCAGTTACAGCAGGAAACGCCTCAGGGGGTGAAAGGGTGGTTTGAGAGAAAAGAGAGGACCAGGAGCTTTGGAGAAATGTACCTCCACAGGAAGCAGAAAGGAGCGGAGAAGAGGAGGTTGCTCGTGGGATCTCAGATCCTTTAAAAAGAATCTCGGGATTGTATATGATGTCATGCATGAACGCTGACAAAAAATTTGAACTTGAGATGACTGCACTGAAGTAACCTCGATAATTCTGGTTTGTGGGAACTTGATAGGGGAGTGAACAGTCTGCTCAACCACAGAATCATTTGTGAAGTGCTGTTGTGAAAGTCTGGAAGGTTATCAATGTCAGCTCATTCCCTTTTCTTTCAAACTTCGGTTTTTCAGTTTACTGCTTAAACTAACATCAGGGGCTCCCTTTGCTTACTTCCAGCCAAACCCTGGACTTCTCCAGAACCTGAATCAAAATATATCTGGCTTTCAATGATTCTGTTATCCAGATCAGATGCTGAAGAAATTATATTTGGGTGGGACCTGTATCGATTTGAGCTGAAATGAAAAGGCTGCCTTGGTAACACTGTTCTGATGCTTTCCAGACACACCTGACTCACCTCGCTTCCAAAATTTGTTAATCTTTACTCATTCCTACTCTGTCCCCAGGAAGACATGGGAATAATATTTTTTTTCAATTTAGAGCAAAAAAAATGATTTACTGGACATGGGGAGAAAGGTGTGGCCAGGATAGGCATCTTGATGAAGGGTTCTGATGTTCTCTTTCTCCCTCTGATGGTGCTCAACCTGTTGAGTTGCTTCCGCAGAGCGAGGATTGCTCTAAACATCAGCAGCATATTTTTCAATAACTATGTTGCGGCACGATGGCACATGATGGTAGGGACTCTGCCTCGTAGTTCCAGAGACCCCCAGTTTGATCCGCACCTCGGGCACTGTCTGCGTGGAGTTTGCACGTTCTCCCAGTGACCCAAGGTGCTCCAGGTTCCTCCTGCATCCCAAAGTTGTACTGGCTGGTAGATTAATTGGCTGCTGGGTGTGCAAGTGAGTGGTAAAATTTGGGAAGAGTTGGAAGTAGATCTTCAAATACGTTTTCTCACCCCACTCCATTTTTAGGTCCAGGTCAATGTACCAAGGTGCAGTGATAATGTTTGTTTTGGAAGCAGTCCAACTAGACATCTCATGCAGAATACAGGAAGTGAGATACTGAACAAAAGCAAAGTTGCAGACAGAGTTCAAATGGTACAGAGAAAAGGCAACATGATTTTATTATGGTAAATAAAATAACAGGAAACTTTTGATTTTGGAAGCTAAACTGAAAGATTCATCCCAAAGTCTAGCAATAAACACCCTTATTTGATTTTACTGGGGATCAGACATGATGCTTTGCTGAAATGGATGCTCAATGTTGATCTTTTGATGTGTATAATTTATATATATTTATACACACACAGTTCAACTCCGATTATGGAGATATTCTGGTCCGGGCCCATTAAGGACAAACACATTTTCTGGATAACTGGCCATTTTTAAAAAACAGCCCAGCTGCAACAGCAAATCACCTTTAACAGTGTTTAAACCACAGGGAGGGATTTTAAAGCATTAAAATAAAATTTATTTCTCATTCAAAAAATGCTAGCCGGCGCCTCCACACTGAGGTCCTGCTCCTCCCGCTGGAGGAGGTCCGTACTGCCAGGGGCCCGAGGTCCGCTCCCACCGGGGGCCGGCTCCAAATAAATGACAAATAAAGGAGGATGTCAGAGAATCGGATTCTGGATAATCGGAGAAAAGAAACATATCGGTTCCAACCCTCTAGAAGAGCCCAGATGGTCTTGTCATTAATCTCCTGTGGTGTGGGGTGCGGCTTTTAACTCCATGACCTTGCATTTTCAATTAGATGGCAGAGCAAAATGGTCAGTGTGACATGGAAACCGCCTTGCTCTACAGGCCCATCAAGGAATGGGATCAAAGTGGGATGAAGCTGGAAGATTTGGGGAAAATTATCCATTGTTCCAAGGTCAAGATCAATCGCCACCCCTGCAAGGTAAGTAGGTGTCATCTATTTGGAATGAGGGTGTTTTGCCAATGGGACATCCTGTCAGAGGAGCCTTGTTGTGAGGAATGGAAGAGAAAAAGATAATCAGGTCCAGGCACAACTTCCAAGCCTTGTTCTTCTTAGAACTTAGCTCAGTTGTCTGTACTGTTCCATGAGTCAAACAAACCTGGTTCCCAGCCATTTAATTACCAAATGATAAAGAATGCCCTGCTATCTTATTTTTCTTCCAACATTCCAGAGGTCACAAGATGGAATGATAATGGAATTGATAGTAAATTGTGATTATTTCACAAGCACAGGTTGTGGGTGATATCAGAGGGTGGGAAAGGAGGTCCAGAGTCAAGAAACTGGTACAGACAGAATAGGGCACAATCCAAATAGAGATATGCTGGGGAAGCTCCTCAAACAAACGAAGGGGATATCGTTCCAAGGGATATGGGGAATAGGCCAGAAATTGGAACTGGATGTGAGAATGGTTTAGCTCATGAATGGTGTGGCGGAGCGGACACGATGGGCCAAATGACCTACTTCTGCTCCTTTATTTTGTGATCCCAGGGGTGTCCACGAGTGACCATGGTGATAGGGCTGATAGGGTATCAAAGATTATGTGAGGCGGGGCTGAGTAGCAGAATGGATCAGCTCATGATGGAATGGCAGAGTGGACTCGATGGGCCAAATGGCCTACTTCTAATCCTCTATTTTATGGTCTTAATGGACTCTGCACTATATTTCTTCTTTAGTATAGATTTTTTTTTATCATGAATACAGTTTATTTTAGAAATAAAGATTGAGAGATACTTCTTGTATTTCAATCCCGGGAATAGCTGAGCTGGAATACAAGGATTATTTTTGCCTCCAGTTGAATCAGGAGTGTTGGCCAATCCTATTTCCCTTGCCGTCCTTCCTTCGATGCTGCCAAGAATAATGCGGTGAGCACCATTTGACCTCAGCTGATCACGTCGCTGCTCTGGTGTATGTTGTCAAACCAAGTGAGGAATGGCTGGCTGCTCGACAGAATTACTAATCCGAGCATAAAATTGTTGGAATGTGTAAGATTAGACCTTGTGTTTCTTCTTAAGAGTAGAATTTCATAGAATGCTTATGTCAGAAACCCAATCTTTCAATGTCAACTGAAGGAAGATTTAACCCCTACCACTTATAAGAGGTTCACAGGACGTGTTCCAATATCACTTTTGTTTCAGCTTTCCTGGTGATAAAAGTCTCTCTTTTAATAGGAAATATATGACAGATGCTTGGTGCTTTTCCATAATCACCTGCTTATCCTCTCTGATGATTCACATGGCTTCACTTACCAGGTAATTCTCACATTTTAAAATTTTATTTAGAAACTGATTCTGGCCATTTAAACCCGTGCCACTCAATTACACCCAAATTAACCTTCTATGTTTTGGAGGGTGGGAGGAAACTGGAGCACCCAGGGTAAACCTATGCAGGACATGGGGAGAAAGTATAAACAGTACTGGATTCAAACCCAGGTGTTTGGCGCTGTAATCGAGCCGTGCTAACTGCTACGTTAACCGTGCTCCACACTCAACTCAATTTATTTAGAGTTATTTATGAGCCTTTCATGGGTTCAAACAATGCATTGAACCCGAGCAGTTAGGGACCCCCCCCCCCCCCACCCACCACCCCCAAATTGCCAACTTGAACCACTGCAGTCATTCTGTTGAAGATGTTGTCCAGGACAATGCAGCCACATTTCCAAATCATGAAGGTACATTGCAAGGCTGAAAGCATTCCCTTTCTCCTAAAACTTTTGTCTTCTTGTGTTTAGAGGTCATGGGTGGATTTAGCAAGTCACATGAATGAATGGGAATTAAATTGTGTCTTCAGAACCCTCCTCACTGCACTGGATTGTAAATGTGGGGAAAAAAATCTTTTGTTGGCAACTTATTACAGTGCCTCCATTGAATCAGTCACATTTCCCAAAGGATGTGTGAGAGAACAAAATATAGACTGCTGGAAGCATTTGGCAACAACTGTGGAGGAAATCGGTGTATGTCAATGTTCCAGGCTGAGATCAGGATCCTTGTCTTAAGACCATAAGACACAGAAGCAGAAATAGGCCAATCAACCCATTGGGTCTGCCCCACCATTTAATTATGAGCTGATCCATTTCCCCACTGAGCCCCACTGCCCGGCCTTCTCCCCATATCCTTCGATGTCCAAGCTAATCAATCTCTGCCTTAAATACACCCATCCGCCTGTGGCAACAAGTTGTTCCCTCTTGTCCTCGACTCTCCCACTGTGGGAAACAATCTTTCTACATCTACTTTGTCCATGCCTTTCACCATTGGAAATGTTGCAGCAAGAACTCCCCTGATGCTCCTAAGGTCCAATGAATGCAGGCCAAAGGCCGTTAAATGCTCCTCATATGATAAACCTTTCATTCCCAGAATCATCCTTGTGAATCCCCTCTGGACCCTCTCCAATGTCAGCTCAGCCTGTTTTGAACGAGGAGCCCAAAATTGCTCACAATACTCCAAGTGAGGTCTCACCAGTTGGTGGCTTGACCTGTGATGTCAACTTGTCTCCACAGATGGTGTTGAATTTGTCCAGTGCTTATTGTTGGTTCTGGTATCTGCCCTTCCCTCTACTTTGTCTCAAGCTAAGAGGGAGCCTGAATCTCTTGCCGTTTCATGGAAACAATATGAAAGTTCAAAGAAATACTCTTACCCTGAAGCAGACCCTATTATAAATATCTGCTCACTTCACGAATGGATTTCTAGAAGCTTGAACATTTCCATTATACCACGAGCGTTCACTTCAGGATATATCCCACTTAATGGGTAATTTAATTCTACCAAATAGAGAATATTGCAGGCTAGGGTTTGTGATTTTTCAGTATGTGTTCTGAGTTGGAAATATTCCCTCCCTTACTTTACCCCATGGACAATTTCCCTGAGTCCAACATCTTCCTTAAAGTATAAATTTTGAGATTGGCCTGTTTAACATTAACAAATTGGTGAGTGAAGGAATTTCCAACAAGTGTGGTCGGTGGCAGAGGCCTCAGTAATGAATAGCATGACTGAAGAACACAGCAATAAGGTGAGTGTAACTCCATCTCCATTCTGTGCGCAGGGTATACTGCCTTTAGCGGGAATTTCGTTACAGGAGGTGGACATGCTCAGTGACAACTCTGTGCAGAGCAACGCTTTTCAAATTACGGGTAAGTGGCCAATTTGTAAATGATCCCGTGAATCTGCATCCAGTGCTCCTGATGTGGCATCCTCTACTTTGGGGAGGCTGGGAGAACATATTTTTTTTAGCACTTTCGGTCTATCCGCTGCAACAGCTGGGACCTCCCAATAGCCAACCATTTTAATTCCACACCCCAATGCCATGCTAACATGTCCATCCATGGCCTCATGCACTGACAAATGGAGGCCATCTTCTGTTCTGTCTTGGCAGTCTTCAACCAGATGACATTAAAATGGACTTCACCAATTTCTATTATGGTCTCTCTCTTTCTTTGCCCCTCTGTGTCCTTTCCTCTAGCTTCCCATTCCCCTTCCCTTCCCTCTCCTATCGGAGAGCTGACCCCTTTCCCTTTCATTTCTCAACTTCTACCCTCCTACCAGGATCCACCTATGACCTCTTACCTGTTAGCCTGTACACCTCCCCCTTCCCCTTCCTCCCTCCCTCCCTCCTCTCCTGCTCCCCCCCCCCCCTTTCCTTTTTAATCAGGTGTCGGCCTTTTTTATCGCATTCCAGACGAAGGGCTCAGGCCTGAAACAATTACTGCCTTTTTATTTCCTATGCATGTTGCATGACCTGCTGACTTTCTCCAGCACGTTTGTGCACTGTACTTGACCCCAGCTTCTGCAGACTGTCTTGTTTAACTCCCCATCTTCCTAAATTTTAAATTTAAATTTAGACAAACAACATGGTAGTTCTCCCTTTCAGCCCATGAGACCATGCTGCCCAAATACACCCAATTGACCTACACACGTGGTACATTTAGAAGGGTGGGAGGAAACAGGAGTGCCTGGAGGAAACCCACGCAGACATGGGCACAGGGAGAACATACAAACTCCTTACAGACAGCGTGGGATTTGAACACAGGGAGCTGTTGCTGTAACAACGTTACACAAACCACTACACTAACTGTATTGCCTTTTTGTTTAAATCCTTCCCCTCTCACTTTGAACCTATGACCTCTGACTTCTCATTCAAAAATCATTTGTCTTGGGAACAAAATAATACCTTCTAAAAGAAATATCTTGGACTCGTAAATTTGACCGTTCAGAACCCCATTCTCACAGTAGGGATAATTTGCTGCAGTGGGTTAACCCAGCTCTCTGACACCTTTAGAACGTGGGAGGAATCTGGAGCGTCGGAGGGGATCCTTCACTGGAGGATCGCGGCAGAGGTCGAGATTGAACCCTAGGCACTAGGGCAGTGTGGCACAGTGGCATTAGCTGCTTTAAACTGCATCTGCAACTTTCCAATCCATTCTTATCCAGCAGAATCCCTTGGCTAACATTTCTCCAAAAAAAATCATTTACAGCCCTGCCTTCTTTATATTCCAAAAAAATCAGAATTTTGCATGAAAAGTGTCCAATGTCCAGACACAGATATGCGATTCCAATGTCTAGGCTTTTCACTCCATAATTATTTTTCACTGTAAGTGATTCTAAGTTTTGGGAATCATATTTCACAACTTTCAATTTCAAAAAAGTCTTGGTGACGCAAAAGTAATTGAAGTAAAAATGAACTTTTGTAAATAACTTCAGGATCATCTGTGGCTTGAGAACTGCCATTACTAGCTCTGATGTATTAGGAAGAGACTGTTTTGTTGAACAAAAAATGAAATGTAAAATAAACAGTGCATTCTCATTCCTTTGGTGAGTTTGAGGTTGTTGAGCCCAGTCAACACCTGTGTGGCAATTTCCATTTCAGATTCTTATGCTGTCTGCTCTGTGACACATCTGTTGATCAAGGAAGCTGATTAATCTTTACATTCATTATGACTGTGTCAAATTATTACTCCTTTTGTAATGGTATCGTAATGTTTGAGGAGCACAAGTCGATGTTGGGGATGACATCTTTGACCATTGAGCAGAACATTGATTCAGGATGGACATGCAAACTTAAAAAGGGACAAGAATGATTTAAGGCTTGGATCTCATCCCGGGATGGAGATAATTATAAAGCACACGAGCTCTGACCTTGCTGGTTCGAGTTTAGTTTGAGGTCCATTGTGTTCATTTAATCTGCTAGAGGATCCTTTATCTTGTAGACCCCTAGCTATTCAGTAACCCATTAGACTGGCTCAGTGGTATCTCATTAATTAATGATTAGGGACAGTCAGTGTGGATTTGTACGTGGTAGGTCGTGTTTAACCAATCTTTTTTAGGTTACCAGGGAAGTTGATGAAGGAAAGGCTGTGGTTATTTCCTACATGGACTTTAGTAAGGCCTTGACGAAGTCCCACATGAGAGGATAGTCAGGAAAGTTCAGACACTTGGTATTGCTGGATTCGACAATAGTTGAACGGGAGAAGCGAGAGAGTAGTGGTGGATGGTTGCTTCTCAGTCTGGAGGCCTGTGACTAGTGGTGTGCCTCAGGGATCGGTGCTGAGACCATTGTTGTTTGTCAACTATATGATGATCTGGATGATAATGTGGGAAATTGGATATTTCTTTTTGCCTACTGCAAGGCAGGTAGATTTGCCTCCAGCAGGAATTGTCATAAATGATGCCCTTGCATCAGATGCTTCAGTGCTTTGAACACATAAGGAACAAAAAGAAAGTGATGTGTATGTTAACCTTCCACTCTCTAAATATTATTATTCCAGGCCCATTGTTACATCCCTTCACTGTCCACTGCTCATCAAAAGAGGAAGTGAAGGAGTGGCTTCATTACCTTGACAGACAGAGGGAAGAGAACAGCAAGATGTTGGGAACCTCTTGGGCACCCACTTCGAGGAAAACTAATGTAAGTTTATTTAGCTGTCTTTTCACAAAAACTGACTGTAGTTTTGCTTTGGGTTGGGGTTGGGGACAGGGATGCGGAGGAACTGCTTCTCCCAGAGCAGTGGAATTCTCTGCCCAAGGAAATTGTAGAGGCTATAGCGCATAGGTGCAGCAATAAGCTATTCAGCCCATCACGTCTGCCCCACCCGATAATCATGAGCTGATCCATCTTCCCATTCAGCCCCAGTGCCCAGCCTTTTCCCATAACATTTGATGCCTCATTGAAGGTATTCTTGACACAGCTAGGTTGATGCAGAGAAGTGGATCGACACATAAGAGTAGCAGAGAGAATCGCTGGAGTCTCTCTTCCCCCCCCACCCATCAACGCGATCTAGCGGGATCATTGTCTGAAGAGGACGTGCAAAATCATTGAGCACCCCTTCCACCCTGCACCTTTCAGATGCTCGGGCAAGAGATACAGATGTGTCAGACCAGCACCACCAGGCTGGGGAACAGCTTCTTCCCGCAGGCAGTGAGAATGCTGAACGACCAAAGGAACTAACCATCCGAGACTCCCCTATGCACAAAGCAATTTTATTTATTTATTTGTATAGATAAAATACTTATCCTGCATATGTATTATTTGTCTGTATGTGTGTTATATCTAGTTATATCTGTTATTATAACAGTACATGTTTGTACTGAGGCCTAGACAATGACAATGACTTGAACTGAGATACAGTAGTTAGATATTGAACAGTAGGGGAAGGAAGGATGTAGAGGCACGGTCAGGTAAGTGCAGCTGAGTCCACAGCCAGACTGGTTGAATGGCATCGCAGGCTCATTGGGTCAGATAGCCTTCTCTCGCTCCTATTTCTTGGGTTTCTTCTAAGATATGGAAAGAGCAATATAAATCAATGCCTTCCTTTCATTCAATCAATCAGCAAAGCCCCGATATTCATCTTGCTCTCTCTGCCACAAGCTGAATGTAGAGAATGGGTTCAGAGTGAGGTTGGATCACTGGTAACATTGCCTGCAGCAGCGTAAGCTTGTGAAGGATGTCACGATGCAGTTCAGATTGGGGCCTTGCTATTGACAAGTGGTAAAGATATTTTATTCATGATACTAACATGTTACAGTGCACCAGCTGCAGAAGCCTAGATGGAATAGGAGCTCTCAGGAGATTGCTACCCATGCACCAGGGGTCAAGTAGGTTGTACCCTGAGGTGCAGGTTCCTTATAAGTGGGAAACCTGAGCCCTGCAGGGACCTGGGGCTTCGTTAACACAAAGGCCGTTCTCTACTGTAACCCAGCCTTATCTCAGCTTTATATTGTGCACAAGCCGAGGCTTTTACATCTAGGATTACTGAACCTTCCATCATCTCTCCAGGTTAAATGACTTGCTGGTTATTTGAGAAGGGCAGGAGGAGGATTACACTAGGTGTGTCCTCAGTGAGGGTTCTTCAATTGTCACTGCTGGGTGTGTGAAGCGGGAGAGAAATGCGTACACCCATTGATTGCGTGCCTCTATGTCTCGTCCTCTGCTGCAAACCCTGCAAGGATCTCTGAGAAAGCAGCATGCAGGGCGAGCAGCAACAGTGCGACAAACAGAACGGTCAATACTTTGAGCTGAATGCTTTTCTCGAGACCCGCTGAACTCCCCCAGCGGAATGAACTTGAACATATGAAATAGGAGCAGGAGTTGGCCATCTGGCCCATCAAGCCTGCTCCGCCATTCAATGAGGCCATGGCTGATCTGATGACGGGCTCATCTCCACCGACCTGGCTTTTCCCCATATCCCTTAATTTCCCTACAATGTAAAGATCTGTCCAACCTTGTTTTAAATATATTTACTGAAGTATCTTTCACTGCTTCTTAAGGGTTTGAGCCCTTTATGAAAGGGAGAGGGGTAATGTTATGTATCTAAAGGGGGAAAGAATCCGAAGGAGATCATAAGATAGAAGGTGGGAGAGGCCACGTGGAAGGGTGGGCGGGGATTATTCTTTGCTCAAGATTCCAGCATCTGAATCTTTTGTGTTCCTGTATCATTCTCATCTCTGATACCTCATGGGGCAGAAATAAAAAGCATCTGTAGACTTCTGGTTTACCTAATGAATTAAAAATCTCTTTGCCACAATTATTAACTCTTTCCCTTCCATTCCACTTTGAAGACTGCTACTGCAATCAGTTAAATAAAGTAATCGTGAACTAAAGGAAATTCTTTACCACAATGTTTACGTTGACTTGTCACAGAATACGTAGTGGGGTTTTTCTGCGAGCAGTCTAATAGATTAATACAGCTGTGTATTGAGCAGAACTGACAGAGTATAAGGTTACAATGAAAAGGAAGATCATTAGTTCCAAGCAAGAGCACAGTTGTGTTCGTGCTAGCCCCCCCACCGAGGTCTGCGGTCAGTTCGGCTCCAAAAATATTTTGGATAAATGAGGATTTCAGAGAATCCGATTTCGGATAATCAGAGTTGTACTCCGATTGGGCGGCACGGGCTCATCGGCCAAAAGAGCTGTATGTCTAAATTTAAAAGTGCAGGATTGAAATCACGAGCCCTCAGTTTTGTTGCATCAATCGTACGGTCCCCATTTACCTACAGCTGCAAATCATTCTCTCTCGTGCCTTCCCAATCCTATTTAATAAGAACATAAGGAGTCGGAACAAGAGTCAGCTGCTATGATGCAAAACCTTACTGGAAATACTCAGGTCTGCCAGCAGCAATGCAGAAGAGTAGGGTTAGCGTGGATTCGTCAGTCAAAGTTTATTCCTGGTTTTGTTTCAGAGCTCCAGCATCTGCAGTTGTTTTTAATAGTACTAATCGCAAATGAATCTCCCGCAGTGTAACTCCATGGGTCAAGGCTTGCAGAATGTGGACTTGAAGACTTTAGTACTGAGCCAGCCAATCCACGGAGGTGAAAGGACTTGCCTCAGTTCCCTGGGGAACATCATCTGGATATCAGAAGCAAAATTGCAGCATTTACCTTCTCAGGTACACCCCATCTTCTCCCCCCGTCGCCTTTCCCCCAGCTCTGTCTCTCTCCCTTTTCCCTAATTCTCCTTTCACAAAATCAATTCTCACCTTTCCTCTTATGTCCAACACCTTTTGGCTGTTGGTCTGGACTCCTCCCCTCCCATTCTTCCCTCTTTCTCTTTATTCTGATGCCTTCCTGTTTTTTTTTACTTCTACCTTGAAGAGGGGCTCAGGCCCGAAGCAACAGTCATATATCTTTACCTCCTATGGATGTTGCGAGACCAGCTGAGTTCCTCCAGCATTTCTGTGTGTTTTTACATGGATCCATGTGACCAATATCAATGTGGGGCAGGGTGAGCAGCTCTGCACACGCAAGCTCTCCCTCCACCCACCCTGCGTCAAATTGCATCATCTCCAATCCCTATCGACCCGAGGGTGAAGCCGACGGCTTGAAAACCCAGCTAGCATTACAAACCCCCTCTCCAGGCTGGCTTGAGAGAGTGGAAGAGATTCACCAGGACGTTGGCTGGAATGGAGGGATTCAGGAGAGACTGGATAGGCTGGGTTTATTTTTATTGGAACATAGACAGCTGAAGGTTGACCTTATAGAGGTTTATAAAACTATGCGAGGTATAGATAAGTTTGGTTTTTCCCAGGGAAGGGGAGTCTAGAACTAAAGGGCACTGGGTTACAATGAGAGGGAGGGATCTGAGGAGCAAGTTGGGGGTGGTGACTATTTGAAAGAAGTGGCAGAAGAGAAGATGGGGGCAGATACAATTACTGCATTTAATAAGTCCTTGAACAGGTGTTTGGCAGAGGGAGGTGCATGCTTAATGCAGGCAAATCGATTAGGGTGGATAGGCATCAAGGCTAGCATGGGTAAGGTGGGCAGAAAGGGGCCCCTATCTGTACTGCATGATTGCATCCTCAACAAGGAGCAATGCTTTAATTATCACTCAGTCTTTGTCACAGTTTATATCAGTACAGCTGGTTGAACTGCAAATATGATCATTCATTAACTGGTCATCCTTCCACAAATGTTGCTGGATTACCCAGTGCTGAATAAACAGTAGACAAACCTTTCACACACACTGATTGGCTGAATATCATACAAACAATTTCACAATGATAGCATTTTAATCATGAATAAACGCTATAACCTTTATGTATTCATTGTTATTTCAAAAGTACATAGGACATAAGAACAGGAGTCGGTCATCTGGCCCGTCGAACCTGCCCTGCCATTCAATAAGATCATGGCCAGCCGTGAACTCAGCTCCACTTACCCTCCTGTTCTCCAAGGCCCTTAATTCCCCTTCTATGAGGACACATCTTCAGAATTGAAGGGTGTCTGCTTAGAACAGAGATGTGCAGGAATTTCATCAGCCACAGACGGTTGTAGAGGGCCAGGTCATTGGGTGTATTTAAGGCAGAGATTGATTAGCTTGGGCATCGAAGGATATGGGGAGAAGGCCGGGCAGTGGGAGAATGGATCAACTCATGATTAGATGACAGGGCAGAGTCGATGGGCTGAATAGCCTAATTCTGCTCCTATGCCTTATGGTCTTATAACTCCAGTGAGTGCAGTTGCGAGCTACTCATTAGCTAGCCTACTGAGTCCTCCAGCATCAGTAATCACTTGATGGCAATAAGCAGTGGCAGGAAGTTGAAGCTCAGTGACATGTGAAAAGGAGGATGGTTGATTCAGGAGCTGGGGCAGGAAGAAGCTGTATCAATCATTCCCACCTTGGAGCTGTTTGAAACTGGGATATCATACCCTAAACCTAGAATAGGCACACTTCTTAGACAAGAATGTTCTTGCCTTTGAACTTCAGGCTTGTCGGTAGGCGAAGGAGAGATAGAATGGTGGAACCAATACCACGGATCCAGTACTTGCATGGAAACTTCAGGGGAAGACCATGAGACCTCCTGCCACTGGTACATATAATCTGGTGGTGGGATGGGTCACCTTTCCACTTGAGTTCCTTCAAACCTGCACGGCTCCCAGAGATATATGGCATATGGGAGTGCAGTGACTGAGTTCTTGGACAAGAAACCAGATGCTTGGAATGTTGCTTTGGATACGCGAGTTCCCATCCCATCACAACACCAGGGGAATTCAAGTTCCTGCAATTAAGTCAACCTGGGACTACACGCTAATGGTCATAAATCAAGCAGATGTTGCTTAAAACACATCTGGTTTTGTCATGGCCCTGAGACAAGTAAGTTGGCTGCCATTACTGGTTTGGACTGTATATGATTTTGGGTTCACAGCACTGAGGTTTTCAGCTATTGGTAACTGGATAATCCATTTCTTGCAATACTACAAGGTTTGCTCTTGAAGTGTTCTTAATGCATTGGAAAGCGCTCTGGGGTATCCTAAGGTTCACTCCTAATGGCCCATTGAAATGTACCTGCAAGCCTTACAGGATAATGAGATGGGCAATAAATGCTGGACCTTGCCAACGGTGTTGGTGCCCTGTGAATTTTTTTTTAATGTTTGGTCTCAAGGCAGGGAATACACCTGTTTTATGTTCCTAATGAACCCATGTTGTGGGCTTCCTTCACTGCAGGAGAAACATGATCGCCTCTTGGTCCTCTTCCCAACAACACTCCTCATCCTGTCTCAAGAGGACCATGCCCTTCAATACAAGGTAAATATCAGACATGGTTACCTCTAAAGAGTCTGACTTTCCAGCTCTCATGCCCTGGGTTTCTCCAATATTTATTCAGAGATGTTGACCCATTCCAGTAACTTGTTCTATTGGTGACATGCTTTGTAACTCTGCAGCACTGTTTCCTCAAATCTTTCCTTCTGTGCACTTTAAATCTCTTGCTTAGCGCTTCCTCAAGGAGTTCCTAAACTTGACATTGTTCTGAACCAAGAAATATGTAACAGTATGTTGCAGAGTGGCCAGTGCCAGTTGTGCATGGAAATTATACTCTGTTATATTCCTTAACTCATCAAGCAAATTTTCAAACTTTGAGATTCTGTCAGAGACCAAATGCATTGGACTCAAGATATTGCAAAATCGTTCACCGCCACTAACTCTGAGTGGCTGAGTTGTAGCATTTTCACTGAATAACCAACTGGATGTAGACCCAGGGACTTTTCTAGTTAAAATCCAGGGCTGACTTGTCAGGACATTATGGAGGGAGGGCTGTTCTGTCGGAGAGACTGTACTGAAGGAGAACTGCTCTGTTGGAGAGATCGTGCTGAGGGAGAGCTGCTCTATCAGAGAGACCGTACTGAGGGAGAGTTGCTCTGTCGGAGAGACCATACTGAGGGAGAGCTGCTCTATCAGAGAGACCGTACTGAGGGAGAGCTTTTCTCTTGATAGGACATTATTGCCATTTTCGACGTTGTTTGTGAGACATTGCAGAGAGTTTGCTTCAATGTTGGGAGGACAATACTCCAAAGGGTCAGTTGTTGGACATAACTCACAACTCCAGATGCTGCCTGACCTCATGAGCATTCTTAGCATCTCACCAATTTCTAACATCTACATTTTTTTTTAACAGCAGTGAGGTTTTCAGCTATTGGTAACTGGGTAATCCATTTCTTGCAATACTACAAGGTTTGCTCTTGAAGTGTTCTTAATACGTTGGAAAGCGCTCTGGGGTATCCTAAGGTATAACCCTTATAGAATCTGTTCCTTTTTGTACGTGGACACACAGAAGACATATTGTTAAAGTCTGCAGACGCTGGGATTGTAGTGCAATGCACAGAAGTTCTGGAGAAACTCAGCAGGTCACAAAGCATCTATAGGAAATAAAGAGCTTGAAGAACCCAGGCCCAGAACGTTGGTTACCCTTTACATCCTACAGATGCTGCATGAGCTGCTGAGTTCTCCAGCATTTTTGTGTATTGCAGGGAAGATATGCCCAGATTATCAGAGCCGATTCAAACAGGGTGCTTGAAATCCGGAGCACTAAGAGTCATGGAATCCCAGACCTCTGTGGAATTGGAGAAGGAGAATTCAAGCCTGTGTGGGCCCCGTGGATGAACAGAGAGATGGGGCAGGACTTTGAAGAGCAGGCATTGGAGCTGGAAGGAGCATCTCAATTGTCCCATAACTGTTTCCTTTCACGGCGAAAACTCAACTCGCTCTGGCAAGTTGAAAGTAAATCTGTTTTGACAGCTCTTTTGGACAGAAGATAAATCAATCAAAGCCACCTTGAATAGGGTTAAAGGTTGATGATGACATTACTTTTTTTTAACCTTTGAGAGCTGGCACAGTTTTGTTAGTATTGAATTTTATTGAGAAGACAAATGAAGAGAATATAGCTTTATGATTGGCTGTGCTAAGACTTTTCCAGCCTTTGGTTGACAAAGAGGTGAATTGGACCAGGAATGGAATGATATGGGAGAAGAGAAAGCATTTCATTTTATGCTGAAAAATTGCAGTGTAAGGATTATGTATCTGCACTGACTCCTCGCAACTTGTCCCCCATCTCCAAGGGTCACGTCAGGACAGTGAGGGAACACGCTCCACTCACCTGGGCAAGGGCAGTTTCAACAATCGATAGGCTCGACAGCATCCAAGACAGGGTGGCCCATTTAATAGACCCTCATCCCCATCCATTCCCTCACTCTGCCACCAACCCACAGGCACAGCAGTTTATACCGTCTACGGGATGCTCTTCAGAACCGATTGGCGGGTTGGATCTAGAGCTAGGGCTACTGATGGTTTGGACTGGATTCTGAGTGCCTGCGGGAGAGCTGGAGGCAAATCTACACACACTCAGTGACTCTGAGGGGACTTTCTTTTGCTTCTATTTCTCTGACTGTAAGAGCGCTTCAGGCAGTTTCTGTGAATTCTGTGTAATATTGCACTGTTTTTATTACACATCAATAAAGGAACCTTGAACTCCCCGAGACTGCTTAGATGCCACCTTCCAAACCCAATGGCTGAAAAGACAAGGCAGCAAAAGCATAGGGATGGCACCCGCTGGACGTTGGCTCTTACGCGCACACTATCCCGGGTTGGAAATATATTACTGTCATTGGGTCATAATCCTGGACCTTCCTCCTAAACAGCTCTGACACCTCAAGGACTGAAGTGGCATGAGAAGGCAGCTCCCCACTTCCTTCTCAAGGGCAGTTAAACATGAGCCCACAACCGTTGAATTAATTAAAAAGTACAACCTGTTTCATGCATTTATTCTGTTTTGTCTTTGTTCGCAGGGGGAGCTTCCCCTCAATGTTATAACAATATCTGAGAAGGATGCATCAAACAACAATTCAGGCTCATTGTTAATAAAAGGTGGGTGCAGTCATAATGTTCACCCTGAACAATACCTTGAACACGACATTTTACGCATATCACGCCTCGGGCACTGAAAACTTCCTGATTGATCTGGAGGCTCGGAACCAGGAGCTGGATCCAACAGGAGTCTGTGGCTGTAGGAGGCGAATCCATGGACATAGTATCTCTGAAGGGACTCTCTTTTGTTTCTCTCTTATTGTTGGGGGCATTGAACTATGGTAGTAGTGCCTCTGTGTGTATCTTTACGGCAGGCAAAAGTTTACATACTATGACATTTTGTGTATTACATAACAGTGATAGAATCTGGATCTTAAATTACTAAAGATTATACGCATCACTCAAGTCCAAATGGACCAACTCAGGAAGATTCTGCAATTTCTGTTGCAGTCCAGAGAGCCCATTAAGAAGTAATGGTCTTAAAATAAAACCACCTACATATTGCATTGTCCTGCATCACCTGCTCCAGTTCTGAATGTTCGGCATTGCACTTGTTCTTTCACCTTCACTCTCTCTAATAATTGTTTGCATTTCAGGTCAAATGATCAATGAAATTGTAGTGTCCTGCCCAACCAAGACAGTCCATCAGAGCCTGATCTATCATCTCAACTCCGCGGGAGTCACGGTTCACAAGTATTCGCTGATCGAGACAGAATGTGATGACAAGCACACATTGCAAAGCAGAGACCAGGTTAGTGCCATTTACAATCCACACAAAGCCCTCAAAAATCCAACAGGAAGAATGCCTATGAGCTGCCAATAATGGCATTTTAAGGGAGATTGACATGTTTTGTTTTAGATAACGTTACCTTCCTTAATCTAAGCATGTTCTGATTTGATGATAAGTTCAAGTTTATTGTCGTCTGATTGTACACGTACAACCTGACAAAACTGTGTCCTTGCTGCAACTATATACGAAAACACACTCAGACATAGCACATAAACAGACAAATGATACATATACAGTACATATATACAAAAATAAATAAATATTGTTTTAAAAATTGCAGAGTCTCAGATGGTCAGTGTGAGCAGGTCCTTTGGTTGTTCACCATTCTCACTGCCTGTGGGAAGAAGCAGTTCCTCAGCCTAGTGGTGCTGGCTCTGATCCTCCTGTATCTCTTCCCTGTCGGGAGCAACTGAAAGATGCTGTGGACGGGGTGGAAAGGGTTCTCAACGATTTTGTGATCTTCTGGTAGAGCACATCGATTTGTGGGGAGGGAGACTCCAGTGATCCTCTCTGCCACTCTCATGGTCCTGTGGATTGACTTCCGATCCACTTCTCTGCAGCAACTGTACCGCACTGTGATGCAGCCGGCCAGGATGCTCTCGAAAGAGCTCATGTAGAAGGTTGACATAATGGTGGCCAGTAGACCTGCCCGACTCAGTCTTCTCAGCAAGTGAAGTCACTGGTGCACCTTCCTCGTATTCGAATGTCATAAAATATTGTTTGCTTGTAGCATTCTCATAGTCAGGAGATCAAGTTATTTAGTTTTGTGTTAATAGTAAAGGTTTGAGTATGATGTGACTGTTTATTATCATATACCCCAGTACAATGTACAGTTCCACTGAAATTCTTACTCACTGCAGCCACACAGGAATGTAACATAAATAAAATTACTACAATATGCCAAGGCACAGGAAAGGAGATAATAAATATAATATATAAAAGTGTAGACAGATCCATTGAAATTTGTTGAAATAAAAATGTTTCAATAGTGCAGACAGATCTTTTGATGGTTCCGGAGAAGTTTATGATTAGGGTTAGGGGAGTACTTCACGAGCTCGCCCTCCTGTGGCATTTTTACCACATGAAAGATTACAAATGAAAGTTGCCATGATCATTCCAGCAGTAACTTCTGATGGTACACACATCTTCATTCTACATCAGAAAAAATATCCCAAAGATTTACTTTTGCTTCTCAACAGCTGAATCTTTTCTCAATTTTAGTTTGTAGACACGAGCACTACTTTGCTGTGGACAGAAGGAGGTAAAAGTACCCCAGAAAAGGTGTATGGAAACTTCACCTTTCCCCAAAAGCCAATGGAAATGCTCTCGGCCTCGGAAAACCTGCCCGCACTGGTAATTGAGAGAGGACCGCTCCTTTCCCCCGATTACTCAGAGCCCTACACTCCTCCTCCATCGCGGCTCTCCAAACCTGCTGATGATTCAAACCTTCCTCCTGTAAGTGAACGTCTTTCCGTGAAAATGTCACGACATCATTCCACAACTTCACATTAACATTGCTCAGACATTAGAATTTGTTTTAATTCGTTCATTTTAGTTCAGGTTTATTGTTATATTATACCTGCTGCAATGCGAAGTCTTCTGCGACCAGTCTGGCAGCGGGAAGTGTAGATGAAGTTATTTTTAATTTTAAAAATTTTGACATACAGCATGGTAACAGGCCATTTCAGCCCACAAATCCGTGCCTCCCAATTTACACCCCATTAACCTGCACTGCCTGTACGGTGGGAGGAAACCGGAGCCCCTGGAGAAAACACAATCACGGGGAGAAAGTACAAACTCCTTACAGACAGCGCAGGATTGGAACCCCGGTGCGGTCCCGATCGCTGGCACTATAAAGGTGTTGCGCTAAACTCTACGCAAGTTGATGGAGGGGAGGGAGGCTTCCATGATTTGTGTAATTATCAAGAAAAAAGGCAACTGTGTTATGTAGCAATTTATCATCTCCCTCCAAAACACCCCCAAAAATTCTTTCCTTACTCGCATGTGTTCCTCCCCCCTTCTCCTCCCCCTGCCTTTCCATTTCAGGCTTCTGCTTGAAGAAGGACTCAGGCCCAAAAATGTGGCTGCTTTTACTTCCAGTGGGACCCGCTGAGTTTCTCCAGCGCCTTGATATCGACCCCAGCATCTGCAGAGTTTCTTATTTAGAACTGCAAAGCTCTTTCCTTGTGATGACCAACTGAGTTACTTGACCACTTTTGCACAGATAAACTGTCTACACTTTACAGCCACGAGGTCATTCAACAGTTGATTTCTTTTGATTGTGTTGTTTGGAAGAAAAACTCCCATTCTCTTCTTCCAACATGCTGCGTATGCCAACCTCAACACAGTTAAACATCTCATCAGGGCTAGGATCTGCACAAGTCAGATCAGATACTATTTATTGTCCTGTAATAAAACATAAATGTCATATTACATGAAAATTGCCTTAGTCTGCCATAAGGCAGACAAAGATTCTCCATTAGCATTGTCTAGTTCAGGTCCCTCTGAGAACCATAGAACATTACAGCACAGAAACAGGCCCTTTGGCCCTTCTAGTCTGTGCTGAACTATTATTCTGTCTAGTCCCACTGACCTGCACCCAGTCCATAGCCATTCATGAACCTGTCCACATTTTTCTTTAAATGTTAAAATCAAGCCCATATTCACCACTTCATCTGGCAGCTCGTTCCACACTCCCACCACTCTCTGTGTGAAGAAGTTCCCCCTAAACTTTTCCCCTTTCACCCTTCACCTATATACTCTGGTTTGTCTCACCTACACTCAGTGGGAAAAGCTGACCTACATTTACTCTGTCTATGCCCCTCATAATTTTGTAAACCTTTATCAAATTTCCCCTCATTCTTCTCTGCTCCAGGGATTAAAGTCCTAACCTGTTTAACCTTTCCCTGTAACTCAGTTCCTGAAGCCTGGGCAACATTGTAGTAAATCTTCTCTGCACTCTTTCTATCTTATTGATGTCTTTCCTATAGTTAGGTGACCAAAAGTGCACACAGTACAGTAAACCTCCCAGAATCTGGCACCTGTGGTGATTGGTAGATGCTGGATAAGTGTATTTTCTAGTTGTTTGAGATTGCGCATTGTGTGATTGATGAATGAATGGTGATGCGCGCCAATTTTAAACTTTTTTTTAAACCTAATCATTTTCCGAGGCAGGCAGTTGCTTGAATTACGGATTACAGGAATTTTCCTATAATTTTAATCAAAAGCAAGAGCCAGGAGAGATTTAAAGTTGTAAGAAGTCCAGTTCCAACCTGATTCATATTATTCCAGTTGAATTGTTGTAAGGCTACTGAATTAACATTCAGAAATTTGTATCTAAGACACATGGCTTTAAATCTACCATAGCAGCTGGGGAATTAAAGAAAGCTGGAACTCAAAATGAAGCTAGTATCAGCAATGGTGAAGTTGCTGTATTATATTTTTAAAATACATCTGTTTCACTAATGCTTTTTAAAAAGTAATCTTTTGGTCTACATAGAACCACAGAACATTACAGCACAGAAACAAGCCTCTTCGGTCCTTCTATTTCGTGCCGAACCCCCACCACTCTCTGTGTGAAGAAGTTTCCCCTTTCACTCTTAACCCATGTGAGACCAAAGGCCATTGAAGTAAAAAACAGTTTGACCTCTTCAGTTTGGCATGCACTGGTGAATGAAGAGATTGATGAGCAGAATGTGATATGAGTGTTTTGCATTGGATTTGCTACTTCATCACTGATACCACTTGGCTCAATGTGTCGGATAGTGACATGGTTTGGTTACCTTCTTGCATTCATTTCAGTTTGCACACAAGCACACATCTTCGCCCTTGCCAGCCTGTGGGAGCAGCGTGAGATTAGCTGGCCGGAAGCTGCATTCTTTGTCCCAGCCTTCGCCCTTATCAAGCACCACTTATGATAATCTGGTGATGATGAGAAACCGCCTGTCGTTTGGTTACGCAGAGCCTTTTGCCGCTTTGAAAAGAGAGCCAGCCCTTCCTCATAAACGTGTAAGTTCAGGATCAGCTGTAATGTCTTTGAGTGGCGGAGAAAGTTTTAAGGGCCCAGTACTCGACTCTTTCCTTAATGGAACTTCTATTCCCAATCAGCTGTGCAATAAGACCTTCTTTTGGACTATGGTCCCCTGAGGACCCTACTGAAAGTTTATGGACCACCTTCCCTGTGAAGCTGTCAAGTTTTGGTTCCTTCCATACTTCACTCCTAATGGCTACATTAAAAAAAACATGAAAAATATTTATGTCACATGAGCTGAAAACAAGGCTTTTACTTAAATGTGCTGTGGCCCTTGTTGAGGGCCAGACATCCACACTGAAGGATGCATGAGATCATACACTTGTACTGATCACATTTGATGACTCTAGTTTCTTCCATACAAATGTTTTATTCACTCAAGAGATGGGCTTCCAAACCTGAGCCAGCATTTAATTGCTCCTGAGAAGGTGGTCCTTCTTGAACCACTGCAGTCCTTGAGGTGGGGGTGCACCCACTGTGCTGTTGGGGAGGGATTGTGACCCAGTAATGGAGGAGGAGTGACGATGGGGTGTGAGAAGGAGGGAAACATTCCGGGGGTGTTGACCCTCTTGCTGGTCGAGGACCTGGGTCTAGAGTGGCTTCATCACTGTTGTTTTGTACTTGCCCTCAGCATTCGGATTTGTTGCACCGCGGTGAAATATTTTAATTTGGCTTTGCCTGAAGGACTAACTCAAGTATTTCCTTCATTAATTTCAGTTGGTCATTTCTCAGAATCCTTTGATAAAATTGGAACAGAGTAACAAGATGACATCAGGAGTCAATATCTCCAGATCATTTCCCCCCTCGCTGCAGCCCAGTACCACGACTGTTACCCATCGTTCGTCCAATAGTGAATGTTTAAGCAACCGACTCTCTCCAATGTACACTGAGCCTTATACGCCTCTTAAATTACAACCTGCTCCTCCTGCAAGGCCACTGTGGCTCCGAGAGGTAAGATGAGCTGCACCAATTTGGGAAGTTAGCGCAACTCTATTACAGCGCCAGCGATCGATCCGTGGTTGAATCTGCCGCTGTCAGAAATGGGTTTGTACGTTCTCCCCTCGACCTGTGTGGATTTTCCCCTGGTGTTCCAGTTTCCTTCCACCCTCCAAAAACATACGGGTGTGGAGGGTTAATTGGTGTATTTGGGGGGCACAGGGTAATGGGCCGGAAGGGGCTGTAACCGTGCTGTACGTCTAAATTTAAATGTCAGAATGGTACTTGGTCAGTTATACAATGCTTTGTTCTTGAAGATAGGTGTGATGAAATATCACTCACTTAACATGGAACATAGAACACTACAGCACAGTACAGGCCCTTCAGCCCATTGTGCTGACCCAATATACCTACCAAAATAAAAATAAATCCTCCCTACCTCATAACACTCAATTTTCTTTCATTCATGTGCCGAAGAGTCTTTTAAAGCCCCACCACAATCCAGACACCAACAACTTGGTGTAAAAAAAACTTACCCCTGATGTCTCAAGATTCAAGCTTCCTTTATGATCATGTAATAAATACAGTGCAATATTACACGGATTTGTTTTCGTTTGCTGTAAGGCAGACAGATTCACCATTGGCAAAAAGTGCCTGAAGCACCTCTTACAGCCAAAGAAAAAGAAGCAAAAGAGAGTTCCCGTCAGAGTCATGGAGTGTCCGTGGATTTTCCTCCAGCAGTCTCCGCAGTTGCACAGAGTGCAGTCCAAACCCAAGCTCCAGATCCAAACCTCCAACACGATCAGGAACCCTTCAATCCTCTCAGCACCCTCTCATATCCCATTTCAGATACCTGGTACCCCTTCAGTTTGTCTTGAACCAGCCTCCAGCAGTCTGCACCCTAGTGAGAATCCCTCGACTGAAGTCACTAGCAGCCCACAGCCTGTGTGGGTTCCTCGCCTTGAGTCACCAACTGCCCACCGCTTGTGTGTTTCTTCAACCGCAGAACCTCTCACTGTGGTCACCATCCCATGGGTCATCTCCTCTCCTTCTCCTCCTCAGACAGGAGGGTGGTCTCCCCATTTTCTGTTGCCCTGTGTCAGTCCTCTGCTTCCCTGGAGTCTACAACTCCTCATGGCTACTGCTGATTACATGTGCTGCCATCTTGGCTGCAGACCCCATGGTCGCAGGATTTTTAAATAAAGCCATCATCGGCTCATTTTGGCTGTTTTAGCCTGTGCGGAGCTGACTGCAGTCGGACTGGGTGGTTGGATCCCGCGGGAGTGCTGTGACTCCACTCACTCAGGTCCGCACCAGTGGCAGCATTACCATTACAGCAACTCTGGCAGCACCTCCATCTTATCATCCCCTTATTTTCCCTCCCTTCACTTTGTGCACATGTCCTCTGGTGCTACTCCTGCCTTAGGAAAAAAAGGTGCTGGCTGCCTACCCTATCTATGCCTCTCAGAATCTTGTAAATCTCCTTCTTCATTCCAAAGAGAAAAATCCCAGCTCTGCCAATCTTGCCTCATTAGATATATTTTCCAGTCCAGGCAACATTCTGGTAAATCTCCTCTGTTGCCTCTCCAGATTCCACATCCTTCCTGTGATGAGGTGATCCTCAAGTAAAATATTTTAATCTTAGTGAATTTTAAAGCAGCTAATTAAGTTGTGTTGCCCAGTATAAGTATTCATTCCTGTTGTGCTGAGCTAAATACTGTAGAAGTTTAATGGATGGAGGCTATCATATTCCAATATATTTATTATCGATAGTTGTTATGGAGGAATTCCCAACCTTGCTTTCAGCAAGAGTTTCAATGGTATCACGCTTGCTGTTAAGAGGTTGTGGATTCAAGGCACACTCCAGACACTGCTGATCTAAGATGACATTTCAATGGCAACTTCAAGGAGTCAGGGATGGATTCTGTTCAGATGTAATGCCTCGGGTAGTTGAAGATGTTGACAGTCAATGTCATGGCTGTGTATAACAATGGCCAAGGGGAAGAGGAGGAAATAACAAAAAGATATAAAGTTGGTTGTAAAACCCTGGCATGACAATTAAGGTGATATCAAAGCAAACGACTGTGTTTCACCAAGATGACATTGGACAGGTGATGAGATTTTTTTTTTAATCGAGTTATTTTCATTTCCATTCTTTATCACACAAAAATCAAACCCAGCAGTCAGTTAATGCAATGACCATCCCTCTTCCAACCTTATTGATGGAGAGATGGGTTAGATCAGACAATGCTGCAAGTCAGGTGGCATCTGTGGAGGGAGAAACTGAGTTCATATTCAAGGTTCTTGAGCTTTTATCAGAACCAACTGGAAATCTAAAGTGCACAGTAAAAACACAGAAAATCTGGAGGAACTCAGCAAGTCCACAGGAGGTAAAGATATATAACCAATGTTTCGAGCTCTGTTTCCCTCTCTTCAGATGCTGCCCGACCTGTTGAGTATTTCCAGCATTTGATGTTTTCATTTCAAATTTCCACCATCTCCCTATATAAACCCACTGTTATGATGTGAAATCCTCGTGAAACATGGAGAAAATGAATCATTTGCTTGCTTTTCAGCCTTCAGCCAGGCACAGTTCTTCACATTTAACAGCCGGTGGAGGTGATAGGAAGGTATCGCTTCGAAAGCCCCTGGTTTTGTCACAGCTGCCTGGATTCTACAGCTGTAGTTTCAGACAGGACCACTGCTCATTAACATCTGGACACCAGGATGTCCCTTTTTCACCACTGTATGCTGAGCCTTTCACAGCGATCAAGAATGAGCCAGGTCCATCTGCGGTCAGACTCTCTGCACCAGATGTAAGTGCATTTCACATGGGTGTGGGTTCACTGCAGTTTAGTTTAACAGCCTGCTCGTTCAAGTTCAAGTTTATTTACCAGAGTGAAGTGTGAGTGTCTACAGGCACTGTGTTTGGAGTAAAAACACAGAAATGCTGGAGGAACTCAGCCATCTTGTGGTGTTCATAGTAGGTAAAGATATATTACCGACATTTCGGGCTGAGCCCTTCTTCTACAGAGTTCATGAATGAATATGAGAATTATCCCTAGGTAAAGGACAACAGGAAATGGTTTTGTTATCTGCAAAGATTGTGAGATATGCTAGCACTGCACAATTCATAACTCATGCTCGAATTAAAAGGTGACTCAATGTAACCATTGCATTGTTGTAACAAATGCAGATTGGTTCGTGACTGAAGTACTACATTACAGAATTCCACTGAAGACAGGAGTCTCTAGCTAGATCTTTTATTTAAGGGGTGTGGGCCTCACAGACAGAGCCACCAATTACTTGTTCATCCCAAACTGTCCTTTGTTGGGGGGCTTCCTTCTTCCCCATATCCTTTCCTCTAGCTCTCGCTCTCGTGCTCTCTCTCTCTTTCTCACTCTTTCCCCCCACCCCCCCCGCCCCCCATTTCACAGAGCCAAAATCAATTCTCACCTTTCCTCTTATCCTATTTGCCTTTTGGTCTGAACTCCTCCCCCTCCCATTTTCCCCCTTTCTTTCCGCAGCCTTTAATTCAAACGCCTGTCTTTTCACTCACGCCTTGAGGAAAGGCTCAGGCATGAAAAGTTGGAAATATATATTTAACTCCTATGGACTCTGTGAGACCGGCTGGGTTCCTCCAGCATTTCTGTACAATCACAGCATCTGCAGACTTTTGTGTTTCACTCCATTGAGTAGAGCAGCACAGAAACAGGCCCTTTGGGTTGAAGAAAACAGTGATGTATGTCCTGTTACCTTCCACAACAAATCGTAAAACTAAATAATTAAGAGTAAAATTCATTCTTATTGCAGCCCAACTTCAGACAGAAAAGTTCATTGGATATGGATCGATGGAGCCACATGCAATCATCGACAGAGGGAAGGTCTTGTTTGGCATCAGAGAGCAGCTCCTGCGCATATATGGATGGGAATCCCTCAAACAATCCTCTTTCCCCTGTGTATACTGAACCCTACAATTCATTTAAGTATCAGCCAGCATCTCCCACAGACTGCTTCTGGATCAGAGAGGTAAGTGTTGTGTACAATGTCCCTGAGGGGTAGCAATACAGCCATTAGAATCAGATCAAAATCTTGTGCGTATGCCGATTAAAGCACTCAGCTTTGAACGGGGTGGGGTTTGGAGGGAGTTGGGGTTCGAAGCAAAACACAGAAGTCGACAAACCCTGTGAATGAAGTAAAAACACAATGCTGGAGAAACTCAGCAGGTCAGTCAGTGTCCTTTATACAGCAAAGGTAAAGATACACAATCAACGCTTCAGTTTGGAGCTTTTCATCGTGGTATGTTCCTGCCCCTGTTTCTAATGACAGAGATGGGGAGAACTTTATAATGGGGGATGAGGAGATGGCAGAGCAAATGTGCCAGAAATTATTAGATCCTGCAAGAATTGGGAAGTAATTAATGGTGAAACATATAATTCTGGAGATGAAAGCTGCTGTATTCCAAGAAGTTGATAATCGTTATCCGTGAAGTTTTAAAGAAAATGGTTGTAGAACTTGTGGATTGCACTGGCGGACACATTTCAGAATTCTGGAGGGTAACACGTGTGACCCCACTATTAAAGAAAGGGAGAGTGAAATACACAAGAGAACTGCTGGATTCCATCTGAGGGTAATTGCAAGGAGAATGCTGAATCTTCAAACAGAGAACACTGTGCTGGCATGTCTGTCCATAGCCTCGTGCCCTGCCAAACCACGGCTATCCATAAATTGGAGGAGCACCTGAGAAACCTGTTGGCGATTGAAAGTGCGAGTTGTTCTTTTTGTGCACGTTTTGCCTGGGATTTGAGTTGACGTGCATTACGGAAGCTCCAAAGACCCAGGGACATTGGTGAAATTCCCAGTGGACGGGGAGCACTGAGGGTGGGGCTGCGTGATATGAAGGGACATCCCCTTCCACATGTGGGGCCACAAATGCCACCTCGTGGCTGTAAGGTGAAGGGTTGTTGAGGGTCAGAGGCCACAGCACGGAGATGCAGCGATCTAGGCAAGAAATACTTGAAAACTAAAGTACACCATGTGCAGACAATGGCAGTGGAGCCATGTAACAATGCTCTCTTGCTTCTCATTTCACCCTAAGGTAAAAATGCATGTTATAGGTTGCATGTTGACACGCCAAGTTCTGTTGGTGAGGCCCAGGTGCAAATCATGCAAATTTGCTGACATCAATTCATTTTCAGGGAAACAGTCATTGCATCGGGGGTGAATTTCACCTTGGGGATGGCAATACCCAAAGGAGAATCTTTCATTAGAAGCAAGATTTGTGGGTGATGTTGTGCATTAGAAATTAAGAATAGGTTCAATTTCTAAGCCTCAATGTTGCTAAATATATTTTTGTCTCCCTTTGAGAGAGAAGATTGCATTCACAATCATTTTGGTTATTTAAACAACTGTTTATTCAACCTGTACAGTGTCCTATTCTGATCCATCCCTCATCTTTTGCAGGAAGTATCCAGAAATCGAAGTTCTGATTATCCTGTCCATTGTTCCAAAGGTACAAATCCCCTTTAAAAAGTGATGAATAATTTTGCTGCAAGGTGCGTCCTCCAATCGACCGGCATCTCTGGACGATCAGCTTTTGTCTGATGGCAGTTGACCAAACAGTATGGCTCTCTCCAGTGGGATGGGACATACATCTGGTCAAGTACTGTGGCATCTGCAATGAGATGGGATATCTATCTGGTCAAGGGGCGGCATAGTTAGCGGGGCTTGCATAGTGGTTAGCTGTTACAGCGCCAGCAATCGAAAGCAGAGTTCGGCAAGGAGTTTGTCCCTTCTCACCATGTCTGCGTGGGTTTTTCCTGAGGGCTCTGGTTTTCTTTTATCGTTCAAAACATACCAGGGGTGTAGGTTAATTGGGTGTAACTGAATGGCATAGGCTCGTGGGCCAAAAGGGCCTGTTACCATGCTATGGGTCTAGATTTTAAAAAGTGCTATTGTGCTGTCACTCTGGAGAAGAGGGTGAGAGTCACAGTTTCTTAGATATTTAAAAGCCCACTGAATTAAGTTGTTATACAGTCATTGACAATGGACAGCACGATTGGCATAGTGGTTAGTGCAGCGCTCGCTATACAGCCCCAGCGACTCGGGTTTGAATCCGCTGCAGTCTGTGAGGACTCTGTACATTCTCCCCATCACCACGTGGATTTCCTCCAGGTGCTCTGGTTTCCTCCCACCTTCCAAAAGCTCTATGGGATTAGTAGGTTAATTTGTGACATGGGCAGATTCGGGTGACTCGGGCTCGTGGGAAGATAATGCAGCCATGAATCAATGTTCAAAATTTAAGATTCCATTTATTGTCAAATGTCATTTTCCTTTGTCCCTGTAAAGTTACAATGAACGCAAGGTCAAAGCACAGGGGCAGGAATTGCTCAAGTGGCCCATTGAACCTGCTCCACCATTCAATAAGGGCCGATCCATTTACTCATCTGCTCTCCACGGCCATTACCTCCTTATTTTTCAAAAATCTATCTATCTGGGTCTTAAATCCATTCAATGAAGCAGACTACTGCTTTCTTGTGCGGAGAATTCCACAGATTCACTGCTTTCTGGAAGAGGCAGTTCCTCCTCCTCTCCATCTTAAATCTTTTCACCTGAATCTTGAGGCTGGGTCCCCTAGTTCTAGTCTCATCTGCCAGTGGAAACAACCTCCCTGCTTCTACATTATCTAATCCTTTCATTAGATCACCCCTCATCTTTCTAAGCGTCAATGAATAAGGTCCCATGCTGCTCAATCTCTCTTCATAAGATAATCCTTTGTTTCTGGAATCAACCTGGCAAACCTCCTCCAAGGTGAGGATGTCCTTAGTAATGTCAGTTCAACTCCATGCTTCTGGCTGGGTCTGTGTCTCCCAAACTGCTGTAACCAGGTGTTTCATTTAGCAACCCCGCCTCCGACTGCCTGTCCCAAGCTGCAACCCTACAAAGCCTGCTGAGGTGAGCCAGAGGAAATAGCCATGTAGTGGTTGACCAGATTACTGTGCAGGAGCTCAGGATTCACAAACATAACAAGGAAATTCTCTTTCAGTTCACCCATAGGAATTCCCCCTCCCCATCTATTCCACCTGAAGGGCCTGTTCCATGATCTATGACTCTGAGGGATGAGCCAGAAGATGCCACCACTGGTATGGACTGATGCCGTTGTAGTCATACCTGGGTAATTCCAGGCAATAGTCCTGGTGTCAGAGGAAAGATCTACCCTGTTGTAGCTTGTAATGTTTGTTATAAGCCAAAACGAAAGATTCCTTGTCATTAAAATTCACACTTTAGTGATCACAATCCCAAAGGAGTGGGGGTTAGTAGATTAATTGGCCACTGTGAGTTGCCTTAGTGTGTCGGTTGTTGGCAGAATCTGGGGGCCATTGGTAGAAATGTAGGAGAATAAAATGTGGATTTTGTATAAATGATTTTGGATGATTAGCACAGGCTCAATGGCCGAAGGGCCTGTTTCCCTGTTGGATGACTCCATTATTACACACATGATCTTAGCCAAAAGGCTGAGAAGTGATAGATGACTGCATTATTCTCTTTTAGGACTTGTATAGATCTCCACAATCCCAAAAAAGTTCATTTTAGGCAGGAGCTCATTTTCAAATAACAGGTTGAAGCCATGTAACAGATATTCAATGTGAATACCACTGGAGCAAAGTTTCGTCAGCTTCCAGTTGTTTTGGGTGTGGATTGGGGGTTAGATAATGTGATGCACTTGCTGTTTGTTACAAAGAGGAAAAACCACTATTGATATGCTATTGAAATATAAAGATTTAAAATTGAATTTAATGCATTAAATTTGATTCATAAAGAAACTTTGCATATTTTTCCTTTTCTTTTTCTAGATGACACGTCTGAATATTTTGCAATTATGGAAGTCTTAGATAGCTACAGAGAAGGTAACTCATTTTCCATCTTATCAAATAGCCTGTACTGAAAATCCCTTTTAATGATGGTGTCAAAGGTTTTAAGGAATGTACAAGATTAAATGATCCCAGCTTATTCCCCAACCTGGAATCACTTAGTTATTTCATATGGGTCTGAGCATCCAGACCTTGAACTGGACCAAATAGCCTCCCTGCTCCTGGGTCTTGGATTTCTTTGGAGCTGTGAGTTTTCAACAGGTTTCCCAGTCTAGAAACTGCAATCAAGGGGACTCAGGTTGACGGAAGGGCTTGTGGAATCCATGGTCAGGTTGGGAATTGGCTGCAATGTGCCCACAGGGAACAGCTCTGCCTATTTCCCTGAGTGGGAACAAAGGTATGGCTCTTTGTTTTTCCTCTTTGTAACAAACAGTAAGTGCATCACATTATCTAACCCCAATCCACACCCAAAACAACTGGAAGCTGACGAAACTTTGCTCCAGTGGTATTCACATTGAATATCTGTTGCATGGCTTCAACCTGTTATTTGAAAATGAGCTCCTGCCTAAAATGAACTTTTTTGGGATTGTGGGGATCTATACAAGTCCTAAAAGAGAATAATGCAGTCATCTATCACTTCTCAGCCTTTTGGCTAAGATCATGTGTGTAATAATGGAGTTGGGAGAAACTTGGGTTTGAGGATGAAGTAGAAATCAATTGGAGGATTGCCCCTGGTTTGTTTTAATTGGAAAGCAGACAGGATATAAAACAAGACTGGGTTGGGTTTTGAACTGAACTAACATCAGAAGCCTCTTGCCCCTTTCCAACTCCAACTGAAATCAGGGCAGCACAGTTAGCATAATGGCCACCGCAACACTATTACAGCGCCAGTGATCGTGATCAAGGTTCGAATCTGGCGTTGTCTATAAGGAGTTTGTACATTCTGCCCGTGTCCATGTGGGTTTCTTCTGGGCGCTCCAGTTTCCTCCCACCCTTCAAAAAGAGACAAACGGGAGTTGTAGGTTCATTGGGGTATCTGGGCAGCACAGGCTCATGGGCCGGAAGGGCCCATGTCTAAATAAATAAAACAAATCGGAGCATTAATTAACCAGAATGTATCACTAATAAGACAAAGTATATGGGCCATGTGACTAATATCAACCAATGGCAGAAAAGCAGCAACAGATGCTCATATAATTTTTCCCAGAAAGTTTCTCTGTAAAAGATCCAGTGGTGGATAACTACTGTGAATCAAACCAATTCCAATCATTTCTGTGGGAGGGGAAACAGATTTGATTGACATTTGAATTATCCAATACCCAATTATGCAACCAAAAAATAAACTTTTTGGAGAAAAGTGTCATAAATATTTGACAGGGTGTAAATATTTACTGTCACTGAGGACACGGTTTCCTGAAAGGTAATCCACCAGAAAACAAAAGTGTGATGAAGCCAGCTTTATAAGTGTCATCTGACTTATTCTTATGAAAGGCCAAAGGGTTTGGAGGATCCCAAGTTTCTCCCAACTCCATTATTACACACATGATCTTAGCCAAAAGGCTGAGAAGTGATAGATGACTGCATTATTCTCTTTTGACAATCTAGGAAAGATTTAAAATCTGATTACTAGGAAAATGCAGGCTCCTCTTCTCAGTAACTTCAAGGCCTCAGCTGCTTATTTATCTGAAGCAGTCACAGGGTTGTGGTCCCAGGAGTGGGGGCTTGTGCCTTTGTGTAAATATTAATTCACGGTTGGTGTAGAATTGCCTTATACAGACATGTTTTTTGAACAAGTTTACACCCTGTCTGAATAAGTTAATTATTCAATATTCTCTGGGATAGTCACAGGCCTGATTGTGCACATTGGTCTATGGGAGCTAATATTCAGCCTTATGGCTTTTTTGTCACTACACCGTGTGGCACAATCAATGACCACTTGCAGACACGAAGCAAATATCAATCAGAAAACCTTGGCATGCCTCTACATGCTGTCGGCTCATGTCCAAGGCAGGTATGAGGGAGGACACTACGGCTCTCAGGCTTTTTTCAGGGATCTTACAGGGAGGAGCTACAGGTACAGAAGGTGGGCCAGCATTCCACCACACATCACGTTCAAATTCATTATCATCTGATTGTACATATACAACCCAATGAAACGGCGTTTCCCCAGACCATGGTGCACGTGCACAGGCAAACATATACTGCTTTGTTCATAATTACCTTGATAAAGGGCTCAAGCCCGAAACGTTGGTTACATCTCTATATTTGCTGTATAAACTACACTGTTTGACCTGCTGAGTTTCTCCAGCTTTGTTTTTGCATAATAATCACATATGTACATAAAGGTATACTGTAATTTAAAATTAATATAAATATTTTAGGATGATTTTCTTAGTAAACAAGCCTGTGGGAAGAAGTCATTCCCCAGCCTGGTAGTCCTATACCTCCTTCCTGGTGGCAGTGGGGCAAGATGTCTGTCATTGTGTTTACTGGGTTGGAAAATAAGTGAGGACATAAAGGTTTACACATTTCCATGTCAGACACAGAAGAAAAAATGTCACAGCTATTATTAATCAGCAAGGTATCTAAGGAAACCTTTTTGCCCATTCAACCAGTCCCACCAGGACTGATCTTGACCCTGACTCCATCTGCCTGAGCTCCAGATCACTTAAATGTTCTCACAGAAATTGTCCACTGATTGTGCTACGAGCGGAATAATCAGATCAAGAGCCTCTCCTCTGACACTACCTAGCTCCACCTCCCCTGTACCTCCCGTCTGCCATTTCCAACCTCTTACCTTGCCAATCCTCCACCTCTCCCTTTTGACTTCCCAAATCTTCCATCCCCCCCAATTTCCCTCCCCCCTCCATTCAGAGAGCTATCCCCCCTCCCCATCACTTCTCTATTTTGCCATCCCATATCTATTGCCTTTGGATCTATGCTTCTCCCCACCATTTTCAGGCTTTCTCCCACCCTTCCTTTTCCCTTTGTCTTCTTTCCTCCAGCTCTCCACTCCTTCCCTCTCCATTCGCAGAGCCATACCCCCTCCCCATTTGCCGTTGTCCCCTCCCTCGCTTATCCACTTCCTGCCAGTGAGACAGTGTTCCTTCCCCTGCATTTTTGTTCAGGCGCCTGTCTACATTTTGGTCGTACCATGAAGAAGGGCTCAAGCCTGAAACGATGGTTTTGCATCTTTATCTTTGCTACATAAAATAGGCTGTTTGACCTGCTGAATTTCTCCACTATTTTGTTTTTACTTCAATCACAGGGTCTGCAGACCTGTGTTTTACATGATGAATGATCCTGCATTTTTTTTAAAGGCTCATCTTGGTCAGTGGGTGAGGTTATGTACTGGGGCAAGTCTGGTCAAGGGGCTTTGTTTTGTGAATAATAATTGTGCAGGCCATTCTCTTGAATGCTTCAGGAAACAAACTGATGACGTCTCCCCCAGTGTCAGGGAATCAGGAAGAGAAGCAGGGAGAAAAGGTGGTTGGGGAGGGGAGCGCGAGTTCAGTATCTAAAACATTCATCAACCCTCAGCGAGGTGGCATTGCTCTTTCGGGGGATGCTTCTCTCTGGCAACAGTCCAAATATTTCAGCAAAGCATTTAATAAATGTTTATTTTTTATTGAGGTTTACTGACACCAGTAAAAATTAAATCAAGTTGCAAATGCAGCTGCTTGGTGGTGTTTAAAGTCAAAACACAGAAATGCTGGAGAAACTCAGCCTGTCTTGTAGCGTCCATAGGAGGTAAAAATATATTGCCGACGTTTCGGGCCTAAGCCCTTCCTCAAGGTGTGAGTGAAAAGGCTCTGTGAAAGGAGATAGAGGGAAAAGGGAAGAGAGTCAGAGCTAGAGGAATGGGCCAAAGAGCATGTACTGTGCTGGTATATTCTATGTTCAAAGGAGACAGGGTAAGAAGGTGGGTAGGGGGTTTCAAACAGAAACTAGGGGTCAATGTTAAAGGTGGTGTTTAACTCTCTGTTCCTTGTCCCACAGAGAAGGAGGTGAGCTGGTACAGTGATGACAGCAAGTTCTCCTTCACCTCATCTGAGCCTGCCTATGCAGAGCTTGAGAGCCCCCACACTGACACCGACGATGAACTTTGGGACTTCAAGCAGCAAATAATTCCCCATCTTTCTCCCACCACGCTCAGGAAGTTGAAGCAGCGGGGAATGGTGGACTCGAGACTGCAGACAATGCTGTACAGATGGTCATGAATGTCTTGTGGGAAAATGTATCTGGCCATATTTGTTTGGAACACTGTGCATTCTCCTGACAAAATGTGAAGCTGCAACACTTTACCAACCTGTGATGATTGGCCTTTGTATTTTTACTTGTGTATTTTTAAAACACCCTTGAGTGTTGGTGATAGAGGGCACTACCTCATGCAAAGTCTCATCTGCTTAAACATATGTCAGCTAGAGTGCGGCTGAGGGTAGAGTGACAATATGAACATACGAAGCAGGAGCAGGGGATGACCATTTGGCCCATTGACCCTGCTCCACCATTCAATAAGATCACGGCTGATCTGGGCATACACCCTGCTCCACTTATCCAACCAGTACCCCATGACCCTTAACTCCCACATTCTTCCAAAAATTAACTGTCTTAAGTACATTCAATGAAGCTGCTTCTGCCGCTTCATAGGCCAGAGATTCCACAGATTCACTACTCTCTAGGAGAAGGAATTGATCTTCAACTGTGTCTAGAATCTACTCCCCTGAATCTTGAGGTTGACCCTTAGTTTTCATCTCACCTCCCAGTGGAAACCACCTCCCTGCTACTTATCTATTCAATATCATGATGTTATGTTTCTATATTCCCCCTCAACTTTCTAAACTCCAATGAGTACTATCGCAGACGACTCTGTGCATAAGATAACCTCCTCATCTCTGGAATCAACCTGGTGAACCTCCTCATCCAAAACCAGTCCATCCTTCCTCAGGTAAAGAGACCAGAACTGCATCCAGAACTCCAGATACGGCCTCACCCATACCCTGAAGAGTTGCAGGGTAACCTCCATGCTCTTAAATTCAATGCGTCCAGCAATGAAGGTCAACATCCCATTTGCCTTCTTGATGACCTGCTGCACCTCCAAACTCACTTTTTGGTGATTCTTGTACAGGGACCCACTACACTGCAATTTTTCTTCCGAAGTAATTCCTTCTAAAGTGGATGAACTCACATTCACCGATGTTGCACTCTATCTGCCAGAGTTAAATGTACATAGCACAATCAGTGGACAATTTCTGTGAGAACATTTAAGTGATCTGGAGCTCAGGCAGATGGAGTCAGGGTCAAGATTAGTCCTGGTGGGACTGGTTGAATGGGCAGAAAGGTTTCCTTAGATTCCTTGCTGATTAATAATAGCTGTTACATGGTTAAAAGTTTACCAGTTTAGCTACGAGCTTTCAGCTACGAGCTTTTTGGGACCAGACAAAAATCACTCGAAAATATTTCATGATATACATGATGTGAGCAGGTCTTATGTCATCTGTAATATTTTATTAATATTTTATTTTCTATTTTTAAATTAATCATATTTGGTTTCTAAGAATTATTGTTGCTTAATCTAGTTTATGAGATTATTATAAAGATAACATTGTTGAGATAATTTGTCTAAAATTGCATATCTAACTGTTAGCATTTAGGGTTGTAAAGGGTCCTGGCCTGAAACAATGACTGATCATCTCTCTCCACGGGCGCTGTCTGACACCCTGAGTCCTTCTAACTTCTCTGTTCACTTAAAATTCCAGCATCTACTGTCCTCATGTTTCTCTCCTGTGAATATCACCATGCAAGTTGCAGAACCTTTTGTAATTCTTGACCCCAGTGGGATTTGCAATTTCAGATTGACGATCCTATTTGACAATTCAAGTCCCGAGTCCTTGGTTTATGGCAGAGAATACATTTTGTTTCAGATGTTACTGGGGCTTCAATGGCAGATTGAGAAATGTTCTCTTGGAATCTGGGTCTGTGGGCCAGAGTCCAACAATTAGATACATCCCTTCCCGTGTATGTTCAATGAGTGGGGAAAATTTGGAGGTTTCATCTGCAGAGGGTAGTTGATCTCAGATCAGTTTTAAATCCCCAATTTTTGTTAACTGAAGTTGGGAGATGCGAGCTCAACTGCAATCCCAGAATGGATTCCATGTGCTAAATCGATCCTCAGTCTTTTCGGATTGTTTTATGAGGATAGAACAAAGATGAGGAGGAATTTCTTTATCCATTGGAGCCTTTGCATGACAGTATAAACAATTTCTGTTGATGTCAGCAAAACATTTGAAGATTTAGAAAAATGGTGTCACTGCTGGAGCTGCCCAGGAGTGGAGACAAAACACTGCCCCAAACAGTTCAACCATGCTGATGGCTCCATGCGGGCTTTAGACGGCCTGTTAAAGCAGCCAAGTGTTTTTATTTTAAATCCTGCAATGGCACCTGTGCTTGGCAGTGGCCTCGAGGGATTGTAGACTCCAGGGGAGCAGAGGTCCGGCGCAGCACACCAGAAATGGGGAGAATACCCCCAGTTGAGAAACAGATGTCCCTACAGAGCGGTCACCATGGCAACAGACCAGTGAGGGGGCTCAGCGGCTGAAGGATCCATTCGGGCTGCAGATGAATTATGTTCCAATGACTCATAAAGGCTGCAGCCTGCTGGAGACTGGCTGATGGGAACCAGCTCTTGGAACCAAAATTCAAGAGGGTACTGAGGGGAAGAAGGGCTTCAGAAGTGCCTTGGGCACTGAAGGCTTCCTGAGGTTTGGATTTGGAGCTTGGGGGTGGGGGGGGATATTGAGATGAGGGGAGTTTGGGATTTAGGGAGAAAATTCAGGACGGGGAGTTCAAGACTCGAGAGCATCCAGTGTCTTGGGGGAGTTTGAGACAGGGATGTTTGGGGTCTTGGGAGAAATTCAGGGCTCTCAGAGGGGAGTTCAGGACTCATGAATTGTTCGGGTCTCTGGGGATGGGGGGGGAGTTTGGGGATTAGGAGGATTTCAGAGCTGGAGTTCAGGATGGGGGGAAGAAGTGTTTGGGACAAGAGTAGTTCAGGACTAGTGGGGGCATGTTGGACTGGGGGAGATTGTGACTCTGTGGCAGGGGGGTGGAGTTCGGAACTTGAAGGATTGGGATGGAGGAGTTCAGGACTCCGTAAGAATGAGCACAGCCTTCAGCAGCTCAGGACCCTGCACTCTTCTGCTCGGGCTGCCCCTCCACCAGCTCAGGTATTGAAATGAACGAGGAGAGGTGACTTCAAAGTATAATGGCACAGAAACAGGTCGTTCGGCTCACCACCTCTATGTCAACGATCCATCCATGTTAACCCCACTTACCAGTGCTTGGTCTGCAATGTAGTACACATCTGTAAATGAAGTGCAATCCAAATGAATGTTCACCACTGTGAGCATCTCTGCTGCTTGACCCCCCAGGCTGTGTGTTCCAGGTTGCAAACACCTCTGCGTGAAAATATCCTTCCTCAGATCTCCTTTATAGGTCTCGCACCTCAACCACGGTGTGAAACTTGAGATCCACTCGATCTAATCTTCTCATTGTCCAAATATATCGGGTCTCCCCTCACCTCCATTGCCTTCAAGATTTTTTGTAGTATTTTAGTTTACTCAAAAAATATCTCCTCTACGTATTTTTTGGCAAGTGTTTCCAACTCTTAAAAGCATTCCATTTGTACATTGTCTCCAGGTAACAACAAATGGACTGTTTATGCCAAGATTATTTAGATTTTATTTTAGAATTCTGACATATGTTTAAACAAAGACATTACTTATTAGGGCTGAAAAATGCTGTGGCTTTTATGTGTGAATGGGTAAGATACAGGAGGAAGATGGAAGTTCCTTTAGTCAAGAACAAGGCAACATGGATTCCCGTCCACAGGTCGAAGATATGCTTATGTATGTGCAATTGATTCTGCATTGCTTTGACCATCATAGGCATCAGTTTTCTCTCCATCGAGGACATCCACAAGAGGCAGCAGGATTAGCGTAGTGGTTCGTGCAATGCTGTTACAACACCAACGATCGGGTCTGGGGTTCCAATCCCTCACTGTCTGTAAGGAGTTTGTACGTTCTCCTTGTGTCTGTGTGGATTTCCTCCGGGTCCTTTGGTTTCCTCCCACCCTTCAAAATGTACCAGGGGTTGTAGGTCAATTGGGTGTAATTGGGCAGTGCAGGCTTATGGACTGGATCTGTTACCATGCTGTATTAATATAAATTTAAGAAAGCAGCCTCTAACCTTAAGGACCCCCACCATCCAGGCCATACCCCCTTCTCACTGCTACCACCAGGAAGGAGGTACAAGAACTTGAAGACCCAGCGGCACAAAGGCAGCTTCTTCCCCTCCCCATCAGATTTCTGACTGGACAATGAACCACAGACACTAACTCATTTTCTCTTCTTTTTGCACTAATTTTTTTTAAAGTAATTTATAGCAATATTTCCACCTGTAGGTGCTGCAAAACAATGAATTTCATGACATGTTCATGACAATAAATTCTGATTCTGAAGACAAGGCACATGATTCCTCCTCAGAACAGTTCAGCTGCAGCCTGATCATTGCCACCTTGCTTAGATATGTACAGCGTAAGTAATGACGTGCTTTTTTAAATGGTCACTGTGTCTTTGACCAAAGTCATTCACTGTAATAAAATTGGGTCATGTATTTTTGTTGAGAGATCTTTCTGGGAGAATTTTACAAAGAAATTCAAAGTGTGTGAACCATTCCATTCTGCCATTATTACTTGACCTTCCCTCCACATGACAATGCTGGATACCCTATATACTCTAGTAATTGTCGATCCCATGTAATAGTTGATGTTTCCCCTCCCAAAGATCGGGTGTTTTAGTACGACCCGTATAAAAATTTACCCCCCCACCCCACGTTTGGCCCCAACCAACCGCCCATTCTGACACCCCGACCAGAGATCCATACCCCAGCTGCCCTCCCACCCACCGGATCTCCCAATTGCAAATCCTCATCCCAACTGTCCACCATCCAAACTCCCGGCCGCCCACTCATCGACCTCAAGTCGCTCCGGCCTCTTTCCCATTTGAATTCCCGATGCCCCAAACAGTCCCGGCCATCCGCCTTGAACGACGCAGGTACTTACTGAGGTCAAAAGTTTGACCCATGTAAAAGTTGACCCACTCCCTTTGTTGTTCTGAAAAGGTGGTCCAAAAAATTCGATGATTACACAAATATATACGGTAACATTCCTCTGAAATGGTCCAGCAGGCCGTTATCCCCAGGGGAAATGGTTCAAAACTGATGACTTTCCCGGTGTTGTCCACATCAGGGAGAAACATAAAAATCTACTTAAGCACCTGTGTGTCAAAGTCATTCATCACTTCTGCAAATGACCTTGTTGCCTCAGGCAGAACAGACTTGGCAACTTCCACATTGATTCATTATTTCTGACTTCTCTGCTAATTGCATAAAATGTCTCAGAGCACATCATCATTCATGTTTATTGTCAAAACCTGCTGAGGTCTCGATCACAGCACTGGGAATCTTCCTGGTCTGTGGGCTTGAACTAAGGCACGGGTTATTGACTTACATTGTGATGTTGGGTAGAACATCTCACTCATGCGCCAGATTCCCGAAATATACTCTCTATTCTTTGCTCTGTCATGGGAAAAGAGATCACCAGGTGGACAAAGGAAAAGTTTCAAGGGGGAGCTCAGTGCCTCCTTGACAAAACGCCCCATCCCCAGTTGACTCCTAACCCCTGGCCCATCACCAAAGTGGATGAAGGGACATTTGGGATAGTATTGGGAACTTTGAGGATATGGGTTGGCACAACATCGAGGGCCGTAGGGTCTATACTGTGCTGTATTGTTCTATGAATTGGAAGCATGCAGAGAACCCCAATGTTAGCGGCAGAAGGAGTGTACCACTTATTACTCACCCATCAGCCACCTCCTGTACCAACTGAGAATAGAACATAGATCATTGAACAGTACTGCACAGGAACAGGCCCTTTGGGCCACGTCTGTGATGAACATAATCAAAGTAAAACTCTTCTAGTTGAATCTAACACCATCCCCTGCATGTTCAAGTGTCTCTCTAGAAGCCTTGTAAATACAACTATTGTGCCTGCTTCCACCTCTACTCCTGGCAGCCCGTTCCAGGCACCCACTACTCTTTGGATAAAGAATAAAAATTGCCCTGCACAATTCCCCTGAACTTCCACCCCCTCACCTTAAATGGATTAATTCTACTGTCTGATGCTCTTACCCTGGGAAAAAGATTCTGATTGTCCCTCATCAATATCTTTCATACACCTCAGTCAAGTTCCTCACAGCCTCCGACGCTCCAGAGTAAACAACCCAAGTTTGTCCAACCTGTTCCCATATCTCATTCCCTCTAAACCAGGCAACCTCCTGGATGTGAAGCCTTTCCAAAGCCTTCACACCCTTCCTGTAGGTGGTAACACAAAAATGCAAATACTGAAATTTTCAGTAGCTGCCCCATCCAATGAGACCAAGCACACCACTTGCCCTCTTTACCACCTGATCTACTCATACGGCCACTTTCAATGAGCTGTGTACTAGATCCCTAGTACACATCAGGTTGAGTCTGGAGTTCCCCCCTTGGCCTCATTGGCGGCCTCAGTGCCCACAGAACTGGAGATAAGTTATCCTCAAGCCCAAAGTGTTGCCAAAGAATGATTCTGTCGTTCTTTCTCCCTTCTTTCTTTCTTCTTTGGCTTGGTTTCGCGGATGAAGATTTATGGAGGGGTATGTCCATGTCTGCTGCAGGCTCGTTGGTGACTGACAAGTCCGAGGCGGGGCAGGCAGGCACAGTTGCAGCGGTTGCAAGGGAAAATTGGTTGGTTGGGGTTGGGTGTTGGATTTTTCCTCCTTTGTCTTTTGTCAGTGAGGTGGGCTCTGTGGTCTTCTTCAAAGGAGGTTGCACCAAATGTGGTGAGTCCCTCCTGTCTAAATTTTTAAAAATTAAAAAAAACCAGCCTCTTCCCCTCCACCATCAGATTTCTGAATGGAGAGTGAACCACAGACCACGACCTCCCTTTCTCCCATTTTGCACAAATTCATTTTTTAAATCTTGTATTTAGGAAATTGTGATTGTTAGTAATTTTTGCGCCTTGTTCTGCACCATAGCACTACTGCAAAACACCACACATTCATGACAATAAACCTGATTTTGATGGGGCTTCCATCCAACAGCTATCAGGCTCTTGAACCTCCCCATACTACCCTATCCCTGAACATAAACTAGTCCGGGTCCACCAAATATATATATATATATATATATATATATATATGTTTATCCTTTTATATTTATAATTTTTTTTGTTCTTGGTATATTGTGGTAATTTAATTTGTACTGTTGTAGTTAGTGTATCTTATGCACCAGTCTGGCTGCAGCAGGTAAGAATTTCCTACACTTGTATATTGTACTCATGTACATGACAACAAACTCTACTCATTACAAATTCAGCACCTGCTGATTTCCAAGAGATGGTAATATTTTGGCTTGTTCTCTATCTTGAATTTGAAACATTGAACGCCAAAAAGTGGACTTCCAATTACAGAGTCAAAATAGTGGCCAGATACACATCCTGTTGTTTGAAATGGTTTAATAGTTTCACAGAGAAACCTGAAGTATCCGTTGATCTCGAGGCTTTTTCACGTGGTGTGCTGAAGGGCCAAGAGTTTTTTGCGTTCTCTTTGGACGTGTCTCCTGAAGTATCTGACAGCAGAAATCGCACTGAGGTTCACAAACAATGCTGCAAAAACACAAACACATCCACAGGACCAGCAGATGAAATATCGTTTGTCATTTGTGAATCCTGGGTGCACAAAAAAAAAGACACACCACCGACTCTACACTCTCAGAAGCCTGAGAAAATATGGCACATCCTTGAGGTCTCTTAACAATTTTAACAGATGTACCACAGAAAATATCCTGTCCAGATGCATCACTGCGTGGGTCAGGAACTGCTCTGGCCAAGACCACGAGAAACTGCAAAGAGTTCTGAATGCAGCTCAGACCACCACACAAATTGACCTCCCCTCCATTCATTCCGGCTCTACCTCCCACTGCCACAGGAAAGCTGCCAATATATTAAAGACCTTTCCCATCCAGTAACACTTTCTTCCTCCTTCTGTTGAGTAGAAGATACGAGCTTGAAAACACAAACCTCCAGATTCAGGACAGTTTCTTTTTGCTGTTATCAGACTCTTGAATGGGCCTCCCATTGGTAATTCTCTACTTCTTTGTCTTGGTAATACAATACGCGCACTCTTTGACTTACTGCAACTCTACACCCTACACTTTGGTGTTATCATTCCAGTAACTCATACTTAAGCATGGGTTGACCTGCTTGGGTTGTGTGCAAAACAAATATTTTTTTTCTGTATTTCAGTACATATGACAATAAACAAAAGAATGTAGTTCAATTATTTGTCCCAACTCTGACTCCCTTTCCTTGTTGTAGTGTGGATTGTGGAGGATCATGTGACTTCTTTGCCTGGAACCCAATTGGAAATCGTATCACCTGCCAATCAAGGTTGGACTCTACCCACCCATTAGTGCACACCTAGCCATTGGTCCCTTTAAACACCTAGTGATTAACTGGGCCGGACACTCCAGCATACTGTGCTATAAAATCCACCACATGGAATAGTTCTTTTGCTCTTTGGTTTTGAGACGAGTCCTGCTCCAACCCAGGTTGTGAACTGTGGACAATGCCAGAGGAGTCATTGGTAAGGTGTGCACTTCACAGGGATCAAGGCCTTGAGATAGCATTGGAACTGTGCCCATGTTAGGCAAGGAACGATGGGTAGCATATTTTAATCCTTGGTTGTTATAAGTCTGAACACAGTTGCTAGTATTGGTAGTGTTAAGTTCGATGTGACTGGATTGTATTGTCCTTATGAGTGTTAGCAGTTGCTCATATTGGTAGTTTGAGTCCGATGTGACTGATTCATCTGTGCTTTGTGATTGAGAGTACTAGTGTGTGTTATTCCTGTTGCGATCCCCTTGTGTGTGTTTTAATAAAGATCCTTCCTGTGTTCAGCCTGTGTCCAAATTTGTTGCTCTTTGAACCCACTGAACTTTTCCCTTCCCACACAACACCTGCCTGGTGAACCAGTTTGGTGTTGAGGGACGTATCCATGGGCTACCTGCCATAGGGTCGCACGGCACTGAAGCAGGCCCTTCAGCCCATTGAGTCCACAACTGACCATCAAGCATCCATTTTGTCGATGTCTGCTCTCTACAGATTCCTCCACTCACTGACGCTGGAGCCAATTCATAGCAGCAGAGGAAGTGGGAGTGAACCAGAGCACCCTCAAGAAAACAACCACAGGAACTTGCAAACTCCAAATGAACAGCACCCAAGGTCACGATTGAGCCAGACTCTCTGGAGATGTGAAGCAGTGGTGTTAATATCTTATCAGCCAAGAAGTCTCCATTCACATGTTTCTGTGCACAGAGAGTCATTGAGGGCCCTTACCATCCAGCCCAGTATCGCTGAGACACAACCTTCAAGGAAGAGGTACAGGAACATAAAAACCAGGACTGCTGGGCTGGGAAACAGCTTCTTCCCGCAGGCAGTGAGACTGTGGAACAATCCTAGAAACCCACAAATTATTTTTTTAATTTGAATTTTACATTTAAAAATGTTTTATTTGCAGCACGGTAGAAGCCAATTCCAGCCATTTAAAGGGTGGGAGGAAACCCACGCAGACACAGGGAGAACGTACAAACTCTCCACAGACTGTGCGGGATTTAAATCCAGTTGCTGGTGCTGTAACAGTGTTCTGCTACATACGTTTGTGTGTAGGGTGTACTGTGTCTGTATGTGTGCACTATGGTCTGGAGGTACGCTGTTTCATCCAGGTTTTTTATATTTGGAACAAATACCTTGGAAAGGATGCAGAGGGGAAAGGTCATGGAGTGGGTTCACAGCCTCTGCCCCATACCCTATCACCTCTTGGTCCCAACACAGTTTTGTTCCCCTTTGTATCATCTCTTTTGCTCTTTAGTTTTGTTAAAGATTATTGGCCCTCTTATGGTTCCATCAGATCATCTGTGCCCCCTTATAAAGAAAAATCCTTTCTTTAGATTGAAGCTACTCTTGATATCTATCAGCTAAAGCTTACTGACATCACTGGCTTGAACAGACTAACATCATCAGCTGGAGGTTTAGCTCAATGCTATTACAGTGCCAGCGATCTGGGTTCCAATCTGCTGCTCTGTATAAGAAGTTTGTACGTTCTCCACGTGTCTGCATGGGTTTCCTCTGAGTGCTCCGGTTTTCTCCCACCCTCCAAAAACGTACAGGGGCTGTAGGTTAATTTGGGTGTAACTGGGCACCATGGGATTGAATGGCCGGAATTGGCTTCTACTGCACTGTAAATAAAAAATTTTAAATATAGAGATACTCTGGTTTTCTAGGAACCAAGGTCAATTCTAGTTGAACACTCAGCAGAACGATATTAACGCATAACCATAAGAAAGCCTACATTATACAGGTACACAATCCTTTATCCGGAACCCTTGGGGGGACAGTGTGTTTCGAATTTCGGAAAGCCAGATTTAAACCCACCCGAATCACGCTGTCATCCCCCCCCATCCACTCGCACTGCCGGACTCCTCTCGTCTGCCCGACTGCGCTGCCAGTGTGACCCCGCCCTGTCCGCCTGAGTCGTGCTGCCGGTCTCCCACCCGCTTGAGTCGTGCTGCCGGTTTTTCCCCCTCGCCCCATCCCCCAATTTGTGCTGCCATCTCTCCCCCTCACCCCACCCCCTCACACTGCCATCTCTTCCCCTCGCCCCCTTCCCGACTCATGCTGCCCGTCTCTCTCCCCATTTCCCGGATTTTGGAGCTTTCAGATTTTAGATGTCCGGATAAAGGATAATGTACCCGTATCTTCTACTGGCAATTACATGGATGCTGGGGATGAGGAGCAAAGTTGGAGATGAAAGGGGACTATCAGACAATGTTCCCTCTAATTTTTAGTAGTCAGTGTGTGCAAAAATCTGACATTGTGCAAATTTGTTTTCCTGTGACAAAAGAATGTGTCCACTGAATGCTTATGCAAATGTAAACTTGAAATTGTTTCAAGATCATTTGGGCACAGCCTATCTCTCATGGCTGATAAAACTGTATTGGCATGTTTTAATATCATACAAGTATGACTGCATTCTACGAAGTAACGTATTAAGATAATATTTTATTCTACATTATTTTAGGTAACTAACCTTTTGTGCGCACATTAATTTTCTTTGAGCATTGGTTGCAAATTGTGCATGTGAGCAAGTGCACAACTTAGAGGGAACAGTGCTATCAGGACCAAGGAAATAAAGGCAAGGTTAAGCTGTCCTTCCCTTGTGCCTGCTTCACCAGGCTAACCTTATTCTGCAGTGTTACATTCTTCCATTGACCCCCATATCCCTAGATCCAGAGAATGCATTGATCTATCTGCACTTGGTGACTGAGCCTCTTTTAGCCCTCTTGCCTCATGAAGGTCTGCAGCTTCATCAGTGGGACTAGTTTGCCCTCATATCCTAGATCCAGAGAATGCACTGATCTGTCTGGACTTGGTGACTGAGCCTCTTTTAGCCCTCTTGCCTCATGAAGGTCTGCAGCTTCATCAGTGGGACTAGTTTGCCCTCATGTGGTGGGTGGGTTTATGTAGAACCAATGTGTTGAGGGAGCAGGTAGTGAGTACGTCAGGTAATGACAATAAACCCTCATCCTCATTGACTTGGCCAATTAAACCTTGGAAGAACAAACCAAGGCAAATCTCAGGGTTTGCCTGCCTTTGAGGCCATCTTGCTAGAGAAGGGTTACTGAGGTCAAATGCATTACCTGCTGCAGGATGGTCTTGTGAACGCAAGCTCCTCCTCTAATTATGGACAGCCCTCAAGAGGTTCCGGTGCTAACCCGCGCCAAGTTAACACTCACCAGCTTTCCACACATCGGACTGGGAGGCTGCAGATTTCATCGCCCAGGAAGCACATGCGAAGCAGAATAAACACAGGTCGTTCCTTGTGCAGAACCGACACAACCCTCGTCTCCCTGAACATGATGGGAGAAACAACAAAGTTTACAAATCTTTCCCATTCCGTAGCTTCTGAGTGGAACAGTTGGTCAAAGCCAGAAAGTGTGATGGAGAGGTACAGCATAAAATCAACCTCTCCCCCCTCACCCAGCCCACCAGCCAGCACTGACCACTAACCACCCATCTTGTATTAGAAAAGTCATAGATTTTTTAGCATGGATACAGTCCCTTTGGCCAAACTTCTCCAGTCGATCCCAAGCCTGGATTGACCTCATAAACCTCAAAACTTTATATCTATCAGACAGCAGCAGCAATCATCAAGGATCCACATCACCCAGCGCACTCTCTGTTCTCGCTGCTGCCATCAGGAAAGAGGTATTGGTGACACAACACTCGCACCACCAGGTTCAAGAACAGCTGCTAACCCTCCACCACCAGACAAACTCAATCAGGAACTCCTTTAAGGACTCTTGCACTTTATTTTTTTTCCTCTCTGTATTGCAGTCAGTTTTGTTTATCTTGATGAAGGGCTCAAGTCTGAAATGTTGGTTCTGTATCTTTATCTTTGCTGTATAAAGAACACTGTTTGACTTGCTGAGTTTCTCCAGCTTTATGTTTTTACTTCAACTACAGTGTCTGCAGACTTTCATGTTTTACCTCTTGTTTACATGTGTACGTTGAGTCTGGGTTTTTTTTGCACTGCCAATAAGTGATAATTCTGCCTTGCCAGCAGGAAAAAGCAGCTCAGGGTTGTGTGATGCCATGTATGTTCACTAACTATAGATCTGAAATCTGAATTGTTATCTATCCACGTTTCCTGTCTAAATGTCTTTTCAATTTTACAATTATCCTCATTCCATATCTCCACCAAATGTTTATTTCTCCCCATATCCCCACTCTCCTCAGAATGCTTGGGAATGGAAACCTGGCCCATGGCTTTGATGCTGATCAACACAGAATGTAAACTCACCTTCCTGCACCAGTCTATGGCCTTGGGGCTCACAGCTCTCCAAAGCAGCAACTGGGGTAAGAGTCTCTGATTCCATCACCCTTCCAACCAGTGAGTTCAGACCCCCATCATACTCTGGGTGTAAATAATCTACTGTTTTTTTTTAATCTTCTCTAGTGCTACACTAAAGCATTACACTGGACAATGAAGATTTTTGCTTCCTGAACACTTTTGGGTGTATTTTATAGATTTTGGGCTGTTAATTATTAAAATCCCCTTAAAATTTTCCTATCCCGTACTGTTTTCATGGCAACTACAGAGACCAAACTACATCCAGCTGATTGACAATATGTTTCAAGCAGACAGAACCATGCAACATGTCATTGAGAATTCATTTTCTGCCTTCACACTTGGACTCCTTCCCTGCTCATCTTGGTGCAGTCAGTGACGAACACGTGAAAATTTTCACGAGGACATTGTGACCATGGAAAAATGGTATCAGGGCAACTGGAATCCATCAATGCTGGCCGACTATCGTTGGACACTGACATGAGAGGCATCAGATGCTGAGTACAAATGAAAATCAGCAGCAAAACGTTTTTAGGTCACTAACACAATGTGTCATCATTATTATCTGATTAAACATGCTAAATTCAATAAAAAATCATTTCCTATTTCTCCAATTTTCTACATGATACAGCCAATCTGAAATTACCTTTGTGTTTAGCTTGAAACTTCAAGCTAAACATAATCCCCAATTTGTTTTCAGGAAACAAAACTTTTTTATAAAATTGTTCAATGTGTGTACGATTATAATGTCCCAGTTAAACTACCTGTACTACTATTATATAATACAGTAAAACCTGGCACCTGTGGAGATTGGTAGATGCCGGATAAGTGAATTTTCCAGTTGCTTGAGATTGTGTGTTGCGTAATTGATGAACTAACAGTGAGGCGTGCCAATTTTAAAATTCTGTATTTTTGACCTCTATCTTCTGCCAATATTTTATTTGCCAGTTGCTTGAATTCTGGATAATAGGGGTTTTACTGTATATTTCTCTGAAATCATCCAGTCTTTGGGTCTGTGTTTTTCCCAGAAACTGGAAACTGCTGACAATAGTGAATGGTGGTTAAAGCATCTGCTCCATGCCCTCTGGTTGGACATCATGCTTGGCACAGACATGCTCCTGTGCTCTACTGTTTTATGTTCTTGTTCATTACGTTAATCTCAAAGCAGAGGTCCTGCAGTGGTTTCATCTAAAGTTCAAGGCATCATTCGAAAAGACAGGTGGTGAGTTTCCTCATGCCCCTCTCCAACTGATGAAAACAGATGTATCCAGTGCCCATTTCATTTTTTGCTCTTGCCCTGCCTTGTTTCTCCAAAACCTTACAGGATCCTCACCACCCAGGCCATCCCCTCCTCTCAATGATACCACCGGGAAGGAGCCTGAAGATGAACACCAAAACAGCTTCTTCCCCTTTGCCATCAGATTTCTAAATGGACAATGAACCACAGACACTACCTCACCTTTCCTCTTATTTTTCACTAATTTATTTATTTTTTAAAATGTAATTATAGCAATTTTTTGCAGCTGTAAAATTTGGTGACATGTGTTTAGGACAATAAATTCTGATTCTGAACTCCAGATCCATAATATTGGCTTTGGAAACCTCAGGGATGAAGTAAGGTGTGACAGAATGGTTGGTACGGTTAGCATACGGTTAGTGCAACCTGTGACCCGGGTTCGAATTCCACACTATCTGTAATGATTTTGTTCATTCTCCCCGTGTCTGTGTGGGTTTCCTCCGGGTGTTCTGGTTTCCTCCTACATTCCAAAATGTGTGTGGGATTAGTAGGTTAATTGGTCACATGGGCGTATTGGAGTGACACAGGCTCATGGCTCGGGTGGGCCCGTTACCATGCTAGATCTCTCTTTTCAATTTCTAATGTAGCTCTGGGCCTTTCTATGGCAAATGGGATTATTGCAGGTTGGCAATTTGGCTAGCATGGGTGAGTTGGGCTGAAGGGTCTGTTTCCAAGCTGAATATCATTATGACTGTCTCAAATTCAAGTATACCTCTCCCTTTGCACCTGATACCTGGGGGAGTAAATGTTACTTACTGGTGTTGAGATCACCCCAAAATGGACAATAGGTAGAAGACTATCAGGTTAATTGTATCTTAGATATTGGGCAGAGTTAAAAACAAAAGATAAACAGGGTCCAAAAAAATCCAAACTATACTCAGGCACTTTTCCTCAGAAGGTCTAAAATATACTGAGGATTACAATAGTGGTTGAGAAAAACAGAAGAGCCAAGAAATGGCCCTTCTCTGTATGGCCCATCACTGGTCACTCCCCATGACTGCAGCTATAACTGACGCTAATTGACTCCATGATTTGGAGCAGATTCTGGGACTATTTAGCTGGGCCAGAAAGATGGTTGCTTGCCTGTTCAGCCTGAAGGCTGGAGTTAGCAAACAAGGATTGGGGAGAGATAACTGGAAAAGTAAAATGGCATGAGTCAATGTTACAATATTTCTGCATGCTTGTTAATAGATCTGCTGAGTAGGTCTCTCTGTTACACTGACTCAATTACATTTCAATGCATTTTTTACTGTTCAGAAACAAGGTGAGGACTGTTGACACCTCAAAAATCTTATCACCTGCATAACAGATCGGCATTGAGTTCCATTCACACTTCACCCTTGCAGTCTGGCAATTCACCAATGTTAACATTTTTTGCCTTGTTTTTTTCCAGAGGAAATAGTTACAGGAGGAGGCCATTCTGCCCTTTGTGCCTCCACTACCTGATTATATATCCTCCATATCCTATTTCCTCCACACTCCTTGAGCCATAAGGGCCACCTCCAACTCCTTTTTGAATATATCTAACGAACTGGCCTCAACAACTCTCCACAAGTTCACACAAGTGAAGATTTTTCTCCTCATCTCATTGTGAAATGGCTTCCCCTTTTCCTGTCTGAAAGGAGTTTATATGTTCTCCCCATATCTGCATGGGTCTTTTTCCCACAGGTGCTCACTTTCTTCCCACCATCCAAAACATATGAGGTTGTAGACTAATTGGGTGTAATTGGCAGGAATCAGATTCTGCCTTGCTGTGAAATAAAATTTAAAATTTAAAAATTCTCCTTAGACTGTGACCCCCTGTTCTGGACATCCCCAATATTGGGAACATTCTTCCTGCATCTGACCTGTCCAGTCCTGTCAGAATTATACCTGCCTCCATGAGAACCCCACTCATTTTTCTCAATCCCTGTGAGTATAACCCTGGTGTACCCAGTCTTTCTTCATCCATCCTCCTGTCATCCCAGAGATCAGTCTGGTGAACCTTCACTGCACCCCCTCAATAGCAGGCATGCTCCTCCTCTGATTAGGAGACAGAAAGTGCACCCAGTACTCATGGTCTCCTCACCAAGGCCCGAGGCTGCAACAAGGCCCTTCTCTCATCATCCCTGAACGTAGAGGCTTGCCTGAACACTTCAGGGGGCATTTGACTGTGGGTCACACATAGGCCAGATCAATGAAGGGGAGGCGCAGATTATATTAAATCATTTATTTTAATAAATTGATTTTCTCGAGCTGGCAATGCAAGGTGGTGCAGAAGAGGAGATGAGGTTTAGGACACATCAGACACGATCACATAAAACAGCAGGGCGGCTTTGAAGGGCAGAGTGGCCTAGATTCTCATTTCACCTTCTGACGCGTGGTGGAATTTCAACCGATATATCAATTCAAGGATCATTCAGTCAATTAGTAACCACTTGCTACAATATGGAAGCTCAAGATGAAATGGAGGCAGGAATGAGGGGAGATTTGATAGAGGTATTTAAAATTATGAGGGGGATAGACAGAGTAAATGTAGGTAGGCTTTTCCCATTGAAGATAGGTGAGATACAAACCAGAGGTCATGGGTTAAGGGGAAAAGTTGAGGGGGAACATTAGGGGGAAAATCTTCACAGAGTGGTGGGAGTGTGGATCAAGCTGAAGTGGTAAATGCAGACTAAATTTTAATATTTAAGAAGAATTTGGACAGGTACATAGATGGGAGGGGTATGGAGGGCTATGGTCTGGGTGCAGCTCAGTGGAACTAGGAATAAAAATGATTTGGCACAGACTAGAAGGGCCGAAAGGGCCTGTTCCTGTGTTGTAATGTTCTATGGTTCTGGACAAGCCTACTTTTTCCTCAGATGTTGAATTACCCTCTTGTCAATGATCGGCCATCTATACAGATTGAGAATTTTTTACAAGGTACCTCTCCGCACAATGCTTTCCATGACAGCCAGGCTTCTGTCAACTGGTGAGTACGTCACCAACGTCCCGTCCAACGACCCAAGGTCAGGGTAAGCTTCGACCTTCACTCTTTCGGTGGTGTTTGTCACCCTGGCAGGCACTAATGCTGGCTGCCTTTTCTTTGTGGTTTGTAAGTAATTCCATACAAAGGTCTTAATAGCTGTCAATAAATTAATTTCCCTGCGCTGGTTGCTGTCTGGATCAGTGTGCTTGGAAGGCACATGCAAGAGGAGAGAGCTTTGATCCCTTTCCTCTCCATAGTCCATGTAAAAATACTCATAAATCTCTGGGACTGTGATGGAATAGTCTGTCTTGCATTTTCCTTCTGCTACCAAGTTTTCAGACATTGATTCTGCCCCATTCGATGGCTCCCTGGTCATCAAAACCTGGCTGTTGTTGGATACAGTGACAAAGCTCTGTGCAATCAAATCCTCCCCACATGGGCTTTGACAATGACCTTCAGGATGCTGGCTGTCCTTACTGTGCTGCTTTTGTGAGCTCACGTCTTCCTGGACTGCTTTGTCACCCTCCCCAGATTCCTGAGCAACCTCTGTGTGCTCAAATCCAGTGCCTATGAACTCATCCTTGGCCCTCTCTATATGGTTTGGATAGTGGTCACCGTGAAGGTCATCTCTTATGTAGTCATCCATTTCCAATATGGTACTGGGCCCAGCACTGGCATTTGCAACCTTAGACTGACATACTGGGTTTTGTGCCTGAGAAATGGATGTTGGTGTAGAGCGCAAATATTCACCTGTGGAAGTCATGGGACACTGGCTTCTGGAGGAATGGACTTGGTTGCCGGAAATCACAAATATCTGTGGACTCCTGGTTGAATTGTTACTTGAGATCAGTTGACTTCTGGCCATGAGAAACTGATTTACAATTTCCAGTTCAAATTCCTCTTCGCTGCCAGACCAAACATCTTCACCGGGACATGACTGACATTTATTTTCTGGAGAAAAGCGGCTTTCCAACGTGGGCAACGTTCTGTCTTGCAACACTGGCTGTCCCAGAACCCTTCCCACGGTTCTCCACTCAGTTGACGCACGTCTGTCAGGGGTCTGGTGGAGCTTGTGGAAGTTGATCCTTCTGCTGCGTTTGTGGCGAGAAGGCAGGATCGGGTCGGAATTGTCACTGAGGTCAGTGTCTTCAGAGGTGACCAGGGAAGCCTGTTGGACACTCCTGCACTCCTCAGGGACACAGTCAAATAAATGCCAGTCTCTCTCACATTGGTCGAAGCTGTACCCAAAATTATCCATCCCTGAAACCAGAAAGGATGAAGATGTAACAAAGGAAATGCAAAGGATTCCAAGAGCAACATTAAGGGTGAAACAGTTATTACAGTGACTGGGTCAAAGGTTTGAATCTGGTGCTGTCTGTAAGGAGTTTGTATGTTCTCCCTGTGTCTGCGTGGATTTTCCCCAGGGGATCTGGTTTCTTTATTTTTTTACATGTGTATATTGAGCTCAGTTTATTTTGCCTTACCAATAAGTGGTAATTCTGCCTCACCAGCAGGAAAAAAGAATCTCAGGGTTGTATGTGATGTCATGTATGTACACTAATAATAAATCCGAAATCTGATTCTGAAGTAATGGTCTTGGGTCAGAAAAAAAGCATCAAAGTGGTTTGTGATGCACACGTCTTTAATTTACTTTGGTCCAATATCAGAACATGAGAAAAGTGAATTGGCTTTTTGTTCTGTGGGAGTAATGTCTCAACTGTGTGGAGTTTACACATTTTTCCCATGACCGCGTAGGTTTCCCCCAGGAGCTCCAGTTTCTTCCCCCACCCCCACCCACCCCCCCCCCACGCCCCACATTCCAAAGGCCCATGGGGCTGGTTGGTCAATTGCTCCTGGTGGAATGTTGGGAGAATAAAATTGGGATTCAGAATCAGTGTAAAATGGGTTAGTGGACCATAGGGTTTGTTTTTGATCCTCTATGACTTTGCCGTGTGGTGTTGGGTAGAGCAGAGTTCAGGGGTCAATCCAAAAATGCTGCAGATGCTTGCAGGACACACCAGCCTTTAGCAGAAACATTAGTTCTCTTCCTCCCCCCACAGATGCTGCCTGGCCTGTTGAATATCTCCAGCAGTTTTCTTTTTATCGCAGATTTTCAGCGCCTCCTGCATTTAGCTTTTAGAAGGAGTTTCAAGATACTGTCATTTTTCCTGCATAAAGATCCTGCTTCCAAGGTTTGTGGGAGCTAGCATCTAATCCTTCTAATTTTCAGATTTCTGATTTATTGTCAGAGTACATAATGACATCTCATACAACTCTGAGGTTCTTTTTATGAGTTCTACACTTTGGTGAGCCTCTAGCCAAGGATTCCTTCTTTGAGAAGACATTCACAATTCTTCCTTTCAGTATCTCAGGATGCTGACGTCTGCCAGTCTCTTAAATGTTAAGCTCTGTCTCCAAATGGTGTCCAGACACAGAGAAAGGTATTGTAGCTGCTCAGAAACAAGTTGTAGATATGGGCAGCTGCCCATGTCCTTCCATGGAGCAAGGCTTCAGTGCCTTGAGTCTGCAGCACTGAGGACAATCAATGCAAGAGCTTTTCCTGTTCATGTTGTTTGGGTAGTACCACGCGTAAGACCACAAGATAAAGGAGCAGGTTGGCCATTCAGCCCATTGAGTCTGTTCCATCATTCAATCTCCCACTCAGCCCCATGCCCCTGCCTTCTCCCCATAACTTTTAATATCTTGTCTATTCAGATAGCTATCGATCTCTGCCTTAAATACACCCAATGACTTGGCCTACACAGCCGCCCGTGTTAGCAAATTTCAGAGGTTCACCTCTGGCGATGTGGGGTGTGAGGAGGATGTCGGGAAAATGCAGAGGGACTTGGACAGGTTGGGGGAGTGGGCTGCTGAATGGAAGATGACGTTCAATGTGAGCAAATGTGAGGTTATCCATTTTGGGGGCAATAATAGGAAAGCTGAGTATTATTTAAATGGAGACAAGCTAGGGAGTGGGGAGGTGCAAATGGATCTGGGTGTACTTGTTCACCGGTCACTGAAGGCTAACATGCAGGTTCAGAAAGCTGTGAAGAAGGCAAATGGCATGTTGGCTTTCATAAAGAGGGGATTGGAGTATAGGAACAGAGACGCCCTTCTGCAGTTGTACAGGACCCTGGTGAGACCCCATCTGGAGTATTGCATCCAGTTCTGGTCTCCAATTTTGAGGAAGGACATACTAGCTATAGAGGGTGTGCAGCGCAGATTTACAAGGTTAGTTCCAGGGATGGCGGGGTTGACATATGCTGAAAGGCTAGAAAAAATGGACTTGTATCTGATGGAGTTTAGAAGGATGAGGGGGGACATGATTGAGGTATACAAAATTATCAGGGGGATAGACAGGGTGAAGTCGGATTACTTGTTCCCAATGATGGGGGAGATGAGGACTAGAGGGCATAGTTTAAGAATACAGGGTAGGCCCTTTAGGACGGAGATGAGAAAACATTTTTTTACCCAGAGAAGTGTGAATCTGTGGAATGCTCTGCCACAGAGGGCGGTAGAGGCAGATTCGCTGATTATGTTCAAAAGAGAGTTAGATAAGACTCTAGTGGGCAAAGGAGTTAAGGGTTATGGGGATAAAGCTGGAAAGGGGTACTGATGGTAGTGATCAGCCATGATCTGTAAAATGGCGGTGCTGGCTCGACGGGCTGAAGGGCCTACTCTAGCTCCTATTGTCTATTGTCTCTCTGGCTGAAGAAATTCCTCTGCATCTTTGTTTTAAATGGGTACCCTTCAATCCTGAAGTTGTGCCCTCTTGTTCCAGACTCCCCTACCATGGGAAACAAATGTCACATCTACTCTGCAAAGGCCTTTCAAAATGCTTCTATGAGGTCCTCCCTCATTCTTCTGAACTCCAAGGAGTACAGTCCAAGAGCCATCAAACACTCCTCATATGCTCCAGAATTTATTATTGTGAATTTTCTCTGAACCTTCTCCAATGCCAGCACATCCTTTCTTAAGCAAGGAGCCCAAGACTATAACCCTTATTCCAAGTGAGGCCTCACCAGGGCCTTATAAAGCCTCAACATTACATCCCTGCTCTTGTATCCTATCCTCTAGATGTGAACGCCAACATTGCATTTGCCTTCTTTACCACAGACTGAACCTGGAGTTTAACCTTTAGAGGATTCTGCACGAGGGCTCCCAAGTTCTTTCGCACCTCCAAATTTTATAATTTCTCCCCATCCAAATAATCATCTGCCCTTTTATTCTTTCTACCAAAGTGCGTGATCGTACACTTTCCAACAATGTATTTCAATTGGCTCTTCTTTACCCATTCTAATCCACTTTTTAGCTCACAGAACCCTTTTTGGGGAGCACTTGGAAATCACGGAACCCCAATCATCATTTACAGTTTAAAATACCTGGTTTATACACAAGCAAAGTAAGAAAATAAATAAACTCACCAGTGGCAGATTAACTGTCACCTGACCCTAGGATGAGCTTTATTAAGGCCCTTCGACCTTGCTCTGCTCTGACACTCATCGCTCTCCACTGCAGCTCAGGCAATCACCGATGACCCTCACTCCCCGCCACAAGCCTGGCTACCCCTGCTGCCCCTTGATCCCCACTGTGGCCCAGGCCACTCCCGCTGCCCTTTGCTCCCCGCCATAGCCAGGCCTATCCTGTTGCCTTTCACTGCTTGTCGGGTCGATACCTCCGACCGCACACCCTCACTGCATCTCCCCTGTCCAGCCTGCTTGTGGATTCCTCAAAAATTGCAGTAGGTTTGTCCAGCAAACCTCTGTAGGTTCTCTGTAATTTCATCCTTGACAATCAATGATTCATCCTGCATTCTAGAAAATCTAAGAGTAGGCCATTCAACCAATCAAGTCACCTCCACTGCTCAAAAGAATCATGGCTGATCTGACCGGACAAGCCTGTCCTTTCTCCTAAAGGGTCAGGAGTCTGTGGAACTTGTTGCCACAGACGGCTGTGGAAGCGAGGTCGTTTGGTGTATTTACAGCAGAGATTAACAGGAATACGATAAGTCAGCGCGCGCATCGAGGATTATGGGGAGAAAGCCAGGATGTGGGGCTGAGTGGGAGGATGGACCAGCTCATTAGGATGGCAGAGCAGACTCAATGGGCCAATTGGCCTACTTCTGTTCCAATATCTTCTGATTGTGATCTTAACCTTGGGTTCACTTCCTGATCAGAAATCTAACAATCATAAATATACCCGTGGATGCTGCCTCTACTAATACTCCAGGGAAATGAGTTAAATGGGACTCCCCCTCGTGAAGAAAGGTACAATAAATGCATCTATTCGGAATCTCTCAGGGAGATTCAGGAATCAAAATCTTATATCTGCATCGGGTCATGAGTAAAAAGCAAACCCTTATTAAAATTAACCCCCAAAAAGGTCTCAGCAATGTGATTACCTGTGCTGTGATTTGCTCCCATTTCATTGAAGCAGTGAGAGATCTATGTAGTTTAAGAGAGAAAGTTACTCACCTTGTTTCCTGCAGCGTCAGTTAGCAGAGGACAGTGAGGACTGCTTCCACTCTCCAATGTGAACATATCAGAGGTTGACCTTTGATTGGACATGGAATCTTGCAGCAGTAGCTCGACTGGAAAATTAAAAATAGACCTGCCTATCATCATGTGGACTTCATTTAGCTTTGTAGCTTGCCGTCAGCAGAGTGCTACTGCTTTACAGGCCACTGATGGAAATAGAAAGTACACGAGACAGGAACTTCGAAGAGGATCCTGATTCGGGTCGCGACCCAAAACATCGACAATTCCTGTCTCCCCACGAATACGCTGAGCGTATTGGTTTATTTTGCTTAAGATCCGTGGTGCCGTGCCTCTAAGTTGGAAGGATATTCTAGTTGAGTGAAACAAAGAAGTCTGCAGGCACTGTGATTGTAGTAAAAACAGACAGAAATGCTGGGGGAAACTCAGCCAGTCTCGCAGTGTCCATAGGAGGTATTAATCAGAAATGATAAAAGGAAAGGTGAAAATTAATTTTGGCTCTGAAAAGAGACAGAGGGAAAAGGGAAGAGAGAGAGAAAGAGAGCTGGAGGGAAGGAAACAGTGGGAAGAAGATTGGGGAGGGGGTTTCTAATGGAAACTGGAGGTCAATGTTAATGCCATCCAGCTGGAGGGTGCCTAGACAGAAGATGAGCTGTTGTACCTCCAATTTGCGGGTGGCCTCAGTCTGGCAGTGCACGAGACCATGGACAGACATATCAGCAAGGTAATGGGATGGGGAATTGAAATGGGTGGCCACTGGAAGATCCACGTTATTGCAGTGGACAGGTGCTCAATGAAGCGATCTCCCAGTCTGCGCCCAGTCTCTCTGATGTAGGGGAGACCAATTCCCACCTTTCCTCTTATCCTATCCAATGAACACCATTTGTCTGTTGGTCTGGACTGCTCCCCTCCCTTTCTATCCACAGCCTTTAATTCAGACGGCTGTCTTTTTACACTAACACCTTGAGGAAGGGCTCAGGCCTGAAACATCAGTAATATATCTCTACCAGCTGAGTTCCTCCAGCATTACTGTGTTTGCACATTATTGACCTGACCCTGCTCGCCCTCTGGTGCCAAAACCTGGCATTGACACTTTTCTTTGTGATGCTTCTGCCAAGGGTGAATGTTCCTGAAATCTTGTAAAACACAATGAAGTTAAAAGAACATCTGACACAGTCTCAATCAACAGGTTGAAACGACATATATTGATGGTCCATGGTCTGCGTCAGTCAGAATTAGAGGACCAGTTGCACCCTTGCCAGTCAGACTGTGCATTGCCTGTCACATTCCACCTTAAGTATTCCCTATGCCTCAAGTGCTCTGTGATTAGTAAAGGATTACTTAAGGTGGTCTGTGAGTGGGAAGGGAAGGTTGAGAATCACTGCTCTAGACCCAATTGTAACTGAAATATTTTGTGTGAGAAAAATTGACACTGGCCCATTTCCTTTGGACTTATGAAACCGTACATATAATGAGTCAATTAAGTACGATTAACACAGTGGTTTTCAAACTTTTTCTGGAATATTTAAGGTGGAATGTGAGTTTAGGGGGCAGTTTGAAAAACACTGTCCTAAACTCTCCCACCATGGGAAACAACTTTTCTGCATCTACATTCAAAACATTCAAAATGTTTCAATGCGATCTCCCCTCATTTTCCTAAATTCCAATAAATACAGGCCAAGAGCTGTCAAACTTTCCTCATACTACAGTCCTTTCATTCCTGGAATCATCCTAGTGAACCTCCTTTGCACCCTCTCCAACATCAGCATACCTTTCCTTAAATGAGGAGACCAAAACTGCTCACAATACTCCAAGCGTGGTCTCATCTTGTCAAGGGTCAAGATGCTGAGCTGGGGAGGGTGGGGTCTTTTGTTCAGAAGTGACGGACCAGAGGAGAGGGTCCGGATTAAGAGTCAGGACTTGGTCCCTTAAGGAGAAAGGGATCAGTGTACACAGCTGGGAAGGGCATAGTGTTGAGGTTGGAGATCAGGGTGTTAGGATTTGAACTAGATACAATGACCCTTTGGTTATATGTTTGTCAGATTTGGTTTGAAATGTTTGAGCAGGGTCAGAGGACGCGTAAAGGTAACTGAACAGGTCAATTAACAAGTTGGGACTTTATTCCCTGGAGCATAGAAGAATGAGGGGAGATTTGATGAAGGTATTTAAAATTATTAGGGGGATAAACAGAGTAAATTTAGGTCAGCTTTTGCCACTGAGGGTAGGTGAGATACAAACCAGAGGACATGGGTTAAGGATGAAAGGGGAAATGTTTAAGGGAACTTCTTCAAACAGAGAGTGGTGGGAGTGTGTAATGAGCTGCCAGATGAAGTACTGAATGCAGGCTCAATTTTAATATTTAAGAAGAATTTGGACAGGTACATGGATGGGAGGGGTATGGAGGGCTATGGACCAGGTGTCGGTCAGTGTGACCAGGCAGATAAAGAGCCAAAGGGCCTGCTTTCTGTAATGTGCTATGCTTCTATGATTCCATTTGTCCTGGGAACCAGGCAGTGAACACACACAACTCACACAGTATCCTGTACAATCAGTCATTTCACACCCTGACTCCCACAATCACTCATCCTTTCCATTATTGGAATAATCTCATCTTTCTATTTGTAAAATACCTTTCACACATTTGCAAAACATTCCCAGAAGCTGAGATCTCACAAACACATGAAGTTTCGTGGGAAATAGCGACTCTACCCATTCACAGGAATGCCTGGGATATGTTGAGACTTGCTTTAAAACCACGGACAGCTTTTCTCATCTTTTCTGTCAAAGTGAATGTAAAAGTTGTTCCCTAATCTCACTGGAGTCCAGGTTAATGTGGCCCATGGGATTTGTCTCTCCAACCCTGCCTCTCTTTTATGGTCCTAGAGGGTTGGAGGCGAGATCACTATTTAAAGAAGAGGGGAGATAAATCTTAGGAAGATAGAGGATGGTTGAGGGCTCTGGAGAACTGACGTGGAAAGAGCTGAGATAGATAATGTTGAACAGTGGGAGAGGGGATAATATGGTAAATTTGTTCAAGACATTAATGAGGTCAAATTTGTATGCAGTTTTGATCACCAAGTTACAGAAAAGGTATAAAAACACAATGCTGGAGAAACTCAGCAGGTCAAACAGTGTCCTTTATAGAACAAAGATAAAGAAACATTATCAATGTTTCGGGCTTGAACCCTTCATCAAACCCTGACTCTGAAGGGACTCTCTTTTGCTTCTCTCTGACTGTTAGGGGGCGCCTGTGGCGAATCTTTGTCTGTCTTACAGTAGACTAAAAGAGATTTTGTTCGCAGTTAGTGCAACACTGTAACAGCCCCAGCAACCAGGGTTCGAATCCCGTGCTGTCTGTAAGGAGTTTGTACGTTCTCCCCATGTCTGCATGGGTTTTCCCCAGGAGCTCCGGTTTCCCCCCCCATCATTCAAGCGTACCAGGAGTTATAGGTCAATGGGGTATAATTGGGCAGCACGAGCTTGTGGGCCAGAACGGGCTGTTACCATGTTCTATGTCTAAATTTAGATTTAAATTAAATTTAAAAGAGTAATATTATATTTTCTGTCTTATCACATGACAATAAAAGAATGTTGAAAATCCTGAAAGCTTGAGATTGATACTCCCACCCCAACAGACACATATTTCCCTTTTGCCTTTTTTATTATTTAAATAAACACACGTGCAAATGAGACACATAGAAAGGCTCCTCACAATCTTCTTCTTGTTTTTGTCTGAATGTTTGGGTCTCTACAGAGGGGTGATAAACACTTCTCTTTGCTTCAAAGCATCATTTCCACTCAAGAGTCCTTGCCTGATTTGTAGTGGGAGGTGCTCTTTCAACAAAAAGCAGGCAGGCAGGTTGACTCAGCCAGAGAAAACTCCTGGGAAGGGGCAGGAAAGGGTGAAGTGAGCTCATTACACCTGACCGAAACCATGAGAGGCCTGACACATTGAGGTTTCGCTTTGCGAGGCGTGGCTCTGGCGTATCGGGTCTGTAGCCTGGGAGCATGGAGCTGATGAGGGCTGTCTGATCTCACTCCATTTAAATAAACTTCTGCCTGCCGTTCTCTGCTGATTCCCACTGCCGGAGGGTGCTGTCCTTTGACCCTTGTGGGGATGCGTCATCCAATAAAGCCTGCCTGGGAGAGGGGTTGGAAATGGTTGTGTTTTTGCACTGAGGACTGGAGAACACTGTTATGTCAACTTGTACTTGTGCAATCAGGTAACAATAAAATTGAGTTGATTTTATTATCATAAACATTGCACCAAAATTCATACTTGGTGTAGCTGAACAGGTACTTGTAAAGAAATACGAGAATAGTAAATGAATTGAATGAATTTAATTTTAATTTAGACACACAGCACGGTAACAGGCCCTTTCAGCCCAATTTACACCCAATTACCCTACAATTCCCAGTATGTTTTTTGAACGGTGGGAGGAAACTGGAGCCCCTGGGGAAAACCCACGTAAACATGGGAAGAACACACAAACTCCTTACAGACAGTATGGGATTTAAGCCCTGGTCCTGAAGGCTGGTGCTGTAATAGCGTTGCACTAACCACTTTTCTTTGGCTTGGCTTCGCGGACGAAGATTTATGGAGGGGGTAAAAAGTCCACGTCAGCTGCAGGCTCGTTTGTGGCTGACAAGTCCGATGCGGGACAGGCAGACACGGTTGCAGCGGCTGCAGGGGAAAATTGGTTGGTTGGGGTTGGGTGTTGGGTTTTTCCTCCTTTGCCTTTTGTCAGTGAGGTGGGCTCTGCGGTCTTCTTCAAAGGAGGTTGCTGCCCGCCAAACTGTGAGGCGCCAAGATGCACGGTTTGAGGCGATATCAGCCCACTGGCGGTGGTCAATGTGGCAGGCACCAAGAGATTTCTTTAGGCAGTCCTTGTACCTTTTCTTTGGTGCACCTCTGTCACGGTGGCCAGTGGAGAGCTCGCCATATAACACGATCTTGGGAAGGCGATGGTCCTCCATTCTGGAGACGTGACCCACCCAGTGCAGCTGGATCTTCAACAGCGTGAACTCGATGCTGTCGACCTCTGCCATCTCGAGTACTTCGACGTTAGGGATGAAAGCGCTCCAATGGATGTTGAGGATGGAGCAGAGACAACGCTGGTGGAAGCGTTCTAGGAGCCGTAGGTGATGCCGGTAGAGGACCCATGATTCGGAGCCGAACAGGAGTGTGGGTATGACAATGGCTCTGTATACGCTTATCTTTGTGAGGTTTTTCATTTGGTTATTTTTCCAGACTCTTTTGTGTAGTCTTCCAAAGGCGCTATTTGCCTTGGCGAGTCTGTTGTCTATCTCATTGTCGATCCTTGCATCTGATGAAATGGTGCAGCCGAGATAGGTAAACTGGTTGACCGTTTTGAGTTTTGTGTGCCCAATGGAGATGTGGGGTGGCTGATAGTCATGGTGGGGAGCTGGCTGATGGAATACCTCAGTTTTCTTCAGGCTGACTTCCAGGCCAAACATTTTGGCAGTTTCCGCAAAGCAGGACGTCAAGCGCTGAAGAGCTGGCTCTGAATGGGCAACTAAAGCGGGATCGTCTGCAAAGAGTAGTTCACGGACAAGTTTCTCTTGTGTCTTGGTGTGAGCTTGCAGGCGCCTCAGATTGAAGAGACTGCCATCCGTGCGGTACCGGATGTAAACAGCGTCTTCATTGTTGAGGTCTTTCATGGCTTGGTTCAGCATCATGCTGAAGAAGATTGAAAAGAGGGTTGGTGCGAGAACACAGCCTTGCTTCACGCCATTGTTAATGGAGAAGGGTTCAAAGAGCTCATTGCTGTATCTGACCCGACCTTGTTGGTTTTCGTGCAGTTGGATAATCATGTTTTTTTTTTTTTTTTTTTTTTTTTATTTTTCACACCATAAATCACAATAGCCATGATATACACTTTTTCTTTTCCACACATTTACAGTGACTTTTTCTCCCTCCCCCCTCCCTCCTCCCAAGCCACCCCCCCATCCCTCCCCCCTCTCATCCATTTTAGTTATACAATCTAGGTTGCATTAATTCAGTTAGACAATGTTGTCATTCAACAAAAATACACCAGAAATTCTACTGAGTCCATTTTTTTCTTCTCTTCTCCTTCCATCAACTTAGGTAATGTTTGTTCCCGGTAGGTTTTCGCTATTGTATTTAATGTAAGGCTCCCATACTTGTTCGAATATTTCAATATTATTTCTTAAACTATATGTTATTTTTTCTAATGGAATACATTTATTCATTTCTATATACCATTGTTGTATTTTCAAATTATCTTCCAATTTCCAGGTTGACATAATACATTTTTTTGCTACAGCTAGGGCTATCTTAACAAATCTTTTTTGTGCATCCTCCAAGTCAATTCCAAATTCTTTATTTTTTATGTTACTTAGGAGAAAGATCTCTGGATTCTTTGGTATATTGTTTTCTGTTATTTTATTTAATATCTGATTGAGATCATCCCAAAATTTTTCTACTCTCTCACATGTCCAGATTGCATGAATTGTTGTTCCCCTTTCTTTTTTACATCGAAAACATCTATCAGATACTGTTGGGTCCCATTTATTTAACTTTTGCGGTGTAATGTATAGTCTGTGTAACCAATTATATTGTATCATACGCAGCCTCGTATTTATTGTATTTCTCATCGTTCCAGAGCATAACTTCTCCCATGTTTCCTTTTTTATCTTTATATTTAAATCTTGTTCCCATTTTTGTTTAGTTTTACCATTTGTTTCCTCATTTTCCTTTTCTTGCAGTTTAATATACATATTTTTTATAAATCTTTTGATTAACATTGTATCTGTAATCACATATTCAAGGTTACTTCCCTCTGGTAAACTCAAGTTGCTTCCTAATTTATCTTTCAAGTAGGATCTCAGTTGGTAATATGCCAGCGCTGTATCTCCCGTTATATTGTACTTATCTCTCATTTGTTCAAAGGATAAGAATCTACTTCCTGAAAAACAATTTTCTATTCTTTTAATCCCTTTTTTTTCCCCATTTTCTAAAGGCAAGGTTGTCTATTGTAAAAGGGAGTAGCTTATTTTGCGTCAATATTAGTTTTGGTATTTGGTAATTTATTTTATTTCTTTCTACATGTATCTTCTTCCATATATTGAGGAGATGGTGTAATACTGGAGAAGTTCTATGTTGTACCAATTTTTCGTCCCATTTATATAATATGTGTTCAGGTATCTTTTCCCCTATTTTATCTAATTCTAGTCTCGTCCAGTCTGGTTTTTCCCTTGTTTGATAAAAATCTGATAGGTACCTTAATTGTGCGGCTCTATAATAATTTTTGAAGTTTGGCAATTGTAAGCCTCCTTGTTTATACCATTCTGTTAATTTGTCTAGTGCTATCCTCGGTTTCCCCCCTCTCCATAAAAATCTCCTTATTATTTTCTTTAACTCTTTGAAGAATTTTTCTGTCAGTTGTATTGGCAATGCCTGAAATAAGTATAGTATCCTTGGAAAAATGTTCATTTTAATACAGTTTATCCTTCCTATCAGTGTTAGTGGTAGCTCTTTCCAATGCTCTAAATCGTCCTGTAGTTTTTTCATTAGTGGATTGTAATTGAGTTTATATAATTGGCCTAGATTTTTGTTTATTTGCACACCTAGGTATCTTATTGCCTGCGTTTGCCATCTGAATGGGGATTCCTCCTTAAATTTTGAGAAATCCGCGTTATTCATAGGCATTGCTTCACTTTTATTTACGTTTATCTTGTATCCCGACACTTCTCCATATTCCTTCAATTTCTTATATAGTTCTTTTATTGATAGTTCTGGTTCTGTTAAGTACACTATCACATCATCCGCAAACAGACTGATTTTATATTCCCTGTCTTTTATTTTTATTCCTTTTATATTATTATCTCTTCTTATCGATTCTGCTAGTGGTTCTATAGCTAGCGCAAACAATAATGGTGATAGTGGGCATCCCTGCCGCGTTGACCTGCTTAAGTTAAATTGCTTTGATACATGTCCATTTACTGTCACTTTCGCTAACGGTCCCTTATATAATGCTTTAATCCAATTAATATACTTCTCCGGTAAACTGAATTTTTGCAATACTTTGAACAAGTAATTCCATTCTACTCTGTCGAAGGCCTTCTCTGCGTCTAAAGCAACTGCTACTGCCGGTGCTTTATTTCCTTCTACTGCATGAATTAAGTTAATAAATTTACAAATATTGTCTGTTGTGCGTCTTTTTTTGATAAATCCAGTTTGGTCTAAATTTACCATTTTCGGTACCTGTTCTGCTAATCTGTTCGCTAATAGTTTAGCTATTATCTTATAATCTGTGTTTAGCAAAGATATTGGTCTATATGACGCTGGTGAGAGTGGATCTTTCCCTTGTTTTAGTATCACTGTAATTATTGCTGTTTTACATGAATCTGGTAAGTTTTGTGTCTCATCAATCTGGTTGATTACATCCAGGAGGGGCGGTATTATTAGGTCTTTAAATGTTTTGTAGAATTCTATTGGGAGTCCATCCTCTCCTGGTGTCTTATTATTTGGTAAATTTTTTATTATCTCTTGTATTTCTACTGTTCCAAATGGTTCTGTTAATTTATTTTGTTCCTCTATTTGTAGTTTTGGTAGTTCAATTTTAGTCAAAAATTCATCTATTTTCCCTTCTTTCCCTTCGTTTTCGGTTCGGTATAATTGTTCATAGAATTCTCTGAAGTTTTCCTTAATTTCTTTTGGATTATATGTAATTTGTTTGTCTTTTTTCCTTGTTGCCAATACCGTTTTCTTAGTTTGCTCTGTCTTAAGCTGCCATGCTAGGATTTTGTGTGTTTTTTCCCCTAGTTCATAATATTTCTGTTTTGTCTTCATTATATTCTTCTCCACCTTATATGTTTGTAATGTTTCATATTTTATTTTTTTATCCGCCAATTCTCTTCTTTTGGTTGTATCTTCCTTTATTGCTAATTTTTTTTCTATGTTTATTATTTCCCTTTCCAACTGCTCTGTTTCCTGATTATAGTCCTTCTTCATCTTGGTTGCATAACTTATTATTTGCCCTCTAATGAATGCTTTCATTGCGTCCCATAGTATAAACTTATCTTCCACTGATTCCGTATTTACTTCAAAGTACATTTTTAATTGTTTTTCAATAAATTCTCTAAAATCCTGTCTTTTAAGTAGCATGGGGTTTAATCTCCATCTATACATTCTTGGAGGGATGTCTTCTAGCTCTATTGCCAATAACAGGGGTGAGTGGTCCGATAATAGTCTAGCTTTATATTCCGTTTTCCTAACTCTCCCTTGTATGTGGGCTGATAACAGGAATAGGTCTATCCTTGAGTATGTTTTATGTCTAGTCGAGTAGTATGAGTATTCCTTTTCTTTTGGGTTTTGTTTCCTCCATATGTCCACAAGTTTCATTTCTTGCATTGATTTAATTATAAATTTGGTTACTTTGTTCTTCCTGTTAATTTTTTTCCCCGTTTTATCCATATTTGGATCCAAATTCAGATTGAAATCCCCTCCTATTAGTATGTTCCCTTGCGTATTAGCTACCTTCAAAAAGATATCTTGCATAAACTTTTGATCTTCTTCGTTAGGTGAATATATATTAAGTAGATTCCAAAGCTCTGAATATATCTGACATTTTATCATAACATATCTCCCTGCTGGATCTATTATTTCCTCTTCTATTTTAAATGGCACATTTTTGCTAATTAATATAGCCACTCCTCTTGCTTTTGAATTATACGATGCTGCTGTTACATGTCCTACCCAATCTCTCTTTAATTTCTTGTGCTCCAATTCAGTTAAATGTGTTTCTTGGACAAATGCTATATCTATTTTTTCCTTTTTCAGTAAATTTAGTAGTTTCTTCCTTTTAATTTGGTTATGTATTCCATTAATATTTAGAGTCATATAGTTCAGCGTAGCCATTTTATATTTTGTTTATCTTCTCTTTCCGTTTTTCCATCATTACCTTTCCTCCTTTTCCATTTCTGTTTTCTTATTTTCAACTCTTTACCAGACAACATTCCTACAACATCCAACATTTTCCTTATTCTCCTATTTCTATCTTCTTTATCCCCAATCTCCCCTTCCCCTCCTGAGTTGCCCTTTATCCCTTGTCGGACAACCACATCTCCCCTCTCCATTTGGATTTGCGAATCCACTCGCAAGCGTCAACTGATTTTGCAGTGACCGCTCTTTTCCCCCCACCCAGCCCCCCCCAGAAAAGATTTCGTTTTTTATATGTCACAAAGGTCACTCTTTTAGTTCCCTCCTTATTCTCTCTATTCCATTACCTTCCCTTATTAATTCTTGTCTATACTTTCTATGTTTTCCTCTAATTACAGATACTTTCACATATGCCCGTTGTCTCTATTCACTCTTATACCTCTTTACCCGCATACATATCAATCGTGGTCATTTTTACCCTCCTTACCCGTCTTCATCCCTCAGTCTATTTTTGTCTTTACCCACATACATATCAATCGTGATAATTTTTGCTCTCATTACCCGTCTTCATCCCTCAGTCTATTTTTGTAATTGTTCTGCAAATTTTCGTGCTTCTTCTGGATCCGAGAATAGTCTGTTTTGTTGTCCTGGAATAAATATTTTCAATACCGCAGGATGCTTCAGTGTAAATTTATATCCTTTCTTCCATAAAATCGCTTTTGCTGCATTGAACTCTTTTCTCTTCTTTAGGAGTTCAAAGCTTATATCTGGATAAATGAAGATTTTTTGCCCTTTATACTCCAGTGGTTTGTTGCCCTCTCTTACTTTTTCCATTGTCTTCTCCAGTACCTTTTCTCTTGTAGTATATCTTAGGAATTTTACTACAATAGATCTTGGTTTTTGTTGTGGTTGTGGTTTAGGGGCCAATGCTCTATGTGCCCTTTCTATTTCCATTTCTTGCTGTAGTTCTGGACATCCTAGGGCCTTAGGGATCCATTCTTTTATAAACTCCCTCATATTCTTGCCTTCTACATCTTCCTTAAGGCCCACTATCTTTATGTTATTTCTTCTGTTATAATTTTCCATTATATCTATTTTTTGGGCTAGTAATTCTTGTGTCTCTTTAGTTTTTTTATTAGATTCCTCCAATTTCTTTTTTAAGTCTTCTACCTCCATTTCTGCTGCTATTGCCCGTTCTTCCATCTTGTCCATTTTTTTCCCCATTTCTGTTAAGGTCATATCCATTTTATTTATTTTCTTTTCTGTGTTGTTTATTCTTCTTCTTAAATCATTGAATTCCTGTGTTTGCCATTCTTTAAATGACTCCATGTATCCTCTAACAAGAGCAAGTACCTCCTTTACCTTGCCTATCTTTTCTTCTTCTATTTCCCTGTACTCTTCCTCTTCCTCTTCTTCTTCCTCTAGGTTGACCATCTGTTGTTTCTTTGCTGCCCTTTCCTCCTCTTCTTTCTTGTTTCCATTGTCTTCTGTGGTGTCTTCTTGCTGCAGGTGTTCTGCAGCTGTCGTTGCCGGCTGTGGAGATCGACTCCCCAGCTGGTCCCCCCTCCCGTCGGTGTGTTTTTTTGTATGCGCATCGCGCATGCGCGAGGAGTCGCGCATGCGCGGTTGCGCACTTTTACTCGGCTCTGTGAGCCATTGTTGTAGTTCTCTTTCTACCGACCTGAGGTAGTGGGGTCTTCTCTCCACAGCGGGCCTCTTCGGACAGGTAAGGCCTTCACCTTTTTCCTCCGTTGTCTTCTCTTCCTCTCTTCTTTCCGTTGATTTTGATTTTTCTCCTTTTGTCTCCATCTTCTTTCCACCTTTATATTCACTTTTCTTTAACTTGTATTTCTGTGCCTTTGTATTTTCTCTCGTTTTTCCCGACTTTTCTGGAGAGGGCTGGAGTTCACCGTCCGGCCACTACTCCATCACGTGACTCCTCCAGTTGGATAATCATGTTGAGGAACTTTGGGGGACATCCGATGCGCTCTAGTATTTGCCAAAGCCCTTTCCTGCTCACGGTGTCGAAGGCTTTGGTGAGGTCAACAAAGGTGATGTAGAGTCCTTTGTTTTGTTCTCTGCACTTTTCTTGGAGCTGTCTGAGGGCAAAGACCATGTCAGTAGTTCCTCTGTTTGCGCGAAAGCCGCACTGTGATTCTGGGAGAATATTCTCGGCGACACTAGGTATTATTCTATTTAGTAGAATCCTAGCGAAGATTTTGCCTGCAATGGAGAGCAGCGTGATTCCCCTGTAGTTTGAGCAGTCTGATTTCTCGCCTTTGTTTTTGTACAGGGTGATGATGGTGGCATCACGAAGGTCCTGAGGCAGTTCTCCTTGGTCCCAACAAAGCTTGAAAAACTCATGCAGTTTGGCATGCAGAGTTTTGCCGCCAGCCTTCCAGACCTCTGGGGGGATTCCATCCATACCTGCTGCTTTGCCACTTTTCAGTTGTTCGATTGCCTTATATGTCTCATCCTGGGTGAGGACCTCATCCAGTTCTAGCTTTAGGGGCTGTTGAGGGAGCTGGAGCAGGGCGGAATCTTGGACTGAGCGGTTGGCACTGAAAAGAGATTGGAAGTGTTCTGACCATCGGTTGAGGATGGAGATCTTGTCGCTGAGGAGGACTTTGCCGTCTGAGCTGCGCAGTGGGCTTTGGACTTGGGGTGAGGGGCCATACACCGCCTTTAGAGCCTCGTAGAAACCCCTGAAGTCGCCAATGTCCGCGCTGAGCTGGGTTAGTTTGGCGAGGTTAGTCCACCACTCATTTTGGATCTCCCGGAGTTTGCGCTGAAGATGGCTGCATGCACGACGGAAGGCTTGTTTCTTCTCTGGACAGGACGGCTTTGTAAGGTGAGCCTGGTGGGCAGCTCGCTTCTTTGCCAGCAGCTCCTGGATTTCCTGGCTGTTTTCGTCGAACCAGTCCTTGTTTTTCCTGGAGGAGAAGCCCAGTACCTCTTCAGTGGATTGCAGTATGGTAGTCTTCAACTGATCCCAGAGGGTTTCAGGGGACGGGTCCGTGAGGCGGGTTGCATCGTCGAGCTTTGCTTTGAGGTTTGCCTGGAAGTTTCCTCTCGCTTCGTCTGACTGCAGGTTTCCAACATTGAACCTCTTTCTGAGGGCTTTACTGTTCCTGGGCTTTGGCTTGAAGAGAAGGTTGAGCTTGCAGCGAACCAGCCGGTGGTCAGTGTGGCATTCCGTGCTGGGCATGACCCTGGTGTGGAGCACATCTCGTTTGTCACTTTCTCGCACCAGGATGTAGTCCAGGAGGTGCCAGTGTTTGGATCGGGGATGCATCCAGGTAGTCTTAAGGCTGTCCCTCTGCTGAAAAAGGGTGTTTGTAATGACAAGCCGCTGTTTTGCGCAGAGCTCCAACAGGAGGCGCCCATTGTCGTTGCACTTGCCGACGCCATGCTTGCCCAGGATTCCTGGCCAGGTTTCTGAGTCTTTGCCGACGCGAGCATTGAAGTCGCCAAGGATGACAACCTTGTCGGCTGTAGGGGTGCGTTGGATGAGGTTGCGCAGGTCAGAGTAGAACTTGTCCTTTTCTGCTGGTTCCGCCTGGAGGGTTGGAGCATAGACACTGATGAGGGTGATGCAATGCTTGTTTTGAAGGGGGAGTCGCATGGACATGATTCGGTCCGAGTGGCCTGTCGGAAGGTTTTCGAGTTTGAAGGCAATGAAGTTCTTGACCATAAAGCCTACACCAGATAGGCGTCATTCATCCGAAGGCTTGCCAGACCAGTAGAGCGTGTAGCCCGCGCCGCGTTCTTGGAGGCTGCCTACATCTGCCAGGTGGACTTCACTGAGAGCGGCTATGTCGATGTCAAATCTGAGGAGTTCATGTGCAATGAGGGCAGACCGACGTTCAGGTCGGTGGCTGTCAGCCTTGTCTAGCATGGTTCTGATGTTCCAGCATGCTAGCTTGAGTTTGTGAGCATCTTTTGGGGGAGGACGTGGAGGGGGAGGACGTGGAGGGGGAGGACGTGGAGGGGGAGGACGTGGAGGGGGAGGACGTGGAGGGGGAGGACGTGGAGGGGGAGGACGTGGAGGGGGAGGACGTGGAGGGGGAGGACGTGGAGGGGGAGGACGTGGAGGGGGAGGACGTGGAGGGGGAGGACGTGGAGGGGGAGGACGTGGAGGGGGAGGACGTGGACCTGTCCTCGGGCCTGCGCAAAGGAGCTTTTAGGTGGAGTGCAGTGCGCGCAGTACTGGCCCCACCCTTTACACCCATGGTCGAGTGAGGCAGGCGGAGGCCCCGATCCGAGCAGAGAGTGAGAGGAGGAGGCCCCAGTCCGGGCACAGGGAGAGCTGCAGCGGCCCCGGCCTCGGTCCGGGCGAAGGGTTGGCGGCGGCAGCCCCGATCCGGGCAGGAGCAAGGGGGAGACGGCGGCCCCGGCCTCGGTCGAGTGAGGCAGGTGGAGGCCCCGATCCGAGCAGAGAGTGGGAGGCGGAGGCCCCAGTCTGGGCACAGGGAGAGCTGCGGCAGCCCTGGCCCCAGTCTGGGCGAAGGGTAGGCGGCGGCGGCCCCGATCCGGGCAGGAGCAAGGGGGAGACGGCGGCCCCAGCCTCAGTCGAGTGAGGCAGGCGGAGGCCCCGATCCGGGCAGAGAGTGGGAGGCGGCGGCCCCAGTCCGGGCACAGGGAGAGCTGCGGCGGCCTCGGCCCCGGTCTGGGCAGTATGGACCGACCTAGGAGGGGAGGCAGACCCCTCCAGCCCGGGTAAGAAACCTGCATAGGAGAAGGCCACTCCGATATAAAACCTACGATCCAAGGACCTCGCTGCCACGTCCCAGCTCGCTTGGCCACGGCACTAACCACTACATTAACAATAAATACATAAGATAAATATTAAATATTCATAGTGATCCTAGTGAAGAAAGACCTTTTGTGGTGTTGGGTGTAGTCCTGGATCAAGAGCCTGATCACTGTTGGAAATAAACTGTTCTTGATCCTAGAGGTGCTGGTCTTCATAATTCTGTACCTTCAACCTGAAAGTAACAATGAGAAGATTAAACAGGAGTTCAGAATTCTCCGATAGCATTTATTCAATTAATTGAAAGATTTCCACATGTAAATCCCCTGAAGCTCAGAGGAAAGTTGGAAGCCAATTTTTACACAGCAAGGTCACACAAAGGGCAACACCAGGAAATGCTGGAAACACTCAGCTGGTGAGTTAACCTCTGTAGAGAATGAAGCAGAGGTAAAGTTCCAGGTCGAAGACCTTGCAGTAAACTTCACGGGTAGCCGAGAGAAAACACCTCCTTTTCCTAGTTTGGAATCTTTCGTTTGTAATTGACGGAGTTTAGACTCGTACAGCATGGAACAGGCCCCTTGGCCCACCCCGTCCGTGCTGACCAAGTTGCCTTTCCCATTTGCCTGCAATTGGTTCGTATCCTTTGAAACATTTCCTTTTGCCTTTGGCAACTTGTTGCCGATGCAGACTACCCTCTGAGTGAGAAGGTTGCCCAGCGGCATCTTCAGTCTCTCTCCCCTCCCCTTAAACCTATGCCCCTGTTAGTTCTAGAACCAGCTATCCTGGAGGGAAAAAAACCCAGCAAATTTCATGTCCTTCATGATTTATAACCTGTAAGATCCCCTCTCAGCCTCCACCACTCCAGGGAATAACTCTGAGAATATAGAACAGTGTGTTCCACTTTAGTACAGGCCCTTTGGCCTCAATGTTGTGCCAACTTAGATAATTTTACTCCACAACTATCTAATCCTTCCCAACCTCACACCTGTAACTCTTTATTTTTCTTGCATCCATGCGCCTGTCGAAGAGTTTTTTGAATGTCCCTAATGTATCAGCTCCACCATCACCCCTGGCAATGCATTCTGGGCACCCACCACTCTCTGTTTAACTTACCTCTCCCTGCAATACAATGCCTCCAGTCCTAAGGGCAGATGTGGATTTGGTTCCACATCCAAATTACAAGGTAAATGCTCTGACCAAGGAGCACTCCACTGAGGAGTTGCATTTTGGTGCAGCCATGTCAGGAAGGAGTCTTGAAGCCTCAGGCCATGGCCCAGAGGGAGCAGTCCACATTGCTGGGTGGGGGTTGAAAACTCGGTCACCCCATTATCTCCAGGGATGGTGAAACGATGGAGGTCAGGGATGTGGCAACCCACTCCAGAATGGGATCTCCATCAGGAATTCAGAATGGTGAACTCACTCTGCAGGCAATAGTTGAGATGAATGGTGTCCACTAATCTGATGGGAAACTGGAATTGGTCATGCAAGAGAGGGGGATAGAAGGGGTTGTTCTTGAGCTGAGACACAAAGATGTGTGAACATTGGCATAAGGCTGATCTGGATCTATCCTGCGAGAACAAAGTAGTCAGTAAACCATTTCCTCAAGTCATTGGCTCCAAAATATTTTCAGCCTTTCTGAGGATGTAAGAGGAGATATATAAATGCAGCATGTTCTTTCTTGGTTCCCCCCCCCCCCCCCCAGACTTTGGAGGCGATGAAGCAGGGGAGGTGACCTCAGTAAATATATTTAAGACAAGGTTGGATAGATTTTTACATAGTAGGGAAATTAAGGGATAGGGGGAAAAGGCAGGTCGGTGGAGATGAGCCCGTCATCAGATCAGCTGTGATTTCATTGAAAGGCAGAAGGCGATGAAGCAGGGGAGGTGACCTCATTAAATATATTTAAGACAAGGTTGGATAGATTTTTACATAGTAGGGAAATTAAGGGATAGGGGGGAAAGGCAGGTCGGTGGAGATGAGCCCGTCATCAGATCAGCCATGAAATCATTGAAAGGCAGAAGTAAACCTCGAAATTCTGTAGACACCGTTGTTGAAATGAATGCTGGAGAAGCTCAGCAAGTCAAACTGTTTTCTTTATGTAGCAAAGGCAGAGACATAAGATATTGAGGTATGAGAAAATGCTGGGAAGTGTCTGAATAAAAGAGTTGGGGGGGAAAGGGGGAAGTTATAGAACTGTTGCCACCAGGAGGCTGTTCAGCCCATCATTCATGCTAGTTTCTGGAAGAGCGTTTAGAGACCGTCTATCATGAACCCGGGGACTGAATGAGGAATTTGATCCAGGCTAGGAAGGCAGTTATTGGCTGTCAGTTCCAGGTTTACATCAGAGTAGGGCAGGGGGTTGACAATCAGGAAGGGAGTGGATTTGGTGGGGGGAGGGGCAGAGACACAGCCAAAGTTGAGGGGAAGAGTGAATGGGGTTGGGGGGGGGCCGAAAGGATGTGGGCCCAGTTGGGATCTAGGCACAAGATGCTGCAAAAGCCTTTGACTAGGATTGGGTGTGATTAGGATGGTTTCCCTCCCCTCCATCGACGTGATATAACAGGATCGTTGTCTGAAGAGAGCTTGCAAAATCGTTAAGGATCCTTGCACTCTGCACACAGCATATTTCAGCTGCTCCCATCGTGGAAGAGATATAGGAGTATCAGAGCCAGCACCACCTGGCTGAGGAACAGCTTCTTTCCAGAGAGAATGCTAAATGACTGAATGAACTGTATATACAAAGTAAGTTAAATTAAATTTAGATGCACAGCACAGTAACAGGCCCTTTTGGCTGACGAGCCCATGCCACCAAATTACAACCAATTAGCCTACACCCCTGATATGTTTTGGAGGGTGGGAGAAAACTGGAGCCCCAAGGGAAAACCCACGCAGACAAAGGAAGAACGTACAAACTCCTTACAGACAGCACGGGATTTGAACCCTGGTTCCAATTACTGGTGCTTTAAAGGCACTGCACTAGCCTGGAAGTCAGCCTGAAGAAAACTGAGGTCCTCCATCAGCCAGCTCCCCACCATGACTACCAGCCACCCCCACATCTCCATCGGGCACACAAAACTCAAAACGGTCAACCAGTTTACCTATCTCGGCTGCACCATTTCATCAGATGCAAGGATCGACAATGAGATAGACAACAGACTCGCCAAGGCAAATAGCGCCTTTGGAAAACTACACAAAAGAGTCTGGAAAATCAACCAAATGAAAAACCTCACAAAGATAAGCGTATACAGAGCCGTTGTCATACCCACACTCCTGTTCGGCTCCGAATCATGGGTCCTCTACCGGCACCACCTACGGCTCCTAGAACGCTTCCACCAGCGTTGTCTCCACTCCATCCTCAACATCCATTGGAGCGCTTTCATCCCTAACGTCGAAGTACTCGAGATGGCAGAGGTCGACAGCATCGAGTCCACACTGCTGAAGATCCAGCTGCGCTGGATGGGTCACGTCTCCAGAATGGAGGACCATCGCCTTCCCAAGATCGTGTTATATGGCGAGCTCTCCACTGGCCACCGTGACAGAGGTGCACCAAAGAAAAGGTACAAGGACTGCCTAAAGAAATCTCTTGGTGCCTGCCACATTGACCACCGCCAGTGGGCTGATAACGCCTCAAACCGTGCATCTTGGCGCCTCACAGTTTGGCGGGCAGCAACCTCCTTTGAAGAAGACCGCAGAGCCCACCTCACTGACAAAAGGCAAAGGAGGAAAAACCCAACACCCAACCCCAACCCACCAATTTTCCCCTGCAACCGCTGCAACCGTGTCTGCCTGTCCCGCATCGGACTTGTCGGCCACAAACGAGCCTGCAGCTGACGTGGTCTTTTTACCCCCTCCATAAATCTTCGTCCGCGAAGCCAAGCCAAAGACTAGCCACTACACTAATCATGCCGTCCAAACCTTCCAAGACAATACTATTTATTTAACAATATTGATTTATTTTCTATTTGTATATACATACTGCATATGTATCATTTGTCTGTATGTGTGTTAGCCCTGGATCTGTTTGCATGGTTTTGCACTGAGGACTGGTATAATTGCCAGGATGTACTTGTACAATCGGAGGATAATAAGCTTGAACTTGAAACATTCTTGAGCTACAGGTTCCCTCAGGATTGGTTTGATGAGGTTTTAATTTTACACCCAACAGATCAATGATTCAATGCCTAGAATGGCAAAATGTGGTCTCCACAGATGAGTTGGGCCGAAGGGCCTTTTCCACACTGAACGACTGCCACTTGGATACAATCCAACTGTCACATTGGTTCCCCATAACCTTGCAGGTTACCTTCTCTTTCCAATGCTTTTGTCAAGCTGCATTTCCACCTCATGGGCAGCAAGCACCAGGTCCCAATCACTCCCAGACCAGCGACACTTTCCCCGCATTCCCTTCGAGTTGCATCCACGTTTTAAAGTCTGTGTGCCCTGCTCCATCCTCTCTCTCCCACGACCCTGTCCATGGAGGCACAAGAGGCTGGAGTAGAAAACAAACACCAGAGGAACTCTGGTGTTCCTCATGGTGGCTGAGGGACCGTCGCCTAGAGTAGTAAAGTCAATGGTAGTCATCGTATGTATGTATGTCTCGTCTGGATAAGGCGTCGGCCACCGCATTCGCCTTCTCTTGAATGTGCCGTATGTCCGATGAAAATTCTAGAATGAAATCCAAGTGCTGGTCTTCATGAGGGGAATAATGATGTGTGTTTGTTCGTGAGGTATATGTAAGTGGTTGTAAAGGGAATAATAAAATGTCAATACCATTTATTTTTGTACTGAAGAACGGTTTACGTAATGTCTATCAGGCAGTCTCTATACTGTTTCAGGTTGGAACCCTGCTCAGTTACCTGAAATGCCCATCTCATTGCTTTCACCTCCTATTGCACAGACATTCTTGACCTTTTTCGGCTATGGACACCTCCCCCCCCCCCCCCCACCCAGGACTCTGTTCAAAGTTTACGGGCCCCTTCCATGTGAAGCAGTCCAGTTTTGGTTTTGTCTGTACTTCTATCGACTACATAAAAAACATTTTAAAATATTTAGGTTACACAGTAAAAGGAAAGCTAGAGACAAAATTGGTCCCTTAGAAAATCAGAGCGGAAAACTGTGTGTGGAGCCTAGAGAAATGGGGGAGATATTGAACAGTTTCTTTTCTTCGGTATTCACTAAGGAGAAGGATATTGGGAGATGTGAGATAAAAAAGCAAATTGGGTAAATATGGGGAATATAGAGATTACAAAAGATGTAGTTTTAGGGCTTTTGAAGAATATAAAGGTGGATAAGTCTCCGGGACCAGACGGGATCTTCCCCAGGACATTGAGAGAAGTGAAGGAGGAAATAGCAGAGGCTCTGGCGGTAATTTTCCAAATGTCATTAGATATGGGGATAGTGCCGGAGGATTGGCGCATTGCGCATGTGGTTCCGTTATTTAAAAAGGGTTCAAGGAGGAAGCCTGGCAACTATCGGCCTGTAAGTTTGATGTCTGTGGTAGGTAAATTAATGGAGAAAATTCTTAGAGATAGTACTTATAAACATCTGGATAGACAGGGTCTGATCAGGAGCACTCAACATGGATTTGTGGGAGGAAGGTCATGTTTGACCAATCTGATTGAATTTTTTGAAGAGGTGACTAGGAATGTGGATGAGGGTAGCGCAGTGGATGTTGTCTATATGGACTTCAGTAAGGCCTTCGATAAGGTACCACATGGAAGGTTAGTTAGGAAGGTGCAGTCTTTAGGTATAAATTTTGAGATAGTCAAATGGATTGAACATTGGCTGAAAGGGAGAGGCCAGAGAGTGGTAGTGGATAATTGTCTGTCAGGTTGGAGGCTGGTGACCAGTGGTGTGCCTCAAGGATCTGTATTGGGCCCATTGTTGTTCGTTATATACATTAATGATCTAGATGATGGGGTGGTGAATTGGATTAGTAAATATGCAGATGATACTAAGATAGGTGGAATAGTGGATAATGAAGAAGGTTTTCAAGGATTGCAGAGGGATTTGGGCTGCTTAGAAAAGTGGGCTGAAAAATGGCAGATGGAATTTAATGCTGATAAGTGTGAGGTGCTTCATTTTGGTAAGAAGAATCAGAACAGGACATACATGGTAAATGGGAGAGCATTGATGAATACAGAAGAGCAGAAAGATTTAAGAGTAGCGGTACATCGTTCCCTGAAGGTAGAAACTCACGTGAATAGGGTGGTGAAGAAGGCTTTTAGTATGCTGGCCTTTATCAATCATTGCATGGAATATAGGAGTTGGGAGGTGATGTTGAGATTGTATAAGACGTTGGTGCGGCCTAATTTGGAGTTCTGTGTGCAGTTCTGGTCGCCTAATTATAGGAAGGATATAAACAGAGTGGAGAGAGTGCAGAGAAGGTTGACCAGAATGTTACCTGGGTTTAAGCATCTAGAGTATAGGGAGAGATTGGACATATTAGGTCTTTATTCTTTGGAGCGTAGAAGGTTGAGAGGGGATTTGATAGAAGTATTTAAGATTATGAAAGGGATAGACAGAGTGGATGAGGATGGACTATTTCCGTTAAGAGGAGGAAAGATTAAAACAAGAGGACATGTGTTAAGAATTAAGGGGCAGAGGTTTAGAGGTAACATGAGGGGGAACTTCTTTACTCAGAGAGTGGTAGCCGTGTGGAATGAGCTTCCGGGAGAAATAGTGGCGGCGGAGTCAATTGTATTATTTAAGAAAAGGTTGGACAGGTATATGGATGAGAAGAAGATGGAGGGTTATGGGCATTGTGCAGGGAAGTGGGTCTAGAGAGGGGTGTTTGGTTCGGTGCGGACTAGAAGGGCCTAATGGCCTGTTTCCGTGCTGTAATTGTTATGTTATATGTTTGTTATGTTATGAGGTGAAACAAAAACAAAGGTTTTACTTCAATGTGCTTCCAGGGGAGGGGGGTCCTTGGGCCCCTGTTTAGAATGGCTGCATTTGTGCAATGATCCTGCCCATCTCCACCAAACCACTCAAGCTTTTGAGCCCAGAGTCTCTGCTATACATAAGGCCCTTTCAAACTGCCGTGTAAAACGGGGTTAACCGGGCAATTTGCCCAGTTAGCGCCCCAGTTACACAACAGTTAGAAAGGGTCTGACCCGGTCAACACTGTCGGAATCCAACCAAGTCCCTGACCTACCTCAGAGGGAGTTGGGGAACCCAGTTAAACTTACCGAGGTCACGTCCACAGGCAATTTGAAAATGAAAATGGCTGACATGCTTCTTCTGGTGACGTCAGTGCTGGGCAGCCAGCGTCTGAACATCCGGTGGTACTTCCAGCGAGTATGTGATGCCTCTTCACAGGGGCGGGATCCCCCTTAGATCGCCAGGTTGGCAATTTAATGGGTGGATACCCCTGCAATTTAAAAGGTGCTTCCAGCACCTTTGCCCCAGTAATCACACCTGGGCACCAGGAGGGTTACCCAGGTGCTACAGTTTAAAGGAGGCTATTGCGACAGCTAGACAGTACTTTAACCTCCCCTGAGTCAAAGAAGTGTGTGCTGGGCAAGAATGGTACATATGATAGTTTTGAGTTGTGTTCAAAGTGCAGGGCAGTGGATGAGGATGGGAGAAAAGCACCTTTTAAACGGCTTGTTAGATTGGAAGATTTATGGTATCACCAAATCCTATTGATCAGAGCCAAATTACAGACAAAACTCACACCCAAACTAATGACCCATGATTAGTGTCACAACAGTTTAATCCCTGGGTTTATATGTTCTTCTAGTTCAGCACCACACCCTAGTTGTCTTTGGCTCCTGGGGATCATTGCTTGAGTGAATGCAGCTTGGAATATCACGCAAAACTTCCCTCCCCTCCGCGGACTCCATCCATATCTTCCGCTGGCTGGGAAAGGGAGCCAGCACACTGAAGGACCCATCACACCAGGCTGCAGACTGCTGGAGACTGGCTGAAGGGGTATCGGGCTTCGGAGCTTTGACCCAAGAGGGCTCTCTGATCGTGTTGGAGGTTTGGATCTGGAATTAAGGTGGCCGATGGATCTGTGTGACGGAAGGGAGGGCTGGAGATTAATCCATGGGCTTGAAGGGACTCACTTTTGCTTCTCTTCTCCTTCCTGTAAGGGATGCCAGGCAATTTCTCTGATGATGAACTTCTACCTGCCGCAGCAGGACTAAAGGCAATTTCACATAATATTACATAACAATAAAAAACATACAGAGGTGGACAAACTCAGCAGGTCAAGCAGTTCCTTTATATAGCAAAGGTAAAAATACATAACTGATGTTTCGGACTTGAACCCTTCATCAAGGTATGGACAAATGTCAACAGGCGTCCGAACCACTCCTCCTCCCATCAGGGAGAAGGCTTTGAAGAGTGTGAAAGCGTGCACTAATGGACTTGAAGACCATTTCTTCCTGCGGCCATCAGTCTCCCGAACGAGCCCCACAACAGTCCTCTCACACTGCCCTTGCTTACTGCTTATCTTTTCATTCCAATCCTACATTCTGTAAAGTGTGCTCTTTACGAGGCTGTATGAATGTTAGAGATAACCTGTTAGAATGCTCGTTGAAGGAAGAGTAAAACATGAAAGTCTGCAGACGCTGTGACTGAAGTGAAAACATTCTGAAGAAACATTCAGGGGCCTGCTTACATCTGGCTACATACCTTGATGAAGGGCTTAGTCCTGAAACATTGGTTCTGTATTTTTATCTTTGCTACATAAAGAACACGGTTTTATCTGCCTAGTTTCTCCAGCATTGTGTTTTTGCTCACAGAAGAACCCTTCTCCGTGTACTGTATTAGCAATAAACTTGGCTAATCCTCTGCTGGAAGCTTCAGCAATTTACCCAATTTCTGAGGGGTTTGCTACTCATCAGACACAAATTGTCACGAGACTGCTGCGTGTTCCACACTGGTGTTGACCTTGTTTTACAATGTGACCTCTCTGGAAGCTGGGCCCAGGCGATCGTTCTGTTTCTCTCTGGGGTTGAGTCAGTGCCTGAATCAATAGCTCCTAGTGCAGAAACTCATGGAGATCGGCCAAGTTTATTTACATCTGTCTGGGTGTGCGTGAGTGACGTGGACAAGGGAGCTGCAGGCTGGAGGGGGAGGGGTTGGGGTGACATTGAATTATCCATTGTCTCAGGCACCAAGGCACAGGGCAAGGCTTTGTTTTGAGTGCTGGTCAGGCAAGTCAAACCCTCGCAGGCAGTGCAATATAATGTTAATTGGGACTGCAGGAGGCAGTAGAGTCGGCAGCGAAGTATTTCATGGAAACATTATGTGAAATGAGAACCCCCCCATCCCAGCTTTTTTCTCTTATGCCCTCCCACCCATATCCACCCATCACCTCTTGTCTATTGGCCTGCGCTCTTCCCCCTGCCCCTTCCTCCCTCTCCCCCCCCAACTTTATTTTTATTCAGGCGCAAGCCTGGATTTTGCTCATACCTTTACGAAGGGCTCAGATCCGTGAAGTTGGTTATACAGAAAAACCCCTGGTATCTGGCACCTATGATAGATGTCGGATAAATGAATTTTCCAGTTGCTTGAGATTGCATGTTGCATGGATTGGCAAACTAATGGCGAGGCACACCAATTTAAAACTTCCATGTTTATATCTATTTCTGCCAATTTTCTTGCTGGTTGCTTGAGACTGCGGGTTGCTTCAATTCCAGATAACTGGGGTTTTACTGTACATCTTTTCTTCTTAGGGATGCTGCTGAGTTTCTCCAATACTTTTCTGCAGAGTTTTGTGTTTAACTGAGGAGAAGTGCACAGACTGAAGGAGACATTCAGATCTCAGATATATTGTCAGAGAACATGCATATCGCATACAACCATGACATTTCTTTTCTGCGGGAGAGGCAGAATTACCACTTATTGGCAGTGCAATAGAAACTGCACTCAACCTACACATATAAGGAAATAAAGAAATGTAAACAAACTGATTGCAATACAGAAAGAATTTTAAAAAATCAATAAAGTGCACAGTTAAGAGTCATTACATGATTCCGATTGAGTTTGTTGTTGAGGAGTCTGAGGGTGGAGGGGTACTTCGAGTCTATCCCACTGTGTAGTGGTAGCTGTTCAAATCCTGACTTCAGCTTCACGTTCAAGCTGATCAGCCTCCGCACGGCTGTGAATATCTGTTTCAGTCATTCAGGGTAGCTTAAAGTTGGGCACTGAGCCCACTTATTGCAGCCGCACCACTACCCTTCACCAGCAGAGGGCCACAGAGCCAAAAGATTAACGTGCCCTCCTGCCGCTTGCTGACCCATTCCCCACATGGTACTATAGAAATAATTTCCACAGCACTTTACCCAATCTCAATACCCTTTTCAGCCAATTAAATACTTTGAAGTACAGTCACTGTAGGATTGCAGCATTCAATGTATGCATAGCAAGCTCCCATTAAAAAAAAATTACAAAGTTGATGAGCCCAGGCAGGATTTTTCCAAACCAAGACAAGGAGACTTGAGGTGGAGATACAGATTTGCTCACGTCTAAAGTAAACCCCTCTCCGAATTCAATTTGACCATTGCCAGGCCCTGGGGTTAATGTATGAAAGAGTGAAGCATGAATGTCTGTAGAAGATGTGATTGTAGTAAAAATGCAGACTCTGGAGGAACTCAGCTGGTCTCTCAACATCCACATTTCTGATGTTTTGGGTCTGAGCCCTCCTTCAAGGCATGACAACAATTACAGGACCTGCAGACTTTTGTATTTCACTCCTGGGGTTAATGTGAACAGGACCTGTTGTTGGGAACAGGTTGTTGGGAACGTGAAGGTGCCGTTATCCGGTCAGAACTGTGTGGTGGGCGACCAACATTACAGCAGTATGTTTCAAGAAACATTCACCCTGAAGTTTCCCAAAGGGAAGCAGGGCTCCTGTGATTGCAGAGGCTGCGGGAGAGCAGGAGATGAATCCACGGGTTCTCAGTTACTCTGAAGGGAAAAGTAAGAACTTAAAGATGGAGAAACTCAGCTGGTCAAACAGTGTACTTTATACAGCAAAGATAAAAATACAGAATCAACATTTCAGGCCTGAGCCCTTCAAGGTATGGGAAAATGTCAGCAGGCATTGGAACAAAATGGCCCAAAGGCAGGACGTAATAAATGGATATGGGAGGGAGGTCATCTCATCAAACAGGGGGAGGGGGAGATGCCTCTGTGAATGGAGAGGGAAGGGGGTTGAGAACTAGATGAAAGGAGACAGAGGGGTGGGGAAGAGAGGGAGAATGGGGAGTGGGCTAACAGAAACCAGAGAAGTCGATGTTAATGCCATCAAGTTGGAGAGTGGCCAGACGGAAAATCAAGTGATGCTCCTCTGAAGGGACTCTCTTTTGTTCCTCTTCCCCCTGCTGGTGAGAGCGCCTCCTTGCATGCCTTTACAGCAAACCAAATAATGACAAACCTTGTTTGTCCATGACACTCAAGGAATCTTGGATCTTGTGTCCTTTCTCTTTTCTCTGTCCACCTGTAACTGCCTGGCACTGGGTCTGTAAACCACAGAGCTCAACAGGCTACCAGTTTGTGGCCTGGTTACCCCCGTTGGCTGCCATCTGTGCTGGTGTAATGGAATCAGTGGGGAATCTACCCAGCCTCATTTGCCTTCACAGGGAGCAGGTCCCTGAGATGTAGAAAATTATCCATGGTATGCAGCGTATCATCTTGGATTTTGATTTTCCAGAAGTGGTTGTGGAAAAGATGAGAGTTTATTGTAACATACAAAGTGCAGACGCACTGAAATTCTTACTTGCTGCAGCCACACAGGTACACAAGTTACACCGACAACAATAATATTCATTAAATTGCCACAATTCGCCGAGAGAAATAACGAGACCCTAAATATAAAAGGATAAGTAAATAACTCTACTTCATTGCAGTGACTGGGAGGAAAACAATAACATTGGGCTGGTCCCGGAGTAGTTTATGGTGAGGATCAGGTCAGGATCAGGGGAGAGGTTCAACAGCCTGATAACAGTGGGTAAAAACTGCCCTTGAACCTAGAGATGTTGGGTGTCAAGCTTCTGTATCTTCTGCCTGAAGCGAGAAGTGGAAAGAGATTGTGACCAGGGTGGTGGGGGACTTGTATGAAATTGGCTGCCTTTTTCAAATTCATTTGTCATCCGACTATAAAGGTGCAACCCAATGAAACAGTTTTCTCCGACCGGTCGGTCCGGGGTCCAAAAACAGTGCGAACATCTATACAGACCAACGATACATGTACACACTTCACAGAATCCATTTACGTGACAACTGTTATTAATAAATGAATGGATAAAGTGAGACAGTACCTCAGATCGATGCCTGAAGTGGACGGGAGGTTGGTGAACGACGGGGCTAGGTGTGTCACTTCCTGCAGCCTGATCCTGGGCATTCGAGTTTCCAGCCCCTGAAGACTTATCTCAAATGGTCAACCCTCAGGGAAGAAGATTTGGTCGGGGCCCACAAGGGACCCTGACTTAATGTGGGTCAATGCTTGAGAGCACTGAGCATTTGGTGTCTGGATCACAATGGTTGAGCAGTTTCCCATTCATCTTCTGCAGTGGGGAGCATCAGAGGGGAGGTGAACTGTTAGAACAGACAACAGACAAGCCTTGACTGAGGGAGGGAGTTCAAAGGTGTGATTCCTTTCTGTTTCAGGGACAACTTGGGCAAGGTAGGATTTAAATAGTCTCTTCAAAGTGCTACTAACAAATCCACATTCCTGTTCTGTATTTTTGCTCACAGAATCGAAACAAACAACTTGTCTTCAGCACACACTCTTGAACTTCCTCAAGGGAAATCGTTTCAAAGCTGGGTAATACCTAGGAGCGGAAGCAGGCTTGTTGATCAGACCACTGACACAGTGCCGCAAGCAAGACTTGTTCCTGGCTTTGGGACAGTGAGAAAGCCAACGCACACCCGATTCTCATCAACTTCCCCTTCTCCATCGATCTGGCAAAGCCACTAAAGACATAATGATGTGCCTGTGTGATGGAAGCAGAAACAGTCATCAGTCAAAACACAAGCAAGGATTTAACTTGGACCAAAAATAATTTGGGAGCAGAATTATTGAGGAAGGCTTTGAAGTGACATTTCTCCACTGAAATTTCAGACCATTTTCATCAGTATAATTTGTGTTCCCTTGTCGATGAAATACAGTCTCCAGTGTGACAATTCTAGTCAGTGAAACGAGTTATTTCCTTCAGACAGGGTCACCAGACACACACACACACACACACACACACACACTGGTGTCTCTCTCACACACGCGTGCCTGCACTGCTGTGACTTTCAGACTAGACATACTAATGGTCTGGACACGGTCTCTGTGTGACTGATGAACGAGATGTGCACAACGAGAGTGACTGATAGGTAGCACACACGGTCTGACTGACTGACACCGGTATCACCTGTGTTCAATCTCTGTTACTGTCTGTGTGGAGTTTGCACAGTTTCCCTGCGACTTCCCACTAGGAGCTCGGGTTTCCTCCCACGTCCCAAACCTACGCAGGTTGGGAAGTTAATTGGTGTAAACTACCTCAATATGTTGGCGAGTGCAGAATCTGGTGGGGGAGGGGGGGTTGATGGGAATATGCAGAGAATAAAATGGGATGAGTGTAGGATTAGTAGACGGACAGTGGAATGTCAGTGGTACTCAGAGGGCTGAAAGGCTTTTGTCGTCTGGTATTGCAAGATTATGAGAGGCATTCATAGGGTCGACAGCCAGTGCCTGTTTCCCAGGGCAGGATCAGCAAACACCAGAGGACATATGAACAAAATGAAGGGAGGGAAGTTTAGGGGAGACATCAGGGCAAGATTTTTTTACAGAGAGTGGTGGGTGCCTGGAATGCCTTGCCAGGGTGGTGGTGGAGGCTGGAAGATTAGGGTCATTGAAGAGACTCTTAGACAAATGGAAATAGAGGCTTACGGGGGAGGGAGCGTTTAGTACTTTTTTAAGGAATATCTGAGACAGCACAACATCAAAGGCCGAAGGGTCTGTACTGTGCTGTAGTGTTCTGGGTGTGCTCTATTACCCTGGAGATGGTAATCTTCCACCATCGCAGAGGTGAGACAGAACAAGTTCCCTCACTAGGAATTTTCCACAGTGCTTCACTGTGCTGAACCTACAAGAGGAAAAGACTCTTTCCTACATTACCTGCAAATCCAAGGGGTTTTGCTAAATGTTAGCTTGCTATGAGATAGTGATCACTCCTCCTCTCAGCTAAACCTTCTCTGCCATTGGGTCAGATACTAATAATTTAGCGACTTGTCTCAGAAATGTACAGATAGGCAGCCGAGGTTCCAAGCAAGCTCATTATCCGAGATCAGGGTTTGACCCACTGCATCATGAAAGAGATCTAACTGAGCGGAATAACTGCAGCCAAGGTCCCTTTCACAAGGGCAAGGTTACATTAGAAATCTGGCTGGCACAGCTCTAACGATGATGCTTCCTACAGTCTCTCTGCCTGAACAGGGTGTTGTCACGACCTGGGGACCTGAGTATAGAGACTGGAGCCTGGAGCTCAGTGCATGACGGGTAGGTGGAGGGAGAGACTCTCACAGGATTGTCTAGATCCTGTAATATTACATGTTCTGTACTGTTACGTGTCAATAAAGGATCTAGACAATCCTGTGAGAGTCTCTCCCTCCACCTACCCGTTGAACACTGAGCTCCAGGCTCCAGTCTCTATACTCAACACCCTGTTCTGGCAGAGAGACTGTAAGAAGCATCATCGTTAGAGCTGTGCCAGCCAGATTTCTAATGTAACCTTGCCCCTGTGAAAGGTACCTTGGCTGCAGTTATTCCACTCAGTTAGATCTCTTACATGATGCAGTGGGTCACACCCTGATCTCAGGTAATGAGCTTGCTTGGAACCTCGGCTGCCCATCTGTGCGAGAGAAAGAGAAGCAAAAGAGAGCCCTTTCAGAGTTGATGAGTGTCAGTGGATTTTCTTCCAGTGCCCAATGGATGGAGATGTCTGATTAATGGAGATGCTTGATCTTTTCTGAGAACAAATAGTTGGAGATACAAGAGGTGTGAATGGATGGGGAGAGGTTCGTGGAGTGTTGTAGCTGGAGGGAATCTAACTGCAAGCAAGTAAATACACTCGTACACCGCCCCTGTTCACTGGTGTCACTGAGAGAAGGGCACCACCTGTCTAGGCCTCGTCTGGTCTAGCCCACAATCATATGTTGCCACCTATTTGTCCTATCAATCCCCTCCATTCAAGAGGAGATTGGGATGTGCCATCAGCTCCATCATGTAGGGGAAGATGAAGTGCTGAACTGTGTGGCAGCGGGGAATGAGTGTGTCCAGCAGATGCTCCACTGGCATCAGGATTGGGGACACCCAGGAGTAGAATGCACCATCAAGGTTATAACTCAGGGCAGCGATCACCCCTGCCTGTGGGACCAGCACTGACCCAGTGTCCTCTATCTGTCAGACAAGGGGGGAGGGGTTGGCATAGTGACAAATCAGTCTAGCAGAATGACCCGGAATGTTGTGCACCACGGCTACTCGTGGTCAGTGGGCTCTGTGGTCGACTGCAGCGCAGCAGACACATAATCAGCTCCAAGTGGGAATTCAGTAATTATCCCCTCTTGGAATGTTGACCCTCTCTGGCTTCCTGTTTCGAACTTTTACAAGATGTTCACTTCAGCACAGCTCAGTTCACGGATCCCTTACAATTATTGGGACCGGTTTCAAACATCTGCAGACTGTGTTTAACCTCTCTGGAACATCGCTGCCTTGCTGATGTGACTGGCAGCTGTGCTCAGCTGCTTCTCAGAGCTGCTCTACCTCTGTGAGGCTGACAGGGGAGTTTGTTTGGTTTGACGCATCATATCCACCCCTTCATGCTTCTCCCAAATTATTTAATAACCAATTATAGCGAGAGAAATATTAAACACATTGAGTTTCATTTCCACCACTTAAGTGAATTTGGGGAATGTTCCCTATTACTCAAGAGTTTTTTTTTAAATGGATTTACAGAACAGTAACAGGCCCTTCCGGCCCACGAGCCCATGCCGCCCAGAGATATATGACCCAGTGATCATTGGGGGAATCAGATGTGGACATTTAAGATGAGCAAATTTAAGTTCTTGGGAGTCACTATCTCAGAGGATCTTTCCTGGACCCAACACACTAATGGCATCATGAAGAAAGCACACCAGCACCTCTATTTCCTCAGGCGTTTGTGGAGGTTTAGCATGACATTGGTAACCCTGGCAAAATTTCTACATATGTGTGATGGAAAATGTGCTGACTGACTGCATCACGGTCTGGTATGGGGGCACTAATACCCCCGCATAAGGTAGTGGACACAGCCCAGGACATCACAGGCAAAACTCTCCTCATTGTCGGAGAGCATCAGCAATCATCAGATCCACACCACCCAGCACACGCTCTGTTCTCGCTGCTGCCATCTGGAAAGAGGTGTAGGTACTACAAGACTCACACCACCAGGTTCAGGGACAGCTGCTACCCCTCCACCACCAGACTCTTTAACAACACTCAATCAGGGACTCATTTAAAAACTCTTACTTTTCCACTTCATTGATTTTTTTTCTGTGTATTGCACAAGCAGTTTGTTTCAATTTTGTTATTTGTTTACATGTGTAGTTTTTTTTGCACTGCCAGTACGTGGTAATTCTGCCTCACCCACAGGAAAAGAACCTCAGGGTTGCATGTAATGACATTTAATGTCATGTCTGACAATAAATCTGAAACCTGAGATCAATGGACCAATATCTTTAACTGAGTTTGATGCTCTATTGATGTTCAATGTGTTGGATGGTCTGTAGATCGCTGCAGAGTGTGTGACCCTGTAATCAGAATTGGACAAGGGAACTATATTTACATCCATCCAGAGTGTCTTGGCCAGCCATTCTCAAAGGGAGCCCTGCGGCCTCCTTCAGGGGTCCACATCGTGCTTGAGTAAAAGCCTTGCTTTCTTTTCACGTCACATAATAAGAATGTTTAGAAATGTTTTTCATGGAGTCAGTAGGAGAGAAGTATGGAAGAAACCAAAACTTGTCTGCTTCACAGGGAAGGGGGCCCATAAACTTTGAGCAGGGAGAAGAGCTGAAAAAAAGTTGAGAATGGCTGGTCTGGACTCTCAGCCTCCGCTAAAGGTGATGGTAATTTTAATAATGATGTTTTTTTTATTACCATGAACTTTGTGCAAGATAGAAATGCACTGAAATCCTTACTTGCTGAACAGGTACTTTGTAGAAAAAATTACATAATTTAATTAAAAAAGAACAATAAATACAAAAAGATCAATATCCTCATGCAATAAAAGTGACCGAGTCCTTTGCAATGGTGCAGAGTCCTTTTGTAATGTTGGTGGTTGATGTACCAAGTAGTGGTTCAAGAGCCTGATGGAAAGAAGGTGTTATTGAACCTAAAGGTGTCGGACAACAGGTTTCTGTACCTTAGGCCTGAAGGCAGCAGCAAGAAGAGTTTGTGACATGGGTGATGGGGGTCCTTTATGATGTTGGCTGCCTCCTTCCGGCTCCTGGCCCATCACCTCTGAGATATTTGTCAGAGTGCACCTCATTGTGCACTCATTAAAGCTATCAATGTGACCGATCTTTTGTCCTTCATGAAATAAGGTTTGTTTTCTTGTGCTCATGGGACATTAGTGAACTGAATAGCTTTTTTAAAAAATATCATTACTTAAATCAGCCACTTTAAAAAAATCACTCCGGATTGTAGTTAAATTCCACAGCTGCTTTGGTGGGGTTTGAACTCATAACTCCTGACCTGTCTAAGCCTCAGAGTTATTCATTCAGCAACTTAAGTACTGCACCCACATGTTATGATGAAGTCATCATGCCCCTGGGGATGCTAATGAGGATTGGGAAGGGGGTGGAAGAGGATTACAATGAGATTTATTAAGCAGGTTTAGTTCACAGGACTGTTCACAGGCAAACTGAAACCGACCTCTCAACCACTGCCTGCTACCCACAGCTTCTGCTAATTTATACTCTGGGAAAGGACAACACTTTCTTTATCATCCACGCCTGCCCTGACATGTGGCTTTGTGACAGATCTTGATTGGCAATGTTTTAAAGGACCTTGCTACATTAGAGCTGAACAGTTGCACATAGCTGTTGTTATTGGGACTGTTGATTTTTTTAAATATATAGTCATACACCCAATTTACCCTGTACGTTTCAAATGGTGGTAGGAAACCAGAGCCCCCAGGGAAACCCACGCAGACACAGGGAGAACGTACCAACTCCTTACAGACAGTGCGGGATTCGAACCCCTGCCCCAATCTCTGGCACTGTAATGGCGTTGCACTAACTGCTACGCTAATCGTGACGCCCAATGACAATCGTGACATTTTGATCTTTTAAGCAGCCCATTTACTCTCAACCCATAACTGCCTGGATAACTGTTTCCGTGTCAGAAAGCAGTGAAGTGCTAGAGTAACACAGGAAAGTCTGTGGATGCTGTGATTGCAGTAAAAACACAGAAATATTGCATAAACTCAGTCTCACAGGTCTGCAGACCCCTTACCTGCTTTTTACTCAAACCTTGAAGAAAGGGTCAGGCCCGAAACGTCAGTTATATATCTTTACCTCCTATGGATGCTGCAAGACCAACTGCTGAAAAGGGAAGAATGGGAGGGGGAGGAGTAGAAAAAAGGTGTGATGAGGGCTTTAGGAAGGAGTGGTGGGAATTGATGGGGGGGGGGGGTAGTTTTTGTCACCGTGAAAAGAGACAGAACTAGAGCAAAGAAGACAGGGAAAGATTGGAGGGGGGAGGGGGTTTAACCAAATCTGGAGAGGTCAGTGTTAATGCCATCTGGTTGGAGGGTGTCCAGATTGAAACAAAGTGTTGCTCTTCTAATTTGTGGGTGGTCTCAGTCTGGCAATGGATGAGACCATGGAGAGGGCACGTCAACATGGCAATGGAGGCAATGGAGTTATACTTGACTCCACAGAACAAGAAAGAACACCTGTGTATTAAATTAAATCTCGAACACACCTTTGTGAATAACTTTTTCCTTAACGGTTTATTGTAGACTCTCGAAAAGCAATGAGATTTGGAGTCCTGATGCAGACTCGGATGGGGGGGGGGGGTGGTGTGTGTGTGTGTTTGACCCTGGGGTGGCCAAGTGCCTGGTGCATCACTGATGGTTTTCCTGGACTGTTTTGGCTGACATTGGGACTGTTAACTTGACTCTGGGGACAGTCAGAGGAGTGCTATGAATCTGGTGTGGGTGGGCTCAGAGGATTTATGGTCAGCTGGTGGGGGGGGGGGAGGATGAAGTCCAGGAGCAAGTAGTCAGAGAAACCCCATTGTCGTCGGTGTAAAAAAGAAGTGCAGAATCAGAATTTATTGTCATGAACATGTCACAAATTTGTTGTTTTGCGGTAGCGTCACAGTGTAACCATTCATATAAACCACCTTACCAAAGAAATAAAGATAGTGCAAGAAAATTTAAAAAGTCAAAGGGAGGCCGTGTCTTTGATTCATTGACCATTCAGGAATCTGATGGCAGAGGGAAAGAAGCTGTCTTTGAGCCGCTGAGTGCTCATCTTCAGGCTCCTGTGACTTTTCCCCAATGGTAGCAGAGTGAAGAGGGCATGGCCAGGGTGGTGGGTGGGGGTCCTTGAGGATAGAGGCTACTTTTTTAAAATACCACCTCATGTTGATGTCCTTGATGGAGTGAAGTCTGGTGCCTGTGATGTCGCAGGCCGAGTTAACAACCCTCTGGAGTTTATTCTCGTCCGAGAGTTGGCGCCTCCATACCAGTCGGTGATGCAACCAGACAAAATGCTCTCTATGGCACACGTGGAAATTTGCAAGAGTTCTTGATGACATATCAAATTAATTCAAACTCATGAAAGATAGCCACTGGGCGAGCCTTCTTCATGATCCTCAGAGATGGTGATAACCAAGAATTTGACATTCTTGACCCTCTCTGCTGCTGACCCCTCGGTGAGGACAGTATTTTATACTAAAACATGAGAAAAAGTGTTCCCTATATTTTTACGAGGATCAAGTAACTGGCGCTGTTGAGTCATTGCATTTAAGTGCCTGGAAATGGAGTTATTATTATCAGAGTGAGGAATTCTGCTGTGCCCCCAGTCTTCTTGTGTAGAAGGTCCAAAAAAAGTGCACTGTTATTACTTAAATATATTTATGGAGCCAAGTCCTGCAGTAAATTACAATCAGATGAACCACAAAGTCCTCAGGTAATGGATGTATGATGACTAAATCACCCGGCACCCTTGGATATCTTGATGGATCGCCTAATAGAACCATGGTGCGTGACTTGGAATGGATTCAGATATTGTGAGCTAGTACACAGCAAGCTTGGTAAGAGTGGCCATTTCCCTTAATGAGGCTATCAACCTCTCCTTCAATCAGCCTGGAATATTTGGCATTGGCTGGGGTGCCCAAACATTTGATTCATAGTGTATCCCCATCTTTACCTCTCCTTTCCTATCTTGCTTGGATATGCCCAGTGGTCTCCACATCCCACAACAGGAGCTTGGGATCCCAAAGTGCTGAATGTGAGTTCATTCTTCTGTCCAGTGCAGCAGTTAATTCTCATTGATGGTTTAGCACAACGCTAGCGACCTGGACTCGAATCAGGCGCTGACTTTCAGGAGTTTTTACATTCTCCCCGTGAGTTTCCACTCCGGTTTCCTCCCACATTCCAAAGGTGTACAGGGTTAATTGGAGTCTTTGGGCAGCACGGGCTTGTGGAGTGCAAGGGCCTGTTACGGTGCTAAATTGAAAAATAAAACTCGGGCTTGAAAATCTATCTAGTAATCCTTTTTCACTAAGAGTGAAATTTTGATATTTTGTTGGTTAAAAGTTCTTGAGCCTTTTTGAAGATTTGTGAATGTCAAAGGTTTCACAAACTTTTATGGTCAACAACAGCTTTAACAGCTGGTGATGCTTAGAATCAGAATTTAGTGTCATGAACATGTCACAAAATTCATTATTTTATAGAAGCGTCACAGTGCAAACATTGCAACCAATTACATTTAAAAATAAATAAATTAGTGCAAAAGAAGAGAAAGTGAGGCCGTGTCTGTGGCTCACTGTCTGTTCAGGAATCTGATGGCGGAGGGGAAGAAGCTGTCATTGTGCTGCCGGGTGCTCGTCTTTAGGCCCCTGTACCTCCTTCCCGAAGGAGCTTGTATGTTTTCCCCGTGTCTGCGTAGGTTTTCTCCAGGGATTTCCTGCCACAGTTCAAAAACGTACCAGGGGTGTAGGTTAATTGGGTGTAAATGGGCAGCACGGGCACGTAGGTCGAAATGGCCTGTTACCGTGCTGTATGTCTAAATTTAAAGTTAAAGAAATTAGTTATGCCAGAGCAAACACAACTTAATTTTACTTGTGTGGGGGTGATTCGGGAGTCCGATAATGATGGGAAAGAAACTGTCCTTGAATCAGGTGGTGTGTAATCTCAATCTTATCAATCTGCTTCCTGATGGAAGGAGGGGGAAGAGAGTATGACCAGGCTGGTTTGTTTATCAATATAATGTAAAAATTCAATGCTGGAGAAACTCAGCAAGTCCAGCAGTGCATTTTATACAGCAAAGATAAAGACACATAATCAATGTTTCGGGCCTGAGCACTTCATCAAGGTATGAGCAAATTGTAGCCAGGCATCTGAATAAAATAGTGGGGAGGGGAAAGGAGCACAGACCCACTGGCAGGAGATAACAGGTGCATAGGGGGAGGGATGGGTGATCAGTAAATAGAGAGGGAAGAGGGTGAGGAGCTCAAAGAATGGAGACAGATGGATAGGAAGGAGAGAGAAAAAGGGGGGTGGCCTGGCAATAATTAATCCCATCTGGTTGGAGAGTGCTCAGACAGTGTAAAAATACACAGAAATGCTGGAGGAACTCAGCCGTCTAGTTGCATCCTTGGGAGGGAAAGATATATTCACGATGTTTCGGGCATGAGCCTTTCTTCAAGGAATATTAAGTGTAAATAACAACATGTTGGCTACTTTTCCAAGACAGAGAGAAATGTGGATGGAGGGGAAGGTGTGGGGGGTGGGTCTGTGTGAAGGTCAGTGCTGTGTTCACAACTCCCTGAGATTCTCACAGGGCAATCTACAGCAGCCAATTCACCCTCTGACCTGCACTACTTTGGGATGTAGGACGGAGCCAGGGTAATCTCACAGGGTCACAGTTCAAACTCTGGATTAGGACTTTCCCCCAAACAGTTTACACCCACCAAGCCACAGAACAATCAATGTGGATATTGAGAAAACATAGAACATAGACCATTACAACACAGGCCCAGGGCCTTCAGCCCACAACACCTGTGCTGAACATAATGCCGAATTAAACAATCTCTCTGCTGAATAGGATACATATCCCTCAAGTTTATAGAGTCCTCAAGATTACAGTGTACACATTTAATTTTACTTCTGTCACATATTATTTATGACAAGTATTGCGGCAATTTAATGTGTGCTATGGTAGTTGCTGCTTCTCATGTACCTGTCTGGCCACAGCAATTAAGAATTTCAGTGCAATCTGTATGTTGTTCTCATGGATATGATAATAAGATCCCAAACTCATTTTGTGCTTAGACCTTCAATTGTGCTGTTTAGGGTTCAGGACAATCTGTCCCTCTACAACTTCAGGATAAAAGGGCGTCAATTTTCAACAGAGATGAGGAGAAATTTCTTCAGCCAGAGGCTCATGAGTCTGTGGAACTTGTTGCCGTGGAAGTAAAGTCATCCGGTGTATTTAAGACAGAAATTGACAGGTACTTGATTAGTCAGGGCATCAAGGGTTAGGGGTAAAAAAAAACCACACAAATGCTGGAGAAACTCAACAGGTCAAACAGCGCCTTCATATAGCAAAGGTAAAGATACAGAACCAACATTTCAGGCTTCGTCAAAGTGTAAGGGAACATCATATTTCTCCAGCATTTGTGTGCTTTTTCACTTCACCACGGTGTCAACAGAATCCTGTGTTTTACCAAGGGTTAGGGGTAGAAGGCTGTGGAGTGGGGCTGAGTGATGATCAAATGCTAGAGCAGACCCAACGGGTCGATTGCTCTTATTATCTTGTGTGATCTTGTTGCGAGAAAGTACACCGCTTCGAAGAATTCTCTTCAACAATCACAATTGCCCATCCATTCTTCCCCTTCATTCCACTTCAATTTTCTCTTCGTCTTTGGCCTCTTACAATCGGCCTCTTGGGTATGCTTGTTTTGAGAATGCAAAATAAATCCAACCTCCTTCAACTAACTAATCTAGATGCCAAGGCAAGATAAGCTCATCTTGGTTTTGTCTTCTTTGCACAAACTGCCTCCATCTGAGACCCCAGGCCAGCTGAAAGCTCATTGCATTGTCTGTTAGCAATCCAGGCCATTAGGAAGCAGGATGTAGTTTTATCCTTGACATTTCTCCCAACCCCCGACCCCACCCCACTCCCCCTGCATAACAATGGAAGGTCTTTGCTTTAAAAACAAAGGAAATAAGGGAGGAGATGATTTGATTTAATGGTATTAAAAAATTGTTAATGCAATTAAATTAAATCTCAACCACACCTTTGTAAATAGCTTCAGAATATTTTACCTCTATTGCTTATTGCCATCTCCTGAAAAGCAACAAGATGAGGGTCCTGATGAAGGCTCAGATGGGGACCGTGCTTGACCCTGGAGTGGATAAATGTCTGCTGCCTCACTGACTGTTCCTGGACTGTTTTCACGGACACTGAGACCGTGAACCTGCCTCTGGGGATAGGAGTGCTGTGGATCTGGTGTGGGTGGACTCAGAGAATCTGTGGGCAGCTGGGGGAACGGGGAGGGGGGTGAAGCCCAGGAGCAAGCAGTCAGTGTAAACAAGAAGCCACGGGGTCTAGTGCACTACACAAAGGTGCAGGAGAAACTACACAGGCCACACAGCATCCATGGGAAGCCAAAGTCAGGCAATATCTCGTTCCAGCACAGTATTGAAAATGATGGAATCCTTCTCACCCCAAGTGTCCTGGCATGTGACTTGTTCATTTGAGGAAACAACCACAATCCATTGTACTCTCACACGATCCATTCCAATTTTCCTATTGTAGCAACAGGTCAATGGCAGATGCCATCTCAGTGGTTCTACACAAAGCCCTTGAACATTTGGATAGCAAAGATGAATATAAGGTGACTGCAAAGATTTTTTTATTGACTACAGTTCGGCATTTAGCACCATCGGCTCCTCAAATCTGATCAGCAAACTACAAGACCTGGGAGTTAACACCCCACTGTGCATTTGGATCATAGATTTCCTCAGCTCCAGACCACAATTAGTGAAGATTGGTAAGAACATCTTCTCCACAATCTCCATCAGTTCTGGAGCACCACAGGGCTGTGTTCTTAGCCCCCTGCTCTACTCACTTTACACCTCAGTAATGACAACATCATCTACAAAATTGTTGACAATGCCATGGTAATCGGTTGTATAAAAGATGGGATGAGTCAGCGTACAAGGTGGAGCTTGAAAACTTGGGTGAATGGTGCAGCAATAACAACCTTCCACAATGTTACCAAAACTAAGGAGCTGATTGCTGACTTCAAGAAGGGAAAACCATTAATCACAGTACAATGTTTGCATACCACCAACTGAAAACCTACTTGAAGGACAAATTGGGAAGCAGGCTGAGGTTACCAGAAGGAAGCAGTTTTGAATAGGTGATTACAGACACAATGATAATTAAAAGATTTATAACAAACATATACATCAAACTGCAAGAGAAAGAGAACGAGGAAATAAACTGTAAACCCAAACAAAAGTGGGAATAAGATCTAAACATAAAAATAAAGAATGAAACATGGGAAAAGCTATGCTCCGAAACTATGAGAAATACAATAAACACGAGGTTATGCATGATACAATTGGTTACAAAGGCTATACACCACGCCCCAAAAGTTAAATAAATGGGACCCAACAGTATCAGATAGATGTTTTCGCTGTAAGGAGGAAACGGGAACAACAGTACATGCAATTTGGGCAAAGTGGAAAAGTTTGGGAAGATTTAAATCAGGTATTAAATAAAATCACAAAAAGCAACATACCAAAAAACCCAGAGATCTTTCTTCTAAGTAACATCAGAAGTAAAGAACTTGGCCTCGATTTGGATGGAGCACAAAAAAGATTTATTATGATAGCCTTAGCTGTAGCAAAAAAATGTATCATGTCAACCTGGAAATCAGAAGATAGCCTGAGAATACAGCAATGGTACATAGAGATGAATAAATGTATTCCATTGGAAAAAATAACATATAATTTAAGAAATAACATCACAGTATTCGAACAAATTTGGGAACCGTACATGGAACACAACAGAGAAGTCCTACCGCGGACCTCCACCACCTAAAATGACAGAAGGAGAAGAAGACGAAATGAACTGACCCAGTGTGTAAAAGTAGATGACACAATTTTCTTGTTTATTTTCATTGTGTGATGACATTGTTTAATGGGTTTAACGTATCATATATGTTGAACGTTGAGTGGGTGGGGAGGGGGGTGGGAAGGAGGGAGGGAAGGGAGGGGTAAAAAATGACACTGTGTATATTCAAGAGGGAAAGGTTTATGTGTATTTTGGTCAATATGGTTCATAGTGTGAAAAATAAAAAAAAATTTAAAAAAGAAGGGAAAGCCAGAGGTCTTCAATCCAGTGATCATTGTGAGAATGAGAGAAGGAGAGGGTGAGCAAATTTAAGTTCTGGGAGTCACCATCTCGGAGGATCTTTCCTGGACCAAACACACTAATGGCATCATGAAGAAAGCACACCAGCGCCTCTACTTCCTCAGGAGTTTGTGAAGGTTTGGCATGACATTGGAAACCCTGGCAAAATTTCTACATATGTGTAATGGAAAGTGTGCTGACTGACTGCATCACGGTCTGATATGGGGGCACTAATACCCCTGAGTGTAAAGTCCTGCATAAGGTAGTGGACATAGCCAAGGACATTACAGGTAAAACTCTCCTAACCGTTGGAGAGCATCAGCAATCATCAAGGACCCACACCACCCAGTACACTCTCTGTTCTCACTGTTGCCATCAGGAAAGAGGTGTAGGTGCCACAGGACTCGCACCACCAGATTCAGGAACAGCTGCTTCCCCTCCACCATCAGACTCCTCAACAACAAACTTACTCATGGACTCAATTAAGGCTTAGATTGCTTTTTCTCTCTCTGTCTTTCACAATCTATTTGTTTATATTTCTTTACTTTTTGCCTTACCAATAAGTGGTAATTCTGCCTGGACCGCAGGAAAAAGAATCTCGGGGTTCTATGTGATGTTATGTATGTACTCTGACAATAAATCTGAAATCAAACGGATATCCAAAATCATGTTATCTTAATGGAGAGGGACAGTAAAGTTCAGGAAGAAATTCCTGATTCCCAACAGAACTAAATTTCAACAAAAGGTCACAGCCTTCAGAAGAGGTGGGGTGAGAGGAAGACAGACAAAAATAAGACAATATCACCTGCACATTCTGGTTGAACTCCACATTCAAGATTGTATCGGCTTCCTCTTGCTGTGCCAAGCTTGTATGGTTTGATTCCCTCCCTCATAAGGAACGTGTGCATTTCCTCATCAAATGCAAGGACATCAATTAAAGACCAAAATAGAATCAGAGCTGATAAACTTTTCACTCTCTTGTTGATTTATATTCCAGCAAAGGACTTGAGGAATGTAAATTGATAAGTTCTAGCCAATTGCATTACTAACTTGAATCTTATGACTGTGCAAGAGAGATGCCTTATCTGTAATCGTCAATCATTCTTCCTGATCTCAATCCCTCTATTGCTGGAAAGTGCCCCTACCCATTTCATATGAACCTTGTAATAGTTTCAGCATTTTCAGTCAAAAATTAAATTTTGAGTCGGGCTTAATTTTTAAAAATTCTATTAATAATTCTGTGCCGATTTCACCGTTGTTCGACAGTATTTTTCAATTAGGAGAAAGTATTTTTCCGTAAATACATCAACTTTGGATCAGTCTTGGCTGTGAAGAAATTGAAACTAGACTGGTGTTGGAAAATGTGACCTTCCATCCAGACCACAACATTTTGGAACCACTAGCATCAAAGGAGCATCAGAACCAGGACTGCCAGGCTGGGAAATAACTTCCCACAGGCTGTGAAACTGATGAACAGTATCCTGTAACCGAGTAAATCATCCCAAAATATTTATATATATTTATTTTAAATTGATATGTGTGTGTGCACATGCGTGTGTGTAGAGAAAAGCTTTTTGGCGGATTGTGTATGTACAGTCAGATGACAATAAACATGCTTGAACTTTAGGAGTCACGTGATGGAGTAGTGGCCGGACGGTGAACTCCAGCCCTCTCCAGAAAAGTCGGGAAAAACAAGAGAAAATACAAAGGCACAGAAATACAAGTTAAAGAAAAGTGAGTATAAAGGTGGAAAGAAGATGGAGACAAAAGGAGAAAAATCAAAATCAACGGAAAGAAGAGAGGAAGAGAAGACAACGGAGGAAAAAGGTGAAGGCCTTACCTGTCCGAAATGGCCCGCTGTGGAGAGAGGAGCCCACTACCTCAGGTCGGTAGAAAAAGAACTACAACAATGGCTCACAGAGCTGAGTAAAAGTGCGCAACCGCGCATGCGCGACTCCTCGCGCATACGCGATGCGCATGAAAAAAAACACACCGACGGGAGGGGGGACCAGCTGGGGAGTCGATCTCCACAGCCGGCAACACAGCTGCAGAACACCTGCAGCAAGAAGAGACCACAGAAGACAATGGAAACAAGAAAGAAGAGGTGGAAAGGGCATCAAAGAAACAACAGATGGCCAACCCAGAGGAAGAAGAAGAGGAAGAATACAGTGAAATAGATAAAGGGAAAGGCAAGGTAAAGGATATACTTGCTCTTGTTAGAAGATACATGGAGTCATTTAAAGAATGGCAAACACAGGAATTCAATGATTTAAGAAGAAGAATAAACAACACAGAAAAGAAAATAAATAAAATGGATATGACCTTAACAGAAATGGGGAAAAAAATGGACAAGATGGAAGAACGGGCAATAGCAGCAGAAATGGAGGTAGAAGACTTAAAAAAGAAATTGGATGAATCTAATAAAAAAACTAAAGAGACACAAGAATTACTAGCCCAAAAAATAGATATAATGGAAAATTATAACAGAAGAAATAACATAAAGATAGTGGGCCTTAAGGAAGATGAAGAAGGCAAGAATATGAGGGAGTTTATAAAAGAATGGATCCCTAAGGCCCTAGGATGTCCAGAACTACAGCAAGAAATGGAAATAGAAAGGGCACATAGAGCATTGGCCCCTAAACCACAACCACAACAAAAACCAAGATCTATTGTAGTAAAATTCCTAAGATATACTACAAGAGAAAAGGTACTGGAGAAGACAATGGAAAAAGTAAGAGAGGGCAACAAACCACTGGAGTATAAAGGGCAAAAAATCTTCATTTATCCAGATATAAGCTTTGAACTCCTAAAGAAGAGAAAAGAGTTCAATACAGCAAAAGCGATTTTATGGAAGAAAGGATATAAATTTACACTGAAGCATCCTGCGGTATTGAAAATATTTATTCCAGGACAACAAAACAGACTGTTCTCGGATCCAGAAGAAGCACGAAAATTTGCAGAACAATTACAAAAATAGACTGAGGGATGAAGACGGGTAATGAGAGTAAAAATGATCACGATTGATATGTATGTGGGTAAAGACAAAAATAGACTGAGGGATGAAGACGGGTAATGAGGGTAAAAATGACCACGATTGATATGTATGCGGGTAAAGAGGTATAAGAGTGAATAGAGACAATGGGCATACGTGAAAGTATCTGTAATTAGAGGAAAACATAGATAGTATAGACAAGAATTAATAAGGGAAGGTAATGGAATAGAGAGAATAAGGAGGGAATTAAAAGAGTGACCTTTGTGACATATGAAAAGTGAAATCTTTTCTGGGGGGGGCTGGGTGGGGGAAAAGAGCGGTCACTGCAAAATCAGTTGACGCTTGCGAGTGGATTCGCAAATCCAAATGGAGAGGGGAGATGTGGTTGTCCGACAAGGGATAAAGGACAACTCAGGAGGGGAAGGGGAGATTGGGGATAAAGAAGATAGAAATAGGAGAATAAGGAAAATGTTGGATGTTGTAGGAATGTTGTCTGGTAAAGAGTTGAAAATAAGAAAACAGAAATGGAAAAGGAGGAAAGGTAATGATGGAAAAACGGAAAGAGAAGATAAACAAAATATAAAATGGCTACGCTGAACTATATGACTCTAAATATTAATGGAATACATAACCAAATTAAAAGGAAGAAACTACTAAATTTACTGAAAAAGGAAAAAATAGATATAGCATTTGTCCAAGAAACACACTTAACTGAATTGGAGCACAAGAAATTAAAGAGAGATTGGGTAGGACATGTAACAGCAGCATCGTATAATTCAAAAGCAAGAGGAGTGGCTATATTAATTAGCAAAAATGTGCCATTTAAAATAGAAGAGGAAATAATAGATCCAGCAGGGAGATATGTTATGATAAAATGTCAGATATATTCGGAGCTTTGGAATCTACTTAATATATATTCACCTAACGAAGAAGATCAAAAGTTTATGCAAGATATCTTTTTGAAGGTAGCTAATAAGCAAGGGAACATACTAATAGGAGGGGATTTCAATCTGAATTTGGATCCAAATATGGATAAAACGGGGAAAAAAATTAACAGGAAGAACAAAGTAACCAAATTTATAATTAAATCAATGCAAGAAATGAAACTTGTGGACATATGGAGGAAACAAAACCCAAAAGAAAAGGAATACTCATACTACTCGACTAGACATAAAACATACTCAAGGATAGACCTATTCCTGCTATCAGCCCACATTCAAGGGAGAGTTAGGAAAACGGAATATAAAGCTAGACTATTATCGGACCACTCACCCCTGTTATTGGCAATAGAGCTAGAGGACATCCCTCCAAGAATGTATAGATGGAGATTAAACCCCATGCTACTTAAAAGACAGGATTTTAGAGAATTTATTGAAAAACAATTAAAAATGTACTTTGAAGTAAATACGGAATCAGTGGAAGATAAGTTTATACTATGGGACGCAATGAAAGCATTCATTAGAGGACAAATAATAAGTTATGCAACCAAGATGAAGAAGGACTATAATCAGGAAACAGAGCAGTTGGAAAGGGAAATAATAAACATAGAAAAAAAATTAGCAATAAAGGAAGATACAACCAAAAGAAGAGAATTGGCGGATAAAAAAATAAAATATGAAACATTACAAACATATAAGGTGGAGAAGAATATAATGAAGACAAAACAGAAATATTATGAACTAGGTGAAAAAACACACAAAATCTTAGCATGGCAGCTTAAGACAGAGCAAACTAAGAAAATGGTATTGGCAACAAGGAAAAAAGACAAACAAATTACATATAATCCAAAAGAAATTAAGGAAAACTTCAGAGAATTCTATGAACAATTATACCGAACTGAAAACGAAGGGAAAGAAGGGAAAATAGATGAATTTTTGACTAAAATTGAACTACCAAAACTACAAATAGAGGAACAAAATAAATTAACAGAACCATTTGGAACAGTAGAAATACAAGAGATAATAAAAAATTTACCAAATAATAAGACACCAGGAGAGGATGGACTCCCAATAGAATTCTACAAAACATTTAAAGATCTAATAATACCGCCCCTCCTGGATGTAATCAACCAGATTGATGAGACACAAAACTTACCAGATTCATGTCTTTTTTTTCTTTGGCTTGGCTTCGCGGACGAAGATTTATGGAGGGGGTAAAAAGTCCACGTCAGCTGCAGGCTCGTTTGTGGCTGACCAGTCCGATGCGGGACAGGCAGACACGATTGCAGCGGTTGCAAGGGAAAATTGGTTGGTTGGGGTTGGGTGTTGGGTTTTTCCTCCTTTGCCTTTTGTCAGTGAGGTGGGCTCTGCGGTCTTCTTCAAAGGAGGCTGCTGCCCGCCAAACTGTGAGGCGCCAAGATGCACGGTTTGAGGCGTTATCAGCCCACTGGCGGTGGTCAATGTGGCAGGCACCAAGAGATTTCTTTAGGCAGTCCTTGTACCTTTTCTTTGGTGCACCTCTGTCACGGTGGCCAGTGGAGAGCTCGCCATATAATACGATCTTGGGAAGGCGATGGTCCTCCATTCTGGAGACGTGACCCATCCAGCGCAGCTGGATCTTCAGCAGCGTGGACTCGATGCTGTCGACCTCTGCCATCTCGAGTACCTCGACGTTAGGGGTGTGAGCGCTCCAATGGATGTTGAGGATGGAGCGGAGACAACGCTGGTGGAAGCGTTCTAGGAGCCGTAGGTGGTGCCGGTAGAGGACCCATGATTCGGAGCCGAACAGGAGTGTGGGTATGACAACGGCTCTGTATACGCTTATCTTTGTGAGGTTTTTCAGTTGGTTGTTTTTCCAGACTCTTTTGTGTAGTCTTCCAAAGGCGCTATTTGCCTTGGCGAGTCTGTTGTCTATCTCATTGTCGATCCTTGCATCTGATGAAATGGTGCAGCCGAGATAGGTAAACTGGTTGACCGTTTTGAGTTTTGTGTGCCCGATGGAGATGTGGGGGGGCTGGTAGTCATGGTGGGGAGCTGGCTGATGGAGGACCTCAGTTTTCTTCAGGCTGACTTCCAGGCCAAACATTTTGGCAGTTTCCGCAAACCAGATTCATGTAAAACAGCAATAATTACAGTGATACTAAAACAAGGGAAAGATCCACTCTCACCAGCGTCATATAGACCAATATCGCTGCTAAACACAGATTATAAGATAATAGCTAAACTATTAGCAAACAGATTAGCAGAACAGGTACCGAAAATGGTAAATTTAGACCAAACTGGATTTATCAAAAAAAGACGCACAACAGACAATATTTGTAAATTTATTAACTTAATTCATGCAGTAGAAGGAAATAAAGCACCGGCAGTAGCAGTTGCTTTAGACGCAGAGAAGGCCTTCGACAGAGTAGAATGGAATTACTTGTTCAAAGTAATGCAAAAATTCAGTTTACCGGAGAAGTATATTAATTGGATTAAAGCATTATATGAGGGACCGTTAGCGAAAGTGACAGTAAATGGACATGTATCAAAGCAATTTAACTTAAGCAGGTCAACGCGGCAGGGATGCCCACTATCACCATTATTGTTTGCGCTAGCTATAGAACCACTAGCAGAATCGATAAGAATAGATAATAATATAAAAGGAATAAAAATAAAAGACAGGGAATATAAAATCAGTCTATTTGCGGATGATGTGATAGTGTACTTAACAGAACCAGAACTATCAATAAAAGAACTATATAAGAAATTGAAGGAATATGGAGAAGTGTCGGGATACAAGATAAACGTAAATAAAAGTGAAGCAATGCCTATGAATAACGCGGATTTCTCAAAATTTAAGGAGGAATCCCCATTCAGATGGCAAATGCAGGCAATAAGATACCTAGGTGTGCAAATAAACAAAAATCTAGGCCAATTATATAAACTCAATTACAATCCACTAATGAAAAAATTACAGGACGATTTAGAGCATTGGAAAGAGCTACCACTAACACTGATAGGAAGGATAAACTGTATTAAAATGAACATTTTTCCAAGGATACTATACTTATTTCAGGCATTGCCAATACAACTGACAGAAAAATTCTTCAAAGAGTTAAAGAAAATAATAAGGAGATTTTTATGGAGAGGGGGGAAACCGAGGATAGCACTAGATAAATTAACAGAATGGTATAAACAAGGAGGCTTACAATTGCCAAACTTCAAAAATTATTATAGAGCCGCACAATTAAGGTACCTATCAGATTTTTATCAAACAAGGGAAAAACCAGACTGGACGAGACTAGAATTAGATAAAATAGGGGAAAAGATACCTGAACACATATTATATAAATGGGACGAAAAATTGGTACAACATAGAACTTCTCCAGTATTACACCATCTCCTCAATATATGGAAGAAGATTCATGTAGAAAGAAATAAAACAAATTATCAAATACCAAAACTAATATTGACGCAAAATAAGCTACTCCCTTTTACAATAGACAACCTTTCCTTTAGAAAATGGGAAAAAAAAGGGATTAAAAAAATAGAAAATTGTTTTTCAGGAAGTAGATTCTTATCCTTTGAACAAATGAGAGATAAGTACAATATAACTGGAGATACAGCGCTGGCATATTACCAACTGAGATCCTACTTGAAAGATAAATTAGGAAGCAATTTGAGTTTACCAGAGGGAAGTAACCTTGAATATGTGATTACAGATACAATGTTAATCAAAAGATTTATAACAAATATGTATATTAAACTGCAAGAAAAGGAGAATGAGGAAACAAATGGTAAAACTAAACAAAAATGGGAACAAGATTTAAATATAAAGATAAAAAAGGAAACATGGGAGAAATTATGTTCTGGAATGATGAGAAATACAATAAATACGAGGCTGCGTATGATACAATATAATTGGTTACACAGACTATACATTACACCGCAAAAGTTAAATAAATGGGACCCAACAGTATCTGATAGATGTTTTCGATGTAAAAAAGAAAGGGGAACAACAATTCATGCAATCTGGACATGTGAGAGAGTAGAAAAATTTTGGGATGATCTCAATCAGATATTAAATAAAATAACAGAAAACAATATACCAAAGAATCCAGAGATCTTTCTCCTAAGTAACATAAAAAATAAAGAATTTGGAATTGACTTGGAAGATGCACAAAAAAGATTTGTTAAGATAGCCCTAGCCGTAGCAAAAAAATGTATTATGTCAACCTGGAAATTGGAAGATAATTTGAAAATACAACAATGGTATATAGAAATTAATAAATGTATTCCATTAGAAAAAATAACATATAGTTTAAGAAATAATATTGAAATATTCGAACAAGTATGGGAGCCTTACATTAAATACAATAGCGAAAACCTACCGGGGACAAACATTACCTAAGTTGATGGAAGGAGAAGGAAAGAAAAGAATGGACTCTGTAGAATTTCTGGTGTATTTTTGTTGAATGACAACATTGTCTGACTGAATTAATGGAACCTAGATTGTATACCTAAAATGGATGAGAGTGGGGGGGGTGGGGGGGTGGCTTGGGAGGAGGGAGGTGGGGGGGAGAAAAAGTCACTGTAAATGTGTGAAAAAGAAAAAGTGTATATCATGGCTATTGTGATTTATGGTGTGAAAAATAAAAAATTAAAAAAAAACATGCTTGAACTTTGACTAAACTGGAAATATCCTCATGGATATTTGCATTTGCATTTGGAATTTTGCTACACTGGGGCTTCTTCTCTCTCCACCTTACCTGTCCCCATGCCCTGAGATATTAACCCTGAGTTGTTCACCCCCAACCCTGAGTTGTTAGCTACCTCACTAACTTACAGGATCAATGCCATGTCTGTAAACCGATGATAGTAGTCAGTGGTTTCTGCAATTTATCTGCATCTTAAATCCACAAACTTAAATCAGAATGTCTGCCATTGTGCAGCCATGCACACACACACTGTGATGAAGGAACACTCAGTGGGTTGGGCAGCATCCATGAAAGGGAAAAGACAGTGGACAATTCGGGCTGAAAACCCTTAATCGGGAATAGAAAGAACGAGGGCCAAGGCAAATGAAGGGGTGGGTGAGGGGGAGGATCAGAAGCAGGCAGGTGACAGATGAATACAGGTGGATTTTGGATTTGCTGTAGTCAGGGTGGTTTCGATTTGGCTGCAGTCTATTCAGGTTTTAAATCTGTGCTTGTGCAGATCCTTCCCTCGATATGTGAAAGAATGTGATGGATCCCTGCCGCATTGAGGCAGAGAGTCAGCCAGATAAAAGTAACTTATCGTTGTGTCGCACAGCTTAGAAAAGATAGGTCTTTACCTACCCACAAAGTGCTTCCTTGGTTGCATTGAACCAGTGATATTGTGTTTATGAGTCAGACTGTATTCAAAGAAACACTCGGCATACAGCACTGAAATTAGTAGTTTAACCACAGACTATAAATGTAATCTGTTCCAACCCAGACTGATTGCGGTGAAAATTTACACTTTTTGTTTTGCAGGTGGATGGGGTTTACGTGAGTGATGATTTATTTTCTTTCCACACTCCTGACTGCCCATAACAAGAAAGGGTGTCACGATTAGCTTTGCAGTTAGTATGACGCCGTTACAGAGCTAACAACCCAGGTTCGAATCCACTGCTATCTGTGAGGAGCTTGCACGTCATCCCTGTGATCTGCATGGGTTTTCCCTGGGTGTTCCAGTTTCCTCCTGGGTGTAATTGAGCAGCACAGCATGGGCTGCAAGGGCTTTTACTGAGCTGTATCGTTAATAAAAAGGCAGTGTAGCTTCAATTTGCTCATCTGTTTGGTGTTTCTTTCCTCATCTCCTGGTGCTGAGGCAGTTGATTTGCTGTCAGCAGTGTCCAAACAGCTTTCACGGTGCGAGTTCAGACTGTCATGGAGAGAGACAGCACAGAAACAGACCCTTCAAGGGTGTTGGAGCTTGGGGAGGGGGAATAGCGGGGTGTGCAGGGTCTGGAAGTGGTTACAGAGATAGGGAGGGTTGTGGGGGCCTAGAGGGGGTTACAGAGGGAGGGGTGTAAGGACAAAAGGGAGTTACAGAGGGATTGGAGAGAGTTACAGACAATGATGGGAGTTGGAGATGGAGGGGGAGGTTACAGAGATAAGGAGTGGTCTAACAGCTGTTTGTGGGGGTGGGTGGGGGGTGGTAACAGAATTTTCACCGACCATCAGCCAGGCATTTTGATTAGCACATTTTGTAGACATCACAGGGACTTGATGGAGACTGAGGGCAGGACTAGCAATTCAGTGTTCCAGGGCGTCGATACTTCAGATGCAGCAGAGAGGGAGGTAGAAGTGTTGGGAAAGTTCCACTGCTGTTCAGGGAGGGTATCACAGCTACACTGAGAGAGGATATCCTGGAGGGGCAGTAGGAATGAATCGGAGAAATAAGAAAGGTGTAATCACGATGAAGGTGTTATATCATCAACCCCCCCGTATAGAGGCATCGATGGTCAGAATCTTTTTCCAAGGATGGAAATGTCAAATACTAGACATATCAAACATCCTCTACTTAAAATCTGTACCCCTCAGATCCCTTTTAAACCCCTTCCTCTCAATTTAAAAACTACAATTGAAAATTTTTTTTAGATAAAATTAAATTTAGACATACAGCACAATAACAGGCCCTTCTGGCCCATGAGCTTGTGCCGACCAAATACACCTATAAGCCCTGGTATATTTTAAATGGTGGGAGGAAGCTGGAGCCACTGGGAAGACCCACGCAGACACAGGGAGAACGTACAAACCCCTCACAGACTGCGCCAGATTGGAAACCCGGTCCCGATCGCTGGCACTAGAACAGCATTACACTAACCGCTACGCTAAACCTGTTGTTTGATATGCCTATCACGGAGAAAAGACTTGGACTACCTGCCCTCTCTATGCTGTTCCTTCACTACAAAGTCAGGTCCAACCTGTCCAATGTATCACGAAAACTAAAGTCCTTCAAAGCAGGTCACATCCTAGTGAACCTACTCTGCACTCTCTGGTGTGCAACTTTAAAAATAAAGTCATTGGTCAGACGGATATGGGTCAGAGAGAAATGGAGATAATGTTTCAGCTCAGGCTTGGCATCACGAGGGGGCATTCGCGGGCCATTCCCCAAAATGAGTTCTTATGCCTCTCCACCCACCTGAGCACTAGTGTCATTAGAGGGTTGTGGAACACACCAGGTGCCATCCGACGGGCTGTCACCCAAAGGAATCACATGGTTTCATCTACAGGCGCTCTAAGCATGCACGTTTGTCTGTAGCACTGGAGGGAGGGAGAAGTGTGACAGAGCGGCAGACAAAGGAGGTCCACGACAGGTCTGGCCCCCCCCCCCCAAGTTAGTTCCTGAATGGCAGTTTGTGCCCCTCCACAGTTACCACAATTAGATCTCTTCTAACTCTGTTTTCGCTATTATGACCTTTCACGAGAACTTTAGCTTCGGGAGGTTCTGGGTGCACTGGAGCACAAGACTTAATGTACAACCAATGAGCAACATAGCTCATAAACCCATCTGCTGAGAGATTGGGAAGATCAGTAACTACAACTTCTCCCAATCAAATCAGAGTAGTTTGTCCAAAATAATGCAGTAAAGTGGAGTCAGCATTCTCAATGGGACCTATGACCTATGACCCCCTCCCCCCCCCCCCCCCCACCCCCATCTTGTCACACAATACATTGAAGTAAAAGCCTTGTTTTGTTTTCACCTCTTGCAATGTGATTTTTTTTTAATGTTTTCCATGGACCGGTGGGAGAGGAGAACAAAAAAAACAAAACTTAACTGCTTCACAGGGACTAGGGCCCATGAAAATCGAGCAGAATCCTAAAGGAGGCCATAGCCAGATAAAGTTTGAGAATGACTTTTTTTCCACCAAGTACCAAATATACTTGTGTAATAGTTGATCCTGTCTAACAGTCGGCCCCCTCCCCTCACTTTTTGGGCACAAAAATCATGTGTTTCCATATGACCCTGTGTAAAAGTAGACCCCCCCCCTTATTTTTTGCCCCAAGCACAGATCCTCACCCTGCATAAAAGTATGCGCATAAACACTTGAGGTTAAAAGGAAATCTAAAAAAAACAGAACATGTTGGAAGCACTCAACAGGTCAGACAGGACCTGTAGAGAGAGAACCAGGTTTAATGTTCCAGCCAGATAGAATGGAATTTACCAGTCTTTCCACATTTATAACATTTTCTTTGGCTTGGCTTCGCGGACGAAGATTTATGGAGGGGGTAAAAAGTCCACGTCAGCTGCAGGCTCGTTTGTGGCTGACAAGTCCGATGCGGGACAGGCAGACACGATTGCAGCGGTTGCAGGGGAAAATTGGTTGGTTGGGGTTGGGTGTTGGGTTTTTCCTCCTTTGCCTTTTGTCAGTGAGGTGGGCTCTGCGGTCTTCTTCAAAGGAGGTTGCTGCCCGCCAAACTGTGAGGCGCCAAGATGCATGGTTTGAGGCGTTATCAGCCCACTGGCGGTGGTCAATGTGGCAGGCACCAAGAGATTTCTTTAGGCAGTCCTTGTACCTTTTCTTTGGTGCACCTCTGTCACGGTGGCCAGTGGAGAGCTCGCCATATAACACGATCTTGGGAAGGCGATGGTCCTCCATTCTGGAGACGTGACCCATCCAGCGCAGCTGGATCTTCAGCAGCGTGGACTCGATGCTGTCAAATCACTCTTCATAGAAGTTCTCCTAAATTATAAATCATTCAGGGCGGCATGGCTGGTGTAGCTGTTAGCACAACTCCTTTATAGCACCAGTGATCAGGGGCGGGGTTCAAAATCCGCACTGTCTGTAAGGAGTTTGCTTGTTCTCCCCGTGTCTACATGAGTTTTCACCGGAAACTTCAGTTTCCTCCCACCGTTCAAAACGTACCGGGGGTGTAGATTGTTTGGATGTAAATTGGGCGGCACAGACTCAGGGGCCGAAATGGCCTGTTACCGTGCTGAATGTCTAAATTTAATTCCATATGCAAAGAAGTTCCATCACCACTCCCAAGCATAGAGTCCTTCTGATCTAATCCTGAAAGATATTTCGAAATTTCCCACTGGAATGCCAAATGTGATTCCTTCTCTTTAAATACAAATTGTTTCTAACTGCAAATAATTTACCCCTGTCCATGATGGATGCCGAGCCTTAATGTTTTTGTGAACAGCATAATCATTTATAGTCATTTTGCAAAAGGTTTCCGCTCTGTCCTGAAACTAACAGAAGAGATAAGCTTGGTACAAAATGCCAGAAGCCTACATTAAATGAATACTCTGACATGTTGCCAGCATAATCACACAGGCTTATCTTTGACTAATATCTTTCATTTGCTGCCTGAGGTTAAAGATTGCTTGGCAAAGCTCAGATGAGCAGAACTTTCCCACGACTCAGTAAAACAGACTCAGGCAAGGATCACAGCACTTGAATCATCATCGAGTTTACCTTTTCTTTCACTGCCAGAGTGTTTAGACCAATGGTTTTCAAACTTTTTCTTTCCACTCACATACCATCTTAAGAAATCCCTATGCCATAGGTGCTCTGTGATTAGTAGGTGGTATGTGAGTGGAAAGAAAAAGTTTAAAAATCACTGGTTTAGACCATTAGACATAGGAGGAGAAATGGGCTATTCAGCCTATTGGGTCTGACTTTCCATTCAATTATGAGTCGTCAATTTTCCACTCAGCCCTACTGCCCAGCCTTCTCCACATAACCTTTGATGCCCCAGATAATCAAGAACCGATCAACCTCTCTTTAAATACACCCAATGACTTGGTCTCCACAACCACCTGTGGCAACAAATTCCACAGATTCATCACTCTCAAGCGAAAGAAATTCTAAATGGACACCCTTCAATCCTCTTGTCCTAGACTATCCTACCATGGGAAACAACCTTTTTAGATCCAATATGTCCATGTGTTTCAACATTTTGAAATGTTGAATTAGGTGCTTACCTTGTTAGCAGGCAGATTTTCCCTAGGGATCCCTAAATGTTAAGGATCGTGTTTGTATTTCTAAAAGTAAACGTGATAGATGAAAGTATTTATATGGATTGGTAGCTTAGATTGGTGGATGGAACCATTTCAGTCTAAGGTTTAAGGTAACCAAACCAATCGTCAACTAAGCTCAGAAGGTTAGGCTGAAATTCCAGCCCAACAGTGAAAGCATGCTGAACTGATGAAGGTACTGCCTTTAACTGAGGCAGGAAGATGAAGGTGCTTTTCTCTCTGGTGGATGTAAAAGACTCCACTATTCATTGGAGCATGAGAGCTCCTTCTGGAGTGGTCAATGTGTATTGTTATTAATCTCAGAAAACAGAGCTTGCTGAGTGCAAGTTGGCCACCCTGCTTCTCCTGTTCGTTTATTGTCACATGTACCAAGATGCAATGAAAGAAGTAAAATACGAAAGTCTGCAGACACTGTGGTTGGAGTTAAAACACAATGCTGGAGAAACTCAGCTGGTCAGTGTCCTATATATAGCAAAGATTAAGATACATAACTAACGTTTTGGGCCTGAGCCCTTAATCAAGGTATGGACAAAATGTCAGCAAGTGCCCGAAAAAAATGGTGGGAGGGAGGGGCAGAGGGTGGAGCACAGTACCACAGGCAGGAGGTAATAGGTGGATAAGGGAGCGAGGTCATACCAGCATTCAGAGCAAGGGGGGGTTAGCTCTGTGAATGGAGAGGGAAGGGGTGGAGAGCTGGAGGAAAGAAGAGAAGGGGAAAGGGAAGGGAAGGAGAATGGAGAGTCGGCTAGCAGAAACCAGAGAGGTTGCTGTCCAGTTGGTGAGTGCCCAGATGGAAAATCAACTGTTGTTCCTCCAGTTCACAGGTGGTCTTCATGGGATAGTACTATGAGGCCATGCACAGACATGTGAGAATGGGAGTGGGGCACGGAATTAAAGTGGTTGGCCACTGGGAGATCTCTGTCACTGGTGCAGAACCCTAATGCAATGAAGGAGGTTGTTTTGCGGCCCGTTGGGCATCTCACACACAGTGCAACAAGCACAGAAATGCAGAGTAATTTAGAAAGATCAGTTGGTACAGAACAAATTCAGCATAATTTTACTGATTTTACAAGGGTCCTGACCCAAGACATTGACTGACCCTTTCTGCCTCACCCTCTCAGTTCCTCCAGTACCTCATTGTTTGCTCAAGATTACAGCATCTGCATTTTTGCTGGTTTTCCAATTTCCTCACATTTCAGAATCAGAATCAAAATTTATTGTCATGAACAAGTCACAAAATTTGTTGTTTTACAGCAGCAAACATTTATATAAACCAGCTTACAAAATAAATGTTAAAAATAGGTAAGAAAATTACAAACTAAGGCAGTGTATGTGATATATTGATCATTCAGGAATCTGATGGCAGAGGGGAAAGAAGATGTCCTTGTGCCACTGAATGCTCATCTTTAGGCTCCTGTACCTTTTTCCCAATGGTAGCAGAGTGAAGAGGATATGACCTGGGTGGTGAGGATCCATGAGGATAGAGACTGGCTTCTTAAGACACCGCCTCTTGTAGATGTCACCTCGACGGAGTGAAGCCTAGTGCCCATGATGTCACAGGCTGAGTTAACAACCCTCTGAAGTTTTTTCCTGTCCTGAGCATTGGCACATCTGTACCAGGGATACAACTGGCCAGAATTCTCTCCAGGGTACACCTGTAGAGGTTTTGGACGATGTACTGCATCTCCTCAAACTTCTCACAAAGTATAGCACTGGCAGACCTTGGTGTGGAAGCTTCAGGGCGGATCCTCAGAAATGTTGACACTCAGGAATTTGAAGTTCTTGACCCTTTCCACTGCTGAGCCCTCAATAAGGACTGCCCATATCAGTGTAAATGTCTTACACAATCTAGCAGTTATGCAATCCTGACATGTCTCTTGTTTTTGAAAGCACTTCTATTAAATTCAGAGATAAATATAAAACTGCGCAAAAGAAAACATAACTGCAAAGGGGTTTTCTATATAAAGCTCACTGTTCACACCTTTCTTTGAGAAGGTAGACTTGTCCCACCGCCTGATCTCAGGAAGTCAGACAATTTCCTGTCTGTTCAACATCAGTGATGACTGTACCCTGGCAGCTATCTGGGATTCCCCAGGTTCACATACGCATGCCTGTGTCTCACATGAATAATATCAGGGGGTAGCACAGTAATTCACAGCTTCTTAGAGCTCATTATGGATGGAAGAACTCTTTGAAATTACTAGTTACTACCAGCAATGGGCATGGCCCCTCCAGAACTTCCCCAGTGTTATAGTGATAGACCCATCCCACCAGTACCGTACCCCAGTGTTACACAGTGACAGACTCGTCCCCACCAGAACTGTTCCCCAGTGTTACACAGTGATAGACCCGTCCCCACCAGTACTGTACCCCAGTGTTACACAGTGACAGATCCGTCCCCACCAGTACTGTACCCTAGTGTTACACAGTGATAGACCCGTCCACACCAGAACTGTACCCCAGTGTTACACAGTGATAGACCCGTCCCCACCAGAACTGTACCCCAGTGTTACACAGTGATAGACCCGTCCCCACCAGTACTGTACCTCAGTGTTACACAGTGACAGACCCATTCCCACCAATACTGTACCTCATTGTTACACAGTGACAGACCCATCCCCACAGTACCACAGTTACACAGTGACAAACCAGTCCCTACCAATACTATTCCCCACTCGTACAGACCCGTCCTCACCAGTATTGTACCCCAGTGTTATACTGTAACAAACCTACTCTACCAGTACTGTACCCTAATGTTACACAGTGACAGACCTGTTCCCACCAGAATGAGATAGGTAATGGGATTAGTAAATGCTGGTTTTATAACTGTGTGCTACCCTAGCTGATCACACCAATTACCACGGCTTCACATAGCAATGCCTCAGAGACAGACTGCTATCCTTTCAGCAACATGCATGCTGTGTCCTACAGTCAGTGTCAATGCTGGGTGCAAGACACAGGCCAACTTCACCAATATCGCACAAATTGCTCCAGTCACACAAGTCAGGAGAAATATTTTTATCCACAGTAGGGGAGCTGACTCCAATGAAACAGAGGGGTGAAAAAGAGGGGCCAAAGTCTCTGGATGAGTCACTCTCCCCTCACCTGAGACAGGGAGGAGGGAAGGTTGCTGGTGGGGAGATGAGGAACAACTGGAAGTGGACCACTACTCCTGGTGTGGAAAAGGGCTAAATGGGCTTCTGGACACACTGAAAACCTTGAATAAGAAGCTTCTTCAAGCATCTGATTAACCACTGCCAGTAACAAATTCCTGACAATAAGGAAGAGTTTTACAAGCCTGAACTGAAAACCATTGTTTTGGACAGATTTATTCTTGGTAGGATGCATTCTGACCATCCCCCCACCTCCCCCCTTCATCGTCATGTTAACCGATACTTAAGACACACTGGTGTACAATAGTATCTGGGGTCTGCTGAAGGCAAATGGAACACAATGCCAGCAGTGTCATTCAATGTCACCAGCAGGTACTAATCCCAACCTGGGAAGTGAGGCAGGCAGAATTATTGTCAACTGTTTCGTTTTGCCATTTGTTCTTATTGTTTATGAACAAAGGCTTAATGTGAAATGGTTACTGACACACTACCAGAGAGGGCACAAATATAATTATGGGTGTGGTTGAACACCCATAATCTCATCCCCTAAATGATAACACGTGCAACCTACACTAAGGAGCAACATTAACCTCAGCTCAGTTGCTTTGTTAGTGCAACACTGTTACAGCGTCAGTGACCGGATTTGAATCCGGCTCTGTCTGTAAGTGGAGGTCAATTGGGTGCAAATTAAGAGGCATGAGCTTGAGGGTCGGAAGGGCCTGTTACCGTGCTGTACAGTACGTCTAATATTTTAAAACGTATTACTATATATGCCAGTGTATAGGATGACCCAATTTTCACTTAAAATGTAGATTTTGAGCTATACTTGCTGTACAAGAAGATCCCCAAGTCTGGCACCTAACGCTGACCAGTAGACTGATGCTGCTAGGCTCGTTTAATATACTAATTCACAATATTTTATAAGCAAATCGCCCAGTAAAGTTGGACTGGATAGATGGACCCAATGGGGGAGCACTGAGACTTCACTGTTAAGGTTCGGATTTTATATTTGTCACATAAGAGGACATTTTTAATGTTTAGGCACCATCTTATACACTGGTATATACAGATAACCGAGAAATTTCCCACTCCATAGCCCCTTTTCCACTGGCATCCCTGTTAATTGGCTGTACAGTGTCCAGGGACAGGAAGCCCTTTGTGCCCTTTCCATTGGACCACCCTTAACTGGGACACTAATTGCTTTTCTGCTCATCACCCTCATCCCCAGGGATCAGAGTATTCCACCTTCAGATGGAAATAGGTGACTTTCTGCTCTCCTTTTTCCACTGGTTTTATCAGCACGCTGACATCACCAAACATTGGGGATAATAGTAGGGGCTAGAGGCGGTTAACCACTGGCATGAAATATCGTCATTTGACACCGGTGTTCGGGACAATGTTCCTTTTCCACAGGACCCTGATCCATTAAATTCTCGGTTAATTCCTGTGCCAGTGGAAAAAGGGCTAGAAAAGTTATTTTTAATCTTGGGCAATTTTAAGATCTGTGCTCCCTGTTCTCACCCACATAAGAACTGGAGGTCCTGGTTAAAAAAAAGATACAGTAAAACACCTGTTACCCAGCACCTGTGGGGATTGGTAGATGCTGGATAAATGAATTTTCTGGTTATTTGAGATTGCGTGTTTGGCGAACTAATTGCAAGGGGCGCCAGTTTTTAAATTTCACTTTTTTTTCCTTTTTATTTTCTGCGTTTTTTTTAAAACTGGTTACTTAAGGCTACCAATTGCTTGAATTCCAGATTACGAGGATTTTATTGTACTTTGAGTTCAATCCATCTGGGATACGGGGAGGGGAGAAGAATAATAGTTTGGCATGGACTTGATGGATCGAAGGGCCTGTTTCAGTGCTATAAGAGTAGTGGTCCACTTCCAGTTGTTCTGTATCCTGATACTGATAGCCATTGAGGAATTGCAATCACTGCTCACATTCACTTTGATAGCAATCACTGATTTGTAATTGTATGGTACAATCCACTGAATAGAAACCAGTATGTTGCAATCAGTAAAATTGGATTACCATGGATAACAATCTCTGCATTATGTTCACTACATGGCCATTGCTGGTTCTTATTGCAATCATTGGACTGCATTCACTGAGATTGGAAAGAAGGTTGGAAAAGGGTGCAAGATTCCTTGCTGTGGATCATCCTACACCTCTGAGAAAAACGGAATACTGATTTATGGGCTGTTCCCAGGGACACGTGAAGAGAGACACCCAGTGCGGCTGGAAGATCATCATTTCATAAGAACATAGCATAAGAAATAGGAGCAGAAGTCGACCACCAAGCCTGCTCTGCCCTTCAATAAAATCAAGAGCTTCAAATTCCTGGGTGTCGATATCTCTGAGGATTTGTCTTGAAGCATCCATGTCAATGTAATCATGAAGAAGACTTGCCAACAGCTATACTTCATGAGGAGATTTGGTACGTCATCAAAGACTCTCAAAAACCTCCACAGGTGTACCGTAGAATGGAGGTGCTAACACTCAGGACAGGAAAAAATTCCAGAGGGTCATTAAATTAACCTGTGAAGTCATGGGCACCAGACTTCACTTCATCGAGGACAAGTACTAAATGGCACAAGGACAGCTTCTTCCCCTCTGTAATCAGATTCCTGAATGAACAATGAACCACAGACACTACCTCACTTTGTCTTCAGACTTTATGGCAGGCTAAAGGCAATATCGTGTAAGATTATATTTCTGTTTTACAACATGATAATAAATAGTATCTGATTTGTGTATCTGGGTAGAAAAAAATAATGGACCGACTTAGATTCCTGCTCCTCCTGGCTGCTATCCTGGATGGTCTTTGAATTCTGGGGGTAAGAGTAGGAAAGGGGTGCATTGGCAAATATTCCACAAGGTGACATATTTCTTTTTAAAAATCTTTTAAAATTTAAACATACAATACAGTAACAGACCATTTTGGCCCATGAGCCCAATTACACCCAATTGACCTACAACCCCTGGCACATTTTTGAATAGTGGGAGGAAACTGGAGCCCTGGGGACAACCCATGCAGACACAGGGAGAATTTACAGCGTGATATTCGAACCATAGTCCCGATCGCTGATGTTGTGAGAGCGTTGCGGTGAACACTACGCTGACTGTGCCCCCCACCTTTCCTTGCCTATGTTCAGAACCCAGCTCCTCTGGGTGAAGTCTGTGTGAGGAAGTGAGTTGGTGAAGGATGGAGAGGGCTGACACTTCTTGTAGAGTTGGGGGGGGGGTGTGGGGGGAAGGAGAAACTGGCAGAACAGAGAAAGTAGCAAGGAAGCACTGATGTCCTTGCACATAACAAGCAAGCTGCAATGACTAGAAACCCACATTTTTATACTTCTCAGTACGGTTGCTCCATATCAGCTGATCTTTTTCCGTCATTCTGCACTCCTTTTCTGTGACACTTCAGTGTCTAGAAGGAACTGCTCACACTGACCATCTGAGACTCATGAAACAATTATTTATTTGTATGGATGAAATATTTGTCCTGCATGTGTATTGTATGTCTGTAGGTGTGTTATGTCTGGTTGTATGTCTGCATGTTTTGCACCGAGGACCTGAAATCACTGTTTCGTCAGTTGTACTTATACAATTAGATGAACTTGACTGCTTGTTATACTTTGTGTGAGATACCCAGATGGACAGTTCAGAAAACCAACTTTATCATTACACCTTCATACATGTGACCACAAACATGAACTTTCTCCAAGCCGGATTTCAGTTCATCAAGAATCATTGTTGACTGTGGCCTAACAACAAACAGTTGATTGGTGGCCACCTGAGTATAGGCTCAAACCAGAGCAAACTCAGGGGGATTTACAGACAGAGAATCTGCTGGTGATGCAAAGGGAGTGCAGGCTGCTGCCGATAAGAAAACTCTCAATGTGTAGATTCCAGTCCTGACTGGCCTCAATATTTATGCAATAATTTTATTCACTTTGTCGATTCCATAGGTTGAATATTTGTATTGCATAAATGTGAGCCTTGTTAATTCAAAACAATGCAAACCAAACCCAAAATGTTTGAATATTACAGCACAGTACAGGCCCATCAGGCTACGATGTTGTGCAACTATATATATCTGAAAAAAACGAAACCCTCCCTACCTCATAACCTTCTATTTTTCTTGCATCTGTGTGCCTGTCTAAGAGTCTCTTAAATATCCCTATCGTTCCTGCCTCCGCCATCACCCCTGGCAATGATTCTAGACACCCACAACTCGGTATAAAAAATTTACTCCTGATGTCTCACCTAGCCCTTCACTTTGTTCAGATGTCCTCTGGTATTTGTTACTCCCACCATGGGAAAAAGACACTGGCTGTCCACCCTATCTATCCCTCTCATAATCTTGCAGACTTCCATTAAGTCACCTCTTATCCTTCTTTGCTCCAAAGAAAAAAGTCCCAGCTCTGCTAACCTTGCCTCATAAGACTTATTTTCCAATCCAGGCAACATCCTGGTAATTCTCCTCTGCCCCCTCTCCATATATTCCACGTCCTTCCTATAATGAGGCGACCAGAACTGAATGTTCTAAGTGTGGTCTCACCAGATTTGAAGAGTTGCAACATCACCTCATGTCTCCTGAACTCAAACCTTGACTAATGAAGCCCACCATCCATAGGCCTTCTTAACCTGTGCAGCAACCATGAGAGTGCCCACATTTGATTCATCAAATTTTTAAATGTTAATAGAAAGAAGATACAAATTGATTAATATGCTGTGCTTCCCCAAAAGCCACGTCATTGTGGCTTTGAATTAAACACATCATCCATTAACATCGACGTCTCCAGTTTCCATTAGGCCTTCTCCTGAGTCTGTCTGTCTCATCACCAACCCACTGTCTCCTTCCATCCAGCTCCCCACTCCCTTCCCTCTCCATTCAGACACCAGCCCCCTTCCCCCTATCATTTCCCACCTTTTTCCTCTTCTGCCCTCCCCACTCACTTGCACTTCCTGCCTGTGGCCTGTGCTCTGTCCCCTGCCCCTTCTGTCCTGCCCCCCCCAACCATTTTATTCAGCCACCTGCCTGCTTTTTGCTCATACCTTGACAAAGAGGTCAGGCCTGAAATTTTGATTATATGTTGAATTTTAAATTTAAACATACAGCATGGTAATGGGTCCTTTCTTTGCCACCCGATTACCCTATAACCCCCAGTATGTTTTGAACGGTGGGTGGAAACCCAGGCAGACACGGGGAGAACGTATAAACTTACAGACAGCGTCAGATTCGAATCCCAGTCCCAATCACTGGGGCCTGCAACAGTGTAGTGCTAATCGTGCTGCCTCAAGGGATGCTGGGTGACCTGCTGAGTTTCTCCTGCATTTCTGTGTATTGAAATCCATAGTTATATGCCATGAATATTAAAATAATGAACCAAAGATGGGTTGATCAGAACTGCACGAGAATCGGCTCATTCTTCAATTGTGCTATTATATTCAGGGTTACTGTGTTAGGATGGGGACTTTCCACAGCCGTTAATAGGACACAGAAGAACATCAAAATCTATTGTTATGAACAAGTCACAGAATCACAGTGCAAATATTCCACAAGTTACGTGCAAAACATAAATAATTGTGCAAAAGAAGTGTAAGTGAGGTAGTGACTGTGGTTTGTTGTCTGTTCAGAAATCAGAGGAGAAGAAGCTGCCTTGTTCTACTGCTCATCTTCAGGCTCCTGAACCTTTTTCCCCAATGGTAGCAGAGTGAAGAGGGAATGGCCTGAGTGGTGAGAGCCCCTGAGATTAGTGCCTGCTTTCTTAAGACACTGCCTCATGTAGATGTCCTCAATGGAGTGACGACTAATGCCCATGATGGCACTGGCTGAGCTCACAACTCTGTACTACAGGAACAGTACAGGAAGAAGCCCTTCAGCCCACATATCTGTGCTGTACACCATTCCCAGATCAAACTAAAAGTCTGCTATTTTCACTTGACCCCATTCATGTTCATTAGCCTCTTCAAGGCTGCTGTTCTCTATCATGACTCATTGCAGCCCATTCACGAGTCGGCGATTCAGTCAAACATGCCACTGGGAGGGTCAGAGATCAGGGAGAGGGAGGCTTTAAGCAGAGTGGAAATGGAGAAGGTCTTGGCCTCTTTTAATATTTAAGTGGTGAGCTGGGCAGGGCTCTGCGAAGCGTGCGACACGTTGCCCTGACGTGAAGCTGGTTCAAATGCAGACAAAGGCATCTCTGTATGTTTTGTTCCCTTTTTGTTCTCACTAGGAACGCTGCCAGGATGGCTGACAGCTATTGAACCACAGCTCCAGTTACAGATGACGGAGAGAAAGGTCTCTGAGAAAACACGTGAGCAACTTCTTCTCAACCTCAGACTGTTATTAGATTAATTATTGTACAAACATCTCTCCCACTTAATTCCATTTGCCCAACACTTCAATCTTCAAATTAGCTTGGCAATTTACAACATTCTTGATGGTTTACGTTCAATGGGTCCATTTTAAATCAATGACATGATGCAGCAAGCTCTAGGGTAGGCCTTACCTTGACTCTTAAAGTGCTGGTTTGTTTTATTCTATTCAAATGTAGTTCTTTTGTTCTCTCGCGCTGACTTTTCTAACTTTGACCCCAACACTGTTTCCATGTTAGCTTCAATGGCAAATAACACCTCATCTTCTGACTTGGCAGATTGCAACCTTCCCGAATCATTTGGTATAATGTTCCCTGGTTTTCCAAGTTAAATCTTCACTGGGCCTTCTGTTGTCACCTTTAGAACAGCACAGTACAGGCCCTTTGGTCCACGATGTTGTGCCAACCCATACCAAAAAAAAACATTCCTACCTCATAACCCTCTATTTTTCTTTAATCCATGTGCCTGTTTGGGAGTCTCTTAAATACTCTGAATGTTCCAGGCACCCACAACTCTCTGTGTAAGAAACTTACCCCTGATGTCTTCTCTAAAATTTTCTCCCTTCACTTTCCACAAATGTCCTCTGGTGTTTGCTATTCCTGTCCTGGGGAAAAGGTGCTGGCTGTCCACTTTATCCATGTCTCTCATAATTATGTAAACCTCTATTAAGTCACCTCTTATCCTTTTTTACTCCAGGAGAAAAGGCTTGGCTGTGCTAACTTGCCTCATAAGACATATTTTCCAATCCATATCACATCCTGGTAAATCACCTCTGCATTGTTTCTACATCCTTCTTGTATAAGGTGACCAGAACTGAACACAATATTCTAAATATGGTCTCACCAGAGCTGCAACATCACCTCACGACTCCTGAACTCAATCATCTGACTAATGAAGCCCAGCATCCCATAGGCCTTCTTAGCTGTCCAAACGATCTGCGCGGTGACCTTAAGAAATCCTGCCATTAACCATGTACCCTGCCTTCAAGCTTGACCTACCAAAATGCATTACCTTTCACTTAAGCGGATTGTGTAAGATGGAGGGAACATGGCCTCCCTGCCTGTCTGGAATGTGGTCATGTGTCCTCCCTGTCTGGAATTTATTCAGAAGTCACATCAGCTGCAATCAAGGTTGGGCTATGACCATCCATTAGTGCACACCTTGCCGTTGACTAATTTAAATCACCTAGGGTAAAGCACAAATTAGCACCTAGGGTAAAGCACAGATTAGCACCGTATTCAAATCCAACACACAAGTACATTCTTTCTTTCTGCCTCGTCGTCCAAGCCCCAAACATCACTCCATGCCAGGTCGCTACTGTAGGCATGACTGGAAGTGTCCTAAGAAAGGTGTAGAAAGCCACAGCCCCGTTGGTACAGGGAACCGTGTGTGTTAAAGTTCCTGTCTATAGAGAGTGAGTGTGTAGAGTACAGGCGGTCACTGGTATCGGAGTCCAACCAAGGTCCGATGTCAATGTCTATATCGTTGTTTAAATAAATAATAATCGAGTACCATTTACATTCTCCCCAATTTGTCTCCCATGTATTAATTAGTCTTGTGATTTTAACTCTAGTGATCAGATTTGTCTCTCTGTGAATCCACCGAACCTGATACTCTTCCCAAAACGACAAATGCACCTTGCACAGTAATCACCTCATGATTAATTTCTTCTTGTTTTCCACCCTCTCACATATACAAAGGTAGGTTAAAAATATTCAGGAGGTAAAACAGAAACAGATAAGAGTGAAACAGAGCTGGGGGGTCAGGTCAATGATCTTTCATCAGTAGACAACCACTGGCCTTCGATTCACGCTCTCTGCCACTCTCCTTGCATTCAATGACTGCAATGACTCTGTCCTTTCTGCACAGATCCTGGCCGCCTTGTCACATTTTAAAAAAATATTTTATTTATAATTTTTCCACTCATACTCCAACTATTATCAATATCATTAATATCAGCAATATCAACATTATTTGTTTCATATTTGTTCATTCCATACAATCTTCTCAAAAAGTTTGAGTTCTTTTATCCCCTTCCCTCCTCCCCCAACATTGAACACTTAACACCAAACTAATTACACTTACACACAATAACCAAAACACTCACAACCAAGGTATGAAACATATTTGGGGGGGGGGGGGGGGCGGGGGTTATGAGTTTGTCGCATTGCTGCCTTCTTTTTTCCATGGCTTTCCCTGGTTTAGAATGGGCTGGATCCCCTCTGCTCCCCTTCCATTTGAGGGGTGGATTAGGAGGGTAGGGTAGGGCGGCGAGGCACGGTGGTCATCACTACAATTGTGCCCCTATGTAGTTTAAGTAGGGCTGCCGGACCTTCAAAAAAGTGCCTTATTGTTTCTTTAGGTTGCAGGTAATTTTCTCCAGGGGAACACAGCTCTGCATTTTTGTGTTCCAACATTCAATGCTCAGGTAGGAGTCGGACTTCCAGGCAACGAGTTGTCACATATTTCTGTCAGTTTCAACTTTTGCTCGTGTTAATTATTACCAAAAAGCATTCATTTTTTTGGCAAGAGGTACACTGTATTGATAAGAACTGAGATCAGTAAGATTCTGCACAGAGTGACTATTCTGCCTGGCCGCAGGAGAAAGAATCTCAGGGTTGTATGTGATGTCATGTATGTACTCTGACAATAAATCTGATCTTAAACTTTTAAGTTTATTTGGCCCATGATGCCCCTACTGACATGGGCTGAATGACTTGCAGAATGATAGGTCCAACATATTTTAAGGGGTACTGCAAATGTAGGAAACCTAAAAAAAATTTTAAAATCACAGAAAATGCTGGAAATACTCTAAAGCACAGCCTGCATCTGTGGGGAAAAAGAAATCACTTCTCTTCCCACAGATGCTGCCTGACCCACTGAAATATTTTTAGACTTTTAGAGGTACTTTTCTCAATAAGCTCCTTGGAAAATCAAGCCACTTATTTCATGCTCCAGCATAACTGGTTTCAACCCCATGCTAAAACCAGGTAAAAGATCACAAGAAGGCGACGTCGTTGGCGTAGTGGTTAGCGCAATGGTGTTACAGCGCCAGCGATCGAGAATGGGGTTCAAATCCTGCACTGTCTTTAAGGAGTTTGTATGACCTCCCCATGTCTGTGTGGGTTTTCCCCGGGGGCTCCGGTTTCCTCCCATACTTCCAAAATGTACCAGGGGTTCAACTGGGCAGCACTGGCTTATGGGCCGAAAGGGCCTGTTACCGTGCTATATGACTAAATTTTTAAAATCTCAAGATATAGTAGCAGAATTGTTTCATCGACTCTGCTCCACCATTCTATCATGAACTGATGAACTGATCCATCCTCTCAATCAGCCCCACTTCCCATAACCCTATTCAAATATCCGTCAATCTCTGCCTTAAATACACCCAACGACCTCACTTCCACAGCTGCCTGTGGCAAGAATTTCCACACACTCACAACCCTCTGACTAAACGATAACTTGGAGCGACAATGTTTAGATTTTAATAAAAAATTTAAACACGAGACAATGGGCTAGTAAACGCCACTGGCAATTCTCCAACATAATCAATCACATAGAAGCAGAGGGAGGGCTGCTCTGTCACAGAAACCATCTTTAAACTCCCTTGTTGGAAGTGGCGTGCTGATTGTGCAGCCCTTCACTTACTGGAGGAACAACGCCCACCTTCTGAGTTCAAATCTTGAGAAATTTAAATTCAAGTTATTGATCTGAAATTTTATGGTGTTAAAAAGCTGTCAGCAATGGGGTGAGCACAATGTGAGGGGGTGGCTGCAAAGCCCCGATTGGTTCACCAGTGCACCCCATGTGTGGAGAAAGGAAATACCATGTGTGAATTTACCAGGATGAAATCTGAACACCTTGGAGCAATGCTCAGAGAGGGATTACACCCTCCTGGGTTTGCATTGTCCATTTCAAACTCAAGTAATTTAGTTTCAATATGTGGCTTTCTCCAGCAATTTTGTGGGTGCCCTGTGGTGAAAGTGAAAGAGGAATAGACAATCCCTGCGGCAGGGCAGGACTGAGAGATACATACACAACATCTGCATTGCTGATTTGGATATGATTCAGCAGAAATTCCATTGTGCATTGTAACTCAGCTTGCTATGTTAATATTCAGATCTAAAGTGTGATGCATGCAGGAAGTGGGGCTGCCAACCCTAACTTGATGTATTCCAGATCATTACTTCACATAACCTCCCACTTCTTACAAGCTCAATGTCACACGAGCTGCTGACCATCAGACGCCCCACCAAATACACGCTAAGGATGGGCGGACTTCACGTTCCCTGATGGAAAGCTAAAGTGAAGCGATACACAATTTCCTCAGCCAATGGAGGAGCTTATTTTTCATCCTGGAAACTGTTTCCAGCATTCAGTTGGGAATCTGAAGAGAATTTCAATCTGATATGCAACACTTTGTACATTTGGTTTTATTTCTTTGGAAGAGTGTGAGTTCTTAAAATTTATCGATTGTTTTAAGATGTGATATCTCTGGGAAGGAGTTTGGGTTGTTGGAAGAGACCTGCAGGCCTGTGTGACTATGAGTAGAAGATGATGCTGCTGTGATTTGGAGCTCACTGCCTGTCTCACAGTGGGAACAAGCAATCAGGACTTCCAAGAGGGATCTGAACAGGCATATAAGAGAGAATGTTAATTACAGGGCTCTAGGAAAGTATAGTCAAGGGACAAATGGGATTGTTCAGCTTGGAACAGCATAGGCTTGATGGGTCCATTTGTCTGTTCATAGGTGTATTAGAGCCAGCACCACCAGGCTGAGGAATAGCTTCTTCCCATGGGCAGTGAGAATGCTGAACGACCAAAGGAACTGCTCACATCAACCGTCCAAGACTCTCATATGTACAATGCAATATTTATTTATTTGTATGGATATAATACATGTCCTGCATATGTATTGTTTGTCTGTATGAGCGTTATATCTGGTTGTGTGTCTGCACTGAGGACTGGAGGACGCTGTTTCGTTAGGTTGTATTTGTACAATCAGCTGTCAATAAACTAGACAAACATTCTGTGAGCGACTTGACAGAGAAAAAAGTAATGTTACTGAGATGGAAGGTCATGGAGATCAAAGGATCTGGAGTAAACCAAGTGTTGACAAAAAGAAGAATCTTAAGCTTCTAAACACCTTCCATCTCCACTCTCCACTTTTAAACGTTCTACTGGTGGTTGACACTTAGGGCAGATATGACAACTACCATTAGCTTGTCAATGCAGTTAGGTGATGATGTTCCAATCCTCCTGAGCAGAAGGTCTGTCAAACCTCCACTCCTTCATTACTCATCTAATAATGACATTCAATGATTTACTTTGTATGTGTTGCAGGGTTCATGCAAACATCAGATTATGAGAAACTTGGCGCAATTTCATATTATGGAGGACAGATTACATGAATGTGCAGAAAGGAAACCATTGTAAGATCTCTCTTGAAATGTAGTCGTGATCCACTGTCTTTGCTGAGAATATTCAGAGAATAATTATTCTACATTAACTACCTTCTATTTTATCCTAATAAGTTGCCGTATTCTATTTCCTTTGCCTTTTAGAGAGACTGAAAGTAAATTTATTTGTCCAGCTGTGCAGAACATTCACCATCTCAGCCACATGCAAAACACCAATTTATTTTTGCATTACAAGAGGATACTTATCCACGAACTCTGTGCAGCAAATAAATTGCTGTCAGTCACAGAGATATCAGCAATAGGACGTAATAAAAACAGAAATGCTGGAGGAACTCAGCAGGCCTCACAGCATTCATAGGAGGTAAAGATATAGAGCTCATGTTTCAGACCTCAGCCCTTCAAGGTATGAAGGTGGACAATGTACGGTTAGCATAGCAGTTAATTATTATTACATTATTACCGCGCCAGCAATCGGGACCGGGGTCTGTAAGAAGGTTGTACATTCTCCCCATGCCTGCATGGGTTTCCTCTGGTTGCTCCAGTTTCCTCCCATGTTCCAAAGATGTACGGGGTTGGTACGTTAATTGTTTACATGGCTATATTTGGGTGGTGCTGGCTCATGGGCCAGAAGGGTCTGTTACTGAATTGTATCTCTAAATTGGAGGAGATAGGTTGAGGTAATGGAGAAGAGTATAGAGGGGATCTTAAAATTATCTTGTCACCTGGATTCTGGAACACTAACTGAGGGGGTTGTTGGTGCAATTACCTGCACATTATTAAAAAAAAACAAGATGAATACTTGAATCTCCAAGGTGAGGAAGGCCATGGATCAAGAGTTGGTAAAAGGAATTAGTCTAGATGGCTAGTTGATGGTCAGTATAGATATGATGGGCCAAAGGGCCCGTTTCTGTGCCCTGTGACTCCATGGCCGACATCAGGATAATCATCAAGCTAGACGGATAGGGGCCCTAACCAATTTTTTTCCAGGAATCAATCTTATAACACTACTAAAACCTCTCTACAGGTTCAAGATGCCATTAGTTCTCTTTTAATAGTATAGAACATATATTACACAAAATTGCCTTCTGCCTGTAATAAGGCAGATAAAGCGTCACCATTAGTGTCACCCATTACAATACGAGAGAGGCAAAAGAGAGTCCCTTCAGAGACACCAAGTGTTCGTAAATTCGCCCACAGCGTTCTCACAGCCTCTGTGATCTAGTTCAAACCATTGGCAACCTGAGCTCCAGATCCAAACCTCTGACACAGTCAGGAAGCTTTCAGTGCCCGAGACCCTTCGGGAGCCCTTCTTGCCCTCAGCACCCTCTGAGTATATCCTATCCCGGATCTGGAATGGATATATGGATCAGCACAACATTGAGGGCCGAAGGGGCTGTACGGTGCAGTATTGTTCCACATTCAATAACTACACAAAGTATGGTTTCATCAAAGCCCCAACTAATTGAAATCCATGTCCCTTTTGTATTAAACGTTGTTCACTCTTAAATTACTTGCTGCATTCATCTGTTAACTTTCCCTCGACTCTGTTCAAGGGCAGCAAGGAAGGAGAAAGGCCATGGGAAGTAGAAATTAATTGTTCTACCTCCCAGATTACCAATAAAGCCCCTGCAACTGGCCCGGCAATGGGGAAGATAGCTACAAGAACATTCTGCATTCTTGGAAAATAAAATGACATCAACAGTGCAGATGGGAGAACTTGAATCACTCCTTAAAATCCACAACCAAGTTTGTAGATGCTTCACTACACCACATGAAAGGTACAGTCGACTCTTAGTGCAGTGACCCATTAGGAATCCCCTTCATCAACTGAAGTGTGCTTTGTTCACAGGGTACATTTGAAGCAGCTTACAAAGGCATCCCCCCCCCCCCTTTCTCCTCTCCCTTGCAAGGAAAGGCTTACAAAAAAAATATTTTGCGACATGTCACGGGGCTTTAGCAGAGTGAAAGTAAACGTCACCGCTTGGATTTGGCTGAGATAATCCGATTACGCCAACCTCATCAACTGCACCGTCGAAAGGATGAGTGGTTTGTGAATTGTGTGGGATGGTTGGGCAGAATAGTTTTGGGGGGGGGGTTGTGGGAACGGGTGTGGATGTTGGGAGCAGGTCCTACAGACACCAGGCATGCATTATACAGGACAACAAAGATCATTGTTTTGCTCAAACTAGTTAACAGATGGCTAAAACAGAGCAAACCTTGAGTGAGGGGATAATATAACTGAAGAGAAATACATGCGAACAAAGACAATGAAATTAAACAAAACTCTGAGGAGCTACACCAAAAAATTCTTCAACCCTAACCCTGAAGGTGAGAATGACTTTGGGAGAAAATGATTGGGAATAAAGAAAGTTTTCCATGTATTCTTTTGATAGCTCTTGGCCTGTACTCATTGGAATTTAGAAGAACAAGAGGGGATCTCATTGAAACATTTTGAATGTTGAATGGCCTGGACAGAAAGGTTGTAGAAAGGTAGTTTCCCATGAAGTGACAGTCTAGGACAGTGGTACTCTGCCTTTTTTTTCCATTCACATGCCACCTTAAGTAATCCATTATTGACCACAGAGCCATGCATCTCTTAGAACAGAGGTGCACAGGAATTTCTTCAGCTGGAGGGTGGAAAATCTTTGTTGCCACAGGTGCCTGTGGGAGCCAGGTCATTGGGTGTGTTTAAGGCAGAGAATGATAGGTCCTTGATTAGCCAGGGCATCAAAAAGGCTATGGGGAAAAAGTCAGCAGGGGAGCCAAGTGGAAAAATGGACCAGCTCATGATTAAATTTCAGGGCAGACTCGATGGGCTGAATAGCCTATTTCCACTCTTGCATCTTATGGTCTCACATTATTGCAGTCATGTACACAAAGTGGTCCCAATGAGTGAGCTGTAAGCTGCAAGTGGTCAGAGCAAAGTTGAAGGTAAAAATGTTATAGCGAGATCTGGAGTTTCCTTGAGATCCATATTGTAAGGTAAAACATCATGAGATGGGAATGTGTAGGGAGTTACCCTGTACAGGGCAGTAACAAGAAGGGGAGGTGTCCTTGTACTCCTGTTAGGTAAAACATCATGAGATGGGACCGGAGAAGGAGTCACCCAGTACTAAGGAGTAACAGAATGCATCCTTGTACTTACAAGATAAGAGAGACATTGATGGATTGAGAGGCAGGAAGCTAGCAGGGAAAGGATAGCAACAGTTTAAGAGAGACATTGATGGATTGAGAGGCAGGAAGCTAGCAGGGAAAGGATAGCAACAGTTTTAGTCATTGGACAAGTAATGATATGATGATGTTCTAAGGATGTATCCAAGGGTATAAAAAATCACCATTTTGCTGATAACGGCAGAATGCATTCTCCAACTAACATTGTTAGTTGCAAGTGTTACAATCCGGTAATAAAGAACAAAGAACCCTGATTTCGACTCAGCCTGGTGTTTGTCTCACTCATTCATGAACAAAGCAGACCTAACACTATCCAACAGAGAACTACACCTCTGATTAAGCAGCTAGCTGTGTTGGGACTGAGGGGAGGGGACATTTCTTTGGAATTCTCAGCCTGGGAGAGCTATGGATGCTCAATCTTTGAGTATATTTAGGGGTGAGGCTGTTAGACATGGACAGGTCAGAAGATCATGGAGTTGGTGACAAAACACAAAGAGGATATAGGCTGCAAGGTTACTGACTGGACTTTGGAACAGGTCTGAGGCATTGTTTACACTCCTCCCACCTGCTTGTCCTGGTCCACACATCCAACATAATGGACTAAAAGGTACACAGTGCCCCCATGTCCTCAGAAATCTGAGCAAATTCAACATGTCACCAGCATCCCTTAACACCTTCTACAGGTGCCCCAGTGAAACCATCCTGGGTGCATCACTGGGTGGGAGGGAACTGCTCCACCCAAGACTACAATAAACTGCAGAAGGCTGTGAGTGTGGCTCAAACCCTCAAACACCTCTCTCCCCTCCATCATACACCCCTTCCCCTCCATCGACTCCATCACACCTCCACTCCATCACACAATCTCTCCCCTCCATCTCTCTCCCTCTCTCACACACACACGAAAAGAAGCCAACATATTAAAGATTCACCCCACCTTGAGCGCATTCTCTTCATCACCCTCCTGTCAGAAAGAGATTCACAAGTATGAGATCACGCACTACCAGATTCAAGGACAATTTCTTTGCTGCTGTTATCAGACTCCTTAATGAACCCCACACGTGTCAAACTGCACTACTTTTGCTCCACATCAACTGATCACTTCCTGTGACTCTGCACTTTTGTATTGTGCCTGACTTGAACTGTGCATGAGCTATCTCACACGTCCGCTCGCAAACAACCTTGAGGTTAGAACTGAAACTATCCTGTGATTTTTGTAGCATTTGAAATATCTTTCCTTTCTAAGGCATGAGAAGATTTGCAAACCAATTGTATGTTTTTCAACTAATTAAGAGAAAAGTGCTCTTGCATTTCTGTACAGCGCTGTTTGGTGCAGCAGATTTTCATCATTACCCTCAATTTCCACTGTTATTTGCTGTGGAAAACATTTCCATATGTTCCACACATGAACTGAAAAACTCACGCACCCAGTCATATACCCCAAGGCTTCAAATATACCAGCTTGTGTCTGAGCTGGCAGTTAGTCCTCTTCTAATACCATTCTTCCTAAAACCAAATCGGTTGGACCAGAATGCACAAAACGTCATTATTTTTGTGCCTCATTATTTAACAGCTTCACAGCCTGATGTATTAAAGGAACAGCGCCTTCATTTTATGTGTGATTCTGACGCAGTTGTATCCATTGTGAGCAGGCACACATACCCATACACCCCCTCATACACACCCGCGCACACAGAAAGACACACAGCCGCCCCCATCACCAGACATTTAAGAATGGGCATTAGGGATGGGTAACAAATACTGACTGTTGCGTGTTTAGATAAATAAGTGGATGAACTTCAAACTGACTTCATTAACTGTATACATCAAGGATGCAAAGTAACAGAACATGGCGCACTCATAAAGAATGCCCCAGAACCCCAGTAATGTGGATGTACAGGATATAAACACAGTGACTGATCTACACTGGCCTTACCAGCAATGTCCAGATCTTGAAAGATGAATGGATAAAATATCCATCATGCCTTGGTGTTTTCCAAAGAAATCTCTTCAATATTTTTCCCAAAGAGCTTAAACTGTGACACCACCCAGGTAGAGTTTCTACTGATTTGTATACCAGCACTTAGCGGCGAGCTCCCTGTTGACCGAGTGCTCACGCTGCCGCACAGCCATCCCAGAGAAGGGATGAAGTTTCTTGCTCAATCTTTTTGCTTCAGGCCAGATACGATTTTTATCCTGGAACCCAATTGTAACTCTTGTGTGGATGCTTTATTTTAATTGCATGTGGTGCCAGGAATTATAATGATTCATGAAGAGAATGAAGAAGCATGTTGAAGCATTTTAACAAAGTCTCCAAAATAAACCAGGTAATTACAGGTTGGTGAGCTTGACGTCATTAGTTGGTAAATTATTGGAAGGAGTTCTTGGAGATAGGGTATTTAGACAGCTATGGGCTGATTAAGGACAGTCAGCATGGCTTTGTGCAAGGTAGGTCACGTTTAGCGAATCTTGTAGATTTTTTCAAGGACGTTATCAAGTAAGTAGATGAAGGAAAGGCTGTGGATGTTGTCTACATGGACTTTAGTAAAACCTTTGACAAGGCCCCACATGGGAGGTTAGTTCAGAAGGTTCAGACACTAGGTATCCATGAGAGGTAAACTGGATTCATAATTGGTTGTGTGGGAGAAAACAGAGAGTGGTAGTGAATGATTGCCGGTGATGAGTGATATGTCTCAGGGATCAGTGTTGGGACCATTGTTGTCTGTTATCTATATCAATTATCTGGTAAAGTGGATCAGCAAGTTTGCTGATGTCACAAAGATAGAAGGGGTTGTACACAACAAGGAAGATTTTCAAAGTTTGCAGAGGGATCTGGACCAACTGGAAGAATGGGCCAAAAAGAAATGGCAGATAGAGTTTAATGCAGACAAGTTTGAGATGATGCATTTTGGAAGGGCAAACCAAGGTAGGACATAGACAGTAAATGATGGGGCACTGAGGAGTTCGGAGGAGCAGCGATCTGGGGATACAGGTACATTGTTCCATGAAGTGGAATCGCAGGTGGACAGGGTTGTAAAGAAAGCTTTTAGCATCTTAGCCTTTATAAATCAAAGTACTGAGTATAGGAGTTGGGATGTTATGTTGAACTGGTGAGGCCAAATTTAGAATATTGTGTACTGTTCTGGTTTGCGATTGCCTCAGCCTGCAGGAACTCAGTAATACAGTGCAGTAAACCCCTGATCCCTCTGCTGTCAGAATGCTCCTGCCAAGAATAAAGTCAAATCAAGTTTATTATCATCTGATTGTACAAGTACAAGCAAAACACGCAGACACACAACCAGATATAACACAGATACTGACAAATAATACATATGCAGGACCAAAATTCATAGATACAAATAAATAAATAAATAGTTTTATGACTATGAGAGCCTCGGATGGTTAGTGTGAGCTGTTCTTTTGATTGTTCAGTGTAGGATGAAGTGTTTCCTCAGCACGGTGGTGCTGGCTTGGATGCTCCTGTATCTCTCCCCCAATGGAAGTAGCTGAAAGAATGATTCAACAGATATTTTCTTAAAAAGGGGAATGTTCTCCCAATGTCCAAAGTGAAGGTGTTTGGCAGAATGCCCAAGGGTCAATGCCCAGGGAGATGGCCTGTAAACACTGCAATCCCACAGGAAACCCCTTTGAATGAGAGAATCCAACTGACCCTCATCCACACGAACGTGACATCACGTTAGAATCAGAATCAAAATTTATCGTCAAGAACACGTCACGAATTTGTTGGTTTTTTGACATCATCACAGTGCAAACATTGCAATAAAATTACATTTAAAAATAAATAAATTGGTGCAAAAATTAGAGAAAGTGAGGTCGTGTCAAGTAGTTCAAATCTTCAGTCATGGAATGTGAAAGAGAATTGATAATCAAATCAAGTCTTTCAAAGGCTCAACATAAAGCAGTGTTTACCATAGAGTTTTACGTGGAGTCAGAGGACAGAGGGAGATAATTCTACACAATCCTGGACTCTTTTCACATTAAACTAATTTCATAGTTGTCACAGTCGCACTGGATGTAATTACGAGCAATGTGGACACAATGTGCGTAACGAGATTTTCTTCACAGGACCCACTAATACAGATATAATTAACCGACTCCTGTTCTCCACACACACACATTACTAGTAAAGTGACCCTCTTCTTCACAGCCAAGTTAATGAGGCCCCTGTGGTCAAAAGACCCTCGGGTTCTGTGAGGAGGTGCAGAGGCATAGGGTGAATGTGATGAGCAGTTTTGGCTCTGCACTTGGCTACACACACGCACACACACACACACACACACACACACACGCGTACACACACACAATGCAGATGCTGGAATCTTGAGTGAACAAAGTGAAGCTGAGGTTGCACTCAGAATCAGAATTTATTGTCACGAACAGAGCCATGAATGTATTGCTTTGATGCAGCATTACAAGTGCACCAATTCCTATAAATTACATTTTTTAAAAATAAATAAATTTGTGCAAAAGAGGAGAAAAAAATGAGGCAGTGTCTGTGACTCACTGTCCATTCATGAATCTGATGGCGGAGGGGAAAAAGCTGTTTTTGTACTGTTCATTGGTCCAACACTCTTACCATACCAGTGACCCAGATTTTAATCCCCTCGCAGTCTGTAAGGAGTTTGTATGTTTTCGCGTGACAACATGAGCTTCCTCCTTGTGCTCCGGTTTCCTCCCATGAACCCCATGACAGAGACATCTTAAACCCAAGACCCTGGGTTTAAAGTGAAACAAAAAAGCTGTGAAAGGGTCTGAGGAATTCCTTCGTCTACCCAGAGTATGGAGACAATCTGGAACGCACTGCATGAGAAGATGTTTCATAAGAAAAAGTTATATATGTGTAGAAAATGGAAATATTTGATAAGTGTATTTATGGAAAAAAAAGTTAAAACAAAGGTGGTGAAGACAGACACTCTCACCGTGCAATAGTTGCAGGATTAGAACTTGAAATAGTCCTGAAATAGTCATATGAACCAAGTGCTGGCAAATAGTGTTGGGTTAATAGGGAATAGAGCAGACCCGAAGGGTCCAATGGTCTGTTTCTTGGTTGTAGGATTCTCGAATTTGATGTCAAGATATTCTCTAAAATGACACTGTGTATATTCAAGAGGGAAATGTCTGTGTGTATTTTGGTCAGTATGCTTCATTGTGTGAAAAATAAAAAAATTTATAAAAAGATATTCTCTGAATATCTTGGTGCAACATTGTTCTGCTAGATTTGCTACACCATTTAGATCAGATGAAAATTTATTGTCTATCCAGAAGTACAGTGTGCAGATGAATGAAAACTCTTATTTGCTGCAGCCACACAGGTATGCAAGATACACCAACAACACAAGTATATATTAAATTACCATAATATGCCAAGACAGAAAAAGAGATGATTCTGGATTCCTTTATTTTCATATGCATAATACACAAAATCCATCAAATTTCACCTGCTGCAAAGGCAGGCAAGAGATGCCCCTAATAAGATCTTGAAGTTGCTGATGAGAGGACCTTCAGGAACCCCCTCATCATCGGCACCCTCATGGATCCTGGTCCCAATGCCCAGATCCCACGAGCCTGTGTCCAGCAGCTCATGGCCTGGTGCAGATCCTACACTCTCTGACACCCCACCTCGGTCCTCTGTTGTGGTCACCTTCCCTGTCAGATCATTTACCAGGCTTCTTCCTCTCAGTGGGTGTGGGGGTGGGGAGGTCTTCCCCTGCTCTGGTGCCCTGCACCAATCTGCTGTTCCCACAATCCTTGTGGTCTGCTGCCAAGGATGGGCGGTGCCATCTTCGCCACATACCTCCACGATTTTTAAAAAAGTACACCATCGAACATTCTCCCGTGTCTGCGTGCGTTTCCTCCGGGTGCTCCGGTTTCCTCCCACCCTTCAAAACATATGGGGGTTGTTGGTTAATTGGCTGGCATGGGCTCGTGGACTGGAAGGGCCTGTAACCATGCTGGATGTCTAAAGTTACATTTTTAAAAAATTTAAATAAAGGATTGGTCAGTAAATATTCAGTTGCTCTGCAGCCATTAATTGGGTCAAATTTAAAACTTTTAATCTTGTTGGAAACATGGTGAGGAATAAATGAGCCAGACTTTAGTAAAGTCCAATATCTTCTTGATGTAATCCTGCAAAGATTTGCTGCCTCGGTTTGAATGCTTCATCAGTTTGTCAATAGTGTGGTTTTATTTCTCCTCACTTCAGTCTTCTTCATGATGCGTTGTCTGGTGAGCCTGCACTTTGTTTAGGGGACGAGATAAGCCCCAAAGAAAAGGCTGGGACAGACTTCCCCAGCTTGGCCCAAGTACATGGACTGTACAAAGGGCCACAGCTGGCCCGTGAAGTATGTTCAGCAAACATCAGCTCAGCACCGGACCCAGCTTCAAATGAGGAACAAACACCGAAGGACAAAAGACTGCAGGCGGAAGGCTGGATCCTGGGATTAAGGGTGACTCGTGTGCTATCTTTTTTCTAGTTATCTGAGGATTTGAGACCCAAATGGGATTTGAAATGCAGCTTGTTGATCCGGTGGGAAGCAGAGTTGGTGCTGTGATGTGTGCAAAATTTATAGCAGACCCTGGCCAAACACCCAGCAAATCTAAGATTGAAGTAAAAGCACAATGCTAGAGAAATTCAGCAGGTCAAACAGTGTCCTTTATACAGCAAAGATAAAGATACATAACCCATGTTTCAGGCTTGAGCCCTTCATAAAATGGTTCACATCAGGTATGAAAGGTCAGCATGGTTACCGCAGCGCTGTTCAGATTTCAGAGTTACATAACATACAACCCTGTGTGATTTCACACTGCAACTGAAAGCCGGTAATTAACTGCCTTTTTACTGCTTCAATTGTGTGAACACAATGAACATGGAATTGGGGGTGGGGGGGGGGGGGTGGCGGGGTCATTTTCATCCTGGTACTTACCTGCCAAGGTAGGTAGTATCAGAGCCAATATGTTTCACATCAGCTCCAGTGTAAATGTCACACTGAACCAACTTTTCCTGATTCAGTGTGAACACTCCGATCCAACCTAACACTCCTTTAAACACGGGTTGTTGACTCGCCAATCTACCGGGATTTCAGTGTGAAAGCAGCTCGAGATTCTTTTTTCCTGCGTGCCAGGCAGAATTACCACTTATTGATAGTGCAAATATAAAACTGACTCACCCTACACTTATAAACAAATAAAGAACTGTAAACAAACTGATTGTGCATTAGAGCAATAGAAAAAAAAATCAAAAGTACAAGTAAGAGTTCTTAAATGAGTAGTAAAACACGAAAATCTGTATACACTGTGGATGAGTAAAAGCACAATGCTTGACAAATTCAGTGGGTCCAACATTACAAAGGTTAAAATATTAACCAACGTTTCGGGCTTAAGCCCTTCATCAGGGCACTCTCCAGCCAGATGGCATTAACATCCACTTTTCTGTTTTTTGCTAACCTGCTCTCCTCTTCCCCTGTCCAGCCCTCCTCCCTCCCTTCCCTCTGCTATCCTCTCCCCTTGGTCGCTGCTGCCCCCTCCCTCACTTCTCCACCTATCACCTCCTGCCTTTGTGACCACATCTCACCCCCCTACTTTTTTGATCAGACACCTGCCAACATTTTCCCATACCTTGATGAAGGGGTCAAGCCCGAAACATCAGTTATGCATTTTTACCTTTGCTCTATCTAGGACACTGCCTGACCTGCTGAGTTTCTTCAGCTCTGTGTTTTTAGTCCTTAAGTGAGTCCCTAATTGAGTTTGTTGTCATTGAGGAGTCTGATGGTAAAGGGGTATCAGCTGTTCCTGAACCTGGAGGTACAAATCTTGTGGCATGTATACTTCTTTCCTGATTTCCTGTTACAGTGTCAGTGACCAGGGTTTGAATACCACACTGTCAATAAGGACTTTATACATTCCCCCTTGTTTGTGTGGGTTTCCTCCGGGTGCTCTGGTTTCCTCCCACCATTCGAAAGATACCGGGTGTTGTAGGTTAATTGGGTGGCACAGGGTCATAGGCTGAAAGGGCCTTTAACTGTGCTGCATGTCTATAATTTTAAATTTATGTTCTCTCCTGTATACTGGCCAATATTATCTCTCAACCAGCACAGTAAAAACAGATTCTGGTCATTTCTCTCTGCTGTTGGTCGAGCTTGGCTCCATATACAATGGCTGTCATGTTTCCAAAAATGACTGCACATCAGAGAAGGAACTTTGATGAATTATAAAGTGCTTCGGGACATCCGGAGGGAATTTATGGTCAGAATATAAATCTCCTTGTTCTGCAGAGGCGCATCGAACGCAGAATCCTGGAAATCTGCTGCTTGTGACCCAACCCAGGTTCAATAGCACCCCAACCGCCAGGAAATAGAGGAAAAGGGAATTAAATGTTTTCCTGACAGAGAGAAGACATTGCAGAAAATTCTAGAAACACAGCTGGCAGCTGCAGGAAAGAGAAACAGTTAACACTGCAGGCTGTGTCTTCAATCTGAAATATTTGCCCTGTTTCTCTGTCCACAGATGCTGCCTAGATTGCTGAGTGTTTCCAGAATTTTCAGTTGCTATTTCAGATTTCCAGCATTGGCAGAAAGTTTAGCAAAGTTAGATGAGATTATTCATCGGGCTGAGGCAGAAGAAAATTCCTCCACTCGATGTTACGGTATTCTACTCTTGTGAGGCCGGGCTTCAAACCTGAGGGCAAAATGTGAAACTGACTGAACAAATAATGTTGACGGAAACCCAGCGAGCTGGGTTCAATGCTGACCTCAGCAGCTTCCCGTGATGTGCCTCCTCTTCTGGATGCTCCCGTTCTCTCCCACATCCTGAAGGCAGGCAAGTTGACCACTTAAATGGACCATGGGCCACGGTAAATTACCGTGACAGTGCAGGTGAGTGGTTCAAACTTGAGGGGGAGATGGAAGATATTCTCCCCTCCCAGAAGATGGGGAGAACAGGGTGGGATTACAAGGATGTTTCCGGGACTTAAGGAATTGAGTCGCAGGGGTATGTTATACAGGTTAGGACTATTCCCTGGAGCATAGAAAAATGAAGGGAGATTTGATAGAGATATATAAAATTATATGGGGTATAGATGAAGCAAGCTTTTTCCACTAAGGTTGGGTGAGACAAGAACTAAAGGGCATGGATTAAGGGTCTAAGGTGAAACGTTTGAAGGGAACATTATAGGAAACTTCTTCACAGAGTGGTGAGTATGGAACGAGCTGTCAGCTGTTGGTAAATGGGGGTTGGATTTTGACATTAAGAAATATTTGGATAGGTAATGGAAGGATATCATCTGGGTGCAGGTCAATGGGACTAGCTATAATACTGTTTCAGTGCTGTAGTGTTCTATGGCAATGTAGGACATGTTAATGGGTGTATGGATTTGGTGGGTTGAAGATATATGAATCTATGGGCTATTCCACTTAAAGGAAGCATTGACTTGCCCCTGTCAAACCATACCTTGGAAAGCCGCAGTGACTGGAATGTAGTGCAAAGAGTTCTGGAACCAAAGGATTACAACAAGCTGTTTTGAATGCGTTTGCTTCAGAGGCGTACATGAACCCAAAGCAGAAATATACAGTTTCTGCAAATCATCAAAGATCAGAGTCTGTACAATTTCACCAATTACATGGAACTCTGATTTAAAACAGGTGTGCAATTGAGAGTATACATCAGATCTGTATATTTTATCAATACCATGCAGGAAAGGGAGTAAAATGTGTCTTCATGAATGAAGTTCATTGGTGGTGCCCTGAACCAAATATGTAACCCCAGGTCCCAGTGACACTCAACACCAGTCCTGGAGATACATTAAAACCAATGGCTCCCGTTGCTGCAGAAGTCTGGGAGAATCAATCAATCGAGGCCAATTCATCTGATCTTGTCCTTGGCATCACTTTCTCACCTATTCTCTATAACCCTTGAGAACCAAACTTCGCACCCTTAAATATATTCAATAAATCCACCTGGACACCTCTCTAAAGTTATGCCACCCTGTGAGAGAAAACATTTCTGTGGCATTTTAAATGTCTGACCCTTTATTCAGAGATGATGCTCCCTGGTGCCAGATTCCATCACCAGGGGAACTTTGCCTTAGCATCTATCTCATATAATCCTTTGTTCTTTCCATCAGAATCCTTTACTAACCTCTGGCCAGGGCCGGATTAAGATAGTGCACAGCCTGTATCAGGGACCCTAAATAGTGCCGGCTGGCACATCTGCAGTGAGGGGGAAGTGTGATGGTGGTGCACACTCCCACCCCAAAAGAATTTCTGACACTGACCCTGCATGTCCTCCGTTTTGGTAAGTTTGAAACAGTCTTAATTATTCTTAACAAAAGATCACTATATATTCAGTGATTACATCCTTAATGAAAAGTTATAATAATTTTTCACTACCACCCCTTTAAGCTTTCATATTTCCCACCAATCTCTCCATTCCCCAAACCCAAACAGCCATTATAAGAATGACAGTATTACTTACATGTAGGTATCAATTTCAAACATCAAAAATATTCGCTCTCAGAGTGTGCCCCATTACTGTGGTTCAGTCTCAATTTCTTTCACAAGTTGGGAATCAACAAATTGTGCAGTCTCTATGAGATAAATAATTAAATTTAAATTTAAAACATTTAAGGTTAGCGATTTTAGCCATTGATCACCTTTAATTGGGGTTACACAGACGATCAGTGGGGTATCTCATAGACGCTGGGCAAGATGAAAAAAATGCTGAAGTCGTTCACAATTCATCGTACATAAAATAATAACGCAGGTCAGCAGACATTTAGCGAGTGGGTCCTTGAAAATACAGAACCTGTACCATTAGCTATTTTTGCTACCTCGTTTATCTGGCCCAGCCTCTGGCTGAAACTTGAGTTTGCAGTGATAAGATTTGTTTTGCAAGCAGTCCAGCTGGATTTCAGATATGTTCTCACCACTCTGTGAGTGAAGAAGTTCCCCTAATGTTCCTTTAAACATTTCACCTTTCACCTTTAACCCATTCCCTCTCGTTCTTCTCTCACCCAACCTCAGTGTAAGAAGCCTGCCTACACTGTAGATTGCTAAATCTCGCCGCATGATGCCACATACAGCCCTGAGATTCTTTTTCCTGCAGGCCAGGCAAAATTACCACATTGATTTTAAAAAAAGGTTCTCACTGCTACCATCAGGAAAGAGGTATCGGTGCCACAGGAATTACACCACCAGGTTCAGGAACAGCTGCTACCCCTCCACTATCAGACTCCTCAACAACAAACTCAATCAGGGACTCATTTAAGGAATCCGATTTCCGTACAGAGAGGGGAAAAAAAATCAATAGTTTGTTTACATTTCTTTATTTGTTTACCGGTATACATTGTGTAGAGTTTTTTTCTTACCCTACCAATAAGTGGTCATTCTGCCCCTTCCCTGAATCTCAGGGTTGTATGTTGTGTCATGTGTGTCCTGACAGTAAATCTGAATTTGAATTGAATGCCAGCATGCCAACCTTTGTCATTCTGCCCACCGGCAGGATGTCTGCCAGCATTTATTCAACCCACAGATCCCCCTGAACTCAATGGTCCCTCGTGCTGTGGGGACTGTCAGAAACCCCAACTCCCCCATCCTCTCATTTGCTTTAAAATAGATTCCAGAAGCACCATGAGCCTACTGTCAGGGACACTTCCTTCGGAGGGAGAGCGAGCATCAGTTGTGGCAGCAACCCAGAGACTGAGGCGGTTTCTGGACTCTCTCAGCAGGAAACATAAATCTGGCCAGAGGCAGCTGTTAATGAATAGAATGCACCTCCAGTGAGTATTGGCAAAGGCCGAGTCACATCTGTTTGGCAGATGTTCTCCATGGCACGCCTGCACACCAGAAATGTGAGCTGCACAAGTGATGTCTCACTTCTGCGTCATGGGCGAATCTGACCTCCAGCCTGTTCCATAAGCTTTAAGGATGTCTGACACAAATCTCAGGCAAAGATGCAGCACTGCTGATGAATGACATTGACTTTATTTCACCACTTCATCTTTCAACAAAACATCCTCCAGAAACGCACGGGGCTGGTAGGTTAATTGGTGTATTTGGTTGGCACAGGCTCAAGGGACAGATGTGCCTGTTACAATCTGCATCACGGTCTGGTATGGGGACACCAATACCCCTGAATGGAAAGCCCTCCAAAATGTAGCGGACACAGCCCAGGATATCACACAAAAAACCCTCCCACCATCGAGAACATCTACAGGGGACACTGCCATCGGAGAGCAGCAGCAATCATCAAAGATCCACACCTCCCAGCACACACTCTTTTCTCGCTGCTGCCATTAGGAAAGAGGTATCAGTGCCACAAGACTCGCACCACCAGATTCAGGAACAGCTGCAACACCTCCACCATCAGACTCCTCAATCAGGGACTCATTTAAGGACTCTTGTGTACTTCATTTATTATTTTCTATTCTCTCTGTATTGCAGTCAGTTTGTTCGCATTCATTTTCTGTTTACAGTTCTTTATTTGTTTGCATGTGTACATTGTGCACAGTTATTTTTGCACTACCAATAAGTGGTAATTCTGCCTGGCCCACAGAAAAAAGATCTCAGGGTTGTATGTGATGTCATGCATGGACTCTGATATTAAATCTGAAATCTGAATTAGAGTCTGAAATCTGTCAGATGAAGTACACACGTTCAATTCTGGTCACTCAGCAACAGGAAGGAAGTCATCAAAGTTAGAAAATGTGCAAGAGGAGGTTCACCAGGAATTTCCAGGGCTGGATAGGCTAGGTCTCCATTCCCTGGGGCACAGGAGTTTGAGGGGTGATTTTTACAGAGGTTTAAAAACTCATGTAGGGCATGAATAAAGTTAATGCTCGTCTTTTATCTTGGAGCAAAAGGTTCCAGAACTAAAGGGCAGAGGTTGAAAGTGAGAGGAGAGAGATTTAAGACAGATCTGCGAGGCAACTTTTCCCACTCATAGAGCGGACTGTATCTGGAACGAGCTGCCAAGAGGAACTGTAGAAGTTGGCACACATGATCTCCAAATGACATATGGATGGATGTATGGAGGGGGACCAGCTCAGAATGCTAAAGGTTGGCATGGACTGGTTGGGTGCATTAGCTGTTCTGCGTGCTCCATGCCTGTCATCCTCACACCATGGATTCACGCAAAGGTCCACTCATTCAGCGCCACCGCACTTAAAGAACTTGTGGGATCTTGCTGTGCACAGCATTGCAACTGCATTTCCAACATGGAAAAGGTACATCACTGGCCTTTGCATTAAAGGAGAGTTCCTTTTATTGTCCATGTAACAATACTTTAAACATGATATATGAACTTCTGGCTGCCGTATGAGCAAAATGCAGGCAGATGTCCGAATAAATTGTTGGAAGGAGAAGGGGCAGGGGGAGGAGCACAGTCCCACATGCAAGAGTTAGTAGGTGGATAGGGGAGGGGTGGAACAAAAGCGGGGGAGGAGGGATGGTTCTGTGAATGGAGAGGGTGGAGAACTGGAGGAAAGGAGACAGGGGGATAGGAAGGAGAGGGGAAAACAGGGAATGGTTGATGTAAATACCATCTAGTTGGAGAGCTCCCATTCCTTGATGAAGGGCTAGTCCAGAATGTTGGTTATGTATCTTTATCTTGCTGTATAAAGGACACCGTTTGACCTGCTGAGTTTTTCCAGCATTAAATTTTTACTACAACCCTGGTGTCTGCAGGCCTTTGTGTTTTACTCGTGATTATAACCCTGGTCCACCCAGTTCGTCTTTGACGGCCAAGGAGCCAGTCTGGTGAACCCTCATTGCACCCCCCTCAATAGCAAGGATTTTGAAACGTACTCACTGTTCTCTTAGTGGAGAGTGAAGTAAGTAAGTGCCATTGTAAAAGACAAAATCAGTTAAATAACTTCAAAAAGCAGAATTTCAGTGTTCATTAAATACTTAAAATTAAATTAGGTTATAAACGCAGGGAAGGTTCTTATCAGAGTGGCTACTTGAATTTAATGTCAGAACAGCAACGGATCAAACACACCTCCGTGGGAGGGGAAAATTTTCACACCAGGTCTGTGCTGAAGTGGAGAGGATTCTGACACCAATTTGATAGACTGGAGTGGGTGTTGAAATTACTCCAACAGGGCCTTGGCAGTCTGGAGTGGAGTCGGTGACTGGAGGTCTCCGTGCAGTTCAGTAAATTGGTTGCAGGTGCTGATGAGCTCAGTGAGTGTGGGTTACACCGAACAAGGCTCCTTCTGCTCATGTCAAAACACTGGCACTTCTGACAGGCAGCTGACTTTAAAAGCTCAGGAAAGACTTACTTGGTTTTTGCACCTTAGTACTTTGTGGAGTGTGGTCTTTGCTCAGGAATTTCGGTTTGCCTGTCTATAATTCAGGAAACCTTACAACCTCCCATAAAGAGCAATGTAATTCTAGTCACATTGCTCTGTCACAGAGCCAGCATACAGCACAGAAATAGGCCCTTCAGCCCATCTTCTGCATGCCATCTACACAAATCCCATTTATCAACATTTCCCACATCCAGATACTTCTTCAACATTAAGAGGCATTAGAACCTGGAACAATACAGCACAGTACAGGCCCTACAGCCTTAAATGTTGTGCCATCACATAATACCAAAGAAATAAAAACTAAACCCTCCCTATTTTGTAATCCTCTATTTTACTTTCATCCATGTGCCTATCTAAGAGTTTCTTAAATGCCCCTAATTTACCAGCCTCCACCACCGCCCCTGGCAAAGCATTCCAGGCACCCACAACCTGCTGTGTGAAAAACCTACCCCTAACGTCCCCCTAAACATCCCTCCCTTCACTTTGTAAAGACATCCTCTGGTGTTTGCTATTCCCACCCTGGGAAAAGGGTGCTGGCTGTCCACCGTATCTAGGCTTCTCATAATCTTATGGACCTCAATGACATCATGTCTCATCCTTCTTTGCTCCAAAGAGAGAAGTCCCAGCTCTGTTAACCTTGCCTCATAAATATTATTTTCCGATCAAGGCAACATCCTGGTAAATCTCTTCTGCACCCTCTCCATAGCTTCCACATCCTTCCTGAAATGAGGTGACTAGAACTGAACACAATACTCTATGTGGTCTCACCAGAGATTTTTAGAGCTGCAACATTACCTCTCAACTCATGAAGCCCAGCCTACTACTGGCCTTCTTAACTGCCCTCTCAATCTGCGTGGCAACTTTAAGCAATCCACTAATTTGGAGTCCAAGGTCCCTCTATTTCTCTACATTGATAGGGTAGATAGTCCCAAGGTAAAAATGTTAAAGATTCCAGGACATGCATTTAAGGTGAGAGGGGGAGTTTAAAGGAGATGTGTAGGACAAGTTTATTTTCCACTGGTAGGTACCTAGAACAGGCTGCCAGGTGTAGTGGTGGAAGCAGATGCTATAGTAGAGTTTGAGGTTTCTCAATAGACACGTGAACATACAGGGAATGGAGGGACATAGATCATGTGTGCTCCTGCACTGTTACAACAAGCCTTGAGAAGCAATCCCTCACCTTCTATCTGGGCATGTGACAGCAATCAGTCCACCAAATCAAACACTCCAACTTCAGGTTCAAAGTTCCTTTTGTCATGTAATAACACAAAAATGCAATACACATGATATACTTTGACTTCCATAAGTCAATCAAGAGTCACCATGAGCACTGCCTGCCAGTTCCCCTAACAGAGAGAAGCAAAAGAGAGTCCCTTCAGAGACATTGAGTGTCCATGAATTGTCCTCCAGCGCTCCCGCAGCCTTCAGGGCTGCACAGACTCCAATTCAATCCATCAGCAACCCGAGCTGCAGATCCAAACCTCTGGAACAATCAGGAAGCCTTCAGCGCCAGAGGCTCTTTGAGAGCTCTTCTTGCCCTGAGCTCCCTCTTGAATCCCGGTTCTGATCCTTGGTCCCCAGTCTTCAGCGGGCAGCAGACTGCGAGGGTCCTTCAGCCACTGAGCCCCTTGCTGGTCTGATGCCGCAGTTCCCAATAGGGTTGTCTCCCAGGGTTCTCCTTCTCAACGGTGGGCATTCTCCCTGTTTTCGGTGCCCTGACTGGTCTGCTGATCCCTCAAAGCAGACAACTCCTTCTGATGTGCTGCCCAGTACAAACCCCGCCACCTGGGGCACAGACCTAAGTGGTTGCAGGATTTTGCAACCCACTGGCATTAGGTATGACCCTGCGGATCAGTGTTGTGCCTCCACTCAACTTTCTCTAGGGACCTACAGCCCAGTCCTAATGACCCAGCATTGCTGCCATCCACCCTTTCTTTCGTTCTGTGCCGGAACTGGATATTTCCACCTGTCACATTTGCTCTGTTGTTCTTTCGTGGGAACTTTTGTGTATACAGAACACCGCTCTCTTTCCAATTTAAGCAGCCACATCAAGAATACTTCCTTGGTTGTAAAGCACTTTGGGATGGAATGAGAGATGTTATCTCGCTACCTAACTCAAATCCAAGAGTGAAAGGGCTGAATAGAGTGGATGTTCCCAGTGGTGGGAGAATCTAGTTCCAGAATCTAGCACAGCCTCAGAATAAAAAGATGTCTCTTTAGATGAGGAGGTTTCTTCAGCCAGAGCAGGGTGAATCTGTGGAAAGCGATGCCATAGATGGAAGTGGAGGCCAGGTCACGTGTAGATTTAAAGCAGAGGTTGATAGGTGATTAGTTTGGGTGTTAAAGGTTATGTGGAGAAGGCAGGAGATTAGGATTGAGAGGAAAAATCAGCCGATATTCAAATGGTGTAGACTTGAAGAGCTGAAAGGGTCATTATATTCCCACATCTATGGTCTTATAGGAATGCCTCTTCTGTGTATCTCCTACCTCAAGATGTTAGCTGAGTAGAACTCTTGAGCAGAACTTTGCAGATTTTTTATTCCTTTTCGCTTTGCTAACTAGACAACATAAAGCAGCGTTCCTTTCTTTTCTTTGGCTTGGCTTCGTGGACGAATATTTATGGAGGGGTAATGTCCACGTCAGCTGCAGGCTCGTTTGTGGCTGACAAGTTCGATGCAGGACAGGCAGACACGGTTGCAGCGGTTGCAAGGGAAAATTGGTTGGTTGGGGTTGGGTGTTGGGTTTTTCCTCCTTTGTCTTTTGACAGTGAGGTGGGCTCTGCGGTCTTCTTCAAAGGAGGTTGTTGCTCGCCGACCTGTGAGGCGCCAAGATGCACCGTTTGAGGCGATATCAGCCCACTGGCGATGGTCAATGTGGCAGGCACCAAGAGCTTTCTTTAGGCAGTCCTTGTACCTCTTCTTTGGTGCACCTCTGTCTCAGTGGCCAGTGGAGAGCTCCCCATATAACACGATCTTGGGAAGGCGATGGTCCTCCATTCTGGAGATGTGACCTACCCAGCGCAGTTGGATCTTCAGCAGCGTGGATTCAATGCTGTCGGCCTCTGCCATCTCGAGTACTTCGATGTTGGAGATGAAGTCGCTCCAATTAATGTTGAGGATGGAGTGGAGACAACGCTGGTGGAAGCGTTCTAGGAGCCTTAGGTGATGCTGGTATAGGACCCATGATTCGGAGCCGAACAGGATTGTGGGTATGACAACGGCTCTGTATACGCTAATCTTTGTGAGGTTTTTCAGTTGGTTGTTTTTCCAGACTCTTTTGTGTAGTCTTCCAAAGGCGCTATTTGCCTTGGCGAGTCTGTTGTCTATCTCGTTGTCGATCCTTGCATCTGATGAAATGGTGCAGCTGAGATAGGTAAACTGATTGACTGTTTTGTGTGCCCGATGGAGATGTGGGGGGTGGGGGGGTGCTGGTAGTCATGGTGGGGAGCTGGTTGATGGAGGACCTCAGTTTTCTTCAGGCTGACTTCCAGGCCAAACATTTTGGCAGTTTCCGCAAAACAGGACGTCAAGCGCTGAAGAGCTGGCTCTGAATGGGCAACTAAAGCAGCATCGTCTGCAAAGAGTAGTTCATGGACAAGTTGCTCTTGTGTCTTGGTGTGAGCTTGCAGGCGCCTCAGATTGAAGAGACTGCCATCGTGCGGTACCGGACGTACAAGTTAAATAAAGCGCTCAGCTTCTCAGAATTGGATTTCTTTTGGTATCATCAAAATAAAATTGTCAGGGCTGCCAGAGCTGTTTTAACGGCAGACCTGCCGCGAGTGTGGACCCGGGAGAGTGGGGAGCGGAGACATGGTGCTGCTCTGAAGGGTTCACCCACCCAGTCCTAATACCAGCAGCTCCATACAGGTTTTAAGCGGCCTGTTAAAGGAGCCGATGGTGCTTGTAAAACCATGCAACCACAGAGCTCTGTGCCTAAGATGGTGGTGCCTGTGCTCATCAAGGGGTTGCTGACTCTGGGGGCAACAGCGGACCGGCACAGGGCACCAGAGATGAGGAGAACACCCCCTGTGGAGAAGGAATAGTAGAGGAAACAACCCTACGGATGGTGACAATAGTAACAGCAAGGGGCTCTGAGGATGAAGAACACATACAGACTGCGGACTGCAGGAGACTCATGGGAAGCAGGTGTCGGAACCAGGATTCCAGAGAGTGCTGAGGGCAAGAAAGGCTCCCAAAGGGCCTCAAGTGCTGGGGGCTTCCTGATCGTGTTAGAGGTTTAGATCTGGAGTTCGGGTTGCTGATGGATGGTAGTATAGGGATCTGTGCAGCTGAGGGAGTGCTGGAGGTGAATCCACAGACACTCAGTGGCTCTAATTGGACTTCCTTTTGTTCCTCTTTTTCTTGTACTGTAAAGGATACTGGGCAAAACTTATGACGACTCTTTTTCTGCCTTACGGCAGGCAGAAGGAAATTTTGTGTAATATTACATATCCCATGTTATTACATGACAATAAAGGAATCTTGAATCTTGAAATGCTTGTCGACACAGGTAGGCAGAGTGGTGAAGAAGGTATTCAGCACGTTGGCCTGCACCAGGAGCAGGCACATTATGTCAGTGAGACCACGCTTGGAGTATTGTGTGTCTCCCAACTACAGAAAGCATGGAATAGACGTTGACAAGATTCACAAGAATGTTGCCAAGACTAGCAGGCTTGAATTGCAAGTAGAGGCAGGATAAGTTGGTGATTTTTCACCCTGTTGTCTAGGAGGTTGAAAGGGACCTTATAGAGGTTTATAAAATCATGAAGGCCAGAGAGACAAGGTGAATAGACTTTAGCCAAGGTAGGGAAATTTAAAAGCAGAGGGTATAAGGTGAGAGGGGAAAGATTTAAAAGAGCACAAGGAGAAAGTTTTTCCCACAGAGGGTGGTAGACAGCAGTGCAGTGCTGCCAGAGCTCACCAGAGCATCACTCTGGCACCTCTTGTGGTTGTTGTGGACAGGCCATCCCCCTCAGGCTGAGTACTATTCTGGATATACAAAGAACCAGTTTCTTCCATGACTGGTCGTTCTTGTTCCTCATCCTACTGTTCACTCTCAATTATATAATTTGGTGGCCACCAAGGCGAGGTCTCACGAGACCTCCTTGTCACCGTTTTTGGTAAGTCCCAGCACCTAAACATTTAACACTGCACCCCTGGTGGATCGAGCTGTCAAAAGGAGTGGAAAAAGCAGGTGGATAATTGTGACGGTCAACAGACGTTTAGACTGGTACGCGGATAGGAAGGGTGGCCTGGTTGGCATAGAGGACAGCACAATTGGCATAGCAGTTAGCATGACGCCTTTACAGTGCCAACAATCGGGTTCCAACCAGGGTTCAAATCCCACGCTGTCTGTAAGAAGTTTGTACGTTCTGCGTTTCCTCCCACCATTCGAAAATGTACTGTGTTGTAGGTTGATTGAGTGTAAACTGGGTGGCATGGACTTATAAGCCAAAATGGCCAATTACCATGCTGTATGTCTAAATTAAAAAAGGTTTAAGAAATGTCTCCTCCTCACTGATTATCAACACAGAGGCACCCAAGGATGCATGCTTAGCCCACTACTCTACTCGTTAGACACCCATGACTGGGCCAGGCACAATTCCAGCACTATCTACGAGTTGCCCGATGACACCACAGTTGTCAGCAAAATCACAAACAGCTATGAGGAAGCGTCCAGAAGGGAGATAGATCAGCGTTCAACATCACCAAAACCAAGGAGATGATTTTGGACTTCAGGAGGTAATCAGGGGAACACGACCCAGTCCTCATCAAGGGCTCAGTAGTGGAGAGAGTCAAGAACTTAAAATTTCTGTGTGTCAACGTCTCCAAGGGTCTGTCCTGGAACCTCCATGTTGATGCAACCACAAAGAAGGCTCACCAGCGGCTATACAAGCACCTACACCAGTGAGGTGTTTGAGGAGATTCGATATGTCAGCGAAGACTCTCGTAAACCTCTACAGGTGTACTGTGAAGAGCATTCCTGCCTAGTATGGAGGTGCCAACTCTCAGAAGAATAAACTTCAGAGGGTTGTTAGCTCAGCCTGCAACATCACAGGCACCAGACTTCACTCCATCGAGGGCATCTACATGAGGCAGTGTCTTAAAAAAGCAACCTCTATCCTCAAGGACCCCCAGTCCATGCTCTCTTCACTCTCTTACCATCGGGGAAAAGGTAAAGGAGCCTAAAGATGAACACTCAACAGGACAAGGACAGCTTCTTCACCGTTGCCATCAGATTCCTGAATAATCAGTGAACCAAAGCCTCACTTTTCATGCAGTTTTTTTTTAATAGTAATGTTGTAAGATGGTTATAATACGAATGTTTTCACTATAATGCAGCCGCAAAACACCAAATTTCATGACTTGTTCATGACAATGAATTCTGATTCTGAGGAAACCCAGGCAAATAGGATTTGATGAAGGACAAACCAGGAAAGGACATACACAGTGAATGATCGGTCACTGAGTACAGTGGAACAGACGGATTTGGGAATACAGATACACAATTCCCTGAAAGTGGTGTCATAGGTGGACAGGGTTTTAAAGAAAGCTTTTGGTATATTGGCCTTCATAAATCATAGTATTGAGTATAGGAGTTGGGATGTTATGAGAAAGTTATATAAGACACTGGTGAAGCCAAATTTGGAGTACTGTGTACACTTTTGGTCACCTAACTACAGGAAAGATATCAATAAGATAGAAAGAGTGCAGAGAAGATTTACTAGGATGTTGCCCAGATTTCAGGAACTGAGTTACAGGGAAAGGTTAAACAGAATAGGACTTTATTCCCTGGAGCGTAGAAGAATGAGGGGAGATTTGATCGAGGTATTTATAATTATGAGGGGGATAACAGAGTAAATGTAGGTAGGTTTTTCCAGAGGGTAGGCAAGATACAAACCAGAGGACATGAATTAAGGGTTAAAGGGGAGAGGTTTAGGGGAACTTCTTCATACAAAGACTGGTGGGAGTGTGGAATGAACTGCCAGCTGAAGTGGAGAATGTGGGTTCAATTTTAACATTCAAGGAGAATTTAGACAGGTACGTGGATGGGAGGGGTGTGGAGGGCTATGGACTGGGCGCAGCTCAGTGGGACTTGGCAGAATAATAGTTTAGCACAGACTAGAAGGGCTGAAGGGCCTTCTAATAGAACTCTATTATTGTATAAAGTTGTCTGGTCTTCTGTTCCAATGATCATTGCTGCTCAATGCTGCCATCTATTGGGGACTCTACCTCTGTTTAAGGCAGGGACAGTGTGTGCTCAACAGACTTTGGGAATCCCCAATCATTTATTGCTCATCGTACTCAAGGATAAATCGGAAGGCATTGAGGTTGAGGTGATTCAGGGTTAAGTTTAAGGAACACACAACTTTATAAACCGCCTGCCTCACCAGACTGCCCAGCTGCAGCCAAGTCGATAGATGGCACATCAGTCTCATCAGTCAGTCAGCATCCATCCACAAGGCCAGAGCAGCCAGAACTCATCCTTGATGCTCAGGAAATGTCTGACAAAAAGGAGGAGAGGAGGTTTTGCTGCAAAACATTGACAGGCACATGTTAGAACATTTTAAAGCTCCGTAGTAATTGGCTACAAAGTTTATTTCACTGTTTAAAGATGGGTTTTCTTCATTGAAATAGTCTCATGTGAAAAGGTTGGGTCTTCGCTTCTTCCTGACTGTTCTACACAGTGCTGCTCCACAGAGTCCAACTGCCCAGGTCTAATGTCAACGGCTCTGTACAGGCTTTAAATGACCTGCTAAAGGAGCCAATGGTATTTAAATCTGCAACCACAGGGACTGTTCTGAAAATATCAGTTTACCATAAGAGAGCAGTAGACCGACACAGGGCACCAGAAACAGGGAGAACACTCCCATTAGGAAGGAAAAGCATGGGAGGTGACCCTTCAGCCCAGTGAAGGGCTCAGCAACTGAAGGACCCGCACAGGCTGCGGGAGACTGGCTCATGGGAACCAAGTATTGGAATGAGGACTCAAGAGGGTGCTGAGGGCTAGGGCACAGGTTTCCAGATCGTGTTGGAGATTTGGATCGAGAGCTTGGGTTGCCGATGGTTTAAACAGATCTGCGCAGCTGCAGAGACTGCAGGAGCGCTGGAGGCAAATCCACGGGAACTCAGTGACAATGAAGGGACTCTCTTTTGCTTCTCTTTCTCCTATTGTTAGGGACGCCTGGCAATTCTCATAGCGATCCTTTGTTTGCCTTATGGCAGGCAAAAGTTAAAGTATATCATGTGTATTATTTTTAATGTATTATTATGTGACAATAAAAGACACCTTTGAACCTTTTATCATTCTCCCTTTCATCAGCTCAACCCATCCATTCCTCCCATTTATTTATTCTGCTGACTGGCATTTAGTGCATCTCAGATGCAAGATAGAGGAGCACTTAAACCTTCTATGCCACTAAAATAACTGCTTCTCTGCTTTCAGTCGTTCCTGATCTCAGTCTCTTTTCAGTGAGCTAAAAATCTGTCAAAATTCAATATTCAAGATTATTTTATTGTCATGTAATAAAACACAAAATTTCCTTTGGTCTACTGTAAGGCCAGATAAAGATTGGCCATCAGTAGAAATTGTCCGGAACCCCTTACAGTCAGAGAAAGAGAAGCAAAGGGAAAACCCCCACCCCCATGGATTCGCCTCCAGCGCTCCTGCAGCTGCACAAACTGCAGTTCCATCGGCCACCCAAGCTCCAGATCCAAACCTCCAACAGGATCAGGAAACCCCCAGCAACCCCTTGCACCCCAGTTCCAATACCTGGCACACCTTCAGCCAGTCTTGAGCGGTCTCCAGCTGCCCACAACCTGGTGCGAGTCCCTTGACCGCAGTCTCCAGCTGCCCACAGCCTGCATCTGAGTGTTCTTCAGCCTCAGAGCCCCTCACTGGTCCACCACTGTGGTCAACATCACATGGGTCATCTCATCTGCTTCTCCTTCACAAACGGGGGGGGGGGGGGAGAATTCTCCCCATTTTCTGGTGCCCTACACTAGTCCTCCTCTTCCCTGAATTCTTGGGGCTGCTGCCGATCCCAGGCACCACCATCTTGGGTCCAGACCCTGAAGTTGCAGGATTTTAAAATAGATGTTAAAAGCCTGTACGGACCCATCACCAGTCAGTCTGAGCTGTTGGATCCCATGGCAGAGTGCTGTGTCTCCTCTCTCCACAATCTCAGTGAGACAGCATCCACAGTCAATAGGGTGAAATTCCAAAGGCTCACAAGTCTCTGAGTAACAAAATGTGCTTTGACATTAATTCATCATACCAGGGACATGTCAAATAGTTCCGGACTCTCCAAACAGAGGAAACAGGACCTGCTGTCAATGTAGAATATTCCACCTCTTGCTCATCAAATATTCAGTTATCCAACCTGTCTCAGCCGCTCTTCAGAGGTGAACCACAGCAACCCAGCAGTTGATCCATAAACCTATCCTACACTGACTCCTGCCTTCATACATCTTTTATTTTCAGCTACTCAAACCTAATTCTCCATCTATCCATCCCCCTTAAGTCCACTATCATCTCTGTTTTGGGAGACCCTTTCAAAAATCTGTGGCGCATGCTACTAGGCAGGCGAACCGGCCCCGCTTGTAATCCACGCGGCGGGGCAGCCGGCCAAAATGGCACCGTCGGGGGTTTCCCCTTCTTCTCAGCAACCTTCTTCTCACCACCGGGCTGGGGGACCATGTGACACCCGAGTGATGTCAGAACCCCCAGCGTGGTTCTCAGCCATGTCCGGGCTGGGAGTACAAGTCCAGCCCGGCAGCCAACAATAAACGATTTCTTTCTGCTCACTGAGCTCAACCCGTCTGGTTGTGTGTTCTTTCAGTAGCAGTGTAGCTGCCGCTACAATTGGTGACCCCGACTGGTTCAAATGTCTTTTAACCCAACATGAGCGAACCTGGGATCAGTGCAAAAGCTATCAAGCTGCCTGACTTCTGGGTTCAGGAGCCGAAGACCTGGTTCGACCATGCGGAGGCCCAGTTTCACCTTCGCCAGATTTTGTCTGACACGACCAAATTCTACCATGTGGTTGCTGCCCTGGACCAGGCCACCGCCAAACATGTGCTGCACCTCGTTCAGCACCCACCTGCCGAAGACAAATACAGGACCATCAAGCGAATGCTCACCAGATCCCTCGGACTATCCAGGCATCAACATGCCGCTCGCATGTACCTCGACGCCTTGGGGGACAGGTCCCCGGTGGAGCTGATAGACGAGATGCTCGCGCTCATGGGTGATCACACCAACTGCCCACTCTGTGAGCGAATTTTCCTCGACCATCAGCCCGACGACATCCGGCCGTTATTGGCTCAAGAGAACTTTACCGACACGAGGAAGGTTGCTCAGAAGGCCCGAGTACTATGGCTCGAGCGATTCCCAGAGGGCTCAGCAGTCCAGCAAGTCACGAGGTATGGGCATGACCACGCCAAGCCCACCCCTAGCTCTGCGGCAGAGCATCCAGCCCATTCAGGGGCTATCTAAAGCACAACCAGGGGCACGGCATCCACTCTGGGTCTCTGCTTCTACCACCAGAGCTGGGGAACCAAGGTTCGGAAGTGTCGTCAGCCCTACGCGTTCCAGGGAAATGAGCAGTCAGCGGCTGGCGCTCCCTCATCAACACTGGGGCCCATATCAGTGTCATCACAGCCATCAAGTCCAGGAACCGACTTCGAGGACCTCCCCTCCGTTTGGCCAACGCAACAGAAGTCCGGACGCATGGAAACAAGACAGTCCACTTCCAGATCAGCCGGAGAAAGTTTTCATGGAGGTTCACCATCTCATCCCTTCCAATCGCTATCCTGGGTGCCGATTTCCTCCCGCCCACAGCCTCCTGGTGGACATTTGAGGTAGGCACCTGGTAGATGCCCAGACTTTCCAAGCCGTTCGCCTTGACGTCTCCTGCACAGAGCAGCCACAGGTGGCCATGATCAGCACGCCCAAAGAGTTCCAGCGAATCCTGGATGAGTTCCCACCCTCCTCAGGCCACAGTTCTTTGCTGCCTCACCACGCCATGGGGTGTTCCACCACATCCCCACCCAGGGTCCACCGGTTCACGCCAAGGCATGCCGACTCCTGCCTGACAAGCTCCAAGTGGTGAAGGAAGTTTTCGCATCTGCTGAAGCTGGGAATTATTCAGCGCTCCGACAGCCCATGGGCCTCGCCGCTCCACCTGGTCCCGAAAGCCTTCAGCAGCTGGTGCCCCTGCGGAGACTATCGATGGCTCAACGAGGGGTGAGAGGGTTCGGGCTAACGCACGCCCCTCAGACCTTCCAGCACCTCATGGACTCAGAGGGCAGGGACCAGGATTTCATCTTCATTTACTTGGACGACATCCTCATTGCCAGCAGGGATCAGGCGCAACACAAGGCCCACGTGCACACCCTCTTCTCCCAGCTGGCCGACTTTGGCCTCACCATCAACCCAGCCAAGTGCCAGTTCGGGAAAGAGTCCATGCAGTTCCTGGGACATACCATCATGGCCAAAGGAGCCATGCCCGCAACTACGAAGGTCACCGCTATCAAGGAGTTCCCACGCCCGGACAACCGCAAGGGGCTGCAGGGGTTCGCGGGTATGGTCACCTTCTAAAACTAATTCATCCCAGGAGCCGCCTGCATCATGCAGCCGCTATTCGCCCTCATCACAGCCAAGCACAAAATGCATTCGAGGCCACCAAGGACGCCCTCGCGAAGGCTACCATGCTCACCCACCCATACACTGACCTGCATATGGCGCTCTCCATCGATGCCTCTGCCACAGCCGTTGGTGCCAACCTGGAGCAGCAGGTGAATGGACAATGGAAGCCACTGGCATTCTTCAGCCAGCTTCTCCGCCCACCAGAGCACAGTATAGTGCCTTTGACCGCGAGTTACTAGGCATGTGCCTGGCGGTGCGGCATTTCCGCTAGTTCTTGGAGGGGAAGACTTTTACCATCTTCACTGACCATAAACCCCTCTCTCAGGCGCTCGCGATGGCAAAGGATTCCTGGTCGGCCCGCCAGCAGCCTCATCACTCCTTCGTGACAGAGTTTACCATTGACATTCGACACAAGGATGGGAAGGACGTGGTCACCGATGCACTCTCACGACCGGCCATCTACACGCTGACACCTGGCCTCGACTTCGACCAGCTTGCCCAGGACCAGAAGTCTGACGAGGAGATGCGAGTCTTCAGGACTGCCATCACAGGCCTGTGGTTCCAACACCTCCCGACTCCTAGCGCTGAAGGTATCGTCCTGTGTGATGTCTCCATGGGCACTCCACGGCCAGTGGTTCCCCAGCAGTGGCACAGGCAAGTCTTCCATCACATCCCACAACCTTTCACACCTGTCCATCAGGTACACGGTCCGTATGGTGGCAGAGCAGTTCGTCTGGCATGGGCTGCAGAAGCAGATCCCGGGCTGGGCCAGAATATGCACCCATTGCCAGATGTCCAAGGTGCACAGGCACATCAGGGCGCCCGTGCAAGAATTCGAGCACGTCCAGGAATGGTTCAGCCACATTTACGTGGACATAGTTAGGCCCTTACCAGTTTCATGGGGCAACCTTTACCTGTTCACGGTGGTAGACCCCACCACTCATTGGCCTGAGGCAATCCTGATGTCGGACGCCTCCACGGACTCCTGCGCCCGAGCACTGTTGCAGTTGGGTCGCCCAGTTTGGCGTTCCGAATCACCTCACCAGCAATCAGGCCACCCAATTCACCTCTGCGCTTGGGCACAGCTCGGCAATAGGTTGGGGATAGAGCTACATCGCACCATGGCCTATCACCTGCAGGCCAAAGGGCTGGTTGAGCGTCTGCACCGTCACCTTAAGTCAGCACTTATGGCCCGACACACCGGTCCCGACTGGGTGGATGAACTGCCTTGGGTGCTCCTGGGCATCCGCTCCATGCCCAAGGAGGATCTGCAGGCATCATCAGCTGAGCTGGTCTATGGCACACCGCTGGCACTACCCAGTGAGTTCATCAATACGCCTCACAACCCCCAGTGGTCACCGCACATGCCTCTTCCCAATCTCCAGGCCCATTTGGACTCCTTCGCACCTCCACCGCCGCCCAGACACTGCCATCTTATGTCTCCGCAGATTATGTTTTTATTCTGCAGGGCTCACCCGCGACACCTCTGCAGAGACTTTATGAGGGGCCGTCCAGAGTTTGAGTCCATGTTCACGCTGCACATCGGCAGCAGGCGGAAGCTGTTTACTGTGGATAAGCTGAAGCCAGCTCCTCGATCCCACCGAACCAGTGATTGGGACCCAGCCCAAGAAGCAAGGCCACCCAGCTAAAAAAGGTAATTGGCACCAGTTCGGGATGGGGGGGGACAGCTGTGTGGCGGCATGCCACTAGGCAAGCGAACCAGCCCCGCTTGTAATCCACGCGGTGGGGCAGCCGGCCATAATGATGCCATCAGAGGTTTCCCCTTCTTCTTAGCACCGGCTCAGAAGCCCGCATTGGGGGACCATGTGACACCTAAGTGACGTCGGCACCCCCCAGCGCAGTTCTCAGCCAGGTCCGGGGTGGGAGTACAAGTCCAGCCTGGCAGCCAGCAATAAACCAGTTTTTTCTGCTCACTGAGCTCAACCTGTCTGGTTCTGTGTTCTTTCAGTAGCAGTGTAGCTGCCACTACAAATCCATATTTTCAATCTCCATGTTCAGCAAAGCCAACATCATGTCCAGCACAGACAGGTGGGCCAAAAGGCCTGTCCCTGTGCTGTAATTTCTTTGCTGTAAATAAAAAAACAATGCTGGAGAAACTCAGCAGGTCAAACTGTGTACTTTATATAATAAAGATACATCACCAACATTTCGGCCCCGAGCTCTTCATCAAGGTATTAGCAAAATGACGGCAGGTGTCCGAACAAAATGGTTGGGAGGGAGGGGTAGGGGAGGGGCACGGTCCACAACCAGGAGGTAACATTTGGATAAGGGAAGAAGGGCACACCAGCAAACAGGAGGAAGAGGGATGGCTGTGAATGGGAGTGGGAGGGGGTGGAGAGTTGGAGGATGAGGGGAGAGAGTGATGGGGAAGAGTGGGAGAATGGGGAGTGGTCTAGCAGAAACCGGAGAAGTCAATGTTAATGCCGTCCGGACGGATTATGAGCTGTTTCTCCTCCAATTTATGGGTGGCTTTGGTTTGGCTGTGCATGAGCCCATGGACCACCGAAGTCTGCTAGCTCACTCCCCACACTCCCCCTTTTCTTTCCTACAGCTCTCTACCCTCTTCCCTCTCCATTCACAGAACTAATTCCCCCTACACCTGTTGTCTGGTGTGCCCTCCCTCCCTTATCCACCGATTAGCTGCGGGCCTGTATTCCTCCCCCGCCATATCCCCCCACCATTTTATTCAGGTGCCTGCCAACATTTTGCTCATTCCTTGATGAAGGGCTCAAGCCCGAAGCTACATAGAGAACACTGTTTGATCTTCTGAGTTTCTCCTGCATTGTGTTTTTACTTCAATCACAGGGTCTGCAGACTTTCATGTTTAACTATGTTCCAAGGTTTTGGACTGGTATCTCTTGCTGTTGAAGGAGGCCGAATCAGAGTGCCTGTTCTGTGAGTCTGGTGCTGGGACAATGGAGAATACAGTCTGACTGACTGGGTGTAATTTCAGCCCGAACATTGGGAAAGTTGGCTTGGAGCAGGATGCTGTTATCCTGTCAGTGGATTTTGCAGAGAACAAGGTTGGCAGTATTTCTCCAGCGCTGAGGCGCCTGCTCTCGATAGGAGGACCATACTGAAGCACAGGGATCACCGCTGCTGTGTACACCATAGGCTTGGCATTAGGGTTGATCTCTCTAACTTCTTCAGGAAACCAGAGGCTGTGCTGCCGAAGATGATGAACTTCCTCATTTGCCTTCTCTGGCTCTTGGCTCTCAGGATGTGATGAGTTGACCAGGTTTTCAAGGTTCACTATATGGATTAAAGGTGCAAAAGGTAGATTATTGAATTGAATTGTTTATTCACAAGGAGTAAACTGCTTGATTTGCTTGCTATCCAAGCAAGTCAATCCATGCAGCAGGGAGTTCGAAAATAACTGAATAAACCAAAAAGAGGGCAGGGAGTAGGGAAACACAAAAAGGGAAAATTCTGGAATCTTGGGCACACCTGGAGGTGTCAGAGGAACTCTGCAGGTTAGTCACCATCGGTGAGTAGAAATGGTCAAATCAACGTTTTGCATCCGGCACCCTTTATCAAGTCTAAAGTAAGAGGGGAAGATAAGGGGTTGGACAATAGGTGTGAGAGGTGGAAACACAGATAAAGAAGGGAGAGACCACTATGGTGGGGGTGGGGGAATGGGAGAAAGGAACGAGAGTAGATAAAGAGATGGAATCAATGGAGGAACCAGAAAGTTCAAGTTTATTTATTTACCAACTAATTGTACAAGTACAACTCAACGAAACAGTGTTCTCCGGTCCTCCGTGCAGAACACGCAGACACACAACCAGACATAACACGCATACAGACCAACAATACATATGCAGGACAAGTATTTCATCTATCCAAAGAAACAAATAAATATTGTTTCATGAAAGAATCCTGGAGGGTCAGTGAGAGCAGTTCCTTTGGTCATTCAGTATTCTCACTGCCTGTGGGAAGAAGCTGTTCCCCAGCCTGGTGGTGCTGGCTCTGATATTCAGGTATTTCTTCCCTGACAGGAGCAACTGAATGATGTGAGCAGGGTGGAAGAGGTCTTCAGTGATTTTGCACACCCTCTTCATACAACAATCCCAAATTTTATCTTACCTAAAAATTTTAGCTACTAGAAAAATTAATATTCATGCTCTGAGTCTTAAGGGTATCCAGAAGGAAAACGATTCTCAGGTCTATGTTTGGTTTCACCCTATCAATGAGGATCTGTGAGAACAGTGAAGAGAACTGAAATAGCTGGAGACTCACAGGGCGTGGGTGTCCAGTGGAGTGGTCACCCAATGTGTGCTAGGTCTCACCGACAAAGAGGTGGTCACAGCGGGTACACCAGATGCAGTAGATCAGTTTGGACCATGTGCAGGTGAAGCTCTGCCTCACCTGAAAGGTCTGTTTTCTCGCTCCACCGATAAGTACAAATTCTCCCTGGCCCGCAGGAAAAAGAATCTCAGGGTTGTATGTGATGTTCTGACAATAAATCTGAACTTTGAACTTTGTTTGTGGCCCTGGATGAAGGTGTGGGTGGAGATGTAGGGACAGGATTTGTGCCTATAAATATAAATACAATAAATATTGAAGGTTATAAATTAACACCAATAGATCTTTGTTTGTTAATCTGATTCAGGATATAGGGGTATGGCTATTTTTGTTGAATTATAAATCATGCACTAAAAATCATTCATAAACAAACTGTGGAATGCAGCCAACAATTAAACTATAGACATTCAGCACAGTAACAGGTTCTTTCAGCCCACGAGCCAGTGCTGCCCAATCAACCTACACCCCTGGCATGTTTTGAATGATGGGAAGAAACCAGAGTCTCCGGAGGAAACTCAAGCAGACATGGGGAGAACGTACAAACTCTTTACAGTCAGCACGGAATTTGAACCCCAGTCCTTATTGCAAGCGCTGTAAAGGCATTTCCCGCCAAACATGCCACCCTTAATGTCAGGTTCAATACCAGGTTCAGAAGGGTGAAGCAGATTACATTTAAATTTAATTTTTTAAATTTAAATTTAGACATACAGCACGGTAACAGGTCATTTCAGCCCATGAGTCCGTGCTGTCCAATTTAACCTACAACCCCTGGTACATTTTGCTGGGAGCCCCAGGGAAAAACCAATGCAGACACAGGGAGAACGTACAAACTCTTTACAGACTGTGTGGTATTCGAACCCAAGTCTAGATCGCTGGTGCTGTAACTGCTACGCTAACTGTACCTCCCCCTACATGTATCCCTCTACTTCGGTTTTTGATACGTTAAATGCAAACCGAGTTAGCACAGACAGAAATAAAACCATCTGATTGTTTCACCCTGGATAAATATGAAAAAAAGAAATTGTACGTTATTTAAATGTAAAGCAAATGTTGGGATTAAGTGAAAAGTGTCCCATGAATAGTAATGAACGGGTGTGTTCCATTATAATTTTGCTTGTCGTATTGCCACCACTGTTTCCCAGCTTCAAGTTATGTCTAGGCCAGCTATTCTCAACCTTTAATTGGCTACGGTCCCCTTAGGACTCTGCTCAAAGTTGATGGGCTCCCTTCCCCGTGAAGTTTTGGTTTCTTCCGTACATATTAAAAAAAATTTATGTCACACGAGGTGAAAGGCGTTTACTTCAATATGCTGTGGCCCTCGGAGAATGGCTGCAATTTAATTCAGTCGTCATCATATTAAACTGCAGAGAAAGCCCAAAGTAATTCTCTTGACACGCTACTGTCAGGTGGTGACTGATTTTTTTTTCACCAAAATTACACCCCCCCCCTTCAAAAGAAGAAAGTTAATTTTTGAATTTCTCCAACTTTATTTTTCTCAGAGAACTTGAAACTTAAACGACAGGTTTCTCTCGCGAAGTTTGCACAGCTGTTAGCTGCAGGATGAGACCACAACTCTTGGCCAAAAAAAATTAAATCCCTATTGTGTCCTTTGTTTTTTTTGTGTGCGATGGGAGATGTTAGTGTCCTGTTTACCTTAAATACATGGGAGGCTCTTGCTGAAATCATAAATGTTGAAAAAAAAACATCTTTGCGCGCAAACACACACAAAGCCATTGCAAAGGGAGATCAAACCAATGCTCGAACCTACTGAGACAGAGAGATGGGGTAAAGTGGACATTTTGCCCTTGGAATGGAACAAGAAAGCTAGCAGACGTCATGATTGTAGTTCATACACACAAAAGCTAGAGAAACTCAGCAAGTCATGCAGCATTCATATGAATCAGATACATCCGAATCTGTGGTTCATTGCCCATTCTGGTGTGTTGCTAACTGTGGTTCTCCACAGGCTCACTCCAGCATCTCTAAGGCACAACCTAGGAGAATGATTCAACACCCCATCCATCGCCAAAAACGTTGACTTCCTCAGGTCCATTTTCTATCATCCATTCAACGCACTGTAATTACTTGCTCAAGTTTCACTCACTTCCCATCAAGTTCCTCTCCAAGTGGCACACCATCTTAGCATTGGGATATCTCGCCATTCATCCATAAATCCATAATCACTGGGTCAGAATCAGAATGAACATGTCACAAAATTTGTTGTTCTGTGGCAGCGTCACAGTACCAACATTTCCATAAACCACATTTCAAAATAAATAAAATAGGAACAAGAAAAAGAAAAAGTCAAGGGAAGCCAGTGTCTGTGGTTCATTGATTATTCAGGAGTATGATGGCAGCAGGGAAGAAGCAGTCCTTGTGCCGCTAGGTGCTCGTCTTTAGCTCGTATACCTCCTTCCCAATGGTAGCAGAGTGAAGAGGGCATGGCCTGGGTGGTGAGGTCCTGGAGGGTAAAAGTCTATTTTCTTGGGTAAAAGTCTATTTTCTTAAGACACCGCTTCTTTCACCAATGGAGTTAAGTCTGGTGCCCGTGATGTTGCAGGCGGAGTTAACAACCCTTTGGAGTTTTTTCCTGTCCTGAACATTGGCACCTGAATATCAGATGGTGATGCAACCAGGCAGAATGCTCTCCACGGTACACCTGTAAAGATTTTTGAGTCTTTGGAGACATACCAAATCTCCTCAAACTCCTCTCGAAGTATAGCTGCTGGCGAGCTTTCTTCATGATTGCATCAATGTGGAGGCTCAAAGAAGATGCTCTGAGATATTGGCACGCAGGAATTTGAAGTTCTTGACCCTTAACAAAAGTTTCAGGTCTGAGCCCTTTGTCAAGGTCCGAAAAAAATGTGTCCTTGGAGGCAAGGCAATGCAAGGTCTTTAAACTGTAAAAAATTACATTTAATAAAAAATTTTCTCATTTGCTTCAGACCTTTTAATGATTTGGTTATAAATGGAAATGATTTAAGTGTTTGGGGGGAAAAATAATGCAATATGTCAAATTTACTAACCTTGTTCATTTAATACATCCTTGCCAAATGTTTGCTGTTTTCAACACCTGTATTCAGTTGAAGAAGGAAATGTATTCAGAAATAAAATGAAAGAAGACATGAGGTTGCTTTAGCAGATAATGTGAAGGAAAATCTTAAAGGTTTCTACAGGTGTATTAAGAGAAAAAGGATAGTAAGGGACAAAAATTGGTCCCCTTGAAGATCAGAGTGGTTGGCTTTGTATGGAGACAAAAGAGATGTGGAAGATCTTAAATGTTTTTTTTCCCACTCAGGAAACGAGAACAGAGTGGTGGGAAGGAAATCAAGCAGTGAGGTCATGGAACTGACACAGATTAAAGAGGAGGAAATGTTTGCTGTCTTAAAGCAAATAAGGATGGATAAATTCCCAGGGCCTAACAAGATATTCCCTCAGACCTTTGGGGAAGCAGAAATTTCAGGGTCTCTGGCAGAAATATTTAAATTGTCTTTAAGTGATTGGAGATGCATGGTAGGTATGGTGAAGTAGTGAACTGGATTCAACAATGGCTGGATGGGAGAAGCCAAAGAGTAGTGGTGGGTGCTTGCTTCTCAGACTGGAGGCCCGTGACGAGTGTCTGTTTCAGGGATTGGTGCTGGGAGCATTGCTGTTTGTCATCTATATCAATGATCTGGATGATAATGTGGTAAATTGGATCAGCAAGTTTGCAGATGACACTCCAAGATTGGAGTCATCGTGAGCACCAAAGAATGTTTTCAAAGTTTGCATGGCCTTCATAAATCAAAGTACTGAGTGCAGAAAATGGGATGTTAAATCTGTGTAAGACACTGAAGAGGAAAAATTTGGGGTATTGTGTGCAGTTTTCGTCACCTAACTACAGGAAAGATACCAATAAGATCAACGAAGGCAGAGAAGATTTACTAGGATGTTGCCTGGACTTCAGGGACTGAGTTACAGGGAAAGGTTCAACATGTTAAGACTTTATTCCCTGGAGTGTAGAAGAATGAGGAGAGATTTGATAGCAGTATTTAAAATTATGAGGGGGATAGACAGTGGTTTCTTCTACTGAGTGTGGGTGAGATACAAGCCAGAGGACATGGGTTAAGGGTGAAAAGGGAGAAGTTTAGGACATTTTCACGCAGAGAGAGTGGTGGGAATGTGGAACGAGCTGCCAAATGAAGTGGTGAATATGGGCTCAATTTTAACATTTAAGAAAGATGTGGACAGTTTCATGGATGGGAGAGGTATGGAGGAGTACGGGCTGGGCAGATTAATAGTTTAGTACAGACTCGAGGGGGGCAAAGTGCCTGTTTCTGTGCTGTAGTGTTCTATGGTTCTAAATGCAGAGTTGCACTGTGCTCAGTTGCTGCATCACTGGCAGCGCCGGCTCCCGAGTTGTGGCGGGTGCTCAGTGGTCACGACGCCGGCAGTCCTCCGCAGCAGAGCGAGGTGCTGGGTATGTGCCACAGGTTCCCAAGTCGCCGTGTACACGCGCTGCAGGCTGGGGGACACAGCGGCCATCCCGACCCTCCCCACCCACACCCCCATCCGGATGGAGGAGCTCGCCTGGGTGGGGTTTTCCCAGGCTTCAGAGGCTCAGTACACCAGAGGATACTGCCCAACGTGCCAGCTCACGTTTAACCCTGTGTTCTCCAGCTCGCCCACTGCAAGCCCACCAACGCAACTCATACAGCAAGATTCCCCCAGCATGCCCACCAATGCAACTCATGCAGCAAGATGCCCCCCGGTAAGCCCACCAACGCAATTCATGCAGAAGATGCCCCCGGCAAGCCCACCAACGCAATTCGTGCAGAAGATGCCCCGGCAAGCCCACCAACGCAATTCGTGCAGAAGATGCCCCGGCAAGCCCACCAACGCAACTCATACAGCAAGATTCCCCCAGCATGCCCACCAATGCAACTCATGCAGCAAGATGCCCCCCGGTAAGCCCACCAACGCAATTCATGCAGAAGATGCCCCCGGCAAGCCCACCAATGCAATTTGTGCAGAAGATGCCCCGGCAAGCCCACCAACGCAATTCGTACAGAAGATGCCCCAGGCAAGCCCACCAACGCAATTCGTGCAGCAAGATGTCTCCGCCAATCCCACCAATGCAACTCGTGCAGCAAGATGCCTCTGCCAAGCCCACCAACGCAACTCGTGCAGCAAGATGCCCCCGGCAAGCCCACCAGATGTAACTCATGCAGCAAGATGCCCCCGGCAAGCCCACCAGATGCAACTTGTGCAGCAAGATGTCTCCGCCAATCCCACCAACGCAACTCGTGCAGCAAGATGCCCCTGCCAAGCCCACCAACGCAACTTGTACAGCAAGATGCCCCCAGGAAGTACACCAAATGCAACTCGTGCGTGCAGTTACATAGACAGGAGAGGACTGGAGGGGTATGGACCGGGTGCTGGTCAGTGGGACTAGGAGGGTGGGGATTTGTTATGGCATGGACTAGTAGGGCCAAACTGGCCTGTTCTGTGCTGTAAGTGGTTATATATGGTTATAGATGCCCCCGGTGCGGCTTTCGCGCAAACAGAGGAACTACCGACATGGTCTTTGCCCTCAGACAGCTCCAAGAAAAGTGCAGAGAACAAAACAAAGGACTCTACATCACCTTTGTTGACCTCACCAAAGCCTTCGACACCGTGAGCAGGAAAGGGCTTTGGCAAATACTAGAGCGCATCGGATGTCCCCCAAAGTTCCTCAACATGATTATCCAACTGCACGAAAACCAACAAGGTCGGGACAGATACAGCAATGAGCTCTCTGAACCCTTCTCCATTAACAATGGCGTGAAGCAAGGCTGTGTTCTCGCACCAACCCTCTTTTCAATCTTCTTCAGCATGATGCTGAACCAAGCCATGAAAGACCCCAACAATGAAGACGCTGTTTACATCCGGTACCGCACGGATGGCAGTCTCTTCAATCTGAGGCGCCTGCAAGCTCACACCAAGACACAAGAGAAACTTGTCCGTGAACTACTCTTTGCAGACGATGCCGCTTTAGTTGCCCATTCAGAGCCAGCTCTTCAGCGCTTGACGTCCTGCTTTGCGGAAACTGCCAAAATGTTTGGCCTGGAAGTCAGCCTGAAGAAAACTGAGGTCCTCCATCAGCCAGCTCCCCACCATGATTACCAGCCCCCCCACATCTCCATCGGGCACACAAAACTCAAAACGGTCAACCAGTTTACCTATCTCGGCTGCACCATTTCATCAGATGCAAGGATCGACAATGAGATAGACAACAGACTCGCCAAGGCAAATAGCGCCTTTGGAAGACTACACAAAAGAGTCTGGAAAAACAACCAACTGAAAAACCTCACAAAGATAAGCGTATACAGAGCCGTTGTCATACCCACACTCCTGTTCGGCTCCGAATCATGGGTCCTCTACCGGCACCACCTACGGCTCCTAGAACGCTTCCACCAGCGTTGTCTCCGCTCCATCCTCAACATCCATTGGAGCGCTTACATCCCTAACGTCGAAGTACTCGAGATGGCAGAGGTCGACAGCATCGAGTCCACGCTGCTGAAGATCCAGCTGCGCTGGATGGGTCACGTCTCCAGAATGGAGGACCATTGCCTTCCCAAGATCGTGTTATATGGTGAGCTCTCCACTGGCCACCGTGACAGAGGTGCACCAAAGAAAAGGTACAAGGACTGCCTAAAGAAATCTCTTGGTGCCTGCCACATTGACCACCGCCAGTGGGCTAATAACGCCTCAAACCGTGCATCTTGGCGCCACACAGTTTGGCGGGCAGCAACCTCCTTTGAAGAAGACCGCAGAGTCCACCTCACTGACAAAAGGCAAAGGAGGAAAAACCCAACACCCAACCCCAACCAACCAATTTTCCCCTGCAACCGCTGCAATCGTGTCTGCCTGTCCCGCATCGGACTTGTCAGCCACAAACGAGCCTGCAGCTGACGTGGACTTTTTACCCCCTCCGTAAATCTTCGTCCGCGAAGCCAAGCCAAAGAAAAAAAAGAAAGATGCCCCCGGCAAGCCCACCAACGCAACTCGTGCAGCAAGATGCCCCCGGCAAGCCCATCAAATGCAATTCATGCAGCAAGATGCCCCCGGCAAGCCCATCAAATGCAATTCATGCAGCAAGATGCCCCCAGCATGCCCATCGATACAACTCATGCAGCAAGATGCACTCACCAATGCAACTCATGCAGTGAAAGGCCTCCAGCAAACCTCATCGATGCAACATGCAGCAAGATACGCCCACCAATCCACCTCAAGCAGTGAAAGGCCTCCAGAGAACCCCACCAATGCAACTCATGCAGCGAAAGGCCTCCAGCGAACCCACCAATGCAACTCAAGCATTAAGATGCATTCAACAATCCCGCCGATGCAGGGGACGGGGTACTGAACTTTAAGATCAGCCATGATCTAATTGAATGGCGGAGCAGGCACGAAGGGCCGAATGACCTACTCCTGCTCCTATCTTCTATGTTAAATGCATCCAGCGAACCACTAATCATTAGTCGGCTTGCTGGATGACTCATGCAATGAAACAGGAAAGTCTGCAGACGCTGTTTGCAGTAATTACACGTTTTCCTCCAGAATTAACAGAACTAATGCATTTAAAAGAAGGAATGATTTGTTTCTCACAGATATTTTATGCAACCACCCTTACCCCCCCCCCAGCAGATTTACCAACTGGCTGGGATGCGACGTGACGAAGGGCTCGCACCCTCCATCTCTGCCTTCACTCTCTTTTTCTTGATTTCCTTCCGCGTCTCCTGCAAATAAGTTCGCTTCCAGCGGGCGGAGAGGCCAAGGCCAACGGAGGCGGGTTTCTCCGCCCGCCTGGGGGAACTGTTTAACGCGGCCAGATTGAGTGAGGAAAAGTGGCTTCAAGCCCTCTCCGTGAGGTGAGTAAAGGGTTAAAGCGCGAGGGGAAGACGTTGAGCAAAGCACTTTGGCACGTGCTCCAGGGGGCTGACACCGGCTGCCTCGCGCGCCGACAGATGTCACCTGTCAGCAGTGATTTAGCGCAGGCTCGCTTGATTGACAGCCCCGGCTCTCGGCGGCCAATCGCGGCGCGCCCGGCGCCCGCCTATTGGCTGCCGGGCGGCGTCCCCCCCCCCCTCCCCTCCGCACCCCGCCTCGCGTGCCGGGCACAACCCCCCCCCCCCTTCCTCCTCCTCCTCCCTCCCTCCGCTTCTCTTTCGCAACACCCCGGCGTGATTGACAGCTGGCGGGAGCCGCAGCCAATGGGACCGCGGCCCCACGAGGGGCATCGCCGCGCCCATTGGCCGGCGCAAGTGTGGGAAAGAATCCTGAGACGGTTTCACACGAGCTGGACTGCGGCGCTGGGCTATAAATAAGGGGCGGCCGCAATAACACTTGCCACTGAACCCGTGCAAGGAAAAGGTTGCAAGCTACTTGCAATTGCTACAGGGACGGCTTTCTATTGCAATCTACCATCGTCAAACTGCATTAAAAATGCCCGCTGATTCCATAGAGAAATCCTCTATTTCCCCCATTATTGGGGCTTCTGCATCTTCTCCGCAGACTCCGGATAAACCCAAAAGTGCAAGTGACAATAGAAAGGTAAATGCATCTGTGGTTGCCCACCTTTAGCATTAATCTCGCCCCTCTTACACGTTTCCGAAGCTAACTAGTTGTTGCATGCGTTGTTCTCCCGCCCACAGTCTTCCAAGCCCATCATGGAGAAGCGGCGCCGGGCGAGGATCAACGAGAGCCTGGCTCAGTTGAAAACGCTGATCCTGGACGCACTGAAGAAAGATGTAAGTTTGCAGGCCGGCGCGTCCGTGCCCGTACAGTGCGGCCGAGCCGTGGATGCGCGCAGGGCCGGCCTCATTCTCAACACTTGTCTCCGTTGCAGAGTTCCAGGCACTCCAAGTTGGAGAAAGCGGATATCCTGGAAATGACAGTGAAACACCTGCGAAATCTACAACGGGTGCAGATGACAGGTACGTGGAACAAGTCAAAGTAACCTTCACACGAATGTTTGCTACTCTACAAACTTTGGCGGCAAGTTTTCCTCACTCTTTGTACCAACTCTAACAAGCTTTGGTGGCAAGTTTTGTTAACTCTTTGTACCAACTCTCCAAGCTTTGGTGGCAAGTTTTGCTAACTTTGTACCAACTCTACAAGCTTTGGTGGCAAGTTTTGCTAACTCTTTGTACCAACTCTACAAGCTTTGGTGGCAAGTTTTGCTAACTCTTTGTACCAACTCTACAAGCTTTGGTGGCAAGTTTTGCTAACTCTTTGTACCAACTCTATAAGCCTTTTGTGCTAAAGTTAAAACACGAAAGTAGTTGAAGTAAAGAGAATGCTGGAGAAATTCAACAGATTAAACTTTTGCGGCATGCTTGGTAACTTTTAAGATGCTAATTTAAGTTCTAATGACCTCTTTCTTTTCCCCACCCCCCACCCTGCAGCAGCGCTGACTGCAGATCCGACTGTCCTGGGGAAATACAGAGCTGGATTTAACGAATGCATGAACGAGGTGACTCGCTTTCTGTCCAGCTGCGAAGGGGTTAACGCCGATGTCCGGAGCCGGCTTCTCAGCCACTTGTCGAGTTGCATGGGGCACATGGTGGCGATGAACTACCCGCAAGTTGCGGCCAACCCTGCGCCCGTGCCCTCGGGTCACCTCGGGCAGCCCTTGCATGTCCAGTTGCCGGCCAGCGGCGGCGCGGGCATGCCCTGCAAGCTGAGCCCGGCCGAGGGCGTCTCGCCCAAAGTGTACGGAGGCTTCCAACTCCTGCCCGCGGCGGACGGACACTTCGCCTTCCTCATCCCCAACCCTTCCTTCGCATCGTCCGGCGGACAGATGGCCGGCGGCCCCGTTCTCCCCCTCTACGCCAATGCAAGCGCCACGGCCGGTGCAAACTCGCTGCCTTCCAGCTGCAAGCTGACCGGCTCGCCGGTACATGGACTGACCTCGGTCTCCTTGGTCCCCCACAGTATCCTGACCGCAGTGTCCCAGAGCCACAGCCCTTTGGGCGTTAGCACGGGCCCCGAAAGCTCGCAGTCTGTCTGGAGACCCTGGTAATCCCAGGAAATCACTGGACTTAAACCTGTTCCATTGTTGGGGACATTTGTACTTATTATCATAAGATATTTATTTTCTGTACCGGTCTCATCTCCCTATAAACATGCCATTTTTAAAATGCTTTGCCGTGGAGGAGTCTTGTAAAATTTGTAACCTGTTTCTATAATAGGGTGCGATATACCAAAGTCTTCTGTAAATTTGCCTCTGACGCAAAGAAATAAAACATTTGTTCATGTAAAAAGTGTCCCTTGATGTTGGACAAGAACACTATACTCCAGAAGTTGCCTGTCTATTCTAGAGGTGTAGCTGGCCAGTGAGTTTGCATGAATTATTTAGTGACAGGCAGGTTAAGTAAGGATCTTGCACTTTATCGCTTTGGAATTGAAAGTTTTTTTTTCTTTAAAACGAGTCTGGGGGTGTTTAGGGATGCACGATCGTTTTACTTCATTCCGGAATCAGATTTGTAACTGGATCCTGGAGGAGGATTTGAACACTTGCCCCGCAAGCCCTGGAAATTACTGGGGCATTTTCTGAACTGTCTGGTGGCCGAGCTGCTGATTTTGAAAGGGGACCAGGTTAAATAAACCCCAGGCACAAGTTCCCATTACATGAAACACACCCTCATCTCCAACAATCGTCGTGTGCTGCAAGGTTCAATGCATCCCCAAACAGTTGGGGAAGAAAGTTTAATAAGAGGAGCTGCAATAAACTTTAAGGATAAGCGGTGCCATCTGCCATGCAGGGTTGACAAAGGCGGTCATTTCCTGCACCAACACGTTTTTATATGAATGCAGAAAATCGCAAAAGGCGGGAAATGTCTGAACATTGTCCTGAAGAATGGATAGAGGGATCTAAAAGGCGGGGAATTTATATCCATTGAATAAAAGCAATTAAAAGTGAAGTATCAAAGGAGGCGCATCGAGTCTGCAATGGCTTGCTCCCAGCGGCGTGGGCCATTGTTGTCCATGGGAATGCAGCGCCGAGAGGTTAATAACTCCCAGCAGAAAGTTGCAGTCGTACTGGAGCAACCCTGTCCAGTCCGTAGCCCGCGCCAACACACAAGGACTACCTTTCCTCAGAGCCAAAACGCTTAAAACAACATTAATCTTCATACCGCACAATATCAAGGAATCTTAAAAATTTATTAATGAGCACTTTGTCAAACTAAACTAGATAAAAATACCCACGCCAAGAGCCAGCAGATACCAACAAACATAAGATGGGAGAGACTAAACTGACGGGTACAGACGTCAGAATTTACTGTCATAAACATGACACAAAATTCCTTTCTTTTTGCGGTAGCGTCACAGTACAAACATTTCTATAAACCTCCTTGCAAAGTAAATGAAAATAGAGCAAGAAAAAGTCAGAGAGGCAGTGTCTGTGGATCATTGTTCATTCAAGAATCTGATGGCGGTCCTTTGACCGATACACATAATGCATGATATTGATAGAGGGGGAAAATAGCTCGTGTGTTTGGGAGGATGGGATGATTCTCTGATAGTTGAGATTATTTGTGGGAGGGGGAATTCGATGGAGGGAGAAAATCTGATTGAAGTTCATAAAATACTCCCAAAGGGTTTCACTCGGGAGTTACAAGGAGGAGGATTCACGGTTAAACAAGAAAGCTTGAGGTCGCTGGGGTCACAAACGAAAGCAGGACACACAGCGTCCAAAGGAAGTCAAAGAGGTGACCAACATTATGATGGTTCCCTTGCCCAGGACCCTAGAACCAGGGGTGGCAGGGTTAGGGATGGAGTGTTCACCCTTGATTCTCTGCCCAGGAGGACAGTGGAAACTCGTTGAATTCATTCAGAGCAGTGGATTTCCGAGGAATCAAGGGACTTTGGAAAACAAACATTGAGGTCAGATAAGGTTATCCTTGATGAATGAGGGAGAATGGCTTGCTCCTTGCTGATCTAGCCTTGAAGTCCGAATTTCCCCCCCATTTAAAACTACATCACAGGGCTGGGGTCAACTCACCTCCCCCATTGTAAGCCCACATCACGGCACGGTTAGCGCAGCGCTGCTACAGAGCCAGCGATCGGGACCAGGGTTTGAATCCCGCGCTGTCTGTCAGGAGTTTGTACGTTCTCGCCGTGTCTGCGTGGGGTTTCCCCGGGGCTCCGGCTTCAAAATGTTCATTGGGCGGCACAAGGCTCGTGGGCCGACAGGGCATGTTACTGTACTGTATTTCTAATTATTTTAAAAGATCACAGGGCTGGGTCAACTCTCACCCAGTCATTAGAACCAGATCACAAGCCTCAAACCTGATCTTACACCCAGCTGGACGGATCCACTGTCACTCAACACAGTGGTACATTGGGCACATCCTTCCAACGCCTTTGCACCGCGAACACCATCTTGCCCACTCGCAGGATCACACGCGTTCACCATTTGTCCAGCCCGCAGCTCTGCAAAATGATGCGCTCACCCTCGAGGACGGCACACGCGCACGCGCCGCCGCGCACGGGCGGGAGCGAGCCCTGCTGCGCCCAAGCCGGGGCGCGCCGGCTGCGAGGTGGCGTGTGCCGGCCCCGCGTACAGGCGCCCTTGGCCGGACGAGTGTGACAGCGCCGGCTCCCGCACCGGCCCACCTCGCTACCGGTCGAATTCAACCGCGCTGAGCTCTCCGCACGGTCTCCCTCGCTTGCTTCCGTGAACTCAAAACCTCCCATGCCACTTCTGCCTTGCAATTCATTTTCAAACACGATTTAAAACCAATCTGCTCTCGATTTAAATGCACGGATTGCAACACTGGAGCTTAAAGGTTTCCCTCCCTGAAATTGAAACGAAAATTAATTTTTCCAAGCCTCTCCTCGCTCTTTTAAACCGTGTGTTTGTGTTGAGATAAATGTTTCCATCCTAGAATAAAAGCTGGCAGGGGCCATCTTCATAATTCAGCATTTAGTTCGAGGAAGAACAGAACAGACAAGAAAAGTTGGCTCATCTGTATCCCCCGCGGCCAAAGTCCGTTTGCTCGCTTGGCAAGTGGTTAATGGACCCCCTATGACACGGGAGTGCCGAGAGGTCGTGAGAAAGCAGCGAACTCTGCCGCTTGGCGGGCGATGGCCAAGTGCGCTTGTGCGTGCCGTCAGCGCTCCCAGACACAGCGAGGGACCGCAGCCAGCTCAAGGCGCAGGCAGTCGGCGATCAGGCAGCAAGCGGCGGCCAATCGATGCAACCGCACACAGGCTGGAAGACAGTAACCAGAAAACTTGCAGATTAGACGATTCGAAACCCGCCCGCGAAGGGTTGTAACGACCAGAGGGAGAAAGTAACGTTTTAACCATCAGCTGAGCAAGAATCGGAATCTATCGTCTTGGGCTTGTCACGAAATTCGTTGCAATGCAGCAGGATCACATTGCGAACATTTCTATTTGCCACCCATTGCAATTCCCGACCCCATTCCCTTGCCTACACGTCTGTCCATGCACCAGACTGAGACCACCCGCAGGTTGGGGGAACAACACCTCATCTTCCGACTGGGCCCCCTCCAACGAGAGAGTATTAACATCTACTCTCTGGCTTTCCTTAACCCCTCCCACCCCCCTTCAGCTCTCTCTTTCCCCCTCCCCCTTCAGCTCTCTCTTCCCCCCCCCCCCAGCTCTCTCTTCCCCCACCCCTTCAGCTCTCTCTCTCTCTCTCCCCCCCCCCCTTTTCCTCTGTCTCCTTTCACACAGAGAAAATCTCCCCCCCCCCCTATATCCAATTAACACTTTTTGTTGGTCTGGACTCCTCCCCTAGCCAACACTATCTGTATTCTGAGAATTCCTGTTCTTGGCTTATTCCTTGAAGAAGGGCTCCGGCCCAAAATGTCAGCAATATATCTTTATCTCCTAAGGACACTGCGAGACCGGCCAAGTTCCTCCAGCTTTTTGCTGTGTTTTTGCAACAATGACAGCATCTGCAGACTTTCATGTTTCAAACATTTATATAAAGCACCTGACAAAATAAGCAAGAATAGTGCACGAGAAAAAGTCTAAGTAAGTCGGTGTTTGTGCTTCATTCAGGAATCCGATGGCAGAGGGGAAGAAGCTGTCCTTGTGCCATTGAGTGCTCGTCTTCCCTAATGGTAGCAGAGTGAAGAGGGCACAGCCTGGGTGGTGAGGGTCTTAGAGGATAGAGACTGCTTTTTTAAATGTCCTCGATGGAGTGAAGTCTGGTGCCTGTGATGTTGTAGGCTGAGTTAACAACCCTCTGGAGTTGTTTTCTTGACCTGAGAGTTGGCACCTCTGTACCAGACCGTGATGCAACCAGCCGGAATGCAATCACAGCGTCTGCAGACTTCTGTGTTTCACTTCTTAAATGAGACAGTTCATGATGGGACTGGCCAATTTTTTGATGGGTTCTTGATAGAGTGGAGCAAACTTCACATCATCACGTCGAACAATGGTTGTTGTATTGATTTTTGCTTTCTTTGCTGGTGATGAACCTTCCATTTATTGGGGGGGGGGGGGGTTGGAATCCCATTGAATGAGAGTGGGAGAAGAGAAGCAGGCAAACATAGCTTTGGGATAGTGTCCTGTTACCAGAAAGTTCCAATGCAGGGCTCAACCTGAAACGTCAACCATTCTTTTTCCTCACAGGTGATGCCTGGCCCACAGAGTTCCTTCTGCATTGTATGTCCAGCATTGGAAATGTCACTTATGGGTGATGGTCTCAGGCAGCAGTGCTCAGCTGGGGCAGGGGCAGCGAAGGCAGCTGAATGCATTGGTTTTGGTGGCGGAGTAAATATAGGGAGGGAATCAACTCTTCTGGCACAGAAGGGAGTGAAGTCAGAGAGATGGGCACAGAGATTGTAACGGGACCTCAGTGCCATGCTGCCATGGGTCCCACAGCTGCCTCACACAGCTGCATTGCTGGTTTCAGTCCAGAGCTCTGGTGTTGACGTGTGGAGTTTGCACATGTCGCAAAGAGGAAAATTACTCACAGGGAGGGTGGCGAGTTTGTGGAACATCCTAAAGTAAAACACAAAAGTCTGCAGACACCATAGTTGAAGTAAAAACACCAAGCTGGAGAAATTCAGCAGGTCAAACAGTGTAAACATTATACAGCAAAGATAAATAACCAATGTTTCAAGCTTGAGCCCTTCATCAGGATATGAGCAAAATGTCAGCAGGTGCCTGAACAAAATGATGGGAGGGGGGAGAGGCACTGTCCCACAGACAGGAGGTTATCAGTGGATAAGGGAGAGGGAGCACAGCAGCAAACACGGGGAGGGGGGAATAGCTCTGTGAATGGAAAGGGAAGGGGTGGAGAGCTGGAGGAAAGAGAAGGGGAAAGGGAAGGGAGGAAGAATGGAGAGTCAGCTTGCAGAAACCGGAGAAGTTGCCATCCAGCTGTTGAGTGCCCAGTGTTGTTCCTCCAATTTATGGGTGGTCTTGGAGGGGTAGTACATGAGGCACAGACAAACATGACAGCATTGGAGTGGGACATGGAATTGAAATGGTTGACCACTGGGAGATCCCTGTCACTGAAGCGGACAGAGCAAAGGAGCTCAGTGAAGTGATCTCCCAGTCTGTGTCCAGTTTCTCCAACGTGGAGAAGGCCACAACAGGAGCATCGGATGCACTAGATAATTCTCTGCAGATACACAAGTCAAATGTTGCTTTGCTTGAAAGAACTATTTCGGGCTCCGAATTGTGGTGAGGAAGGAGGTGTTGTCACAAGTGTGGCATTTCCCACAGCTGCAGGGGAAGCTGCCGGGGGTTAATTGGTGGGGAGGGATGAATGGACAAGGGAGCCATGGAAGGAACGGTCCCTACAGAAGGTGGAGAGGGGAGGATGTGGTCTGGTGGTGGGAATATGTTGTAGGTCGAGGAAAGGCAACCAATATACCCTGGACACGCTCTCCTCTCCCTCCTCCCATCGGGGAGAAGGCCCAAGAGTGTGAAAACATGCACCAACAGGCTAAAAGTTAAGTTTCTTCTCTGCAGCCATGAGGGACCATGTGATTCAAGTATGCTTCGAAATGGGCTGGAGGGAAAAGTAGGACATAGCGAACATTCTTTGTCTTTGAAGAAAGTTGAGACATTGGAGCGTGTTCTTGACCATTGGAACTGTGTGTTCTTATCATACATGCCATGGACTCTGACCAGACAGCAAAAGGCGCAAGACTCATGCAGCAGACAACAACAACATGAAAAGCAACAGATAGTTGGTATTATGCCATAGGGGCTCTGTGGTTAGTGGTGAGTGGGAAAAAAAAGGTTGCGAACCACTGCTCTAGGGCAAGACACAAAACTTCATTTAGCACCTGGAAAAATAATGAAAAGTTCCGAAGCATTGTCTGAGAGGAAGTGGTCTTGAGGTTTATGCTTTGGTTGGCAGTTCTCACAGAGAGTGAGGTAAGGCTCGCTCATCTTAGCAGGTCATTTTTATTGAAAAAAATTACAAAGCCCCTTAGAATGAGACAAGGGGGAAAGTGGCCAAAGGCCCTTTAATTCTTCAGCCCATTTCAGTTCCCATGTCTGACTCCTTAACCGCGCCCGTCAAAACTCTCTGTTGGCTCAAGGACAACTCCACAGCTTCCAACTTTTGCAAGTGACCCTCATTACCTTCAAGTTCCAGAGCATCCGCATAAGAGAAGGCTTCCCCTGCAGTAATGAAGCAACCACGAAGAAGGCACGCCAACCCCTCCTCTTTCTAAGTCTAGCATGCGGTCAGATACAGGTGTACTGTGGAAAGAATGACAGATGAAATCAGAGCCTTGAAACTCAAGTGCACAGGAACACAGAGAGTGGCAAACTTGGCCAGGTACATCACTGGCACTGAACTCCCGTTATTAAAGTACTGCCTCAAATGGTTGTCAAGTTAAGTTTATTGTCACCTGATTGTACAAATACAACCCAACGAAACAACATTCTCCAATCCTCAGTGCAAAACATGCAGACACTCAACCAGACATAACCCACATACAAATAATACATATGCAGGACAATTACTTCATCAATACAAATAATTAAATAAAAATCTGTACATATGAGAGTCTCGGATGGTTAGTGTGACCGTTCCTTTGGTCATTCACCATTCTCACTGCCTGTGGAAAAAAGCTGTTTCTCAGTCTGGTGGTGCTGGCTCTGATACTCCTTTATCTCTTCCCTGATGGGAGCAACTGAAAAATGCTGTGACTGGGGCGGAGGGGACCTCAGTGATTTTGCCAACCCTCTTCGGACAACAATCACGGTAGATCTGTTTTGAAGTGTCCATCTCCAACAACAGAGAGTTTGGTTGCTTTGATGGTGAGTTAAATTTAAGACTTCACTATTGAACTGGATCGGGGTGAAAATGACACTGTGTATATTCAAGAGGGAAGTGTTTGTATGTATTTTGGTTAATGTGGTTCATAATGTGAAAAATTAAAAATTCAAAAAAATATTGAACTGGATCCATCTTGAACCTAACATTCACATACTTTCTGAAAAAATTCATTCAGCAGGATCCAGGTGTACTCCTAATGACATATTTTTTTTAATTTTTTAAATTTTTCACACTATGAACCATATTATCCAAAATACACACAAATAGCCTCTTGAATATGCACAGTGTCATTTTCTCCCCTTTTCCCCCTCCCTCCTTCCCACCCCCTCCCCACCCACTAAACGTTCAACATATACAATACAATAAACCCATTAAACAATGTCATCACACAATGAAAATAAGCAAGAAAATTGTGTTATCTACTTTTACACACTGAGTCAGTTCATTTCGTCTTCTTCTCATTCTATCATTTTAGATGGTGGAGGTCCGCAAAAGGCCCTCTCTGTTGTGTTCCATGTACGGTTCCCAAATTTGTTCGACTAATGACACATTAACACTCACCAAAGGAAATAGTTTCTTTAGTGTTCCTTTCAACTGCTGGAAGGAAACGTTTATCAACTTTAAAGTTGGATTTTATTATTATACTTCATCATTACTAAAGATAATGATCATTATTTTATCATGGATAAAAATAATATAACATTATCATTATCAAACTAAAGGGAGAGAAATGTTTATTAGGGTCATTAATATAAATTATGGATGTGGACTTTGCTGGCAAAGACCAGCATTTAGAATCAGGATCAGAATTTATTGACTTGAACATGTCGCGAAATTTGTCGTTTTGCGGCAGTATTATGGGCACAAATTTCTATGCATTAGTTTTTTTAAAGCAAAGAAATTAGTGAAAAATAAGAGAACAAGTGAGGCGATGTCTGTGGTTCAATATCCGTTCAGAAATCTTATGGCGGAGTTTTTGGACTGTTGAGTGATTGGGCTCCTGGGTGGTGGGAGAGTGAAGAGGACATAACCTGGGTGGTGAGGCTTCTTGAGGATAGAGGCCGCTTTGTTGAGATACCGCCATTTGTAGGTGTCCTCGATGGAGTGAAGACTGGTGCCCGTGATGGCACTGGCTGAGTTCACAACTCTTTGTAGCCTTCTCCTGACCTGTGGCAATCTCTCTAGGAGGGTGCAGTGGGTGTGGACCATCAGAGGAGATGAAACCAAGATGACTGCCTTATAAAATTTTTGTGCCATGTTTCAGCAGAAATGTATTACCTTTTATAAAAATATCCCTGTAGTTAGAAATAACAATAAAAACATTTTTCAACAGCTCAGCTTACATGTATCAATGTACCTACAAGGCTAAAACTTGATGCTCATTTACTTTTTGAACCAACTAATGTGCCCTGGTGAGAGCCCCCCCCCCCCCCACCGCTTACCCCCTCCATGTCAGTGCTGCCACACCCCCCTTAGTACCACCACCCTTCCTGTTCAGTGATACCCCACACACCCTGTGATAGTACAGATCTATCACCAATGTACATAGTGTATATAGTTACAGTATCTAGACTGTGCTTACAGCGATTGGCTGAGAGCTTAGCCACGCTACTATCTGGGCCTTAAAGGGTTGTGTCCCTAGCCAGGTCGGATCATTCTGGACTGGTCGGCCACCTGTGAAGGGCTCCTTTCTTTTGCTAATAAAAGCCTTGGTTTGGATCAACAAGTCTTTGGTTCTTTCGACGAGCTCTACAATTTTATTAGCAAAAATAAAAAAGAATTTTTTTTGAAAGGGATGGAGCATTTAACTCAGCCAGAAAAACTTGATATCGACCCAGCTACAGCCTTCAAAGCCTTTAAGTTCTCACCACCCTGGACATTACAAGCTTGGTACACTTGTACACTCAGTCCATGGGGTGGGAGGGGTGAGACCATGAGTTACCACACCAGATGACACCAACCCTTGTGACGCCACTGGACCTCCATAGCAGACAGTGATGCAACCGGTCAGAATGCTCTCCAAGGTAGATCTGTAGAATTTAATAAGAGTCTTTGGTGACATACTGAATCTCCTCAAACTTCTCATGAAGTATAGCCACTGGAAAGCCTTCTTCATGACTGGTTTCATTTGTGAGAAATGAGTTTATTGTCATATGCATTGTACAATGTACATATACCTTGACATTCCGACTTGCTGCAGCTAAACAGGTAAAAAACACTACAACAATATAGATATTTATAGTTCTCATAGTTCAAGAAAAAAGTGGTGTTACAATTGTGAAGGTGGACCTAGAGATTATGGCCATGGAGACGGTGGTGACTTGCTCCCTTAAACCACAGTTGAGCCTTCCTGTTGAGGAGAAAGTTGCAGCCTATAGGCTCAGTGACTCTGAAGAAATGATGATACTTTCCTGAGCATGGATGGCATGTGACTTGGAGGGAAGTCTGCAGGCACTGCCCTTACTATTAGCCCATGGGCTTGGAACGTACTGCTGGAGCAGCTGAAGCATGTACTTTCAGTGCACGATTTACAATTATCCAACCTGCAGCCACTCTGCAATTGTGGTGGAGGGACTGACTCTGTGAAGGGGCACTAATTCATTAGTATTTACCCACTGCAAGAATGGGTGATGGCATTTCAAATGAGAAGAATTTTGCTGTCCTTTAAATAAACCATGTGGTCTTTTTTTTTCCTGTCCTGCTTGCCTTTCTGAATTAAGCTACAAGCTCTTGTGGTTTCAGTGAGAGAAAGTGACTTGTTCCATGGGTCTCTGAGAGGAAGTGGCCTTGAGGTTTGTGCTTTGGTTGGCAGTTCTCACAGAGAGTGATGTAGAGCTCGCTCATCCTAGCAGGTCATTTTTTATTGAAGGTGCAGGGATTGAGCCCTGAATGAATACAGTGCCACTCGCTGATAGTGTTACAGCTTTCGACTCCTGCTCTCTGGGAATTGGATTAACATTGCCAGACGCGTCTGACATTGGATCTTACTCAGGCTGCAGAAAGGGAGACCAGTATCCTGTCTGTCTGTCTGAATCTGAAGGCTATTACAGAGACGAGGGATCTGCATTCTTACCATGGTGCCAGTCAGCTCGAAGTTTAAACACACTTCAACAACCATATGGGGTGAAGTGATCCCGCATCGAGGAGTTACTGGAGATCTTCAGGGAAGTTCTCCTTCTCTTCCCAGAAGAGCGAGTTCAACTTGCCACCTTTTTCCTTACCCATCTTAAGCACTTCTTGGAGATGAGAATCAAACATTAAACTAAATTTGTTTTATTAATAATGATGGTTTAATCCCTCTACATCAGTAGCTTCTTTTATTCCTTTTATCATGGGAAAATAATATTGGAATTAATATTAATGTCAATATAAGTTTATTGTCAATATGCATAAGAACAATGTGCAGATCCACTCAAATTCTTACTTACTGCAGCCACACAAGAATCAGAATCAGAACTTACTGTCATGAACAAGTCATGAAATTCAGGGTTTTGCGGCAGCGTCATAGAGCAAATGTTCATATTATAACCATTTTACAACATTAATGTAAAAAAAAATAAAAATAACAATAAGAGTGCCTGAAAAGTGAGGCAGCGACTTTGGTCCATTGATTATTCAAAAATATGATGGGAGCAGGGAAGAAGCTGTCCTTGTGTTACTGAGTGCTCATCTTTAGGCTCCTGTACCTTTTCCCCGATGGTGGCAGAGTGATGGTCTGGGTGGTGGGGGTCTTTGAGGATAGAGGCTGCTTTTTTTAAGACACCATCTCATGTTGATGTCCTTGATGGAGGGAAGTCTGGTGCCTGTGATGTCGCAGGCCAAGCTAACAACCCTCTGGAGTTTATTCTTGTCCTGAGAGTTGGCGTCTCCATCTACCATCGATAATAGTCTTCATTAAATTACTACACTATGCCAGGACAAAAAATAGGTAATAAATACAAAAGGATAGATAAATAAATATTCACAATTACAATTCGAGCAAGAAAAAAGAGGTGGGGTTTCAATAGTGCAGACAGATTTTTTTTGTTGGCTCCAGAGTAGTTTATGGTGAGGGTTCAGGTGGAAAGGGAGATTCATATTAGATTATTCAATGTTGATCAAAATCTGGGAAGAGGCTTTCACATGATTTGGTGACATTTGTTCCCCTTTCTTCCCCGTGGTTTTTCTCATTGAACTGGAGAAGAATCATCTGCATCCATGTGGATTAGCTGGATTATAGCACTTCATGACATTGCAGATGATGTCCGCCCTGCCTGACTTGTGCAGTCACTGATGGTCCGATCAGTCAGAGAGACAAAAGCCAGTGGAATTTAATCCCGAGAACTGGAAGGGGAAGCATTTGGGAAACATGGAATAAATGGCAGGGCAGGGACAAAGCAACTGGGAGTGTATCGGCACAGATTCTTAGAAGCAGCAGGCAGGTTAAAAAAAAGTGATACAGTGTCCCCATTCGTAACGATATTGTCAAACACGTTGTACAGTTTACATAAGCACTAAAATATTCTCCAAGCAGAATTCATTCACAATAAATACAAACGTTAAAAATACATATTCACAGTTATCCTAGTACAAGAAGAAAGTGAATTTGCAATAATACAGACAGATCTTTTGTGGTGTGGGAGCAGTCCCTGATTGGTGTAACAAGGGGAGGTTAAAGAGCCCGATTCCTGTTGGAAAGAAACTGTTCTTGAAACCAGAGGTTTTGGTCTTCAGGCTTCAATACCTTCTGCCTGAAGGGGCAGTGAGAAGAGGTTGTGATCAGGGTGATGGGGTCCTTTATGACGTTGAGGTAGCGCCTCATGCAGATGTCTGCAATGGTGCCCATGATGGACCTGGCTGTGTTTGTTAGCTTCTGCAGCCTGAATTCCCAAAGCAGACGGTGATGCAACCACAGTGTGCCTGTAGAAATTGGAGTGTCTGATGACATGCTGAATCTGATGACAAAGCAGAGGTGACGGTGTGTCGCACGGTGGCCTCCAGGTGCTGGAGTATCCAGGGTTAATGCAAAGAAAGCACTGACCTTTCTAAAGTGAATCACTCACAGCAGAGCCCAGGCCAGTTTGCCAATTCCACTGTGGGGAAAACTACCTTTGGCGTGTGACTTGCACATTAAAACAAAACTAAAAATTGGTCCAATTTCTGGACCCTTTGGGAATGCTTTGAATTTGTGACCTCCCAGCAATGACCTCATCTGCCTATAGTCACAGATTTTCCTTATTTATCAACATTTTTCAAAGCCATTCCTTCACAGTGTGGACCATCAAGAAGTCTGTCTGTTCCAGAAGAGCGGCCAAGTACACTCCCTGGTCTGCATTGTGGAGGTTCCGGGGATTAAACATCTCCAGTGACTTCTGGACCCACGTCGACACAATGGCCAAGAAAGTGAACGAGAGCCTCTGCTGCTTTACTCAAAAGTCTGAGGAAATTTGGCAGGTCACCTATTTTGCTTCACAATTTCTGCAGATGCACCATTGAAAGCCTCCTATTGGGGTGCGTCATTTCAAAGTGCAGGAACAACAGATGGTTGTGAGGATTGGCTCAGTCCATCATACACACTCCTCCCCTCTGTTGATTCCACCTATACCTCACGCTGCCTTGGAAAGCATCCCTTATCCCACCCCATACACACTACCTTCACCCCCCTCCTGTCGGGGAAGAAGAGATCACACACCAGCAGATTAAAGGACAATTTCTTTCATGCCATTATCAGACTCCTGGATGAAACTCACAACTGCAAAATGAGGTAAAACTGCAGATACCATGGTTGAAATAAAAACACGATGCTGGAGAAACTCAGCAGGTCAAACCGTGTCCTTTGTACAACAACGATAAAGGTATATAGCCAATGTTTTGGGCATTTACCTTGATGAAGGCCTCAAGCCTGAAACGTTGGTTCTGTATCTTTATCTGTGCTATATGAATGACATGGTTTGACCGGCTGAGTTTCTCCAGCTTTACTTCTATTGTAAAATAATGTTGTATTTTTCTGCTTCACCTGATCTCGCTGTGATTATGCACTGCTGTACTGTGTTTTACTTGCTGAACTATGTATAAGACTGGACTGCTCACAAAGCAAATTTGATCACTTGGTGCACACGACAAGACATTTGAACTTGAACTTGTTGGACTGAAGCCCCACACACACATTCTGAGTCAAGAACAATTTGCCAGTTTCACAATATCTTGTGTCAGTCTCCTTCCTCTCCGGGACTGACGTCGGTGAACTCCACCACAGAGCTAACTTCATCCTACATGGTATGGAGTCACCTATTGGCCAAATCTATGAACACAAAGAACTCAATCCCAATTGGACGATGGTAAACCAGATGGCTTTCCGTGGACAATGGCCTTGTTATATAACAGTTACGATTATAAGTGGATTTAAATTCCACAGATGCTGTGCTGGGATTTGATCCCATGCTCTCCTAGTCATAAGCTGAGTAAACATAACCACCACAACATCGCATCTGCTGCTGTTCCCAGCTACAAATCATCTCACTCAGCAGTGAATGTGTCTCATCCTTTAGTTGGCAAGACTAAGCAACGCACTCATGTAACCAGTAATAAGAAGGTAAGGACATGAGAAATAGGAGCAGGAGTTGGCCATTCGGCCCATCAAACCAGCTCCACCATTCAATGAGATTGTGGCTGATCTGATGAGAGGCTCATCCTCACCAACCTGCCTTTTCCCCACATCCCTTAATCCCTTAATTCCTCTACTATATAAAAATCTATCCAACCTTGCCTTAAATATATTTACTGCTTCCAAATGGGCAGTGAATTCCATATGCTTTCACACTGAGATCCCAGTAAATTGGCATGTGAAAGACCCGTGTTTAAAGCCAGGTCGGGTCAGATTGGAACGTTCACACTGAACCAAGAAAACTAGCTCAGTGCGACCTTTTACACAGGGACCAGACATCCCAGTGCAAAAGGAGGCGGGACCTGCAGCATTACAGCATCGGTGCCCTGGGAAAGCGGGTAAGCCTTTTGCACCTGAGCCGTATCAGCTCTGATGCAACCTACCTTGGCAAGGAAGTACCAGTTTGAAAATGACTCCCTATCTTGAGTTGGTTGTGCGCACACAGGTAAGTGAAACGGTAAAAAGGCAATCAAATACTGGCTTTAAAGGACAGTGTGAAAGCACTGGATTTACCACCCTCTGGGAAAAGCAGTTCCTCCTCATCTCTGTGCTAAATCTACTGCCCTAAATCTTGAGCTATGTCCCCTAGTTCCTGTCTCCCCTACTAATGTAAACAATTTAACTACCTCTATCCTATCAATGCTTTTCATTATTTTATGTGTTTCTATAAAATTCCCTCTCATTTTTCTACATTCCAGAGAGTACAGTCCCAGACGACTCAATCCCTCCTCATAGGCCAACTCTTATTCCCTGATGAACCTCCTCTGCACCACCTTCAGAGCCAGTACATCCTTCCTCAAGTCAAGAGACCAGAACTGCATGCAGCTCTCCAGATGTGGCCTCACCAGTACCTTGTACAGTTGCAATGGAGAAGGGAGTGTGAATATTATCCAATGAGGGAGCCTGTGTTGGTGTTGTGCTTTACTTCAGAATCGTGCTGAAATGAATTGTTTGCTGTCATGTGTACCGAGGTGCAGTGAAAAACTGTTATCCAGGCAGGGTCAACCCTTACTAGGTACAATAGGTAGTGCAATTATAAAAGTGTAGGGTGTAATGTTGCAGGAAGTCAAAGAGTGCAGGGTCTAGTGTTACAAAGACAATGAATTAAGGGAAGTAAGGTTAACGCAGTGTGCAGGCATCATCTGTTACCAATCAGAGGTCCATTTAAGTGTCTGATAAGAGCAGAATCTGGAGGTTTGTGTTTTTAAATTCACTTAACTTTTGCTCGATGGAAGTTTCAAGGAAATTCAGGGAATTAGAGGGCAAAGTGAGGTGGCCTATGAAATAGAAATGTGGTGAAGTTGTGAGTCCTGGACCAATGATCCAGAGGTAGGAGTTCAAACCCCAAAAGGCTCTTTTGGGGGGGTTTAAATTCTAGTAATTAAATAAATCTGATGTTTTCTTTAAAAAAAAGCAATTAACAGTGACCATCAAATTCTTGGTTTGTTGTAAAACTCCATCCTCTCTCCAATTCTCTTTGGGGCAGCATGGATGGCGTAATGGTCAGTGCAATGCCATTACAGAGCCAGTGATCGGGACCGGGGTTCAAATCTTCGCGCTGTCTGTAAGGAGTTTCTACGTTCTCCCTGTGTCTGCGTGGATTTTCCCGGGGGCTCTGGTTTCCTCCCACCTTTCGAAATATACCAGTGATTGTAGGTTAATTGGGTGTAATTGGGTGACACGGGCTCATCGGCCGAAATAGACTGTTACTGTATGTCTACATTTAAGAAAATCTCCCGTCTTTATTGAGTCTGACCCAGGTGTAACTTTGGACTTTGCATTGTGGTCAGTTACAGTCATAGAAAAATGTAGCATGGAATTGGCCCTTCAGATGACTCTCATAATCTTGTAGATCTCTATTAAGTCACCTCTCATCCTTCTTGACACCTGCATTCTGTGCAGTTTAAAAATAGATAAATCTTTACAAAGAGCAGGGACAGATACAGAGGGTGTTGTATGATCTGATAAAGGGCCAGCAGTCTGTAGCAGGACTATGCAGAGCTGTCAAATGAATTGAACCTTACATTCTGCATTAAGGTATATCCACCTGCTTGTGTTATTAGATTTTGGATTTATTGTCAGAGTATGTACATGACATCACATACAATCTTGAGATTCTTTTCCTGCGGGCCAGACAGAATTACCACTTATTGGCAGTGCAAAAAAAAACTGTACACAATGTAAAACATGTAAACAAATAACAAAATGTAAACAAACTGACTGTACAATGCAGAAAGAAAAAAAATCAATAAAGTAGAAAAGTGAGAGGCTTTAACCGAGTCCCTGATTGAGTTTGTTATTGAGGAGTCTGATGGTGGAGGGGTAGCAGCTGTTCGTGAACCTGGTGGTGTGAGTCTTGTGACACTGATACCTCTTTCCTGATGGCAGCAGCGAGGACAGAGTGTGTGCTGGGTGGTGTGGATTGTTGATGATCGCTGCTGCTCTCTATAGATGTTCTTGATGGTGGGGATGGTTTTACCTGTAATGTCCTGGGCTGTGTCAGGTGCCTTTTGCAGGGCTTTCCACTTAAAGATATTGGTGTCCCCATATGAGACCATGATGCAGCTGGTCAGCGCACCTTCTACCACACCTCTGTAGAAATTAGCTAGGGTTTCTGATATCATACTAAACCTCCACAAACTCCCGAGGGAATAGAGGCGCTGATGATGCCATTAGTGTGTTGAGAATGAAACTGGAGGACTAACACCTATTTCATGTTGGAGGGAATGGGTGCATGGACTTGTCATGTTACAGTGACGGAGATGGCCCCTTCCATCTGTACCCACACATCCTTCCTGCAGGAGTTTGTCGCTGCTGATTTTACAAAGTTGTCATCACAATGTTATCCAAATGGGCCGTTTCTTGCCCAGAGACAGTTCTCCTTCTATTCTGGTTTGTGTTGAGTGAGGTAAACATCAGGACCACCCTGCTCAAGATTTTCAAAATCTGCCTGAGGTTGTCAATGCAAGATAAAAGCCAAGAAAGGTTTTATCCCACTCAAAAAACTCCCTCTCCTGGGAGTCAGAAGAGTGATTCAACCCATCATGCCTTCCCTACCTAACTCTTTGCACTTGAGTTCTGCAGAAGCCCTCACTGACCCCACCCCTTTTCCAACAAACAGCCCTCTTGTAATGTCACATGTTTCCAATTTTATTTTAATCTCTATTTCTCTGAAGGGAGATTGAAATTGAATGCCCGCAATCAGCGGGTTAATGAAAAAACACCCTCATGTGACTAATTTTCCACCCAGGCTTGTGTGAGTTATGTCAGTTTCTTGGTCTGGTCAGCCAGGGGACTTCCATGAGAAAGAAGTAAAATGACTTCAGCTTGGGGAGGCATGGAACAACTAACTGATAGAGACCAGCTTGAATCACACCTTCTGCAGAGAGTCGAGGAGGCCAAAGGAACTCTGTAGCCCAGCCTGTTCTGGCCTCTCCACTCCATCCCACTGCGTGGGAGAGAGTGTTGATGTCTGAAAGAACCCTCGACAAATATTACATTCATACACAACTCGTCTTTGCTCTTTTAACTTTAACACAAGTTGGCACTCGTGGCTGTGTTGAAATAAGACAGAAAATGTCATAAAAATCACTATAAAAAAGCACAAAGTACTGATTTTCAAAGAACGAATGTTGAAAAATGAAGTGGCTATATTAAACGCAGAGAGAACCTTGCTTAGACCACACTTGGAGAACTGGACAGAATGCTGGACTCCACATTACAAAAGGCGCTTGGATGAAGTGCCAAGACAGATTTTTTTTAAGGATGATCCTGGAACATGGTCGGGGGAGAAGAAGCACAAATAGTGAAAAAGCTGAGGACCAGGCTTGGTTCAGAGAGGACACACAGGCGACAGCAGACACTGGAATCTGGAGCAAACGGTTGGCATGGCGGTTAGGGCAACACCTTTACAGCGCCAGCAGTTGGGGCCAGGGTTCAAATCCCGCGCTATCTGTAAGGAGTTTTTCTCCCTGTGTCTGACTGGGTTTTCCCCGGGGGCTCCGGTTTCCTCCCACCCTTCAAAACGTACCAGGGGTGTAGGTTAATTGGGTGTAATTGTGCGGCATGGGCTGGTGGGCTGAAATGGCCTGTTACCGTGCAATGTGGTGACATTTTAAAAATTTTATCATAACGGTCTTCTGGAGGAACTCAGCAGGGAACAAGAATGGTCAGTGTTTTGGGTATTTACCTTTCATCTAGACTTAAGGCTTTTTTTGAGTTGGGTGAAACAACAACTAGGAGACATGGGTTATCGGTGAAAGATGAAGTGTTTAAAGGGAACTTCAGGGGAACTTCTTCATACAGAGAGTGGATGGAGTGTAGAACAAGCTGCCAGCTGAAGTAGTGAATGTGGGCTCAGTTTTGACATTTAAGAAAAATTTGGACAGGTACATGGATGGGAGGGGTACGGAGGCCTTTGGATGATTGGGTGCAGGTCAGTGGGACGAGGCAGAATAATAGTTCAGCTCCAATTAGATAGGTTGTTTCGGTGCTGCAGGGTTTCATGTTTTTGTTTAAATGTAGGCTCATAGCATGGTACAGGCCCTTCAGTTACACCATTTAGATCAGAAGAAAGTTTATTGTCATATCCAGAAGTACAGTGTGCAGATGTGCCGAAATTCTTGTTTGCTGCAGCCACACAGGTACATATGATTCACCAACTACAACAGTATTAATTACATTTACAGATAATGCAATAAACTCTCATCTCTGTGAAATAGTTTATTGGCTGAAAAGTGCTTTAGAACTTCCATTCTATGGAAGATATGCAAGGGTGCTATTTCAATGTAAATATTTCCCTCAGGCCTTTTGCAGAATGATGCAGTTCTCTACTGGATAGTCACAGGAATGTTGGCAACTTATCTGGAGGCTAAAAGTTTGATGACGTCATGCCGCATTGTATACACCTGCGAGAAACCCAATTGACAGGCTGTTCAAGGAAGTCACTGCATAGTTTGCACAAGGCACATGAAATACATTCCTTCCTCCTTGGCTCACCTTTTCCAAGAATGCAATTCAGCTTCAGTGAGAGTTATTTAACTGAAGATGGGAGTCCCCACTGCAAAGTGAGGCAGGAAATGTGGTTCCAAAGGAATACACCTGACCTGGGGTGAGTATCGCAGGTTGAAACCAGCTGATGATTTTGCTTTTCTCTCCATCTCTGTGCCAGACTCTGGCTCTGACCAGGAAACTGGATGGGCTCTCCCACACTTCCCAAAACAGGCAATATGCTTGCTTGTTCAAATTGTGGGCACAATTTCAATAGGATTCCAGGGTTTGAGAACTGCTTTGGCATCCTGGGGTTGCAGGAACCAAGTGATTGATACAGATAGGCATTGTGGAATGGCTGTCTTAGGCTATACTTTTCATCTGTTAGCCCAATTTTGGGTTGAATTCATAAAGTGGGACTGGACCCCACAATGATTCTTTTTCAGGACAAACACTGTTCCCTCTCACAACCAAGTGGGTTCCTCTACATTCAATGTTCCTTTAGTGCAATGGTCTTCAAATGTTTTCTTCCTACCCACATCCCACCTTAAGCAATCCCTTACTAATCACAGAGCACCAATGGCTTAGGGATTACTTAAAGTGGGATGTGAGTGGAAAGGAAGGTTGAGAATCGCAGATCTAGACCCAATTGTTACTGAAATATTTTGCATGAGAAAACTTGTCATTGGCCCATTTCCTTTGGAGTTATGAAACTGCATCTAACGAGTCAATTAGGGATGAATAAAGCTGTGGTTTTCAAACCTTTTCTTTCCACTCACATACCACCTTAAGTGATCCTTTACTAATCACAGAGCCCTGATGGCATAGGGAATACTTAAAATGTTATATGAGTGGAAAGAAAAAGGTTGAGAACCACTGCTTTAGTGTCATGTACACAGGCCATACAAAGTTTAGTGACCTGTAAAGACATTCAAAGAAGCATCATCACCAAGACAAGAAAGCAAAGCAAAGCGGAGTCTCTTCAAAGACGGAGTGCCTGTAGATCCTACTGTTTCCCAAATGCCTCTGCCTTCAGTGGCCCTACAACCTCTGCAGCTGCTTGACCTCCTGTCTAGTCCTGTGCTTCAGGCATCTGAGTCTCTCGTCTCAGCCCCTTGGTTTAAACTCCCCCCCTCCCCCACCAATACGGTGAAGAAGCTAACAACGTCCAAGGCTCGTCAGGAGCCCTGCTCGTCATCGGCACCTTGATGGATCCCGGTCCCAATACCTGGTTGCTTGCTACAAGCTGATCTCCAGCAGCCCTTGGCCTGACGTGAGTTCTTCGGCTGGCGATCCCCTCACTGGTCCTCTCTGTTGTATCCTCTCCTAGCCTCCTCCTCCTTGTCCAAAGGTGTGTTCTCCTGCTCTGGTGCCCTGTGCTGGTCAGCTGCTCCCCTTGCTGCTGAGCTGCTGAGAATGGGTGATGCCATCTTGGGCACAGACCCTCATCAATCTTCTGTGTGCACTCTAGGCATCAGTGATGACCTGCTTGCCCACCAGTTTTGAGGGTACAAAGCGTGGGAACCCAAGCTTCTAGTGCAAATGAAGCAGGAAGAGTCTGACGGAACAGGCAAATGGGAAGTTACAGAAGTGCCATCATCTCTGGGCTTCTCCTTGCGCCCAACGCAGGGACTCGAGATTCCCAAGACCATCCCAATGCTCCTCCTCACTATAAGCTGTCATGGGCCACAGGATACCAGGACTCAGCAGGGAGTTCTTTTCAAGGAAGCTTTGAATGCATCTTGAATCTTTTCCTGTACACCTGGTGATCTCGTCAACTGAGCTCACTGGCAATCACCATGGATGCTCAGTGGGAACAAAAGCAAATGTATATGGAGTTGGGTACAGAGAAAAATTTGTCAAGATTCCCCACTGGCTTAAGTCAAAGCACGCAAGCTTTTAATGACTTGTTTTAATTTAGCAGGATAATGGATTTTACTGGGTGTGTGTTCCACTAAAATTGGCCTGCAAGTTTAATAATTCCGCCTGGTCCAGAGGTTTCCAATTTGCTCTGTGTGGGGGACCTCCAGCAAGTATTGACCAACTCTCTCTGTCCTAATCACTGAAATTCGAGTGTCAGTTCCACAAAGGAAAAACAGTTCGAGCAGATGTTGTTTTAATCCAAATGTCTGGGGAAGCACACAGGCAGTGAACAAATACATCAACCCATGACATGAGGAATTTTGATTTAATGAATCCTCTTCTGTGGTCTGCAGGGAGGGGCCGGGGGAGGGGGGTGGAGGAAATTAATCTTCAATGCTAGCCCAGTATGGGCAAGAGGGAATGGGGAGCATTTTCCATCGAGGTCAACTCTTCCCCCCAGGCCAGAACCAAATTCCTTGCATAAGAGTCCTCATTCCTCATCTGAAAGCCCATTTTATGTTGCAACATTTAATTGGCCTCTGATAATTCGACTAATTGCAATGTTTATTCCACAAGTTGAACACTAATTTAAGTTTATACCTGGTAGAGTGAGAAGTTTTCTTCTGCAAACAGCTTAACAGATGGACCGTGTAAAGAGACAATTTACGTAATATATGATTGCAGTAGAAAGGAAGTTTAATTAGCACCAGGCAAGGTTATGGGGCTCATTCACGAGCCTGATGGCTGTGTGGATGTCTTTAAGCCTCATGGTGCTTGTTTTCAGACTCTTAAGCCTTCTGGGGGAGGGGTTGTTTTGGAGGGACTTTCAGTACTTGTGATGCAGCGGAAATGTAGATGGGAGTCCATGGAGGGGAGGGAGGTTTTCTTTGTGTCCTGAGCTGCATTCATCACTTTCTGTAGCTTTGGGAAAAATCTGATGGTATCTCTCCCTCTCTGAGCCCACCCCTGACTTCCATTTGCCTGACGACCTCAATACAGTCAAGTGTATGGGAGGGTGGGCATGACCCAGTACTTAACCACATATTTGGTGCACAGCTCCTTTTGTGGGGTTCAGAATGCTTTTGGTTTCTCCCTTTGTAAACTTAACATCAGCGGTTAAATAAAATTAGGTTTTCAAACCTGATTTATTCATTCACTAGCTAAGTATGATATATTTTACCATTTACTTGTTTCATGCTCTGCAATCTGTGGGCAAACATAATTTACTGAACTTTACTTCCACAAGAACTAGCAGTTTAAAAAATAAATGTAGAATTGTACACAGCCTGGGTTTACTGCACAAAGCAGCTCAGACTGGCCGCACCACTTTTAGCCCCTTCCAGAGATTCTCCAATGATTCAGACACATACTGATTCTTTCCCCCAGCTCTGCATTCAAAGACCAAAGCCCCTCTCCAATTGTCACCGTTTGTCTGCTGGTCTGCCCTCCTCCTCCTGCCCTTTCTTCCCTTCTCCCCAGCCTTTTAATTTCATGCGTCTGCCTGCTTTTCACTCTCACCTTGAAGAAGGGCTCAGAATCGAGGCGTCAGTTATATATTGTTACCTCCTGTGGATGGTGCAAGACCTGCTGAGTTCCTTCAGCGTTTCTGTGCTTTTACACACTGATTCTTGTTAGCTTCACACCACCATCCATTTGAAGATGCCACTCCATTGTTTCTTTCAGGAATAGTGATCAGATTGATTTTAAATTTTAAATTTAAATTTAGACATGCAGCACGATAACAGGCCCTTCCAGCCCATGAGCCCGTACCACTTAATTACACCCAATTGAGCTTTGAACCCAGTACGCTTTGAACAGTGGGAGGAAACCAGAGCCTGGGGAAACTCCATGCAGACATGGGGAGAACATACAAACTCTTTACAGACAGCGCTGGGGATGAATCTGGGTCGCTGTCAGTATAAGAGTGCTGTGCTAATTGCCATGTTAACTGACAAAATGGGGGACCTTTTACACTCAACTGAGAATTTGGAGGCACATTTGGGTGAACATCATCTCCACTACCCTGGAGTCAGCGAAGACAGAATTGTCATATTCATAAAGAGATGCAGCACAAAACAGGTCTTCTGGCTTCGTCTGTCGATGCTGACCATTATACACCGAACATCTCACTAATCCTATCCAAACACACATTGTTCTTCCCACCTCTCACATCAGTTTTCCCCAAGGATCTACCACTCATCTACACTCCAGATGCAATTTACAGTGGCTGATTAATGCATCATCTTTGGAACATGGGAGGAAACCGGACCCCCTGAAGGAAACCCGCACAGTCACAGGGAGAACGACTGCGAGGGACTGCTGCCAACTGGCACATTCCAGGCTGCAGGAGTAGGTGTCAAGGGGTGCTCTGAGGCTTGGCGCAGCCAACACGAGGGCACTGTGGGGAAAGACCACAGTCTAGGGTCCTTCTACTACTGGACATTGAGGGGCTGAGTCCCCTCAAATTTCAGAAGAGTGTCTTACCCCAGGAGCCCAGGCAAACAGCAAGGGTGCCATGTGCAAAAAAATGTGTTGACACTATAAACGCATCGAAGCAATAACACAGTGAAAGTTTCGACAGAGCAACACTGTGAATGCACAGAACCAAGCACAGCCTTTTATCTTTTGTTTCTGTATGATTTTTAGGAATAAATTATATTTTTAAAAACAGCTGACCCACACTACTTGCTACACTACATAAATGCTTCTACCAGGGAAAAGCAAACTTTTTTTCCAAAAATCGCCTTGATTTATTAAAATTACAAATATTTAACAGACAGCACAATAAACTATTTCATCCAGTTCCAAGATTTTATGATATTTCCTCTGTACATTCTGTGAGCAGTGTTTCCATCAGGTCCAGGCAATGAAGTAGCTGAAAAAACGGGGGAGAGTGACTTGGCTGAAGTTGCTCAGCTACGAGACCTACACCCATCCTTGTGTCAGGCACAGGAAGCAAAGGACAGGCGGAAGGAAAGCAAATGCAAATCCAAAATTATTTTAAATATAAAGAAGAAAAGAGAGACAGCATAGTGAGTTGTGGGAGTCAACTTGCAACTGAAATACTGTACCCAGTTCCGCCAAGAAAAATATTTTTCTCTATGAAAATAATCTGTGGTCACTTAACCATGTACCTGCTGAATATAATTGGTTCAATCACACTAATAATAATGTGGCCTTTGATAATATCTGGCTGTGGCTCATAACCTCCTCCTGATCTGCTTCTGACATGGTTTTGAGCAGAAATACATTTTTTTTCCCAATCAGATCTTTCTCGTATGCGTAAGAAGTATAAAACCTGTTTCTACACCTCCCTCCATGGCCACACACTGACCTTTCAGGTGAGGCAGAGCTTTACCTGCACATCGTTTATCCTGCATTCAGTGAACTCGCTGTGGCCTCCTCCACATTGGTGAATCCCAACGCTGATTGAGGTGAGACACCCACACTCTGAACTCCCAGCAGCCAGCAGCCGATCCTTTCAATTCCCTTTACCTTTTCTGTGATGTTTCTTTTATTGTAATAAAGAAACTTTGGTTCTTTTATAACTATTCTTTATTAGCTAAAGTGGTCACGACCTCGTGGAGACATCCATTTTGAATCTACCCCTAGCTGCAACAACTCAATTCTGACTCCCTCTAGTGGTCAGGATTGTCACTAGCACTCAATCATTACATCCCTTTTCTTTGAGATGTTTAATCTAACGACATGACACACTAATACAGATTTCATTTCAATTTAAAGTTCAACACAAATGTAAACACAAATATCCGCAGCACAAAGTTGTTAATTGAGCAGATCTTTTACTTTTCAAGATCCAGCCTGTCAGGTGATTCCCACATGGACATGTCTATTTTCAGCCTCACTTACCCATTTTTGTTTTAGATTTTTGCGTCTCTTGGTGAATTCCAATTTTATTTTTGAATATTTAAGAGACCTTCTGATCTCACTTCTCTTGAAAACACCAGAGTGTGGGTGAATTTGGGTCCAAAGATGACAACCAAAACTGTGTGGATTGGTGAATCTTCTGTCACAGTGAGTAGGATCTGGGGGAGCAGGGGATGGGGGGTAGTTGATGGAGGTGGGAGAAGAATCAAATGGGATCAGTGAAGGATGAGTGTAAATGGGCCTTTGATGTTTGAAGAGGGTGATGATCTGTCTGACTCCAGGACAACTGGAATTCAATATGTAATCCCTTGGGTGATTGAGTTTCAAGTTTATTTGTCTCGTTGTAGAAGACACTGGTGAGGGCCCATTTGGAATATTCTGTTCAGATTTTGTCACCATTCTACAGAAAATATGTTGTCAAGCTGGAGAGAGTGTGAAGGAGATTTAAGAAGATGTTGCCAGGACTTGGGGGCCTGAACTGTAGGGAGAGGTTGAGCAGGCTGGGGCTTTACTCTTTCAGGAGGATGAGGGGTGATCTCACAGAGGTGGACAGACTCATGAGAGGAATGCAGAGAGTCTTTTGCCCAAAGTAGAGGAATTGGTAACCGGAGAACATAAGGTTAAGGTGAGGGGGGGGTGGGGTGGAGGCCTGTTAGAAGAAAAATACTGGCAGCGCTGCCAGAGTTGCTGTAACAGCCATGCTGCCGCTGATGTGGGCCGTGGAGATGGGTGAGTGGGGTCCAACCGACCAGTCCGACTACCGTCGACTTTAAACGGCCTGTTAAAGGAGCTGATCGTGGTTGAAAACTGCCGGGGGCATGGTGAGTGTAGCGGTTAGCACAATGCTGTTACAGAGCCAGCGACTGGGACCAGGGTTCAAATCCCACGTTGTCTGTACAATCTCCCCGTGTCTGCGTGGGATTTCCCCAGGGGTTCCAGTTTCCTCCCACCCTTCAGAAAAATGTAAGGGGCTTAGGTCAATTGGGTATAATTTGGCAGTGCGGGCTCGTAGTCCGAAAAGGCCTGTATCCGTGCTGTATGTCTAATTTAAAAATTAAAAATTCTTTGGCAAGTGACTCCTTATATTTTTCTGTATGTTGCCTACAACCAAAAATTTTGACCCCCCCCCCCCACCCCCCCCCCCCCACCCCCAACCCCTGTTTTCAAGGGAATGGAGCAGTTTGGAAATGTAGTCACAGCTGTATTGCCTTCTTGCAATGTCCCACAAGGAAGAACATAATGATATCAGTCATGTTGGCTGAGAGAAAGATACTGGCCAGAATACTGGGAGGAACTAGGGCCACGCACAATGTGCTGGTCAGCCGGCATCCATGGATGGCAAGAGGTAGTTGATGTTTTGACAGAAACTCTTCATCAGGAGACAGGCAGACACCCAAATTAAGGGGTGGGAGCAGGAGGGGGGGGAAGTGCACAGGCTGGAGGGTGATAGGTGGATACAGATAGGAGGAGGAAATGAATAAAAAGTCAGAGGTAATAGGAGGAAGAGATAAAGGGCTGAGGAAGAGACAGTCTGATTGGAGGAAGGAAGGAAGGTGTGGGTGACAGAGAAGGTAGAGAGGGCGGGGGAGGGGAAAGGCTAGGATAGGAGAAGAAGGAATGAGGCCAGAGAGATAGGGAATGCTGTGGGGTGGGGTTGTGGTGGTGGGTTGACAAAACAAGGGGGTAGATTACAGCAAATGGTTGATGCTTTCTGGTTGGAGATTGCCAAAATGAGAGAAACTAATCCTCCTTTGTATATCATTAAGGAATCTTTTCTGTAATCTTTGAGGGTGAACTGTGTTTAAATTCTTATCCAAGTGCTGACAGAGTGAATCATGTGCACTTCTCTCCGTGCTGTACTGAGGAAGCTTTCAGACGGTAGAGCTTCTGATCCAGTGGCTAACTGTTTCACACAGTGACAAGTAACCAATCTGGGTTGCTCGTGTGATCCCCCAGTTAGACGAGACTGGGGTCTTACACTGCTACCTGGGACTGATTTTACATTCCTAATTTATTTGTGACAATTCACCACCTTTTCTGGGGATATTACCCTGCTTTTACTGGCGGACCTTACAGTAGTTTCATTTGTAATTACTTTGAAATAGACCTGTAGTTCTTAACTAACTGTGGATAGTAAGGGATTACGTAAAGTGGTATGTGAGTTGAAAGAAAAAGGTTGAAAACCATTGAAATAGACATTTTTTTGAAAATAAATGTTCAGGCTGAGCTACCTCCAGATTTGGGTTGATGGTGTCACCGATAACGGCACAGTATCTCTGATGACAATGTGTGGGGAGTTGAGGTCTGCCAGAAGTGCCTTCAACTTGAAATAGAACACAGGAACAGGCCATCCGGCCCACCATGTCTGCACTGAACACAATTCCACATAGAACTAAACTCTTTCTGTCTGTACGTGATCCATAGCCCTCCATTCCTGGCGTGTTCACGTGTCTACCTAAAAGGCTCTCAAACCCTACTGCAATATCTGCTTCCATCAATACCCTGCCACCCTGTTCCAAGCACCCCCACTCTCTAACAAATACATCCCCCACATCTCCTTTAAATGGCCTAACTCTCTGTTTCACACACTATTGAGGCAGCCCGTTTTGCTGTTTCCAGTATTATAACTTTGGCTACATTAATACATAAGGTAGAGGGGTAGAAGAAGGCCATTCAGCCCATCAAGCCTCCTCTGACAAATTGCTCATTGCAAATTGTTCAATTACGAAGAGTGTCTGACCCTGTAATAAAATATATGGGGAAGGGAATTAAGAGTGAACTTAGCCACAATGACAGGCAAAATTATTAATCTTTAAACTGCATTGTAATGGGGAAAAAAATAACAGCCCATGGGGGTTTTAGCAACAATAATTGAATTCAGTGATTCAGGTAAAAGTCACATTAATCAAGTTTCCCTTTTCTGGCTATGACCCCAGAACATTGTCTCTTCTTCGAAATGAAGCTCTCTTGCCTCAAGTGTGAGACACTTCTGGAAATTCGTCACATTTATTGTCCTCCGATTGTACAAATACAACGCAACGAAACAGCGCTCTCCAGTCCTTGGTGCAAAACCCGCAGACACACAACACACATACAGACAGAAAATACATTTTTAATTTTTTTTAAAATTTGGACCTAAAGCACAATAACAGGCCACTTCGGCCCTCGAGCCCGTGCTGCCCATTTACAGCCACCTACAATCCCTGGCATGTTTTTTGAACGGGGGAAGGAAACTGGAACCCCTGGTGGAAACCCACATAGACATGGGGAGAATGTACAACTCTGTACAGTTAGTGTTGGATTTGAACCCCAGTGCTGATCACTGGTGCTGTAACAGCATTGTGCTAACCGTTGCACCAACTGTGCTGCCCCAATATGCAGGACAAGTATTCATATATACAAGCAGATATAAATAAATATTGTTTCATGAACATGAGAGTCGCAAACGGTGAGTGTGAGCAGTTCCTTTGGTCGTTCACCATTCTCACTGCCTGTGGGAAGAAGCTGTTCCTCAGCCTGGTGGTGCTGGCTCTGATCCTCCTCGATCAGAGTGTAAGATGGGAGTAGAAGTCCATTTAAGGAATAATAGTTGCAACTTAAAGGTTAATACAACTTTTCCTTCTTTGCAGAGTATCTAAATGTGAAGGCTGTTTAGATGTCCCTTGTGGGTGTTTGGAATGCTTGGTCACCCCTGACCAATGAATGAGGTGTGTGGGTGAGACTTGCTCTGTTTAATGGCAGTGCTGGGATCGGCAAGAACAGCTGCCTGTGGTCTTGGGAATAGAGCATTTGCTTGAAGTGGAGCTGCAGCCAAGTCCTGATGAGGACCTCACAGCTGGTGTCAATCTCAACCTTGTACATCCTCCTCCTCACCTCCAGCACTGCTTGGAGCTCGACTGCTGAGCTGAGTGGCCCTGGTTAGTGCTCTCCTATGGCTATTGTTGACTATTCTTCAGGCATGCACACACTTTGAGACTTGAAAACCTTCCAAAACATCTTGGCCTTGAAGGGGAGAATCTTTCTGTGGGGAAAACTCAGTACTGTCTAAATAAACATCAGCCACTGTTGACTGCAGCCATGAACAACTGAGGTGACTATAGCTTGTGATAGAGATGGATAAGCAAGTCAATTTAGTTTACATGCTTATTTCAATGAAAGAGGGCATTCAACCCATCCAGCCCATATTAAGTGTCATCGGAGAAATCCCATTGAACATTTTCTTGTCATTGTGCAAGTCATACAGCATGGAGACAGGCCCTTCAGCCCTTTCAGCCCACACTGACCATTAATCGTCCATTTTTGCCAATCCCGCACAATTCCCATTTTAATCTACTCAAACCACCTTGAGCTCTTCCAGATTTAACCACTCCCCAGCACACCAGCAACAATTTACAGTGGCTAATTCACTAACAGACTCTCAAGTCTTCCGGGATGTGGGAGGAGCACCAATGTTTCAAATGGAGGAATGTGCAAACTCCACACAGACAGCACTCAAAGTCAGGAGCGAACCCAGGTCCCTGAAACTATGAGGCAGCAATGCTGCACTGCCGTGCTGCCCTACTTAACTGGAAGAAACTGGTGGAAACTTACAAAGGCACCGATGAATCTTGCAAACTCCACACAGACAGCAGTCAAAGTCAGGAGCTCTGGATGAGGTGTGTGCATCCTATCAGTAGATGTGGGGATTTTAGTGGGTATAATCAGGACAACTACTGGACATCATTAGGTGTTCTGGAGAGCATTCTGACTGGAGCATCATTGCATTGACTCGCATGTAGGTGCCAATGAACAGGATAGCAAAAGGCTGAGGAGGGCTGTAAACTTGATTAGCACCAGTCTTCACTTCATTAAGGGCAAAGATGTCCTTAAAGTGGTGTCTCAAGAAAACAGCCTCCATAATCAAGGACCCCCACCACCCAGACCAGGCCCTCTTCTCACTGCTACCATTGGGAAGGAGATACAGGAGCCTGAAGACGAGCACCCAGTGGTACAAGGACAGCTTCTTCTCCTCCGCCATCAGATTCCAGAATGGACAATGAACCACAGACACGGCCTCACTTTATTCCTTCATTGCACTGATTTTTGAAAACTTGTATTTAAGGAATTGTCATTTATAGTAACATTGAAGCTTGTTCTGCTGCTGCCACAAAACAACAAACTTCATGACATATGGTCATGAAAATAAACTTGATTCTGATTCATCGGACAGCTACATGTGTGGGCCAAACACAAGCAAGTGGGACTAGCTCAGATGGGCAACTGGATTGCATGGACATGTTGGGCCGAAGGGCCTGTTTCTGTGCTCTGTGACTCCATGGCTCTATGAAGTGAAACCAAGAGTCCTGGAACCACTCAGCAGATGAGGCAGTGTCTGTGGAGAAAGATTCTGAGTTTACCCTGGAGCATTGTACATGAACAGACCCTTCGTCCCACATTGTTGGTGCAGAACATGATGCCCATGATTAAATGAAATCTGTTCCTGCAGAACATGATTCATTTCCCTCTGCTCTCTGCATATTCAATGGTCTACCTCAGGCAGCGTCAGTGGGGAGAAATGATCAGTCAGCGCTTTGGCCCTGTCTCAACCTCTTTTCACTGTTCCCTTCGGGCAGTAGATACAGAAGCCTGAAGACCAGCACCTCCAGGTTCGAGAACAGTTTCTGTCCCACAGCTATCAGGATCTTGAACCTCCCCCTGCTACCCGAACCATAAACTTCTCCGGGACCACAAAAGACACCTCTCTGCACCTCTCCTTTGATTGACTGGATTATCTCCTACAAACCGTAACTGTGAATATTGACTTTCTATTCATCTTTTATATTTTTATCTTTCTCTGTACTGGGGTAATTTAATGCAGGAGTTTTTTTTTACAGGTGCAAAAGTGTCTGCAGCAAGTAAAAATTGGGGTGTTTTCATGTTCTCATGATAATTTGGCCATGGACATGCTCCACCATTCATCGAGATTAGGCCAGGTCTTCTACATCAGCATTATTTTCCAGCATAACCATCATATCCTTTGCTTCTCTCGCCTCTTTTAAACTGCAGCACCTGGGTAACCCTCCTGGGACCCGGGTGCGATTACTGGGGACGAAGTGGGGGGGGGGAGCACCTTTCAAATTGCACGGGGATCTATAAGTTGAACTGGGTTCTCTGACTCCCTCTGAGGTAGGTCAGGGACCCTGTTGGATTCCGATGGGGTTGACTGGGTTAGACCCTTTCTAACTGCTGCATAACTGGGGTGCTAATTGGGCAAATTGCCTGGTTAACCCCATTTTACACAGTAGTTTGAAAGGGCCTACTGAGTCCTTGTGCCACTGGGTGTTCGTCTTTAGTCTCCTGTACCTCTTTCCAGTGTGAATAGGGCATATTGTATTGTATATGTTGAATGTTTAATGGGTTTGGAGGGAGGTGGGAAGGAGGGAGGGAAGTTAGGGGGGAAAAAAGGGGAGAAAATGCCACTGTATATATTCAAGAGGGAAATGTTTGTGTGTATTTTGATTGATAGGGTTCATAGTGTGAAAAATAAATAAAAAATTTTTAAAAAGAGGGCATAGCCTTGGTGGTGAGGGTCCTTGAGGAGAGACATCTTAAGTCATCGCTAGTGAATAAGCCATCCAAAAACATCGAAATGCAGAGAAACATCATGAATAGGACAGCATGGATGGTGTAGCGGTTAGCACAATGCTGTTCCCGGAACCAGAGTTGAAATCCCGTACTGTCTGTAAGATCGTACGTTCTCCTCATGTCAGTGTGGGGTTTCCCCAGGGGCTTTGGTTTCCTCCCACCATTCAAAACGTATTGGGGGTTGTAGGTCAATTGGGTGCAATTGGGCAGCACGTGAATGTGGGCCAAAAGGGCCGGTTACCATGCTGTTTAAAATTAAATTTCAAGTCCAGTCACCTTTACTTATCATTCATACCATGTTCACATGGTAAAGACGTGATAGCATTTCTCCAGGACCATGGAGCATATTTACATAACTATAAGTTAGAATAGAAGTTAAATACATTAAAATATTAAGATGTGTGCAGTAAAAGTCCACAATATCCTATCCACATATGTTCTGGGAGTTCAGGAGCCTGATGGCTTGGGGGAAAAAGCTGTTGCCCAATCTGACACAAGGGCCCAAGTGCTACGGTACCTCCTACCAGATGGCAGAAGGGTGAACAGTTTACATGAGAGGTGTGTGGATTCCTTCACAATGTTTATTGCCTTTCGCCTGCATCGAGTGTTTGATGACCTTCGTGGTAGGAAGAGAGCCTCCAGTGATCTTTTCCACTGACCACTATCCTCTTCAGGGTCTTGTGATCTAAGTTTCCAAATCAGGTGGTGATGCAGGTATACATGATGCTCTCGATACATCCTCTGCAGAATGTAGTGAGGATGGAGGGTGGGAGATGAACTTTCCTCAGCCTTCGCAGGAAGTGGAGGCGCTGCTGGGCTTTCTTAGCTATGAAGCTGGTGTTGAGGGACCAGGTGAGATTCTCCACCAAGTTCACTCCTAGGAACTTGATATTCCTAATGACCTCAATGGTCGAGCCATCAATGGTCTGCGGAGTGTGGTTCCCCCCAGGCCCTCCTGAAGATGACAACCATCTCTTTTGTTTTATTAACATTCAGATACAGGTTGTTGGCTCCACACCAGCCCATTTAAGAGGATAAAATGGCCAAAATATGAAGGCAAACAACAAGTTGCTTTGTATTTATTACATGAGCTGTTTGACCACGCAAACCTGTCAGTATGATTAACATTACCCTGTTCATAAAGCAAAGAAAATCAATTCTCATCTGTTTTGAGCTGTAATGTAAGAAGATATTCATGCAACATGCCAATAAAGAATGATTTGGAAATAATACTTTCATTTGGCACCTCATCAGATCTCTCAGGAGGCATCCGCATGTAGTCACGCATCATTCTGCGTGTACAGGACAGTGAGATAAAGGGCATGCTGACCTCGGTCTTTCGGTGAGGTTAACAGAGGGAGATAGAATAGAAACCCTACAAGAAGTTCTGATCACAGCCAATGCCTTTTTCCCAGGGGAGGAGTAGCAAACACCAGAGGACATCTGTAGAAAGTGAAGGGAGGGAAGTTTAGAAAAAAACACCAAGGATATGTTTTTACACAGAGAGTTGTGGGTGTCTGGAATGCATCGCCAAGGGTGGAACTATTAGGGCATTTAAAAAACTCTTAGACAGGCACATGGATGAAATAAAATAGGGGGTTATAGGCTAGGAAGGGCTTAGTTTTTTTGGGTAGACATCAGTTGGCACAACATTGTGGGCCGAAGGGTCTCTGTACTGTGCTGTAGTGTTCTATGTTTATTCAAAATGTTCAAGTTTCTTTCCCGCTGCCATCAGATTCCTGAATGATCAATGAAGCAAAGACACTGCCTCATTTATTTTTGTAAGGTGTTTGCACTGTGACGCTGCCGCAAAGCAACAAATTTGTGGTTTGTTCATGACAATAAATTCTGATTCTGATAGAAGGATCAAATCGCAGAATCCAAGACAGAGAAGAGGCCATTCAACCCATTGGAGTCAGACTGTCCTGCTTCACCCCACATCCAAGGTCTCCTGCTCTGTAGGTTAATTGGCCTTCAAACAGTGAGCCAAGTACTCAGCACGCGGTGGATTGCAGACCCCCAGCGCCGAGCTTCAAGTTTATTGTCACATATACTGAGAATGCAGTGATTGAGTTTGTTTTTCAAGCAGGTCAGCAGACAACTCATACTAAGTACAAGCAAGACACCGTATAAAGATACAGAAGGGCAGATATACACTGTTGGTACAGGTGAAAATGTCAGCACTGCTACTGATGGACCTGGGAGAGCAGGGAGTGGAGACACACACTCCTCTGCTGGGTCCTACTTCCTGCATGTGATTCCAGGAAAAGGGGCTGATGGTGTATTTTTTACATCACGAAAGCACGAAGGTTCACACCCAATCTCAGCAACAGACCACGAGCAGTTGCTGACTTGGGAGGTCAGCGGACTGGCGCAGGACATCATGGTGGGAGAAGCATGGCAGACGACCCTACAGGGAAGGCCACCACTGCAGCGCACCAGCGAGGGGTTTGGAGGCTGAGGGACCCACAGCAGGCTGCGGGCTGCTGGAGACCAGCTCCTGGCGACCAGGTCTGGGGACCAGGATTCTAGAGGGTGCTGAGAGTGAAAGGATTCCCAAAGGGCTCTTGGTCACTGAACATTTCCTGATTCAGATCTGGGAGCTCGGGGCCACTGCTGGAATGAACAGGAGTCTGTGCGGCTGCAGAGATGGCGGGAACGCTGGAGGCGAATCCACGGACACTCAGTGACTCTGAAATAATTCTCTTTTTCTTCTCCATTTTCATTGGAAGGGGTGTCTGCAGGGCTGGTGGTGTCTCGTGGGGTGCCTTTTACACAGGTGAAAGTTGACAAATTTAGTTCATGATTTCTTTTGTCCATTAGTACATTACAATAAAGGAATCTGAAATTTCAAAAGGCAACAGAACTTTACTATGTTGGGGTTCATTCAGTGACAACAGCAAGAAAGAAACTGTCCTGTTATCAATATGGGGTCGTCATCGAGGAATCAGAATGACAAAAATTAATCTGCTGGGGAACTCAGCAGGCCAAGCAACACCACAATATCTCGCTGGTGCGTGATCTTACCCTCATGAGGTTTCTTCTGACGGAGGGGATGAAGTTTGTGTGGCTGGGGTGCAATGAGCCTGTTAGTATGTTGAATGCAGCGGGCATTATGGATGGAATTAGTGGAGGGAGGGGGGGGTCTGTGTGATAGAATCAATGGAAGGGAAGGGATGTGTGTGATGGGGTTGATGGAGGGGAGGGGGTTGTGTGATGGAGTAAATGAAGGAGAGGGGGTGTGTGATGGGGCTGATGGAGGGAAGGGGCATGTGTGACGGGGTCGATAAAGGGGAGGGAGTGTGTGTGATGGGGTCGATGAAGGGGAGGGCGTGTGTGATGGAGCTGATGGAGGGGAGGGGTGTGTGTGTGATGAAGTAGATGAAGGCGAGAGGGATGTGTGATGGGGTCGATGGAGGAGAATGGGTGTGTTATGGGGTCAAAGAAGGGGAGGGGATGTGTGATGGGGCCGATGGAGGGGAGGGGTGTGTGTGATGGGGTCGATGGAGGGGAGGAGGTGTGTGATGGGGTTAATGGAGGAGAGGTGATGTGTGATGGCCTGAGCCACATGCACAACTCTTTGCATTTCCTTGTTGCCCTGGCCAGAGTGATGCACCCTGACACCCTGATCATTTCCATGGTGCCCCTGCAGAGGTTTTTAAAAGGTGGCGGGTGACAGGCCAAACCTCTTCAGGCTCCTGAGGAAGTCGTGGTGCTGGTGCACTCTCTTGGACATTGCATTGATGTGGACTGGCATAGGGGTCACTGGAGATGTCCACCCCTCTCCCAGGAACTTCTATCTCCACCTCAGGCCCGTTGATGCGGACTGGCTAGTGAGCTCCATCACTCTTGCTGAAATCTACAACCAGCTCCTCGGTCTTGCTGGCATTGAGAGAGTGGTTGTGGTCTGGCACCAAGCCACGTCCCTCTCTCTCTCCACTTGGTTATGTTGCTGTTAGAGGTCGTGTGGTGACAGTGAGATCCACGTTTACAGATGGAGTTGACGATTTGAAGATGATACTGATATTATTATTTCTCCATCAGGGCAAATATACATGTCACTGTTGAAACTTTCACGCCTGCACCTTGACTAGATTGTCCTTCAGCCTTCTACATTTGAAGGAATCCAAGGAAATCAAGCAATAATATTTATAGGCAGGTTCTGAAGCGTTGCTGGGATTGATGTAAACAGACATGATGATCTTTCATGAGAACAAAGGCACAGAATAACCTTTAATACCTCCTCCTTTAATGAAACCGCAGCAGACTCAACTTCACATTCCTACCCTTGCCCCAGATTCCTTGAATAACATATGAATATTGAATATTACAGCACAGTACAGGCCTTTCGGCCAAAGACTTTGAGCTGACCTATATATTCCTTCCAAAAAATACTAAACCCTCCCTACCTCATAACCTTCTATTTTTCTTCCATCCATGTGCCTCATAAATGCCCCTAATGTTTCAGCCTCCACCACCATCCCTGGCAATTTATTCCAGCCACCCACAACTGTGAGTAAAAATATTACCCTTGATATCTTCCCTAAACTTACCTCCCTTCACTTTGTACACATGTCCTCTGGTGTTTGTTGATCCCGCCATGAGAAAGAGAGGATGACTGTTCACCTTATCTATGCCTTTCAGAATCTGGTAGAGTCTCCTCTCATCCTTCTATACTCCAAAGAAAAAAGTCCCAGCTCTGCTAACCTTGCCTCATAACACTTATTTTCCAATCCAGGCAACATCCTGGTAAATCTCCTCTGCCCCCTCTCCATAGCTTCCACATCCTTCCTGTAATGAGGTGACCAGACTGAACACAATACTCTAAATGTGGGCTCACCAGAGATTTGTGCAGTTGTAACATGACCTCTCCGCTCTTGAACTCAATTCCTCTATTAATGAAGCCCAGCATCCCATTGGCCTTCCTATCAACCTGTGCGGCAACCTTGAGGGATGCATGAATTTGGACCCCAAGGTCCCTCTGTTCATCCACATTCAGTGTTTCAGGAAATAGACACATGTATATGCTACCATACTCACAGACGCACACACAGTCTCACACACACATAAACACAGCCACAAATTCTCACATACACTCCCCCCCCCTCCACACACACACACACACACACACACACACACACACACACACACACACACACATCCCCAAATGAGATCATGTGACCCACTCTGACAGGGAAACATTGAGCCCAACCAGTGAACCGACCAATGAGTTTGTGAATCGAGTTTGCACTCATTCCTTCTGACTGCATTTCTCTGCATCAGGAAATGAAAAATTCAAAACACTTCACGATTCCTCTAGGTGTAATGTATGTGCAAATTTTTGTATTGGTATTCGTATGGCCACGCCAGTCAAGAATTTAGATCGGAATTTTCAGAGACTGGTTCTGGGTGTCTCAGAGCTGTGGTTGAAATTGGCAGTTCTAGGATAACCGAGGCGGTTAACTACAATTAGAAGTCTCCATAGCAACCAGACGTAAATGACATTCAGAGTTATGGGAGTGAGGGAAAAAGCCACGCAAGTATATGACATAGTTTGCATACCTTGCAGAATGTCCCAAAGCAATTTATAGTCACAGTTCCCCTGTTTTAATATCGGAAAAGCAGCTGCCATTTCGGGTGCCGGAAGTTTCCAAAGACACCAGTGCAATAATAACCAGAGGATCTTTTTTATTAATAACTGGGAGAAAGGGAATTACTAATATCAGATCAGATCAGACAGCATTTATTGTCATGTCATTTATTAGCAGCACAGCTAGAGTCGTGGTTAGCGCAATGATATTACGGGCAGTAACCGCGACGCCAACTGTGCCTCTCCGCACCTCTTGCCTGCATCAATTGCATATCCCTCCATAGTAAAACACAGAAGTCTACAGGCATCGTGATTGAAGTAAAAGCACAATGATGGAGGAACTCTGCAGTCTGCTTTGTACAGCAAAGATACATAACCAATGTTTCAGGCTTGAGCCCTTCATCAAGGCCTGAATGGGCGTCTGCCTACACTTTACTCACACCTTGATGAAGGGCTCGTCCAAAGGCTATTAATGCACCTTATCTTTCCTATATAATGTACACTGTTTGACCTGCTGATTTTCTCCAGTATCGTGATTTTACTCTATCCCTCTCTGCCCTGTTCTTTCGGGTCCAAATAGCCCTTAAATGTTGCTCCTGCATTCCCCATCTCCCCAGATTCCAACTACTCTGGGTGTGAAAAATCTAGCTGTTCAGTTCCACTTTAAAACGTCTCCCTCTCACCTGAAACCCTCTTACTATTAGACATCATTACCGAGGGAAACCTATTGCTCTGGGAACTGAGGCAGCCAGGAATCACACCCATTCATCTGTGTAACTCGGTAATGGCAGGAACCTGTCCCTGGCCCAATTGGATCACTGTATAAATGGACTCTTTCACTTATTCCATTGAAATTCAGTTTAGTCCTATTTCTACCACTGCAGAGTAGAGATGAGCAACAGGGGAATTTAAAAAAAAATTAAATTTAGACATACCCTTTGGGCCCACAAGCCCGTGCTGCTCAATTGCACCCAATTGATTTCCAGTCCCCAGTACGATTTGAATGTAGGACGAAACCAGAGCCCCCAAGGGAAAACCCATGCAGACTCGGGTACAAACTCCTTACAAACAGTGTCGAATATGAATCCCAGTCACTGGTGCTGTAATTCTTTGGCTTGGCTTCACGGACGAAGATTTATGGAGGGGGTAAAAAGTCCACGTCAGCTGCAGGCTCGTTTGTGGCTGACAAGTCCGATGCGGGACAGGCAGACACGGTGGCAGAGGTTGCAGGGGAAAATTGGTTGGTTGGGGTTGGGTGTTGGGTTTTTCCTCCTTTGCCTTTTGTCAGTGAGGTGGGCTCTGTGGTCTTCTTCAAAGGAGGTTGCTGCCCGCCAAACTGTGAGGCGCCAAGATGCACGGTTTGAGGCGTTATCAGCCCACTGGCGGTGGTCAATGTGGCAGGCACCAAGAGATTTCTTTAGGCAGTCCTTGTACCTTTTCTTTGGTGCACCTCTGTCACGGTGGCCAGTGGAGAGCTCGCCATATAACACGATCTTGGGAAGGCGATGGTCCTCCATTCTGGAGACGTGACCCATCCAGCGCAGCTGGATCTTCAGCAGCGTGGACTCGATGCTGTCGACCTCTGCCATCTCGAGTACTTCGACGTTAGGGATGAAAGCGCTCCAATGGATGTTGAGGATGGAGCGGAGACAACGCTGGTGGAAGCGTTCTAGGAGCCGTAGGTGGTGCCGGTAGAGGACCCATGATTCGGAGCCGAACAGGAGTGTGGGTATGACAACGGCTCTGTATACGCTTATCTTTGTGAGGTTTTTCAGTTGGTTGTTTTTCCAGACTCTTTTGTGTAGTCTTCCAAAGGCGCTATTTGCCTTGGCGAGTCTGTTGTCTATCTCATTGTCGATCCTTGCATCTGATGAAATGGTGCAGCCGAGATAGGTAAACTGGTTGACCGTTTTGAGTTTTGTGTGCCCGATGGAGATGTGGGGGGGCTGGTAGTCATGGTGGGGAGCTGGCTGATGGAGGACCTCAGTTTTCTTCAGGCTGACTTCCAGGCCAAACATTTTGGCAGTTTCCGCAAAGCAGGACGTCAAGCGCTGAAGAGCTGGCTCTGAATGGGCAACTAAAGCGGCATCGTCTGCAAAGAGTAGTTCACGGACAAGTTTCTCTTGTGTCTTGGTGTGAGCTTGCAGGCGCCTCAGATTGAAGAGACTGCCATCCGTGCGGTACCGGATGTAAACAGTGTCTTCATTGTTGGGGTTTTTCATGGCTTGGTTCAGCATCATGCTGAAGAAGATTGAAAAGAGGGTTGGTGCGAGAACACAGCCTTGCTTCACGCCATTGTTAATGGAGAAGGGTTCAGAGAGCTCATTGCTGTATCTGACCCGACCTTGTTGGTTTTCGTGCAGTAGCATTACGCTAACTGCTCTACTGTCTTTCTCTGCTCTCAGTGAAATAAAAAAGAGAAAATACTGGATTACTCAGCAGGTCAGGCAGCGGCACTGAAGGGAGAGAGAGAGAGACAGAGACAGAGAGATGGAGACAGAGTTAATGTTTCAGGTCTGAGACCCTTTGTCCTGTAAAGTATTGAGGATGAGAAAGGTGCTTGGGAAATTTACCTTTTGTCAAATCCCCAGAAGAACAGATAATTCATTTCATGAGACCCAATTCAGTTTCTGTAATAGTGACAAGGGATATTGACCCAGGACACTTGAGTAAAAACAGTGCTGGGAGATTTTCACATTGGCTGAGAGGGCAGACAGTTGAATATTTAATCCAAAAGATCCCAAACCTAATCTCTGTCCTTGGTAAACAATGAGTTGCTGATCACAGAAAGTAAAAAGCTCATCCCTACATCTCCCATCTCATCTCCATCCTGGACCACACACGGACATTCCAGATGAAACAGAGCTTTACCAGCACATCACCCAACCTATTATTTTTGTATGACCAATAAGTGGTCATTCTGCCTGGCCCACAGGAAAAAGAATCTCAGGGTTGTATGTGATGTCATGCAGGTAGGAGCTGATCGTAGACTTCATAAAGGGAAAACCAGAGGTAGACAATCCAGTGATCATTGTGGGGTCAGGGTGGAGAGGGTGAGCAAATTTAAGTTGTTGGGAGCCATTATCTCGGAGGATATTTCTTGGACCCAACACACTCATTGTTCCATGAAGAAAACATGTCAGTTCCTCTACTTCCTCAGGAATTTGTGGAGGTTTGGTGTGACATTAGAAACCCTGGCAAATTTCTACAGATGTATGGTGGAAAGTGTGCTGACCGGCTGCATCACTGTCTAGTACGGGGACACCAATACCCCTGACCATAAAGCCCTGCAAAGGGTACTTGACATAGCCCAGGACATCACAGGAAAAATCCTCCCCACCATCGAGAACATCTACAGGTTTAGAGTGAGCAGTTCATTTAGTTGTTCAGCATTCTCACTGCCCATGGGCAGAAGCTGTTCCTCAGCCCGGTAATGCTGGCTCTGATCCTCCTGGATCTCTTTCCCAACAGGAGTAGCTGAAAGATGATGCATGTGGGGAGTGGTAGGGGTTCTCAAGGATTTTGCATGCCCTCTTCAGACAATAATACCCGATAGATCACATCAATTGAGGGGAGGGAGACACCACTGATCCTCTCTGCCACTCTTCTGGTCCTGTGGATTGACCTCTGATCCATTTCTCTGCAGCAACCGTAACACATTGTGGTGCAGCCGGCCAGGATGCTCTCAAAAGAGCTCCTGTAGAAAGTCGACAGGATGGTGGCTGGTAGCCTTTTCCGCCTCAATCTTCTCAGGAAGTGCAGTCTAATGTACTCGTACTCGTGTGTATGACAGTGAACTTTCACAGCACTTTCTTGTAATGTATACAATTCTCGGTGTATCTTAAGCGGTTGTGTTGGTGAACATTGCATTTATGCATATGACAATAAACTCATTCATCCATTCCCTCTTGAGCTGAGACTAAGAACTCTTTGTGCATAAAGCTGAGGATCACAGAAACCAGCAACTTTCCAAGACCTCATCCTATCTCACCTGAGTCCATCCCTTCTCCTCTACCCGCTTCAGGAACACCTGAGCCCACTGTTCCCTCTAAGTTGTGCACACACACACACGTTTTGCAACCAGTGCATAAAGGAAATTAATGTGCACAGAATCTGAACAAAGTATAGAATAAAATCTTAACTAAATACATTACTTCGTAGAATTGTACTTGCATTAGATTAAAACATGCCAATACACTTTTATCAGCTGTGAGAGAGGGTCCGTGCCCAAATGATCTTGAAACAACTTCAAGTTTACATTTGCAAAAATATTCAGTGGACACATACTCTAGTCACAGGAGAAACATTTGCCCAATGTAAGATTTTTGCGCTAACCGACTACTAAAAATGAGAAGGAACATTGTCTGAGACGGGTTCGAGAGGCTCAGCACTTCAAGTGTACAACACTCCTGCTCCTCTACGAGAGCTGCCCAGCCTACTGCTTACTTGGTGACTTTATTTAGGATTCCCAGCACCTGTAGCATTTTGCTTCAGTTTGGGGAAGCAAAGGGTTAAGTAGCCCACTCCGAAGGGGAAAGAATTTTAATTTAGCAGTTAGCACTCAGTGTCCCTGAGAGCTGATTGTGAAACTGTCCTTAAAAACTTTCTTTGGTCTCTTTTATTTAACTTTCTCAGGCTGCAATAAATTGCTTCCCTCACCAAACACACACTGGAGAAGTGATTGTATGGAGGGTGTGTTTAGTATTGTCTGCACACTAGACCTTCCACTGTACACATGCACTGGCTTATCACCAGCGGGCCCTCTCTGGGCCACATTAAAGGGAAATGCTGGGATTATTTAGCTTACGTAAGATTCTTTTTACATTTAGCCCCAATTTGAGATGATAAGGAATGATAAAGTGCAGCAGAAAGTTTTTTACATTGTTGTGATATTAAAATGTGGACATTTGGACTGAGAAAGTTGCCTTGCTTTTGGGAGGGCTCTCGAGCAACTCCTGAGGTCAAGGTCATATGATGCGTTGTTCCTCGGGTTTTTGTGTGGACTCAGCCTGACAATGGATGAGGCCAAGGATGGACCCTTTTGTGTGGGAAAGGTGGAGGGAATTGAAATAGCCGGCTTCACCCCACAGATTGACGGTAGGAGTTTGGCAAAGTGGACACCCAATCTCAGAATCAGAATCAGAATTTATTGTCATGAACATGTCATGAAATTTGTTGATTTTGCGGCAGCTTCACAGTGCCAATATTGCTAGAAATTACATTTAAAAATAAATAAAAAGTGCAAGAAAATAGGAGACAGTGAGGCCATGTCTGTGGTTCATTGGCCATTCAGAAATCTGATGGCGGAGGGGAAGAAGTCGTCCTGGTGCCGTTGGGTGTTTGATCTCAGTCCTGTACCTCCTTCCTAATGGTAGCAGTGAGAAGAAGAAGTGGCCTGGGTGGTTAGGATCCTTGAGGGTAGAGACTGCTTTCTTAAGACACTATTCTAACTTATATTTATGTAAATATGCTCTGTGGTCCTGGAGAAACATTATCTCATCTTTACTGTGCAAGCAGGGTACGAACAATACATGAAGGTGACTAGACTTGACCTCTTGTAGATGCCCTTGATGGAGGGAAGTCTGGTGCCCGTGATGTTGCAGGCCAAGTTAACAACCCTCTGGAGTTTTCTTCTGGCCCTGTGCATCACCACTTCCATACCAGACAGTGATGCCACCAGTCTGAATGTTCTCCACAGTACACCTGTAGAAATTTGCGAGAGTCTTTGGTGACTCACCGAATCTCCTCAAACTCCCCACGAAGTATAGGTGGTGGCCAGCCTTCTTTGTGATTGCATCGACAATCAAAACCATTGAAGGAGTCTGTATTCATACAGATGTTTGTGGGAGTTTGCTTGGATGCTGAATTTCCCATGCTGCTACAGTGCCAACTCTTCAGAAGGCGTTTAATTGACTGTGAGGTTGATTGGGAGGCTGTGAATGTTATTTATTTTTATTTTATTGCTTCAGCGTTTATCCTAATGCCTGTTGATTGTTTGACAGACACTTGTAATAGGTTTCAGATTCAAGTAGCCCTTTAACCTTCTCCTTGAAGCTCCCAACATAGTTCTCGACTTTCTGCCCTTCTTTCAATCACAGCTGGAACTTCACTAACTGCCACATTGCTATTGACTGCTCGAACTGTTCCTACACATAGAACTTATAGAACATGGAACACTGCAGCACTATATCCCTCAATGCTGAGTCAACCTGTATATACCTACCAAAGAAAACTAAACCCTCCCTATCTCATGACCCTCTATTTTTCTTCATCCACATGCCTGTCAAAGTCCCTTAAGTGCCCCTAATGTTCCAGCTTCGTCCACCACCTCCAGCCATACATTCCAAGTGCCCACAACTCTGTGTTAAAAAGTTATCCCTGGTGTCTCTTCACTTTGTCCAGATGTCCTCTGGTGTTTGCTACTCCCGCCCTGGAAGGATGGTGCTGGCTGTCCACCCTATCTATACCTCCCATAATTCTGTCGACCTCTATTAAGTCTCCTCTTATCATTCTTCGCTCCAAAGAGAGAAGTCCCAGCTCTGCTAGCCTTGCTCATAAGACGCATTTTCCAATCCAGGCAACATCTAGGTAAACTCTTTGCGTGTGAGATACCATCCCCTTCTGAGGACCCAATCTTATCGTCAGTTAAACACTTTATATTTTAAATTTAAATTTGAAATGTAATTTTTATTTTAAAAAATTTAATTTAGACATACAGCATGGTAACATGCTGCCCAATTACATCCAATTGACCTACAACCCCCAGTGCGTTTTGAACGGTGGGAGGAAACCCACGCAGACATGGGGAGAATGTACAAACTCCTTACTCTTTCTGAAATGCAAGCACTGTTCTAGTGTGGGAAATGAGAAGGCCTTGGTGTTTGAATCTCCTGGGGATCCTTTGTGGTTGTGGGGGACACTAAAATCTCATTTTGAATCAAAGATAAACCATGTTTAAAGATTCCTGAATTGTGGGGCAGGATAAGGCCATGATGGGCTTTATCAGTGGCAAACAAACAGCTTTTCCCTGGCCTGTTTCCCCCCTTTATCCACCTTTTTAATTTTGGTCTTCATAAAGGTCCCTGTCCTATAATGTTGACTACCCATGGATGGCTCCCGACTTGCTGATTCCCTCTGTGGGGAAAGATCGCAGTCTGGGAAAAAATGCTGGAGGAACTCAACTGATCTCGCATAAGACGCAGAGGGGCTGAGATTGGCGGGAAACAAAAGAGGGAGTAAGGCAATCCACATCAGTGCTGGAGAAACTCACCTAGATGCTGCAGGAACTGCAGAGTTTCTCCAGCACTTTTGTGGATTTGACCAGACCCTTATATGGAGATTTTCTGCTTTAACTTCAGAAGAGAGAGTAATCCTGGGGTGGGCTGAGGGGGGTGGGGGCTGGGGTGACAATGCGGAGTAACAAAATGTAAGTTAAAAATCCACAGGATAAACATCTACTGACTCTTGTTCAACACAATGAACATGAATGTTAAAAAAACTTTCCTCTGTATTTCCTGTGACCGCAACTACCACATTCAGAATGAATGTGAAAAGACCTGACTCTGTTAAACAAGAATGTCTGCAGATGCAGGGATTGCGTGCAGTATACACACGAGCTGAAATTCAGCAGATTACTCAGCATCCACAGGAAGTAAAGGGGACCCAACGTGCCAGACCTGGGCCCTTCATTTAGTACTGTACATTTTTTTGTTGTGAATAATGGTGGGTGACACAGTGGGCGTAGTGGTCAGCGCACACCAGGGTTCAAATCCTGTGCTGCCTGTCAGAATCCGGTTTCCTCCCACTGTTCAAAACGTACCAGGGGTTGTAGGTCAATTGGACAGCATGGGCTCATGGGCCAAAAGGCCTGTTACCATGCTGTTTGTCTAAATTTAAGATTTTTTTAAATTTAAAGTCTCTTTTGAAATCAAATAACATTTTGTTCCCTGGATGACCCACTGAATTCCTCCTGCAACTCTTTGATGTCAGCAGGGAGGGTTCGGGCACAAGGTTTAAAAAGGTAAGCTCCTTTCCACGTGCTTTAATTGCTTTAATTGCTTTAATTCCAAGAAAAGTGCAGAGAACAAAACAAAGGACACTACATCACCTTTGTTGACCTCATCAAAGCCTTCGACACCGTGAGTAGGAAAGGGCTTTGGCAAATACTTGAGCGCCTCGGATGCCCCCCAAAGTTCCTCAACATGGTTATCCAAAAAAAAAAACAAAAAAAAAACATGGTTATCCAACTGCACGAAAACCAACAAGGTCGGGTCAGATACAGCAATGAGCTCTCTGAACCCTTCTCTATTAACAATGGCGTGAAGCAAGGCTGCGTTCTCGCACCCACCCTCTTTTCAATCTTCTTCAGCATGATGCTGAAACAAGCCATGAAAGACCTCAACAATGAAGACGCTGTTTACAACCGGTACCGTACGGATGGCAGTCTCTTCAATCTGAGGCGCCTGCAAGCTCACACCAAGACACAAGAGCAACTTGTCCGTGAACTACTCTTTGCAGACGATGCCGCTTTAGTTGCCCATTCAGAGCCAGCTCTTCAGCGCTTGACGTCCTGTTTTGCGGAAACTGCCAAAATGTTTGGCCTGGAAGTCAGCCTGAAGAAAACTGAAGTCCTCCATCAGCCAGCTCCCCACCATGACTATCAGCCCCCCTACATCTCCATTGGGCACACAAAACTCAAAACGGTCAACCAGTTTACCTATCTTGGCTGCACCATTTCATCGGATGCAAGGATCGACAACGAGATAGACAACAGACTCGCCAAGGCAAATAGCGCCTTTGGAAGACTACACAAAAGAGTCTGGAAAAACAACCAACTGAAAAACCTCACAAAGATTAGCGTATACAGAGCCGTTGACATACCCGCACTCCTGTTCAGCTCCGAATCATCGGTCCTTTATCGGCATCACCTACGGCTCCTAGAATGCTTCCACCAGCATTGTCTCCGCTCCATCCTCAACATTCATTGGAGCGTCCTCTCTCCAACATCGAAGTACTCGAGATGGCAGAGGCCGACAGCATCGTATCCACGCTGCTGAAGATCAAACTGCGCTGGGTAGGTCACGTCTCCAGAATGGAGGTCCATCACCTTCCCAAGATCGTGTTCTATGGCGAGCTCTCCACTGGCCACCGAGACAGAGGTGCACCAAAGAAGAGGTACAAGGACTGCCTAAAGAAAGCTCTTGGTGCCTGCCACATTGACCATCGCCAGTGGGCTGATATCGCCTCAAACCGTGCATCTTGGCGCCTCGCAGTTCGGCAGGCAGCAACCTCCTTTGAAGAAGACCACAGAGCCCACCTCACTGTCAAAAGACAAAGGAGGAAAAACCCAACACCCAACCCCAACCAACCAATTTTCCCTTGCAACCGCTGCAACCATGTCTGCCTGTCCCACATTAGACTTGTCAGTCACAAACGAGCATGCAGCTGACGTGGACATTACCCCTCCATAAATCTTCGTCCGTGAAGCCAAGCCAAAGATAAGAAGAAAGAATTGCTGTGTGTGGAGGCAGTGAGAGATTAGTTGATTAGAGATATGTTTAGTTGAGACAATTGATTAGGGCTAGAAAGCAATTGAGTTAACAGGTAGAGAGTAAATAAAAGAGAGCCAGCTATTGGAGCAGCTCTGACAAAATGGGGGCATTGATGTGGCTTTGTCAAGCAGTGACTGTGGAAGAGCTCTCTCTCCTCCTAAGGAAAAGGTGGTAAGTTTCTTTAATTAATTGTGATTGTTGCCAGCAGTTCTGGTTGCAGAATTTTGGAGGTTGGTGCAGCACAGGAGTCCCTGATGACTCCACCTGTAAGAGGTGCATCCAGCTGCAGCTTCTGGGTGAACTCAGGAACATTTGGGAAGCAGAGGTTCTGATTGTAGGAGCTTCAGGGAGACAGGCATAGGAAATACTGGTTTTCAAGGGATATTGGAGAACTGGAGGGGGCTGTATAGGCAACAAGGAGCAAATGAGTTACTTGCAGATTATAGGAAATGTAAGAGAATGTTTAAGAAGGCAATCAGGAAAGGAAAAAGGCATGAAGGTGCTTTGGCAGATTATGTGAAGGAAAATCCAAAGGGTTTCTACAAGTATATTAAAAGTAAGGGACAAAACTGGAAAATAAGAGGGCCAACTATATGTGGAGCCTTGAAAAATCTTGAATTTTTTTTTTGCATTGGTGTTTATGCAGGAAACTGGTGTAGGGAATAAGGATGGATGGATAGAAGTGTGATGGAACAGATGGAGTTTAAGGAGGAGGAGGTGCTTGCTACCTTGCCACGAATAAAGATGGACAAATTCCCTGGATATGATATTTCCCCCACACCTTGAGGGCAACAAGAGCAAGCTGAAATTGCAGGGCCCCTGGTGGATATATTCAAAATGTCCCTAGTCATGGGGGAGGTGCCAAAGGATTGGAGAGCATCTGATATCGTTCCACTGATTAAGAATGGCTCCAAAAGTAAACCAGGCAATTATAGGCCCATGAGCCTGATGTCAATAGTATGTAAATTATTGGAAGGATTTCTGAGATGGAATATATAGATATTTTGTCTGATTAAGGACCGTCATCATGGATTTGTTTGTGGTAGGTCATGTTTAATAAATCTTGTTGAGTTTTTTGAGGAAGTTATCAAGAAGGTTGATAAGCAAAAGGCTGTAGCTGTTCATATGGACTTTAGGGCATTTGACAAGGTTCCACATGAGAGGTTGGTTCAGAAGGTTAGGACACTAGGTATACATAGAAAGGTTGCAAATTGGATTTGAAATTTTCTTGGTGGAAGAAAACACTGGTAGTGGATGGTTGCTTCTCAGACTGGAGGCCTGTGTAGAGTGCTGTGCCTCAGGGATATGAGTTGGGACCATTATTGTTTGTTATCTATGTAAATGACCAAGATGATGTAGTAGTGAATTGGATCAACAAGTTTGCGGATGACACAAAGATAGGAGGTGTTGTGGACTGTGAGGAAGGTTTTCAAAGCTTGCAGAGGGATCTGGACCAGCTGGGAAATTGGGCCAGTAAATGGCTGATGGAATTTAATGCAATGTGAGGTGTTGCACTTTAGAAGAGAGAATCCAGGTAGGATGTACATAGGAGCAAAGAGATCTGAGAATACATGTGCATTGTACCCTGAAGGTAGTATTACAGGTGGACAGGGTTGTACAGAAAACTTTTGGCATCTTTAGCCTTTATAAATCAAAGTATTGAATATAGAAATTGGGATGTTATGTTGAAGTTGTTCAATTTATTGGTGAGGCCATACTGAGAATATTGTGCAGTTCTGGTCTCCCAGCAACAGGGAAGATATCAATAAGTGAAAAAGTGCAGAGAAGAATAACTAAGATGTTGCCAGGTCTTCAGGAGTTGAGTTACCAGGAAAGATTAAACGGGTTAGGACCATACTCCTTAGAATGAAGAGGAGTGAGGGCAGACTTGATAGAGGTTTATAAGATTGAGCGGTATAGACAGAAAGGATGTGTGTAGGATGTTTTCACTTAGATTGTGGGAGATAAATCTGAGAGGTTATAGCTTTAGGCTGAAAGGGGAGAGGTATAAGGGGAACATTAGGGGAAAGTTCTTCACTGATTTGTGGGAGTGTGGCATGAGCTGCCATCTGATTTGAATGCAGATTCAATCTTGAGTTTTAAAAATAAATTGGATAAATACATGGATAGCAGAGGTCTGGAGGTTATGGAATGAGAGTTGGTCAGTGGGACTAGCAAGTTTTATTGGTTGGCCCAGACCAGAAGGGTTGAATGGCCTGTTTCTATGCTGTAACATTCTATGGAGATAGCAGGACAAATTAAGTGTGGGTTTTCCCTGGTTTCCTCCCTCCCTTCAAAACAAAACAGGGTTGTATGCTAATTTGGTGTAAACTGGCTGGCATGGGCTCATGGGTTGAAAGGGCCTGTCACGGTGCTATTTGTTGCTTTTTTTAAAAAAAGTTACTTGCACAGAGTGCTGGTTGCTTGAAACAAGCTGACAGGGGCAGTAGTGGAAGCAAATGTACAAGAGGCTTCTAGATAGACACATTAATTTGCAGAGAACAGAGGAATGTGCATCTTGTGGATACAGCAGAATTTAGTTTGGGTGTCCTGTTCAGTGATCAGTGAAGGGATTGGAGGGTTATGGAGAGGGAGCAGGTAGGTGGGACTAGAGGAGTTCACTTAAATCGGCGCTGTCAAGAGGACCTGTTTCTGTACTGTAATTGTTATATTGTTATATGGTGTATGGAAGAAGTTATATTGGACCAGCTATTACCTTACATTAAGTTGGACCAGCAAACTGGAGAATTTCTATACCCAAATCTGATTCCCACCTTTGTCTTGATTTATCAAGCCCTTGTTTTGGGGTACCTGCCTGAAGTAAGGAACAAGTTTTTATAAGTAAGGAATACATTGTTTTGTGCTCCCTTTCGAACCAGAATCTCTATACACTGTGAATACACAGAATAACCTACACTGTGGTAAGGTTAGTGTTGGACCTAATTTATCTTAAATAAAATCTTAACTGAAGATGGCTGAAAAGAGATGTATTTAAAACTCCATATTTGTTCCTGATTTGCTCAAATGTCATATATGGTCCCTGCTCATAACAATCCTCAATACACTGACCCCTCTCTGGGATTTTATTATCATTCACTAATTGAATTAACATATTTTGAGCAAAGGGTGTTTGAGGTGAAACCACCCCCCCCCCCAACCTTGTCCCCAATTTGATCATTTTATTCCATATTGTAATTATATGCTTTAATAAGGGGTTAACACACACACACACACACACACACACACACACACACACACACACACACACACACACACACACACACACACACACACACACACACACACACACACACACACACACACACACACACACACACACACACACACACACACACACACACACACACACACACGGTTTTCTGTTCTCCTCTCACCAACCTTGTGCAACTCTAATTTGGCCCCATGGAGACTTGCCTCCTCTGTCAAAGAGGGAAGTGACAAATTTCAATTGGGTTGCCCAAAAATATTTCTTTGAAATCAGGAGCATTATCCCAATTCATAATTCCAAATTAATTCATCAGTAGGCTCTGGAAGGCTTACCTTTCCACAGAAACTTCCTTTTTTAATTTTTTTTATTTTTCACACTGAACCATATCAATCAAAATAGATACAAACATTTCCCTCTTAAATATACACAGTGGCATTTTCTCCCCTTTTCCCCCCTCCCTTCCCTCCCCCACCAAACCCATTAAATATTCAACATATACAATACAATAAATCCATTAAACAATGTCTTCACACAATGAAAAATAAACAAGAAAATTGTGTCATCTACTTTTACACACTGGATCAAATCATTTTGTCTTATCATTTTAGGGGGTGGAGGTCTGCGGTAGGCCCTCTCTGTTGTGTTCCATGTACGGTTCCCAAATTTGTTCGAATACTGTGACTATTTTTTAAATTGTTATTTTTTCCAATGGAATACATTTATTCATTTCTATCTACCATTGCTGTACTCTCAGGCTCTCTTCTGATTTCCAAGTTGACATTATACATTTTTTTGCTACTGCTAAGGCTATCATAATAAATTTTTTATGTGCTCCATCCAGTTTGAGGCCTAGTTCTTTACTTCTTATATTACTTAGAAGAAAGATCTCTGGATTTTTTGGTATGTGGCTTTTGTGATTTTATTTACTACCTGATTTAGATCTTCCCAAAACTTTTTCACTTTCTCACATACCCAAATTGCATGTACTGTTGTTCCTGTTTCCTCCTTACAGAAAAAACATCTATCAGATAATGTTGGGTCCGATTTATTTAACTTTTGGGGCGTGATATATAACCTGTGTAACCAATTATACTGTATCATGCATAACCTTGTGTTTATTGTATTCTTCATAGTTCCAGAACATAACTTTTCCCATGTTTCATTTTTTATCTTTGTTTAAATCTTTTTCCCACTTTTGTTTGGGTTTATAGCTTATTTCATCATTTTCCTTCTCTTGCAGCTTGATGTACATGTTCGTTATAAATCTTTTTATCATTGTGTCTGTAATCACATATTCAAAGCTGATTCCTTCTGGTAATCTCAGTCTGTTTCGCAATTTATCCTTTAAGTAAGCTTTCAGTTAATAGTATGCAAACATTGTACCATGAGTTATTCCATATTTGTACCTCAATTGTTCAAATGTTTAAAAATTATTTCCCAAAAAACAATTTTTTATTCTTTTGATTCTTTTTCTCTCCCATTCTCTAAAGGAAAGATTATCTATTGTAAAAGGGATCAGCTGATTTTGCGTCAATAATAATTTTGGTATTTGGTAATTTGTCTTTTTCCTTTCTTCGTGAATCTTCTTCCATATATTGAGTAAATGATGCAATACTGGTGAGCTTTGATATCGTATCAGGTTTTCATCCCATTTATAAAGTATGTTCCAGTACCTTCTCCTCTATTTTATCTAGCTCTATCTTGGTCCAATCTGGTTTTTCCCTTGTCTGATTAAAAATCTGATAAATACCTTAATTGTGCTGCTCTATAATAATTTTTAAAGTTTGGTAACTTCAAACCACCTTGGTTGTACCTCTCTGTTAATTTATCTAACGCTATCCTCGGTTTCCCCCTTTCCATAAAAATATCCTTATTATTCTCTTTAGTTCATTAAAGAATTTCTCTGTTAAGGGAATTGGTAACGATTGAAATAAGTATTGTATCCTTGGGTAGACATTCATTTTAATGCAATTTATCCTCCCTATCAATGTTAGTGGTAATTCTTTAAGTCTTGCTGCAATTCCTTTTAATTTGTGCAGGTGGCTTAAATTATTATCTAATCTAATACCTAGGAATCGGATTGGTTGTGTTTGCCATTTAAATGATGATTCTTTTTTAAATTCTGTATAATCCGCGTTACTCATTGGCATCACTTCATTTTTATTTGTCTTGATCTTGTACCCTGATATTTCTCCATATTTCCATAAACTTCCTGATGCATTTATTAAGGTTTTGAAAGAATCTGAGGTATAGGAACAGGGAAATTTTATGAAGCAAGGGAAGACCATTCAACTTGTAAATTCTACAGGTTGTTATCTACTTTGATACTTAATCCCATTGAGCAGCCACTTAAATTGAGAATTTCTCTTAATCTGTTCATAATTCCCACCTGTAAGCAACATAACTTCCCTCTTGTTCCAATTGACTTTATAACAGGATATAATCCCAAAATCTTCCAATTTAGACTGCAATTTTTGGAATGAGTTAACTGGCTCTATCAGATGTATCAGAACGTCATCAGCAAATAAATTAATTTTATGTTTTTCCTGATTGATCCTGAAACCCTTTGCCTGGATCTAGATGGATGGATTCAGCTAACAGTTCAATAGCCAGGAGGAAAAGAGCTGGAGATGATGGACAACCTTGTCTACTAGATCTGAATGCTGATTAAGTTTGACAATTAATTATTACTTTAGGCTCAGAATATAGAGCTCTAGACCAATTAATAAATGTTCCAGCACTTTGAATAAAAGTTCCATTCCAGTCTGTCAAAGGCTTTCTCTGCATCTAGTCATCGTGACTCTCAAGTCCTCTCTTGTTTGCTATCAGGAACACCTGAGATACTGAATAAAATCCCACAGAATCAACATGGCAACTTGTTTTTCACTCCTATCTCCAAGATGATCGTGCATCACAAAAAACCATGATCATGAGAACAGGTACTCACCCTCACAGAATTACTTTGGTTATTTGTGTTCATCCAGACATCAGACAAATGTTATTCCATTATTTCATTTTCTCCTTGACAGGTTTGAAGGTCACTTGTAGAAGTTCCATCCCAGAGAAGGTCAGTGAGCTCATGAAAGGTGGTGAATTAATGGGGATGCAGTAACCATATGACTCATGAGAATACTTTAAATTTTTCTGCTCGTGTTTTTTGCAGGAAGTTTTGAGAACCCATTCATGGCATCTAATGCAATTATGGTTGAGAATTCCCTGAGGTTAGTATATTGGAAACAGAACCTCAAAAAAAAAAATTTGGAGCTCTTTTGCATCTCTTTTGGGATGGAAATTCTGACTTGATGGGAACATTGCACAGAGATTGGAGACAATGCTCCAAGACACATAATTTGCAAGGATGTTTTGGTGAGTTGCTGCCAGAGGTGCAGTGGGGGAAATATTTGTCATACTTACTCTGTGTCCATGTCCACATCCCCTCTCAAACCCTCCTTCTCTGACTCCAGAAAGGATTGGACTCAATGATCTTGCGAGGACTAGGCTGGCATTACTTCTCCTGTGCCCAGTTCCCATCCTTCTTAAGCCTCTAAGATTACGTCTCAGAATGTATGTGATGCCACCAATATTGTCCATCCAGCTTTTTAGCGTGACTTGTAGACCAGTTCAAAGACGTAATGTTTGGGATTGCAGGCTTACACCTGCTCTTTTTAAGTGAGTTCATTGACTGCATAGAATGCAAAACAAATCTTTTTGTTGTATCTCGATGTATCTGACAATTGGCAGCTCAATTCAATTGCGAACGACTGGTTGCATCTTTTTCCTCTGGGATTCATTTGACAATCCCCACATTTTTTTTTTTGAAGATCCATCATTACGGAGTCAGAAACAGCTTGAAAACAGGCCCTTAGAGTCTACATCAATCTCCCATCAATAGTAATTTGACATGATTTGTAATTTGATTTGTGGCCAGACTTCATACATGACATCACATACAAGCCTGAGATTCTTTTTCTTATGGGCAGACAGAATTACTGCTTACTGGTAATGCAAACAACCGTACGCATGTAAACAAATTGTGCAAAACAGAATTTTAAAACAATCAATAAATTACAAAGGCAAGAGTCCTTAAATTAATTTGAATTTGTTGTTGAGGTGTCTAATGGTGGAGAGGTAACAGCTGTTCCTGAACCTGGTGGTGCGAGTCTTGTGGCACCTAGACCGCTTTCCTGATGACGGCAGCGGGAGAACAGCGTGCTGGGTGGTGTGGATCCTTGTTGCTAATTCCTCCCAGATCTTGCACTTACCTACACACAAGGGGCAGTTTACAGAGGCCAGTTAATCCATCTCTCACATCTTTGGGATGTGCAAGGCAAGTGGAGCACCCAGAGATCTCCTGTGCTGATGAAGGGAGAATGTGCAAACTCCAGCACCGGAGGTCAGGATCAAACCCAGGTCTCTGAGGTATCGGCTGCCTCACTCAGGTCAATTAATTTTCGAAAGGATCATTCGAGTTTGATCTTCGTTCCTGAGTTGAAAGTATTAGGTTACCTGAGCGAAGTGAATACTCGAAACAAAGCAGGAAATGTAATAAGGGAGTCCTGTCTGGTTTTCCAATGTTCAAGTTCTGCTTTCCATTACTTTGATTTGGTTCACTGCTCTGTGTAATGAAAAGCATTCAGATGTAGTGTGAATGGTGTAAGCAATTCTCAGCATTTTGCTGGATTTTCCAGGCAGTTCCACAATGGATGTATAGAGTCCTAGAGTTTTATAGCACAGAAACATGCCCTTTGTCCAACATCGCCTTGCCGCCCAACTTGCCTACTTAATCTAATCCCATTTTGGCCCAAAGCTCTCTGAGTCTTTCCAATCTTGTCCAAATGTCTGTTAAATGTCATAATTGTACCTGGCCCTGTCATTTCCTCTGGCAGTTCATTGCATAAACCCACCACTCTCTGTGTGAGAGCTCCCTTTTAACTCTTTGCCACTTTACCTTCAACTCAGGTTTTGGGCTTCCCAACCCTGGGGAAAGGCTGTGGGTGTTTATCATGTGTGTAATGGTTATTCCACGTAATAGTTGATCTACCCTTGCTTTTGGCCCACGGATCCTTTTCCTGCCCTCCTGCCAACCAGAGCTCCTGATGCCTGACCATGAATCCTCACCCAGCCAGCTGAGCTCCCAACACCCTGATTGCTTGCCCATCCAAGCTCCAGGTGCCTTGAATGACCCAGATACTTACTATGGTCAAAAGTACAACCATGTAAAAGTCAAGCCCTTACTAAATTTGACGCCAAATTCTGACTTGTACATGATTATATACGATTTGCCTGTCATGATTTGTAAATCGCTGTGAATTCACACCTCAGCTTCTAAAGCTCCAGGGAACACAAGTTCTCGTCTGTCCTGCCTCAAAAATCTCCGGTCCAAGTAACATACTGGAAACTTTACTGCACCTTTTCCAGCTTAATTGTCGCCTTCCTGTAGCAAGGCGACTGGAGTTTCTCAGCAATGATTCTGGCATGGTTTGGCACATTCAAACCTTGGATTTTGAACACATTTTTATTCATTCAAAGTGCGTGGGTTTCACAGGCTGAGCCAGCATTTAATCGTCCATCCCTAACTGCCCAGGAGAAGGTGATGGAAAGCTCCCTTCTTGAACCATCGCAGTCTTTGAGGTGTTGGGGAAGAAGGTCCAGGATTGTGACCTTGTAATTGACCATGAAAGGATGTTGATGCATTTCCCAGACAGGATGGTGTGTGCATAGGAGGGCAACCTCTGGAGGGGTGGGGGGGGTGATCCCCCGTTCTTTTGTTGCCTTTGTCCTTCTAGTTGGTAGAGGTGGTGTCTAAGGAGTTGCTACAGGGCATCCTGTAGATGGTTAAAAAAAAAACTGCTGCTCCTGGTGGTGGTGGAGTGAGAGAATGGGTGGGACAGGATGTCTATCCAATGGGCTACCATGTCCTGATGGTGTCAAGCTTCTCTAGTTTTGAAGTTGCCCTCACCCACGTGAATGGAGTGTTTCGCCCACACTCCTGTCACGACTCTTGGAGATGGGGGACAGGCATCAGAGAGTAACGAGGTGAGTTCCTCAATGCAGGATCCCCAGCCCTTGACCTGGCCTTTAGGATGGCTACTCCAGTTCAGATTCAGGTCCATGCTGATCCTCAGAATATAGACAGCAGGGGATTCGGTGATGCTAATTCTGAATGTCAGGAGCTGAATTTTCTCTTGTTGGATATCGTCAATGCCTGGAACTTATGATGTGTGAATGTGCTGGGAGCAGAACTCCCTGATCGAGCTGCACCTCTTTTTTTTTTACCTGGCTCCTCTCCAATCCTGGCATGGAGAATCAGCCTTTGGATTCAGCACCAGGTTCAAGGTGACATGGATCTGTCAGGCCATTCATTCTGCATGGCCATTATGTGGCTGCAGCATCAAAGACTGAGGAAAAGGAGTAACATTTTTAATTCTTTCAATGTTATAAAGTTGATGCTATTTTTGAACAATAATTTTTTTTAAAATTAATTTCATTTTTTTAGCAGTTTCTACCTGTTTCTGAATTTCAGAGACATTCACATACTGCCAGAATTTTTGACAGCTGGCAAAGCTGGTCAGGGGAGAGGTAGAGAATTATCTGATTCCAGATCAACTTCCATTCGGGACAGAAGGGATCACAGGAGTGTTTAAAAACTCACGACCAGAATATTCTCCGGCATTGTTTTTACTTCAAACTCTGCGTCTGCAGATGTTTGTGTTTTAAATCACGGGGTGGGCTCTGTGAGAGTGAAAACAGTGGGCTGCATCCAGAAAAAAGGGTGAATACCAAATTCAGAGGTGCGACCATCAGAAAATGTTGAGTAGGAGGAGATGAAAGGACAGAGCGGTTGGCATCGTGATTAGCACATTGCTGTTACAGCTCCAGCGATTGGGACAGGGGGTTGAATCCCATGCTGTCTGCAATAAGTTTATACATTCTCCCTATGTCTGTGTGAGTTTTCTTTTTTTTTTTTTTTTAAATTTTTTTATTTTTCACACCATAAATCACATTAGCCATGATATACACTATTTCTTTTTCACACATATACAGTGACTTTTTCTCTCCCCCCCCTTTCCTCCCAAACCACCCCCCCACCCCCCCCCCTCTCATCCATTTTAGGTATACAATCTAGGTTGCATTAAGCCAGTCAGACAATGTTGTCATTCAACAAAATTACACCAGAAATTCTACAGAGTCCATTCTTTTCTTTCCTTCTCCTTCCATCAACTTAGGTAATATTTGTCCCCGGTAGGTTTTCGCTATTGTATTTAATGTAAGGCTCCTATACTTGTTCGAATATTTCAATATTATTTCTTAACCAATATGTTATTTTTTCTAATGGAATACATTTATTCATTTAAATTTGGTAGTTTCTTCCTTTTAATTTGGTTATGTATTCCATTAATATTTAAAGACATATAGTTCAGCGTAGCCCTTTTATATTTTGTTTATCTTCTCTTTCCGTTTTTCCATCATTACTTTTCCTCCTTTTCCATTTCTGTTTTCTTATTTTCAACTCTTTATAAGACAACATTCCTACAACATCTAACATTTTCCTTATTCTCCTATTTCTATCTTATTTATCCCCAATCTCCCCTTCACCTCCTGAGTTGTCCTTTATCCCTTGTCGGACAACCACATCTCTCCTCTCCATTTGGATTTGCGAATCCACTCGCAAGCGTCAACTGATTTTGCAGTGACCGCTATTTCCCCCCACCCCGCCTCCCCCAGAAAAGATTTCACTTTTCATATGTCACAAAGGTCACTCTTTTAATTCCCTCCTTATTCTCTCTATTCCATTACCTTCCCTTATTAATTCTTGTCTATACTATCTATATTTTCCTCTAAGTACAGATACATTCATGTATGCTCATTGTCTCTATTCACTCTTATACCTCTTTACCCGCATACATATCAATCGTGATCATTTTTACTCTCATTACCCGTCTTCATCCCTCAGTCTATTTTTGTCTTTACCCACATACATATCAATCGTGATCATTTTAACTCTCATTACCCGTCTTCCTCCCTCAGTCTATTTTTGTAATTGTTCTGCAAATTTTCGTGCTTCTTCTGGATCCGAGAATAGTCTGTTTTGTTGTCCTGGAATAAATATTTTCAATACCGCTGGATGCTTTAGTATAAATTTATACCCTTTCTTCCATAAAATCGCCTTTGCTGTATTGAACTCTTTTCTCTTCTTTAGGAGTTCAAAACTTATATCTGGATAAATGAAGATTTTTTGCCCTTTATACTCCAGTGGTTTGTTGCCCTCTCTTACTTTTTCCATTGTCTTCTCCAGTACCTTTTCTCTTGTAGTATATCTTAGGAATTTTACTACAATAGATCTTGGTTTTTGTTGTGGTTGTGGTTTAGAGGCCAATACTCTATGTGCCCTTTCTATTTCCATTTCATGCTGTAGTTCTGGACATCCTAGGGTCTTAGGGATCCAATCTTTTATAAACTCCCTCATATTCTTGCCTTCTTCATCTTCCTTAAGGCCCACTATCTTTATGTTATTTCTTCTGTTATGGTTTTCCATTGTATCTATTTTTTGAGCTAGTAGTTCTTGTGTCTCTTTAGTTTTTTTATTAGATTTCTCCAATTTCTTTTTTAAGTCTTCTACCTCCATTTCTGCTGCTACTGCCCGCTCTTCCATCTTGTCCATTTTCTTTCCCATTTCTGTTAAGGTCATCTCCATTTTATTTATTTTCTCTTCTGTGTTGTTTATTCTTTTTCTTAAATTCTTAAATTCCTGTGTTTGCCATTCTTTAAATGACTCCATGTATCCTTTAATAAGAGCAAGTATATCCTTTGCCTTGCCTATCTTTTCTTCTTCTATTTCACTGTACTCTTCCTCTTCTTCTTCCTCTGGTCTGTGTGAGTTTTCCATGGAGCTTCAGTTTTCTCCCACCGATTGGGTGTAATTGGGCAGCATGGGCTCGTGGGCCAAAATGGCCTGTTACTGTGCTGTATGTCTAAATTTTAAAAATCAAAAGGGTTTGTTGAGGCAGGTCAAGAAAATTTTGAAAGATTAGGTTCTGTGGATAAAATCAGCGCATGGTGGCCACAATGAGTGAGAATCTACCTTCTCAAGAGGGAGATGGAGAGAAGATGTATGGAGGAAAATACAAATATGAATGGAGAGTGAGTGGGTTGGCTGTTGGGTTCAGGTAAACAAGATTGGCAGGGAGCCCTAAAGTGCGAGTTTCTCTAAGTAAACCTTTCTGGTTGAATACCCTGCATTCACAGTACCCTTCCTGAAAGATTGGGAGGATGGGAGTTACTTTGCCGGGTTTGTAGCTGGAGTTCTGGACCACTGATCTGGAGGCATGAATTATATTCCCAGCAGCAGAGAAATTTAGATGAAGTCATTAAATGAATTTGGTGTTGGTGTCAGCAACCAGAAACCCATTTGATTGCTGATTAATATGATTAATATGATTAACATGGGTCCTCTACCGGCACCACCTACGGCTCCTAGAACGCTTCCACCAGCGTTGTCTCCGCTCCATCCTCAACATCCATTGGAGCGCTTACATCCCTAACGTCGAAGTACTCGAGATGGCAGAGGTCGACAGCATCGAGTCCACGCTGCTGAAGATCCAGCTGCGCTGGATGGGTCACGTCTCCAGAATGGAGGACCATCGCCTTCCCAAGATCGTGTTATATGGCGAGCTCTCCACTGGCCACCGTGACAGAGGTGCACCAAAGAAAAGGTACAAGGACTGCCTAAAGAAATCTCTTGGTGCCTGCCACATTGACCACCGCCAGTGGGCTGATAACGCCTCAAACCGTGCATCTTGGCGCCTCACAGTTTGGCGGGCAGCAACCTCCTTTGAAGAAGACCGCAGAGCCCACCTCACTGACAAAAGGCAAAGGAGGAAAAACCCAACACCCAACCCCAACCAACCAATTTTCCCCTGCAACTGCTGCAACCGTGTCTGCCTGTCCCGCATCGGACTTGTCAGCCACAAACGAGCCTCCAGCTGACGTGGACTTTTACCCCCTCCATAAATCTTCGTCCGCGAAGCCAAGCCAAAGATGAGAAAGAAGAATATGCTTCAAGAAAATCTGGCCTATGTGTGACTCCAGGCCGACCAATCTGGTGCATTTTGCTCCAAATTTCAGCATTTGCAGTCTGTCTCCACCAATCAGGTCGTTACGCTTTCAGAGGCAATTGGTGATGGGCAGCATGGTTAGTGTAGCAGTTAGCACAACACTGTTACAACGCCAGCAATTGGGACCAGGCCAGGGTGTAGGTGATACTTCCCGACTTCTATACATCTCCCAATCTCAAAACGTGTCTTCTTCCAAGAGAAGTAAGCCTCGATATTCCGAACTGTATCTTATTCATCCAAATAAATAGCTTTAATTTGTCATTGATAAAAGCGAATAAACATTTTCATAGCTTTGCTCTTCATAACGATGAGTAAAATGAAGCATATTGTAAATGATGATGTTACTCAACTTCAAACAAATATAAACATTTCAAAGTAAGAAATGATTAATAATGATAAATTCAAAAAAGGTTTCTCAAGAGCTTGCATCTCTTCCAAGGTCATTCCTGGTCCGCTGGGATATTATGACATGACTTCATAGTAACTAGGGGAACTACAAAAACAATTATCCTTAAAGGGAAAGTACAAAAAACAATCACAAATCATAAACACAAGGTTCTAACCTCAACACAGGGTTTGAATTGTGCTGAAGGGCCAAAGGAGCTGGGTTTTTTTTTTTGCTGTGGTTTTATGGCTCGTGGGCCGAAAGGGCCTGTTACTGTGCTGCATGTCTAAATGTAATTTTCTTATTCTGTGGATGAACGAAGATGCATTCTTCACTCATCCCATAAGGATGAGGAATGGCTAGAATTTATATAGCACCTCTCTCGATTCTGTCGTGGTGCACTGAAGCCAGTGATGTACCTTTGTTGTAGCAATGAGCAGAAAGTGGTAGCTTGGGCAGAGCATCTTCCCATGTTCAGTGTCTATTCTGAAGTTGCTTTCTTGAGGCTCCACCTCTTAAAGATGCCCTTAACAGACTGAAGACTGGTGCCCATGAGGCGCTGGCTGAGTTTACAATCTTCTGCATCTTGTTCCTGTCTTGTGCATTGGCACCTCCAATCAAAATGCTCTCCTCAGAACACCTGTAGATGTTTGGAAGTCTTGGGTGACATACCGAATCTCCTCAAACTCCTAATGAAGTATAGCTGCTGGCATAGCTTCTTGATTACATTGACCAGGATAGCTTTTCAGATGTTAACACCCAGGAATTTGAAGTTTCTTACTGTTGACCCCTGGATGAGGATTGGTTTGTCTTCCCCTTCCTGAAGTCCACAGTCGTTCCTTAGCTATATGCAATGTTATTGTTGGGACACCACTTGACCAGCTGATCGATCTCACTCCTGAAAGATTCCCCATTGCCATCTGCGACTCTGCCCACAACCACGGTGTCATCAGCAAATTTAAATTGTGCCTATCCCCATAGTCATGGGTGTAGCGAGAGAAGAGCTGTGGCTAATCACTCATCCCGTGCAAAAGAGAGAGTGAGGTGATGTCTGGTTCATTGTTCAGAAATCTGATGGCAGAGGGGAAGAAGCTGTTTGTGTACCACTGGGTGCTGGACCTGGTGAGGCTGAAGTTGTCACCGGATTGTTGGAAGAGCCACCTTTTTGTTTATTTTGTATGGTTTAGTTTTAAGCAGGATCCTTGCAAACAGCAGTGGGGTTGGATGAGGCAGGTAAGGTCGATAGATGTTCAGCAATGGAGGGATGTGGGTTGGTGCTGCACTAAGTGACCAGCCATGAATGGGAGGGGGACTGAATGATTTATTTCTGCTTCTATTTCTTAGTTTCTTCCAGCACAGTCTCCAAAAGGGTAAAACTGGGCTTAAATGTCCACAAATTTTCATCTCTGCTTCAGAAGCATTTTGCGCTGTCTTCCTGTTTGTTTAACGAGGTGCCCACAGCACTCTTGATCTTTCCCAAAGGCTGCTTGCTGATGACCCCCTTTCTCTTCCTCCCTCACACTTAGTGATGGGAAATTGAAGGCCAATTGTTGGGAAAATATTTCCTTTCAGGTCTGCTGCAGCCATTTCCCTCCATACTTTTATTGAGGCTGTCCCTGGTGATCTCCAGACACAAGGCACTTCATACTAATCAGATTAGATGCAAGCATGATTCACTATAGCCCACCATCCATATTGCTGGGATGCTTTCAGCGCCCGTGAAGCTTGTTATCGTGCCTTCTCAGTCATGAATTCCACCATTGTAGAGTACTCTGAAAGCAATGAATAGGCTGAATCTGCCCACAGAATGAAAAGTAACAAAGCCACAAGAGTTACATCAGCCAACAACACTTCAATAAAGTGCCCAGCCCTGGCAGACTTGCGACATGTCTTGTTAAACTCCCTTGTTAAAAATTATCAAAACAGCTCTTTTAGGAACTTTCCTTTGTAACTGTTTTTCACCACTTTAACCCTCCCGAGGGGTTAACCTCAGTAAACTGAGTACCCTTGGCCAGAACAGCTTGCATTAATAAAGGCAGGTTTAACCCAGTAGAAACTGTCCAAGGTGTTTCACAAGTGTCTTATCAGGCCTAACTTTAATGCTGAGTTGCTCAAAAGTTGCTGGGCCACCTGATTGCGCAAGCCCACCTATTTTACTCAATTGTCCAATGGGGAACACGTGGGAGGCAGCGGATGTTGGAATCTAAAGCCCAGGGTATTTCAGTGCGTCGAGCAGTGCCGGTGGGAGAAAAAGAATAGTCGACATGCTGAGTTCTTCTAGCAGATTGCCTTGGCCTTGCATGGGAGTCTGTAAAGGCGGACGCACTGAGGCAGAAAGGTTGAGACAGGGAGCACTAGAATCAGGTGAAGACAAAGCTGCCTGTTTAAATTCAAAGCACAGAAACTGGTCCTTCCAATCCATGACCCTACACCACCCAAATACACCCACATGACCAAGAACCTAATAACCCTGTATGTCTTGAATGTGGAAGGAAACAGGAGCACCTGGAGGAAACCCACATGGACTCGTGGAGTGTACACACTCCACACAGATAGTGTTGTATTCAAACCTGGGTCATTGGCTAAAGGTAATAAGTTAATTATCATACACACTGAAATATTTACTTGCTGCACTTGTTAAACTAAACGACAATGGTAAACTATTTAAATTAAATTAAAATAAACCAATAAATGCATCAGATAGATAATAAATTTTTAGAGTAATCCCTCTTCAAAATAAGTGACTGCAATATTGCATGGAGCAGTCCGTGATTGGTGTAACCAAGGGAATTTGATGGGTATTAGAAAGAAACTGTTCTTGAACCTAGAGGTCTCTAAATGTCCATCTTCTGTCTGATGGGAGAAATGAGAAGATGCTGTTACCAGGGTGATGGGGGTCTTTGATGTTGGCTGCCTTCTCAATGTGGAACCTCGAGTTTTTGATGGAGGTCGGTACCTGTGATAGGCCTGGTTATGTTTGCCACCTTCCTGTTTACCTGTCTTGTAACTTTCAGGGAAAAATAGACTGAATTCCAAGAGCACCAAGGCCCTTCTGTTCATTTTGTTGTTATTGTTTTTGATGTTTGTTTCATGTTTTCTAGGAATTGGGTCATTAGACTCAGTATGACAGTAGCACCATCTATAAATTTGCGGATGATACCATGGTAGGGGGTTGTATAAAAAGGGGTGATAAGTGAGCACACAGGAGGGAAATTGAAAATTTGCACACACAATGCCACCAAAACCATGGAACTGATGGACTTCAGGAAAGGGAAAACCAGAGGTTTGATCCAGTGATCATTGGGGATCAGAAATGGAGAGGGTGAGCAAATTGAAGTTTTTGGGAGTCATTATCTCTGAGATTTTTCCTAGACCCAGCACACTAAAGGCATCATGAAGAAAGCACATCAGTGCCTCTACTTCCTCAGAGTTTGCCGAGATTCGGTATGATATCAGAAACTGGCAAATTTCTACAGATATGTGGTAGAAAGTGTGCTGACTGGCTGCATCATGGTCTGGTAGGGGAACACCAATACCCCTGAGCAATAATCCCTGCAAAAGGCAGTGGACATAGCCCAGGACATCACAGGCAAAACCCTCCCCACCAATAATAAGATCTACAGAGAACGATGCTGTCGGAGAGCAGCAACAATCATCAAATAACCTCACCACCCAGAACATGCTCTGTTCTCGCTGCTGCCATCAGGAAAGAGGTATCTGTGCCACAAGACTTGCACCATCAGGTTCATGAACAGCTGCTACCCCTCAATAACAAACTCAGACTCATTAAGGACTAACGTGCACATTATTGATTTTCTCTCTGTATTGCACAGTCAGTTTATTTATATTTCTTTATTTGCATGTTTATGTTGAGTCCTTTTTTGCTTTTCCAAGTGGAAATTCTTCATTGCCTGCATGAAAAAGAACGTCAAGGTTGTATATTATGTCAATAAATCTGAATGCAAATTTTTCCCCTCGAAAATACCTTCTGAAAGTTAGAACTCTGGAATTGGATCCTTATTTTTAAGAAAATGTCTTGGAAGAGATTTTAAATGTGAATGTTGTAAACATCTGGCCCTGCTCAGCACTTAAGGTAGGATGGATAGAATTCTGAAAGAACAAGAAACACACGAAAAGCAGACGCTGGAACTAGTGCAGTGGTTCTCAATCTTTTTCTTTCCACTCGCATCCCACTCTAAGTATTCCCTCTGCCATTGGGGCTCTGTGATCAGTAAGGGATTACTGAAGATGGGATGTGAGTGGGAAGAAAAAACTCGAAACCCCTGTTTTAATTGTCCCTAACTGACTCGTTATGTGCACAGTTTCAGAACTCCAAAGGAAATGCGCCACTGACAATTTTTCTCAAGCAAAATATTTCAGTAACTGTTGGGTCTAGAGCAGTGATTCTCAACCTTCCCATCCACATCTCACTTTAAGCAATCCTTTGCTAATCACAGAGCCCCGATGGTTATAGGGTATGCAAGTGGAAAAAGAGGTTGTGAACGACTGATCTAGACCAAACAATAAGAAGCTGGAGGGACTCAGTTGGTGAGGTGGCATCCGTAGAGAGAAGTGGTCAAGATAAACTTGCTAGAACAGAGATTGCTTCGGTCAATGATCATGGGAATGAGAAGCATCTGGTCTTATTCCTACATTGCTAGCCAAGGTAGAGTACAGCACATCTTGTCCCTTAACAGACTCTTGTTGAGGGTCAAGAAAATGCAGGACACTCAGCAGTCCTGGTACATTGAAAGGGAAACCACAGTAAATCCCTCCACACATGGTGCCTGCCCTGTGGAATGTGTTTGGAGATCCAGCACAGTAACAGACCCTTCCGGTCCATGAGCCCGTGTCACCCAAATAAATCCACGTGAACAATGAACCTAACTCCATACATCTTTAGCATATAGGACGAAACTGGAGCATCCGAGGAAACCTGCAGTCAAATTCCTCAGAAACTGTGCCAGATTAGAACCTGGGTCACTGGTTCCAGCAATTTCTGTTTTTATTTCAGAATTCCAACATCTGTGGTTTGTTTGAATGCTCAGTTCCTTTCTTGCAGAGTCCTTTGAATAGACCACATGAATGTTTTCCCAAGGATACAATACTTATTTCAATCGTTACCAATTCCCTTAGCAGAGAAATTCTTTAATGAACTAAAGAGAATAATAAGGAAATTTTTATGGAAAGGGAGGAAACGAGGATAGAGTTAGATAAATTGAGAGGTACAACCAAGGTGGTTTGCAGTTACCAAACTTTTAAAATTATTATAGAGCACCACAATTAAGGTATTTATCAGATTTTCATCAGACAAGGAAAAAACCGGAGGAGTCACGTGATGGAGTAGTGGCCGGACGGTGAACTCCAGCCCTCTCCAGAAAAGTCGGGAAAAACAAGAGAAAATACAAAGGCACAGAAATACAAGTTAAAGAAAAGTGAATATAAAGGTGGAAAGAAGATGGAGACAAAAGGAGAAAAATCAAAATCAACGGAAAGAAGAGAGGAAGAGAAGACAACGGAGGAAAAAGGTGAAGGCCTTACCTGTCCGAAGAGGCCCGCTGTGGAGAGAGGAGCCCACTACCTCAGGTCGGTGGAAAAAGAACTACATCAATGGCTCACAGAGCCGAGTAAAAGTGCGCAACCGCGCATGAAAAAAAACACACCGACAGGAGGGGGGACCAGCTGGGGAGTCGATCTCCACAGCCGGCAACGACAGCTGCAGAACACCTGCAGCAAGAAGAGACCACAGAAGACAATGGAAACAAGAAAGAAGAGGAGGAAAGGGCAACAAAGAAACAACAGATGGCCAACCCAGAGAAAGAAGAAGAGGAAGAATACAGTGAAATAGATAAAGGGAAAGGCAAGGTAAAGGATATACTTGCTCTTGTTAGAGGATGCATGGAGTCATTTAAAGAATGGCAAACACAGGAATTCAATGATTTAAAAAGAAGAATAAACAACACAGAAAAGAAAATAAATAAAATGGATATGACCTTAACAGAAATGGGGAAAAAAATGGACAAGATGGAAGAACGGGCAATAGCAGCAGAAATGGAGGTAGAAGACTTAAAAAAGAAATTGGAGGAATCTAATAAAAAAACTAAAGAGACACAAGAATTACTAGCCCAAAAAATAGATATAATGGAAAATTATAACAGAAGAAATAACATAAAGATAGTGGGCCTTAAGGAAGATGAAGAAGGCAAGAATATGAGGGAGTTTATAAAAGAATGGATCCCTAAGGCCCTAGGATGTCCAGAACTACAGCAAGAAATGGAAATAGAAAGGGCACATAGAGCATTGGCCCCTAAACCACAACCACAACAAAAACCAAGATCTATTGTAGTAAAATTCCTAAGATATACTACAAGAGAAAAGGTACTGGAGAAGACAATGGAAAAAGTAAGAGAGGGCAACAAACCACTGGAGTATAAAGGGCAAAAAATCTTCATTTATCCAGATATAAGCTTTGAACTCCTAAAGAAGAGAAAAGAGTTCAATACAGCAAAAGCGATTTTATGGAAGAAAGGATATAAATCTACACTGAAGCATCCTGCGGTATTGAAAATATTTATTCCAGGACAACAAAACAGACTGTTCTCGGATCCAGAAGAAGCACGAAAATTTGCAGAACAATTACAAAAATAGACTGAGGGATGAAGACGGGTAATGAGAGTAAAAATGATCACGATTGATATGTATGTGGGTAAAGACAAAAATAGACTGAGGGATGAAGACGGGTAATGAGGGTAAAAATGACCACGATTGATATGTATGCGGGTAAAGAGGTATAAGAGTGAATAGAGACAATGGGCATACATGAAAGTATCTGTAATTAGAGGAAAACATAGATAGTATAGACAAGAATTAATAAGGGAAGGTAATGGAATAGAGAGAATAAGGAGGGAATTAAAAGAGTGACCTTTGTGACATATGAAAAGTGAAAACTTTTCTTGGGGGGGCTGGGTGGGGGAAAAGAGCAGTCACTGCAAAATCAGTTGACGCTTGCGAGTGGATTCGCAAATCCAAATGGAGAGGGGAGATGTGGTTGTCCGACAAGGGATAAAGGACAACTCAGGAGGGGAAGGGGAGATTGGGGATAAAGAAGATAGAAATAGGAGAATAAGGAAAATGTTGGATGTTGTAGGAATGTTGTCTGGTAAAGAGTTGAAAATAAGAAAACAGAAATGGAAAAGGAGGAAAGGTAATGATGGAAAAACGGAAAGAGAAGATAAACAAAATATAAAATGGCTACGCTGAACTATATGACTTTAAATATTAATGGAATACATAACCAAATTAAAAGGAAGAAACTACTAAATTTACTGAAAAAGGAAAAAATAGATATAGCATTTGTCCAAGAAACACACTTAACTGAATTGGAGCACAAGAAATTAAAGAGAGATTGGGTAGGACATGTAACAGCAGCATCGTATAATTCAAAAGCAAGAGGAGTGGCTATATTAATTAGCAAAAATGTGCCATTTAAAATAGAAGAGGAAATAATAGATCCAGCAGGGAGATATGTTATGATAAAATGTCAGATATATTCGGAGCTTTGGAATCTACTTAATATATATTCACCTAACGAAGAAGATCAAAAGTTTATGCAAGATATCTTTTTGAAGGTAGCTAATACGCAAGGGAACATACTAATAGGAGGGGATTTCAATCTGAATTTGGATCCAAATATGGATAAAACGGGGAAAAAATTAACAGGAAGAACAAAGTAACCAAATTTATAATTAAATCAATGCAAGAAATGAAACTTGTGGACATATGGAGGAAACAAAACCCAAAAGAAAAGGAATACTCATACTACTCGATTAGACATAAAACATACTCAAGAATAGACCTATTTTTGTTATCAGCTAGTATGCAGGATAGAGTAAGAAAAACAGAATATAAAGCGAGAATGCTATCGGACCATTCACCCTTAATACTGGCAGTAAAGCTAGAGGACATCCCTCCAAGAATGTATAGATGGAGATTAAACCCCATGCTACTTAAAAGACAGGATTTTAGAGAATTTATTGAAAAACAATTAAAAATGTACTTTGAAGTAAATACGGAATCAGTGGAAGATAAGTTTATACTATGGGACACAATGAAAGCATTCATTAGAGGGCAAATAATAAGTTATGCAACCAAGATGAAGAAGGACTATAATCAGGAAACAGAGCAGTTGGAAAGGGAAATAATAAACATAGAAAAAAAATTAGCAATAAAGGAAGATACAACCAAAAGAAGAGAATTGGCGGATAAAAAAATAAAATATGAAACATTACAAACATATAAGGTGGAGAAGAATATAATGAAGACAAAACAGAAATATTATGAACTAGGTGAAAAAACACACAAAATCTTAGCATGGCAGCTTAAGACAGAGCAAACTAAGAAAATGGTATTGGCAACAAGGAAAAAAGACAAACAAATTACATATAATCCAAAAGAAATTAAGGAAAACTTCAGAGAATTCTATGAACAATTATACCGAACTGAAAACGAAGGGAAAGAAGGGAAAATAGATGAATTTTTGACTAAAATTGAACTACCAAAACTACAAATAGAGGAACAAAATAAATTAACAGAACCATTTGGAACAGTAGAAATACAAGAGATAATAAAAAAATTACCAAATAATAAGACACCAGGAGAGGATGGACTCCCAATAGAATTCTACAAAACATTTAAAGATCTAATAATACCGCCCCTCCTGGATGTAATCAACCAGATTGATGAGACACAAAACTTACCAGATTCATGTAAAACAGCAATAATTACAGTGATACTAAAACAAGGGAAAGATCCACTCTCACCAGCGTCATATAGACCAATATCGCTGCTAAACACAGATTATAAGATAATAGCTAAACTATTAGCAAACAGATTAGCAGAACAGGTACCGAAAATGGTAAATTTAGACCAAACTGGATTTATCAAAAAAAGACGCACAACAGACAATATTTGTAAATTTATTAACTTAATTCATGCAGTAGAAGGAAATAAAGCACCGGCAGTAGCAGTTGCTTTAGACGCAGAGAAGGCCTTCGACAGAGTAGAATGGAATTACTTGTTCAAAGAATTGCAAAAATTCAGTTTACCGGAGAAGTATATTAATTGGATTAAAGCATTATATGAGGGACCGTTAGCGAAAGTGACAGTAAATGGACATGTATCAAAGCAATTTAACTTAAGCAGGTCAACGCGGCAGGGATGCCCACTATCACCATTATTGTTTGCGCTAGCTATAGAACCACTAGCAGAATCGATAAGAATAGATAATAATATAAAAGGAATAAAAATAAAAGACAGGGAATATAAAATCAGTCTATTTGCGGATGATGTGATAGTGTACTTAACAGAACCAGAACTATCAATAAAAGAACTATATAAGAAATTGAAGGAATATGGAGAAGTGTCGGGATACAAGATAAACGTAAATAAAAGTGAAGCAATGCCTATGAATAACGCGGATTTCTCAAAATTTAAGGAGGAATCCCCATTCAGATGGCAAATGCAGGCAATAAGATACCTAGGTGTGCAAATAAACAAAAATCTAGGCCAATTATATAAACTCAATTACAATCCACTAATGAAAAAATTACAGGACGATTTAGAGCATTGGAAAGAGCTACCACTAACACTGATAGGAAGGATAAACTGTATTAAAATGAACATTTTTCCAAGGATACTATACTTATTTCAGGCATTGCCAATACAACTGACAGAAAAATTCTTCAAAGAGTTAAAGAAAATAATAAGGAGATTTTTATGGAGAGGGGGGAAACCGAGGATAGCACTAGATAAATTAACAGAATGGTATAAACAAGGAGGCTTACAATTGCCAAACTTCAAAAATTATTATAGAGCCGCACAATTAAGGTACCTATCAGATTTTTATCAAACAAGGGAAAAACCAGACTGGACGAGACTAGAATTAGATAAAATAGGGGAAAAGATACCTGAACACATATTATATAAATGGGACGAAAAATTGGTACAACATAGAACTTCTCCAGTATTACACCAACTCCTCAATATATGGAAGAAGATTCATGTAGAAAGAAATAAAACAAATTATCAAATACCAAAACTAATATTGACGCAAAATAAGCTACTCCCTTTTACAATAGACAACCATTCCTTTAGAAAATGGGGAAAAAAAAAGGAATTAAAAGAATAGAAAATTGTTTTTCAGGAAGTAGATTCTTATCCTTTGAACAAATGAGAGATAAGTACAATATAACTGGAGATACAGCGCTGGCATATTACCAACTGAGATCCTACTTGAAAGATAAATTAGGAAGCAATTTGAGTTTACCAGAGGGAAGTAACCTTGAATATGTGATTACAGATACAATGTTAATCAAAAGATTTATAACAAATATGTATATTAAACTGCAAGAAAAGGAGAATGAGGAAACAAATGGTAAAACTAAACAAAAATGGGAACAAGATTTAAATATAAAGATAAAAAAGGAAACATGGGAGAAATTATGTTCTGGAACGATGAGAAATACAATAAATACGAGGCTGCGTATGATACAATATAATTGGTTACACAGACTATACATTACACTGCAAAAGTTAAATAAATGGGACCCAACAGTATCTGATAGATGTTTTCGATGTAAAAAAGAAAGGGGAACAACAATTCATGCAATCTGGACATGTGAGAGAGTAGAAAAATTTTGGGATGATCTCAATCAGATATTAAATAAAATAACAGAAAACAATATACCAAAGAATCCAGAGATCTTTCTCCTAAGTAACATAAAAAATAAAGAATTTGGAATTGACTTGGAAGATGCACAAAAAAGATTTGTTAAGATAGCCCTAGCCGTAGCAAAAAAATATATTATGTCAACCTGGAAATTGGAAGATAATTTGAAAATACAACAATGGTATATAGAAATGAATAAATGTATTCCATTAGAAAAAATAACATATAGTTTAAGAAATAATATTGAAATATTCGAACAAGTATGGGAGCCTTACATTAAATACAATAGCGAAAACCTACCGGAGACAATCATTACCTAAGTTGATGGAAGGAGAAGAAAAGAAAAGAATGGACTCAGTAGAATTTCTGGTGTATTTTTGTTGAATGACAACATTGTCTGACTGAATTAATGCAACCTAGATTGTATACCTAAAATGGATGAGAGGCGGGGGGTGGGGGGGTGGCTTGGGAGGAGGGAGGGGGGGGGAAGAAAAAGTCACTGTAAATGTGTGAAAAAGAAAAAGTGTATATCATGGCTATTGTGATTTATGGTGTGAGAAATAAAAAAAAAAAAAATGACAAGGAAAAAACCAAATTGGACTAAGATAGAGCTAGATAAAATAGGGGAGAAGGTACCAGAACATTTACTTTATAAGTGGGATGAAAAATTGGTGCAATATAAAAGCTCAACAGTATTGCATCATTTACTCAATATATGGAAGAAGATTCAGTTAGAAAGGAAAAAACAAATTACCAAATACCAAAATTATTATTGACGCAAAATCAGCTAATCCCTTTTACAATAGATAACCTTTCCTTTAGAGAATTGGAGAGAAAAGGAATTAAAAGAATTTAAAAATTGTTTTTTTGGGAAATAATGTACTAACGTTTGAACAAATTGAAGTACAAATATGGAATAACTCACAGTACAATGTTTGCATATCATCAACTGAAAGCCGACTTAAAGGACAAATTGGAAAACGGACTGAGATTACCAGAAGGAAGCAGCTTTGAATGTGATTACAGACACAATGATAAAAGATTTATAACGAACATGTACATCAAGCTGCAAGAGAAGGAAAATGATGAAATAAGCTATAAACCCAAACAAAAGTGGGAAAAAGATTTAAACATAACTTTTCCCATGTTTCATTTTTTCTTTATGTTCTGGAATTATGAAGAATATAATAAACAGAAGGTTACGCATGATACAGTATAATTGGTTACACAGGGTATATATCACACCACAAAAGTTTTTTTTTAAATGGGATTCAACCTTATCAAATAGATGTTTTTGCTGTAAGGAGGAAACGGGGACAACAGTGCATGCAATTTGGGCATGTGAGAAAGTGAAAAAGTTTTGGGAAGATCTAAATCAGATATTAAATAAAATCACAAAAAATAACGTACCAAAAAATCCAGAGATCTTTTTATAAATAACATGAAGTAAAGAATTAGGCCTTAAATTGGATAAAGCGTAAAAAAAAGATTTATTGTGATAGCCTTAGCTGTAGCAAAAAAAATGTATAATGTCAACTGGAAATCAGAAGAGAGCCTGAGAGTACAGCAATGGTACATGGAAATGAACAAGTGTATTCCATTGGAAAAAATAACATACAATTTAAAAAATAAAGTCACATTATTTGAACAAATTTGGAAACCGTACATGGAACACAACAGAGAGGGCCTACTGTGGACCTCCACTCCCTAAAATGATAAGAAGACAAAATGACTTGATCCAGTGTGTAAAAGTAGATGACACAATTTTCTTGTTTATTTTTCATTCTGTGAAGACATTGTTTAATGGGTTTATTGTATTGTATATGTTGAATGTTTAATGGGTTTGGGGGGGTGGGAAGGTAGGGGGGAAAAGGGGGAAAAAATGCCACTGTGTATATTTAAGAGGGAAATGTTTGTATGTATTTTGATTGATATGGTTCACAGTGTGGAAAAAAGAATAGACCACGTCATTCACAGGTTAGAGCAGGTGACGACGATAAACTTTCTTCCCTGAAGGACCTCGGCTATCCAGATGGGCGTTCAACGACAACCTGGTGACTTCACGGTTACCATCGCTATTCCCGAATTAAGTTAATTAATTGAATTGTGTCTGTGGTGGGATTGAATCCACTTAACTCAGCAGTGTGCCATGTTCCCACTTCACACGTTTGGAGAAGTCAATGTTAGTGTAGGACCATCATAAGGTAGTGATTACAATGAGACCAGCTTCTCCATGACGGGCCTTCACATCTTCAAGCCACATTTGAAGTGGGTTAACACTAGATTGAAACAGAGAGAGGAGGTTGATAGATGAGATGTCAGTCGAGTCCAAGTGCCAGTTGTAGCTCTAACATTTCTTGGTTCCTTTCTGAGTTTGTTTTTAAAAAACTCCACAGAGCTGTCTGCTTCTCACAGATACTTTAATCTTTCTCCTTTGACAGAGAGCTGGACAGCGTGCAAGATTTAAGAAGTAAAACACTAAAGTCTGCAGATAGCACGCTTGAAGTAAAAGCACAACGCTGGAGAAACTCAGCAGGTCAAACGTATCCTTCATAGAACAAAGATACAGAACCAACATTTCGGGCTAGAGCCTTCAGTAATGCATGGGGAAAATGTCGACAGGCACCCAAACAAAAGGGTAAGGGGGGGAGCTGTGGTCAAAGGCAGGACATGATGGTGGAGAAGGGAGGGATGGTACAGCAGCAAGTGGTGGGGGGGTGGGGAGGGATGGCTAGGTGAATAGATGGTGAAGGGGAGGGAAGACCTGACAGGTGGAAGAAAAGGGAGGAGGGAAGAGAGAGCAGGTTAGCAGAAATCAGAAAAGTTGGCTGTTAATTCTGTCCAGCAGGAGAGAAAATCAGGTTGTTGTTCTTCCAATTTGTGCAAGATGAACTTGTTTAAACCTCCACTCTGATAAATTGCTGGCTATGTAAATCACTAACCATTGGGAAACAAGTAGATGAGAAGTTTATTGTCTCATACACAAATACAATGTACAGCAAAACAGGCACGAGAAACAGCACAAACAACAAATATAAATTCATACAAGGTGCTGTAGGAGAGAAATATAATAAAAGAATCTGTTGCAGTAGTGAGAGTAGGAAAATGAGATCACTAATCCTACTTTGATCAGTTCTTGACCATTTATTTATTACCCAGCATGGTACAGTTTGTGTAGCGGTTTGTACAATGCTATTACAGCGGCAGCAACCTGGGTTTGAGTCTGGTGCTGTCTGCAAGGAGTTCCTATGTTCTCCCCATGTTTGCATAGGTTCCTTCCAACCATCCAAAACAGATGGAGTTGCTTGTTGATTTGGGTGTAATTGGGCAGAAAGGTTTCACCAGCCAGAATCAACTTCTACTGTGCTGTAAATAAACTTTAAATTTAAAGTTTTTTTTAAAAACTCTGTACCTTGAAAAAAGTTACCTTGAAGAAGGGCTCAGTCTTTACTTCACGTGGACGTTGAGACTGGTTGAGTTCCTCCAGTATTTGTTTTCACCACATCTGCAGACTTTTGTGTTTCACTTGGAATTCTAGAAATGTTCTTTCTTCTCTTTTACTGTCTTGTGTTTGCTACCTTTGGGTTTTTACTGTGATTGCAACTTGCTCCCTCCACAGAGGGGCTGTTGGAGGCCAATCGTTTCAGCTCTGGGATATCTCTTCAGTGTCCTCATCAAAGTTCTGACCCATCCATTTTCAACCAGTGACCTTCCTCCCAACATTAGGGATGTTGGATAAGCCCTCTTTGTTCAGGTGTGAGGCCCGCTCCCTCTCGGTGGGGTGGGGCCCGCGCCCTCTCGGGGGGGCGGGGCCCGCGCCCTCTCGGGGGGGCGGGGCCCGCGCCCTCTCGGGGGGGCGGGGCCCGCGCCCAAGTGAGACCTGCCTCTGCCATTATTTCACCAGATTGACAATATCTGTTGTTGATTTTCTTTGAACAGTGAATAATTCAGTTGCTTAAGCCCTCACTGGTTTCCGTTTTGTTACGACCCAAACAAATTTGGTTGACAGGAGTGAAAACTTTATAGTTTGAGAAAACAGTATATTTCACCATGAAATGAGTAGTCAAATGGAGGGTACTGGCTTTTGTGGTTCTATTGGAGGGCCTGTCCTTTGGGTCAGCCTGGGACCATATGTCACCATTCCAGCCCATAGTCCGGCTGGGTAACCATAACAACCACATCAGCTGTGGCCTTTGTCTCCTGGGCTGCAATAACCCCATATATTCATGGGGTCTTGAGACAGAAACAAATTGATACATGGAAGCTCTTGCCTGTTGGGCTTATACAACATGTTTTCAACAGACAATGCAGGCAGGTTTGGGCTGTTGAAAATCTTGAGAAAGGATTGGTTCCCATGGAAACTACATCAGATGACTGATCTGATGTGGTCCCATTAAACTCCAATCAAATGTAAATTTCTCTGCAGGGCTGACTTCTCTCGCTCGTTCTCTCTCTCTAACTTCTGAACACAAAATCTGTTTGTTTACTATTTGTAATTCTGCTTCAATTATTTTTTCCCTCTCTCCTCATTTTGTTCCCTCACTCCTCATTTTGTTCAAATGCAAGAAAAAAATTGCAAAAAATCATTGCTTTATAATTTCTGGTGGTGTAAAAATGGCGTTCACTGTTTGTGCATTTTTAATAGATAATTTATTGGAAAGAAATAGCAGGCTGCATTTTGTACAGAGGCTACAATTTTTATCAAGGTTCCACATTTTATATTGTGGCCAACTGCTAGTGGGGTGATGGGCATACCTCTCATTGTATTTTGAATCCCCTCATCTGTAGTCCTTGCATCTTCCTATGGTGTTTGAGGGTGAATTTATGGGAGATTCATCTTTAAATCACTCTCGTCACCAGAGAGAGATTTTGAATCGTCACAGAGCCACTTTTGCCTTGTCAAGATTTGCTTCTGAACGTTTCCTCATATTGTCCTCAGGCCAGCCATGGGTGCAAAGAACTCACAGGGATCGCATTGGAACCTATCTTTCCTACAGGGAGGGATTGGGTGGATGGAGAGAGAATGTTTCCCCTAGCTGGGTTTCCAGGCATAGAATGTGGGGTCAGTCATCTCTGACTGAGATGAGGAGAAATGTCCTGACTTCAGAGATGATAAACCTTTTGAATTCTCTATCCTGGAAGGCTCTGCAGTTATGGAATTCATTCACCACCAAGAATGATGCATCTCTGAATGTTTCTAGAATCAAAAAAGATAATGAGAAGATTGGGGAGCTGGGATTGAATAAGAGCCATGATTTTGATGAATGGTGGAGCAGAGTTGATGGTCTCCATTCTAATGTTTTCAAGGGGAGGCTTCAGGCATGTTTTGACTTCACTGTAAATGTTTGGAGCCTCGTCAGGTTACATAAATGGGGAACATTAAAATAAAGTCCTGGATTCAATAGATGATACAGCAGATCACAAATGGTCATCATGAGAGTTTCTCAGATGTATTCTTTCTGTGTAGTGTACATCAACTTAGTGTCACACAATGGATCTTGTCCAAGATGTCTTAGTTCTGTACATAAAAATACAAAGTAAAAGCAGAAACTGCTAGTTATACTCAAGACAGGGAGCATCTGGAGGGAATGAATATATACAGGTACTTCCTGATTTATAACCGTAATTCGGACAGCAGGATTGGCCGTATTTCGGAATGCATCCTTGTCAGTCAGAATTGCATACATTTCTTTTAAAGTAAAGAAAAATGTAACATTTGTGTGCTTTATTGTATTTGACAAACTATAACAGGGATGCAGGGCATGCAAGAGCCAAAATGTGCGGATGTACCTTGTTAGTTGGTCCCATGGGGTATATTGACTGGGGGTTGGCATCTTGATTCCTGCGCACATGTGCGAGTCTTTGGTTGGTACATGTGCTATGGGTCTGCTTATTGGAGTTTGGTTGGTGCATGTGTGAGAGTTAAGTGCCCTGACAATATTGAATTTATGCCCGTAACAATTATTTACATCCATATTATATCAACAATTACCACTGAAATTCCTAAAAAAAATTACTGTTGACAGTTAATTACAGGTTGTCAACAAAAAACTCATGGATGCTGCTCTTCTTGGAAATTGATGTACAGTGTGAAATGCCCAAAGTAGGAATTTGAATAAAATAGACACTTGCTAATTGTTCTGTTTTGCTCAACAATTCTCAAAACCTTTTTTTGGCATCTTAGCGAGTATGTGTTCACGCATTCCATCCTTGTGGGTGCTGTCTGATTTGTTGAGTATTACCAGTATTTTCTGCATTTTCAGTGAAACCCCTGTTATTTAGAATTCAAGCAACCAGCAAAACAAAATTGTGGAAAATAAAGAGGTAAAAAATTTGGGACAGCACGGTTGGCCTAGCGTTACAGAGCCAGTAATCGGGTCCGGGGTTCAAATCCTGAGCTGTCTGTAAGGAGTTTGTACGTTATCCCAGTGTCTGTGTGGGTTTCCTCCCACCATTTGAAACGTACTAAAGTGTAGGTTAATGGGGTGTAAATCAGACTTGTGGACTGAAAGTTGAATTTTAAAAATATGGAAGTTTAAAATTAGTGCATCTCTCTGTTAGTTTGCCATTCACACAACACGCCTCTTCAAGCAAATGGAAAATTCATTTATCAGGCATCTAACAGCCTCCGTAGAAGTCGGATACCAGGGGTTTTACTGTATATTGTACCTTTAACATCCTTTTCAAGATATTACAAAGCATTTTACAGCTAATCAGAAATTGTGTTGCTAGTCTACTCCATTCATCTCCCACACTCATAGTAGCAGTGAGTCAGACAGTATAAGGACAGGCTATTGAGCCTGTCATGTCTGTGCCACCCATCCACATTTTTATTCTACACTCCCCCCACTTGATGAGCAACTGGATCACCCGATGGTCTCCGTCAAACATGGCTAAATTAAAATCAGGCGTATTCAAGGTCCTATTAACGTTAAAATATTTAATCCACCTGGACAACACTATGTCTCACGAACCAGTAGATGCTGCTTTTTTTGTGTCCATTCAGAAAGTTGTGAATGGGGTTCTTTGAGTAAATTAAAAATGTAAATTCTGAGCTACTGGTGGGAAGTTTTATTGGGTGAGGTAAAACTCTTTATCTAGCTTTCCATTCGTTCACCGATTACACTGAAGCTCTATCTACTTTTGTGGGTCTCTTTGTAATGACCATAGATCCTTCCTGTTTATCTGCACACCTCATAACTTAATGCACGTTAATCAAACCTCCCCTCCACTGTCCCAAAGAAAACCATCCGAGCCGATCCAATCTCTCTTCACAGCTAAATTATCCAATAGTCCACTCAGCTCGTGTCCTATCGTGGACACACATTTCCTGTCTGCAGACGCTCTTTTCAGTGTCCATAAAAAGCAAAGATCTATTGCTGAGGTTTCTTTATTCGTTGAAGGGCTCAGGCCTGAAATGTCAGCAATAGATCTTTACTTTTTATGGATGCTGAAAAGACTGGCTGAGTTCTTCCAGCATCTCAGCGTGTTTTTAACACAACCTCTTCTCACTTGTCAGGATTGCACTTCCTGAGAAGACTGAAGCGGGCAAGGCTACTGTCCCTCATTATGTCAACCTTCTACAGGGGCTCTATCAAGAGCGTCCTGGCTGATTGTATCACGGTGTGGTACGGTTGCAGCAGAGAAATGGATCAGAGGTCAATCCACAGGATCTTAAGAGAGGCAGAGAGGATCACAGTAGTCTCCCTCTCTCTCCACCCCCTCTCCCCAGTTAATGAGGTCTTCCAAAATCATTGAGGACCCCTTCACCCCGCACACAGCATCTTTCAGCTGCTCCTGTTAGGGAAGAGATACAGGCTGAGGAACAGCTTCTTCCCACAGGCAGTGAGACTGAATGACCAAAGGAACTGCTCACACTGACCATCCGGGACTTTCCTATTCACAAAACGCTATTTATATTTTTTTTTTGCATGGATAAATACTAATTCTGTATTTGTGTTATTTGCCTGTCTGTGTGTTATGTCTAGTTGTGTGTCTGCGTGTTCTCCGAGGACCGGAGAATGCTGTTTCTTTGGATTATACTTATACAATCAAATGACAGTAAACTTGACTTGGATACCTTGGCAACCTCCAATCACATCATCCCTGTAGTGTGCCAGACCTGTTGGGGGTACTGAGGTGGTCTCCTCACTTGTGCTGACCATGAAAGGTCTTGGACCCAAAATCCTGACAGTGTATCTGCTGGCTGACCGCTTTTTCTTTCATTTCACATTTCTGGTATCTGCAAATATTTTGAAAGAGTAAGGGAATACTTCTCCCCCCCCCCCCACCCCCCCAAATTTCTCGTGGAGATGTTCAGAAGATGATATTCATTTATTTATTTGGGGCAGCATGGATGGTGAGGTAGGAGGGGGGCTCAGATTTCCAAGAAGATCTTTAAGGAGGAGAGAAGAGGGAATGTTTCAAAAAGGAGAATTGCAGAATACTGACATACATCTGGAAATGTGTTTTGGTGACAGGGCGGAGGAGAGGGGTGGTGGGGGATGCAGAAGTGATCTATACTGAAGGATCATAACACCAGCTGCAACTCTCCAAAAATGAGTTGGAGGTTTGCGTGTTAGAACACAAAACATTACAACACAGTACAGGCCCTTCGGCCCACAATGTTGTGCCAACTTGTGCAAACCTTTACAACAATCTGATTCTTCCTGACCTCACACCCATTACCCTCTATTTTTCTTACATCCATGTGCCTGTCGAGGAATCTTTCAAATGTCCCTATTGCACCAGCCTCCACCACTACTCCTCCCAAGGCACTCCAGTCACTCACCTGTTTTTTTTTTCCCCCAGAAGCTGAAGACCTTGAATGTGGTGCATAGGGAAGCCTGCACTGTTGAGGATCTGAATGTTGAGTTAAATGTTAAACCAGGGTCTGTCTCTTAGCAATGCAAAAGATTTCTCGGTGCAACTTCAGAAGAAAAAGGAAGTCACCTCACAGCAGAACAAGGGGACATAATCCAATCAAATCGGTGTTGCTTCCAAAACCCAAATTTGCCCAGGACATTTTAGCGAAATGTATTGGATAGAAAGCAGTTTTGTATTTTCTGAGCCGTGCACTGCACAATTCAGTTCAGACTTGCTGGTAAAATAAGATTTTATTTTTGTTCAGGTGAATCTTACAGCATAAGGTTTAATGGCTTTTATCTACAAGTTTGGTAAACTTCACAAAATAAATGACATTTTATACAATCAATTCCTACTTCTACCAGTCAAGAGGCATTTTAACGTCTAATGCAGAAGTTTGGGCAAAAGCCACTCTCTTGACTGCCAATTGTGCACCCTTTAAGAGAGATGAAATGTAGAACAGTGAAACATTGCTGAATTAGATACAAAGGCAGGAGTAAGGTTGACGGGGAATTTAACCCTATACGCTCCCATGGTCCATTGCACTTTATTGCTTTGTATTGTAACACCCCTGGGTATTTTTGTCAAGCAAGCCTTTGAAATTAAATTGAAATAAGATGTCCATCTGTTAGTTGAATAACAGTCAAGATCTGAGTTCTTTAAATCCTTATTATTCACAGATTATCCTTTGAGTCTCTGAGATCAGTAAATGAAGAATCCACGCCTGGATTACTGACAGACCATTGCATCTCTAAGAGCCATCAAGCAGGCTCTTAGCCTCTGGGTGAAGGTGTCAATCCTCGCTGACCTTTGGGGTTAGTGAGGTGTCTTTATAAAGTGACAGTGGGCAAATATTCACCACCCATTCCAAACCCCGTCCCACCAGCCCTGCTCCCGCCCTCTCCCCCGACCCCCAGCATCCCCCACCACCAGCGTCCGAAATGTCCTTGAAGTAAAAGCAGGGTAAATACAGAGACAGAGTATTATAATAAAAAAATAACCGGGGGAAGAATCAAGTCCTTGTGCTTTCAGTCTTGGTGACAACAGACTTCAAACGCAGCCCTGAGTAACCAAGGAGGGGAAATAAAAGCAGAAATTCACTCCATTCGTTACACAGCCCGCTTTGTTCATGTCAGTGTTAAATGGGGGGAAAGAAAGAGAAGCAGACCTGCCAAAAAGTGCATTTGGCTGAATTAACTCTGAATAAATTGAGTCCTATTCATCCACAATGTGTCACTGCTCTCTGCATTGGCACCACAAAGGCAAGAGTTATATATTTACAACACTTGGAACAATTTGATCTGACCAATTAAATTAATACCATAACATGAACCCCGGCAAGAACAATCCCAGCCCCAAATGAGCAGCGAAGAAGGACTTGGCCATCCCAGGATGCTCCAAGTTGAGTTAGTAACAACACAGAGATGCTGGAGGATTAGGGAGCTGCCTTGTGAAAACAGGTTGAGTGAACTCGGCCTTTTCTCCTTGGAGTGAAAGAGAATGAGAGGTGACCTGATAGAGGTGCACAAGATGATGTGTAGGTAATCAGAGGTTTTTTCCCAGGGCTGAAATGGTAGCCACAAGAGGACACGGGTTGAAGGTGCTGGGAAATGGGGACACAGGAGATGCCAGGAATAGGTTTTTTAGCGCAGAGTTGTGGGTGTGTGGAATAGCCACGGTGGTGGAGGCTGAGTCAATAGGGTTTTTAAGAGACTTTTTGATTGGTAATGAAGCTTAGAAAAATAGAAGGCTATGGGTAAACCTGGTGATTTCAGAGGTAGGTACATGTTCGGCACAAGTTTGTGGGCTGAAGGGCCTGTACTGTGCTGCAGGTTTTCTATGTTCATATGAACAGCACATTTCCCAGAGTCCAATGGAGGCAAAGATCCATAATTGATGTTTCAGCCCTGAGCCCCTCTTCCAGATATGCGTTGGGTAAAAAGCTGGCAGGTGCTCGAATTAAAAGAGAGAGCAGGGGGAGAAGTGCAGAGTAATAGACAAAGGTGTTAGTTGATATGGAGAGAGAGGAAAGGTGAGAATTGATTGGGGGGATGGTCTGGCTCTGAAAATGCAGAGATGGGGGGAAAGGGGGGAGAGAGAGAGAGAGATGGGGCAAGAGAAAAGGAGACATACAATACTGTTATAATGCCAGTGATCGAGGGGTTCAAATCCCGCGCTGTCTGTAAGGAGTTTGCACTTTTTCCCTGTGTCCGTGTTGGCTCTGGGGAAAAATGTACTGGGAGTTGTAGGTAAATTGGGGAGCATGGGCTCGTGGGCCAAAATGGCCTGTAACCGTGCTATATGTCTAAATTTGAATTTAAATTCATAGGGCTGGGTATGTGGGGGGTGTGTTTATGTGGTGTGGGGCTAACAGAAACCGGACTTGATGAAAGGTGAGAGGAGAAAGGTTTAGAAAGACCAGGGTTTTCCATACAGAGGGTGATAGGTTGATGGGATGAGCTGCCAGAGGAAATGGTCAAGGTGGGGACAATTACAATGCTTAAAAAACATTTAGACAGATGCGTTGTTAAGAAGAGTTTTGAAGGACATGGGCCAAACACAGACGAATGGGACACTGATAAACCTGCCACGTATAAACTCAGCCGGTCTCGAAGCGTCCACAGGAGATAAAGACATAATCGATGTTTTGGGCCCGAGCCAATCCTCTTGCAGTATTTGTGCACTGTGTTCTCCTCCTGGGTGAGGTGGGGGAGGGGTGTGTTGGGGGGGGGGGGAGAGTTAATTCCACTGAGACTAATGGTACCCTCCACCTTAGTAGATCTCAGCCTAACCCAATCCTCCCCTCAGTAGCCTGATGTCCAGCACCTCGAGGTTCAAGAGCAGTTTTATTCCAACAGGCTCTTGGAGCTCTCCTCTCCTCATTACCCTGACCCCAACCACAAACTACCCCGGGACCTGGACCAGCAAAAGATCCATGGGTACTATCAAAATCTCACCTTTTTTCACACTAATTGCAACAGTGAATATTTACTTATCTGTTATCCTTTGTTATTTATGATCTATTTTCTCCCTCTGGCACATTGCAAAAGTGCTGGAGAAACTGTGTTTTCTCTGGAGCATCAGAGGCCAAGGGGAGAGTTGATTGAAGTTCATTAAATGATGGGAGGCATTGATCAAATAGACAGCCGGGCACCAGGGTAAAAATCTCACATACTGGAAGACCTGTGTTTAAGGGAGATGTGTAGGGCAATTTATTTTCCATATCGGTGGGTCCCTGGAATGGGGGTAGCATTGGAAGCAGATACGACAGGTTAATGGGGTGTAATTTGGCAGCACGGACTGTTTGACCTGCTGAGTTTCTCCAGCATTGTGTTTTTACAGAATCCTGAATATTTGCTTAAGGCAAAGGTGGATAAATTAGGGAAAGGGTGTACAGTTACTGGATTTGGCAAAAATACACAGTTGAGGTTTCATGATCTAAATGAATAGCAGAGTTTGCTTAAAGGGCCAAGTGTCTTCTACTCTGCCTACAATCAACGATGCATACACCTTCCAGAGTTGTAACCCAGAGAAAACAAAATTAATTTACAGAATCAGGATTTATTGTCATGAACAGTTCGGTGTTTTGAGGCAGCATCACAGAGTAAACAGTGACAAAAGGCAAAGGAGGAAAAACCCAACACCCAACCCCAACCAACCAATTTTCCCCTGCAACCGCTGCAATCGTGTCTGCCTGTCCCGCATCGGACTTGTCAGCCACAAACGAGCCTGCAGCTGACGTGGACTTTTTACCCCCTCCATAAATCTTCGTCCGCGAAGCCAAGCAAAAGACAGAGTAAACATTAATATTATAACCATCTTACAATATTACAATTAAAAATAACAATAGCAGTGAACAAAAAGTGAGGCAGTACCTTTGGTTCATTGATTATTCAGGAATCTGACGACAGAGGGGAAGGACTTGTCCTTGTGCCGCTGAATGTTCGTCTTCAGGCTCCTGTACCTTTTCCCCGATGATAGCAGAGTTAAAGAGGGCATGGCCTGGGGGGTGGGGGTCCTTGAGGAGAGAGGCTGCTTTTTTAAGCCACCACCCTCTGGAGTTTATTCTTGTCCTGAGAGTTGGTGTCTCCATACCAGGCAGTGATGCAACTAGCCAGAATGCTCAAAATACCGCAGAGTAACAGGCCTTTCTGCACCACCTAAACACACCCCATGGAACCAATTAACCTACCAATCCTGTACGTCTTTGGGACCTGGGAAGATAGCACAGTTAGCACAACGCTGTTACTGCGCCAGTGACCGCAGTTCAAATCCAGCATCTTTGTGGGTTTCCTCCCACTGTTCAAAACTTAACGGGGGTTGTAGGTTAATTTGATGTAATTGTGTGGCACAGACTCGTGGGCCGAAAGGGCCTGTTATCGTGTTGTGTAGTACAGCACAGCACAGGTCCTTGGGCCCACAATATTGTGTTGACCTATATATTCCTATCAAAGGAAATACTTTCATACCTCACAACCCTCTATTTTTATTTCATAGTGAGAAAACTGAACATAAAGGTGAATATTCCCCACCTTTACATCGCTTCGCTGCCCCTTCATGAAAGCTCCGAGGCCGGAATCAACAGGCGAACTCCGATCCGTCTAGAGGGGTCCACTCAGAGGTGGAGCAAGGTCGCCTCCTCCGTGAAGGCAATGCCACCGGAAGTGGCTGCAAAGGGGTGTGCTGATGACATCACCATGATGTCATCAGCCCTGCGACCCAAAAGCTCTGTGTGTTCAGATGCTTATTGCTCACATCAATCACATCATTACTCAGTTCATATGAGTGATTGGCTAATGTTTCTTGTTCTTTTGGGGAGGGAGGGAATGTCTATATCAATTTTTCACTTGCCGGTGCATATGGATGATGTCACGGCGATGGACGGAGCTGTTGCACCACTCGCCCTGCCTCCCTCTGTTCTGGAAGACGGCTCCAGATACTGCTCTGTGAAGGCAACGCTGGATCTGCCTTATAGGCCTTCTGCATGAAAAGGTAAATTAACTTTTTGTTTTGTTGAACTGGCTTTAATGCGGGGTAGCACCATAAAAAGGCCTGTAGGTGCCCCTAATGTTTCAGCCCCCACTACCATCTATGTCTAAAGCTCCTTTCACACTTGTCAGTGATCGCAGGAATCAAACGCCAATTAGCCTCTAAAGTATCTAGTATGAAGGCAAAACCTGCTCAGCACCAGCATCAGGTGACATCATCTCACGCTGGGGATTGCCAGCCTTGACCCCTTGTACAATCCATGGCATCTGCAGATGCCGGTGCTGAGATCAGGCAAGTGTGAAATGGGCAATTGCATTCCAGGCATTTCCGATTAAAGGTAGAACAGACCAAACTCCGGGGATAAGCCCTTGCAAGTGTGAAAGTGTCCGTGTGCTGGTTAGGAGTGGTCTAGTGTGAAAGGCCCAACCCCCATTCCTATCCTGGGACACTGAATGGCTGATTTACTGGGATCCAAGTGTGAAAGGGGCTCTAAATAAACTGGAGCCCCTGGGGAAAACTCACGCAGATCACAGAGAGAACACGCAACCTCCTTACAGACAGCAGTGGATTTGAGCTCATGTTATTGACGGTGTCACAGTGTTGCCAATTGGTGGCTCTGTCACTGCATCTTGGGTTGTCCCTGCAACCTAACAATGACCTTCTCAACCTGGACCTCATTGTCTATGATGGGGCCGGGGGGGGGTGCGGGGGGGAGGTATACACCATCATCGTGTTCTTTAAAATAAAATGAAAGGCTTCTGAGCTTCTGATCTTTAAAACTCTGTAACAGGCCCGCTAAAACCAACTTCCACAAGTTATCCAGACCGGCTCCCAACAATCCTAAATCACCAAAGGATTTCTCGAGTTGACGTTATAAAGAGTGTGGCCTCTGGAAGTGGTCAGCGATTTTCTTATGTTGGAATAGTTATAATTGCAAACAGCAACAGGATTCACAAACACTCACAAACTGACAAAAAAAAAGACTTGATGGACATTTTTTTGTCTCTAATAAATGGCAATTGAATATCTTATTTACATTCCAAAGAAATTTAAAGGGATGGGAAAAACGACTGGGGAGCAACACTGAAGCTGGTTCCAGGCCATGCCTTCGCCCCAGAAGCAAGGCAGTGAATAAACGGAAGAATGGCAATGAGTTTTTAATTGGTGACACATTATATTTATCAAACTGACAGTGAAGATACCAACAACAGGCTTTCTTGTTTTGTATTATAACATATACATTACTGGCCTAAGTCTTTTGCAGTCTATTCATGGACTGCTATCAATTGTGGTTATCATGTGTGAAAAGAGTAAAAACATAATAATCAAAGACTGAACTGAATGATAACACTGAATTATTCATTAGGGTTCTTAAAGTCACAGATAAATCAAATCTTCAACAAAAGGCCGGCTTTGTTCCGCATCACCAATGTGCAACAGTGTAAAAGCCCCAGAATGAAACACATCCTTTCAGACACTGTTGCCTCCAGTGACCACAGCTGTATGGCAGAGTTATTAAGAAACATTTAATATTTGTAACCGGATAACAAAAGAAGGGAAATACATTTTGTGGGATGCTTATTTTTTTAAATTCTTCACATAAATACGTGGGAACAATTCAGAAAGATGTTTCTGTGAGAAAGTGACAGAGGAAGTGTTTTAGATTCAGTGGAACACGTTTAAGACAAAGATACAGATATGCAATTATTTTGATGGGATATCAAATACTCTATACCGTATATGTCAGCATATAAGATGGTATTTGAATCTTAAAAATGCCACCCCAAAACCAGGGGTTGTCCTATACACCAAGTCTAAATTCCGAACCTTAAAAGCGAAGTCTCAGTGCTCTCCCGTGGGGTCCATCTGCCCCGTCTGACTGCCATTGGTTCTGTAGAGGCTTTAAACAGCCTGTTACAGGAGCCGATGGTGGTTTATTTTAAAATATGCTAATAAAATGTAAACCTTTTTGGGTAATTTGCTTTTAAAATATTCTGACAACATCTCTCCCCAGTCAATGGTCAGTGCCAGAATTCGGGTGGTCTTATACATGCAGTGAGCTTAGCTCAAAACCTACATTGTAAGGGGAATTTTAGGGGGGTTGACTTATACACGAATCATCTTATGGTAGATCCTGTACACCTAGAAATATGTGTGGACTCTTAGCCAGGGTTAGCTATCTGCTCCCAGCTGGGAAAACCTGCCCAGGGGGTTCAGAGACAGGGTGACTAAGCAGGGGCAGTTGTTTTCCATGTTCTTTGCCAGGGCTTTACTTCCTGTGGACTCTGCAAGGCCGGCTGAGTTCCTCCAGCGTTTCCGTGGATGTTTTGCCACAAAAAGAATGTCATGCAATGATAAAACAACTGTACCCATCCCAGGATGGCTCAGGCCAGTGCAGTACCTCTGAACTGTGTCCAGTGTTGGAAAGTCACTCTGTGCATAGGAAGGTCCAAAAGCTTCTGACCACCAGGCTATGTTTCCGCTGGCCAACCTTTCCACCAGACTGGAGTTCACTGCAGCATCAGCTCTGAAAGGTGGGACTCCCTCTGGCATCCCCTCAGTGGAGGGTCTCCCAGATGCACCTCCCTCTTTATGTGAGAAACAGCTAGCTTGCATCCACCTGTTTGGTTTGCTCATACCTTGACAAAGGGCTCAGCCCCGGAACATGTTCAAGGCACTGGTGAGGCCACGTTTGGAGTATTGTGTGCAGTTCTGGTCTCCAAATTATTGGAAGGATATCAATAAGGTAGAGAGGGTGCAGAGAAGATTTACTAAAATGGTGACTAGGTTGCAGTATCTAGAATATGGAGAAAGATTGATTAGACTGGGTCTTTATTCATTGGAGCGTAGAAAGTTGAGGGGGGGTGAATCTGATAGAGGTATTTAAAATTATGAGGGGGATAGACAGAGTAGATGTGAATAGGCTCTTTCTCCTGAGGGTAGGGGCGATTGGAGCAAGGGGTCATGAGTTAAGGGTTGGGGGAAAAACTTTAGAAGTAACATGAGAGGAAGCTTCTTCACTCGGAGAGGGGTGGCTGAGTGGAATGACCTTCCAGAAGAAGGTGCATGCAGCAGGGTCAGTTTTGTCATTTAAGAGGAGGTTGGATGAGTACATGGATGTGAGGGGCTAGGAGGGTTATGGGCAGGGAGCAGGTAGGTGGAATTAGTAGAGTTTCACATAAATCGGTGCGGACCAGAAGGGCCAAGATGGCCTGTTTCCGTATTGTAATTGTTCTATGGTTATATTGGCCACCCTTTACTTCCTACGCTGTGTGACCTGCTGAGTTTCTCCAACACATCTGTGTATTGCACTTGACCCCAGCGTCTGCAGACTTTCCTGTTTAACTCCAGGGCGAAACTCCAGGGAGGTTTTGTTCACTGAGGTAAAAAGCCTGGTTTTCTGTTGATTACAGAGAGTGAACCTGGCTGAGATCTGTGATTCACAACCTGATAATTATAGATGGGTGGCACAGTTGGCATAGTAATGGCACAGTTGGTGTAGTGGTTAGCACAATGTCATTACAGCGCCAGCGATTGGGACTGGGGTTCGAATCCTGCACTGTCTGTAAGGAGTTGTACGTTCTCTCTGTGTCTGCGTGGGTTTTCCCCAAGGGCTCTGGTTTCCTCCCACTGTTCAAAACGTACTGGGGTTGTAGGTTAATTGGGTGGCCCGGATTGTGGACTGAAAGGGCCTGTTAGCATGCTGTATGTCTAAATTAAATAAAATTGAACTAAATCCAAATTAAATAATAATGAAATAATAAAAACTGTATACACTATAACTAATGTACAATATACTAGAAATTATTTGCAATGCACTATAACTAAATTAATATATAATAAAAACAGAACAGCAGAGAAAGAGGCCCTTCAGCTCACTAGTCTGTACTGACCATTTATACTCTCCTGTCTAGGCCACTGTTTTGCCATTTTTACTTTAACTCTGTGAGCTTCCAGAAACCACCGAGTGTTTGACCTGGACATTTGAGCACAAAAGGCATTACTGCCAATGCTGACCTTTCCCCTCACACTTCACCCCAAGGTCTGGGCTGAAGAGCATGCACCAGGAGTTTCTTTTTTGGCTCGGCAGCTCCTCTCTCTTCCCCCCTGCTCAGTACCAGGGGCACTGGAACTGTTCGTAGCATCCTGGGCACGATGGTTGATCATAGCCAAGCAGCTGAACATGAAGCCTGGTTGAGCTAGCCTCACACAGGGAGCAGAACGGGAGTGTCCAACTCGTAGATGAGGTATTTCACAGCTGGAGTTACGTCCAAGGACCAGTTTTGAAATGGACAAATGTAAATCACATGAGTGGAGTCATCTCACAGTTCAATCCAAATATATGCCACCGATTTTAAATTTGAATTTTAAATTTAAATTAAATTTTTTAAATTTAAATTTAGACATAGAGCATGATGCTGGAGAAACTCAGCAGGTCAAACAGTGTCCTTTAGAGAGCAAAGATAAAGATACAGAACCAATGTTTCAGATAGATGCCTGAACAAAATGGTTGAGGGGTGGGGGAGAAGATAGAACACTATAGCACATTACAGGCTTTATGACCCTCGATGTTGTGCCAATCTATATATTCCTACCAAAAATCCCAAACTAAACCCTCCCTACCTCATCACCATCTCTTTTTCTGTCTTAAGAGTCTCTTAAATGTCCCCATTGTTCCAGCTTTCACCACCTCCCTTGGCAATGCATTGTGGATGCCCACAACTCTGTGTGTAAAAAAAAAACTTACCCCTGATGTCTTTCCTCCCTCCATTTTGTACAAATGTCACTGGGTGTTTGCTATTCCTGCCGTGAAAAAAAGGCACTGGCTGTCCTTATCTACGCCTCTCAGAATCTGGTCGACCTCTATTGTCTCCACTCATCCTTCTTCGCTCCAAAGAGAAAAGTCCCAGCTCTGCTAATCTTGCCTCATAAGACTTAATTTTTTTCCAATCTAGACAACATCCTGGTAACTTTCCTCTGCCCCTTCTCCATAACTTCCACATCCTTCCTATAATGAGGTGACCAGAATTGAACATAACACAGGCTCTCCCCGACTTATGACCTATGTGACTTACGACCATATGTACATAAGTCTGAAAAATATTATCAGGTGTGTGCATCTCTCAGTTGCCATTCGGTAAGCTCGCCAAAGAAGATGGCAAGCAAGAGGAAAATTCCATCCCTTGCTGATAGATATGGCAAGAAGCCAAGGAAGTCGCTCATTTGGAATTGAAAATGACTTGATTTGGTAACATTCTTCTGACTTGCATCCATTTTGAGATACAACTAGTCGGTCAGAACGAAACTCGATCGTACGTCAGGGAGTATCTGTATTCCAAGTGTGGTCTTATTGGTAGAGTTGCAACGTGACCGCTCGACACTTGAACTCATCCCCCAATTAATGATGCCCAACACCCCAATCAACCTGCACAGCAGTTTACCTCATCCACAGAGAGGCCCAGAGTTGATTGGCTGGTGTAGGAAAATGAGAAAACCCTGGAAGACCATGAGCCACTCTTTGGACAGCTGCTGCATCCTCTAAATGCAGGGCCGGATTAAGGCTAAATGAAGCACACCCAATAATGGTTCCCCCTCGACCCTTCCATTGTCTAACTGACAAGACATTAAGACTCAATAAGTGCAGAATGTGAAATACGTGATATCAATCCGCTATGGACAAACTGTAGATCGAAAAGTATGTCAAGTATACTCGGATCTGCGATTCGAGGAAAAGTGTTCAATTTAGTCTGAACAAAATTCCTAACTTGCAAATATCTTTAAAAATGTCTATTTGAGAGCTTAAATTTAACAGACAAAGCAAATCTTTAACATTTTTAATCCCAAATCTTAAAACCTTTATCTAATACTGAAGGGGGGGGAATGGATGGTTATCTATAATAGAACTAGCCAGAGAAAAATGATTATAACCCAAAATTTTCCTAAACTGGGCCATATTCTCAATCTAATTCTCACTATTGGATTATGTGTTAGAAAATGTAAAGGATAAAGCAAAATTACCAACGTTGACAATCTATTAGAAAATTCCTGCCCAAGACCTAGAGGAGCAAATCTGTAGGAAGATAGAGGATATTTGTGATAAGCACAGGGTTGTAATTATGGGAGATTTTAATTTTCCACATATAGATTGGGAAACACATTCTGTGAAAGGGCTGGATGGGTTAGAGTTTGTGAAATGTGTGCAAGATAGTTTTTTACAACAATATGTAGAGGTGCCGACAAGAGAAGGAGCAGTGTTAGATCTACTGTTGGCAAATGGGATGGGTCAAGTGACGGAGGTTAGTGTTGGCGAGCACTTCAGGTCCAGTGATCATAATGCCATCAGCTTCAATGTCATTATGGAAAGAGATAAGTCAGGGCCAAGGGTTGAGGTTTTTGATTGGGGAAAAGCTAGATTTGAGGAGATGCAAAAGGACTTACAGGGTGTGCATTGGGACAATTTGTTTTATAGGTAGGATGTAGTAGAGAGATGGAAGTCTTTTAAAGATCAGATTTTGGGAGTGCAAAAGCTTTATGTTCCTGTTAGGTTAAAAGGAGAGGCAAAAGGTTTGAGAGAGCCGTGGTTTTCAAGGAATATTGGAAACTTGGTTTGAAGAAAAAGGGAGGCGTACATTAGGTATAAGAAGCATGGAATTAAGGAGATGTTTGAAAAATACATTGAATGTAAGAGGAATCTTAAGAGAGGAATTAGGAAAGCTAAAAGAAGGTACGAGGAGACTATAGCAAGCAGGGTGAAAATTAATCCAAAAGGGTTCTATAAATATGTTAATGGTAAAAGGAAAGCGAGAGACAAAATTGGTCCCTTAGTGAATCAGAGCGGAAAACTGTGTGTGGAGCCTAGAGAAATGGGGGAGATATTGAACAGTTTCTTTTCTTTGGTATTCACCAAGGAGAAGGATATTGGGATATGTGAGATAAAAAAAGCAAATTGAGTAAATATGGAGAATATAGTGATTACGAAAGATGTAGTGTTAGGGCTTTTGAGGAATATAAAGATGGATAAGTCTCCAGGACCAGACGGGATCTTCCCCAGGACATTGAGAGAAGTAAAGGAGGAAATAGCAGAGGCTCTGACGGTAATTTTCCAAATGTCATTAGAGATGGGGATAGTGCTGGAGGATTGGCATATTGCGCATGTGGTTCCGTTATTTAAAAAGGGTTCAAGGAGGGAGCCTGGCAATTATCGGCCTGTAAGTTTGACGTCTGTGGTAGGTAAATTAATGGAGAAAGTTCTTAGAGATAGTACTTATAAATATCTGGATAGACAGGGTCTGATCAGGAGCACTCAACACGGATTTGTGGGCGGAAGGTCCTGTTTGACCAATCTGATTGAATTTTTTGAAGAGGTGACTAGGAATGTGGATGAGGGTAGCGCGGTGGATGTTGTCTATATGGACTTCAGTAAGGCCTTCGATAAGGTACCACATGGAAGGTTAGTTAGGAAGGTGCAGTCTTTAGGTATAAATTTTGAGATAGTCAAATGGATTGAACATTGGCTGAAAGGGAGAGGCCAGAGACTGGTAGTGGAAAAATTGTCTGTCAGGTTGGAGGCCGGTGACCAGTGGTGTGCCTCAGAGATCTGTATTGGGCCCATTGTTGTTCGTTATATACATTAATGATCTAGATGATGGGGTGGTGAATTGGATTAGTAAATATGCAGACGATACTAAGATAGGTGGAATAGTGGATAATGAAGAAGGTTTTCAAGGATTGCAGCGGGATTTGGGCTGCTTAGAAAAGTGGGCTGAAAAATGGCAGATGGAATTTAATGCTGATAAGTATGAGGTGCTTCATTTTGGTAAGAAGAATCAGAACAGGACATACGTAGTAAATGGGAGAGCATTGATGAATACAGAGAGCAGAAGGATTTAGGAGTAACGGTACATCGTTCCCTGAAGGTAGAAACTCACGTGAATAGGGTGGTGAAGAAGGCTTTTAGTATGCTGGCCTTTATCAATCATTGCATGGAATATAGGAGTTGGGAGGTGATGTTGAGATTGTATAAGACGTTGGTGCGACCTAATTTGGAGTTCTGTGTGCAGTTCTGGTTGCCTAATTATAGGAAGGATATAAACAGAGTGGAGAGAGTGCAGAGAAGGTTTACCAGAATGTTACCTGGGTTTAAGCATCTAGAGTACAGGGAGAGATTGGGCAGATTAGGTCTTTATTCTTTGGAGCGTAGATCGTTGAGAGGGGATTTGATAGAGGTATTTAAGATTATGAAAGGGATAGACAGAGTGGATGTGGATAGACTATTTCCGTTAAGAGTAGGAGAGATTGAAACAAGAGGACATGAGTTAAGAGTTAAGGGGCAGAGGTTTAGAGGTAACATGAGGGGGAACTTCTTTACTCAGAGAGTGGTAGCGGTGTGGAATGAGCTTCCGGGAGAAATAGTGACGGCAGAGTCAATTTTCTTATTTAAGAAAAAGCTGGACAGGTATATGGATGAGAAGAAGGTGGAGGGATATGGTCATTGTGCAGGTAGATGGGACTAGAGAGGAGTATTTGGTTCGGTGCGGACTAGAAGGGCCTAATGGCCTGTTTCCGTGTTGTAATTGTTATGTTATGTTATGACTTTGCTAATTTATCAAATTTTCATAATAAAGGGAAATTAAACGCCCAACAATAAAATCGGAAATTTGGAAGTGACATTTCCCCATTCCTTAGAAGATGGAATGTGAAAAAATAGATTTAAAAACCTGGTTTTCTTCCAGGCCGAACCCTATATTAAATGTAACCATATTTGTATGGACCTGTATGTTTTCCCCCCCATTTATCGTGGGAACCCCCTTTCTGTGGGCCCCTAGTTCAGCTGCACCATGGTCAATCGGCACTGGGAAAAACTCTGTGGTGCCCCCTTCCCTTGGTGCCCTAAGCACAGGCTTATTTTGCTTTAATGCTTAATCCAGCCCTGTCTAAATGGCACCTTCGAACTTAACCCCTCGCATTGGCTGAGGATTCAGAATGAAATTAATTCCGTTCACTCAAGACAGGGCTCTATTTGAAAGAAGATACAGTAACTTGAAATCACAAGTACTGGTTTTAATACAAATTCCTTTGCTTGGTTACTGTCTAAATACTGCGGGTCTCTCCTACAGTGCAGAGAGATTAGCTGCCCCCACCCCCCCCCCCCACCCCTCACCTGACTGAAACTTTCAAGTAAGTAACTAACTCTGCACATACTTTGCACGTGCTCTGTCTGCTTTCCACTTTTTAACATTACCAGCTCTAGGGGCTAATCCTTTGTTAGCCAAAGGTTTTTACTCAAGTAAAAGTACACTTTTTTAAAGTCAAGATCAAGAGAGGGAGGGAAAGGAAAGGGGGGTGGGGGGGTGGGAAGCTAATGAAATATTTAAGATTTTCGGTGCTGACAAAGGGGTTTCTGGCTGCTTTGTCGGGGGAGTCTGTGGAAGTAGAACAAAACAGCAGGTTGCTGTAGTGACAAGGTCACTCCATATTGATGGGAGCTGTGTTGGCATTGGTCACAGCTGTGCAGCGTTTACTTCAGGCTGGGGTACCAGCCTGCCGCCTTTGTCCCCCATTGAAAGCAAGACAGAGCTCCAATTTTACACAAAGTTGATTGCAACCCCTAGATCTTTGTTGCTTCTGTGAGAAAGAGTGACACTGTGATGAATTCTTCCACTGCTGGGTCACATAATGCAACAGAGCCCAGACTCAGAAGGGCCTTCTCCATCCCACTGTGTCCCCTGATTATTTTTTCACTAAGTGATCTTGATTTATGAATCTTCTTCGCATTCAGCGTATGTGACTTTAGGACTTTCAAGCAGCCTCTTGCTTTCATTGGTGCGCAGCCCGAATCAGGACAGTGGGGGTGGGTGCAGCAGAAAAGAAAAGTGCATTTTATTCAGAAGGGATTTTATGGCGTTTACACCACATCAAAGATGCAAGCATTAGGTGATAGCTGTGATGCTGTGGTCAACTTCAGTTTAAGCCTCACAAGCAGAACAATCAGAGAACCCAGAGATGAATGGGATAAGGCAGCATCTATTACAGAGAAATCAGTGGGGATGATCTGCTATGTTTCATGTAGGTGGTAGATGTCAGTTCAGCAGAGCTTGGGAAAGAGGTTTACATTCTCCACAAGACACTTCAACTCCATGTGAACATTTATGGAACAATGCCGCCTGCCCTCCTCGCTTCCTCTGCTCAGCTGATGTGGTGAACACCATGGACCATGTCAGTGAATTTGATGTGGAAGGAGATGGTCTGGCCCATCGGCTCCCTGCCGTCTGCTGTGGAGGAGTCCTAGAAGTCTTGTCCCCCTCTCTCTCTCTGTTCGCCAGTAATCCACCACACGGGCAGCTGGAGACCAGCCCATGGGAGCCAGGTAATGGAGCTCAGGCCCAAAACGTCAGAGATGTATCTTTACTTCCTATGGGCATTGCAAGAGTGGCTGAGTTTGTCCAGTGTTTTGACTACATTCATAGCATTTGCAGACTTTTGTGTTTGTCTGACGGTATGTTAGACTGCTCGTGTGGAAGGAGATAAGCGATGAATACTTGCTGAGTAATTTCTGTGTGTGAATTATCTCTAAACCTTCATTAAGATTGATCCAGAGTCTTAGAGCTAAGTAGCAAGACCCTTCTGCTTGACCCCAGCATGCTGATGAGAAGCCCTCCTTTTTAACCCCCTTTTTAATGTTAACGAGTTTATGGTACAGATCCTCTGAAATTTTTACTGACGCCATACAGGTATGTGAAGATGCACAGCTACAGTCTTATCCATTAAACCTTCGATGCACCAACTACAGTCGTATTCACTAAACCTTCGATGTGCCAACTACAGTCGTATCCACTAAACCTTCGATGCACCAACTACAGTCGTATCCATTTAAACCTTTGATGCGCCAACTACAGTCATATCCATTAAACCTTCGATGCACCAACTACAGTCGTATCCTTTAAACCTTCATGGTGCTGGCGAACGACAACTCTCAACAGCCTACAAAAATTTCTAATGAACCCCAGTACCGAAAGAAATAATAACTATAGATATTTCCTGCATTTGGCCTGTTTCCTGTCCATGCATTTTAATAAAATCACCATCATGTCCATAGTTTCCCCTTTCCCCATTTCTGTCACATCTTACAACCGACCAAAATATTTCCAATAAATCTCTGCTCCTCTAGTTCAGTTTCTGCCTTCCAGTTACATGCACCCTATCACTGTTCACTGTTCACTCCTCAATTCTCTCCCTAAACCTGCCTGACTTTTTTAAGATGCTCCATAAAATCTTCCTCCTTTAACTCACATTCTCTGAGAATCACCAGAAGTGTCTTGAAGCTGAATCATATTTGGGACATTTACTTTATTAAAGGAACGTATTATTATTGTACCAGTGGCAACCTCAGCACAGGGTGGTTGAGAGATATCACAACAATCTGGCACTCAACGTTAGCAAAACGAAGGGACTGGTTGTGGATTTCACGAAGAGGAAACGAGAGGTCAGCAGGGGAAAGGGTAAAGGGCATCAAATTAAACTTCATTAATGCAATCACAAAGAAGACTCACCAGCAGCTCTATTTCATAAGGAGTTTGAGGAGACTTGTCATGTCACAAAAGACCCTTGCCAATTTCTACAGGTGGACCGTGGAGAGCATTATGACTGGTTGCATCACTCTCTGGTACGGAGGGGCCAATGCCCAGGACAGAAAGAGGTCACAGAGAGTGTGAACTCAGCCAGTGCCATCATGGGCAATGGTCTTCATTCCATTAAGCACATCTCCCAGAGGCCGTGGCTGAAGAAAGCCCACCAAGGATGCCCACCACCCAGGCCATGCCCTCTTCACTCTGCTACTGTCGGGAAGGAGGTGCAGGAGCCTGAAGACAAACACTTGGCAGCACAAGGACAGCTTCTTCTCCTCCGCCATCAGATTCCTGAATGAACAATGAATCACAGACACAGCCTCACTTTGCACTAATTATTTACTTTAAATAGTGTAATTTACAGTAATCTTGGCACCACAATGCACAACACGGCTGCCTCAAAACAATAAATTTCATGAAATTTCTTCATGACAATGAACCTGATTCTAATTCAAAAGTCATGAAAAGATATGGCTTGATTTTATTTACCGGATATATTATAAATAGAATATTTTTGAAATTAAAAATACTGAGTGATAATGCCTGAAGAAATGTAACGAGTGTTGGGGGCTGGGGGACCATGGAAAGATTTCATTTAATGCAAGGCCTCCCTCCCATCACTGAAATGTCCACTCCCAGTGTAACCACAACCTTGTTGTGAGTCGAATCAATCTATTCAGCAGGAGGAAGAAGGACAAAATCTCCAGCACATTGGCTGCTTGATGTTTGAAAGGACAATTAACAAATCCTCTCTTCCAACCACCCCCACCCCCTTCATTTTGGTAAACTCTGCATTCTGTGAGAGAAGAGAGAGCTGTCACACATTAGCACCAATTATTTTCAGAAAGAATGACTGACACAAGCCTGGGGCCACAAATGACTGAGCAAGTTTCTCCTACTCATCCTCTCTCTTCCCCTCACAGCCCTACCTCTTCTTTCTTTCTCTCCCATTCCCTTTCCCCTCCTTTTTACTCTCCTTTCCAACCTTAGCCTTCTCTCCCATCTCTCTCCCCTCCCATTCTCACTCTCTCCCCCTCCCCATTCTAACTTTCTCCCCCTATTCTCACTCTCCCCTCCCTCCTTCCCCTCTCCCCATTTTCACTTTCTCCCTCTCCCCATTTCTCCCCCATTCACTCTCTCCCCTCCCTTTCTCACCCATTCACTCTCTCCCCTTCCTTTCTCCCTCTCCTCCATCCATTCTCCCCTCTCTTTCTTTCTCCTTTCTCTCCCTCACCCTCTCCCCTCCTCCTCTCTCCCACCCCTTTCCCCATCCCATTCTCCTCTCTCTCCCCCCCATTCACTCCATTTTCTATCTCTCTGCTCTCTTCCCCTACTCTCCCCACACCCTCTCTCCTCCTCTCCCCTCCTCTCTCCCCTTCCCCTTTCTCCCCTTCCTCTCTCCCCACTCTTTCTCTCTCTCTCCCCTCCATTCATTTTCTCCTCTCTCTCCCACCCTCCTCTCTCCCCTCCTCTATCCCCCTCCCACTCCCCCTCTCTCCTCAGCTCCTCTCTCCCTCTCTCTTTTCTCTCCCTCCTTTCTCCCTCCTTTCTCCTCATTCTTTCCTTTCTCTTCTCCGTCCCTCTCTCCCCTCATGGACTCATGGACATCTTGTTTTACTGGAAGAATAATGTGGGCAGACCAAACCGTGACCTTCACCGAGTCAATGACATCGTGCAGCAAGAGATTTAAATTTGGGATGAGGTCGGGAAGTTGGCTGGGGGTTTGCACCTTGTTTTATTTGTGCTGAGCCATATTTAAGGCACCGAACATTGGGAAAAGTACCCCACCCCCCCAGAAGGTCACCCTGCTGACTAGGCACCACCCTGCTGGTGCAGTTTAGGGTGAAGCTTCAAAGTGCAGCATGGCCTTCTCACTCAAAGGTGCTCATTTTAACCTGCTTTCAATGAGTGGACTCTTGGAACTCTCTCTCTCTCTTCCTTATGGTGGGAATGGGTTAATATCAGCGCTGGGAAAACTCAAGGTATTTCAAGGGAGTCAATTTTCCCAGTTTAAGTGCCAGACACTCTTGTGTGAACAGCATAAGATAATCTGATTGGATCTGATCTAGTTGTTGGATTATATTTATTCAGATTCTATGTGCTTGCTTTGACTTGGTACCAGAGAGAAAGGGTCGCTCCCACGAGCTGATGTGTATATAGCAGACATGGTATGCTGGTGTCTTGATCCTGGCACTGAGACTGACCCTGAGATTCTGCATTGGGCAAGGCTTTAGAGTCTTTTATTTAAATTTTTTAATGAATGTTCCTGTACCTGACGACAGGACGTATTCCTCCTCATACTTTGAAAGTGGGTAGAATGTTAAAGTCCCTGACCTTGTGCCATCCTAGATGGTTTGGAGGAGAACTAGAGGCAGTTGTTCATGGGCGCAGCCATGAAAATCCCTGAAAGGGGAGAAGTTTCAGTGAAACATCTTCACACAGAGAGTGGTGGGAGTGTGGAACGAGCTGGCTGCTGATGTGACAAATGTGGTCTCAATTTTAAGATATAAGAAATATTTGGACAGGTACATGGATGGGAGGGTAATGGAGGGATATGGACTGGGTATAGATCAGTGAGACTAGACAGAATAACAGTTCAGCACAGACTAGAAGGGTCGAAGGGCCTGTTTTCATTGCTGTAATGTATTCTGTTGTTCTAAGGTTCTCACTCTGAGCTGGAATTTGGCAGGTTCAAGACCCACTCCGCAGCAACCTGACCTGGTCTTCATTGACACTGGGTCCAAATCCTGGAATTCTGTCCCTGACAGCCCTGTGGGAGAACCTTCGCCAAGAAGATCTGAAGTGCTTCAGGAAGTGGTTATCACCATCCTCTCAAGGGAATTCACACTGGACAATTTCCCACAAACTTCATTAATTTTACATTGGCCAGATATTTGTGTTGATGCTTCTGAGTAATTAATAAACTCTCATCACATCTCATTTTGGGCGGTAAGATTAATGCCATGCTATTACAGCATCAACAACCCAGGTTCGAATCCCACGCTGTCTATAAGCTCTCCTACTCCAGAAAATAATGCTATCGGGTATTTTACATCCAGGGAGGAGAAGGAGCCATGTTTTAAAACATCTGATCCAAAGGAAAGGGCAGTGCTCCCGCAGTGTAGATCTTCATCCCAGAACTAGAACTTGGAAACATTGTTTCAAGATTCAGGGGAGTAGATTTAAGATGGAGATGAAGAGGAACTGGTTCCCCCAGAGAGGAGGTGAATCTGTGGAATTCCCTGTCCAAGGAAGCAGTCGGGGTTGCTTAATTAAATGTATGTCAAATACAGACAGGTGGACTTGTTTTTTTTTGTTTTTTTTTTGAAAAATAAGATTTTACTCCATGTATGTCAATCATTCATTAAAAAGTCAAGAATCAGCCATTGCAACTTAAATGTGATACTATTTCATGGTCCTACATTCTGATGCTATGATCCTCTAGTCTGCAAAACCCACACATCAGTTGTCCTGATCTACACATTCTATATAATTACTTGAATGCTTGAAAATATGTTGGAAAATATGCATTATAAATCTTTCCCCAATACTTTTAATCTGATTAACATTTTGTAGATTCCTACATAAACTGTAACATGGTGGAGTGAATCTCTAACCTAGAGATAAGCTCCAGAATTAGTCAGGGGAATGAGCAGTGGTTGATAATAACAGTTCTCCAGGATTGCAGTGAAAAGGTGGCATGTTGAAATTGGTTCCATGAATTCAACTTGAATCGGCTCCTTTGAGTGCTTTGTCAATCTTTGGTCTCAATGTGGCAAGAGTGATGAGAATAGCTTCCTCAGTGCGAATAGCACGGCTACCTTGGTCAGGACAGGTGTTCAGGTAATGGTGAAAGAGGGCACTAGGATCTGTAAACTCGAGGTTTTGGTCAGCATCAACACTGGCCTCAAGGCCTTGAAGACCACCAAACACCACCAACATATGCCTGAATGAGGGAAGTATAGTGTTGTCAGTGTTCGACCCTCGCTCAGATGTACCAATTGTAAGATCGTAGCCATCCTCAAATGGGCACTCTGCAAATACAGCACTGATGCAAGAAGCAAGTCGAACTGTGTAACCCCAGTAAAGACCAGACTCCGTCCGGGGAACATGAGGTGCAACAACTGTACCCTTCAAAGTTTTGCTCTCTGAATGTTCGCTCTTGTGTAATCGAACAGTAACTCGGAGGCCAGCTTGAAGTTGCCTGTCAATCTGCACTTCCTTTCGCAAGCCACAATTGACAAATTATCCTTTTTTGGGCTTGGATGGCCTTCATCAATCCTCACATGGTGTGGACTATCCAGCGGATTCAGAAGACCTGCAAACTATAGATCCTGATGCTTTGGAAAGAAAAATTTCCTTAGATACTGTGGACATTCAAGGTATTGCAGGATCCGGGCAAGATGCACATTGGCATGTCCTTTCTTCCCAATTCCTCGGAATTCGCCTTCCACCGTTTTTGCATCTTCTCCTTGTTCATCAAAGACCACAATTTCATCCACACAGAACACAGTACATGCACGGGCTATCTGTCCAGCCAAGTATGCTCTGAGTTCCGGAGATTGGGCATTGTCCAGAACTGACCCTGGTAATGCCACACTAACAGTATGAAGACGACCTTTCGGTTCTTTTTTTAACTCTTCCTCCTTTATCGTTTCCTGCAGTTTTGCCCTTTGTTTCTCAAGCTTCTTCAAGAATATGTATTCTTTTAATTCCTTTTGAGCACGTTTTCTGGCTTCTCTTGATTTCCTCCAGTCAGCACCAGTCATTTCATCATGCTTCCCCTTCCACCGTTTCAACGGCCGCTGTAATTCCATCCCGCCAACTTATACTCGGTCCTAAGAATCACCAAAAGGTGCTTCTATTGGTCGCTGACGAGGCCCAGCCGTGGACTTGTTAAAAATAGGAGAATTAGGGTAAAGGAAATCAGGTGGGTAAGAGGGTCTGGGTCCATGGCCAGGTCTGAACGAATGAATGCACAGCAGGCTCGACGGGCCAGATGACCTGCTCCTGCTTCTATTTCTTACATCCTTATTTAATGTTAATAGAGTCATGAGATACAGCATAGCCACAGGCCCTTCAATCCACCCAGTTTGTACTGACTTTTATTCAGCCAATTTTATATATTAATCCCACCTGAACCAATTTACAAAAAAAAATTCCCCAGATTCTCATCAACTCCCTCTAAATTCTACCACTCATCTGCACATGAGAGGAAAATTTGGGCTGTTCTTAGATGGCGCTGGGAAGTGGTGCATGTTGCCAGCAGAAAAATACACATTTAAATCTAATCATTGTGCTAATTTAATCTATGCACATGCAGTTGGTGCACCTGTGTGCAGAAAGCAAGAATTTCTGTGTATCTGTATATTGTACTGTGTACACGACAATAAACTCTCATCACATCTCATTTTGGGCGGTAAGATTAGTGCCGCACTATTACAGCATCAACAACCCAGGTTCGAATCCCACGCTGTCTGTAAGGAGTTTGTATGTTCTCCCTGTGTCTTTGCGGGTTTCTTCCCACCAATCTAAACATATTGGGTTAATTGGGATATTTGGGCAATACAGACTTGTGGACTGTAAGGGCCTGTTACCACGCTCTATGTCTAAATATTTAAAAATTAAATTTCTTGCTTTCAGTGGCCATTTATCCAACTGTCCTGTAGGTCCTTGGGATACGGGAGAAACCCCCACATCTATACAGTGAGAATGTGCAAGGTTCATCCGCTCAGCATGGGAGGTGAACCCTGGCTGTTGGCTCCCTGAGGCTTTGGCTCCACGAGCTGAGTCATGATCCCTGCTCAAGTGTCAAGAGTGAGGGAGAAGCTGGAGGCAAAAGAATAACCTTCTGGGATGCAGCTAAAACTGCCCTGATGGGCACCAGTACCGAGGTAATGAAGGGGACTCTTGTGAAGCTGTCATTTCATTCCATTGGGAATAAAAGGCATGAGAAATTTTGCAATTATGCTCCTTTGAAAGTCGCAAAGGTTCAAATGAGAGTAGTTATTACTTTTAAAATTACAGTTAACTAGCACTGAGAATTCTGCCTGCTCCAGATTTGACCCTCCAGCCACTAAGATAATGCTGGTTATCAAACAGAAGATTGGAGGCAGCTCTGTGCGCATTGTCGAGACACAAGTAATTGAAAATAATGACAGAAACAAATAACGCTAAAATGAGATGGATAACTTGTTAATGCGAACATTTGTGAAGTTGGTTAAAGGAGAAGGATTGGTCAGGAAGACTGGGAACTCCCTGCAGAGAGAACCAAGGTATATTTAAAAATCCACCTAATCTGACAGATCCTGTTTAACCATTAATCTTCCAAACTGGTTTATAACGTCTTCCTCAAATTTACCAGCGACCTCTCAGACAGAGCTCCACACCTCTCGTGTTGTATTCTAGATGTGAACTGTTACAAATGGGGGTCAAGGGTAAACCTCACATATTTGCACATTTTATAATGGCAATTGGAAATTTTGAATAACTAGAAATTTTGGAAATATAATTCCTAATTAGATTGATCAGATTCTCAATTAAAATTGGTTAAGTTAGCTCTGGTAATAGCTCTGGTAAAATCTGATGTTTCTTTAACATTAGGAAGATAGCAAGCAGAGATTCAAAATTGTATTCCATTAGAAAAAAATTAGATAAATATTCTATTTTTTTTAATAGATTTGGAGCCCGTATGCTCAAATATTAGGCTTAAATTTATAAATAATTCCTTTGATTCCTCTGGTTTCATGAAGTCTTCCCTTGATTAATTATCTGAAATGTTTTCACATGAGATCTTCGAGTGTTTCCAAGACCAATCCAAATTAACATGTATTCTTATTATTTTAATACATGAGTGTTTATATATATATATATATATATATATTCTTGTAGTTTTTTTGGGTTGGTGGGGGCTTTTGGGGAAGGGGTGGGGATGGGAGGGTGTTCTAGTTAGTTTTTCTTTTTTCCTTTTTCTTTCTTTTTATATATAAATTTAACATGTTTTGATTATTTATTCGATATAATATTTTGATATATGAAAATTGTACTTATACATGTTTATTATAAATAAAATATTTTTTTAAAACATAATGGAAATTTAGCCCAGTCAATAACAACGCCCTCTTGAATATTAGTTGTTTAAAATAATCTCATCTTGGATGAACATTTCCTGCATTGTTCCTGTTTGGTAACAGGATTGTAGACCAGTCCAGACTATGTGTCTATGCTAAACATGTTGACCAAATTAAATTAAATCTCTGCACGTGATTTAATTTTTTTAACTAACAGCATGGTAGAAAGCCCTTCTGGCCCATGAAACCTGTGTTGTCCAATTACACCCAATTAGCCTACCAACTAATCTCGAAGGTGGGAGGAAATCAGAGCGCCCAGGGAAAATCCACTCAGGTCACGGGGAGAATGTACAAACTCCTTACAGACAATGCTGGATTGTAACCCATATGGCTGGCACTGTAACAGCATTGCACTAACAGTGCTGGCCTGAATGAACAAATGTCCCTTGATCCCTTCATATTCATGTGTCTCTCTGGAAGCCTCCACCACCTCCCCTGCCAGCCTGTCCTGGCACCTACCACTCTCTGGATAAAAATCTTGCCCCTCACATCCTCTTTAAACATCCCCCTCCCCTTTAACACATGCCATCTAACAGTCACCTGTCCTTAATCCCAGTTCCCCTGGACCTGTTTATGTCCATTTGTGCTATGAATTACCCATTTGAAGTGTTCCACTCATCAAGAGGCACAGGCTTCAGGGTCAACTTTTAGCAGTTTTAGGCCATTACCACTATGTTACCCCATGACCCCATTTATTTATCTCCTTGCTTTTTCAGTCTTACACTTTTCTCTTCCAGGTGTTTGTTTCCACTTCCTCTGTCTCCATGCTGAGTTCCCATATCAGTTCAAACTCTCCGCAACAACCATGGCAAATGCACCCATGTTAGGTACTGTCCCCAGTCTTGCCTGGATGTCCTAATGGACAGGTCCCCTCAGCCACCCCAGACCTAGGGAACTGGAGTGGAAGCAAACACCTTCAACCTGAGTGACTGATGGAAGGTCAATGGAGTTCCCTACCCCCCACCCCCAACTTCGACATGATCTATCGGGATCATTGTCTGAAGAGGGTGCACAAAATCATTGAGGACTCCTTCTATCTTCCATGCAGAATCTTTCAGCTGTTTCCGTTGGGGAAGAGATCCAGGAGTATCAGAGCCAGCTCCACCAAGCTGAGGAACAGCTTCTTCCCACAGGCAGTGAAAATGGTGAACGACCAAAGGAACTGCTCACACTGACCATCCGAGACTCTCATATTCATAAAACGATAGTTATTTATTTGTTTAGATGAATTACTTGTCCTGCATGTATTGTATGTGTGTTATGTCTGGTGCGTGTTTTGCACCAAAGACCGGAGAACGCTGTTTCTTCAAGTTGTACTTGTACAATCAGATGACAATAAACCTGACTTGTTTAAGAATGAAGAACCTTTGACAGAGAGGGAACTTTGTGCCTGCTGCTCAAAAGTCAGTAAGAAGCTAGAATAGGAGAGGGGGGGAAACATGAGTGCTGACACTAAAGGCAAACTAAAGACCATCATTGCCTGGACGCATTCTCTTCTCCTGCCTTCCATCGCCAAGAAAGCTCAAGAGTGTGAAGCCGTCCATGGATGGGCTTAAGGACAGTTTCTTCCCTGCAGCCATCAGGCTCCTGAATGAGCCCCAAAGCAGGGCTTTCATGCTGCCCTTGCTTGTGGCTAATTGATCTTTTTCATTCTAATTCAATATAATTGTGCTCTTGACAGTTTACTTTACATGGCTTCATGAATGCTAGGATTAACCTGTTAGACTGATCGCAAAAGAACCCTTAATACTGACAACTGGATGGTGGGGAAGATGGAGCTGGGAGCCTTGGGAATGGGAAGACAAGCGGGTTGATTGTGAAGAGGGGAGCTGGGCCAGAATTCAGACATGGAGAATGGCAAAAGTACTGGGGAGTGGAAGGTTGGCCTTTATTATCAGAAGGCTGGGGTGTAACAATTAGCTGGTCTTGCTAGAGCCCTGCTTGGGTTTGGTGAGTCGCATCTGGAGAACTGTGCACTGTGTTCTGACTTTAAGCTTCAAGATTCTGGATTCCTTTATCGTCATGTAATAAAACAGGTGTAATATTACACAAAATTTCCTTTAGAAAACTGTAAGACAGAAAGATTTGCCATCAGCAGAAATTGCCGGGCGCCTCTTACAGTCAGAGAAAGAGTGCAGAAGGGTGTCCCCATAGATTGTCAATGGATTCACCTCCAGCGCACCCCATTGGCCACCTGAGCTCCAGATCCAAACCTCCAGAATCCTACAGCAGCCACTTGTACCCTGGCTCCGATACATGTTGCCCCTTCAGCCAGTCTCAAGCCATTCTCCAGCAGTCCTCAGTCCTTTGACTGCAGTCCTCAGCAGCCTTCAGCCTGCATGGGTTCCTCTCCTCGAGTCACGAAGAGCTCGCCCACTGCCTCTGCATTCTTCAGCCGCAGAAACCCCTTGCTAGTCTGTCACAGTGGTCCCCAACATGCAGGGTCATCTCCTCTGCTTCTCCTTCTCAAACAGGTGGGTGGTCTTCCCGTTTCCTAGACCCCTGCTTCCCTGGAATCTGTAACCCCTCTAGCCTGATGCCATCTTAGACCAAGACCCTGTGGCCCCAGGATTTAAAAATAAACCACTGTTGGTTCCTTTATCAGGCTGCTTAAAGATTGTGGAGAGCTGATGGTAGCTGGACTGTATCCCCTGCAGAGGAGCACTGTGCCTCCTGTCCTTGCTCTCCTGGGTCCACACCAGCCATTGCAGCAACTCCAGAAGTGCTGCCATTTTTTTGGGAAGGATTCAGCGCCCTCTAGAATGGTTGGGACAAAAACATTTTTTCCTTTATTTTCCCCTGTGCTCTACAGTTTTAAATTTGTAATTAAACAATTTACATATGATTAAAGTGCACATTCCAGATTTTGTTAAAAGGTATTTGTATACATTTTGACCATCTAGCACTGTAGAAAGGAGCAGCACGTCTGGCGCAGCAATTAGTGCAATGCTGCTACAGCGCCGGCCACCGGGATGGGGATTTGAATCCCCGCGGTGTCTGTAAGGAGTTTGTACATTCTCTTCATGTCTGTGGAGGTTTTCCTCGGGGGCTCCAGTTTCCTCCCGCCCTTCAAAAAACGTACCGGGAGGAGAGGGTTAATCGAGTGTAAATTGGGCGGCACGGGATCGTGGGCCGAAAGGGCCTGTTACCGTGCTGAGGGTTTGTCTAATTTCTACATGGTCAAACCAAAATGGTTGTCTTGAAGGTGGCACAGAGCGAGGTCACAGGAGCGATTCCTCAGACAGAAGGGATGGATTATGATCAAAGATTAAGCTGATTTGGCCAACACCCTCTGGAGTTTAGAGAGGGGAAATTTATTGAAACGAATTAGATGCAGGCGACCATGCCGTCCATGGTGGATGCTGAGACAAGGTTTCTCCTCAAGGGAAAACTAGAACTCTGGGCATTGCATCACAATAAGGGTTCAATTAAAAATTTAAATTTAGACACATACAGCTCAGTAACAAGCCATTTTGGCCCAAGACTTCATTCCACCAAATTTACACCCAATTAACTGACACCCCTGTACGTTTCAAACTTTAGTTGGAAACTGGAGCCCCCAAGGAAAACTCACGCAGACACGGGGAGAACGTACATACTCCTTGCACACTGCGTGGGATTCGAACCCAAGTCCTGCTCATGATGCTGTAAAGGAGTTGCACTAACCGCTGCGACAACCTGCTGCCCACCTCAAACTGAGCTGCAGATGCTCTTTGTGAATCTTCAGCCAAAGGTCGGAGAACAATGGAATATATTCAAGGTTGAATTTTGGACTATGAGGAAGTCAGAGCTTGCGTGAGACAAGGTAAACTTGCTAGCAAGATTCGATTACCCACGAGCTTATTGAAGAGTGACGAAGGCAGAATGGTCACCCCCTGCTTCTATTTCTCATGTTCTTCAGGAGTCAAGTCTCAGAGACTGAATACCTATAGGCTGGCACAGAAGCAGCGCGGTGCTTGACATGTTGAACGAGCTGTTAGTGTACATTAATGTGGCCGTTAATCTTGCCTTTCATCCCAATGAGACATGCCTTTGGCAATTAGAAACAGCTGGAGCTGTGTTCCTGGACCAGAGTGGGGCTGCAGATGATGCTCACAGGCAGGTCTATTCATTACACACTCCTGTGGGTGAAGTATTGGAGCACTCACAGTTGCCTGCAGGTGGATGAAATTTCAACTCATTCCATAAAACTTAATGCACTCTCATCACACTGTTTGGAAAGAATTCAACATGCAATTGAGGACTTGAATGCACAAGGCAGACTTTATTTCTCCTCCTCCATGTCTTTGCTTTGACTGAAATATTTAGGCCTGCTGTAGGGGAGAATTGGTGGTCAGGATGGCTGATCTCCCAGGATATCCCATCACATGTGCATGTCCCCAAATGCGGGATACTCGACTGCAAAATTTGTGGTATTGGGGGACCGCATTCATGCTGAAGTTAGTTTTTCGGGGCAGCATGTTAGTGTAATGCTGTTAAAGGTCCTGCAAACGGGACTGGGGGTTCGAATCCCGCGCTGTCTGGAATTTGTACGTTCTCCCCTTGTCTGCGTGGGTTTTCCCTGGGTTTCCTCCCACTGTTCAAAGCATACCAGGGGCTGTAGCTTAATTGAGTGTAAATTGGGCTGGACCAGACACCCAGCCTCAGATTTATTTGATATCTATTTTACTGGTTCAGTTCAGTTTCTCATCATTGACCATCACCATTACCCAACCGAACCACTTGAGCAGTTGGAGTCAATGTTACTTCCGAACGATCAGTCCCTACTTGAATGTTCGTCATGGGCCAGCAGTCTATTTTGTTATAAGCTGTAATTGAAATTGAACAATCAGCTAACAACCCCAACTCTTCAAATCCAATTTTCTCTGCATGATGGTGACTGTGAATATTTGTTATATACAGGAATATCTTTTGTATTTGTTATCTCTTCAATTTCCTTTGATGTAAACTATTATTTTTTAAGGAACCATCTGTTCGGCTGCGGCAAGAATTTTGTACAATGTGTATGACAATGTGATTGAAGCAGCTGAAAATGGTTGGGCTCAGGATGATTCCTTGTAGCGTCGTCTTTCGGCTGCTATGATTGATTAACAACACGGCCTTCTTTGGTGAATAAATTTTTTCCCCTCAATTCTCAACTTCATTTTTTTCCCAGGGTACCCTGAACCCTTGTTAGTCAGTTGGTCAAGGGCTGCCTGTTTGTCAGAGCCAGTCATTCTCATGTCCCCTTGAGAGTGCGGAGCAGACTCGATGGGCCGATTGGACCACTTCTGCTCCTTTTCCTTGGGATCTTGATATCCGTTCAAAGTCCCACCCACAATAGTCCCATCTGCCTGTGCTTGGACGGTGTCCCTCGAAACCCATCCAATGCATGTTCTGTCCAAACTTTTCTGAAACGTTGCAACCACGTCTTCGATGCATCTGTTTCATGCACCCACCACCCTCCCTTTTTCTGATAAATCTCTCCTCCCTCACCTGCAGCCTGAGTCAACTGGTTACCAATGGATTTTCTGCATTCGCTAGATTTATGATTCCGAATGAACCATTGCCAACCAAGCAACAGCTGTCTGCCCAGTGAATCTATCCATCCAAACACTGGATTGAGATCAGATGTAGGCAGCAAATTGCAGGGAGTCTGGTGTAGCTTTGACTTTTTCATCCAGAGCTTTGAAACCTCTTGTGTTGACTGAGAAGGCAGCCAGCATCAGAAAGGATCCCCATCTCCCTGGTCACAACCTCTTCTCACTGCTCCCTTAAAGCAGAAGCCTAAAGACCTCCAGGTTGAAGAACAGTTTCCAATAGCTACCAGGCTCTTGAACCTCCTCTCCTTGTCACACTAATCAGGGACTGCTCCCCACCACACAAGGATTGTCTGCACTATTGCAAGCCACATTGTTTTCCACTAGGATTACTCTGAATATTTATTGTTTCCTTTAATTTAAGTCAATTAGTTGACTATTCTAGTTTCTAAAGGTGGCATGGTTAGTGCAACCATTGTACAGCACCATCATCAGGGTTCGAATCCGGCGCTGTCTGCAAGGAGTTTGTACGTTCTCCCTGTTTCTGCATGGGTTTTCCCCAGGTGCTCGGTTTTCTCCCACCCTTCAAAAAACATGCAGGGGTTGTAGGTCAATTGGGTGTAATTGGGCTGCACAGGATATGGGCTGGAAAGGCCTGTTACCATGCTGTGTGTCTAAATTTAAAAATGGAAGTTTTATTTTACCTGTACCTGTTCAGCTGTGACAAGTAAGAATTTAGGTGCCATTCTGTCCACTGGACCTATACCAATCCCCAAATGTGCAATACCATAAATCCCATTCTTGTCTCATCTTGCTCTTGTGTCTCATCAATTCCTCTTTAATTTAGTTACCGCTGACTTCAGAATCAGATTTTATTGTCAAGAACAAGTCACACATTTTGCGGCAGCGTTACAGTGCAAATGTTTATATAAACCACCTTAAAAAAATATAAAAATACTGCACGAAAAGTATCTGCCTATCTGTTGGCGGAGGGGAAGAATCTGTCCTTGTGCCGCTGAGTGCTCATCTTCAGGCTCCTATACCTCCTTCCCGAAGGAAATAGAGTGGTGGGGGTCCTTAAGGATAGAGGCTGCTTCCTTAAGACTGCCTCATGTAGATGTCCTCAATGGAGTGAAGTCTGGTGCCTATGATGGCACAGGCTGAGTTAACAACCCTCTGAAGTATTTTCTTGTCCTGAGTATTGACACCTTTGTACCAGGCAGTGATGCAACCAGCCAGAAAGCTCTCCAGTCTTTGGTGACATTCCGAATCTCCTCAAGCACCTCACAAAATATAGCCGCTGGCAAGTCTTCTTCATGATGGCATCAACGTGGAGGCTCCAGGTTTTGAGAATCTTCAGTGCAAGGTTAGCCATGATTCGAGCAATGGCAGAGCAGGGAGCAGGGGCTTTGATTCTGCAAGGGATGTGGACACAAACAGCTTCAAAACACACAAAAGATGTTGGAAGAGAGAGCCAGGGAATGAGTAAGTTTCTTGTCCAACGAGGGAGGATGTGATCAACACCAGACTCTGTCACCCAGAGTGAAGCATCCGGATCTCGTTCACTACACAGTGAGCAGAGCTGCTTATCCCTGGCAGTTCCCCCTTCCCACGAGCTGATTTGTGGCAAGGATCGCCCGTGACAGAGCAGCTCAGCTGGACTGCAGCCAGTGACAGTGGGAAGGTTGCCAGGAATGCTGAACTGAAAGTCTCTACTTGATGGAGTGAGTGTTGGCCACACACCGGAACCTTCCATCCACTCAAGACTTTTGCTCTGGGCCTCGTAGATACTCCTGCTTCCCATGCTGGCGATTGTGACAGTGTCTTCAGGACCTTTGTTCACTTCTGGAATGCAGTGGGGGTTGGGGGGGGTGGGAAGAGAGATTGGGGTGGGCAAAGGAAAAGAGAGCAAGATAAAGTGAGAGAGGGAGAGAGATAGAGAATGAGAGCTAGAGAGAGAGAAGGGGGGAGGGGGAGAGGGGTGACAGAGAGAGAGAGAGAGAGAGAGGGAGGGAGGGAAAAGAGAGGGGGAAGAGAGGTCAAGAGAGAGAGAGAAAGATGGGGAGACAGATAAAGAAAGGAGGAGAGAGAGACAGAAAGAGAGAAAGAGAGAGGGGGGAGAGGGAGAAGTTTAGGGAGGGAATTCTAAACTTGGGGATGCAGCCTGAGTTGGCCAGGTTGGCAATGATGGTGCATCTACAAGAGTGATGAATGCAGAGAACTTAGATCATTGGAAGATTTCACGTGAAAATTTCCTCTGAGAAAAGATCATGCATTTTAAATCTCTAAGTGTTTTATAGCCGATGAGCTGAATTAAAATGTGTTGTGAAGAAGGAAGGACAACTTTCACACAGCAAGATTCCACCCACATCAATGTGAAATAGGCTGGATCACTCACTTTAGCAGTGCAGGGCTTCCGTTGAATATCTGGAGGGTATCTGAGAGAAATCTGGAGTGAAACTCTTTAGTTTGGTATTCTGTGGTTGGCCAGTTGCTGTGGTCTGGTATGCCTTAAATCTGTGTTACAGATCTATTGTAATTAACTAATTTTAACCAAGATTTGAGATTCAAAATTTCTTTATCGTCATGTTGCTAAAATTTGTTTTCCTTTGTTTGCCTTGTGAAAACATGCAAACAGGTGTCATCTAAGATATTATTATTAACCAACTAGTGGGACCTTTGTGATCTTGGTAAACAGCATTTCAAATTTACGTACACTTCAGTTAACAAACGGTTCTCAGACACTAGCCTGACCTGGGGCATGTCTATATATAAAAAGAGCATTTCTCCCGTGCAGAGGAAGATGACTGGGGACAATTTCTGTCATCCAGATTTTCTGTGACCCAGTACAGATCAAGGACCTAGGAGTAAAAAATGAAAATCTGTAGAACCTGTGGTCGCAGTAAAAACACACAGTGCTGGAAAAGGTGTGGCCTCTGCTGAGGACCGAGGGGATAGTAAAACCAAGCAGGGGTCACAGTGGGAATCGGTGTTGTGGAGGGTGTTGGGGAGAGAGGGAGGGTTGGGAAGGTCAGAGGGTGGAGATGGAAGGTGGAGGAGGTGGAGTGTTGAGGGGAGGGAGGTTGGGGAGAGCAGGAGGTGGGGGTAGGTGATGTCAGGGGGAGGAAGTGGGAGTGGGGAATGGTAGAGGGAGGAGGACGAGGAGGAAGAGGGTGGGGGAGCTGGGTCCAAGGATGTTGGATGAGAGGCAGGAGACAACAGGTGATGAGGTCCCAGCCCCAGTGATTGGCCGTTTTTACTCCCACTGACGCTGAGCTCCCTCAGCAGAGGTGTTGTTTGACAGATGAGAGAGTTCAAAGTTCAGATTTATTGTCAGAGTACATGACATCACATACAACCTTGAGATTCTTTTTCCTGCGGACAAGGCAGAATTTCTACTTATCAGTAGGGCAAAAAACTGCACTCAAGAAAAGACGTGTCTATAAAAAAGAAAATGTAAACAAACTGACTGGGCATTGCAAAAAATATGCAATGTGCAAAATAAGAGACCTTAAATGAGTCCCTGATTGAGTTAGTTGTTGAGGAGTCTGATGGTGGAGGGGGAGCAGCTGTTCCTGAACCTGGTGGTGTGGGTCTTGTGGCACCTGTACCTCCTTCCTGATGGCAGCAGCGAGAACAGAGAATGTGCTTGGTGTTGAGGGCCTTTGATAATTGCCGCTTCTCTCTGACGGCAGCGTTCCTTGTAGATGTTCTTGATGGTGGGGAGGGTTTTGCCTGTGATGTCCTGGCCGGGTCCTCTACATTTTGGAGGGCTTTATGCTCAGTAGTATTGGTGTCCCCATGCCAGATCGTGATGCAGCCAGTCAGCACACTTTCCACCACATATCTGTAGAAATTTGTCAGGGTTTCTGGCATCATGCCAAACCTTCGCAAACTTGGGGTGTTGACATGCTTTCTTCAAGAGGCCATTAGAGTATTGGGTCCAGGAAAGCTCCTTCAAGATAGTGATTCCCAAGAACTTGAATTTGCTCACCCTCTCCACCTCTGATCTCCCCTTGATCACTGGATTGTACACCTCTGGCTTTCCCTTCCTGAAGTTTACAATCAGCTCCTTGGTTTTGGTGACATTGAGTGTGAGGTTGTTGTTGATGTATCATTCATCCAAGTTTTCAGTCTCCATCCTGTTTGCTGATTTATCCTCTTCCTTCATACAACCCACTACGTGGTATTATCGGCAAATTTGTAGATGGGGTTGTTGTCATACTGAGCCACATGTGATGAAGCTGATTCACCTCTCCACAGAGGCTATCTGGCTCACCAAACATTTCCAGCATTTTCTTTTTTTTTCTGTTGGATTTCCTCCATCTGCAAGGTTGTTGCCTGTAGATTAAAATCAACAATGCTCTCTTTATCCAAGGAGTGTTCCCACGAAAGCTGAGCATTCTTGGCATTTGCGCTGTGCGGTGCGTGGGTGTTGTAGTCTCTGATCAATGAATCCCTGGAGGGAGTGAGTGTCAAACAACTCGCTCCCTTTTTTTAGTCTTTTTAGGTCTTAGGCTTTAGTATAGGTTGGTCGTGTTGATAAAGAATATGGAATCCATGGAGATGTGAGTGAATCGTAGACCACAGGGGAAAGATGTAGATACATAAGAACACGAGGAGCAGGAGCCCGTCCAGCCTGCTCTGCCATTTAGTGTGATCATGGCTGATCTTATCGCCACCTCATCTTTAACCATATCCCTTAATTCCCTTACTAGGTAGAAATCAATCTAACCTTTTCTTAAACATATTTAGTATGACACACACTGCAGAAACTGGAATCTGGCGAAAGGAACAACCTGCCGGAGGAACTCAGCAGGTCGAGTGGCATCCGTTGGAGAGAGAGAATGGTCAATGTTTCTGATGTGAACACTTCATCGAGGGAAAAAGATGTGTGGTGTTAATGGCCTAACGATGGGCACCCTCTTTGAAAGAGGTAGAATGGCCTATTCTGTTGCTATGAGATTTCGTGGCAAGAAATCGGAAAGGTTAAGCTCTTTTTTTCAATTGGGATTGATTCATTGGATCTAATCCAGTAAAATGGTAGTTTTTGATTTCTTTTCATATAATCAGATCTCATTATTACATCCCCCCCCACCCCCATTGCATGGTGGAACAGAGTCTGCAAGTGAAGTTGCTCTTTGGTGCTGAGTATTGCGTTTGCATGCTCTCCTTGTGGCCACTGGGGTGCTGTGGGTTCCTCCCACGTTCCCAAAAAGTGATGATGATGAGAATTTATTGTCATGGACATGATACAATAAACTCCCATTATCTGGTACCTATGGGGATCGATAGATGCCGGATAAGTGAATTTTCTGGTTGCTTGAGATTCTTCTTCTTTTGCTTGGCTTCGCGAACGAAGATTTATGGAGGGGGAAAATGTCCACGTCAGCTGCAGGCTCGATTGTGGCTGACAAGTCCGATGCGGGACAAGCAGACACGGTTGCAGCGGTTGCAGGGGAAAATTTGGTTGGTTGGGGTTGGGTGTTGGGTTTTTCCTCCTTTGTCTTTTGTCAGTGAGGCGGGCTCTGCGGTCTTCTTCGAAGGAGGTTACATAGTGTGCAGATTGGCGAACTAACTGCTAGGGGGTGCAATTTTAATCTTTTGGTATTTTTTACCTAATTATTTTCCGCAATATTTTTTGCTGGTTTCTTGAATTCCTGACGGTGCAATGTACAGATTTAGCAAACTTTTCATTCATCGCAGCCAGACAGATGCACAAACACCAAAATGCTGGAGGAACTCAGCCATTCTCGCAGCATCCATAGGAGGTAGAGACATTTAACCAGCGTTTTGGGCTTGCACCCTTCCTCGAGATATCACAGCGTCTGCCTACACGGCGATGGCAGGCATAAGACTCTTGTTCTTTCAATTAAAAAAAAATAAACTGGACTATAAATGAATCAATATTCACAGCTGCAGCCGGTACAAAAAAGAAAGCAATGCTCCAGTGTTGTGGGGGGGGGGGGGCGGGATCTCACTGAAACTTTGAGAATGTTCGAACGCGTGGACAGAGCAGATGTAGAAAGGATGTTTCCCCTGATGGGTGAGCGACCACCAGGGGGAGTCAGAGGGGGAGTGTGCATCATCTGGGGACTGTTGAGGATTCAAGATGGATGCCCTCCCATGGCTGCATGTGTGTGTGTGAGAGGTGGTTGCTCAGTTGTTTTAAAGAGAACCCAAGGTTCTTTATTGTAATAAAAGAAACATCACATCTGGGAGAAGAGGACACTGTTTCAGGAATGAAGGGCGTCCGCCTGCGGGGGAATTTCCTCAGCCAGAGGTAGGTGAACTTGTTGCCACAGGTGGCTGTGGAGGCTAGGTCACCAGGGGCGTTAAGGGCAGAGGTTGATCGGTTCTTGATGAGCTGGGACATCACAAAGGTTATTGGGGTGGGGGGGGGAGGCCGGGCGGTGGGGCCATGGGGAAATGGGTCAACTCAGGATTGAATGGCAGGGGCAGACTTGATGGACTGAATGGCCTATTTCTGCTCAAATCTTGTGGCCTGATAGTGCAGACAGATCTCTTGGTGGTCCCAGAAAAGTTTAGGGGAGTGATTCTTCTTTGGCTTGGCTTCGCGGACGAAGATTTAAGGAGGGGGTAAAAGTCCACGTCAGCTGCAGGCTCGTTTGTGGCTGACAAGTCCGATGCGGGACAGGCAGACACGGTTGCAGCGGCTGCAGGGGAAAATTGGTTGGTTGGGGTTGGGTGTTGGGTTTTTCCTCCTTTGCCTTTTGTCAGTGAGGTGGGCTCTGCGGTCTTCTTCAAAGGAGGTTGCTGCCCGCCAAACTGTGAGGCGTCAAGATGCACGGTTTGAGGTGATATCAGCCCACTGGCGGTGGTCAATGTGGCAGGCACCAAGAGATTTCTTTAGGCAGTCCTTGTACCTTTTCTTTGGTGCACCTCTGTCACGGTGGCCAGTGGAGAGCTCGCCATATAACACGATCTTGGGAAGGCGATGGTCCTCCATTCTAGAGACGTGACCCATCCAGCGCAGCTGGATCTTCAGCAGCGTGGACTCGATGCTGTCGACCTCTGCCATCTCGAGTACTTCGACGTTAGGGATGAAAGCGCTCCAATGGATGTTGAGGATGGAGCGGAGACAACGCTGGTGGAAGCGTTCTAGGAGCCGTAGGTGATGCCGGTAGAGGACCCATGATTCGGAGCCGAACAGGAGTGTGGGTATGACAACGGCTCTGTATACGCTTATCTTTGTGAGGTTTTTCAGTTGGTTGTTTTTCCAGACTCTTTTGTGTAGTCTTCCAAAGGCGTTATTTGCCTTGGCGAGTCTGTTGTCTATCTCATTGTCGATCCTTGCATCTGATGAAATGGTGCAGCCGAGATAGGTAAACTGGTTGACCGTTTTGAGTTTTGTGTGCCCGATGGAGATGTGGGGGGGCTGGTAGTCAAGGTGGGGAGCTGGCTGATGGAGGACCTCAGTTTTCTTCAGGCTGACTTCCAGGCCAAACATTTTGGCAGTTTCCGCAAAGCAGGACGTCAAGCGCTGAAGAGCTGGCTCTGAATGGGCAACTAAAGCGGCTGGATAAAAGATGTTCTTGAACCGAGAGGTGCTGGACTTCATTAAAGGAGGTGGTGTCCAGAGGTAGGTCCTTCATGGTAGAGGATGGCCGCTCTCTGCATCCCTGTCCCTGGGCAGGGTGATCGCTCTCACTTTGGCAGGTATCACTTCAATGCGCTGAATGACATCGACGATTTCACGAAACCTTTCCGATTGTGGTGTGAGATCCGAAGTGTACGCGTGTGCAAATTCGCGCCCTAGAGTACCACAGCTCTCTACTTGTGGGTGTGTGCTGATCAAATGCAATGACATAAGGCAGCATGGTTTGTGTAGTGGTTAGCGCCAAGCCTTTACAGCACCACAGCGATCGGGATTAGGGTTCAAATCCCATGCTGTCTGAAAGGAGTCTGTGTAGGTTTTCCCTAGGGGCTCCAGTTTCCTCCCACCCTCCAAAATGTAAAGGGGTGGAGGTCAATTGGGTGGCAAGGACTCATGAGCTGAAATGGCCTGTTATAATGCTGTGTGGCTAAATTTAAACATTTAAATTTAACATTTAAATAAAGGCGTAGCTTCTTGATGTTTCACACTGCTGGCTTCACTGCTGCCTAGCAACAGAGTAAAGGCAAGGCTTCAGCAGGGTGTGAGGTCATCGGCCTGGCATCTTAAACTGAAGAAGAACAGCCCACACAGCCAAGGACATGTCCTTTGCTTCCCCAACTACCTCTGATCAGGAACACCCTGAGACATTGAACGTGGAACAGGCCCTTCAGTCCACTATATCTGTGCCAAATATGATGCCAATTTAAAATAACTCTGCTCTTTGCACCTGATATGTGTCCTAAGGAGGCCATAGTTGAAAAAAAAGTTTGAGAATAGCTGCTCAGGAGAAAACAACCCAATTTAAAAAAAAGTGATTAAATTTTAAACATGATAACAGGCCCTTCCAGCCCACAAACCCGTGCTGCCCAATTACACCCAATTGACCTACAAACCCTGGTACATCTTGAATGGTACCTGGACGTAACCCATACAGTTCACAGGGAAAACGTACAGGCAGTGCTGGATTCGAATCGGGGTTGCTGGGGCTGCAACAGTGTTGTGCTAACTGCTACACTAACTGTCACCCCTTATAGCTCGTACCCTCTAAAACTTGGTAAACCTCTTCTGTACCTCTTTCAAAGCCTCACATTCTTCCTGTATTGGGTGACTAGAATTGCACACTGTACTCCAAGTGCGGCTGCACCAAAGCTTTATATCGCTGCTAGCACAGAACCTTTTGAGAGGGAACTCGAGGAATATGAGTAGAAATTATCGGCAGTTGCTGGAGAAGGATATTTGGTTAACACAACACTGTGGGCTGAAGGGCCTGTACTGTGCTGTAGATTTCTATGTTCTATATTCTAGAAGCTGTGTAGAGCATAATCCAGGTTGGCCTAAAGTTCCTCATTTTGTAAAATTCTACGCTGTGAGTGGGTCTTGCGGGGGCTTTAAAAGGAGAAAACAAAGCACATTGGGCTATTCTATGCAGTAAGTGAATAAATGAGCTTACATGTGTTAAAGAGTTAAGTCGCTCTGTCCTGACACAGAGAGGCATGAAAGCCCTTGTAGTATGTTTATGGGTATGGGCGTGTGGGAGAGTGCAGAGCCAAGTGCATGCCTCTTTAATCTATTCTATCCCTGTCAAGTTGAGTGTAGTGAGTTAAGCCATGAATGATGACCTTGACAAGGAACCATGGATGACTTACACTTGCCAGGAATTAAAAGCACCTTCTTTCACTGTGTACACATTCACCGGGGGTTGAGAAGCAGTCGTCAACCTTGGCTGCTGCCCAGAGGCTAGACAATTTGGCAAGAAGACTGTGGGAACGAAGGGGGCGACACCCAAATGTCATCACAGCTGCAAAACTGCTGAGCATGAAAGGCTAATTACAGAAAAATGTACCTCTGGGCTTCAGTGCGGTGTAAACAGAGAGTTGCTTTTAGTAACAAGTGCCGGCAGTGTGCAGGCTGAAGTCATCCCTGTAACATGTGGGACAGGGTTCCCCTGTAAGTCCACCCCTGGGATTTAGATACAAGCTTTCTGGTATAGGCAGTTTTTTTTAAATTAACCAAACAGAACTAATGGAAAAGTCATTTTATTACCTAAACAGCTGGTGTGGGAAGCTAGCATGAAACGTGTGAGAAAGTGAGGAACGTGCAGTTTCCCATTGCTGGGAGAAAGAGCCGGTTGTGTGAACATCTGAGAAACATCTGCCTGGGTGAGGAAAAGCTCGGAAATGTAACGTAGAGAGAGGCACCTGCCCTGGGTCCACTCACTCGTTTGGTCTGCCTCAGTCTGCATGGGGTGAGAGACAAGCAGCAAGATTTCACCAGGTCCCCACACTGACCAATGGACATTTAATGAATATTGAATAGTTTACTTTCTGGGTGCTCTCTCTCTCTCGCTCTCTCTCTCATGCTCTCTCTCTTGCTCTCTTTCTCCCCATCTCTTTCTCTTCCCCCATTCTGACATTCTCTCTCGGCCCCTCCCTCTCATCCCATTTCTCTGTCACTCTCTTACTTACTTCCTCCTTCTCTCACTCTCCCTCTCTTTCTCTCTCTCTCTCACTCTCTTTCTCCACCCAGGGATGGTGACAATGTTCAGACATAGAGCGACCCCCTGTCCCAGAAAACCTGCATCATATGGGAGTGATGATTACTGCCAGGCAATTAATTCAAACTGCAGCAGTCGACACCGAGCCAGTTTGACCCAGTCCTTTATCAGTGTTTATTCACATGCACGCATGCACACGCGCGGGCACACACACACACACACACACACACACACACACACACACACACACACACGTAAATATAAATCTGGGAATGGAAACACACACACACACACACATAAATATAAATCTGGGAATGGACACACACACACACACAAGCGCGCGGGCACACACACACACACACACACACACACACACACACACACACACACACACACGAATATACTCGTACTATATATACACGCACGACACACGCGCAAGTGGAGCAATACAAAGCCAATGATAAACAATTGAGTCACACACGTTCTATGCCCACGACTTCAGAACTACAATAATCTACTGCTCATGAGAATAAAACACTGTATTCACAAGGAGGCCTCTCTTCTGCCAGGAGCAAACAAAACCCTCAAGCATTGTCGTGGTGTGGTGGGTTGCTAAGGGCAGGTCTGGGGTAGCCCTCGTCCCTGTGTGAGCTCTAAGGGTCCCCAGGAGCAGAGGAAGTTTGTGGGTGAAAGCAGTGGGTTCCGACATGGGTCCCAGTAGTAGGCTCCACAACTCTAGGGCTTGATACCTGGTCCTCTCTCGATTTCAATAAAGAGATTCATCTAGGTGTAATGGCGTGGATCTTGCTTACTCAGCATGGTTAATGTAGCCATTAGCACGATGGCATTACAGCTCCAGTAACCCAGTTTACAATCTGGCTCTGTCTGAAAGGGGTTTGTATATTCTCCTTGTTTCTCTGGGTCCGCCGGTTTTTTCCCACCCTTCAAAGATGTATGGGATTTGTAGGTTATTTGGGGTATCTGGGTGGCACGGGCTTGTGAACCAGAAGGGCCAGTTACCATGCTATATTTCTACAGTTACATTTAAAAAAAAAGCAAGAGGCTGAAGCACAGAGGGTCCAGATATCGGGTGACAAGCTTCAGGTCACACATCTTCTTTACCAAGCTCCATCACCTCATGTTAAGCAGGAGGGGGAAGGCTCTATCTTACCTTCCAGAAGACACTTTGCTGGAGGAACTCAGCAGCTTGAGCAACAATGGTTGGAGAAAAAGAATGGTCAACATTTTGGGATGGAACCCTTCTTCAAGTCCGTGGGTGAGGGGGGAATTTAGCTAGTATAATTTGGACAGGGTAGAAGGGTGAGGCAAGGGGTAATAGGAAATCGGTAAACCAGAATTTACCTCCTTGAGTGCCTTGGATAGTCCTTTGCGTATTTTCTTAATTTAGTTTAGGGTCGGCATTCAGCATGGTTACAGGCCCTTCCTTCCCAGGAGCCAATTATACCCATGTATATGTAGCCTACAACCCCTGTACGTCTTTGCAAATGTGGGAGAAAATTGAGGCATTCAAGGGAAACCCACGCAGACATGAAGGGAATGTACAAATTTCTTATGGACAGCGCCAGATTTGAACCCGAGTTGCTGGCACTGTAGTAGCTTGGTGCTAACCGCTATACTAAACGTGCTGCCCTGTTGATGTTAAGAGGAAAGAGAGAGAGAGCTTAGCAGTCCCTTTGCCTCTCCATGATCGAGGGGAATGAATGCTGCATCTGGCTCTTGGACAGCCTGTCCCATGTCTGGAGGGGAGATGGTGGATCCATCCCTCGTGTCTCCTACCTTTCATCCTATCACAGATCCTCCCTTCTGTTCTCCTCCTCCACCCCCCCCCCCCCATCTGAGTGTTTCCTCTAATATTTTCCAGGACTATCTATCTGAAACATTGACTGTTTTACCTTCCGTCCACAGATGCAGCCTACTAAATATCCAACATTCCCTGTTTATAGTTTAAATCAGTGGTAAATATTTGGATGGGAAAGATTTTTAACTGTTCTAATTTTTAACTTTTACTTCTCTTTTGTGATTAATATTCTTCCTTTTTTTATTGACCTACATTTTCCTGAAAAATACCAGGATTTCTCTGCCCCCAATCTCTCCATCACTAACCCCAATAAATGTTGGGATATTTGGGATGGCCATTGCAAACTATATATAAGACTATAGAACCCTAAGACATTGGAACAGAAATAGGCCATTCAGTCCATCGAGTCTGCCCTGTCATTTAATCATGAGCTGACCCATTTTCCCACAGCTCCACTGCCTGACCTTCTCCCCATGGTTAATTAAGAACCTATTAATCTCTTCCTTAAATACACCCAATGACCTGACCCTCCACAACCGCCTGTGGCAACAAATTCCACAGATTTACCAGACTCTGGCTAAAGAAATTCCTCCACATCTCTGTTCTAAGCGGGTGCGTTTACATGCTGAAGTTTTGTCCTCGACCCTTCCACCATGGGAAACAAGCTTTCCACATCTACTCTGTCCAAGCCTTTTAAGGTTTGAGAGGTTTCAGTGAGATCCCTCCTTAATTCCAATGAGAGCAGGCCAAGAGCCATCAAATGCTCTTCATATGATAATCTTTAAATTCCCAGAATCATCCTTGTGAATCTCCTCTGAACCCTCTCCAAGGTCAGCATATCCTTTCTTAAATGAGGAGCCCCAAACTGCTTACAATGGCTGCTCTCTGTTAGCTTGTCTAGTGAGCAAGTGTTAGCACCTTACAGTTCTCCTCACCTCCATGGGGCAATGGAACCTCTGAATCCATGCTGGGTGAGACTTGGCAGAGGGACTGTGACTAATTTCACTTCATTGGAGTGAAACGGGTCCAGGGAAGAGATGTAAATTGATATAATTTTGAATTTGTTGAGTTTTCCTGGATGTTTTTCTGCCTGCCTTAAAATGTTTAATGTTCTTTTGTCAGACACCTATCACTAATATTCAGGTTTGAGACTCCCATGTAATTAAGAGAGCTTGTCTCTTACAGTCCACAAGTGTGCCCTGGTTTAAAATATGATGTCATCAGGGATGCTAGATAAATGCAATCCCTTCATCAATTGGAAGCCCAGAGCATTTTGAGATTTTTGAATTGTTACGTCAGCAACTTTAAACAAACAGCCATTTTCTCCTTGTAATTAGCTTTATTCTGGATAAGAAACAAAAGTGGAGTCGGAGAGCTTTGAGTGTGTTGTGCTTTGGGTAATCTTCTTGACGTTTGTGGTGTTGATTCATGACATTGTTTCCTTCAGTGACACAGCTGTGGTTTGACATCTGATATGTGTGGGAAGGATAGCATGACTGCCCTAGGACAGCCTGCAGCTGAGGAGAAGTACACGTGCTGTTTATACCAACAGTGGTGAGTTTCTCACTCCCCAAGCCTGTGTTTCAACTCAGAATGGAGACTTCTGCCGTGGCCAGACCAATTTTCCCACTTTGATGATTCCATTGGTGCTGATAGTTTGGACTTTGACTGTCTGTGATCCATTTAACCTCGGCACTCCATCAGGTTCGAAAATGTCATTCAGTGAGACTTGAGGTGATTGAGGAGACATTGATACTCTATCACAGGTGGTGCAGGGGAATCTAGTAAGGTAGGACCCATAGACTCCACCACAGGGGAGGCAGGCATTCACTGACAAGGTAGGACCCACTGAATCTACCACAGGTAAATCAGCAGAACCTGGCAGGGTAGGACCCACATACTCTATCACGGGTGAGGCAGAGGAACCTGCTAGCTTTAAATTAGTTGATCACTGTAAGTTGCCCCGTGTATAAGGGGTCAAGGGAAGGAGAATGGGGAAAGGAGAGTTTATGGGAATCTAAGAGAGAAGTGATTACGTGAGGAAATGGGACAGATCCAATTACTTTGAGAGCTATCACTGCTTCAATAGGCTGAATGGGTTCCCTCCATGAAATAAGATAGGTGGAGTTTGTTAAGATGGTTTTGGTGATGCCGTCAGTGTACAGTCATCTGCTGCATGTTTGAATCTGACTTCAGACCACTCCTGTTACTTGGCTCATTGTCCATTGAATTTAAGATTGAATGAGATGCAAAGTTGGCTAAGTTTACCTGTTTCACAACACTGCATTGTCAAGCAGATCTTGCCCAATGCTTATCAGGCCAGTTTCCACATTCCACTCAGTGTTGTCTGTCACCTTTATATCCAATGAAAGGGGACACAGCTAATCAGTTGCATCTGCATAAGACTGCACAACTTCCCTCTTGCTCCCTCCTTCTCCTGCTCACGCTCCTCTGATAATGATAAAGAATTTACTGTCATATGCTGGAGGCAAATCATGGACACTCAGTGACTCTTTCTCTGGCTGCAAGAGGTGCTTCAGGCAATTTCTGCTGATGGCGAATCTGTCTGCCACCAAATTTTGTGCTATTGTAGTCTGTTACATGACAATATATTGAATCTTGACATTGTACAATGCACACATGCACCAAAATTTTTACTTGCTGCAAAAAAAATGTTAATAGTTCTATTTTAGATTTCAAGTTTATTTATTGTCTGAGTACATACATGACATCACATACACCCCTTGAGATTCTTTTCCAGGCAGAACTACCACTTTCTGGTCATGCAAAAAAAAACTGTACACAACCTACACATGGAAAGAAAGAAGGAAAGAAAGCAAACTGTGATTTATTTGTTTAGAGGGCACAGTGCAGCCCACAAGCCTTAGAACCATATAACAGTTGATGGGATAGAAACAGGCCATCTCGGCCCTACAAGTTCATGCCGGTTCACTCTAACAACTCCGCTAGCTCCCCCCGCCTATTCTCTGCTCATAACCCTCTAACTCCCTCTTATCCATGTACTCTTCCTGCGCTATCCATTTACACTATTAACCCCTTTATATCTTTGCAACATTGAAGGAAACCATAGCACCCAGAGGAAACCCGTAAAAATTCAGATAAGCCAATAAAAAAAAGTGGGATTGAATCCTTTGCATCCCCCGAAGTAGAAGATAAAACCTTAGTTTAGTCCTCACTCCGTTGAGGACATCTGCAAGAGGTGGTGTTTTAAGAAAGCAGCCTCTATCCTCAAGGACCCCCACGACCCAGGCCATGCCCTCTTTACACTGCTACCGTCGGGAAAAAGGAGCCTGAAGACGAGCCCCCAAAAGCACAAGGACAACTTCTTCCCCTCTGCCATCAAATTCCTGAATGAACAATGAACCACAGACACAACCTCACTTCCTCTTCTTTTGCACTAATTTATTTATTTTAAAATCAATTTATAGCAATATTCGCACTGTGACGCTGCCGCAAAACAAGAAATTTCACGACACGTTCACAACAATAAATTTTGATTCTGAAAAGTACTTTGTAAAGTTATGACTCCTTCCCTAGGGGCACCTTCTCACTAAGACTGGACTGTCCTTGGATTCTCCAGGGGTACTCCAAAACATTTAAAGCATCTACAATGAAGAAAAACTGCTGTAAAATGGCAAACTGAGATCAAACCTACGATTTTCCTGAGTTGTGTGTCTCCATACCACAGAGACCAGGATTGTGAGCTTGTAAGGCATCTTAACTGACTTAAATTTGTATTGCAAATGCCCATGAAAGATGGCTATGTTTGGCAGCTATTTCTGTGTAGGTGTACTGTTTTATGGGACCTTCCCCTTGGCTACAGCATGAAGCTAGAGATTGTTTTATGACTGTGTTCTTTTTAACAGTTAATTCATTTCTGTTAATAAGCAAGTGCACTACCTGTAACTCAATCTTCATTCTAGCCAGTAAATTCATAAAACAGAACTACATATGTTGGAAATCTGTAATGTTAACTGTTTCTTTTCTCATCGATGCTGCCAGACCTGCTGAATATTTCCTGCATTTTCTATTTAATTCCATTTCATCCACTCTGCATGAGAACATAAGAAATAGGAGCAGGAATAGGTTGATCCTGCTCTGCCGTTCATTCATAGCTGATGTGGCCAAGGACTCAGCTCCACTTCCTCATAACCTTCAATTACCTATTCTTCAAAAATTGTCCTTTAAATGGAAGGAAGAATACCGAAAAGCCAAAATATGTGTTGGAGAATTCATAAGAATATAAGATACAGGAGCAGAAATCGGCCATCTGGTCCTTGAATCTGCTAGGCCATTAAAGAGAAGATAAACAAAATATAAAAGGGCTACGCTGAACTATATGTCTTTAAATATTAATGGAATACATAACGAAATTAAAAGGAAGAAACTACCAAATTTAAATGAATAAATGTATTCCATTAGAAAAAATAACATATTGGTTAAGAAATAATATTGAAATATTCGAACAAGTATAGGAGCCTTACATTAAATACAATAGCGAAAACCTACCGGGGACAAACATTACCTAAGTTGATGGAAGGAGAAGGAAAGAAAAGAATGGACTCAGTAGAATTTCTGGTGTAATTTTGTTGAATGACAACATTGTCTGACTGGCTTAATGCAACCTAGATTGTATACCTAAAATGGATGAGAGGGGGGGGTGGGGGGGTGGTTTGGGAGGAAAGGTGGGGGGAGAAAAAGTCACTGTATATGTGTGAAAAAGAAATAGTGTATATCATGGCTAATGTGATTTATGGTGTGAAAAATAAAAAAATTTTAAAAAAAAATCTGCTAGGCCATTTAGGTAATATAGCCATGGACTCAGCTCCATCTATAACCCTTCTCCCCATAACCCTTACTTCCCCTAGGATGCAAAAATCTATTTGTGTATTAAATAGATTTAATGAGGCAGCATCTGGGCAGAGAATTCCACAGATTCATCATTCTCTGGGAAAAGCAGTTCCTGATCATTTCTGTCCTCCCCTGAACCTTAAGGCTCTGTCGTCTAGTTCTAGGCTCGCCTACCAGTGGAAACAGCATTCTTGCCTCTAACTTGTCTCTCTCTTTCATTATTTTTATATTTTTCTGTAAAATCCCCTCTCATTCTTCTGAATTCCAGCGAGTAGAACCCCAGGCGGCTCAATCTCTCCTTATAGGCTACCCCCCGCCCCCATCCCTGGAATTATCCTGGTGGATCTTCTCGGTACTACCTCCAAGGCCAATATATACTTTCTCAAGTAAGGTGCCCAGGATTACACGCAGTACTCTGGTCACTGACCGTTCTTCTACCAGTTCTGGGGGCGGGAAGGGGTTTCTGCAAAAAACCAGGTTTCGCTGAGAAAGCATGGTGCTTGCAGAACTTGAGTGAGGCAAGGTTATCTGGAGTGGGTGAGCGTTCAGTGATTGCTGACTTGCAGGAGAATTTAAATTTACACATACAGCATGGTAACAGGCCCTTTCTGCCCATGAGCCCATACTGCCCAATTAACCCTACAGCCTCCTTGTACATTTGAAGGGTGGGAGAAAACTGGACCACCTGGAGGAAACCCACACAGACACGGGGAGAATATAAAAACTCCTCACAGACAGCCCTGGGTTCGAACCCAAGTTGCTGGCGCTGTAACAGTGTTATGCTAACCTTGTTGCAGAACTAGAGCAAAAAAAACAAATTTCTGGAGGAATTCAGTGGGTCAGATGGTACCTGTAGAGGCAAAGGAATGGTCGTGATTCTGGCCATGATTCTGCCAGACTCAGTTAACGCAGCTGTCAGTAGAGGCATTTTAACAGGTCATTTCGGCCCAAGAGCCTGTGTTGCTCAATTACACCCTATTAACCTACTGAATACTAGGTGGGAGGAAATCAGAGCACCCTGAGGAAGCCCACTTAGACACGGGGAGAACATGCAAAGTACTTACAGACAGCACGGGATTCAAACTCTGGTCCCGATCGCTGGCGTTGTAACAGCATTGCGTTAACTGCTACGCCAACTGTACTACCCTGAAGGGAACAAGTGCCCAGTGCAAGATAATGAGTGGGGACAACATTGCATCAAAAAACAGGATGTGGGCAGTTGAATTTTTTGTATTTACATGGAGAAAACATTGTGGAGATTGAGTTCAGTGTGGCGAAGATTAGTGATATGGAGGGTGGAAGGAATTGAGCAGGACTGGATTGCTTCTTCCAGGGAGGAGCGAATCTATGGAATTCTCTGCCCAGATGCTGCCTCATTAAATCTATTTAAGACACAAATAGATTTTGCATTCTATGGGAAGTAAGGGTTATGGGGAGAAGGTATATAGATGGAGCTGAGTCCATGGCCAGATCACCTAAATGGCCTAGCAGATTCAAGGACCAGATGGCTGATTCCTGCTCCCGTGTCTTATGAATTCTCCAACACATATTTTGGATTCCTCCTTCCATTTAAAAGTTTCCCAAATGGATATTTTGGTTCCCAGAACTCCTGAGTTCCATGTTCATTTATGTTTTTATTTATTCTTTTGTTGGATCAGCTGAGGAATGGGGCTGAGTGGGAGAAAGGGTCAGCTCATGATGGAATGTTGCATGGACTTGATGGGTCAAAGAGCCAACTTCTACTCATGTGTCTTGTAAAATGTGGATGTTATTTGCCTCTTCCTTGGCACTTTGTGACCTTATCAATGTCAAACCCTCAATAAATACAAATCATTTCTATGCTGACTCAAGATAAGAAAGAACACACAAGTAGAGAATTTTTTCTATTTTTTAAATAAAATTAGTCAATGCATAATCTTTTACAGGTGGATATACCTTGGGATATTTACACAGTTGGTGTCTTATGTACTTGAGCAGTCCATGTTGACTGACTTCTGCACAGTTGCTATGGAGTTGACCACTGCAGCATGAATGAACTCTTTGATGTGTTCCAGACGTTGGATCTGCAGAGGGCTCATTGAAGCTTTCAAGTTTTGAGAAGTTACTTTCAGCTTTACGCACACACAAAAAAACTTCCCTTTGCAAAATGTCCACCCTCTCTTAAAATGGTACAATCGTTTGGGTGCCTGAAATGCATTGCCAGGGGCAGTGGTGGAGGCTGGTACATTAGGAACATTAAAAAGATTCTTAGATGCAAGTAAATGGAGGGTTATTGTTGTGTTGTAGGGAAGGTTTAGATTGTTGAGTAGGTTTCTATTGGTCGGCACAACATTGTGGACTGAAAGGCCTGTACTCAAGGCATGGACTCATGGGCCGAAATGGCCAGTTACTGTGCAGTATGTCTAAATTTTTTAAAATGTAAATATCATGAGTAAATCTCTCTCCAGCCTCCTTGGTCCTATAGAAAGCAACTCCAGCTGATGTTATCTTTCCCACAGCTAAAATACCCAGCCCTACTGGTTTAAATCTCTTTTATATCCTCTGCATAATTTTTCTATAATGTGCCTACAGCACTTCTCTGTAAAAACACAGAAATGCTGGAGGAACTCAGCAGATCTTGCAGCGTACATAGGAGGTAAAGATATATAACCGGTGTTTCGGGCCTGAGCCTTTCTTTAGGGTGGCACGGTTGGCGTAGCGATTAACACTACGCCTTTTGAGTGCCAGCGATCAGGACTGGGGTTCAAATTACGCGCTGTCTCCCTGGGATTATAGGTTAATTGGGTGTAAATTAGGGCGGCATGGACTCATGGGCCGAAATGGCCAGTTGCCATGCCGTATGTCTAAAATTAAATTCTTTAATTTTTTTAGTTACTCTCCACCCCATTGATCCCTACTCCAACCCTTCAACACCTGCCTAGTTTTACCATCCCCTCCAACTTTCCCCTCTCAGAGACGGAACGCTCTGTTCTAAGTAGAGGCCTTACTTTCATTCCCCTTCTCCCTCACTTCAACGAGTTCTGCACACACCATGAAGCCAAACTCTTCTGTCGGCTCCATCTGCATGTCTACCTCTACACCCAGGATTCTCCACCACAGAGCCCTTCTCCATCCTTAAACCTTCCTCCTGGACACCTCGTTCCAGCCTTCTGCATGCTCTGATATTTCCTATAAAATTTAATATACCTTGATGATGCGAGACCTGCTGAGTTCCTTCAGCATTTCTTTTTTCACTATATTCACAGCATTACAGACAGAAGCTAAGCAGGCTCAGGCCTGGTCAGCAGTTGGAGGGGAGGTCTCCTTGGAACACCAGGTGCTGGAGGTTTCTGTGAGGGCGTGGGATAAAGTGGCGACTCTGTGTCTCCCTATGGTAGACAAAAGTCAAAGAATTTCATGTATGTTACATTCTAAATGTAGTATTATGTGACAATAATGGGATCTTTACCCTTTACCTTTACTTTCAGCAAAAACAACTGCAGATGCTGAAAATCTGAAATAAAACCAAGTTAACATTTCAAGTTCTGATAGGAAAGGATTGGCCTGAATCACTCCCTCTCTGATGCCATCTGACCTGTCAGTATGTCCAACGTATTCTGAATCACTCCCTCTCTGATGCCATCTGATCTGTCAGTATGTCCAACATATTCTGAATCGCTCCCTCTCTGATGCCATCTGACCTGTCAGTATGTCCAAAATATTTTGAATCGCTCCCTCTCTGATGCCATCTGACCTGTCAGTATGTCCAACATATTCTGATTTTTCTGCTTGCTGGGATTTGGATGTAGAAGAGTACAGAATGGAAGCAGACCCTTCAGCCCATCATGTCTGCAATTAAACTGCTCCCACCTCCATGAGCAAGGGCCCTCCATTTCCATGCCTGTTCATGTCTAAACACCTTTTAAATGTTGCTTTGGCATCTGCTTTCAACCACATCCCCTGCAACACGTGTGAGGCACCTGCTCATCTCTGTTCTCACTGGGTAAAAATACTCATCTCACACATCTCCTTTAAGCTATTGGGTTTTAAAATGGACGGGAGGGGGGAGGTAGGGAGGGTGGGATGGGAGGAGGGAGGGGGGGGGAGAAAATGGCACTGTATATGTGTGAAAAGGAAAAAGTGTGTATCATGGTTAATGTGGTTTATGGTGTGAAAAATAAAAAAAATTTAAAAAAAAAGCTATTGGGTTTTAGTATATGATTCATTCACCTCAGGAAAATGACTCTACATTCTATCTTATCTTTCTCTCTTGTAATTTTGTACATTTCTCTCAGATTTTGAGGTTTTAAGTTTGTCCAACTTCTCTTGATTAGCTTGTACTCTCTAGTCCCAAGAAACATCCCAGTGAACTTCTTCTACATCCTCTTCAATGCCTCCATGTCCTCCTGAAGCTGAATTTATAAGAACCTGTTTATACACAAGAACGTTAGATGATTTAAAACATTTTTAATTTAGAGATGCAGCACAGTAACAGGCCAAATTTCCACACTGTTCAAATAGGCACATGTGACCAATTAACCTATTAACCCCGTACATCTTTGGAACATGGAAGGAAACCCACGTATTCACAGGAAAGGTACAAACTCCTTACAGACAGTGCCAGTTTTGAATCCTGGTCACTGACCCTGCCATAGTGTTGTGCTAACTGTGTCACCCCTACACTGTCTGTAGGAGCAGGAGGAGAGGCCACTTGGTCCCTCAGGCTTGCCCCACCATTCAATATGATCATGACAGATCTGGCCCTGGCTTAATATTAGTTCCCCAGAGCACGTAGTTCCTTGATCTTTCAAAAATGTATCTAGATCAGCTCAAAACGCAAACTGGGAATTTCCCTGGTGCTGCCCTCGCTCAATCTGATGAGCATAAAGGTAAAATTTTTTTTAAAAATTATTTTATTTTTCACACTATGAACCATATTGACCAAAATGCACATAAACATTTCCCTCTTGAATATACACAGTGTCTCAAAGGTAAGTTTGAAGAGAGACATAAAATAGTTATATCTGCATCCAGAGAGAGCGAGATTTCCACCGTTTCCTTTGAACGCAGAAGGGAGAGCTAGTCTCAAGTTGTAGAACAATATGAAAGCTGGTATTTAATTGCCTTTTTACCATTTCAGTTACCTGTGTGAACACAGGTCTGGTACATTCCCACCAAAGTAGGTAGTATCAGAGCTGATACAGCTTCAGCGTAAAAGGCTTACCCACCTTCCCGGGATGCCGACGCTGTAATGCTGCAAATCCCTCCTCCTTTGGCACCAGGATGCTCGGTCCCTATGTAAAAGGTCTCACTGAACCGGCTTTTCTTGGTTCAGTGTGAATGCTCCAATCTGACCCGACCTGGCATTAAACACAGGTTGTTGACATGCAAATTTACTGGGACCTCAGTGTGAAAGCACAAGATGTTCTTTTTTTTTTTTTTTTCTTTTTTTTTTTTTTTTTTAAATTTTTTATTTTTCACACCATAAATCACAATAGCCATGATATACACTTCTTCTTTTCCACACATCTACAGTGACTTTTTCTCCCTCCCCCCTCCCTCCTCCCAAGCCACCCCCCCATCCCTCCCCCCTCTCATCCATTTTAGTTATACAATCTAGGTTGCATTAATTCAGTTAGACAATGTTGTCATTCAACAAAAATACACCAGAAATTCTACTGAGTCCATTTTTTTCTTCTCTTCTCCTTCCATCAACTTAGGTAATGTTTGTTCCCGGTAGGTTTTCGCTATTGTATTTAATGTAAGGCTCCCATACTTGTTCGAATATTTCAATATTATTTCTTAAACTATATGTTATTTTTTCTAATGGAATACATTTATTCATTTCTATATACCATTGTTGTATTTTCAAATTATCTTCCAATTTCCAGGTTGACGTAATACATTTTTTTGCTACAGCTAGGGCTATCTTAACAAATCTTTTTTGTGCATCCTCCAAGTCAATTCCAAATTCTTTATTTTTTATGTTACTTAGGAGAAAGATCTCTGGATTCTTTGGTATATTGTTTTCTGTTATTTTATTTAATATCTGATTGAGATCATCCCAAAATTTTTCTACTCTCTCACATGTCCAGATTGCATGAATTGTTGTTCCCCTTTCTTTTTTACATCGAAAACATCTATCAGATACTGTTGGGTCCCATTTATTTAACTTTTGCGGTGTAATGTATAGTCTGTGTAACCAATTATATTGTATCATACGCAGCCTCGTATTTATTGTATTTCTCATCGTTCCAGAGCATAACTTCTCCCATGTTTCCTTTTTTATCTTTATATTTAAATCTTGTTCCCATTTTTGTTTAGTTTTACCATTTGTTTCCTCATTTTCCTTTTCTTGCAGTTTAATATACATATTTTTTATAAATCTTTTGATTAACATTGTATCTGTAATCACATATTCAAGGTTACTTCCCTCTGGTAAACTCAAGTTGCTTCCTAATTTATCTTTCAAGTAGGATCTCAGTTGGTAATATGCCAGCGCTGTATCTCCCGTTATATTGTACTTATCTCTCATTTGTTCAAAGGATAAGAATCTACTTCCTGAAAAACAATTTTCTATTCTTTTAATCCCTTTTTTTTCCCATTTTCTAAAGGCAAGGTTGTCTATTGTAAAAGGGAGTAGCTTATTTTGCGTCAATATTAGTTTTGGTATTTGGTAATTTATTTTGTTTCTTTCTACATGTATCTTCTTCCATATATTGAGGAGATGGTGTAATACTGGAGAAGTTCTATGTTGTACCAATTTTTCGTCCCATTTATATAATATGTGTTCAGGTATCTTTTCCCCTATTTTATCTAATTCTAGTCTCGTCCAGTCTGGTTTTTCCCTTGTTTGATAAAAATCTGATAGGTACCTTAATTGTGCGGCTCTATAATAATTTTTGAAGTTTGGCAATTGTAAGCCTCCTTGTTTATACCATTCTGTTAATTTGTCTAGTGCTATCCTCGGTTTCCCCCCTCTCCATAAAAATCTCCTTATTATTTTCTTTAACTCTTTGAAGAATTTTTCTGTCAGTTGTATTGGCAATGCCTGAAATAAGTATAGTATCCTTGGAAAAATGTTCATTTTAATACAGTTTATCCTTCCTATCAGTGTTAGTGGTAGCTCTTTCCAATGCTCTAAATCGTCCTGTAGTTTTTTCATTAGTGGATTGTAATTGAGTTTATATAATTGGCCTAGATTTTTGTTTATTTGCACACCTAGGTATCTTATTGCCTGCGTTTGCCATCTGAATGGGGATTCCTCCTTAAATTTTGAGAAATCCGCGTTATTCATAGGCATTGCTTCACTTTTATTTACGTTTATCTTGTATCCCGACACTTCTCCATATTCCTTCAATTTCTTATATAGTTCTTTTATTGATAGTTCTGGTTCTGTTAAGTACACTATCACATCATCCGCAAACAGACTGATTTTATATTCCCTGTCTTTTATTTTTATTCCTTTTATATTATTATCTCTTCTTATCGATTCTGCTAGTGGTTCTATAGCTAGCGCAAACAATAATGGTGATAGTGGGCATCCCTGCCGCGTTGACCTGCTTAAGTTAAATTGCTTTGATACATGTCCATTTACTGTCACTTTCGCTAACGGTCCCTTATATAATGCTTTAATCCAATTAATATACTTCTCCGGTAAACTGAATTTTTGCAATACTTTGAACAAGTAATTCCATTCTACTCTGTCGAAGGCCTTCTCTGCGTCTAAAGCAACTGCTACTGCCGGTGCTTTATTTCCTTCTACTGCATGAATTAAGTTAATAAATTTACAAATATTGTCTGTTGTGCGTCTTTTTTTGATAAATCCAGTTTGGTCTAAATTTACCATTTTCGGTACCTGTTCTGCTAATCTGTTCGCTAATAGTTTAGCTATTATCTTATAATCTGTGTTTAGCAAAGATATTGGTCTATATGACGCTGGTGAGAGTGGATCTTTCCCTTGTTTTAGTATCACTGTAATTATTGCTGTTTTACATGAATCTGGTAAGTTTTGTGTCTCATCAATCTGGTTGATTACATCCAGGAGGGGCGGTATTATTAGGTCTTTAAATGTTTTGTAGAATTCTATTGGGAGTCCATCCTCTCCTGGTGTCTTATTATTTGGTAAATTTTTTATTATCTCTTGTATTTCTACTGTTCCAAATGGTTCTGTTAATTTATTTTGTTCCTCTATTTGTAGTTTTGGTAGTTCAATTTTAGTCAAAAATTCATCTATTTTCCCTTCTTTCCCTTCGTTTTCGGTTCGGTATAATTGTTCATAGAATTCTCTGAAGTTTTCCTTAATTTCTTTTGGATTATATGTAATTTGTTTGTCTTTTTTCCTTGTTGCCAATACCGTTTTCTTAGTTTGCTCTGTCTTAAGCTGCCATGCTAGGATTTTGTGTGTTTTTTCCCCTAGTTCATAATATTTCTGTTTTGTCTTCATTATATTCTTCTCCACCTTATATGTTTGTAATGTTTCATATTTTATTTTTTTATCCGCCAATTCTCTTCTTTTGGTTGTATCTTCCTTTATTGCTAATTTTTTTTCTATGTTTATTATTTCCCTTTCCAACTGCTCTGTTTCCTGATTATAGTCCTTCTTCATCTTGGTTGCATAACTTATTATTTGCCCTCTAATGAATGCTTTCATTGCGTCCCATAGTATAAACTTATCTTCCACTGATTCCGTATTTACTTCAAAGTACATTTTTAATTGTTTTTCAATAAATTCTCTAAAATCCTGTCTTTTAAGTAGCATGGGGTTTAATCTCCATCTATACATTCTTGGAGGGATGTCTTCTAGCTCTATTGCCAATAACAGGGGTGAGTGGTCCGATAATAGTCTAGCTTTATATTCCGTTTTCCTAACTCTCCCTTGTATGTGGGCTGATAACAGGAATAGGTCTATCCTTGAGTATGTTTTATGTCTAGTCGAGTAGTATGAGTATTCCTTTTCTTTTGGGTTTTGTTTCCTCCATATGTCCACAAGTTTCATTTCTTGCATTGATTTAATTATAAATTTGGTTACTTTGTTCTTCCTGTTAATTTTTTTCCCCGTTTTATCCATATTTGGATCCAAATTCAGATTGAAATCCCCTCCTATTAGTATGTTCCCTTGCGTATTAGCTACCTTCAAAAAGATATCTTGCATAAACTTTTGATCTTCTTCGTTAGGTGAATATATATTAAGTAGATTCCAAAGCTCTGAATATATCTGACATTTTATCATAACATATCTCCCTGCTGGATCTATTATTTCCTCTTCTATTTTAAATGGCACATTTTTGCTAATTAATATAGCCACTCCTCTTGCTTTTGAATTATACGATGCTGCTGTTACATGTCCTACCCAATCTCTCTTTAATTTCTTGTGCTCCAATTCAGTTAAATGTGTTTCTTGGACAAATGCTATATCTATTTTTTCCTTTTTCAGTAAATTTAGTAGTTTCTTCCTTTTAATTTGGTTATGTATTCCATTAATATTTAGAGTCATATAGTTCAGCGTAGCCATTTTATATTTTGTTTATCTTCTCTTTCCGTTTTTCCATCATTACCTTTCCTCCTTTTCCATTTCTGTTTTCTTATTTTCAACTCTTTACCAGACAACATTCCTACAACATCCAACATTTTCCTTATTCTCCTATTTCTATCTTCTTTATCCCCAATCTCCCCTTCCCCTCCTGAGTTGCCCTTTAACCCTTGTCGGACAACCACATCTCCCCTCTCCATTTGGATTTGCGAATCCACTCGCAAGCGTCAACTGATTTTGCAGTGACCGCTCTTTTCCCCCCACCCAGCCCCCCCCAGAAAAGATTTCGTTTTTTATATGTCACAAAGGTCACTCTTTTAGTTCCCTCCTTATTCTCTCTATTCCATTACCTTCCCTTATTAATTCTTGTCTATACTTTCTATGTTTTCCTCTAATTACAGATACTTTCACATATGCCCGTTGTCTCTATTCACTCTTATACCTCTTTACCCGCATACATAAAGCACAAGATGTTCTTCATGCCATCATGCCATCTCCTAATTTAAGGAGGATGATTAATTTCTATTTGATACATCAATGGAAATTACATGATTCTCTAAACATAAGCTGCTGTATAAAGATAATTTCATCCACAAGTTTAAGTGTAAGACTGTTTAAATTTGTTTTTTACATAATACCTAGTATAGTGGGAAGGGCTTTTCTGCGAGCAGTTACCGGTTATCTCTAACATTCATACAGCTGTGTGAAGAACACAATTATGAAGTGCAGGATTCAGTGAAAAGGAAGATCAATTAGCCTTAAGCAAGGGCAACTTGAGAGGACTGTTGTGGGGTTCATTCAGGAGCCTGATGGCTGCAGGGAAGAAACTGTCTTTCAGCCTGTTGGTGCATGATTTCACACTCTTGAGCCTTCTCTCCAATGGGAGAAGAGAGTGATTCCAGGATGTGATGAGTCCTTCAGTATGTTGGCTGCCTTTCCATGGCAGAGGGAAATGTAGAGGGAGTACTTGGAGGGGAGGGAAGTTTGCATGATGTTCTGAGCTGCATTCACCACTTTCTGTAAGTTAATACTGTTAAGAAACCAACAAGGATGAACAGAGTATTGAAGATTATTTTAACACAGTTTAGTTTCACAGGTGCTGGTTGGCAACTGTGGATAATTTGGGAGGAGAATGTGGAATGATGTTAAATCAAACAAAACCCAAACTTCCAGATTCTTTCCTGGCCCACTGAATCCAGGATCTGGACCAGGGTCTACATGAACTGCAGAAGCCACTACTAACACTGCAGTCAAAGCTGTTGTTCAGGATAGAGAATATGGGGCTGAGTGTACATGTTAGGTGAATTCCTCACAAAACGACTTGCATTGAAGCCACTTGAACTGTTATTGGGAATGCAATGAGCATATATCACTACATCAGACATTCAGCACACACTGGGCAGGACACATTTTCTAACCTGGTCTCCTTCCAATGCAAAATTAACTTCTGTCTGCACATTTGTATTGATGTGAGGAACTCCATGATCTTTAGATAACTAAACATGGAGCTCATCGAATAACCTGGCCAACAAACATTTGCATGCTGCCAGGTACAGATGAACTGCTATTTCAACTATGTTGATGCTATGTGCAAATTGCTTTCCAATTTTGACTCACTGAACAATAGTGACTGCATCTCAGAACTAAATTCACCTCTGGGTTCAAGAACAGTTTTTACCCCCACAGCTGTCAGGCTCATGAACATCTCCATACTGCCAAAATCCTGACCATGAACTACTTCAGTACCACTAAAAGATCTATCAGTACTGTTGAAACTTCATTTGTTCTTGCACTTCCAAGATTCAAGGTTCCTTTTATTAATATGTAATAATACATTAAAAATAAAACATTAATGTCATATTTAAATTTTTGTCTGCTCGTGAGACAAACAATTTTTTTTTACATATAACTAACGTTTTTTTTTCCATCAGCTAATATCGCACTTACCTTTCTGAGTGGCCGTTCACATAGGAACAACCAAAACTCCAAATGTCCGTATCACATAGCACATATAAACAGAATACCAGAAGTACGGTATTTAAGGAGGCTGGATTTGCAACGCCACTGCAAAGACGTCGACCTTGACGTCTGATGTACATGGGATGTACAGCGCTATAGCGGCGATGTCAAGTGTGACGTGAATTGCGCGTCATATGTTGTTCACAGAATGCCTACAGTTAACTTTAGACTGCAGGCGTTCGGGGAAATTTACTAGGGGTTGAGGAGGTAAAATATCAGAATGGGAATGACTCCTTATTCCTGTTCTGATATCTTTACACAGACTGTGCTCTGGGAAAATAATTTCCTGGAACGCATCGGCTGTGTAAAAAAAATATAAAAGAGTCACCATGACCATTGCCCGGCGCCCCTAACAACAGGAGAAAGAGAGTCCCTTCAGAACCAAGAATTCGAGGAGGCAAATAATTTGGTGGGTGGCAGTTCTGATGAAGATTACAGAGGTAGGGAGGAGCTAGCATAAGGATGAATCTTTTATGATCGAGATGTCATTTAACTGAGACCAGTTTTTAACCAGTGTCTGTCAGGGGAGGTAAAGGATAAATGGAACATGTTATATTGTCAAGAGAATGTGGACAGGTAGAAGGCAGAAGTGGCTTGAGGTAATGAAGTATTTCCCATGGGGAGAAGTTTCCCAGACCAGTCTCTATCCCAGATAACCCTACAATCCACAGGCCTGCTTTAACATGTCCTGGTAAAATGGCTTTTCTTTTTAACATGACAGCACAGAAGCAGGTCCCTTTGGTCCTCCTTGTCTTTTGCCTAGTCCCACTGACCTGCATCCCCTACCATGGCCCTCATTCCTCTCCCATCCAGGTACCTGTCCAAATTATTCTTCTTCTTTGCTTTGTACTCTCACCACTCTCTGCATAAAGTTCCTCCCCTTTCATCCTTAACCCAGGTCCTCTGCTCCGTACCTCAGTGGAAGAAGTCGATCTACATTCACTCTGTCTATCCCCCGCCCTAATAATTTTAAATACCTCGATCAAATCTCCCCCATTCTTCCTGGCTCCAGCAAATAAAGTCCTAACCTGTTTAACTCAGTTCCTTTTCTTTTGAAATTATTTTTATTATCAGGAAAATAAACAAAAAAGCAGTAAATCAATTGCAATTAAACCTTTGCAGATTTACAAATAATAACATGTGGTACAGCAGCAAAAAATACGACATTTCTAGATCCAATAAATGGTAATCCATACAATATTCCTGAAGTCTGGACAACATCCAAGTAAATCTTCTCTGCACTCTCTCTATCTTATTGATACCTTTCCTGTAGTTAGGTGACCAAAACTGTACACGACACTCTAAATTTGGCCTCACCAATGTCTTATACAACTTTACAATAGCATCCCAACTCCTCTACTTAATACTTTGGTTTATGAAGGTGTTGTAACGGTGCCCAAATGTTTGGGCTGCACATGTAGCTGCGGAATCTAACTCCCACTTTGAGTTTATTCAGAGAATTAACGACAGACACAGAGTTTCACCAAACCACACCCGAACTCTCTTTACCTCTATTTTTAAAAAATGGAGTGAGCTATTTATAAATATTTACACAAGCTTGACTTTAAGGGACAAGACACTCTCTTGAGCCATTCAGTTGATTGATGACTCCAGTGGTCACACGCACTCCTGGTGACTGTGGGTCGCTCTGATTAGGATGACCTAGCACCTCCCCCTTATGAAATGTTTTACTCATAAGAGTGGAGACTTGGGTCAACATGGAAGGGACTTACTCATTTGCAAACTCTTTATGAAGTTCGTACAGGTTCCTGTGGTGGCGCGGGTAAAATCTCGTTTTCTTGTGATGGTTGTGCTTGGTTGGTTACTGATTTCTGCAATTCAAAAGTCTCCAACAGAGCATCCAAGCTGAGTTGCTCAAATACCTCAGCGAAGTTACATTCGGTCGGTGGCAACTGGTTGGCATATCTAATCCATCTGTCCAACCTGCACATGATAGAGAACCTCCCCAATCTTGCTCAGGATTCTCCCCAGCTGCCATGCATCTGACTTAAGCCAGCACATGTTGTCCATCCCAAAATGTTCTTTGTTTTGATCCATGTTGGTGGTTGAACTGTCTTTCCATATCCAAATCTTCTGACTTTTGTGGGAAAATAACGTAAAATGGTTCTCTAATTTTCTTACTTTTTAAAAAAAAATTTAAAAAACATTTCCTTGAATATACATAGTGTCATTTTCTCCCCTTTTTCCCCCTTCCCTTCCCTCCCTCCTTCCCACCCCCCTCCAAAAACATTAAATGTTCAACATGTACAATAAACCCATTAAACAATGTCATCACACAATGAAAATAAACAAGAAAATTGTGTCATCTACCTTTACACAATGGGTCAGTTCATTTCATCTTCTTCTCATTCTATCATTTTAGGGGGTGGAGGTCCGCGAAAGGCCCTCTCTGTTGTGTTCCATGTACGGTTCCCAAATTTGTTCGAATACTTTGATGTTATTTCTTAAATTATATGTTATTTTTTCCAATGGAATACATTTATTCATTTCCATGTACCATTGCTGTTACTCTCAGGCTCTCTTCTGATTTAAGTTGACAACATACATTTTTTTGCTGTTGCTAAGGCTATCATAATAAATCTTCTTTGCGCTTCATCCAGTTTGAGGCCTAATTCTTTACTTATATTACTTAGAAGAAAGATCTCTGGATTTTTTGGTATGTTGCTTTTTGTGATTTTATTTAATACCTGATTTAGATCTTCCCAAAACTTTTCCACTTTCTTACATGTTCAAATTGCATGTACTGTTGTTCCCGTTTCCTTCTTACAGCGAAAACATCTATCTGATACTGTTGGGTCCCATTGATTTAACTTTTGGGGCGTGATATATAGCCTGTGTAACCAATTATATTGTATCATGCGTAACCTCATGTTTATTGTATTTCTCATAGTTCCGGAGCTTAGCTTTTCCCATATTTCATTTTTTATCTTTATGTTTAGATCTTGTTCCTACTTTTGTTTGGGTTCTAATTTTCTTACTGAAGATGTTTTCAGCAGACAAAGTCCCACTAGGAGTTTGTGGGTTTGGAGTGATCCTGTAATTTAACAGGAACATCTGCAGGATCTCCTCCGTTAGTCCCTCCCCCTTGGCTTTGATAGAGCTCGTTTGAACGTAACCACAAACTGATCTGCCTGACCATTGGTCTGTGGATGATATAGAGGCGAGTGAATATGAGTGATGCCATATTGTTTGCAGAATAAATCAAAGTCAGCTGCCATGAATTGTATCCCATTGTCCAAAACTAATGTTGCAGAAGCACCAAAACAATTGAACATGGACTTGAGTTCCATAATTGTAGCTGACACAGTTGGTTGGGTTACTTTGATGATCTCCGGCCATCTGGAGTATGCGTCCACTACGATTAGATAGTACTCCCCATTAATTAGTCCTGCATAGTCTATATGAAGATGATTTCATGGCCTGCTCGTTTGTGGCCAGGAATGTAAATTCATCTTGACAGGGAATTTTGCAGCCGAACCACATCGGATACATGACCGTGTTAGTCGTTCAATCTGGTCATCCATCAGAAGCCAATAAACGTAGTTTTGTGCAAGTGCTTTTCCTCGATTCATTCCAGGATGTCCCCTGTGAAACTCATTTTAGGATTGCTGATTGCAGAGTTTTTGGTGTCACAATCCTTTCTGCAAACAAAAGACAGCCATTAGAGATTGTTAATGATTCTCGTCTTTTAAAAAATGGCTGAATTTCTGTACTTGGACAAGTTTTTGGCCACCCTGTACAATGGTAACGCATTATCTCTTTTTTTTTAATTTTTTATTTTTCACACCATAAATCACATTAGCCATAATACACACTTTTTCCTTTCCACACATATACAGTGACATTTTCTCTCCCCCCCCCCCTCCTCCCAACCCACCCCCCCCCACCCCCCCCCCCCATCCATTTAAGGTATACAATCTAGGATACATTAAACCAGTCAGACAATGTTGTCACTCAAAAAAAAATACACCAGAAATTCTACTGAGTCCATTCTTTTCTTTCCTTCTCCTTCCATCAACTTAGGTAATGATTGTCTCCGGTAGGTTTTCGCTATTGTATTTAATGTAAGGCTCCCATATTTGTTCGAATATTTCAATATTATTTCTTAAACTATATGTTATTTTTTCTAATGGAATACATTTATTCATTTCTATATACCATTGTTGTATTTTCAAATTATCTTCCAATTTCCAGGTTGACATAATACATTTTTTTGCTACGGCTAGAGCTATCTTAACAAATCTTTTTTGTGCATCCTCCAAATCAATTCCAAATTCTTTGTTTTTTATGTTACTTAGGAGAAAGATCTCTGGATTCTTTGGTATATTGTTTTCTGTTATTTTATTTAATATCTGATTGAGATCTTCCCAAAATTTTTCTACTTTTTCACATGTCCAGATTGCATGAATTGTTGTTCCCATTTCTTTTTTACATCGAAAACATCTATCAGATACTGTTGGGTCCCATTTATTTAACTTTTGAGGTGTAATGTATAGTCTGTGTATCCAGTTATATTGTATCATACGTAGCCTCATATTTATTGTATTTCTCATCGTTCCAGAACATAATTTCTCCCATGTTTCCTTTTTTTAGCTTTATATTTAAATCTTGTTCCCATTTTTGTTTAGTTTTACCATTTGTTTCCTCATTCTCCTTTTCTTTAGTTTAATATACATATTTGTTATAAATCTTTTGATTATCATTGTATCTGTAATCACATATTCAAGGTTACTTGCCTCTGGCAAACTCAAACTGCTTCCTAATTTATCCTTCAAGTAGGATCTCAATTGGTAATATGCCAGCGCTGTATCTTGAGTTATATTGTACTTATCTTTCATTTGTTCAAAGGATAAGAATCTATTTCCTGAAAAACAATTTTCTATTCTTTTAATCCCTTTTTTTTCCCATTCTCTAAAGGAAAGGTTATCTATTGTAAAAGGGAGTAACTTGTTTTGCGTCAATATTAGTTTTGGTAATTGATAATTTGTTTTATTTCTTTCTACATGAATCTTCTTCCAAATATTGAGGATATGATGTATTACTGGAGAACTTCTATGTTGTACCAATTCTTCATCCCATTTATATAATATGTGTTCAGGTATCTTTTCCCCTATTTTATCTAATTCTAATCTCGTCCAGTCTGGTTTTTCCCTTGTTTGATAAAAATCTGAGATATCTTAATTGTGCGGCTCTATAATAATTTTTAAAGTTTGGCAGTTGTAAGCCTCCTTGTTTATACCATTCTGTTAATTTATCTAGTGCTATCCTCGGTTTCCTCCCTCTCCATAAAAATTTCCTTATTATTTTCTTCAACTCCTTTTTTTTTTTTTTTTTTTTTTTTTTTTTTTTTTTAAATTTTTTTATTTTTCACACCATAAATCACATTAGCCATGATATACACTATTTCTTTTCACACATATACAGTGACTTTTTCTCCCCCCCCCCCCCCTTTCCTCCCAAACCACCCCCCCACCCCCCCCTCTCATCCATTTTAGGTATACAATCTAGGTTGCATTAAGCCAGTCAGACAATGTTGTCATTCAACCAAATTACACCAGAAATTCTACTGAGTCCATTCTTTTCTTTCCTTCTCCTTCCATCAACTTAGGTAATGTTTGTCCCCGGTAGGTTTTCGCTATTGTATTTAATGTAAGGCTCCTATACTTGTTCGAATATTTCAATGTTATTTCTTAACCAATATGTTATTTTTTCTAATGGAATACATTTATTCATTTAAATTTGGTAGTTTCTTCCTTTTAATTTGGTTATGTATTCCATTAATATTTAAAGACATATAGTTCAGCGTAGCCCTTTTATATTTTGTTTATCTTCTCTTTCCGTTTTTCCATCATTACCTTTCCTCCTTTTCCATTTCTGTTTTCTTATTTTCAACTCTTTATAAGACAACATTCCTACAACATCTAACATTTTCCTTATTCTCCTATTTCTATCTTATTTATCCCCAATCTCCCCTTCACCTCCTGAGTTGTCCTTTATCCCTTGTCGGACAACCACATCTCCCCTCTCCATTTGGATTTGCGAATCCACTCGCAAGCGTCAACTGATTTTGCAGTGACCGCTATTTCCCCCCACCCCGCCTCCCCCAGAAAAGATTTCACTTTTCATATGTCACAAAGGTCCCTCTTTTAATTCCCTCCTTATTCTCTCTATTCCATTACCTTCCCTTATTAATTCTTGTCTATACTATCCATATTTTCCTCTAAGTACAGATACATTCATGTATGCTCATTGTCTCTATTCACTCTTATACCTCTTTACCTGCATACATATCAATCGTGATCATTTTTACTCTCATTACCCGTCTTCATCCCTCAGTCTATTTTTGTCTTTACCCACATACATATCAGTCGTGATCATTTTAACTCTCATTACCCGTCTTCCTCCCTCAGTCTATTTTTGTAATTGTTCTGCAAATTTTCGTGCTTCTTCTGGATCCGCGAATAGTCTGTTTTGTTGTCCTGGAATAAATATTTTCAATACCGCTGGATGCTTTAGTATAAATTTATACCCTTTCTTCCATAAAATCGCCTTTGCTGTATTGAACTCTTTTCTCTTCTTTAGGAGTTCAAAACTTATATCTGGATAAATGAAGATTTTTTGTCCTTTATACTCCAGTGGTTTGTTGCCCTCTCTTACTTTTTCCATTGTCTTCTCCAGTACCTTTTCTCTTGTAGTATATCTTAGGAATTTTACTACAATAGATCTTGGTTTTTGTTGTGGTTGTGGTTTAGAGGCCAATACTCTATGTGCCCTTTCTATTTCCATTTCATGCTGTAGTTCTGGACATCCTAGGGTCTTAGGTATCCACTCTTTTATAAACTCCCTCATATTCTTGCCTTCTTCATCTTCCTTAAGGCCCACTATCTTTATGTTATTTCTTCTGTTATGGTTTTCCATTGTATCTATTTTTTGAGCTAGTAGTTCTTGTGTCTCTTTAGTTTTTTTATTAGATTCCTCCAATTTCTTTTTTAAGTCTTCTACCTCCATTTCTGCTGCTACTGCCCGCTCTTCCATCTTGTCCATTTTCTTTCCCATTTCTGTTAAGGTCATCTCCATTTTATTTATTTTCTCTTCTGTGTTGTTTATTCTTTTTCTTAAATCCTTAAATTCCTGTGTTTGCCATTCTCTAAATGATTCCATGTATCCTCTAATAAGAGCAAGTATATCCTTTACCTTGCCTCTCTTTTCTTCTTCTATTTCACCATACTCTTCCTCTTCTTCTTCCTCTGGGTTGGCCATCTGTTGTTTCTTTGCTGCCCTTTCCTCCTCTTCTATCTTGTTTCTATTGTCTTCTGTGGTCTCTTCTTGCTGCAGGTGTTCTGCAGCTGTCGTTGCCGGCTGTGGAGATCGACTCCCCAGCTGGTCCCCCCTCCCGTCGGTGTGTTTTTTTTCATTCGCATCGCGCATGCGCGAAACTTCGCGCATGCGCGGTTGCGCACTTTTGTTCGGCTCTGCGAGCCATTTTTGTAGTCCATTATTTACCGACCTGAGGGAGCGGGTTTCTCTCTCCGCAGCGGGCCTCTTCGGACAGGTAAGGCCTTCACCTTTTTCCTCCTTTGTCTTCTCTTCCTCTCTTCTTACCGTTGCTTTCGACTTTTCTTTTTTTGTCGCCATCTTCTTTCCACCTTTATACTCACTTTTCTGTAACTTTTATTTCTGTGCCTTTGTGTTTTCTCTTGTTTTTCCCGACTTTTCTGGAGAGGGCTGGAGTTCACCGTCCGGCCACTACTCCATCACGTGACTCCCTCCTTTTTTTTTCTTCAACTCCTTGAAGAATTTTTCTGTCAGTTGGGTAACACATTATCTCTTGAAGAATATCATCTTGAAGAATATCATCTTCACCCTTTGCTTGTCTGACTCTTTCTGCTGTAATCGGCAGTGAGTTAATAACATCTTTGAATACCTGGTTGATCTCTGCCTCTACCGAGAGTTCAGCGACAAGAATATCTTCTGGCTCTATTTCCTGTTCACTGATGAGTTGTGACAGTGCATCAGCTTGTCCGATACTTGTAATTGGCAGGTATTTAATTTTGAAATCATACCCGAGCATAGTTGCCAAACTTTGTAGTTGGTTTGCTGTGTAAGTTGGAATTCCTTTCTTTGAACCAAATACTGCTAATAGCTGCTTGTGATCTGTCAGAAGAGTGAATTGCTGTCCATAGAGCATTTTATGGAATTTATTCACTGCAAAAACAATTGCTAGATCCTCCTTTTCAATTGGTCCATAATTACGCTCTGCGGCAGTTAGAGAGCATGCTATGTGTGCTACAGCCTTTTGATTCCCATCTGGGAATATGTGAAAAATGACTGCACCCACCCCACACTATGATGCATCTGAAGCTACGACAATCTCCAAGTTTGGATCATAGTGTGTGAAAAGAAGGTTCGAATTTAGCATTGTCTTAACTCAATTAAACCACTTTTGACATTTTGAAGTCCAATTCCATTTCCTACCTTGTGTAAGGAGCTTGTTGAGTTGATCACAGAGTTTATGCATCTCCAGCAGAAACTAACTATAATGAATAATAAGACCCAAGGATGAACATAGTGTGATCACATCTGTGGGTGCAGGCATGCGCCTGATACCATCAATGTTTTGTGGATCCAGCCGCCCTCCATGTTCATCAATGATAAAAACCAAATATTTCACTGACTTCATGAAAAATGTGCATTTTTAAAGATGCACTTGAAAACCATAGACTCTGATGCGGAACAAAATGCAATCAAGACAATCAAACAATTCTCGATCGTGTGCTCCCATGACCAGGATATCATCTAGGTACACTGCAACTCTAAGATTACCATTCACCATTGTGTCTATGATCTGTTGAAAGATAGCTGGAGCAGTCTTCACTCTGAATGGCAGATGAGTGTATCAGGTCAGTCCTTGTGTTGATGGTTAGCAATTCTCTGGATTTAGCATCAACCTCCACCTGTAGATATGCCTCTGCTAAATCAATCTTTCCAAAGTATTTACCACCATTCAGCTTTGTGAAAAGGTCATCAGGCAATGGCAGTAGGTATTGATGGGTGTTCAATGCTGCATTCAGACCAGTTGGAAAAATCAGCACACATGTGTGGATCCATTCGATTTCTTCACCAACAAGATAGATACAGCCCGTGAGGAGTAGTCGACCAGTTCAATTACTTCATGTTGCAGCTGTTCCAATTCTTGCTCCACTTCTTGCAGTGCTGTGTAGGGGACAGGTCCGTTTGGCTTGAAAGTCAGTTTCACATTGGCAAAAGACAGAGTTTTGCCTTCATTTTTGTGCACCATCCGAGGCCTTCGGAAAATACCGTTGCATGGTGTTGCTTTAATTGTATCAGCAACTCTTGTGCTGTGTTTTCCATTGTTGGGGTATGTGCCACTTCCAACTTTTGACAAATATCATTAAGTGGATGATCCAGTAGGTTCAACCTTTCAATCCGGTCAAGACCCATGAGATTGAGGTTAGGACATTTTACCAGCTAACGTGATCCATTTCCTCCTGCCTTGTTTAAGCTGACGGAACAGTCAACTTTGCCTTGCAACTCCAGGATCTCCCCAGAAGCGTTCTGTGCTGTGTTTTTGGTTGGGTCATCTCTGGCTGACCAATCTGTTTCCACGTTTTCTTCAATATTAGGGTAATGTCAGACCTTCTATCAATTTGAAGCCTCACTAAGATCCTGTTAATGTCCACTTTCACATCTTTCCTGCATTTGGGGTTTGCCACCTTGAAAGTTGCTTTGATTGGTTTCACTTTCGTGTACAAAGCTAACTTATCAGGTGTTTTCCATCTGCCATTTCTACAGCATTCTGCTTTATGTCCCCAATGCTTGGATTTACTGCAGTGCTGCCGTCTGTATTGGCAGTCATGAGTGTAGTGCACTCATTGCAGTTCCAACAGGCGCTAGGCAGTTTGGCTGGGCGGGTCAAACTTTTACTGGTTTTGCGGGGTCTGCTGACTTGAAGGGTGTGCCGCTTCCACCATTTTGCTGTCATGTTTTAAATTAATTAAATGTTGGCTTTCGGTGGTTAATCTTCACCGGCAACCGGTTTATGAGGTCTGCATCTTGGTGCGACTGCATTCCTGCTACAATGATTAGAGACTTGAACTGATCTTCAGTCAGCATTGAGAGTTTAAAACACTCTCACTCTCGATTTACCATACTCTTATGCCACGAAATCTTCGGCATCTCTCTTGGTCATTTCTAAACACTGATACTGAATGTTGAACAGTGATGTTTGTTCACTGAATATTTCCACCATTACATCAAGTGTTTCCCTGAAACTGAGCTCTCGGGGAAGTTTTGGCATAATAAAGTTTATGTAGCGCTCGTGTTCTCGAGTGCCTAACTTCTTCAACAACAGCCTAATCTTCCATGCCTCACTGAACTTGGAAAAGTCTACTGAAAATAAGTCTTCGTACTTTTTGTACCAAGTTTCAAAAGAGCATGACTCTGAGTCATAATTAGTTCATAATAGAGTTCATTACTGCATCTGCAGAATTTGTTTTAACTGCAGGCTCACCTTCCTCAATGATTGAAGCTCCAACGGACATTTTGCTGCCAGCTGGTCCATTAGCTTCACTTCTATCAGTTCACAGCTCTCTTGCTGTTGTTTGAGGACAGCCTTGAGCTGTTCCATTGTTACTGACATTTTTCTTCAGCCTCGTCACCAAAATATGTTGTAACTGTGCCCAAAATGTTTGAGTTGCACGCGTAGCTGAGGAATCTAACTCCCACTTTGAGTTTACTCAGAGAATTAACGACAGACTCAGAGTTTCACCAAACCGCACCCGAACTCTCTTCTATTTTCCAAAAAATGGTGTGAGCTATTTATAGAAATTTACACAAGTTTGACTTCAAGGTACAAGACAGTCTCATGAGCCATTCAGTTGATTGATGGTTCCAATGGTAGCACCCACTCCTAGTGACTGTTGGTCGCTCTAATATGCCAAAAGCTCTCTTTACAACCCTATCCAATTGTGACGCAGCTTTTGGGGAATTATGTATCTGCATTCCCGTATCCCTCTGTTCTTCCGCACTCGGTGCTCCACCATTTACCATATTCGTCCTTTCTTGGTTGTCCTTCAAAAATGCAACACCTTACACTTGTTTGCATTAAATTCCATCTGCCATTTTTCCAGCTGGCCCATATCCATCTGCAAGGTTTGTAAACGTTCTTTGCAGTCCACAACACCTCCAATCTTAGTGTGATCTGCAAACTACCACATTATCAACCAGATCATTGATATGGATGACAAACAAAATGGTCCCGGACTGATCCCTGAGGCACACCACTAGTCACAGACCTTGAGTCTGAGAAGCAATCATCCACCAACACTCTCTGGCTTCTGTCTAGCCGACATTGAATCCAGTTCACTACTTCACCACAAATAACGAGCATCTGAAAATCACAGGCTTGTCAGTTTGCAACATTATCTATGCTGCATCTTCCAGCCTGCCTTTTGCCTAGGTGAGAGCCATCATACCCAAGTACACAGTGTGCCTTCTCCAAAGAAATCCCATTAGAGCTGTGATCAGCTCTTGTCCAATGAAAACACAGAAGGGTGCACTCCATGTATTTAACCTGTAAATCTAATGATTGGACAATTAAAACATTGGGAATTTTGCAATTAGAATGGAACTGGTACACACTCACTCTCACACGCACTCAAGCTGATGCATTCATCTGCAAGAATGCACATAAATTCACACACTCAAACATATACACATAAACATGTACTCTCTTGCAATCACATATACACATTAAAACATGCATGTATACACATTCACACCCACACACTCAATCTGATGCATTCACATGAATCTGCTGAATTCACGTGAAAACAGATTTTAAAAAATCACATACTCAAACATATATGCTCAAACAAAAACATGCACTCACCTGCCAACACACAAACTCACACACACATAAAAACATACACACAACCACACAGACACGCACACACACACCGCACAGTCACAGACATAACAGACACATGCAAACACACACACACACACACACTGTGGGAATAGGTTAACTGAGCTGTAGCTAAGTGAGTGATGATGTCCTTGCTTTGTGCAGTAACATCTCTCTGATTACGGCAGGCACAATGCGCCTTTTGTCCTGAATGTGCTCTTCAAAGTCTTTTTTTGTTGTGTGTCTGGATTGTTACTTCCAATCATTAACTACTTTTTCAGAGAGCCAAAAATTTGTCAGGGGTTATCTCTGAAAATAAATAACTCGTTTCGCCCCAACTCTCCATCCCTCCCACCTCACAGATCCTGCCTTCGATACCTGTGTGAGAGCTCTTTGATGGAGCCAATCAATCTACCATGTAAATACTGGATCTTCAAAATGGTGATTCAGTCATATGGTCGGTTTATTTGAATGTGGTTTGGTCTTGAGAACAGTGCAGACTATCTGATTAAAATAAAGTTGCATTAAACTATCAAACTTTGTTCCTTTGTCATTCAATACCTTCCTGCAATTTACATATTCCAAAGACATATGGGGTTAGTTGGTTAATTGGTCACAAGTTTACAGTACTTGTGTGGCGTGGGTTCGTGGGCCGGAATGGTCTTTAAATTTTATAAATTTTCAATTTCAATTTCAATTTCGACAACAGCATGGTTATACAAGCACAAGCCTGTGCCGCTCAAATCAGTCAAGTTTATTGTCATCTGATTATACAAGTACAACGCTACGAAACAGCGTTCTCTGGTCCTCAGTACAAAACATGCAGACACACAACCAGACATAAAACACACAGATAAACAATACACTAATTCACCTACAAATCCTGTATGTTTTTGAAGGGTGTTAGGAAACTGGAGCACGTAGAGAAAACCCGCATAGACATGGGGAGAACCTACAGACTCCTTACAGAAAGCAGCGGGATTCGAACCTGGTTCGCTGCCACTGCATTAGTGTTGCTCTAACTGTGCTGTGTCTCTAAGAATGAAGAAAGGGAAGGACAAAAATAAGGAATAAATATTTGTGCTGAGCTATTGGGGCAGGCAATCTTGATATTGGACTCAGCCACATGAGGTTAGGAGTTGACCCCTTGAGACTCAGGTTAGATCCTGACTTCCGCCACTGACTGCATGGAGTTTGCGTGCTCTCCCTGTGAGGGCCTACTTTGCCGGATCTGCCGGAATAATTACACCCAGGTTTTATGCTGCTCTGCCCTGGCACACTCCCTCCAGAAACATCTGAATTGTGATGAGGAAGGGACCCTCTCCAACCTCTGCAGCAGGTCTTGGGGTTAATTAGCTGTTACAAACTCAGCATATCGATGGGAATAAATCTTGGGCCTTCCCACTCTCTGTAGCTCAGTCATGACTCAATGAACTCAAGTACCAGGGTAACCTTCCTGCCTCTTTAATCAGAATCAGCTGTCCCTACTACCAGCAATCAATTTCTAATGGTAACAGCTAATAAATAGGGAAACAGTCAATTATATAAACACTTAAATAGAAATGAAGGATTCTTTCACTGATTCTTCTGTTGTTTAAATTTACCTTGATCTTGGGACGAGGGAACCCCTTCTCAGAGGAACCTCAAAATTCAGTCGCAAATCACTGATGTAAAAGTATACTTTTGGGTCGCTTGAGTTCAGCTACAGGCTGTGGTGGCTTTTAAGGAGTGATTTGTTTGTGGTACAATGAGGCATAATTGCAAACTCTTAGTGCCTGGTTAAACAGAATATTTTCTTTGTTTACAGTGACTTGGAATGTTTTCTTACAAATGGAATCTGACCACCCATAATGGTTGTCTCTCTTGACCTGATCTGGGGGTGGTTCTGAAATATGTGTGTCTGCGCCTTTTGTCTAGCAGTTAACCTCTTTGATTTCTGATCACCCTACCAGATACACTTTCTATATCCATTCCTATGTAACATGGTGCTTACTGGCCAGTGAGACTTGATACTTAACCCCTTCAGAATCTAAAGGTCAATTCCACATCTGTTGACAGGGATTATGGATGAATATTCCAATGCATGTGAAAAGTAAAAGATTAGAGAGCAGTAGGCTATGTTTAAAATCTCAAAATGGCAGAAATTATAAATACAATAAATAAATAAATACAGTAATTTTTTAAAAGGATGTTTCAGTGAAAGGGTGCAAAGGAGATGAAGGATTTGCATTTCTAAAGCAGCCTTAACAATGTCATCAAGTGCTTCACAGCCAAAAATATTTGGAGAGCAGACACTCCTGTCAGCAATCTGTACAGGAACTGAGGGAAGAACTCTGGGCACAGGGAGGAGGCTTCTTGCATTGACCTTCCCACTGAGCATGTCACTAAAGGCTATTAACAACCTTCTTCACTGTACAGTCCACAAAAAGGTGCAACACTTTCGACATCTCAGGAGTCACCTCTTAACAGAGACAGATGAGGAAATTCAGTGTCACTTTCAATGGCCCAGACTTGGGCCATGGAAGGAAAGTAGTTGTACACTGGAGACACACCTATTAATGAAGGAGACATTGGTGGGGTAAAAGGTTCAGAGACAATTTATTAGGATGTTCCCCGGGCTTCATGAACTGAGTTAAAGGGTAAAGTTAAACAGATTGGGACTTTATTCACTGGAGCATAGAAGAATGAGGGGAGATTTAATGAAGGAGACAGCGGTCACTGGAATCTGCAGCAAACCACAGTGTAGTGAGGAGCTTCAATGGGAGAAAAGGACTGCATGATGTTACACATGGACAAATCTTGATGAAGGGTTCCAACCTGAAACAGCGACCATTCTTTATCTCCCACTGATGCTGCTCAACCTGCTGAGTTCCTCCAGCAAATTATTATTCACTGAGGAAAGTGATGCCCAAAGATCGAGGCCTAACCAACCCAAAACATCATTGTTTTATACATATGGATGCCAACATTCGGGCGGCATGGTTAGCGTAGCAGTTAGCACAATGCTGTTACAGTGCCAGTATTTGGGACCTGGGTTCGAATCCCACATTATCTGTAAGAAGTTTGTACATTCTCCCTGTATCTGCATGGGTTTTCCCTGAGGGCTCTAGTTTCCTTCTACCATTCAAAATGTACCGGGGGTCTAGGTCAATTGGGTGTGATTAGGTGGCATGGGCTCGTTCAGTTGTATCCATGTGACATACATTGTTGGGAGAGGCAAACTGATGTTAGTGCCATCTCCCAGACCAACAACCCCACCACAAATATCATTCGATCATTCACAATGTTGACATCGATGTCTGAAAACAACTATTCTGCTCCAAGCACTGGCAGACAAAGAGATTTCCAGGATGAGGGAGGAATCAACTTCTCAAAGGTTCCCAAATCTCTCTTGAAACAAATGGAACATCCTGGATGGCATGTGGGGATTCCTGTCTCGTGGATGATCAAAATGGAAAAGCTTCCAGGAAGGCAGTGAGCACTTCAAGTTCAGGTTTATTGTCACATATTTCGAAAATGCAGTGACAAAGGTTGTTTTGCAAGCAGAAGGTAGCTCATACATAGTACAAACAAAAAGTAAGACACAGTACATCCACAAGGTAAAACACAGCAGGTCAAACCGCCTATTTTTTAGCATCCAAATAATCAGAGGATGGAGTTACAGCGAAAGGTTAATATTTTTGGGGTTTATTCAGGAGTCAGTTAACAGTAGGGAAAACTCTCCTTGAATATGCTGGTGTATGATTCTTCTTCCCAATAGGAGGGAGGTGAAGAGAGTGTGGTTGGGTTGAGATGAATCTTTGAGTATGTTGGTTGCTTTCCCAAGGTAGTGGAAATTATTGATGGAGACAAAGAGGGGAAGGGGTGTGTGTGTGATGGTCAGTGGGGGGAGGAAAGAGGGGTGTGTGATGGAATCAGCAGAGGGGCGGGAACTGTGTGAAGGAGTCAGGGGAGGGGGAATGTGTGATGGAAGTGATGGAGGGGAGGGGTGTTTGTGATGGAATCGATGGCGCGGAGGGGTGTGTGATGGAGGGGAGGGAGTGGGGTGTGTGATAGAGGGGAGGGGGGGTTTGCAGATGACAAAGATTAGCGGTGTTGTGGACAGCGAAGAAGGTTTTCAAAGTTTGCAGAGGAATCGGGACCAGCTAGAAAAATGGGCTGAAAAATGGCAAATAGAATTTAATGCAGACAAGTGTGAGGTGTTGCATTTTGGAAGGACTAACCAAAAAAGGACGTACATGGTAAATGGGAGGGCTTTAAAGAGCACCCCACCATGACTACCAGCCCCCCCACATCTCCATCGGGCACACAAAACTCAAAACGGTCAACCAGTTTACCTATCTCGGCTGCACCATTTCATCAGATGCAAGGATCGACAATGAGATAGACAACAGACTCACCAAGGCAAATAGCGCCTTTGGAAGAATTCACAAAAGAGTCTGGAAAAACAACCAACTGAGGGGAGTCACGTGATGGAGTAGTGGCCGGACGGTGAACTCCAGCCCTCTCCAGAAAAGTCGGGAAAACACAAAGGCACAGAAATAAAAGTTACAGAAAAGTGAGTATAAAGGTGGAAAGAAGATGGCGACAAAAAAAGAAAATCGAATGCAACGGTAAAAAGAGAGGAAGAGAAGACAAAGGAGGAAAAAGGTGAAGGCCTTACCTGTCCGAAGAGGCTCGCTGCGGAGAGAGAAACCCGCTCCCTCAGGTCGGTAAATAATGGACTACAAAAATGGCTCGCTGAGCCGAGTAAAAGTGCGCAACCGCGCATGAAAAAAAAAACACACCGACGGGAGGGGGGACCAGCTGGGGAGTCGATCTCCACAGCCGGCAACGACAGCTGCAGAACACCTGCAGCAAGAAGAGACCACAGAAGACAATAGTAACAAGAAAGAAGAGGAGGAAAGGGCACCAAAGAAACAACAGATGGCCAACCCAGAGGAAGAAGAAGAGGAAGAGGAAGAGTACAGTGAAATAGAAGAAGAAAAGAAAGGCAAGGTAAAGGATATACTTGCTCTTATCAAAGGATACATGGAGTCATTTAAAGAATGGCAAACACAGGAATTTAAGGATTTAAGAAAAAGAATAAACAACACAGAAGAGAAAATAAATAAAATGGAGATGACCTTAACAGAAATGGGAAAGAAAATGGACAAGATGGAAGAGCGGGCAGTAGCAGCAGAAATGGAGGTAGAAGACTTAAAAAAGAAATTGGAGAAATCTAATAAAAAAACTAAAGAGACACAAGAACTACTAGCTCAAAAAATAGATACAATGGAAAAACATAACAGAAGAAATAACATAAAGATAGTGGGCCTTGACGCAAAATAAGCTACTCCCTTTTACAATAGACAACCTTGCCTTTAGAAAATGGGAAAAAAAGGGATTAAAAGAATAGAAAATTGTTTTTCAGGAAGTAGATTCTTATCCTTTGAACAAATGAGAGATAAGTACAATATAACTGGAGATACAGCGCTGGCATATTACCAACTGAGATCCTACTTGAAAGATAAATTAGGAAACAACTTGAGTTTACCAGAGGGAAGTAACCTTGAATATGTGATTACAGATACAATGTTAATCAAAAGATTTATAAAAAATATGTATATTAAACTGCAAGAAAAGGAGAATGAGGAAACAAATGGTAAAACTAAACAAAAATGGGAACAAGATTTAAATATAAAGATAAAAAAGGAAACATGGGAGAAGTTATGCTCTGGAACGATGAGAAATACAATAAATACGAGGCTGCGTATGATACAATATAATTGGTTACACAGACTAAACATTACACCGCAAAAGTTAAATAAATGGGACCCAACAGTATCTGATAGATGTTTTCGATGTAAAAAAGAAAGGGGAACAACAATTCATGCAATCTGGACATGTGAGAGAGTAGAAAAATTTTGGGATGATCTCAATCAGATATTAAATAAAATAACAGAAAACAATATACCAAAGAATCCAGAGATCTTTCTCCTAAGTAACATAAAAAATAAAGAATTTGGAATTGACTTGGAAGATGCACAAAAAAGATTTGTCAAGATAGCCCTAGCCGTAGCAAAAAAATGTATTATGTCAACCTGGAAATTGGAAGATAATTTGAAAATACAACAATGGTATATAGAAATGAATAAATGTATTCCATTAGAAAAAATAACATATAGTTTAAGAAATAATATTGAAATATTCGAACAAGTATGGGAGCCTTACATTAAATACAATAGCGAAAACCTACCGGGAACAAACATTACCTAAGTTGATGGAAGGAGAAGAAAAGAAAAGAATGGACTCAGTAGAATTTCTGGTGTATTTCTGTTGAATGACAACATTGTCTAACTGAATTAATGCAACCTAGATTGTATACCTAAAATGGATGAGAGGGGGGGGGTGGGGGGGTGGCTTGGGAGGAGGGAGGGGGGAGGGAGAAAAAGTCACTGTAAATGTGTGGAAAAGAAAAAGTGTATATCATGGCTATTGTGATTTATGGTGTGAAAAATAAAAAATTAAAAAAAAAAAAAAGATAGTGGGCCTTAAGGAAGATGAAGAAGGCAAGAATATGAGGGAGTTTATAAAAGAGTGGATCCCTAAGACCCTAGGATGTCCAGAACTACAGCAAGAAATGGAAATAGAAAGGGCACATAGAGTATTGGCCTCTAAACCACAACCACAACAAAAACCAAGATCTATTGTAGTAAAATTCCTAAGATATACTACAAGAGAAAAGGTACTGGAGAAGACAATGGAAAAAGTAAGAGAGGGCAACAAACCACTGGAGTATAAAGGGCAAAAAATCTTCATTTATCCAGATATAAGTTTTGAACTCCTAAAGAAGAGAAAAGAGTTCAATACAGCAAAGGCGATTTTATGGAAGAAAGGGTATAAATTTATACTAAAGCATCCAGCGGTATTGAAAATATTTATTCCAGGACAACAAAACAGACTATTCTCGGATCCAGAAGAAGCACGAAAATTTGCAGAACAATTACAAAAATAGACTGAGGGAGGAAGACGGGTAATGAGAGTTAAAATGATCACGATTGATATGTATGTGGGTAAAGACAAAAATAGACTGAGGGATGAAGACGGGTAATGAGAGTAAAAATGATCACGATTGATATGTATGCGGGTAAAGAGGTATAAGAGTGAATAGAGACAATGTGCATACGTGAAAGTATCTGTACTTAGAGGAAAATATAGATAGTATAGACAAGAATTAATAAGGGAAGGTAATGGAATAGAGAGAATAAGGAGGGAATTAAAAGAGTGACCTTTGTGACATATGAAAAGTGAAATCTTTTCTGGGGGGGTGGGGTGGGGGGAAATAGCGGTCACTGCAAAATCAGTTGACGCTTGCGAGTAGATTCGCAAATCCAAATGGAGAGGGGAGATGTGGTTGTCCGACAAGGGATAAAGGACAACTCAGGAGGGGAAGGGGAGATTGGGGATAAATAAGATAGAAATAGGAGAATAAGGAAAATGTTGAATGTTGTAGGAATGTTGTCTTATAAAGAGTTGAAAATAAGAAAACAGAAATGGAAAAGGAGGAAAGGTAATGATGGAAAAACGGAAAGAGAAGATAAACAAAATATAAAAGGGCTACGCTGAACTATATGACTTTAAATATTAATGGAATACATAACCAAATTAAAAGGAAGAAACTATTAAATTTAAATGAATAAATGTATTCCATTAGAAAAAATAACATATAGGTTAAGAAATAATATTGAAATATTCGAACAAGTATAGGAGCCTTACATTAAATACAATAGCGAAAACCTACCGGGGACAAACATTACCTAAGTTGATGGAAGGAGAAGGAAAGAAAAGAATGGACTCAGTAGAATTTCTGGTGTATTTTTGTTGAATGACAACATTGTCTGACTGGCTTAATGCAACCTAGATTGTATACCTAAAATGGATGAGAGGGGGGGGGTTGGGGGTTGGCTTGGGAGGAGGGGGGGGAGAAAAAGTCACTGTATATGTGTGAAAAAGAAATAGTGTATATCATGGCTAATGTGATTTATGGTGTGAAAAAAAAATTTTAAAAAAAAAGAAAAACAACCAACTGAAAAACCTCACAAAGATAAGCGTATACAGAGCCGTTGTCATACCCACACTCCTGTTCGGCTCCGAATCATGGGTCCTCTACCGGCACCACCTACGGCTCCTAGAACGCTTCCACCAGCGTTGTCTCCGCTCCATCCTCAACATCCATTGGAGCGCTTTCATCCCTAACGTCGAAGTACTCGAGATGGCAGAGGTCGACAGCATCGAGTCCACGCTGCTGAAGATCCAGCTGCGCTGGATGGGTCACGTCTCCAGAATGGAGGACCATCGCCTTCCCAAGATCGTGTTATATGGCGAGCTCTCCACTGGCCACCGTGACAGAGGTGCACCAAAGAAAAGGTACAAGGACTGCCTAAAGAAATCTCTTGGTGCCTGCCACATTGACCACCGCCAGTGGGCTGATAACGCCTCAAACCGTGCATCTTGGCGCCTCACAGTTTGGCGGGCAGCAACCTCCTTTGAAGAAGACCGCAGAGCCCACCTCACTGACAAAAGGCAAAGGAGGAAAAACCCAACACCCAACCCCAACCAACCAATTTTACCCTGCAACCGCTGCAACCGTGTCTGCCTGTCCCGCATCGGACTTGTCAGCCACAAACGAGCCTGCAGCTGACGTGGACTTTTTACCCCCTCCATAAATCTTCGTCCGCGAAGCCAAGCCAAAGAAAAAAGAAAGAGTGCAGTAGAACAGAGGGATCTGGGAATACACATAAATAATTCCCTGAAAGTGGTGTCATAGGTAGCTTGAGTTGTAAAGAAAGCTTTTGGCATATTGGCCTTCATAAATCAAAGTATTGTGTACAAGAGTTGGGATGTTACAGTAAAGTTGTATAAGACATTGGTGAGGCCATATTTTGAGTATTGTGTGCAGTTCTGGTGCCTAACTACAGGAAAAAGTTCAATAATTTGAAAAGGTTCAGAGACAATTTATTAGGATGTTCCCCGGGCTTCATGAACTGAGTTAAAGTGCAAAGTTAAACAGATTTGGACTTTATTCACTGGAGCATAGAAGAATGAGGGGAGATTTAATGAAGTGTAATGAAAGGTATTTGCATAGATGTATGGACTGGCCAGTCTGAACCTACCTGACCTTCCCTAACCCCTCCCTGGTCTCCTCCCCAGATTTCCAAATAAAGGCTGGCATGCTCGGACTTGCCCCCCCTCTTGCTCCTGTACCTGGAACCTTGCCAAGTCGTGTATCAGTAATGCTCAGGTTTTTGGTAATTAAAGCTGTTTAATCACTCCATCATGTCGATGTGATTATTTGTGTGCACCACGAGGTGTTTAAAATTATGAGAGGATCGACAGAGTAAATGTAGATAGGCTTTTTCTACTGAGATTAAGTGAGATACACACCAGAGGACATGGGTTAAGAGTGAAAGAGGAAAGGTTTAGGGGGAACATGAGGGGGAACTTCTTCCACAAAGAGCGGTGGGCATGTGGCATGAGCTGCCTACCAGCTGAAGTGGTGAATAGGGGCTCAATTTTAACATTTAAGAAAAATTTGGACAAGTTCGTGGAAGGGACAGGTATGGAGGGCTATGGACTAGGCAAAAAAGGTTCAGCACAGACTAGAAGGTCCAAAGGGTCTGTTTATGTGCTGTAATGTTCTCTGGTTCTAAATATAGTGTAATTTACTTAGCTACCAAAATCACAAGGAGCAGATCTTTAAATCCAGGAATCACAAATTTAAGTAAAATGTCACTCGTAATTGCTTGCAGCATTCCACACCAATTAGAGACTCTGGAACAATTTTGTGACTCAGGAACTGGACCAGTGATCTCGCTGTTTAGTATAAAGTTGCTGTGAAGTGTGGTTTCCAAGGAAAGGTGGCTTCACTTTGATAAATCAAAATTACACAAGGGTCACATTTATTACAGAGGTAAACAAGAAGTCTGTGCATTCTGGAAAACTGGAGCAACACATAAAATGCTGGAGGAACTCAACGGGCCAGGTAGCATCTGTGGAAGGCAACGATATCAACCTCAAAATTCCAGTTGCCCCTCCTACTCATTTTTCATGTCTGTACCCTGTACTTTCCTTTATCTCTTGGCTCTATTCCTCCTTTCCTTTCCCCTCCCTCACCTGTCACTCACACCCTTCCCCACCTCCCATCAGAGGGCATCTTTCCCAGCCGTCTGCTCCTTACCCCATTGCAGCTCCTTTCTTTTCTTCCTCCTCCCACCTGTACTCACCTGTCATCTACCAGCCTGTGCTCCCCCAGCCCCTGAACCGACCTTTTTATTCGGGTGGGGGGGGGAAATAAAGGGAGATGGAGGGATTGAACAGGAAAAAATACATTTCTGAGGATGAGTAAATAATATTCACAGTTGTAGTCGATACAAGCAACTAAAGGTGATGTTTCAAAAATATCTTTTGGTGATACTCGAGTATATGGTCAGAGTTCAGGGTGTAAGGGGAGATTCCAGAGCTTGATAGCTGTTGGGGGAAAAAAAACATTAAACTTAGAGGTGCTGGACTTTAGGCTACTGCACCTTTGCCCGAAGGTAGCAGTGAGAAGAGGTTGTGACCAGGGTGGTGGGAATGTGTTGGAAAGGTAACAGCAAAGCTCTGTCTGTCAAATCCTCCAAATCCATTGACAAGAGAACCAGACTGACCATCTTGAGTACCAAGGGATTAATTACCCTCCCTTGGGCCTGTGAATCACTCACATTCCTAGTACCAGACCCCTCAAATGGTCACTTTTCTGAGCTCAGAAGTAAGGAAAAAAAATGTAAGGATAAATTTGAAAAAAATGGGCTTACAAGGTGTTCCATTTGTAGAACTTTGGCCTTTACGTTTAGTACCTTGTTTTCTGTCATATTATGGTAATTCAAGTTATACTATGCCCATTGTGGATCCAGCAAGTGAGAAGTTTAGTGCATCTACACTTGTGTACAATGGCAATAAACTCTCATGCATTTCAGAGCTGTCTGAGTTGAGTTAGTACATTCTCCATAACCATTAGGGTTTCTTCTGGGTGCTCCAGATTGCTCCCACATCCCAAAAATGTTGGTGCTGGTGGGTTAATTATTTTTTTAAAATTAGACATACAGCATGGTAACAGGCCCTTTTGGCCACGAGCCCACGCTGCCCGATTACACCCAATTAACCTACAACCCCCAGTACATTTTGAACTGGCTGCTAAAATTGCCCCTTGTTTGACGGTGAGTTGATGAGGATGTGGCAGAGAGCATTAATGTAAATGGGAGTTTGCTGGTTCGCATGAAATCAGTGGGGTAAAGGTCTGTTTCCATTGTGTAAGTTTCTTTGAGTATCTCCCTGCTATTCAGGGCCCAAGGCAGCTCTCAGTAGAGAAGAAACATTCAATTTGGTGCTGAGAAACCTCCTTCCCTTCCATCTGTACCTTCATTGCCTTGGGCAAGTGGAGAGAGGGAGATAAAGAGAGGAAAAAAATGGAGGGAGAGAGAGAAAAGGAATTAGAGGGAATAGAAAGAGGGGTAGAGCAAGAGAGGAAAGGGAGGGAGAAAAAGGGAATGAAGAGGGAGGGAGAAAGGGAGAGAGAGGGAGTAAGGAGGTGAGAGCCAGAGAGATGGGAGAGAAGGAGTAAGGGAAGAGGGAATAGAGAGTGTTAAGAGAGGAGGAAGGGAGTGACAGATGGAATAGAGAGCCTGCTGGAGGAGCGAGGGGGTGGCTGGCGATGTGTGCACTCCTGCGTCTAAGATGGACCTGTGATATATTCGAGTGCCTATATTATTCTGTATGTTTCTCGGACTACCTAACCCAGGTTGCATACACACAGACACCCAGGCAGCAGGTCTGCGCCGAATGTGGCCGAGCTGCCAGCTCCTTGTCACTTGCAGTGCAGGCGGCGCGCGTGTGGCGCGCTCTCTCTCTCTCTGTAATCCGATCGCCCTCCGGCTTCTCCAAGGTGTATTTGTACAAGACTGTCCAAACATTTACCAAGCCTGTCAGCCAAGGAATGTGAACCGCACCGCCCGTCTGCGTTGCTGCTGACCGTGGGAAAGCCGTGCTCCTCCTCAACCTTGAGCAGGCGAGCTGTCCTGGGGCGCAGAGACCGTCCCGGGAGCCGGTGATTGACGGGACGCTTCGCTGACACAAGTCGCGCCCTACCCGGGCCAAGATGCTCAGCCAGCAGCCCTGGCGCATACCTGTACCCCTCTGCTGCTCCAAGGCAGTTGGCCAAACAAAGAACATGCCTTCTTTATCGTTTCCAAATCAAATTTGTTTATGCAACTACTTGATGTTGAACGTCACACATTTTTATTTCACCAAAAAATGTTAGCTTCCCGAGGGAGTGACGCCATTCGTCCACACCTTTGTTACCAGGTGGATTGGCCTGTATTGCAAGTCTCACCAGTGCAGAGGAATGATTCACCTTCCGGGACTCGCCCAACCCAGTCTCCCAACTCTCTGTGACCTGCACTCCTTGCCCTCCCCTCCCCGAATCCCCATACAAGTCCTCCTGTTCTTTCTTCTTTGGCTTGGCTTCGCGGACGAAGATTTATGGAGGGGTACTGTCCACGTCAGCTGCAGGCTTGTTTGTGGCTGACAAGTCCGATGCGGGACAGGCAGACACGGTTGCAAGGGAAAATTGCTTGGTTGGGGTTGGGTGTTGGGTTTTTCCTCCTTTGTCTTTTGTCAGTGAGGTGGGCTCTGCGGTCTTCTTCAAAGGAGGTTGCTGCAATAGTGAAGATCCTTGTGAAAGGCCCCACCATTCCCTCAGTCCGCACCCGCTGCCTGAGTATCAGGGTCAGGCTGAGGAACAATTTCTTCCCACAGGCAGTGAGAATGGTGAACGACCAAAGGAACTGCTCACACTGACCATCCAAGACTCTCATAGTCATGAAACAATATTTATTTATTTGTATATATGAATACTTGTCCTGCATATCTATTGTGTGTCTGTAGGTTTGGTTGTGTGCCTGCGCGTTTTCCACCGAGGACCAGAGAACGCAGTTTTGTCGGGTTGTACTTATACAATCAAATGACAATAAACTTGGCCTGACGACACATTGACCATTTTCTCTCTCTCACACAGACGCTGCGTGACCCGCTGAGTTCCTCCATCTGCTGAAGGAACTCAGCGGGTCCAGATTCCAACCTCCTGTGAGCTGACACCCATCCTGAATCTCTGTTGCCCATGCAGACCTCCTCATGGGTACCAATTAAAATTGACCTCTTTGACCTAATGCCAGCCACTTTTGTATTGGCTGTGCTCAGTTGGTGCGTAGGTCAAAGAAAATTCCAGTTACTGTTGAAGCAATGTACACAGGAAACAGCAAATCAGACTCGACTTCTTAACATTTCAGGTCAGTGACCAACCAAAGCAAACTTTCCTGAACCATTTGCAATCCAGTCCCTGGATGTGGACTCAGTTCCAAGTTTGCCCTGATATTTTTTATTTACATTTGAGACTTGGGTCATGATTTTCAGTCCTTGTAGTAGTTTTACTAGATCTTCCTGTTGACAAGGGAACAGTGGAAGATTGTTCCGGTTGAGCTGTACCCCACCACAGATACGCAATTCTTTGATTCAATGCATGACGAAGATTTTGCTTCCTGAACTCTAGGTGCATTTTATGGATTTTGGTCTGCTGATCACAAAAATTAACTTAAAATTTTCCTAACACGTACCTTTTATTTTAGATATAACCTATTTTTGTGATTTTCTGTCATATTTTAAGTCAGCTTCAAGCAGACAAATACATAAAGTGTAATGTGTCATTGAAAATTCATTTTTTGCCTTTGCACTTGGACTCCTTCCCTGCTCATCTTGGTGCAGTCAGTGACGAACTTGGTGAAAGGTTTCACCAGGTCTTTAGGACCATGGAAAATTGTTATCAGGGCAATTGGAATCTATCAATGCTGACTGACTATTGTTGGACACTGACGTGAGAGGCATCAGATGTTGAGTACAAATGAAAATCAGCAGTAAAACGATTTTAGGTCACTTGATCCTACGCAATGTGTCAGCATCATTATGCGATTAAACCTGCTAAATTTAATCTTTCTCTAATTTCCTACATGATACAGCAAATCTGAAATTATCTTCATGTTTGACTTGAAGTTGTCTATCATAAATCCCCAATTTTTTTTCAGGAAGAAAATCTTTTCGGAAAAAAAATTGTCGTCCAGTGCTATCTGTCCAAAACAAAAAAAAATTTGGATTTGCATAGTGCCAGTCACAACCATCAATGTAGCAAACAACCTTCAAAGCGCACTAAGGAATGTAAAACTTACATTTTCTTAGCACTTTTCAGGATATCCCAAAATGTTCAGCTACAAAAGATTACGTGAAGAGTAATCACTGCTGTGATGTGGGAAAAGAGATAGACAATGGGGCAACACAGTTGGTGTCGCGGTTAGCAAAATGCCATTACAGAGCCAGCAATCAGCACCGGGGCTTCGAATCCTGTCTGTAGGGAGTTTGTGCATTCTCCCTGTGTCTGCGTGGGTTTTTCTCGGGGGCTTCGGTTTCCTCTCACTGTTCGAAATGTAGGGGTATAGGTAAATTGGGTGGCATGGGCCTGGAATGCCTTGTCAGGGGTGATGGTGGTTGTTGCCTTGTCAGGGGTGGTGGTGGTGGTGGTGTCTTGAACAATAGGGGCACTTAAAAGACTCTTAGTCACGTGGATGAAAGAAAACTAAAAGGTGATGATTCAGGGAGGGTTTATTTTTTGGGGTAGGAATATATAGATCGGCACAACATAAAGGGCTGAAAGGCCTGTACTGTGCTGTAGTGTTCTGTGATTTTAAATTCTAAAATGGACATGCAACCCATAGATCCACCACTAACACCATCCTAAGCGGGGATTGGTTGTTTGTGAAGATACTGAAACAGCACAGTTGACATAGTGTTTTCTTCTTTTCTTTCTTTGGCTTGGCTTCGCAGACGAAGATTTATGGAGGGGGTAAAAGTCCACGTCAGCTGCAGGCTCGTTTGTGGCTGACCAGTCCGATGCGGGACAGGCAGACACGGTTACAGCGGCTGCAGGGGAAAATTGGTTGGTTGGGGTTGGGTGTTGGGTTTTTCCTCCTTTGCCTTTTGTCAGTGAGGTGGGCTCTGCGGTCTTCTTCAAAGGAGGTTGCTGCCCGCCAAACTGTGAGGCGCCAAGATGCACGGTTTGAGGCGATATCAGCCCACTGGCGGTGGTCAATGTGGCAGGCACCAAGAGATTTCTTTAGGCAGTCCTTGTACCTTTTCTTTGGTGCACCTCTGTCACGGTGGCCAGTGGAGAGCTCGCCATATAACACGATCTTGGGAAGGCGATGGTCCTCCATTCTAGAGACGTGACCCATCCAGCGCAGCTGGATCTTCAGCAGCGTGGACTCGATGCTGTCGACCTCTGCCATCTCGAGTACTTCGACGTGAGGGATGAAAGCGCTCCAATGGATGTTGAGGATGGAGCGGAGACAACACTGGTGGAAGCGTTCTAGGAGCCGTAGGTGATGCCGGTAGAGGACCCATGATTCGGAGCCGAACAGGAGCATGGGTATGACAATGGCTCTGTATATGCTTATCTTTGTGAGGTTTTTCAGTTGGTTGTTTTTCCAGACTCTTTTGTGTAGTCTTCCAAAGGCGCTATTTGCCTTGGCGAGTCTGTTGTCTATCTCATTGTCGATCCTTGCATCTGATGAAATGGTGCAGCCGAGATAGGTAAACTGGTTGACCGCTTTGAGTTTTGTGTGCCCGATGGAGATGTGGGGGGGCTGGTAGTCATGGTGGGGAGCTGGCTGATGGAGGACCTCAGTTTTCTTCAGGCTGACTTCCAGGCCAAACATTTTGGCAGTTTCCGCAAAGCAGGACGTCAAGCGCTGAAGAGCTGGCTCTGAATGGGCAACTAAAGCGGCATTGTCTGCAAAGAGTAGTTCACGGACAAGTTTCTCTTGTGTCTTGGTGTGAGCTTGCAGGCGCCTCAGATTGAAGAGACTGCCATCCGTGCGGTACCGGATGTAAACAGCGTCTTCATTGTTGGGGTCTTCCTTGTTGGGGTCTTTCATGGCTTGGTTCAGCATCATGCTGAAGAAAATTGAAAAGAGGGTTGGTGTGAGAACACAGCCTTGCTTCACGCCATTGTTAATGGAGAAGGGTTTAGTGCAATGTTATCAAACCAGTGTTTGAGATTGGGATTCAAATCCCGTGCTGTGTAAGGAGTTTGTACGTTCTCCCTGTATCTACGTGGTTTTCCCCCAGGGGCTCTAGTTTTCCCTCCCTCCCCATTTGAAACGTACCGGGGACTGTAGGTGTAATTGGGCAGCACAGCCTTGGGCCGGAAGGGCCTGTTACTGTGCAGTTTGTCAAAAAAAAATTATTTGGTACTCAAGAGGTTAACAGAGTATTAAATTCCTAACTCCATCAAGATAATTGAATTTTTTTTTCTTTATTGACATCTAGCCCATAAGGAACTTTTTGTAATTGTTCAGATTACATTAAAACAAAGAGTTTATATAACAAAAGGCATTGTTGTTCATGAACCTTGATACATCATAATAACTTCCAATATGGCACTGCTTCCCGTCTATATTGCACAACAATAAGTGTATGAATAATAATGGATATAATGTCTCCACTGTTCCAAATAAAGCATCTGCGTCTGGAAATACAATACAGCTCTAAAAATGTTTACCTAACAATACTTGGCCTTTGTAGCTTCTATTTTTCAACAGATACTGAAAATGAATAAGGGTGTTGTGGTATAATTTGATCGAAGACATCAAGGTGTAAAGTGAATGCAACGTTATGAGACTGGGAAAATGCCTGGGCTTCATTGTGTGCTACCTGCAGCCTGCCCCCACAGCTTTGGGCACCTGCTGTGTAATGTAATGGCATTCAGTATCATTGTGCTACTGCACTATGCAATCCCCACCTGTGAGAAAGGCAAGCGAACATTGTGGGAAATCTCCTCCTTCTTGACTCACTGCCAGCCTTTATCACTAACCTGTGGCTGGGATCAGCCCAGTGAGTTAATGGGTAAAAGAGAAACTGGTTTCAGGAGTCAAGTACACAGGCCTGTACAAACTTTCTGGCATTCACTTATCATCAGATCATCTGACGTACATTGCCTAACTCCCGCTGAAGGCTGTGGGAACATTTCTGCTCTCACCTGCCTGATCTGACAAGACATTTGGGTAAATATTAACCCTTAAACTTCTCTCTGAGTCCTACTGAAATACTACATTGGATTTTTCAAAGATAAATCTTTCTTTGCAAAGGACAGGAAAGTGGTCATAAACAATCAAAAATCAGCGTAGAAAACCACATATTTTCACACAAGTGACTGAGAAACAAGCGTTGCTAATTTTGACCATTTAACTGGCTGCTCCTTTCAATACGATCATGGCTGAACTGGTTGTAACATCAACTCTGCATTCCTTTCTATCTGTGGTAACTTTTCGCTACCTTGCTTATCAAGAATCTATCTGCTCCTGTTCTGCCTGAAAAATATTCAAATACAGTACTTTCCTTCCACCACTCTTTGAGAAAGAGATTTCCAAAAATTCTCTGGCCTTAGAAAAAAATAATCTAATTTCTTTCCTCAAGTCCAGACTCCCTATTTCCTGAGTCAGGGAGTTATCTAGCAAGGAAACAGGCCCTTTGGCCCAACTCATCCATGCTGAACTAGGTCCATTTGCTTGTATTCTGCCCATATCCTTCTAAACCAGTGATTCTCAACCTTTTTCTTTCCACTCACATACCACTTTAAGTAATCTCTGGGCCATTGGTGCTGTGATTAGTAAGGGATTGCTTAAGGTGATATGTGATTGGGAAGGGAAGGCTGAGAATCACTGGTCTAGACCCAATTGTTACTGAAATATTTTGCTTGAGAAAAATTGTCATTGGTCCATTTCCTTTGGAGTTCTGAAACCGTGCACATAACGAGGCAATTAGGGACGAGTAAAAACAGTTGTTTTCAAACTTTTACTTTCAACACACATCCCACCTTAAGCAAACCCATACTAATCAGAGAGCACCGATGGCATAGGGATTACTTAAAGTGGGATGTGAGTGGAAAGAAAAAGATTGAGAACCACTGTTCTAAACCCTTCTCATCCATGAATCTGCCAAATGCTTGTTAACCCTTTAGACTCCATGCCCTGGTTTTCAGGGACTACCAACAAGCACATATATTCTGTGTCCCTGTTTTCTGGGTCTAATTTTATGCCAAACCACCAGTTCATACTGTAGTTTACCCATGACCCCAGTCCAGAGTATACATTATCAAGGGTTAAAAGTGGCCAGAGTTCAAAGGGTTAAACATTTTCATGGTAGATTCCTCTTCCTCTTCCTCTGGTAGCTTGTTCCATGTGTTCACCAAACTCCAATCACCTAAATCGTTTGCCTCTCCCTTAAATCTGTATACGCCAGTTTCAGTCTCCCTACCTTGGGAAAAAGATGACTGTTCAAATTATCATTAACCCTCATGATTTTATAAAGACCATCTGTATAAGGTCACTCCTCAGCCCTCTTATGATCCGGGGGGGGGGGGGGGGAATCTTATCCATTGTCTCCTAACTCAATGGGAAGAAGAAGGGGGAGAAACCCAAGCTAACAGGTTAGAGATAATAGATGGATATAGGTGGGGGGGGTGGGGGGTAGAAATGAAAGAAGCTGAGAAGTGATGGTGGAGAGGGCAGAGGATTTAGAATGGAGAAGAAAGGGAAGAGGTGAAGAGCTGGAGGAAAGAAGATAAATGGATAAGAAAAGAGAGGGACTAGGGAGAGGATAAATGGAAAATGGAGAAGTCGACATTGATGCTGTCTGGTTAGAGATTTCTGAGACAGAATATAATTGTTCCTCCAATTTACGGGTGGTCTCGGTTCAGCAGGTACATGAGGCCATGGACAAACATATAGATATGGAAAAAGACTTGATGGCCCACTGTGAGGTAATGACCTTCTTCCCATTTAAAAAAAAAGTTATTTACAACACAGAGGAAGCTGATTCTGGACATTTATACCCGTGCCGCCCAATTACACCCCATTAACCTACAAACTCTGGTATGTTTTGAAGGATTGGAGGAAAATGGATCACTTGGAGGAAACTCATGCAGACACAGGGAGAGCGTGCAAACTCCTTACAGACAGAAGTGCATTCGAACCCGGGTTTCTGATACTGCAACAGCATTGCTAACCATCCCACCCAGTGCTGCTGACAACAAATTGGCCAAATGCTTGTGGCTGCAACATGATTGCACTGGATATTATGAAACCAGACTCCTGACTGGAACTGAGACAAAAACACAAAAGGTTAATTGATGTCACAGAAATGCAACACTAGGGCTGATACAAAAATGAGCAAGTTCCTAAACTCCTATGGAACAGATGTTCCCATTGAGGTTAATCTCCCTAAAACATGACGAAACAGCTTCAAGGATGCAGACAATCTGCTCCAGCTCCTCTCTCTGCTGTTCTCATGTGAGAGGGAGAGAAGGGTGAAGAATCTGAGGAAGGGTCTGAGATCTGAGAAGCTGGAGCAATGAAGTTTCGAGGCATTTAGGGGCATGGTATTCTGTATGTATGAAGGGAAGAAATTTTAATCATAAAGCTGGGTGGTGGCATGAGGAAGTAGAATGTCGTTCAAAGAGGAACAGAAAGGTGAACATTTAAAAAAAAAATTTAAATTTTTCACACTGAACCATATCAACCAAAATATGTAAAAACGTATCTCATTAAATTTACACAGTGGTCTTTTCTCCCTTTTTCCCCCCCCTCCCCTCCTTCCCCTCTACCCACCTCCTCCAATAACCATAAATATTCAACATTTACAATACAATAAAACCATAAAACAATATCTTCACACAAAGGAAAATAAACAAGAAAAATGTGTCATCTATTTATTATACACTGAATCTAGTTGTTTTGTCTTATCATTTTCATTCTCATTTTAGGGGATGGAGGTCTTAGGCAAGCTTTCTCTGATATGTTCCACGTATGGTTCCAAAATTTGTTCAAACATTGTGACTTTATTTTTTAAATTCTATGTTATTTTTTCCAATGGAATACATTTATTCATTTCTATGTACTATTGCTGTATACTCATGCTCTCTTCCATTTTCCAAGTTGACATTATACATTTTTTTTCTATCACTTAGGCTATCATAATGAATTTTTTCTGCACTTTATCCAATTTGAGGCCTAATTCCCTACTTCTTATGTTACTTAAAAGAAATATTTCTGGTTTTTTTGGCATGTTATTTTTTTGTAATTTTATTTAGTATCTGATTTAATTCTTCCCAAAACGTATTTACTTTAGTACTTGCCCAAGTTGCATGTAATGTTCCCATTTCCTTCTTACAGCGAAAACATCTATCTGATAATGTTGAATCCCATTTTGTGTAATCAATTATACTGTATCATGCATAACCTTGTGTTTATTGTATTCTTCATAGTTCCAGAACATAACTTTTCCCATACTTCATTTTTTATCATTATGTTTAGATCCTTTTCCCACTTCTGCTTAGGTTTATAGCTTATTTCATTTTCCTTATCTTGCAGCTTAATGTACAGTACATGTTCGTTATAAATCATTAGATTATCATTGTGTCTGTAATCACATATTCAAAACTGCTTCCTTCAGGTAATCTCAAGCTGTTTCCCAATTTATCCTTTAAATAAGCTTTCAATTGATGAAATGCAAACATTGTACCATGAGTTATTCCATATTTGTACTTCAACTGTTCAAATCTTAATAAATTATTTCCCAAAAAACAGTCTTCTATTCTTTTGATTCCTTTTCTCTCCCATTCTCTAAGGGAAAGGTTATCTATTGTAAAAGGGATTAGCTGATTTTGCGTCAATAATAATTTTGGTATTTGATCATTCTTTTTTTTTCCTTTCTAAGTGGATCTTCTTCCATGTATTAAGTAAATGATGCAGTACCGGTGAGTTTTTATATTGCACCACCTTTTCATCCCACTTATAAAGTATATGTTCCGGTACCTTTTCCCTTATTTTATCTAATTCTATCTTAGTCCAGTCTGGTTTTTCCCTTGTCTGGTGAAAATCTGATAAATACCTCTCTGTTAATTTATCTAACACTACCTTTGGATTCCTCTCTTTCCACAAGAATTTCCTTATTATTCTCTTTAGTTCTTAAAGAATTTTTCTGTTAAGGGAAGTGGTAATGTTAGAAAGGTGTACTTAATGACAAGGGTAACAAATCCTGGGGTCAGGGGATATGAGTATGACTAAGTTTTCCTTTAAATAACAACAGAAATGTTTAAGGAACCAGACAGACATTTGATGAAGATTCTGATTGAATGGTGGAGCAGCCTCAAGGGGTGAATCATTTCCTCTTCTTCAATGTCCTATTCTCTCATCCCATCCAACACCACCTTCAACCCCCCACCCTCCCTGCCACACATCCCAATTACCTCCCCCCCCACACCCACCCACGCAAGGATAGAGAGCCCAACCCAACACTGGCACCCAGGATTGTATTTGAATGTGATTCTGCAAACAATGGCATTCCAGTCAGGCATAAGTGCATAAGTGTCAGGGGAAGTGAGGGAGATCGATGGGATCCCATCGATGCCTTTCACCAGGGAAAGGAGGGATAAAAGGTAATAGAGAATTCCATCAAATTACAAGTTCGGTCAGTTCTGTGACATATTTTTATTCGCAGCTTCTGAGAAGAATTTACCATTCAGCACAGCATGACCTAGTTGAGTCATCTTTTCTCTGGAACTAATTGTTCACTGATTTTTTTTCTTTTCTCCTTTGCTCTCCTGAACGTTGACCTCGCTCCTTAGCGCTTTCTCAACCTGTTTCCCACCTCTGCTTCATCGTGGAAAAGGATGCGCCAGTCCTCAGCAGTGATCTCTGGCAGGATCTTCTGCATTGGCATACTATTGCACCAAATGTCTCATTCTATCCCTGTTTGGTTTGGGATCTTTAAACTATCAGATTTCAGATTGTCATGAACAAGTCATGAAATTTGATGTTTTGTGGGAGCGTCATAGTGTAAACATTCATATAAACCACTTTTACAACAAATACATTTTAAAAATCTAGTGCACGAAAAGCCAAAGTGAGGCAGTGTCTTTGATTCATTGATTATTCAGGAATCTGATGGCAGAGGGGAAGAAGTTGTCCTTGTGCCTCTGAGGGCTCGTCTTCAGGCTCCTGTACCTTTTCCCTGAGTAGCAGAGTGAAGAGGGCATGGCCTGGGTGATAGAGGTTTTTGAGAATAGAGGTTGCTTTACATACAAACATACATAGCATCAGTTGAGATTCTTTTTCCTGTAGGCCAGGCGAGTTATCAAGTTTGTTTATTTTCATCCAATTGTACAAGTACAACCCGACAAAACAGCGTTCTCCCGTCCTCAGTACAAAACACATCTAGACATAACGCACATACAGACAAACAATACATATGCAGGACAAATATTTCATCTATACAGATAAATAAATAAATATTGTTTTGTATCTTTGAGAGTCCGGATGGTTAGTGTGAGCTGTTCCTTTGGTCGTTCAGCGTCTCACTGCCCGTGGGAAGAAGCTGTTCCTCAGCCTGGTGGTGCTGGCTCTGATCCTCCTGTATCTCTTCTGCGACAGGAGCAGCTGAAAGGTGCTGTGTGCAGGTGGAAGGGGTCCTCAATGATTTTGTGCTCCCTCTTTAGACCAATCCTGAGGGGAGGGAGACTCCAGTGATCCTCTCTGCCACTCTTATGTTCCTGTGGATTGAGCTCCGATCCATTTTGCTCTTCTTAAAGGGCAAGTTCTACACTGAACTTACCAGGCGGTAATGGATAGGAAGATAGATCAACAAGGAATTCCACGACTAGGGACATCATAAAATGGGCAGCATTTATCAGATTAGAGTTCCAGTTGAATCTAGACTAATTTAAATCCTGTAATATTTACAACTCTGCATTGACCCCACACCAGATCTCTGTACACCAACTCCAAGTAGTGAATGCGGACTCAATTTTGATATTTAAGAATATTTGGATAGGTACATGGATGGGAGGGGGATGGAGGCCTATGGTCTGGATGCAGGTCAATGAACTGAGCAGAATATAAGTTCGGCACAGAGTAGATGGGCTGAATGGCCTGTACAGTGGTGTTCTTTGGTTCTAGCCTTGCCATCAATCCTGCAGCTAAAAGGGGTGTGGTGGAACATAGTAATACATGCGTTATACTGTTTGGCTCGCCCCTGATTCTGTAACTCCGCCCCCTCTAGGATCCTTAATAAAAGTGGTGCTGCCCAATCCCCTCCCTCAATACTGCCTTGGAATTGGGCTGACAGCATGTAAGATATGCCTGTAAGTTTATAGCAATTGAAGCTTGTTAATCTTGACTTCTGGTCTGTCAGGTCTAATTGATAGCACCACAATTTAATTGCTATAATTTTGTGCCATGGACAAGGCTATTTAAGCAGAGAAACTGAACGCTGACCCTAAGGATCCAGAAGGGTCCATAAAATTCTATCAATGGGTGCACTGCTTGACCGCCTTTATGAGGTGACATGATATTCAGGAAAAAGTTGACAAGAGAGACCTGTTTGCACAGGTCAGCCACCGCGTTTTGCAGATGATTAGAGACTATGAGAGCGACTCAGCCGCTAAGGGCTCCTGCAAAAGCAGTACTTGGTCCCAAAGAAAGTAGTCTATGCCAGATACCTCCTGACAGCCGTCAACAAGCACCTGGTGAGTCTATTATGAATACATTCGGGCCTTGCAGGAGCTGGGGTGAGCCTGTGGCTTCACTGATGTTTCGGCAGCCATCTACCAGGAGGAGCTGATCAGGAACACATGTGTAGCCGGCTTCAGGTCTGACCATATCAGGCAAAGGCTCCTGGAGAAGAAGGGTGATCGGACCCTGCAGGATGTGGATGATCTCGCCAAATCACTAGAGACAGCCTAACAGAATCCAAAGGCTTACTCCTCTGGCAACACGGCCGCCATGTGGGGAGCATGGGTGCCGCCACCTTGGGACACGGAGTCCCAAACAGCAGTTGCTATCGCCAAGCACCTTAATTGCTATTGCTGCAGCCAGCAAAATTCCCACAGAAGAACTGCCCTGCCAGAAGTGTGACCTGCTCCAGCTGAGGAACAAAAGGACACTATATGAGATATGTAGGTCCAGACCTTCCCCTCGCAGTGCTGTGTGCAAGCCATCCTGGAGCGTGTTATTTCCGGCTCCATTTCCGGTCGCAGAGAACAGCGCGGCAGGAACTCAGGGATGATGGCCCAGATCAGTGTCACTTCTGGCTTCACTTCCAGCAGCAACTGTGTGCAAAGCATGGTGGCAGCCATCTTCGGGGAGGGCATCCAGGACGTCACCAGGCACACATAACAGTAGCAGCGAATCAGACAATGAGCTGGCACTGGTGTCTATCATTCTGGACGAGAGCAGCCCACATCAATTAGCAAGGTCCACATGGACATTGAGGTAAACGGCCACATTACAAACTGCTTGTTTTACATGGGAAGCACCAAAAGCTTTATACACCCGAGCACAGTACAGCGTTGCTCCCTCACAGCAATCCCTGTCCAGTGTAAAATCTCATTAGCCTCCAAGTCCCACTTGACCAAAATCTGAGGTGCCTGCATAGTAGCATTTACCGTGGGTCGCACCAAGTACAAGAATTTTAAATCGCTCATGATGCCACAACTCTGCACTGGTCATACTGGGGCTAGACTTCCAGTGCTAACTTAAAAATGTTCTGATGGAATAATATGGGCCCCCACCCCTCCCTCACGGTCCATAATAACCAACTTTTAAACCACCCTCCCGTCTCCCCGAACACAACCAACGAGTGACCCCAAACATCTCTCACCGCTCACGACCTGCGGTCTGTCCACCCAGTGCGAAAGTAAAGCTCCTTAAATGAGTCCCTGATTGAATTTGTTGTTGAGGAGTCTGATGGTGGAGGGGTAGCAGCTGTTCCTGAACCTGGTAGCAGTGAAAACAGAGCGTGTGCTGGGTGGTGTGAATCCTTGATGACTGCTGCTGCTCTCTGAAGGCAGCGTTCCCTGCAGATGTACTCGATGGTGGGGAGGGTTTTGCCTGTGATATTCTGGGCTGTGTTCACTACCTTTTGCAGGGCTTTACGCTCAGGTTCAAAGGACATCAAAGGTTATGGGGAGAAGGCCAGGCAGTGGTGCTGAGTGGGAAAATGGATCAGCTCATGATTAAATGGCAAGGCACACTTTATGGGCTAAATAGTCTATTTCTGCTCCTCTGTCATATAATAGAAGCTCAGGATATTGTAGGTGGAACAGGGAATTCTGGCCATCCTTGCATCTCTAATCAAGAATGCCAATGCCAATCAGAGGGATCTCCCTCCTTTGTTCCATGCAGCGCAGTACAGGGATTTGAACCTACAATTTCCCACAGTTATTCAATGCTTTAACCAGCCATGCCTCCAGCAAAGATTCTGATGTGGAGAAGGTTGACCTATTGCACAGGAGGTTGATGCGGATAATCCGATAATTATCCTTCGGATATTCAAGTAGCACACCCTCCGAGCAAGGATTATGTGCAGCAAAGAAGAATCTGGACAAACAATAGGGAATGTTTTCCTCCACTGTTTCTTCTCACCTCAGTTTACCCTCCTCTCTCGACAGTGGCATCTCCTCACAAACGTCACACAGGTGTATAAAAAGGAATGTAGGCCATTTGCTTAATGTTAGCTTAACCTCTGTAGTGGGGAAAGTGCTTGAAATTATCATAAAGGAAGAAATAACAAGACATCTAGGTTGAAATTGTTTCATCAGGCGGACATAGTCTGGATTCAGGAAGGGCAGGTCATGTTTGACAAATTTACTGGAGTTGTTTGAGGATATAACGAGCACAGTGAATGGAGGGAAATGGGTGGATGATATGTACTTGGATTTCTAAAAGGTGTTCGATAACGTGCCACATCAAAGACATATCCATAAAGATGCATGGAGGTGGAGGTGAGATATGATAAAAAGTTGGTTAAAGGACAGAGGCAAAGAAATAGGATAAAAGTAAAGCAGGAAAGTCTGTGATTGAAATAAAAACACAATGTTGAAGAAACTCAGCAGGTCAAACGGTGCACTTCATAGATCAAAGATAAAGATACAGAACCAATGCCTGAGCCCTTCAAGGTATCAAAGAGTTGGGATAAATCAGTATTAATCAGTGGTGAGCGGGCTGCTGCAGCGGTCGGTGCTGGGCCCACCACTGTTCACGACTTACACCAATGATCTGGAAGAGGGGACGGAGTGTGGTGTGTCCAAGTTTGCTGATGACACTAAATTGAGTGGAAAAGCAAATTGTGCGGAGAGGCTGTGGAGAGATATAGATAGGTTAAGTGATAGGGCAAGGATCTGGCAGATGGAGTACAATATTGGTAAATGTGAGGTCATCCACTTTGGAAGGAAAAATGGAAGATCAGATTATTATAAATGGAGAAAGACTGAAGCATGGTGGGTGCCGAGAGGGAATGTTGGCCTTTATTGCTCGAGAGATTGAATTTAGGGCAGGGGGATTCTGCTGTAATTGTAAAGGGGACTGGTGAGGTTGAACCTAGAGTACTGTGTGCTGTTCTAGTCTTCTGACTTGAGAAAGGATGTATTGGTTTTAGAGGCAGTGCAGAGGAGGTTCACTAGGTTGTTTTCAGTGATGAGGGGGGTTAGCTCTTCTTAAAGGGGTTAGCCTATGAGTCATCTGGGACAGCACTCATTGGAATTCAGAGGAATGAGAGGGGATCTTATAGAAACATAGAAAATTATTGAAAGGGATAGACAAAATAGAGGCAGGAAAGTTGTTACCACTGCTAGGTGAGCTCAGAGTTAGGGAACAGAGCCTCAAGATTCAGGGGAATAGATTTAGGACAGATGAGGAGCTGCTTCTCCCAGAGAGCAGTGAATCTGTGGTATTCTCTGCCCAGGAGGCAGCCTCATTGATTGTAGTTAAGACACAAACAGGCAAATAGAATTTTGAATTGGGGAATTAAGGGATATGAGGAAAAGGCTGAGCTGAGCCCATCACCAGATCTTACTGAATGGCAGAGCAGGCTCGATGGGACAGATGGTTGACTCCTGTTCCTATTTCTTATGTTCTCATAACTCCTCAGAGTTTGTGGCCCATGAATCCTCAAAGTGGAGAAGGAGCATTAGGATCACTCTGCAGATCTCAAGTCAATGTGTCAGGTGAACACATAGCTCAATGCAAAAGGCAGGATAATGTTTCCCCATACCAGCTGACCACACTCCATCCCATATTGTTCCATCTGTGGTATAACCTAAGTTCCCACAGTCACCCTCAAACAGAAAGAAATTCAGGTATTGTATTGTCAAGCTGAGCAGCAGGGAATTGGTGGTTACAAATTTCAATTGGGAGAGTGTCAGTTTATTATGGGGAATGGGGGGTGGGGGGGGGGGGGTTGGTGTTGTGATCTGTCCTGTATAGTCAGATGACTTCCTCATCTGTTCAATAGAGTCTGACATGACCCATCAAAGTGTCATTATTCTTAACTTTAAAATGGGGACCGGGGTGGTTTTTGCCAGCTGACAATGGGACAGAGGAAATGAGAGTAATTATCAGGTGTTGTTGGAAGTTTAAATGAGGAAAGAAGGTTCTGAACAATCCATGGAATTTGGAAATGAGGGAGATTAAATTAACCACAAAGGTCATTTCTCCAGACAATGATCTTCCACATTCTATTATCTCCAGTACTTGACACAACATTAAAGTTTGTCTGTGCAGATCTTCAGTCCCTGAAAAGCAGGAAGTCAAGTTAGACAGGAAAGTGAACAGACACTGTGATTGTAGCCAGGAATGAGTTTCTTCCTCACCTGATGTGCTGGTCAATATTCAGCCTCTGGAAGTTTTTTTTTAGCAAGCATCACCTGTGGGAAGAAAACCCATTCTGAATCTCATGGCTGAACGAAATCATTAAATTTTCAATTTTCAATTAAATTAAAAAAATTTAAATTTAGACAGTCAGCATGGTGACAGGCCATTTCGGCCCATGAGCTTGTGCCAAATTACACTCAATTAACTCACACCCCCGGTACCTTTCGAACGGGTGGATGAAACTGAAGTCCCTGGGTGAAACCCACACAGCAGTGGGGAGAACGTATAAACTCCTTACAGACAATGCAGGATTCAAACCCCGGTCCCGATCGCTGGCACTGTAAAGGCATTCCGTTAACTGCTATGCCAAACGTGACACCATGTCATAAAGAATCACAAAGAAGGAGTTTGAGATGATTTGGTAGGTCACTGAAATCTCTTGTAAACCTACAGGTGTACCGTGGAAAGCAGAGGTGTCAACACTCAGGACAGGAAAAAAACTCCAGAGGGTTGTTAACTCGGCCTGTGGACATCTACAAGAGGCGGTCTTTTAAACAAAAATCAGCCTCTATCCTCAAGGACCCCAACCATCCAGGCCTTGCCCTTTTCACTCTGCTATCATTGGGGGGAAAGGTATAGGAGCCTAAAGATGAGCTCTCAGTGGCACAAGGACATCTTCTTCTCCGCTGGCTTCAGATTCCTGAATGATCAATGAACCACTGGTTTCACAAGGGGTAGTGTAGACCGCACTGGGTGATGCCATCGGGGGGGAACTCCAAAATGACTCTCTATAAAATGTTGGTGCAGTGTTTCAGCAGAAATTTATTAATTTTAAAAAAATATTTTTCATCAGCCCTGCTTACAAGTATTAATATACCTACAAGGCTAAAACTTGATGCTAATTTACTTTTTGAACCTTCTAATGCGCTCTGGTCAGAGCCTCCCGACACCACCCCACCCTGCCCCACTCAGCCACCACAACTCCCCCTGTCCAGTGTTGCCGCAACCACACACCCCCAACAAGCACACACCTCTTTCTTCTCCGCTCCATCCACCCGTTTGCTCTCAACTTACTAAAAGGCTGAAGCCAAGGACAACATGGTGACTACCAAATCTAGCTCTCGTGAGATGTTGGCCACCCTTGGCACAGGCGCTATTTTCTGTAGATGCCCCCCAGTGGGTGATACCATGAGTTACTGAACTGGGTAACACAAACCCTAGTGTCGTCACTCCAGTGAACCACAGACACTGCCTGACTTTGACTTTTTGTGCACTATTTTATTTATTGTTGTAAGGTGGTTTATATGAATGTTTGCGCTGTGATGCCTCCGCAAAACAACAAATTTTGTGATTGTTCATGACAATAAATTCTGATTTATTTTCCTCATACCTTGCCCAAATTGTTGGCTACCCTTTACTTCCTGTAGATGCTGCATAACCTGCTGTGTCCTCAGTTTCAGATTTATTGTTAGAGTACATACATGACATCACATATATCCCAGGGATTCTTTTTTCTGAAGCCAAGGCAGAATTACCACTAATGGGTAGTGCAAAAAAAACCTGACTCAACGTACACAGGTAAACAAATAAAGAAATGTAAATAAACTGACTGCAATACAGAGAGTTAAAAAAATCAATAAAGTGCACAAGTAAGAGTCTTAAATGAATCCCTGATTGAGTTTGTTGTTGAGGAGTCTGATGGTGGAGGGGTAGTAACTGTTCCTGACCCTGGTGGTCTGAGTCTTGTGGCACCGAATCCTCTTTCCTGATGGTAGCACAAGAACAGAACGTGTGCTGGGTGGTATGAATCCTTGATGATTGTTGCTGCTCTCTGACTGCAGTGTTCCCTGTAGGTACTTGATAGTGGTGCGAGTTTTGCCTGTGATATTCTGGGCTGTGTTCACTACCTTTTGCAGGGCTTTACACTCAGGGATATTGATATAGACCATGATGGAGCCAGTCAGCACACTTTCCATCACACCTCTGTAGAAATTTACCAGGGTTTCCAATGTTATACCAAACTCTGCACATCTGTGTGTTGCATGTGACCCAGCGCCTGCAAACTTTCCTGTTTAACACTGGTCGTCAGGCTGATTTCAGGCTGTTTATTGGAGCGACAGCAATACAGCACAGACACAAGCCCTTTGTCCCATCGGCTCCATGCCAGCCATTCGCCACTCATTTACACAAACCCTACATTAATTCCATTTTTATTTCCCCAGATTCCCAACGACTGTTGGGAACACAAGAAACTGCAGAGCGTGGTGAGCGCAGCTGAGGTTATCACACAAACCATCCCCTCCCAACCCCCTCCATCAACTGCGTCTAGCATGCTGCTGGCTCAGGAAAGAAATCAAAATTTTTATGACCCATCCCACCCCGGCCCACTCTCTTCTTCCCCCCCCCCCCCACCCTTTCATTGGGTGGAAGATACATGAGGTTAAAATCTGGGCTGACAGACTTGAACATAGTTTCTTTCTGTGCCCTCTCATTAGGTAAGAGATGATACCCTTCCACTTGTCTCTATACCTTACACTATTTTACTTATTGTAACACTACTGCCTGCACTGTCTTAAACGTTTATTTATTTATTATTACATTTCCTGCTGAATGAATTGATGGCACACAAAATATCTCAGTATGCATGACAAATAACAATTCAAACTGCAAATGTGAATTTATTTATCTACCGTTGAATTTTTTTTGTTGCCTCAGCACAACACAGTAACCTAATTTCGACTATTACAGTTGGTTTCTCCTGTGTGACTGAAGCAAGAAAGAAGTGCAGTAGGCATACGCATGTATAGGGCAATAAGCTCTCATGTTAGTTACATCAGGTGTTTCTTTCACCTTATCCATTCCTGACTTTCATCGACCTGTCTCCTTAAATCTGCATCTCTCTCTCCTTTTTATCCTCAGTTTTGTTCTGGTCCCTTCTTTTTGCTCTCTCTGTGTCTTGCTCTGTCCCTCTTCCTCTGTCTCCCTCAGTTCCTATTTCAGATTTATTGTCAGAGTACATACATGCCATCACATAAATCCCTGAGATTCCTTTTTCCTGTGGGCGAGGCAGAATTACCACTAATTGATAGTGTGGAAAAAAAACTGTACACAGTGTAAACATGTAAACAAATAAAGAACAGTAATCAGATAACAAATGTAAACAAACTGTGCAATACAGGGAGAACAAAAAGAAAATCAATGAAGTGGACAAGTAAGAGTCCTTAAATGAGTCCCTGATTGAGTTTGTTGTTGAGGAGTCTGATGGTGGAGGGGGAGCAGCTGTTCCTGAATCTGGTGGTGTGAGTCTTGTGGCACCGATACCTCTTTCCTGATGGAAGCAGTGAGAACAGAGCGTGTGCCTATCTCTTCTCTCTTCTTCCTTGCAACTGTCTCTCTTCCTCTCACCCTCTCTCCTTCTATATCTCTCTCTCTTCTTCCTGCAGTTACAGGTATAATGCTGAAATAAGTCCAAGCAGAGTCAACATCCACTGTCTGCTCCACATCCCCTGATCACAGGGAGTCTGCCTGCCTTGAGAGTGGAATACACAGAGTCAAAAGGCAGCTGATGGGAGATGTCACTTCATTAGTCAGTGGGAGGAAATGTGGCACTCAGGGGCGACAATGGTGATTAGATTCTTGCACTGCAAGTGACAGAAAGATAATCTCAGGCACTTAACAATCAAGGCCCAAATTCCACCCCCCCACCGCCAGCTTCTACCCCCCTTCTCTCCTTATGTCTCTCTGCCTTCCTCTATTTCCACTTCCCTCAAACCCTATCAATTATGGTTTTTAGACTACAATGTGGGGAAAATCATGGAAAAATTAACATAATGACTTCTGCAAGACCCTGAGTGCAACCATCCCGGGGGTTGGACGTGCAGTGGAGTGCGTGGTTGTCAATGAATTTTTCCGGTACGATTTACACTGCAGGAGAAAGTAGTTGGGGTCCTGCAAGATAATCATGGTGCAGGAATTGACTCCAGATTCCTGCACATTCCTCTTTAGACTGCCTGTGTGGCGGAAAAATTCCTTGACTGTGCTGTTACATGCCTGCAGTCTAAAAACTATAAATGACAGACATTGTGTTCACTGCTAACTTCACTGCTCCCACCCCTTTGAAGCAATTTGTGGCACTTTGTTATGTGAGAGGACTAAACAAAGGCCTATCTCCCTGTTGTTATCCAGATCGCACTTATCCACAATGCATCCAGAGTTCCAGGTGAATAAGAGCAAAGACCCTCTGCCGGCACCTGCTTTGAGTTTTGGGAACTGGAGAGCACCACTAACCCAACAGGTTAGTGCCAGAGACTCAGGTTCATCCAGTGATGTCTGTGTGGAGTTGCCACGTTGTTCCTATGACCGCATGAAAGAAGTGCAGTAGGCATACGCATGTTCCCCCCTTCCCTGCATGCTCCTTTCTTCCCACGACCTAAAGACGAGGATTCATTGGTTGCTGTAAGCTGCCCCCTGTGTGGGAGTGAAGATAGAATATGGTGAGGAGGGGGGGGGGGGGTGTTGATAAAAAAAATGGAGAAAAGAAGGAATTAATGTGAGATTAGTGTAACTGGGTGATTCATGGCCTTACTGAGGGATAAATGATCCCTTTCTGCGTTCTATGGTTTAATTATTCTGTGACTGTGCCACAGGACCATCCTCTCACTGTGACTGTGCCACGGGACCATCCTCTCTCTGTGACTGTGTCTTGAGGACTTTTCACATAAGGAAGCTCTTTCCCCTGTTCCCACTGTGAGAGATATTTGCAGTTTCCAAGGCAAGATTTAGCAGGAGAATGAAGTAATTGTTTATTGGACAATGTATTTTCCTATTCAGTGTATGTGTTGCAAGACAGGGAAGGAAGGAGGTGGCTTTCTATTTTGGCTTGATGTGAGTTTGTGATTGAAGGTGTTATCTCTATGAAGCAAATCCCCTCAGAGTATGGATGAAGGGAGATGTCATTTCATTGGTCATGTGGAGGAAATGCAGCGCCCAGATTCACAAGTGGGATTAGATCTTCACACTGCAAGTGACAGGAGATCATCTCAGACTCTCAGCAAGCAAGGTGTGGGAGGGGAAGTGAAGGAATTCACTCCAAAATTAAAGTTTGGATTCATATAGGTCGACTGTTAATCTTACTTGGTACTAGCTGAGCAATACTGTTATATGACTTGTGGATTTAAAGTCGCACTCAGCCTTCATGCCTGCCCCAATATTCATGTGATCATGGGTAATCTACACCGACCTTGACCCTGCTTCTTTGCCAGTTCCCCATAATCCTCAATCTGTCAAATATTTAACTCTGTCTCAAAAATATCTGATGATCTATCCTCCACTGCGTTCGGAGGCAAAGAATTCCAGAGATTAATTGAGAAAAGAAATTTCGATAACCTCAGGTTTAAATGATTGGCCCTTTTATTTGCAGCTGGGTCCCCTTGTTCATGAGTTTCCCACGAGGCAGTTCTAGTCTCAGAAGCACAAGCTCTTCACTGGCCCAAATAGATAAGACTCTTATAATAGGAAGCTCCCTTTATCTTGCCTCTTATCCCTGGAACTTTCCTGCAATTTTGTAAGCATATCCCTTTTACAATCCTGATGAATTCTACTTCCACTAGGGCCAACAGACAGTGTGTTCCAGGTGTGAGATGCTCTCTGAGTTAAAGGATTTTCCTTGCATGGTCATCCCTATCGCTTAGTACCTGATCCTCTGCTCCCAGCACCATCCACTTCTCTCAACCTAATCATATCGTCTATCAAATTATCTCAAAGCGAATGACTTCAGGGATCAAGAGGACATGCTGAGGGGTGCACAGAAGCTCGGTGCAGCCTTCACTGAGACTCTGAGGGAAAGGACCACAGTCTAAGGTCCTACCATCACTGTGCACTGATTGCCATCCCTGTGCAGTGACAGGGATGCCTGTGCACTGACAGGCTCTTAAACACTTGTTCCTGAGGAAACACTGGTGACATTGACAGTGTATTGGATTGATGGAACAATATGTGCAGAGAGAGGCATGCCCTGAATGTATTTATTGTGTTTATTAAAGCATACTTTTGGAAAAACCAAAAGACCCTAAAGATCGAGTTGTGATCACATCACTGTTTGCTGAGTGCTACATTCTCCACATTTCCAGCTTGACTGCACCAGTTACTTACAGTGCATCCTAGGGTGTCAAGAGACCACAGAAACACAGTTTTACTTCCTTCTTTTCTGAGGAAACCCAAAGAATCTAATAAACACAAGTTCCTTCTTTAAGCAACAGGAGTCGATGCCCAGAAACTTGGGCTGTTTACTGCGGGTTTACAGAGACGGACATGAAAGGAACGTGTGATTCACTCATGCAGCTTGTGAACACATGGGACATTGATCCATTGGTCTCGTGGTTTCCAGCTGGAGTCAACACCACACAGAGTGCATCTTCATTTCTTTCCCAGTCCTTCTATTATTTGGGTGTACTTGGACCCACAACATCTTGAAATTCTCCCCGTTTGTACTGATTAAATCAGAATTGTCATGCATATGTCACGAAATTCATTGTTCTGCATGAGCATCAAAGTGCAAATATTGATATAAATTACATTTAAAAAAGTGCAAAGAACAGAAAATGAAGTTGTGTCTCTGCTTCATGGTCTATTCAGAAATCTGATGATGGAGGGGAAAAAGTTTATTTGTCTTCAGGGTCCTGTACCTCCTTCCTGATGGTAGCAGTGTGAAGAGGACATGACCTGGATGGTGAGGGTCCTTGAGGGTAGAGGCTGCTTTTTTGAGACACCACATCTTTTAGATGTCCAAATAGAATGAAGGCTGATGCCCATGATGGTGCTGGCTGAGTTCACAACTATCGGTGACCTGTTTTTGTCCTGTCCATGGGCACCTCCATATCAGACAGTGATGCAACCAGTCAGAATGCTCTCCACGGTACACCTGCAGAAATTTGCATGAAGATGGTGACATACCAGATCTTTACACTGTGACATTGACTCATCAAACCAACAATTATGTTGCTCGTCTCCTCCTCCAAACCCCAGGGAGACTCTGAACCACTTGAATTCCTGCCTTGCAGGCATCTCCAGTTTCTTCCTGGACGTAGATGTCCACCTCCATTAGGTACCCAAAATATGCAGTGACTAAAGATCAAACCCATGAGAGCCCCTGAATTGATGTTGGAATTTCTCAGGATTAAAATGGGCATTGACTTGGGGCTGAGAACACATCCTGGGGTCCTGGTGGAAAGAGAGGCAGCTGGTCCACATCTATTTATGGGTTAGAGATTGGGTGGGTGGTTGGGCTTAGGGAATGGTGCATGGGGATGAGGGTCTCCATCATAGACATGCAGATCAATGGGGGGGAGAGAGAGAGAGATGCAGGGCTCTGGGAGAGGTGATATACGTGACTGTGGGGGATGGAGATCGACGCAAAGAGACCTTCAGCTACATGCTTGTGAATCTTCTCTGTCCTTTACCACCTTGACCTCATCCTTCCCTAGGTATGGAAACCAGAACTTCACACAAGAAAATGCAGATGCTGGGATCTGGAGTAAGTATGAATCAGCCGGAGAAACCAGGTGGAGTTTCACCGATGACTTACCAAGGTGCAGGATGGAGAGGGTGTATAGTTTGGGTGAGAATTCATTCCTTCTGCTTATTTTGCTGGGCTTCTGTGCTCTCCCAATAAGGAAGCACACATTCTCCTTGCTCTCCTTGATGCCAGTGACTTCGTTGGGGGGGTAGAAGTGTTAAAACCTCTTCACGGAGGCCCTGTGAAATGGTGATGTCTTGCTGTGACACAGGTCAGAGGAGAAGTTCTGGCGTCAGATGTGACAGTAACCTGACTGCTGTAATTAAAGCATCAATGTCTTGTCCAGAAGCTTGGTTCATGACAGAGCCACGTGTCTGTCTGAAGTTGACTGCCTTTTATGGTGATTTTAAACATTAATTACGAATGGACACGCAGCATTAAACATGATTAATGGGGAGAGTGTGTGGCCTTGCTCTTGCTTGGACTCTCCTCTGCTTGCGTCTGACACCACGCTCCCACGACAGGCATTCTGCTCTGACAGGAGCTGAAGCACAACACAGTGGGTGGTCTCCCTGCTGGTAGGGATGTGGTCCCGAGTTCCTCTCGATGCTGTGTCCATCGCCTCTTGAGACAGCAGCTTCTTCTTCACTGCTGTAATCTAGACCACAGTTTCCAATAATCCTCTACCCGATGATTTGGAAATAACAATGGGGTGATATCTGGCTCATCAGCTGTTAATTCATTCTGGCCCTAGCTCCTAGTCTCCTTTAATCACACTGGGGCCTCATCCCCTCTCCTCCCATTCATACAATGGGGCCCCGATCCCCACAGTCCTTTTACGTGCGTGGTATCAGTTTCTGACAGCCCTGAAACTCCTCTGTGAATGACTCCCATGGTCCCATACTCCAATTTATGCTATTATGTTGGTGTGTCCTATGTACCTGTGTGGCTGCAGCAGGTAAGAGGTTTGATGCTTTTGAACATAGTGCTTGGGTGTATGACAATAAGTTCTCATCATAATAATTTCTCTAAACCTGCTGGATTCATTGAAAATTTATCATCCTATTGCCTAAAAAAATTAATCAAAAGAATGTAGAGGGTTACAACATCCAATAATCCGGGAAGTCTGATGCGCCAAATTAAAGGTCAGGGATCTAAATCACCTTAGCCCATGTATGGATATGGTTGGAATGTATGTTTGCAACGCTATTACAGCACCAGTGATCCAGGTTTGAATCTGCTGCAGTCTGGAAGGAGTTTGTACGCTCTCCCTGTGTCTGCGTGGGTTTCCTCCGGGTGCTCCAGTTTCCTCCCACATTCCAAAGATGTGCGGGGTTGATAGGTTAATTAGTTATGTGGTGCAATTGGCAGATCGGAGCTGTGGACTAAAAGGGCCTGTAACTGTGCAGTGACTCTGAAGTTTTTAAAATTAAAATTAATTTTAAAGTGGCCTGAAAAAGTTGTTAAACATAGTCTTCTGTTCATCATCTTTTCAAGTGAAGCAATTAGTTCAGAAAACTAACATTTGGATGAAGGGTTCAGACGGGAAATATCAACACTCTGTATTCCCCCACTAATGCCCTGACCCTGCCCAGTTTCTCCGGCTGATTCATACTTACTCCAGATCTCAGCATCTGCATTTTCTTGTGTCTGGTGGAAATATTACCTATTATTCCAAGGGGAATTGAATAAAAGGGCACGAAGGTTAGCGCAACGCTGTTACAATGGCAGTGACCGGGGTTCAAATCCATGCTGTCTGTAAGGAGTTTATATGTTCTCCCTGTGTCTGCTTGGATTTCCTCTGGGTGCTCCCTCCCTTCAAACCGGGGTTGTAGGTCAATTGGGTGTATTTGGGTGGCACAGGCTCATGGGCTGGAAGGGCTTATTAGCGTGCTGTATGTCTAAATTTACATTTAAAAGTAGGGAGGCCAAGACTCAGTGATTTTGGATGTAGGTAAGACCACATCTGGAGTACTGTGTACAATATGTCTCCGCATCTAAGGAAGGAACTTAGTGTTGGAAGCAGTTCAAAGAAGGTTTACCAGACTGACAGCTTGTCTTAAAGGTTGACAGAGCAAAGTTGTATCAAATTCAAGTTCAAGTTTATTATTCTCTGACTGTATATATACACACGACGAAACCGTCTCGTTTCTCTGGATCATGGTGCACAAACATACACCCACAATACTTACTGTATGCAATAATCACATAAAGATACAATTTAAAATAAATCAGCCTGAGTTTAGAAGAGTGAGGGTGGGGGTGGGAGAGTTATTGGGCATGCTAATTGAAGCATAAAAGATTCCAAGTGGTTTTGACAGGGTGAACACTTAGATGATGTTTCCTCCTTTGGGAGCGTCTAGAACCAGGGGTCACTGGTTACAATCACAGGGTCTCTTGTGGTTAAAGAAAACTTGACCTTCAGACTTTACCCAAACTCTTCCACAATGTTTTTAAAATTTTAAGACAGTAATAATACTAATGAAATGTTTTAGATTCATTAATAAATGGATCAAGGTTCAAGGTTCCTTTTATTGACAAGTAATTAAACATAAAATTTAATATACATTATATAGTTCAACTTTTGCCTGTGTGAGACAAAGAATCACCGTGACATTGCCCGGCACCCACCCCTAACATTAAGAGAAAGAGAAGCAGAGGAGAGTCCCTTCAGAGACACAGGGTCCGTAGATTCGCCTCCAGCGCTTCCACAACATCTGTAGCTGCACAGAGTCCTGTTCAACCCATCAGCAACCTGAGCTCCAGATCCAAACCCCTGACACAATCAGGAAGCCTTCACTGCATGAGTTTAAAATAAAACACTGTCGACTCCTTTATTGGACCATTTAAAACCTGTCTCCCCTGGTCCTATATGCTTCCTCTATGATCGTATTGGATGGTAAAGCAGGCTTGAAGGGCTGAATGGCCTGTCCTGCATCTATTTACTATGATAAGCACCTCCAAAGACTGTGGGAAAAGCTCCATTCAAATATGCTCAGTAACCCATCGACAGGAAGAGACTGGGAGGAAAGCAATTGTTCAGACTGCATGGGTCACAGTCTCATTGTCCAGTCTACATTGTGACTCAGGAAATTAGTGTAAAAAGTTTTAAAGCTCGTAAACCATGCTCCTTTTGCTTCATTATGCAATCAGGAAGCTAGCAGGATTTAAGAACACACAATATAATCCTCAACTAGTAATTGGAATGCTAATGCTTTTTGAGCTGTTAGATGTGGAATGGCCTGGGCAGTTAATTGATGGCCCTTATTTAACCGTTTTCAAATAAGTGGGCCAGGTCTCGGAGGGGCCAAAACTCCTAGTCTGTTTGTGTGATGCAGGAAAGGGGGGGGGGGGGGGGTGTGGGTGTGGGTGGTGGTGTTGGGGAAGTGACTTGAGTACAGGGGTAGAGTTCTTGTTTCAGCCTCACCACAGTATAAAACAAAGTTCTGGGAGAGCTGCTTCAGTAGGCAGGTGTCTTAAAAGGCAAGGTTAGCAGAGCTTAAAGTTTCTCTGGAACGAAGCAGGATGAGAGGTGACTTAATAGAAGACAACAAGGTTCTGAGAGGCAGAGATAAGATGGTCAGCCTGTGCCTTTTTCCCAGGGCAGGAGTAAGAATAGCAAACACCAGATGACATCTGTACAAAGTGAAGAGAGGGAAGTTTAAGGGAGACATCAGGCATATGTTTTTTACACAGTGAGTTGTGGGTGTTTGGAATGCCTTGCCAGGGGTGGTGGTGGAGGCTGGAACATTAGGGGGATTTAAGAGACAGGCACAGTAAAAAAAAATTGAAGGTTACAAGTTAGGGAGGGTTTAGTACGTTTTCCTTTTGGTAGGAATATATAGGTCAGCACAACATCGTGGGCCGAAGGACCTGTGCTGTGCTGTAGTGTTCTACGGTCTATGAAGTCCAACCCACAGAAGGGCAGACACTCAGGAGATCACAGATGCTGGAGTCCGGGGCAACAAGCACTTTGCTGGAGGAACTCAGCAAGTCGAACAGCATCAGTGGGAGAGAAGGAATGAATGTGGATGAATGATTCTGACCTGAAACGTTGGCCATTCATTTTCTGCCACTAATGGTGTTCGACCCTCTAGTTGCTAATTTTTGGACACAAAACCACATTCAAAACTTACTGGGGTGGGTCATAGGAATCTGTATGGATTCCTGAAACTCTTCTCTCTGTGGCCTGCCCCACTGATCCTGTGATTCAGAAACCTGCATGGACAACATCTCTTCATCTTCCACAGAGCCTTTGAATTGGCTGTATGTATTCCTGTAGCAACACCCACTTTCTTCCCAGCCTCCTGAAGGATCTCGACCCAAATCAACAACTGACGGTTGCCTTCTGCAGATGCTTCCTGACCCGCTGAGTTTCTCCAGCACTTTGTGAGTGGTTCCACTCCTCCCGCATCTACACACTCCATGTTTGCCGACGTATTCCTGCAGCAGACCATAGAAGCCATGACAAAGGACAGGGGGCTCAGTGGTGTAGTGGTTAAATGACTAGCTTTGCAGTGATAGGGTGGCACTATTGGGGTAGTGGTTAGTGCAATGCTATCAGAAACAGGGTTCAAATCCTGCGCTGTCTGTAAAGTGTTTGTATGTTCTCTCTGTGTTGGCATGGATTTTCCCTGTAGATGTGATGTAAATTGGGCAGCATGTACTCATGGGCTGAAATGGCCTGTTACTGTACTGCATGTCTAAATTTAATTTAAAATTTAAGAACTAGGCTGTTGGTCCAGGGACATGAGTTCAAATCCCACTCAACAGCTGGGATGGGAGGGGGGGGGTCAAGTTCGAACATTAAATAAAGATAATTTATCTCCATTACAGATTGCATGAAACAAACAGATTGTGCTTATAAAAATGCAGACACAGGAGACTGCAGGTGCTGAGATTTGGGGCTGCTGGAGTGCTCTGCAGAGGAACATGAAACGCTGGAGGAACTCAATAGGTCAGGCAGCATCACGGAGTGTAGGGAGGGTAGACAGCTGTCGTTTTGGATCATCAGGAATGGGTAAGGCAAGGGGAATGGAGAATTGACGTTGCTGGTTGAGACCCTCTGTCAGGACACAGCCCAGATGAAGTATCTGGACACGAGCATCAACCCTCCATTGCTGCTACCTGACCCACTGAATTCCTTCAGCTGTTTGCTTTCATTACAAAAATATTTGGCTCACTAATGTTTCTTTAGAGAGGAAATCTGTTGTCCTCTGACTGACACCTGACCTCAGACCAACCAGAAGTAAAGCACAAAAGTCTGCAGACACTGCAGTTGAAGGAGAGACACAATGCTGGAGAAACTCGGCTGTTCAAACTTTATATAGCAAAGATAAAAATACATAACTGACACTTTGGGCTTGAGCCCTTCTTCGAGGTAAACAGGCAGCACGAATGACATCATGATTAGCGCATCACTGTTACAGCCATCGGGACTGGTGTTCAAATCCCACGCTGTCTGAAAGGAGTTTGTACCTTCTTTCCGTGTCTGCATAGGTTTTCCCCAGTGGCTCTGGTTTCCTCCCACCATTCAAAACTTACTGGGGTGGGTCATAGGAATCTGTATGGATTCCTGAAACTCTTCTCTCTGTGGCCTGCCCCACTGATCCTGTGATTCAGAAACCTGCATGGACAACATCTCTTCATCTTCCACAGAGCCTTTGAATTGGCTGTATGTATTCCTGTAGCAACACCCACTTTCTTCTCAGCCTGCTGAAGGATCTCGACCCAAATCAACAACTGACGGTTGCCTTCTGCAGATGCTTCCTGACCCGCTGAGTTTCTCCAGCACTTTGTGAGTGGTTCCACTCCTCCCGCATCTACACACTCCATGTTTGCCGACGTATTCCTGCAGCAGTCAGGAATGTGCCCGTTGACAGATGAGAAGAAAACAAGGGCATCCAAGCTCCTCCTGCTCCTGTTCATCTTCCTAAGGCAGGACCTAGTAACCCGGTTCCCCCACCCCCCCTATATTAAACTTTATTCACAATAAAAGAGCCAATACAATGCAGTCTACTGATATTCTTAGTGTCACATTGTCTTATCTTTCATCATGGAACATTGCAGTGTTAGATCAGATTAGATACTATTTACACGAAATTGCCTTTAGTCTGTCATAAGGCAGAAAAAAATTCACCATTAACATTGCCCGGTGCCCCTTAGTCAGAGAAAGTGAAGCTGTTAATTATAGGACATGGCACCGTTACCACTACCATGACCTCTTTGGGGTTACACCCCCTTCTGTTGTTTGAGGGGCTTCCCCACCGGGCTCAGCCCCTCAATGCCCAGTGGTGGAACCGTGTTCTTTCCCCACAGCGCCCTTGCGTTGGCTGCGACAAGACTCAGTGCATCCCTCAGCACATCCTCCTGCAGCCTGGAATGTGCCAGTCAGCAGTTGTTCCCTCAAGAGGGCGGTGAAGGGTTCCTGCTCAGCACATCGACTGCCTGTAGCTTTCCATTGATACTGCGTGACCTGCTGAGTTCCACCAGCATGATTATACATTGTGATAGCATTCCCTTACTGGCATCCGACTGTGTTGGAAGACAAGCTTTGGACAAACTGAAAGGTGCCTTTCACTGAGTTGATGATCTTCCAACAGCACTGGATGTCTATGTCCATGTCTGTCCCAGGAACAGCCCATAAATCAGACACGAGAAGAATGTACAAATTCCTTATGTTGCTCCTTGCTATAGGAATCTGTTATCTGGATAACTGACTATCTGCATTGAAGTAGGAAGGATGAGTTAACTTGAAGCTGCTGTGTCTGTAATCAATAGGTGTTAAGTAATTGATAGGCACAGAGGTCAGATTGACATGCAGGGAAAGAAACTGGTGAATAATAGATTGAAACAGCTCTGGGCAATTCTCAGTGAGATAAAGCCACTCCCATCCAGCCGGTATGCGTAGGGAGGTAGTCAGGAGACTCTGATAACAAGAGAAATGTGTACTCAATGACAGCAGGACCTATTTTTCACATTATGGTTTTTAGTCTGCAATGTCAGGAAAATCGTAGAAAAAATGAACATGTGTGGTCATTCAAACTGGGCCCCTTTTTAGACTGCAAGACCCTGAGTGCAACCGTCCCAGGGGTTGGACGTGCAGTGGAGTGGATGACTGTCAACAAATTTATCCGGTACAATTTACACTGCAGGCTTCCTCTAAAAAGTTGTCGGGGTCCTGCAGGATAAATCACGGTGCAAGAATTGACTCAAAATTCCTGCCCCTTCCTTTTTAAACTGCTCCTGTGGAGGCAAAATTCTTTGGTTGTGCCGTTACATGCCTGCAGTCAAAAAAACCATAATTGAAACACAAGAAGTTGCAGAGTCTGGAATCTTGAGCAAACAATGAGAAGCTGGAGGATCAGGCAGCGACCATGGAGGGAAATGATCGGTCAACGTATCGGCTAGGAGATATAAACCTTTTCGCCGAACACCTGCACCCTGTCTTTGGGTCCAGGTGTGAACCACCCTTTAGTCAGGGAGCAGCTGCATCTCTGGTCTAATTAAGATGATTGCTTATATCTTTACCTCCTACAGATGATGTGAGACCTGCTGAGTTCCTCCAGCATTTCTTTTTGCTTTTACTACAATCTCAGCATCTGCAAATTTCTGTGTTTCACCCAGAACTTATGGCTTGGTTTCAGTTCTCTCAATGCAGAGATGTGGAGGAGTCACATGATGGAGTAGTGGCCGGTCGGGAAAACCAGCCCTCTCCAGGAAAATAGGAAAGAAGTTAGGAAAAAGCAAAGCATAACAAAAGTAGAATATAAGAAATAGAGGATAAGGATACAGAGAAGAGAAAGAAGATGGCTTCCAAGAAAGAGAAAGTAAGAACAAATGGAAAAAAAGAAGTAAAAAAGTCACCAGAGAAGAAAGAAGAAGGGCTTACCTGCATGAAGGAACAGGACGCTGTGGTGACGAGGAGCGCACGACCCTCGAGGTCAGTGCCTGCCCTGAGGAGTCGTGACCCACCAGCCGATAGACTACAAAAATGGCTCTCGGAGCCAAACCAAAGTGAGGAATCAGAGGAGAAAGAGGACACTGACGGGAGGGGGGCTCAACGGAGGAGCGGGCTGTCACTGAGCGAACAGCTGAGGGACACCCGACACCAGGGATCTCAGCTGGAGGACAAGGAAGATAGCAGAAGAGGGAGCAACAAAACAGATGTGGAAGATAGACGGAGGGAAGACTGACAAGAAGACCAATGTCAGGAAGCACAACAAATGAGCAGCCCAGGAGGGAAGGACCAGCAAGAAGAGGCCTGACAAAGAGATACAAGCAGCTCATCAGGAAAAACAGAAGAGACACAGACACAAAGAAGAGAAGAAGACACAAACACAGGTACAGACACGGAAGAAGGCCAAGGTCTTCACAGAGAAATAGAAGGTAAAACTGATGAACAGAATATAGACAAAATCTTTTTTGAGGAACAAATGAGATCATTAAAGGAATAATTCTCATTAGAGTTTAATGTAATTAAAAGGAAAATGTAAAGAACAGAAGATAAAATGCAAAGGTTAGAACTGGTAATGACAGAAATAGGGAAAAGAGTAGAGAGTGTGGAAGAGTGGGAAACAGCTGTAGAAATGGAAGTAAATGACTTAAGAGAAAAATTGGAAGAAAGTGACAAAAAAATTAGAGTCACGAGTTGTTATCTCAGAAAATTGATATGTTGGAAAATTATAGTTGGCGAAACAACATAAAAATAGTGGGCCTGAAGGAAGATGAAGAAGGCACAGATATGAAGGAATTTATAAAAGGATGGATCCCGAAGTCCTGGGAACGATAGAAATGCAGGAAGAAATAGAAAGGGCACACGGAGCATTAGCTCCGAAACCACAGACACATCAAAAACTAAGATCCATCTTAGTAAAATTTTTGAGATACATGACAAGAGAAAATATACTGGAACGGGAAAGGAATAAAATTAGAGAAGATAATAAACCATTGGAATACAAGGGTCAAAAAATATTTTTTGACCCAGACATAAGTTTTGAACTCTTAAAGAGGAGGAAGGAGTTTAATACAGCAAAATCAACTATGGAAAAAAGGATACAAATTCATATTAAGACATCCAGCCGTGCTTAAAATATTTATACCCGGGGAGCAAAACAGACTGTTCTCGGATCCAGAGAAAGCGCAAGAATTCGCAGAACATTTGCAGGACAGGAGAAGAGATGTAACAAGAATGAAGAACGGCGATAAAGTATATATAAAGATGTAAAAACAATATATATCTAAAGAACTAAAGAGGGAAAAGAGAAGGGAAGGAAGGGAGTAAGGGGGAGAAAAAAAGAAGAGAGCTTTGTTATATGTGTTAAAAAAAAGTTTTTCTGGAGAGGGCTGGGTAGAGGGGAATAACCATCACTGCAAAATCAGTTGACGTTGCGATTAAGGTCGCAATCCAAATGAAAAGGGGAGTTGTGGTTATATGGCAAGGGATGTGGGCCAACTCGGGGGGGGGGGACTTTTGGGGTTAAGGTATTAGTGGATGTGGGAACTGTCTTAAATGTGTTGTCGTATATTAAGTGTAATAAGAGAAAACTAAGAGATGAAAATGGGGAAAAGGGGATGGAGATGATGAAGAGGTGGAAAAGAGGTGTATGCAAGATATAAGATGGCCATGTTGAACTATATGACTATAAACATTAATGGAAAACATAACCAAATTAAAAGGAAGAGGCTACTAAATTTATTGAAGAAGGAAAAAAATAGATATAGCATTTGTGCAGGAAACGCATCTAACTGAAGTGGAACATTACAAATTAAAGAGAGACTGGGTAGGACATGTAGCAGCATCATCATATAATTCAAAAGCCAGAGGTGTAGCCATACTAGTTAACAAAAATGCACCAATCAAAATAGAGGAGGAAATAATAGATCCAGCATGGAGGTATGTAATGATAAAGTGTCAAATATACTCAGAATTTTGGAATTTGCTTAATATATATGCACCTAACGAGGAGGATCAAAAGTTTATGCAGGATATTTTTTTGAAGATTGCAGACACACGAGGAAATATATTGATAGGAGGGAATTTTAACCTTAATTTGGACCCAATGTTGGATAAAAGTGGACAAAAGACAAGTAAAAAGAATAAAGTAGGCAAATTTATGGTTAAATCAATGCAGGAAATGAAAATGAATAAATGTATTCCATTGGATAAAATAACATATAATTAAAAACATAAAGTCACAATGTTTGAACAAATATGGGAACCATACATGGAATATATCAGAGAAAGCTTGCCTACGACCTCCATATCCTAGAATGAGAATGAAAATGATAAGAAAACAAAATGATTAGATTCAGTGTGTAATAAATAGATGACACATTTTTCTTGTTTATTTTCCTTTGTGTGAAGATATTGTTTTATGGTTTTATTGTATTGTATATGTATGTTTTGGAGGGGGGTGGGTAGGGAGGGAGGGAGGGAAAGGGGGAAAAAAAGAGGAGAAAAGACCACTGTGTAAATTTAATGAGAAACGTTTGTACATATTTTGGTTGATATAGTTCATAGTGTGAAAAATAAAAAATTATTTAAAACAATACAGAGATGTAAAAGTTTGATGTCAAGGCACTCAATTAATTTAGATTTATTAGCATGGGAACGAGGAACCTTTCAAAGTGCAATCTCTGATGTCGTGCCAACATTTCCGTTCCCCTTCCCATTCCCACACAGTCATGTCTGACCAGACCCCCACCACCCAGGCCATGCCCTCTTCACTCTGTTACCATCAGGAAGGAGGTACAGGAGCCTGAAGACGAGCACCCAACGGTACAGAAACAGCTTCTTCCCCTCCGTCATCAGATTTCTGAATGGACTATGAACCATAGACACTCCCTCACTTTTCCTTCTTTTGCACTTTATTTCATGTAATTTATAGCAATTTTGCACCTGTGACGCTGCCGCAAAACAACAAATTTCGTGACATGTTCATGACAGTAAATTCTGATTCTGATTCTTATCCATCGTCGGGGTCAGGCTAAACATACTCTTGAGGAACAACACATCATTCTGTCTGCACAGCCTTAACCCAATGGCATCGATGTCAATTTTTCTAATTTCAGATAACCCTCAATTCTACCTGCTGTTTCCAATCCTTCTTTAACTAATTTCAAAGTGAATAAGGATGATAGATTCCTTCTTGGAAAGACATTTGCAAGCTTACTGGGACCAGTATTCACCAATACATTTCAACCTCCCCAATCATTCCACAAGACTATAAGATGTTGGAGCAGAAATAGGCCAATCAGCCCATCAAGTATGCTCCACTATTCAAATTCTCCCTCTCAACCTCATTCTTCTGCCTTCTACCCATAATCTTTGACACCCTTACTAATCAAGAACCTACCATCTTCTGCTTTAAATCTACCCAATGAGGTGACCCTCAAGGTCACTGTACAGGTTGATAGGATAGTTAAGGAAGCCTATGGGATGCTAGACTTCATTAATATGGGGATTGAGTTCAGGAGTAGAGAGGTCATGTTACAGCTCTACATTGTGTTCAGTTCTGGTCACCTCATTAGAGGAAGGATATGGAAGCTATGGAGAGGGTGCAGAGGAGATTTACCAAGATGTTTCCTGGATTAGGAAACAAGCCTTATGACATAAGGTTAACAGAGCTGGGACTTTTCTCTTTGGAGCCTAGAGGGATGAGAGGAGACTTGACAGACATCTACAAGATTATGAGAGGCATAGATAGGGTGGATAGTGAGCACCTGTTTCCCAGGGCAGGATCAGCAATCACCAGAGGACATGTGTACAAAGTGGAGGGAGGGAAGTTTAGGGGAGACATCAGGGGTTTGTTTTTTTTAACACAGAGATGTGAGTGCCTGGAACGCCTTGCCAGGGGAGGTGCTGGAGGTTGAAAGAAAAATGGAGGGTTACGAGGTAGGGTAGGTTTAGTACTTTTTTTAAAAGGAATATATGGTTCAGCACAACATGAGGGCTGAAGGGCCTGCAATGTGCTGTAGTGTTCCATGTCCTATGACTTGACCCCCACAGCTGTCTGACACAATGCATTCCACAGATTCACCCTCCCTCTCGTGGAAGAAATTCATCCTCATTTCTGCTCTAAAGGGATGTCCTTTTATTTTGAGACTGTGCTCTCTGGTCCTAGATTCTTCCCACACAGACATGACTGACCTCGGCCTCAACCATTGTCAGGGTGAGGCCAAATGTAAACCTGAGGAACAACATATCATACTCCCCGTGGACAGCCTTAAACTCGCATCATGAACATCAACATTTCCAAATTTAGCTAATCCCCACTATATTGTTCCACCACTTTAGCACGGTTAAAGTGGGGCTGGAATGGTTAACGTAGGGTGACAGTTAGCACGACACTATTATAAGACCAACGACCTGGTTTGAATCCTGTCTGAAAGGAGTTTATACGTTGTCCCCATGTCTGCATAGGTTTTTCCTGGGTTCTCTGGTTTCCTCCCACTGTTCAAAATCGTACATGAGTTGAAGGTTAATTGGGTACATTTGGGAAGCACAGGCTCGTGAGCCAAGGGGGCCTGTTTAACATGTGAATGTCTAAAATTTTCACCTACTCCTGGACTTTTTTTCTTCTCTCTAATTCTTCTCCACCCACTTCTCCCCTATATCAGTCCTTCACTCTATCACCGCGGTCCCTCCCTCAGGTTCTTTCTCCTTTTACACCCCTTTCCAATTTAGTTTGGATAAAGAATCTCGATCTGAAACATTGCCTAATCTTTCAAATCCATGGATATGCTGCCTGCCTCACTGAGAACCCCCAGCAACAGTTTCCTTGTCCACCAATACTGATCCTGGCTTTTTAGTGCAGGTTTTTGTAATCATGTGAACTAACGTTTCTTGGCCAAGGTGATGAGATAGATACAAGTTCCCATTTCCAGCTCATACTCTGAAGACCAATCTGTCAATATAACCGTTGTGCAGTTGTAGCTTTCTTGCACAGTCGTTTAGTTGTGAACACTTTGTCCAATGGACTACGGGGTTAGATCAGAGATAGCTTGCGGAGTTCAAGGGAGTTGATCTGGTCTCCTACAATGCAACCTGTAGTTAACAGAAAAGTACATCTCTCTCCTGCCCTGCCCTGTATTTATCTGTGAGAAAAGACCTTTAAAACATTTCAACTGGTCATTATAACTGCTGGTTTTGGATGCTTGTGACATAATCTAGGTGCCAGGTTTTCATGTTACATCAGAGATTACACTTGAAAGGTCCCTCATTCCCATGCTCATGGTAGGGTGGGGGGGGGGGGGGGGGGTGTCATTTATAAATGTAAGTTTCTAAAGTGCCTTGACACCAAACTTGTACATCTCTCTATTTATAGACCAAAAACTTGGCTGTAAGTTCTGGGTGCAGCTGTTCCCTGACTAAAGGTTGGAGCACAGCCCTCAGTGAGAGGCTCTTTGCGTGCCTGGTGTTGGCTTGACTCTTGTTAGTAGCCATTCATGACTAGTCTCAGGAGGTACAGTTGTTGGCTGCCTCTCCAAAACTCTCTTTCTCTTCAAGATCTTGAAGATCCCAGGACAAAGAGCAGGGAATTCTCCCTGCGTCCCTCACTGAAATTCTTCACGATCAACGTCACAGCAGCTGAACTAAGCATTGGTGAGGGGGCAGCCCACCAGAAGAGGTTCCTGACCACTCTGGTTGAAATGTCCACCTGCACAAGAGGCAGCTGGGATCTCAGCTCAATACCACGCCCCCCCCCCCCCCACCCTCCAATAAAACACCATCTCGTAAAATCACTCCCTGACTGCTGTTCAGGGCTCTGGTTTGAGGTTTGTGAACAGAAGTGCACAGGAAATCATTTCCCCTTACTCCAAACTAAATTGCTCAGTATGGGAACACCTCTGCCAAATATTGGAAGAAACTGTAGAGAGTTGTGAATGCAGCTCGGGTCATCTCGCACGACATCCCCCACGCCCCAACACCCCCCGCCCCCCCCCCACATTGACTCCTTCTGCACCTTCCGCCATCTTGGAGAACCTGAGAGGATATTAAAGGACCCATCCCATCTGGGTCTCATACATTTTTTTCCCCTTCCATTGGGCATGAGCTTGAAAACTAAACCAGAATTTGTGGAGGTTTGTTATATGACATTTCTTCAAATGTGTGGTGGAAAGTGGGTTGCATCAGTCTGGTACAAGGTCACCAATAGCCCCTGAGCATAAATCCCTCCAAAATGGTAGTGGACACAGGCCAGGACATCACAAGTGAAACCCTCCCCACCATCGAGAATATCTACAGGGAACACTGCCATCAAAGAGCATCAGCAATCACCAAAGACCCGCTCCACCCAGCACACACTCTGTTCTCACTGCTCATAAGGAAAGAGGTATGGGTGCCACAAGACTCGAACCACCAGGTTCAGGAACAGCTGCTCCTCCTCCACCATCAGACTCCTCAATAACAAACTCAATCAGGGACTCTTATTTTTGCACTTTATTGATTTTCTTTTTGTTTTCTCTGTATTGCAGTCAGTTTGTTTACATTTGTAATCTGTTCACATGTGTACATTGTGCTCAGTTATATTGTATTGCAGTGGTAATTCTGCCTCGCCTGCAGGAAAGAGAATCTCAGGATAATATATGTATTCTGATAATAAATCTCAAATATGAATCTGAATCAGAATCAAGGATAATTTCTTTCTGTATGTTATCAGATTCTGTAAAGAGCCTGTCATTGGTAAAAGAATCGGAATCAGGTTTATTGTCATGAACATGTGTCCCGAAATTTGTTCTTTTGCGGCAGCAGTAACGTTCATTACAGGTGCAAAATTGCTATAAATTACATTTCTGTAAATAGATTATGTAAAAAATAAATAAATTAGTGCAAAAGAAGAGGGAAAAAAGTGAGACAGTGTCTAGTTAGATCATTGTCCGTTCAGAAATTTGATGGTGGACGGGAAGAAGCTGTTTTTGTACCATTGGATGTTCGTCTTCAGGTTCTTATACCTCCTTCCCAATGGTAATGAGAAGATGGCATGATCTGGGTAGTAAGGGTGCTTGAGGATAGAGGCTAAATTCTTGAGACACCGCTTCTTGTAGATGTCCTTGATAAAGCAAAGACAAATGCCCATGATGGTGCTGGCTGAGCTCATAACTGTCGTTTTTTACTGTCCTGTGGACTGGCACCTCCATACCAGACAGTGTTGCAACCAGTCAGACTACTCCCCAGGTACACGGTACACCAGTAAGATGGTGTCCTTACACTGTTTTATGTTTTCCTTGTATTCTGGATTTTGAAACACTACACCCTTCACTCCTTGACTTGCTGCAACATTAGACCATGGACTTTGTTTTATTATTGCTGTGCTTAAGTACAAAACTACTGGAGAAACTCAGCAGGCCATGGATCATCCATGGAGAGCACTAGGCTGTGTGACCTGCTGAGTTTCTCCAGGCCTTTTACAGTATGTATGTCATGGGACCTCAGCATCTGCAGATTTCTGGTTTACCTGCTGAATTTAAGTACAGGTTGACCTGCCTGGATAGCACACAAAACAAAGCCTTTCTCTGTGTATGCGACAATAAACAATTCCATTCAAATTTTAAAGTAGGTCTGGTTTTACTTTAACTTGCACACTTTCTGCACTCGAACTTGTCCAAAGCTTTCTGCTGTCTTTGCCTAACCCACGCCAGAGTTCAAGAAAAACACATGTACTACAGATGTTGGAATCTTGAGCAAACACTGAGGAGCTTAGCAGATCAGTCAGCATACATGGAGAGAAATGATCAGTCCACATTTTCACCAGGATCCCTTTCTCCAAGGGTTGAAGGAGAACCTGATGGGGGTGGTGTTCTCGATTAGATGTGGGCCTTGTTCTACATTGTGATCAAAGTCATAAGTTCAGCAATAGCCTGAGCAAGTGCGTGCAGAGCAGTCTGTAAATCACACACACTGCAGGCACTGCATGGAGGAGGCAGAGGAGAGTGAATTCCAGCTCACTGCTTGGTCTTCGGGGAGCCTTTATGAAGCCATGTCCAAGCCTGTTTAGGAAGCAACAGTGCAGAAACTTGGAGGGTAACCAGAAATGAAATCATCATCTGGAATAAACCCAACCTCTTCCTCTGACTAAAAATCTCTTCGTTTCAAGCTCACTCATGCACGGTGGATGGCTCCAAGTCAGATGGAAACTGTGCATGACTATTGGAAGCAGAGATGTCACCTCAGTTCAGGGGTGGCTAAGCTGCAACCCTCGAGCTAACTGCAGCCCATTGCCCATTTTAAGTAGCTCAGGGTGAATTTTAAAAATAAAATGGAATATGGTCCATAACAGCATAGTCTCTAACAATAAATTACACTATATAGATATTGTTTTTCTTAGTTTCAACACTAGATGTCGCTGCCATTTTGAACAACTACTAGACCCACTGATGCAATGTTAAATGTTTACCTCAGTTAAAAAAAATTTACTTTAGATAATTTTTTTTACCTCAGTTGATGAAGCATGGAAGAACAAAAAGACGAAAAATAGCAAGGGAGTGCTGAAAATTTTAGACATGGTGGGAAAATAAATACTTTTTCATAGAAGTCATGGGGAAGTGTGTTTGTTTGATTTGCAAGGAATCTGTTAACTTTAATCGCCTATCTTTAATAGCTTATTTACAGATTTACACATTGCATCATAATCATTAAGGTGGACAATTGGGCCATGAACTGTATTCACTGAGAGTTGTGGAGGAATGTTGGAGATGGCTTTGTCCCTTTCTTGACCTTTTCTCCTGTTTTTATTTTGCACTGCTTTTTGAATGAAAGTTTTAAAGAGTTTTATTGTCTTCATTTAAATTAAATTTAAGAGCAGCAGATACAGAAATACCCACTGTAATATCAATAAACTACTGTAATGTCAACAATTGTACTGTCCAGTAGTATTGTATAGTTATTTTGATAGGAAATTAATTTTCAATGGCACAGGGGTTTTCTGGTCTAAAATACCATTTTTATTGCAGTGTGACTGGTTGCAAACTGCGGCTTAATATTGTTTGCCCCGTAGCTCCTGTTCCCATTTTGTTGTACATTTGGTCTGTGTCAACCCTTGGGTGGGTCATGTTACCTTGAATTTGGTGGTGCAGGAGACCAATAAATAGTTACGTCACTCCTTGGATTAGCAAGAAAAAGGACTCCTCGGACACTTTCCCTCTGCTCCTTCCCAAGTTGTCACCACCAGGATAAACAATGAGAGGCTGAAGCGACTCAACAGATCAGCCAGCATCCATGGAGAGAAATGCTGCCCAATTACATCCAATTGACCTACAACGGCAGTACGTTTTAAAGGGTGGGAGGAAACTAGAGCCCCCAGACACAGGGAGAATGTACAAACTCCTTACAGATAGCGCGGGATTCGAACCCTGGTCCTGATTGCTGGCACTGTAATGGCATTGCACTAACTGCTACGCTAATCATACTGCCCAAAGAGTGAATGGGGAAATGCTTGGAACATAGAACATTATAGCACAGCACAGGGCCTTCGATGTTGTGCCGTCTTGTATATACTTACCTAAAAAAACCTGAAATGCTCCCTATCTCATAACCCGCTATTTTTCTTTCATCCATGTGCCTATCTAAGAGTCTCTTAAATACTCCTATTATTCCAGCCTCCACCACCATCCCTGGCAATGCATTCCAGGCACCCACAACTCTGTGCATAAATAACTTTCTCCTGATATCTCCCCTAAACTTTTCTCCCTTCACTCTGTAAAGATGTCCTCTGGTGTTTGCTATTCCTGCCCTGAGAAAAAAGTTATTTGCTGTCTACCTTATCAATACATTTTGCAATCTTGTAGACATTCATTAATTCACCTCTCATCCTTCTTTGCTCCAAACAGAAAAGCCCTGGCTCTGCTAATCTTGCCTCATAAGACTTGTTCCCCAATCCAGGCAACATTACTCGAAAGGCCGACATGGCCTGTTTCTGCTCCGTAAATGGTTATATGATTATATGGTTATTGTGGTCAATGTCCTCTGCACTCTCTCCATAGCTTCCACATCCTTCCTTTAATGAGGTGACCAGAACTGAACACAATGTTCCAAGTGTGGCCTCACCAGAGATTTATAGAAATACGACATTATCAAATTTGGAATTTCAGTGAATTCTTTATTTGTGTGTTGTCAATTAGAGCATTAGTGAAAGGTAATTTTGGAAAACAAATGAAAATACCTAGGTTAACAAAATTTGAATTTTTGATTTCTCATTCACTAAATAAGGATTTTATTAATCCTGAGATGTATACATTGTTGCAAGATACTATGGATAAAATAAATTTAGATAAATCTAGGATTAAATGGGAAAGTGATTTAATTTGTGATATTGAACAGGTTGATTGGGAGATTGGGTCTTGATGGAGTGATTAAATTGCTTAATGTAAGATATAGTATGGTTAATTATAACTTTTTGCATCAGTTGTATTTAACCCCTGAGAAATTGAAAAAATATGGATTTATTAAGTCAGAAGTGTGTTTTAGATGTGGATCATGTGTAGGAACATTTTTACATTCAGTTTGGTCTTGTGATAAAGTTCAACCATTTTGGCAAAAAATTAGGGAATTTCTTCAAAAATTGTTTAAGATTAAATTTTTATTAGATCCAAAATATTTTTTGTTGGATTGTACTGTCATATTTAATGATTTGGGGTTAGATAAGTTTCAGATAACTTTTATTCGTTTAGCATTGGCTGTAGCACATAAATGTGTGGCAATTCCTTGGAAGGATGGTGTTGAGGTAAATGTAGCTCGTTGGCATAATGAGCTGAGATCTTGCATTTATATGGAAAAAATAACATATAGTTTGTAAGATAATTATAAGTTCTTTATTAAGATGTGGTCACCTTATTTGAAATGTCTTTTCTTTGGCTTGGCTTCGCGGACGAAGATTTATGGAGGGGGTAAAAAGTCCACGTCAGCTGCAGGCTCGTTTGTGGCTGACAAGTCCGATGTGGGACAGGCAGACACGATTGCAGCGGTTGCAGGGGAAAATTGGTTGGTTGGGGTTGGGTGTTGGGTTTTTCCTCCTTTGCCTTTTGTCAGTGAGGTGGGCTCTGCGGTCTTCTTCAAAGGAGGTTGCTGCCCGCCAAACTATGAGGCGCCAAGATGCACGGTTTGAGGCGTTATCAGCCCACTGGCGGTGGTCAATGTGGCAGGCACCACAAAGAGATTTCTTTAGGCAGTCCTTTTACCTTTTCTTTGGTGCACCTCTGTCACGGTGGCCAGTGGAGAGCTCGCCATATAACACGATCCTGGGAAGGCGATGGTCCTCCATTCTGGAGACGTGACCCATCCAGCGCAGCTGGATCTTCAGCAGCGTGGACTCGATGCTGTCGACCTCTGCCATCTCGAGTACTTCGACGTTAGGGATGTAAGCGCTCCAATGGATGTTGAGGATGGAGCGGAGACAACGCTGGTGGAAGCGTTCTAGGAGCCGTAGGTGGTGCCGGTAGAGGACCCATGATTCGGAGCCGAACAGGAGTGTGGGTATGACAACGGCTCTGTATACGCTTATCTTTGTGAGGTTTTTCAGTTGGTTGTTTTTCCAGACTCTTTTGTGTAGTCTTCCAAAGGCGCTATTTGCCTTGGCGAGTCTGTTGTCTATCTCATTGTCGATCCTTGCATCTGATGAAATGGTGCAGCCGAGATAGGTAAACTGGTTGACCGTTTTGAGTTTTGTGTGCCCGATGGAGATGTGGGGGGGCTGGTAATCATGGTGGGGAGCTGGCTGATGGAGGACCTCAGTTTTCTTCAGGCTGACTTCCAGGCCAAACATTTTGGCAGTTTCCGCAAAGCAGGACGTCAAGCGCTGAAGAGCTGGCACCAACCCTCTTTTCAATCTTCTTCAGCATGATGCTGAACCAAGCCATGAAAGACCCCAACAATGAAGACGCTGTTTACATCCGGTACCGCACGGATGGTAGTCTCTTCAATCTGAGGCGCCTGCAAGCTCACACCAAGACACAAGAGAAACTTGTCCGTGAACTACTCTTTGCAGACGATTTGAAATGTATGGATTTAGTAATATCTTAAATTACTGTATGTGTTCTACTATGTTTTTTTGTATGCTCCCCTTGCAGGGTCTGTTGAGGGTGGGGGGTGGGTGGGTTGGGGTTAATTGTAGTTCTTCTTTCTGATTTTTATATTATGTACTTTAAAAAAAATCCTAAATAACGTTGGAAAAAAAGAGATACGACTTTACCTCATGATTCCTGAACTCAATTCACAAATGACGCCATATAGGGGGAACACTTAGGAAAACTTATTCATGTAGAGAGTGGTGGGAGTGTGGAATGAGTTGCCAAATACAGGCTCTATTTTCAGAGTTAAGAAAAAATTAGACAGGTACATGGATGGAAGGGATATGTTCCAGGTGCAGGTCAGTTGGACTAAACAGAATAATAGTTCATCACAGACTAGAAGGACCAAAGGGCCTGTCTCTGTGCTGTAGTGTTTCAGGTCATAATCGTTATTGAGTCTCAAATAGCCCAATGAATCTCTGCAGATTTCCCAGTTTCTGTCTCGAAAAGAACCCCAACCCAAAACGTTGATCGTCCTCTCCTCACAGATAGAAACATAGAAACATAGAAGATAGGAGCAGGAGTAGGTCATTCGACCCTTCGAGCCTGCTCCGCCATTCAACGAGATCATGGCTGATCTTAAAATTCAGTACCCCGTCCCTGCCTTCTCTCCGTAACCTTTAATACCCTTATACTGAAGAAATATATCTAATTCCCTCTTAAATATATTTAATGAACCTGCCTCTACTGCCCTCTGTGGCAATGAATTCCACAGATTCACCACCCTCTGGGTAAAGAAATTCCTCCTCATCTCGGACCTAAATGGTTTGCCTATTATCCTCAAACCATGGCCCCGGGTTCTGGATTTTCCCATCATTGGAAACATCCCATCTGCATCCATTCTGTCCAGTCCTGCCAGAATTTTATAGGTCTCTATGAGATCCCCTCTCAATCTTCTAAACTCCAGCGAGTACAATCCCAATTTGCGCAATCTTTCCTCATAAGTCATTCCTGCCATTCCAGGTATCAGCCTGGTGAATCGCCTCTGCACTCCCTCCATTGCAAGAACATCCTTCCTTAGATAAGGTGACCAAAACTGCACACAATACTCCAGGTGGGGTCTCATCAAGGCCCTGTACAGCTGCAGTAAGGTATCCTTGTTCCTATACTCAAACCCTCTTGATATGAAGGCCAACATACCATTTGCCTTTTTAACCGCCTGCTGTAGCTGCATGCTCCCCTTCAGAGACTGGTGTACAAGTACCCCTAGGTCTCTCTGCACTTCCCCATCTCTTAATCTATTGCCATTCAAATAGTAATCTGCCCTCCGGTTTGTATTACCAAAGTGGATAACCTCACATTTATCCACATTGTAGTGCATTTGCCATGTATCTGCCCAGTCCCTCAATTTATCCAAATCACACTGGAGCTTCCTGACCCCCTCTTCCGTGCGCACAACCCCTCCTAGCTTAGTGTCATCTGCAGATTTGGAGATGTTACATCCAATCCCCTCATCCAGATCATTAATGTAAATTGTGAACAGCTGGGGTCCCAGTACAGATCCCTGTGGCACCCCACTGGTCACCGCCTGCCACTCAGAAAACGAGCCATTTATCCCAACTCTCTGTCTTCTACCTGCCAGCCAGTTCTCAATCCACATCAATACTTTGCCCCCAATCCCATGAGCTTTGATTTTGGAAGCCAGTCGTTTATGCGGGACCTTATCGAAGGCCTTTTGGAAGTCCAGGTACACCACATCCACTGGCTCTCCCCAATCTATTTTACCTGTCACCATCTCAAAGAATTAGATTTGTCAAGCACGATTTACCTTTTGTAAATCCATGTTGACTCCGTCCGATCCCTTCTCTGCTAGTCATATGCTCCGCTATTACATCCTTAATAATGGATTCCATCATTTTGCCCACTACTGATGTAAGGCTCACCGGCCTATAATTCCCCGCTTTTTCTCTACCCCCCTTTTTCAATAGTGGGGTAACATTAGCTACCCTCCAATCCATGGGTACTGATCCTGAGTCTATCGAGTTCTGGAAAATAATTCTTAAAGCATCTGCTATCTGAATGGCCACTTCCTTAAGTACCCTAGGATGTAGATTATCAGGTTATAGGTTAGATTATAGATGCTGCCTGACCCATTGAATCTCTCCAGTTCCCCATTGTTTGCTCACAGTTCCAACATCAGCCATCATTGAATTCTCTAGTTCAGCTATTCTCAACCTTTTTGTGATCATGACCCCCGCTTATAACTCCTTCCCTGTGAAGCAGTCCAAGTTTAGAACATAGAACACTACAGAACAGTACAGGCCCTTGGGCCCTTGATGTTGTGCTGACCTATTCTTCTTTCTTTGGTTTGGCTTCGCGGACGAAGATTTATGGAGGGGGTAAAAGTCCACGTCAGCTGACAAGTCCGATGCGGGACAGGCAGACACGGTTGCAGCGGCTGCAGGGGAAAAATGGTTGGTTGGGGTTGGGTGTTGGGTTTTTCCTCCTTTGCCTTTTGTCAGTGAGGTGGGCTCTGTGGTCTTCTTCAAAGGAGGTTGCTGCCCGCCAAACTGTGAGGCGCCAAGATGCACGGTTTGAGGCGATATCAGCCCATTGGCTGTGGTCAATGTGGCAGGCACCAAGAGATTTCTTTAGGCAGTCCTTGTACCTTTTCTTTGGTGCACCTCTGTCACGGTGGCCAGTGGAGAGCTCGCCATATAACACAATCTTGGGAAGGCGATCGTCCTCCATTCTGGAGACGTGACCCACCCAGCGCAGCTGGATCTTCAGCAGCGTGGACTCGATGCTGTCAACCTCTGCCATCTCGAGTACTTCGACGTTAGGGATGAAAGCGCTCCAATGGATGTTGAGGCCGTTGTCATACCCACACTCCTGTTCGGCTCCGAATCATGGGTCCTCTACCGGCATCACCTACGGCTCCTAGAACGCTTCCACCAGCGTTGTCTCCGCTGACCTATATATTCCTACCAAAAAGATTGCTCATCTCTTCCTGCCTCATAATCCATCTGTGTGCCTGTCTAAGAGTCTCTTAAATGCCCCTATTGTTCCAGTCTCCATCACCACCCCTGGCAAGGCATTCCAGGCACCCACAACTCTGTGCAAAAAACATGGCCCTGACGTCTCCCCAAAACTTTCCTCCCTTCACTTTGTACAGATGCCCTCTGGTGTTTGCTTCTCCTGCCCTAGGGAAAAGGTGCTGGCTGTCTATCTTATCTACTTCTCTCCTACCAACGACATTAAAAAGATTTTATAAATTCACTCTGTGTCCTCCATTTTCAATATGCTGTGGTCCCCACAGAGGGGCGGGTGGGTGGGTTTGAATGCCCCCTCCCCCGTTGAAAATGGCTGGTCCAGTTCACCACTATGATGGTTTTTTTCTGTTATGTTATATCAATGCAAGCTGTTAATGTGGTGTGGTGTGAATTTTGATCAGGGACAACAGCTCCCAGTTAATTAACCTATTGACATTCTCTGCTCTGGTTTCTGTATGAAAGGTGACCCACCACAGGTGGCCCTATCAAAAGATTGCTTTGAGCAGCAGAACCTAACCCAACTTGTCAGAGTCAAATCATGAATGTCAATTTCACTGAGTTTCATGGTTGATTCCCTCTTTTTTGTCAAAAAAGTCTTTATTCACAAAAAATATGCACGAACTACAAAAATGAGGGCATGGCTTTGTTTCAATCTTCAGTGTTGTTCAATCTATACAATCCATGTTAAATGTTTCTATATGTTTAGCAGTGTTGACACATTCTGTGTGCAGAGAACTATTGCCACTCGTGACCTTCTGGGATGGCACAAACTTCAAGCTGTTTCTACACGAGACTTAACCCACAAACTCAACGGAAGTCCCCTTCCCTGCGTAGTGTAGTTTTACAGTACAGAAATAGGCCTTTGGCTCATCTTGCCATCTTGCCCATGTTGACCAAATTAAGTCCAATTTGCTTGCATTTGGCCCATATCTCTCTAAACCTTTCCAATCCTAGTACCTGTCTAAATGTCTTTAAAAAGTTACACTTATCCCTGCTCCACCGCTTCCTCTGGCAGCTCGTTCCACATACCCACTGCACTCTCTACAAAGATGTCCCAAAAGGTCCTTTTCAAATCTTTTCCTTCTCACCATAAATACATGCCCTTCATTCTGTCTGCAGCAATGACAGGAATCTCCCAGTGGCCAACCATTTCAATTCTCTCTCCCACTTCCATACTCGCATGTCTGTCCATGACCTCATGTACTATCCCACCAAGACCACCTGTAAATTGGAGAAATAACACTTGATTTTCTGTCTGGGCACTCTCTAGCCAGATGGCATTAACATTGACTTCTCCGATGTCTGCTAACTTACTCTTCATTCTCCTTCCCTTCCCTTTCCCTTGTCTTCTTTCCCTCAGCTCTCCATCCCCTTCCCTGACTATTCACCAATCCATCCCTCCTCCCCCATCCCTTCTTCACCTGCCTTTGGGACCGTGCTCCTCCTCCACCCCCCCACTTTTTTTATTCAGATGCCTGCTGACATTTTTCCATACCTTGATGAAGGGGTCAAGCCTGAAATGTTGGTTATGTATCTTTATCTTTGCTCTATAAAGGACACTGTTTGACCAGTTGAATTTCTCCATCATTATGTTTTTACTTCAACCATGTTGTCTGTAAATTTTTGAGTTTTATTTCATAAATATATGCCCTCATTTTAGATTTTTCCACCCCAGATAAAAGAACTATGACTATTTATGCCCATCATGGGTTTATAAACCCATGCTAGGTCCCCCTTCATTTTCGACTCTTCATAATCCAAGCTTGCATCCCTGGTGACATTCTCAACGTTCAAAGTTCAGATTTATTGTCAGAGTTCCATGGATGTTCTCAATGGTGGAAAGAGTTTTTCCTGTGATATTCTGGGCTGTACCCTCTGCCTTTTGCAGGGTTTCCCGCTCAGACCAATTGATGACCCCACAACAGGCCATGATGCAGCCTGTCAGCACACTTTCCAATTTAAGGTATTCCTTGAGAAAGGGCTCAGGCCTTAAATGATGTATCTTTAATAAAATCACAATGCTGTGGAAACTCAGCTGGTCAAACAGTAGCAAAGATAAAGACACATAACCAACGTTTCGGGCTTGAGTCCTTCATCAAGATTTGAGCAAAATGAAGGCAGGCACCTGACTCATTTATTGTCAACCCAAGGAAACAGCATTCTCCAGTCCTCAGTGCAAAACACACAAACCCACAACAAGAAATTACACACATACAGTTAAACAATGCATTTGCAGAATTATCTATTCCTTGTTAAGTATCTCACTTACTTCTCTGATGTCTTTCAAGGACATCCATTTGCTTTTACAGGATAAAACAAAGGAAATAACTTCTTTCTGTTGATAACAATAACAGAATCTTAAATCTTGAATTTTAAGGAGGGAAAATCACAGGTACACACTTGTGACTCAAGTTGCCTTTTAATAAGTTGTGTAGCTAGCCATGCTGTTCAGGAACCGATAAATGTCGCTGATGTGCCCCTCCTCTGCATTCATACACAAAGAGCTATCCATCATTCAGTAAGCTATTAAAGAAAACACATGATCAGCAGATAAATTTATTTACACTGTATGAATCGGATGTTGACAGGAACATTGAATGTTTGTGGTTTCTGACCACTTCTGACTGAGGCAGGTTCTAATTAAACAGGGTTTGCTTTGCTCAAAGCTCACCCTGAAGCCATTGTAGGGAGTGGGATGGGGACAATCTGCGTCACCTCAGGACCAAAATGATGAATGGCCTCACATCATCTCATTGAGTCAGGTGGCTTGGCGTCAAACTTCCTGTGATAAGCCACATTCCTGCAGGCTAAGACAAGAGACTGTTGGAGAGCCACTGAGCTCGTTAAGAGGGAACATCCTGGGGATCCTATTATCCTCTCTGTTTTAGCCTCTTCCCTTCCCCCCCCCCCTTCCCACTCTCTCCTCCAGTAGCCTTATTTGTCTGGTAAACCTTTGATAAAAGCAGACGTTCAGTGGGGGGGCTTAGGTCAATATTGGTTTTGGCCACAGATGGAAAAATGTGGAGATGTTCAATTCTGTTTGGTCACCACTGTGCTATTTCTTTCAGCCCTGAAAGAGCCAGGAGTCTATTAGTTTAAACAGCCCTTTGTCTTAATGCTAGAGCTCTGGTGGGAGGCAAGAGCTTGACACAAAAGTCACTAAGATTAACGTCTAGCCAGGAGTGCAGCAGAATGAAAAAAAGAAGACAGAGTTTGAATAAAGAAACAAATCAAAGGCAAGCAAAAGAGATGAAGAGGCTATAACTTCAAGTTACCCCGTGGAATGAATTTATGATAAAGGGTGAAAATCATAGAAATCTACATCTTTCATTCTTATTGGAGCAGGATTGTTGTCTGAAGAGGGTGCACAAAATCATTGAGGACTCCTTCCATCCTGCATGCAGAATCTTTCAGCTGTTCCCGTTGGGGAAGAGATCCAGGATGATCAGAGCCAGCTCTACCAGGCTGAGGAACAGCTTCTTCCCATGGGCATTGAGAATGGTGAAGGATCAAAGGAACTGCTCACACTGACCCTCCAACACCCTCACATTCATGAAACAATTTTTATATATTTCTTTGTTTATACGAATGTTGCATTGGTTGTTTGTATGTGTGTTATGTCTGGTGGTGTGTCTGCATGTTTAGCACTGAGGACCAGAGAATGCTATTTAATTGGGTTATACTTGTACAATCAGATGACAGTAAACTTGACTGTTTGTGGCCCTGGATGGAGGTGTGAGTGGAGATGTGGGAAAACTTTTGCTCGTTCTGTGGTTATAGCAGGAGGGACCTAAGGGAGTAGAAGGGTGGGTGGGAAGGGATGAGGGGACTGGGGAGTCTCAGAGACACTTATCCCTGAAAGAAGCAGATAGGAGTAGAGCAGGGAAGATGTGGCTGTTAGTGGGACAGCCACATCTTCAGCTCGCGCTGAAGTTGGCAGAAATGTTGGAGAATCATGCGTCGGATACGGAGGATGGTGGGGTGGAAGGAGAGGACCAGAGGGATTTGTCCTGGTTCTGCCCAGGGGAAGGTGGGGTGTTAGGTCTGCTTTGTTCATGAATGAGTGAGACAAACACCAGGCTGAGTCGAAATCAGGGTTCTTTGTTCTTTATTACCGGATTGTAACACTTGCGACTAACCATGTTAGTCGGAGAATGCATTCTGCCGTTATCAGCAAAATGGTGATTTTTTATACCCTTGGATATGTGCTTAGAACATCATCATATCAGTACTTGTCCAATGACTAAAACTGTTGCTATCCTTTCCCTGCTAGCTTCCTGCCTCTCAATCCATCAATGTCTCTCTTATCTTGTAAGTACAAGGATGCATTCACATCTTGTTACAGCCCTGCACATTCCCATCTCATGATGTTTTACCTTACAGGGGTGAGGGCAGAAGCATGAGAAATGTAGGAGATATGATTGCGGGTGTTATCAATAATGTAAGGGGAATCCATGGTTATTATTCTGCAGGACATTTTGGATGTCCTGGAGTGGAAGACTTATCCTGGGAATAGAGGAGTGGGAGATTGGGATGAGGACCTCATTAGAGACTAAAGGAGAGAACATTTTGGATGTCGTGGAGTGGAAGAGTGATGGAAGCAGAGCTGATAAGACCTGCAGAGAACCGAGAAAAGATCAGATACTCAAGGGATAAGATGAAGTCAATGTTAATTGGCATATACATTTGTAGAATTAGAATCAGAATTTATTGTCATGAACAAGTCATAAAATTCGTTGTTTTATGGCAGCGTTACAGCGCAAATATTAATATAAACCACCTACAACAATAAATAAAAATAGACACGAAAAGTCAGTCAAACTTTGGTTTAGTACATTGATCATTCAGTAATTCAGGAATCTGATGGTGGGGGGGTAGAAGCGGTACTTGTGTTGCTGAGTGCTCTTCTATAGATACATCTCCTTAGTGTTATTTAGACAGCAATGTCTGAAGAATCTCTAAAAAATTTAACATAAATTAACATAATTACTCACCTTGGTCGTTTATATTGAACGCCTTAAATTCTTGTGTGTGTGTGTTAGTCCCGGTCGGTGCTTTTAAAAGGAGCAACATGACCTGTGTCTGTAACTGATGTCCGAAGTATGACGTCATCTCGTTTGTGGCGTCACTGATGTCACTACTCTACATCCTAGAAGGCATCCATGGCTTTCAATCCTCAGACCATGCTGAAGGTAGCAATGAGTATGTATGGCATTATTCGCACGAACTGAGAATTCACACATTTCGTAAATGCCTTTGTGATGTGGAGAGGAATGAATTTGAGGAGAGAAAAGGACCAGGCTGGTTGTCCCATGCTGAGCACATCATCAGCTGGACGTTGAATTCATGGTTAAGTTTTGCAGTGCGATTTAGACTGCAGGCTTCCCCCGAAAAGTTGTAGGGGTCCTTCAGGATAAATTGCGGTGCAGGAATTGACTAAAAATTCCTGCACTTTCCTTTTTAGACTGCCTTTGTAATGGCAAATTTTGTTGCTTGTGCTGTTACATGCCTGCAATCTAAAAACCATACTTGCTGCAGCTACCTAGGTACATAAAATACTCCAGCCAACATAACATAAGAAATAGGGGCACAAGAGAAAAGCAAGATAATAAAAATGATAATGATAGATATATATTGTGTGTGGCAGAAAATAATGTGATGTTACAATAGTTCAGCAAGACCTGTGGAGGTTCCAGAATAAATGTTCTAGTTCTAGAGAAGTGGGGAGGGGAAGAGAAATTAAAAGACAATTTTCAACTTTACGAATACATCTTTACGAGATTCAGTATTTAGTTTTGTTTTATACAGAGCTTTTTTTCCCCCCAATGTTATGATGCTAAATGCAAGCTGTGTTGTTACAAGTTACTCCTTGTGACCATGGAAAAGAAAATAATTGATCCCAATACCAAATCTTCCCATCAAAGAATACTGGTGTCACTTGAAGGGCAGACAGCTCTCTAATACACATTGTAAACTCGTACTAATACATAATGTGGGGCTGTAAACTCAGGCTTTTGTACATCAAATGCACCATCATTAGCTGGTAATGAAAGCACTCTTAGTGTTTTATGGTAGACAATGTCTGCCCCAGCTAATAAAATCACCTTACTGCAAGCCTACACTGTAAGGGAGTTAATGCACAGGTTTGGTTTGTTCTTTAGTTATTAAGAAATGGACCCCCTCTTAAGCAAGTCTCCTGGCTTCTTATTAAGTTCTTGCAGTGATTACAGTGATGTGATGGCTGGTGGGTTGTTCAGTCTGACCGCAGGTGTATCTTGGGGCCTGGTGGGGGGGAATGAAGTCACAACATGTCACAGTTATTACAGCTGGAAATAAAGGGATGAAGGCAAAACTTGCTTGGCATTTCTGCAATGTTGCTACATCCCACTTTGAATAACTCCAACTGTTTGACAGCAGGCCAAATCAACGTGGAGTCACACAGCGTGAAAACAGGCTCTTCGCCAAACCTGCCCGCGCCGAGCAAAATATCTCACCACACTCGTCCCACCTGCCTGTGGTCAGCCTCTATTCCTTCTGCATACATGCATCTGTCTAAATGATTGTTAAATGTTGCAATAGTCCCTGCCTCAATTAATTCCTCTGGAAGTTTGTTCCATACACCCTACACTCCATCCAGTGGCAATCCACCCACTGACAATCCATCCAATATCACACCATCCAGTGAAACACTATCCACTGACACTCCATCCAGTATCACTCCATCAAGTGTCACTCCATCCTCAAATACCATCCAGTGACACTCCATCCAGTTTCACTCCATCCAGTGAAACTCTATCCAGTGTCATTCCATCCAGTATCACTCCATCAAGTGTTACTTCATCTACTAACTCTCCATGCTCAGATACCATCCAGTGACACTTCATCCAATTTCTCTAGATCCAGTGACACTCCATCCAGTTTCACTCCATCCACTGACACTCTATCCAGTGACATTCCACCAAGTGACACTCTTATTCAGTGACTATCCAGAGACACTCCATCCCTGTGAATGGTCCCAGATGATGGTTCTGGGCTATATGGGTGTAACAAGAGCTGAAAAGTGGTAATGAGATAGATGTTGGAGTGGCAGAGGTGAAGGGAGAAGAAATGAAACCTGAAGCTACAGAGGTGAATGTGCTTGGGCTGTGTGTGACAATTCCACCCATGCCAAGGTTACCATTCCAATATTAATTATCTTTAATTAAAATACTAACGCAGAGGTCAGAGACAACATACACAGCAGTCGGACACGGCTGTGGGTTTAGCACAATGTGCACCAGCTCCATGTAATTTACTCATGGAAGGTTTTATATGCTGGCTGCCTGATTTGTTGTTTCTCATTAAAGAAGGGAGTTATGAGCTCCAGGCTCACACAGAGGATGAATAAAGAAGCCTGCGGTAAACACTGACAGAAAAAGCAAATTAACATTCCCACCAGCAACATATTTTACACTCTGCTGAGGAAACTTTGCTGAGTGAGGGCATTTCTTTCCTCACTAGGAAAAGAATCCTCAGTGAACAGTGGAGTTTATTAACTAGGTCGAGACACGCTCCCAGCAGGTGGTTCCAACCCTCCTGAGAGGGGGGAGCAGTGTGGAATGCTGGATCCTGGACCATCATGCATCCAGATAAGCAAGGTGTTGAGAGGGCACCCCGTTGAAGTGCTTGAAATCACCTTTCCTCTTTCCTGTCCTCCCGTCCATATCCAATCAACACTTCTTGTCTGTTGCTCTGTGCTCTTCCCTCTGCCTCTTCTTTTAATTCAGATGCCTGCCTGCTGTTTATTCCTACCTTGAAGTAGGGCTCAGGCCCAAAACTTTGGTAATATATCTTTACCTCCTATGGACACTGCTTGACCAGCTGAGTTCCTCTGGCATTTCTGTGTTCTTACATAGAGCATTACTGCACAATACAGGCCCTTCGGCCACGATGTTGTGCCAACCCATATTTACCTATATAAAAAACTAAGCCTTCCCTACGTCATGACCCTCTATTTTTTCTTTCATCCATGTGTCTGTCTAAGAATCTCATAAATGCTCCTCCACCTCCATCCCTGGCAATGTATTCCACTCTCTGTGTAAAAAAACCTACCCTGATATCCCCTAAACTTTCTTCCCCTCTCTTTGTACAGATGTCCTCTGCTGTTTGCTACTCCCTGTCCTGGGAAACAGGTGCTGGACCTGCCCCTCATAGCCTTGTAGATCTCTATTAAATCTCCTCTCATCTTTCTATGAGCCAAAGAGAAAATCCCTAGCTCTGTTAATCTCGCCTCATAGGAGATATTTTACAATCGAGGCAACATCTCCTCTGCATCCTCTCCATAGCTTCCACATCCTTCCATTAGTGAGATGACCAGAACTGATGGATAACTCCCATTACCTGATGGATAACTCAGGTTTCAGCTATGGAAGCAGTGGTCGTTTATCCCCATTTCCATACATGAAATGAGGGAGGAATGTTTTCCAAACCTAAACAATCCCTGATCATGGCTGCTCTGGCTATGGGCTCAGTTCCACTTCAAGGTTCCTTTTATAATCATGAAAGTACATTAACAATGTAAAATACATAATAAAGTTTAATTTTTGCCTGCCATAAATCACTGTTAGTGTTGCCTGGTACCCCTTACAGTACAAAAGAAAGAAAATTAGAAGAGAGTCCCATCAGAGTCACTGAGTGTCCATGGATTCGGCTCCAGTGCCTCCACAGCTGCACATAGTCCTGTTCAATTCAAGATTCTTTTAATGTCTATTGTACTGACAATAACCACACCAGCAGTGTGAGTATAAGACAGCTTTAATAAACTAATATGTACACTAAGAGGTCTTGTCTCTCTGCAAGACAAACCTGGAAGGCTAGACAGTAGCTCTGGACTGCTTTATATCCTAAGTCACCGGAATGACCCCTGGAGACCTAGTGGTGTAATTATATATCACCACATTCACCGCCCCCTTAAAAAAATTGTTATTCTCCCCTCCCCCCCGTCCTCCTTCCCTGGTTTGTAAGTTCATAAGTCCAAATTTTTTGTGGCTTCCGTTGTCTTCTGGACCTCCTCGGTAGTGGTACAGGGGTGGGGAGTGCGGTCTGCCTTTCGGCCTTTCTTGGTGGAGGTGTGGGAGTGGGAAGTACTGGTCATGTGGCCATGTGGGCTGGCCTCTTGTCTGGGATTAGGTCCTGCCATCAAGTCTAGGGTAGTTTGTGGGGTGGGCGTACCCAGGGTCCTGATTTCCGGGGTGGGTGGTATTGTCCTCTGGGGTGACTCGATGGACGACTGTTCTAGTGACTGCTGCTGCGCTCCTTGTTGATCCGTAGACATCGTGTTTCCTCCGTGTTGTTCACACATCCGGCTGGCGCAAGATCCCTGGTGGCCACAGAGTCTTCTCTTCCATCTGGGAATGTGACGAAGGCGTACTGAGGGTTCGCGTGCCTCAACTCCACTTGATCCACCAGCGGGTCCGCTTTGTGGGGTCTGCAGTGTTTCCGGAGAATAGGTCCTGGTGACACAGGTAGCACTGTGTCCGTCGTGGCTTTCCTTGTGAAAGAAAAGATACAGTCATGTGGGGTCTTGTTAGTGGCAGTACACAACAAAGAATGTATAGAGTGTAGGGCTTCTGGCCACACTTCTTGCCATCTAGGTCTTTTGCTTTTAAGGTCAAGAGGACCGTTTTCCAGATAGTGGCATTTTCCCTTTCGACTTGTCCATTCCCCATGGGATTGTAACTTGTAGTGCGACTGGTAACAATCCCTCTCTCATGCAGGTACTGCTGTACTTCTGCGCTCATGAATGCAACACCCCTGTCTGTGAGTATGTAGTTCGGGTGCCCAAATAGGCTGAAGATGGGTTGGAGGCATTTTATAACAGTGGCTGCTGATATATCAGAACACGGGATTGTGAAGGGGAAATAGGAATATTCATCTATTACGTTTAGGAAATAGACATTTCTATTATTGGATGGGAGGGATCGGGCCTTTAAAATCGAGACTGAGACGCTCAAAAGGTTTGTTAGCTTTTATCAGGGTGGTTTTGTCTGGCCGTTAAAATTGCGGTTTGCATTCGCACAGATGGGGCAGCTCTTGTTCATTGACTTCACTTCCTCTACCAAAAATGGGAGGTTTTGGGTTTTAATGAAGTGAAACAGTCTAGCTTTCCCCAGGTGGCCCAGCTCATTGTGCAAGCTCTGCAACTGGGACGTGTGGTTAAGGATGGCACGTGCCTCCTGCGGAGAGAGAAACCCGCTCCCTCAGGTCGGTAAATAATGGACTACAAAAATGGCTCGCAGAGCCGAGCAAAAGTTTCGCGCATGCGCGATGCGAATGAAAAAAAAACACACCGACGGGAGGGGGGACCAGCTGGGGAGTCGATCTCCACAGCCGGCAACGACAGCTGCAGAACACCTGCAGCAAGAAGAGACCACAGAAGACAATAGAAACAAGAAAGAAGAGGAGGAAAGGGCAACAAAGAAACAACAGATGGTCAACCCAGAGGAAGAAGAAGAGGAAGAGTATGGTGAAATAGAAGAAGAAAAGATAGGCAAGGTAAAGGATATACTTGCTCTTATTAAAGGATACATGGAGTCATTTAAAGAATGGCAAACACAGGAATTTAAGGATTTAAGAAAAAGAATAAACAACACAGAGGAGAAAATAATTAAAATGGAGATGACCTTAACAGAAATGGGAAAAAAAATGGACAAGATGGAAGAGCGGGCAGTAGCAGCAGAAATGGAGGTAGAAGACTTAAAAAAGAAATTGGAGAAATCTAATAAAAAAACTAAAGAGACACAAGAACTACTAGCTCAAAAAATAGATACAATGGAAAACCATAACAGAAGAAATAACATAAAGATAGTGGGCCTTAAGGAAGATGAAGAAGGCAAGAATATGAGGGAGTTTATAAAAGAGTGGATCCCTAAGACCCTAGGATGTCCAGAACTACAGCATGAAATGGAAATAGAAAGGGCACATAGAGTATTGGCCTCTAAACCACAACCACAACAAAAACCAAGATCTATTGTAGTAAAATTCCTAAGATATACTACAAGAGAAAAGGTACTGGAGAAGACAATGGAAAAAGTAAGAGAGGGCAACAAACCACTGGAGTATAAAGGGCAAAAAATCTTCATTTATCCAGATATAAGTTTTGAACTCCTAAAGAAGAGAAAAGAGTTCAATACAGCAAAGGCGATTTTATGGAAGAAAGGGTATAAATTTATACTAAAGCATCCAGCGGTATTGAAAATATTTATTCCAGGACAACAAAACAGACTATTCTCGGATCCAGAAGAAGCACGAAAATTTGCAGAACAATTACAAAAATAGACTGAGGGAGGAAGACGGGTAATGAGAGTTAAAATGATCACGACTGATATGTATGTGGGTAAAGACAAAAATAGACTGAGGGATGAAGACGGGTAATGAGAGTAAAAATGATCACGATTGATATGTATGCAGGTAAAGAGGTATAAGAGTGAATAGAGACAATGAGCATACATGAATGTATCTGTACTTAGAGGAAAATATAGATAGTATAGACAAGAATTAATAAGGGAAGGTAATGGAATAGAGAGAATAAGGAGGGAATTAAAAGAGGGACCTTTGTGACATATGAAAAGTGAAATCTTTTCTGGGGGAGGTGGGGTGGGGGGAAATAGCGGTCACTGCAAAATCAGTTGACGCTTGCGAGTGGATTCGCAAATCCAAATGGAGAGGGGAGATGTGGTTGTCCGACAAGGGATAAAGGACAACTCAGGAGGTGAAGGGGAGATTGGGGATAAATAAGATAGAAATAGGAGAATAAGGAAAATGTTAGATGTTGTAGGAATGTTGTCTTATAAAGAGTTGAAAATAAGAAAACAGAAATGGAAAAGGAGGAAAGGTAATGATGGAAAAACGGAAAGAGAAGATAAACAAAATATAAAAGGGCTACGCTGAACTATATGTCTTTAAATATTAATGGAATACATAACCAAATTAAAAGGAAGAAACTACCAAATTTAAATGAATAAATGTATTCCATTAGAAAAAATAACATATTGGTTAAGAAATAATATTGAAATATTCGAACAAGTATAGGAGCCTTACATTAAATACAATAGCGAAAACCTACCGGGGACAAACATTACCTAAGTTGATGGAAGGAGAAGGAAAGAAAAGAATGGACTCAGTAGAATTTCTGGTGTAATTTTGTTGAATGACAACATTGTCTGACTGGCTTAATACAACCTAGATTGTATACCTAAAATGGATGAGAGGGGGGGGTGGGGGGGTGGTTTGGGAGGAAAGGGGGGGGGGGAGAAAAAGTCACTGTATATGTGTGAAAAGAAATAGTGTATATCATGGCTAATGTGATTTATGGTGTGAAAAATAAAAAAATTTAAAAAAAAAAAGGATGGCACGTGCCTCTGGACAGCGTGTCTGGGGGCTTGTTGAGTCTCCCGGGGCGGTATAGAATGTCTTAGTTAAATGAAGACAATTCTATCTGCCAGCGCAGGATTTTGTCATTCTTTTTTTTATTCAAAAGTGGAGAATTTTTTTTATTCGAAAGGAGTAGTTACTTTGTTCAACACTGCACAATTATGAACAAGACAGTTGCCAATTAACAAATTTTCAGCATCGGAACACCATTGTGAGAAAATACCCTTGTAAGCAAATGTGGTCACTGGTGACCTAGTGATGTCATTACATATCACCACATTCATGTAATAAAACAAGTGAACTATTACACAAAATCTGCTTTACTCTGCCCAAATGCAGGCAGCTTCGCCATCAGCAGAAATTTCCCGGGGCCTCTTACAGTCAGAGAAAGAGAAGCAAAAGAAATGTCCCCCCCCCCAAAGCCACTGAATGTCCTTGAATTTGCCTTCAGCACTCCCACAGCTTCAGCAGCCACATTTTCTCCAGTCCAAACCATCAGCAACCCGAGCTCCAAATCCGAATCTCGACATGATCAGGAACCCTCCAGCACACACTCACATCCCAGTTCCAATACCTTCTGTGAGTCTTGCAGCCTGGTGTGAGTCCTTTGACCACAATTGTCAGCAGTTCTCAGCCTGTATGGGTTCCTTGCCTCGAGTTGCCTACGAATTCTTCCGCTGCAAAGCCCCTCACTGGTCCACCACTGTGGTCACTGTCCTGTGGATCATCTCCACTGATTCATCAGTTACCCAAAAGGATGCAGAAGGTAACAAACACCAGCAGGTCCATCACAGGCTCTGACCTCCCACCCATTGCAGTCATGTAAATGATGCGCTGCATCAAGAAAGAAGCCAACATTATAAAGGACCCCCATCAGCCTGCCCACAAACTCTTCTCACTGATACCTTTCAGCAGAAGTTACTGAAGCCTTAAAAACAGCATCTCTAGGTTCAAGAGCTGTTTCACTGCAATATCTATCAGGTTCTTGAACCTCCCTACAACTAACCAAACCCTAACCGTAGACTGCTCCGATACATAACAGACTACACTATTGTGTCACTATTTCTGCACTAGGATTACTGTGTTAAGAATTTTGGTGCATATGCACATTGTTCAACATGCATGACAATAAGCATGACATTGTTGCAATGGTCAGTCCTACTCTGACCCCAGACCATTGTTACTGCATCCTTTCAGTTTAGGTTCAGTTCCAAACCCGATCTTCTTTGGCTTGGCTTCGCGGACGAAGATTTATGGAGGGGATAAAAGTCCACGTCAGCTGCAGGCTCGTTTGTGGCTGACAAGTCCGATGCGGGACAGGCAGACATGGTTGCAGCGGTTGCAGGGGAAAATTGGTTGGTTGGGGTTGGGTGTTGGGTTTTTCCTCCTTTGCCTTTTGTCAGTGAGGTGGGCTCTGCGGTCTTCTTCAAAGGAGGTTGCTGCCCGCCAAACTGTGAGGCGCCAAGATGCACGGTTTGAGGCGTTATCAGCCCACTGGCGGTGGTCAATGTGGCAGGCACCAAGAGATTTCTTTAGGCAGTCCTTGTACCTTTTCTTTGGTGCACCTCTGTCATGGTGGCCAGTGGAGAGCTCGCCATATAACACGATCTTGGGAAGGCGATGGTCCTCCATTCTGGAGACGTGACCCATCCAGCGCAGCTGGATCTTCAGCAGCGTGGACTCGATGCTGTCGACCTCTGCCATCTCGAGTACTTCGACGTTAGGGATGAAAGCGCTCCAATGGATGTTGAGGATGGAGCGGAGACAACGCTGGTGGAAGCGTTCTAGGAGCCTAAGGTACACAAGGGGGAAATATACAAGCACCCTGGGCCCTTGTTCCAGCTGTGGACCTCCCCATGTTCCTGATCCCAGCTCCAGCTGGCAACATTCCTGATTCCTGACTACATTCTGGATCCTGCCTCACATTCGGACAACCAGTTGCCGGATTATCAGAATCAGGTTTATTGTCATAAACATATATCACAAAATGTGTTGGTTTATAGCAGCAGTATTGTGTATTATAAATGCAATATTGCAATAAATTTTGGCTCTAAAAAATAAATAATTAGTGCAAAAAGAGAAGAAAGTGAGGTCATGTCTTTGATTCATTGTCTGTTCAAAAATCTGATGGCAGAGAGGAAGAAACTGATTTTGTAACGTTGGGTGCATGTCTTCAGGCTCCTGTACATCCTTCCTGATGGTAGCAGTGAGAAAAGGGTATGGCCTGGGTGGTTAGTGTCCTCGATGAGAGAGGGACAACCTCTTGTAGATGTCCTGAATGACATGATGCCCATGATGGCACTGGCTGAGTTAACCTCTTCCGGTCTGGTGCATTGGCACCTCCATCCCAGACAGAATACTCTCCACAGTACACCTGTAGAAATTTACAAGAAATATTATAGCTGCTGGTGCATTACTGGACTTTAATTGTTTTTTGATGATTAAAATCCCCCATGATTATTCCAGCACCTTTCCTACATGATCCATGTAGTCTGCTCTCTTGAAGGGAAGGGGTTAAATGTGTTGCCAGGCGCTTTAGAAATCCACGGTTACAAGCTGCAAAAGGAAGGTAGCAAATCAGGGAAAATTGATGCTGAGAATTTTTATGTTGAGCGAACTGTTGGACCTCGTCAAACTAATAGCGTTTCACTGTTCTCCAGGGTCAACCTGTGGGATCCACATACGGTTCCCATTATGCTCAGCTGCTGCTCGCACAGTTTCAAGTGTACTGTGTTTTCTCTCTTGAGGAATTTCAATAAGAAAGAGAGAGAGAAGTGAGAAGAGCCATGACTGCTTTTCTCATTATTAAAGGTGCTGGGAATATGGTTCAGGTCACTTGTGGGAGTTAGCACTCGCTTCCACCCTGCCTGGCCCTGACTAGATCTATAAATAACCTGCAGAGCAGTGTGTCACCTGCTATCTAATGCTTAATCTGCTGAAACAGAGCTTATGATGCCAAGAGATGGACATATCTGCTTCAAGCAACAAGCAATCTGTGGGAGGAACTCGGCATCAGTGGGAGAAAAAGAATGGTCGACGTTTTCAGGCTGAAAGACTGAGAGTGTAGTGCGGAACCAGACTCTAGTGGGTCATGGCTGAGGGTGGGGATGGGCGCTGCATTAGCAGGCCAGTCTCAGGTAATTCCAGCAACAGCCTCACCTCACAGAGTGGGGGGGGGGGGGGGGGGAATAAAAACATAATGTTGGAAAAACTTAGCAGGTCAAACCGTGTACTTTATTTGGTAAAAATAAGGATGCATAACCAATGTTTCGGGCTTGAGCTCTTCATCAAGGTATAAGCAAAATGTCAGCAGGTACCTGAGATCGGACACCTGCCTACATTTTGCACACACCTTGACAAGCCTGAAACATTGGTTTTTGAGTCATACCTTGATGAAGAGCTCAAGCCTGAAATGTTGGTTATGTATCTTTTTCTTTGCGATATAAACTCACTGTTTGACCTGCTGAGTTTCTCCAGCGTTGTGTTTTTACTTCACTCATGGCATCTGCAGACTCGGAAGAGTCATCAAGCAACGTGCCACATATCCGGCAAGATGGACGAGATAGGTTTTAAAGGCGGTTTAGGATGAGAAATTAAATCTTATGAGGCAAGGTTAGCAGAGCTGGGACTTTTCTCTTTGGAGTGTAGAAGGATGAGAGGAGACTTGATAGAGGTCTACAAGTTGATGAGAGGCAGAGATAGGTTGGTTAGCCAGCTCCTGCTTCCTAGTGCAAGATCAGCAAACACCAGAGGACATGAGTACAAAGTGAAGGGAGGGAAGTTTAGGGGAGATATCAGGGGTAAGTTTTTTTTACACAGAGAGTAGTGGGTGCCTGGAACACCTTGCCAGTGGTGGTGGTGGAAGCTGAACATCAGGGGGATTAAAGATACTCTTAGACAGGTACATGAATGAAAGAAAAATAGAGGGTTACAGAATAGGGATGGTTTATAACTTTTTAAAAAAAGGTATATATGGATCAAGATGCACGGTTTGAGGCGTTATCAGCCCACTGGCGGTGGTCAATGTGGCAGGCACCAAGAGATTTCTTTAGGCAGTCCTTGTACCTTTTCTTTGGTGCACCTCTGTCACGGTGGCCAGTGGAGAGCTCGCCATATAACACGATCTTGGGAAGGCGATGGTCCTCCATTCTGGAGACGTGACCCATCTTGGCGCCTCACAGTTTGGCGGGCAGCAACCTCCTTTGAAGAAGACCGCAGAGCCCACCTCACTGACAAAAGGCAAAGGAGGAAAAACCCAACACCCAACCCCAACCAACCAATTTTCCCTTGCAACCGCTGCAATCGTGTCTGCCTGTCCCGCATTGGACTTGTCAGCCACAAATGAGCCTGCAGCTGACGTGGACTTTTTACCCCCTCCATAAATCTTCGTCCGCGAAGCCAAGCCAAAGAGAGAAGAAGAGATATATGGATCAGCACAACATCGAGGGCTGAAGGGCTCTATGTTCTATGATCTAATAAGATTCTGCAGATGCTGGGGTCCAGTGTAGGGTGTTAAAGGGATGTTTTGAAGGCAGAAAGGTCGACAAAGAAATTTAGAGCTGAAGCCAATGGCAAATTAAATTCAGTGTTTTGCCCAGAAGAGGAAAATCGGTAACCAGAGGTCTTCATAAATCAAAGTATTGAGTATAGGAGTTGGGATCTTATGGTAAAGTTGTATAAGACATTGGTGAGGCCAGATCTGGAGTATTGTGTACAGTTTTGGTCACAGGAAAGATATCAATAAGATTGAAAAAGTGCAGAGAAGATTTACTAGGATGTTGCCCAGACTTCAGGAACTGAGTTACAGAGAAAAGTTAAACAGGTTAGGACTTTATTTCCTGGAGTTTAGAAGAATGAGGGGGGATTTGATGGAAGTAGACAGAATTATGAGGGGGCTAGACTGAGTAAATGTAGATTGGCTTTTTTTTCCACTGAGGGTAGGTGAGATACAAAGCTGAGAATGTGGGTTAAGAGGGAATGGGGAAAAGTTTAGGGTGAGCATGAGGGGGAACTTCTTCACACAGAGAGTGATGGGAGTGTGGAACAAGCTGCCAGCTGAAATGGTGAATGCGAGCTCAATTTGAACATTTAAGAAACATTTGGACAGGTATATAGATGGGAGAGGTGTGGAGGGCTATGGACTGGGGGGTAAGTCAGTGGGACTAGGCAGAATAATAGTTTGGCACAGACTAGAAAGGCTAAAGGGTCTGTTTTCTGTGCTGTAATGTTCTATGACATAAATTTAAGGTGAGGAGGAGAGATTTAAGAAAACTGAGGGGTAATGTTTTAACACAAGGGTGGTGGCTGTATGGAACGGGCTACTGGAGGAGGTGGTTGAGGCACATGACCCTGTGGCCACAGGAAATACCTCACTTGCATCCACACCTCCTCCCTCATCACCGTTCGGGCCCCAGACAGTCTTTTCAAGTGAAGCAACACTTGTATATCCATGGGAGTCATCCACTGCATCCGATGCTCCTGTTGTGGCCTTCTCTACATCAGAGACTGCATGGAGATCAGGAGATCGCTTTGCTGAGCACCTTTGCTCTGTCCTCATTAGTGATAGGGATCTCCCAGTGGGCAACCATTTCTATTCTGTGCCCCATTCCAATGCTGACATGTCTGTCTATGGTCTTATGTACTATTCCATCAAGGCCACCTGTAAATTGAAGGAACTATACTCTCAAACTAGATGGCATTAACATTGACTTCTGTAGTTTCTCCTAGCCCACTTTGCATTCTCCCTCCCTTTCCTTTCCCTTTGTCTTCTTTCGTCCAGCTCTCCACCCCTTCCCTCTCCATTCACAGAGCCATCCTCCCACCCTCTCCTTGCTGGTATGACCTCCCTCCCTTATCCACCTATTACCTCCTGCCTTTGGGACTGTGCTCCTCCCCCTGCCCCCTCCCCCCTCACCATTTTGTTCTGGTGCCTGCCAACAGCCAACGTTTTTCCATACCTTGATGAAGGGCTCAAGCCCAATGCATTGGTTCTGCATCTCTATCTTGACCATAGGGCACTGTTGGACCTGCTGAGTTTCTCCAGGTCGTGTTTTTACCTCCATCATAGTGTTTGCGGACTGTCGTATTTTACAACCTGCTGGAGGAACTCCACAGTTATTGCAGCCTCCATAGAAGGTAAAGATATAAAATTGACGATTCGTGCCTGAGCCCTTCACTGGTGTGAGACCTTGTGATCACCTGTGTGTACACAGGTAAGGAGTGGCAAGTCCCCGCATCTAAGATCAACAGTCACACACACCTCTCCTCTCTGCCCTTTGTTAACTGCTGTCAATGCATTGTGTGCAGATGATGCTTGGGCAATGGAGCTTAACATCGACATTCCCGAGGAAATCACATCAACCCTTCTTTAACTGATTCATCTCTACCTCCTGAATATTCTGACATCAGCTGAGATTATGAATGATACCTGGCAAGGTTTTGTAGATGGAAGTGCTGGCAAAGCACTTCCTCCAACCAGTGACCCGATATACACTGACTCCATGGCTGAGCAATTCTCCCCCATCCCTTACCCCAGCTGTGGCCTCCTCTACATTCGTGAGTCCAAATGCAGATTGGGTGACTGCTTCTACGAACACCTGCGCTCTGTGCGTGGGTTGAAACAGGAGCTTTCTGTGGCCAACAATTTCAACTTCCCTACCCAAATCTGATTCCATGTTCCCATCTCTTCTTTCCCTACTGCCTTATCATTTTTATTTCTCTCTCTTATCTTGTCTCCCCTCCTACCTTCCAGTGGTTTCTTCATCAACATGTTCCTCTACCTCTCAGACTTATACCCTATCACTTATGGACCCTCCCCCAGTTCTTTCCCCATTATTATGTAATTTCACCCATACTGGTTTAGTCTTGATAATGTGTCCCAATCTGAAGCGTTGATTGGATGCTGTCCAACCTGCTGAGAGTCTCTACCAATTCTTTCTTTGCTCACAACTCCTGGTCTGTCTGACACCAACTTTGTGTCTTCAGCCTTTGGGATCAATTCACAAAGCAGTGCTTGGTGGAAGTTTTTGTAAGAGCCCTAGAGTCACACAATGTGGAAACAGACCTTTTGACCCAACTTGTCCATGCCAACAAAAATACCCCATCCACACTTGTCCCACCTGTCTGCATTTGGCCCATATCCCTCTAAACCCATCCTATCCATTTATCAATTCAAATGTTTCTTAAATGTTGCAATAGAACCTCCTCCTCTGTCAGTCTGCTCCATACACCCATCATCCTCTGTGTAAAAAGATTATCCCTCAGGACCATGTTAAATATCACCCCCTTCATCTTAAACCTATGTCCTCTGGTTATTGATTCTTCTATTTTGTTCATTCAATTTATTCCTTTCATGATTGCCGCTATGTCTTGCCCTCATCCAAGGAATAAAGCCCCTGTCTATTCAATCTTTCCTTGTAGCTCCTGGCAACATCCTTGTAAATACTTCAAAACGGGGCCTCACAAGTGTCTTATAAAACTGCAACGTGACCTCCCAGCTTCTGTACTCAACTCCCTGAGTCCCCCAAACTGGCCCAGACCCTGTCAAGAGTGCTGAAGAATTCAATTACAATTTGATTGGCATGTGTTTGGTACAAGAATTTTCTACAGGCTGGAAGCCCCACATCTTTATCTTTTGTCTATCAGCACCCTTCACAGGAACCTACAGTATCTGGTGTTCCTAGGTTGTCTCCCCTCCAAGTACTGACCAGGCCTGAGCCTGCTTAGCTTCCGAGATCAGACAATCTCATGCATATTCAGGCCATTAAGCCTCTGATATCTTGTATTACATCTCCACCCATGAAGACAAGAAGTATACAATGCTGAGACAGTGGGAATAAATTTCTCTTCTCTGGATCTGGTCCTTGGGATGGAGGGTGATGGAGGGTGACTTACATCCAGACAGCTGCATGCTGGGGTGACTGATACCACAGGTGGGGCTGAAACTCTGGACAAGGTGATGCGGGGGGTTGGGGGTCATGATGGTGGCTTCTTGTGCACAAATGGATGCTCTGTTGGCTTCACATCAAGACCCATGGCCTGGGAATAAATCCATCTCTTCTCCACTTTGCTCAGAGTCAGGTAAAGCATATAATAGACGACACTGGGGGAGAGATTAAGATACCCATTTTACCACAAGCTGTTCATTTACATTTTAAAAAATTGTTTTATTGAAAACACAGTAGAAGCTGATTCCGGCCATTTATACCCGTGCCACCCAATTAAACCCAAATGTACAACCCCTGTATGTTTTGAAAGGTAGGAGAAAACTGGAGCACCCTGAGGAAACCCATTCAGACACAGGGAGAATATATAAATTCCTTACAGACCATGCTGGATTTGAACACAGGTCCTTGGCGCTGAATTGGCATTGTGCTAACCGCCTCGCTAACCAGGCCGGTACTGTTATTAATCCCCGTATTTTCTTTGCAATGACCCTGGATTTAATTGTAATATCAGAACCTATCTTATCAGAATGTGGGATCTGTGTCAGTAAAGCTAATATATCAGGAGAATAAAACTCTGTTACTGCTGCCAGAGTGTGTGTGCTTCCTGCGTCCGCTAGCTGTAACATCATACCCATGTGTTCACTCAATTAACCCCAAGATAATTAAATCCAGATCTGGTCTACAGGTGCAAGATGATCGATTGTGGGACTGGAAATAGGATGGAGGGGCAGGAGAGAACCAGTACTGAAACCAGGACACAGCATCCTGAACCAAGAGAAAACACTGATGTGGAACATTAGTTCATAAAGATTGGTTTAAAGTCACAAGAGAAATGAGAGCCAAGAAGTGAGCTAACATGTAAATTTGGCCATTCTGCATTGTGGGATTGGTTGCTGCTTTGAGAGGTGAAACGTCATTTAAAAACAGAAGGAAAAATAAACTGCTGGAAGAGCTCTGTGATACGAAGAGCATCTGAGCAGGAAAAGGAATTGTTGACATTTGATAATGATAATGAGTTTATTGTCGTACACATTGTACAATGAACATTTACACTGAAACTTGCTGAAGCCAAACATGTAAAAAAGGACTATAAAAGTAAACTTAATTGAATTAAGCTATAACTGTAAACTAATTGAATTAAAAGAGACAATAAATAATAAATTAGATAGATAATAAATATTCTCAGTAATTCTAGAGCAAAAAGTGACTTGTAGTAGCATAGACAGTCCTTTTGTGGTGTCAGAGCAGTCCTTGATCAGTGTAACAAGAGAAGATTCAAGAGCCTGATAGCTGTGGGAAAGAAACTGTTCTTGAACCTAGAGGTGCTGGTCTTCAGGCTTCTGTACGTTCTTCCTGAAGGTAGTAGTGAGAAGAGGTGGTGACCAGGGCGATGGAGATCCTTTAGGATGTTGGCTGCCTTCTTGAGGTCTGCAGTGGATGGGAAGTCGGAGCTTGTGCTGGACCTGGCTGTGTATGGCACCTTCTGCAGCCCTCTGCCCTCTGAGTTCCTGGGCATACAAATTCTCAAACCAGGCTGTGATGCAACCAGCCAGTTTACTTTCCGCAGTGCACCTGTAAAAGTGGGATAGAGCATCTGACAACATTCTGAACCTCCTCAGACTCCTTAGGAAATAGAGGCATTTGCCCCAGTGTGCTGGCTCCAGGAGAGGTCTTCTGAAATATAGGCAGATCCAGGGATCTGGAGGAAAAAGCAAACTGCTGGAGGAACTCAGTGGGTCAGGCAGTATCTGTGGAGGCAGCGGGATGCTTGATGTTTCGCAGCTGAATCCTGACGTAGATATGTTGACCAATGCTTTGTCTCCACAGATGCTGCCTGACCCACTGAGTTTCTCTGGCAGAATTTTTGCTGAAATGCTCATTCCTGTTGCTTGCAGAAAATTTCACTGTGGTTTGCTGATGTATCCTGGGCTCGAACCGCCCTCCAGTGTTACACGCCGAGAACTGCAACCAGCACAGCTCTGAGAGGCATCCGTGACTGCCCTTAATTTCAGATGGTTCATTGGTTGGACAGAGAAACCATCAAAATCTTGTCATCATAGAGACCAGGTGAAGCATAAAGGGGGCTCAACAAATGCATCAGATGGTTGAGGGATTCACATTGGGCTGGAGGCTGGCTTAAGACTGACTGAAGGGGGCACTAGGTATCAGAAATGGGATGAGAGAGGGTGCCAAGGGGGCGGAAGACTTCCTGATTGTGTCAGAGGTTCAGATCTAGAGCTTGGATTGCCACAGTGGTTTGGACCGAACCCTCTGCTGCTGCAGGGCTGTGGGAGACATGAATCCATAGACACTCAGTGACTTTGGGGGGATCTCTCTTTTGCTTCTCTTTCTCTGACTGTAAGAGGAGTTACAGGCAATTTCTGCCAATGGTGAATCTGTCTGCCTACGGCAAACTAAAGTAAATTTTATGTAATATGACAATGTTTTTATTACATGACAATAAATTGAATCTTGAGATGTGTGACCAGGATGAAGAATCTTTGGACGTCACCTCCTGGGAAGATTGGGAGACCATAGAACTCTACAGCACATAAAATAGGTCCTTTGGCCCTTCTAGATTGTGTTGAACTATTATTCTGCCACGTCCCACTGAACTACCCCCAGTCCATATCCTTCCATACCTCTCCCATCCATGACAAAACAAAATAAATCTATTTAGAGAGGAGGAAGGTAAATTTCAGGAAGATTGGGGGAAACAAAAGTGATGGGGAACTGGCACATAGAAGGAGATGAGAACTAGGGCAGATCAGCCATGATTGTGTTGAATGGGGGGGACAGAGTGACTTCTCCAGCTCCTATTAATAAGCTTTAGCTTTCAGTTTATCGTCATGAAATACTTCATGTGGTGAGAAAGGTTCTTCTGTCTAACAGGTTAACTCTCAAATTGATACAGTGTGTAAAGAGTACAATTCACAAGATATAGTATTACAATGAAAAGAAAGATGAATTAGTACCAAGTGCATGTGGTGGGGTTCATTCAGGAGCCTGATGGCTGTGGGGAAGAAACTGGTGTGCGCTATCACAGCCTTGAGCCTTCTCGTCGATGGGAAGTGGTAGGAGAAAGTGTGCCCATGGTGTGATGGGACCTTCAGTCCATTTTCTGACTACCGTTCCTGGACAGAGGGATGTTCCTCAGGCAGTCCGATCAAAGGAACACGACTGTAAGTTGTCCCCACACAGGGTTCCACAGTTCCCCTAACCCCTGTGGTGAGGCAGAAACAATCCTACTGGTTTCCCATTTGGTCAACAACTGACAAGTCTTTTTGCATTGTCAGAATCACATTCAATAAACTGCTTTGTCAGGTCAAGTTTATTGTCATCGGATTGTACAAGCACAACCCGACGAAACAGCCATCTCTGGTTCTTGGTGCAAAACAAGCAGACACACAACCAGACATAACACACCTACAGACATAATGCAGACTAGTATTCATACATAAAAATAAATAAATATTGTTTCTTGAAGATGAGAGTCTCGGGTGGTCAGTGCGAGCTGTTCCTTTGATCGTTCACCATTCTCACTGCCTGTGGGAAGAAGCTGTTCCTCAGCCTGGTGGTGCTGGCTCTGATACTCCTGTATCTCTTCCCCGACGGGAACAACTGGAAGATGCTATGTGGAGGGTGGAAGGGGTCCTCAATGATTTTGCACATCTTCTTCAGACAGCAATCCCAGTAGATCACATTGATGGGGGGGGGGGGGTGAGGGTGTGGTGGGAGGAGAGAGAGTCCATTGATCATCTCTGCCACTCTTATGGTCCTGTGGATTGACCTCCAATTAATTTCTCTGTAGCAACTGTACCACACTGATGCAACTGGCCAGAATGCTTTTGTTAGGTATCCTGAAGAAGGTTGACATGATGGTGGCCAGTAGCCTTGCCTGCTTCAGACTTCTCAGGAGTTGCAGTTGCTGTTGTGGTTTCCTGACAAGTGAGGAGATGTGTGTCCATGATAGGTCACTAGTAAAGTGAGGTCCAATGAACTCAAACGATTCTGGCCAATACTTATCTCTCAGCTAAAGTTTTATGGAAGAGCCAATCTGTTAATCTCCCCATCTGGCTATTAGTCTTCTAATCTTGTAAACAACTCAGGCACTGCATTCCCTTTCTATAGTTAGCTTAGTGGGGTTACTGCAACACTATTACAGCCCCAGAAATCTAAGCTCAAATCCGTTACTGCCTGTAAACTGTTTCTACGTTCACCACGTGACCTGTGTGGGTTTTCCCCTGGGTGCTCTGGTTTCCTCCCACTCTCCAAAAATGTGGCAGGTTAGTAGATTAATTCGGCAGCATGGGTTTCAGGGACCAGAAAATGATGGTTCCTTTGTGTTCCGCAATGAGTTGAGCAAATATCTCAATGACAAGCTGAAGACTCGTGGATGCTTGGCACAGATGGCTGGGGTTTCTTCCTCTCCTGTCAGAACAGCTTGAATCAGGGATATCTTGGAAAAGGCTTTCCCCACATTGAACTGACCAAGCCTGCCATTCTAAACTCTCATGGGATGAGCACTACTTAAATGAGGCACCTTAAAACCTGTTAAAAAAGCTCTTCTGCTTATTTCTTGAAGAAGGACTCAGGCCCAAAATGTCAGCAATATATCTTTGCTCTATATGAACGTGGAACAGATTGGCCGAGTTCTTCCAGCATTTTGGTATATTTTTCCTATTTCACATGGCTCAGTTTCAATTCTTGTAAAAGTCTTGAGGTCATTTGCAATGTTCAAGATAACGATGCAAATGCAAATAGCCATTTCGTTACACAAAGTTCAATACTGAGTCCATAATTCCTCAATTTACTAGTTCATTTGCAACGGTATCTTTTAATAGACAGGGACCTGTTACCACAAGGGAAGGCTACCAGACACCATTATGTCAACCTTTTATACAGGTAAGAGGTTTATCGAGAATATACAGCATCGAGTCCACGCTTATGAAGATCCAGCTGCGCTGGATGGGTCACGTCTCCAGAATGGAGGACCATCGCCTTCCCAAGATCGTATTATATGGCGAGCTCTCCACTGGCCACCGTGACAGAGGTGCACCAAAGAAAAGGTACAAGGACTGCCTAAAGAAATCTCTTGGTGCCTGCCACATTGACCACCGCCAGTGGGCTGATAACGCCTCAAACCGTGCATCTTGGCGCCTCACAGTTTGGCGGGCAGCAACCTCCTTTGAAGAAGACCGCAGAGCCCACCTCACTGACAAAAGGCAAAGGAGGAAAAACCCAACACCCAACCCCAACCAACCAATTTTCCCTTGCAACCGCTGCAATCGTGTCTGCCTGTCCCGCATCGGACTTGTCAGCCACAAACGAGCCTGCAGCTGACGTGGACTTTTTACCCCCTCCATAAATCTTCGTCCGCGAAGCCAAGCCAAAGAAGAAAACTTGCTGGCTGCATTACATTGCGATACGTTTGCTGCAGAGGAATGGATGGAGGTCAGTCCACAGGACCATAAGAGTAGCAAAGAGGATCACTGGAGTTTCCTCCCCTCCCACATTGACGTGATCTACTGGAATCATTATCTGAAGAGGAAGCGCAAAAATAATTGAGGACCCTTTCTACCCCACAAACAACATCTTTCAGATGCTCCCATCAGGGAAGAGATAAAAAGAGTATCAGAGCCAGCACCACCAGGCTGAGGAGAATACTGAATGACCAAAGGAACAGCTTGCACTGATCATCCGAGACTCTTATATTTACAAATCTCTATGTATAAATACTTGTCCTGCATATATGTTGCTTGTCTGTATGTGTTATGTCTGGTTGTGTGTTTTGTACCAAGGACTGGAGAACGCCATTTCGTTGGGTTGTACTTGTACAATCAGATGATAATAGACTTGACATAGCATGTTGTTGACCAATCAACCAACTGATCAGAGACTTATGGTAATAGGCGCATTGTTGTGTCAGAGTGCCCTCTGACGGTGGAAAGAGAAATGACTCCCAAGGGTGAGTCCGCCCAATGCAACCCAACCCAGGTTACCTACAGATAGGATGGGGATGGAAAAAGGTGAAAGCAAAGTTGTCAGTAAGTGTTCATCCTCAAGACTGCAGAGTCAAGTCACTTTGGGCTCAGATCCAATAGTTGTGCTCCAGAGTGAGGAATGAGATATTGTTACTGTACAAAAGCTGAAACAAGTTAAAAAAAAGACAGAAATACTGGAGGAACTCAATATGTCTCAAGACTGACTGATTTCCTCAGCCTTTCTGCGTTTTTACTGCAATCACGGCATCTGCAAACTTTGCGGTTTCACGATTAGGTAAATCTACACCTTCCAAAATTCCCCCAACACCACATGCAACTTTGGATTGGTGGGACTTATTTATAACATGGTAGAAGCAGATTCTGGCCACTCTGTAGACAGTTTAAGACACAAAAGATCCTGCAGCATCCATACGAGGCAAAGATACATAACCAACGTTTCGGTCCTGAGCCCTTCGTCAAGTTACCTTCGTCATGGACACTGCGGGTCTTGTTGAGTTTCTCCAGCAGTTTTATGTATTTTCTGTTCAAGACCTGGCTGGTCTAAGGTCAATTTGGGGTCAGTGGGGATGCAGATAAGCACAGGCTTTGGCGTAACACCCCACATCCCTGTGAGCCATAGTATGCTTCACTCGCACTCAATTTCCTCAGATACATCACTATGAAGAAGGTTTTGGTGGCTTTGTCTTGTAACCTCTAGCAGTTTAAAAAGATAGGTGGTTCATCTACAATTGGATGATGTATCTCTGGATTTTCCTCTAATAAAGTCCAATTGGATAAAAAATAATTAACAGTAGAATGATGTTGCTTCTCTGGCAACACTCTGCTTTTCCTAAATGTTCCGAGTTGGTAGTTGGTTAGGGCTGGCATGGTTGGTGTGGCATTTAGCTCAGCGCTGTTACAGGGCCAACAATCAGGACTGTTACCATGCTGTATGTTGAAAAATTTAAATCATTCGCAATTTAACAGGGACTGCCTGGTTTCAATGTGACATGATTGAGGCTTTAATTGCTCCTCAGACCTCTTTCTGTTGTTTTCTGAAGGAACAATGACTCTGACAACTGGCTTTTGAAGAGGACAGAGGCCCTTTGATGCACAAGCAAGATAGATGGCTTGAGACTTTGTTTATGGGGGGTCTTGAAGAAAAGATCCAAACATCTTGTGGATTGAGTATTGCAGACACTTTGGAAGTAAAACATGACAGTCTCCAGACATCGTGGTTGAAGTGAAAACACGATGCTGGAGAAAGTCAGTAGGTCAAACAGTGTCCTTTATGTAACATAGATAAAGATACAGAAGCAAGGTTTCAGGTTTAAGCCCTTCATCAAGTTATGAGTAAAATGTAAGCAGGTGCCTGAAATTTAGCATTTTCCTCCATTTTGCTCATACCTTAATGAAGAGCTCAAGCCCGAAATATTGGTTATGTACAGTATTTTTGCTGTATAAAGGACACTGTCAGACCTGCTGAGTTTCTCCAGCATTATGTTTTTACTGCAGACACTTTATTCACAGTAGAGTTCTGCTAATCAGAAACAGGTCTGAATTTGGTAGAAACTGTCCATTCATTAGGTTATCTGGCAAATTTCTACAGAAGTTGGTAGAAAGTGTGCTGACCGGTTGCATCATGGTCTGCTTGATACCCCTTACCAAAAACCCTCCAAAAGATCGTGGACACAGCCAAGGGCATCACAGGCAAAACTTTCCCCACCATCGAGAACATCTATAGGGAACGCTGCTGTTGGAGAGCAGCAGCAATCATCAGGGATCCACATCACCCAGCACACGCTCTGTTCTCACTGCTGCCATCAGGAAAGAGGTATCGGTGCCACAAGACTCATGCTACCAGGTTCAGGAACAGCTGCTCCCCCTCCACCATCAGACTCCTCAACGACAAACTCAATCAGGGGCTCATTTAAGACTCTCACTCTGTATTGCACAGTCAGTTTGTTTACATGTGTACATTGAGTTAAGTTTTTTTTTCTGCATTGCCAATAAATAGTAATTCGACCTCGCAAGTAGGAAAAAGAATCTCAGGGTTGTATGTGATGTCATGTATCTGAACTTCAACAGGTAATGGTGATGACGATGAATTTATTGTCATACACAGCGTGCAATGTACAAATGCATTGAAATTCTTACTTGCTGCAGCTGGACAGGGGCCTAAATTAATTTTTTAAATTTAATGTTAGACATACAGAACTGTAATAGGCTCTTTTGGTTCACGAGCCCGTGGCACCAAAATACCCCAATTAACCTTCAACTCTGGTACATTTTGGAGGTGTGAGGAAACCGGAGCCCCCAGAGGAAACCCATGCAGACACGGGGAGAACGTACAAACTCCTTACAGACAGCGTGGGATTCGAACCCTGGTTCCCTGGCACTGTAACAGTGTGTCACTAATCACTACAACAGCTGTACCTGTAGAAAATGACATAACAAAAAAAAATGACTGAATTGAATTGAAAGATAATGTACAAAAAAAGAGAATAAATATTCCCATTTATGACAAAAATGCTAGAGGAACTCAGCAGGTCTTGCAGAGCCTACCTCCTTGGCCTCCTTTTCGTCCCCTTTTACCCACACCAAAACAAAACAGTTGCTCCACAGTGCAGACGGTCCTTTTGTGGAGTCAGAGCAGGCCCTGTTAGTGCAACAAGGGGAGGGTCAATATTCTGATGGAGAGAAACCTGGAGGAGTTGATCTTCAGGCTTCTGCCCAAAGGGAGCAGTGAGAAGAGGTTGTGACCAGGGTGATGCTGAGAGGAATGAGGCTGAAGTGTGTCCCGGGGCTATGTTAAGGGATGAGTGGGCTGAGTGGTGAGCCCCGGGTGGAACACCGAGGGATGAGGGGAAAGTGGGTGAATGCTTGCGTCTCTGAGGGAGAATGTGTGGAGGGGTGAATCTCTGGGAGATACGAGGAGGGGTGGGGGGAGTGGGCAGAGTGTTGATTCTTAGGGAACATGGAGGGATAAGGGGGAAATGTGTGGAGGGGTGAACTATTAGGATAGTAGAGAATCTAGGTGTAATATGCCGTGTTGCTTGAGATTGACCAGGGCATCCAGCAAAAACAACATGCCCTTGGTGCTGGGGGAAATTTGAGTTCAATAATTGAGGGCATCAACAGAGCAATCTGCCTGGCAATGGTCTGGAGAGTTCTTTCAGGTAAAAAATATTCAGCAACAAGTTGATGAAAAAGTGATTTTCTCACTGAGTGTGGGAACAATGGAGCAGTGTGCCTTTAAGAATAGGAGATGCCAGGCTGTGGAGTCTGTCAATCTACATCTGCAGTGTGACCAGACCCTCACCCTCTCCAACTCCTTCCCCCCTACACACCCCCCAAAGTGTTGCTTGTTCTCATCAGACACTAGATGTCTGCAGATGTCACCAACAATGTTCAACTGCCAATGTGGGGGGACAGGTGGAAGGGAATGTCCTTGAGCGGGAAAACAAGAAATAGAATAGAACCTTGTTTAAAAGAGGCCTGTTCAAGGTTGTCTAACCTCCCAACAGCAAGAGGTCTGGGAACTTCAGCTGTTTCCCAGATTAGTTTAATCTCCTGCCATTTTGTCCCAAAAAATGGTGTAAAAGCAAAGATGCTTCCAAAATGCTGATAGGTGCGACTTGAACAAGGGATATGGCTTTGAAATTCAAGAGGAACTGCTTCTCCCAGAGAGGAGAACTCTCTGGACAGGGAAGCTGTAGAAGGCTGCCTCACTGAATATACTTTAGACACAGATAGATGAATTTTTGCATAGTGGGGGAATTAAGGGTTATGGGGAACAGGCAGGTAGGTGGAGCTGAGCCCAATACCAGATCAGCCATGATCATATTGAATGATTGAGCAGGCTCAATGGGCCAGATGCCGACTCCTGCTCTTCTTTTGAGTCCCTAAGTAAGGAAAAGTATGAAATGGTGAAGGAGATGTGTGTCCAGATAATCTTGTGCTTCACTGTGGTAAGGGTGGGAAAGTGCAATTCAGGGTGAACGGAGCTGTCCAGAGGGGGGAGGGCATTGGATATGTGGGTGACTGCTGGTTGGCATGGACACAGGCTAGAGCCTGTTCTGTGGATGAAGCTGTCTGAGACTGGAACCACTGGGCTGAGAGACAGGGATGTCAGGCAGGGAAGGCAGAGTGTGGAAGGAGAAACACCACCAACGTTGACCAGTGTTGGATCCATCACCGCAGGGATAAGGTTTCCCGTCATGATGATTCTTTAGGTAGGCAGCGCGGTTTTAGTCTCTGGGCTGTTCCTGGTGCCAGTGTGGCAGTCTCTGGTGAAAGCAGCTGAGCTTCAAGGTTTCCATTGATATTGGCAGTCTCCCACCGATGACCCTCCCCACACATACTCTCTTTCACACGCGCACGCACACACACACACCCACCCACCCACACATATATGCACACAACCCCCCCAACACACACACACACACATATCCCCACACCCACACCCACCCACACACATATCCCCACACCCACACCCACCCACACACATGTGTACCTGTAATCAGCATTATAATGCAGGCATATGACATATATATATATATATATAAAAAGATATATTATTTAATTTTGAAATAAGCAAATAACACAAAAAAGCAAACATTTAACTAAGCTCTGGGCTTTTAATAAGTGTGCAATGAAGGTACAGAGACCAAAGAGAAAGAGGTTTAATAGTTTTGAAGGTTGAAGGCTGAGAATTTTAAAACAGGCTCTGTCTAATTTTGAGACACCATGGTAGTAGGTAAACCATTGTGTAATTGTTGAATCCTAAACCCAGCTGTTCAGAAGGTAATAACCAGGATTTCTGAGCTGATTTCAGATGTTATGCTGGTTTCCTGAAATCTGACCCAAACAAATGACAATAGAAGGGGTTCTGCCTCTGCAGCCTGTGAGGCCCAAGGCAAATACACTGACATGCCTGGATTCTGGAACTACTTGGGAATGTGTTAATTGCTTTTGAATGGCAATACTGATTAGACTTGCCATTGGTTTGAATAAGAATAAATAATCTCCATTTGAAGTACAATGACAGTCTCCTCCATACATACCCCTCCCTGGAACGGATAGCATTAGCAAGAGAGGAAGGGGTAGATGAGATACATTCTCATGGCAGGAGGTATGGCCTTTCTTTGACATTATAACTTTTGTCATGTGCCTGCATTATAATGTGATTACATGTTAAATGTCTTATTTATTTTACAGTTTCCTGGTGATGAAAGATCCCGGGAGATGTGAAAAGTTATGATGTAGAAGTGGCTTTCTGCGAGTACAGGAGATCCAGACTCATTTGAGGCTTTGCAAATTGATTTGGGTAAATGTTTGAAGGTAGAGTGCTGCCAAGGGAAAAGAGGGGGAATGAGTTGGCACAGGTTCCATGGACCACATGACCACTGGGATCATTGCCTGAAGAGGGCGCATAAAATCGGTGAGCACCCTTACCACCCCACACGCCACACCTTTCAGCTGCTCCCACCAGGAAAGAGATCCAGGAGTATCAGAGCAAGAGTCACCAGGCTGAGGAAAACAGCTTCTTCCCAGGGGCAGTGAGAATGGTGAACAACTGAATGTTTATTGTCATGAACTTGTTACGAAATTCATAGTTTTATGCCAGCATCACAAAGCAAACATTCGTATAAAGCCACATTTCAAAATAAATAAAATAGTACAAGAAAAAATAAAAGACAAAGTGTCTTTGGTTCATTGATTATTCAGGAAGCTGATGGCGGGGGGGAAGAAGCCGTCCTTGTGCCGCTGAGTGCTCGTCTTCAGGCTCCTGTACCTTTTTCCCGATGGTAGCAGAGTGAAGAGGGCATGGCCTGGGGGGGTGGGAATCCTTGTTAGAGGCTGCTTTCTTAAGACACCGCCTCTTGCAGATGTCTTCAATGGAGTGAAGTCTGGTGCCCGTGATGTCGCAGGCTGAGTTCACAACTCTTTGTAGCCTTTTCCTGTCCTGTGCATTGGCCCCTCCACATCAGACAGAGATGCAACCAGCCAGCGTGCTCTCCACGGTAGACCTGGTGACATCCCGAATCTCCTCAAACTCCACATGAAGTATACCCACTGGCGAGCCTTCTTTGTGGTTGAATCATATATAGCATCAACCAGACGATCTGCTTCGAGCATCTCCTGTTGAAGAGCAAGCATTGTTCTGAAATCTGAGCCCAAGCAGTTTCTTTAAACAAGAAATGGTTTTCTCCAGACCGGGTGGACATTTGTCAAGTGCTTGAGTGACCTGACACACTGATAAATGGGTGAATTTAGCAAGGGACAAAGGAAGAAAGTTCAGCCAGCTGCGGAGACAGTAAGGGCAATGTGCATCTCTCCTCAGCTCCGCCAGACATATACTGGATCCCAACTGTGGGCAAGATGTGCACCAGCTGCCCCTTCACCTGTTATCGGGAAGAGAATACATGGGCTTAACATTACGCAGCAGGGTCTGCAGAAAACTGATATCGCCAAGAGTGTGGATCGCAAAAGAGTCAATGCAGAACATTAACATTTCCAGTTATTTTACACAATAACATTCAGAGTGGAGTTTTCAAAATTGCATTCCTAAACAGAGACTTCTATTGGAAAGTGAAGTTGATTAAGAAAAAGGATCTCCTCCTGCAAAGAAATGTCTGAAAGTTTCTTACTTTAACAAAATGCACCAGCATACCATTAAACCATTAAGCGGGGAGACATGATTAGCATAGTGAGTAGTGGAGTACAGTTACAGCATCAATAATCAGGACCGGGGTTTGACTCCCACTCTGTCTGTAAGGAGTTTGTACACTCTACCTGTGTCTGTGTGGGTTTTGCCTGCTTTCCTCCCACCATTCAAGATGTATCAGGTTGTAGGTTAATTAGGTGTATTTAGGTGGCACAGACTTGTGGGCTGATAGGGCCTGTTTCCAGACTGTATGTTTAATTATTTTTAAAAAATTTAAATTTTCCCCGGGTTCCAGTTTCCTCCCACCCTCCAAAATGTACCGTGGCGGGGGTGGGGGTGTTGTAGGTCAATTGGGTGTAAATTGGATGGCACAGGCTCATGGGCCAGAAGGGCTTGTTACCGTGCTATATGTCTAAATTTAAATTTTGAAGCAATACTTAATTGCCCATCCTTAATTGCTCCTTCGAACACAGAACCAGTTGTATATTCCTTTCATGTTTTACAAACTCTGTTACTCCAGTACTCTTGGAGTTTGCTTGTGCTGAACTCACAACGATCTTTCAGACTGTTGGTACACACATTCAGCTCCCTTTGTAGGCTTCAAGGGAACAGGGCCACAGGAAGAAGTGAGTTGAAAAGGAACGTGGGAATTGGGAGGGATATGAGGGAACAAGGGCTAGGGTGATTGGACAGGTGACTCAGTAAACATTACCTGGTGAGGTAGATGCCGAACCATAGAACCATCAGAATTTACAATTGGTCAGACTGCAGATTATCAGTCTTACTATAAATGCATTTTGCTTGAACTAAAGTTTTTGTCAAAAACACCCTAACCAGGGTTTAGTTTGATAGCTCTTTTCCCTCTGAACTTGAAGTCCATGGGTTGCAGTGTATTCCAGATATCCTGGGTTTGAAACAAGAAAGTCTGCAGATGCTGTGATTGTAGTAAATACACCAAAGTGCTGGAGGAACCCAGCCGGCCCTGGAGGGTCCAGAGGAGACAAAGTCATATTACCAACTTTTCAGGCCTTAGTCCTCCATCAAAGTATGTATTCCAGAGATCCCACCTCACAGAGCTAGGCCACCACATCATGCAACACTGATTAAATCTCCCACCATCAGTGCGCTAATAAGAGTTCTGACTCTTCCCTTCCATTATGTACAAGATTCTATGACACAATTCTCCCCAGTTCCCTTCAATCTCTCACTAAATGCCTGACATATTGGCTTCTGAATGCTTTGAATAACTTCAGTCATTGATATTCCAAGTTAAGACCATAAGATCTAAAGACACAGGAGCAGGAATAGGCTATTCAGCCCATCGAATCTGTCCCGCTATTCAGTCATGAGCTGATTAATTTTCCCACTCAGCCCCACTGAATGGCCTTCACCCCATAACATTCGATGATCTGACTAATCAAGAATCTATCGGTCTCTGCCTTAAATACACACAATGACTTAGCCTCCACAGCTCCTTGTAGCAACAAATTCCACAGATATACCACCCTCTGGCTGAAAATATTCCACCGCATCTCTTTTCTAAGCAGGCACCCTTCAATTATGAAGTTGTCCCCTCTTCTCCTAGATTCTTCTCCTGTGAGAAATAATCTTTCTACATATAATCTATTCATGCCAGTTCTTGATATGATGAGCTGAATGGCCTCCTTGCATAATTTTGGGGTAAAACTGCCAGCCACAGGTTTCACAAGGCACTCTAAAGTCAGAAATGTGTTGATTTAGGAGGAAACTAGAGCTCAGGGCCTGGAGCCCAGAGAACACACACTGGGGCAAATTGCTCCTCTCGTTTGGAGAACAGGAGTAACCTCCTGAAACCATGGTGCTTGTTGGACGCTCTGGGCCATGCCTGCCTTGTAAAAGGATTCCCAGCTGTTCACCAGGCCCCCTGTGACAGATGACCCTCTCAATTGCTGAATCAGAAAACAATGCCAAAGAAAACATTTGAAAGTCCTCGCACTGTTTTAAAGGGGAAAACACAGCAGCCTTGTGTACTCGAAGACGATAGCTACCCACCTGCCCATCTTCCTGGCCTGAAGAGATGGCAAACAGGGTCAGACGTGGGTCAGAGAGCATTAACTCAGGTCATTGTCTCAGGGGATGGTCACATCCTCCTCCTTTTCTTCAGGATTTAAATGGATAAGGAAAGGATGCAAAGCCAAGTGACCAATGGGGCAGGACTGGAGATTCTCTACTGCTGAGAAAGGTCTTTCATAAAAAAAGGTTAAGCTGTGGGTAAAGCAAAAAGGTCCTTCTGCCCGATTACTGTATTGGAGCAGATATGTTAGTAGTGACCTTTGAGGTCAACGTGCAACTCTCCCTGTGGTAGTGGCACGCCTTTTCATGGTTTCAGACTGATTATGAACCCTCTAGGTGTTCATCAGGCTGAAACACCAATGATCCAAAGCCAACAATTAAGACATCATGTTGAAGCAATCTTTGCCAATTTCTGGTGACAGCAACTTGGGTGTGCGCTGGTTGCAAAATATTTGTCCGCAGTGTTTCTACAGTGTTACGGTTTTTTTATATAGAAAAGCCGCGTTATTGCCTGCTAACGTTGTGCATAAATGGTGAAAGAAAGTGAATTTAGCGTTCATGCTGAAAGCCGAAAAGGCAGATTGTGCTGTCCTTTTACATAGCTGAAATTTGCAAGCCAGCTTCCCATGGTGCCACCCTCCACTGTCATGTGGAATTTGCGCGCTGGGAAATGAAAGCGCCCTACACATAATAATGGCAATTGAACAGCAGGTGTGAGCGCTGGCACTAGCGGTCTTAGAAATTAAGCAGATCTTCTGCGCATCGTAATCTCCTTTCTTGCAGATGGGAACTTTAAAATTCGTGCTCTTCGGTTGGCAGTTGATGATGCCATCATCAGCCACCCCCCAAGCCGCTTTCAGCGGTAATCCTTTTACAGAAGAGGTGGAGTGACTTTGCTTTGCTCCTCCTATGACATGAGGTCCCTTGGCAGAGGAAACCCAGAGTGAAATGGACCTGCCATTCCATCTTTTCTGTGTTTATGCAGGTGAATGAAGCGTATAAAAGCCAGAGGAAAGCTGTCTTTTTTTTGTAATTCTTTATTTATCGCACTATGAACCGTATCAACCAATATATTTACAGATGCATCTCTTTAAATATTCGCAGTGACATTTGCTCTTTCCTCCCCCCATCCCTCCCTTCCCAACCCCTCCAAAAACAGTAAAAATTGAACATATAAAATACAATAAAACAATATCTTTTTTTTTAATTTTTATTTTTTTTAAATTTTTTATTTTTCACACCATAAATCACATTATCCATGATATACACTATTTCTTTTTCACACATATACAGTGACTTTTTCTCCCCCCCCCCACTTCCTCCCAAGCCACCCCCCCACCCCCCCTCTCATCCATTTTAGGTATACAATCTAGGTTGCATTAAGCCAGTCAGACAATGTTGTCATTCAACAAAATTACACCAGAAATTCTACTGAGTCCATTCTTTTCTTTCCTTCTCCTTCCATCAACTTAGGTAATGCTTGTCCCCGGTAGGTTTTCGCTATTGTATTTAATGTAAGGCTCCTATACTTGTTCGAATATTTCAATATTATTTCTTAACCTATATGTTATTTTTTCTAATGGAATACATTTATTCATTTAAATTTAGTAGTTTCTTCCTTTTAATTTGGTTATGTATTCCATTAATATTTAAAGTCATATAGTTCAGCGTAGCCCTTTTATATTTTGTTTATCTTCTCTTTCCGTTTTTCCATCATTACCTTTCCTCCTTTTCCATTTCTGCAATAAAACAATATCTTGATACAAAAGAATATAAACAAAAAAGACGTATCATCTTCTTATTCACATTAAATCTGATCGTGTTTATCTTCTTATCATTTTAGGTGGTGGTGGTCCGATACCTGCTCTTTCTGTTATGTTCCATATATGGTTCCCAGGTTTTTTCAAATATTGTAACTTTGTCTTTTAAATTATATGTGATTTTTTTCCCAATGGGATATACTTAAACTTGGTTATATATTCCATTAATGTTTATAGTCATATAGTCCAACGTGGCCATCTTATATCTTTATCTTCACTTCTTTTCTGCCTCTTCACCACTCCATCCCCTTATTTTCCATTACTGTTTTTTAAGTTTTCCTTTTTAATCTCAATATATGACAATGCATTTAAGACATGAAATACTCCAACAATCTCCACAAGCAATAACCCTTTAACCCCAAATGAACCTCCCCTCCTTGGATTGCCCCTTGTCCCTTGACAGCAACCACAACTCCCCTTTCCATACGGTTTGCGAACTTACTCGATTTCGCAGTGACCATTATTCTCCCACTCTCAGCCCCCCCATGAACACTATTTTCCTATACATAACAAAGCTCTCTCTCTTTTTTTTTCCCTTCTTCCCCTTCTCTTATCCATCTTTAAATCTTTATATATAAAAACATTATCTTTACTTTATATTTTTACATATTTTTGTATATTTTCTTGCCGGTCATCCTTCTTGTCACTCCTCCTCCTCTCTTCTCCTGTCCTGTAAATGCTCAGCAAATTCTTGGACTTTCTTTGGGTCCGTGAACAGTCTACTCCGTTCTCCAGGAATAAATTCTTTAAGTACTGCTGGATGTCTTAATATAAAGTTTAACCTTTCTTCCATAAGATTGTTTTCGCCATGTTGAATTCCTTCCTTTTCTTTAAAAGTTTAAGCTTATGTCTGGGTAAAAAAATATTTTTTGACCCTTATATTCCAACGGCTTATTGTCTTCTCTAACCTTCTTTCTTGCCTGCTCCAGTATGTTTTCTCTTGTCGTAGATCTTTTTTTTTTAAATTTTTTATTTTTCACACCATAAATCACATTAGCCATGATATACACTATTTCTTTTTCACACATATACAGTGACTTTTTCTCCCCCCCCCTCCGTCCTCCCAAGCCACCCCCCCACCCCCCCCCCTCATCCATTTTAGGTATACAATCTAGGTTGCATTAAGCCAGTCAGACAATGTTGTCATTCAACAAAAATACACCAAAAATTCTACTGAGTCCATTCTTTTCTTTCCTTCTCCTTCCATCAACTTAGGTAATGTTTGTCCCCGGTAGGTTTTCGCTATTATATTTAATGTAAGGCTCCCATACTTGTTCGAATATTTCAATATTATTTCTTAACCTATCTGTTATTTTTTCTAATGGAATACATTTATTCATTTAAATTTAGTAGTTTCTTCCTTTTAATTTGGTTATGTATTCCATTAATATTTAAAGACATATAGTTCAGCGTAGCCCTTTTATATTTTGTTTATCTTCTCTTTCCGTTTTTCCATCATTACCTTTCCTCCTTTTCCATTTCTGTTTTCTTATTTTCAACTCTTTATAAGACAACATTCCTACAACATCCAACATTTTCCTTATTCTCCTATTTCTATCTTATTTATCCCCAATCTCCCCTTCCCCTCCTGAGTTGTCCTTTATCCCTTGTCGGACAACCACATCTCCCCTCTCCATTTGGATTTGCGAATCCACTCGCAAGCGTCAACTGATTTTGAAGTGACCGCTATTTCCCCCCACCCCGCCTCCCCAGAAAAGATTTCACTTTTCATATGTCACAAAGGTCACTCTTTTAATTCCCTCCTTATTCTCTCTATTCCATTACCTTCCCTTATTAATTCTTGTCTATACTATCTATATTTTCCTCTAAGTACAGATACATTCATGTATGCTCATTGTCTCTATTCACTCTTATACCTCTTTACCCGCATACATATCAATTGTGATCATTTTTACTCTCATTACCCGTCTTCATCCCTCAGTCTATTTTTGCCTTTACCCACATACATATCAATCGTGATCATTTTAACTCTCATTACCCGTCTTCCTCCCTCAGTCTATTTTTGTAATTGTTCTGCAAATTTTCGTGATTCTTCTGGATCCGAGAATAGTCTGTTTTGTTGTCCTGGAATAAATATTTTCAATACCGCTGGATGCTTTAGTATAAATTTATACCCTTTCTTCCATAAAATCGCCTTTGCTGTATTGAACTCTTTTCTCTTCTTTAGGAGTTCAAAACTTATATCTGGATAAATGAAGATTTTTTGCCCTTTATACTCCAGTGGTTTGTTGCCCTCTCTTACTTTTTCCATTGTCTTCTCCAGTACCTTTTCTCTTGTAGTATATCTTAGGAATTTTACTACAATAGATCTTGGTTTTTGTTGTGGTTGTGGTTTAGAGGCCAATACTCTATGTGCCCTTTCTATTTCCATTTCTTGCTGCAGTTCTGGACATCCTAGGGTCTTAGGGATCCACTCTTTTATAAACTCCCTCATATTCTTGCCTTCTTCATCTTCCTTAAGGCCCACTATCTTTATGTTATTTCTTCTGTTATAATTTTCCATTGTATCTATTTTTTGAGCTAGTAGTTCTTGTGTCTCTTTAGTTTTTTTATTAGATTCCTCCAATTTCTTTTTTAAGTCTTCTACCTCCATTTCTGCTGCTACTGCCCGCTCTTCCATCTTGTCCATTTTCTTTCCCATTTCTGTTAAGGTCATCTCCATTTTATTTATTTTCTCTTCTGTGTTGTTTATTCTTTTTCTTAAATCCTTAAATTCCTGTGTTTGCCATTCTTTAAATGACTCCATGTATCCTTTAATAAGAGCAAGTATATCCTTTATCTTGCCTTTCCCTTCTTCTTCTATTTCACTGTACTCTTCCTCTTCCTCTTCTTCTTCCTCTGGGTTGGCCATCTGTTGTTTCTTTGGTGCCCTTTCCTCCTCTTCTTTCTTGTTTCTATTGTCTTCTGTGGTCTCTTCTTGCTGCAGGTGTTCTGCAGCTGTCGTTGCCGGCTGTGGAGATCGACTCCCCAGCTGGTCCCCCCTCCCGTCGGTGTGTTTTTTTTCATTCGCATTGCGCACTTTTACTCGGCTCTGCGTGCCATTTTTGTAGTCCATTATTTACCGACCTGAGGGAGCGGGTTTCTCTCTCCGCAGCGGGCCTCTTTGGACAGGTAAGGCCTTCACCTTTTTCCTCCTTTGTCTTCTCTTCCTCTCTTCTTACCGTTGCTTTCGATTTTTCTTTTTTTGTCGCCATCTTCTTTCCACCTTTATACTCACTTTTCTGTAACTTTTATTTCTGTGCCTTTGTGTTTTTCTTTGTTTTTCCCGACTTTTCTGGAGAGGGCTGGAATTCACCGTCCGGCCACTACTCCATCACGTGACTCCTCCCCAAATAATTCTTAAATGTTAAAATTGACCACTTCAGCTCACAATGCATTCCATACTTCCACCACTCTCTGTGTGAAGAAATTCCCCTTCATGTTTCCCTAAACCTTTCCCCTTTAATCCTTAATCCACGTCGTCTGGTTTGTATCTCACCTACCCTCAGTTGAAAAAGTCTACTTGTATTTATTCCATCTGTACCTATTATAATTTTAAATACCTCTATCAAATCTCTCATTCTTCTACACTCCATGGAATAAAGTTTCAACCTGTTAAAGATTGCCCTGTAACTCAATTCCTCAAGTCCTGGCAACATCTTGGTAAATCTTCTCAAGTCCAGTTTATTGTCATCTGATTGTACAAGTACAACCTGACGAAACAGCGTTCTCCAGACCTCAGTGCAAAACACACAGACATACGACCAAACATAACACACACACAGCAAACAGGACAAGTATTTCATCCATACGAATAAATAAACATTGTTTCATGAACCTGAGAGTCTCGGAGGGTCAGTGTGAGCAGTTCCTTTAGTTATTCAGCGTTCTCACTGATCGTGGGAGGAAGCTGTTCCTCAGCCTGGTGGTTCTGGCTCTGATCCTCCTGGATCTTCCCCAACGGAAACAGCTGAAAGATGGCGCGTGTGGAAGGGGGCCTCAATGATTTTGCATGCCCTCCTCAGACAGCTATTCCTTCGATGGTGGGAGGGACTCTGTGCACTCTTTTATTTTTGATATCCTTGCTGTAATTAGGTGACCAAAACTGTAATACTCCAAATTTGTCCTCACAAATGTCTTGTACAATGCTACCCATAACATCCCAACTTCTCAATATAAAAAGGAACTGGATGGTTATTGAATCCAGACATTTAGAGTCTACCTCAAAGCAAAATCAAAACCACACGTCTCAGAAAGCTGTGGGCTGCTTCTCAAATGCATGACAGCTAATCTGTTCCTGACAGTAGTAAAGTCAAGGACCCATGCCGGTAACAATAATCTCTTCCGTTGTTTCTTGTCCTTCAAGAAACTACCTCTTTTCTCTGGCACGCTCTTTGCATCTGAGTAACCTTCAGATTCCAAAGGAAGTGCCTGTCAGTGTGGACTTTCACCCTGCGGAGTTCCTCTGCTAGTCGAACTGAATCAAAAATTAGAAAATTATTTTAAGTGAGTATTTTTTTTTGTCTTTTATGATTTTTTAAACTGCATCTGCAATATTTCTTCACCTTTTTTTGTGGGGGTTCACCCTCTGGTGATTTTGAGCCTTTGAACTTGCCTGTGTTGACATAAGTTCCCCTGGGGCAACAGCAAAGAGGAAAGGAAGGTATTTCAGGGCTCTTTAAACAGCTTATTGCTGGAGATTTACTGATCACATGCCAATAATCCACACTTGTGGATTAAATGTAGCACTTCCTACCAATGTCGATCAGACACCAGGAGCAAAGCCACTTTATTTTGGCATCTTTCTGTGAGTTTTGTTAGCATAGGAATCTGTTTTTCTCAGTGCTGCTGAGCTTTCTTTAAGCAGAGAGTCTGTTGAAGTGGACAAAGGTCCCTTCTACAAAGTGTCCTGATGGGGCTGCTGTAGGTACTATAGCTTTCTCCCATTCCCAGGTTTGTTCGTTCATTCTTTCTTTCTCTTTCTTTTCTCTTCTTTCTCTCTTTTTTTCTGAACCTCTCTCTTTTCTTCATCTTTTCATTTTTTTCTTTCTTTTACTTTTCTTGCTCTGTCATTTCCCTCTCTCTCTCTCTCTCCACTTCTTTCACGTTCAATGTTTTCTTCTCTCTCTCGCATTTCCTTTCAATTAGTTAAAGAAAACCTCACCACTCTCCGCACTGCCCTGGTTAATGTACAGTTAACCCCAAATGATGCCAAACACCGGACAGCAGGAGCACACAGAAGATGAATTCATCTCTCCTCAAGCCCATCCTATCTCTGCAGAGAAGAATGCCAAACTCTGCTCTCAAAAACCGCAAGCCCTGGCCGCAACTTGCTGCGCAGTGACATTGCATTTTAACAATTACTGTTTCAGTTTTGACCCCAATATTTGAACTAAGGTTGGCCCACTTTGTGCAGATTTAATTTAATGAGCAAAATTCTTCCATCTGCAAACAGATGGCTGATATCTTTCTCCCGTTCCGTTGGAAGAGGACAGGGTAATTATTGCTCAGCTAAATGCTTCCCATTGCCAAATGTTCCACCTTGAAAGAAAAACAGTTAATCCCTCAATTTATCCCAACAATGAGTGCAGGGCACAAAGAAAGCATGCCCTGAAATAATCCTCCTAATCTGAAACTCAATTGGATACTTCCTGCAGAGGCAGGTGAAAAGAAGCACGTTTGTGTGAAATCAACATTCAAGTGGTCACTGAAATCTCTGCATTTTAAGTCGATTCATTTGTGGTTACTTGACCAGCAAGTTGGCCCAACAAGAACCTTGAGTTTTTAATGAGGTGCACATGGCCTCCAGCAACTGGGACAGAGTTTGAGGTTTGACTAACCTCTGGGGCCAACACACAGCCTTCTCTTGTCCATGTGAACTGGCAAAACTAATTCCCTTTTCCAAAGGTAGGGAAGATCTGCTCGCAGTCCTGAGATCTTCACAATGAATGCTTTCTTTTCCTCTAGGTCAGAGGCACTGACTCAAGATGGAGAAACATGATTCAGCCTTTAATGTGACTCCTGTGTAGTCTTCATTCTGGAATGTAAGAGGCCTTTATAGATAATTACATTTATTTCAAATTTTTTTCATATGAAACCCCTGTATGTTTGGACAAGATTAAAATCTTAAATTAGCAGAGGAGAAAAGCTGTGAATGTAAGGAAAATGAAAGATATTGGAGTGTGTGGGTAAGGCCAGATGAACTTCGAGACTGGGGCAATTTTTGAAAATACAATGTTGTGGCCGTTACAGAGACTGGACTATTAGGGAGAAAGGGTTGAATGGGATAGTTTGGATGCAGAACTGGATGGCCCATTGTAGACAGAGGGTGGTGGTGGAAGGGAGCTATAAGTCTACACAGGCAAGGTTCCAACTCTTCCTCTGATACATCAACGACTACATTGGGGATGCTTCGTGCACCCACGATAAGCTTGTCAACTTCATTCACTTCGTGGCCAACTTCCACCCTGATCTCAAACTCATCTAGTCCATCTCTGACAACACTGTCCCCTCCCTGGATCTCTCTGCCTCCATCTTGGGAGACTTACTTTCCACTGACATATACTACAAACCCACTAACTTCCACAACTACCTTGACTACACTTCTTCACACCTTGTCGCCTTGCAAGTATTCTATTCCCGTCTCTCAATTTCTCCTTCTCTGCCGCATCTGTTCCCAGAATGAGGTCTTCCAGTCCAGATCTTCCAAAATGTCTGCCTTCTTCCACAAATGTGACTTCCTCTCCACCACCATTAACTCAGCCCTTACCTGCATCTCCTCCATTTCCCACTCATCTGCCCTCATATGCAACAAACATAGAACCCCCCCCTTCATCCTCACCTACCACCCCACCAGCCTCCACATCCAACACATTATCCCCCAGAATTTCCAGCACTTATCCCAGGATCCCACCACCAGACACATTTTTCCTTCTCCTCACCTCTCGGCCTTCCACAGGGGTCACTCCCTCTGTGATTCCCTCATGCACTCATCCCTCCCCACCTATCATCTGCTCTGGAACCTTCCATTGTGATCACAGGAGATGCAACACTTGCGCCCACACCTCCTCCCTCACCACAGTCCAGGGCCCGAAACAGGCCTTTCAAGTGAAGCAACACTTCATTTGTGTATCTGCAAGACAGATTTACAGCATCCGTTGCTTCCTTTGTGGGTTACATTGGAGAGGCTGGGCACAGACTGGGAAATAGTTTGCTGAGCACAACAACAACAGTGAACTCCCAGTGGCCAACCATTTCAATTCCAAGTCACACTCCCAAACTCACATATCTGACCACTCACAGATTGGAGGAACAACGCCTTAGTTTCCGTCTGGGCACTCTCCAGCCAGATGACATTAACATCAACTTATGGCTCGCCTTTTATTTCCCCTCCCCTTTCCAATTTTTCCAGTCCTCCCCCATGCCCCTCCACCTACCTAGGCATCCCTCCTCCCCTTAATCGCTACTGTCCCCTTCCTCCTTTCTTCACCTATCATCTCCTGCCTTTGCCACCCCCTCCCCTTTCCCCCATCTTTTTGTTTGGACACCTGCCAACATTCTCTCATAACTTGAGGAAGGGCTCAAGCCAATAAGTTGGTTATGTATTTTCACCTCTGCTACATGAAGAACACTGTTTGACCAGCTGAGTTTCTCCAACAGTGTCTGCAGATTTTTGTGATTTACTTCTTTGAAAATAACTGGATTGGTGCAAAAATAATAGAAAGTGGGGTAGTGCCTGTGGTTCATCGTCCATTCAGAAGAAGCTGACTTTGTACTGTTGGGTGTTTGTCTTCAGGCTCCTGTACCTCTTTCCTGATGGTAGCAGAGTGAAGAGGGCACGGCTTGTGTGGAGAGGGTCCTTGAGGATAGAGGCTGCTTTCTTATGACACCTCCTCTTGAGTCTCCTCAATGGAGTGAAGACTGATGCCTGTGATAGTGCTGGCCAAATTCACAACTCTTTGTAGTTTTTTCCTGTCCTGTGCATTGGCACCTCTGGACCATACAGTGATGCAACTGGTCAGAATGCTCTCCATGATACACCTGTAGAAATTTGCAAGAGCCTTTGGTGACATACCAAATCTTAAATTCCTCACCAAGTATAGCCACTGGCGAACCTTCTTCATGATCGCATCAGCATGGAGGACCCAGGACAGATCCTCAGAGATGTTGACACCCAGGAACTTGAAGCACTTTAACCCTTTCCACTGCTGGCCCCCTTGATGAGGACTGGTTTGTTTTCTCCTGATGTCCCTTCCTTGAAGTCCACAACTAGCTACTTAGTTTTACTAATGTTGAGTGCAAGGTTGTTATCGTGGCACCATTCAACCAGCTGATCTTTCTTACTCCAGTACATTTCCTCATTGCCGACAACATTTGAATTGTGCCCAGCTGCGCAGTTGTGGGTGTAGAGCAAGTTAAGCAGTGGGTTAAGCACACATCCCTGAGGTGCGCCTGTGTTGAATGTCAGCGGACAGAGAAATGGCAGGTGGAGTTTAATTAGATTTAGCAGAGAAAAGAGAACCATTTATAGTTACTGATTGAAATTCTGCCTGGCCCGCAGGAAAAAAAACCTCAGGATTATATGTGATGTCATGTATGCACTCTGACAAGAACTGAACTTTGAAAAGCATGAATGGAACACACTGTGTGGGCTGAATCACCTATTTCTATAGTGTTCCACACTACAAACACTGGATCCCTGATTGGAGTGGTTGATCGATGTTAACAATAACAATGAGCTTCTCCTTCATTTTTCCCTTTCTGTCCTTCCACCTAACTCCAGCCCATCTGTCTGTCATCCTTCACCTCTTTTCCATCCACCAATCACCCGATGACTCTGCCCCCTCCATTCCAACTCCAAAAACTATGCAATGGGCTAGCTTCCTTCATATAAATGCCGTGCAAAAGTATAAGGTGAACCAGAGTTGTCTACGAGTTACTTTATAGATATGGGATAGGCGGCACAGTTGGAGAAGTGGTCACCGCAATGCTATTACAACACCAAAAATCGGGACCAGGATTCGAATCCAGCACTGTCTGCAAGGAGTTTGAAAGTTCTCCCTGTGTCTGTGTGGGTTTTTCCCTGGGGGCTCTGGTTTCCTCCCACCTACCAAAATGTACTGGGGGTTGTAGGTTAATTGGGTGTAAATTGGGCAGCATGAAATGGCCTGTAACCGTGCTGTGTGTCTAAAAAAAATCTTCCAATTTTAATTGCATCAAAACTTACGACATCTTTAAAGATAATTGTTTGAAAAATTTATGGAGATGTGCAGGGGTCTTCCAGAATCTTGGCAGGAAATAGGGGTGAAACAACCAGAACTGGTGGAAGCCCTTCGATTGGGTGAAAGTAGCCCTTTGAGTCTGCCCGAAACCTGGTGGTCTTCCAGCACGTGGGGATGTCGGTGAGCCAATGCTGGCGACTGGCACATTCCAGGCTGCGGGACACACTGACGCTTGGTGCAGTCAGAGCAGGACATGCAGCATCCATGGGAAGTACAGTGAACACTTGGCTTGGCATTCATTGAACATTTTGTCACTCAGACTTGCAGATTCGCCACCACTCCTACAAAAGCCTCCCTGTTAATGCCTGTATCGAAGATCCTCATCCCATTCTTTCTTCAGCTGATCTAATTGTGAGTGGCCAAAGCATTTCACAGCTGCAATGGGAAATGAATGAGTTCATCTATTCAGAGGGAAGGAAAAAGCAGGAAAAGCTGGGTGGCTCATCAGGACGGGGCATCAGGCAAGCGATGGATCACTTCAGGAGCCTGTCGGTGTGCAGAAGGATTTATTAGCTTTCCCCTCCTCCTGATGTGCCTCCCCCCTCCCCGCCCCCACTAACTTCAGTCTCAGTGTCCCGAGCTCAATATGGTTCCAGCAACTGGCAATGTTCATGCTTTGAGAAGCCGCACTGCTGACATCTGGAGAGGCAGTACAGGAACAGCTGATGTTGCCTTAGTAACTGTGCTCCATAGGTGGCAAACAGCTGGGGTCCAACAGGAGGCTGCCTTTACTCAAAGCCAAACCAGGTTTCTCAGCATCTGTTAGAGCTTGCTGAATCTCCGCACCCATTCTTCTCGTGGAGGAGATAATTGGCTTTCCGAATTTAATGGAGCCGTAAATCCCTCCACAATGCTTCAGTTACTTCCTGAGTGGCATTTATTCGGGTTAAATTTCGGTTGGAAATGTGCACGTTTGGGTTCCCTGCCTGGCTGACTGAACCTCTGGACTGATACATCCACTGTGGCCTGGAGCAGTGGCTTTGGTGCTCGAGAGACTCAGGTTCAATCCCATCTTCAGGAATGGTCCATGTGGAGTTAGGACATTCTTCCCTCCACGGGGCAGTCTGGCTTTCTCCCACGTCCCAAAGTCCAGCGGATAAAGCTGAAGCTCAAATAGTAATTACAGGACATCATGGCTCACCATCTCTCTCCATGGAAACTGCCTGACCCTCTGAGTCCCTCAATGTTCCAGCACTAGCAGTTTTTGTGCTTCTCTTTATTCCTTATCGCCTGAAAGTTTCTCAGCATGGAAACAGGCCCTTCAGCCCAACCAATTTGTCTGTGCAGTCTGGTCCAAAATGCCTGCATTCAGCCGGTGTTGTTCTACTATCCAGGTTCCTGTCTGAACGTCTCTTAGACATTACAATGATCCCCTCCTCTCCCATTTTCTCTGGCAGCTCATTCCATGTACCTACCTCCTTCTGCGTGGAAATAACCCCCACTCAAATATGAAATTTTGAGACGACAGAGTTTGTGTTCCTGTCAGGCTTAAAGGCAAAGTTAGCAGGCAGAGGGAACCTTGGTTTTTGAGGGATGTTTGCGATCTGGTTTGGAAGAAGAGAGAGATGTATAGAAGGTATAGGCAACATGGGGAAAATTAGGTACTTGAAGAGTATAAAAAAATGCAAGAAAACCTCAAGATAGAGGTCAGGAAGGCAAATAGAAGACATGAGGTTGCTTTGACAGACAATGTGAAGGAAAATCCTAAGGTTTTTACAGGTATATTAGGAGCAAAAGGATAATCAGGGACAAAATTGGTCCCCTTGAAGATCAGAGTGGTCGGCTTTGTATGGAATGAAGAGATGGAGGAGATCTTAAATGATTTTTTTCATCAGTATTCATTCAGGAAATGGGCACAGAGTTGTGGGAAGTAAGGAAAACAAGCAGTGAGGTCATAGAACCTATACAGATTAAAGAGAAGGAAGTGCTTGCTGTCTGAAAGCAAATAAGGATGAATAAATCCCATTGGGCTGACAAGATGTTCCCTCAGATCTTGAGGGAGGCTAATGTAGAAGTTGCAGAGTCTCTGGAAAAAATATTTAAAATGTCCTTTAGTTACGTGTGTGGTACCAGAGGATTGGAGGGTAACTTGCATTGTTCTGTTGTTTAAAAAAGGCTCCAAAAGCAACCCAGGAAATTATAGGCAGTGAACCTGTCATCAATAGTAGGTAAATTCCTGGGAGGTGTTCTAAGACATCGGATATACAATTATTTGGATAGCCAGAAACTGATTAGGTATAGTCAACATGGCTTTGTGTATGCTAGGTCGTGTTTAACCAATTTTAAAGATTTGAGGAGATTGCCAAGAAAGTTGATGAAGGAAAGGCTGTGGTTGTTGTCTACATGTACTTTAGTGAGGCCTTTGTCACGGTCCCACGTGGGAGGTTAGTCAGATAGGTTCAGATGCAAGGTATTCGTGGTGAAGTAGTGAACTGGATTTGACAATGGCTGGATGGTAGAAGCCAGAGAGTAGTGGTGGATGATTGCTTCTAGACTGGAGGCCTGTGACGAGTGTCTGTTTCAGGGATTGGTGCTGGGACCATTGTTGTTTGTCATCTATATCAATGATCTGGATCATAATGTGGTAAATTGGATCAGCAAGTTTGCAGACGACACTCTAAGATTGGAGTCATCGTGAGCACCAAAGAATGTTTTCAAAGTTTGCAGAGGGATTGGGACAAGCTGGAAAAATGGGCTAAAAATGGAAGATGGAATTTAATGCAGACAAGTGTGAGGTGTTGTATTTTGGAAGGACTAACCAAAAAAGGATGTACACAGCAAATGGTAGGGCATTGATGAGTGTGGTAGAACAGAGGGAGCTGGGAGTGGAAATATGTAATTCCCTGAAAGTGGCATTAAGATGGATAGGGTTGTAGAGAGAGCTTTTGGGCATATTGGCCTTCATTAATCAAAGTATTGAGTACTGGAGTTGGGATGTTATGGTAAAGTTGCATAAGACACTGGTGAGGCCAAATTTGGAGTATTGTGTGCAGTTTTGGGTCACCCAATTACAGGATAGATATCAATAAGATATAAAGAGTGCAGAGAAGATTTACTAGGATGTTGCCTGGACTTCAGGAACTGAGTTGCAGGGAAAAGTTAAACAGGTTATTCCCTGGAGCGTAGAAGAATGAGGGGAGATTTGATAGAGGTGTTTAAATTATGAGGGGGATAGACAGAGTAAATGTAGGTCAGCTTTTTCCACTGAGGGTAGGTGAGATACAAACCAGATGATATGGGTTAAGGGTGAAAAGGGAAAAGTTTAGAGGGTACATTAGGGGTTACTTCTACACACAGAGAATGATGGGAGTGTAGAACGAACTTTCAGTTGAGGTGGTAAATATGTGGTCAATTTTAACATTAATGAAGAATGTGGACATGAACATGGATAGGAGGGGTGTGGAGGGCTATGGACTGGGTATAGGTCCATGGGATGAGGCAAAAAAAAAAGATTTGGCACAGACTAGAAGGGCATTAGTGCTCTATGTTTCTCAGGTTCCTTGTAAAATTTCCCCTCTCAGTTTAACCCTGTATAGTGTGGATTGTGGAGGGTCATATGACCTCTTCAGCTGGTACCTGGTGGGACTGTGGATTGTGGAGACTCATGTCATGTGACCTATCTGGCTGGAACCTGAAGTCAGAAGTCACTTTACCTGCCAATCAAGGGTTTCACCTGCCCACAGGTGAGGCTTATGCATGATTGGTCCTCGCAGGTCACGCGGATGGGTCTTGCATTGAAAAAGATGGGCACATAGAGTCTCTGCTCTGCCTCTTTGTTTGTGCTGCTGCATGGAGACCATCACTGAACTCCAGGTACAGACCACAAGCAGCTTCAGAGAGCTGAATGCAATGGGCCCCTCCCAGATCCTGAGCAGTGGGCAATGCTGGAAACCTTGTTCATTTGATAGATTTGTTGGTTGTAATTAATTTACTGTTTTTTAGTGTGCTGTGCCTGCTAGAGATAGAGAAAGTTGATGGTACAGTGTGTTTAACCCTCGGTTCTGTATTGGAAGTTGAGATTGTTTCGCATTGATTTATTCGCATCTGAAGTGTAGTTATTTTGTATTATTGCTGTGTATGTGTTCATTAATTATGACCATTGCTGAACTCCAGGCTGCAAACCACGGACAGCTCCGGAGGGCCGGCTCAATGGGTCCAGCCTGGAGCCTGAGGAGTGGTGACACTGGAGATTAGGTTCATGTGTATGCACTCGTTAGTTACGTGGTATACTGTGCCTGTGGGTGCTGAAGAAGTTAAACCCTCGTTTCTCCATATGCCGTGCCCATTTGCTGTATACATTAGTCTGTGTGAGTGTGTGCCCTTCTGTGAATTCCCCTGCATGTAAATATAACTCACTGCTTGTTGATAACATTTGACCAGCCTTGATTCTCTTTGAAGTCATCAAACTTATTCTTAAACACAACATTCTCTCCTCTAGTTTTAGATTCCCCTTTCTGGGAATGACAGGCCCGAAGTGTCAGTAAAATACCTTTGCCTGTGGACACTGTGAGACCTGCTGAGTTCCTCCAGCATTTCTGTATTTTTAGTACGTTCCCCTTCCCCGGGAAACAGATGAGGACTATTTAATCAGAATCAGAATTTATTGTCATGAACAAGTCACGAAATTCGAAGAACTGAGCAGGTCTCACAGCATCCACCGGAGGTAAAGATATATTACCATATCCACCCCCCTCGAGACTTTATAGGGTCCTTTCTCAGTCTCCAGGGACAGAAGTCTCAGCATTTTGAGCCTCTCCTTGTAATTCAATCTAGTCAGTCCTGGTTACATTTGGCTGTGAATTATCAGCAGATCAGATTGTCCACTGTGAATGAATTGGGGTAAATTGTCTGGAGACTGTGAATGGGGTTCTGACTCCCTCTGGTGGCATTAGTTCATCAGTTCAGATTTATTGTCAGAGTACACATGACAACACATACAACCCTGAGGTTCTTTTTCCTGCGGCTCAGTTAGGGCAAAAAAAAAATCTGTATTCAAGAAGAGACATTTTAGGTAAACAAATGAAGAAATGTGAACAAAGTGACTGCAATACAGAGAGAATAAAAATAAGCAAGAAGCCAGAGTCCTTAAGTGAGTCCCTGATTGAGTTTGTCATTGAGGAGTCTGATGGTGGACGGGGAGCAGCTGTTCCTGAACCCGGTGGTGCGAGTCTTGTGGCACCGACACCTCTTTCCTGATGGTAGCAGCGAGAACAGAACGTGGGCTGCGTGGTGTGGATCCTTGATGATTGCTGCTGCTCTCCGACAGCAGCGTTCCCTGTGGATGTTCTCGATGGTGGGAAGGGTTTTGCCTGTGATGTCCTGGTCTGTATATCTTATAAATCCTGGAATTCATTAGGAGGCAGTATCAGAAACCTGGATATATCTCATTTCAGATCATCTAGCACAACTCCTCTTTCACTTACACTGACATTTTTAATCTATAGATCAGAAACATAAGATATAGGAGCAGAAGTAGGTCATTCAGCCCATCTTGTCTGCTCTGATCCACTCAGCCCCATTCCCCTGCCTTCTTATCATCTTTCATACCATGACTTTTCAGATACCTTAAATACATCCAATGACCTGGCCACCATAGCTGCCCATGGCTGCAAATTCCAGAGGTTCCCCGCTCTCTTACTGAAGAAATTCCTTTACATTTTTGTTTTAAATGGGCACCTTTCAATCCTGACGTGGCGCCCTCTTGTCCTAGACTCCCCTACCATGGGAAACAACTTTGGCACATCTACTCCGTCCAGGCCTTTCAACATTCCCTTCTGAACATCAAGGAGTACTGTCCAAGAGCTGTCAAATGGTCCTCATGCGCTAATCCCTTCATTCCAGGAATCTTTCTTGTGATTTATTGATAGGTCGTCCTGACCTCCATCACTGATTGCGTGGAGTTCACACAATATACCTGTGACCACGAGAGGCCTTCCAAGTGTTCCAGCTTCCTCCCACATCTCAAAGATGTACAGGTGGTCGGTCAATTGTTCCTAGAGTGTGGCTGAGTGGTGGAATTTGGGAGAAATTGATGGGATTATGGGAAGAATAAAATAAATAAAAGGGACTATTGTAGGATTAGTATAAATGGGCAGAGGAGCCTCTTTCTTTGCTGTATCTATGACTAATGAGAACTCCTACCACCAACACCACACACAGCATCTTTCAGCTGTTCCCATTGGGCAGGGAGAATGGTGAACAACCAAAGGAACTGCTCATACAAACCCTACATGACTCAACTATTTAACAATCATTTATTTATTTTAAGATTTGTACATATATACTGGGCCTATGTGTGTGTGTGTTATATCTGTATGTGTGTTTTCAGTGTGTTCCAGGGAACACTGTTTCATTGGGTGATTGCACAATTGGATGATAAATAAACTTGAACGCGAAGACCTTGAAACCCAATATAATCCTACATTGAGAAACACAAACATTGCAGATGTTGGAATCCTGAGCCAATGAACTAATGGTGGAACTCAATGGGTCAGGTAGGATCCATGGAGGGAAATAGTCAATCAGGTTTTGGCTCAGGATCTTTATTGTGACTGGTGAGAAACGGTGATGTCAAATATTTCCGGGGAGGGCTAAGAGGTGACAGGGTATTCAAGTCAAGTCAGGTTTACTGTCATCTGATCGTACAAGTACAACCCGACGAAACAGTGTTCTCCGGTCCTCGGTGAAAAACACGCAGACACACAACCAGACATAATTCACATACAGACAACAATGCAGGACAAGTATTTCATCTGTACAAATAAATAAACATTGCTTTGTATATATGAGAGTGTCGGGGGTCAGTATGTGCAGTTTCTTTGGTTGGTCATCATTCTCACTGCCCGTGGGAAGAAGTTGTTCCTCAGCCTGGTGGTGCTAGCTCTGATACTCCTGTATCTCTTCCCTGACGGGAGCAACTGAAAGATGCTGTGTGCAGGGTGGAAAGGGGGTCCTCAATGATTTTGCATCCCCTCTTCTGACAATGATCCCCGTAGATCACGTGAATTTGGGGGGGGGGGGAGGTAAGGGAGAATCTAGTGAGGTCCTGAGGATTGACCTCCTATCCATTTCTCTGCAGCAACCATACTGCACTGTGATGTGACTGTGTTGAGCAGTTGATGGGGGAGGCGGAGAGACAGGTAGAGGGAGAGGCCACATGGAGGGAAGATGATTAGAGAGAAAGGTAAAGGGAATTGTTAAAGGCTCACCAAAGGCTCTCGGAAATTTCTACAGATGTAGAGCATTCTGATCAGTGGCATCACTGTCTGGTACAGAGGTGTCAATGCACAGGACAGGAAAAGATTACAGAGTTGTGAACTCAGCTGGCACCATCACGGGCATCAATCACCACTCCATCAAAAGCATCTAGGCGGTGGCTAGAGAAAGCAGCCTTTATCCTCATGGAACCTCACCACCCAGGGCTCTTCACTCTGCTACCATAGGGAAGGAGGTACAGGAGCCTGAAGATGAGCACCCAACGGCACAAGGACAACTTCCCCTCCGCCATCAGATTCCTGAATGATCAATGAACCACAGACACTACCTTTCTCCTATTTTTTTGCACGATTTATTTATTTTTGAAATGTAATTTGTAGCAATATTTACACGATGACACTGCTGCAAAACAAAGAATTTTGTGACATGTTCATGACGATGAATTCTGATCCAATTGCTCAGAGTTTGAACACTGGTCTTGTAAACCAAGGGTTGTGAGTTTGTTCCTCACTGCTGGGGTCTCATTTCTGTGAGGGAACACCAGACAAAAGTGGTGACTCACCGTCTTCCTTATGGTAGACAAAGTTGTATGTATGATGGCACCTTTTCCTGAAGAGTTGTGAACAGTGGAATTAAGCTTTGTGAGAATTCTTTCTGCAGGCAATTCACTTCTGTACCACACGATGGCGCTAAGATTCCATCCCAGCGGACTCCTCCCATCTCCATTGGGACATCAGCTTTAGAGGATTTTGGTCTTAAGGCTGGTTTCTTTGGTTGGAGGTTATTGAGTTTCCTCAGTTTAATCAAAAAAGTATAAAATTGTGGTCTGGAACACTCAGCGCCCCTAAGTGTGGGAGATTTAGATGCATTTTGTGGATAAGATCTGTTCTCCGTTGCTCAGAACCAGTCAGAAAGTTGTCGAGTTTTACAGCTTAAAAACAGGCCATTTGGTCCTACTTGCCCATGCTGATCAAATTGTCTTCTTAAGCCAGAACCATTTGTCTGCAAGTGTGGGATGGTTGCTGCAGTGAAATGGATTGGAGGTCAATCCCCAGGACCATGAGAGTGGCAGAGAGGATGACTCTAGTCTCTCTCTCTTCCACCCCCCCCCCCCCACCATTGACGTGATCTACCAGGATCATTGTCTGAAGAGGCGTGAAAAATCATTGAGGACCCCTTCCACCCTACACACAACATCTTTCAGCTGTTCCCATCGGGAAAGAGATACAGGAGTATTAGAGCTGGCACCACCAGGCTGAGAATGGTGATCGTCCAAAGGAACAGCTTACACTAACCGTCTGATACTTTCAAATTTACAAAAAAAAAATATTTGTCCTGCATGTATATTGCTGTCTGTATGTGTGTAGTGTCTGGATGTGTGTCTGCGTGTTTTGCACCGAGGACTAGAGATCGCTGTTTCATCGGGTTGCACTTGTCCATTTGGATGACAATAAACTTGACGATGGCAGCTTCTCACCACCTACTCAAGGGCAGTTATCAATGGGCCTCAAACAGTCAAGCCCATATCCCTTGCACGATTGAAACTAAATGGAAACAGAGTGGAGATGGGGCCAGGTCCACTGACAAGTTCCAGCAGCTGAACTTTACTTGATTTCCACTCTTGGATTTGTACACAACCCACCTCTAGTCAAGACTCAAGATTCCTTTATTGTCAGTACCACTATTACACAAAATTTGTTTTTGTCTGCTGTAAGGCGGACAGAACTTGCCTGAAATGTCTCTTACAGTCAGAGAAAGAGAATCAAAAGAGAATCCCCCCAAAGTCACCGAGTGTCCATGGATTTGTCCCCACAGCCACACAGAGTCCAGGCCAAACCATCAGCAGCACGAGATCCAAATCCGAACCTCTGACACGATCAGGAACCCTTCAGCGCCCTTGGCGCCCTCTCACATCCCAGTTCCGATACCTGGTGCCCTTCCAGCCAGTCTGCAGCAGCCTGCACCCTGGTGTGAGTCCCTCATCCGCAGCCATGAGTGAAACACACTCGACCAGGATCAGTGAGAGATAAAGAATGGTCAATGTTTCGGGCCAGAAGCCTTCATCAGGTCATGAGAGATGGTGTCAAGTCTTCATGGACACCCCTTCCATTTTGCAGTTTGCTGAGTCCTGCACCAGACCTTTGCCTCTAGCAGAGAGGACCAAGGTTCGAGCCAGTCCTTTCACAAGGCTGGCTGCACAGAACAGCAAAGGAAAGAGCAGACACCACCGAGATTGACATTTCCTTCCCGACCTTTTATGTAACATCATGTCTGCTTCAGGTCTGAGGAGAACCCATCAGAAGGACGGAAAATGAGCTGGCAGTCAGTATGCCTGCAACTATCCAGAGCATTCAACGTAAAACATGAGCATTGGGGAAAAAATACATTTATACCTCTAAGAAATCCACAGTTAAACAAGATGACATCTCTGTACTTTAGCATAGAATATCCTGAAGCACTCTATCGACCTATGGATACTGAGAGACCTGCTGAATTTAGATATTAAACAAACATACAGCACGGTAACAGGCACTTCTGGCCCACGAACCCATACCTCCTAAATACGCCAATGAACTTACATTCCCTGGTATGTTTTGAACGGTGGGAGGAAACCAGAGCCCCTGGAGGAAACCCACACAGACGTGGGAGAGCATACAAATTTCTTACAGACAGCGCGGGATTCGAACGCGGGTTTCTGGTGCTGTAACAGCGTTCCTCTGGCATGTTTGTGTTTTAGTCAATTTTATTGTCATCTGATTGTACAAGTACAACCTGATGAAACAGTGTTCTCCGGTTATCAGGTTCGGGCTCAAGTCCGAAGCATTGGTTCTGTATTTGTACCTTTGCTGTATAAAGGACACTGTTTGACCTGCTGAGTTTCTCCAGCTTTCTGTTTTCACTTCAACCACTTCAATTACTTCTTTCGTCAATTGAAAGGTCACAATTCCAGGGGTTAAGGGGCATTTTCACAGTTTGCTGCAGTGCAGGAAGCCATTTAGCCCATAACATCTAGACCAGGTCAAATTCAAGTTTATTCAAGGTTAAGATTGCACAAATACAACCTGTCAAAATCGTCTGCTTGGTGCAAATCACGCAGGCATACATCCAGACATAACACACTTAAAGACAAATGATTGATTTGCAGTGTGTATATACATATATTAATATATATTGTTAAATAAATAGTAGAGTGTCGGAGGGTTAGTGTGAGCAGTTCCTTGGGTTGTTCACCATTCTCACGGCCCGTGGGAAGAAGCTATTCCTCAGCCTGGTGGTGCTGGCTCTGATCCTCCTGGATCTATTCCCCAACAGGAGCAGCTGAAAGATGCTGTGTGCAGTGCAGTAGGGGACCTCAACGATTTTGCGTGCCTTCTTCAGATCATTTTGATGGTGGGAGAGAGACCCCAATGATCCTCTCTGCTGCTCTTGGCACTCCTATGAAAAATACAGTGACAGAGGTTATTTTGTGGGCAGGTCAGTAGACATCTCATAGTACTCACAGAGCAATCTCATCCCCCAGTAAGTGTAACCCATTCCCCCCAGGGTGAAGCTGCTTAAACCAGTATCAGGAGGGATGCTTTTGGATTGTGAATTTCAGAGATTTTATGACTGATTAGTTGACATATTTATTAAACTGTGGTAAATTGGATCAGCAAATTTTCAGATGACACAAAGATTTACAGCGAAGAGAGGTTTTCAAAGCTTGCAGGGGGATCTGGACCAAATATATAAGTGGGGTAAAAATGGCAGATGGAATTTAATGCAGAAAAGTGTTAGGTGTTGCATTTTGCAAGGACCAAGAAAGGACATACACGGTAAATGGTCGGGGCACTGAGGAGTGAAGTAGAACCAGAGGGATCTGAGAATGCAGATACTTAATTCCGTGAAAGTGGCATTAAGGTGGATAGTATTGAGTACAGGTGTTGGGATGTTATGGTAAAGTTGTATAAGACAGTGGTGAGGCCAAATTAGGAGTATTGTGTGCAGTTTTGGTCACCTAACTACAGGAAAGATATCAGTAAGATAGAAAGAGTGCAGAGACAATTTACTTGAGCTCAATTTTAATTTTTAAGACGAAATTGGACAGGTTTGTGGATGGGAGGGGTATGGAGGGTTATGGACTGGGTGAAGGTCAGTGGGACTAGGGAGAATAATCGTTTGGCACAGACTTGAAGGGCTGAAGGGCCTATTTCTGTGCTGTAATGTTCTAAGGTCCTATGGTTTTAAACATGTAAAATTCTGACAAGACAGGACAGGTCAGATACAGGAAGAATGTTCTTGATATTGGGGAAAGCCAGAACAGGGAGGGTCACAATCTAAGAAGGGGGGCCCAATTTAGGACTGAGATGAGGAGAAATATTTTCACTCTCAGAGACCTGTGAGCTTGGTGCACCTCCCTATCACAGAAAGTTATTGAAAACATACACAGAAATGCTGGATCAATCATTTGTCTCTAAGTGTGTTATGCTGGATTATCTAGCATCCATAGGAGGTAAAGATATAATGCTGTCATTTCAGGCCTGAGCCCTTCCTCAAGGAATAAGCAAAGAACAGAAAGGTGCAAGCATAAAGAGACTAAAGACTGGACAGGGTAAGAGTCAAGACCAACAAAGGGAAAGAATTGCTCAGGCCTGAAACGTCGGTAGTATATCTTTACCTTTTATGAACGCTGCGAGACCGGTTGAGATTCTCCAGCGTTTCGGTGTGTTTTTACTGCAATCACAGCATCTGCAGACTAGTGTTTCATGACAGAAAGCTGTTGAGATCGATTTGTTAGATCTATTCAGAAGGGAGTTAGATGTCATCCTTGTGGCTGAAGGGGTGTGGTGAGAACACAGGGTATGATGTTCGTATTGAATGGTCAGGCAGGTTTGAAGGGCTGAATGGCCTTCTGCACCTATTTCCCATGATGCTTCTATGTTGATTGAGTGATTTGGGTATTTACAGCACTCGAAAATGTGCTCCTAGTCTGTCCACTGACTCCAGGGACAGGAGGAGAGCAGGCATCAGGCAGAAGTTCCTTGTGGGTCACTGTTGGCAATCCCAGTCAGCTTATTATGAGATTCACGGTGCAGATTCAGAGCCCCAGGCAGAGAGGCTTGTGGTTCACATGGGTTCTCTGCATGACTAACTGCAACAGTACACACCAGAACCAAGCATGTATCAACACAGCCCATTCCACATGCAACATCTGGCAACAGAGAATCTGCCCATACCTCATCCGATACATTCCACAAGCATTTTAACCCATTCAAGCTCAGGACGGGGATAGATCTGGAAAGCCTACATTTATCATCCATCCTGCATTCCCCGATGACCATCTTTATAAAGGATGGCGTTAACATCGACTTCTCCATTTTCTGCTAGACCACTCATTCTCTCTCCCTTCCCCATCTCCCTGTCTCCTTTCCTCCAGCTCTCCATTCACAGAGCCATCCCCCCCTCCCCCTTATCCACCTATTACCTCCTGCCTGTAGGACTGTGCTCCTCCCCCTCCCCTTACCCCACCCCACCATTTTATTCATTTTGCTCACACCTTGACGAAGGGCTCAAGCCCGAAACATTGGTTCTGTATCTTTACCTTTGCTGTGTAAAGGGCACTGTTTGATCTGCTGAGTTTCTCCAGTGTCGTGTTTTCACTTCAACCACGGTGTCTGCAGACTGTCGTGTTTTATGAAGCTCCCTGCCTTTGAATGACGTGGCTCCACTTATAAAACCCAAGATCCTATCGATGGTTTTAAATGTAATTAAGACATACAGCATGGTAACAGGCCCTACCAGCCCATGAGTCTGAGCCGCCCAACTATTTCCAATTAACCTGCAACACCCATAGATTTTGAATGGTGGGCGGAAACTGAAGCGCCCGGGAAAAATCCTGGAGATTCGAACCCGCATCGCTGATGCTGTAATGGAGTTGTGCTAACCACCACACTAACTGTACTGCCCAAAGATTTGTTTATACGTAGATTCAAGATTCAAGTACCTCTGACCTTCCTCACCTCTTGCTACTGTGACATACAAGTCTTCATTGTCTTTATTTGCCTGAGACCATTGGGCCTCATGGAGATTTAGAGCATGGATACAGACCTGTCAGTGCTCTGAGTGCCCAATCACTTCAACTCCCTTCACCATTCCCAAATGGACATGCCTGTCCTCAGCCTCGTCCGTCACCAGGGTAAGGCCAAACACTGAAGACAACACACCATATTCCCCCGGGCAGCCTTAAACCTAACAATTTGACCACCATCCATTTTTCTCATTTTAGTTAACCTTCACCTCCATCAGCTTCCACAGTTTCCATCTCTTTCTTAACTACCTTTTTTCCAAACATTCCCACTCACCCCCATCCTGGTGGTCTCTCCCTTTACTTGCCTTACTTGCCTCTCCACCTTCTATCCAACATCCTGTCTCCTCTTGCACCCCCCCCCTTCAGCTTCACACATGATAAAGGGTCCTGATCTGAAAGTGTGACTGACCACTTTTCTCCATGCCTGACCAGCTTGCTTGTTTGAGATTCCAACATCTGCAGTGTTTGTGTTCCTTCTCCCGTCCACACCGACCACCAAACTCTCATTCATACCCATTTCCGTTTATTCTCCCCACATCCATTCTACTCCCCCTAGATTCTAGTACTCAGCCACTCCAGCACTGTCCCCACCTTCCCATAAAAATTCAATGCATCTGATTCATTGCAGAGAGTGCAAGCTTCAGAACTTGGATGTCTGAACATAAACAAATCAACTGCTCAACTTGTCAAACTGTCAATGAGTTTTCAAATGTGCCTAAGAGCACTCAATATTCTGATTTCCCAAGAGCCAAGGCAGTTGGGTCTAAGGCAGAGCCACGGAGAAGCAAGAGAAGGAATTTTGCATTGTCTCTGCCAACTGGTTGTCCAACCTTCTGTAATTGGCCAGTTTGTCACAGCCTCTCAACAGGCCAAATACTTTACAACTCATGCAAGTAAAGACTGCAATTGATTAAATTGCCATGGTCTTGCTCAACATCATTCTTCAGATGTGCCAATGGAAGAGGAATTGTGGTACAGAACACTCTGCTGTTTTTGACTGACAGGTGGATGGTGAGCCAGATGGTTTCACACAATTCTTTAAGGGGAGTGGATCGGCCATTATCCCCGGGCTGGGAAGTTGGAGTCAGTGTGAGGTGGGAGGTTTTCCCGCTCTGCAGGGCATTAGTCAACCAAGTTCTGCCCAACAAAATTTCTGAATGAGGCCATAATTACATTCTGACCCTCTTGGTGTCCAGTGGACAGAGAAGGCTTCAGGTGCAGTGGTCGAGGAGGATCATGGGAGTCATCTCCCAGCGGCTCGCTGTCTGAACTTGGGTGATCTTCTTGGCCAGGCCCAACAGCTGTCCAGTGTGAAAGTTCCTTGATCCACCTAACACAACCTTCCAGATAACCACCACAGCCTTCCTGTCTGGCCAGACCACAGAGGATCATTTATAAAAATGTACCATGCATTCTCAATGGCCCAGTGAATCTGTGTCAGCGGTTTAATCACTGAGCTGATCTGGTGAGGCTTTAAATTCAGACATACAGCATGGTAATAGGCTCTTTCAGCCCACAAGCCCGTGCCACCAAATTACGCCTCATTGATCTACAATCCCTGGTCTGTTTTTGAATGGTGGGAGGAAACCAGAGCCCCTGGGGAAAACCCAAGCAGACACAGGGAGAACATAGAAACTCCTTACAGACAGTGCTAGATTTGAACCCCGGTCCCAATCTCCGGCGGTGTAACAGCGTTGTGCTAACCGTAACCGCCCCAAAGGAAGCAAGGAAGTCTGCCCTCATAACTTTGCCTCAGATTAAATTAAAGGGTCTTGTTGAAAGTGCATCGCTTTGGGGCATCCTGAGAGTGGAAGAAAGGAGAATTATCGTACAGAAAGGAGATCTTCTGGAGAGAAATGTTTTGGGACAATCCAACAGATTGACTAACTCTTTCTATCGTGTATACTGCCTGGCCTGTTGAGACCCTCCAGCTTTTCTTTCAACACACAAAGTGGTGGAGGAACTCAGCAGGTCAGGCAGCATCTACAGAAGGCAATACAGTCAACCTTCAGGCCAAAACCCTTCATTGGCTCTGCTTTCCTGCTTGCCTCCAGCAATTCTTTGTGTGCTGAAGATTTCAGCATCTGTTGCTCCCCTGCCTCTCTTTCAAACAGAAAAGTGAGATGCAAAATATGCAATGAGGAATGGGAGCATTTACGTATCAGTGGAATTGAGTCTTGGAGTGAGGATTAGCTATTTGTACACTTGATGTAAGCAAATCGCTTTCTTTCAGAATCAACACTGTAGAATTGATTTTCTACAATTCTTTCTGCCCAGTAATTGGAATGTTAAGGAGGTAGGAGATTTAAAATATTCCATAGTGCAGCTTTCTCTGAATAAGAGCTTTTTCTCCTTTTGCCATTATTTCCTCTTATTGACTGGGTTTCTGAACCATCGAGGGTGGCACCTCATCTTTCGGACTGAACCAGCAGCAGCTACTCACCATGACATAAACCCTGATAGAATCATGTCCGGAACCAAATCTGAGTCACCCCATTCTCTTGAACCTGTGATATGTTGATTTTATCAATTGGACCCTGGGAGAACGGCTCGGTTAGTGTAGCGGTGTTAGAGGAACGCTTTTCAGCGCCAGCGCTGTCTGGAAGGAGTCTGTATGTTTTCCCTGTGTCTGCATGCGATTTCTCTGGATGCTCCGGTTTCCTCCCACCCTTTGAAACGTACTGGATTTGTAGGCTGGTTGGGATATTTGGCAGCAAGGGCTCTTGGTTGGGAAGGGCCTGTGACCATGCTGTATGTCTGAAAACAAATGAAACCTTAAATCTAACGTTCGAAAAAACCAATGCTTGCTCTTTAGTCCATTGATCATGTCCTTTTCATTGAGGAACCATGATGAGACATGGGCTCCTAAAAGTCATGTCAAGTTTATTGACATCGGATTGTACAAGTACCGCCTGACGAAACTGCGTTCTCTGGTCCTCGGTGCAAAATATGCAGACAAACAACCAGACGTAACCCACATACAGACAAACAGTACATATGCAGGATAAATATTCATATATGCAAGTCAATAAATAAATATTGTTTCATGAATAGGAGAGTCTTGGAGGGTTAGTGTGGGCAATTCTTTTGGTTCTTCTGCATTCTCATTGCCCGTGGGAAGAAGCTGTTCCTCAGCCTGGTGGTGCTGGCTCTGATCTTCCTGGACCTCTTCCCCGAAGGAAGCAGCTGAAAGACGCTGTGTGCAGGGTGGAAGGGGTCCTCGATGATTTTCCACGCCCTCTTCAGACACCGATCCCAGTAGATCATGTTGATTGGAGGGAGGAGACTCCAGTGATCCTCTCTGCTGCTTTTATGGTCCTGTTGATTGACCACTGATCCATTCCTCTGCAGCAACTGTACCACACTATGATCATTGCCTAAAAAATTGACATGCTACAGAGGAGTGTGGCAAATATTCATGCCGATTCATGGGATATCATATGAGGTGATAATAAGTAGGTGAGGTCTCTTCTCTCGAATGTAAAAGAATTCAAGTCAACCCAATTGAAACTTTCAAATTTCTCAGAAAAGGTAAATACCAGGAGGAGTCTTAACTTGTGAATCAGCCTCAAACTATGAATCGATGTATCATCTATGAATCAGCTCTCAGAAAGTGAATATTTGGATTTCTCTTCCGGAGAGGGCTATGGAGACTCAGTAATTGTATTCAGAACTGAGATCAATCAATTTATGGATATCAGAGGAAATGAGGAAAATGGGGACAGTGCAGCAATGTGGCAGAAGTTTAAAGTGGGGGGAGTGGGAGATTTAACAGGGAGCCGAAGGACACCTTTTTTACTCAGAGGGCAGTGGGTGTGTGGAGCGAACTGCCAGAGGCAGGGACATTTTAGACAGATACAGGGATAGGACATGGAGGGACATGGGAAGGATGCAAGCAAATGGAGCGAGTTCAGATGGTCATCTTGGTCATTATGGAAGAGTTGACCCGAAAGGCTTGTTAAATTTTCTTGACACATGGGAGAAGTCAATTCCAGCTGTTTAAACCCGTGCCTCCCAATTACAGCCAATTAACCTACATTTTGAAACATGTGGGTAGAAACTGGAGCATCCGGAGGAAACCCAGATAGACACGGGGGACAACATAGAAACTCCTAACAAACAGGGTGGGATTTGAAGCTGGGTCGCTGGCACAGTAATAGCGTCACGCTAACCGTGTCCACCCCTGCTGATTTGCTCTTTGATTTCATGACTATCAGCCACAATCTCACTGAATGCTGGAGCAGGCTCGAGAGGGCAACTCCTGCTCTTAGGTCATGTGGTCTTACCAAAGTTTCCCAAAACTGCCAACAACAGAGGCATCCTCGAAGGTCCAATGAGAGAGAAACGTTGGCAAATTTCATGCTTTCTTGAGACAGGTCAACAGGCTGGTCAAATCCACTTTGCTTTGAGAAGGGAGAGCAGGAAAAGTTTGGCACTAGATTTAGATTTTTAGTTATAGACATACAGCATGGTAATGAGCCCAAGCAGCTCAATTACATCCAATTGACCTACAAAACCGTTAAGTTTTGAATGGTGGGAGGAAACCGGAGCCCCATGAAAAACCATACAAACTCCTTACAGATAGTGCAGGATTCAAACCCTGGCCTTGATCGCTGGCATTGTAATAGTGTTGCACCAATTGTGTCACCTGCAAGTTCAAGTTTATTGTCATCTGTCAGAAAATGCAGTGAGAAAGTTGGATGTGTTTCTTTTCGACATACCGAATGGTATCAGGCTCTTCTGGCCCACGAGCCTAAGCTGCCCAAATTTGTTTTGTAAGCAACTCAGCTAGACATCCTATGCATTATATACAGTACAGAGAGCACAGGTTATTATTGAGTATTTGACTGTCACTGGGTCTCTCTCCCCAATAGCACTGTGGGTCTACCCTCTACCTCAGCGACTGCAGTGCTTCTCAAAGGCAGTTAGGGATGGATGATTGAATGCTTGCTCAGCCTGTGAAGCTCATGCCCTTGAATGAATGAAAAGGTCCTCATTTAAGTTGTGATGGTGGAGAAATTTACTCTAACTCCTGCCAACAATAAGAAGCACGAACCCAACAATTCCTGATCCAATGAAGCAATCTCCTTCCTTGGTAGTCATGACACCAACTAGAGGAAAGCCATATCTAGTTGTTATGACTACCAAGGAAGGAGATGGACTACTGATTCAGGAAAAAGTGGTTTTAAGAAGATGAATTGTACTTTGGGGGAAATAGGGAAAAAAGCTCAGCACCAGCGACCCGGGTTCCAAACTACTGTGGTCCATGAGGACTCTGTACCTTCTCCCTGTGTCCACGGGGAATTCCTCCGGGTGCGCCAGTTTCTTCCATCATTCCAAAGAAGTACAGGGTGTGATAGTACAGATTCTATCACCAATGTGTATATGAACAGATTGTAGTATAGGATGACTGTGATTGGCTGAGAGTGTAGCCACACCTACTGGCAGGTCTTAAAGGCTTGCTCCTAGCCAGACCAGGTCATTCTGGACTGGTCGATCTACTTGAGATATGCTCCAGTCTTTTAGTTAATAAAAGCCTTGGTTTGGATCAACAAGTCTTTGGTTCTTTCGACGCGCTCTACACAGGGTTAGTAGGTTAATTGGTCACATGGGTGTAATTGGGTAGTGCCAAATCTGGTTCATGGGCCGGGAGGGCCTGTTACGGTGCTGTATCTCTAAACTAAATTAAATTAAAATAGGAATGAGATTTTTAAAAAGTCACCACTATGGGCTGCACCTTCCCAGGTGCCAGCACATTGAGACAACTGTGCAGAAGGCACAGCAAGACCTTGACTTTCTCTGGCAACTGAGGAAATTTGACGTCTTCACCCTCAACGGGCACACTGTGGAATGTATACTGTCTGGTTGCATCACGACCTGATTTGTGAATTCGAATGACCAGGAATACAGAATGTTTCAGAAAGTGACAATCTGGCCAAGTCCATCATGCGCCCCAACCTCCCATTGTGGCTGTGACGGATCTTAAAAGGCCTCTCATCATCCAGGTCAGAACCTCTTCTCACTGCTACCTTCGGGAAGAAGGTGCAGAAGCCTCAAGGTTCAAAAACAGTTTTTAATCCAACAGCTGTCAGGCTCTTGAACCATCCCTTACTACCCCAACCATAAACTACCACCAAAATGCCTGTCTGCACTGCCCCACTTTATCTTCTTGCACTCACTAACTATTTATTGAGCTTTCTACTCTTCATACTTATTATCTCTCTCTGTTCTGGAGTTGTTTCATTTATACTATTTTAGTTAGTGTATCTTACGTACTTGTGTGGTTGCAGCAAATAAGAATTTTATGTCTCAGTACATTGTATTTATCAGAATCAGAATCAAAATGTAATGTCATGAACATGTCGTGAAATTCACTGTTTTGCACCAGCACCACAGTGCAAACGTATAATATAAATCACCTTACAAAATAAAAAACAGTGCAAAAAAAGTAAAGGTAGCCATTAATTGGTTCATTGGCCATTCAGGAATCTGATAGCAGAGGGGAAGAAGCTGTCCTTGTGCCACTGAGAGCTCACTATATGTATATGACAATAAACCCATTCTAATGATTGTTTATTGTCATCGGATTGTACAAGTACAACCTGATGAATCTGCGTTCTCTGATCCTCGGTGCAAAACATGCAGACACACAAGCAGACATGACACACATACAGAGAAACAATACACATGTAGGGCAAGTATTATATCTATACAGATAAATAAATAAATATTGTTTTGTGGATGTGAGAGTCTCGGACGGTTAATGTGAGCTGTTCCTTTGGTCGTTCAGCGTTCTCACCGACCGTGGGAAGAAGCTGTTCCTCAGATTCCAGAGCCCGCAGTATTGGTGTCTCTCTTGTACCTTTCTACGCTAAACAGCCAGGGAGGGATGTGATGGCTCTGATCCTCCTGGATCTCTTCCCCGACGGGAGCAGCTGAAAGATGCTGTGCGCAGGGTGGAAGGGGGCCTCAAAAATTTTCCCCACCCTCTTCAGACAATGATCTCAGTAGATCATGTGGATGGGTGGGGGGTGGGGGGGGCAAGGCAGGAGGGAGACTTCAGTGATTCTTCAGCACTTGGAATGTGGTTTCTGATTAGCTATCTTGAAGACCATTTGTCCACCATGGAACTAAGACCAAAACCAACTCAATGGCAATACCCTCAACCTCTTCCTTGATTGAAATCACCTCACTCAAACCCAATGCATTTTGATCTCCTTTTTCTGGCCTCTGCTCTTGGGAATCTGTTGACTGATTGTAAAATCCATTGTAAATATCAGAGACAAGCACATCCATCTCTGGTACATTGCTCAGCTCATGACAAACTCAAGGCAACGATTTTGGCCAGTGGCCTGGTTGTCTGGGGTAACAGCAAAATATTTTGACTAAGTCTATCTTTTAACCCTCCAATCACTCACCCATTCAAGAATATTGGGGAAAATGCGCAAGATTAAATTTTGTACAGTTCCTCTCCAAGCAGAGTTGAGTTAATGAGATTGCCCTGGTTAGCTCTCATACATCAGTACGTCAAGGTCTTGGCCATTTCACACTGTTAGGCACTTTCAGTAGAATGAACGAGCATTTTCCTCTTGGCCTGCATTTCCACAAAAAAAACATTTCATTTGTCTCCAAGCAGATTAAAGGCAACTGCATGTATTGTGATTAATTATATGAGGCAGGGCTGATGGCTGTCTTCTTCTGCCAAGTCATTTAGGAAATGCACACTAATTAACATATCGATTCCTTTACATAATCCTCAATTCCCCTGAGTCTGCAGTTAAACTATATCCTGGCATTTTCTCAATAAGCCATAAATCTGAATGAGACAAAACAAATTTTATTCATAATATTGATTGGAGATATTACCATACCATTTTCTCAGAAAACAAATAAATCTTTGAATGCCAAAGATGAAAGTTTCACTTTGCTTCAACAATAACTTTCATTCATATAGCATCTTTAATGTGGTGAAATGCAGTAAGGTGTTTGATAGTGGTATTATCGAACAATTTGAACTGGAGCCCTTCATCAAGACTGGGCTTGTTTCGATGAAGTGTTCCAGCCCAAAACGTTGACCAGAAAGGATGAGACAACAGAACAAACCGTTGAAAGAACTCAGCGGGTCAGGCACCATCCACAGAGGGAAGTGGACTGTTGATGAAACCTCTGCTTGGGGACAGAGAAAAGAGAGGGAGGACAAGTAGTAGTAAAGAGAGGGGGGCGGGGGGTAGGTGATGGCGGACTGGGGAGGGATGAAGTATGATGGACAGAGGGTACCAGGCCAGGGAGAAGGAGGGTTGGAGGGGAGATAGAGGCTGGAAGCAATCAAAGGGGGAAGGAATAAAAGGGAAAATTACAGAGGGAACCACGAGGTGGAAGATGAGGGTGATGATGAGATAAACTTGGAGATAAATACCATTCATCACTTGTTAATGTCAGAAGCAGGAGAAGGATATTTGGCCCCTCTAACTTCTCTACCATTCTATAATACATTTTATACTCCAGCTACTCTTTCATGCACTTGCCCCCCTTCTCGACTTGCTTCAGATCTAAACATCAATGATCTCCATCTTGATTATAACAAGAACTAAAGAACTAGATGCTGGCTTCAATAGATATCTGATATGTTAACTTTCTATAGTTATGAGGTAGAAACTAACTACAGTCATTTGATGTTTCTTAATTGAAATTATAGATTTATTTGGATAAATAGCCATTTGGTTATCTGTGTAAATGTTGACTTTAAACCTCAAGGTTTAATCTTGCAGTTGTTAACTCTAGGTTTGCAACACCTTCTGCTTTTCCTCGTGTTTCCATTTTTAGTTCTGTACATTGAGCATTTCCACTTAGAATGCCCCTCAGTATTTACATCTTGGCCGATACCTTTCCTGTTTACCACTGTAAGCTAGACAGAGTCTGGAAACATTTGGAGATTCCTCTCAGCCCTCAGGAAGTAAAAGCTCGGACGATCTAGCTTCTTATTCAAGGAAGGTCCTAGGCTTTCATCTATTTGTTACTTGATCACAAGGAGGTATTTTTGAAGGTTATATACTCTCAACCGGACTTTACAGGCAGCTGACCTTACTCTGGGATTTATTTTCAGCCCTTGGAAGGGGAACATTTAACTCATATTGAGTCATCACATCCCTCCCTGGCTGTTTAGTGTAGAAAGGTGCAAGAGAGACACCAATACTGCGGGCTCTGGAATCTCGAGCAAAGATTGAGTGGGTCAGGCAGCATCCGTGGGTAGAAATGGTTTCGGATCCTTTAATGAAACTAAAGTGGGAAGGATTGATGAAGGGCAAAGAAGCTGGAGAGGGGCTAAGAGATGACAAGGTGTTGAAAGGAAGGTGGAGAGTCAGGAAGAGGGAGAGTCATGTAGAGACTGGTGGGGGGGAGACAGGTATAGGGAGAGACGTAGAGGGGAAACAGGTTTGGTCTGCAATGCAATTGCTCGTTTCACACTTGCCTGATATCAACGCCGGTGTCTGCAGACACTGGGGATTGTACTAGGGGTTGAGGCCGGCAATCCCCGGCGTGAGATGATGTCATCTGATGCTGGTGTTGAGCAGATTTTGCTTTCACACTTGTCACTTTAAAGGCCGATTCCTGGGATCACTGGCAAGTGTGAAAGGGGCTTCTGACTGTAAGTCTGACTGTAAGACTAAGAGGAGCTTAGGCAATTCCTGCAGGTGGTGAATCTGTCTGCCTTGCAGTAGGCAAAAAGATATTTCATGTAATATCACACTGTTTTATTACAATGATATTAAATTGAATCTTGAATCATTTGAAATATTGAAAGGATTTTTTTCCCTCCATTTCCAAATTGTTTGGTTTGCACCCCCATTCGGTTTCACTGTCCAAAATATCTTCCTTCACCAAGAAACATAGCCCCGTCCATGCTCCTCCTCACCCTGAAGCTGAAACCTTCTCCACAACTCCTTGTGCTAATGTCTCATTGGTGTGAATCTCCAACACCACGGGCTGCCTCAGCATTCAAATCAAGAAACTATCAACTTCTTTAAATCTGCCCAATGACTTGGCCTCCACAACCTCAGTGACAATGAATTCACCGCCCTGTAGCTAAATACATTTCTCCTCTTCTCTGTTCTAAAAGGAAATGCTTTTATTCTGTGCCATCTGGTCATAGACATCCCCACTTTTTTGTGTTTTTCTCCTCTCTGTATTGCAGTCAATTGTTTACATTTCCCTATTCGTTTAAATCTTTTACATTGAGTACAGTTTTGTTTGCACTACCAATAAGTGGTAATTCTACCTGGCCCACAGGAGAAAGAATCTCAGGGTGGTATGTGATGTCATGTATGTTTTCTGACAATAACTGGTACAAATGCACCAGTTAAAGGCTGGTTGTTCAATCCTTTGCAGAGTGCCCTGCTAGAGAAGAGGTTACTGCTTAATTAGCTCTGACTTGTCAAAAGTCAAAATCAGATTTATTGTCAGAATACATACATGACATCACAAACAGCCCTGAGATTCTTTTTCCTGTGGGTCAGGCAGAATTTCTAATTACCGGTAACTGTAAATGTGTGACTTGTTCCAATCTGGTTAGGAATAGTCCGACCATTGATTTCAGCTCATACCCTGAACCGATGCTGAATAAAATGGACACAACCAGCAGCAAAAGAGTTGACCCACCCCAGACACATTCTTTTCACCCCATCCCACCAGGAAGAAGATTCACGAGTTTGAGATTTAAGGGACGTCTCTTTTCTGTCGATATCAGACTTCTGAATGAACTCCAGAGCAAAGCTCAACAATGAAAGATATGAATACAGATTCAGGAAGCTCGTAATAAGGAGTAGTGGAACAGGAGCTGCGGAAGCTCACAGGGTTAATTGACAGCACCTTCTGAGAGTGGTTGAGGAACAATGGCTCCTTCAGTTCATAGATCATGCTCTTCTCAGCATCAGTAACTTGCCAGAATCTCCCTGTAACAGCCTGGTCCTGCACAACTGCTCTGATATTGTTCCCATTTCAAATTTACACATACCATCTGGACAGATAAACTGACTATAATCTAAAATCAAAATCCAGCAGATGATGGAAATCTGAAATAAAAACAGAAAAATTTGTAAGAGTTTCCAGCAGGGGAGGGAGAAGGCAGGGAACGATGTGCAGTACAAAAGCAATGAAATGAGGAATTCTGCAGACGCTGTGATTGTAGTAAAGACACACAGTAATTGCTGGAGCAACTCAACCAGTCACGCAGTGTTCTCAGTTGGTCACACAGCGTACATAGGAGGTAAAGATATATTACCAACGTTTTGGGCCTGCATGACTGGAAGGGCTCAGGCCTGAAACATTGGTAATATATCTTCACCTCCTATGGACACTGCATGACCAGAAGGGCTCAGGCCCAAAACGTTGGTAATATATCTTTACCTCCTATGTACGCTGTGTGACCAACTGAGATCCTCTAGCATTTACTGTGTGTCTTTAGAACAAAGGAAATTCTGAGATAGGATGAGTGAAAATGGCTTAATGGAGACTGTTAACAGCACATTAAACCTTGTTTTGTGTAGTGAGTTGTTCAGCAGATGGATACTGTCCAGTAGGCCAGACTATTGGATGATAAGAAAACCTCAGCCAACAGAAAATGGAAAATACAGCAAAATTTAATCTGATCAGGCAGCATTTGTGGATGGAGAAATATTTGTGGTGAGGCATTCCAACAGACCTGAGAGAGAAATGCAAGAATCAGGAGCATGAAATGAGGGTGAAACTAAGGGACTTTCCTTGACCGAGAGAAGACATGTGGAAGGCAGGGTTTGTGTAGTTTATGGTTTCAATATGCTGCGATATGCCCAGCAGGCCAGACTATACACAGAGAAGAAAGGAAAACAGGAAGGTATGCAGAAGTGTTTTTTCTAAAGGGAAGAAGAAAGAGCGCGTTAACTAAGCTTGGAGAAATTGATATTGAGTCCATAAAGGTACAAGGTGTCCAGACAGAAGATATGGTGTTGGCCTTTGAGTTTGTATTGGGTCTCGTTGTAACAGTGCAGGAAGTGATGGATGGAGAGTTCAGGGAGGGAGTGATGAAGAACTGAAGTGGCAAGTGGCAGGAAGCTCAGGACTGTGTGCAGGTTCTTCACAGGGCAATCGTCCACTCCACATTTACTTCCTTCAGTGTAGAGGTGGCCATGTTGTCAATACCTCAAGGGGCGTCCAATCACCCTCTACCTCAATGCCTCCTCTGAAGGGTGTGATGGTCCTCTGTTCCTTCATTGAGCAGAGGTCCCCTCAGTTCCCTTCCTCCCTCACTTTCCTTTGACTGGAAGAACATCCTCACATTAATCAACTTTTCCTTCAACCCCAGTTAAGCCTGAAGTCTACAGATAATGGAGAACTGCGACAAGACTCAAAAAAGGCAGAGGGCTGAGAAAGAGGATCTCTGATAGGAGGAAGTAAGGGAAGGGGGTGGGAGCTGGAGAAAGGGTGTGGGTGATGGGCAGAGGAAAGAGGTGAGAAGGATGAGGGTAAATGTTGGGGGGGGGGGGGTGTTAACAGAAATTGATGGAGACTGCTGAGTTGGAAATAAGGTGGCATTCTTCCCATCCTCATTCCTCCAATATATAATGCTCACATGCACCCAGTTGCATCTGTATATTCACAGGATCAGTGGAACACTTTCAGTCTTAGTCAGATCCTCTCCCTCAACCCCTTCGCTGGTACATCAGAAGCAGAATTAGAATCTGGTTTATTGTCATGAACATGTCAGGTTTTGCAGAAGGAAGCAGTATGGTTTAGAACAAAGTGCAAAAATGACAATTCCGTAATTTAAAAAAATATATAATTAGTACTAAAAAGCAAAAGAGTGAGCTAGTGTCTGTGGTTGATTATCTGTTCAGAAATCAGATGAGAAGCTGTTTTTTTAATGCTGAGTGCTCATCTTCAGGCTCCTGTACCTCCTTCCTGATGGTAACAGTGAGAAGAGGCCATGGCCTGGGTGGTGAGTGTCCTTGATGAGAGAGGGTGCTTTGTTGAGACACCGCATCTTAGAGATGTCCTAATGGAGTGAAGACTGATGAGTTCACAAACTTTGTACTTTTTTCCTGTCCTGTATGCTGGCTCCTCCGTACCAGACAGTGATGCACCTGATTGGAATTCTCTCTACAGTACATCTGTAGAAATTAGCAAGAGTCTTTGGTAACATACAAAATCTCCTCAAACTCCTAATGAAATCTAGCCACTGGTGAGCCTTCTACATGATTGCATCAACATGATGGTCCCAGGATAGATCTTCCTTCCTTTGGCTTGGCTTCGCGGATGAAGATTTATGGAGGGGTAATGTCCGTGTCAGCTGCAGGCTCGTTTGTGGCTGACAAGTCCGATGCGGGACAGGCAGACACGGTTGCAGCGGTTGCAAGGGAAAATTGGTTGGTTGGGGTTGGGTGTTGGGTTTTTCCTCCTTTGTCTTTTGTCAGTGAGGTTGGCTCTGCGGTCTTCTTCAAAAGAGGTTGCTGCCCACTGAACTGTGAGGCGCCAAGATGCACGGTTTGAGGCGATATCAGCCCACTGGCAGTGGTCAATGTGGCAGGCACCAAGAGATTTCTTTAGACAGTCCTTGTACCTCTTCTTTGGTGCACCTTTGTCTCGGTGGCCAGTGGAGAGCTCGCCATATAACATGATCTTGGGAAGGCGATGGTCCTCCATTCTGGAGACGTGACCTACCCAGCACAGTTGGATCTTCAGCAGCGTGGACTCGATGCTGTCGGTCTCTGCCATCTCGAGTACTTTGATGTTGGTGATGAAGTCGCTCCAATGAATGTTGAGGATGGAGCAGAGACAACGCTGGTGGAAGCGTTCTAGGAGCCGTAGGTGATGCCGATAGAGGACCCATGATTCAGAGCCAAACAGGAGTGTGGGTATGACAACGGCTCTGTATAAGCTAATCTTTGTGAGGTTTTTCAGTTGGTTGTTTTTCCAGACTCTTTTGTGTAGTCTTCCAAAGGCACTATTACCCTGGGCGAGTCTGTTGTCTATCTCGTTGTCGATCCTTGCATCCGATGAAATGGTGCAGCCGAGATAGGTAAACTGGTTGACCGTTTTGAGTTTCGTGTGCCCGATGGAGATGTGGGGGGAGGGGGGTGCTGGTAGTCATGGTGGGGATCTACAGAGATGCTGATAATGATACCCAGGAATTTGTAGTTTCTTACCCTCTCATCTGCTGACCCCTTGACAAGGACCTAGCCTAGTATTCGTATGAACTTCTTGCTGGAAATCTGAAATAAAAACAGGAAATGGTAGAAATTCTTGTTGGACCAAAGGGCCTGTTCCCCTGCTGTGTGGGATATGACTCTGATTCTGCTTAACCTGTTGAGTTCCCCCAGCAGTTTTTTTGTTTTTGTTAATGAAGATATATGTAGAGAATTGCATCTTTGGAAGAGAGGTACAGGAAGCAGCAGGTTAAATTCTTTCATGAGCTTCTTGCAAAAATGCAAATAACTTTATGAAAGGAATCAATTGGAAACCAACTATATCCCTCTCCCCTCAAAGTGGAGCCAATTTGTCTTGTTCTCTGACAGGGCAGGAGGTAAAACAATTTAATTTAATGCCTGCGATTTTGAAATATTGGTTGACCATCGGTTGTGTCCCATGGCATTAATCTGTCACAATATTTCTGAGAAAATCTGGAAGTGCACTCATGCAGTGAGGTACATTCCAATCCACTAGAGGCCCATTATTCTTCCACCTTTTTTAAAATAATTTTTTATTTTTCACACTATGGACCATATGAACCAAAATATGTACAAACGTATCTCATTAAATTTACACAGTGGTCTTTTCTCCCTTTATTCCCCAACTTTCCCTCCCTCCCCTCTACCCACCCCCTCCAATATCCATAAAATTCAACATTTACAATACAATAAAACATAAAACAATATATTCACACAAAGGAAAATAAACAAGAAAAATGTGTCATCTATTTGTTACACACTGAATCAAGTAATTTTGTCTTCTTATCATTTTAGGTGGGTGGAGGTCGTAGGCAAGCTCTCTCTGTTATGTTCCCAAATTTGGTCAAACAATGTGACTTATTTTTTAAAATTATATGGTTTTTTTTTCCAATGGAATACATTTATTCATTTCCATGTACCATTGCTGTATTCTCAGGCTCTCTTCTGATTTCCAAGTTGACATTATACATTTTTTTGCTACTGCTTAGGCTATCATAATAAATCTTTTTTGCGCTTTATCCAATTTGAGGCCTAATTCTTTACTTCTTACATTACTTAAAAGAAAGATCTCTGGATTTTTTGGTATGTTATTTTTTGTGATTTTATTTAATATCTGATTTAGTCCTTCCCAAAACGTATTCACTTTCGTATATACCCAAATTGCATGTATTGTTGTTCCCATTTCCTTCTGACAGCGAAAACATCTATCTGATAATGTTGCATGCCATTCTTTTAACTTTTGATACATGATATATAACCTGTGTAACCAATTATACTGTATCATGCGTAACCTTGTGTTTATTGTATTCTTCATAGTTCCAGAACATAACGTTTCCCATACTTCATTTTTTATCTTTAAAATCTTTTCCCACTTTTGTTTGGGTTTATAGTTTATTTCATCATTTTCCTCATCTTGCAGCTTGATGTACATGTTCATTATAAATCTTTTAATTATCATTGTGTTTGTAATCACATATTCAAAGCTGCTTCCTTCTGGTAATCTCAATCTGTTTCCCAATTTATCCTTAAAATAAGATTTCAGTTGATGATATGCAAATATTGTACCATGAGTTATTCCATATTTGTACTTCAACTTTTCAAATGTTAATAAATTATTTCCCAAAAAACAATTTTCTATTCTTTTGATTCCTTTTCTCTCCCATTCTCTAAAGGAAAGGTTATCTATTGTAAAAGGGATTAGTGGATTTTGCATCAATAATAATTTTAGTATTTAATAATTTGTTTTTTTCCCTTTCGAAGTGGATCTTCTTCCATATATTGAGTAAATGATGCAATACTGGTGAGCTTTTATATTGCACCAACTTTTCATCCCACTTATAAAGTATATGTTCCAGTATCTTCTCCCCTATTTTATCTGGTTCTTTCTTAGTCCAGTCTGGTTTTTCCCTTGTCTGGTAAAAATCTGATAAATACTTTAATTGTGCGGCTCTATAATAATTTCTAAAGTTTGGTAACTGCAAACCACCTTGGTTATACCTCTCTGTTAATTTATCTAGCGCTATCCTTGGTTTCCTCCCTTTCCATAAGAATTTCCTTATTATTCTCTTAAGTTCATTAAAGAATTTTTCTGTTAAGGGAATTGGTAACATTTAAAGTAAATATTGTACCTTTGGCAAAACATTGATTTTAATGCAGTTTACCCTCCCTATCAACGTTAGCGGTAATTCTTTCCAATGTTCTAAGTCTTCCTGCAATTTCTTTATTAGTGGCTGATAATTTAGTTTGTACAAGTGACTTAAGTTATTATCTAACCTGATACCTTGGTATCAGATTGCTTGTGTTTGCCACTTAAATGGTGATTCTTTTTTAAATTCTGTATAATCCGCATTACTCATTGGCATCACTTCACTTTTCTTTGCGTTGATCTTGTACCCTGATATTTCTCCATATTCCTTCAATTTCTTATGTAATTCTTTTATTGATATCTCTGGTTCTGTTAGATATACTATGATGTCATCTGCAAATAAGCTGATTTTATACTCCTTCTCCTTTATTTTTATCCCTTTTATTTTATCTTCTAATCTAATCAGTTCTGCCAAAGGTTCTATTGCTAACACGAACAATGAGGGGGATAATGGACATCCCTGTCTTGTTGACCTACTTAATTTAAATTGGTTCGATACATATCCATTTACTGCTACCTTCGCCAACGGTCCATTATACAATGCTTTGATCCAATTAATATATTTTTCTGGTACATTGAAATTCTATAATACTTTAAATAAGTAGTTCCATTCTACTCTGTCAAAGGCCTTTTCTGCATCTAAAGCAACAACCACTATTGGTTTCTTATTTCCTTGAACTGCATGAATTAGGTTAATAAGTTTACAGACATTATCTGCTGTTCGTCTTTTAATAAATCCAGTTTGATCTTGTTTTACAATTTTTGGTACACAATCAGCCAATCTGTATGCTAATAATTTCGCTATTATCTTATAATCTGAGTTAAGAAGAGATATTGTGTTAATGGATCCTTCCCCATCTTTGGTATTACTGTAATTATTGCTGTCTTACATGAATCTGGCAAGTTTTGTGTTTCTTCTACCTGGTTCATTACTTCCAGGAGGAATTAATAATTCTTTAAATGTTCTATAAAATTCTATTGGATATCCATCCTCTCCTGGTGTTTTATTGTTCAGCAGATTTTTAAATATATCCTGTACTTCTTCTATTTCAAATGGTTTTATTAGTTTGTTTTGCTCCTCTTCTTGCAATTTCGGCAGTTCAATTTTAGCTAAAAACTCTTCTATTTTATCATCTTTCCCCTCGTTCTCAGTTTGGTATAATTGTTCATAAAATTCCTTAAAGTTTTCATTAATCTCTGTTGGGTTATATGTAATTTGTTTGTCCTTTTTCCTTGATGCCAAGACAGTTCTTTTAGCTTGTTCTGTTTTAATTTGCCATGCTAATATTTTATGTGTTTTTTCTCCCAGTTCGTAATACTTTTGCTTTGTTTTCATTACGTTCTTCTCCACTTATACGTTTGTAATGTTTCGTATTTTATTTTTTTGTCCGCCAATTCTCTCCTTTTCATTATATCATCCTTTTTACTAGTTCCTTTTCTGTACTTTCTATCTCCCTTTCCAACTGCTCTATTTCCCGATTGTAATTCTTTTTCATCTTAGTTACACAACTTATTATCTGCCCTCTAATGAAGGCTTTCATTGCGTCCCAGAATCTTTCACTGATTCTGTGTATATTTCAAAATATGTTTTAATTTGGCTTTCAATAAACTCTATAAATTCCTGCCTTTTAAGTAGCATGGAGTTTAACCTCCATCTATATGTTCTTGGTGGGATGTCCTCCAGTTCGTTATTCTTCCAACTTTTTTTTAATTATAATTTTTTATTTTTCACACCATAAATCACATTAACCATGATACACATTTTTTCCTTTTCACACATATACAATGTCATTTTCTCCCCCCCCCTCCCTCCTCCCCTCCCACCCTCCCCACCTCCCCCCTCCCATCCATTTAAGGTATAAAATCTAGGATACATTAAACCAGTCAGACAATGTTGTCATTCAATAAAAATACACCAGAAATTTCACTGAGTCCATTCTTTTAATTTCCTTTTCCTTCCATTAACTTAGGTAGTGATTGTCCCCGGTAGGTTTTCGCTATTGTGTTTAATATAAGGCTCCCATATTTGTTTGAATATTTCAATATTATTTCTTAAACTATATGTTATTTTTTTCTAATGGAATACATTTATTCATTTCTATATACCATTGTTGTATTTTCAAATTATCTTCCAATTTCCAGGTTGACATAATACATTTTTTTCTACGGCTAGAGCTATCTTAACAAATCTTTTTTGTGCATCCTCCAAATCAATTCCAAATTCTTTGTTTTTTATGTTACTTAGGAGAAAGATCTCTGGATTCTTTGGTATATTGTTTTCTGTTATTTTATTTAATATCTGATTGAGATCTTCCCAAAATTTTTCTACTTTTTCACATGTCCAGATTGCATGAATTGTTGTTCCCATTTCTTTTTTACATCGAAAACAACTATCAGATACTGTTGGGTCCCATTTATTTAACTTTTGAGGTGTAATGTATAGCCTGTGTATCCAGTTATATTGTATCATACGTAACCTCGTATTTATTGTATTTCTCATCGTTCCAGACCATAACTTCTCCCATGTTTCCTTTTTTATCTTTATATTTAAATCCTGTTCCCATTTTTGTTTAGTTTTACCATTTGTTTCTTCATTCTCCTTTTCTTGCAGTTTAATATACATATTAGTTATAAATCTTTTGATTATCATTGTATCTGTAATCACATATTCAAAGTTACTTCCCTCTGGCAAACTCAAACTGCTTCCTAATTTATCCTTCAAGTAGGATCTCAATTGGTAATATGCCAGTGCTGTATCTTGAGTTATATTGTATTTATCTTTCATTTGTTCAAAGGATAATAATCTATTTCCTGAAAAACAATTTTCTATTCTTTTAATCCCTTTTTTCTCCCATTCTCTAAAGGAAAGGTTATCTATTGTAAAAGGGAGTAACTTGTTTTGTGTCAATATTAGTTTTGGTAATTGATAATTTGTTTTATTTCTTTCTACATGAATCTTCTTCCAAATATTGAGTAGATGATGTAATACTGGAGAACTTCTATGTTGTACCAATTTTTCATCCCATTTATATAATATGTGTTCAGGTGTCTTTTCCCCTATTTTATCTAATTGTAATCTAGTCCAATCTGGCTTTTCCCTTGTTTGATAAAAATCTGATAGGTATCTTAATTGTGCGGCTCTATAATAATTTTTGAAGTTTGGCAGTTGTAAGCCTCCTTGTTTATACCATTCTGTTAATTTATCTAGTGCTATCCTCAGTTTCCCCCCTTTCCATAAAAATTTCCTTATTATTTTCTTTAACTCCTTGAAGAATTTCTCTGTCATTTGTATTGGCAATGCCTGAAATAGGTATAATATCCTTGGAAAAATGTTCATTTTAATACAGTTTATCCTTCCTATTAGTGTTAATGGTAAATCTTTCCAATGCTCTAAATCATCCTGTAATTTTTTCATTAGTGGATAATAATTGAGTTTATATAGTTGGCCGAGATTTTTGTTTATTTGTACACCTAGGTATCTTATTGCTTGTATTTGCCATCTAAATGGTGATTCTTTCTTAAATTTTGAGAAATCCGCATCATTCATAGGCATTGCTTCACTTTTATTTACGTTGATTTTGTAACCCGACACTTCTCCATATTCCTTCAATTTCTTATATAATTCTTTTATTGATAGTTCTGGTTCTGTTAAGTATACTATAACATCATCCGCAAATAAACTGATTTTACATTCCTTGTCTTTTATTTTTATCCCTTTTATATTATTTTCTGTTCTTATCAATTCTGCTAGTGGTTCTATAGCTAACGCAAACAATAAAGGTGATAGTGGGCATCCCTGTTGTGTTGACCTGCTTAAGTTAAATTGTTTTGATACATGTCCATTTACTGTCACTTTCGCTAATGGTCCCTTATATAATGCTTTAATCCAATTAATATACTTCTCCGGTAAACTGAATTTTTGCAAGACTTTGAACAAATAATTCCATTCTACTCTGTCAAAGGCCTTCTCTGCGTCTAAAGCAACTGCTACTGTTGGTGCTTTATTCCCTTCTACTGCATGAATTAAGTTAATAAATTTACAAATATTGTCTGTTGTGCGTCTTTTTTTGATAAATCCAGTTTGGTCTAGATTTACCATTTTCGGTACATACTCTGCTAATCTGTTTGCTAATAATTTAGCTATTATCTTATAATCTGTGTTAAGTAAAGATATTGTTCTATATGACGCTGGTGTGAGTGGATCTTTCCCTTGCTTTAGTATTACTGTAATTATTGCTGTTTTACATGAATCTGGTAAGCTTTGCGTTTTAGCAATCTGGTTGATTACTTCCAGGAGGGGCGGAATTAATAAGTCTTTAAATGTTTTATAGAATTCTATTGGGAATCCATCCTCACCTGGTGTCTTATTATTTGGTAATTTTTTAATTATCTCTTGTATTTCTACTATTCCAAATGGCTCTGTTAATTTATTTTGTTCCTCTATTTGTAGTTTTGGTAGTTCAATTTTAGTTAGAAATTCATCTATTTTCCCTTCTTTCCCTTCGTTTTCAGTTCGGTATAATTGTTCATAGAATTCTCTAAAGTTTTCCTTAATTTCTTTTGGATTATATGTAATTTGTTTGTCTTTTTTCCTTGATGCCAATACCATTTTCTTAGCTTGTTCTGTCTTAAGCTGCCATGCTAGGATTTTGTGCGTTTTTTCCCCTAGTTCATAATATTTCTGTTTTGTCTTCATTATATTTTTCTCCACCTTATATGTTTGTAGTGTTTCATATTTTATTTTTTTATCCGCCAATTCTCTTCTTTTAGTGATATCTTCCTTCATTACTAATTCTTTTTCTATATTTACTATTTCCCTTTCCAACTGCTCTGTTTCCTGATTATAGTCCTTCTTCATCTTGGTTACATAATTTATTATTTGCCCTCTAATGAATGCTTTCATTGCATCCCATAGTATAAACTTATCTTCCACTGATTCCGTATTTATTTCAAAATACATTTTAATTTGTTTTTCAATAAATTCTCTAAAATCCTGCCTTTTAAGTAACATGGGGTTTAATCTCCATCTATACATCCTTGGAGGGATGTCCTCTAACTTTACTGTCAATATTAAGGGTGAATGGTCCGATAGTATTCTAGCTTTATATTCTGGTTTTTTTTACTCTATCTTGCATACGAGCTGATAACAAAAATAGGTCTATTCTTGAGTATGTTTTATGTCTAGCCGAGTAATATGAATATTCCTTTTCCTATGGGTGTTGTTTCCTCCATATATCCAAAAGTTGCATTTCTTCCATCGATTTAATTATAAATTTGGTTACTTTGTTCTTTCTGTTAATTTTTTTCCCAGTTTTGTCCATATTTGAATCCAAATTCAGGTTGAAATCCCCTCCTATTAATATGTTCCCTTGCGTATCTGCTATCTTCAAAAAGATATCTTGCATAAACTTTTGATCTTCTTCGTTAGGTGAATATACATTGAGTAGATTCCAAAACTCCGAATATATCTGACATTTTATCATTACATATCTCCCTGCTGGATCTATTATTTCCTCTTCTATTTTAAATGGCACATTTTTACTAATTAATATAGCTACTCCTCTTGCTTTTGAATTATACGATGCTGCTGTTACATGTCCTACCCAATCTCTCTTTAATTTCTTATGCTCCAATTCAGTTAAATGAGTTTCTTGCACAAATGCTATATCAATTTTTTCTTTTTTCAGTAAATTTAGCAGTTTCTTCCTTTTAATTTGGTTATGTATTCCATTAATATTTAAAGTCATATAGTTCAACGTAGCCATTTTATACTTTGTTTATCTTCCCTTTCCGTTTCTCCATCATTACCTTTCCTTCTTATCCATTTCTGTTTTCTTGTTTTGAATCCTTTATAAGACAACATTCCTAAAACATCAAACATTTTCCTTATTCTCCTATTTAAAACTTCTTTAGCCCCAATCCCCCCTTCCCCTCCTGAGTTGTCCTTTATCCCTTGTCGGACAACCACATCTCCCCTCTCCATTTGGATTTGCGAATTCACTCGCAAGCGTCAGCTGATTTTGCAGTGACCGTAAACACCCCCCCACCCAGCCCCCCCCAGAAAAGATTTCACTTTTCATATGTGACAAAGGTCACTCTTTTAATTCCCTCATTATTCCCTCTATTCCTTTTCCTTCCCTTATTAATTCTTGTCTATACTATCTATATTTTCCTCTAAATATGGATACATTCATGTATGCACATTATACATATACACACATATACCTCTTTACCCACATACATATAAATCGTGGTCATTTTTACTCTTATTACATGTCTTCATCTCTCTGTTTGTTTTGTAGTTGTTCTGCAAATTTCCTTGCTTCCTCTGGATCCGAGAATAGTTTTTTTTCCATAAGATCGTTTTCGATGTTTTGAACTCCTTCCTCTTCTTCAGGAGTTCAAAACTTATGTCTTTTTAGTTTGCAGTCTTTTGTACTCTCGTTACACGTCTTCATCTCTCAGTCTATTTTGTAATTGTTCTGCAAATTTTCGTGCTTCTTCTGGATCCGAGAATAGTCTGTTTTGTTGTCCTGGAATAAATATTTTCAATACCGCTGGATGCTTTAGTATAAATTTATACCCTTTCTTCCATAAAATTGCCTTTGCTGTATTGAACTCCTTTCTTTTCTTCAGGAGTTCAAAACTTATATCTGGATAAATGAAGATTTTTTGCCCTTTGTACTCCAGTGGCTTATTGTCCTCTCTTACTTTTTCCATTGTTTTCTCCAGTACCTTTTCTCTTGTAGTATATCTTAGGAATTTTACTAAAACAGATCTTGGCTTTTGTTGTGATTGTGGTTTAAAGGCTAATGCTCTATGTGCCCTTTCTATTTCCATTTCTTGCTGTAGTTCTGGACATCCTAGGATCCTAGGGATCCAATCTTTTATAAACTCTCTCATATTCTTGCCTTCTTCATCTTCCTTAAGGCCCACTATCTTTATGTTATTTCTTCTGTTATAATTTTCCATTATATCTATTTTCTGAGCTAACAGTTCTTGTGTCTCTTTAACTTTTTTATTAGATTCCTCTAATTTCTTTTTTAAGTCCTCTACCTCCATTTCTACTGCTGCTTCTCGTTCTTGCACCTTGTCCATTCTTTTTCCCATTTCTGATAAGGTCATATCTATTTTATTCATTTTCTCTTCTGTATTGTTTATTCTTCTTCTTAAATCATTAAATTCCTGTGTCTGCCATTCTTTAAATGACTCCATGTATTCTTTAATAAGAGAAAGTATATCCTTTATCTTGCCTTTCCCTTCTTCTTCTATTTCACTGTACTCTTCCTCTTCCTCTTCTTCTTCCTCTGGGTTGGCCATCTGTTGTTTCTTTGTTGCCCTTTTCTTCTCTTCTTTCTTGTTTTCGTTGTCTTCTATGTTCTCTTCTTGCTGCAGGTGATCTGCAGCTGTCATTGCCGGCTGTGGAGATCGACTCCCCAGCTGGTCACCCCTCCCGTCGGTGTTTTTTTTCATGCGCGGTTGCGCACTTTTACTCGGCTCAGCGAGCCATTTTTGTAGTCCAATTTCTACCGACCTGAGGGAGTGGGTTTCTCTCTCCACTGCGGGCCTCTTCGAACAGGTAAGGCCTTTTCCTTCATCTTCCGTTGTCATCTCTTCCTCTCTTCTTACCGTTGATTTCGACATTTTTTTTTCGTCACCATCTTCTTTCCACCTTTATATTCACTTTACTTTGATTTTTATTTTTGTGCCTTTGTGTTTTGCTTTGTTTTTTCTGACTTTTCTGGAGAGGGCTGGAGTTCACCTTCCGGCCACTACTCCATCACGTGACTCCTCCCTTATTCTTCCAACTTGAGGTTAATTGTAGCCCCTGTTTTATTGCATTCTGTTTCAAATAATTGGACATCTTGTAAAAGAATTCAAATGGCTTTAAGATGTTGGTGAATTGCACTAGCTGTGCTGGAGTCACTAATATGATCAAGGAGGATCTATTCCTTTATAGACTCCTAACCTACCTATCTATAATATCAGCAAATTTATCTACAATACTTCTAGTCCCTTCTCTGTCATTAATTATAGATTTTAAACAATTGAGGCCCCAGCACTGATCCCGTGATAATCTGTTAGTAATGGATTGCCACAGCCAGTCTAGAAATGATCCTCCTATCCTAACAATCTGTTATTTATTAATTAGCTATGACCCTATTCCCAACAATATATTAAGACCATAAGACATAGGAGCAGAAATAGGCTACTCAGCTCATCGAACCTGCCCTGTTATTTAATCATGAGCTGATCCATTTCCCCACTCAACCTTCTCCCCATAACTTTCGATGTCCTGGCTAATCAAGAACATATCAATCTTTTCTCTTAAATACACCCATCGACCTAGCCTCCACAACCGTCTGTAGCAACAAATTCCACAGATTCACTACCCTCTATCTGAAGAAATTCCTTCCACGTTTCTATACTGAGTGGACGCCCTTCAATCCTAAAGTTGTGGCCTTCTTGTCCTAGACTCCCTCACCAGGGGAAAGAACCTTTTTACATCTACTCTGTCTAATCCTTTCAACATTCAAAATATATCAATGGGATCTCCCCTCATTCTCCTAAATTCCAATATATACAGGCCAAAACCGTCAAATACTCCTTGTATGATAACCCTCTCATTCCCAGAATCATCCTCATGAACCTCCTTTGAATCCTCTCCAATGTCAGCATATCTTTTGTTAAATGAGGAGACCAAAATTACTCACAATTCTCTCACCAGGGCCTTAGCATCACATCTCTGCTCCTATATTCTATTCCTCTTGCAATGCATTTGCCTTCTTCACCACCATCTCAACCTGCAAGTTTATCTTCAGGGCATCCTGTCGAGGACTCCCAAGTCCCTTTGCATCTGGGTATTTTCAATTTTCTCTCCATTTAAAACATATTCTTCCCATTTATTTTTTTCTACCAAAGTGCATGACCGTACACTTTCTGACATTTTTTTTGTCACTTCTCTGCCCATTATCCTAATCTGTCCAAGTCATTCTACAGCCTCTACACCACCTGTTCCTCCACCGTATCATCCGCAAACTGGCCACAAAGCCACGTTCCCAGACCTTCGTGCAATAGACTTTTCTTGTGCAGTAATTGTTATCTACCATCTTATTGAATATCTCCCTACACTTACAGGCCCTTTCAAATGGCCTGAACACCCCCCTTGTAAAGTCGTAGTATCTCCTCATTTGCGGCTAAAGATATTCTCACCTGAATGCACCCTCCTCTGGGAGGGACTCCGCTGACCCACCTGAGTGTGCAGCCACTGTAAGCTTAGGGGTGAGCTGATGACGTTGTCAGCCTGAGATGCAGGAGGCAGAGGAGATCAGAGTTTCAATAGAATTAATGGCCTTACCGAGCATTCGGAATATCTCAGACTGAACACTGAGACAGGCTGATAATATGATATGTATTTGTCTTGCCTGCTCCACGTCCACCATAATCCAGTGCTATTCTGCTTCAGCGCGCTTCAATTGACATCACGTTGGCAGGTGGAGCTATGGCTTCAGTCGGCCATCCTCCATGGACACCAGGAGGTGCTCCGTGGCCACTCTGGTTGAATAGGCCCTTTTAGGTGGACCTCAGGAAAAGCTGCAAGCAGCCTTTTAGAGCTGCAGCCTGAAAGGAGAGTCCGCAGATTAAAATCCGCTCCTGCCGCCGGCCTTAAGGCAGAAGGTCCACCTGAAAGAGCCTAACATCTCCTACTCTATCCACCCTGTTTGTTAAATCCTCAAAGGACTCCAGAAATGTGTCAAGTTCCATGAAACATTATGGATTATTTATTTATTTGTTTGTACATATGAAAACTTGTCCTTCATATATATTGTTTGACTGTGTGAGAGTTATGTCTGGTTGTGGGTCTGCGTGTTTTTCACTGGAGAACGCTGTTTCATTGGGTTGTACTTGTACAATCAGATGACAATAAACTTGACTTGACATTTTTCTCATGAAACTATCTCAACCAATACCCCCAAGTGTAAAATCCTGCAAAAGATGGCGGATACAGCCCAGGATATGACAGACAAAACTTTCCCCACCATTGAGAAAGTCCACAGGGAACACTGCCATTGGAGAGCAGCAGCGATCATCAAGGATCTACACCACCCAGCACATGCTCTGTTTTCACTCCTGCCATCAGGAAAGAGGTATAGGAGCCACAAAACTCACACCACCAGGTTCAGGAACAGCTGCTCCCCCTCCACCACCAGTCATTTTTTTACATTTATTTATATTTATTTGTTTACATATGTAAGCTGTGTATAGGTGTTTTTTTGCATGACCAATAAGTGGCAAATAAGTGCCTGGACTGCAGGAAAAAGAATCTCAGGGTTGTATGTGATGTCATGTATGTACCCTGACAATAAATCTGAAATCTGAAATTTTCCAAATATCCAGCTCCTCCTCGATGATAGATTCCATTATTTTCTCAATACCCAAAGGTGGGGTGATTGGCCCTTAATTTCTTACTTCCCGTCGGCCTCTTTTTCTTGAACAGTGGCATCATATTTGTGTTACACTCTGCTCTACATTGGCTGAACGCCTCCCCCGGGTGGAATTTTAGTGTGGCAGACTTTCCAACAAGACCATTCAGCGGAACATGCCGGGGTAAATATTATCTCTTAATCGGTCTGCAGCAGCACCATGCTTCATGTTAGCATCCTTAGTGGTTGTTAATTAACATGTTTGCCTGAGGCAGGATACTGTGCACATCCAGTGACTCATTAACTAATGAAGTTCAAAACTTCATTTCATACTACCACTGAAATTGCTTTAATTGCCTCTTAATCCAGGAGCTACAGGTTGTCAATTAGATATTCTAAAGTGAAATTTAAATTCTTTTGTATTCCTGAATGCATTTGTACATTTGGAGAGTGCATTTGTCAAGTCAAGTTTATCGTCATCTGATTGTACAAGTACAACCTGACGAAACAGCATTCTCCAGTCCTCAGAGAACATGCAGACACAGAACCAGACATAATATAGAGATAGATAAACACAAATGCAGGATTAGTATTCACCTATACACATGAAACTAGTGTTTCATGAATAGGAGAGTCTCGGATGGTTAGTGTGAGCAGTTCCTTGGGTTGTTCACCATTCTCAATGCCCGTGGGAAGAAGCTGTTCCTCAGCCTGGTGGTGCTAGCTCTGATATTCCTGTATCTCTTCTCTGATGGGAGCAGCTGAAAGATGCTGTGTTCAGGGTGGAAGGGGTCCACAATGAACTTGCATGCCCTCTTCAGACAACGATCCCAGTAGATTACATCGAGGTGGTGGGGGGGGGAGGGAAATGGGAGATTCCAGTGATCCTCTCTGCCACTCTTGTGGTCCTGTGGGTTGACCTCCGATTCATTACACTGCAGCAACCCCCAATAATGTGTAGGGGAGAGTTCATTTATTCCCATGGCTCAAACACAGACAAAGTATTACTTTCTCATGATCGTATATTAGGTAGGCCCCTCAGGATATCACTTTCTTCTTCTGCCTCACGGTTGGATTTAAAGAACTTCTTTGTTTGCTGTAAAATCTGAAAAGTTCTCAAGTTTGGTCAGACAATGCTGGGCTCCTAACCTAGATGTCAGAACAATTGCAATTTCCATCTTTTCATTGGACAGGGACAACTTGGTTTGATAGGCCACAGTACAGGCCCTTCAGCCCACAGTGTTTTGTCAACTTACATAAGCCTACCCTACCCACATCGAACCTATATCTCTCTCATAGTCCTTCATTTTTCATACATTCATGAGCCTATCTAAATGTCTTTTACACATCCCTACTGTACCAGCCTCCACCACTAACTCCTGGCAATGCATTCCAGGCACCCACCACTCTCAGGGTGGGAAAAAGCCTACCTCTGACATCTCCCTGAAATATTTGTAAACAGGTGTCCTCTGTTATTGCCCAGTGCTGCCTTGGGATTCTGTCCACCCTATCTATGCCTCTCATAATCTTCTACACCTTTATTCAATTACCTCTCATTCTCCGTCGCTCCAAAGAGAGAGGCCAAGCTAACTCAACCCTACCTCATAAGACATGTTCTCCAATCCAGGCAGTATCCTGGTAAATGTCCCCTGCACCCTTTAATGAAGGAACATGAACTGAACACATCAAGGTCAAGGTTATTGTCATCTGATTACACAAGTACAACCCGACGAAACAGTGTTCTCTAGTCCTCGGTGCAAAACATGCAGACACACAACCAAACATAACACGCAGACAGACAAACTATAGACATGCATGACAACTATTTATATAAACAAATAAATAAATAAGCATTGTTTCATGAAGATGAGAGTCTCGGGTGGTTAGTGTGACAGTTCCTTTGGTTGTTCAGCATTCTCAATGCCCGTGGGAAGAAGCTGTTCCTCAGCCTGGTGGTGCTGGCTCTGATACTCTTGTATCTTTTCCCCGACAGGAGCAGCTGAAAGAGGCTGTAGGCAGGGTGGTAGGGGACCTCTATGATTTTGCATGCCCTCTTCGGAGTTGGCTTCAGGATTTGATTAGAGAATTACAGGCAGGCCATTCTGGGGATGGAGAACAGACTCCTCATTTGGAAGGTCACAATTCCAGGGGGCAAGAGGGCATTTCCACAGTTTGCAGCAAAGAAGGAAGACATTTAGCCCATAACATCTTGACCAGGTCAAGTTCAAGCCAGCTCTTCAGCGCTTGACGTCCTGCTTTGCGGAAACTGCCAAAATGTTTGGCCTGGAAGTCAGCCTGAAGAAAACTGAGGTCCTCCATCAGCCAGCTCCCCACCATGACTACCAGCCCCCCCACATCTCCATCGGGCACACAAAACTCAAAACGGTCAACCAGTTTACCTATCTCGGCTGCACCATTTCATCAGATGCAAGGATCGACAATGAGATAGACAACAGACTCGCCAAGGCAAATAGCGCCTTTGGAAGACTACACAAAAGAGTCTGGAAAAACAACCAACTGAAAAACCTCACAAAGATAAGCGTATACAGAGCCGTTGTCATACCCACACTCCTGTTCGGCTCCGAATCATGGGTCCTCTACCGGCACCACCTACGGCTCCTAGAACGCTTCCACCAGCGTTGTCTCCGCTCCATCCTCAACATCCATTGGAGCGCTCACACCCCTAACGTCGAGGTACTCGAGATGGCAGAGGTCGACAGCATCGAGTCCACGCTGCTGAAGATCCAGCTGCGCTGGATGGGTCACGTCTCCAGAATGGAGGACCATCGCCTTCCCAAGATCGTATTATATGGCGAGCTCTCCACTGGCCACCGTGACAGAGGTGCACCAAAGAAAAGGTACAAGGACTGCCTAAAGAAATCTCTTGGTGCCTGCCACATTGACCACCGCCAGTGGGCTGATAACGCCTCAAACCGTGCATCTTGGCGCCTCACAGTTTGGCGGGCAGCAGCCTCCTTTGAAGAAGACCGCAGAGCCCACCTCACTGACAAAAGGCAAAGGAGGAAAAACCCAACACCCAACCCCAACCAACCAATTTTCCCTTGCAACCGCTGCAATCGTGTCTGCCTGTCCCGCATCGGACTGGTCAGCCACAAACGAGCCTGCAGCTGACGTGGACTTTTTTACCCCCTCCATAAATCTTCGTCCGCGAAGCCAAGCCAAAGAAGAAGAAGACATAAGTACAACTCGACGAGGCAAGAGTTTCTTTGGATAAATTAACTTGACCTAGGAGGTTTGCAGCTCCCTAATTTTATGAATTATAAAGCTACCCAGTTGCGTTTTGTTAATGTAATGTATGATTTAAATAAAATTCCATCTTGGGTATATATAGAACTTAGTAAAATAGGGGAACCAAGCCCACGATTTTATTTATAAATGGAATTTAAGGTTGTTAACAATGAATAGAGGGGCTCCTGTATTGAAGCATTTAATTGAGCTTTGGGATAAGGTTGATAAAGAGATTGGGGGAGGAAGTTTATTGTCTGGAAAACACCATTATTACAGAATAGATTGATTCTGTTTTCCATGGGAAATAATTTTTTAAAGATTTGGCAGTGTTAGGGAATTAAGAAGATAGATGTTTTTAAAGCAGGGAAATTTATTTCTTTTAAAAGAATGAAGAAGTTCAAGATACCTGAAAATACTAGATTTTGTTATTATCAAGTTATGAAATTTTTTTACGTGAAAATTATGGTCAAGAGCCATTATTACCAGAGGAGACGGAATTAGAATTATTGTTACATAATGGAAATATAAAGAAATTTATCTCAATTATGTATAGGTTAATACAAAAGGAAGTCCGAAAAATAGGGCTTCATAATTCTGGACAAAGATGGGAAGTAGATTTGAATAAACAAATAGATGAACGAGATTGGATTGGGATATGTAGAGAAAATATGAAAAGTACAATAAATGTGGGATATAGAACGGTGCAATATAATTTTATTCACCATTTATATTTAACACCATATAAATTTTTAAAAATTTGATTCATATCCTTTCGGATTTATGTTTTACATGTGGATAGGAAATTGGTACATTTTTGCATTTGACTTGGAAGTGTCCCAAAGTTAAACCTTTTTAGTTAGAAATAGGTAAATTATTGGAACAAATAATGGGGATTAAATTCCCACAGGATCCAATGGTATTTTTATTGGATGATATTAAGAATATTGAACCGAAGATGAAGTTGAACATGTATCAAAAGAAGTTCGTTCAATTTGCTTTTGCAATAGAAAGAAAATGTATTGCCCAAACTTGGAAGTCTGACACAGATGTTGAAGTTTGGAGTTGTATATGACTTGAGAAAATTACTTATAATTTTAGAGACAAATATATATTTTGTAAGATATGGAGCCCTTATTTACAAAATATGGGTGTTAATATTTAAATGAAACTCTGACATTCCCTTCTCCTTAAGGGTCTCAGTATATTATAAGAGACTTTAAAGTAATAGACCCCCCCCCCTGCTGAGGGTCTCTTGTCCCATTCTTACTCTTTTCTTTTTTCCTTCTTCTTTTTGTAAGGGGATAGAGGGGGGATGGGAGGTGGTATATGGGGGGGGGGTTCTTTTTTCTTTTATATACCACATGCATTTGTATTGTTTGGAATTATATTTAATTATGTGTTTTATTGTGTGGTTTAAACATAAATAAATTTTTTTAGTGTGAGCAATTCACAGTCATTCAGCATTCTCACTGCCCGTGGGAAGAAGCTGTTCCTCAGCCTGGTGGTGCTGGTTCTGATCTTCCTGGTCTTAACAAGAGTTTTATGGAGCTGCAACATTACCTTGTGGCTCTTGAATTCAACTACTCATCAAGGTTTGGCCGGCTTCATCTCATCTGCACTCTGTGTTTATCAGTGGTTTGAATCATTATCAGTTGAATGCAAACATGAGGAGTTCTCAGTCACCGGGAGGGGGGGGGGGGGGATGAGCAACATTCTCAATCTTCATAGCCTTTACCTTGTAAGTTCTCCCTCAGACAGAATCAAAGCTCATAAGCTCATACTCCCACTAACCAACCAACATGTACATCTTCAGTATGATGGAGGAAGCTGGAGTTCTTGAAGAAAACTCACACATTTACAAGGAGAATGTGCAAACTCCACACAGACAGTATTGGTGTAAAACCACAATTCAGGAAAAACTTAACAGGTCAAAGAGTGTACCTTTTCTAGAAAAGACACATAACCAACGTTTCTAGCTTGAGCCCTTCATCAAGGTATGGCAAAATGTCAGTAGCTGTCCATAAAAAAAGAGGAGGGGAAGGGCAGGAGCTAATAGGTGGAGAAGGGACGAAGGACACAGCAGAGAGCAGGGGGGGGGGGAAGGGATGGCTGTGAATAGAGAGAAGGGGGTGGAGAGCTGAGGGAAAGAAGATAGGTGGAAGGGAAGGGAGGGAGAATGGAGAGTAGGTTAGCAGAAACCGGAGAAGTTGATGCTAAGGCATCAAATAATGGGGATTATTCCAGACAGAAAAATCAAGTGTTGTTCCTTCAATTTATGTGGTCTTGGTGGGACAGTACATGAATCGATGGACAGACATGAGCTTGGAAATGGGGTGTGGAATTGAAATGGTTGGCCACTGGGAGTTCCCTTTTCATTGAAGCAATGTCCCAGTCTGCACGCAGTCTCTCCGATGTAGAAAAGGCCACATTGGACAGCATCGGTGACCAGGACTGAACCCAAGTCACCAGAGCTGTGACTACGAGCTGGCTGCTCTGGCACCTGGAGGGAAAGAGCCTGCTTTTAATGCATCATTGATAGTCTTGTCTCCTCACTGAGTAATGCGTTTTGGATTCAATTCACATTATGGTTCTTGAGCTTGCAATCTCAGCCATGTGTCTGGCAGGAGAGAGAAGATGTTGGGCCATCTATCAAATAAAATATTAAAGCAAGGAATTGTTGGCTAAAATATTGAATTAGTAATGCAGAGGATTGGACTAATGATACAGAACAGGAGGCAAAATCTCTGTGTGACAGTTGGGTAATTTAAATTCAGTTAATTAATTAATACTGAAATTAAAAAGATGGGTCATAATGTTGACCATTAAATTGTCAGAGAAGGAAATGAGCCTTTGTTGACTTATTTGGCGTACATGAAATTCCAAAGCCAGAACAATATATTAATTAGCCTCTGAAAGAACCCAGTGGGCAATTTAGTTCAGGGGTTGTAAGGAATGGAGAGGAAATGTCTGCTTTCTAGAAGCATCACGTTGTTTATAGTACAAAATTCAATTGGGAATATTGATCTTTCCCTTTATATTGATCACCTTTTTTTTTACCTCCTCGTGAGGCATCTTAATCTATATTATTGTTTGTTGGTGTGTTTTATTTACCTGTGTAGCTGCAGCAAGCAAGAATGTCAGTGTATCTGTACACTCCACTTCTGTGTATGACAATAAACTCACATCATCCAATGCAGGCAAATGGTACCAGCTCAAATAGGCAATATGGTTAGCATGGATGATTTGGGATGAAGAGTCTGTCTTTATTTAGAAGTTTATAAATCTCTGGATCCACTTTCTAAGCCTAATGTTGACAGAAGCCTAATAGCCTGAATTTGTCTGATGTCAGAAGCTAAGCTGGCTCAGGCGTGGTCAGTACTTGGAGGGGAGACTGTTTTGGAACACCAGGCGCTCTAGGTTTCTGTGAGGGGCACTGGACAAAGAGGCAACTCTCTGTCTGCCTTATAGTAGACAAAAGTTAAAGAATTTTAAGTATGATACATTCTAAATGTGGTATCACGTGACAATAATGGAACCTTTATCATTCACCCCATATTCCTCTCACACCCCTCTCAAATCTCTCAGCACGATTTCAACATTACATCTGCAACTGTGAATATTTATCAATCATTTCATGGTTATCTTTTTTTCTCTCGTGTGATAATTTTTTGTACTCATTGTAGGGGTATTTTACCTACCTCTGTTGCTGCAGCAAGTATGAACTCCCGTCTGTTTACACACCATGCAGATGTACTCTATATGACAATAAACTCTCCTTTCAACCCTAAAAAGGAAAAAAAAACTCACAACAGGTTGGCACCAACTCTCTCTGTCTCCATGAGTTATTCCTCCTGTGTGTGAAGGATGGACATAACACTATTAAAGAGTAAATAAGGAATCCTTCCTACCTTTTGGCCAATATTTCTACCCTCGGCCAAACCACCGCTCACCTGGCTGAGTGACTTCCCATCATTTACAGAAAAACATCATGTAACATATTGTCGTTTATCCCTTTCCAACGTCAAACAGTTGGAAAAGCATTTCTCCCTTCTGAATAGTCAAGTGCTGAAGGATTAATTTCTTGTCACCTCCTGGGATTTTTAGGAATAAATAGAAATACTTCATGGTCATTTTCAATGACCTGGGGGGATTGTGTCTGAGTTTGTTCTCCTGGCTTAATTCAGGAAGCATCGACATTTGCAATGAGTCAAGGTCAGACAGACTGGAGAAGTGGGTCATCCCTGGGCTTTGAATCATCTCTGCAGAGGTGGTGCCTTTATCAGCCCCTTCCATCTGGTCAACAAGAAGCTGATTGTTCTGAAGCCATAAAAGTGCACACAAATCTCAGGAGCATATGGGAGAAAAGGCCTTCTTGCTCTATAACCATCCCTTTGCAAGTTCAACCATTTTGTGGAACCAGTGAATAGGCTGGATGTATTAAAGATGGTTCTTATTTCAAACACTTGTGCTTTCCTTTTAAGTTAAAGTTCAGATTTATTGTCCGAGTACATTCACATCCAACCTGAGATTCCTTTTCCTGTGGGCCAGGCAGAATTTATACTATTGGTAGTATATAACCAAATAAATAAATGTAAACAAACTGTGCAAATGGATTAAAAATATTCAGGAATAAATAAGAGTTCCTGAACCTGGTGGTGTGAGTCTTGTGGCACCGATACCTCTTTCCTGATGGCAGCAGCGAGAACAGAGCATGTGCTGGATCCTTGATGGCTGTGTCCCCTGTAGAGTTTCTCAGTGGTGGGAGAGTTTTACCTGTGATGTCCTGGGCTGTGTCCACTACTTTTGGACGTTTCCCCACCCCCCCAAGCCATTGCACCAGTGAGATGGGCACTTTGTGGCCCAAAAAGCATTTCAATAAATTTGGCCCTTCGGGCCAATGAAGGGAAGGATTTCTTTTCACGTAAATGGAAAATGCAGCAGTACTTGTGCACAGGAACCCTCACTAAAACAATTGAATAATAGCCAGTTAAATTTATTTGAGATGTTGATTGAGGCAATACTCTGGGAAGAACTTACGAGAGAGTCTTTCACATTGATCTGAGAGACAGAGCCTTAGTATACCCTTACTGCAGATATTATCCACACGATTGTAATGCCACATTTTACCTTGGATTATGCCAATTATTAATATTTCTTAAAATCCCCGTTATTTGGAATTCAAGCAAATGGCAGCTTGAAGCAACTGGCATAAATAGGTAAAAAAACAAATTTTAAAATTGATGCCCCTAGTGGTCAGTTCGCCAATCCCACAACACACAATCTCAAACAACCATCAAATTTTCATATCCAGCATCTACCAATCCCTATAGTTGCCGAATACTGGGGTTTTTACTCTACTTATCTTTTGTAGCTATTATCTTTTTATTTTAATTTAATATTTACTATGGTAGATTTTTTTTAACAAGGTACTTGTTTGGCTGCAGCAAGAAGGAATTTTGGTGCATGTGCTCATTGTACAATGTGCATGATAATAGATTGATCAGGTGGCAGGAGTGGGACTTGAACTCATGTCGTCTTGACTCCAAAGCAGAGTAAACCAACGGTGAGATCCACAGTTTGGGGGGATGATCATGAGAGGATCATTGTTCTGCTTGTGTTGGAAGGGACTCAGTGGGTCACTCACTATCCATGGAGAGAAATAGCCAATCAATGGGACTTTTGAGGAGGGACTCAGCAGGAAATGACCAGTCAACGTTTTGGGTCAGGGATCCTTTTGATCCACTATTTTTTTTCTCCTTTCTCTTTCATTACTCTCTGCTTTGTCATCTCTGATCCCAAAAATAAATCAAAGCATTGATATGTCACCCTCTGGTCACTAAATAAGGTCGGAACTCCCATGGATTGACTTGTTCATTTCTTTGGATTCGGGTGTGAGCAGGGAGATACGGAAAGGGGGAGAGGCAAGGATTTAAAGGGGCCCCAACTGGCAGAGACTTCTGAGTTGCTGGAAGGATGTGTGTGTTGGTCAGCTTATTGGCTACTGTTAGTTTGTGGGTGTGTGGTTGGGAGTTGATGGAAACATCAAGTCAAGTTTATTGTATAACCTAATCTCCATTCTCCAGTCCTTGGTGCAAAACATGCAGACACATAACAAACACATGCAATATGAGAGTCTCAGGTGGTCAGTATGGGCAGTTCCTTTGGGGTCATTCAGCATTCTCACTGCCTTTGGGAAGAAGCTGTTCCACAGCCTGGTGGTTGGAGAATAAAATGGGTTTTGTATAGGACTAGTGGATGTTTGATGGTTGGAATGGATTCAGTTGGCTGAAGGGTCTGTTTCCATTCTGTACGACTCTAAAGTAGTGGAAACTATGACTTTGAACACATTCATCACTGAGACAAATTACTGGACTTTGGAGAGGAGAATGGAGTCCAGGATGATTGATGAGATCAGCAATGATTTTGATGGACTAAATGGCCTACTCCTGCTCTTTCCCTCATGAAAACCTCAATCCTGTCTTCAGTTGACATCTGCATTTGCATGCAGCCAGATGTGATCAGTCGATGGCAAGCAGGAACTGGAATGTGGTTGAAATCTGACCTCAACTGAGCTTCCCATCTCTAGAGGCAAATAAGTGAATTGGGTCAGCAGGGTTAAGGTTCCAACATAGAGCATACTACTTCAGATGGAGCAGGTCCCCTGGTCTCTGGGAACTTACTGCAGGGGCTCTCCTGTGTTGAACTGGACATCGAACTCTTGTGCTTCTTTCAAGGTTTGTATTTTGCAAACCTTGGATCTTTTGACTTTGTGCGGAAAGGTGTCGATACAGCTTAGTCAATAGCAAAGCACATTAAAATGTACGAGACAAAGGAAAGATATCCTAAACCAGCCATTCTCAACGGGGATATTCGGCAGTTTCCAGCAAAGACACATCTCAAACTTTACAAGAAATTCTGACTCTTTCAAGAAGGAAATGGCATTGAAGCAAAGAAAAGTAGAAAAGATTCATCGCGCTAAATTAGTCATTCTCAATGGTGGGCCATATGGTACCTCGGGGGGAGGGGGCACTGACTGAAATCATAATATATTTTATATGTTTTTATGTAGTGGGTAGGAGAGAAGTACGGTAGAAGCCAACTAAACGACAGCTGGACAGGGAAAGGGCCCATAAACTTTGAGCAGAGTCCTGACTCAAAGGTTGAGAATGGCTGGTCAAAGCTGTCGGCTGGTCTGTTTTGTCACTGTTTATTCCAGAGGCACATCCTGTGAATGACCTGTTTCCCAGCCAGAAAAATAACATTTTTGAAGGCCTTGGGAAATAAGTACCTACTAATTTTAGAGGTGAAATATAGCTCAGTTTACATAAATACAGGGGGAGAACTCATAGAGAAAACAATTTCACTGCTTCCATGAGACAGATACAACAGGAAGATGGAACATAGTGTTTCACACAGTCAGACTGTGGGGAACGGGACTAATTGGAAAACTATTGTACTGAGGACTGCTGCGTGAACAATGCCCTGTACAATCTCCAGACCTGTTGAATTCACTGGCTATTTTTCCAGTGATCTGCAAGTTGAACCCCTTATTGTAGCATGAAAGGAAAATGTTGTCGATGTTAGAAAATGAAACAGAAAACGATGGAAATGCTTATTTTAAGTTCAACCATTTCCGATAATAATTATTTTCAGTTTTTGTTGAAATTTTAAGTTATCCACTATTCATTGATTTGACAATTCCCTGATGATGTTTCAGATTCTCACAATCTCATTGGCCCTTCCATATTTTATTGCCTTCATTATTTCCCATTGCTTTGCACTATTTCCCCTGCAACCGCTGCAACCGTGTCTGCCTGTCCCGCATCGGACTTGTCAGCCACAAACGAGCCTGCAGCTGACGTGGACTTTTACCCCCTCCATAAATCTTCGTCCGCGAAGCCAAGCCAAAGAAGAATCTTGCCTTTGACATGGACACAAACCATTTTTTTTAAACCTCTGCCTTTATCTCTTCACCTTAAAATGTTTATTTCTGCCCCATCCTGCAGAAGGTCACCAGCCTGAAACATTAATTCTGTTCCTCCCTCCAGAGATCCCACTTCTCCTAATGAGCATTCTCTCCTTGTTCTTTGCAGTCAAAATTATCTCAGCTGTCTGGAAGTCTCTTGGAACCTCTGTGATCTTGGGCAGAGCTAGTGCCATGCTGTTGCCATCCCCTACACATCCTGCCCAATGAGAGGAGAAGGACCACAGGCTGGAAAATAGTATCCTTGGGGCAGTGGTTATGAAAGAATGGAGATGAGAGGCTGACCACCTTCTAGCGCCCTTCAACTAAATGATTTGCTGGTACGTTTCAGAAGGAAGTGGTGGTCTCACGGTAAAGTGAATGTATTGGTTGTGCCAACCTACTAAAACAAAACCCTTCTGACCTCATAACCCTCTATTTTCTTTCTTCCATGAACCTGTCTGTTAAATGCCCCTAATGTTTCAGCCTCCACACCACCTCTAACAAGGTGTTCCAGTCACCCACAACTCTTCGTAAAAAATATTGCGCCTGATGTCTTCCCGAAACCTTCCTCCCTTCACTTTGGAGAGGTGTCCTCTGCTATTTTCTACTCCTGCTCTGGGAAAAAGGCACTGGGTTTTTCCATGTCTACCTTATCCATGTATCTCAGAATCTTGAAGACCTCTATTCAGTCTCCTCTCATCCTTCTGCGCTCCAAAGAGAAAAGTCCCAGCTCTGCTAACCTTACCTCATTAGACATTTTCCAATCCAGGCAACATTCTGGTAATTCTCCTCTGCACACTCTCCAAGGCTTCCACATCCTTCCAATAATGATGGTGGTGAGTCTGTGGATTGTGCTGCCTGAGGATGCTATGGAGGCAGGTACAATTACAATGTTTAAAAGACAGATTCATGAACGGGAAAGGTTTAGAGGGATACAAGCCAAATGCGGGAAATGGGATCAGTTCAGATAGGCAATTTGGTCAGCATGGACAAATTGGGCTGAAGGGCCTGTCTCCATGTCTTTGGGTTGTGGGAGGCAACCAATTTAATGATACTGTCGTGAGATTTAGAAAACCAGTTTGGAAACCCCAGAAGGCCACAGAAAATGGCTAAACTAGCCAACCATTGACTATCCCTTCTCCACCCCCCACCCCATCCATCAAAGATATTAATGTGAGATGCTGCCTCAAAAAGGCAGACATTACAATAAATTCCCATCACCTCAGTCACAGCTTCATCTCACTGCTACCTTCGGGCAGAAGGTAAAGAAGCCTGAGTTCAATGCCTCAATGTACAAGAACAGCTTATTTCCCAAAAGCTTGAAACTCCCTAAACTAACCAAACCCAAACATTTGGCACAACATTGTGGGCTGAAATCTCTCTACTGTGCTGTAATGTTCAGATTGCCTCACTGACCCCATATCTCTCTAAACCTTTCCAATCCATGTACCTGTCTGAATGTCTTTTAAAAGTTAGTTATCCCTGCCTCCGCTGCTTCCTCTGGCAACTCGTACCACATACCCACTGGCCTCTACGAAGAAGATGTCCAGCAGGTCCCTTTCAAATCTTTCCCATCTCACTATAAATACATGCCCTTCGCTCTGTCTACATCAATGACAAGGATCTCCCAGTGGCCAACCATTTCAGTTCTCCGTCGCACTTCCATACTCACATGTCTGTCCATGGCCTCATGTACTCTCCCACTAAGACCACTCGTGAATTGGAGTTCCAACACCTGATTGGCCATCTGGGCACTCTCCAGCCAGATGGCATTCAGATTGACTTCTCCCATTTCTGCTCTCCGACGCTCTGTTTTCTCTCCTTTCTCCTTTGTCTTCTTCCTCCAGCTCTCCACCACCTTCCCTCTCCATTCACAGAGCCACCCCCCCCCACCCCTGTTTGCTGGTGTTCCCTCCCTCCTTCCTCCACCTATTATTACCTCTTGCCTTTGGGCCTCTGATCCTCCCCCCTGCCCCATTTTTTGGGGGCATCTGCCCACTTTGCTCATACCTTGATGAAGGGCTCAAGTCTGAAACATCAGTTCTGTATCTTTGCTACATAAAGTACACTCTTTGACCTGCTGTGTTTCTCCAACATTGTGTTTCTACAAGATCACCGAATCTGTCTGCACTATTGGAATGTCAGTTTTTTTCACTAATTGCAACTGTGAATATTTTGATTTTTATTACCTCCTGTCCCTATGTTAAGTTTAATTTATCCTTTTGTTTTTGGTGTGACTGCAACAAGTCAGAACTTCAATACATCTGCACATTATACTTGTGTATAGGAGAGAAACACTAGAGTCTGTAGACACTAATTGTAATAAAGACATCAAAATGCTGGAAGAACTCAGTTCATCTCGCAGCGTCCATAGGAGATAAAGACATTTTGCTGATGTTTCAAGTCTGAGCCCTTCTTCAAGGAAGAAGTAAAAAACAGGAACTCTCAGAATACAGACAGTGCTGGCTGGCTGGGGGGATGAGTCCAGACCCACAAAAGGTGTTAACTGAATATGAGCCGGGAGAGAGAGGTGAGAATTGGTTGTGTGAAAGGAGACGGGGAAAAGGGAGAGAGAGGCAGAGTTGAGGGAAGCAGGAGCTGGAGGTTAATGAAAGCCAAAGTAGTCGATATTATTGCCATCCGGTTGAAGGGTGCCCAATCGGAAGATGAGGCGGTGTTCCTCCAATTGAGGGGTGGTCTCAGCCTGGTAGTGCATGAGACCATGCACAGACATGCCAACAAGGGGAATGAAATGGGTTGCCACTGGGAGATCCACGCCATTGAAGTGGACAAACTTTGAGAGGTCAGGATCGAACCCACGTCTCTAGTGCTGAGTGTGTGTGTGTGTGTGTGTGAGAGAGAGAGAGAGAGAGAGAATGGCTCCACCAACCGTGAAAGGGAAGGCGACTGACGGGCCAGTTTGGGCTAGACACTGAAGGGCCTTCCGTGCTGCAATAGTTCCGTGAGTCCATGAAATGAGTTTCGGCGAACGGTGGATGAACCAGATTGCTGGTGTGTCCGGCCTAGGCTCCCACCGCCAGACGGTTCCCAGAGCTCCGGGGTGGGGCGGTCACGGTAGGTGGGGGGGTGGGGAACCCTCGACCCCAGCTGAGATCTGCATCTCCACCCACTTGCATTGCAGACCCGGGGTGGGGGAAGGTGGTTTGCATTCGTCCCCGCTACGAGGGCTGGAGAGGCGCCCGACAAAAAGCTGCCAACTCCCACCTGGACGCGGCTCCTTCGCAGGCAGCCCCTCGGACAGCAGTCCGATCACGTCAGCGTGCGGTTATTGATTAACGCCCGAGTTTTCGCTGCATTTCCGGGGGTGGTGTTACAACACAGTGCAATGAGAGGGAGGGAGGGAGCTGATGACTGTTCTGCAATCTGATTATGCAAATCCCTGCGAGAGAGACGACTGGTCGTGCATTCTGCCTCACCTCGGGCTGATGTGAAGCAGCCCCTCTCGCACAGACCCACCAATACACCTGTGAACCTGCCCTGCTGCTCAACGCTCTTGTCTGAAACACAACGCCGCTCCCACCCAGTAAAGGGACAGAAATCTTTCCTTTTTGAGCGACCCTTTCTTCCCCCAACCCCCCGAAGGAGTATGAGAGGCGAAGGCGCCGAGCGGCGGACTCTCCTCATCCATCTCCTGGCTTGCCTCTCGCTGGCAGCCCATGTCTCCTGCCGCTTGTGCCCCGAGAAGGAGCTGGAGAACCGGGAAGAAGAGGCGAACGTGGTGCTGACCGGCACAGTGGAGGAGATTATGAACCTGGATCCCGTGTACAATACCTATTCTTGTAAGGTAAGGGGTTGGGCGAACAGAAGTTCCTGGCCAAACCCCGGCACAGGGTTTCCATAATTTCATGTCTTTGTTGTTGAACTGGTTTTGTTTCGTTTAACCCCCCCTCTTGAAGGTTGCAAAGGGAAACCCTGCATTGTTAAGATTGAATTGAACATATTCGGATGGAGCGAGATGTTAATTGGGGCGAAGTAACTTTTATCGGGCGTTGACTTGAAGTTTTGATTTGGGCTTCTAACTCCGAAGTTCCTCCAGCATTTCGGTGTGTTTCTACCTCATTCAAACGTCTGCGGGATTTCGTGCTTTACTCGGGGCAGACGGCTTGGATCTGTGTCCAGATTTCCGTGCAGGCGTGGGTCTTTTTCTCACAAAAAAACCAGCACTTTCTCGAAGTTGGCGAAAGTTGGTTGAGAAAAAGTTGGCGGCTGCGGTGGGTGACAATGGGCAGACTATTCCCCTGTGTAAGCCGGGCGAGAGGGAGCATGCTGCATTTAACATGGCTCCAGGCTGCTAAACTGACAAAGACCGCCCTCGAAATACAGTAGCTACAGGGCGAACTGTTCCTGGATTGGAATCCCCATAACCAGTCTGATTGGTTTCATTCACTCGCGTCTTCCAGACGACAGCATTCCACTAAGGTGGCTTCTCCACCAAACGGGCTCGGTGGTGAAACACTCTCCCCTCTGAGACTGAGCGGTTTCTGGGGTATCTGCACAACCCCCACCCAGTGCAGAGGGTGTGTTGCAATGTTGGAGGGGATGGTGTCATCTCTCTTGGTTGGATTTCATACATCCTTGGGGTACTACTTTGAAGAAGTGATCTTTGTTTTCTGAGTTATGCGGTCATAGATGGAGAGCTGGAAAGTCGACTGAACCTGATTCACCCATGTTGGCCACTTGTGCCCGTCCCATTTCCCGAAAGTTCAGCCCATCGCCTGCTAAACCTTTACCCTCCACACACCTGCCCAAAGGCTGCTGAACATTTGAATGGAAGGGGAGCCAGGTATTGGAACCTGGATGCGAGAGGGTGCCAAGGGTGGTGGAGGGTTCCTGATCACGTCACACCCTTTTTACACTGAAAAGCTGCGTTTTTGCCACATACGCGACCCGTCCCTGGAATCCCTCTTGCTTGTTCACACAGAACAGAAGAAAAGCCAGGTCGGTGAGTCCTTTTACACAGCAAGCCAGCTTCCTGAAGCAAAAGAGATGGGACCTGTAGTACAGCCCCGTTTCACTGCTGACACTACCTACCTTGGCAGATAAAAGCCAGCTAAATTCAGACCACTCCCCATCCGCCTTCGACACATTCACACCCTTGGCGAAGCGTTTGAAAGGCTCAGCTTGAGTTTTCTGTGTAAAAGGGGTAGCAGAACTGTGCAACTGGAGCTCAGGTTGTTGATCATTTGGACTGAAGTCCATGTGGCTGCAGAAGTACTGGAGGGGACACTCCGTGATCCCAGGGGGAAGTCTCTTTGGCTTCTCTTTCTCTGGATGTAAAGAATCGTGGGCAATTTCTGCTGATAGCAAATCTTTGCCTTATAGTAAATAACAAAAAAACTTGTGTAATATCTGACAATAAAATAATCTTGAATTGTACTTGTTCCTACCTCTTTCACCTCTCTGGCAGCTCATTCTATATATTCACCACCTTCTGTATGGGGGGAAAAATTGCCCCTCAGTTTCTTTTTAAATGTTTCCCCTCTTAAAAATTTATGCCTTGTAGTTTTAGATTCCCCTGCCTTGGAGTAAAATGTCTGTGACCATCACCCCTCATGATTTTATAAACCTCTTTAAGGTTTCCTCTCAGCAACCAAGGGAAGAAGACCCAGCATATGCAAGCTCTCTTTAGGAGGCAGTCCCAATAACATATGTGTGAATGTTTTCTGCGCCCTTTCCAGCATCATTACATCCTTCCCATAGCCAGGTGACCAGAACTGTGCGCAATAATTTTGAGTGACCAGGTGTTGTCTCACCAGCATCTTGTACATTTGTAACATGATGACCCAGTCCAGTACTCAAAATGTCTTGACTATTGAAGGCATGTGTGCCAAATACCTTCCACTCTGACTGCCTGTGTCACCACTTTTGGGGGACTGCGTACTTGTGTCATGAAGTGTCTCTGGACTATAATATTCTCTCGGTCCCTGCCATTTCCTGTGTATCACTTCCCCCAATAAAAATTGCCCAAAATGCATCATTTCATACCTGTCTGAGTTGAACATCATCTAACATTTTTGGCCCACATTTCCAGTTGTTATAGATCCTATTGTAACCATTAACAATCTTCTTCCCAGCCATAATTTTAAATTAAAATTTTTAAATTTAGACATACAGCACAGTAACAGGCCCTTTCACCTCACGTTCATGCAGCCCAGTTACACTCAATTAACCTACAATGTCCAGTATATCTCGAATGGTGAGAGGAAACCGGAAGCCCTGAGGGAAAACCTATGCAGGCACGGGGAGAACAGATCTCCAAAAACGACCGTCAGCAGATAAGCATAAACAGTTATCCAATAAGAAGCTTCAGTTTAATACGTTGCAAACTTAGAGACCTTAAAAAGTGACTACGAGAACTAAACAGAGGTATTATGAATTAGAGGAACGTGCTCATAAAGTACTTGTATGGCAATTGAAATCTGAACAAGTTTCAAGAACAATTAATGCAATCAAAGACAATTTTAACACCATAACATATAAACCTTGAGAGATAAATAAAACTTTTATTCAAAATTATATAGCTCAGAATTATTAAAAGGTGAGGGTAAAATAGATATTTATCATATATAAATTTACCTTCATTGAGTTTAGAAGAGAAAATAGCTTAGCACTCCATTTACACAATTAGAGGTACAGCAAGCAATAAGTTCTTTGTAAAGTAACAAATCCCCGGGAGAGGATGGCGTCCCTCTTGAGTTTTATAAAGAATTTAAAGAGGAATTGTTACCTCATTTTATTGAAGTGTTGGATCAAGCTGCGAGGATTCGTACTTAACCAGATTCATTTTCTACAGCAATAATTATTGTGATACCCAAAAAAGATAGAGATCCTTTAAAACCTTCTTCGTATTTACCAATTTCATTGTTGAATTCAGATTATAAAATAGTGGCAAAAATTTTGCCAAATAGGTTTACTAAACTATTGCCTAAATTAATAAAAATGGATCAGACTGGATTTATTAAATAAAGACTTTCAGCAGATAATGTATCTAGATTAATTTGTTTCATCTATGCAGTGCAGAAAAGGAAGGATTTGAGTGTGGCTGTAGCCTTGGATACAGATTAGAGTAGAGCCTTTTGTTTAAAGCTTTGGATAAATTTGGGTTTAGCTAAACATTTATTTATTGGATTAAGGCATGATATCCCAATCCTCAAGCAAAAGTGGTAACCAATGGGCAAATGTCTAATCCTTTTTCTTTGGTGAGATCTAGCCGACAGGGCTGCCCTTTATCTCTAGCTCTATTTATATTAGCCATTGATCCATTAGCAGAAGTAATTAGGAGTGATGTAGATATCAACCTTAAAAACCTTGATCAAGATTAACATAAAATTAGTTTATTTGCTGATGATGTTTTGATTTATTTGACTTTACCTAAATTGCATCAAGTTTGGAAGAAGATCGTAAACTTTCAGGTTATAAGGTTAATTGAGATAAAAGTGAGGTTATATCTCTTAATCAAGATGATTATAGTTTCTGCCAAAGAAATATTTGATTTAAATGGCCAAAAGAGGTGATTAAGTATTTGGGTATTCGGATAGATAATAATTTGATCGAACAACTTGTATAATCTTAACTATGTACCGTTGCTTAAAAAGAGGATTTAAAGAAATGGGTTACTCTTCCATTAACTTTAGTGGGTAAGGTAAATTATATAAATATGAATATTTTCTCACAGGTGCAATATCTTTTTCAAATATTACCACAAAAGTTCTTTAAGAAACTAATTAAGTATATCAGGAATTTTTGTGGAAGTGCAAGATGTCTAGGGTATCTATGGAAAAGTGAACTTGGAAGTATGAATGGGAAGGGTTTGCTGCTTCCTCATTTTAAAAATTATTATCAAGCTGCTCAGCTGAGATTTCTTGCTTCTCTGTTTGAAGATTCTAAAATACCAGTCTGGATTAAAATAGAACTGGACCTAGGTTATTTACAAGTTGGATTCAAAATTGTTAACTGGTTCCAGGAAAGCACCCTTACTTAAACATTTGATAATCATTTGGACAAAGTTGAATAATGGAGTTGGCTCAAAGAGTAGTATCTTTCCAAAAATGCCTTTTTCCCCCCAAAATAATCTTGTACCTTTTACGAATGATAAGTAATTTATGAATAGTTAATTTCATAAAGGAATTAAGATAGTGGAAGATTGTTTTGAACAGGGACATTTGATGTCATTTCAACAATTAAGAAATAAATATGGAATTTTGCGAAATATGCTTTTTCTGTTATCTACAGGGGAGGGGGTAGTTGTGAGAAAAGTTAGGCACCACTTTGACGTTGCCATATTGTGAGATAGAGCTTTATATTAGGAAAGATTGTACTAAGAAATTCTACAATGTATAACATGTTACAGGCAAGTACTATTAAAAAGGGACTTCTGAAGCCAAGATAGAAATGGGAGGAGGATTTGAACATGATGTTTTTTTTAAAAAAAAATATTTTTCACACTATGAACCATACTGACCAAAATACAAACAGATATTTTCTCTTGAATATATACAGTGTCATTTTCTCCCCTTTCCCCCTCCCTTCCCCCCTCCCCATTTATTCAAAGTTCAATCTATATGATACATTAAACCTGTTTTTAAAAAAAATGTCGACACTTAATAAAAATAAACAAGAAATTTGTGTCTTTTACTTTTACATACTGGGTCAGTTCATTTTGTTGTCTTCTCCTTCTGTCATTTTAGGTGGTGGAGGTCCGTGGTAGGATTTCTCTATTGTGTTTCATGTATGGTTCCCATATTTGTTCGAATATTGTGATGTTATTCCTTAAATTATATGTATTTTTTCCAATGGAATACATTTATTTATTTCTATGTACCATTGCTGTATTCTCAGGTTATCTTCTAATTTCCAGGTTGACATAATACATTTTTTTGCTACAGCTAAGGCTATCATAATAAATCTTTTTTGTGCTCCATCTAAATCGAGTCCAAATTCTTTATTTCTTATATTACTTAGAAGGAAGATCTCTGGGTTTTTTTGGTATATTGCTTTTTGTGATTTTATTTTGAACATGATTGTTAGTGAGAAACGTTGGGCTGAACTTTGTCATGAGTGTAATACTAATTTCATTAATGTTAGATATAGTTTAGTTCAATGTAACTATATACATCAACTATATTTAACACCTAAATGCTGTATAAAATGAAATCTGATTTATCAGATCAATATTTTGGATGTGGTGAATATGCTATGGCACATTCTAAGGTTAGGCTTTTGTGTGTAGATCTGAGTAAGTTTTTAGGTCGAATAATGGGGGTTGTATTTCCACAAAACCCAGACTTATTCTTTTGGGAAACGTAGAAGGAATAATGCCTACATTAAAATGATAATTTCACCAAATTAAATTTGTTAAAATTGCTTTAGTGGTGGCACAAACTGTATTGCTGTGTTGGAAATCGGATGTCTATTTAGGTATCCCTTTGGAGAAAATTGCGTGTAATTGTTCCCATCCCAATGTATACATGCCCAACATCAACTATTCCAATCCAGTTGATCGGGGGGAGCTCTCTAGTTGGGAGGGGGGTGGTTTCTGGCCACCAGGAGTCTGTATGATGTAGTAGTGTTGCTGCCAGATGAGAGAGGATGTTAAATATCAGAACTTTTGGATGATGTCCATTGCATTGGCTCTTTGTGACTAAATTCTGTTTGTTGTGTCCCAGGTGCGTGTCTGGAGGTATCTGAAAGGCAGGGACACAATGAAGAATGAGATCCTCTTAGATGGTGGGAAGAGAGTAATGATCTGTGGCTTTGGGGACCCCTTGATCTGTGACAACCAAGTCTCCACGGGTGACACCAGGATCTTCTTCGTCAACATGGTGCCGGAATCCATGTGGCCGGCTCACAAAAATGAGCTGATGCTCAGCTCCAGCCTCATGAGGATAACGCTCAGAAACCTGGAGAGAGTGGAGAACTGCGTGGAAGGTTTGGACTCCTTTATCTGTCTGTTTCCTCTCATTGTGTTGTGGTGTTGCATCTGCTCCTCCAGGCACTGGCTTATGAATCCATTGGGGGCATCCTGCAAGTGATTCTCCAGTCTTGGAGGGCTTACCCCCCCCCCCCCCCCCCACCCCCTCCCCATGCCAACTGCACTGGGCAACAAATTTTTTCAAAAGGTTGGCTTCCTTAAAAAAATATAGTGGGGATTATAATTAACAACTTCAAATTGAACACAAAGAACATTTCAGATTTGCTGTGTCATGTAGGAAGTTGGAGAAACATTAAATTAACTTTTATTGAATTTAGCCTGTTTAATCGCATAATGATGCTGACACATTTGTTCAACTAACCAAAAAATGTTTTGCTGCTGATTTTCATTTGTACTCAGCATCTGATGCCTCTCATGTCAGCGTCCAACAATAGTCGGCTGGCATTGATGAATTCCAGTTGCCCTGATGCCACTTTTCCAGGGTTGCAATGTCCTGGTGAAACTTTTCACCATGTTCATCACTGACGGCACCAAGATCAGCCGGGAAGGAGTCCAAGTGTGAAGGCAGAAAATGAATTCTTAATGACATTGTTGTGCTTCGTGGTTTTGTATTCTTGAAGTAGACTTAAAATGTGACAAGAAGTCACAAAAATGGGATGTATCTTTTTAAAAAAGGGTATGTTATAGGGAAATTTTAAGACAATTTTCGTGATCAGCGTCCCAAAATCTGAAATGCATCCTAACGTGTTCAGGAAGCCAAATGTTAGTTGTCCAGTGTAATCTCCATTCACTTATTTCTGAGCTATAGGCGTGTCATAACAAGGCCTCACAATTCTATCCAATCTCCATTTCCCAGAGTCTACCACAAAACAATGTGTGTCTGGAGTCGCTCTTGCCCCACATTGGTTCAAGCTGCTAGATTCTCTTCCTGGGAGATGATAGCGACCTGATTGGGTTTCTAATCAATAATTCAGTTGTTACGTTATTGTTGTAAAAGGTGAATGTCTGCAGGCACTGTTACTGAAATGAAAACCCAATGCTGGAGCAATTCAGCTGGTCAAACAGCAAACCTTGTATAGTGAAGATAAAGATGCCTAACTTTTATGAGCAGAATCTATGCAGGTGCCCAATCAAAATGGGGAGAAGGGAGGGAGGGCACAGTAGCCAAGAGAGGGAGGGGGAATGGCTCTGTGAATGGAAGGGGGTGGAGAGCTGGAGGAAAGGAGTCATAGAGGAATAGCAATGGGAAGGAGAAATGATGTTAATGCTATCTGGTTGGAGAATGTCCAGTCGGAATATTAGGTGTTGCTCCTCCAATTAATGGCTGGCCTTGGTTGGCAGTGCGTGAGACCACGTACTTCACTGGTTTCTGCAAGCCCACTTCCTGTACTCCCTCTCTTCCCCAACCCTCTGTTTTCCAGCTCTCCACCCCCTTCCCTCTCCATTCAGAGCTGTTTCCCCCCCCCCCCCCCCCAACCTCTTGTTTGCTGGTCCTATCCACCAATTGCCTCCTGCCAGTGGGACTGTGTTCCTTCAACCGCCCCCCCCACCCCATTTTGATTGGGCACCTGTCTACATTTTGCTCATACCTTGATGAAGGGCTCAAGCCCAGAACATCGTTTTATATCTTTATCTTAGCGCTGCAAAATTTTCACTGTTTGACCAGCTGAGTTTCTCCAGCAGTTTGTTACGTTATTGGTGCTGTTTTTTTATTTAATTGCATTAATTTGATTTCTGTGCTGAGGTGGGAATTGAACTCTTCTTGATACTGATAATTAACCAGGAGTCTATTGTAAACTTGATACAACAGAACTGATGTTAATACATAGCTGCACAACTGAATTTTGGCCTGTGTGCAGGATACTGCAGCTTCAATTGATTGTATCGGAAACCTGGTTCCCCAAAGGTGTGTTCTGCAATTTCAGTTAAAGTTCAAAAATAAGAGGTTTTCATTTCAGCTCCATTGCCTGGAGGAGTCTGCCAAATACAGGGGCTTTCCTGCTTACAAATGATGTGACTTCTGGAAATTTGACTTTCCACAAAATTTCCAATGCATTTTTGAAGTATTTTTCAAGCTGGTAGTGATATTAAAATGTTTTATGCATTTCAGTGATTAATGGATACATTATATATTCCATTAGTTTAATTACAGATAATGTTAGGATGATTAGTTAATTAAATGAAAGAAATATAGTAAGTGCATGTAAAGCAATACAATCTGGATAGTTATCAAAATCAGACGTCTCTGACTTGGAGACATCAGCTTGCGCACGGTTCTCAGGACCAAGACACTTGTGTAACCCTGGCAACAATAACTGCTTTGGAAGTCCTGTGTTCAATCAAAATTACATTTGTCGAGAAGTCACCAGTTTGTCGTGTGGACATGTGATGCTGCCAGCTTCACATAAGGAAGGATGTACTGGCTTTGGAGGCAGTGCAGAGGAGGTTCACCAGGTTGGTCCCAGAGATGAGGGGGTTTAGACAATGAAGAGAGATTGAGTCGTCTGGAACTGTACTCACTGGAATTTCAAAGAATGTGAAGGGATCTTATTGAAACATGGAAAATTATTAAGGATCTGGTAAGTAAGTTGTTTCCATTGGTGTGGGAGACTAGAACTAGGTCACAGTTCAAGGTAGTAAATTTAGAACAAAGATGAGAGGAACTGCTTTTCATAGAGGGTGGAATTCAATGCCCATTGTATCAGTGGAGGTGACCTCAGTAAATATATTTAAGACAAGTTTGTAGGGAAATTAAGGGATATGGAGTGGTGTGGGGGGGGGGGGGTTGGAGGGGAAGCAGGTAGGTGGAGATGAGCCTATCATCAGATCAGCCAGGATCACATTGAATGGTGGAAGTGGCTTGATGGGCCGGATGGCCAACTCCTGTTCCTATTTCTTGTGTTCTTAAAAATGCCCTACCATGACGTCAGTGTCCAGCTAACCAATGTTGAGCTTACTTGAGAAGGATGAGGGCCAGAAGAGGATAACACAAAATCTGCCTGCTTCTGGGTTGGTGGGAGAGACTAGAGCTGAATGTATTCTGTGAAGATGACTACATTCCGTCAGTACTGAAGCATTGACTTCCCGTGTACCCAAAACCTGAAACGGGGCAAGATGCCATCTTCCATAATTTAAAGCAGTGATTGAGAGATTCATGATTTGTAAGGGTGTCAAAGGTTATGGGATGGATGATAAGGTTGAGAGGAAAAATACATCAGCTATGATTTAATGGCAGAGCAGACTTGATGGGCTGATTGGCCTAATTCTGCTCCTACATTTGTGGTCTCTCAGTTCATCCCTCCTGTTTGGCTTCATCTGCTTTTTGTTTCTAGGCTTGTTCCACTGTGTTAGGGTGTAGGAGGGTTTGCAGTAATTTTATTCAGAGAACATAGTAGCACCGGAACCTTTCAAAGGGATGTTGGTAGGACTGAAGGGCGTGAGTTGACAGGAGAGACTGGATTGGCTGGGACGTTTACTCCCTGGAATATGAGAGAGTGAGAGGATGACCTTGTAGAAGGTTATAAATCATGAGTAGATAAGATGAATGGTGACAACGTTTTCCCCAAGCGTGTAAAACCAGAGGGCATGGGTTTATGGTGAGAAGTGAAAACCTTGAAGGGGACCCGAGGGACAGTTTTTTTTCACACAGAGGATGGTGGCTACAAGAACAAGCTGCAGTAGAGGCAGGGTCAATCACAGTATAGATCTGAAAATCCGGGCTGCTCGGGGATTGGGTCTTGGACAGTACTTTTAAAATTCAAATTTACTGAGGATAAGAAAGAGATGAACAGGTAAATTTTGATAGTTTATTCATTAGCAAATATGGCATGCTCAATTTCATTAAAAACAAGCAGTTTTAAAGATGAATTGAAATGCTGCTGTATACACACACACACAAAAGCCCTCCAAATTTAGAGTTTTTGAAAAATTCTGGAACCTCTGGTGGTCCAGATTTCTGATATCAGGATTTTTGGGTTTCTACTGTACAATGTTTTAAGGGCTTTCAGATAGGTTTGTGAATAGAGGGAGAAGGCCCAAGACAGCCAAGTGGAACTAGCTGAGATTGGCAACTAGGTGAGCATGGATAACTGGGCAGAAGGGCCTGTTTTCAAGGTGATTATGGCGCAAGTGGTGAAGAGCTGAAGTAGAGGCTATTTTGATTTCTGAGTGTTTTCGATATGAATCGTGTGGTTCCTGCATTACTAATCAATAGAATCCAAGATCGATAGGTCAAAGAGTCAAGGGTGTTTACTGAATTGTTGGCCACACAGCTAATGCAGTGAAGATTATAGCAATCCGGTGTGGATGTCATTGGAAGTGCCTGTTGTGTGGAATGTAGGCCATGTTCCCTCCAACTTGTTCCAGCAGGTCAGATTGTAACTTCAACTCTGAGCTCTCGCCTGCCCAGAGTTGCTTCTCACCATCATGTTTAACAGGAATCTGTGCAGCAGCGTTATAAAATTTTCAGACTGCCTCTACCATCCTTTTAAATGTAGACGTACAGCACGGTAACAGGCCTTTTCGCTCATGAGCCTGTGCCGCCCAAATACACTAATTAACCAAAAATCCAAGTACGCTTCTTTGAAAGGTGGGAGGAAACCAGAGCACCCGGAGGAAACTCATGCAGACTCAGGGAGAACGCATGAGCTCCTTACAGACAGCATCGGATCACTGGCGCTGTAACAGCGTTGTGCGAACTGCTATGCTAATCGTGTCGCCAATTTGAGGAAGCTTTCTAGATTCTCAACCCCAATAGATGCTGAAGCTGATGAGGCAGTTAATCATCAACGTGATCTGTAGGAGGCAAGAATGATAACTTTGCAGAAGACACTAAGCTTGGTGATGGTGTTGGCAGAGTGATCTAAAACGGACAGAGAAAAGACACATAGAATGTAATGCTGAAAATTGAGGAGAATTGGACTTTGGAGGGACTAACAAGGTTAGGGTATGCAAAATATTGAAACCGAGGAAGTACAGAGGACCACAGGCGCCTTAATGTCATGTCCAAAGATTGATGAAGACAGCAGTGTGGGAAAGCTGGGTACTTGCCTGCTTGTGCTGGTATTTTTGTTCCTTGCTCTTCTGTTCCATATGTCAGCGAAAGCTGGCGGGTGCCCAGCATGCCATCCTAACCACCTTATCGACGTACTGCTGCCTTCATGGACTGGTGGGCATCTTCATTAAGGTCGCTGGGGTTCTCTCTGATTCCTCTGGAGGATTGTGATCACTTCGGGTTACCCTGCTCTGGGAAGGAATGGATTGCACTCCAGAGGATGCAGTGGGGTTCCACCAGGACGTTGCCTGGGCAGGAGTGTTGCAGTTGCAAGGAGGGACTATACAAAGCTGAGTTGAGGTTCCTTGGAGTGGTGTAGCTGAGGGGGATTTTGATTGCAATCCACGGAGGGTTTTGATAGTGATTTTTCTCCTTGGTTGTTTCTGAACCACAAGGCATAGATTTAACAGGTAGAAGGTTTAAAAGGGATTGGAGAAAGAATTTTTACACCCAGTGAGTGTTGGAGGGGACAGTGGCGGCACAACGTTCACAAAATATTTAAATAGAGGCATCGAAATCAGGACTACAAGCTGGAAAATAGCTTGATGGGTGGTATCCTGTTATGATATTAATGACATTGAGCAAATTATTCCAGAATATTTATACATATTTATTTCCTATTTCTATGTTTGGGATTATTATGCACAGTGTGAGAAATGTATTATGCATGTACATATGTACTGTGGACCAGAGCACTACTGTGTCGTCTGGGTATGTAAACTTCAGATGATGAAAAAACTTGAAATCGTATGGCAGAGAAAGCTGTAGGTAAAGTGCAGGGAAATGGTACTTGATGGCAGGACAGTTGGCGTAGCGGTTAGCGCAAATCCTTTACAGTGCCAGCAATTTGGACTGGACCAGGGTTTGAGTCCCACACTGTCTGCAAGGAGCTTGCACCTTCTCCCTGTGTCTGTATGAGTTCTCCCCAGGGGCTCCTGTTTCCTCCCACTGTTCAAAATGTACAGGGGAAGTAGGTTTATGGGGGGCAGCATGGACTTGTGGGCCAAAATGCTTGTTAAATTTGCGATTTCAGTGGCTGAAGGGTCTGTTTCCAAGGTGTTTTGAGTTTTGTATGCCTGAGGTAACTTGTGGACTAGACTGGATGATGATACTGGGCACCTTCCTCATTGGTGAACCTGACGGGTTTTTGCAGCAATCATGTAGTTTATGTTCGCAAAGCTGAGCCTTCCTAAAAGTTCAGATATGATTAATTGCATGACTTTGGATTTCTAAACAGCCAGAGTGGGATTTGGATTTTTCTGAGGATCAGTTAATCAGCGACGTCGCTGTTGATGGAGCAATAGAACTGAGAAGAAGGTCTTTAGAATTCTTTATGTCGAAAGACTACAATTTAATTCTTCTGAATCCAAGCAGAAATTGTACATGTGACAAATTAATCAGAAGGAAATTGTTCCTTGACCATGAAGTTTGGCTTATGAAAAATGTGTTTTTCCTTCAAACTCCTTTTTAGAGAGGAAAATTGAAAGAACCTGATGGTTTCTGCATGTCAAATGTGCAGAGGTTCCGACTCTGCTGTTAACACTGATGTAGATTCTCTTGCAAAGTTGTCATGTGGGAGGGGCAAAATTTAAAATATTTTATTTCGAGAGCATTTTCAAAACTTTGCTATCCCCACTTTAAAACAAAGGGATTATTTGTGAAAGTTGGAATTGAGGTTGGAAATTCCTTGGCCAGTTGGTGCAAAGCAGGATCACACTCATGGCAACTATCAGATCATCCGTTCTTACCAGTTTGTCAGAGGGTGCCTGAGAGAGAAGGATTGAAGCAGGCAGCAACACACCCTTTGGCCCACAACAAGTCCACACCGATCATTAAGCACCCCCTAATGCAACAATAATCCTGTTTTATTGGAAAATGCAACTATCCTTTCAGCCCAGCATATTTGTGCTGTCTGGAATGTCAAATTAAACGAATCCTGTTTGCCCATGGACAATATCCCTCCATTCCCTACCTGTTTATGTGTCCATCTAAAACCTTCATGTTGCAACAGTATCTGTTCCCACCACCTCCACTGGCAGTGTCCCAGACACCCATCACCCCCTGTGTAAAACGAAACCATCACCTTGTAAGCCTTCCTTCCTCTCACCTTAAACCTACACCCTCTGGTATTTGACATTTCTGCCCTGGGGAAATGACCCTGACCATCTACCCAAGCTATGCCACATTCCCATCCAAACCCCCTGGATTCCACCCATCACCCACACACTGGATGTAGTTTACAACGGCATGCTAACTGACCAACTCACATGATTTTGGGACGTGGGAGGAAACCAAAGCACCAGGAGGAAACGCATACACCGTATGTTGCAGCACAGTACAGGCAATTTGGCCCACAATATTGTGCGATCTATGTGAACCCACCATGCACCCATAACCCTCTATTTTTCTTGCATCCATGTGCCTATCCAAGTCTTAAATGTGTCAGTGTCTAACTCTGAGGACTGAATTGGCAAGAACACTGAGAAGAATAAATTCAGCTCTTCGTTAGAGCCCTGTGGGTTTTTCTGCCTGAGATTTTAGCAGGTCCTCGGTTTAAATTACACATGCTGACTTGCTGCACTTCCCACAGTATGGACTGGTGTAGTCGTGTAGCAGAATGCCAGGATGGGATCCTGAGTTCACGTTTCTGGGTTGAGACAAAGTTTGACCACTGAGCTCACACTGGCACTGTGAACAATTGTTTGCGGGTACCATGGACAGGAGAGAGCAAACCAGTGGCACAACAGGTGATGTTTACCTTGGTGAAAATTTGCTTTAACTTTACAAATCAAAAGCATTACTGGAAATCTTAAATGAAAACCAAAGAATGTGGGAAAGCTTCCGCAGGTCAGTCCCTGTCTGAGGAACGAGAAATGAGTTTGAGTTTTGGACAGGGTTCTGGTGGTAGATTAGTAATGTCAGAAAAGTGGTTTATGTAGTGGCAGTACATCTATTCATTGGCACATCTTAGTTTATCAATAATTAAATGTCTAATAGTCTCTCAATCTCAAATGGCTTTTCATTGTGAAAGACAGTAATGTCTTACTTTAAATGAAATGTTAGTTCACCAAATCTCTAAGAGCAAGATAGCTTCACCCAAACACTAGTGAGAAACTGGGCCAAGGATTTAACCCCCCCCCCCCACCACCCCCCTGCTTGAAGTTCCTGGAGGGAGGTCTGATGCCACTGGTGTCAGTTAGTGAAACTAGACTCCTTCAAGGGAATCAGATTATGTGTGTAGACTAAGATGAATGATTTACACTTGCTAGGTTCTCTTTGAAATGGCTTGGATTTAGTGAGAAGATAATGGAAATTCAGCTGAAAATGTTGAAGTATTATCAAAATGAGCACTGATACTGAAAGGAAATCTAATCGCTGCCTGTATCATGTGCTGCCTGATGTGGGCTCATTTAGCTTGAGCAGTTCTTGCTCGGTTTCAAGTCATTGAGAAACCACGTCATTTAAGCAGTTGTCAAACAGCACCTGATTATCTTGTTTGCTGATAAAAGCTCAGAGTGCCAGATGATAATTGCTGAGTCAGAGAGAAAGTTTCTTTGTTTTCATGAGTGGGCGAGTTGTGAGCAAGGAGGCAGAGCTGTAAACTAAAACTGAGGTGCACAGGAATTCCTTCTCTGGGAGGATTGTGAATCCCTGCAATTCTCTGTCCTGTTATTGGAAAGATCATTGGATATATTTAAGGTGGAGGAAGATAATATTTGAAAGATTGGGGAACTGGCAGGGAAAAGGGGTTGAGTGAAGTTGAGCTGTGACCTGAGTGAAAGCTTGAGACACCTGCTGTTCTTGCCTGTGTCAGCCCAGGAGATTTAACAACCACAAAGTAACTCTGGGAAAACATTTTCATGTTCAGCATAAGGATTGGACTTTGACTTAACCAGTGAGAAACACTTTGTGCTGAATTGTAGGGACTTGGTTGCCACCCCCCACCCTGATGTCCATTTTGCATTGTCATTGCACTCCCATTTCCTTTGCAATGACAGAAATAAATGTAAGTAAAACACAAAAGTCTTCAGACACTGTGGTTGACGTAAAAACATGATGCTGGATAAACTCAGCAGGTCTAACTGTCCTTTTTGTAGCAAATATAAAGATACAGAACCAATGTTTCGGGCTTAAACCCTTTAGCAAGGTACCTTGATGAAGGGTTCAAACCTGAAACATTGGTTATGTATACCTCTTTGCTGTATAAAGTACGCTGTTTGACCTGCTGAGTTTCTCCAGCGTCGTGTTTTTATAGAAATAAATGTGTCTGACCTTGGGCAAGAAAAAATGGACTTGCCTCTCAATCTCAGAATCAGAATTTGTCAGGAACAAGTTGTGAAATTTGGTGTTTTATGGAAGCATCATAGTCCAAATATTCATATTATAACCATCTTACAATGTTACTATATATTAAAAAAAAACAGCGCACAAAAAGTTGTCTTTGGTTCACTGATTATTCAGGAATCTGATGGCGGTGGGGAAGAAGCTGTCCTTGTGCCGTTGAGTGCTCCTCTCTCTACCTTTTTCTCGATGGTAGCAGAGTGAGCAAACTCAATTTTGTCGTCAGAAGGACAGATTTATGATGGGGGTTTGTAAAGCTTGTTGAAGAGGGGAGGTAGTAGGAGATGGTGGTCTTCCTGATCTATAACTGCCTTCTGTTCTGCCTGATAGCTGACTTGTCACAATAGTGGTGTGTTTACGTTTCACAGGCAGGTTTGCTTCATCTGAAGCAGGATGAATGGGTATGAGGGATTTGTTTCTCTGCTTGTCAGTGCTGCATAGCTGAGTGGATTTAATTTCAGTGAAACTGACTTGTTCACTTGTTTCTTCGGCTGAAGAGCTATCGTCTTCAGTCAGGGTCTGTTCAGTATCCGTTCCCTAACGTGTATCTGTCAAGCAGTCTTATTGGAATTGATGTGTGTAAGGCATATCTGTGGAATAATACTATATTTCTAAATAATGCACAGATCTTGCATCTTTCCTAATGATTCAGTTCCACATCTCACTTCTCAAAGCCTTTGGCTGCTTCCTGGAACAGATTTCTGAGGCTGTGAATGCCTCGATGCTTCTGGAAACTTGCCCATCTCTAACGAGCTCTGACTTTGTCAGTGCATCCTTCAAGTGGAGGCCAGATGCTGTCTGCAAATGCTAATGGATAGAACAGTGCACCTAATTGTGTATGTTGGAAACTTGGAAAGAAACACTCTCTTTCATGCTAACTCTTTTCAATTTTGCTCCTCATCTGAGGATCCTTGCTTTTTTTTTGTTGTACTCTGGTCTCATCGCACTCATCTCACATGTATGGTTCGTTCTTGATACCAGAACGTGGGCAGTAACGGTGAGGAAAAAGGAGCATTGTCCTTCAATTTCTTTAAATAGGTTTTACTCTGGCCTCTCCTAGCAAGTCCTGCATTGTCACGAGATCATAAAGATTGCTGTAGAAATGTACATGGAGCTGGTGAAGTCTCACTGACAGAACGTATACAGTTCTGGTCTGTTAATCTGAGAAAGGATATACCCAGGTCTCGAGATAGTTTTGAAAGGGGATTAACTCAGCTTATTCCTGAGGTGAGAGGGTTATTGTGTTACAAAAGGCTGCAGAGATAGATGTGTATTCTTTGGAGTTGAGAAGAATGATTGAAACTCTAGACTTTGGAAGACGTGATGCTGAGGTGTTTCTACTTGTTGGAGACTCGAACAAGGGAACAGTCACAAAAAAAGGACCATCATTTAAAACATGGTTTTAGAAATTTCTTCACAGTGGTGAATCTCTGGTACTCGCTTGGTGATGAAGGTAAGGTAACTGGGGAGTGGGGGGGGAATGTTTAAAGGAGAAGATAATTTTCTTGAAAGATTTGGGAATTATAAACATTAGCCAGGTCTTCCCATCCACTGCAGATATCTGTGAGGTTCTGCCTCAAGAAGGCAGTCAACATCATAAAGGGCCCCTGTTACTCTGGCCACAACCTCTTCTTATTGCTACTCTGGGGCAGAAGGTACAGAAACCCGAAGACCAGCACCTCCAGGTTTAAGAACATTTCTTTCCAACAGCTATCAGGCTCTTGAACTTCCCCTTGTTACACTAATCAGAGACTGCTCTGACACTACTGCCCTATTACAAGTCACTTATTTTTCTCAGGGATTACATAAATATTTATTATCTATCTTGTGTATTTAATTTTTAATTCAATTTGTTTATTTTTTTTAAAATAAGGACTTGTATCGCTGCAGCAAGCAAGAATTTCAGTGCAGAGGGACATCATACAAAGTGTATGACAATGAATTCATTGTTGTTATTATTGAGGGGCATGGGGAACTGGCACAAAGGACCAGCCATGATCACATTGATCAGTGAGTCAGGTTTGAGGTGCCAAGTGGCTTACCCACACTTCAGTTTTGTTGCAGCCATTGTGTTCACCATGTTCTTACTTTGGTTCTGGAGACCCTGCACTGTTTGAACACTTACAATGGGGCCACATTACGCAGACCAGGGCCCCCATGAGCCACCTCTGAAATGGTGTTTTACTCCTCTACATATTGATGTGATAGTTGGTGGAGGGGAGGACTGACTAGGATTTTGTTCTAAAAGTGAATTGTTAGGTCTGCTTTGTTCATGAATGAGTGAGACAAACACCAGGCTGAGTCGAAATCAGGGTTCTTTGTTCTTTATTACCGGATTGTAACACTTGCGACTAACAAAGTTAGTCGGAGAATGCATTCTGCCGTTATCAGCAAAATGGTGATTTTTTATACCCTTGGATATGTGCTTAGAACATCATCATATCATTACTTGTCCAATGACTAAAACTGTTGCTATCCTTTCCCTGCTAGCTTCCTGCCTCTCAATCCATCAATGTCTCTCTTATCTTGTAAGTACAAGGATGCATTTACATCTTGTTACAGCCCTGTACATTCCCATCTCATGATGTTTTACCTAACAGGAGTACAAGGACACCTCCCCTTCTTGTTACTGCCCTGTACAGGCAAGGCTTGGGGAGGGATATGAGACTGAGTTTGGCCACTGTTCTAGTTGAGAGGAAAGCAATTTTATTTTTCATATTTTCTCTGTGCTCCTCCCCTGCCCCTCCTCCCACCAATTACTCGAGTGGCCGTCTGCATTTTGTTCATATCTTGTTGAAGGCCACAAGCCCGAAATGTAGGTGATGTATCTTTTTGCTACATAAAGGACACTGCGGGACTTGGCTGAATTTCTCCAGCATTTTTGTGTGAACTAAAATCTCAGCATCTGCTGAATTTCTTGTTAAACCTTGTTTTCTGTACCATGGGAAAATAAAATCTCCATCAATTTTAAAGTGCAGTGTGTTGACTGTTTTAATACCAGTGTTTTTTTTTTTAACAAGTACAGCATCTTTAGGTTCAAGAACAGTTTTTTCCAACAGCTATCAGGCTCTGAGCCTTCCCATACTACCCCAAACTGTTCCAGCACTGCAGATAAATCTGCATGCACGATTAAAACACCACTTGTTCTTCTCTTGCACCATCTGTGTCTGTGAATATTTGTTATCCATCTTGTATATTCTCTCTTTTCATGCTAGGGTAATTTAATGTACACTATTGGGGTATTTTTTGACCAAAGTACCTGTTTGGCTGCAAGAACTTCAGTGCCTATGTCCACGGCACTTGTGGGTATGATAAAAAACTCACTGATTGCAAGAGGTGACGTGAGGAAGAGGAATATAATGTACAAGCTGGCTGCTTTATAACAAGGTCAATTGTCCTTTCAGTAAAGCACAATTTAAAAGAAAATAAAATTGGGATTGCGCTAAATTATAGCTGATGCAGTGTTAGAAAGGAACTCTGAGAGGCTTTGTGTGGGTAAAGTACTTAATGGCAGACTCCTCCATTGCAATAAGTTAATTCAATAACTTCCCCTGGATGGTGCCTGACCTGCTGAGTTCCTCTGGCTCTTTAAATGTTGCTTCAGTTTTCCAAACTGCAGACTTCTTGTTTATCTCTGAACTCATCCTAACATTCGTTCACTAAGAATATTCTGAATGCGACAAAACCTCCCAAATAGCTGGAGTAAACATGGAAAATTTGGAGGAACTTGGGTCAGAGTGTGTCCAAGGAGAGAAATAGCCAGTCAACTATGGTTTTTAGACTCCATGAACAAGCAAAGAATTTTACCGCTACACGGACAGTCTAGAGAGGTGTCGGCATGAATTTGGAGTCAATTCCTGCCCCGCGATTGATCCTGCAGGACCCCGACTACTTTTTGGAGGAAGCCTGTCGTGTCAATCATATCGGAAAAATTCATTGACTATCATTCACTCTGCTGCATGTCCAACCACAGGGACTGTTACAGTCTAAAAATGTGCCCAGAGTGAGCGACCACACAGGCAATAATTATGTTCAATATTTCTGCGATTTTTCCCAACATTGCAGTCTTAAAAAAGCATAAATGTTTCAGATGGGGACTTTTATCAAGACTCAAAAGTTCTTCCAGCTCTGCATTCACAGAACCACCCCCTGCCCTGATCAATTCTCACCTTTCCTCTCCTGTTCTCCCATCCATGGCCAATTATCACATTTTCTCTGTTGGTTTCTGCTCTTCCCCCTGCCCTTTCTTCCCTTCTCCCCAGTCTTTTAATTCAGGCACCTGCCCACTTTTTAACTTGTACCTTGAAGAAGGGCTCATGCCTGAAACATCATTTGTATGTTTTCCCTCCTATGGATACGCTGAATTTCTCCAGCATTTTCCTGCTTTAATTTCAAAACCATAGAACATCACAGCACAGAAACAGGCTCTTTTGGACTTTCTCGTCTGTGTCAAACCACTTTTATGTCTTGTTCCACTGACCTGCACCCAGTCCATAGCCCTCTCTCATCCATGCACCTGTCTAAATCTTGTTAAAATTGAGCTTGGATTTACCACTTCTGCTGGCAGCTCATTCTACGCTCCCATCTCTGTCTGAGTGAAGTAGTTCCCCCTAATGTTTCCCCTAAACTTTTCCCCTTTCACCCTTAATCCATGTTCTCTGGTTTGTATCTCACCCACCCTCAGTGGAAAAACCCTATCTGCATTTACTCCGTCTATCCCCCTCATAATTTTGTACACCTCTATCAAATCTCCCCTTATTCTTCTACGCTCCAGGGAATAAAGTCCTAACCTGTTAAATCTTTCCCTGTGACTCAGTTCCTGAAGTCCCAGCAACATCCTAGTAAATTTTCTCTGCATTCTGTTATTGATCTCTTTCTGGTGGTCAGGTGACCAATTGTGCACACAGTACTCCAAATTTGGCCTTACCAATGTCTGATACAACTTTACTGTCACATCCCAACTCTTGTACTCATTACTTTGATTTATGAAGACCAATATGCCAAAAGCTTTCTCTACGACCCTATCCACCTGTGATACCACTTTCAGAGAATTATGTATGTAAAGTGTTGACTGATCATTTCTCTCTGGATGCGCAGAGGCCTACCAGCCTCTCATTGTTTGTAGATTCCAGCACAAAGTTCTTGTTTCTCCCGAAGAGCTTCACTGAGCAGGCAAATGGATAGCAGGCAAGTGTGGAAGGGCCAACGGCAAAATGGAAGGCAGGAATGAGCAGGGACCACCTGCCTTCATCCAACAAGATAATTTATCGTCCAAGCTATTTGCCCACTTTATTAGACCAAAGAAATAAAAGTGGTTATCAATATATTTCTGCTCTGCTGCCAATTTCATGCCCAAGTAAAGAGCAGGCATTAAAAATGGGCTCTGCTCCAAATGTTTCCCTGGAACTCGATGGATTAGGTGAATTGCTGTAAATCCTTCAAGTTAATTGGACGGAAAGTCTTGCTTATTTTAGTTCTGTCAATGTGCTAATGCTTAAGTATCCTAATTCACCCTTTGAACTCCAATCTCGGAGTTTGCCTCTCAAAGATTAGACAGTGTGGTATCAATGAGATGTACAAGCACAGGCTTACTCAGACCATGGTTGTAAATATTAATTAAGGTATTAATACAATTGTGATTACTTTTGTCAATTTTTGAACGGTTTAAAAAATGCAGCCATGATCAAGATTTGAAGATTTAGTGTCAAATTCAAGTTTGTTGTTACATTACCACCTGATTCAGTGATAAAGGTGGTTCTTCTTTGGGCAAGTCGACTCCGTGCATTCAGCCGCACAAAGTATTAGTGTTATGAGGGAGTGCCAGACCTCCATCAGGATTAGAATTTGTCTTGAGCAAGTCACGCAATTTGTTATTTTGTGGCAGCATCACGGTGCAAACATTCATATTCTAACCAAGTTACAAAAATAAATGAAAATAGTGCAGGAAAAGTTGAAGTGAGGCAGTGTCTGAATTTCCTTGTTCATTCAAGAATCTGATGGCAGCAGGGAAGAAGCTGTCCTTGTGCTACTGAGGGCTTGCCTTTAGACTCCTGAATCTTTTTACTGATGGTAGCTGAGTGAAGAGGGCATGGCCTGGGTGGTGAGGATCCATGAGGATAGAGGCTGCTTTTTTAAGCCACCGCCTCTTGTCAATGTCCTCGATGGAGTGAAGTCTGGTGCTGGTGATGTCAGGCTGAGTTAACAACCCTATGGAGTTTATTCTTGTCCTGAGAGTTGGCTCCTCCATGCCAGACAGTGTTGCAACCAGCCAGAATGCTCTCCATATTTACACCTGTAGATGTTTTCGAGAGTCTTCAGTGACATCCAAAATCTCCTCGAGCACCTCGCTGCTGGCGAGCCTTCTTCGTGATTGCATTGACATGGAGGCTCCAGGGCAGAGCCTGGGAGATGTTGACACTCAGGAATTTGAAGTTCTTGACCCTCTCCACTACTGAGCCCTCGATGAGGTCGAGGTCGTGTTTCCCTGACTTTCTATAATCATCTTTGTTTTGCTAATATTGAGCACAAGGTTGTTGGTGTGACACCGCTCAACGAGCTGATCTATCTCCCAACTTTACGTTTCTTATTGCCGTCTGTGATTCTGCTGACAACCCTGATGTCATTGGCAAATTTATCGATAGCACTGAAATTGAGTCTGGCCTCATAGTCATGGGTGTTTAGAGTCGTGGGCTAAGCCTTGATGTTTCCAATTCATACTGACTGGTCTTCAGTTGCAGATGGGGGTACAGAGGCCCAAGCTTGTTGACCAGCACTGAGGGAATAATAGTGTTGAAGACTGAGGTGTAGTCTATGAAGAGTAGCTTTAGGCATGAGTGGCTGTTTTTGAGGTGATCCAGAGCTGAATGGAGAGCCAGTGATATTGCGACTGCTGTGGAGTGTGCCATTCTGAGAGAATCCCGGGGATGGTGTTTCAATTGGTCTCCTGCCCTTGCCTTGCTTGGTGGTGCTGGTGACTTTTTCAGTCGGTGCTCCTGATGAAACTGCAGTGTGTTTTGTATGCTGTGCATTGGTGGAAGGAATGAATGTCTAGATTGGTGGACTGGGCAATATTTTGCTACATGAGTGTCATGGCTGTTTGCATCCAGCCCAGTGGAGAACCTCCTGAGTTGTACCTCCTACTCGGTGGAAAGGTTTTGAGGCATTGGGTAATAGGTTACAGCATACTGCCTCTGACCTGCTCTTGTAGCCACAGTGTTCATGTCCAATTGAGGATCTGGTCAATGTGTCCTGCAAGGCTGTAGGAAAATGTGGTGAGAATAACTTTGGACATTGAGTGAGTGGTGGACTTGGCTGGAGATGGTCATTGCTGAGAACTTGTGTAGCACAATTATCACCTGCTGCTCATGAGCCCATGCCTGAATGGTACCTATAGGTGGTTTTATTTCCTGGGGATTTGTGAGTTGAACAATCATCGGTGAAAATCCCCGGCTCTGAGATGGAATGGAAGAGAATTGATGAAGTAGCTGAAGATGATTGGGTCTAAGAGCTGGGATGATTGACTTCCTGCAGCCACAATCAACTTCCAAGGTGCAGGGCTTTGAAGAGTAAGTGCCTCTTGAGTGCTTTGTAGACAGTGTCTGTCATCACTTCTGATTGAGCAGTAATTGAATTGGGCCAGGCTCCCTGTACAAGCTATTTATTCAGTTGAGAAATAAAATGGCTGTGAAAAGAAATATTTTCCCCCCAAAAATATACTTGATTCAGAATATATACAGAAGTAAAGTTGGGGCATTAGTATTTTCAATTCTCCACAAAGGAGATCAATGCATTAACCCGATAAATTCTGCTGGCATTTCTTCCTGAAGCATGGCGTCAGTGAAATGTTTGAGAGGCTATTACACAGAGCATGGGCCCTCCATGTCCAATGGTGGCATCACACTAGGGCAGCCATTCTCAACCTTTCATTGGCTGTGACCCTCTTAGGGCTCTGTTCAAAGTTTATGGGTCCCCTTCCCTCTGAAGCAGTGATTTCTTCTGCCGACTACATAAATAATATTTTATTCCAGTCTGTGCGCCCCCCCCCCACCCCCATTGAGAATGGCAGAGACCTGGATGATGGCCTTGCTGAGCATCAGGGTGTCCATTAGCACCTGCTCGAAAGTGCCAGTCAACAGCATTCATGTACAGGCTTCTCCTTGTCCTGAGAGAGGCAAAAGGCCATCTCGTCCTGCACACAGCCTTAGCAAACTTTGGAGCTGTCAGATTGTTCCATTTCTTCCTTCGTGGGGCTTGATTTCTGTTCTCAGTCGTGTCTCTGTGCAGCTAACAAAAAAAATAACTGATTCTACAGCTGACGAATGTAAAATGTTGATGTCTCAAGGGGCTCCCTTATCATCTCCCCTTTTTGTTTTTTCTCTACTCCTCCTTCCTGATTTTTCTTGTTCATATTTTATTTCTTTCACCCCCCCCCCCCAACCTCTGTATGGCTTTACAAAACACAAGACGTTCCTTCTCTCCAACCTGAAGCTCATCTTTCTGTCTGAAATTTGCTGTCATGGGGATTTAACAGAGTGAGCAGCGATGTGTGCGTTGAAGTTTGGACTTCATGCAAACATCATGGCGAACCCAGGTGAACAACACGTTCCCTGTTTGATGCAGAGTTCCAGGTTGGGTCCACCAAAATACCCCTCAGGCCACTGGTTTTGTGTGACTTCATCTACGGAGCACAAATAATGAGCTGAACTTGATTCCATTCCTCTTGGTGTCCTCATGTGTTAATTATTAATATTTAGATTTTATTTTAAAATGTAGACCTGCAGCACAGTAACAGGCCCTCCGGCCCATGTTTATTCCATCCAATAATGCCCAATTAACCTACAAACCCCATATGTTCTTGAAGGGTGGAAGGAAACAGAACCCCTGGGGAAAACCCACACGGACACTGGGAGAAGGTTCAAACTCCTCACAGACTTTGAACCTGGGTCGCTGGCGCTGTAATAGCATTCGCTATTTGCTACACTGACCGCGCTGTCCTTTCCTGGGGTTCTGAGGTTGGCATTCACTTGGCAACAATTGGGAAACTAAAGTGTTCTCAATGAGTTTAACTCAGGAGGTATGGAGAAAAGGAAAAGCCTTTTCATAGCTCTTGATTGACCTCTGCCTCCACCCAGTCAGTAGACGAGCATCAGAAAACCCCTGGCTAAGACTGACCACACTTTTCCATGATCATCTTAGGGCTGGGCTGCCAGGCAGATTGTAGATATTAGTTTAATGTGAAATGCATCTCTGCTTCCTTTATATCATATTACATTTAGGCACTGAAGAAACAGAATTTTTTTTTGTGACCAAGTCATGAAATTTGTTGTTTTGGAGCAGCATCAAGGTGCAAATTTTATAACAAATTCATTTCAAAATTAATAATGCAAGAAAAAAGGAGAAAGGGAGGTCGTGTCTGTGATTCATTGTCCATTCAGTAATCTGATGGTGGAGGGGAAGAAGCTGTTTTTGTACCTTAAAGTGTGTGCCTTCAGGCTCCTGTACTTCCTTCCTGACAGTGTGAAGAGGGCATGACCTGGTTGGCCGAAGTGGTGGGACTCCTTGAGGATAGAGGCTGCTTTCTTAAGACACCAATCGCCTCATGTAGATGTCCTCGGTGGGGTGAAGACCGGTGTGAGTGATGTCGCTAGCTGAGTTAACAAAGCTAGAGGTTTTTATCTGTCCTGTGCATTGGCACGTCCATACCAGACTATGATGCAACTGTTCAGAATCTTCTCCAAGGTACACTTAGGTCCCTCAGTCACTGAGCCCCTTGCTGGTCCGCCACTGTGGTCATGTCCTATGCCTCACCTTCTCAATGGGGAGTACTCTCCCTGTTTATCATGCCCATGTAAAATTATATTCAATGGACCTCTATGTTGGAGGGAAGAAAGTTAGTAGGATTGGGGTATTTTTCTCCAAATTGCACACCATTCTAATTTGGATGTAAGACCCTGTTCCATTATTGCCATGGCTTTGCCCTAGGCAACACCTTTTTTTCCAAAAGTGAAAAAAATGGGGAATATAATAGGCAACTTCAAGCTGAACGCAAAAGCAATTCAGATTTACTGTATCATGTAGGAAGTTGGAGAAATATTAAATGAACTTTTATTGAATTTAGCATGTTTAATCGCATAATGGTATTGACACGTTGTATTAGTTCAACTGACCTAAAAATATTTTGTTGCTGATTTTCGTTTGTACTCAGCATCTGATGCCTCTCGTGTCAGTGTCCAACAATAGTCGGCCAGCATTAATGGATTCCAGTTGCCCTGATCCTGCTTTTCCATGGTCGTAATGTCCTGGGGAAACCTTGCACCCTGTTCGTCACTGACGGCACCAAGATGAGCAGGGAAGACGTCCAAGTGTGAATGCAGGAAATGAATTTTCAGTGACATGTATTTCATGTTTTTGTCTGCTTGAAGTAGACTTAAAATGTGATAGGAAATCACAGAACTAGGTTAGATTTAAAAACCGATACATGATAGGAAAACTTTAAGGTAATTTTTGGGATCTGCAGCCCAAAATCCATAAAATACACCAAAAGGTGTTCATGAAGCAAAGTCTTCATTATTCAGTACTTTTGATCAGTTATTTTTTTGTGTTGATCCTACCCACTTTATTCTCCCCATGTTCCCATCCTTCCAGTTTCTACCCATCATCTACTCCAGGGGCAATCTACTGTAGCCAATTAACCAATCAACTTGAGTGTCTTTGGGAATGAGAGTAAACCAGCTCACCTGAAGGAAGCCCACACACACAGATGTAGGGATCACGTGGACTCAATACACTCAGCTCCCAAGGTCAGGATTGAATTCCAATCACCGGAGCCATGAGGCAACTGTTTACTTTCTCTACTACTGTGCCAGGTCTAAACCTCGGAGCTCTTTCCGCAACACCCCCATCGAAAGGACTGCAGAAGTTCAAAGAAAGTGGCTCACCACCTGCTTCTCCTAGGGCTGAGGCTGGTGACTTGGATACCTCTGGTTTAGGGTCACCACTGGAGCGGATGGGAGGCTGCGTGAGTGTGGAGGTTACGAAGGCGCAAGAGAAGGAGGCATTGGAGGGGGTGGCAGGATCCACGGACACTTTAAAGCTCCTTTCACGCCGCCAAATAAAGTAGGTTGAATTGGCCAATTTAGTAGGTCCGTAGCGGGTAACCTGGCAGCGTGAAAGGTCCCAACCAGGCAGTGCCACTAAAAACCAACCAGGCTCTTGACTCTTGCTGGAGCAAGTGCTGGAGCCCGGCTGAGTTATTAACTCATTAACCATTCTGTGGCGGTGTGAATGGTCTATTCGGATTACCCAGTACCATTAGTGAGGTTCGTGCCTGCGTGTTTGCGTCAGGCTGGTAGGGTTATCAATAGTCTTGAGGTGATTTAAAGCACAGGTACACACTGATAGCTCCACCGGTCGCGCGCTGACAGCCCTGTCAACTGCAGTTGTGTTTCACAGCGCGCGACTGGTGGAGCTGTTGGGAGTGTATACCTGTGCTTCAAATCATCTCAAGATTACTTGGAATAAATACCTAATTCAATGTCATGCTATGTGAATAGTTGTTGTTCTCTATTGTTTAGGGAGTAATGACCAGCTGCTCTGTGGGTTTGTCCTAAGTTTGAACAGTCAAGCCCCCTGCGGTAGATTTTCCCACAGTCTTTTATACATTGAGTGCGTATGTGCTTTACTCCTGCTACAATTTCACTGCCCTGCAAGTACGTGATATGTCACTCGGGACGTCACTGCTGGAGGTGGGACCCCCCCTCTTTAGATCCAAGAGATCCAGATGAACCAAGTAAATCATGGTCCAGTGTGAATGGCTTGCATCCTTGGTAGTTTTACCCACTTCCTAGGCGGGATGGCTGTGTGAATAACATGAAGCGACTTCCTCGTGTATCTCTTTCTCGCCTTGATAGGGGCACTGGACTAGTGACGTCTCAGTGTATCTTTACAGGGCAAAGAAAGAAAAACCGACTTTGTGTGCGTGTCGGTGGAAGTATTTTAAATCTCAGAGACAACTGAAGTTGGGCAACAAATGCTACCTTTAAAATAGAACCAATGTGCACAATATTAGCACTTTGCTGGGACTCCGGTTTGGATCATGCATTATTTAAATGGCCTGATTCTCAAGGTTTTTGTGTGTTGCACCTATTCACAATCTTGGGTGAGGTTCATCAAGGCAGAGAAACAAAGGAGGCTGTGTATTTGCAGTGCAGAGAGGTAATCTGGTGCACGGAGCAGCCTACATTATTACCATTCTCTCACAGGCAGCAGTATTATGTGGAAGGACAGGGTCTTCTACAAAGGAACACAAGAAACAGGACCAAGAGTTGGCCATCTGGCCCATCGAGCATGCTCCGCCATTCAATAAGATCTGGCTGTGGTTTCGGCTCCACTTACCCGCGTATTTCCCCGTAACCCATAATTTCCCATGTCTTCAAAAAGCTAATACATTCAACGAGGCACTTTCTACTGCTTTCCTGGGAGAAGCAGTTCCTTCTTGTCTCTGTCCTGCAATGAACCACAGACACCACCTCACTTTTTTCCTCTTCTTTTGCACTAATTTATTTATTTTTAAAAATAAGTGTATTTACACAAATGTAATTGCGCCTGCTATTCTCAATCCTGCTGCTGCAAAACAACAAATTTTGTGACACACGTTCATGGCAATAAACCTGATTCTGATCTACTCCCCCCAAATCTTGAGGCTAAGCCCTCTAATTTCACTCTTACCAATTTCTCCTAAGGTAATCCCCTCATTTCTGGGATCAATTAGGTGAATCCCTCTGCATTGTGTAAAATATGCCTGTTCGATATAATGCAAAGTTGCCTGTTTGGTTGAGTGGCTGGTATGGTTAACACAGCCCCAGCAACCCGCATTTCGATACGGCGCTACCTGTAAGAAATTTGTATGTTCTCCCCTTGTCTGCATTGGTTTTCCCCAGGGGCTCCAGTATCCTTCCACCCTCCAAAACGTATGGGGTTGTTGGTTAATTGGGTGACATAAGTCTCAATGGCTGGAATCAACTTCTGCTGTGTTGTAAATTAATTTAAAAGAAGTCCCACTGATCTGAAGTTACGTGCGAGAGAAGGCATTTGGGGAAGGGTTTTGGAATGCAGGCTTACTTTTGTGAAACAAGGTAGTCTGCAGAAGCTGTGATTGTGGTTAAAAACTCAGAAATGCTGAAGGATCTCGGGTGGGCTCGCAGCATCCATAGGAGGTAAAGGTGTATTTGTTGTCTTAGTGGCAGCCTGATCCCATACATTGTGCTGATCTCTTGGTGTCAACCATGGATGCAAACTTTTGGATAGTAATCCTTTAATCTGATCACACTACACAGGCCATTCAGCCCACCATGTTGTGCCAACCTATATATTCCTACCAAACAAAACAAAACCCTCCCTACCCTTTCTTTCATCCATGTGTCTGCTTATGAGCCTCTTGTATGCCCTAATGTTTCAGCCTCCACCACCTCCCCTGAGAAGGCATTCCATGCATCCACAACTATGGTTAAAATAAATTTTACCCCTGATATCTCCCCTAAACCTTCCTCCCTTCATTTTGTACAGGGAAATTTGCTACTTTTTTCCTGGGAAAAAGGCACTGGCTGTCCACCCTATCTATGCCTCTCATAATCTTATAGACCTCCAATAAGTCGCCTCTCATTCTTCACTCCAAAGAGAGAAGTCCCAGCTCTGCTAACTTTGCCGTACAAGACATTTTCCATCCTTGTATTTTTGATTTCTGGTGTAAAATTCATTGCATGGATATGAATTCAATGAGGCAATGACTCCAAAATATACTTCGTACAAATTAACAGCTTCAACATTGTTCATAGCTGAGACTTTCTAAGGCCCCAAGTACTATGTGCACATGGGAGTCCTTCCTCTGTGCAGTAAGGTGGTCTAAAGGAAATGGAGGATTTGTGGATGTTACTGCATCAGTATTGTTTACTCTTGAGAAGTCTGACCCAATGGCATAGATCATCTGCTCACCAGTTTCAGGAGTCATTGGTTTGTGCTGAACTGTAAAGGCCCCCCAGTGATCTGATCCCAAGGTGCGAAATTCTCAGGCCAATCCAGAAACGTCAGCAAACTGAGGAGCCCAGGATGTTTCCAAGTTAGGATTAGAAGGACAACAAGGAGTGGAACCTTGTCCCTGTTTGGGTGTAATTTTCCAGAATATTTTTCCACTGCTTTGAGATTTTTCCACCATGCTTCCAATTCCATTGTTTTCTCCCAACGTTAATGGCAAAGAAATGACTTCTCAAGTCTACTATTTGGTGCAGAACTTCAGCTCATAGTTACCTCTCACCCTAAAACTCGCAGACATCAACACAGCTGAGCCCTGTTACACCGTTTACTTTCCAGTCAGGTCCAAAAATAGCAAGGCCATAATCACTGTTGTGACATCAGCTGCTGAGATCTCCGTCACCAGCTGTGTATTAAACGCGGGACTTTCCTGAGATGCGAATGTAATTTACTAAGTCTGATATGATTTTAGAAGTTAAACTGTCTTCTCGACGTTCCTGATTAGCCCACCATCTTTGACTGGCTCTGATGAAGGGTTTCTGCTGCTTCTTCCACTGACGATGCCCAACCTGCTTGGATTTTCCAGCATTTTTCAATTTTTGTTTTTTCCACAATGTTGGCTCTAATACACAAGTCAGTAGAACCCATCACTTGTAACAACTTGTTAGACCGACCAATGAGCTGAATGCTTGGATTCTGTCCTCATTAGACCATTTTGTTTAATCCTATCACATACATTCCTTACGTTCCACTCATCCCTCCTCCACTTCCTCCCCTGCTGGAAACTAACTTGCATCTTGCTCTGTTATGGTGGGAAAGATTGACTTTCTTCCACAGACGCTGCCTGACCTGCTGAATATTTCCAGCATGTCTTTTTTATTTCAGAAATCGCAGCCAACGAAATCACATGTACGTTTGTAGCCATGGGATCTTTGCAGTGCTCCCTCTTCCTGTTGCTCCAGGGGCTGAGGGCATGTGTGATGACCCTTCTTTGAAGAGATTATCTTGCAGCTGTAACTATCAATGGATCATTTATACAGCAATGTAAATGGTATGAGAATTGATGTCGGCTCGAGGGAAGGTTGCTGGAAGAGCAAGGCTTTTATGTCATAAAAGGAGAATGGAGGCTTTGCGATTTAGGGACTGAAGTGGAGATTGGGGAGCTGGTGTGGCCAGTTGGTGGCTGGGGGGGGGGGGTTCGGGGAAGGAAGGCAGAAAAGGTGCATCAGGTGAGATTGAGGAAGCGAAGATCTTTGTCCAGGAGGTATAGGGCACACATATATATTCCCTCATTGAGCATCAAAGAAAAATACAGAGTGGTGCAATTTTATCATCATTCAAGAAAATCTGACCCCACACCCCTGCGCTGTCTGTGAACAGATAATACCCCCCCCCCCATTTTTGATTTAGTCCTGCACTCTTTAAGTTTTGGAGATGACCAGCACAGCTGGCTCTTGAACGCGAAGGAAAAGTGGCTGGTTTTGTGCTGGCTCTTTAACGCGAAGGAAAAGTGGCTTGTTTTGTGTAGAGCCCAACATCTGTGGCAGTGAAACTGGGCTGTAGAGCTAATGCTAGAGACTGTGGAGCAACACCGCAGTCAAGATATGTGGAATGAAATGTTTGTCATACCAAAGAAGCTTTGGTTTATTGGGGCTCTGGCTGAGGTTTCTGGCACCAACTAACTGCAGGAGCAATTCCAAGCTGGCTAAGAGGTCTTTTCATCAGACGTCTATTAATATTGTTCTGCCTCCTCCTCTCTCCTGTCCCTCAGTGACTGAGTGGCATAGATGCTAGGTGCACCAACTAGTGGTGTAAAATAACACTGGACAACAAGACTTTTCTTCCTGAACACTTCTTGGCGTATTTTATGGATTTTGGGCTGCTGATCACAAAAACCACTGTACAAATTTCCTATCATGTACCTTTTTTCAGATATAACCTATTTATGTGATTTCCTATCCTATTTTAAGTCTACCGCAAGCATACAAAAACCCTGAAGTGCAATGTGTCATTGAAAATTCATTTTCTGCATTCGCGCTTGGGATTCTTCCCGGCTGATCTTGGTGCAGTCAGTGACGAACAGGGTGAAAGGTTTCACCAGGATATTGCAATCAAGGAAAAATGGTATCAGGGCAACTGGAATCCATTCATGCTGGTCAACTATTGATGGACACTTAACATAAAGGGCATCAGATGCTGAGTACAAATGAAAATCAATGGCAAAACATTTTTAGGTCAATTTAATTAGCACAATGTGTCAGCATCATTATGCGATTAAATTCAATAAAAGTTAATTAATGTTTTTCAAACTTCCTATGTGATACAGCACATCTGAAATTACCTTTGTATTCAGCTTGAAATTGTCCATCAGAATCCCCAATTTTTTTTTTCAGGAAGCAAACCATGTGGAGATGAAAAAAATAGTTGTCCAGTGTAATTGCCAAAATGACTTTCAGAATCCCGTGGGAAGGAGTTTGAGCTGTGGAATTGGCTGGGGTCTAATTCTACTAGCAACCCTCTGAAATTTCCATCCCTCTGGTTAGTGAGTTGCATCCAATTGAAATAATTGTATCTTCAGAGGCAGTTCACACCTTTGAAATGTTGATTATGGTATGTATAAATTCGAGGTAGCAGGGAGCAATGGACTGAACCTTTACACACTTGAAAGGAATATGTTAGTCCAGATTCTTATTCCTTTTGAATGCCCAGCAGAGATCAGCAATGTCCACTTTTATAATTATAAAATAGTGTGGTTGGAGGCTGTGTAACTGCAGTCATAATCCAGCAAAGCATTTAACCACATTTCATTCTGCAACTCGAGGATTAAGAATTGTTTTTGCATTTTTACAGGGCAAAGGAAGGAGAAAGGTTTTTATGTGTTTGACAATAAGTGGAATCTTGATCTTCTGTTTAGTGGTAAGGGGGTTTTATGCACAAAACTCACATTATTGCCTGCTCAGGTTAAAAAAAAGACAAATTTACCTTTTGTGCAGACGCGGATAGCACAGTCCTTTTACGTAGCCCAGAGCAGTGCAGCGTCTTCCCAGGGAAAAAGAGGGCAGAATGTGCCCTGCAAAAGCCCTGCCACCCCGCTGCCTAACAGACCCTGCCCTGATCCCTGATCCCCACCACATGTCAGCCCCCCAGCCCTGCTCCCTGATGGCCACCCCTGCTCCTCATTGAATGAAGTGGTGTCGCCGCCAGGAGCCTGCAGAGTACCAGCCATTTGGTCCAAAGGGTAGCGCGAGGGAATGGCGGCATGGTGGGGGGGGGTGGGTGGCGGTGCAAGGGCAGCTTGACAGCTCCACCACCTGATCTGCGACAGCGCAGCGGGGCGACAGGGCTGTCAATCATCTTACCTCCCTGTTTGGAGCCGCTTTCAGCGGCAATCCTTTTACGCAGGAGGTGGAGCGACTTCGCTCCGCTTCTGACACTACTCCCTCAGTGCGAAGGGAACGTGGAGCAGGTTGGACCAGCCAGTCCTCCTTTGGACCTTTTATGGAGCTAAGTGGAGCGTCTTTAAGGCAGAGGAAACCTGTCTTTCGAAATTGGTAATTTTCACTCTAAATGGGCCTGAAAATTCCCACTGGATGTAGCACTAGAAAGTGAGCTGCTCTGCTGCCGTTTCTGAAACAGTAATCTTATTCCGAGTCAATTTTTCTGATTTCTGGCTTCCTTGCCATGCATCTGTTGAATGCTCAAGTGTGTGCTAAGTGACTTAAAGCAAGTTTTCAAACATTGTGTAGCGTGGCTTTGAGTTGAAGCTCGAAAGTGCACAGCTGGGGAATTGTGGCATGTCTGCCAGCAATGCTCTAAAGGGAAGTTGATCTTTCAAGTGTAATCCAAAATTCAGACAAAGGTTCTGATCTTTTTTTTAACTCTTCTTTACAAATGCTAATAAGATCTACAGTGTACTTTTAACATATATTTTGTTTAAATTCCACAATTGTTAATTTTTGAATCTCTTCATTTGGTGGAGAGGCTCCTCCTGCAGAGGCAATGAGAAGGGTGAAGGATAATACTTGGCAAGAGAAAACCCAGCAGCCTTTCTTTATCTGCTGGCCCAGCACTGAATCTTCTGAATGAATTAAACCCTTTGTTTCTCAGACTCTGATTCCCAGCCCCTGGAGGCACAATAACATTTAGAGCCGAATCTGTGCAGTTGACAGGTGAAAATAACAATTTGTGGAGGAAAGGTGGGGGGGGGGGGGGGTTTATCATGAGTAAAGGAATAAAGGGCCAATATTATGCATGCGATGATTCCCTTTGTACCAATAAACCAGCTAATGAAATACAAGCAGCATCGACCGGAAGTCAAAAAAAAATCATTTGAATACTTTACCATAAAGCGTCCAATTAAAAGCAACAACACTATTCTACAACAAGCTGTGATGTGAATACAGTACCACTCAACATAGTCACAGCTTCATTTGAAAAAAGACTTTGAGCCTACTGGTGCGCGATCGAAGGCACCTGTCGCATCAGCCCGATGGGAGAAGAGTAAATAATGTGTGATTTGGGTGCATCTTTGATGATGTTTCTTGCCCTGCCCAGACATCCCACAGATTCTTTCACACTTCAATTCTGATTCTAAAGGTATCTGTCTTTATTTAGTGAGGAGCATGGAGGGAGATCCACCTCTGCCCCAGGATACGGTTGAATTTCTATAGATGCACAATTGAGAGTGTGCTAACATCTGGTATTTTGGTGTGGGATGGGAACCATATTGCGTAAGATTGTGAGGCACTCCAGCAAGTAGTGGAAGCTGGCCAACGGATTATTGGAATCCAATTGCCTACCATTGAAAATCTCTATCGATTTCGATGTCTAGGCATGTAGACATGAGGTAAATAGGCATGCTCTTTTTCCCAGGGTGGCCTTTCTTGAGTGTGCAGCCCTCCTGAACTGTGATTTTCTTCACCCCATGCCTCATGTGCCCCATTGGTGGCCACATTTGTAGCTGAGTTCCAGCTAATCGTGGAACATTCCATCTTGCCATTCTAAAGCCCTTGTGTCTGACCAAACTTCTAATTGCTTTATTGGGCTTAAGTTATGAACCCTCTTGTGAAGTGCCTTGGCCTGGTTTGGTTAACCCAGGGGAATGGACAATGCTGTTTATTGTTGCTCTCAATGGAGTGCCGTCTATTGGTCAAGGAGAACCAAACATATTCATTGGTCCTGTCGCTGCTTCCGTCAGAGGCATTAACATCTTTCAGACCAGTGCTGTTGTCCACAAGATGGAACCGAAGAGATTTTCCCATATGATCCAAAGAAGAAGAGTTCCAATCACAGCTCTGGAACATTTTTAACACAGATTTGCACTGCTGATTGAATTTTGATGGAAATGGTTGAATGGCACGGTTTGTGTAGGGTGGCGTGGTTAGCGCAAGGGTTAGCTCAATACTGTTGCAGTGCCAGCAATTGGATCTGGGGTTTGAATCCAACACTGTCCATGAAGAGTTGGTATATTCATGGGTTTCCTCTGGGGGCTCCGGTTTCCTCCAAAACGTACTGGGGGTTGTACGTCAATTGGGGTCTAATCGGGCAGCTCAGGCTTGCGTTACTGTGCTGTATGTCTAAATTTTTAAAATTTAAATTTAAAAGGACCTGGCCCTGCTCAGAGGACAGGAAAAATATGAGCAAACAAAGCCCGGGATAAACAATGGTGATTGTTAAAACTGATGAATAAAGGGTTATAATGCAGTCTTTGGCTTGGCTTCGTGGACGAAGATTTATGGAGGGGGTAAAAGTCCATGTCAGCTGCAGGCTCGTTTGTGGCTGACAAGTCCGATGCGGGACTGGCAGACACGGTTGCAGCGGTTGCAGGGGAAAATTGGTTGGTTGGGGTTGGGTGTTGGGTTTTTCCTCCTTTGCCTTTTGTCAGTGAGGTGGGCTCTGCGGTCTTCTTCAAAGGAGGTTGCTGCCCGCCAAACTGTGAGGCGCCAAGATGCACGGTTTGAGGCGTTATCAGCCCACTGGCGGTGGTCAATGTGGCAGGCACCAAGAGATTTCTTTAGGCAGTCCTTGTACCTTTTCTTTGGTGCACCTCTGTCACGGTGGCCAGTGGAGAGCTCGCCATATAACACGATCTTGGGAAGGCGATGGTCCTCCATTCTGGAGACGTGACCCATCCAGCGCAGCTGGATCTTCAGCAGCGTGGACTCGATGCTGTCGACCTCTGCCATCTCGAGTACTTCGACGTTAGGGATGAAAGCGCTCCAATGGATGTTGAGGATGGAGCGGAGACAACGCTGGTGGAAGCGTTCTAGGAGCCGTAGGTGGTGCCTGTAGAGGACCCATGATTCGGAGCCGAACAGGAGTGTGGGTATGACAACGGCTCTGTATACGCTTATCTTTGTGAGGTTTTTCAGTTGGTTGTTTTTCCAGACTCTTTTGTGTAGTCTTCCAAAGGCGCTATTTGCCTTGGCGAGACTGTTGTCTATCTCATTGTCGATCCTTGCATCTGATGAAATGGTGCAGCCAAGATAGGTAAACTGGTTGACCGTTTTGAGTTTTGTGTGCCCGATGGAGATGTGGGGGGGCTGGTAGTCATGGTGGGGAGCTGGCTGATGGAGGACCTCAGTTTTCTTCAGGCTGACTTCCAGGCCAAACATTTTGGCAGTTTCCGCAAAGACGATGCCGCTTTAGTTGCCCATTCAGAGCCAGCTCTTCAGCGCTTGACGTCCTATAATGCGGTACAGCATGGAAACCGGCTCTTCACCCCACCATGTGTGTGTTGAGTTGAATTGTTTGCCAAGCGCCCTAAAATAATACGAGAAGCTTTGTTTTGTGCACCATTCAGGCAAGATGATTCATATAGCAGGTAGTGTGATAACAAATAAGTGTAGATAATGAGTTTCTTGGCATGCATATTGTATAAGGTCCACCTGTACTGCTTTCTGCAGCCAAATGGGCACTTTGTAAACTAAAACAACTACAATAATATCCTGTAAATTAAAAGATAATACAAAGATTGATCATTAATAAATATTCACTGTTATCATAGAGCAAGAAAAAAGGTGGTGTTAGAATGGCACAGATAGTTTTTTTTTGTGTGGGGTCAGAGCAGTCTGTGACTAATGTGCCAAGGGGAGGTTCAAGAGTTTGACAGCTGTTTGAAAGAAACTGTTCTTAAACCTCGGTGCTGGGTCTCTAGCTTCTGTACCAGAAGGTAGCAGTGAGAAGAGGTTGCGACCAGGGTGAAAGGATCCTTTATGATTTTGGCTGCCTCCTTGAGGTTATGCCTCTCATAATGTGTTCAATGGACAGGAGGATGGACTTGGCTGCATTTGCTACCTTCTGTGTTTCTGGGCACTCAAATGGCCAAACCAGCCTGTATACTTTCCATCTTAGTGCAGCACGTGGAGGAAACTATGAAAACCTAGTGCATGGAATAGTGCAAAATACAGTCATAAACGAGAGTCATCTTTTGCCAGAGTGAGGTCCATTTATGAGCCTGATAACTGCAGGAAAAAAGTGGTCCTTGAACCTGGAGGTTTGAGGGAAAGGGAGAAGAGAGGATGTTGTTGTTCATTGAGTTGTTTTGAGTGAGCAGAGGAAAAAGACATTCCTTAAAGTTCAGACAAGTTTTAACATTGCAAATAGTTTTGCTTAAATGAACAAACACTTTGTACCATTATGAACGTTGACAACCCACAGATACAGATTTGTTAATTGGGAATGGAAGTAATGAGTTGTATTTATTATCCAGCATGTATGTTCTGGTGGAAGCTGAATCAAAAGAGATTTATGTACACAACCGAGGTAATGTTTGGCAGCTCGCTATGGGACAAAAGTCAAGGAGTGACCCAAAGATGATACAATGATCTCTTTACCTAAATAGGGATTATAGTACCATTGTTAGTTCAAAGAGGATTCACAAGGCTAATTCCTGAGATCAGAGTGTTATCCTATTAAGAGAGGTTAACCTCTATAGGCCTGTATTCCTTGGAGTTTAGAAGATTGAGGATGACCTTATTTAAACATATGTGGGTCTTAAGGGGGTTCGACGGGGTATGTATTGAGAGAGGCTCTTTTATGAGGGGAATGTAGCTGAAAAATAAAGGATTGGTTCTTTACAACACTGGTGTGTCGTAGGGGAGTGAATGTCTGCAAGTCAGGTTATTTGATGTGTTTACGAAGAAGGTAAATGAATATTTGGCTGATTAAGGATCTGAAGTTGTGGAGAAATGGTACCGAAAAGGGGCTCAGGTCCTTTTGGATGGTGGAGCTGGTGAACTAGTGTCCTGTGCCTGTTTACCCTCTATTTTTCTTCCATCCATGTAGCTGTTTAAGTCTCTTAAATGCCCCTAATGTTTCAGCCTCCACCACTACCCCGGCAAGGGATTCCAGGCATCAACAACTGTTTTTTTTAATAAAAAAAGCTACCCCCTGATGTCTCCCCTAAACCTCCCTCCCTTCACTTTGTACGATGTCCTCTGGCGTTTGCTGATCCTGCCCTGGGAAACAGGTTCTAGCTGTCCACCTTGTCTATGCCTCTCATAATCTTTGCAGAGAATCTTGTCCTTTTCATTCGGAACCTTTCAAATGGTCCTCCTTGCAGGTAGGACCTGCACGAACATTAGAAGGGTGGGGGGGGGTGTCCACGTCAACAAGATGGAGGGTGCAGGTGTGATTGAATGATAGGATGGAATTGTTTAAGTGTGATGTTGGGGGTAGAATGTGTACATTGGGGGAGGACGAAATCAAGGCAAACTTTGTCATTTTCAGCAAACTGTTCGAAGAGCGAGTTTGCTCAATCTTCCCTCCCAAAAAATACCTGGGAAAAGATTCCTCCTCTGCCCTTTTCAGGTCGAGAAGCTGCCTCGGTTTTAACGTGCTGGGACTGTGTTTCTGCTGACTGCCCAGCAAAGGAGCTACAATGCTTTCGACGTGCCCTGCTTCTAAAACTGGGAGGAAACCGTTGCATATTCCCACTGCTAGTGGTGGAGTCCTCTGAGACTGGCCTGAAAACACAGCTATTTATTCCAACAAGGTCACTTTTTGTTTCCGTCCACAGTGATTGAATAGTTGGGAAAGTGTGATGGAATGGTGGAGTATTGTTGAAATAATGATGCTTGCCAAGGATGTGACAGCATTGAAATAAGATTATAAGATTTAATCGTTGCCTTGGTGAGCAATAAGAAAGTTAATGCACCCTTGGATGGCAAAGGGTGAGGTTTGTGGTCAGTACAAAATGTCACTGTTAAAGTGACTTGAAAACAAATTTGAATTTTATTTTACTATTTAAGGGTGTTCCATTGTTTACCTCCATTAATCTTCATCCGCGAAGCCAAGCCAAAGAAAAAGAAAATTGTTTACCTGAACACCACAAGAAATCTGTAAAAATCTGCCTTAAATTGGGCATTTTATTCTTTTTCTAATGTCTGGACTTCCACATTAATGTAAAACAAACCATCTATTGTTCCCTTTGTAGAAATTCAAACCTCAGTTTTCCTGCTCTCCTTGTTTTATTTGTCTTTGATCATTGCACTTGATCCTGGATCTGGATGACCAATGAGGTTCTCACTGCTCAGCATAAAAAAACTCGCGTAACGCAGGACTGGGGCTACATTTTGGCGTGGGAGGTGCAAATGAAACCCTATAAACCAATGATCTCATGGCTAGGCATGAATTTGGAAAATGTTCCTCACTCCATCGAGGAAGGACCAGGAGGCTCTTCCTAGTGTCTGAACTGAAAGATATCCCTCCACTGAGATCTCTGAAGACTGATGCAGACTTGAATTGCTATTTTCATCATGTGCCTTGAGATATGGTTGAAAACTTTGTTTGCAAGCTATCCAGGCAGGTTTCAAATTCAAGTTTCTCACGTGTACTAAGATGCAGTGATGGGGGTTCCAGTTACACAGCATGTACATAGTACAAGCTCAGACACTGTGCCGAAATGCAGAGTTACAGAGGGAGATCAGTTGTATAGAGCAAAGTCAACCTAATTTTACTAATAAAAGACAAAAGTCTGCAGGCGCTATGATTAAAGGGAAAACACAATGGTGGATTAACTCAGCAGGTTAATCAGCGTACTTTATATAGCAAAGGTAAAGATACATGACCAATGTTTTGGGTTCGTAGCGAGGATGGCAATGTGGCTGTGGAAATGAGTCTGGGTGAAAGCAGCAGAGATTACAGGGAGCAGGGAGAGATTCCCACAGAACTCCCTTTGGAGAGCAAAGGAGAACTTCTTCAGGGCAGGCGTCCCTCAAAGAGATTTTGCAGAGCTTTGCGGTAGGAAAACATGAAAGTCTGCAGACAATGTGATTGAAATAAAAAAGCAAAGCTGGAGAAACTCAGCAGGTCAAGCAGCTCACTTTACACAGCAAAGATACAAAACCAATGTTTTGGGTTCATAGCGAGGATGGCAATGTGGCTGTGGAAATGAGTCTGGGTGAAAGCAGCAGAGATTACAGGGAGCAGGGAGAGATTCCCACAGAACTCCCTTTGGAGAGCAAAGGAGAACTTCTTCAGGGCAGGCATCCCTCAAAGAGATTTTGCAGAGCTTTGCGGTAGGAAAACACGAAAGTCTGCAGACGATGTGATTGAAATAAAAAAGCAAAGCTGGAGAAACTCAGCAGGTCAAGCAGCTCACTTTATAAAGCAAGGATACAAAACCAATGTTTTGGGCTTGAGCCCTTCATGAGCAAAATGTAGGCAGGTGCCCAAACTTGTATAAAGTTAACAGAATAAAGGACACTGTTTGACCTGAGTTTCTCCAGCATCGTGATTTTACTAATTTTTCTGTTATGAGGTTCATTCAGGAGAAAAGAAACTATTTCCTGACTTGGGATTTGCATGATCTTGCTTGTGAATTGGCATCAGGGCTTCAAGGCCTTTGGACTATGGATGCTCTGGTGGGCAAAGGGGGGTCTGGGAAGTTGGCAACAGGTAATTGAGGTCACTGGTCTACGAATGTGGTGCCTGAAATGGAAGGGAGATGTGCCAGTGAATGAAACTCCTGGGAATTGGGTTCCCCTTGCATTTGAGCCTTGGTGGGAGCCTGGAGCCCAGGTCCTTCTTTTTGATTTGGAAGGTCACTCCAGCAGGGATGTAGCTTCACTAAAGCTGAAGAAAAACGCGAGAGAGTGGAATTAGTAATCTTAAATCTTGACGCTGGGGAATGGAAAAGTGTTGACTCAGCAGTTAGTGCAATAATGACAAATAAACACTAGCGTCGAGAGTCGTGTTGCAATAGTGCTGGTTAAGGAGGCTACAGGAGCTGGAATGTGGATCAGGAGTAAAAAGCTGGGAGAACACAGACAAGCAGCACGCATGGAGGGCAAGTTATAGATCAATGGCTTCAGGACAAGGACTGAGACTGTGGAAGGGTTAAGAGGAGGGTGCCGCAGATAGCGTAGCAGTTAGCGCAACACTGTTATAGCGCTGCTGACCAGGGTTCAAATCTGCAGCTGTCCATAAGGAGTTCCCGTATTCTCTGTATCTTCATGGGTTTTCCTCTGGATGCTCTGCTTTCCTCCAACCCTTGAAAGCGTCTGGGGGGTTGAATATTAATTGGGTGCAATTGCGCGGCATGGGTTCGAGGGCCAGAAAAGCCTGTTACCGTGCTTTATGTCTAAATTTTTTTTAAAAAGTAAAGCTTGGTAGAATAAGGCAATTTGAGGGAGGTTGGGAGATGAGGATGGTGGAGTCAGGTGGGGAGGGACTGCAGCAAAGGTTGGTAGGTGATGGGTGGGACCAGATGGGAGAGGGTGATGAGAACCATTTGGGGAATGGGGATGGGAGGGGGAATAAATGAGTGGATGGCTGAGTGGGAGAGGTGAGCACGGCGTGTGGGTTTCCTAGAATCAGAAAATTTAATGTGTATACGATTAACAGATTGCTACGAATAATTAACTTGCTGTTCTGGCATTGTTATTTCTTTATTGTCTTATACTAATGCATGTAATGTAATAATAATACACAAAATATGTCAACAGAGGGGTGCCACAAGCAATGAGAGAAAGAGATGAGAGAGAGTGAGAGCTGTTGTGTACAATTCACTGCATTTTCTACATGACTACTCCGGAACCACCAAAAGATCCGTCTGTATGACTGAAATGTTCCTTCATTTCTTGCACCAACTGAAACTGTGAATATTAATCGACACATTTTAATGATCTCTTTAACTTTTGTAAACTTCTGTTGGATTACCTGTGTGGCTGCACAAGTAAGAATTTTGGGTCATTTGTACATTGTACTTGTGTACATGACAATAACCTCACATTGAGATAACAGGGAATAATGCACTCTGGTTTACTTTGAATGATGCTGTGTGAATGCAAGGCTTTGTCAGCTGACAAATGCAAAGATAGCCACCAACAGAAGAATTGGGAAAGATGATTTTTATGCAGAGTACGTCAGAACATTCTGTGCAATTAAACTGCATGCATTTGTTTGTCGGAATTCCTCGCTCTGCACCCTGCTAGATTTGGCGTCATTGAAATCTGACAGGATAACATTTGCATGAGAAAGGTATGGAAATCATGTCCTTGAGGCAGGTGTTCTTGCTGTTCAAGTATGAATATTGCTTGTACCAATGGAAATGGACATTTGGGTGAGGATCTGCATGTTGTTAACAGTTTGAGAATTTTAACTGCAGTCACTGGGTCCATGAAAAGAGGGTTGTTTGTTATTGCCCCCAGGCCTAGCTCTTGTGCTTGATGGTGCATGTAAACTGCTGGGAAGTCCTGTAGCAATAAATGCAATCAACTGGCTGTGAATGTGAATTTTCCTTCCCATTTCTGGCTGCTTTGTGGAATCTTGCTGAATAAACTTGCTATTCATGCGTGGAATTCCAATTCAGTCACTAATTGTCTGCTTTATCTGGCTTTAACTTTGTTTTCCTATCTGAATGCCACCGGGTTTTGTTTAACAGTGTTACAAATGGCCCTATCTCCTGGTCTTCCTTCAGATAGTAGGAAGAAGTTGTCCACCAACAAACAGCAAGGAGATCAGAGCAGAATTTGTTGTCATGAACAAGTCAGAAATTCATTGTTTTGCAGCAGCGTCATGGAGCAAAAGTTCATATAAACCACCTTAGAAAGAGTGCATGAAAAGTCAAAGTAAGGCAGTGTCTGTGGTTCATTGATCATTCAGGAATCTGATGGCGGAGGGGAAGAAGCTGTCCTTGTGCCACCGAGTGTTCGTACTCCTGTACATTTTTCCCGATGGTAGCAGAATGAAGAAGACATAGCCTGGGTGATGGGGGTCCTTGATGATAGAGGCTTCTTAAGCCAGCACTGTTTAATTTAAATTTAGACATCTTTGGCTTGGCTTCGCGGACGAAGATTTATGGAGGGGGTAAAATTTAGACATACAGCAAGGTAATGGGCATTTTCGGTCCACGAGCCCGTGCCGCCCAATTGACCTACACCCCCAGTACGTTTTGGAGGGTGGAAGAAACCTGGAGCCCCTGGGGAAAACCCAAGCAGACACAGTGAGAACATACAAACTCCTTAGTCACTGGTCCCAATTGCTAGTGCTGTAACAATGTGTGCTAACTGCTACATTATCATACTGTCCTTAGATTGTGTCCCCAAGATCTATAGGTTCAAGGTCCAGACTCTGGAAAGTGGGTAATCTTGGCCAGGATGAAAGAAAAATCACTAACTGTTTTATTTAGCTGTGTGCTGTGCAATAATTGGTATGATAATAATGCAACTTGATCAATTAGGGTCATGATTTTTAAAAAAAACGTGGGGGACTAATTCCACATAAACAGTGTGTATTACTCATGGGAAGAGCATTGTGTGCCAAGTTGGTGGGTCTACATGTGAAGGCCATTCTCCTGGGATTTTAAATAACCCTTCTCTCCCCTTCTACATTAACCCACGCAATGCTATTTCAGATTCTGCACAGTTGATGACAGCGAGCCAGTTCCTGCTGTGAGAGGGAGGGTGCTGGGTTCCAGGGGAGACTGACTGAGGCGATCAGGGAGATTGTAGCCTTATTCTGGAATTTAAAACACTTTCAGCATCCTTGGTTTTGCTCTCCTGTAGGTTGGAGGGTTAATGGGTTATTGTTAAATGTGCTTAGTGTGTAGAAGAGGGTTGGAATATGGGGAGAACAAACTAGGATTGGTTTAGGAATTCGGGTCAAGTTTATCGTCATTAAATTAATATTTTTAAATTTAGACATGCAGTACGGTAACAGGCCCTTCCAGCCCGCACGACCGCACAATACCTCGCAATCTCACACCCACAGCGTGCCTTGCACTTTCACCAAGTGGCTCATGCTGCCTTAAATACACTAACTAAGTGACAACCCCCATTATATTTTGGACGGTGGGAGGAAATCTGAGCACCTGGTGGGAGTCCACACAGACATGGGGAGATTGTACAAACAGCGTCGGATTCAAACCCAGGTTGTTGGCTCAGTAATAGTGTCATACTAACAGCTGTGCTAACTCTGCTACACAAGCTACAGCAAGGAAGTTTGTATTGAGTGCAATCTAGCAAGTCAACCCATACTCAGCATTAAAAACCATACTGATTACAGGATTAGAAAAAGAGGGAGTGATCAGTCAAAGGCAATGTCATTTTACTATGGAGATACTGTAGATGTTGAAATATGGAGCAAAAAACAAACTGTACAGCAGCATCACTGGGAGAAAGCGAATGGTCACCGTTTTAGGCCGAAAGGTCCAGATGAAGGGTCTGTCCAAAAATTTTTGCCAGTGTGATGTTCATGCAGGAATCTGATAATAGCAGGGAAGAAGCTGTCCTTTAATCTGGTAGAGTGTGATCTCACTCCTCATGAATCTTGTCCCTGATGAGTAGGGGAGTGAAGAGTTTGTGACCGGGGTGGGATGAGTCCTTGAACGCAGTGGCCTCTTTTCCAAAGGCAGGGGGTTGATGGTGAATTTGTATAAATGGTAGGTTTGTTTTTCCACAGACTTGGTTTTGTCGCTGTGTGATCCCATGATTGATGATTTCATTGTATCTTGTTCACATGTCCATTATTGAAATGGTTAGGCTCAGCACCAAAGCTAGTCACTCAGTGAATTTCTTCTCAATCATGTTTGCCGACCACAATCTGAGATTAATTTATCCAACATTCACGACCCTCTTTCTTCTCCAGAGAAATTTCCCTGTTTTTATTGGGATAAGTTTCTGTAGTTTTTGACTTATTGTAGATTGACAGACCTCTCAGGGAAGGCCCCAGTTGATTTGGAGCAGATATAATTTGCTGCTTCCTCTGTCTGTCTCTCAGTCGCTAGCTTGGTAGGTTAACGCATGGCAATGAAATTTCCTGCATCCACCAGGCCTTCAGACAATCAATTCCTGGCCATCATTGTTCCTTAGAACCACAGAACATAACATTGCAGAAGACAGGCCCTTCGGCCCATCTAGTCTGTGCTAAACTATTATTCTTCCAGACCCACCTACCTCCACCCTGAATGAAAAGTAATTCCTCCAATCACAGACCCCTTCCACCTCTGCTATATTCCCTCCATTGACCAATTCCACGTCTGTTGATGTCCTGTGTGTCAAGTGAGATGGTTCCTTTCAGTTTGACTCAGCCTTGTTGGTCTTCCCCACGTAACTGATTGACAACCCCTACATCTCCTTTGTGCCTTCTTAGGTGCCATTATGTCCTTCTTGCTGTGTGTGCAACATCTCCTCTCTGAGGATCGTTACAGGTGCACCTCAAGCTTAGCCCATTGCTCTACTTACTATACACCCATGACCGTGTGGCCAGGCATAATTCCAATGCATCTACAAATTAGCTAAGGACAACACAGTTGTTGGTAGAATCACAAACCGCAATGAGGTAGCGTGCAGGAGGGAGAGAGATCAGCTTGTTGAGTCACACCAACAACCTTGTGCTCTACGTCAGCAAAACCAAGGACACGACCCAGTCCTCATTGAGGGCTCAGTCTTGGAGAGGGTGGGAGTATTTTAATACATTGGTGCTTGTGCATTGCAGTAGGAGTTGTAGATGGAGTTGAGGGGGCGGGGGATTGGGGTGATGGTCTGAGCCACGTTCACAACCCCTCTGCAATTTCTTGTGTTCATGAGTGGAGCAGTTCCCGTCCCATGCAGTGTCGCATCCAGACAGAACACTTTCAATGATGCAAGGATTTGTAACAGGCACTGGCATTTACTATTAAAGTAAATCTGCGCCATTGTTGCCCTGGGATGCCTGGGTCCTGTTCCCTAGCCATTGACATTGGTGACTCGCACCACTTTACCTCATGGAATGATTGTCTCTCAGCATAGAAACAGGCCAATCCATATTCACAGAGATTCTTGTCCCACTTCGTGTCATTTGACACATATCCACAAAGCTGTCTAAATGCTTTTTAAACAGCAAAGTTGGCATGGCGGTTAGTGCAATGCTGTTAAAGCGGCAGCGACCAGGGTTCGAATCCTGTGCTGTCTGTAAGGAGTTTGTATGTTCTTCCCATGTCTGTGTGGGTTTTCCCTGGGGGCTCTGGTTTCCTCCCACCATTCAAAATGTACAGGGTTGTAAGTTAATTGGGAGTAATTGAGTGGCATGGGCTCGTGGGCCGAAAGGGCCTGTAACTATGCTGTACTTCTAAATTAAATTAAAATCAAATGCTATACCTCCTCTCCCATCACCTCTGGCAGCTTGTTTCACACTCCCATCACCTTCTGTGTGATCTTGCGTCTGTGATCTGTCCTCAATTTTTCCATTCTCTCTTCACTATCCATGTGCTGGTGCCAGTAAACACATATAAAAGTGTCCCGTGTCCCCATTTCACTTCACTCATCAGCTCAGATGCAGGAAGAGCAAACATTCTGGCCTCTTCCTTTGTGAATGGCGTGGCATCTTGTCAGACTTTCCCTTGCATTGAAGCAGTTTGCTCATGAATCGTTTCAAAGGGGACCAGTACAAAAGCACTCCAAATGGTGGATTTGTTTTGTCTGGGAATCTGGGTTGGGCAAACCAGTAAAGGGGCTGCTAGCATCAAGATAAGGAACTCATACAGCAGTCGTGGTGAGGAGCACTGCCCATAGCTGGGTTCATTCAGTGCAAAAAATGGCATTTGAAGGATGACCTGGCTTAGTTTGTCTCAGAGAGCCGATGACTGAAAGATATGAAGGCAGCCTTCCAGAGACTGTAGAGATGCAGAAGGCTGCTCCACCCCCACCCCCAGGAACATTTCAGAGGGTCCTTTGGAATATGATTTGCATCCTGATGAGCTTCCATCCTCTAGCTGCATAATTGGAACACAAACTCCTTTTATATTGTCCTCCCAACCCTCCCCCTCATTTATCCAGCCCCCCTCACCTTTGTCTACCCAGCCTTTCACCTTCTGTCCCACTCTGCAGAAAATACCAGGAATACGTCGCTGCTGCCGAACGAGAGCTTCAAGTCCTTCATTTAATCTGGGACAAGCCAGTACATGAAGATTGCAAACCTGCCATTTGCTTTGATGTTGGAGGGGAGAGGAAAGCCGCTTCCTCGAAACGACTAATAGGAGTGGCATTTAGGGCTATAGTTCTCGTCCAAATATTTATCATAAATGAAACTTTCATCGCATTCCTCTTGATCAGTTATCTGATTGAATTCCCGTTCAGCTTGTAAGACATTCCATGCAGAATGTTCTTGTTCAGATAGCATTCTGTGGCAAGATTTTTGTTTACAACTTTTATCCCAGCCTTCCCATGCACAGGCGCTGGACTGCGAGTTTTGAACAGAATTTCACCTACTGTCTTTTTTTAAAAAAAAAAGGTTGCTTGCACAGAGTGGTTTGTGTCTGGAATATGTCAGAGGAAGGGGTGGAGGCAGATACAGTTGTTACGTTTGAAAGGTGTCGAAGCAGGAGCTTGAAGAGGCAAAGCAGAGAATGATACGGTCCTCTTGAAGGCAAATCAGTGTAGATGGCTAGCATGGATAGGGTGGGCAGAAGGTCCTCCTGTGCTGGTCAACTTTGACACTTACTGGTTCTCCTACCTACATGCCTACCAGAGCACTGCCTGTTACCTCCTTCATCATCAACCCCCACCTTTCCCCCATTGACGATATTTATGTGTGGCAAGGTTTTGGAGTTGTTGGAACTGGTTCCTTATACCATTGCACCTGTTACCTGACTCTAGAGTAAGTGCCTGTGCTATCACTTCTGAATGTTGCATTACATCATATGGGATTGGGGTGTGAGGAGGCTGGAATTGTCCCCTCCTGAATGAGTTCTATTGTGGTGTATTGCTAATTGCGGGGTGATGGAGCAAGAGGTTACAAACCTGGAAGTTCCCAGCATCTTCTGTGCTGTGTGCTGAACCATGGACTTTTGGTTTTGGAAGCAGTGTGCAGCAGATATTCTTGCCTTACCTCCATCCACCTGGACACTTTGGGGTAGAAAGTAGGGAACTTTTCCTCAGAACAAAATTAAAAGGCATTGCCTTAGGATAAAGGAAATGGGAGGATTAGATTTGAGGAAGGTTGGTTGGGGGGTGGGGGGGTGTGGTTGGAATGTACAGTGTAAATGGGTGGTTGAGCCAATAATGGCCAGATCTTGTCCTGTATTTCTCAACCTGTAGAGCTGGTAAATGCAATTACAGTAAAACTTCTGGTATCCGGCACATGTGGGGAATGATAAATACCAGATAAGTGAATTTTCTGGTTGCGTGGATTAGGGAACTAAATGTGAGGTGCACTAATTTTAAACTTCCAGGCTTTTTAACCTGTTTATCTTGTGCGGTTTTTTTTGCTGGCTGTTGCTTGAATTCCAGATAACGGGTTTTACTGTGGGGTAGTGAGTGACATGGGTCAACATGGACCAATGGGCTGAAGGGCCTGTTCCAGTGCTGCACCATTCTATGATTATAACATGAGATAAAGTTTCTGGATTCCAGCACTCTGGAATAGTATATGATCAGCAACCACATCCTGAGGTCTTGCCCAAACTACCAAACAACTCGAGTCTCGAGTAGATATGAATAATTTTTACATAGGCTCAATAACAATGCAATAACTATTAAAATAAATGTATTATTCATTATGATTAAAAGTGTGTGACTGATGCTCCAGTTTCCTCCCACCTCTTTTTTAAAAGAATAAATGTACGCTGGTTGTAGATTAATTGGGTGTAATTGAGCGGCCTGGGCTGGTGGGCCGGAATGGCCATTTACCATGCTGTAGGTCAAAATGCAAAAGGTGGTGTTTTGGGCTGTTGACCGTAACATCGTTTCACACTCCGTGTTCCCTGCAGACTCTTGATTTAATTGTCTTTTCGGATTTGTGTGTGAAGCTGACATGTCAGGATTTGTTTGTATATATAAAAAAAAACACACACACACCCGCGCAATGTTGGAGAAACTCAGCAGATCAAACAGTGTATCATTTAGCAGAGATAACAACACATAACTTAATGTTTTGGGCTTGAGCCCTTCATCAAAGTATGGGCCAAATGTAGGAAGGTGCCTGAAGGAGGGTCAGGATTTCCATCCAGGCTCGAGTTCTGTATGTTTGTTTAATGGAGTCATTGGAGATATTTCCTCCTATTTGCACCTCTGCACTGTTGGTGCAGACTGGGATGTGATCTCTACCCCCCCCCCCCCCCCCACCAAAAGAAGTCTTTATCCAGCTTCTCGGTCTTGATGCCATTAGGAAAGGTGTGGACCTGGCATCAAGTGCCAGTTCCCTCATTTTCCCTTCTTGTTGCTTGAGATCCTGCTTGTGACAGTGTTGTTAGCTTGAAATGTCTGTTCACAGATGTAGAAGTGTTTAGCTGGGCGGGGGGGGGGGGGGGGGGAGGAGGGGGCGTTATGGGTGTAAGGGGATATAGTCAAGAACTGAGTTGTCAAGTGGTCAAATGCACTTGCTGCTGGTCTCCAGTGACATCTGACTCCTATGTTGTCACAACCAGGTCTCTGCTGTAGTCTCAAAACGTGATCTGGCAGAGACAAGTTCGGTGGCAACAATTGAGGGAGTATTTGTATCAGCTACTCCTTACCAGTACAGTATAGAACAGCTGCTTTACTTTTGGACAAATGAACTGCCGATTATTTCCCACACTTTGAGTTTCTCATTTTGGGCAAAATTCCAATTTTTTTTCCCACACTCCCCCACCCGATTTCCACCCACTCCAGTGCAGCCTGGGAAGTGAGGGGGAGCATCAAGGAATTTTTTTGAAGAAATTATTTCCTAGGGTAGTGCAAATTGAAGTTGAAAGGAAGTCCTTTTGGGGAGGGTTTAGAAAAAGGTGAATAGTTCAAATCTTGAAAATGTGGAGAGTGCACCACTATTTTGAAGTTCACAGCTGGGCCATGGCCATTTGGATCTGGATCTGACCTTACTCCTAACATTACGTAACCAGTTCCAGCATACCTCCATGACATGTATGCCATCACATCACCAGCTATCCAACTGATGATATTTAAACCTCTATGCCTACTCTTGGGCTCCTTCGCTCCCAGGTCCTGGAGACCAGCGATGACTAACGCCAATGCATTCCCTCAGCTGCACTGTAGGATACAATCCCATCTTGAGTGTTGGTCTTCACTGGATTCCAGGCCCAGCCGCAATTTTGGGTAACTTCCTGTGGAGCGGGTTTGGGAATGGAGTGGACTCCAAGCTTAAGAAAAAAAAAAGACTTGTACACAAATGGGAGGGGTATTGAAGGATACGGCAATCGGACCAGCCAGAATAATAGTTCTGTGCTGTAGCAGATCTAACTGAATCAGTGGATCAAGGCCCATCAATGATGGGCAGAGAATGTCACGGATGCTTCTCTCTGGTCCTTTTGGTTCAGTTCGGAAACAGGCCCTTCAGCCCAACTGGTCCAGGCCAACCAAGACATCTATCTGAACTATTCCCATTGGCCTATATCCTTCTTAACTTTTCCCATCAATGTACATGTCCAAATGCTTTTTAAAAGTTGTGTTCGCCCCTGCATCTACCACTTCCTCTGATCGTTCATTCCACATACCCATCACCCTCTGAGGAAAACCAGCCCATCAGGTTCCCTTTAATCTTTCCTCCCTCTTTAATATCTGGCCTCTTGTTTTAGACTGACGACCATCTCCATCTATGCCCCTCTGTATTCTAATTTAGAGATAACATGCCCTTCCAGCCCACAAAACGTGTCACCCAAATATCCCAATGTGACCAATTAACCTACTAACCCTGTTTGTCTTCAGAAGGTGGGAAGAAACCGGAGCTCCTGAGGAAATCCATGCAGACATGGGGAGGGGGTACAATCTCCTTATGGACACCAGGGGATTCAAATCCAATTCGCGGAGCATCAGTAGCATCATGTCACCGAACAATTTGCCTTTGTTTCACTGGTGAAGGGTGTCCAACCTGTTTCTCTTTAAATGTTCCCAGCATGTTTTGCATTTGTTTAGGTATTCCTGCACCTGCAAATTTTTCCAAATTTCCATTTAACTGTTTGAAGATACACAATATTTCAACACGGTTCACATTGTCCAGAAAACTTTAAGGTGAGACTAGGTTCACCACTGCCCTTGTGTCATCAAAAAGATTTTGACTTGGCTGGACATCCCTCAAAACAAGGTTTCCCTTTGTATCTTTTAAAGTACCAGCAACTGTCTGCAAAGAGTTTGTACGCTCTCCCCAAGACTGAGTGAGTTTCTACCAGGTGCTCTGGTTTACTCCCACATTCCAAAAGCCTATGTGGTTAGTAGGTTAATTGTCACACGAGTGTAATGGGCCAGTTTGGGGTCATGGGCCTAAATGGCCTGTTATGATGCTGTTTCTAAATTAAAATTTACAATGCGTTTGAATCTGCCTGATTCAAATAATATGAAATTTAAGATGATGGTTGACCTCTCAATTACAGTGAGGAGATTATCCTACTGGATTGTTGAAAATGGCCACTCATGGCTCTGCTGCAAGGAACTGGTCGACTCAAGACCCACCAGAGTGGGTTAACGCTGCTGTCTCCTCCGGTCAGGGAATTGGGCTGGATCATCAGGAAATGCCTCTGCTGTCCACATCCTGTGTAATCAGTGGTCTAGTCTGCATGTTTATTCAACCTCCACTTTATTTTGGATGGAATCATTGTCCAATAACACTGGGCAACAAATTTTTCAAAAAGTTTGCTTCCTGACAAAAAAAAATTGGGGATTATAATAGACAACTTCAAGCTGAACACAAAGATAATTTCAGATTGGCTGCACTGAAGAAACATTAAATTAACTTTCATTGAATTTAGCATGCTTGATCACCTAATAATGCTGACACATTCAACTAACCGAAAAATATTTAGCTGCTGGTTTTCGTTTGTGCTCAACATCGTGTGTCAGTGTCCAACAACAGTCGGCCAACACTGATAGATTCCATGGTTGCAATGTCCTGGTGAAACCTTTCACCACGTTCATCACTGACTGCACCAAGATCTGCAGGGTAGGCAGAAAATGAATTTTCAATGATACGTTGCACTTTAGGGTTTTGTGCTTGAAGTAGACTTAAAAATATGACAGGAAATCACAAAAATAGGTTCTATCTAAAAAAAAAACGGAAAATGTAAAGGTGATTTTTTGTGTGTGTCATCTGGAGCCTAAAATCCACAAAATACTCCCAAAAGTGTTCAGGAAGCAAAATCTTCATTATCCAGTTTTATCTGGAGTCTGTGGGGATATATCAGTGCTATTGTTCCATATGGGTCAGTGCATTCTTCACTTGCTTCAGCTCTGAGTCCAAGGCAACTCTTTGTGCAGTCTCATCAGTGCCATTACCCTGCCTGTTCTTTATCCTTAGACCTGGAGGGAGTAGCCAATCACTGCCTTCCCCTGAATGCCCTCATTAACTCAAAGGCCCACAGTGACTTTCGGTTCATAACTGTACTCTGCTTAACACGGCTTTCCTGATCTCTCCCTCCCCAACACTCTACATCTTTTGCTGAACTATTTTCAATACTGATCCTGGACCTTGTGCTGATAGGTTCCCTGATCACCTCTTTTCTTGAACCTTGTGCTGACAGCTTCTCTGTTTGCCCCTTTCTTGACCTATTGTGATCTTTGGCCTGTCCTTCAAATTTCTCCACCTTTGACCTAAGCAGAACAACCCTCATCTTCTCCTGTGGCTGTAAAGTTTTATGTACAGGGCCCTCACGAAATGGAGGGGGTGGTGGGGTTCAGGGAACAGAGCTGGTCCTGAAGCTTCTGACATTCATCTCCCAAGAGTCACCAAGCACGGCAGGGCTGACATCTGCTACAAAGAAAACATTTTGATCACTGGACTGTTACAAAAGTCACAGTAATGGGCTGAATCCGCAGTGATGTCCCTGGCCTCCGTATCTAAGATGTGAAATGGAAGCTGCAAGTAGTATGCATGGATCTCTCCTGTCATTTAATTCATTGTGTAATTTGTGTTACTGCATCCCCCTCAGGGTATGAGGCCGCTATTGGGTTGTAATATCAGCCGTTTGTTCCTGAATTTGAGAAGGCACCTTTGGGAGTCTTGATGGGAAGGCCAGGTTAGCCTGTGGAACAAGTAACTGACAGAATGGGGTAAAGAGCAAATGTCCACCAAATCAGGAAACCTCCTGTACTTGGGCTAGAGAGTTCATCTCAAGCCCCAAAGTGAATTCTTAAACCTTTGCATAACTTTCTCAAAATCTATTTTGGAAACTTTTAATAAATTTGAAGGCAGCGAGGAAGCATTTTGTGGTGAATGAATCAACCATTCATCCTTAAAGAAAGCCTTTCATTTTCACATTCTTCCAGACACACTCATGTCCAACTTCAAAGAGGATGGGAGGAGACCATTGAGTGCGCACACAGATGGAGCATTATAACCAATGAAGTTTTAGTCTTTGCATATTGTCCTGTCACTATTTGGCTCTAAATGGTCCCACACACTGTACAATTGTGTCTATTATTTTTATCGAGGATTGGACCTCCTTTTATGTTTAGACTGCACTCAGCAATCACTTAACCCATTGTTGGTCGAAAGCTGGATCAGTTCCCTGTGGTTTAGTGGGCAAATGCTTGGGCTTGTGCTCACTTGCCCATCCCGGGAGCCAACATTATGATGTCAGCAACGGGGAGGTTATCTGAATCTGCAATTGGGTGGGGTGGGTGGGATAGAGCACCTGTGTATTTGGGCAAAGAGTCAGCTGATCGAAGATGGTGAGCACAGGTTTGTTGAGAAGAACATAAGAAATGGGAGCAGAGGCTGTAACGTTGAAAGTGTTTAAGTTGCAGGTAGATGGATCATTGAACAATAGGGGAATTAAGGGTGATGGGGAACGGGGAAGTAAATGGTACTGAATCCAAAGGCACATCAGCTATCAGGAGTGCTGGTTTGGGAACCTTTGTGTAGAACAGTAATAACACCCCAGAATGATACTGAAGCTGAGAACGTTTAATAAGGTCAGATTGTTTGTGTGTGAGTTAAACAATCTTCCTTTGAGTTACTGGCCAAAAGATCACACCAGTTACCTCCTCAGGAGTCTGATTAAAATTTGGCACGTCACTTGCTTCCCTTAACATCTACAGGTACATCATTGAGAGCATCCTGTCAGGGTACATCACTGCATGGGACGGGGTCTGATCCATCCCAGACCAAAGAAAACTCCAAAGGATTGTGAACATGACTCAGGTCGTCACACCCACCCCCAACCCAGTCGACTCCGTCACATTCCCCTTGGTCAACTCTTATCGTGTGCATGTGTTGGGGCGTCATCGTTCACATTGCAGTTAGTGAAACACTGTTACAGCACCAGCGACTCTGGTTCTAATCCAGCGCTGTCTGAAAGGAGTTTGAATGTTCCCAGTGTCTGTGTGGGGTTTCCCCAGGAGCTCAGGTTTCCTCCTTCTCCTCTCCAAAACGTACAGGGCTATATAGATGAATTTGGGTCTTATTGTGTGGCACGGGTTTAAATGTCTGGAATCCGCTTCTACTGTGCTTTCAATACAAGACGAGAGGGGGAACATTTACAGGAGGTTTGAAAGGCTTGTTCTTTACACAGGGAATGGTAGGAGCATGGATTGCCTCATCAAGAGAGGTGGTGGAACTAGATGCTTGAGAGGCATTTAGACATGGACGTGGGCAGGCACTAAGTGGAGTGATAGGGACCCCCACATGCAGGCTGCTGGATTATTTAAATCGGCATCATGTTGGAACAGACGTCGTGCTCCTCTGCTCTGTGGTTCCATGTTCTGAGTACAAATTGCATCATGTCAGCTGAGGAATTTAAATTTAATTTAAAAACATTCTGGTGCCAACGGTGTTAACAATAGGAGAGCCAGACTGTCATATTTCTTAGATGTTGATTGATTTACTTCCATTGTTTGCTGGACTCCAGATCCACAGCGTGGCATTGGCTTAAATTCCCTCTGGAATAGCTCATCAAAACAATTTCCAGATTCCTTCATTTTCACCTGAACGTGTAATATTGCATAAAATTGCCTTCCGCCTGCTGTAAGGTAGACAAACAGTTGCTATTAGCATTGCCTGGTGCCCCTTACGGTACAAGAGAAAAGAGAAGCGAATGAAAGTCCCTTCAGAGACCCGGAATGTCCGTCGATTCGCCTCCAGCACTTCTGCATCTGCGCAGACTCCTGTTCAATCCATCGGCAACACGAGCTCTAGATCCAAACCTCCGATGCAATCAGGGAGCCTTTAACACCCGAGCCTCTTCAGGTGCCCTTCTTGCCCTCTGCACACTCTCAAATCCTGGCTTCAATACTTGGTTCCCATGAGCCATTCTCCAGCAGCCCGCAGCCTGTGTGGGTCCCTCAGCCACTAAGCCCCTTTGTTGCTTCTGCTGCTGTGGTCACTGCCCCATGGGGTTGTGTCCTCTGCTTCTCCTTCTCAATGGGGCTCGTTCTCCCTGTTTCTGGTCCCCTGCGCCAGCCTGCTGCTCCTCCCAGAGTCTGCAACCCCTCATGTCTGTTCAAAGCTAAGTTGAGATGGTCAGTGATTGTTGATCTTGTCACGATTGTCTATCTTACAAAAAAGGAGTAAAATTCTCCGGAAGCTGTAACCATGTTTGAGAATAACTACTAGTCTAAAAGTAATTTTGACAAGGTTGAAGCAATTATTAAGAAAATTACTTTACTCATTGAACACTTTGGATTATGTCCACGCTTTATTAAGAAAATAATTGCCAACAGTGCTTCCAATTAGGATAATTCCTCTAATCCGTCCTGTGCAGAAGTGTTCTTCATTCAGACTTGTGAAACCAACTAATAAATGTGATGTTATTCTTGGGTTTGAAGTGTACTTTTGAAATTGCAGTTGGATGATGATGAAACAAACTGTTATCTTCGAATTGGGGACAAGTCCCAGGAGAATGGCTCACAATTGAGTAATAACTTCCAATTCCCTTTTTTGGTGTTGCGGTTTTGTGCGGGTCCCTTGGGACTAACTTCCTGCCAAGCCATGACATCCGACCCAGGCACTGAATATTTTATTTCTGGCGTGTTTGGCTATGTTTTAATGAAAGGTGTATTTCCAGGGACAGGGCTGTAGATTTCCACTCGTGTTCACAGCTGGAAGTAATAATGAAGGATACATTACACATCTGGACTGTTTTGGATGGATTGTAATGGAGAAGGAAGGCAAATACAAATGTACAGATAAAACATTACTTCTCTTTGTTCTGTTCCACATATTTGTGTGAATGGTCCTGCTGTTCCTTACTGGTTTGCTTCAGGAAGCTGTATACTTCAACACAAAATTAATATTTCAATCAAAGCCTTAAAAAAACTCCCCATAAATTTAGACCTACAGCACAGTAACAGACCCTTCTGGCCCACGAGCCCATGCTGCCCAATTAACCTATAATCCCGAGTATATTTTGAAGGGTGGGGAGGGAAGCTGGAACCCTGGGAAGAAACCCACACAGACACAGGGAGAATGTACAAAGTCCTTACAGACAGCGTGGGATTCGAACTCTGGCAGCTGGCGCTGTAGGGGCATTGTGTTAACCGTGCCACCCCTTCTGGTCATCATGTGTGAGGGAGAGGGGATGAAGAGATACCTCTGTGTGTTTGTTTTTGTCCTGTGAGAATTCTTCTGCAAGCATTCTACAGGTCTACTCCAACATAGAAGGGGCACAGAGTATAGAGTTACCATGGGGGGGGAAAAAGGTGACCAGTTAGCACCAAGCATGGACAGCACAAGAGGACTATTATGTGATTCATTCTGAGCCTGATGGCTGCGGGGAAGAAACTAATTTTATTCTGTTAGTACACGTTTTCACACTTTTGAGCCTTCTCCCCAATGGGTGGAGAGGGAAGAGTCCAACATGTGATGGGTCCTTCAAGGTATTGGCTGCCTTTCCTAGGAGAGGAGGGAAGTTTCCATGATGTTCTGAGCTGCATTCACCACCTTCTTCAGCTTCTTCCCACTTGAGCTGAGCAGCACCCGTCCCTCGATGTAATGCACCCAGCGAGTATGGTTTTGAGGGTGCTCCTGTTGAAGTTGTTGAGGGACAAGGGATATGATGAGCCTCCTTAGTCTTCCAGGAAAGAGGAGGCATTGGTGTGCTATACTTGTCCCAAGTCAGACCATTGAAGACGTTTGTTCCTATCTGCATGTGTGTACCATGCAGGCATATTCAAGGCAAGGAGGCTTGGAACCAATGAGACTTGCTATCCATGGATTTCTGGGTATGAAATGGACAGATAATGTTTGAAGGGCATCAAATTGCTGTGTGGATGTTGACAAACTCAGAAATGTCATGTATTGTAGTAATTATCACAGATGTGAGTCCCTTTTCAATTGGTCCAAGGCAGATGGTTGGATTTTGAGCTTGCAAGGTCTCTCTCCTCCTTACTCTGGCCTAAGCTTGACATTGGAACTCCCTCTCCCCTGTTTCTCTACGTCTTGTACAGCTGGAGAAGGTGATTGTGCAAGGTTTAATCTTGAATTCCCCAGCATTTATCTGAGTTTTTGCCAAAAGGAGTTTAATTTTATTTAAAGATAATTTTTGCCTCATTCTCCTGATGAGGGGTTTCAAATCTGAACACTATTCCAGTGCCAGTGATGTGGGATCCAATCCGGTGCTGTGATTTTTTTTTTCTCCCAAAAAAAGTCTCTGCATTGCACAGTCAGTTTGTTTACATTTGTTTTCTATTTACAGTTTATTTGTTCACGTATATATGCTATGTACAGTTTTTTTGCACTACCAATAAGTGGTAATTCTGCCTCACCTGCAGGAAAATGAATCTCAGAATCATGTGTGATGTCATGTATGTACTTTGGCAATAAATCCGAAATTTGTAAGGAATTTGTATGTTTTCTCTGGGTCGACATAGAATTTTGCCGGGTGCTCCAATTTCCTCCCAGCCTTTAAAAACCATGCAGGGGTTGTAGGACAATTTATTGGGCAGCTTGGGCTCGTGAGCCAGAAATGCCTGTTTACTGTAGGTTCAGATTGAAAATTAAATCAGTTTTTCTTTCTACCTGATCCATTGAGTGTTTCATACACTTTTAAGAAGAGCAAATATTTTTAATTAATTTTTCCAGCAACTGCAGTTTATATAATCTTCAGAAAGTAATGCTAAATAGATGCATGCTGGGGTGAGTCAGGTTGATGAAGGGGAGGATGTCACATATATGAAGGGAGAAAGAATCCGGAGAGTACCCAAGACATGATAGGGTCTTGGGTGAGGTGGAGAGACGGATAGAGGGAGGATTACCCCCTTTCTCCTTTAGCCTGGATAAAGGATCCCATCCTGAAACATTGACCATTTCTTCCTCACCAACTGAATTCCTCCACTCACTCATTATTTGCCCAAGTTCCACCATCTGCAATGTCAAATGGATGCCCTATGTACTTACTAAGGCAGAAGCCATTAAACCTGCACTGACAATGGTGGCTCCCAAGTGAGCTATTAAATGATGGGTGTTGTGTGTCACAGGCAATGCCCTCATTATTGTCCCCCCATTCCCCTGAATTGAAGCCACATGCCCCCCCACCCCGCACACATTTGTCATTTAGTTCCTCGAGCATACTTCCACTCCCATTCAGTAAGATGGTGACTGATTAGATTATCAACAGGCAGGGATCTGGGGGTGAAGGGCAGTTTCTTAAAGCTTTTTGGTGGCATGAATTATCCCACCTACTTCTGTCTGGGAGTAGATCGATGCATATTAAATTCTCAGACCTGCAGAACATGGGCAGTACGGTTAGTGTAGTAGTTAGCACAATGCTGTTACTGCGCCAGCGATCGGGGCACGGGTTCGAATCCTGCACAGTCTCTAAGAAGTTTGTACATTTTCCCAGTAACTGCATGGATTTTCCTGGGGGGATCCACTTTCCTTCCACCGTTCGAAATGTACCAGAGGTTGGAGGTTAATTGGGCGGCCTGGGCTCGTGGGCTGAAAGGGCCTGTAAGTCTAAATTTAAAATTAAATTAAAAAATTAAAATTTGAAAACCGCTTCAGAGTACAATGAGTGAAAGGGAAGTGTGTGTCTGTGTTCCAGAGCCTGTCAGGTACAATTTATCAGGAAGGGATGTTGGTGCTTTTCAGTGGACAAGATCAAAGGCACTGTGATTGGACAGGTTCCAGCTTGGAGGCAGTCAAACCCACAGGTGCACACTGCTCCCACTGCCTCTCCAAGGCCATTTGTGCAGCAGTTGGCCGTGTGCTAGCAATGTTGATAGCTTCGATATTAGTCATATTTGAAATCCTCAGTGATTTGTTCACACTGGTCTGTACGCTGTTGGAGACTGGCTCATGGGAACTGGGATTTGAGAGGGTGCTGAGGGCAAGGAAGGGCTCCCAAAGACCCTTGGGTGTTGAAGGCTCCTGATCCTGCCAAAGGTTTGGATCTGGAGCTCGGGTTGCCGATGGAGAAGACTGGACTGCAGGAGTGCTGGAGGTGAATCCACGGACACTCCGTGTGTCTCTGAAGGGACTCTTTTCTTCCCTTATTGTAGGGGCACCGGGCAAATGCTAATGGTGCCTCTTTGTTTGCCTTTATGGCAGGAGAAAGTTGACATATCTCATGTTTATTAAATTGTGTGTTATTACAGGATAATAAAGTAATTCTGGAAATTTTTTTTACCTGAAAAAAAGTTGCACGTATGTGATTCTCTGCAGCCCTGTCTCTGTGATGACTCTCATGTTGTCTCTCTCTGTACATTGACTGCTTGAAGGTGTGTTTTAGCCACAAAAGAACATCAACAGGGAGAACATGCAGCCCCACGCAGTCACGCCCGAGGTGAGCACTGGAGCTGGAGGGAACTGCATTCACTTCACTGTGCCACTCTCTGACCTCAAACACAGGCAGACGTTTGCACCTGACTGTTTCCCTCATGGTGCTCATTAGCGTGGCCACTATCATCTTCCTAACTGAGGGATCACCCCAGACTGCTCCTCTCTGATGTATCCCACCGCTCTATCAGTGAGCTCCAACTGAGGAGGTTGGCAATAAGGGTGCGAATCTCACGCTGTCTGTAAGGAGTTTGTACGTTCTCTGTGTCTGCGTGGATTTCTTCTGGGTGCTCCGGTTTCCTTCCGCCCTCCAAAATGTACTGGGGTGGCAGGTTAATTGGGTGACACAGGCTCGTGAGCTGAAAGGGCCTGTTACTGTGGTGTATGTTTAAATTGAAAAGCAGGAAGTCCAGTTCTACAGACCAACAAAGTAGACCTTGCAACATGACCACACAATACATTCGACTCACCACAGAGCAACACCAAGGCAAACCTCTCCAGCAACTGATGTGGCTTGAATGTGTGGGACCGGCAATCGCTGTGAATAGCAAAGCTGTGGCACCCCGTGACTCTTTGTGTCTGCCGATTGTGCTGACAGCAGCAATTTATTTGTCAGGTCTTGCAGTTTTTAAAATTAATGGTGCTTTTTTTTTCCTGTCCATTATTCAAGGTGAAAGATGGTGTTGCTGGGAACCCTCTGCACTCTTCATGCATGTTCCCCCTACCATCTGATGTATATGGATTCAAGGCAGCGATCCCTTGGAAAAACGCACCCTTTTATTGAGAGGCTGGGCTTGGTTTTTAAACCAGATTTGTTGCACAAAAGAGGCACATTTTTTGAAATGATTTTCCTCAGATTGTTGGATCTTAGCAGCTCCCCAGCCATTTCGGCCTTGGAATGAAATGAGTTTGTAATTACTGAAGCCCCAAAAAGTGACTTGGTGTGCGTGAGACTACTTAATGGAGAGATCGGGGTGTCCTGAGCACGAGATGCCAAGCCTGTGTGCATCTTCAACAAGTAATTTGGAATGCTGACCTTTCTTACAAAGGAGGGAAGACTTGCTCCAACCTGCAAGGCATTGCGAGTCATTTGCTTACATTGGAGAACAAATTTTTTTCAAAAGGTTTTCTTTCTGTAAATAATTGGGAATTATGATAGATAATTTCAAGTTGAATACAAAGATAATTTCAGATTTCATGTAGGAAGTTGGAGTTGCATTGAATTTACTTTTATTAAATTTAGCATGTTTAATCACATAGCGATCGCAGTTCAACTGACCTAAAAATGTTTTGCCGCTGATTTTCATTTGTACTCAGCATCTGATTCCTCTCATGTCAGTGATCAAACAATAGTCGGCCAGTTTTGATGGATTCCAGTTGCCCTGATCCAGCTTTTCCATAGTCGCAATGTTCTGATGAAACCTTTCACCATGTTTGTTACTGGGCCCTTTTATAATGGGGGTGGGGAAAAAAGCGATTGTAATGACAGAGATTCTCTGTCTTTAAATCACTTCACTTTCCTCCATAAAACGTCCGAAGGAGGATTGACTGGTTGAACTCACTCCAGCTTCTATCCGCTTGGTGGTGGTGGGGGGGGGGGGGTGGGGGTAGACTCAGAGGAGGAGCAAAGTCACTCCACTTCCTCTATAAAAGGATTGCTGCTGAATGCGGCTCCAAAGGGGAGGGCTAATGATGTCGCGATGAACCGTGACCCCAGGAGTGCGAATTTTAAAGAACCCATATGGTCATAAGAGGCGATTACGTTGCGCAGGAGATCTGCTGGAGTCCTAAGGCTGGTTGCACAGATATCCACTAGTGCTTGTACCTGCTCTTCAGTCACCATTTTGACAAAAGGCCACTTTCCCTTCCCGGCGAGTCTGAGGTCATGGTGGCTACTGCTCCACTCACCCCCACCTCCTTCAGCTCTGGATGCCGGCTAAGGTCTGCATGAAGGTCCACCTTGTAGATTGTCCCCCTAAAAGGTAAATGTGCCTTTTTTCCAACTTGAGCCGGCTCTAATGCAGGGTTTCAGTGTAAAAAGGGGTTACTGACTGAACCAAGATCAGCAGGGAAGAAGTTCACATGCGAATACTTAGCACTTGCACTGAGGCATGCTTGGATTGACCAAAACAGCTTGCTTTGTGGCCAATAGACTAGTGGACATAAAACATGTTGTATCTTTTTTTAAAAAAAAGGTACTTGATAGGACATTTTTAAGGAGATTCTCTTGATCAGCAGCTCCAAACCCAAGTGTTCAGGAAGCAAAATCTTTGTTATCTAGTGTTAACAGTTATGATTATAACAGATTATAACATTAACCTTGAAAGCAGGTACTTCCCAAACCTGGTAAGACTAGTCCAGATTTTACGTGTGGGTCCTGCATGGGTTTCGTTGATGTTCCTACAATGTGATGCAAGTGCAAAAGGAACTTCACAACTGACACAATTCTGCCAGCACATCCCAGCTCTAAAACCTCCCTCATTGAGGAGGACAAGTGCTGCAGGAACATGGGAATACCAGACTCTCTGATTTCCCTCCAAGCTGTGCACCATCCTGTCTTGGATATGTTGCTGGTCTTTCATTGTGGGCTCTAAACCTGGATCTTCCCAACAGCTTTGTGGAAGCACTCATCAGAAAGGCTGCACAAATTGGTAGCTCCCCAGAGGAACTGGAAGAACATGAAACCATGTTAATTGCAGTCAATTTTCGTCTTAATTAAGGAAGGATATGACTTCCATTGGGGGCAGTGTGGCATTAGCACTGGGTTAGATTCATGGGTTGAAATAGTTATCTTGTACAAGAACAGTTGAGTAGCTAGTGTCTGCATTCTCCGGAGTTTTGAGGATGAAAGATGATCTAATAGATCTATGTCAAATGCAGATGGTTAAACAGGAAGCATGCTTCTGTGGCTATTCGAGAACTGGTGCAGGATTAATTAAAAAAAGATGGATGTGTTTTGAATGGAGGTGAAGAGAATATTTCTCCCTGAGGATGGGGAGTCTGGAATCCTCAAGCCTCCACAGAAGAGTGGAGAATAAATTGCGGAATGTATTGTGGGCTGAGTTGGGCGTACTTTTGGTCTGCAGGATATTTGAGGATCGTGGAAACCGGGCTGGGAAGTGGTACTGATGCCAGGTTTTTGTTGAATGCTGGGGCAAGCTTGGATGGCAAAGTCTTTGGCATGGAAAGAGTTGGGCCGAATGGCCTGTTTCTGTGCTGTATTTGGTTCTAATGGCAGAGGAGGTTTGGGTATTGTATGGCAGACTCCTGACCTTCTCTCTCACTATTACATCCATTCGCAAGGCTGATCTGAAAGAGGGCAAGTCCTGACTGTTTCCATGAGAGCGGAGTCTGTGTGGAATATGTGGGAATGGTGAAGAATGAAGCTCCCTGGTTATTGTATGACCATTATAAACAACCAGTGAACTCCACAATTTAAGAAAGTATATAGTGCTGTAGGTGAGATTGGGTTGGAGATATTGCATGGAAACCGGCCTTTCCACCCACCTCTTCCATACTGACCAATTCCATATGACAACACATGTCTCATAGTCACCGTTTCAAAGGCTGAAAGACCTGGACAGAGCAAATGTGACAAGGATTCTTCCCATGGAAGGGGATTCTAAGATAAGTGGGCATAACTTCAGAATAAAAGGGCATCAATTTAAAACAGACGTGGAAACATTTCTTTAGTCAGAGGGTCACAAGTCTGTGGAACTTGTTGCCACAGTGGGCTGTGGAAGCAAGTTAATCGGGTGTCTCTATGGTAGAGAGTGACAAGTATTTGATTAGTCAGAGCATCAAGGGTTACAGGGAGAAGACCAGGGAGTGGGGCTGAGTGCAAGGATAGATCAGCTAATGACTTGAATGATGGAGCAGATTTGATGGGCCTACTTCTGCTCCTATATTTTGTGATTGCTTGAGTGTTTCATGTGCTTGTCTCTCAAGTTGACGACTCTGCTTCTTTCTGGAATTTCTCTTAAGGGTTTATATCTGGGTTCTGCAGTGGTTTGCTTGGAAGCAGCTGTAGTTTGTGGCTTCAAATCTCAATGATATAACATGAGCACTGAATGTATGAATCAGCACGATTCCCAATAGCATTTCCCAACCTGGCAGCCTCTATCACTGAGGGTAGGAGCAGCAAGCTCTCACCCCATCCATCTTCCTAGAAGTGGTCAGGGCCACTTGTCCTCCCAGTGAACTATTTGGACATGGTGGCTTCACACACAGTCAGTGTAGTCCAAACGCCCAGCTTGCGAATACCAGAGATTTGTAACTGTGTCCTATCGGTGAGGATGGTTTTGCCTTGGGACTGCAAAAAGATGGGAGGGGATTGAAGAAAGCAAATTAAACAAGTCGATGGGTGAACGCTTGAGCTATTGCTTGCAGAGAGTAACTGGATTCTGATGAGCTGCAGACATCCTCTCCATAGTTGTTCTCTTCCCACCCCCCCCCCCCCCCCAAACCCAATACAAACAACCTGAGAGTGAGGAGACTCTGTTTGTCTGCTCGATTTCCTGGAATTAGCTTTTGTTTGGTGTCAGGCAGCTGTGTTGCAATCACAGATACCCCTCTAGGTGTGGTGATGCACAGGAACTGGCTGAGAAATTCCTTCCTTGGTCCTTGCTCATCAAGGATCCACATCACCCAGCACACGCTCTGTTCTTGTTGCTGCCATCAGGAAAGAGGTATCGGCGCTACAAGACTCTCGCCACCACGTTCAGGAACAGCTGCTCCCCCTCCACCATCAGACTCCTCATCGACAAACTCAATCAGGGGCTCATTTAAAGTGCTTTTGTGCACTTTATTTTTTTTAACTTTTTCTGATTTGCACAGTCAGTTGGTTGACTTTTCTTTATTTGTTTACATTTATACGCATCTTGTGTACAATGTTTTTGCACTACCAATGTGGTAATTGTGCCTCGCCCACATAAAAATAATCTCAGGGTTGTATGTGAAGTCATTTATGTTTTCTGACAATAAATCTGGACTTTTAACTTTGCTCCCTCCAGCAGAAACACTGCCCGAGGTGAACCATGTAAAATTATTAGTGTATGCACAAAACCTAGGAGATCACTGGGAACATCTGAGGGCTGCTACTGACCCAGAAGTGTAACATCTCCTGAATGATCAGTGGTTTGACAGAATCCCATGATGTGATTAATGGGCATAATTTCAGTTGCACTGAAATTGTACTGTATTATACTGGCCACATGGGGCAGTGCAAACACCAAGCCCAACTTTATGACCTTCCTTACGTGCTGAGCTGAGTTGATCATTCGCATGACGAGTTATATTTCATTTAAAGTGCTCCCTCCTTGAGCATTTGGATTTGACAGAGCAATTTATTGATGGAGGAAGAGAATTTTGTAGCCACCAAGAATACAAAATAGAATGAGTGAATGGAGAAGAGATTAGGGAGTGGATGAGGGTGGGGAGAAAGCTTCAGGCAGATGATGATGAACTTGAACGTATCTTTTTTTGCAAATGCTGATAGAATTACTAATGTGGCCTTAAACTGAAAGCTAAATTTTGGAGTCAAGACGAGAATGTCACGTCATCATGAATCATTGAATGTTTAGCTTGCTTGAAAGTTGGTGAACAGTTCAAAGATTCTTTTACTGTGGGCGTGGCCAAATTTCTATACTGGTAGCTGTCAAATGTACTGAAAGAAAAAAGAGAAAGGTATGAATCGACAGTAATCAATAATGAGTCTCTGAATGTGTCTATTGTTCAGGAATCTGGTAGTTTAGGGGTACCAGCTGTTCCTGAACCTGGTGGTGTGAGTCCTGTGGCATCTGTATCTCCTTCCTGATGGCAGCAGTGAGAACAGAACGTGTGCTGGGTGGTGTGGATCCTTGATGATTGTTGCTGCTCTCCAATGACAGCGTTTATCCCTAGTTGTTCTTGATGGTGGGGAGGGTTTTGCCTGCTGGGCAGTCCTGGGCTGTGTCCACTACTTTTTGCAGTGCTTTACACTCATGGGCATTGGAGCCCCCATACCAGACCGTGATGCACCCAGTCAGCATACTTTCTACCACACATCAGTAGAAGTTTGCCAAAGTTTCCAATGTCACACCAACCCTCACACAGACTCCTGAGGAAGTAACGGTGCTGTTGTGTCTTTTCACAATGGCATTTAATATGATAGGTTCAGGACAGGTCCTCTGAGATAGTGACAGCCAGGAATTTAAAGTTGCTGAACCTCTTCACCTCTGACCCCTAATGATCACTGGATCATATACCTCTGGTTTTCCTCTCAAAAACAGTTTAACACTTTCCCATTTTCTCATCATCAGGTTATATTCTCCTAGCCCTGGGAAGTGCAATATTGGTATTTTTCTTATCCACTAAAGGGTGCATAAGTCATCAATGCAAAGACTGAGAATCTCAAGTCATCACCTTTATTTGTTGTTCATACCATGCTTGTGCGGTAAAGATGGGATAGTGTTTCTCCAGGACCAAAAACATACATCTTAATATTTTAAATGTGTTGAACTTCTTTTCTAAATATAAGTTAGAATAGAAGTTCAACACATTTAAAAATATTAAGATGTATACAGTAATAGTCCATGATACCCTATCCATAAATGTTCTGGGAATTCAGGAGTCTGATGGATTTGGGGGGGGGGGGTGGGGAAGCTGTTGCCCAATCTGGACATATGGGCCTGAGTGCTACAGAACCTCATACCAGATGGCAGAAGGGAGAACAGTTTACATGAGGGGTGTGTGGAATCATTCATAATATTGATTGCCTTTTGCCTGGATCGAGTGTTGTAGATGTCCGTCATGGTAGGAAGAGAACCCCCAATGATCTTTTCTGCTGACATCACTATCCTCTGGAGGGTCTTGCAGTCTGAGGTGGTACAGCTTCCAAACCAGGCAGTGATGCAGGTGGACAGGATGTTCTCAATACATCCTCTGTATAATATAGTGAGGATGGAGGGTGGGAGATGAACTTTCCTCAGACTTTGCAGGAAGTAGAGGAGCTGCTGAGCTTTCTTGGTTATGAAGCTGGTGTTAAGGAACCAGGTGAGATTCTCCACCAAGCGCACTCCAAGGAACTTGATAGTGTTGATGGCCTCAGCAGTGGAGCCATAAACGGTCAGAGGGATGTGGTCCCCCTGGGCCCACCTGAAGTCGACAGCCATCTCTTTCATTTTTTAAAAAAAAGTTCAGATACAGGTTGTTGGTTCTGCACCAGTCCGTGAGTGACTGCAGATCATCGCTGTGCGCTGACTCGTCATTTTAAATCTTGTTCAATCACTCATTCCGTCATTCTCGATCTTGTTCAACCACAGGCGTGAGTTATGATTTCTGTGGTTTCTCTTGGTGCTGCTGCTGCTTCCAAGAGCAAATAAGCGGCAGAGAGATCAACAGAACATCCTTTATTGGAGGTAGTGACTCAGGCAACAGCAGTGTCATGACATATACACCCCATCCATACACTTCACCCCTTGAAGAAACGTTTGAGACTGGTATGATGATGGGTTTACTACCATTCACATTGCACGATTTAAGTGTGTCCAATATTCTTGCTTGCTGCAGCCAAACAGGTACTTGGAGCGCCAAATTATTATAGTAAAATAAAAATTAAATTAAGTGGCAATAAATTCTTAATATCTATAAATATTTACAATAATCCTCAATCAAAATAAAAAGTGAGTAGCAATATAGTGCAGTGTCCACGTGACAAACCAAACAGCACGGCTCAGGCAAAACCCTCTACCACCGAGAACATCCACAGGGAACATTGCTGTCGGAGAGCAGAGCAATCATCGAGGATCCACACCATCCAACACACGCTGCTGCCATCAGGAAAGAGGTATCGGCACCACCAGACTCGCGCCACCAGGTTCAGGAACAGCTGCTCCACCTCCACCATCAGACTCCTCAACGACAAACTCAATCAGGGACTCGTTGAATGTCTCTCACTTTGCATGTCATTTATTACTGAATATTTATTTTCTGTATTGCACAGTCGGTTTATTTGCACTTTCTTTGCAATTCTCTCTTTTGTGTACATACCTCGATTATCGTTTTTGTTAAATAGAAATTTTGCCTGGCCACAGAATCTGTGTTGTATGTGATGTCATGTATGTGGAAAGAAACAAGAGTTGTGTTGGACTTCAGGCTTCTGTACCTTCTGCCTGAAGGTAGTGGTGAGAAGAGGTTGTGACCAGGGTGATGGTGGTCCTTTATGATGTTAGTTGCAGTGGATGAGAGCTTAGAGCCTGTAAAGGACCTGCCTCGTTTACTACCTTCTGCATCCCTGGCTTACCACAGCGCACCTGTAGAAGTTCAATAGAGTATTTGATGTCGTGCTGTAGAAAGCAGAGCCTTTGGTGTGGCCTTTTCCCTGTTACCCTGATGTGCTGGGTCCAGGAAGGGCCTTCTGAAATACGGACTCTCAAGAACTCAAAGGTTCTGACCCTCTCCACCTCCGTCCCATCAATGCAGATGAGTGTGTGGTCCTTCCTTGTTTTTTTTTTGGTTTGGAACTTGCAGTTGTGACAGCTGTGCTAAAGTGAAGCACCATTAACCACAATTTGAACATAGAAAGTTGACACTGATGTGGGTGGAGGGTAAACCAAGAGTCTGAGGACACACAGGTGAAGTCTGAAGCAACACCGACTGCACTATAAATGCGGCTGTTATGCACTCTGAAGCTTCAAGCCTGGGAAGTTGCTATGTAAATGCCAGACATTATTTCTAACGAAACAAAATATATATCAGCTTTTAATAAAGAGATCAACTGACTGTGTAATGTAAAATCCATCTGAAAGTGTGGATTTTCATTATAATAGTTTATATTCAGTTGGCCTATCTTATCTATATCTATACAAATTAAATCCATTTCCAGGCTCTTGGTCTTCACCCTGAAGGTCCTGCGGTCACAGGTATTCACATTCTCATCCAGGGATCCTCTCACTCTGCGAAGGGTTTTTGTCTCCAACTCTTGTTAAGGTAGTGATTCCAGAATCAACCACTCATTGAATAGGAGTAGTTTCTTTTCTCTACTCTCATCTAATCCTTCAACAAGTGTGGATCTCCAGAACGCTTTTCCCTGTCTTTCCTTCCCTGTTCAATTTTTTTTTGTTGCAACAAACAATACAACTTTTGAAAGAGCATTTCAGGTTATCATTCGGACTTCCCTTCTCTCCATCGAATGGCTCCCAATGCCTCAGAAAAGCAGCCAACATACCAAAGAAATCCCTCTACTCCCCCTCCTCCCTTTTGCCAGCCTCTCTTCTCCCTCCTCCCGCTGGGAAGAAGATTCGTGAGATCACATGCCACCAAATTCAGCAGTTATCGAACTCCTGAATTAATCTCACATCAGTAAACAATGTTGCTCTTTCTTTGTTTGAACTGATCTCAGTGTAATCCTACTCCCATACTGTGTTTTATTCTTAATTTTAAAAACAATTAGGCATATACCATGATAGCAGGCGTTCAGTCCACGAGACTGTGCTATCCAATTGACCTACAACCCCCGGTACGTTTTGAATGGTGGGAGGAAACTGGAGCCCTTGGAGGACACCCATGCAGACATGGGGAGAATGTACAAACTCCATAGACAGCACAGGGTTTGAACTTGGTCCTGATAGCTGGTACTGTAACGACATTATGCTAACCGCAATGCTAACCATACCCTCCCCCCCCCCCCGCCTCCCCCTCCCCCAACATCTGCTGTATTTGTGTGTATGTATGGGGATGCCTATAAAATAAACCATTTCCCTGTATCTCAGTACACGTGACTGTAAACCTAAGCTGGAACTTGAGAGTGCCTTTTCTCAGCCTTAATCATTGTTGAGAGGACGGAGCCATCAGTTCAGTGACGCTAAGCACGGATCGAACCTCTATGTCCAGCTCTATACAGGACACTGTTTGCCCAGCTGAGTTTCTCTAACATCGTGTTTTTACTTCAACCATGGTGTCTGCAGATTTTCATGTTTTACTTCTGGTTATGGACGCTGCAAGACCGGCTGAGATCCTCCAGTGTTTGTGTTTTGTAGCGTACTTCAAGAGCAGTCACACCAACATATGGAGCAGTGGGAAGAGGGTATCCTCAAGAACAGGAATATGCTGAACTGAGTGAAACATGAAGTGTGCAGACTCCGTGGTTGTAGTAACAACACGAGGCTGCAGAAACTCAGCAAGTCAAACAGTGACCTTTATACAGCAAAGATAAAGATGCAGAACCAATGTTTTGGGCTGGAGCCCTTCAAGGTTTGAGAAAAATGTAGGCAGAAACCCAAATAAAATGGTGGGGAGTTGAGGCAGTGGAGGAACTGAGGCCCAGAGACGGGGTAATAGTTGGATAAGGGGTGGCTCTGTGAATGGAGAGCTGGAGGAAAGGTGACAGGGGGGTGGGGAAGGGAGGGAGAATGAGGAGTGGTCTAGTAGAAACCAAAGAAGTCTATGTTGATGCCGTCCCGTTGAAGAGTGCCTTGGTGCAATATTAGATGTTGCTCCATCAATTTATGGGTACCCTGGGTTTGACAGTGCATGAGGCCATGGGCAGATATGTGAGTGGGACGTGGAATTAGAGCAGATAGAGCAAATGTGCTCAGCTAAATGATCTTCCAATCTATGCCAAGTCTCTCTGATGTCGAAGGCCACAACAGGAGCACTGGATGCAGTAGGTTTCTCCCACAGATTGTGCCTACAATAGATTTCCTTGCAAGAACCAGTAACGCATACCCTTGGTTGTCCCTGTGGCCTGAAGGAGAACTAGTTTTATACAGTTTGTGTAGCTGAGGCTGCAAATTTCTCCAATATCCTCCACCTTCTCAACAAGCTGGTGAAATGAGCAATGCATGGATTGAATTTAAGTTCTCAATATTTAATGAACAATCTAGTTAAAAGAATGTCAAATATTCTCTCTCCCTTTCTCCTTTCAATCATCAGCTGAGACGTTACCTTGTTCTGCAATGGATGAGATCATTCAGCCCATTAGATCCATGCCATCTGCCACCATTCTTATGCTCCCCTTTCTTTCTGGTATCCCTGTGACTTAATTAGACTGGAATTGTTGTTGGTGTGTCTTACTCTAATGCAAGTGGGACACTGCACCAAGCCTGATTTTCAGTACATAAACACTTGTGTAGATCTCAAAAAAAAAAGCTCCATCCATCGTTCTCTCACACATGCCCAGCAGTCCCCCTGGATTTATTTTGGTCTTCACTCACACTAGGGATAATTTGCTGCAGCTAATTATCTGTCCAGTATCATAGAATCACAGGGAGAATGTGGAGTCTCCACACAGCGCATAGATTAGGTCCAAAGTGGCATCATATTCAGACCCTGCTCTCATCTGAATCTGGGCCATTTCTTTCCACTCATCTGCTTCTGAGTCCATTCCCATGATTCTGCCCTCGTCCCTTACTTTCCGTCTGTGCCCACCATTCTCTCTCTGCACCCCCTTCCCACCCCATCCACCCCTCTGCACCCAAATCTCCATTTCCTTCAATCCATTCCTGTGACCACCTTTGGTTAGGTCATGAGAAACCAAATCTGCAGGCCATTCTGCCCCTCGATCCTGCACTATCCTCTGCTGTCCACTTTCCCACCCCATCCTTGCATTCTCAGAACATTCTGTCTTGAATGTGCTTGCAGCTCTCCAGGGTAAAGAATTTTAAACATTTACAGCCATCTCTGAAGGCATCTCTCCTTATCTCTCTCTTCAACAGCTGACCATTCACCCTGTGACATAATTCCTCTTTTGCGCTCCCTTTTGCTCTTATTCTTTCTTGCCCACTTGCACTCATTCTCGGGATCTGGCTAATTGTAGAGTTTGGACTCTGTCTGAAGTGGGTATGCGTTTCCATAGTGCCTGATGCAGAGCAATGTAATTTAATGAAGAATATTTGGAATGATATGCAGAGAAGCAACTGCTCATACGATGTTAACATCTTGGAATTATGCACACAGCAGTGTATTCTGTGATTATAGTTAAATTTAACTCTGAAATTGGCAGGTTCCAGTGAAGCAAAAGGGCGTGAATTTCAAGATTCAATTTATTGTCGTGTAATTAAAAGCGTCATATTATACAAAATTGCCTTTTGCCTGCTGTAAGGCAGACAGATTCGCCATCAGCAGAAATTGCCTGAAGCGTCTCTTACAGCCAGAGAAAGAGAAGCAAAAGAGAGTCCCAACGGAGTCACTGAGTGTCCGTGGATTCATCTCCAGTGCTCCCGCAACCCCCACAGTCCAAACCATCGGCAGCCTGAGCTCAAGATCCGAACCTCCGATATGATTAGGAGCTCTTCAGTGGCACCTCACGTCCTGGTTCCAATACCTGGTACCCCTTCGGCCAGTTCCAAGCCGGTCTCCCAGCTGTCTGCAGCCCAGTGTGAGCCCATTGACCACAGTCGCCATCAGCCCACAGCCTTCGTGGGTTTCTCACCTCAGCGACCACCCCATTTGTCTGCCACCGAGGTCACTGTCTTCAGGGTTGCCATCTCTGCTTCTCCTCAGACGGGATGGTCTGTGCCAGTCCTCTACTTCTTCGGAGTCTGCAACCCTTCATGGCTGCTGGCAAATACAAGCGCTGCCATCTTGGATGCTGTCTCTGCGGTTGCAGGGTTTTAAACAAAACCACTGTCTGCTCCTTTTACAGGCCATTTGAAGGCAGTACCGTACTGACAGCAGTCAGATTGGGCATTTGGACCCTGTGGGAGCACTGCCATTTATTTTGGGGATAATTTTTATGAGCACGTGGTCAAATTGTTTGATTGAGTGAAGTTAAACAGATGAGGCCTGAGCGTCAGGTCCTTTTACAGGCCATTTGAAGGCAGTACCGTACTGACAACAGTCAGATTGGGCATTTGGACCCTGTGGGAGCACTGCCATTTATTTTGGGGATGATTTTTATGAGCACATGGTCAAATTGTTTGATTGAGTGAAGTTAAACAGATGAGGCCTGAGCGTCAGGTCTCCAAACCCTCACCGACCAGCTCTTGCCCATTTCCACTAATTTATTACATTGTCCCTACGCTCTGTCAACCCCCACCCTTATCTTCCTATTTCCTTGCACACCAGGAGCAATTTACAGGATAGAATTACCCAACGATCCCTATCACTTTGGGGTGCACCCAGGAGAACGTGCAAACTCTATGTGAGTAGCACCAGGATTAAACCAGGCTCTCTGGCTCTGTGGGGCAGTAGCTCGACCCACTTCACCTCTGGCTCTCCTGGTACAGAGATAGTCAGGGTGGAAACGAGCCCTTTGATCTGCCAAGTCCGTTGTATGGGGTGGAATAGCTTCCCTCTTCCTTTGACCCTTTGCACTCTGGCTGGTGTTTCTATACAAGCTGACCTTTGTCAAGCATTCACTTCCCTTGACCAACACCTTCCAGCCCATCAAAATGTTCACTTGTCTTACCAGCTGCAAGATAAACGTTGAATGCAATTCTGCTCGGCCCATTACAGGAAGGAGCATGGAGTCCTTGGAAGTGTGGCTTGAGTACTGCAGCTTGATGGCTGAAGTTGAGGGACCTGGATGAAGCACAGCAGAGATCGAGCAGGTTGGGAACAATGGGGAAACTAATGCGGGGATGTCTCTGCCTCTGTAGCATCCTGTACTACATGTTCTATGGCAGTAATTATCACTATTCCTGTGGCTCAAATGCAGTATCCTATCTAAATGGAACAATTTCAGAGAGATGGATGACCTTCAAATCCAAACGAAACTGCTCATTGTCTGTCCTCTTTATTCCGGTTACTTCAAGGAGGAATTGGAGCAGGGAAGATGTAGACCTGATCAGGTAGCTGTGGCAGAGATTCTTCACCAAGTTATGTTTGGGTAGCTCTCTGGTCTCGCCAAAAACGACTGGTTGAACTGTTCATTCCAGATCTGTCACTGAATTGAAATTCCAATGCATCCAATGATGGGATTGTTGGAACAAGTCAGTTTACTATTAGTTCCATACTATCCAAGAACTGCCAACAAATCCACACTCTTTCATTATCAGGTGACTCCCAGCGTATGTGTACGAGTGTGTTTATGTACGTGTGCACGCGTGTTTCTAATGCTCCAGGCTGAAGCATTGGGTGTGGATACCAATGGTGTTGATGATAACAGTTTATTGTCATACATGTGAGTACAGATGCACTGAAATCCTTGCTTGCTGCAGCCAAGCAGATATACAAGATGCAACAGCTACAGTAGTATAATTAAAATCACCATATGCCAAGGCACAAAAAGGATGATAAATATAAAAGTTTGCAAGAAAAAGAGATTTTAGTTGTGCCCACAGATCATATTGTGGTCCTTGAGTAGTTTAGGTGCAGGGAGATTCAAGAGCCTGGTCACTGTGGATGAAAATCTGTCCATAATCCTCGTCACCTTCTGTAATATTGTCGATCAGTGAAGGAGCTGTGATATCACAATGAGACTTTTTTTGCAGATTCATTGAGGTAGGATATGTGCATAAAATTGTCAAATAATATCCCCTTCAAAGGGTAGGCAAGAACTGGTAATATCAGTGAGTACAGAGCCTGAGTGCTCTTTAATGTGAGCTCTTGAAAAGAATCCTTGCTGCTTTCAGTTCCAGCAAATCTTTGTTTAGTGCTTATATCTGGGAAGCACTAATTAATTTTGAGTCCTCATGGACTCGTTGGAAATTGCTCAGCAAACAGTGCAGATGCAGAATTTAATTCCAGCTTTTGTCTTTTAACTTGAATGCTGCATTGAAAAGCAAATGTTGCCAGCTGTAACAAGGAGAATGTTGACCACTGAAAGCTTTTGATGTCAGAAGAGGCAACTCGAGTTTGTCCTTTCTTTTATGCAGCTTTTCCATGTGTTGGGAAATGAATGGATTTGATTCCGTCGTTTTGTTTGTTTCCTTCTCTGCCTCATCTTCCTGCTGGCTGTGTTTGCTTTGCTTGCTTTGAATCGTCACGCTACATGTGCAGAGAAGATCTGCTGGAAGTCTCCCAGCCCTATCACAGTGTCCTTGATTGTTTTCGCTTCCCCTGCTCCCTCTCCGCTCCCACACACCCCAGTCCTCAACAGGCAGCTTCCAACGAATCAGTGAGAACAAAGATTGGTGTTTGGAGAAAAGTTGTTGTTGCTTCAATGGGAAGTTCATTTACAATGTCTTCAGTTACAAATTTCAGTCTTTGGGAATAATGGGAACCTGAAACCTGAGCATACTCACCCACGGCGATGGGTAACATTATATATTTTTAAAAAATCAGAACAGGCCTTTCCAGGCCTTTCACTTGACCTCCTACCCCTCAGTACATTTGGAAAAGTGGGAGTAAACCCTGAGTCCCCGGGGAAAACCCACACAGACACAGGGAGAACATACAAACTCCTGGCAGACAGCATCAGTTTCAAATCGGGGTTGCTGATGTTGTAACAGCGTTGTGCTAAGTGCCACCCAACTTGGGGTAAATTCCCTCACCGTGCATGCGAGGGGTTTCAAGTGGTCTGGGGGGGGGGGGGGGGGGGGTTCCATCCCAGGATGCTTTGGAGTCACCTTTACTTTCAGCAGAGTTGTAATTGGTCTTTCTTGCACCAGTGCAGTTGCCAACTGATGAGGTGTTTTGGATGAATTTCTGGACTCTAACCAAAGACCATTGCCGGCTTCCCTGTTCACAAATGCTGCCTGACCCACTAAGTATTTACAATATTATCTCTTTCGCTGCCAATTAATGTTTACTCGGCTACCTTGTGGCGGACTGGATAAGTGTTTGAATGAGTTTGCTGGGGTAATTGTAGCATTTCTAGTGCTGAGGTCAAGAAGAGCTCCTGAAGGGCCTCGGACTTCCTGATCGTGTCCTGATGTGAAGCCGATGGATCGAACAGGAGTCTGTGCGGCTACAGGGACTGTGGGAGAGCTGGAGGCGAATCCACAGACACTCAGTGGCTCTGAGGGGAATCTTTTTTGCTTCTCTGATTTTCTTTTCAATCAAAGTACAATGCAGATTATCAACAGAACTACCCAACTGCAGTGTGGATGGGAGCAGTTTCCTGGATCCACCCAGAAGGCTTTGATTGCAGCTGGAAAAACAGTTTGAAATGATTTGTGGTACCATGGAGTGTTGAGTGCTCCACCTGCCTGTCAGATTTCCACAAAAATTGAGAAGATTTAGGAACAGAATGCCAAAATGTTACCATGCATTTTAATAGTATGTTTAAATGGGCCAGAGCAATGAGTATATTTTGGGTTGTCTTGTAATTATTTGAAACTCTGTGTTTGGACACATTTTATTTAGTGCAGGCTTGATCAGAGCATCTGCATCAATAGTTTTCCCTTCCAATAACTGGAGTTAGCTGCTTAAGCCCTGGTTCATTTTTAATGAGTTCTGAATACAGTGACTATTTAAATCTGTGTTGAGCATGAACGTGAAGCATTTTGCAAGGATTTAAACCACGGTCAGGAATAAATATTTTATTAACGTGATTTTGCAGGCTGGTTGTGGGGAAAATGTCTCCACTGGCTGTGAGATTTATTTTTGATTTAATTTGGAGGCACACCACAGTAGCAGCCCTTTCCGGCCCATGAGCCTGTGCTCCCCAATTGCACCCATGTAGCCAATGAACATACTAACTCTTTGGAATGTGGAACAGCCAAGGAAGCCCTCATGGTCATGGGGAAACTGTACATCACTATGGTCTTGAAAGGTTTCATCCTGAAAGGTTAACCATTTCTTCTCTACCAATGATGCTACCTGATCCACGGAGTTCCTCAGCAGGTCGTGTTTAGCCCAGAATCTACAGTCTTTTCCCAGAATCTACAGTCTTTCATGTTCCTGCTAAAACGCTGACAACCCCCCTGCCATGCAGAAGCCAGTTGTTTGGCCCATGGTGGGTTCTGGCTGAAGAATCCCATGATCCCATTCTCCAGCAGCCCACAGATTCTCTCTCCCTCTCTTTCTTTGTCCATTAGCTACACGAAGGGATAAATTTGCAGTAGCCAAGCCAGAGGACTTTGGGATGAAACGGAAGCATGTTGAAGAAGCCCACCCAATTGCACAGTGTAGATCAAGATGGAACCAGGTCCCCAGATGTGAGCATACCACACCACTATCTCGCTCTGCAGGCAATTTTCTAAAATCCAAGGAATAAAGCAGTGTCATATTACACAAAATTGCTTTTTCCTGCCGTAAGGCAGATAGATTTGCCTTTGGCAGAAATTACCCAAAGTGCCTCTTACAGTCAGAGAAAGAGAACCCCACCCCCCCCCCCCCCAAGTGCCCGTGAATTTGCCTCCCTCACTCCCACAGCCACACAGTCCAGTCCAAACCGTCAGCCCGAGCTCTAGATATGAACCGCCAGGAACCCTTCAGCATTTTACATCCCGGATTTGATACCTGGTAGCCCTTCAACCACTTTTAAGCCAGTCTCCGACTGCCCACAGCCCACGTGGGTTCCTCACCTCGCCCATCTATTCCTTTTTCATGAGTGGATATAAGTTAAAGTCCCAATCAGAATTTATTGTCGTGAACATGTTATGCAAATTGTTGTTTTGGGGCAACATCACTGTGCAAACTTTGCAATAACTTGCATTTCAAAACTAAATAGTGCAAGGAAATAGATCGAGATGAAGGTTGTACCTCTTAACTCCAGCAACGTTGGGACGTTGCCGTTGCTGGAACACACAAAATGTCGGAAAACAGAAATTGACTTCTCGGGGAGCCCCCTATGCAAATGTATCACAGGTAGAACAAGGCTTAAAACAGGAAGTAGCACGGCTGGTACAGCGGTTAGCGCAATGCCTTTACAGCACCAGCGATTGGAGCCAGGGTTTGAGCCCCCACCATCAGTTGGTACTAATGACGTCAGATTCAACATGCTGGAGCACAGGAGTTGCCAGACCTCAGAGTGCTGGATAAGAGAGGTACAACATGTACTGTCTGTGGTTCATTGTCCATTCAGAAAAGAAGCTGTCCTTGTGCCACTGGATGTTCATCTCCAGTTGCTGTACCTTCTGTCTGATGGTAGCAATGTGAAGAGGGCATGGTTTGGGTAGTGGGCTTCCTTGAGGAGAGAGGCTGCTTCCTTAAGACATTGCCTCTTGTATGTGTCCTTGATGGAGTAGAGACTGGTGCCTGTGATGGCACGGCCCATGTTAACAACTCGAGTTTTTTCCTGACCTGTTCATTGGCACCTCCGTGCCAGACAGTGATGCAACCAGGCCATAGTGCTCTCTAAAGTTTAACTTGTGGGATGTGGGTATTGCTTGCAATTCAGTTCAAGTTTATTTATCACCTGATTGCACCAGTACAGCCTGGAGAAACAGCGTTCTCTGGTCCACGATGCAGAACAGTGCAAACCAAGTGTGCAGGCATAACACACAGACAAATGATACATGTACACAGAAGATATGTAACATATATGAAAATAAACCTAATTAATAGCAGAGTCACGGGGAGCTGTTTTGGGAGACTCCATTGCCTGTGGGAAGAAGCTGTTCCTCAGCTGATGCTTTTAGCTCTGAGATGACATCTCTGCATCTTTTCCAAAGAGGAGCAACCGGAAGATGCTATGTGTGGAGTGGGAGGGGTCCTCTTGGATTCTGCCGCCCTCTTTAAACAGTAATCCTGATGAATCCCATCGATGGGGGTGCAGGGAGACCCCAGTGATCCTCTCTGCTGTCCCATGTATTGTCTCTCCTAATTACCCCCAAACCGAGGAGGTTGCAGAGAACCATCTCATCACATGTAGACCAGACCAGATCAGGGCTCCAGTCATCTTCACCTGGTGGTGCTAGGTTGAAAAAAATTTAAAATCTCCGTTTATTTAATTACCCAAATTTAAATTTCCCAACTGACATTGGTGGGATTTGGACCCAATCTCAGATTGAAGGTTTTTGCTTCTGTAACATAACCTCTTCTTGCATGGCTTTTCCAAGCAGTGAAAACATGGGTTGAAGTTGCACTTCTGATCCGACCACATGACTTATCCCATAGAAAACTACAGCACAGAAAACAGGCCATTTGGCCCTTCTAATCTGCGCTGAAACATCCTTCCACTAGTCCTACTGACCTGCACCCCATTCCATAACCCTCCAGACCACTCCCATCCATGTATCTATCCAATTTATTCCTAAAACTCCCACCACTCTGAGTGTAGATGTTCCTCCTAAACCTTTCCCCTTTCACCCTAAAACCACGTCCTCTTGTATTTATCTCACCTAATCTAAATGAAAATAACCTACTCAAATTTACTCTGTCTATTCCCTCATAATTTTGTCAACCTCTATTAAATCTCCCTGATTTTTTTTTACACTCCAAGAATTAAATAATTTAATTGTTCCCTGTAACTCAACTCATGAAGACCCAGCTGTGATAGTACAGATTCTATCACCAATGTGTATATGTACAGATTGTAGTGTAGGATGACTGTGATTGGCTGAGAGTGTAGCCACACCTACTGGTAGGTCTTAAAGGATTGCTCCTAGTCAGACCATTCTGGACTGGTCAACCTACTTGTGATATGCTCCAGACTTTGTTAATAAAAGCTTTGGTTTGGATCAACAAGTCTTTGGTACTTTCGACGTGCTCTACACCGGTAACATTCTAGTAAATCTTCTCTGCACTCTCTCAATCTTACTGAAATCCTTCCTATAGTTAGGTGACCAGAATTGCACATAATACTCCAAATTTGGCCTGACCATAACATCCCAACTCCTGTACTCAATACTTTGATTTATGAAGGCCAAGATGACCAGCTTTTTTTACAACTCTGTCTCATTCTCTTTCAGGGAATTATGTACCTGTACTCCCAGATCCCTTTATTCCTCTGCACTCCTCTGTGCTCCACTATTTACTGTGTATGTTCTACCTTGGTTTGTTCTTCCAAAATGCAACACCTCCCACTTTTCTGCATTAAATTCCACCTGTCAGTCATTTTCTGGCCTATTTTTCCAGCTGGAAGTTTTGAAATCCTTCTTCACTGTCCACTACGCCTCCAAGCTCAGTGCCATCAGCAAAATGGCAGATCCAATTTACCACATTATCATCCAGATCATTGAAAAAAAGATGACAAACAACAATGGTCTCCAGTCTGAGAAGCATCACCCACCACTACTCTCTGTCTTCTCCCATTCAGCTAATTTTGAATCCATTTTACAACCTCTCCATGGATACCTAGTGTCTGAACCTTCTGAACCAACTTCCCATGTGGGATCTTGTCAAAGGCTTTACTAAAGTCCATGTAGACAACATCCACAGCCTTTTCTTCATCTACCTTCTTGCTAACCTCCTCAAAAAACTCTTAAGATTTGTTAAATCTGCCATGCACAAAGCATGTTGACTATCCCTAATCAGCCCTTGACTGTCCAAATACTTGTAAATCCAATATCTTAACACCCTCCAATAATTTACCTACGACTGATGTCAGACTCACTGGCCTGTAATTTCCTGGTTTACTTTTGGAGTCAAATTTTAAAACCACGGAACAACATGAGCTCCCCTCCAATCCTCCAGAACCTCACCCTTGGCTAAGGACATTTTAAATATTTCTGCCTGGGCCCCTGCAATTTTGACACATCTCCCTCAAGGTCTGAGGGAATATCATGTCAGGCCTGGGGGATTTATCTATCTTTATTCGCTGTAAGGCAGCAGGCACTTCCTCCTCTTTAATCTCTATATGCTCCATGCCACTACTGCTTGGTTCCCTTCCTTCCTTATAAACTATGCCAGTTTCCTGAGTAAATATTGATTTTTAAAAATAAAGCTATTTAAGATCTCATGAGACTCCATACATAGACGACCACTCTGATCTTCCAGGGGGCCAATTTTGTCCCTTGCTATCTTTTTACTCATAACATACTTGGAGAAACCCTTTGGGTTTACCTTCACATTATCTCCCAAATCCCAAGATCTCATTGCAGCTCGGTGTGTTCCACCTTGTCAGAGATATTCTTCTGCAGAATCCAGAGTGTTTCAGGCATAATGATGGCCATGGGCTGTGGTCCACTATCATTTACTGAATGAAAAACAGACTGTCTGACCTTGCATGTTATTTAGTGTAGGTAGGACCTTGCAATATTTAATCTCTCATGCCGTCAGCTCATCTTTGGACGCATGTTTGACCTTATCCTCAGCTGTAAATTATTCAGCTCATGCTGTCATTGCCAGTGATGTTCATATTTCATCACTAGCAATAAAAAAATCACTTTGATCAATGTCTTAATCACCATAATTATTGCCCTTTAAGACAATGATGAAGAATATTGATTCAGATTGACATCCACTGATCACTTGTGTTTGCTGATGTGTGTAGATTTAAGACAGAACAAGACCCAGCCTCAGATATGTGTGATGATCCCTGTTCAGTGTCCTACTCTGGAATCCTTTTCGCTGATCTCATGGTTTGGCTAGTGTTTCCCTGGATCCAGGGTCTTCTGTTGGAGTTCGTATTCAGTGAAGAGTAGAGCTTGTAATTAATGAGCTCTTTTCCATTTTGTGATGCTTGCAGTTTTCCAACTTTCATAGATGCGAAGTGGTGAAGTTGAAAATATGACAACCGATTTATGCATGGGTATTTCCTCAAAACAGCAATGAAATCTCGAGCCCAGATAACTAAGATTAGGAGCAGGAGTAGGCCATTCTGCCTGTCGAATCCATTCCACTGTGCCATCATGAGCTGATCCATTCTCCCAATAGCTCTACTCCCTGGCCTTCCCCCCCCATCATCTTTCATACCCTGAGTATTAGACACCTATCAATCTTTGCCTTAAATACACCCAATGACCTGGCCTGCACAGCCACCTGTGTTAGCAAATTCCAGAGGTTCCCCAGTCTTTGACTAAAAGATACCTCCATATCTGTTTTAAATCAACACCCTTCAATTTCTCTACCATGGGAAACAACTCACCAGGGCCTTGTAAAGCCTCAAAGTCTCATCCCTGCTCTTGTATCCTATGCCTCAAGAAATGAATGCCAATACTGCATTCTCCTTCTTCACTGACTCAACCTGGAGGTTAATCTATAGGGCTCCCAAGTTCCTGAGAATTTTGAATTTTCTCCCCATCCAAATAATAGTCTGCCCTTTTACTCCTTCCACTAAAAGGCATAGAAAATAGAACAATTCAGCACAGGGCCTTCGATGTTGTGCCAACCCATATATTCCCTGCCAAAAAAAAGTACTAAGCCCTCCCTATCCCAGAACCCTCTATTTTTCTTCCATCCATGTGTCTCAGTCTCTTAAATGCCCCCAATGTTTCAGCTTCCATCACCATCCCCGGCAAGGCATTCCAGGCACTCAAAACTGTTTTTAAAAAATACTTAGTCCTGATGTCTCTTCTAAACGTTCCTCCCTTCATTTTGTACATATGTCCTCTGGTTTTTGCTATTCTTGCCCTGGGAAAAGGCACTGGCTATCCACCCTATCTATACCTCTCTGAATCATGTACACCTCCATTAAGTCACCTCTCATCCCTTTTCCCTCAATCTTCTCCTTGTCCCAGTGGAGCAAACCTATGTTGAACCCTGCTTGTGGTCCTTAAACTTCGTCCACATTACTTCTGTGCTTTCACCTGTAAACTAGTTCCTGCCTCATCACAATTAGCCTTTCTCCGTTTAAGCACTCTCCAAGTTTGACTGTTCCACAGCTATGTTGGAACTAATGGAGTTTGGTCACTCTGCCCCATTGAGAGGTCCCGCCCTTGACCGGTTCATTCCCCAGAACCAGATCCAGTGAGGCCTCTCCTAGTCAGCTAGTCCACACACTGTGACAGTTACTTTTCCTGAACACACCTGACAAATTCAACCCCATCTTTTCCTCTTGCAATCAGTAGGTGCTAGGGAAGTTGAAATTGCCCATAACTACAAGCCTGTATTGCCAATATCATTTCAAAATCTGGCTGCTTATCTGGTCCTCTGTGTTTGTCCCCAGGGCTATGTGGGGGTCTATAGATAACTCCCAATACAGTGTTTGCTCCCTTCCTGATTCTGACTTCCACTCCTCCCTCTGTAGCCTCCTCCCTTTCGATAGCCGTGATACTATCCCTGACCAGTAATGCTACTCCACCCCCACCCCCCACTTTTCATGACTGCACACTTTCTAACATTGTATTTCATTAGCCACTACTTTACCCATTCTCCTCATCTAAGTGTCTCTGCAGCCTTTCCGATTTCTCCTCACTACCTGATCCCTCCACCTCACCTGTATTGGAGATTTGTGGAGAGAGAAATATTCACCCAAGGGCACTGTTATAAATCTCTAAATTCTTCTTTGACATGTCACATAGGATTGAGAGAGCAATTAGGACCCTCCAAGAAGATGATTGAGGTCTATTGTGATCTGCATGAGTATAGAGTACAAATGTAATGAAGATCCTTCTCCAGGTACATATAGCACACATCATAAGTACAATTAACGTGCAAGACGCCAGGAAGAGGAAAGTTGATATAAAAGGAATGGATAGATAAATTGTAAGTTTTCACAGTTGCCTGATGGTGTAAAAAGTGTTTCAATAGTTTTGGTGGTCCTGAGTAGTTTCTGGTTAGGGTAGTGTGGGGAGTTTCAAGAGCCTGATAGCAGTTGGGGGAAAAAAAACTGTTATAGAATCGTACTGTGGGACAACAGGCCCTTCAGGCCAACTTACCCGTGCTGACCACCTGCCTGAATTTAGCCCATAACCTGTGGATCTCAACCTTTTTCAGGCCAAGGCCCACCTGGGTTCCAGCCTAACAATGCCATGGATTGCTCATGGCAATGACTGAGCAAGATTTTCAAGTCAAAGGCAGCCCTGCAATAAATGCATCTTTATCTAAAGTATTTTTGAATGCATGTATGGAAACCTTTGCTCTCCAGGTATCCATACAATTTAAAAAAATATTACTATCTACTTCAACTGCCTCCTGGCAGCCCGTTCCATACATCTATCACCCTCTGTTTTTTTTTAAAAAGTCACCCCTCAGGTTCCTGTTATCTCTCCTCCCTTCACCATAAACCTATGATGTCTGGAGACTTTGAAGTGCTGGACTTCAGGGTCTGAAGCAGGCTCTTTGGCCTGAATATGAACTGTTTCTCTTTTCACAGGTGCTGTCTGACCTGCTGAGTGTTTCCAGCAGCTGCAAGTTTTAGTTCCGATTCTCAGCAGTTGCAGTTTTATGCTTTGTTTGTTGCCCTCTGTGTGATGCTGGTGACAGCACAAAGCAGGAGTGTCAATCTCCCTCAGTACAGGTCTGCATGTTCATCTCTGAGTCCCTGGAGTGGAACTTTTTGAAACTTTGAAGCCTTTTCCAAAATCCCCACAAGATTTATAGCAAAGCAGTTCACTGCAAAGGCTCAAGTTACAAGCTTGGACTTGCTGAACTGATTCCGTGCCAGATGTTTAATGTAGTGATTTTATTAAATGTTAGCCTAAGATTGCTGTTAACTTTTGCTGTTATGAAATCAATGGGAACTCTGTACTTTCTCCAAACTTTCACTGTGGCTTTTGGTTGAGAGTTTGTGCAATGGTCCAGTTAATGTTCTCTTTGTTGTACATGCACCTACTGCAAGGTACTTCACAGTCCAGTGGAAGGGTTAACTGTTTCAGCACCTGGAACTTTTCTGTTTCACCCTACCAAGGCAGTCAGTTAAGCATTGGGGAAATTGATGAGTTTTGACACAAGCATTGTTATAAATTTATGTTTAAGATGAGGTTGCATAGATGTTTGCACGGTAGTGGAATCTCGGCTGCACCATTTCATCAGATGCAAGGATCGACAATGAGATAGACAACAGACTCGCCAAGGCAAATAGCGCCTTTGGAAGACTACACAAAAGAGTCTGGAAAAACAACCAACTGAAAAACCTCACAAAGATAAGCGTATACAGAGCCGTTGTCATACCCACACTCCTGTTCGGCTCCGAATCATGGGTCCTCTACCGGCATCACCTACGGCTCCTAGAACGCTTCCACCAGCGTTGTCTCCGCTCCATCCTCAACATCCATTGGAGCGCTTTCATCCCTAACGTCGAAGTACTCGAGATGGCAGACGTCGACAGCATCGAGTCCACGCTGCTGAAGATCCAGCTGCGCTGGGTGGGTCACGTCTCCAGAATGGAGGACCATCGCCTTCCCAAGATCGTGTTATATGGCGAGCTCTCCACTGGCCACCGTGACAGAGGTGCACCAAAGAAAAGGTACAAGGACTGCCTAAAGAAATCTCTTGGTGCCTGCCACATTGACCACCGCCAGTGGGCTGATATCGCCTCAAACCGTGCATCTTGGCGCCTCACAGTTTGGCGGGCAGCAACCTCCTTTGAAGAAGACCGCAGAGCCCACCTCACTGACAAAAGGCAAAGGAGGAAAAACCCAAGAATACTCCTGCTCCAATTTCTTATGTTGTATATCTCTGAAGCAGGCCCTTCAGCCTGTTGAATGCACATTGACCATCGTTTAATACCCTTAGATAGGCATATAGATGCTTTTTAAAAAAAATGGGTAATGGGTGTGAGATAGGGAAGGATTATATTGTAGGGTGGGTTCACATAGATTAGCACAATTTTGTGGGCTGAAGGGCCTGTACTGTGCGGTAATGATCTACATAACTCATTAGACAAATCCTACATTGATTGTACTTCTTATTCTCCCACATCCCCATCAGTGTCCACTTGGAGACATTCTACCACTTGGAGATATTTTACGGAGATTATCCCACAGTCTTTGGGATGTGGGAGAAAGCTGGACCGCTCCAGGGGAAACCTACACAGTTTCAGGGAGCATGTGCAAACTCCTCAAAGGCAGAGCCTAAGATCAGGATCAAGCCTGGCGCTGTGAGGCAGTGGCTCACAGCTTAGGCGGTTCAAGGTCATTTTACACCTGGTACAATGAGAAGGGTTCACTTCACAAGCAGCTCTAACATGTAGTACTAGGGTATTGCTGGGACTTCAGGAACTGAGGGAAAGGTGAAACAGGTTTGGACTTTATTCCCTGGATTGTAGAAGAATGAGGGGAGATTTGATAGAGGTATTTAAAATTAAGAGGGGGATAGAGTAAATAGGTCAGCTTTCTCCACTGAAGGTAGGTGTGGTACAAACCATGGGTTAAAGGTGAAAGAGGAAAAGTTCAGGGGGAACATTGGGGAGAACTATTTCACACACAGTGGATCCAGCTGAAGTGGTGAATGCGGGCTCAGTTTTAACATTTAAGAAGAATTTGGGCAGGTTAGTTACATGGATGGGAAGGATATGGAGGGCTATGGACTAGGTGCAGGTCAGTGGGACTAGGGAGAACAGTAGTTCAGCACAGACTAGAAGGGCTGAAGAGCCTGTTTTCTGTGCTGTAGTGTTCTGTGGTTCTTTATCCAAGTTATGTAGCACAAACAATTGTCAGGTTTCCTACTGCTGTTTAACATTGAGTGTCCCCAGCCCCCGCTGGAGCATATAAACCCATAATGCTGTTATTTCCATTCCACTACCTTTTGGTATTTGGCCCATACCTTGTGCACATAGTCCCCTGATAATGTAAGGTTCCGTCCCTGAGAACTGTCCATGACCTGATTTCCCTGCAAATCAGTTATGTCTGTTTTCCAAAAGAACTTCTATTACTCTACATACACTTACAAAAAAATCATTTTACCTCATTGATCCATCACACTAACATTACCCAGAATAAAGCGAATGGGAGATGTATGGTATCCGGTCATTAATGAATGGAATGAAATAATTTATTCTTATTATTGATGGCATGAAAAATGTTTTGAAATGAATGAGACAATTTTCATCGTCAGGTTATTTCTAACACATGCAACTTGGTTGTGGTAATGTTCTTAATAAAAGGCACGATTGGTTTAGCCCTGAGCTACGGTGAGTTTCTCTATTTAACCACACGGCTCATCTGAACATGGTTTACGTGCATCACTGACTGGATATCTAGCACACTAGTGCCCTGTCAATTAAAATCTTGAAAATGACAATGTACAATTTTTTTCTGTTTGTTACAAAAAAAACCAATGAACAAATATCAATTAAATTATACAAAAGAGAAAAAAGGATAATGAATTGTAAGGATAGATAAATATTCACAGTTGTAGATACTGCAGCATAAAGGGATGTTATAGATCTTTGGTAAAACACACAAGTCTGCAGACATTGTGATTGAAGTAAAACCACAACGCTGGAGAAACTCAGCAGGTCAAACAGTGTCCTTTATAGAGCAAAGATACAGATACAACCAACACGTTAGCCCATCTGCAGTTCAGTTTAGACTGAAGGTAGTCTGCAATAACGTCTAGGAAAATGGTGGAATGGGAATGAGCACTCATTTCTGTTCCGTACCTTTTACACCGCCTGCGTTGCGGGAGTTTTTGCAAAAATTTCCCGTTACACAGTGGGCTGTGTAAAAACCATATTTGAGAGGAGGATTATTGTTCTGGCACCATCCACTCAACCAGGTTCCTAATCTCCATCCTATGTTCTGACTCATCATTTCCTGTCATTTGCCAAACAATGGTGGCTTCATGAGTGAAGTAGTTACATTGAGCTGGTCTTGGCTATGCAGGTACAAGTCCTTGCAACGAGCAAGCTGTTAGAAGAATTCCATGGGTTAGGCAGCATCCGTGGAGGCAATAAAGGCTGATGTTTCAATCAGAATCCGATTTATTGTCACGAACATGTCACAAAACTTGTTGTTTTGTGGGAGCAGTATTGTGCAGACAAGGTGTAAAATTAGGATTCCACCAATACAAGATTTTAAGAAAGTAGTGTAAAAAAAAACGTAGTGTCCATTGGTTCATTTCCTGTTCAGAAATCTGATGGCGGAGGGGAAGAAGCTGTTTTTGTACCATTATGTATGATTCATTGGAATGATTTCATCACCAACATCGAAGTACTCGAGCTGGCAGAGTCTGCAAGCATCGAATCCATGCTGCTGAAGACCCAACTGCACTGGGTGGGTCAGGTCTCCAGAATGGAGGACCATCGCCTTCCCAAGATTGTGTTTTATGGCGAGCTCTCCACTGGCCACCGAAACAGAGGTGCACCAAAGAAGAGGTACAAGGACTGCTTAAAGAAATCTCTTGGTGCCTGCCACATTGACCACCGCCAGTGGGCTGATCTCGCCTCCAACCGTGCATCTTGGTGCCTCACAGTTTGGCGGGCAGCAGCCTCCTTTGAAGAAGACTGCAGAGCCCACCTCACTGACAAAAGACAAAGGAGGGAAAACTCAACTCCCAACCCCAACCCACCAATTTTCCCTTGCAACCGCTGCAACCGTGCCTGCCTGTCCCGCATCGGACTTGTCAGTCACCAACGAGCCTGCAGCAGATGTGGACATACCCCTCCATAAATCTTCATCCGCGAAGCCAAGCCAAAGAAGAAAAGATGTATGAGTCTTCAAGCTCCTGTATCTCCTGATGGTAGCAGCGAGAAAAGGGTGATGAGGGTCCTTGATGGTAGATGCTGCTTTCTTGAGGCATCGCCTCTTAAAAATACAGGTTGTGACCCTGCATCAATACTGGGACTTTTCAATTTGTTCATGTTTTATGATCTTGGCATCTCTGGCAATGCCAGCATTTATTGCTAATACCTAATGGCCTCAAAGAAGCAGTGAAATACTACCTTGAACCATTCTAATCTTGAATTTGGGATTAATCTTCCCATATCCAGTAAATGAATGAATCTGCCTAAATGCAGGAAGGATAATGCAACAATTTTGTAGTAAGTAAACAATCCATTGGTGTTCTCATCTCTGATCGAACAGGATACTGTCGTCATTGAAACATGCACGAAGTTAGCAGTCCTCTGCTCTTGAATCTGTTCTTGCTGGAACAGGCTCTATTAACCCAGTTTGAATCCTGGATGCTTTGTCAAGACAGATTTAAGGAATTTTCTCCATTACTTGTTGAACGTGAGAAGCACAGAGTATGAAACGAGGGATTTGTTGCAGCTGTTGTGACAATGACATCTTCCTGAGAAGTGCCGTGGCCCCAACGTGCCTCAAAGCTGCCACCATTGTCCCCGTGCTGAAGAAGTTGTCTGTGATCTGCCTCGGTGACTCTGTTGCACTCATGTCCATTGTCATTAAATGCTTCGAGAGGCTCTTCATGGGGCACATCAAGCCCCTGTCACTGGACCCCCTGCAGTTCACACATAGATTCAACCACTCTATGGATGATACCATCACTACCACCCTCCATCTAGCACTCACCCACCTGGAAAACAAGGACTTGCATATTCAAATGCTTTCCATTGACCAGTCCGGCATTCAACACAAACGTACCTCGGAGCCTGATAAGGCATTTGAACCTGCTGGGACTAAACACCTCCCTCTGCAATTGGATTCTCGACTCCCTGTTGGGGAGACCCTAGGCAGTTCAGATCAGTAACAGTACCTTCAAGACCATCACACTGAGCATGGGGACCCCCTTCAGGGCTGCGTGCTTAGTCCACTGCTGTTCACTCTGCTGACCCATGACTGTGCAGCTAAACACAGCTCGAACCACATCATTGTTCGCTGACGATACGACCGCGATGGGCCTGATTAGTAAGAATGATGAGTCTGCAAACAGAGATGGTGCAGTCTCTAACGGACTGATGCAGAGTCAACAACATGTATCCGAACATTAAAAAAATAAAAGAGGTGATTGTCAACTTCATGAGGGTTTGCTGACCATTGACGGCTCCTCTGTTGAAGTTGTCAAGAGTATCAAGTTCCTTGGAGTGCACTTGGCAGAGAATCTCACCTGGTCCCTTAACACCAGCAACATAGCCAAGAAAGCCCAGCAGTGCCTCTACTTCCTGCGAAGGCTGAGGAAAGTTCATCTCCCACCCTCCATCCTCACTACATTCAACAGCGGATGTATTGAGAGCACCCTGTGCCACTGCATCACTGCCTGGTTTGGAAGCTGTACCTCTTCAGACCACAAGACCCTGCAGAGGATAGTGGAGTCAGTGGAAAAGATCATTGGGGGCTCTCTTCCTACCACGATGAACATCTACAACACTCGATGCAGGCGAAAGGTAATAAACATAGCGAAGGACTCCACACACCCCTCACGTAAACTGTTCTCCCTTCTGCTATTTGATAGGAGGCAATGTTGCACTTGGGCCTATACGTCCAGATTGGGCAAAAGCTTTATCCCTCAAGCCATCAGAGTTCTGAATTCCCAGAAAGTATGTGGATAGGGTACATGGACTTTTATGTCTTAATATTTTAATATTTCAATGTGTTTAATTTCTAACATATTTATGTAAATATTCTCCGTAGTCCTGGAGAAATGCTATCTTGTCTTTACCATACGAGCATGATTTGAGTGATTAAATAAAGGTGACTTGACTTGAGGACAGAACAAAGTGCGCCCTATTTATGCTCCTTCAATAGCACCTCTCATCCTCAATCATCAAGGAACATGAGGGGCATGGTTTGGGAAGGTTGTCTCTGCAGATCCACTCTCCCCCCCCCCCCCCCCACCGCACTCCGCTGTCCCGATCAGAAATAGATTGTGTTTCTGAATTTTGTGACTCCTCTGCAACGTTACCACAAAGATACCTTCACCAGAATAGCTCACCAACACCTTCACAATGACGGGTATGCAATAAATGTTGCAGACACATGAGAAGCTGCAGACTCCAGAAACTGGAGCGACCAATGACCCTGTGGAGTACCTCAGTGGGTCATGCAGCATCCGTGATTGAAAAAGAACATTCAAGATTTCAGGTTGGAGGCCTCCAAGACTGAGAGTGCAGAGGAGATGAGAGATGACTAGCATAATACCACAAAAATCATTATCACAAATTTTTTTTGAATCATGTTTTCGAATACTGTATCTCAAAGAATGAGAAACCATCCAGGTTTCGGGCTTATATTTTAATCACTGATTGTTGCAAAAATCAAACTATCAGCATTATGTTATTTACCTGTCAATAATAATTTACTTTCCATCTGATTTCCCTGTGGGTGCCAGTTACATTGTATGTTTAGGAATTCTTTTGCCTTAATAGTTGCATGCTTTCTCAGTCACTGTCACACAAACCTTCTCCAACTTCCTACATATGTTACCACTGTTAAAGTCAAATTTTAATTGTCTGAGAGGATGAGCAAATGTAGGTTCTTGGGAGTCACTATCTCAGAAGATCTTTCCTGGAACCAACACACCAATGGCATCATGAAGAAAGCCTCTACTTCCTCAGGAGTTTGCGGAGGAGCTAGTGGAGTTGTTCAAGTGAACCAGTATGGACTTGAAGGGCCGACATGGCCTGTTTCCGTGCTGTAAACGGTTATATGGTTATATGGTTATAACGAGGACAGGGTGGGAGGGCCAATGGGAGATAGATGAACCAGCAAGGAGTGATGGGCAGAGGCAGATAAATGCTCTCTCTCTATGCCAATGTGGGCCAAAATCATATGGATGTTTTAATGAGTCACTGGTAATAAATAAACCCTGAATATTGTGTATCAGTAACCAGAGTAAATCAGGTGGAACTGGGCTCTGTGGTTGAAGGTAGTCACCTGAGAGGAATTGTATTTTTACCCTCTTTGAAAGCCCATCAACATTCTTTCCATTGTGGCTCCAAATCCTAGCAAGATATTCCTTCGCCTGGTTCTCCTCCCAGATATCCTACCTCCTTCGTGTCCCCTAGAAGGTTCCCAGGATTTTGCTCTAGCCCATGACTTCTCAGACTCCCCAGGGATGCAGGTGCACCATAAATCTCAGGAAGGTTACTTGCCAGTACTTGGCTCAGATCCGGCTTACAAGTGAGGCTACAGTCTGTCAGCAGTGGAGGATGGGCCTCCCTTACGGTTTGGCAAACAGGGCTCTCAGCACCTGGAAGCTACAGATTGGGCAGCTCAATGCCACGGACCCCTGCTCTCCTTGGATCAGGGGCACTGAAGCACGAAGTGGAGCACACCGAGCCCAACCCAAAATATTGACTGTCTGTTTCTCACCATGGATACTGCTTGTCCCGCTGTCCAGGATTCTGTCATCTGCAGTTCTCCATCTGAAATGGTGAACATGTCCTTCCCTGGGATTTGAACCAGGGACTTGCTGGGGACTATGTGCTTTTTAGCAGGGTCTGTTCAATCACACCGCAGCGAGATGGAGTCCTCATTGGAGAGGGTGCTGCATATATACTGCAGTTGGCAGCAGCTGAAGGCCCTGACACTCATGACCATCTATAAAACAACTCTTTTATAAATGCCACTTGGCTAGAATTTCTATTTGCAAATTCCATCCCTAAGAGATTGTGTTTGTTTAATGTGGCAGATTCAATTACTTCCTGAAGTGCTTTACCCCAGTAAATTCAGAGTGAAGTGGTCAAGTTAAATGATTCCTGCCAGCTGTGTGACTGATATATATGCATTTCGCAGTGGTGTTCAATCAGCTGGGGGATGGAACGTGATTCCTGCCTTATACTGGCCTCAGTACAACACCACAAAAAATCTTTGATATTCACCTATGTTGTTATCTCATTATTTTTATTTAAGGGACAGGTTGTGGTATTGTCAGGAATACCTTGTACGCACGGTTTTCAATGGGAGGCTACGCAGATGTGCGAGCTCATGATCCACACAGATGCTCGTGCTTGTTTGCTTCCTATCTGCTCACCCCCAGTTTTCATGGCTCCCCCATTGGTGTCTGATTTCTGTCTCTGAGACCCTCAGCTCCGTGTTGTGTCCCCTCTGGCCCATTCTCTGCTCCCTGTGCAGAATGATGAATTTTGTCTTGAGACATCACACGACAAAGGTACTGCACCCTTACCCTCACCCTGCACAGAAAATATCTTCCGCCATCACATTTCTGTGATTTAGTCGAATCAAAATTGGGTTGATGGTCCTGAACAAGAGTCTTGAAATGTGTTGTTTTATGGCACATGCAGAACAATGTGCACAAATTACTATAAAATGACAATGACATAAGTAAAATATTGTTTTGGTGTTTTTTTTTTAAGAAAAGAGAGTGAGCTAGTGTCCATTGTTCACTGTCCATTCAGAAATCTGATGGCGGAGGGGAAGAAGCTGTTTTTGTAACGTTGACTGTACCTCCTTCCCGATGGTCGCAGTGAGAAAAGGGCATGGCCTGGATGTTGAGGGTCCTTGAGGATAGAGGTTGCTTTCTTGAGGCACCACCTCTTAAAGATATCCTCAATGGAGAAAGACTAATGCCTATGATGGAGCTATCTGAGTTTTTAATTCCTGTCCTGAGCGTTGGCACCTCTGTACCAGACAGTGAGGCAACCAGACAGAATGCTCTCCATGAGAGCATTTCTGTAGAAATTTGCAAGTTTTTGGTGACATATCAAATTTCCTCATACTCTTAAGCTTTTCTTTTTGCATCCTATAAGTTCAAATATTATGTGAAAGATTGATTTGGGTGATGACATTTTTGAAATGGGTTCATTTCCCAACTTCCACTCCAACTCACTGAAAATGCAGATGCATTCAGATGAAAGTATCACCACGATTTGGTTCAATGAAGCCAGCTAAATCCACCCTATTTGGGAAGCAAATTCGCATTCATGTCAATGTTGGCATTTGTTTTGCTTTGGTTGGTACCAAAACATGGGAAGAGATGGTCAGGAATGTCATTCGTAGCTCAGTGGGCAGTTTTCTGTTCGAGTCACTAGGTTGAGGTTTTGGGTTGGACTCCAGGCAAACTTTTCACTGGTGTTTAATGCAGTTCCGAGGGACACTGCACTATTAGAAGAACGGACTTTCAGATGAAATGTTGGGTCTTGTCCCAAGAGGTAAGTGCAGAAGATGGGGTTGCACGGTTGGCAACACTGTTACAGCACAGTGATTGGCACCAGGGTTCGAATTTGGTGCTGTCTGGAAGGAGTTTGTACGTTCTCCCCGTGTCTATGTGAATTTTCACTGGGGACGACAGTTTCTTCCCATCGTTCAAACGTACCGGAGGTGTAGGTTAATGAAGTGTAACTGAGCAGCATGGGCTCGTGGGCCTGTTACCATGCTGTATGTCTAAAAAATTTTTTAAAATTAAATTAAAATCCACCAACAATGTGTCAAAGGTGCTCGGTACCTTTCTCATTACCATCAGCAGTGTTTTCCCTCTGAAGGAGGAAAACTTGCAAAACCATTTGTGGTAACGTTTTGCACAGATTGGCAATCATGTTTCCTCAACTGCAATAGGAAGTCCATACTTAAAAAGAAAATGAATGATGGACTATGTAGTTACATTGGATAAATGAGAGAGACAGGAAAACTGGGGCAGCACATTAGATGCCGGAGGAATTCAGCCGGCCGGCCAGGCAATGTCCAAGGAAGGATAGTTCACAATTCAGGCCAACTCGTTGATCCATGGGGATAGGATTAGGCAGGTTGGTGACTCGCTGCCAAGTCCTGGGACATTAATGCAAGAACACAGGTTCAAATCTCACTCGGGCAGCAAATTAAATCAAGTTCATGCAAAGAAATAAATTAGAGTTGAGATACCCTGGAGAATGGAGATGGGGAGTTCTTCCTCATCCACTGCCTTTGAAAGTGAGCCCTCCATGGCATTCTGCTAAACTTGCTTTGGGATGAGAATAAATTGGACCCCTATTTAAATTGCACCACTGGAAATCCAATTAAACCCTCTGCTGAGTTTATTGAGCATTTATATCTCATCCTCTGACAGTTTTCTTTGCTCCTCAGTACTATTCTGCTAGATGTCGAGCAAAATACCTTAAAACACTGCACAACTATGGAGCTGTATCAAAGTTTTACGGGAAATATATAGCTCTTTCGCGCTCTTTTTTCTCGCGTGCTCTCACTCTCTCTCCTCGCCTCTCTGCCTCCCTAGTAACCTGAAGATGTAGGACTGCCTTCACCTGCTGTGCACCATTTTAAAAATGATTATGGTCATTATGGCAGTGTTAACCTTTAGAACTTTGACTTTTGACCCAGACTCTGGTTGGATGCCCAAGTTGTTTTAGAAGCCTGATACTCTATTGGTTCCTGTCTGCAAAACTCATTTGTTTGAGATCTGCTCAGTCACGTGAGGGCAACTGTATTTCTCCACATGTTGTAATTTGAGGTTTCGTTCTCTCCCTAATTATCTATTCCCAATGCTGCCATTACCATCTGTAGTGTCAATTTTTGTAGCAGCAAGCCTCATCCCCACTTGACACAGTCCAACTCCAGGACGGTTTCAGGGAAACTAAAGCTAAGGTGAATGAGTCGGAAATAAGTCCATTCCAGAAAAGCCGGATGGCAGATTGTAGTGTCTCCACTGAGCAGGCAATCCATGTTCAGTGTGGGTTGTCTGCCTGCTAATGAGCTTATCCCACTCCAATCAATGTTCAATCTCAACCATTTTATTCAGTCTTGATGGTTGGTGCCAACACCACGTTGTAAGCGCCACTGTTTACCAAATTTCTAGTTCGTTTCACACTGTGTTCAAATCCCAGGGCAAATACAGTTGCTATTGACTCATCAGTCCATCCACCTTTCAACCACTGGTGCCCATTTCCCCGCTCCTCCTTGTACTGACCAGTCTCAGTCCTGAAACATCGGTAATTCCTCTTCTTCCCACAGAAACGTTAACAATTCCTTTCCCTCCCACAGTGGTTGCTTGACCTGCTTAGTTCCTCCAGTACCAGTAGGTTTTTTTTTTACCCCAAATTCCAGTGTCTGCAAACTCTTGTCTTCAATTTTGCTTCCTTGCAAGCTTGAAAATGTGGAATTAGTTAGTATACAGTGTCCTCTGTAGTCTCCACAAAATGCAGGCCATTCTGTAAAGAATGGGATGGGCGTGGGTGGGGGTGTGTGTAATTATGAAATCCTCTGCAGAATACATTTCCAAAAAGAGAAATTCCCCTGCCTTCACGTGCTTGGCACACTGAGTGGTCAGGATTCTCTCAGCTTTCTTGTTACACGAACAGTTTGCATCTGTGAAAGTGCAGAGCTCAGCGAGTGATGCTGATTGCATTTGCCTGCTGTATCCTTCCACAAAAGAATAGAAGCTACCATCATTAAAATGAAATTCGATGGCTTAATTTGTACATTTTATCTTGCACATTGAATATTAATCCACATGGGATGAGCACAGACAGACTTGTTGGAAACGATAGGTTGTATTCCAGAATACAGTAACTACTTTTTAGAAGGAAATACAATCTATGTTCGAAAGAGGAAAAGATAATTGGTACCACAGAGAAAGAGAGAATTAATTGGAGTCACACGTCTATCTGCAGATGCTGGAATATGGAGCAAAGAACAATCAGTGGATTGAGCAGCATCTGGCAGGAACCCTTCATAGAGGGGGGGGAGAGAGAAAGAGGCAGGTTGTGGATGGACGGCATGGTTAGCATAACAGCGCAACACTTTTACAGCGCCAGTGACCGGGGTTCGAATCCAGCGTCGCCTGTAAGGAGTTTGTATGATCTCCCCATGTCTGCGTGTGTTTCCTCTGGATGTTCCAGTTTCCTCCCCATCATTCAAAGCATACTGGGAGCTGTGGGTTAATTGAGTGCAATTAGACAGTTTGTGGGCCGGAAAGGGCCTGTTACCGTACTGTATGTCTATATTTAAATAAAGAGGATGTGGGTGGGTGGGGTTGGACAGGGACCAGCAGGGGATTGGTGAACCAAGAGTGACGAATGGAGGCAGTTGATTGGCAGATGCTAGCAGAAGGGAGGGGGAGATGAGGTGGAAAGGGGGGGGGGGGTGAGGTGAGGACAGGATTGTCAAACAAGTGTGAAGGCTCTGTGCAGGCAGATTGCCCATACAGTCTCCCCCACTCAACATGTGCCCTGTCAGCTGAGCTTGAAGTAGCCTGTGCCAATTTGCTCAGGTTCATTATTGAGTGGGACTCTCCAGCAAATCATTCGGAGCAGTAAATTGCTGCCCTTGCTGCTGGTGCTATCCAAGGAACTAAAACATTCCCAATCCACTGGAATGTTGTTCTTCCACTATTGAAATCTTCTGAACCCTTTAATTGGACTGCAGTTTTGAAACCATCAGATTAGTTTCGTATTGTGATGGAAACTATTAGCTGTCAGAGAGCTGAGCTGCTAAGTGCCCATGTTGGTGTTAGGCTTATTTTACAAAAGGGTATCGCAATCAGAAAGGTAATGAGTAACACCCGACAGAACCAACAGTCACTGCTGCCTTTCCCATGATTGCCCTTTAGTGCCTCCTTTGACATTTCAGTTTGATTATGTACTGATAACAGAGAGCTGGCAGAATAATATTAATGGGAGAACTTCAGTGAGTGTTTTCCCTGGTCTTCTGTAACGCATCACATTCTGTCTGCATGAGTCTCGCAATCTGAAGGTTCTTGCCTGGTGTCATGTGGACATTCATCGCTCTAATGAGGATAAAGCACTCATGTCTCTTGTGTCCTTTTAGTGCTGCCCTGCTCTATCGCTGTCCGTCTCTCTGATGGGTGGCTTCAGCTTTGCACCAATTATTTTCCTACAGTTAATCTCGGACCTGGTTCAGCTTTGCAGGCCCTCAGTGTGGACGCAACTATTGTTCATTTTGGAACTTTGCAATTGCTAGCTCTTTATTTGTGTATTGGTTGACAGGATTCAGAAGCTGTCAGTTTTTATCGCCGTTCCCTGCTTGCCCCTAAAGTGGCGAGGCAGGTAGGAGTTGACCATGTAGATTGGGTCTGATGCCACAAGAGTCCCTTCGCTGAAGGGTGTTCGTGAATCAGATGGCTTTTCGCACTGATCTGGTCATTTGATGGTCATCAGTCGTGAGACTAATTTCAATTCCAGATCTTTTCCAGCCATTCTCAACAGGGGACTAAACGACCAGCCTGGAGGCCACAGATCATTTAACAGGGACCAGATATTCCCACTGGAAGAGGTGTCCTCTCCACACCCACCCTGTCAAGGCACCTCTCGCATTTATAATTAGTACCATGTCCTGTCTGTGGAAGAATTGTCTGACCTATCTGTATTCTTTGATTTTTGTGTGCTGGTGGGAGAGAAGTACGGAAGAAACCAACTAGACTGCTTCATAGGGAAGGGGACCCATAAACTTTGAGCAGAGTCCTAAGGGAGCCATAGTAAAAAAAAAAGGCTGAGAATGGTTCATCTATTCAATCACTTGAATTTGTTTTCACTATTGTGGGTTCAGTGGTTGAGGCCCAAGAGCTCTGGCCGCTGATCCAGTAACAACTGCACTGTACATTGCAGAGAGCATTTTTATTCATTGCCTTTCTCTGTTCTTCTGCCAATCACCAGATGCCAAGATACATTCTGCAGTTAGACTCGGGGGTGGTGGGGGAGGGAATGTTTGTCCTTGGTGTTTAGCCTGAACAAGAATGATGATGAATTTGGTGGTTGATGCTCTTCTCTTCTCTGGTCCAAGGGATTGAAGGCCAGTCTTTTTCTTCCATGAAAGAAAGCCAAAAACATGAGTACAAGCAGGCCACTTGGTCCCTCAGACATGTTCTATGTTATGGCTGAGCTGATAACCACATATCCGTCCACCCAGGGGCATGTCATGCCCCTCAAGAATTTGCCTTCAAGATATTCTGCTGTCCTTTGTGGAAGAGACTTTCTGCTCTACAGGAGATAAGATTTCACCTCGAATCTCTATGATTGGGCAATGCTATAATTTTGAAGTGGTGGGCCTCTTGTTCCAAATACTACCACTAGAAGAAGCAGCCTCTCCACTTCCACCCTGTCAAGGTATCTCTCGCATTTCTGAACAGTACCATGACCTGTCTGTGGAAGAATTATCCAACAGGTGCCTGAGGCAGGCCGGCCAAGGCTCCTTGTGTTAACTTCAGCAGGGACATACACTTGTCTGTGGGAGAGCAGCAAGCCAGCCCCCCCACATCCCTCATTGTCAAATGGAGGCAAACAAGAAAATGTGCAATTCATTACTGTTCTAAAGGTGGTTGGTTGAGCACCTTCACTCTATCCGCTACAACAGCAAGACATCCCAGTGGCCAATTCAACACCCCGCTGCCACACTGACATGCCTGTCTACAGCCTCATGCACTGCCAATTTGAGGCCACCCGCAAATTGGAGAAACAGTACCTTGTATTCCATCTCGACAGCCTTGAAACAGATGGCATCAATATCCACTAACCCCCCTAGTCTCTCTCTTTCCCTCATCTCTCTTTCCCTCATCCCTCTTCCAGCTTCCCATGCCCTTCTCTTCTACCCACCCGGACACACCTTTTTATTTCAGGATGTCTACCTGATTTTTGACACTCCTGAAGAAGGGCTCAAGCCCAAAATGTTGACTGCCTTTGACTTCCTCTGATTACATGTGACCTGCTGAGTTTCTCCGGCACATTTGTGCACTGCACTGCTGTCAACCACTGTCCATCAGCATCCTGGCTGAGATGACCCCATTTTCTCAGAATCAATGGTTGGGGTGTGATGCATCTAGTCAGAGGATTTGAGTACAAGAATACAGGTGTAATGCTGTAATTATATAAGGCCTGGACTATTAGAGCATAAATCATCAAACATTACAGCAGTGCAGGCCTGGCAGCCCTCAGTGTTGTGCTGGAAAAAAACTCTCCCTACTCTGTAACCCTCTACTTCTCTTCCATCCATGTGTCTAAGAGTCTCTTCAGTGCCCCCAATGTTTCAGCCTCCACCATCATCTCTGGCAAGGCATTCCAGGCACCCACAACTCTCTGTATATATATATTAAAAAAAAAACCTTATCCCTGACGTCTCCCCTAAACATTCCTCCCTTCGCTTTGTACAGATGTCCTCTGGTGTTTGCTGTTCTTGCTTTGGGGAAAATGGCTCTGGCTGTCCATTTTATCTGTGGCTCTCAAAATCTCGTAGACTTCTTAAGTCTCCTCTCATCCTTCTTCACTCCAAAGAGAAAAGTCCCAGCTAATCTTACCTCATATGATATTTAAATCCAGGCAATGTTCTATTACAGTTTTCATCTCCTTACGTGAAGGATATTCTTGAGCCAGAGGGAAGTGTGGAGAGGATTCACAGACTGTTAGAGGAATCCTGTATTTGCAGAATGAGGAAAATTGAATCAACCAAACAGGCCCTTTCTAGAGCAAACACTGAGCTGCTGGAGACTCTCAGAAGGTCGGGCAGCATCTCTGGGTAGAAATGATCAGTCAATGTTTTGGGTAACGTCCCATTATCCTTTAGGTGTTACCTTGAGTCTGGAAAAATGAGAAACAAACTTATTTTTGTTGGGATTCTACAAGGTAGATAGGGGCAAGATGTTTCTCCTGCCTGAGAAATCTAGATCTCAACACATTTAAAGGTGGGGGGTGGGGTGTGCAGAATGAAATCATAATTTAAAAAAAATTGAGAGGGTTTACTGTTAGTCACAAAGTAAAGTATGGCTGTATTGTTAATGCCAGTGATGGACAGTATTATGGAATGTATAGTTCCAAGAATTCAATTAGAATGATTTGATTTTACAATTGACTTTAATGTCTCAATAAATCTCTCTATAAGCATTTCTTCTGAGTACTGAAATGTTCAGTAACATTAGCCAGCACATCTTTTAGAGTATTCTGGAACAGAGTGTGCTGTGTAACCAGATTTGATGTAGGGCTTTGACTTTCTGAGACTTCAAACCCATCTACATAGTCCCTTACCAAGTACTGTAGACAGCAGGTTTCGGTGATAATGGAAACTTTCCTCATTCACACTTTTGTACCTTCTGCAAAAAAAGAAGCACCTCCAGAATAATTTATTTTATTTGCCGTCTCCCACTCATGGTCTGTCTTGATCAGCTGGCACTTTGGAACGTTGCATTTGTCAAGTTTCAAAACAAATGTCAAACACTTTACTGATCAAAGCTTGAGGGAACCAAAGATCTGAAGTCAGAGCCATTACTGGTAATGCTGGGGTTTGCTTCTCTGCAACTCTCTTGCCTGTCTGTGTGAACTTTTGATAGGTTGTGATGCTGTCTTGCTGGAGTTGCTGGTTACTGACCATTGTGTGCTGGTCATCTACTGGGGTCAGTTCGTCCTTGCATGGAGGGCTGAGAATGGAAGGTTCAACACACTGTAAGACAAATGTTACATTCTAAATGTAATATTATGCGACAATAATGGAACCTTTACACTCTCAGGTGGTAAAGGTGAGGTCGGGGGGAAGGCCCCTCCAAGAACAGAATGAGGAGAAAATGCAATGGAGCATAGTCGTGGCAACGGTGCTTTGTATCAATCTAGAGCAGTCATTCTCGACAGGGGCAGTACAGCCCCCTGGGGGGCACAACATATTTAGTGGGGGGGGGGGGGTTGTGCAGGCTGAAAAAATAAAATGTTGTATGTAGTCGGTAGGAGAGAATTATCCCACTATGGGAGAGTCTAGGACAAGAGGCATAGCTTCAGGATTGAAGGGCATCCACCTAGAACAGAGGTGCGGAGGAATTTCTTCAGCCAGAGGGTGGTGAATCTGTGGAATTTGTTGCCACAGGCTGCTGTAGAGGCCAAGTCATTGGGTGTATTTAAGAGAGAGGTTGACAGGCTCTTGATGAGCTGAAGCATCAAAGGTTATGGGGAGAAGGCCGGGCAGTGGGGCTGAGTGGGGAAAGTGGATCAGCTCATGATTAAATGGCAGGGCAGACTCGATGGGCTGAATGGCCTGCTCCTATATCTTATGCCTTGTGGATTAAACTTCGTTGCTTCACAAGGAAGGGGGCCAGAGCCAAAAAAAAAGGCTTTTCTCGACAATGAAGTAACAATGTACAGTAACGGAATGTATGACTATGGCATTGAGCATGCAAAAAGACTTAGCATGGTTTTATTTTGTACATTGTTTTACCGTGAATAAAGTTTACTTTTGGAAGAAGTGAGACCACTGAATATAACAACATGTCAAGATTTCATCATGGAGATAGATAGCTGCTGGTGCATTCCTTCTCCAGAAGCATCAGACTGATGCTGAAGAAGGGCTCGGGCCCGAAACGTCGGTTATATAATCTTTACCTCCTATGGACAACGCGAGACCGGCTGAGTTCCTGCAGCATTTCTGTGTTTTTACTACAATCTGCAGACTTTCGTGTTTTACATCCTTGCTTGCCAGCTTGGAGTTCACGTTAGTAATCTGCTAGTTGTCCCGTGAAGGTCACTGGTACTGGTAATCTGGTGCCGTTAACCCCCAACTCCTGTTGACTGCAATAAAGTAAAAGTTTTGAAGTTCCTCCACTCACACAATGGTTTGCACAAAGCTTGTGGTTTCATTTCTGAAATGGTTTGGAATCTTTCGACCCAAGGAGTGTGTGGGAGCAGACCCGATGTAATTGCATTCTTTAAAATTAAACTGCAGAAATGTTGGCCCAAATCCAGATTTGACAGATGCTGCCCGTTCAGTGTGGGAAGTTGTTCAGCTTGGATGGCAGCACCTGAAACTTGGCAGAGAGCGGGCACTCTAATGAACATTTGTATGTGGCAAAAAACTAGGAATTATTCCCCATTGATATCCCAGAAACAGTGACATGAAAGAATAGTTTGCAGTCCCAACACATTTATTAATCAGAAACAATTGAGTTTGGATGATTTGATAATGATGAGTTTATTGTCATCTTCTTTTCTTCTTTGGCTTGGCTTCGCGGACGAAGATTTATGGAGGGGGTAAAAAGTCCACGTCAGCTGCAGGCTCGTTTGTGGCTGACCAGTCGATGCGGGACAGGCAGACACGATTGCAGCGGTTGCAAGGGAAAATTGGTTGGTTGGGTGTTGGGTTTTTCCTCCTTTGCCTTTTGTCAGTGAGGTGGGCTCTGCGGTCTTCTTCAAAGGAGGCTGCTGCCCGCCAAACTGTGAGGCGCCAAGATGCACGGTTTGAGGCGTTATCAGCCCACTGGCGGTGGTCAATGTGGCAGGCACCAAGAGATTTCTTTAGGCAGTCCTTGTACCTTTTCTTTGGTGCACCTCTGTCACGGTGGCCAGTGGAGAGCTCGCCATATAATACGATCTTGGGAAGGCGATGGTCCTCCATTCTGGAGACGTGACCCATCCAGCGCAGCTGAATCTTCAGCAGCGTGGACTCGATGCTGTCGACCTCTGCCATCTCGAGTACCTCGACGTTAGGGGTGTGAGCGCTCCAATGGATGTTGAGGATGGAGCGGAGACAACGCTGGTGGAAGCGTTCTAGGAGCCGTAGGTGGTGCCGGTAGAGGACCCATGATTCGGAGCCGAACAGGAGTGTGGGTATGACAACGGCTCTGTATACGCTTATCTTTGTGAGGTTTTTCAGTTGGTTGTTTTTCCAGACTCTTTTGTGTAGTCTTCCAAAGGCGCTATTTGCCTTGGCGAGTCTGTTGTCTATCTCATTGTCGATCCTTGCATCTGATGAAATGGTGCAGCCGAGATAGGTAAACTGGTTGACCGTTTTGAGTTTTGTGTGCCCGATGGAGATGTGGGGGGGCTGGTAGTCATGGTGGGGAGCTGGCTGATGGAGGACCTCAGTTTTCTTCAGGCTGACTTCCAGGCCAAACATTTTGGCAGTTTCCGCAAAGCAGGACGTCAAGCGCTGAAGAGCTGGCTCTGAATGGGCAACTAAAGCGGCATCATCTGCAAAGAGTAGTTCACGGACAAGTTTCTCTTGTGTCTTGGTGTGAGCTTGCAGGCGCCTCAGATTGAAGAGACTGCCATCCGTGCGGTACCGGATGTAAACAGCGTCTTCATTGTTGGGGTCTTTCATGGCTTGGTTCAGCATCATGCTGAAGAAGATTGAAAAGAGGGTTGGTGCGAGAACACAGCCTTGCTTCACGCCATTGTTAATGGAGAAGGGTTCAGAGAGCTCATTGCTGTATCTGACCCGACCTTGTTGGTTTTCGTGCAGTTGGATAATCATGTTGAGGAACTTTGGGGGACATCCGATGCGCTCTAGTATTTGCCAAAGCCCTTTCCTGCTCACGGTGTCGAAGGCTTTGGTGAGGTCAACAAAGGTGATGTAGAGTCCTTTGTTTTGTTCTCTGCACTTTTCTTGGAGCTGTCTGAGGGCAAAGACCATGTCAGTGGTTCCTCTGTTTGCGCGAAAGCCGCACTGTGATTCTGGGAGAATATTCTCAGCGACACTAGGTATTATTCTATTTAGTAGAATCCTAGCGAAGATTTTGCCTGCAATGGAGAGCAACGTGATTCCCCTGTAGTTTGAGCAGTCTGATTTCTCGCCTTTGTTTTTGTACAGGGTGATGATGGTGGCATCACGAAGATCCTGAGGCAGTTTACCTTGGTCCCAACAAAGCTTGAAAAACTCATGCAGTTTGGCATGCAGAGTTTTGCCGCCAGCCTTCCAGACTTCTGGGGGGATTCCATCCATACCTGCTGCTTTGCCACTTTTCAGTTGTTCGATTGCCTTATATGTCTCATCCAGGGTGGGAACCTCATCCAGCTCTAGCCTTAGGGGCTGTTGAGGGAGCTGGAGCAGGGCGGAATCTTGGACTGAGCGGTTGGTACTGAAAAGAGATTGGAAGTGTTCTGACCATCGGTTGAGGATGGAGATCTTGTCGCTGAGGAGGACTTTGCCGTCTGAGCTGCGCAGCGGGCTTTGGACTTGGGGTGAGGGGCCGTACACAGCCTTTAGAGCCTCGTAGAAACCCCTGAAGTCGCCAATGTCCGCGCTGAGCTGTGTTCGTTTGGCGAGGCTAGTCCACCACTCATTTTGGATCTCCCGGAGTTTGCGCTGAAGATGTGTCATACACATTGTACAATACACGTGTACTGATATTCTTACTTGCTTCAGTCGAACGGGTACTTGCCCAACCCCAGTCAGTTAATTTACATTCCTTTCTTTGTTTATGTTTCTCAATTTTGTACACAAATCTTTCCTTGAGCACAGTTATTTTGCACTATTGATCAGTAGAAATTCTGCCTGGCCCGCAGGAACAAAGAATCTCAGGGTTGCATGTGATGCCTTGTATGTACTCTGACAATAAGTTTGAATACCCTTGTATGAAAAGAGCTATTAAATATAAAGGATAATAAATAATTATAAATAAATAGTAAATATAAATAAATAATAATTCGCAGTTACAGTTAATGAAGAAAAAAAACGTTGTGGCAGTAATACAAGCAGGTGTTTCAGTGGTCCCAGAGTAGTTTATGGTCAGGACAGTGCTGGAATAGCCATTGGATCAAACTGTTCTGGAGCCTAGAGATGCTGGTCCTCAGATTTTTGGAGTGAAACACAAAAGACAGCAGATGCTGTGATTGTAGTTGAAACACAGAAATGCTGGAGGATCTCAGCCAGTCTCGTATGGTCCATAGGAGGTTAAGGTATATTACCGATGTTTCAAGCCTGACCCCCTTCCTCCTATGGTCACTGCGAGACCGGCTGAGTTCCTCCAGCATCTCTGTGTTTTGACACTAGGCTTCTGAATCTTCATCCTGAAGGAGTGAGAAGAGATTGTGACCAGGGGGTGATGGGGGTCTTTTATGAGACTGGCTGCCTTCTTGTGGCAGCATCTCACATGGATGGATCAGATCCACAGGACATAAGAGTGTCAGAGAGAATCACGGGATCTTCCCCACCCCAACCCCCCCCTCCCCCCCAAATCGATGTGATCTACTGGGATTGTTTTCTGAAGAGGATGCACAAAATCATTGAAGATCCCTTCCACCCTGCACACAGTGTCTTTCAGCTGTTCCCGTTGGGGAAGAGATATAGGAGTATCAAACCCAGCACCACTAGGCTGAGGAACAGCTTCTTCTCACGGGCAGTAAGAATGCTGAACATATAACAATTACAGCAAGTAAACAGGCCAATTTGGCCCTTCTAGTCCAAAGGAACTGCTCACATAACCACCTGAGACTCCCATATTCACAAAACACAACCCGTTTATTTATTTGTATAGTACAGATGAAATACTTGTCCTGCATACGTATTTGTGTTTGTATGTGTGTTATGTCTGGTTGTGTGTCTGTGGCTTTTGTCAGGTTCTAGTACACAATCAGATGACAATAAACTTGACTTGAAAAATTTCTGCATTGGATATGAGGTGGGCCTGGCTTTGTTTGCAACCTTCCGCAGCTTTCTACATTCCTGTGCTCTTGCATTCCCAAACTAGACCATCATGCAACCAGTCTGTATAATCTCCTCAGTACATTTGTAGATGTTTGATAGAGGATGTGACAACAAGCCAAATCACCTCAGAAATTGGAGGTGGTGATGTGCCTTCTTCAAGATTGCTTAAATGGGCTGGCTCCAGGAGATGTCCTTTGATATGTGGACTTTCAGGAACTTGAAGGTACCCACCCCTGTCCCATCAATGTGGACAGGTGAGTGGTCCCGTGGCTTTCCCCTTCTTAACATCTACAATCAACTCCTTGGTGTTCTTGTCACTGCAAACAAGATTGTTGTCCTGGCACCATCCAACCAGATTCTCAATCTCCATCCAGTCTTCAAATTCAGCATTTATTGTTATTTGACCATGCTGACATGATGTTTCTCCTCAAGGGAAAACTAGAACTTAGGACATTCCCTTGGGAGATGAGGAAAAATCTCTTCTCTTTGTGAATCTTCAAGATCGTAATATCATACTGGGCTTGAATTTCTATGGAATCCTCTAGCTAAGCATTCATAAAACCAGGACGATGTCCATGGTTGGTCTTGTCTCCAGTCCCATCAAATGTCATGAAAATCAAAAGATTTCTGTTACTTCCTCACCAAATAGCTGTTTGTGAGGGTGGAGGGACATTGCCTGAATGCAGGTAAAATGAAACTAGCTTGGTCAGCATGGACAATTTGGGTTGAAGGGCCTGTCCTCATGCTGAAGGCTCTGTGAGATCAAATCTCGTTGTGTTGGTGCAGCTCTAAAGTTATTGTTGCGCAGTGCCTCAGTCACAGAGCACGGAAATGACTTTATGAATACACTGAAGGGAGGAAACGTAAATGTTAATTGTAACATTAGATGATAAAATCCCTGGAGATATTTCCACGACTAATTAACAATTAGTGCTACTTTAAAGTACCCATTTGTAACCACCACTTATTTAAAGACCTTCGTTTCGTTTATAGAATTTGCTAATGGAATGGGTTTGTGCAGAAAATGATGTGTAGGCAATACATGGTTTGAATTAGTGCTTGGAATCTTTATCATGTCACTGTTGTGTGCTGAGGGTGTGGTTTACATGACCATAACCATAAATGATCCTCACCCAGTGTCCTCAATACACCATGCATGATAAACACAGCAGGTCACACAGCATACTTTGACTGTTCTCTAATATAAAGAACACTGTATGACCTGCTGAGTTTCTCCAGCACTTGTCTTTTTACTTCAATCACTGCGGCTGCAGACTTTTGTGTTTCACTCCTTCATCCTCAGTACAACTCTTCATTTGTGTGTGATTATGAACTGTTTCACAGCCAAGCCTAATGCTGTCCTCTCCAAAACCCCAGCTTCCAGATGGCTCATTGACCAGGGATCAAAAATGTTCGACTTAGCTGAGGTCCTTTCATCTTCCTGTTCCCACGTCCTGTATTCCAGCCCTCCTTCCGATTCTCCACCCCGACCTTCCTTCCTTTCACCCCTCATCTTTATCTACTTTTAAAATGATCTGCATGCAAAAATACAATATCTATTCCAGATGTAGAGTGCATAATAAGAAATCTTCAGGCTCTTGACAGCATTTTGGAATATAACTAGGAACACTTGCTACAATATTCCATCTGTAGTTTCTGTCATTCAACACATCCAAGGGCTTTTTCAATATTTGGGTTAAAGTTGAGAGAATTCTATTTAATTTTCCATGCCAAAGCTTGTCTTAAGCCAATTCTTCCTTTGTAGCTGGACTGTGGTGCACAGTGAGTGAGAAATGCTTCCTGAAATGGTTATTAGGGTCTAAACCAAGAATATTTGCTTATTTTCTAATGTTCCCAGAACATTATCTTGCTTGTTTGAATTTTTTTGGGACAGAGGGTGGCATGGTTAGTGCCATGCTGTTACACTGCCAGCAATCAGGACCGGAATTCGAATCCCACACTATCTGTAAGGAGTTGTAGATTCTTCCCGTGTCTGCGTGGGTTTCCTCCGCTGCTCCGGTTTCCTCCCACTGTTTGAAACATACTGGGGGCTGTAGGTCAATTGGGTGACACGGGCTCCTGGGCTGAAAGGGCCCGTTACCCTGCTGTATGACTAAATTTATTTAGATGCATTGGTTGTGACCATGTCAGTGTTGTACAAAGTCTTGTGTGGGGCAAGTTTACTTATTGCAATTTGAAGCAGTCCATTCACCCCATCAGATTTGAGAGGCCTGCACTAGCTGTGGGCTACTGGAGACTAGCTCAAGGGAACTAGGTATCGAACCGGGATTTAAGAGGGTGCTGAAGGCAAGAATGGCTCCTGAAGGATCTCGGGCACTGAAGGTTTCCCGATCATGTTTGGATCTGAAGCTCTGGTTGCCGATGGTTTGGACTGGACTCTGTGCAGCTCCAGAGGCTGTGAGAGAGCTGGAGGCGAATCCACAGACACTCAGTGACTCTAAAGGGACTCTCTATTGCTTCTCTTTCTCTTACTACCAGGCAATGCTCATAGTGACTCTTTGTCTGCCTTACGGGAAGGCCGAAGGCAGTTTCATGTAATATTACATATTCTGTACCATGACATGACAACAAAGGAATTTTGATATTTGTGCTGATTCCCAGCAAAGCAAACCCCTCAGATCCATTCTCACTCTAGTTGTTCCCTTATCGAGCTGCAATTTATTTTCTCTCTTATACATGCCCACTGTTCTCTTTGATTCCTTTGACATTAACACGCACACGGGGTAATTTTCAGCACCAAATCGAACCTCAAGGACACCATTGGAATGCAGGAGGAAGCTAGAGCCCCAAGAGGAAACCCACGCGATATCACAGACAGCGCCCCAGGTCAGGATTGAACACCGGTCTCTAGGACTGGGAGGCAGCAACCCCAAGTGTTGTGCACCACATCGCTGTGGTTACATTATGAAACATGAAAGTCTTCAGACATTGTGATTGTAGTAAAAATGCTGGAGGAGCTCAGTTGGTCTTGCAGAGTCCAGAGGAGGTAAAGGTATATAACTGATGTATCAGGCCTGAGCCCTTCTTCAAGATACAGTACTAAACTAGGTGGTTACATTACTCAATTAATGTTTAAGGTTCTGGGCCTTTCCTTGGATCAGGGGAAGTTGAGAATGGACAGTAAGTGTGGGCATTAGCAGTGAGGTCCACCTTCTGGCGAATGAACAAATAAGAAGAAAGAAAAGCAACAGATCATTTACAGTTTCCTCGGACACTTAACCAGGGCTTGGGGAAGTAGCAGTTTCACCAGCCGTTTGCAGTGAATGGCCCGTGTAATTAAGCGTATGCTTCCAAAATTGACTTCATTGGATCTAGATTTCCACAATGGAGTGAGTACACGTCATGTGCGAGCAAGAACACCTTTCAGATTGCCAGTTCGATGAAAGCTTTGCCAGCCCTCTCAGATGGTGCAAGTTCAAGTTTATTAACTTCTACAGGTGTATCATGGAGACCACTGGCTGCATCACTAAACTGGTACAGAGTTGTCAATGCACAAGACAGGAAAAAAAAATAGAGTTGTGATCTTGGCCATCCCTATCATGGGCACCAGTCTCCACTCCATAGAGGGCAACTCCAAGAGGTGGTGCCTTAAGAAAGCAGTCCCTGTCCTCAAGAACCCCCACCACCCAGGCCATGCCCTCTTCACTCTTGTTAACATCAGAAAGGAGGTACAGGAGCCTGAAGGTGAGCACTCAGTGGCACAAGGACCGCTTCTTCCCCTCTGCCATCAGATTCCTGAATGGACAATGAACCACAGACACTTATTTTTTCACTAATTTATTCATTTTTAAATGTTACTCTATATAAGTACTGCAATGCTGCCAGAAAATAATGAATTCCTTGACATGTTCCTGTCAATAAATTCTGGTTGTGAAGAGCTTAAGGAAGTACACGTTCTGTAAGGTTCAGTGTCGATGCAGATATTGCAGCTGCAGGAATTAATTTGTCATGATCTGCAGAGGTTCAGTCAGTACCCTGGACTGTGGATGGATGTATTCATCCAACCTCACAATTGTTTACAACGGTCACAATCTTGGAATTTGAGCAGATTCCCCCTGGATAAGACATTAATGTTGTACTTGTAACTTTGAATTAATAATGTGCAGAAGGTGCACTTTTTTTTACAACTTTGTTTTAGACATTCGTGGGAAAGGAATACTCCACTAATGGGCCGGTTGCAAAACAGGTGGATGAATTGCACACGTGTCCAACGGGATTGCAATGCACAATTCTGCATTGTCTCAGGAGTTCAAATTGGCCAACTGATTCAGGAAGGTCTGGGGGTGGACTAATGGTTAAACTGCAAAACTTGGAGGATATGTGGTGCAACTCCAAGTCATCCCCCCACCTTCTCACCCCATCGATTCTCTCTCCTCCTTTTCGAGAGAAGTTCAATTTGTGAGATGTTTCTTACAAACAGATTTGGTCCATATTTTCATGAATGTGAGATGAGAAAGGAATTATACTGAATCTTCCTTGTAAAGGATATGTTTTAATTGAAGTTTATTTTGCAATTTTTGGCATTGGGTTTAATGTTTGTTTTTCTTTTTTTTTGCATGTGCTCCTCTCCTGCTGGTTGCCTTTTGTATCTTTCCAGGTAAGATCATTGCTAATTTGTCAAGAGCATTAAACCTGCTCTTAAAAGGCTAACGATATTAATAAATATTGATAGCTAGCTCTCAACTGATAAGCTGTTAGTATGATACACATTGTCTTCATGGGGAAAATTGATGTCTCATATGCAGTTTGTAAAATATACATATGTGTAACCTAGAATCCAAGAACAGGTGTTTATCACAAAATATTGAAAGTCTTATTTTTTATAATTTTTTAAATTTTCTAAACTCAGACAATTGCTTTCATCTGCTGCAAATTTATGATTGGTGCATGGCCTTGGTGGAACATATTATTTTCTCCCTTTAGTTTTGTTTCCGAAGCTGAATCATTTGTGCGTATGTCTATGCATTTTGCATTGTTCTGCTGAGTAGACAGCAGACTGTAGACTGGAAAGCGCTGTTATTCTGACAAATAAACTGGAACTATAGAGCCCGACTACAAGATCCTTTGCTCGTTTGGCTTTGGAACTGGAGTAGACATTGAGAGCAGTAGTTTTCAAACTTTTTCTTTCCATGCACATAACACCTGAAGTAATCCCTATGCCATAGATGCTCTGTGGAAAAGTTTGAAAACCACTGTTTTAATCGTCCCTAATTGACTCGTTATGTGCACAGTTTCAGGTCTCCAAAGGAAATGGACCAATGGCAATTTTTCTCAAGCAAAATATTTCAGTAATAATTGGGTCTAGAGCAGTGGTTCTCAACCTTCCCTTCCCACTCACAGACCACCTTAAGCAATCACAGAGCACCTATGGCATAGGGATTACTTCAGGTGGTCTGTGAGTGGAAAGTAAAAGATTGAGAATCACTGATTTAGTGCAATGAATCTTTTCTACTGTTCTTTACTTCAATACCATTTACTTCTTGAAGGTGTCAGAATTTCCTGAAAAGTTTGGGGTCTGTCTAGCTGGAATCTAGTTTTATATCTAGTTTTATCAGCTCAGAAGGTCACAATGTGGTTGATGTGGGCAATAAGTAAACAAACCAATGCAGGATAAAGCCATGTTGCTTTGTGTCGAAACACTGACCATAATGGCTGGCTCTCAGAAAGAAAGATCCTCCCACCAGTACAGTAAGCAGCATGTATTTTGGTCACTGATTACCAGTTGATGAATGTTCTTCCTCTCATTGTCCATGTGGATTGAAACTGCTGGTTACGCTGGAGTTCCTGAGGTCAGAGGGTGAAAGTTGTATCTCTCTTTGCAGTCTTCCCTTTGACCAAGCAGTGGAAGTTTCACTGGCAAGGTGTCATGTGAATGAGTGGTTCTTTAATGGCTGTCACATCTATGTCAGTAAAAACACACCAAAAAGCTGGAGGAACTCAGCTGCAGACAAAGATATATTGCCTCCATTTTGGGCATGAGCCCTTCTTCAAGTCCGGCTGAGTTCCTCCAGCATTTAGGTGTGTTTTGACTACAATCACAGTATCTACAGACTTTCATGTTCCACTCACATCTATATCAGCAGCTGGGGCGTTCATCGTGAGGGGGCTAGACAGAGTAAATGCAAGCAGACCTTTTCCACTGATTTGGGTGAGACAGGATCTAGAGGGCATGGGTTGAGGGTGAAAGGTGAAGTGTTTAAGGGTAACATTACAGGGAATGTTACCTTTTGTGAATGACAGCATCTATTAGTGTCACCGTGGTGCAACCAGTAAAGCTGTTGCCTCACAGCTTGAGAGCAGCCATTCTTTTGTCGGCTATGGGCTTCCTTGGACTCTGCTCAATGTTTATGGGCCCCCTTCCCTATGAAGCAGTCGTTTTGGTTTCTTCTGCACTTCTCTCTGACCAACCACGTTAAAAATTTTCAAAAAATTATGCTGCGCGAGGTGAAAAGAAAACCAGGTTTTTTCCTTAAAGGTTCTGTGAGCCCCAGTGAGGGGGTTGTAGAGCCCCTGTTGAGAATGGTTGCTTTAGAGACCCTGGTTCGATCCTGACCCCCAGTTCTGTCTGAACTCAGTTTGATTCGACCTCCAGTGTAGTCTGTGTGGAGTGTGCACGTTTTCCCCTGTGCAAGTGTTTCTCCTGGATGCTCCAGTTTCCTCCCACATGCCAGATGTGTAGGTGGGATGTTAATTGGCCGATGTGAATTGTCCCTCATGTAGCATGGTGGGTGTAGCAGTTAGCTCCTCGCCTGTACAGCACCAGTGATCGGGATTGGGGTTAGAATCCCGCGCTGTCTGTAAGGAGTTTGTACGTTCTCCCCGTGTCTACATGGGTTTCCCCCAGGGACTCCGGTTTCCTCACACCGTGCAAAACATACCAGGGATTGTAGGTAAATTGGGTGTAGTTGGGTGGCATAGGCCCGTGGGCCAAAATGGCCAGTAGCAGAGCTATGTGTCTAAATCTAAAAAACTCTAGCTGTGTGGTGGGGTCCTGGACCTGAAGGGTAGAGGATTGGATCTGGAAGGGTTACAGGGAAATTTGGGTTGGAATTTTACTCTACGCTGACATCAAGGTGTCTGCTGCATGGAACTCCTTACCCTGGACTGGCCAAAGAACACAGGAGTACCCCAGCTAATGCCACTGCCTCCAAACCCCAGGGACCAGAGTTCAATTCTGACCACGACTGCTGGCTGTGTGGAGTTTTCATGTTCCCTTCCCAGCCAAATGGATTTCACCTTGCGGGCTTCATTGATCTCTTATGTCCCAAAGACTGGCAGGTTAACTGACTTTTGTGTTATTAAGTGGTCAACAAATCAAAAGTAAGTTGAAGGGAAGAGAATAAGTGCAACAGGGGAATGAGATGATTGGCATGGCTCTGCTGGTAGGTTGATGGACCAAATAGCCTTCTGTGTCATAGTGAAGCTACAGAGGTGTAGTGAAGATTGGAGACCAACACTTTAGTGTGTAATTTGTGACTCTGCAACATTTGATCAGCTAGTTTCAAATCCCACTGAGCAGCCCATCTTGCGTCTTGAAGGACATTGTCAGTCAGTCGGGTGTTTGGTGTTGAACAGGTTTGCTGTGTGCTACTACCATTCGGCCAGAGCTTGATTTCAATGTCAAAACATGGCTGTAACCTGATAGAATTTAAGATTCACTTGTACAATAGACTCAAGTAGTTGGTCCCTGGGATCAGATGCAGCAGACACCCAGCCCAAGTTGATTTACGTGCACTGGTGTCCAACAGAAGCCTTTAAATCTTTAATTCGCAGCCTCCCTTGCTGATGCATCCATCTACAGTGCCTCACTATGTGCTCTTTTGAAATGTCTGAATAAAAGGTAGCTTTTTGTTATTTTAAAAATTAGACTTCCAGTGCAGTAACAGTCCCTTTCGGCCCACAAGCCGTGCTGCCCAATTGACCTACAACCCCAATATGTTTCAAACAGCAGGAGGAAACCAGAGTCCCTGGGGAAAACCCATGCAGACTCGGGGAAAGCGTGCAAACTCCTGGCAGACAGCTTGGGATTCAAACCCCAGTCCCAATCACTGGCGCTGTAACGGCGTTGCATAACCCCTACCCTGACTATGCCGCCCTTCTTGATCTTTCTACAGAGTGGGATGGTAAAGTAGGTTTTGCATATTGTTCCTCCTCTGGTGTGCAACCTATGTTCACAGCCACGGTTAGGGGTAAACTTTTCACAATTTGGTAAGTTATTGGTGGAGGAGTTCAGGGCATGGTGACCTTGAGATTGAATAACAGCCAAATACCTTTTGCGTGAACAGCAAAAACTGATGCTTTGAAATTCACCCCCGTTACACATATTAAACCCTTGTGAGAATAGGACTGAGCATTGTACACTGCTTTTGTCAGCTTGTTTAGTGAAAAATCCAAGTCGTGAATGTCTATCCGCATGAAGTTCATGTCTAGGGATGTTTAGTGTTGTCAGCTGGTTCAGGTCAGGCAGCCTATTATAGATCAAGACAATACTGGCTACATCTTTGAGACTGTTCAGCTTTTATTCAAAAAAATGATTAATAGAGTTGTGGACAGTGTAGAGGGATTTCAAAGGATACAGTAGGATGTTGATCAGGATGGGTAGCGAAATGGTGGATGGAGTTCAATCTGGACAAGTATAAGGTGTTGCATTTTAGGAGGTCAAATATCAGGGGAGTGTACACAATTAATGTCAGGCCTTTTAAATGCATTGATATGCAGAGGGATTTGGGGTTCATAGGTCCATGAAAGTGGCCACACAAGTAAACCAGTGATAATGAGGGTGTCTGCCTTCAGTGGGCAGAGTTTTGAGACAAGTTCAACACGATATGAAAATGAGTGCAATGAGGGGCACCATCGAGGGCAGACTTGCTGGATGCATCACAGCGCAGGACAGGAGCTGCATTGCTCAAGATCAGGAGAAGCAAGAGGTAGTGTATGTAGCTGAGAACCTAATGCAAACCTCTCCTCTCTTTGGACTGCCCAGGAAAAGCAGCCAACGAACTGATAATGGTGGGTTTATTGTCGTACACACAAGTTCAATGTTCATATGCACTGAAATTCTTAAATACTGTAGCCAAACAAGAAACAACTCCAGGAGAATGCATTAAATTATCACATAAAAGATGAATAGATCATGAATATTTACAGTTATAATTCATGTAAGGAAAAAGTGGCCTTTTAGTAGTACAGTGGAACCCCCCCCAATCCGCAGTTTCGCTTTTCGTGGTTTCAGTTACCCGCGGTCAATCACGGTCCAAAACTGATCCTACTGCCCCACTGTCTCCCCACAGCCCCACGTCGACCCCCACATTGATCCCTAATTACAAATAAAAAGTTTACAGGTAGACTACAGTATCCCATAAATATATATTGCTAAATAAAATAATATGGAGTTGGCACAATGTCCACATCGCATACCACCCAATTTCACAGAGCATATCGTGACGTTAAATGACCCATACCCTGTCTAGGGTTTGGTACTATCACGGTTTCAGGCATCTGCTGGAGATCTGGGAACATATCCCCCGCAGTTAAGGGGGGAAATATTCTACAGAGGTTTTTTTGTGGTCCTGGAGTATTTACGGTGAGGATAATAAAGGTAGGTTCAAGACATTTATAGTTGTTAGAAAATGCGGTTCTTAAACCTAGAGATCCCGGACTTCAGGCTTGTGTACCTTCCTGAACGTAGCGGCAAGAACCTACACCCTTCGTTTGGGAGAAAGCTCAAGAGTGTGATATCGTACATCAGCAGGTTGAAAGATGGCTCCTGAGTGTCACTGGTGACACGCTACCCTTGCTTGGTACTAATTGCAAGTCTATCTTCTTTAATTGTGCACTTGTACTACACTACTTTATACTGATGTGGGTACGTCAGAGTTAGCCCATTAGACTGTTTGCAGAAGTACCCTTCTCACTGCACTGGATGCAACATGACAAATGAATTTAAACTAAACTGTCCACTCATGCAGTAAAAACACATCAAACGCCAGAGGAACTCAGCAGGTCAAGCCATGTCTGGGGATAGAAATATCAGAATTTATTGCCATTAACATGTTACGTCATTTGTTGTTATAAACTAAATTTCAAAATAACTAAACAAATAGTGTGAGAAAATAGGAAAATGTGAGGCAGAGTCTGTGGTTCATTGTTCAGGAATCTGATGGCGGAGGGGAAGAAGGTGATCTTGTGCCTCTGGGAGTTCCTTCCCGATGGTAGCAGAATGAAGAGGCCATAGTCTGGGTGCTGGGGGTCCTTGAGGATGGAGGCTGTTTTCTTAAGACATCACTTCTTGTAGACGCCCTTGATGCCACAGGCTGAGTTGACAACTGTAGACTTTTCCTTTCCTGTGCATTGGCCCCTCCATACCAGACAGTGATGCAACTGGTCAGAATGCGCTCCATGGTACACCTGTAGAAATTTTTGAAAGTCTTTGGTGGCATACCAAATCTCATACTCATGAAGTATAGCCGCTGGCAAGCCTTTTTCACAAAAGCATCGATATGATGGTCCCAGGACAGATCCTCAGAGATAGTGACACCAAGGAATTTGAAGTTCTTGGCTCTGTCCACTGCTGACCACTCGATGAAGACTGGTTCATGTTTTCCTGATTTCCTCCTGAAGGACATGAGTTAAGGTGAAAGGGGAAACATTTAGGGGGGGACATTGGTGGGAACTTCACATAGAGAGTAGTGAGGGACAAACTGCCAGCTGAAGTGGTGAATGTAGGCTCAGTTTTCACATTTAAGTAAAATTTGGATGGGAGGGGAATGGAGGGCTATGGACTGGTGCAGGTCTGTGGGACTAGGCAGAATAGTTCAGCACAGACTAGAAGGACCTGTTTGGGCTGTAATGTACTGTGGTTCAAAGTCAACAATCAGCTCCTTGGTTTTTCCAAATAGACAGTTGAAGTTTTCTTTGTTTGCTACTCGATACCTCCCATCTCTTGATGTGGAATTGTAGCAAGAAGGCTGCTCAACTCTTCCATCTGATCAACTGGCTCCATGCCCTACTTTGTTCTAAACTTCTGCACCTGTGCTCTCCTTTTCCAGAGGAGATCTGAATCTTTCTGGAGCAAGAGGATCAGTTTACATAAAGAAACCCATTTACCACTCAGTCAGGAAGCTCTTCTCTTCCCCAAAGTTGAGAGTACCACAGACATTTTGTGTACCAAGTTTATGCAGCTTCAGTCAGCCATAATATATTTTTTGATTGGTTAAGGACATTTCTAAATTGACAGACATTGGGAGAATCTAAAAATAATCATTTACATATAAAAGTAATTTAGTTTTCACCAGTTTAAAGTCCCCCAGTGCAGCAGAAGTTGTAACGTCAGGTTAATTAACTGCATACAGAGTTAAACAAGACAGCAAAATTAGTTGTCTTTCACTATTCTTTAAAGAAAGATAAAAATTCTTGAAATTGCAAAGTATTTACAATCCTACCGACAATTCGAATTCCTTTGTTTGAAGGGAGCCCTAATGCAGGGTTGTCTGTCAGTCTAAGGTGAATAAATGCCTAACATTTTTCTTTGCTGAGTTTGGCCAAACCACTTCTTCGGAATTTTAATGGGTGAATGATGAACCCTTGCTGCAGCCCTGGGAAACGTACTCCTCATCACTGGGCTTCAAGAGTTCTTGCTGAGGCCAGAACATTGCCATACCAGCAGCATATGGGCAGTTGTTCACAATAATATTGTACAATGTACATATACACCAAAATTCTTACTTGCTGCAGCTGGACAGGTACTTGGTTTAAAAAAAAAGCTAAAATCAATGACTGCAAGTTTACTTTATTAAATTAAAAAGACACAATAAACACAAAAATAGATATAAATCTGGACAGTATATTCTGAGTGCAAAGTAAGTGATTTGCAACTGTCTTTTTGTGGTGTTGGAGGTTCTCTTGGAAAGAAACTGTTCTCGATCTGAGATACTGGTCTTCAGGCTTGTTCTTTGCCTCGCTCTAGTATTTTGGATTTCACTCCGTCACCGTCCTGTTCAGCAGCCTCCGCCATCTCGGTATGCATCAGGGGATTAAGGGGAAGGGGAAAATTGGCAGTTGAACAGTTAAACAGGAAGGCCTGCCGATGCTGGGGTCGAGTGCAATACACAAACATACTGGCCTTGTGTTCTTTACTTTTCCACCCCTCAGCACCAGTGGCCATTTCTTCCATCGTCCAGGTTCAAAAATCCCCTCTCCCGCAGAGAGTAGCCATTTTTATGGAGCGATGGCGCATTGAAGCTGCCTCCACGAGAGGAAAAATGGCGGACTTGACTTTTATGGAGAAGGCCTAGAAGGCTGCTACAGCGTGGCTTTTATGGAGAGCGGTGTTGGGGCGAGTGAGTCAGTGTCGCTGCCTGTTGCCGTGAGGTCAAACGTACCCGCCGTGCAATGGCTGTCTTCATTACCCATTATCCCCCATGCAGCTGGAACCACTCTGGGAAATATAGTGGTTCCAGCTGCTTGGGGGGAATTATGAGTAGACGGTCATTGATCCCATAGTAAAACAAAAAGAGGTTCTCGTTATAAAACATGAGGCTCCTTCTTCCAGCACTTCTGCCCGACTCCTCGCTCCCTTCTTTAGTCCATCAGTCTCCCCAGCTCCGCCTTTTCGTGTCCACTCCTCGACATCTCTCCTCCTTCCTCCCAGACTGTGGAGCTCAGCACCCAGGTCCCTTTAACCTCTGGCCCTGGCGGCATAGTGGGCTCCAACTCTCCTTGTCCCCACTGGGCCTCCGTGCTCTTCAGTCGGACTCCCTCCACTCCCCCTCACCTTGCATGTCCATTCCTGACTCTCTCCGGCTCCTCGCTGCCCTCCTGCTCCTCGGTCTCGGCAGACTTGGTGAAGGAGTGAGGAGTGGAGGGGGAACAGGGAGGACATTTCTGGCTGGCAGGAGGGAGCCCTAACCCCAGCACCAATCACCGTGAGAGACCTGGTGGTAGCTCCTGGGGCACAGGCTCTTGGCATCATCAGCCCCCACCCCCCAAGCAGCCACCTTCAGTGGCTTGGCCTTTATGGAGTGAGGTGGAGTGACTCACTTTACCTCTGGGGACTATCCCCTGGACGAATCAGAGACTCCACCCAGCATCTGCCGTCAGCATTCTTATAAAGGTAGGCAAAGATTAGAGAAAGAGAAGCAAAAGAGAGTCCCCTGTGTCACCGAGTCTCCGTAGATTTGCCTCCAGCGCTTCCACAGCCACGCTGAGTCCAGTCCAATCCATCAGCAGCCCAAGCTCCAGATCCGAACCTCTGACATGATCAGAGCCATCGACACCCTCTCGCATCCCAGTTCCGATACCTGGTGCCCCTTCATCCAGTCTCTAGCAGTCCGCAAGCCGGTGCGAATCCCTCAACTGCAATCGCCTGCAGCTGGGGATGGGTGAGTGGGTAGTCTCCCTGTTTTCTGGTGACCTGCGCCAGTTCTCTGAAACCCCATGTGGCCGTTGCCATAGGTGCCTCCATCTTGGTTGCAGACCCTGTGGTCGTGGTATTTTTAAATAAAGCCACTGTCGGCTGCTTTGATGGGCAGTTTAAAGCCTGTATGGAGCTGACAGCAGTCGGACTGGGTGGTTGGACCCTATGGGAGCGCTGCAACACGGCTCCCCGCTCTCCGTGGGTCCGCAGCAGCGGTGCAATTACAGCAGCTTCGGTGCTGCCATTTTTAGCCTCTCTTGGTGGTGGTCTTTTAGTGGTGCTGGGAGGTTCAAGACTCTAATAGCTGTTGGGAAGAAACTTTTTTAATCTGGAAGTGCTCGACTTCAAGTGTCTGCACCTGCTGGCCAAAGGTAGCAGGGTGATTGGGGAGGCGGGAGGGGGAAGGTCTTCTTGATGTCAACTCCTCACGTCAATGTCATCCATGGATGGGAGGTTGGAGTCTGTTACGATTTGGCCTGGGTGGCTTCTTTCTGCGTTCCTGAACACTTGAATTACCAGACCAGGTTGTGATGGCAACTGACAACGCATTGATTCAGTTTGGGCCAAGCCTGGCTGAGCGGATGTGAGAGCTCTAATGAATGGAGGTCTGTTTGTCAGCCACGGTTCATCAGGAGGAATGTCACAGCCACGCTGTTTTTGATAACCTGCCTGTTCCTGCCCGCTCTTATCCTCAATGGCACTGAACATGCTACTCTATCTTTGCTTGGGGTGTTTTGTGGCTGATGTGCAATAAATGTTACATGGTAGTTCACAGGGCTTGGTGCTAAAGTAATCAGGTCCATAAATTCATCAGGTTTGCATCTTTTGTTTATGGAATGCAATTGGTGTTGAAATATTTCCGGTGAAACCCTGTGCACACACGATAGGTGTGTGGGTCATGGTGCAACTGTTTGCTCACTGGCTTTGTTTATCTTCACTTGGAAGCAAATTTAGTTTCTGCATGATTTGATAGAATCTGTTGGCAGCAGTGAAAAGTGAACACATCTGGTGGTTGAATTGGAAAGAAGGAAAGCTAACTTGTGTTGCCCCATCACTGGTTTCTGGGCATTCAGGAAAATGTAGCTGCCAGCTTAGATACAAGCTTCAAGCCGGAGAGTCAGACAGCATAGGGGCTACAGCGCCAGCGATCCGGGTTTGAATCCAGCACTGTATGGGGGTTGCACGTTCTTCCCGCGCCTGCGTGGGTTTTCCCTGGGTGCTCCGGTTTCCTCCCATCCTCCAAAGCGTACTGGGGGTTGTATGTTAATTGGTGTATTTGTGGGGCATGGGCCCTTGGGCTTGAAGAAAGGGAAACACAAAAGTCAGCGGACACTGTGATTGTTGTCAAAACACAGAAAAGTTGGAGGATCTCAGCAGGTCTCGCAGCGTCCATGGGAGGACAAGATGTATGAATGATGTTTCAGGCCTGAGCCCTGTTACTATCTACATTTAAATCTATGCCGACCATCAACCTTCCAGTAACACCTATCCCATTTTCCCCTCCCCACATTCCCATCAACTCCCCCTAGTCTCAACCACTCATCTGACACACCTGAGACAATTTCCAGCCACCAAGTAATCTACCATCCAGCACGTCTTTGGGGTGTGGGAGGATCCGTAAATCGCAGAGGAACCCCACATGGTCAGAGATCATTCCATCTCCAGACAGGCAGGACTGGAGGTCAGGATGAACCTGGATCTCTGACCCTGTGAGGCAGCTGCTCTCCCAGATGTACCACCCAAAAGATAAATCCGATCATTTGATCATTATTGCTACACTGATGGGGATAAATTGCTCTGCCATCTACAGGAGCTGTGCAGGTATATCTGAGACAGGAGTGATGGATTGCAGACAGGAGAGAAGAAAGAAAATTTTGAGAGAGTTCTACAATGGAGATACAGGCCCTTTGGCCCACATTGACCTTGTGTGTACCATCTGCTATAATTGACGGCACCTTCACCCATTTACAGATGTTTGGGGTAATTTGCAGCCAGAAGCCTCTACTCAGAAGTCCCGAGGAACTCGAAGGTCACGATTCCTTGTCAGTGTGCATACGTGACATCACGTACCACCTCAGATCCTTTTTCCATGTAAACCACACACTTTGCTTCCTCTTGGAATTAAGTTGCATTTCTGTTTGCAGTACTTTTACACTGCATCATCCAGTCAGAGTGAAGCTCACTTTTAAATAATAAACTTTACGGCAATCCTGGTATTTTCTTACCAGGTTTAATGATGGTCAAATAAGACAGTGTCATCTCCATCACACGAGCATACAAACAGAAGTGGTATCAGCTGTTCGAGGACCATTAATTCTTATAAACTATGTAAGGAATAAATGGGTTTTTTTCAGGGACTACCAATATCCCCAGTCTGGAGTATGTATGATGAAAAGTAAAAAATGGGCTGGAGTCCAAAGGTTAAAACCAGAAAAAAATGGAACAGGCCCTCCAGCTCCCCATGTCCACAATGCCACTTAAACTAATCCCATCCAATCTTTTGAACATAGTTAGGCACCTAGTTTTTGTAAGGTAAATCTCGAGATGTGCGAGTGAGTGAAGGTTTACCTGGATGGTTCTGTGACGGAGGGTTGATTGTAAGCAGAGGTTAAACAGGCCAAGTCTGTACCTTTAGAGTTTAAAACTGTACGACTCCCCTGGGACTTGACTTGACAGATACAGGCATGGTGAGAAATCAAGAGATCAGCCATTCTGCACTGAGAAGTTTCTCAACCCAGAGAATTACTAATCTTTGGCAAACTACGCATGAGGGTTTTGCAGAATGTTGTTGTCGAGACTGATTTTTTTAGAGATAAAAGATATCAAGAACCTTGTCTGAGGGTGTAGTGCATCTCAATCCTCTGCTCTTGGGGGCAAATGAGGACATGTCATTTGATATAGGACAGCACGTTAAGCGTAGCAGTTAGCACAATGCTGTTACAATGCTAGTGACCAGGTTCAAATCCGGCACTGTCTGTAAGGAGTTTGTACGCTCTCCCCGAGTCTGCATGAGTTTTTTCCAAAACGTACTTGGGTTTGGTGTAATTGGGTGGCACAGCCTTGTGGCCTGAAAGTGCCTGTAACCGTGTAAATTTTAAATATACTTCAGGTGGAGACAAATAAACATTTGAAAGATCAGGGTTTATGGGGAACTGGTAGAGAAGAGGCCTGCATAGAGCTCCATAATCATGATGAAAAGCAGGAGAATCTTGAAGGGCAGAGTGGCCTCATGCTGCTATTTTCTTGTGTTCAAGTGCAGGAAGACGACACTCTTGCACAGTGGAGGCTAGACAGGAAGGGATGAATGGTCTGCTCCTCTTTATTTTACAGATGACCAAGTCTCTCAAGGGTGACACAGTTATCATTAGTGGTTAGCACAATTCTGATACAGCGCTAGCAACCAGGACAGGGGTTCGAATCCCACACTGTAAGGATTTGTACATCCTTCCCATGTCTGCTGTATGCGTGAGTTTCCTCCCACTGTTTGAAACATATTGGGGTCAATTGGGAGCACAGGCTTGTGGGGCAAAAGGACCTGTTACCATTGCTGTACGTTTAAATTAAAAAATTAAATTAAAATCTATGAGTGAGAATTCTGGGTTTGAACAGTCGATGCTGCTCCGAGAACTTAGCTGAGGGGAGAGGAACCTGGAGAAACAATGAGAGGATTAACTTGTGAAATAGAAATGACCATCAACATGAATCCCAAAGCTCACTCATCATATGTACACAGCATCAAATCGGCAGGGGAGGCTCAAACTGATGCAGCTTGTGAATTCGAACACAAATATATGTGTGGGAAGAATATTAGAAATAGGAGCATGACCTGTTGTGCCTCCTCCAACATTCAGTGAGATAAGACAATAAGATGTAGGAGCAGAATTAGGCCACTCAGCCCATCACCATTGAGTTTTCACAACCATTCAAATCATGGCTGATGTACCTTTCTTCTCAACCCCATTCTCCTGCCTTCTCCCCATATCTGTTTTGACACCCTTACTAATCAAGAAATGATTTTCCCTTATGACCCTTCGCCTATAGGCGACCTATCTGTATCTTAAACACATTCAATGTGGGAACCTCTGCTGTCTCCCTCTGGGAAAAGTAGCTCCTCCTCATCCCTGGCTTAAATCTACTCCCTTGAATCTTGAGGCTATGTCCCCTACTTCTAGTCCACCTACCAGTGGAAACAACCTCTCTGTTTCTTACATGTTCCTTTCATATTTGCTTCGATAAGAACTCTCCCCCTCTCATTCTTCTAAGGTCCAATAGGAACATTGTCAAATTAAATATAACAGCTGCATGAGTAGGAAAAGAAATGTACAGCCCGTATTGATTTTAGAAGTGATTAGAAGCTTACACAGAACATCGAAGATTTTGCTTCCAAAACATTTTTGGGTATATTTTATGAATTTTGGGCTGCTGATCACAAAAATCACCTTAAAACCTTCCTATCTTGTACTATTTTCTCAATATAACCTATTTTTGTGATTTTCTGTCATATTTTAAGTCTACAAGTATATTACCCACAAAGCAAGCTGTTTTGGTCCGTCCAAACATGCCTGGACATGCACTCAGTGCAGGTGCTATGCAAATGTTGTCTTAGGCTTGGGTGGGCCTAGTCAGAATAGATGCAGTCAGGCTATAAAATCAGCTCACATATACAGCTGCTGTGCATTACATTGATATACATTGAACACATGTTGATGCACATGTTCTTCAGGCAATAGCAGGGTGAATGTAGTAAATAATAGCATTTATTGTCTTCGGGAAGATTCAAGACAGCAGAAATATATCATCACTGTCACAACAGCTGTGATAGGTTCTCTTAAATTTGTGGTGAATATTTGTTTAATGCTCAAAGACGCAGCAGGACTGCACTTATTAAAAAAGCCTGTGAGCTCTGCTTCAATTATAAAATTGGTGATCCTGGGCTTCTCACGTTTGTTGTGCAACAAGTTCAGTCAACCTGAGAGCCCTAAATTCAATAAAAGTTAGTTTAATGTTTCTCCAACTTCCTACATCATCCAGCAAAACTGAAATTATCTTTGTATTCTTTGAAGTTGTCAATCATAATCCTTTTTTTTTCAGGAAGCAAACCTTATGAAAAAATTTGTTGTCTAGTGTAATCAATTGTCAATGCAGTGTAGAAATATGCCGTCAAAGCAGTTTGTACAGGGCGGAAAGATCATACACAAACAGTATTTTGCTGTGGTTAGACCACAAATTGTTGACCGTGTCCATGAAATGTCAATGCTGTTACAATGCCAGTGACCAGGTTCAAATCCGGCACTGTCTGTAAGGAGTTTGTACGCTCTCCCCGAGTCTGCATGAGTTTCTTCCAAAACGTACTTGGGTTTGGTGTAATTGGGTGGCACAGCCTTGTGGCCTGAAAGTGCCTGTAACCATGTAAATTTTAAATATACTTCAGGTGGAGACAACTGATGAGATATTGCAGGGTTAGAAATGGTTCTGAACCATAAAGCTGATACCTCAATTATGAGAGAAAAATGGTAACACTTTTGGTTTCTGAAGGAAGAGAGTTTATGATTATTAATAAGATCATAAATGAACTTCACTTCAAGCAAATGAAGTGTAAATAGATGTAACCTCAAACTAATAAAATCCAAATTTGCAGGGTTGTCTGAACACGGGTCTTTGAGGGTCTCTGGGAAATTTGCTAACCTCATACTGCTCTACATATTCCTGGTGATGGTGTGGTTACCTTCACTAGATGAACTACAGTGGTCCAAGAAGATGGCTCACCACAAGGAGAGTTCATGATGGGAAGGACACACCAGCAATGACTAAATGCTATAAAAATGGATTTCAAATCCTCTCAACTGGTCTGGATCCACCTTGATCACCGCTGCACTTGTTCACCTTCATTCTCTTCCCTTTCTCAGTTTTAATGCCCCGGTAGCTGCATCAATCATGATCTCAGCAGAAGAACCCTTCGACTGTCTCAGAGATCTCCGTGCATCTCAGCTTTAGGTCTCTTCTGATTCCTGAGTTTTTCGGACTATTATGGCCTCGTCATCAGTCACTAAAGACATTGGAACGTGAAAAACAGGAGTGGCTTGCTGCATTGTTAGATGGGATCAAGCCCTTCACATTCTCATGCAATTTGACTTCCATGTAGTTTAAATGTCTCTGACCCAAATATTTCTGATGACTCCATCTCCACATCTCCCTGGGATGGAGAATTCCAAAGTTTTGCAATCTTCAGAGGATGTTCCCTCATCTCCATGTTAAATGGATGCCCCTTATTCTGAAACTCTGCTCCCAAGTTCTCGATAATCTACGAGAGGGAACAGCCTCTCAGCATCCATCCTTACAGCACCCCTTAAAATCTTTTGTGTTTCAATCAAATCACCCCTCGTTCTTAACAGGCAATAGGCCCAACCTGCATGTGTCCACCCCTTCATGCCAAGATTCAACTGAATGAAGCGATTTTGCAGTGTAAGTCTATCCTTTCCCAAACCTGGAAAATAAAACTACTCCAGCTGCAATCTCACTTGTCGATTGTAAGGTCTTGTTCCGTTAAAGTAATAATTTGCTTTTCCTTCTGAAGTTCAATTTATTGTCACATGTATCCCGCAAGATATTCCACACATAGGAAAGCCGAAAAACCCCAATGCAGACGGGTAGAATAACAGGGAGAGATCAGTTAGTACAGGAGTGAAGTTCATTCAGAAGTCTGATAACAGCAGCAAAGAATCCGTGTGGTGGGCTCGTGGGCTGGAAGGGCCTGTTACCAGGCTGTATCTCTAAATTAAAATTGCAGACAAAAGGACCATCTGTACTCATTCCTTCCTGATCACCTTACAGATTGTGGGATCTTGCTGGGCTCAAATTGGCTGACATGATTTCTCCATTCAAGAGTGGCGAAACCTCACTGATGTATCATGGTAACTTACTTTTGGACATCGTGGGAGAGGGCGTTTCGATGCTGAGTAATGCAAAGCATGAGATGTCCTTTTGGGGAAGGACAAATTTGCTCCACAATGCTTCACTGCAGTTTTAAAAAAAAAGCTGCTTTCTGGTGGCATCTTTTTGGAGCTAGACATTCTAGAGTGAAACCCAAAGTTGCCTGGAAACTCTACAAGAGTGGGCCAGCATTGAGGCACGACATTGAGAATTGGAAGGTTGGCACTTTTCCCAGCAGCTATTGTCCACTGTACATTAGTTGGCGTGGTGTAACTTGATTTTGTGCTTCGTAATCCGTCCTTTGTGAAAATTAACAAAGGTTGTTGAGGTAGCCTGTGAATTATTACCACAGTTGTATACAAAGCTTAACTCATTCTCATCCCTTTGTAAGAAATACTTCAACAGGAATCTCTGTCACAAATTAACCCTGCCTGTGAAATACTTTTAAAATTTGTTAGAGAGCACTGTGGCATGGAAACAGGCCCTTTGGCCCAACCCATTGGTTCTGACCACCTTGCCCATCTAAGCCAGTCCCATTTGCTTGACCTATCTCTATCCCTCTTTCCTGTCTATTTTCTGATCGATTGAATTAGAATCAGGTTTTTATTGTCATGAAACGTCACGAAATTCATCGTTTTGTGGCAGCGGCGTCATGCATCACAGCTGCAAAAATTGCTCTAAATTACAGATCTGTAAATGCATTATTTAAAAATAAATACACTCGTTCAAAAGAAGAGAAGGTGAGGTGGTGTCCGTGTTCATTGTCCATTCTGGAATGATGGAAGGGAAGAAGCTGCCCTTGTGCCACTTGGTTCCTGTACCTTCTATCTGATGGTGGGGGTCCTTGAGGATAGGGGCTGCTTTCTTGAAACACTGCCTCTTGTAGATGTCCTCGATGGAGTGAAGTCTGGTGCCTGTGATGGCGGTAGCTGAGTACACAACCCTCTGTAACCTTTTTGCTTCGGTGGTTTCTTTATCCATTCAGTGTTCCACCAGCTTCAGGAATAGCTGCTACCCCAACTCAATCAGGGACTCATTTCAGGGCTCTCACTTTGCACATTATTTCTTATTGAATATTTATTTCTGTATTGCACATTTTGTTTGCACTTCCTTCTTGTTTACATTTGTATATGTATATTTTCTTGAGTACTTTTTTTTGCACTACCAATAGGTAGAAATTTTGCCTGGTCTACAGGAAAAAGAATCTCAGGATTGTGTGTGCTGTCATGTATGTACTTGGACAATAAACCTGAACTTCGGGCAATGCCACTTGACTGTGTCTCCAACGATGGGACCTTTTGTGTCTCAGGAGGAACACTCTGTATTTGTGTTAGATCCTGACTTCTTGTGTCCGTTCCACCAATGAGGCGAGGGTGTCATTAGCTCTGGCAAGAGAAGGGCCTCCAGCATTCCTGGAGCCAATTGCCATCTTGGGGTAGGACTGCCGTGTCTGCTTGAATGTGTTTATGGAAGTTTCAGTGCATTAAACTACCACCTCCATATCTCAACATCTTTCCATCCACAGCTGATTGGAGTAGCTTCAAATGCATCTGTAACATAGGTAACATAAACTACAGTACATAAGAGTTGCTGAAGGAAATCAGTCGCACAGCATCCATGGATAGGAATAGTCGGCAATGTCCCATGTCTGAACCCTTTATATGCATCAGCCTGTCTTCATTGATGGAAGGACTTCATAAAATTGTGGTTCATCTGTGAAGAGCAAACTTTGATTAGGTTAAGTTCAGTAGACTGTGAGTACGCTAAAGTCTGTGGCGCAGACTGATTTCCAATTGTCTTGTGCCTTCTAGCCATTGTGTTAAGAATTCGCTCTGATAAGACCACGAGGTTGCTAACGTCTAACTGATTTCGGACATATCGTGCCTTCTTGTCCTCAGAGGAAGCGAGTCGTCCTCAATGCTGAGAGGAGGAGAATTCTGCTGATGAGGTGGTTTTGCGCAATATGAACATGACACCATTCAATAGGATCTGGCCATGGAATCACCACCACTTACCTACCTGTTTGCCACTATTCTTAATTCCCCTAGACTTCAAAAATCTAACTCTATCTGAAATAAATTCAATGAGGCAGTCTCCACTGCATCCTCAGGCAGAGAATTCTACAGATTCACTGCTCTCTGGGAGGAGCGGTTCCTTCTCATCTCTGTCTGCTTCCCTGATTTTTTTTTTTGAGGCTCTGTCCACTGGTTCCATTGTCGCCTGCCAGTCAGAACAAGCTCCCTGCTTCAATCTCGCACAGTCGACAGCAACTCCATTTGCACCTTCGCTGGCCTAATTTTCTCAAGTTATTGGCGAACATGATGTTTCATCCATTTCTGCAGTCCTCCTCCCCAACGCCCCCTCCTGATGGCACAACTGATGAGCTGGGGCAGTTTCTGTAAGACTAGCTGAACAGGGACCTGTGGGCATTGGGCAAGCAAAAGGTGGACATGGGGACGAGCTGGGTGATGCTTCTGTCCTCCAGCAGCTTCGGAGGAAATAGATGGTGTCGGGCTTGGCAGAATTAACTGGAACGACTCTGAAGTCCTGCTGCTTGTGTTTATTTTGCTGTTTCCGACTGTTTGAACAGCTGCTTCAATAAACTGTTTCTTTTAACTTTTTATTCAATATTATATCAAAGCTTTGTCGTTAAAACTGAAAGAAATCACTTACATTTGCGGCACTGGCTTAGAACAGCTGAAGGGTCCTTCTAAATGAACAGCATTTGCTTTCTCAATTTGAATTTAGTAACTTTGCAAATACGTGCTCGCTGGGGAATCTCTTTATGAGCGCCTGGTTACGTTGCAAAATTATTAGAGCAGGCTTCGTTCCTCTCACTCATCCAATGATCAAACAGCTGATTGATTTTTGCATCTTGCCATCCATGAACCGATGAACGAAACAAGATTAGTCACCAACTCAACTTGAAGTGACATTGACCAATCGTGTTTTTAATCTGAAGCCACTCTGACAATGGGTTTCTGAATCCAAAGCAGTTCTCATCAAGAACTATATTCAAACATTTTTAATTCCGAGATACAGCACAGTAATAGGCAATTGCAGTCCATGAGCCCACGCTGCCCAATTACAGCCATGTGACCAATTAAACACATTACAGCACAGTACAGGCTGTTCAGCCCACAATGTAGTGCTGACCCATATCTCTCTCTTTGGCTTGGCTTCGCAGACGAAGATTTATGGAGGGGGTAAAATGTCCACGTCAGCTGCAGGCTCGTTTGTGGCTGACAAGTCCGATGCGGGACAGGCAGACACGGTTGCAGCGGTGGCAGGGGAAAATTAGTGGGTTGGGGTTGGGTGTTGGGTTTCTCCTCCTTTGTCTTTTGTCAGTGAGGTTGGCTCTGTGGTCTTCTTCAAAGGAGGTTGCTGCCCACCGAACTGTGAGGCGCCAAGATGCACGGTTTGAGGCGATATCAGCCCACTGGCGGTGGTCAATGTGGCAGGCACCAAGAGATTTCCTTAGGCAGTCCTTGTACCTCTTCTTTGGTGCACCTCTGTCACGGTGGCCAGTGGAGAGCTCGCCATATAACACGATCTTGGGAAGGCGATGGTCCTCCATTCTGGAGACGAGACCTACCCAGTGCAGTTGGGTCTTCAGCAGCATGGATTCGATGCTGTCGGCCTCTGCCATCTCGAGTACTTCGATGTTAGGGATGAAGGTGCTCCAATGAATGTTGAGGATGGAGCGGAGACAACGCTGGTGGAAGCGTTCTAGGAGCCGTAGGTGATGCCGGTAGAGGACCCATGATTCGGAGCCAAACAGGAGAGTGGGTATGACAATGGCTCTGTATACGCTAACCTTTGTGAGGTTTTTCAGTTGGTTGTTTTTCCAGACTCTTTTGTGTAGTCTTCCAAAGGCACTATTTGCCTTGGCGAGTCTGTTGTCTATATCGTTGTCGATCCTTGCATCTGATGAAATGGTGCAGCCGAGATAGGTAAACTGGTTGACCGTTTTGAGTTTTGTGTGCCCGATGGAGATGTGGGGGGGCTGGTAGTCATGGTGGGGAGCTGGCTGATGGAGGACCTCAGTTTTCTTCAGGCTGACTTCCAGGCCAAACATTTTGGCAGTTTCCGCAAAGCAGGACGTCAAGCGCTGAAGAGCTGGCTCTGAATGGGCAACTAAAGCGGCATCGTCTGCAAAGAGTAGTTCACGGACAAGTTGCTCTTGTGTCTTCGTATATATCTACCAAAAAAAAACAAACCCTCCCTACCCCATAACCCTCTATTTTTCTTTAATCCACTTGCCTGTCTAAGAGTCTCTTAAGTGCTCCTAATGTTTCAGCCTCCACCACCTCTCCTGGCAATACATTCTAGGCCCCCACAACTCTTGGTGTAAAAAAAACCTTACCCCTAAATCTCCCTCCCTTCACTCTGTACAGATGTCCTCTGATGTTTGATACTCCCACTCTGGTGGGGGGGGGAGGGGAAGGTGTTGACTCTCTACCTCATCTCGGCCTCTTATAATCTTGTCGACCTCTATTGAGTCACCTCTCATCCTTCTTCGCACCAGAGAGAAAAGTCCCAGCTCTGCTAACCTGGCCTCATAAGAGTTATTTTCCAATCCAAGCAACATCCTGGTAAGTCTCAGCTCTGTAGCTTCCACATCTTTCTTGTAAGGAGATTACCAGATCTGAACACAATATTCTAAGTGTGGTCTCACTAAAGATTTGTGAAATGTGGGAGGAAACAGGAGAAACATGCGGGGGTGGTGGTGGTGGGGAGCCATGTGAACAAATGTAGAAAGTAGACAGGGCCGAGTGCGAACTTAAAAACAAAAGTGTAATGTTTCAAATGGATCTGAAAAAAGAAAGGGCTTTACCTCAGGGAAAAATCTGGACGGCATTGACATTGGGCTCAAGGGGTCATGGACCTACGGGTGTTCAGTGGGTCCAACTTGCTGAGAGTTATTATTATTGTCACAAAGTGGTGACTGGAAAGCGAAAGGTGTAGACCAGTGGTTTTCAATCTTCTTCTTTCCATTCATGTCCCACTATAAGTAATCCCTCTGCCATTGGTGCTCTGTGATGTGTAAGGGAAGAGAAGGTTGAGAATCACTGCTCTAGACCCAATTGTTTTACTGAAATATTTTGCTGAGAACAAGTGTCATTGGCCCATTTCCTTTGGAGTTATGAAACCATGCACATAACGAGTCAATTAGGGACAAGTATAACAGTGGTTTTCAAACTTTTTCTTCCCACCCACATCCCACCTTAAGCAATCCCTTACTCATCACAGAGCACCGATGGCAGAGGAATTACTTAAAGTGGGATGTGAGTGGAAAGAAAAAGGTTGAGAACCATTGGTTTAGATCATAGCACCCATTACACATCTAAAACATTTCTTCCCACACAGGAACAATGCTCTCCAAGTATTAGAAAAGTTCTCAGCAGATCAGGCAGCAGCTGTGAGAAGTGAAAGCTTCAGGTTGGAGACCTTTCTGCAATTGATTTGTGTGTGGGTGACAAATCAAATAAAGTAGAACTCAATCCACCCTGTTTTGTTTGGGCCATGTTTCCACATTGTTCACTTGTTTACGGACTTCATCTGGTTTCTGTGAGATTTCCCTCGCAGGAAGTCAATGTGGCATTTAACAATCAAACAGCTTACACTTCTCAAAAAGGCTTTGATACCCCAGCAGAGATTGCATTTCACGTTGTTTGTTTGGGCTCTTTCTCCTTGAACTTGGCTGATCTGGTAAAGATGAGAAAGAAACTTGTGCTAAACAGTTGAGGTGGTGCAAGATGATCTGGGTAACACTTTACCTGGAGAGGTCACAAGAATTTGTTTTCAAGAGGTATTGTTTCTGTATGGGAGATGTTGAAGAACTTATTGTGTGATGGGTGCAATGATGCAAACCCTTGATAGTCACCACATATAAAAACTCTCAGTCCGTCGGACCTACTGAGGCACCTCAGCAGGTAGAACTGGCCAGGATATTTTGAGTCAGTGTCATTCAGCACAGACCCAACTCATCTACACCCTACCTGAGTAGTCCATTTCCCTGCGTTTGATCCATTTTTGACTGTCTCAATGACTTTTGAACATTCTATTTGTGCCCTTTTCTACACCTTCCATCGCCCTACCACCCTCTGTGTGGAAACAGTGCCTCTCAGAACCCTTCTGAATCTTTCTCTTCTCACCTTAAACCTACATCCTTTAGTTCTGAACACCTCTATCCTGAGAAAGGACAGTGATCATTTCTACTTTTCTATCTCCATTGAAAGATGGAGATGTTTTCTGTCTGTAAAGGTCTATGGTTCTATGCTATGGCGGAAGGCCATTGACCTAATCGTTAACTGCCTGACTTTTAAAAAATATTTAAAATTCTTTATTTACAGCACAGTAGAAGCCAATCCTGGCCATTTAAACCCGTGCCAGCCAAATCGCGCAAATTAATCTACGATCCCCAACGTTTTGGAGGGTGGGAGGAACCAGAGCCCCCAGGGAAAACCCATGAAGACACAGGGAGAATGTACAAACTCCTTACAGACAGGGCGGGATTTGAACCTGGTCTCTGGCGCTGTAATAGTATCACGCTATCCGTGCTGTCCCTAGACTTGTTGAGTCTAGGGAATACCTTGAAGATATGGCAGTGCCTGCAGAGGGAGGACATGAGTCACACTCTATTTCACCAGCAGATTTGAAGATTTGTCCTTTCAAGGTGAAGTGGAACCTACTGGAAACAGACATTAAACCTTATGCTCTCGGTGCATGTACAGTACATGGTTTTGTTTAGATCAGTGCTTTTCAAGCTTTTTCTTTCCACTCATGTACCACCTTACCTAATCCCTATTCCATAGGTGCTCTTTGATTAGTAAGGGATTACTTAAGGTGGTATGTGAGTGGGGGAAAAAGGTTGAGAACCACTGCTCTAGACCCATTAGTGACTGAAATATTTTGCTCATTTTAATGAAAAAATAATTGTCATTGGCCCATTTCCTTTGGAATTATGAAACCGTTCATATATCGAGTCAATTAGGTACGATTAAAACCGTGGTTTTCAAACAAACCAGTGTTCTCCAGTTCTCAGTGCAAAACATACAGACACACAACCAGACATAACACATATACAGACAAACAATACATATGCAGGAAAAGTTTTTCATCTATATAAATAAATAAATTTTGTTTCGTGACAGTTAGTGTGAGCTGTTCCTTTGGTCATTCAGCGTTCTCACTGCCCGTGGGAAGAAGCTGTTCCTCAGCCTGGTGGTTCTGGCTCTGATCCTCCTGGAATCTTTTCCAACGGGAACAACTGAAAGATGCTGCGTGTGGGGTGAAAGGGTTCCTCAATGATTATGTGTGCCCCCTTCAGACAACGATCCTGGTAGATCACATCAGGGTGGGGTGGAAAACTCCAGTGATATTCTGCTGCTGTGGATTGACCTCCGATCCATTTTTCTGCACCAACCGTACTACACTGTGACACAACCAGCCAGGATGTCTCAACAGATGGGCTTAAGTCCAACTTACTGTAGCCTGTTTTTGTTTGATCTCATCTCCAGATTAGGGTCTCATCACAACTCTTTTCCAGATAAGTTTGCAGATGGTGTGAATTCCATCGTTATTTTATTCACAGTAATTTATCTGATAAATTACTTTGGTTCACATGGTTCCCACGCATCAGGTCAAGATGACTGAAGACGATGGGGTTGTTTCTGCATTCAGAGGAGAGTTGTCCTCTGCTGTGTACACTGGGTGAAGGATGTACCCTTCCCAGCAGTCTGCTGAGGGCAGTCAGTGTGAATCCGCCTGGTGAACCTGTGAGGGATGCAGAGGTTCCTTTGCTTGCATCTGCACCATTTGGATTAAATGAAGGAATTTAATTAAAAGCACAGTCATATTGCAATTGCATTATTGAATACTCATCTTGAAATCTGGGCCACTGATCAAGAATTAAAGGTTCTCCTCCCAATGCAGCAGCCTAGGAGGTTCAAGTTCAAACAATTAAATAAATCTGGGACTTGAAAAATTTATCAGGACTACTGAATGAAGCTCACAGTGTACTAAAACTACGCTGCCTTTGCTCCATACCCAATGATCTCTGAAACTCTACACTTGTACTAAAACTACTCTGCCTTTGCTCCATACCCAAGGATCTCTGAAACTCTACACTTGTACTAAAACTACTCTGCCTTTGCTCCATACCCAAGGATCTCTGAAACTCTACACTTGTACTAAAACTACGCTGCCTTTGCTCCATACCCAATGATCTCTGAAACTCTACACTTGTACTAAAACTACTCTGCCTTTGCTCCATACCCAAGGATCTCTGAAACTCTCTTCTCTCTTTGGCTTGGCTTTGCAGACGAAGATTTATGGAGGGGTAAATGTCCACGTCAGCTGCAGGCTCGTTTGTGGCTGTCATGTCTGATGCAGGACAGGCAGACGTGGTTGCAGGGGAAAATTGGTTGGTTGGGGTTAGGTGTTGGGTGTTTCCTCCTTTGTCTTTTGTCAGTGAGGTGGACTCTGCGGTCTTCTTCAAAGGAGGTTGCTGCCTGCCGAACTGTGAGGCGCCAAGATGCAAGGTATGAAGCGATATCAGCCCACTGGTGGTGGTCAATGTGGCAGGCACCAAGAGATTTCTTTAGGCAGTCCTTGTACCTCTTCTTTGGTGCACCTCTGTCACGGTGGCCAGTGGAGAGCTTGCCATATAACACGATCTTGGGAAGGCGATGGTCCTCCATTCTGGAGACGTGACCTACCCAGCGCAATTGGATCTTCAGCAGCATGGATTCGATGCTGTTGGCCTCTGCCATCTCGAGTACTTCGATGTTAGGGATGAAGTCGCTTCAATGAATGTTGAGGATGGAGCGGAGACAACGCTGGTGGAAGCGTTCTAGGAGCCGTAGGTGATGCCGGTAGAGGACCCATGATTCGGAGCCAAACAGGAGAGTGGGTATGACAATGGCTCTGTATACGCTAACCTTTGTGAGGTTTTTCAGTTGGTTGTTTTTCCAGACTCTTTTGTGTAGTCTTCCAAAGGCACTATTTGCCTTGGCGAGTCTGTTGTCTATCTCGTTGTCGATCCTTGCATCCGGTGAAATGGTGCAGCTGAGATAGGTAAACTGGTTGACCATTTTGAGTTTTGTGTGCCCGATGGAGATATGGGGGGGCTGGTAGTCATGGTGGGGAGCTGAGGCGCCTGCAAGCTCACACCAAGACACAAAGAGCAACTTGTCCTTGTACTACTCTTTGCAGACGATGCTGCTTTAGTTGCCCATTCAGAGCCAGCTCTTCAGCGCTTGACGTCTGAAACTCTACACGTGTACTAAAACTACGCTGCCGTTGCTCCATACCCAAGGATCTCTGAAACTCTACACGTGTACTAAAACTACGCTGCCTTTGCTCCATACCCAAGGATCTCTGAAACTCTACACGTGTACTAAAACTATGCTGCCTTTGCTCCATACCCAAGGATCTCTGAAACTTTACATGTGTACTAAAACTACGCTGCCGTTGCTCCATACCCAAGGATCTCTGAAACTCTACACGTGTACTAAAACTACGCTGCCTTTGCTCCATACCCGAGGATCTCTGAAACTCTACACGTGTACTAATACTACGCTGCCTTTGCTCCATACCTGAGGATCTCTGAAACTCTACACGTGTACTAATACTACACTGCCTTTGCTCCATACCCAAGGATCTCTGAAACTCTACACGTGTGTTCTGCATCATATTTGCAGTACTGTCGGGAGTCACGTGATGGAGTAGTGGCCGGACGGTGAACTCCAGCACTCTCCAGAAAAGTCGGAAAAAACAAAGGAAAACACAAAGGCACAGAAATAAAAGTTAAAGAAAAGTGAGTATAAAGGTGCAAAGAAGATGGCGACGAAAAAAGAAAAGTCGAAACCAATGGTAAGAAGAGAGGAAGAGAAGACAACAGAAGATGAAGGAAAAGGCCTTACCTGCTCGAAGAGGCCCGCGGTGGAGAGAGAAACCTGCTCCCTCAGGTCGGTAGAATCCGGACTACAAAAATGGCTCGCTGAGCCGAGTAAAAGTGCACGGTGCGCATGAAAAAAAACACACCGACAGGAGGGGTGACCAGCTGGGGAGTCGATCTCCACAGCCGGCAACGACAGCTGCAGAGCACCTGCAGCAAGAGGAGAACACAGAAGACAATGGAAACAAGAAAGAAGAGAAGAGAAGGGCAACAAAGAAGCAGCAGGTGGCCAACCCAAAGGAAGAAGAAGAGGAAGAGGAAGAGTACAGTGAGATAGAAGAAGAAGGGAAAGGCAAGATAAAGGATATACTTTCTCTTATTAAAGAATACATGGAGTCATTTAAAGAATGGCAAGCGCAAGAATTTAATGATTTAAGAAGAAGAATAAACAATACAGAAGAGAAAATGAATAAAATAGATATGACCTTATCAGAAATGGGAAAAAGAATGGACAAGGTGCAGGAATGAGAAGCAGCAGTAGAAATGGAGGTGGAGGACTTAAAAAAGAAATTAGAGGAATCTAATAAAAAAGTTAAAGAGACACAAGAACTGTTAGCTCAGAAAATAGATATAATGGAAAATTATAACAGAAGAAATAACATAAAGATAGTGGGCCTTAAGGAAGATGAAGAAGGCAAGAATATGAGAGAGTTTATAAAAGAGTGGATCCCTAGGATCCTAGGATGTCCAGAACTACAGCAAGAAATGGAAATAGAAAGGGCACATAGAGCATTGACCTTTAAACCACAACAAAAACCAAGATCTATTTTAGTAAAATTCCTAAGATATACTACAAGAGAAAAGGTACTGGAGAAGACAATGGAAAAAGTAAGAGAGGGCAACAAACCACTGGAGTATAAAGGACAAAAAATCTTCATTTATTCAGATATAAGTTTTGAACTCCTAAAGAAGAGAAAGGAGTTCAATACAGCAAAGGCGATTTTATGGAAGAAAGGGTATAAATTTATACTAAAGCATCCAGCTGTATTGAAAATATTTATTCCAGGACAACAAAACAGACTATTCTCGGATCCAGAAGCACGAAAATTTGCAGAACAATTACAAAATAGACTGAGGGATGAAGACGTGTAATAAGAGTAAAAATGACCACGATTTATATGTATGTGGGTAAAGAGGTATAAGTGTGTATATGTATAATGTGCATACGTGAATGTATCTGTATTTAGAGGAAAATATAGATAGTATAGACAAGAATTAATAAGGGAAGGAAATGGAATAGAGGGAATAAGGAGGGAACTAAAAGAGTGACCTTTGTTACATATGAAAAGTGAAATCTTTTCTGGGGGGGGCTGGGTGGGGGGGAGTTGCGGTCACTGCAAAATCAGCTGACGCTTGCGAGGGAATTCGCAAACCCAAATGGAGAGGGGAGATGTTGTTGTCCGACAAGGGATAAAGGACAACACAGGAGGGGAAGGGGAGATTGGGGCTAAAGGTAATGATGGAAAAACGGAAAGGGAAGATAAACAAAGTATAAAATGGCTACGTTGAACTATATGACTTTGAATATTAATGGAATACAAAACCAAATTAAAATATTTGCAGTACTGTCTTTGAGATGTCTAGACAGACAGCTTGCAAAACAAACCTTATCACTGTATTGTTGTAAGTGAGTCATTAAACTTGAACAGAGAGAGAAGGCTTGTTTCAGGAATAGTCACTATATTTTATCTGAATTGTTGAAGCTTACTGTCTGCACGCTAAGCTACCACACAGTTCAACGCTGTGCTGTATATTGACTACGCGCCGTGAGTTGTGTACAGGCACTGTAGATTGTACACATGCTGTGTGTTGAAAATTGTTCTGTGTATCATACACGTGCTGTGCATTGTACATGCGATGTGCATTTCACACATGTTGTACATTGGACATTGTTTTGTGTTTCGTACCCTGGGTTGTGCACACGGTTCTAGTTAATCATTAGCCCAATTGACACATGTCACTTATGACTCTCTAAATGGATGGTCTGAGGTAGAGAATTTCAGTGGTTTTAAATCAGTTTTGAATGTAGTAAGCCACTGAGCATTGAAGGATTCTCTGACATGAATGTTGGGAACCGGCCCACAGGTGTGAAGATCACTGAATCTGCTAATGTCTCAACAACTTGAGCACTGCAATGGGGAACTCATTTGCTTTGATTTGATCTGAATTTCCTGCTGCATTTACCAAGACCAAATAAGACTGATAACAGGTGAAGCACGAAAGCTGACAGATGCTGTGATTGTAGTAAAAACAGAAATGTTGGAGAAACTCAGCCAGTCTCACAGTGTCCATAGGAGGGAAAGATGTGTTACCAATATTTCAGGCCTGAAGCTTCAGTAATATATCTTTACCTCCGAAGGATGCTGTGAGACCTGCTGAGTCCCTCCGACACTTCTGTGTTCTTAAGGCAAATAGCGATACAACGACTAGTTGGAGATAGATCTCTTTATGTAATGTGGTGACCCAAATTATTTTTCAACATTTGTGTAGTCTTCATATCTTGATATGAACTGAATATATTTAACAGGTGAAGTTGTTGTCTTGCCTCAGGGATGTATGCCCCTTGTTAAGATTTGTTCCATTTCCTCCAATTAAATTTTGCCTCTCAGGGGTACAGAGAATTTCCACTTAATTTGATTTTAATCTACTGAGTCCAATTTGATCAATTGCTTAATGAAACAGTGCAATTGGAAATTTCCCAATGGGTGCCTTTATTTTATTTTTTCATGTGAAGGTCCCTCTGGTGGCATCTGTTGGATTTGTTGGTGTGAGACTTGTTCATCATTGTTGGGAAAGATAGTATTACTTCTGTTCAAAAGTTCCCTTCCACTTGTACACAGCTGGAAATTCATCTGGCAAGAGGCAAGATTACAGATGTGTGTTTGTAGTGATATAGCAAGGGCAGGCAAAGGTTGATAAATGTTTTGTTACACAGCTAAATATTTCCTCAGTCATACTTCCTGGCTTTGACCAGCATTGGAAGGGAAGGAGTGTCGTTAACGCACACAATACCATTTTAGTATTTGTGTGCACGTTCATGTTGTATTGGCATGTACAAGTGTGGCCACATCTCCCCCTGTCTCTCGTCTCAATCATAGCTGAACCTTGCAGCTACTTCAGCCTTTACTGTCCAGCAAGACTAGATATCTGTGCCTCATGAGGCCAGCGAATCCCTGCAGAGAATGGAACGCCTCCAAGGTCGATCCATACATTTCCGATGACCTTGCCCCACTAAAGGACCACCTTGCTCACAAGTTGCTCTTTTAGCTTTAAAGCTATTGGAGATGCAGAATTCCTGGCAACAAATCTCAATGTGCACAGATGTTGAATCCTTTCAAGTTGTTTCATCCTCAAAGATTTCTCACAATTCTCTTGTTCCTTTCCATTGGGATGGGAGCTATTTATCATGTGATACCTAACTACACACCAACCGCTGGCCCTTCATCCTTTAAGTGAACAAGCTTCTATCCAATCTGCTTTTTAAGTAACAATTCATTGTTGAGCTTTGTTGACTACCCCACCCTTCTAAGTCCCCTCTCTTCTACCCTGCACCACGACCCACTCCTCCTTCCCTCAGCACACTCTCAAATCCCATTTCCAGCACCTGATTCCCACAAGCTAGTCTCTGGCAACCCTCAGCCTGTGTTAGTGCTTCGACCTCAAGTTGCCTGCAGCCCGTGTGTGTCCTTCAGGCACTGAGCCCCTCACTGACCCACTGTCGTGGTGACCTTCTCTGTAGGGTCATATCTTGTACTTCTCCTTCTCAACAGTGGTGGGGGACAATGTTTTCCCCATTTCTGCTGCCCTGCACTGTCTGCTGCTCCCCCAAGTCTGATGTCAGATGTTAAGTGAGTTCTTCTCCCAATAACTCTGTCTGACCTCCTGAAAATGTAGTACATCACAGGAAGAGCTCTTTGGCCCATTATCTCACCATCAAACGTGATGCCAAGTTAAGCTGAATCCTACACCCGATCCCTCTATTTTCCATATATTCACGTGCTCGTTAAACATTACTACTGTACTTACTTCCACTACTACCCTTGGCAGCCCATTCCAGTCACCCACTGCTCTCTGAGTAAAAATAATTTGTCCCACATTTCTCCTTGATACCCCCACCCCAAGGAAAGTATTCTGTTGACCTTATCTCTATCTCTGTTTTATAAATGTTCTCAGGTCTCCTGTAAAAAAAAAACACAAAGCTGGAGAAACTCAGCAGATCTAAGAGTTTCCTTTGTATAGTAAAGATAAAGGTACATAACCAACATTTCGGTCTTGAGCCCTTCATCAATGTATGAGCAAGATGTGGGCAGACACCTGAGATGATGGTTATGTTTCTAAATATAAATTTTAAATTTAGACATACAGCACGCTAACAGGTCCTTCCAGCCCACGAGCTCATGCTGACCAATTAACCTACAGCCCTAGTACGTTTTGAAGGGCGGGAGGAAACCCACGCAGGCACAAGGAGAACATATAAACTCCTTACAGACAGTGCAGAATTCGAACTCCGGTCACGATCACCAATGCTGTAAAAGTGTTGCACTAGCTGTTATGCCAATCATATAACCATATAACCACTTACAGCACAGAACAGGCCAGTTCGGCCCTACTAGTCCATGCCGTAACAAATTCCCACCCTCCTAGTCCCACTGACCAGCACCCGGTCCATACCCCTCCAGTCCTCTCCTATCCATATCCATGTAACTATCTAGTCTTTCCTTAAATGTAACCAATGATCCCGCCTCGACCACGTCTGTCGGAAGCTCATTCCACATCCCCACCACCCTTTGTGTAAAGAAATTTCCCCTCATGTTCCCCTTATAATTTTCCCCCTTCAATCTTAAACCATGCCCTCTAGTTTGAATCGCCCCCACTCTTAATTGAAAAAGCCTATCCACGTTTACTCTGTGTGTCCCTTTTAAAATTTTAAACACCTCTATCAAGTCCCCTCTCAATCTTCTACGCTCCAGAGAAAAAAGCCCCAGTCTGCACAACCTTTCCCTGTAACTCAAACCTTGAAATCCTGACAACATTCTCGTGAACCTTCTCTGCACTCTCTCTATTTTGTTTATATCTTTCCTATAATTTGGTGACCAAAACAGTACATAGTACTCCAAATTTGGCCTCACCAATGCCTTGTACAATTTCATCTTAACCTCCCTACTCTTGAATTCAATACTCCGATTTATGAAGGCCAACATTCCAAATGCCTTCTTCACTACACCATCTACCTAAGTATCAGCCTTGAGGGTACTATTTACCACAACTCCTAAATCCCTTTGTTGCTCTGCACATCTCAATAGCTTACCATTTAATGCATATGACCTATTTAGATTTGCCTTTCCAAAATGTAACACCTCACACTTATCTGTATTAAATTCCATCAGCCATTTCTCAGCCCACACCTCCAGCCTTCCTAAATTACCTTTTAATCTACGGTAATCTTCCTCACTGACCACAACACCACCAATCTTTGTATCATCCGCAAACTTGCTTATCCAATTCTCCATCCCCTACTTCCAGATCGTTAATATATATAACAAACAAAAGTGGACCGAGGACCGATCCCTGAGGAACTCCACTAATCACTGGCCTCCAATTGGACAAACAATTTTCTACCACTACTCTCTGACACCTCCCATCCAACCACTGCTGAATCCATTTCACTACCTCCTCATTTATACCTAATTCCTCCACCTTTTTTCCTAACTTCCTGTGGGGAACTTTGTCAAAAGCTTTACTAGTCTAAATAGACAACATCCACAGCTTTCCCTTCATCAACCTGTTTTGTAACCCCCTCAAAAAACTCAATCAGATTTGTCAAGCATGATCGACCCCTGACAAAACCATGCTGATTACTCCCTATCAATCCCTGTACCTCCAAATATTTGTAAATACCATCCCTCAGAACACTTTCCATCAACTTGCCCACCACAGATGTTAGACTCACGGGCCTATAATTCCCAGGTTTACATTTAGACCCTTTCTTAAACAGCGGAACCACATGCGCCACCCTCCAATCCTTTGGCACTAGCCCCGTGTCCAGTGACATCCTAAATATCTCTGTTAATGGCCCCACTATCTGTCCACTGGCCTCCCTGAGTGTCCTTGGGAATATTTTGTCTGGTCCCAGAGATTTATCCACTTTTATCTTTTTCAACACAGCCATCACTACCTCCTCGGTTATCCTTATATGCTTCATCACCTCCCAACTCAAACTACAGGGGAATCACGCTGCTCTCCATTGCAGGCAAAATTTTCACTAGGATTCTCCTAAATAGAATAATACCTAGTGTCGCCGAGAATGTTCTCTCAGAATCACAGTGCGGCTTTCGCACAAACAGAGGAACTACTGACATGGTCTTTGCCCTCAGACAGCTCCAAGAAAAGTTCAGAGAACAAAACAAAGGACTCTACATCACCTTTGTTGACCTCACCAAAGCCTTTGACACCGTGAGCAGGAAAGGGCTTTGGCAAATACTAGAGCGCATCGGATGTCCCCCAAAGTTCCTCAACATGGTTATTCAACTGCACGAAAACCAACAAGGTCGGGTAAGATACAGCAATGAGCTCTCTGAACCCTTCTCCATTAACAATGGCGTAAAGCAAGGCTGCGTTCTCGCACCAACCCTCTTTTCAATCTTCAGCATGATGCTGAAACAAGCCATGAGAGACCTCAACAATGAAGACGCTGTTTACATCCGGTACCGCACGGGTGGCAGTCTCTTCAATCTGAGGCGCCTGCAAGCTCACACCAAGACACAAGAGCAATTTGTCCTCCTTCTAATTGTCAGCTCTCTGTTCTTTATACCTCTTGTACACCTCCCTTTTTCTCCTAACCAAATTTGCAGACGATGCCGCTTTAGTTGCCCATTCAGAGCCAGCTCTTCAGTGCTTGACGTCCTGTTTTGCGGAAACTGCCAAAATATTTGGCCTGGAAGTCAGCCTGAAGAAAACTGAGGTCCTCCATCAGCCAGCTCCCCACCATGACTACCAGCACCCCCCTCATCTCCATCAGGCACACAAAACTCAAAACGGCCAACCAGTTTACCTATCTCAGCTGCACCATTTCATCGGATGCAAGGATCGACAACGAGATAGACAACAGACTCGCCAAGGCAAATAGCGCCTTTGGAAGACTACACAAAAGAGTCTGGGAAAACAATCAACTGAAAAACCTCACAAAGATTAGCGTATACAGAGCCGTTGTCATACCCACACTCCTGTTCGGCTCCGAATCATGGGTCATCTACCGGCATCACCTACGGCTCCTAGAACGCTTCCACCAGCGTTGTCTCCGCTCCATCCTCAACATTCATTGGAGCGACTTCATCCCTAACATCGAAGTACTCGAGATGGCAGAGGCCGACAGCATCGAATCCACGCTGCTGAAGATCCAACTGCGCTGGGTAGGTCACATTTCCAGAATGGAGGACCATCGCCTTCCCAAGATTGTGTTATATGGCAAGCCTCCACTGGCCACCGTGACAGAGGTGCACCAAAGAAGAGGTACAAGGACTGCCTAAAGAAATCTCTTGGTGCCTGCGACATTGACCACCGCCAGTGGGCTGATATCGCCTCAAACGGTGCATCTTGGCGCCTCACAGTTCGGCGGGCAGCAACCTCCTTTGAAGAAGACCGCAGAGCCCACCTCACTGACAAAAGACAAAGGAGGAAAAACCTAACACCCAACCCCAACCAACCAATTTTCCCCTGCAACCGCTGTCCCGCATCGGACTTGTCAGCCACAAACGAGCCTGCAGCTGACGTGGACATTACCCCTCCATAAATCTTCATCCGCGAAGCCAAGCCAAAGAAGAAGAAGAAGAAGAATTTTTCTTTACCTCAACTGGTTCAATATTTTTTTCCCCATTTCCTCTGACTTCTCACTCAGCCTACCCTCACTATCTACAAGGGGTCTAATTTTATCCCTCACTAATCTTTTACTTTTAATGTTTTAATGTAGAAACCCTTTGGATTTATTTTTACTCTGTCTGCCAAAGCCTCTTTGTGCCTTTTTTTTGGCCTTTCTAATTTCTTTCTTAAGATTTCTTCTACACTCCTTGTAGTCCTCCTTCTAATTGTCAGCTCTCTGTTCTTTATACCTCTTGTATACCTCCCTTTTTCTCCTAACCAAATTTCCAATATTCCTCGAAAACCAAGCCTCCCTATGACTTCCAGCCTTTCCTTTGATCCTTACTGGGACATTACTCTGTACCCTCAAAATTTATTTTTTGAATATCCTCCATTTCTCATTTACACCCTCACCTGAAAATATCCTGTCCCACTAATTGCCACAATATCGTGACCCCAAGTATCTGTCCATGCTCTAAGCTCCTCTACCTTGTTCACTATGCTTCTTGCATTAAAATATATGCAGTTCAGAGAATGACCCTCACATACATTCTCTTTTCTACTTTCTACCCTAATCTCCATCCTACCTTTGTTATCGTTTTTATTCTTATCTAGGTGGCCATGCTCCCTTGACTCTGCTCTCACACTCTGTTCCCCACCCCCCTGCCAAACTAGTTTAAACGTTCTTTATCTTTGGTCACTGTTTGACCTGCTGAGTTTCTCCAGCATTGTGTTTTCACTTCAGCCACAGTGTCTGCAGACTTTTATGGTCTCCCTCAGTAATTTCAACATTTTCTTTCCTATGACTAATTTTTACTTGTACTCTGTGTTTTGTGCAGTTTGTGTTTGGGTTGGTTTGAACCTGCGATGACTTCCTGCTGCAGCTTTGCAAATCCAGTGCTCGAGTACAGAAGGGGAGACAGATCAGAGAACAATATGGCTGCACTGGAGCTGTGGATAGGACTGCATTGTTGCCTGCAGTTACAATGGTCCCAGTCTCTCTGTCAGCAATGTTACTTGTACTGAGAGCACCAATGACTTCAGGAATTCATAGTCACACAGCACAGCATAGGCCCTTTGGCCCAACTTGTCTGTGCTGGTTAAGCTGGCATTCTGACTGGTTACATCACTGCCTCGTACAGAGGTACCAATGAACAGGACAGGAACAGGCTACAGAGGGTTGTAAACTTGGCCAGCATTCTGCAATTTCTTCTGGTAGGTCATTCGAGAGTGAAAAAGTTGCCCCCCAGGTCCCTCTTATATCTCTCCCCTGTCATCTTAAACTAGTGCCATCTAGTTAATTCCTGAGGTCAAAGTTGAAGAAGGAAGGGAAGAATACATCTGGGAGGGTTGTTCACCCAGACCGGACTCTCATCTAGGGAACGTTCAGGCAGTAAAAACAATCGAAATGGTAGAGGAACTCAGCCGGTCTTTTCAGCGTCCATAAAAAGCAAAGCTATATTGTCAATGTTTTGAGCCTGAGCACTTCTTCAAGGAATAGGTAGAATGAGCCAGAAGCATGAAATTTCAAAGTCTCAGAACTCAGACAGTGGTGGCTGAGGGAAGAATCCAGACCAACAAAAGGTGTCAATTGGATATGACAAGGAAGAAGGTCAGAATTCATCATGTTTGTGTGAAAGGAGACCGGGAAAAGAGAGGGAGAGAGAGAGAGACAAAGCTGGGGGAAGGCGATGGAGTGAGGGGTTTAGCAAAAGCTTAGAGAAGTTGATATTAATGCCATCCGGTTGGAAGGTGCCCAGTCAGATGATGAGGTATTGTTCTCCCAATTTGCAGGTGGACTCAGTCTGGCAGCGCATGAGACCATGGACAGACACAGAACCAATTTAGAATTCCAGAACCTTTGAGGAAATGGACATTGGTGAGAAGATTTGTTGTTTAAATGCTGGGTGTTTGAAGAAGTACAGAGATTCAGAAGCAGTTCATTCCAATGACCTTGTCACTCTCTCAGTGCCTTTGTCACATTTCATGGAGGTGTGTGGTGAGCTCTGTGAGACAGACTGTCACACCCCTGTCTGCGGCTGGTAGACGGAGGAGTGCATCAAATCAGGAGACCTGCAGCAATTTAATTTTCCCTTTGCAGCTTTGAGCCCAACACTTAAACAAATTGGTTTTAAGTGACCCCTAGGGAGGTGCACAGCATGTAGCCTTTCTTGCAGAGCTGAGCAAAATTTACAAGGTTAGAGTGGAGAATGGAGCTATATGGCAAATGGGAGCAAACAGAGACTGACAACATTAACATCGTGACACTTTAATGGGCTGGTTAAGAGACTTGGCTGTACTTTGTGGAAACCATTTAAGTGGTTTACATTTCAGATTTTAATGTTGTCGGGCCAGCAACGCAGTCCAATTCAATATTTGTTCTTTTGTTATATATTCATTCATGTTTATATGGGAGATTATTGTGCAGTCTGATGAATGAGTCCCCAGCCACAAAACACAATGCCTGAACCGAGTTCACCATTAATAAATCATGTTTGTGTTCAGGAAAATTGAATACCAGATTTGTTCCATGCTGCACAGTAAACTTAAATCCCATTGTTCTGTTGATCTTATTTTAGCCAAGTGTCTAAACGAGGCAGCTAACTTCCTTTTCTCACATACAGTCGAATACAAATGTTTGCAGAGAATTGTTCCATAGTGGACGTGTCAATCAGATATTTAGGAGGTTCAGTTGGATCCATCCCTGTATTCTCCTCAGGAACTGAGATGGATGTCACTGCTGTCTGGGTAAAGAGGATTTGCCTGAATTCCTCACTTCAAATTTCTGGGTGTCAACATCTCGGAAGATGTTGTTAGTGTGGGGGTGGGATGATTAGCGTAGCGGATAGTGCAATGCTGTTAAAGCACCAGTGACCCAGGTTTGAAACCAGCACTGTCTTCAAGGAGTCTGTACGTTCTCCCCATGTCTGTGGATTTCCTCCGGGTGCTCTGGCTTCCTCCCACCCTTCAAAACATATGGGTTGTAGCTAAATTGGGGTATTTGGGCAGCTTAGGCTTGTGGGCCGGAAGGGCCTGTTACTGTGCTGCATGTCTAAATCTAAAAAAAACTATTCTTGGGCTATCATGTCAAAGGCTCACCAGCAACTATACTTCATGAGGAGATTTGGTGTGTCACCAAAGATACTCTAACATTTCTACAGATGTACCATGGAGAGCATTCTGACTGGTTACATCATTGCCTGGTACAGAGGTATCAATGAACAGGACAGGAACAAGCTACAGAGGGTTGTCAACTTGGCTAGTACAATCATACACATCAGTCTTCTCTCCATTTAGGACATCTTTAAGAGACAGAGTCTCAAAGCCATCGCAGTCATCAAGTGCCCTCACCAATCAGCCATGCCCTTTCTCTCTTCTACTGTAATGCACAAAACTGCGACCGCCACGAATTTCATGACCAATAAACTTGGTTCTGTAAATACTGATGACTGCCTTGTGCGGTTTGGGATACTCTGTAAATGGGAGCATTTTCCCTCCAACCATTCCATTAAACTCCCTATAACATGAGAGCCCTTTATCAAGTCTTGTCAATTTGAAAAACTGTTGAAAAATAGAAAATGTACAACCTGGAGGAAGGCCATTCTGCCCATTGAATCATGGAAGAGGAGCCTAATCTGACTCTCAAGCACATGGTTCTTTGCCCCAAAGGCCATGACCCTTCATGTCCAGGACACGTTGAAATCTGCTGAGAGTCGCTGCTATCGCTGAAGAGTTCCACATCCCAACACCCCCTGGGTCAGACATTTCATCCCCTCCCCTCAAATCCTTCTATCAATTACTTCTATTCCTGATGGGATTTGCCAAGCGAACCTGCTCCGTCCTGTTTAGTGCATCTGGTCTCATTATCTTATACCCCTCATATAATCTCCATTCACCCTCTTCTCTTCCAGAGAAGACTGCTGGCTGTCTCCTCATAGCTCCCATTCTCCAGTCCTGACAACACTCTGGCTAATCTCCTCTCCAGTGCAATTCTAGGAATGGCATGAGTGGGGGAAGAAAGCCCCAAGCCGCTCAGACCTTCTAACTGGTTGTCAGGAAACATGAGCCAGATTGTCTGCAGCCTCTTATCAGACTTTCCACAGCAGAACATGATCCCTTTGCTTGTTACTGAGGAGAGCTGGAGGACTGAACCTCTGCTCAACCATTCTGCCCAGTGCCTCCTGGTGCTGCTGCCTTGCACTTTGAGTCTCTTAGGTTTGATCCTGATCTCGTGCTGTCAGTGGAGTTTGCATGTTCTCCCTGTGATTCACATCACTGGAGCTTCGGTTTCTTCCCAAAGATGTCTGGGAGGGTTAATTAGCTGCTGTGAATTACCCTCTCGTGACAGTGGCTGTAGGAGAATCAGGGAAGGGGGCAGTTGAAGAGCATGTGAGAGAGAATAGGGATGGGAAATAGGATTAATGAGTTACTCGGCCAACATTGACTCATGGGCTGAACAGAATGAAAATTGGAGGAGGAACATCTTGTCTTCCTGTTGGGTACCCTCTAACTGGACACCATTAACATTGACTTCTCCAGTTTTTGTTTTAAACCCACCCCTCCCCACATCATCTTCTCCATCTCTTTAGTGCTCTCTCTCTCTCCTCCGCCCACCTTTCCTTTAGAGTGTGCTCGTTCTCTCTTCCCTCCCCTTCACTCTGTCTCTTTCCCTCCCTCCTCCCCCTTCCCCTATGAACACCTTTTTTTCTGTTGGTCTGGACTCCTTCCCCTCCCATTCTTTCCCCTTCTTCTCCCCAGTTATTAATTCTGACGCCTGTCTGTTTTCACTCATTCCTTGAGGAAGGGCTCAGGCCCGAAACGTCGGTAATATATCTTTACCACCTGCGAAACCGGATGAATTCCCCCAGCATCTCTGTGGTTTGATTCAATGGGCTGAACAATCTCCAACTTTGTTGTGAGAAATTAAAGAATATGAAATTTCAATTTAGATTTTTCCCATCACGCTGTAGATATGCCAGTACATTTAGCCGATTCGTGGAGATCATGGGAGAAAAGCACAGCATTGTAAGATGCTTTATTTGATTGTTCACAGACATGGTGCTTTATGGCAGTTGTCAAGCAATGGCCAGAGCCCTGTCTGCCTTTGTAACATCTTTACACTGTCAGGCGTGTTCTAGTCTCCACAACCTCCTGACCCACAGCAATTCGACGGTCGCATTTTGGCTTGTGAGTCATGAATAATGGACTTCATAGTTCCCTGAGAGGAACATTGCCTCATCCCAGCAGAACAAAGCTTTGTGAATGTCATTGAATGGCATTCTTGTTCTTCGTGTTTTGTGAGCAGCACCCTCACCTCTGACTCAGAAGGTTGTGGGTTCAATACCAACTCCAGACTTGAACAAAAAACATTAGGTAGACAGTGAGGAACAGTATAGAGCTGCTTTTTAGTTAGAAGTTGGGATGTTAAATTGAGGTCTTGTTTCCATCTGAGGTGGCCACTTCGATCTGGCAGAACAAGGCAAGGCATTGTTCAATTTGCTGTCTCAACCAATGCACAGGAGAGAGAAGTTGTCATGCAAGTGAGTACAAAGTTCAAATGCACTTGAGATTCCTCTTGCATGCCGCAGCAACACAGGGCATACGATAAGTATAAGGTAAATTACCAATAAGATTACGAATTTAGAAATAGAAAAGGATGGATAAATATTTGTAGCTGAGTTCGTGCAGAGAAAGCGTGATGATTCCCTTTGGATCTTTAATGCTGAAGCACTGTCTTGGTTGGCGTAGCATGTCACACTGTTTGTGTTTGTGGGATCTTGCAGTGCTATTTTTCCTACATGACCCCAGTAAATGGTCCTGACAAGTACAGAGTTTTTTTCAAGGGTTTCTGCTTTTGTCATTGAAATGTAGGTTTTTTCATCACTGGATGTGAAATCTTCAAATGTGACTCAGTGCCAGGAACTAGGCTTTGATGCTGACCTCTGGTGCTGTCCATACGGAGTTTGCACGTTGTCGTTTCTCCCACGTCCTGAAGAAATGGTTGTTGGTGTTATTTGTCCGGGGTGTAATGGTCCTGAGTATAGGTGTGCAGCTGTAGCAACGGAGGGGAGTTGTTGGGCAGTTGAGAGCATCGGGCACAGAGAAATAAGTGGGCAGATTTCATTGATTCATCGCAGAACCTTTTAAATCAAGAAAGGTATGCTGCCTTGTCATCTCCGCATGCAAAGTGTAGCCCTGAGCTGAGCCCACAATTTACGTGGCAACAGGTAAACAAGGTGACCAGTACAAACACTTTAACACTTGGCCGTGGGTGTGCCCTTTCTGGAGATTCAAGAAGAGGTGGAGCAACCTTTACTCTGGATCCAGGGAGAGGTGCAGCAGTCTTTACTTTGGTTCCAGGGAGAGGTGCAAGGGCCTTTACTCTGGATCCAGGGAGGGATGGTGGCCTTTCTCTGAATTATCGGTATTGGGACGGCAAACTTTATTAAACTCTGCTTCTGAGCAGATTCATTTCTAATAAACCACATCTGTTTCTGTTGGACTTCCTGGAGCTTTTAAAGGAAAGTCGGATATAAAATAATTGCTTTTGGTATCTTGTTACTTGGCTGGTTCAAAGCTCTGATGATAAAGGGCAATGGGAAGAATATTTGACACTGAAAATTCACAAGACTTCACATCAGTTTGGTTTTAAAAAATCTTGTTGCATGAACATTGAACGCCTTCAGCAATGGGTCAATTATTACACACATACTATAAGTTTCCAGCCCTCTGTTCTAACAAATGTGCCATTTTTGTTGAACTTCAGAATGTCGGGACTTTTCTGGTCAGCATTTGTCGTCCAGGTTTGAATAATGATCTTGCTGGGACATTTCAGAGGGCACTTAAAACATTGCTTGGTCTGGAACCACATCAGAGCACTTTGGGAATGAATGGCAGATTTCCATTCCCGAGGGACATTTGTAAACCATATGGACTTTTAAAACAATTCTCCGGTTTTATATTACTGATACCAAGTTTTGAGTCCAAGTTTATTTAATTACTGCTTCAGTTTAAATTCTCAAACTTCCACGCTGGGATTTGAACATTTCTCCAGATCAGGGATTCAGGTCTCTCGATCCCATTGCGGTAACCTAATTACTGTGCTACTGTTCTACGAAGGAGGGTTAATAAAGGATTGAGATAGCAGATGGGTAAGCAGATCCAAACAGATTTTATTCAGTAATATCACGTATCATTTTCTGCTCTTTGGCAAAGTTGATCAGGTTGAAGACTGTTTGTTTGCAGGGCTATATAAATTGTTTCATTTTTATTAGATGATTTTGTCTGATTATGTTTCATACATTTTCCCATGGAGACTACAAGCCGAGAGCATTGATCATTTCTACTTAAAACCTCTCTGGATCAGCTGTTCTGGCCACTTTAACAATGCTACCCATGTGAGCTTGCTGGTCAGAATTCAGTTGCTGTAGTAGTTCATTTACAATAGTGTCTGCACTTGAAACAGCGATTCCATCAGCACTCTCCGCTGCCTCGGAGAAGCAGGCAATATATTAAAGGACGGGAAGGCGAGTGTGAGAACACGCACCACCAGATTTAACAAGGCAGTGCCATCACGGGCACCAGTCTTCACTCCGTTAAGGACACCTTTAAGAGGCGGTTTTTCCACAAAGCAGCCTCTATCCTCAAGGACCCCCACCATCCAGGCCATGACCTTTTCTCATTGCTATCATCAGGAAGGAGATGCAGGAGGGTGAAGACACACAATCAATGTTACCCAAACAGCTTCTTCCCCTCCGCCATCAGATTTCTGAATGGACAATGAGCCAGACGTGGCCTCACTTTTATCGCACAAATTATTTTTAACTTGCATTTACAGAACCTTAATTTATAGCAATTTTGCATCTCTAATGCACAATACTGCTGCCGCAAAGCCACAAATATCACGACACATGACAATAGACCTGATTCTGATCTGTGAGTGTGGGGTCACGCACCAAAAGATTTAAGAACAGTTTCTTTCTGCCTTTAGAAGTCTCCTAATAGACCTCACACTCATGCTATAATGACAAACAAGGTATTTGCAAATTCGGGGGCCCAGAGCTGTACGCAAAAGTGCTGGGGAAACTCAACAGCTGTCACAGCATCCACACAAAACCCAATATCCACAGCTCTCTCTCCGGTCTCTCTGCTATCTTTGGGAAGAAAGGTTGAAGTCCGGCATCTTGAGGCTCAAGAACAGTTTTTTATCTGACAGCTGTCAGGGTCTTGAACCTCCCACGCTACACTATCCTGAACCACTCTGGATCGTGTAGATTTGTTTGCACTAGTGTCAGAGCACATATTTTTGCACTATTTATTTTTTTAAATTTTCCTAAGAGACTCTTAGACAGGCACTTGGATGAAATAAAATAGAGGATTATGAGGTCAGGAGGGTTTAGCTTTTTTGGTTGGGTACATATGGGCCAGCACAACATCGTGGGCCGAAGGGCTTGAACTGTGCTGTAATGTTGTATCTTCTATCTTTATTTTTTTTCTTTTAGTGGTGTCAAATGTTAATTGAATGTATATTATTGTTTCTGTGTTTTATGTCCATTGGAAGTTTAATGGAAGCTGTATAGTGTACAGTAGAATCCCCATTATCCGGTGCCTACAGGGATCGCAGATGCTAGCTATGCAAAGTTTCCGTTTAACTGAGACACATTCTTGCAATGCTTAACAAATACACTTGCATTAAGAATACACCATTTAAAAGACAGAAGAGAGTACAAAATGTAAAGTAATTTGAAAAAAAAATCAGTATTGTAGTCTTTAATTAAAAGTTCACTTTAATCAGGTAATTCCTGTAACTTACAAAATTTAAATTTGAACCCCGTTGGCTGGCACTGTAACCGTGCCATTAATTAACCCCCTTCGCCAAGTTTACAGATAAAGCCTTACTAATATTTTTAATACTAATAAAGATAAAGATTTTCTTACCAGGCAGGGCCAGGGAGACTCTTTGGGAGAGTTGCCCCAGTGGTGAGTAGTATTGGCCAGCTCTTCATCCTGGACACCGCCATTTCACTTAAACAGCTGCTGCGGGTGGGACACGACCAGGATGCTCCGCTGGCTGAATGTTTGCTCCCATCTTCATCGAGGGGTTGTGTATTGCTTTGGAGAACATTGACTTTTACAATTTTAAACTTTTATTTAAAATTTTATTTATTCTTAAATTACTTTTCAAAAAAATTATTTACTTCTTTCCTCAATTTTTTTTGCCAGTTGTTAGAGTTTCCAGTTGATTGAATTCTGGATAATGGAGATTCTACTGAACTTATGTATATGATGTAAACTCTTATTCATTCAGAACCAAGGCCCTTTGGCCCACTTTGTTCAGGCTCTCTTTCCCACACCCAATACTCATTCTATATTAACCTTATTTTTTATTATCCTCATATTCTGAAAGAGGACAAATCTTTGATAAAGACATGGTGGTCACCGTCCATTTCTCGGTCTCACTGACCCAGGCTGCAGTGGACAAATCAAGTTAGCCCCAGTGATTCCGCTGCTGGACCTTAACCTAGTCCATTGGCGTTGCCACTGATGGAGACCGAGTGAAACACAGAAGTCTGCAGACTCTGTGATTGGAGTAAAAACACAGGAAGGCTGGAGGAACTCAGCGGGTCTCGCAGCGTCCATAGGAGGTAAAGATATATTACTGACGTTTCGGGCTCAGGAGGTTGTGAGATCCGCTGAATTCCTTCAGCATTTGCTGTGAGTTTTTACTGATTGAGACCCACCAGGACACAAGTCACTGATGCATTGAGTCCATCAGGAAGTTTTTTTTTGTTTTAAACACTCATGCCTCCTTTGCGTAGGTGTGTGTGTGGTTAGAGTAAGAATATGGGGGCGTGAGAGAGAGAGAGAGTCGAAGGAAAAAAGACCAGGAAATTCCAGTGCCCAGGATTTCCTGCCCTTTGGGATTAATGAGTTGAGCGTGGCTGTTTCTCATGAACAATATTGGAGCTAAATATCCTTGCCACTGTGACTTGCAATGGGCTTCAACCAAGTGGTAATTTATCACACTTGAAGCAGCTATTTCAAAAAGGTTTTGTCTTCAGACTTCTATGGAGCACCCAGAGGAAACCCACGCAGTCATGGGGAGACCCCTTATAGACAGTGGTGGATTCGCTGGCGTGGTAATAGCATTTCACTAACTGCTGCACTGACCTGTTGGATTATAAAACAGTCTCTTCCTGAAAACTGAAAGTTCCTTCAATGGGACAACACTCACTGACCTTCAGGATGGGGTGAGGAGTTTTCTTTCATTCACCTTTTATTTTGGAGAAACCAAAAAAAGTCCAACAGATGCTGGAGGAGGGACTCAGCTGGTCAGGCAGCATCCGGGGAGAAAGATGGTCAGTCAGTGTTTCTGGTTGGGACCCTTTATCAAGACATTCAGCACGGTATAAGGCCACTTCAGCCCAGAGTCCATCCCACCCAATTAACCTACACTCCTGGTTCATTTCGAACAGTGGGAGGAAACCAGAACCTCCGGAGAAAGCAAATGCAGACATGGGGAGACCGTACAAACTCCTTATAAACAGTGCGGGATTTGAACCCCAATGCAGTCCCAATCGCTGGCGCTATAAAGGAGTTGCGCCAACCGTGCCACCCTGCCATTACGTGGATGAAGGGGGTATAGAAGCTGGGGAGTATCTGAGCGGTGACAAGATATTAGACAAAAGGAGTGAGAGATGGAGAGGCAGGAAGAGCCTCCAGAGGGTTGTTAATTGGCCAACAACATCACAGGTGCCAGTCTTCATTCTATCGAGGACGGCTACTAGAGGCGGTGGCTGAAGAAAGCAGCCTCTATCCTCAAGGACCCCCACCACCCAGGCTGTGCCCACTCACACTACCACCATCAGAAAGGAGGTACAGGAGCCTGAAGCGGCACAAGGATAGCTTCTTCCCCTCTGCCATTAGATTTCTGAATTGACAATAAACCACAGACACAACCTCACTTTCTTTTCCACAGATTTATTTTATGAATGTAATTTATAGCAATATTTTCACCTGTAATGTTGCCACAGACAACGAATTTTTGACATGTCCATGACAATAACTTTTGATTCTGATCTTGAAGTAGGAGAGATAACTGAGGAAGAATTGGAGATCAAAGCCAATAGGCAGAGAACAGACCAGGTTTTATAATCCAACAGGTCAGTGCAGCAGTTAGTGAAATGCTATTACCATGCCAGCGAATCCACCGCTGTCTATAAGGGGTCTCCCCATGATTGCATGGGTTTCCTCTGGGTGCTCCATAGAAGTCTGAAGACAAAAGCTTTGAAATAGCTGCTTCAAGTGTGATAAAATACCACTTGGTTGAACCAGAGAGGGGTGGGGAGTGGCACTGAAAATTCTAAAAATCATAATCTGTGCTGTTGGGTATCGGCTGACCAGGAGGAGAATTATGATTGTTCCTCAAGGTTACAGCTGGCCTCTCCATGGTAGTGGACGCTGAGGTCAGACAGACCCTTTATTTGGGACTTTCCTTTCTCAGTCTGCTGGTCCCAAATTCCTGCCCCTTTGAGAGGAGTGGGGGCTGTTTTTCAGGATGCCCTTGGAGTGTCTGTTCTTGGCATAGAGGAGTGAACAGAAGGGGATCACGTAAGTTTCTCGTCATTTGGGTCGTTTAGTTCACCACTCCTGGGCAGAAAATGACTGGAATGGAATACTGTACCCTGGACCCTTTCCATCTTTTCTCCCCTATATTAAGTTCAAAGTTCAGGTTTATTGTCAGAGTATATACATGATATCACATAAAACCCTGACGTAAAAACACAATGCTAGAGTCAAACAGGGTACTCTAGCAAAGATACATAACAACACTTTGGCCTTGGTGCCTTCAGGGTACTCGTGTGCTGTCTACATTTTGGTTGCACCCTGATGAAGGGCTCAAGCCCAAAATGATGGTTCTGTATCTTTATCTTTGCTACATAAAGGACACTGTTTAACCTGCTGAATTTCTCCAGCGTTGCGTTTTTACTTCAATTACGGCATCTGCAGACTCTCACGTTTTACTCCTATCTTATACAACCCTGAGGTTCTTTTCCTGTTGGCGAGGCAGAATTACCACTTGTTGGTAGTGCAAAAAAAAAACTGTGCTTAAGAAGTTATGTATCCATGTTCACAAATATTAGAATAAAGTAGACAAATTGTGCAATACAGAGAGAACAAAAAGAAAATCAATAAAGTGCAAAAATGAGTCCCTGATTGAGTTTGTCGTTGAGGAGTCTGATGGAGGAGGGGAGCAGCTGTTCCTGAACCTGCTGCTGCGAGTCTTGTGGCACCTATGCCTTTTTCCTGATGGCAGCAGCGAGAACAGAGTGTGTGCTGGGTGGTGTGGATCCTTGATGATCGCTCACACAGCAGCGTTCCCTGTAGATGTTCTCAATGATGGGGAGAGTTTTACCTGTGATGTCATGTTTGTACCCTGACAGTAAATCTGAAGTTAAACCTCTCCTTACTACTCCCACAGCAAACTATGGTCATTCAATTAATATTGTTGTTGGTGTGTCTACATTTGTGGCAAGTATAGGAATTTCAGTACATCTGTACATCGTACTTAAGTATATGACAACAAACTCTCCTCTTGCATCATGGTCCTGCCCCCATAACCCTCCAGGGTAGAGAATTCCTATGAGAAGCAATTGTAACTTTACATTCCTGGCTGTAAAGTTAAAATTTATTGTCAGAGTATGTGCATAACATCACGTATAACCCAGAGATTTTCTCTCCCGTGGGCCAGGCAGAATTTCTACCTGTCGGGACTGTAAGTACAATAGTGGGATTTCACCCCGTGCTTTCAGATCAATCCTCCAAGACAGTGGTTTGGGTTTTGGACGCTCACATGATGCTATTGAAGTAAAGGTTAGCAAAAATTAAGGTGATGGATGAGTTAGGACATTTTTAAATGCTGTTATCCACATTTTCCATTGAACTCTGTTCATGGGAACTGGTTAGTTCACATCAGGACCAAGACCAAATCCACAGGGAACCAGACACCGCAATGTTGTTGATTTCCTTCAGCAAGTTGTCCAAAGGAACTGCTGCTAAGAGCCCAGAGGAGAATAAACAACCAACAGTTGGAGCTGTTTAACCCTTCCTGCTTTGCCAACTAATTAACAGAAGCAAGTAAGGTGCTTCTCAAAGGGTAAGTGAGTGCCTAGTGGGAAAAGTTTACACAGGGAGTTGCTGTGGTCTGAAATGCACACTCCCAAAGATGGTTGAAACATGGGATCAGTGATAATTTTAGAAACAACAGTCTCGATATGTGAAGTGATCAGTTCTGGTGGTGTGAAGCCATTTGGCACTGTGCCTCTCTCCCTGACGTATTGTTTCACGATTCTATGCAGGGTTGTAACTCTGAGTGTCTTGGATCTAGTTCATACAAACTCTTCCATACAAGTTTGCTAAGTGCTTCAGAGCAGTTTTATCAGTAAATACAGCCAAAACGAATATGTAGATTATGCACCAGGCAGTTTTGGGGACTGAAACAGACTCCTTTGTTATTTAAACCCTATCTACTCTTAGCTAGACGTTTAAGTCTTGACAACATGCGGTTCACATCCCATCACTAAGTTTAGTTTGTGAATGAAAACACTCATGAATTTTGCAAGATTGGAAATGGGATGAGATGGCCTGTAGAGTAGCGGGCACTGTGTTTAAGGTCCAAGTTCTGGGTGGAAATGGGTTGAGCAGTTTTTTTAAACATACCCCACGTTATTTCAACAAACGAACACTTACCAGCTGAAACGAGGCCACTGTCAAGAGGAGGCCAGACAGAAACCTGCTTTTCAGAGAAATTCTGGCAAGATTTTATACTGTACAGGGTTCAAAGGACTGCTCCACAAAAGCAATTGGATCTATAAGCAACGTTCAAGGTTTTCTTTATTGTCACGCAATAATAAATTAAAAATGTCATATACGTGATATACTTTAACTTTTGTCTGCTGTAAGGCAACCAAATGGCCACCATAAGCCCATCGTCCCAAGCAAGAGGACAAATAAAAGTAGAGTCATCAAGAGTCCGTGGATTTGCCTCCAGTTCTCTCGCAGCCGTGCAGATTCCACCAAATGGCTGTCATGAGCCCGTCGTCCCGAGCAAGAGGACAAATAAAAGTAGAGTCATCAAGAGACTGTGGATTTGCCTCCAGTTCTCTCGCAGCCGCGCAGACTCCACCAAATGGCTGCCATGAGCCCATTGTCCCAAGCAAGGGGACAAATAAAAGCAGAGTCATCAAGAGTCCGTGGATTTGCCTCCAGTTCTCTCACAGCCTCTGCACCCGGGCAGACTCCACCAAATGGCCGCCATGGGCCCGTCATCCCGAGCAAGAGGACAAATAAAAGTAGAGTCATCAAGAGTCCGTGGATTTGCCTCCAGTTCTTTCGCAGCCGTGCAGACTCCACCAAATGGCTGCCATGAGCCCATCATCCCGAGCAAGAGGACAAATAAAAGCAGAGTCATCGAGAGTCCGTGGATTTGCCTCCAGTTCTCTCGCAGCCTCTGCACCCGAGCAGACTCCACCAAATGGCCGCCATGGGCCCGTCATCCCGAGCAAGAGGACAAATAAAAGCAGAGTCATCGAGAGTCCGTGGATTTGCCTCCAGTTCTCTCGCAGCCTCTGCACCCGAGCAGACTCCACCAAATGGCCCCCATGGGCCCGTCATCCCGAGCAAGAGGACAAATAAAAGCAGAGTCATCGAGAGTCCGTGGATTTGCCTCCAGTTCTCTCGCAGCCTCTGCACCCGAGCAGACTCCACCAAATGGCCCCCATGGGCCCGTCATCCCGAGCAAGAGGACAAATAAAAGTAGAGTCATCGAGAGTCCGTGGATTTGCCTCCAGTTCTCTCACAGCCTCTGCACTCGGGCAGACTCCACCAAATGGCCCCCATGGGCCCGTCATCCCGAGCAAGAGGACAAATAAAAGCAGAGTCATCAAGAGTCCGTGGATTTGCCTCCAGTTCTCTCACAGCCTCTGCACCCGAGCAGACTCCACCAAATGGCCGCCATGGGCCCGTCATCCCGTGCAAGAGGACAAATAAAAGCAGAGTCATCGAGAGTCCGTGGATTTGCCTCCAGTTCTCTCGCAGCCTCTGCAGCCGTGCAGACTCCTGTTCAAATCATTCTGTGGGGTTTAGAAAAATGAAAGGAGATGACAGTGAGATTTCATGATGTTACCAGCAAGAGAATCACGAACAAGGGGATGCAGATCTTGGAACAGCTCTTTGTGTGCAGAAACCCCTTGCAGAAGGTGATTTGCTGGAATTCTTTACCCTGGAGAGTTGTGGAGGCTAGATACTTGTGGGTATTTAAAGAGGTGGTACATAAACTTTAAAAAGTTGGGGAAATGACAGATTGACGAGCAAGCCAGGATTGCCAGCCAAGAACCCCACTTCTGCTCCCATTTTCTCTTCTTGGTCTCTGCATTTTCCCTGTTGTCTTCCTCTGGAGTAAGAACTGTGAAATAATATACAGATTTTGAATGTCGTGTAAGGTCTTTGATCTGAAATACAAGATTGGATCTTTATCTGACATCTGTCAGAGCGTGCAGCCACTGGGTGAATTGTCCATGCTTGTCACTGAAATGTGTCACCTACAGACATAATTGCTGTCGATTTGCTGTTGACTGCTGCCTTGATCCAAAAGAGGAAGTGCCCTGAGATTCTGAGCCTTGTGCAACACTATATCACCATGTTGGCAGTACAAGACAAGTCCCAGCTCTATAAAACAGACATGCCAAAGGAATAGGCTTAGCTAGCTGTCCAAGCTCTCAAGGATCATGTTTCTGAATGTCTCTGACTTTCAAAGACATCTTAAGAACTATTTGAAAAATCACTGAACATTTCATCTGAAAGGCTGTTCAGAAATTTTCAAATATTTTGAATGAATTTGGTTATAATGCGCCTGGGCTTTGAGGTTGGAGCCCTTCTTTTGAATGAGTGGAGATAGAGACCGTGGATTTGCACCAGGTTCAATAGATGGTGGGAGAGCACCGGAGGAGCGTTTGTTGCTGTGAAAATAGCTGTGCACAGTTTTCTCTGGATGAGGATGGTAATGGGATCGGACAAAACCTCTCGATCCCACAATCCTGCTGCACTGGGTCTGTGTTGGGTACCAACTCCTCACAAGACTGAATCATGAAGTCCTACAAGCCAGTGACAGGCACATCAGAATCAGAATTTATTGTCATGAACAAGCCACAAAAGTCAACATTGCAGTGCAAACATTCATATGAAAACCATCTTACAACACTAATATATAAAAAATAACATTAATAGGGCACGAAAGGTAAGGCAGTGTCTGTGGTTCATTGATTATTCAGGAATCTGATGGCGGAGGGGGAAGAGGCTGTCCTTGAGCAACTGAGTGATCGTATTTAGGCTCCTGGACCTTTTCTCTGACGGTAGCAGAGTGAAGAGGGCACGGCCAGGGTGGTGAGGTTCTTAGAGGATAGTGGGTGCTTTTTTAAATGGCCTCAGTAGAGTGGAGTCTGTTGCCGTGATGTTGCAGGCCGAGCTAACAAACCCCGAGTTTTTTCCTGTCCTGTGACTTGGCGCTTCCGTACCAGACAGTGATGCAACCAGCCAGAATGCTCTCCACGGAACCCATGCAGAAGTTTTCGCTGCCTCTATGAACAGAACTCGAAAAAGGTAGATGCGCTGTATACATGTGTTATGTGACCTATGTGTTTTGCTTGTATGTTCACATGACGTGACTGTATATGGAAATAAGTTCAAAAAAAGGAACAGGACAGAATAAGGCCCTGTGCCTACACCCTGATGACGATCTAACCCAGCCATTCTTAACGGGAACACGTTTAATTGAGGGGGGGGTCACAGACTGGAATCATACAATATTTTCAAATGTTTTTTATATAGGAGAGAAGTACGGAAGAAACCAACTAAACTTGACCGCGTCCATAAACTTTGAGTAGAGTCTTAAGGGAGTCATTTCCCAAAAAAAGGTTGAGAATGGCTGAATTATGGTCTGTCCCTCTACTTCCTACATTTTAATTTCCCTCTAAATGTTGGCGTCGTATATTCTTCCACCAGCCCCCCTCGGCAGTATCTAGCAACCTCTGTGTATTAGTACAGTCACAACTACCTGAGATAATTGGTGGTAGGAAGCCTTTTTGAATTACTGCAGTCTGTAGACTTCAGCGATTGAGATTTTTAACCCCGTCTCAGAAGGACCAGGTCCAGTTAAAGGTGTTTCTGCTAAATCTCTTGCGAAAATTACTGATGGCCCCTGGTTTTGGTTCTCATCACCCTTCACTCTTGTCCTCCACCCCCAACACTCTGTCCCTTCCAATCTTTTCATGTTCTTAAATGCTTCAGCAGATCAATCCCTAATATCTAGATTGTCACCAAGGAGACGGCATGGATGAACTACAGCGGTCAGAGGCCCACCTGGCTTCCAGCCTAACATGCCAATCCTCACAGGTGGCAATGGCTGAGCAAGATTTTCAAGCCAAAAGCAGCCCTGTAAGAAACACATCTTTATCTAATTTTGTTTAAAAATTTAAAAGAACAAACATGAAAAGATATTGCGGCCCAGACTGGTTGAGAAGCACCATCACCTATCCCTTGAGGTGTTACTTCTCGAAACTAGACAGCTTCACTGTCACGTCAATATTTTTGGTTGAGGGATGGCATTGTGGCTAGTCTCCAAACTCTTGGTCAGAAAATGGTTAAGCTCTTCATTGCCTGGTTGTCCCTCTGTTACATGCTTGTAAAGTTGCACAAAAACCAGCCCCTTGGTGAAAGATTTCATGGAGAATGTTTAGAATAGAGCAGTGAAAGTAAGGTGTTTGATTTACAGTATCTAATGCACCGTGATAGGTCATTGCATACAGAAATTGTTCTGTTTTGGCCATAATGCAATGGGTTTGAAGGAGCCTCATGTTCATTGTGCTTCCGATATCTGATTTACATTCCAGTATTGTCCAAGAGTCTCAGTTTTGGAACCACTGCAAAACAGCCATTGAAAACTCTCAGAGCTAAACTGAGTGACCCGTTTGTACTCTGTCGTCGCTAAAAGGTCCAATCAAAGGCAGTCCGGTGGGTGATCTCCATGTGAAAAGCCACGTTGCCACAGTAACGGGCTCGGCAAAGGTTGTCTGCACCAATCCCTGAGGAGGTTGAGGAGGGAGCAGCGGCGAGGTGATCTCTACACACTAAACCCCAACTCATTGATAGCCACATAAAGGAGCAAATTTGTTTTGTGGGAGGGAGTTGCAATTTCTTGTTCTAAAGACCCTTCTCCCAATGCAAATTACACACGGGGGTCTACTCTGAATAGTCAATTGTGGGACACCAGCTTCGGATAAATTCACTCTTAAATTCATTCACATGGTGTTGATTTCTGCTTTCTGAGACTAAGTTAAAATCCCAATCCTTTCCAGAGTTTAGTTTAGACAATATAGTAGTTCAAAAAGGCTTCTTTCCACCAGTTTACCCAGAGTAGCCATGACTGGACATATCAAGAAGGCTCACTGTGGGTGCTCAAGATTAAATACTGAAAATAGTTGGAATTCTCTGCCTTGCAAAGATCCTCACCCCTGAGGAGTGTACATAGCATTTTAAGTTGACCTTTTAAATCTCAGGCAATTTCTTTCTTTTCGTAGGTTTGGAGCAAAAACAGTTGTGTCAGTTGTAGTCATGAGTACCATCTTTACGTCAATTGCACCCTAGCTTCCTGCATTAAGGGGAGGGGGATATTTCCAAAATCTTTATCCCCCCCCCCACCCCCCCCCAGCCCCGAAGCATGGGTATTCAGGTCATCAGGCAATGCCAAGTTTGATCTTCATGCAGATCAAGCATTAGTGGACTAGTAACTGGACGCTGGATCAATGATTCAGACAAGAGTTCAATTTCCACCCTGGCAGGTGAGGACTTTAAATTCCAGTCATTAAATACATCTGGAATTGTAGAGACCTTGACCAGGAGAGATCGCCAAATTACCATCAAGATATAGGCAGGACATACATACCTTAAATCTCCCACACTGCCCAGCATGGATTATATACGACTCCAGACTCTGTAGTTTCTCAACTGCCCCCCCCCCAACCCTTTGAAATGGAACCCCGTACGAAAGAAAATATTAAAATTCCTGGAAGCCTTAAATAAAAACACGTTAGTGCAAGTACTCAGCAAATTGGGCAACATCTGGGGAAATAAAATAAAGGTTTTGATTGGAAGACCTTTCTTGGAAGAAGTACAGATGTTGGAATCTACGAGTAAACCTGAAAAGCTGGAGGGACTCAGCAGGTTAGGCAACGTCCGTGGAGAGAACTAGATGGTCAACGATTGGGGTCAGGATCCCTTATCGGGACTTTAAGGTCCATCCTCAGAACCCTGACGCTGGCTGATTTACTATTAAAGTAGCTTAGGAGCAGTTGGGCCATAGGATGAGTAAACTACTAGTTCCATTGGAGGGATGTTGAACCGTGCAGCATGGAAACAGGCCCTTCGGTACAAATAATCCATGCTAACCATCACTAAATCTCCATAAATCCCATTTTATTCTCCCCCTTCTTAAATCATGCCCCCATATCCTGCCACTCTCCTGTGCACTGGGAACCATGGCCAATTTACCTTCCATCCCGCAGGTCTTTGGGATGTGGGAGGAAACTGGAGTATGCAGGGGAAACCCATATGGTCATGGAGAATGTGCCAACTCCACACAGACAGTGCCTGAGTTCAGGAAGGAATGCAGGTCGAGTCACACCATCATGCCGCCCTCAACAACTTCATTGTTTCTGAGCAGCTCTCCAAAATAGGTTGGCTTCACTCCCCCACCCCTCTTCCTGAAGGTTGTAAATGACAGGAGCGTGGAGGAGGTGCATGTGATCTGAGAACCAGCAATAAATGTAGGCAGAATGGTCTGTTTTACTGCTTTAAATACATCTCTGCTCAGGTCTTTCAAGACCCTACGTGCTGCCTCAAAAACCCAGTGAATGTTTTGTCCCTGTTGCTGCAATGGCCTTCCAGTTTCTGGATTGTGCTGGAACTAGTGATCCACTTGTAGTTCAGACTAAATAATAGCTCACAACAGAGAGGATTGCGATCACCTTTCCTCACGGACGTGGCAGAATCTGTTCCTCTGAGCAATAAGAGAACTGTAACGCTGTTAATTCACATTGCTCTCTCTCATTATTTCCAAACTTCCATCATAAAATGCATCACTGTCTCTCAGGTGGACCGTCTATATCACTTGCCCTCGAGTGTTATCTCAGCAATGCATGTTGACTGGTTGCGTTCCAAACTCAAGTGCCCAGAAATACGGAAGGCTGGAGAAAACAGCAAACTCTTCACTATGTCCATCAGCTCATAGTCCTGCCCAGTAGTTGTGAGGTGAGATTGTTCCTAGTCCTGGAGAAGTAGAAACATATGACAAAATGTTCATTCAGTAGTTGTATTGGGTTCGGATCGGCTGGAGGACGAAGTGGGTTCGGATCGGCTGGTGGCAGAGTTGGGTTCGGATTGGCTGGTGGACGAAGTGGATTTGGATCGGCTGGTGGACGAGGTGGGTTCATATTGGCTGTTGGCAGAGGTGGGTTCGGATTGGCTGTTGGCAGAGGTGGGTTTGGATCGGCTGGTGGCAGAGGTGGGTTTGGATCGGCTGGTGGCAGAGGTGGGTTCGGATCGGCTGGTGGCAGAGGTGGGTTCGGATCGGCTTGTGGCAGAGGTGGGTTCGGATCGGCTGGTGGCAGAGGTGGGTTCGGATCGGCTGGTGGATGAGGTGGGTTCAGATCGGGTCTTGCCACACTTGCCAGAACGTTCAGGCTGTGATCTAGTGTGGAGTAGTGAGGTAGTTAACCAGTAAGCATGCTGGGACTGATTCCCAAACATGGACCCGTATTTCCCAGATATGCCCTTGTCTGAGTCCCTTTATCACTCGGCTTTCTTTCAGATCACATTTTCATCAGACAAGGAAGGGATTGCCGTGTTCCTTCCCTGGTTCAAATCTTCATCCTGGGCCTGTCCTTGATGTAGGCTGGTCATGGGCACCATGCAACCCAGAAAGGGATAATTCAACCTGGCATCCAATCAGAAGAAAGAGCTGAGGGGCTTTTGTGCTGCTTGTACAACTTTTTAGTTGAGCTGAGAGATCAAAATGGAACTATTATTGATCACACCTGAATGGAAATAGAAAAGAAAGTTTTACTAGTATTCTGGCAACTGCCCACCTTCAACTGTGTTCAGTCAAACTCTGACAATCTGTTATCCTAGCAACTGTCCACCCCTCACCTGTGTACAGTCAAACTCTGACGATCTGTTATTCTGGCAACTGTCCACCCCTCACTTGTGTACAGTCAAACTCTGACGATCTGTTATTCTGGCAACTGTCCACCCCTCACCTGTGTACAGTCAAACTCTGACGATCTGTTATCCTGTCAGAATTCCTGAAGGTTTGAAATTTGGCTCATCAGGTGATCTTTACACTTCTATTTTCTGACTGCCCTTTAACATCACCTAGTTTTGTTGGCAATGCTCCCTCTAAGAGGTTAGCGCAACGCTGTTACAGCACCAGTGATCAGGACTGGGGTTCAAATTCTGTGCTGTCTGTAAGGAGTTTGTACATTCTCTCTGTCTGCATGGGTTTTCCCTGGGGGCTCCGGTTTCCTCCCACCCTTCAAAACATACCAGGGGTTGTAGGTCAATTGGGTGTAACTGGGTGGCATGGGCTCATAGACCAAAAGGACCTATTATGTGCTGTGTGCGTGTGTCTAAATAAAAAATTTAAATTTTAAAAAAATATTTAAATTTAGAAACTTTTCTGGTTCAGTTCCCACACTCTGAACCCATCACAGTGACTTAGAAAAATGAATTAAAACTATGTTGGAGTGTTGATAAAGTCTTGTCCCTCTCACGTCTTCTCTCATCAGGGAGAAGGTTCAAGGGTGTGGCATGGTGCACCAACAAAGCTTAAAGACATATCCGCCCCCCCCCCCCCCCCCCCACAGCCATCAGGCTCCTGAATGAACCCCAGCAGTGCTCTTATGTTGCTTAGTGCGGAAGATCCTCCTTTTCTTTGGAACCCCACGCTCTAAATTTTGCACTTTACACAGCTGAATGAATGTTAGATATAACCTGCCAGTTTAAATTTTAAATTAAATTTAGACACACAGCAAGGTAACAGGCCATTTGAGCCCACATGCTGCCTAATTGACACCCAATTAATCTACAACCCCCAGTACGTTTAGAACGGAGAGATGAAACCACAGCCGCTGGGGAAAACCCACGCAGACATGGGGAGAATGTATAAACTTACAGACAGCATGGGGTTCGAACCCCAGTCCCAATTGTTATGTAAACCGCTATGCCAACCGGGCAAGAATTCTTTTGACTGTACTCGGTATAATGTGATAAATAAATCTAAACTTGACCACAGCTCCTGTTGTGCCAGATTTACATTTGACTATAATTAGCACGGCATTTCAACTTCATCCTTTTTCTGTCAGCAAGTTGTGTGTTTGACTGCAGGATGCTTGTGTGATGTAAAACATTTTGGAGTTGACTTTTTTAACATATGCCTTTCCATTTTATTTTGTACTGCTCACAGAACATAGGAGGAATACTTATGGTGAGTAAACTGATATCTCAAAAAAATCGTATAGATATTACTTACATTTTCACATGAATGAACTCTTCACGGAGTTGAGATCTCTGCCAAAGAATACTTCACCCAGCGAAGTGCAGTGTCACAGCAAGGTAGAAAATGTGCTTGATTTTGATATGAGATGTGCTGAAGTGACATTGATGTGTGGCATTGAGAGACACAGGCTGCTTGACATGGATGCAGGCCACTTGACCCATTTAATCTCTGCCAGCTCTTCTTTAAATTTTAGACATACAGCAACATATCAGGCCCTTCCAGCCCACAAGCCAAGTACCCCAATGAACCTGCAACCCCACCCCACCCCGGTATGTTTTAGAGGGTGGGAGGAAACTGGAGCACCCAGGGAAAACCCACACAGACACAAACTCCTCACAGCGTGGGTTTCGAACCTGGGTTTGCTGATGCTGTAACAGCGTTGTGCTAACCATATGCCATTTTTACCTCATGACCCTTGCCCTGTCTTTCCCAATCTGTACCTTCAGAGTGACCCCCTGCTAATACCCTTGCCAAGTCAACCCTTGGGTGCATCTGTATAGTTTGCCATGGGTGGCCTGCATTTGGAATGAGCTGCCAAAGGAAACCGTGGAAGTGCATTCAATTACAACATTCTCAAGACATTCGGACAGATATGTAGACAGGATGGGTTTGGAGGTGGACAAAAGGGGCTAGCCCAGAAGGTCAACTTGGTCAATATGGATGAGTTGGGCTGAAGGGCCTTTTCTGCCCTGGTTGACTCTCATCCCACCTCCCCACAATTGATCCACATCCGTCTGGACCAGGGGTCCCCAAAGTGGTCAATATCAACCCCTGGGGGTTGATGGGACTATCCAAGGGGTCGATAAATGTCAGGAGGTCGATAAACACTGGTGGGTGGGGGGTGGGGGGGGTCAATTAAACTTTTGCAATGGAAAGCAGAGGTGTATATTCGGAAAATAGTGCCTGCATCAGGGGTGGGCAACCTCTCGCAAGAGCAGGCCTTGGTGGCCGTCATGTTGTATTTGCCTTTGGCCTCCTAATGAGCTGAAAGCGAACAGGAGGGCGGACTTCTCGTAGAAGAAAGATGTATGTGCTCTTTGTACCTTTGGTAATGCCCCCCCCCCCCGTCCATGGCCACCTGCCCCCACCTCAGAATTCCATGCCTGGGGGTCCATGAGGGATCCAGGATTCCATGATGGACTCCTGCAGTAAACCTTTCCTATCCTGTCTCTGCCTATTCCTGTGCACTTGTCCAAATATCTTTTCAATATTACATTTGTTCCCGCCTCGACCACTTCCTCTGGCACGTCCTCCACCCTCTGTGAACAAGGTGACCCTCAGGACCCCTTTAAATCTTTCCCCTCTCAACTTAAACCTATGCCCTCTAACTCCATATCCTGGGAAAAAAACTGATTAATCCCTGCTCATGAATTTATTGACCACTGTAAGAGCCCCCCTCAGCCTTGGACACTGCAGGGAGAAAGGTCTCAGCCTGTCTCACCTCTCCTTATATTTCAAGCCTGCAGTGAAACATGAGAGTCTGCAGATGCTGTGATTGTAGTGAAAACACAAAGTGTTTCTAGAGGATCTCAGCTGGTTCCACGGTGCACATAGGAGGTAAAGATATAGCCCTGAGGCCTTCATCAAGGTATGACCTTCCTTAAGGAAGGTCTCAGGCCCAAAGCATCAGTTATGTTCTTGACATCTTATGGACGCTGCAAGAGCTGCTGAGTTCCTCCAGCATTTCTATGTTTTATTGTAATTCGGACCGGATAACTTTACTACACCATTTCCAGCTTGATTATCCCTTTCCTATAGATGGTTGACTAGATCTGTGCACAGGCCTCAGCATTGTACTGTCCCTGGTCCTGTACACAGTCCCATGCCTCTCCCCCCTAGCCTTCGTGTCCAAGTTCGAACGGGGGAGGTGATCAATTACTCTTCGATTGTATGGATTGTACCAGGCCTCATTCACCAATGGCTGGAACCGCACCAGCTGTGGGGTTGGATAATTAAGTTGTACTCAGAGGGCGTGAGACATAGGCCATTGTTTAGCTGGTGAAGTGGATCCCACATCTGTTCAATGCGCGCTTCCCAGAATTCCCTGGAGATCTTTGCAGTTGACCTACGCTAGACTGAGATAACCTCCAGAGAATGATACAAACTCCCATCTCAATCACCAGCCTTTTAAACTTGTTTTATTTTGTCTCATCCCAGATACTGTAATCTGCTTTAGATTTTGCAGAGTCTGTTCTGGCTGGGGCTTTGCCTCTTTTATGACTTTGAGTGTGATCATTCAGTCCATTGAGTTCATGTCAGCTTCCAGAACAATCCGATATCTCTGTAACCCATTGTCCGTCACATGTCTGCCCTGATTTTCCTGCCACCCAACTTCACTGGCAAATCTGCCACTTCCCTCATCAATATAGTTAGTTACCGATCAACAAAACACTCACCTAAACAAGTCATTCAGAATCCATGCTGTTCCTGGTCACTCAGGAAGTTTCCCCAAAGTATTCCTGCTACTGACAGGTCTATAACTGGCTCAACTTGCTGCCTCTTTTCAGGGGCCTCCTGCTCAATGGGTAGAGAAAAGTAAAGGTGCTATATAAATTCAAGTTGTTGCTCACTTACTTAGAGCCCTTCATCAGCTTAGAGGTCTCTACGACATCAGTCATGAATTCTTAAAAATGTTGTCAGTGGAAAGGTTGTTCCAAGGGGAGACTGTGACCAATTGCTTTGTTCGTTTGGGAGGATGCCTTTGGTTGCAGATAAGTGGGGTGGGGGCAGTGAGGGTGTTGGTGGGGAGTGAGGTAGGGGGAGAGAGGTCAGGTGAGAGAAGGGGGATAGAGGTTGGGGTGGAGAGCTCCAGGGTGAGAGGAAGGGCTGGAAAAGAGGACGGGGAGAGGGGAGAGAAAGAGGGGTCTTGGGGAAGGATAGATCAGGTGGAGGGAGAGGTCAGAGGGTGAGGTCTGGGGGAAAGAAATCAGGGGTAACATGTTGGGGAGATTGAGGTTAGGCAGAGAGTGGACGGGGAGAGAGGGGTCAGGAGGAGGGAGAGTTCGAGGAAGGGAGGGAGAAGTCGGGGGAGAGGGGTAGGAATGAAAGGTCAGAGAATGAGATTGGGGAGAGTGAAGTTGGGAGAAGAGGTCAGGCGCCGAGAGAGGAAGGGTGGTCAGGGGAAGAGAGAGGGCAGGGGTGAGAGGTCAGGGCTGACTTTACCTAAACTGCCAGCAGTGGTAATGCTGAGCTGCTCTATAGTGCAGGAGAGGCAGGGAAACCACCCTGATTCTGCTGTCTGCTGTCGATCCTCTGCACGTCTCAGAACCTCAACAAAAGTCACGCTTGTGTTCCAATAACACACACACTTAGCAAACCTGATGCAGGGTCAGCCAGAAATGTTGCTTGCCCTTCCCTTCCCACGGATCCTGCATGACGTGATGAGTTTGTGTAGTTGTGATATCGTGTAACAAGACTTTTTAATGAGGCAAAAAATCCTTTAACTAGGAAGTGTGAAGGCGTTTATCGCGGGGCTATTACAATGCCAATGACTCGTGTTTGAACCCAGCACTCTCACCCCAGTGTCTGCACAGGTTTATCCTGGGGGCTTTGGTTTCCTCCCATCCCCCCAAAACGTTTGGGGGTTGTAGATTAATTTGGTTGTAATTGGGTGGCAAGGGTTTAAAATGGCTGGAATCAGCTTGCATTGTAAATATATTTAAAAATGAAATTGTTAATAAACCTGGTTCAGAATGTCTGTCGTTCAGTCATTCCCCTAACTGCTGTCTTGGATTGACCAGGGCCTTTATTTTTGCTGCTCCCCACATCGGAGTGAATTTTTGTCCTGCCGTCTTCCCCCACCCTCCCAGTAAAACACTTGGGACTGTAACCTCAAAAGTTCAAAGGTTCCTCTTATTGTAACATAATAGTATATTAAAAATGTAACGTTCATGATCTACTTCATCAATGAGTCGCTGTGAGCACTGCCCGGGCGGCACCCCGACAACAGGAGAGAGAGAAGCAAAAGCAAGTCCCTTCAGAGACGTGGAGTGTCATGGACTTGCCTCCAGTGCTCCCGCAGTCTCTGCAGCCGAACAGACTACTGTTTGATCCATTGTCCGCCAGAGATCCAGATCCAAACCTCAGATACAATCAGGAAGCCTTCAGCGCCCGAGGCCGTTTGGGAGCCCTTTTTGTCCTCAGCACCCTCTCAAATCCCACCTCCGATACCTGGTTCCCACGAACCAGTCTCCTGCAGCCCACAGCCTATGTGGGTCCCCCGACCCCAGGTTATCAGCAGCTTCTATGGGTCCTTAAGCCACTGAGCCCATTGCTGGTCTGCTGCCATGGTCACTGTCACTAGGTTCATTCATCTCCCAAACTTCTTCCCAACAGGGGGGTGTTTTAACCCCTCCCCACAACCCCCTGTTTCTGGTGCCCTGCGCCAGTCTGCTGCTCCCTCCCAGAATGTGAACCCTTCGTGGCCGTTGCCAAGCACAGGAGCTGCCATCTTGGGCAAATTCTGTGGTTGCAGGATTTAATAAAAAAAGCAACCCCTGATGAAGTTGAAGTGAAATCTCTCAACATGTGTCTGATGTTGTGAGCTACTGGTGAATATTTAACAGAAGTCAGAATCTATTGTCACAAACATGACACTAAATTCAATGTTTTGTGGCAGCTTCACAGTGGAAATATTGCTATAAATTACATTTTAAAATAAATAAATAGTGCAAGAGAATAGAATAAAGTCAGGGCATGTTTGTGGTTCGTTGATCATTCAGGAATCTGATGGGAGCGGGGAAGGAGCTGTCCTTGTGCCACTGAGTGCTCGTCTTCAGGCTCCTGGACCTCCTTCCTGATGGTAGCAGAGTGAAGAGGGCCTGGTCCTTGAGGATAGCAGCATCTCTAGGGTTGGTGTCACCCAGTGCGGTAACTCACGGTGTCACCCTCTCCCACTCAGGACCTTCTCCTGGACCAGACTGTACAGAATCCTTAGTAATGTATTTTGTACTAATGTTACTTGTCAATTGTAATTCCCATAGATCACTGAATGTAACGACAATAGTAGTGAGATAAACAACTAGCAAAATTAAAATTACACCTTTAAATTAGAATATCATACGTGCAGCCTCAATGTATTTACATTTGCTCAAGTTCATGTGGTTAAAGTGAAAATTCAGTAAGAAAACAAAAGAATTTGAAATAAAAACTACATCAAAATTATGTTGATTTTAATGTTAAACTTTGTTACTTGAGTCACAAATACTAATGACCACAGCACTGCAGCTAAAACACCAGAAAATTTGCCAAAAGCAGCAACAAAAACCACAGTGCATGCTGTTGGTGCGGGCAGACGGAACCACGTGATTCGAAGGGTCATTGTTATTGGGTAACAACAACAGCTCCGACCGGAGCTCATCAAAAGGTTCAAAAAGTAAATGAGCGTGGAGTTTTAGTCTTCTCCATACATTGATGCATGTCAGTTGGGCTGTTGAAAAATATTTTTGATATAACTACAGGGATATTTTATAAGAAAATAAAAAATTTCTGCTAAACATTGCACAGAAATTTTATAGACATTTTTCTGTCACCCCTCTGATGGTGTCATTCGGTGTGGTCTGCACCCCCCCCCCCCCCCCCCGAACCCATCCCCTAGTGACGCCAGTGCTTGAGAATAGCGGCTGCTTTCTTAAGACGCTGCCTCTTGTAGGTGACCTCGATGGAATGAAGTCTGGTGCCTATGTTGTCACTGGCCGAGTTAACAAATCTCTGGAGTTTTTTCTGGTCCTGAGCATTGGCACCTCCGTACCAGACAGGGATCCGACCTGACACAACCCCAGAGGGAGCTGAGTGTTAGCAACAGAGAATATCAATTTGAGCAAACAAAGAATTGCTAGAGCAATTCAATGGGCCAGTCAGTATCCACGAGGATGCAAGGCCAAAACGTCGGTTATATATCTTGACCTCCGATAGACGCAGCGAGACTGGCCCAGTTCCTCTAGCATTTCTGTGTTTTGACTGTAATTACAGCGTCTGTGGACTTTGGTGTTTCACAGCATCCATGTTCTGTGGCAGCATTTCTGTCTGTAAGACCATCATGTGGCAGCAGGTGGCAGTAGAGGTCCAGCCATTGTTTCAGGCCACGTATTCTGTTCACATTCCCCTGACTGCAATAAAGATGATTATTACATTGCAATGGCCGATGAAATAATCAGTGCTGCTTTTTAATTGCATAATTTCCTAACTATTTCAATCTTGTCAAACATTGATAATGTATCTTAAAAAAAATTTAATGCTTTTTTTTCCCCAGCAAATAGGATAAAGTTTGATAGTTAGAACATCGAACACTACAGCAGAGTACAGGCCCTTCAGCCCTCCATGTTGTGCCGACCCACATATTCCTTTTTTTTAAAAAAAGCACACTACACCCCCCCACCCCGTAACCCTCTATTTTTCTTTCATCCATGTGTCGGTCGAAGAGTTTATTAAATGCCCGAAATGTTCCAGCCTCCACCACCATCCCTGGGAAGGCACCCACAACTGTGTGCATAAAAAAAAACTTACCCCTGATGTCTCCCCTAAACTTTCCTCCCTTCATTTTGTACACATGTCCTTTGGATTTTGCTATTCTTGGCCTGGGAAACAAGTGCTGACTGTCCACCCTATCTTAGCCTCTCAGAATCTTGTTGTCCTCTATTAAGTCACCTCTCATCCTTCGCTCCAAAGAGAAAAGTCCCAGCCCTGCTAACCTTGCCTCATAAGTCATATTTTCCATCACAGGCAACATCCTGGTAAATCTCCTCTGCCCCCTCTCCGTAACTTCCACATCGTTCCTATAAGGAGCTGACCAGAACTGAATGCAATTCCCCAAATGTGGTCTTACCAGAGATTTGTAGAGTTGCAACTTGACCCATTGATTCTTGAAGCTCTTGGCATTGGATGCTGAGAGCACAGCAACATTGCAGGAAAGTTCAAATATGAGATCCTTCATGGATTTAAGTCAGAGATGCACAGGTATCTCAGAGACTTTGGGAAAGAGAGGATTGCAGAGCAAACAGGGATTTGTGAGCAAGATAGAATTAGAAAGGTGATGTCAAAGTTTAGATTTATTGCCAGGGTACATACATGACATCACATGTAACCCGGAGATTCTTTTCTCTTGCGGGCCAGGAAGAATTTCAACTTGTCGGTACTGCAAAATATCCGTACTCATGAAATGTGCTGGGTGATTAGCTGTTGTAAGATGGTCAGCCGTGAAGATGTTGGGTTGTTGGAAGTTGGTGCGTGTAGAATGAGTTGAAGCCTCATAATAATGCCCAGTGGAGTGTATGTAGGTGGGATATTAGCAATGAAAGGCAACCTGCTGCTTTCGACAACAGATAAACCTGGATCACACCTTCCTTCTAAATGTACCAATTCCAGATGAACTCCAATTTTCCATCGGACCCACAAAACATGGCTCCCTTTGTGCATGTTCACCACCAGATCCCAACACCCTTCTGATGTGCTTTCACATGAGAACTTATTGACAGATGCACTGAAACCCTTACTTGCTGCAGCCATACAGGTACGTAAGATACACCGACAAAAATACTATATGTTAACTACTTCATTGAACCAAAAAGGAGATAATAGATATAAAAAGATATTCATAGTAACAATTAGTGCAAAAAAAGTGATGTTTCAGCAGTCTAAACTAATTTTTGGGTGATCCTAGGAGAGTTTATGTTTCGAGTTAGGGTAGATTGGGGTTGTTCAAGAGCCTGATATCTGTTGGGAAAGAAACTGTTCTTAAACCTCGAGGTGCTGTACTTCAGGCTTCAGGTAGCAGAGGGGTTGTGTCCAGGGTGAAGGTCATTGGAATAATTAGTTCAGTACAGACTAGATGTTTCTGTGTTGTGTGGTGATGAGGGTCCTTTCTGGTGTTGGTTGCCCTCTTGAAGCAGCGCCTCACTTCTTTCACCGACTTTGGCCCACGATCTGAAGTAGTCACTGTCAGACCAGCTGCTTTGCTGTCACTTTCATCCTCAGTCACACTACTCCCTCAGATCAACAAGTGATTACAACTCGCTCATTCTCCAACTTAACCCTTTCATCGCTGTTTGTCGTGTCTGCCAGGTACAAGAAGATAAAAGATTCAGGGGGACCAAGGCAAAGCGTGGGCAAATGGAACAAGCTTGCCCAGCATAGACACGTTGGGCCATAAAGCCCATTTCCAGGCTGCAGAACTCTTATTAATCTGGAATTTCCACCCTCAACTTCCCTGTCTCCTTTGACATACCAGACATTGCTTAAAGGATATGATGTATGCTTAGAACAGAGATGCGGAGGAATTTCTTCAGCCAGAGGGTAGTGAATCTGTGGAATTTGTTGCCACAGGTGGTTGTGGAGGCCTGGTCATTGTGTGTATTTAAGATAGAGATTGATAGGTTCTTAATTAGCCAGGGCATCAAAGGTTATCGGGAGAAGGGCAGGCACTGGAACTGAGTGGCGAAAGGAATCAGCTCATGATTAAATGGGAGGGGTGACTCGATGAGCTGAATAGCCTAGTTCTGCTCCTCCACATGTTGTTTTGTGGTCTGATGTCAACCCTGATGGACAACAGAAATGAAAAATGAAAATGCTGGAACACTCAGCAAGTCAGGCAGCGTCCGTGGACAGCGAAACGGTCAACGCTTCAGATCAATGAGCCTTTGTCAGGAGGGGGAAAGTTAATGATCAGGCAATATCTCCAATATAACAGCTCCATGAGTAAAAAACCAAACTTTATGGGGAAAAGAAATGTATAGCCCACATTGATTTTTGAGGTGATTAAAAGATTAACACTGGCAACGAAGATTTTGCTTCCTGAACACTTTTGGGAGTATTTTATGGGTTTTGGGCTGCTGATCACAAAAATCACCTTAAAACCTTCCTAACTCATACCAATTTTTAGATATAACCTATTTTTGTGGTTTCATGTCATATTTTAAGTCTCCTCGTATATTGCCCATGAAGCAAGCAATTTTGGTCAGTCCAAACATGCCTGGACATGAACTCAGTGCAAGTGCTATGCAGATGTTGTCTTATTCCTGGGTGGGCCTAGTGAGGATAGATGCAGACAGGCTATAAAAGCAGCTCACATATACAGGTGCTGTGCATTACATTGATTATAGATTGAATGCATGTTGATGCATTCAGGCAATAGCAGAGTAAATGTACTGAACAATAGCATTTATTGTCTTCAGGAAGATTCAATGCAGCAGAAATGTCTCGTCACTGTCGCAACAGCTGTCATACATTCTGTTAAATTTGTGGTGAGTGTTTGCCTAAGGCTCAAAGATGCAGCATGACTGCACTTATTAAGAAAGCCTGTGAGCTCTACTTCGGCTGTAAAAATTGGTGACCCTGGGCTCCTCACATTTTTTGTGCAACAAGTGCAGTCAACATTAACGTTTCTCCAACTTCCTACGTAATACAGCAAATCTGAAATTATCTTTGTATTCATCTTGTGGTTATCTATCATAATCGCAAATTTTTATTCAGGAGGCAAGCCTTTTTTTAAAAAAAATTATCCAGTGTAATTAATGGAGTTGGAAGCAAAGCCAAGTGATCTGAATGACTGGATTAGCTTTGCCACTCTGATAGGGTTGGGCTATTAGAGGCCCAGTTTAAATGAGGCCGGAGATAGACTAATAAAATTCATTGGAGATGATGGGAAAAAGCAGGAAAGATTCACTGATTTCCCCAGAGGCACCTCATTGCACAATCTGGTTCATCAGGCTATTAAACGAGATTTGGATTCTGGTGGAGAATCAAACAATAAAATAATTCTACTAATAGCTTGCCGACTGTGGATTGAAAATTAGTACCTCGACCAAAAATGTCTAAACTATCATTTAACTTCAAAGTCACAAGATAATTACAATATGTGCAGCTGAAATTATAAACTGATGACAAGAAAACACAGGTGCATGCATCTATGTGGAAACAGCAAGGGTCCTTGTATGTGGAGGAGTGTGGGCCGTTTTAACCTGTTTCCCAGTTGAGTTAATCATTTGAGTGGCACGAGAGCTTTCACTCAGCCTCATCTCTTCATTGTCCTTGTGGATGTTTTCAAAGTGACATGTGAGCTGATTGTGGACTCCAGGAGGGGGAAATCAGGAGAACATGTATCAGTCCTCATCAAGGGGACAGGAACTTCCAATTCCTGGCTGTCAACATCTCTGAGGATCTGTCATGGGGCCTCCATGTCAATGCAATCATGAGGAAGGCTCGCCAACAACTATACTTCTCAAAATCTCATCAAAGTGAGTATGAGGAGATTTGATATGTCATCAAAGACTCTTGTAAATTTCTATAGGTGTGCCATGGAGAGCACTCTGTCTGGCTGCATCACTGTCTGGTACAGAGATGCCGATGAAAAGGATGGGAAAAAACTCCAGAGGGTTGTGAACTTGGCCTGCCACATCACGGGCACCAGTCTTTGCTCCATCGAGGATATGATGCAGTATCGTAAGAAAGCAGCCTCCATCCTCAAGGACCCCCACCACCCAGGCCATGCCCTCTTCACATTCCTACCATTGGGAAAGAAGTATCGGAGCCTAAATTGAACACTCAGCAGCACCAGAACAGGTTCTTCCCCTCCGCCATCAGATTCCTGAACGGACAATGAACCACAGGCACGACCTCACTGCATCCTATTTTCTTGCACTGTTTATTTATTTTTAAAATGTGATTTATTTGCACTGTTGACGCTGCCACAAAACAATGAATTTTGTGGCATGTTCATAACAATAAATTCTGATTTGGATTCTTGAACTCCCTTCAAGGACCCACAGTGGAGGGAGTAACTGGAGAAACTCTGCTGGACCTGAGGAGTATGTAAAGGAGGGGGTTTGATCACTGAGACCCTTCAGTGCTAACTCTCCATATCTAAAGGGTCCCGACTGACCATATTTCCCCACAGATACTTCCTGGCCTGCTGAGAACCTCCAGCTAATTACACACTTTATTACTAAAAATATCTGTCAACATTAGGGCAAACAACAGTACTTCTCATAGGCAGCGGAGACTGCAGAAATGATAAATAATATGGTGTCAAGTAAATCAAAGCTTTATTAAGAGGGCATGGGTTCACAGTTGAACCCACACATTGTATTCTTGGTAATGTAGATGAAAGAGTCGCACATTCTGCAGAGAGATTGTACAACAGAGATGAGGAAATCTTTCTTAGCCAGTGGAGGATCTTTGGAATTGTTTACACCAGAGATTTGTGGGGCCTCGTTTAGACAAGAACGACTTTTTTTTGTTTGGTGAGGGGTCGAGGGTTATGTGAAGTGGAGCCACGATGCACTGAATGACAGAACAAGTTCAGGGAGAAGGACGGCCCATTTCTGCTTCTTTTTTGTCATGCTCTTTAAATTTTTAAAATTTAGACATACAGAATGGTAACAGGCCCTTCCGGCCCACAAGCCCAATTACACCTAATTGACCTACAACCCCTGGTACGTTTTGAAGAGTGGAAGGAAACCGGAGCCCACAGGGAAAACACATGCAGGCACAGGGAGAACGTACAAACTCCTTACGGCAGCGTGGGATTTAAACCCGGACCTGATCGCTGGCGCTGTAAAGGAGTTGCTCTAACCACTATGCCAACCTTCCACCGTCCCCTTTAGGACCATACCATAACTGAAGCAATGCCCCCCCCCCAAATTAGGTCATTCTCCCCTCAAACTACAATCCTAGCCCTTTGAGCTGGCCCTTGTCCCCTTTTTACTCCTCCAATTCTCTTTTAGAAGTGACCATTTTCGGGCAGTTCCTTCCTGATAATGAGCGGTGTGACGGAAAAGTGTTCTCCAAAAACTGCATCGTCCGTAGATACAGTCAGCATTAGATTTTGAGATTCTTGAATTCACATCTTCGTGGCATCAAGAGGCTGACAGAACCTGCTGTCTATCTCGATACGCTCCACTAAATGTTGGACAGAGCACAGTCATTGTCGATGTTGAGTCTCCCACTCCTTGATACAGAGGCTGTATTACCCAGGCCAGCAAAGGACTGAACATTTCCTTCCCATTACTGAACCTGATGTGTGTTTATGACAAACTGGTTGTTTTCTAAATTCCTGTCGTATTTAATTATTTGAATTTATAAATCGCAGCTGCTGGAGTGGGATGTGATCTCCTGTGTCCTGGTCACTGGTCCTAAATCCTCCTTCTGTCTTTCCGATCTGCTTTGGTGGGCGGGTTCCTGCATTTCATTGCACAATCTTTCACTCCTGCTGAAGGGTTGGATTGGCGAGCTGGCCAGACGTTTTTCTCCTCTATCCTTGTTACCAAATGTACAGAGTCCATTATAAATCTGCAGAAGCAGAAAGCCAGTGTAGTTAAGTACTGATCCTGCCATCTCTCCCAGCATTTGGATGAGGATACTGGGTCTGCCAGGAATGATTGCTCCTCTTCTGGTTACACTCAGATAAAAGAAGAGAGATGGGTGATGATACAAAATTATGAGAGGTATAGACAGAGTTAATGCAAGTAGACTTTTTCCACTGACGGTAGGTGAGATACAAACTAGAGGATGTGGGTTAAGGGTGAAGTGAGAAGTTTAAAAAGAACATTAGGGGGAATTTCTTCACACAGAGAGTGGTGGGGGTGTGGAATGAGCTGCCAGCTGAAGTGGTGAATGTGGGCTCAATTTGGACATTTAAGAAAAGTTTGGACAGGTTCATGAATGGGAAAGGTATGGAGGGATATAGACTGGGTGCAGGTCAGTGCGACAAGGCAGAAAAATAGTTCAGCACAAACTAGAAGGGCTGAAGGGTCTGTTTCTGGACTGTAGTGTCCCACAGTTGTATAAAACAGTGGACAAGAGCCCTGTTTATTCACTCTCAGTAAAATATAAAGTGAGAGAAATCTGAAGCCGGAAACAAGATCCATTATGTGCACATTTTTACACTAATTCCACTCTAACCCATTTTGTTCTCTACAGCAAACACTAAATATTCCAATTTTAAGTAAACCACAGCTCAACTCGATTCCACTATTTCCACGGAGACACACAGTGCACCAGAGATGCTTCAATCTGGGTCAACACACACTCTGCTAGAGGAACTCAGCAGGTCAAACAGGGAGAAAAAGATTGATCGAAGTTTCAGGCTGGAACATTCACCAAATGTTTGCAGAAAGTTACTGTCACCATTTTTGTCTTGAAGTGTCCTGACCTGAAACTTTGACCATTCTTTCTCCTTCATGGATGCTAAAGCCCCTTTTTTAATGTGATATCTCCCCTGCCCACTTTAACCTCGCAAGAGAGTGCCGCCCCGGAACATCAATGGGCCATGTCTCTCTGTGGATGCTGTCCGGCCTGCTGGGCCATCTTCTTATTGTTCATTCCCCACCCCCTCATCAAGTCCCCTCTCAATTCTCCCATTCCTTGCTATAGGGGCAGTATTACAGTAACTGGTTAAGCTACAGAGCCATCTGGGATGTGAGAGGAAACGAGAGCAATAAGAAGGTCACGAGGAACAGAATCAATTCAAAGGGAGTTGGATCAACACAAGTGGGTTCCAGAGAAAGAAAAGGACGTATGACTCTCTGGATATGAATTGATCAGGAGAACATACGTTGTAGTGCAGAACCAGCAGAACTCACTCTGATCATGCCGGTAGCTCCAATCACTGTAGTTCAAGAGGTAACACCAAAAGAGGTCGAGGTGCCACAAGTCTCGCCCCAGCAGGTTCAGGAACAGCTGCTCCCCCTCCACAACAACAAACTCCATCAGGGACTCAGACAAGGACTCTCACTTTGCACATTATTGATTTTTTAAAAATTTCATCTGTATTGCACAGTCAGTTTGTTTACATTTTGTTATGTTTCGTTCTTTTGTTTCCATGCGTATGTTGTATACAGGTTTTTTTTTTGCACTACCAATAAGTGGTAATTCTGCCTGGTCCGTAGGAAAAAGAATCTCCAGGTTGTGTGAGATGTCATGTATGTACTCTGACAATTAATCTGAAATATTTAATGTCTCAACCACAAATACGATCCTGAAATAATTGCATCTGTTTACTGTCGTCTGCACTGTAGAAGTTGCTGCTCAGTATAGTGTGAACTCACAACTGTAACATGTCACAAGGTGACCGTAATGGACCTGCTGAATGTTCACCATTACAGATCCTCAGAATCAGCTCAACGGCTTCAGAATCAGAATTTATTGTCATGAACAAGGCACTCAATTCGTTGTTTCACTGTACACACTGTTAGGTTTTACCAACTGATGGAGTTGTTTCTAAGATGGTAGTCTGTGCTGCATTTGGCTGCAGTGGCCATGGCAGTGAGGGAACGGTGCAGTTGATAAGGCAGATGATGGTAAATCTGTGGAAATTTGTTCAAACGGAGTTGTGGAGGACAGGTCATTGGGTGTATTTAAGGCAGAGGTTGACAGGGTATTGATTAGGTTATGGGGAGAAGGACAGACAGTGGGGCTAAGTGAGAAAATGGATAAACTCATGAACGATGGGCCAAATAACCTATTTCTGCCCCTATGTCTTATGGTCTCGTCCTGCAATAGGTGTTGGTGTTGACACTGACCATGGACACATTGGGAGTTTTATTGTCCAATCGGTCCTGTACAATGGCCTGCCAGCGTTCAACAACTTGCCACAATGGGAAGCATTGGTAAAGCAGTCCAATCACAGGCAGTCGTTCGCGATACAGGTACCCAGTCACACGCAGCAGCAGGAAATGGTGTCCAATCACAAGCAGTCGTTCACGATACAGGTACCCAGTCACACGCAGCTGCAGGAAATTGTATCCAATGACAAGCAGTCATTCGCGATACAGGTACCCAGTCACACGCAGAAGATGGAAATGGTGTCCAATCACAAGCAGTCGTTCGCGATACAGGTACCCAGTAACATGTAGCAGCAGGAAATAGTGTCCAATCACAAGCAGTCGTTCGCGATACAGGTACCCAGTCACACGCAGAAGCAGGAAATAGTGTCCAATCACAAGCAGTCGTTCGCGATACAGGTACCCAGTCACACGCAGCAGCAGGAAAAAGTGTCCAATCACAAGCGGTCGTTCGCGATACAGGTACCCAGTCACACGCTGCAGCAGGAAATAGTGCCCAATCACAAGCGGTCGTTCGCGATACAGGTACCCAGTCACATGTAGCAGCAGGAAATAGTGTCCAATCACAAGCGGTCGTTCGCGATACAGGTACCCAGTCATACGCAGCAGCAGGAAATAGTGTCCAATCACAAGCAGTCGTTCGCGATACAGGTACCCAGTCTCACGCAGCAGCAGGAAATAGTGTCCAACCACAAGTGGTCGTTTGCGATACAGGTACCCAGTCTCACGCTGCAGCATGAAATAGTGTCCAATCACAAGCAGTCGTTAGCGATACAGGTACCCAGTCACACGCAGCAGCAGGAAATAGTGTCCAAACACAAGCGGTCATTCGCGATACAGGTACCCAGTCACATGTAGCAGCAGGAAATAGTGTCCAATCACAAGCGGTCATTCGCGATACAGGTACCCAGTCTCACGCAGCAGCAGGAAATAGTGTCCAATCACAAGCAGTCGTTCGCGATACAGGTACCCAGTCACACGCAGCAGCAGGAAATAGTGTCCAATCACAAGCAGTCGTTCGCGATACACGTACCCAGTCTCACGCAGCAGCAGGAAATAGTGTCCAATCACAAGCAGTCGTTCGCGATACAGGTACCCAGTCTCACGCTGCAGCAGGAAATAGTGTCCAATCACAAGCAGTCGTTCGCGATACAGGTACCCAGTCACACGTAGCAGCAGGAAATAGTGTCCAATCACAAGCGGTCGTTCGCGATACAGGTACCCAGTCACACGCAGCAGCAGGAAATAGTGTCCAATCACAAGCGGTCGTTCGCGATACAGGTACCCAGTCACACGCAGCAGCAGGAAATAGTGTCCAATCACAAGCGGTCGTTCGCGATACAGGTACCCAGTCACATGTAGCAGCAGGAAATAGTGTCCAATCACAAGCAGTCGTTCGCGATACAGGTACCCAGTCACACGCAGCAGCAGGAAATATTGTCCAATCACAAGCGGTCATTCGCGATACAGGTACCCAGTCTCACGCAGCAGCAGGAAATAGTGTCCAATCACAAGCAGTCGTTCGCGATACAGGTACCCAGTCACACGCAGCAGCAGGAAATAGTGTCCAATCACAAGCAGTCGTTCGCGATACAGGTACCCAGTCTCACGCAGCAGCAGGAAATAGTGTCCAATCACAAGCAGTCGTTCGCGATACAGGTACCCAGTCACACGCAGCAGCAGGAAATAGTGTCCAATCACAAGCAGTCGTTCGCGATACAGGTACCCAGTCTCACGCTGCAGCAGGAAATAGTGTCCAATCACAAGCGGTCGTTCGCGATACAGGTACCCAGTCACACGCAGCAGCAGGAAATAGTGTCCAATCACAAGCGGTCGTTCGCGATACAGGTACCCAGTCACACGCAGCAGCAGGAAATAGTGTCCAATCACAAGCGGTCGTTCGCGATACAGGTACCCAGTCACACGCAGCAGCAGGAAATAGTGTCCAATCACAAGCGGTCGTTCGCGATACAGGTACCCAGTCACATGTAGCAGCAGGAAATAGTGTCCAATCACAAGCGGTCGTTCGCGATACAGGTACCCAGTCACACGCAGCAGCAGGAAATAGTGTCCAATCACAAGCGGTCGTTCGCGATACAGGTACCCAGTCACACACAGCAGCAGGAAATAGTGTCCAATCACAAGCGGTCGTTCGCGATACAGGTACCCAGTCACACGCAGCAGCAGGAAATAGTGTCCAATCACAAGCGGTCGTTCGCGATACAGGTACCCAGTCACACGCAGCAGCAGGAAATAGTGTCCAATCACAAGCGGTCGTTCGCGATACAGGTACCCAGTCACACGCAGCAGCAGGAAATAGTGTCCAATCACAAGCGGTCATTCACGATACAGGTACCCAGTCACACGCAGCAGCAGGAAATAGTGTCCAATCACAAGCGGTCCTTCGCGATACAGGTACCCAGTCACACGAAGCAGCAGGAAATAGTGTCCAATCACAAGCGGTCGTTCGCGATACAGGTACCCAGTCACACGCAGCAGCAGGAAATAGTGTCCAATCACAAGCAGACGATCGCGATACAGGTACCCAGTCACATGTAGCAGCAGGAAATAGTGTCCAATCACAAGCGGTCATTCGCGATACAGGTACCCAGTCTCACGCAGCAGCAGGAAATAGTGTCCAATCACAAGCAGTCGTTCGCGATACAGGTACCCAGTCTCACGCAGCAGCAGGAAATAGTGTCCAATCACAAGCAGTCATTCGCGATACAGGTACCCAGTCTCACGCTGCAGCAGGAAATAGTGTCCAATCACAAGCAGTCGTTCGCGATACAGGTACCCAGTCACACGCAGCAGGAGGAAATAGTGTCCAATCACAAGCGGTCGTTCGAGATACAGGTACCCAGTCACATGTAGCAGCAGGAAATTGTGTCCAATCACAAGCGGTCGTTCGCGATACAGGTAACCAGTCACACGCAGCAGCAGGAAATAGTGTCCAATCACAAGCGGTCATTCACGATACAGGTATCCAGTCACATGTAGCAGCAGGAAATAGTGTCCAATCACAAGCAGTCGTTCGCGATACAGGTACCCAGTCACATGTAGCAGCAGGAAATAGTGTCCAATCACAAGCGGTCATTCGCGATACAGTTACCCAGTCTCACGCAGCAGCAGGAAATAGTGTCCAATCACAAGCAGTCGTTCGCGATACAGGTACCCAGTCACACGCAGCAGCAGGAAATAGTGTCCAATCACAAGCAGTCGTTCGCGATACACGTACCCAGTCTCACGCAGCAGCAGGAAATAGTGTCCAATCACAAGCAGTCGTTCGCGATACAGGTACCCAGTCTCACGCTGCAGCAGGAAATAGTGTCCAATCACAAGCAGTCGTTCGCGATACAGGTACCCAGTCACACGTAGCAGCAGGAAATAGTGTCCAATCACAAGCGGTCGTTCGCGATACAGGTACCCAGTCACACGCAGCAGCAGGAAATAGTGTCCAATCACAAGCGGTCGTTCGCGATACAGGTACCCAGTCACACGCAGCAGCAGGAAATAGTGTCCAATCACAAGCGGTCGTTCGCGATACAGGTACCCAGTCACATGTAGCAGCAGGAAATAGTGTCCAATCACAAGCAGTCGTTCGCGATACAGGTACCCAGTCACACGCAGCAGCAGGAAATATTGTCCAATCACAAGCGGTCATTCGCGATACAGGTACCCAGTCTCACGCAGCAGCAGGAAATAGTGTCCAATCACAAGCAGTCGTTCGCGATACAGGTACCCAGTCACACGCAGCATCAGGAAATAGTGTCCAATCACAAGCAGTCGTTCGCGATACAGGTACCCAGTCTCACGCAGCAGCAGGAAATAGTGTCCAATCACAAGCAGTCGTTCGCGATACAGGTACCCAGTCACACGCAGCAGCAGGAAATAGTGTCCAATCACAAGCAGTCGTTCGCGATACAGGTACCCAGTCTCACGCTGCAGCAGGAAATAGTGTCCAATCACAAGCGGTCGTTCGCGATACAGGTACCCAGTCACATGTAGCAGCAGGAAATAGTGTCCAATCACAAGCGGTCGTTCGCGATACAGGTACCCAGTCACACGCAGCAGCAGGAAATAGTGTCCAATCACAAGCGGTCGTTCGCGATACAGGTACCCAGTCACACGCAGCAGCAGGAAATAGTGTCCAATCACAAGCGGTCGTTCGCGATACAGGTACCCAGTCACATGTAGCAGCAGGAAATAGTGTCCAATCACAAGCGGTCGTTCGCGATACAGGTACCCAGTCACACGCAGCAGCAGGAAATAGTGTCCAATCACAAGCGGTCGTTCGCGATACAGGTACCCAGTCACACACAGCAGCAGGAAATAGTGTCCAATCACAAGCGGTCGTTCGCGATACAGGTACCCAGTCACACGCAGCAGCAGGAAATAGTGTCCAATCACAAGCGGTCGTTCGCGATACAGGTACCCAGTCACACGCAGCAGCAGGAAATAGTGTCCAATCACAAGCGGTCGTTCGCGATACAGGTACCCAGTCACACGCAGCAGCAGGAAATAGTGTCCAATCACAAGCGGTCATTCACGATACAGGTACCCAGTCACACGCAGCAGCAGGAAATAGTGTCCAATCACAAGCGGTCCTTCGCGATACAGGTACCCAGTCACACGAAGCAGCAGGAAATAGTGTCCAATCACAAGCGGTCGTTCGCGATACAGGTACCCAGTCACACGCAGCAGCAGGAAATAGTGTCCAATCACAAGCAGACGATCGCGATACAGGTACCCAGTCACATGTAGCAGCAGGAAATAGTGTCCAATCACAAGCGGTCATTCGCGATACAGGTACCCAGTCTCACGCAGCAGCAGGAAATAGTGTCCAATCACAAGCAGTCGTTCGCGATACAGGTACCCAGTCTCACGCAGCAGCAGGAAATAGTGTCCAATCACAAGCAGTCATTCGCGATACAGGTACCCAGTCTCACGCAGCAGCAGGAAATAGTGTCCAATCACAAGCAGTCGTTCGCGATACAGGTACCCAGTCACACGCAGCAGGAGGAAATAGTGTCCAATCACAAGCGGTCGTTCGAGATACAGGTACCCAGTCACATGTAGCAGCAGGAAATTGTGTCCAATCACAAGCGGTCGTTCGCGATACAGGTAACCAGTCACACGCAGCAGCAGGAAATAGTGTCCAATCACAAGCGGTCATTCACGATACAGGTATCCAGTCACATGTAGCAGCAGGAAATAGTGTCCAATCACAAGCAGTCGTTCGCGATACAGGTACCCAGTCACATGTAGCAGCAGGAAATAGTGTCCAATCACAAGCGGTCATTCGCGATACAGTTACCCAGTCTCACGCAGCAGCAGGAAATAGTGTCCAATCACAAGCAGTCGTTCGCGATACAGGTACCCAGTCACACGCTGCAGCAGGAAATAGTGTCCAATCACAAGCGGTCGTTCGCGATACAGGTACCCAGTCTCACGCAGCAGCAGGAAATAGTGTCCAATCACAAGCAGTCGTTCGCGATACAGGTACCCAGTCACACGCAGCAGCAGGAAATAGTGTCCAATCACAAGCAATCGTTTGCGATACAGGTACCCAGTCACACGCTGCAGCAGGTAATAGTGTCCAATCACAAGCAGTCGTTCGCGATACAGGTACCCAGTCACACGCAGCAGCAGGAAATAGTGTCCAATCACAAGCGGTCGTTCGCGATACAGGTACCCAGTCACACGCAGCAGCAGGAAATAGTGTCCAATCACAAGCGGTCCTTCGCGATACAGGTACCCAGTCACACGAAGCAGCAGGAAATAGTGTCCAATCACAAGCGGTCGTTCGCGATACCGGTACCCAGTCACACGCAGCAGCAGGAAATAGTGTCCAACCACAAGCAATCGTTCGCGATACAGGTACCCAGTCACACACAGCAGCTGGAAATTGCATCCAATCACAAGCAGTCGTTCGCGATACAGGTACCCAGTCACACGCTGGAGCAGGAAATAGTGTCTAATCACAAGCGGTCGTTCGCGATACAGGTACCCAGTCTCACGCAGCAGCAGGAAATAGTGTCCAACCACAAGCGGTCGTTCGCGATACAGGTACCCAGTCACACGCTGCAGCAGGAAATAGTGTCCACTCACAAGCGGTCGTTCGCGATACAGGTAGCCAGTCTCACGCAGCAGCAGGAAATAGTGTCCAACCACAAGCGGTCGTTCGCGATACAGATACCCAGTCACACGCAGCAGCAGGAAATAGTGTCCAACCTCAAGCAATCGTTCGCGATACAGGTACCCAGTCACACACAGCAGCTGGAAATTGCATCCAATCACAAGCAGTTGTTCGCGATACAGGTACCCAGTCACACGCAGCAGCAGGAAATTGTATCCAATCACAAGCAATCGTTCGCGATACAGGTACCCAGTCACATGCTGCAGCAGGAAATAGTGTCCAATCACAAGCGGTCGTTCGCGATACAGGTACCCAGTCACACGCTGCAGCAGGAAATAGTGTCCAAACACAAGCAGTCGTTCGTGATACAGGTATCAGTCACACGCTGCAGCAGGAAATAGTGTCCAATCACAAGGAGTCGTTCGCGATACAGGTAGCCAGTCACACGCTGCAGCAGGAAATAGTGTCCAATCACAAGCGGTCGTTCGCGATACAGGTACCCAGTCTCACGCTGCAGCAGGAAATAGTGTCTAATCACAAGCGGTCGTTCGCGATACAGGTACCTAGTCTCACGCTGCAGTAGGAAATAGTGTCCAATCACAAGCGGTCATTCGCAATACAGGTACCCAGTCTCACGCTGCAGCAGGAAATAGTGTCCAATCACAAGCAGTCGTTCGCGATACAGGTACCCAGTCACACGCTGCAGCAGGAAATAGTGTCCAATCACAAGCAGTCGTTCGCGATACAGGTACCCAGTCTCACGCAGCAGCAGGAAATAGTGTCCAATCACAAGCAGTCGTTCGCGATACAGGTACCCAGTCACACGCAGCAGCAGGAAATAGTGTCCAATCACAAGCAGTCGTTCGCGATACAGGTACCCAGTCTCACGCTGCAGCAGGAAATAGTGTCCAATCACAAGCGGTCATTCGCGATACAGGTACCCAGTCACATGTAGCAGCAGGAAATAGTGTCCAATCACAAGCGGTCGTTCGCGATACAGGTACCCAGTCACACGCAGCAGCAGGAAATAGTGTCCAATCACAAGCGGTCGTTCGCGATACAGGTACCCAGTCACACGCAGCAGCAGGAAATAGTGTCCAATCACAAGCGGTCGTTCGCGATACAGGTACCCAGTCACATGTAGCAGCAGGAAATAGTGTCCAATCACAAGCGGTCGTTCGCGATACAGGTACCCAGTCACACGCAGCAGCAGGAAATAGTGTCCAATCACAAGCGGTCGTTCGCGATACAGGTACCCAGTCACACACAGCAGCAGGAAATAGTGTCCAATCACAAGCGGTCGTTCGCGATACAGGTACCCAGTCACACGCAGCAGCAGGAAATAGTGTCCAATCACAAGCGGTCGTTCGCGATACAGGTACCCAGTCACACGCAGCATCAGGAAATAGTGTCCAATCACAAGCGGTCATTCGCGATACAGGTACCCAGTCACACGCAGCAGCAGGAAATAGTGTCCAATCACAAGCGGTCGTTCACGATACAGGTACCCAGTCACACGCAGCAGCAGGAAATAGTGTCCAATCACAAGCGGTCCTTCGCGATACAGGTACCCAGTCACACGAAGCAGCAGGAAATAGTGTCCAATCACAAGCGGTCGTTCGCGATACAGGTACCCAGTCACACGCAGCAGCAGGAAATAGTGTCCAATCACAAGCAGACGATCGCGATACAGGTACCCAGTCACATGTAGCAGCAGGAAATAGTGTCCAATCACAAGCGGTCATTCGCGATACAGGTACCCAGTCTCACGCAGCAGCAGGAAATAGTGTCCAATCACAAGCAGTCGTTCGCGATACAGGTACCCAGTCTCACGCAGCAGCAGGAAATAGTGTCCAATCACAAGCAGTCATTCGCGATACAGGTACCCAGTCTCACGCTGCAGCAGGAAATAGTGTCCAATCACAAGCGGTCGTTCGCGATACAGGTACCCAGTCACATGTAGCAGCAGGAAATAGTGTCCAATCACAAGCGGTCGTTCGCAATACAGGTACCCAGTCACACGCAGCAGCAGGAAATAGTGTCCAATCACAAGCAGTCGTTCGCGAAACAGGTACCCAGTCTCACGCAGCAGCAGGAAATAGTGTCCAATCACAAGCAGTCGTTCGCGATACAGGTACCCAGTCACACGCAGCAGGAGGAAATAGTGTCCAATCACAAGCGATCGTTCGAGATACAGGTACCCAGTCACATGTAGCAGCAGGAAATAGTGTCCAATCACAAGCGGTCGTTCGCGATACAGGTAACCAGTCACACGCAGCAGCAGGAAATAGTGTCCAATCACAAGCGGTCGTTCGCGATACAGGTACCCAGTCTCACACTGCAGCAGGAAATAGTGTCCAATCACAAGCGGTCGTTTGCGATACAGGTACCCAGTCACACGCTGCAGCAGGAAATAGTGTCCAATCACAAGCGGTCGTTCGCAATACAGTACCCAGTCTCACGCTGCAGCAGGAAATAGTGTCCAATCACAAGCAGTCGTTCGCGATACAGGTACCCAGTCACACGCTGTAGCAGGAAATAGTGTCCAATCACAAGCGGTCGTTCGCGATACATGTACCCAGTCTCACGCTGCAGCAGGAAATAGTGTCCAATCACAAGCGGTCGTTCGCGATACAGGTAGCCAATCACATGCAGCAGCTGGAAATATTGTCCAATCACAAGCAGTCGTTCGCGATACAGGGACCCAGTCACACGCAGCGGATCGAAATAGTGTCCAATCACATGCAGTCGTTCGCTATACAGCTACCCAGTCACACGCAGCAGCAGGAAATAGTGTCCAATCACAAGCGGTCGTTCGCGATACAGGTACCCAGTCACACGCAGCATAAGGAAATAGTGTCCAATCAGAATCCGATCTCCCAAATCATGGCCATTAAGGGCTAATGTTCCCAAACCCAAGCACAATGAATGGAGCTCGTTCACGCTCGAGACGAGATGACAGATTATGATCATATACATAAGTACTATGTACAGATGAACTTACCCATTCACACTCGTACGTAAGATGCACGCTGGATTAATTACGTTAAAGGAAAAATACATGAACTATCAATTAAATGGCAGAGCAGACTTGATGGGCTGAGTGTCCTATTTCTGGTACTGTCTTATGAAAGAGTAGAAAAGTATTGAATATTATATTCACTGTGGGTAAAAACACAAAGTTGTAGAATCTCAGCTGGTCAGTGTACTTTAAATAGCACAGAGAAATACATAACCAATGTTTCAGTCTTGAGCCCTTGTATACAGCTGGAGGAAAGAAGGGGAAGTGGTGGGAGAATGTGATGTTTCTGTGGTGCAGACGGGTCATGGAGTAGTTTATGGTCCAGGAAGTTGAGGGATCTTCGAGAGCAATGCTGGAAATAAAATTGTTCCTGTACCGAGAGATGGCCGAAGGTAGCAGGGTGGTGGGGAGCCCTTCTTGGTGATGGCTGCTCTTCCTGAAGCAAGACCTCACACAGACCACCGTGCCACAGAAAGCAGAGCCGGGAATGAAGTAAAAAGAGTCGCTGGCGAACCTCAGCTGGTCTCGCATTGTCCAAGCGACGCTTCAGGCCTAAGCCCTTCTTCAAGTGATAAGCAAAGAACAGGAAGGGGTGAGAAATAACCAGCTGGGTTATTTTAGCATTTCTGTGCTTCCGCGGACTTTTGTGTCTCACTCCTTATTGAGACGATGAACCAGTGGTTTAACTAGGCCTGAGCTCTCAACTACCCTCACACTCAGCCAAAGGGAAACATTGGCAATATATCTGGCTGAGTTTCCTCCAGAGTCTGTTTTTACTACAATCACGAGGACTGCAGACTTTTGTGTTTCTGAGCAGGAAAAGAAATCTAAAATTCAGCATCAGATTGCAAATTCTTCCAAGATTGCTGTTGATGAAGTTTGAGAAGGTGCAGCTTGCCTTGGCCTTTGCTGAAGACTCAGTAACAAATCTCTTTTAAGCCGCTTCTCTCAGTTAAACATAGAAACCTATTCAAACAAAAGCAGAGACTTTGAAATGATGGATCAGATGCTAATGTACCCAGTGGATTTGCACAGTTGGAGGGGCATCTGAAGCAATCTGACTGAAATAAGGGAAATAATGAGATGGTGTTGATAAACAAGATTAATATTTCAGCTCGAGCTTAATTTGTGTCTGAGTGTTTATTTGTTAATGATGTTCCAGTCATGTTAACAAGAAACTCTGAACTGCAGAACCTCAGGGTGCTTTGATAGGTATAGAGTAAACACCAAGGTAGAACCTTTTGTGAAAATTTAACAAAAAGGGTTTTTGCATCTATTCCTGGTCTCTGAATTTTCTATCCCATTTAAAACAGAGGCCGAGGAACTCCTTTAGCTGGAGAGTGGTGAACCTTTGGAATTTGCCACCATGGGCAGCTGCGGAGGCCAGGTCATTGGGTGTATTTAAAGCAGAAGTTGATGGGTATCTGAATAGTCAGGGTCTGAAAGGTTATGGGGAGTGGTGGTGAGTGGGAGAATTGATCAGCTCCTAATGGAATGGTTGGTTGTTTTTCTAGCCTCTTTTGTGTAGTCTTCCAAAGGCACTATTTGCCATTGTTATACCCACACTCCTGTTCGGCTCCGAATCATGGGTCCTCTACCGGCATCACCTACGGCTCCTAGAACGCTTCCATCAGTGCTGTCTCCGCTCCATCCTCAACATTCATTGGAATGACTTCATCACCAACATCGAAGTACTCGTGCTGGCAGAGTCCGCAAGCATCGAATCCATGCTGCTGAAGACCCAACTGCGCTGGGTGGGTCACGTCTCCAGAATGGAGGACCATCGCCTTCCCAAGATCGTGTTCTATGGCGAGCTCTCCACTGGCCACCGAGACAGAGGTGCACCAAAGAAGAGGTACAAGGACTGCCTAAAGAAACCTCTTGGTGCCTGCCACATTGACCACCGCCAGTGGGCTGATATCGCCTCCAACTGTGCATCTTGGCGCCTCACAGTTCGGCGGGCAGCAACCTCCTTTGAAGAAGACCGCAGAGCCCACCTCACTGACAAAAGACAAAGGAGGACAAACCCAACACCCAACCCCAACCAACCAATTTTCCCTTGCAACCGCTGCAACCGTGTCTGCCTGTCCCGCATCGGACTTGTCAGCCACAAAAGAGCCTGCAGCTGACGTGGACATTACCCCTCCATAAATCTTCGTTCGCGAAGCCAAGCCAAAGAAAAGAATGGAATGGTGGAGCGAACTTGATGGGCCAAATAGTCTATGCCTGTTCCAATATCCTGTGGAAGGAGGGAGGTAGCCTGGTAACAGAAGCAGGGGAAATGCAAGAATCTTTTAATTCAGAAAGTAGAAGCAGGGTTATCTGGACCAATAGAAGAGAAGTCCTTCTTGACAAACCCATTGGAACTTTTTGTGTTTGCAACCAGCAGAATAGTGGTTCTTCACTGAAGCAGCCCATGAAGGGCTCTTAATAAGATGCTGCACAAGGTAACATACGAGAGAAACACTGCAACGCTGGCATCTTGAGGCAGTAACTAGAAGCTGGTGAGAGTCAGCAGGTCAAGCAGTATCCACGGAGAGAAATGGTTTTGGGTTGGGCTGTGTTATCATTGTTTGCACAGGTAATACACAGGTGTGGATTAAAGATAGTTTAATAAATGGTATAACGGTATTGTTTAATAAAGGAATAAAATGGTCCTATTTTCCAGTTGGGAGGCTGACCAGTGTGTGCTGCAGGCATCACTGCTGGGCTCCACACGTTGACAACCTGTATCACTGATTGGGATGAGCAGATCAAGTGTAGTCTATCCAAGTTTGGTGCTGATATCAGAAAATCAGAGGTAGTAAAGGCTGTCAGGAGGATACAGAGAGGCTTCAGGGGTTATATGGTCAGGCTAAGTGAATGGGCATGGGAGATGGACCACAGTTTGGAAAGATATGAGGTGATCACTTTGGTAGAATCAATAAAAAGGAGGTATTTTAAAATGTTGTATCTTGGTTGGAAGGATCTGGCCATATTATGTTAACAGGCACGTTCAGTAAATAATTAAGAAGGCAAAACACAAGTGACCTTTGTTAACAGGCAGGAGTTCCATAAAAGGAATGAACAGAAACATTTTAATACCAACCTAGCCAATCAAACCATTAATTGGTGATGAATACATCAAATGAGAAATGGAGCTGTGATCATCCAAATGAAGATACAATGCTTAGGTATTCCTCATCTGTGCATGGTTCACATTAGGTGTATTCAGTTGAATAGACTCTGAGGTATTTGGGGTAACCGTTGCTGTGATCTTAAATATTCAGTGGAATGGTCGTATCAGTTTTCCTCACAGCCACTCTTTGTGTTTAGAGGAAATAAAATGCAGAGGTGTTCATGTCAAAAAAAAAACTTGGGGACGTTTTGCTATTATCTGATTCCACCTGCATTGAATTCGCCCATTGTTATTGAATGAAGATCTACCAGGACCAATGCCTGAAGAGGGTGCACAAAATCAGTGAACCGGTGCGGACTCAAAAGGCCAACATGGCCTATTTAAATGGTTATATGGTTATATAAGAGTTATGGAGAGTATGGAAGTGTTGCTCCAATTTAGAGACCTCGCAAGATTGTGGTGGGAATATTGTGTATGTATGTGACTGGTCTCCCAACTGAAGAAAGTGGGGGGTTGGGGGTGGGGGGGGGGAGCGAAACCAAACAGGATGCACTGTGAGAGATTGAATTCTGCAATGAGTCTGTCATGTGAAGCAGATGATCAGGCAGATCCTCCTGAGGTTAGGAGAATGAGAGGTGATCTCATTTGAAGCAAAAACACGTTGCTGGAGAAACACAGCAGGTCAAACAGTGAACTTTATCGATAAAAGATAAAGATACAGAAACAACATTTTGGGCTTGAGCCCTTCGTCAAGTTATGAGCAAAATGTAGGCAGGTGCCCTGCAGTGTTACAGGTGCAAACATAGGTGTAAATGACATTAAATGAATAAATCCGTGCAAAGGAAGAGAAAGCAAGGCTGTGTCTGTGGTTCATTGTCCATCCAGAAATCTGATGGCAGAGTGGAAGAAGCTGTTCTTGTGCTGCTAGGTGCTTGTCTTCAGGCTCCTGTACCTCCTTCCTGATGGTAACAGCGTGAAGAGAGCAAGGCCTGGTTGGTGAGGGTCCTTGAGGATAGAGGCTGCTTTCTTCAGCCACCACCTCATAGCCTGAATACGCCTAAGATTGTCTGATCTCGGAAGCTAAGCAGGCCTGAGCCTGGTCAGTACTTGGAGGGGACAGCACCTGGGAACACCTGGTCCTGTAGGTTACGGTGAGAGGCGCTGGACAAAGGTGGCAACTCTCAGTCTGCCTTACGCAAAAGTTAAAATATTTCATGTATTGTTACAATCTAAATGTGACAATAATGGAACCGTTTCCTTTTACCCTCTTGTAGATGTCCTTGATGAAATGAATGTTGCGGTTCCATAAAACTGTGGTCAGACAATATTGTGTTCAGTTCTGGTTGCCTCATTATTAGGAAAGATTGGAAGGTTTAGAGATGGTCCAGAGGAGATTTACCAGAGCTGCTTGGATTGGATCATGTCTTGAGTTAAGGTTGAGGGAACCATGGCTTTTCTCTGGAGTGACTATAAAGAGGAGTGTAAGACCATGAGGAGTATTAAAGGAGTGGAGAGCCAGCACCTTTTTTCCTAGTGTGGCCATTGATTTAAGGTGAGTGGAGGAAAGTTTAGGGGAGACATCAGAGGTAGACCTTTTACACAGAGGTGCCTGGGCTGCATTATTGGGGGTGATGGTTCAGACTGGTGCAATAGGGGCATTTAAACGACTTACACAGGCACATGGATGTGAGAAAAATAGTGGGTAATGGACACTGACAGAGGAAAGGATTAGATTTGATCATGTAGTAGGTGGTCACAGCATTGAAGGCTGAAGGATCTGCACTCTTCTGCAGAGTTCTGTACTTCACTGGCCTTGAGAAAGAGGATTGAGGCAGCATCTCTACCAGTCCTCCAACCCCACCCCCCCACCCCCACCCTCCTTAGTCCAGGGAAATGATTTGTTCATTGTCACATTTACAGTGGGAGAAAAAAAAAAGCTTTTTTTTTTGCATGCTATCCAGACAAGTCAACAAAGCAATGCCGTTACCTTTTGCCAGTGAGAGGTCCACTCAAATGTCTGATAACAGCAGGAGGAAAAGCTTTCCGTGACTCTGAAGGTTACAGGGGTGGGCACAATGGTCCTACAGGTGCTGGCAGCTTTCCCGAGGCAGTGGGGGACATGTATAGGGAGTCTATGGGGAAGCCTGTTTTTTGTGCTTTAGCCTTGGAAATAGGTCTTAAACTCCCAACATTTGGAGTCAAGGGTTAGGTCTACCTGATCAGACATCTGGGTTGGAATGATGGCGCATAATGCGGAGGGTCTGCATCATAAGAGGCACAATCCTGTGGATGAGACGCTACACTGAATGCCCCTTCTGTTTCTACCCGTGACAGCTGAGATCTTGCAACGGGGTATGGTTACAGGTTAGTGATCCTGACCTCCAGTGCTGCCTGTGTGGAGTTTTCACGTCCCCCCATGATTGCGTGGGATTCCCTTCCACCCCCAACCCATCTCCCAGATCCTCTGATTTCCTCATCTCCCAAAAACGTGCAACTGACCATTGTAAATTGACTATAGTGAGTAGGTGAAATAACTAGCTGGTGGAGTTGAGGGGAATGGAAGTGGTGTAAATAGGATAGATGGTCAGGATGGGCTCAGTGGGCCGAAGGGTGTGTTTCCATGCTTATGATTGTGCAGTTGAGGAAGTGCAGCAGGATACTCCCATTATTCTGGCCGATATTTTATTTCAAACCCTCTGTTAAAGAAGAAACCAAGTTTATCTGAGTTCTTACTGTGTCAAGATTTCAAAATTGCTCGAGATACAAGATCTTTAGTGTTGGGTGCACAGAAATACACCAAAAAAGTACTTCCTTTGTCCTCTAAAGGCCCACAAAGGGTGCTAGAAATACAGCCCCACTGTCAAAACAAGAGAGGAGCAAAAGGAAGACCATTAAGAGATCTTGAGTGTCCGTCCGTCTCCTTGAAATGGTGCAGGACTTCACGAGAAGCATTCGTTACATCCATGTACCCTGTGTGTAATAGCAGTGCAAGGGTTAATCACTTGGCCACCTCCTGCAGCAGTCTGAGTGCTTGCTGTGCCTGCCAGCCTCCGTTCAGTGAGGTCAATTAACAACCAATTCCATCGCAGGTGAGAAAAGGCACAGAACCTGATTCCCACCTCCCGAATGGGTTCCTGTCAGCAATTTATAGATTGGCCTGAAAGGCGGCTGGAGGAGCTGGCAAAGCTCTGTCTACCTGCCAGCCCTGCACAGTAACGACTGCATCAATCACAGAAAATAACATTCCTCTCCTTACCTCTGGCGTGAGAACCATTAGCCTTTTGCCAATGAATCCTCTGTGACTTTGTGTGCAATGTTAGACCAGAGCAATGCCTTCCCTTCAGCCACTGTTCACACACCTTGCATATCGTTCCCCAAACTGATAAGTGCTCCATCTTATAATTTCACCATTTGGTCACATCCAGGCTAAACAGAAATTCCATAAATATTTGTACGTAAAGAAAAAAGGTCATAAGTCCCATAGACGTGGAAGAAGTCGGTGACTGTTAGCTTAGTTTTGACACCATTGGTGTATGAGCTGCAAAGTCCAGAAGAACAAGATTTTGACAATTTGTACAATAATCTGGAGTATTGAGGAACGGGAGTTTGGCTGGTGAGGGGAGGGAAGAAAGTTGAATGCGTTGCTCTGTTGAGTGGCTCTTACTGCAACAATGGGAAAGTTTTGGTCTTGTGAGAGTTTTAAGTAGAGCCGCTGCCTCTCAGTTCCTGTGGATCTGGGTTAAATCCTGACCTCAGGTGCTGTCTGTGTGGAGTTTGCATGTTCTCCCTGTTACTGCATCTTCTCTCCGGGTACCCTGGTTTCCTCCGATGTCCTCACGGTGTGTCTGGTATGTGAATCAGGCCAGTGTAAATTGCTCCAACTGTGTAGATGTTCGAATCTGGGGAGGAGTTATGGGAATGTGGGGAGAATCCAATGGGAGTATATGAGGTGCTGGCTTGGCGGTGTGGAATTGATGAATGAAGGGCTTGTTACCAAGTCAAGTTTATTGTCATCTAATTGTAGAAGTACAACCTGATGAAACAATGTTCTCTGGTCCTTGGTGCAAAACCACCAGACATAACACACATACATATTTCAGACAAGTGTTCCATCTCTACAAATAAATAAATAAATAAACAGACAGTGTCTTGTACATAAGAGAGTCTTGGATAACCAGAGACTTGTTAAAACCAGAGGTGATCAACTTTTGAAATTGGTTTTGATTCCCACCTGAATATGTTAGTTCACGAAAGTGCCTCAGAGATGGAAATATGTTCTCTTTGCCCAGTCAGACATGTGTGTTGTTGAGGAATGAGCCAGAAATGCTTGCCTTGAATAAATCAAAGAGCGGGCTATTAAATTCCTGCTGTATTTGCACCCTATCGTGTGAGCAGGAGTTGTAGTCTTGTGCCCCTGGGACACTGTGTTGAGACACTCAGTGCACCTCTCCGTGTAAGTCCTTGCAGGTGGCAGTGATAGGAATCTTTCATCCCAAAGGCTTGACCTGCATTCAAGCAGAAGCCCCTGCAGCAATGATGGAAAAAAAAGGACACCTTTCCAAACCACCTGACGCCCCAAGCTGCTTTACAATGACGTGTCTCCGATAAGTGTGTATCAGTCTCATGTAAACAGGCAGCCATTTATGCACAACTAGGTCCCACAATCAACAGCCCTAGCACGTTCCAAATTTGATAACGGTAATGAGTTTATTATCATATACATAATTACAAGGCACACGTGTCCTATTATTCTTGCTGCAGCCAAAGAGGTATTTTCGGTTTTTAAAAAAGCTACAATCGTATACATTAAATCCTTAAATTTCCACAGTCAGAAAAGAGATAATTAGTATAAAAATGGATGCATAATAAATGTTTAGTTGTGGTTAGTATGAGAAAAAAAAACCCAAGGTGCCTCAATGGTGCAGGCTGGTCTTTTGTGATGCTGGAGTAGTTCGTGGTTAGGGGAGTGCGAGGAGGTTCAAGAGCCTAATAAGACTGTTCTTGTGCTGGTCATCAGGCTTCTGTACCTTCTGCCCGAAGGGAGCAATGAGAAGAGGTTGTGCTGAGGACGAAGGGGGTGGGGTCCCTGATAATGTTGGCTGCCTTCTAGAGGCGTAGTCTCACATAGAATCTGTACTGGATGGGAGGTCAGAGCCTGTGATGGACCTGGCTCTTTTTGTCGCTTTCTGCATTCCTGGGCTGTCGAATGGCCAGACCAGGCTGTGATGTGATGTTTGTTCCCCTTTCCACGGTACACCTGTGGAAGTTTGATAGAATATTCGACAGCATGTCAAATCTCCTCAGAATCCTTAGAGAGGAGAGGCATTGGGGTCCCGTCTTCTTGGTTGCCTCAGTGAGCTGGCTCCAAGAGAAATCCGGGAGGTGCTACCTGTTTCGAAACTTCCAAAAGACGAAGAGTCTACGCTGTGATTCTGAAATAATGGAAAAGAAATCTTAAGTTGGGGCTGGGCAGCATCCATGGAGAGAGAGCAACAATGAACATTTTGGGTCTGGGATCGTTTGTTGGTTGCGAAGGATCTTTCACACCCACCTACAGGAGATAATAGGGACTTGGCCTAATATTCACAGAGCAGCACCTCTTCAGATCAGTATCTGTTGTCATGAGCAAGTCATGAAATTCAGTGTTTTGCAGCAACATCATAGAGCAAACATTCATAGTATAACGATCTTACAACATTACTATGTAAAAGATATGCACGAAAAGTAAGGCAGTGTCGTTGGTTCGCTGATTATTCAGGAATCTGATGGCGGAGGGGAAGAAGCTGTCCTTGTGCCACTGAGTGCTCATACTCCTGTACATTTTTCCCGATCGTAGCAGAGTGAAGAGGACATGGCCTGGGTGGTGGGGGTCCTTGAGGGTGGGGACTGATTTTTTAAGACTGCCTCATGGAGCTGTCCTCGATGGAAAGAATTCTGGTGCCTGTAATGTCGCAGGCTGAGTTAACAACCCTCTGGAGTTTATTCTTGTCCTGAGAATTGGTGCCTCCGTACCAGGCACTGATGCAACCAGCAATGGTCCACCTGTAGAGGTTTACAAGAGTCCTCACTGACATTCCAAATCTCCTCAAACACCTCACGAAGTATAGCCGCTGGTGAGCTTAATTTGTAATTGCATCAATGTGGAGGTTCCAGGCCAGATCCTCAGAGATGTTGACACCCAGGAATTTGAAGTTTTTGACCTTCTCCACTACTGAACCCTCGATGAGGACTGGGTCGTGTTCCCCAGACTTCCTCCTGAAGTCCACAATCATCTCCTTGGTTTTGCTGATACCGTGCGCAAGGTTGTTTCTGTTACACCATTCAACAAGCTGATCTATCTCCCTCCTGTACGCTTTCTCATTGCCGTTTGTGCTTCTGCAGTCAGTTCAGCACTCTCATTTTTGCCTGGAACGCCTAATAATTAGCCTTCTGGAACAGAACTTGAAACCGCGATGACAGCTTCATGAGGGGAGAGCACCTTCAGCCTAGCTATAGATGGTTTAAACAATTTACCATCCAGATCTTCATTGAACATCTGTGTGATCTGGCAGCCTTTAGAAAAGAGGCCGATCGTTGTACATTTGCATATGGGTAAAAACGCCCCCAAGATGCATCTTCAAGAGCATCTCAGCACTGTTTGTCCTTGAAATGATGGATTTGACAATGATGGCACCTCGGTTACAATGACCCAGTGACAAAACTGTGTCGTTGAATGCTCGGACAGACCTACAGTTCACAATGCAAACAGCTGATGTGCACTTAGGAGAGAGCAGAATTGGGCCTTTGTAATCCCAATGGTATTCTTAATGGTTATTCCCCCTTTTAGCAGATTGTGGTGCTGTCCAGCAATTAAACAGATGGGGTGGGCGGCTCTTTTTTTGACTTATTTAATGCAGCTTTTTAGGACTTTCGTGTTGTTTGAAAATCGACACCTGCTGAGCCCTCAGCTTCGGTCTGCCCTGGGGTCACAGGCTAAGTGGATCTGTAGGTGTTTCAAGTCATCAGACATGGATTTCAGATGCCTGATCTCCGGTAATCTTACAGAGTTATCATTACTCTTCACTAATGGATCTGTGAAGGGTGATGTTCAGGGAGCAGAAAATCGGGTTCAAAGTAAATCCAAGGAAGGTTGCTTGAATTTTAAAGATGCTCCTCACTATTGCAACTTTCCGCTGTCAACCGTGCATCCAGGTTCAGGTCGATGGGTCAAGCTGTTTGCTCCCTCCTGGTCACTCTGTGGTCAGATATTCATTTTGATTTTGCTGCTGTCTGATAAATTAATTTAGTTGAGTTGCCACCATTCATCTGGTGAGAGAGAGGCAGGGTGGTGATTTGGAATGTGTAGAAAAGATGCGTATGGAGGTTCACAATGAAGTCTGCAAATGAGGTGTGACAGCGGAAACCCTGGCAAATTTCTACAGCTGACCGGCTGCATCACGATCTGGGATGGGGACACCAATACCCCTGAGCGTAAAGCCCTGCAAAAGATAGTGGACACAGCTGAGGACATCACCGGTAAAACACTCCTCACCATCGAGAGCATCGACAAGGAGCACTGCCGTCAGAGAACAGCGGTAATCATTAAAGATCCACCCCACCCAGCACACGTCTCTACTCACTGCTACCATCAGGAAAGAGGTATAGGAGCCACAAGACTCATACCACCAGGTTCAGGAACGGCTGCTCCCCCTCCACCATCAGACGCCTCAACAACCAACTCAGCTTTACTTTTGCACTTTGTTTTATTCTCCTCTCTGTATTGCAGTCTTTTATTTACATTTCTCAATTTGTTTGCGTAGTTTTTTGCGCTACCAATAAGTGGTAATTCAGCTGCGCCTCCCAGAAAAGGGAATCTGAGTTGTCTGTGATGTCATGTATATACTCTGACAATAAACCTGAAATCTGAAAGAATGTCTGTTAGTGTCCCATAAAGGAACTTCTTCCTCAGATCCAGATGAGTCGTTACAAACACAAAAGTCAATGGCTGCACCATCCACAAGATGCACTGCAGATACCTCTCCAGGAATCTGACTACCTACAAACACTGACAGCTTCTACCATCTGCAATGGCAGCAGACACATGGGAGCATCATTCTCTGCTGGTTCCCTCTCCACAACACACCACCAGCCCGACATGGCAATCTATCACCACTCCTCCCAGAAACTTTTTCTCACTACATACACTGCAGAGGTTCAAATAGGGGCTCACACTCACTTTCTCAGGGGACAGCCAAGGGTACGGACTATAACCGGTGCAATACCATGGCCAAAATCAACATCAGAAATAAAATATATCATGAACATGTCACAAAATTTGTGGATTTGCGGCAGTATCACAGTGTAAACATTCTATAAAGCACACTTCAAAATAAATAAAAGTGGTTCATTGTCCATTCAGGAAACTGACGGCAGAGGGGAAGAAGCTGTCCTTGTGCTGCTGAGTGTTCGTCTTCTGGCTCCTGAACCTTGCAGAGTATGACCTGGGTGGTGTGGTCCTTGAGGACACCTCCTCTTGTAGATGTCGTAGATGGAGTGAAGAATGGTGCCCAAGTTAGCAACCATCTGGATATATATTTTTGCATTGGTACCTCCATACCAGACTGGGATGCCACCAGCCTGAATGCCCATCTGCAGATATTTGCAAGAGTCTGAGGTGATGCACTGAATCTTCTCGAACTCCTCACCAAGTATAGCCTCTGGCGAGCCTTCCACGTGATTGCATCGACATGGAGGCTCCAGGACAGATCCTCGGAGATGTTGACACCCAGGAATTTGAAGCTCTTGACCTTCTCCTCTGCTGACCCCTCAGTGAGAACTGGTTTGTGTTCACCTGATTTCCCCCTCCTGAAGTCCACAAATCATCTCCTTTGTTTTGTTAATGTTCATTGAAGTTCCTTCCGCACAATTATCTGGCTGTCGAAAGGACCTCTCATAAAACGAGGCTGCCCTTGCTCTGATTTAACTGAACCTTTTCCCAGTGGCACAAAATTCAGCACCTTTGTTTAATTTTGGTCGACCAGACTCTAACTGCTCTACTTAAGTATGGTTTAACTTGTTTGATAGCATTTTCACTGAATCTTGGGCAGGAACAGCATCCCCAGAAGAACATCTGTATCAAGTGAAGGGAGGGAAGTTTAGGGGGAGATGTCAGGGGTAGGTTTTTTTACAGAGTTGTGGGTGCTGGAATGCCTTGCCAGGGGAGGTAATGGTGGAGGCTGGAGCATTAAGGGAATATAAGTGACTCTTGGACAGACTCATAGATGAAAAAAAAGGGTTACGAGATAGGAAGGGTTTAGGATTTTTTTTGGTAGGTTGGCACAACGCCGAGGGCCGAATAGCTTGTACTGTTCTTTGTTTTAAATGACAATTAACAGTTCAATTAGAGGGATTTTTTCACCCAGAGGATGTTTGGAATCTTGAACTCACTGCCTGAGAAGGTGACAGGGACAGATTCTCAGAGCACTTAAGAAGAACATATGAATCACCAAGGCACTGTGGGCTTCACCTGATGTGCTGTTATATGGGACTGGCTTAGATTGGTACTTGACAGTCAGCATGGATGCAGGTGCTGAAGGGCCTGTTCTGTTTAACTGTGTGAATACCAACAGATCTGTGTTCCTGTGTGGGTCCCAAGTGCTAAGTTCATTCCCATTGGGGCCAAGGGAAAGTGAATAGGCCATTATCTTAAATGTGGACCTGCCCAAGTGCTAGGTGTCATGTTTAGTGCTCAGTGGGTCTCTCAGCTTCTAAACTCCTGAGCAGCAAACACGAGTGCCCAGGAATGCGGAAGGCTGTGGAAACTGGCAAAGCTGACCATGTCCATCACGGCACTGTCCACCACTCTCCCTCATCCACTGAGGATGTCTGTAAGGTGTTGCCTCAAGATGGAAGCCAACATCACCCTGATCACAATGTCTTCTCACTGCTGCCTTCAGATGGAGGAGCCAGAAGACCTTCTCAGGGTACAAGAAAATATCAGCAGGTATCTGAGCAAAACAGTAGGGGAGGAGGAGTGGTCGCAAAGGCAGGAGAAGGGAGGGAGGGGACAGCAGCGATCAAGGGGAGGAGGAGGAAGGGCTAGGTCAATAAAGGGAGGGAGAACTGAAAAAGGGGAGGGGAGGGGGAAGCAGAGAGTAGGTTAGCAGAAATTGGAAAAGTCAGTGTTCATGCCATCTGGCTGGAGAGTGCCCAGACCGAAAATCAGGTGTGCCTCCAATTTGCAGGTGGTCTTGGTGGGACAGTACACAAGGCCATCTCCCCTCCCCTTGATCGCTGCTGTCCCCTCCCTCCCTTTTCCACCTATCACCTGCCTTTTCGACCACACCACCCCCTATTCTTTTTTTCAAAAACCTGCAGACATTTTTCCATACCCTGATGAAGGGCTCAAGCCCAAAAGGTTTTTTTTTATCATTGCTGTTTGACCTGTTGAATTTCTCCAGCGTTGTGTGTGTTTACTGCACAACTGGAACAGTTTATCCTTTGATATTTATAATTTTTTTGTATCTTGGCATATTGTAATTTAATTAACATTATTGTCGTTTGCTGGATTGTGGCAGCAGCGAGTAAGAATTTCAGGGCATCTGTACATTGTGCTCGGGTATATGACAATAAACGTTCAACTCAACAAGGAGGCTGGGGACAGGTCAGGCAGGGTCCATGAAGAGAATCGTGGAGGGGTGGGGAAGAGAGATAGCGAATGTAAAACAATGCTGGAATGACCAAGATGATGGGGCACTGGACGTGGAGATGGGAGAGGGGAAGAGATTGAAGGGGAAGGGTGGCTGAGGGTGAGAAACGGCTGGGGGTGGTGGCGGGGGGTGGGGGGTCAGCTCCTGCTCAGTCGGGTAACAACCATCCCAATTTATGATGTTAAATTTGTCACAGCAGGCTGGGTCCTCACGGAGCAGATCCAAAGAGATGCAGCAGGGTAGGGGGTTTTCCTTTGGGAAATCTAACCCCAATGCTCCAAGAGCAAAGGGCTCCTCTGCAATTAAGGGTTGGAGCGGAGGGTGATGGATCAACCAGAAGAGCATTAGGGGAGCTCTCTGCGCGGTGTTCTCAGGTAGAAAGTGCCAGGCGTTACCGTACCTCCGGAGAAAAATCAGTTCTTGACCAGAATTTGGTGCTTCTTGGCTGTGGACGGGCGTGTGGGCGATCAGGGAGGGAGGGAGGGAGGCAGTCACCAGCCTGAACCCTCTCCCTGGATCCTGGTCGTCTCCGGGGAACCGCCGACCCTCTTTCCCAGAACAGAAGCGGACTTTCAGCGACGCCTGGCACACTGCTCGTTCGGGACAAAGGAGGGGGAATTGTCCGCACGTTTCGGCTGCGGGAACTCCAGGCCGTGCAACTTGGGAAGGACTGAGCCCCGGGGAACACGCCGGGAGGTTCTCGCTCCTCGTTGCGGCTGAATCTGGGGGTGCGGGCAGGACTGAAAGCCCCCCCCCTCCCCTTTCCAGCAGCGCCTTTGTCTGAGCGCAGGGCGGCGGGGGGAGAGAGAGAGAGAGAGGGGTGGAAGCGGCGGCTTGTGTTCCAAGTGGCGTGGGCTGCGGGACTCCTGCGGTGGAACCGTGTCCAGGTCGAGGCGGACAGAGGGGGAGAGGGTCGTTTGGAACTTGAGTGGCCCTGCGGGAACTGGGGCTCCGGTTGAGGGGGGGTTTGTGAGTGAGATCCTCCAAGGCGTGGAACTTGCTGTCTGAAATCTGCTCGCCCTTGTCCCGCGGAGCGAGAGAGACAGCGCTGGGGCTGCAGCCCGGTCCACACGGACTCAGCGCTCGGCGTCAACCCCTGCCTCTCATTTGGGAGATGCAAACAATGTCTCGGTGTAAATGAGAGCAGTGGAGGGAAATCACGGCGGGGTGACGCGCTACTGAAAGCGGCGGCTGAGACTGTGAGTGAAAGACGAAAGTCTGCGGGCGCTGAGACTGGACTGGGCTGAGCCCGTGACCCCGGTCAAGCCCCTGGATCTGACAGCGCACGGGTCCTGCTGGAGAGGAGGGGGGCTTGGTGGACAGCTCGCTGCGGGGTGCCCCTGTCGCTGGAGCTCGCCAGCACCATGAAGACGGACCTCCGACTTCTCCCGAGAGAGGGGACGGCGTGTGATTCGAAGGAACCGTCGCCAGTGGGAGGTGGAAGATGTTCCATGAGCTTTGGCCGTTTGCTCTGAAACGAGAAGAATCTCGGAGGGAAGGACGAGTCTGAAGAGTTGCTGTTCCTCGCCCCGAGGCTCCAACCTCTCCACCCCCCACCCCCACCCCACCACCACCACCACCACCCACCACCCTCTCTTGGTGTCGGGAGAAGAGCGGCAGCATGACCGGGGGTCGCTACCCGGCCCCGCCTGCCCACCGAGGGGGCAGGATGTACCAACACAAAGTGTCGCTGGTGGTGCGCTACTTCATGATCCCGTGTAACATCTGCCTGATCCTGCTGGCAACCTCCACGCTGGGCTTCGCCGTCCTCCTCTTCCTCCACAACTGTAGGTTGGCATCCTCCGATCTTCCAAAGGTTGTTCACACCCTGAATGCAGCTTTGAGTCGTGCTGAATTGTTGATGATTAATTTACTTTTCATGCATTGTATTCAGTTATTTATTCAGGTGAACAGCTTTATTTCTGTACTTGCTCAGATAACCTCTTGTTCTCTCTGTGTCCTATCAAGTTTAATCTAAGATACTCAGATCAGATACCATGCCATACAACAGACATGTAATATTGTCTGATGTTTGGGACCAGCAGTGGTGAAGGGGGACTTCATACCTGCAGAGGGAGACAGGTGATAGAGTCAAGTTTACTCAACAGATTTAATCCTGGCTCAGATACTCAGATCAGATACCATGTCATACAACAGACACCTAATATTGTCTGATGTTTGGGACCAGCAGTGGTGAAGGGGGACTTCATACCTGCAGAGGGAGACAGGTGATAGAGTCAAGTTTACTCAACAGATTTAATCCTGGCTCAGATACTCAGATCAGATACCATGTCATACAACAGACACCTAATATTGTCTGATGTTTGGGACCGGCAGTGGTGAAGGGGGACTTCATACCTGCAGAGGGAGACAGGTGATGGAGACACTGAGGTACACAGCATAGAAACAGGTCCTTCGGTTCAACTTCATGGGGAGACCTCACTTAGAGTGTTTTGGGCTGCGTTTAAGAAAGGATGTGCTGACATTGCAGAGGGTTCAGAGAAGGTTCAGAAGGATGATTCCGGGAAGGAAAGGGTTATCGTATGAGGAATGTTTGACAGCTCTTGGCCTGTACTCGTAATTTAGGAGAATGAGAGTGGATCTCAATGAAACATTTTGAATGTTGAAAGGCATGTGCAGAGAAGACGTAGAAAGGTTGTTTCCCACGGTGGAAGAATTGATTTATTTTTCGGTTGAGGTTTTCTCTAGACTTCACTCTATCCTCTTAGAACAGAGATGCATAGGATTTCTTCAGCCAGAGGGTGGTAAATTGGTGGAATTTGTTGCCACAGGCAGTTGTGGAGGCTGGGTCATTCGATGTAGTTAAGGCAGTGATTGATAGGTTCTTAATTAGCCAGGTCATCAAAGGTTATGGGGAGATTTCCAGGCAGTGGGGCTTTGTCTAATGGTTTTATGATTGTTTATGATGCTCAAATTGCATATCTGAGCAAGTCCCATTTGCCTGTATTTGGGCCATATCCCTCCAAGTGGCTTTCAAACTTTTTCTTTCCGCTCACATCCCACCTTAAGCAATCCCTATGCCATAGGTACTCTGTGATTAGTAAGGGATTACCTAAGGTGGTATGTGAGTGGAAAGGGAAGGTTGAGAATCACTGCTCTAAACCCAATTGTTACTGAAATATTTTGCTTGAGAAAAATTGTCAATGACCCATTTCCTTTGGAATTATGAAACAGTGCACATAACGAGTCAATTAGGGACCGAGATGAGGAGGAATTTCTTTACCCAGAGGGTGGTGAATCTGTGGAATTCATTGCCACAGAGGGCAGAAGAGGCAGGTTCATTAAATATATTTAAGAGGGAATTAGATATATTTCTTCAGGTTAAGGGTATTAAAGGTTACGGAGAGAAGGCGGGGACGGGGTACTGAACTTTAAGATCAGCCATGATCTCGTTGAATGGCGGAGCAGGCTCAAAGGGTCAAATGACCTTCTCCTTCTATGATTAAAACAGTGGTTTTCAAACTTTTTCTTTCCACTCACATAACACCTTAAGCAATTCCTTACTAATCACAGAGCCCCTATGGCATAGGGATTACATGAGTGGAAAGAAAAAGTTTGAAAGCCACTGCTCTAAACCTCTCCTATCCATGTTCCTGTCTAATGTTTTCAATGTTGAAATGGTACCTACTTCATGGACTGTGTGAAAAATACTGCCCCTCAGGTCCCCTTTAATCTTTCCTCTCTCACCTTAAACCAAATGCCCTCTAATTTTAGATTCCTCTTGCTTGGGACGTCGTCTATGACCATTCATCCTAGCTATGCCCCCATTATTTTATAAACTTCTGTAAGGTTTTCCCTCAACCTCTCACACTTCAGGGAGAAAAGTCCCAACCTCTTTTAACTCAATCCAGTACTGATGATGTATTCCTGAACCTTTTCAGCGCCTGTTTCAGTTTAATTGTCCCTTCTACCAAGATACAGTGAAAAACTGATTTGCGTTCAATCTTGGCAAATTAATCTCTATACATTGTACAACAGCATAAAAATAACAACGTATGCAGAGCGTGGCATAAAGAGAAAGGTAGCGTTAATGGTGCGAGGCATCGACTTTTATTAACATGAGTTCTGTTTTAAGAGAGCAGGAATGAAACGGTCCTTGAATATGGAGCACTGTGTTTCCAAACCTGTATCGTCTGCCTGACAAGAGAGGGGAGAAAAGAGTGTGACTCGTCTCTACAGTTGGGCAGCCAGAACTGCACCAATATCCTCTACTGCTGTAGCATGATGACCCAACTCCTAGTCTCCAGAATGGCCTGTTATCCTGCCAGTGGTGACACCTTTGGTCATCCTGTATGGAATGTTCAGCTCTCCTGGCCCATCAATAGAATTGTCATTTTTTTTAAAAAAAGCAGAAAATGCTGGAAATCTGAGGGAAGAGAAACAAAACTAATGTTTTATGCCATTAAACGTGAATGTCTACAGACGCTGTGATTGTTGAGCAGTACACAAAAGTGCTGGAGAAATTCACCATTACCTGCTGAGTTTCTCCAACACTTTTATGTCATGTTTCATGTCAAAAAGCCCCTTCATTTGAACTCAACTGGAATCTCTTCCAACCCATATGCTGCCTGACCAGTTGAGTATTTCTAGCATTTTATGTTTTTATTTTAGTTTTCTGGCATCTGCAGTCATTTTTTTATTTTCAGGATTGTCAATATTTTGTTCGATATCAGTAAGAAGACTGGGGCGTATTTGTTCATTCTCAATTCTTCCTTTGGGCATTTTAGTAGGTAGGTTAAGGGTGACATTTTGACAGTAGATTTACTCCATAAAAGTGAGCAGCAAGGCAATTTTTTGAAATTCCACTCACCGATGCAAAGTGTTTATTTTTCAGGTTAATTACTTATGTCGATTTCCCTATTTGATTTGAGCCCAAATATTCAAGTCAATAACTGGCCCATATGAATACTCGGCCCAGTAATGTCCTACCATCTTACTATATCCCAATGGTACCAGTGAGCAGGTTCCTTCTCTGGAAGATTTGCAGGGGAATGGTAACTCCTTCCAAAAACAAGAAGGAGAGGGGTTGATGATAATGTCTTCCAAGAAACAGATGGGGAAGGGGGGGGGGGTCGATGTACTCAATGACCTATGGTGTGGACAATCTGCCTCCCTGCCTCTACTCTATCCACACAAGGTGCATTATTAAGAGGCCGATGGATACTCTGGTTAGTGAATGATGGTGTTCCATTAGACCATTAACTGCACTTATGATGTGCTCACAGTGTGGCCTCCCACTAGCATGCTGTGAATCTGACAGTGGCATCTGGCAGAGCAGTGAGAGAGAGATTGACTGCTATCTGATGAAGTGTTTGGAACATTCCAGGCTAAGTCATGACTTGGGGCTTCTGTTGAGAAGAATGAGAAACTAGTTAAATATGGTGAAGAACCACAGGACCTGACCGCAAGTACATTAGCACTTGAGGTAAAACACGAAAGTCTGCAGACATAGTGCTGCAGTAAAATCACAATGGTGGAGAAATTCAGCAGGTCAAACAGTGTCCTTTATAAAACAATGATAAAGGCACATAACCAACATTTCAGGCTTGAGCTCTTCAACAAGGCATGAGCAAAATGGAGGGAGGTGTATACATAACCAAGGTTATGTATCTTTATCTGTGCTCTATGAAGTACACTGACCTGCTGACAGTGGCATATCTAAGGGATGGCTCATGTCCTGGGTGCCACTTGAAGGCTGAGCAGTTTCTATTAAAGTCAGACAAGCCACCTCTGAGGAGCAGAATTTTTGGGCACTTGTGCCTGTGCATCAACATTGTTACCACTAAACGGTTCAAACTCGGGAGATATGTCAGTTTCAATGGGAATGAGAGTAAATGCCGTGATCTCCATGGGCCTCTGGCAAGGCCCAAGGCCGCAATCTCAGCTGTTAGAGCACGGATCCGGCGGCCCTGCCCGATCCAGCCATGTCAACCGATGATATCCCTCCCCCACCTCAAGTTGCTCCAGGGCTACGTTTAGGAGGCATCCAGCCTGAGCGAGCCCAAGTGTTTCGAGGAGGTGCTGAGCTGCGACGACAGGCTTCAGGAGCTCTTCATCCAGCGTCTCCTCAACAACACACAAGTTGAAGACTGCCTGTCCGTCCTGCTGGTCATTAGGAGCAACTGCACTGAGCCTCCACGGGTCAAGGCAGACTCTGTGATCTTGCTCTGCTGAGTGTAGAAAGAGAAGAAACTTTAGAAAAAAGGACTTTGATCACATCATAGACCAATTTGCATAGCCTTGGTGAGACCCCACCTGGAGTATTGTGTGCAGTTTTGGTCACCTTATCTAAGGAAGGATGTTCTTGCAATGGAGGGAGTGCAGAGGCGATTCACCAGGCTGATACCTGGAATGGCAGGAATGACTTATGAGGAAAGATTGCGCAAATTGGGATTGTACTCGCTGGAGTTTAGAAGATTGAGAGGGGATCTCATAGAGACCTATAAAATTCTGGCAGGACTGGACAGAATGGATGCAGATGGGATGTTTCCAATGATGGGAAAATCCAGAACCCGGGACCATGGTTTGAGGATAATAGGCAAACCATTTAGGACTGAGATGAGGAGGAATTTCTTTACCCAGAGGGTGGTGAATCTGTGGAATTCATTGCCACAGAGGGCAGTAGAGGCAGGTTCATTAAATATATTTAAGAGGGAATTAGATATATTTCTTCAGTATAAGGTTACGGAGAGAAGGCGGGGACGGGGTACTGAACTTTAAGATCAGCCATGATCTCGTTGAATGGCGGAGCAGGCTCGAAGGGTCGAATGACCTACTCCTGCTCCTATCTTCTATGTTTCTATCAGTAAAAGTAAGGAAGGTGCGGTTATAATTTTACATTAGCGCTTCCTATAGAAACATTGCAACATTTGGGCATTCAGTTCCTCTTTCCGATTCCTTTCCAAGTCAGAAACTACCTCAAAACCATGGCTGGTTCTGTCAAACAGCTCAATCTCGGAAGCTGTCAAAGAAAAACCAAAACACCACAGATGTTGAAAATCGGAAATAAATGCAGGAGCTGCTGGAAGCACTAAGCTCAGCTTGTCAGGCAGTATCTGTGGGAAGAGAAGTAATGTTTCAGGTTAAGGGGATTTTTGAATCATTTTCTCTCTTCATGGGGACTGGCTGATCAAATGAGTGCTTCCAGCATTTCTGTTGCTATTCCATTAACACTAGATCTGAATGCTGTTCATTTACCGACAACATAGCCTACAGCTAGGCAAATCTATCTAAAACAAAGCCTATTTTATAATTAAATGTTTTAATACCTTTTATTCCACACTGAAAAACATAATCTTTATTCATTAACGATAGCGTCAGCCAAAATATCCATCAGCTGTTGTGTGATAACCAGCAATGCCAGTTGCACACCAACACCACCATGCAGCAAACATTGTGACTGAAAATTTTAAGAAAAGGACCATCTGTCCAAAACACAGATTTCTGAATGTGCACAGCAGGGTGGGTGTAGTAGGTTGATATAGGGCAGCACAGCATTGTGGGCCAAAGGTCCTGTACTGGGCTCCACTGTTCTGTATTCTATTTGTAGATAAATCTTACTGAATTAGTTGGGGGAAAAAAGGTAATTTTATATTATCAATGAAAATAGATGCACAGCTCATGTTCTTACAAACCCAATGGGCAAACTATAGGGTGGAAGCTTTAAGTTAGTGCAACTGCCTTCTGGCGCCAGAGACTCAATTCAATCCTGACCTCTGGCGCTGTCTGCTGGAGTTTGTGTGTTGTCCCGTTAACCATGTGGAGCTTTACATTACAATCTGGATTCCTCACCCATCCTGGTGAAGTAGGCCCACTGGCCGCTGTAATTGCCCTCAGTGTGTAGTCGGATGGTAGATTAAAGGGGTAATAGTTTAACAAGTAAAAGGAGTGGAGTGGGGATGGATTCGCCTTGTGAGCTGGCATTGATTCAATGGGACAAGTGGAATGGAAATGGAGGGGACATGACTCGAAATGAATAGAGAGGTTTGAATTGGTTCAATGGGTAGCAGCCATGGATTTGTGTAAGAAGATCATGCATTGAAGTAAGCTACAGAGATTCGAGGCTGTCATTCAAATGTAGCACTGAACCAGCCTGATGTTGTTTTGAATGCACAAAGAGAGACTGGAAAAGCTCAGCAGGTCAGGTACCACCCATGGAGAGAAATGGTCAGTTTCAGGTTGGGATCCAGTCTCAAGAAAGGGCCCCGACTCAGAACGTTGACCATCCATTTCTCTCCATGGACACTGCTTGATCTGCTGAGTACCTCCAGCAGCCCGTAGTTTGCTCAAGAATCTAGCACTTGCAGAGTTAATGCTTTTCCAGGACATGAGAGGCTCCTTGGGGCAGTGCTGAAGGAGAGCAGGGAACTTTCCCTTGTGACCCCTGACGAGGTTTAACTCTCACGCAACAGCATTAATCACCCTGCCGTTTTCCTCAATCAAGCAAATTAATGGTAGTATTTCCTGCAACCCCTCACTACTGAGAGCATATTTAGTGAAACTGGAGAAACTCGGCTGGTCAAACAGTGGACTTTATGTGTATAACCAACGTTTTGGGCTTGAGCCCTTCATCAAGTTGTGAGCAAAATGTAGGGGCACCTGCCTACATTTCCTCATACCTTAATGAAGAACTTAAGCCCTAAATGTTAGTTCAAGATACAATTTATTGTCATATAATAAAACAGTGTCATGTTACATGAAATTGCTTTTGCCTGCTGTAAGGCAGACAGACTCACCAGTGGCAGAAATTGCCTGAAGCACCTCTTACAGTCAGAGAAAGAGAAGGAAAAGAGAGTCCCCCCAGAGTCACGAGTGTTCGTAGATTTGCCTCCAGCACATCTGTAGCCCCACAGAGTCCAGTCCAAACCATCGACAACCTGAGCTCCAGATCCAAACCTCCAATACAGTCAGGAACCCCTCACTATTCCGCCGCCGTGGTTACTGTCCCGTGGGTCATCTCCTCTGCTTCTTCTCAGACAGGGATGGTCCCTCCGTTTTCTGGTGCCCTGCACCAGCCCTCTGTTCCCCTGGAGTCTTCCACCCTTTGTGGCTGCTGCCGATCATAGACTCCGCCATCTTGGGCCCAGACCCTGCGGTCGCGGGATTTTAAATAAAACCATTGTCAGATCCTTTAACGGGCCATTCAAACCCTATGCAGAGCTGATGGCAGTTGACTGAGCAGTTGGACCCCACAGGAGCGCTGTAGCTCTGCTCCTCGCTCCCCGTGGGTCCGCACCAGCAGCTCTGGCAGTGCCGCCATTTTCAATCTATATGTATCTTTGCTGTATAAAGGACACTGTTTGACCTGCTGAGTTTTCCAGCATTGTGTTTTTACTTCAACCTCAGTGTCTGCAGACTTTCGTGTTTCACTTCAGCATATTTAATGAAGTTATCTGGACATCCAATGTAGTGTGGTATAGGCAGGATCACATTTAAAAGGCATTGCTGCCGCTACGTTTCTCACTTCACACCAGGCCATGGAGGCATTGTTCAGAATAATGTTTGCAGAGCCCACGTGCGGTGTGGTATAATAGACACTGGCTGAATTGTTCTTCATCCACTGTGTAGTAACTGCACTCCCCGCTTCACAATCCTGCACAAGGTTGTACTGTGGTTCAAAGAAATAGGGTTGCTGGAGAATGCCCTCTATGTACTTGAAGCCAAGAACATCGCCTAATGATTTCGCTGGGAACTTTGGAGACATTCCCTAACTGTATTGTTGCGGGACATTTACTCTTATTGTTCAATCTCTTTGAAGTCCTGCTGGAACAATGAAAGATAGGACTGTGATTTATATTTCAAATATATATTCAATTTAGATAATAATTGGTTAGTACCATACAGTGATAAAATGGATATAAAAAGTACCTTCAGTTCAATCATTACTGTAAGTAATTGAATGCAAAGTGGCAAGAATCCCCTGTGTACATTTGACAAAGTTGTTCAGTTGGAGGTTTGGGTGCCTGTAATAAGTCTTCCAGTTTAACCAGTTTAACCGTGGATTCTCTCCTTGATACTATAATCCTAGCTTGAGAGCAATAGTGGGAAGTCTTTCATTTATAATAGCAGCCTCCTCACCGACAACGTTCAGCTGAATTCTAAACTTGACGCAGGCATTTATGGACTGCAGTATCTCCCCTAATGCAGAAAATCTGACACTCAGTTTGTGCGTAGCAAGCTCCTAGAGCAGTGAAACAAGAAACTCTGCAGACGCTGCAGTTGTAGATGATACACAAACATGCTGCAGAAACTCGGCAGGTCCTGAAACGTCCATAGGAGGCAAAGAAATATAACCGATGTTTTGAGCCTGAGCCCTTTGTCAAGCTTCTCGAACAGTCATGCAGTACGAACCAGATAAATGATATTGGGTGGGACAACATGTAATGCCATAGAATATTGTGTGGCATTTATTTTATGTCTAATAGAATGAGTGGTGTCACATCATGATTGAGCTACAAGGTGAGTGCAGAGTTTGTGGTTCAGGGCAAACCCCGATGCAAAGCTATTGTGTTATCAACCTTCCCTTAGAGGACCTTTGGCACCTTGAATGGCTGCTGCTGAGGTGGCGACAATGCACGTTTATTCCATGGAACTTTGGCTCCTTTCCCACAGAGTGACAGTCCTTGATGCAGTGGGTCCCAACTTGCTATTGTGGGTCACATCTGCAGCTCCCTGAGTGTTAGCTGGACTGAGTGATCATTGAATAAATGTTGGACAGTGGGCAGTTGCAGCAAACAGGTTAAGAACCAGAGAGATAACACAGTCCCAGGGGTGTCAGAGGACCAGGGCCCTCTTGCTACTTTGGTGGAAAAGAGAGCCACTTGAAGTTTGAAAGCCCAGTGAAGAGCAAATCTCCTTGTACTTGGGGAACTCAGCTGTTTGCCATTTTCTGCACTCCAGTGGTGAGATGGTGCCTATAAAAGGACAAAGAGGACTTGTGTCACAGGGCATCTCAAAACACTTTCTTGTCAAGGGAGCTGCAGACTGAGCTGTGTGAGCTTCCCCATCTGCCTTTGTAGTTCAAGACCTCATGGTCTGAATGGGCTGTCTATCGTCTCCTGTGGCAGGCACAATTCCGACCCAGTCAGGGGAGGGTGCAGGCAATTCTGAAAAGGTCCACATCATCTCTCAGCTCAACAAAGATGGACATTGGCAGCTGGAAATCCAGCACTGGAAAGCACAATGGGACATCAAGGGTAAAACGGCCTGGGAACCAATTCCTGTCGCACCATCAAAAGTAAATATGCTTCTGAATAATTCTCATCCATTTCAGCCTGTGTTTTATTATTTATAATTGTTTCTTATGTTAATGAGTTGCCATGGCAATGTTAAATTTCTTTCATGAAACATTTGCTTCAGCTTTTTCAGCACGGCTGATTCAATTGCTTTTTATTTACATTTCTGATATAAATCAAGAATGGATGTTTATTAAATTATGTTTGGGGTGTTGGGATTGAACAAAAGGCAGGGGAAGGAGCAGTGAACATCTTGTGCAATTTTGTTCTCTGTTTCCTTTGCTTTCTTTTCTCTTTTGCTCCTCTTTCCTCCCACCTTGCTTATCCTCCCCCAACCCTCTCTTTGCTCCCTTCTCCTGTGACTAGAGACACTGTGGGGATGTTTGTCTTGGTCACTTGTGTAATGGTGAAGTATGAAGCAGCCCCACTGAAGTCCTCCTGAAATGTGGTTTCCACTGATGCTGTGGTGTTGGGTGAAGAGCACACACACTGTCCAATTAGTGCCTGAGAGACTTGAGGAATTTCAGCAATGGAATTGTTTTCCCATCACTGAAATTACTCAAGTGTCCAAAATTCACAAATTATATTCTCTATGAGCTACAGCACTAAACCTGCAGGCAATAACTAGAGAGAGTCTGACCGCTTGACCTCAGCGTCCAATGGCATCAACATCTAGGGGGGGTCATCATTCACCAGAAACCCAACTGGTCCAGCTACAAAAATTTGTGGCTCCATGAACCAGTCAGAGTCTAGGTCAGTCACGAATGATAAAGTTCCTGACAACCCAAAACCTTCTCACCCAAACAGGGCAAATTGGGAGCATGTCAGCCAAGATCCTTTCTTCCCCCAAGTAGGGCAGTGGCCATTTCTCGACGACATCGTTTATGCCAGTGAACCTCACTTTTTTTCCCCCACTCACATATCACTTTAAATAATACCTTACTAACCACAGAACACCTATGATATACATTGGTGTCACTCGGGTTAGTGTCACTCAGAGTGGTAATTCATGGTGTCATTCAAACACCCCTCCCCCCCTGCCCCCATGACCAAGTGACTGAGTGGGGTGGCAGCAGGGCTCAGCCTGGAAGGGGGGGGGCTCTGACCGGGGCTCATTAGAAGGTTCAAAAAGTAATTTAGCATTGAGTTTTAGCCTTGTAGGTACATTGATACATGTTAGCTGGGCTTACGAAAATGTTTTTGTTGTTATAACTAACTACAGGGATATTTTTTATAAAAAATAAATTCCTGCTGAAACACTGCACAAATATTTTATAGACAGTCATTTTGGTGTCACCTGATGCAGTCTGCACCCCATTCCCACACCCCCTTAGTGATGCCAGCGCTGACATGGGATGCCATAGGTGCTCTAAGTTAGTATGGAATTAGTTAAGGTGAAGTATAGAACAACTCCAATCATCCAAAATGGTCAGGACCGGGCCTATGTCAGATAAATCATTTTTTCGGAGAACTAGTCATTTTTTAAAAACAGCTCAGTAGCCACAGCAAATCACTTGTAACGGTGTTTAAGCAACAACAAACAACAAGGGAAGGCTTTTTAAGCATGAAAATTAATGTTTAATTCTCACCAAAAAAAATGCCAGCTGCTGCCGATCACTGACACCTCCCCACTGAGGCCCCACTCGTGCCTGGGGGGCTGAGGTCCCTACTCCCACCCAGGAGGCTGCTCTCCTTGAAGACGCCGGGACAAGGGATTCTTCCGTCCTCTTGCGGCTGGGAGACAGTGGCATGCATTTGGAGAGAAAAGTCTTCATGATCTAGACTTTAGAGAATGAGAGAGGACCTCAAATTTAAAAAAAGATGGCTTAACCACAAAGAGGTTAGAATCAGATCAGTCTCGATCCTATTGATGGGAGGGACTGCAAGGCCAAACTCCTGTTTGTAATTCGGATGCTGATAAGCTCGTGAAGGTGACTCCGCTAAGGTCAGTCAGCTGTTGAACATTTAAAATAAGAAAGATTTCTGGCCTCTGTAGCTGGAACACGACTGCCTGGGTCAGAGACTCGGAGGGCCAGACTATAGAGCAGTAAATGGTGCCACCACCTCAGCAGATCGGGCGGCATCTGAGGAGATAGAAACCATGGTTGCCTTTCATCTGCATTGTTAAAGCAGGTGCAGCCTGATCCGCTGGGTACACGGTTTCCAGCATCTGTGTTTTTTTTTTTGGTTTTCAGAGAACTGAAGGCCATTCTTCAGCTTTCCTCTGCCTCATCTGCTCCTACCTCTGTTTACGGACTTGTGCAACATTTTGAGAACTCATCCTTGCAAATTAATTATTTTTTTAAATATACATGTCATAAAGGTGGAGAAAGAAGGAAAAGAGTGTTACAATAGTCAGAGGGAAAAGAATTGCAGCGAGAGAGGTGCGGGTCGTCCACCTTATTTATGCCTCTCAGAATCTTGTTGACCTCTATTAAGTCATCTCTCACCCTTCTTTGCTCCAAAGAAATGTCCCAGATCTGCTAACCTTGTCTTAATTTTGATGTTTCCAATCCAGGCAGCATCCTGGTAAACCTCTGCACCCTTTCCACACCTTCCACATCCTTCTAATTATGAGGTGACCAGAACTGAACACAATATTCCAAGTGTGGTCTCACCAGAGACTTACGGAGCTGCAGCATCACCTCAGGACTCCTGAACTTAATCCCCCCGACTAATGAATTTCAGGGTCCCATAGGCCTCCTTTACTCTCCTATCAACCTGCGATCATTGGGTATTGGTCTATCAATCAAGACAGGTGCTCCCATTGCTGTGACTGAAATTGATCTAATAATTTCAATGCAAATATTCACAAGTCTTTACAGCTTTCCTTGAGGAACTATCTTCTTTTATTGGGAGAGTTTGATCTCATTTGTTTCCTCTGCTCTATGCACAGGCCCTGTTGACTGAGGAAATTTGTTGCTCTACAATAAACTGTTTGCCGTCCATTCTACCTCCGGCTCATTAACTGAAGTAACAGTGCAATAAAAACTGGTGCTTCATTCATCAATTGAATCAAAAATGAAAATAAAAGGCACTTGATTCAAACATATTAAAACACTGAAAAAAATCCCCTCTAAAGGCAGATTCTCATTGCCATGGTAACTTGTTAATGTGAAACAAATATTAAATTAAAATGTAGTCACTTTAATATTTGAGGTCATGGCAGCTAATTTGCAGGCAGCAAACTCCCAGAAATGGCAATAAGGCATGTGGCTAAGTTAGTTGGCTTTATGATCTTTGTCAAGGTTTAAGTATTGCCCAGGGCACCTTTGACTGGTCCCATGAAACCACTTGCAAGAAGTGAGACAAGCCTTCCGTTTCACAGCTCTGCAAAAGAGGGTGTGTCTGACCTTGCAGCACCTTCCCACTGCCAGAGGCTTGCCCTGTGTGTTGCATTCCATGGAACGCACGGGCCTCTGACCCAGATGTGGCAGAGCCCTTGACCAAGCTGCTGCTCATGTGTGTAACTCCCTCCCGTGACACAAGAGGCTGAAGAAAGGAGCTCACGTTGTTGTCAGATGAAGCATGGTCAGGTAGTTCCGGATTAAAGATTCAGTCAGATAGTTCCGGATTAAATATTCAGTCAGGTAGTTCCAGATTAAATATTCAGTCATGTAGTTCCAGATTAAAGATTCAGTCAGGTAGTTCCAGATTAAAGATTCAGTCAGGTTGTTCCGGATTAAAGATTCAGGATTCAGTCAGATAGTTCCGGATTATACAGTCAGGTAGTTCTGGATTAAAGATTCAGGATTCAGTCAGGTAGTTCCGGATTAAAGATTCAGGATTCAGTCAGGTAGTTCCAGATTATACAGTCAGGTAGTTCCGGATTAAAGATTCAGGATTCAGTCAGGTAGTTCTGGATTAAAGATTCAGGATTCAGTCAGGTAGTTCCGGATTATACAGTCAGATAGTTCCGGATTAAATATTCTGCCCACACTGGCTCACGTTCCTTATGCTCACTGGAATTTAGAAGAATGAAAGGGGATCTTATAGAAAGATATAAAATTATGAAAGGCATAGATAAGATGGAGGTCAGTAAGTGTTTCCATTGGTGGGGGAGACTAGAACTAGGGGCATAGCCTCAAGATTTAGGGTAATAGATTTAGGACAGAGATGAGGAGGAACTGCTTTTCCCAGAGGGTGGTGAATCTGTGGAATTCGCTGCCCATTAAAACAGTGGAGATGACCTCAGTAAATATATTTAACCTTTTTGACTCCGGCTATTTTTAACCTTTCATCATATATACACCGTATGAACCAACTGGAGGTTGGATATAAAACCAGTCTTGGAAAACCGGGACATGGAGTATATGCACTTATTAGTAGTCCTGGAAAACCGGTACATTGCTTTAAGACAAGGTTGGATAGATTTTTACATCATAGAGGAATTAAGGGATATGGGGAAAAGGCAGGTAGATGGAGATGAGCCTCTCATCAAAGTAGCTGAGTGGTGGAGCAGGCTTGATGGGCCGAATGGCTGGCTCCTGCTCCTATTTCTTATGTTCGAATGCACTCAGAGAATAGCCATTAGGTTGAAGTCTGCTGTGAATATCACCTAGGGGAGATCTTTCATAGCCTTAATAGATATACTTTAGTACAGTTTTAGGGAGCTAGAACTTTTATAAAAGCCATCAGAGTCTTCAAATTTTAGGATTGAGAAATAGAATTTCACTGATAAACGTATTGTTTATCGTAAAGGGGAAATGGAGAACAGAAGCAATTGTCCGCACTGTGAAGTTACCAGATTGTTATCCTGTGACCTGGTCTGTTGATTTGCAGACGCAAGTTCAAATCCTACCAAAGCCACCCGGTTTTTAAAAATTCAATTACTTCAAGTATAATTGAAGCATTGGTCTCTCTAATGGTGACTGTAAAACTACTGTGTTAAGAAAGACCTTATTTTGTTCTCAGTGATGCCCGACCCACTAGAATGTTATTGCCTCTCTTAAACAGTGCAGCAAGTGAAAGGCAATTAGGGATGGGTAATAAATTTTGGCCTTGCACTAATGCCTGCACCTCTCAAACAATGAGTAACTATCATGTCTGAATGAAGTGTTACTGCATTGTCTCTGGGTTCCATGGCAGGGAACCGCTGGAGTTCTTGCTTGTATCCTTATGCTTCTGGTTTCTGTCTTCCAGATAAGCCTGTGATGCACTTCACTCCAGCCCCACCAACCTCACAGGATGGTAAGTAACCCTTCCTCAAAATCTAACAGGAGCAATGTTGGAGGCGAAGCACGTAATGAGTATTTTCTCCGTGTGATGTGTGTCGACGTTATTAATCTGAGCCACTAATTATGCAGTAATGGGAACTGCTTCAATTATCAAAAGCATTGTTTAAAGTCATGGAACTTGCTATCGTCAACATTTTAATCTGATTGACTGGGTCTCATTAGCATGCTGTCCTTAATTATAACAGCTTGTTAAACAAAAAGGCACCACTTTACCTCTAGGCAGCTCCTGATGCTGTCCCTCCTCATCTCCCTGCTTCACATTTGATTCTGGGCAGTGTTGCCTGACGGGATTCTTGATTGAGCTTTGACTCGGTTTTTACACCACGCTCCTGGAAGTGGACCATCAGCCATAGGAGCAGAAATAGGCCATTCAGCCCATCGAGTCTGCCTTGCCACTCAATGATGAGCTGATCCATTTTCTCACCCCCTGCCCGGCCTTCTCCCCATAACCTTTAATCAGGAACCTCTGCCTTAAATACACCCAATGACCCGGCTCCACAACCACCTGAGGCAACAAATTCCAAAGCTGGCTGAAGAAATACCTCCGCGTTTCTGTTCTGAAGATGCCCTTCAAACTTCCTGAAACCCACGTTTCACCACCACGATGACCCCTGAATCCTCTCACCAGCTGGAAAGAGAATATAAAATGCAAGACGTGGACAACTATTGAGGTTATTCACAGAATGTCTGCATAGTCATACAAATTGTGAATATTTATTTATCCATCCCTTATATATTTCAGGCACATTGTGATCATTTATTTCAGATCAGATGTCAAATTTATTGTCAGAATAAACATATGACATCGCCCTGAGATTCTTTTTCCTGTGGTAATCCAAAATAAACTGTACTCAATGTACACATGGAAACAAATTGGGAAATGTAAATAACTGTACAACATGTAGAGAGAAAAGAAACAAAATAGGGCAAAAGGAAAAGTCCTTAAATGAGTCCCCGATTGAGTTTGTATTAAGGAGTCTGATGGTGGAGGGGTAGCAGCCGTTCCTGAACCTGGTGGTGTGAGTCTTGGGGCACTGATACCTGTTTCCTGACGGCAGCAGCGAGAACAGAGCGTGTGCTGGGTGGTGTGGATCCTTGATGATTGCTGCTGCTCTCAGACAGCAGCGTTCCCTGTAGATGTTCTCAATGGTGGGGAGGGTTTTGCCTGTGATGTCCTGGGCTGTGCCCACTACCTTTTGCAAGGCTTTATGCTCAGGGGTATTGGTGTCCCCATCTTAGACCATGATGCAGCTGGTCTGCACACTTTCCATCACACGTCTGTAGAAATTTGCCAGGATTAACAATGAGACACCAGCCCCCTGCAAACTCTGGAGGAAGTAGAGGAGCTGACGTGCTTTCTTCATGGAGCCATTAATTAGAATGCCATTGTTAGTGTATTTTACCTGACTGTGGCCATAGCAAGTAAAAAGTTTGGTGTATCTGTAAGTGGGAAATTGAAGTTGTGAAAAGTGTGTTTTTGTAAAACAAAACTCACTGCGTCAGCTTCTGTAAGTCGGTAATTTTACTTAATCAGCATGTATTGTTGTACCGCCCAGATATGATTAATGTTTCTTTATATATCGGGACACACACGAGGTAATTTGACCCAATGGGCTATTGCTGACTCTCACCGGGTCAAAAACATTCCCCCTCTTACTTCCCAATATCTCGCTTACACACCCATCAGCTCCATTTGTCTATGCCTGGAATCCTTTACAGCAGACAATGAATAACTCTGCCTCGGTTTGGGATACATGTGTATCGTTTGTCTGTATGTGCGTTTGCAGTGTTTGTTGGGAGAGGGCTGCTCCGTCTGGTTGTACTTGTACAATTGGATGATAAATAAACTTGAACTTGGGAGAGGCTGCAGCAGCTGGGGAGGGGTGGGCGACAGGGAGACAGATGGATCCAGTGATCAGATTTGAACCAAGGTCCCTGGAATTGTGAGGCAGGGGTAATTATCCCATGTCCTCAGCACTGTGCCATGTATGAACACATGAAAGATTAGGAGTTGACTGTGCAGAGGGAGATAGGGAAATCCAGAACATGGGGAAGAGCATTAGGGCCAGAGCCATCCAGGAGTAATGCTATAAATCAATTCCTCATATGGGGGATTGGAAACCAGCTCCCTGCCCTCTGAGTTGCCAGCCTGGGAATTAATTTAAAAATGTTAACGCTGGGATTTTTTCAGAGAGTGTCAAAGGAAGTTCAGGAGGAAAGGCAGCATGAATTAAGGTACAGAACTAGGATGGTCAAATGAAAAGCAGGATCAGTGGTTGGGAATGAAGTCCAGCTTCCGTGTCCAAAGTCATAGTGCTGTCAGATTTGGCCAGGGTTGGCTCTATCTCCTGAGGAGAAATATCCTGGTTAGGATGAGTGAAAAATCAAAAAGTTGAAAATGCAAATACTGGAAAGTTGAAATAAAGACAGGAAATGGTGGAAACGCACAACAGGTCAGTTGGTGTCTGGTCTGGTTCGAGTCAGGGAGGGCCAGACCATGCATCCCAGGACAGTCCCAGTCAAAATGGCTTCTGTACCATTATGTGTGCTTGATCAACGGGAGTGGGTGTGCAGTGCACCAAGTCCTCTGGGTGAGGCCACGTTTGGCAAAGGTTCTGAGTTGAGTGCCCCAGGATGCATTTTTACTGCAGCCAGTCTCTGGTCTGGAGCCCAGTGACCAGGGTGTAGTGCTGGCTGGGTGAATTGTGGTGTTCAGAAAGGAGCTGAATAGGTGTTCAAAGGGAAAGATGTTGTAGGGCTGTGGGGAGAGGAAAGAGGAGTGGGGCTGATTGGATTGAACTAGTATGGATTCAATCGGCTGAATGGCCCCTTCTGCAAATGGTGCTTCCAGGGCTACAACACCAGCTTCATGCTTTGCCCGTTGTCTTCCGGTTAAACCTGCAGACCACTGGACTCTGCAGAGCGGCCAGGCGGAAATGGTGGGCAAGTAGGTTTGGTGCAGAAATTCCAAGCTGCAGAAACAGGAGAACAAAAAGGGAAGCAGTAAAATTGAGGGGGGGTCTGCCAGACTCTGTAAATACTGTTTAAAAACTGTGCCTGCCAGTGATATTGAGAAAATAGCTGCATCTGTGATTAATTTAGCTGCATGCATTCTCACTGTGGTCCTGCACATTCTTAAAACATTGCAGTTTTATTTTGGATCCCTTATTTACTTCCTGCCTTCCCCTTAAAGTGGAGGGAGAGGGGTGTTGGGTGTGGGGTTGATGGCTTTGGTCCACCTGCACACTAGCTTTCTGAATCCAGTGGTGTTACGTAAGAAAGTGATCCCTGTCAGCCCAACCACTATGCATGCCTTGGTCTTTCCTAGCGCTCAGCATACCAACAAGAGTCAAGGCTTTTAGAGCACCAAGCAAACTTCCCGCAGTGTTTCAGGAAAGGGCTGTCAAAACCAAGTTCCCTGTTGTCCACTCAAGGTGAACAAAGTTGGTTGGAAGGATAAGTGATAAATTAGGAAGGAAGCAATCTGCACACCCCTTTCAGGACCCCTCACTATGCTGATATCCGGGTAGTTTATCGAGGGCCCATGTGGGCCAGGATAACAGCCCTGTGAGGATTCTGAGTGACCTTGAGGTGTAGCAGGGATAAGCAATGAGTATTTCCACAGAGAACCACTGACCACCAGCACATCCAAGGAGAGCTGCCAGTAATTCCATGCAGAACCAATGTTACTCCCACAGAATGCCAAGATTTCCATGGATTCGTAGGATTATAGAGTTATCCAGTATGGATCAGCCCTTCTGCCCAACTGGCCCACGCTGACCAAGTTGATCTCGTCCCATTTTTCTGCATTTGGTCATCATTCTTCATAATCCTTTTGTCTATAAATCTGTCCAAATGCCCTTTGAACATTGTTAATGTGCCCACTTCTACAGTTTCCTCCGACACCTCGTTCCAGGTACGGACCACTCTCCAAGTGAAAAAATGACCCCTTCGGTCCCTCTTATATCTTTCCCCTTCTCACCCTTAGCATCTGGTTCTAGAATCGTCTACCCTGAGCATTCACTTTAGCCATGCCCCGCATGTTTTATAAACCTCAAGAAGATTCCCCTCAGCCTCCTTCACTCTGGCCAATGAAGACACAGCCTATCCAACCTCTCGCTATAACTCAAGTCCCCCCCAGTCTCAGCAACACCTTGGTGAATCTTGATCAGCCAATGGATGGAAGGGTACCATGGGTAGACAGTGAGATCAAACACTATCTTGTCGATGTTCAGCGTAGGCTTAAGGGGCTGAGGCCTCTTCCTGCTTCTGATTAGATTTTCTTTATCTTGACGTGGCCGAGCGGTTCAGACTGGCAACCAAATGGCCATCAATGTGACAGATCAGTTCTAATGCATAGAACATAGGAAATAAGGACAGGAGTAGACAACCTGGCTTGTCAAACCTCCTCTACCATTCACTAAGATCTTTGCTGATCAGGCTGTGGTCTCAGCTCAGCTCGCTACCCAGGCTGTGCCCTTTTCACTCTGCTACCATCAAGAAAAAGGTGCAGGAGCCTGAAGACGAGCACTCAGTGGCACAAGGGCAGCTTCTTCCCCACCATCATCAAATTCCTGAATGATCAATGAACCAAAAACTGCTTGACTTTGACTTTTTGTAAGGTGGTTTATATGAATGTTTGAACAGTGATGCCCCTGCAAAACAACGGGTTTCATAATTTGTTCATGTCAATAGATTCTGATTTACCCACCTCTTCCCTGTAGCACACTATTCAAAAATCGATCTACCTATATATTCAATGAGACAGACTCCTCTGCTTCCTTGGGCAGAGAATTCCACAGGTTGACTACTCTCAGGAAGAAGTTTTGGTAACAAATGGCAGTGCTGCTGCTGGTGTCGACTTGTGGTGAACAAGGAATGGAGATACAGCCTTCCCACAGGGTCCAACTGCCCAGTCAGCTGCTGTCAGCTCTGCGCAGGCTTTGAACGGCCCATAAATGGAACTGACGGTAACTTCATTTAAAATACAATGACTGTGGGGTCTGGGCCCAAGATGGCGGCGCCTATGATCAGTTGCAGCCACCAGGGGTTGCAGACTCCAGGGGAACAGAGGACTGGTACGGGGCACCAGAAAACAGGGAGAAGGAGAAGCAGAGGAGACAACCCATGGGACGGTGACCATGGTGGCGGACCAGTGAGGGGGCTCTACGGCTCTACGGCTGATGGAGACTGCTGTCGAGAGACTCACGCCGGGCTGCGGACTTCTGGAGACCGGCTCAAACTGGCTGAAGGGATGCCAAAGGATTCCTGACTGTGTCGGAGGTTCGGATCTGGAGCTGGGGTTGCCAATGGTTTGCATTGGACTTTGTGTATCTGCGGGGGTTGCGGAAGCACTGGAGGCAAATCTACAGACGCGGTAACTCTGAGAGGAACTGTCTTTTGCTTTTCTATCTCTGACTGTCAGAGGCACTTCAGGCAATTTCTGCCATTGGCGAATCTGGTACAGCAGGTAAAAGCAATTTCATGTAATATGACACTGTTTTATTACAAGGATAATAAATTGAACCTTGAAGCAGTTCCTCCACATCTCTGTATTGAATCTACCCCATCCCTCTTGATTCTTGAAACTGTCCCTCAGTTCTAGCCTCACCAACCTGTGGAAAGTACATTTAATTTTTATGTTTTAAAGATATTGAGGGAGAAACTCATTATTGGTCAATTGCATTAAAAATATCACTTACTGAATGCACATTGTTCCAAAATATAGTTGCATTATACAGCCATTGCTGTATCAGCAGTAAACACATGTCATGGACACCTTTCTCCCTATATTTTTGATTCTTGTGTACAATTCATGTCTCCCGTAAAGGAATTTGTCTAATTTCAATGAGAATTGGGTTCATTGAACGGAATGAAAATCTGTTTTGCGAGCTACTGGCTTTGTCCTTACTTTTGTGCGTGTTTGTGTGCGTCCCAGCCTATGGCTAAAGGCTCTGTGGAGGTCCTCACACTGAGCAGCTGATGGAAGACCAAATGTGGTGCAGTCAGTTTACGTCTATTTTTGCCCAAACTTTGAACAGCCGAAGTGCTGCATTGTAACTTTAACCACCAAACATGTCTTCCACTGACATGTTATTAAGCACATTAAAACATTGCTTTACTCTGCGAGCAGTTGCTACCAATGTTGGCTGAAGACCAGTTCGACTTCCCATCTTCCCCCTCTTTTTGCTCTTTTCTGTAATTTCAGCAACTTGACAGAAACGAGATTTTTTTTTCTCTTCACTCTACAACACGTGCTTAAATCAGCCTGCTGTTATAAATGAACACAGCTGTAACATTACTTGATCATTGGTTGTGCCTTCCAACTATAAAACACCAAATTTAATCATTAATACTGCTTTAGTTAAGTGGATGCAAGGAAGGTTTTACTAGGAGATTTGTTTTGAATCAGGTGCTTGTATTTTGTTCAAATGAGGCTCATCCAATTTAAGCAATACATCTAAATGCAGGGCTAGCAGGATTAAAACGAAGATAAACCTTTGGAGATTTATCAAACCTGATGCTATATATGGTCATGTAGTAAAACAGATATATAATATTAGACAAAATTGCCTTTAGTCTGTCAAAGGGCAGGGAAAGATTTGCTGTTAGCATTGCCCAGTGCCCCTTACAGTCAGAGAAAGAGAACCAAAAGAAAGTCGTGTCCCCCCGCCCCCCCCCCCGCCCCGCCCCTGGTGTCACTGCATGTCCATGGATTCACCTCCAACACTCCCGCGGCCTCTAAAGCCACACAGTTCATTTCAAACCATTGTCAATCTGAGGCTCATAAAGCATTTATATTTTGCTTTCTGAATAAAGGAAGTGTTGTCAAGTGAATAGGGCAGGGAGACACAAAAGGAATTTCTTTAATGGTGTGAATTGAATGTGTTGGATGAAAGTTTCCAAAATTAGTTTCAGATTTCCAGTATTAGCCAGTTCCCTCGATTGAAAATTCAACAGCCCCAATGCCTCATTTCTCTCGAAACTTATTCCAAAAAGTTTAAATCCTCAGTGTCTTGCATTTTCTCTCCATATTTCCATTTGCATATTTCACCATCTGTATAGACCAGCCATTCTCAACGAGGGGGCCATACAGCCCCCCCAACCCCCTCCCCCACCCCCCCCCCCCGGGGGTGAGGGGTTGGGATCACAGCTCATTTAAGGGGAGGGGGGGACCACAGACTGAAATCATAATGAAATCATAATTTTTTTGTTTTTTATGTAGTCAGTAGGAGAGAGAGCAATGTTTTTTTGGTTTTTATGTAGTCAGTAGGACTAAACTTGACTGCTTCCCACGGAAGGGGGCCCATAAACTTTGAGCAGAGTCCGAAGGGGGCCCATAAACTTTGAGCAGAGTCCAAAGGGGGCCATAGTCACAAAAGGGTTGAGAATGGCTGATATAGACAGTTGACAAAACAACAGAGCAGCTTGTAGGTCATTCAGTCTCTTGAGGTCACTCTCCCATTGATGAGAACAGTGTCTGTTCTCACCCCATGTCCCTTGATTCCCTGAATTACTAGTGATCTAAAACCTGTCATCACACCTGATGCTTTTATGCTTGGATCCTAAATAATTTTTCTCATCAGAGTCTGAATGACAGAGTCAAGAACAAGTCATGAAATTGAGTGTTTTGCGGCAGCGTCACAGTGTAAATATTCACATTATAACCACATTACTATAATAAATAAAGATAATAGGTGCATGAAAAGTAAGTCAGGAATCTGATGGCGGAAGGGAAGAAGCTGTCCTTGTTCTGCTGAGTGCTCACCTTTAGGCTCCTGTACCTCTTTCCTGATGGTAGCAGAGTGAAGAGGGCTGGGTGGTGAGGTGCTTTTTTAAGACACCACCTCTTGTAGATGCCCTCGATGGAGTGAAGGCTGGTGCTGGTGATGTCAGGCTGAGTTAACAACCCTCTGGAGTTTATTCTTGTCCTGAGAATTGGCACTTCTGTACCAGGCACTGATGCAACCAGCCAGAATGCTCTCCATGGTCCACCTGTAGAGGTTTACGAGAGTCTTCAGTGACATTCTAAATCTCCTAAAACACCTCATGAAGTATAGGCGCTGGTGAGTCTACTTTGTAATTGCATCAATGTGGAGGCTCCAGGCCAGATCCTCAGAGATGTTGACACCCAGGAATTTGAAGTTCTTGACCCTCTCCACAACTGAGCCCTCAATGAGGACTGGGTTGTGGTCCCCAGACTTCCTCCTGAAGTCCACAATCATCTCCTTGGTTTTGCTGACATTGAGCACGAGGTTGTTTCCGTTATACCATTCAACGAGCTGATCTATCTCCCTCCTGTATGCTTTCTTATTGCCATTTGTGATTCTACCAACAACTGTGGTGTCAAATGCAAACTTGTAATGACATTGGAATTGTGGGATTGGAATCATTCATGAGATGTGGACTTCAGTTACAAGGCTAGCATTTCATATCTTTCTTTAGTTGTGCTTAAGAGATAAAACATGAAAGTCTGCAGACAATGTAGTTGAAGTTAAAAGACAATACTGGAGAAGCTCAGCTTGATGAAGGACTCAAGCCCAAAGCATCGGTTATGTATTTTTACCTTTGCTGTATAAAGGACACTGAGTTTCTCCAGTGTTGTGTTTTGTCCTTCAGAGGGATTAGTGAGCTACTGAATACCAATATCCAGTCTGGATTTCTTGTTTATGAAATTTAGCAGGCAGTCATAGGGACATCAAATCAAACAGCATAGACTGAGGCCCTTCAGCCCCCACAACCCATTCTGACCATCAATCCCTTATTAACATGATTTCCATTGTTTTCTCTCTGCATTCTCATCCCCTCCTTCCAGATTCCAGAAAAGATGTGCTGACGTTGGAGAGGGTTCAAAGAAGGTTCACTAGGATGATTCTGGGAATGAAAGGGTTATCCTATGAGGAACATTTGACAGCTCTTGGCCTGTGCTTATTGGAATTTAGGAGAATGACATGGGATCTCATTCAAATGTTGAAAAGTGTGGACAGAGTAGATGTAGAAAGAATGTTTCCCATAGTGGGAGAGTCTAGGACAAGAGGACACAACTTCAGGATTGAAAAGCATCTGCTTAAAATAGATATGCATAGGAATTTGTTTCCACAGGCAGCTGTGCCTCGAAGGCCAGGTCACTGGGTGTATTTAAGGCAAAGATTGATTAGCCAGGGCATCAAGAGTTATGGGGAGAAGGCAGGAAAGTGGGAAAATGGATCAGCTCATGATTGAATGATGGGGCAGAATCGATGGGCTGAATGGCCCATTTTTGCTCCTGTGTCTTATGCAAATTTCTCTCCATAGTTCAGATTCTTATAATGGATTATAAATAAGTTATTCTAAATAATCTTCTCTGAAAAAAGTGACAGTTGAGGGAAAATATTTCATCCTTGTCCTGATGGGTTTGTTTTGTGTCTTTGCACAGATTGTTCCAAATAAAACGGTGGTAAGCATAAAGCATTACTTCTACCATCCAAAATCTTAAACCAGTGCAATAAATGATTTAAACTCAACTAAGACATTGAGTCCTTTGCACCACTGCCTGTATTGATCTCATGATCCCAGAATATTCTCTTGCTGTTTAATCTTTTATGTCTGTACATATAAAAAAATAAACTCTTTATGCCTTCCAGTCCGCAGGGATGACATAGTTTGGGAAAACTGGATAAAAAAGTTTGGAATAATGTAGAGATGCAAAACGTTATACAAGAGCACTTGAAAATCGAGATTTCATTAATATTGAGAAGCAAGTTCTCAGTCTCGATAAAGACTCCCAATTTTGAAGTGTTGACTGACCATTTAAGGCAGTTTTAAAATCTTTTTGTACTTACAACACTGTAGGAGGTGATTCCGATCATTTAAACCCGAACCACCCAATGACACCCAAATTAAACTACAACCTTGTACATTTTTGGAGGGTGGGAGGAAACTGGAGCACCTGGGGAAAGCCCAAGCAGGTCACAGGGAGAACATATAGACAGCGCTGGATTTGAACGCGGGTAATTGGCATTGTAATAGTGTTGCACTAATTCCTCCATGTGTGCTGACTAACCCGTTGAGTCCCTCCAGCTTCTCATTGTTTGCGCATAGATGCCACCATCTACAGTTCTAGTGATTATTCACAACATTCCTCTGGATATCCATTCATTGATGACATGTCGGCCATGCCCACTCAAATCCCACAAACAAGGCCACTCAGCAGTTAACGTAAAGTGGCGATGTTCAATGGGAAACAACTCGGATAATTCATCAGGGCTGGAGTACGGAGGATAAGCATGATCTTAATGAAGAGAACAGCAACTTCAAAGGCCATGTGTCCTCTTCCCTCCTATTTCCTGTGCCTTATGAAAGCTCCTTGTTGAACAGTAACACATTGGATAAAACACAATCCTTCATAAGTTGAGGGATTGAGTTCAAGAGACTAGAGGTCATGTTGCAACTCTGGTGAGACCACACAGAGTATTCTGTTCAGTTCTGGTCACCTCATTACAGGAAGGATTTAGAAGCTATGGAGAGGGTGCAGAGGAGATTCACCAGGATGTTGTCTGGATTGGAAAATAAGATTTATGAAGCAAGGTTAGCAGGAGCTGGGACTTTTCTCTTTGGAGCATAGAAGGATGAGTAGTGATTTAATAGAAGTCTACCACATTCTGAGAGGCATAAATAGGGTGGACAGCCAGCATCTTTTTCCCAGGGAGGGAGTAGCAAACACTAGAGGGGAGGGAAGTTCAAGGGGAGACATTAGGGATATTTTTTACAGAGAGCTATGGGTGCCTGGAATCCCTTGCCAGGGGTGGTGGTGAAGCTGGTTCATTAGAGGATTTAAGAAACTCTTGACAGGCTCATGGATGAAAGAACAGTAAAGAGTTATGAGATAGGAAGGGTATAGTACTTTTTGGGCGGGAATATATAGGTCAGCACAATATCGAGGATGAAGAGCCTGTACTGCGCTGTATTGTTCTTGTTCTATGTCTCTGACTACCCACCCAAATGTGTGAACAGGAACTCAGACAAATGTTTTAGAGGAGAGGGGTGTTTTGGCAAAAGTGAGGGGTTTTTGCTAAGCTTTCTTTTTAAATGGAAACAGCATTTTTTCAGCATTTTCTGTTTTAGCATTAATGAAGGAACTGAATCTCTGGTTGGAAGGACTTCGCTTTCCTTTGAACTATCGGACCACAGCTGATGCTCACACTCCGATCTGCTCAGGCTGGGCAGACAGCTCTTAGCTACGATCACTTCTCAGCTTAAGAAAAGTGGGTGAAACAGAAATCATAGCAATTCCTCCCTGTAAATGCAGGGCAATTTCTCCAGCAGAGAGTGGAGGGCAAGTGCAGATGTTCTCACACACACACACACACACACACACACACACACACACACACACACACACACTATACAAATACATTTATGTACAATATAAAAGCAAACTTGGTCACAGCAGTGTGGCCATCAACTGATTAACAAGGACATTGGTCAATTGGTTCCTGTCTAATCCATAACATGTAACTGTCTGATCACCTGAAGAATGATTGCTGAACATTCTTTGCATTATGTGGTCTGTTAGATATTTACAAGGTAGACCGTGCTCTAAACATCTCTAACAAGGTGAAAACAGAAATGAGCATTTGAAGGAAATGGTGTGTAACATGAGTAGATGCAAATCATCTTTGCTTTTCAATTTTTGTTGTCAGGTCTGCTGCAGGGTAAATCGAAAGGTTTTGGTTCATGTAGAACGGTAAATTATTTTCCCCTGGAAGTCGGGAGGTACTCACAGTGGAGGAGAAATATTTTGAGTAATGATAAGATATGACCAGTCATGGCTTGGTGATTAACACCCTTTGCTTCTGAGTCAGAAGGTACTAAATTCAAATGCTGCACTGAACAAACTGTCTAGAGGTGCTGGCTTTCAGATGGAACACAAGATCGAACTACTCGTGCTCTGGCCTGAGATGCATTATCTCCAAGGAGAGCTGTGTAGTTCACCCTGTATCAGCAAATCAAGTGACCTGGTGATGATTTTATCACTCTTTTTGGGATCCTGTTGTGTCTTAGGTGATAGCAATGTTTTCCATATTAACAGTGATACACTAGTTGAGACTGGTAAAAGTAAAATGCAAAAGTCTGCAGACTTGAAGTAAAAACTCAACGCTGGAGAAACTCAGCAGATCAAACAGTCCTTTATACAGCAAAGATCAAGATACATAACCAACGTTTCAGGCCTGAGCCCTTCATCAAGGTGCACCAAAATGCTGGGTGTATCTTGATCTTTGCTGTATAAAGTATGCTGTGTGACCTGCTAAGTTTCTCCAGCATCGTGTTTTTACTACCAAAGGTGATAGAGTAGATGGTGTAGAGAGATATCTAATTTTACAACAGGATCTAGATCAGATGGGCCAAGGAGAGACAAATGGAATTGAACTTGAGAAGTGTGAGGTGTTGCACTTTTGTAAGTCGAAGTAGAGCAGGGCCCTCGAGAGCATCGTACAACAGAGGGACCAAGGGGTCTGGGTGCGTGGATGATGAAAATGGTAACTCCAGTGGTGAAGAAGGCATTTGCCACGTTTGCTCTTTTCAGGTATTTGCTCACAAGAATTGGGGCCTCGTGATACATCTGTTCCAGACATTGGGAAGGCCTCGGGTGGAGTACTGTGTGCTGTTTTAATCACCGAGGTAGCAAAGGGATGCAGATGAGGTTCATCAGGGTGTTGCTGGGGCTAGAGTTATAGAGGGAAATTGGACAGATTGGGTTTTTATTCCTTACAGGATAGAAGGCTGAGGAGTGACCTAGAGAGGTTTATAATTTCATAAGGGGCGTGAATAAAGTGAATGGTTGTAGCCTTTTGCCCTGTGAATTCTAGAGCCAGAGAAGCATGGGTCCTTTTCTCTGTTGGTCATTGCTCCTCCCTCATCCATTCTTTCCTTCACCCTAGCCTTCTATTTCATGCACCAGCCTGGTTTTTTTCTCATACCTTGAGGAAGGGCTCAGACCCGATTTGTTGGTTCTGCATCTTTACCTCCTATAGACACAGTGAGACCTGCTGAGTTCTTCTAGGATTTCTGTGGTTTTGTTAAATTACCTCACAGTGATTGCAGACTTTCGTGTTTCATGGAAACTTTAGAGAGACTTGAGAGGCAACTTTTTCATCATGGAGCTGACATAAGCTGCTCGAAGACTGTAGAATATCCTAAAGAGATTTGCTCAGGTAGGTGGATAGGAAGGGCTTCGAAGGAAATGCAGGCAAATGGGACTGGGCTGCAATGCCGATTTGGTCAGCATGGATGAGCTGGACGAAGGAGCAGTCCCGTGCTGATGGACTCTGCGGCAGTGGACTGAGAATTAACAATGTTCCTGTGAATGCTTTCAACACCTTCAGAACTAGTTCCCTCCAGGTCCTCATGCATTGTCAATCCAGATTGTTTCAGAAAGTCTGACTGACGTTTGAAGTGGGAAGGTACATTTATAATGTACCTGTCACTGCCCCTGAGGGTCTCCGTGCCCTGCTTTTGAAGAGAAGATCCTGAAAACCAAATTGATTGAAAGCAGAAACTAGAGAATGCTTTGATAATCTGAGTGATGTTGGTTGGAGGATAAATATTGACCAGGGCTCTTGTCAAGACCCTTTCATTCAGAATAGTATCTTGAGGCTATTTGCAGCTTCATGTGGAAGCACATCAGGGGTTTTCGATTGATATCTTGTGCGTCACAGTCAAGCTGCAGTTAGTGCAGCTATCTAGCAGCTCCAGTGACCCAGGTTTGATTTGAACATCTCAAGGTTTCTGTATTATCATGTAATGATCCATTAAAACTATAAAATACATGATGTACTTTATTTTTGGGTTGCCATGAAGTAAACATGGAGTCACCATTAGTGTCAACTGGTGCCCCTAACAATAGGAGAAAGAGAAGCAAATCTGGTGCTGTCTTTGTAGTGTTTGTTTGTTCACCTTCTGACCTCCTGGCCATCCCCCCCACCCCCCCCCCCCCGACTCCCCCCATCACTTAGAGGTGTGAGATGGTGGTCATTGCAGTTTGGCTTGGGAATTATGGCTGTGACAGCTCTTTTTAAAACAAAATTATTTTCTTTTATTCTCTCTGTATTGAACAATCAGTTTGTTTACATTTGTTATCTGTTTACAGTTCTATATTTGTTTACATGTGTACGTTGTGTACAGTTTTTTTTTTGCATCACCAGTAAGTGGTAATTCTGCCTGGCCCGCAGGTGAAAGAATCTCGGCGTTGTACTTGATGTCATATAGAACATAGTGCATGCACTTCAGTACCGTAAATCTGAAATCTGAAACCATGACACTGTAAACATTAATGCTCTGCTTATTTGAAAGAGATAAGCAAGAGGTCAAACCTCAAGTGGGGTAAAACTGCCTTGGAATTTGCTTGCCAGTGGGAGGTACAGGAATGGGTTTGAAGTCTATCTGATCTCACAAAGCTGGAAATGGTTTTAAATATATTGCAGATTAATTGGCCTTTTCTGATGAATCTAATTTTCTTGACAAGTATGATTCTGTGCTTGAAATAAAACCACTCTCTGCTGATGTGGCACACACTGGTTTGATTAGATAATTGGACCAGCCAACTGTTACATGGGAATGGAGTGGATTCTTGACATAATTTCAGTCCTTGGTGATGGAAATTCTGGATTTATTGGAATTTCCTGATTGAATTTCTTCAGTCCTATTAGATAAAACATTTTCTTCTATCCATGAAAAATAATATTCTCCTTGAAAACTTGATGAATAATGTTAACTTAGAAAAACAGCCTTCTCCGATACATTTCCAAAGTCTAATTTCATGGCTCTTCAGGAAATATTGCAGCAGGTGGTCTAAAGCCCATCTAAAGAGTTAGGGGTTAAGGTGCATCTGTAGCCCGGACTTCAGGAACTGAGTTACAGGGAAAGGTTAAGCAAGCTAGGACTTCATTCCCTGGAGTGTAGAGGAATGAGGGGAGATTTGATAGAGGTTTTTAAAATTATGAGGGGGGTAGACAGAGTAAATGTAGGTTGGCTTTTTCCACTGAGGGTAGGTGAGATACAAACCAGAGGACATGGGTTAAGGGAGCATGAAGGGGAACTTTTTCACACAGAGAGCAGTGGGAGTGTGGAACGAGCTGCCAGCTGAAGTGGTGAATTTTAACATTGAAGAAGAATTTGGACAGGTACATGGATGGGAGGGATATGGGCTAGGTGCAGGTCAGTGGGACTAGGCAAAAAAAATGTTTTGACACAGATTAGAAGGGCTGAAGGATTCTGCTTTTGAGCTGTAATGTTCTATGGCAAAGGACTGCAGAAAGATTGAAGGTGGGAATTTCAGATTTCAGGCCCAGGCAGCTGATGGCACGGTTGCCGAACTTGAAGCAATTAAAAAAAGGGTGATCACGTCATATATTGCGGTTACATTGTTACCTCACTCAGCACTTAGTATGTTCCCACGAGCAAGGGCACTGGTGGAATCAGTGCTGAAAGAAGTCATTGCAGCATTACACACAAGTGATGCATTACTGGGAGTGCTGCTGTCCTGGGAACCTGGCTCATTTCCCTGGCCGCCTCACCAGTGTCCTTGGAACTTGGTGTGAACTGCTGTCTTCTCTGCTGTACCAGGCACCTGATAATGAATCTGACAATAAGCTATGAACTCAGGGCAGGGAAATTATCCGTGAGTTATGAGGGAGTGGAGTGGGGGTGGGGGTAAAGAGAGAGACAGGCAGACAGACATGGGAGGGGTAGAGAGGGAGACTGGGACAGATATAGAGGAGAGAGGGAGAAGGAGTGAGAGAGAGACTGAGGCAGAGAAACAGAAAGTGAGAGAGGGAAAGAGAAACAGGAGGAGAGTGTGGAAAAGGAAAAAGAGGGAAAGAGAAATAAAGAGAGGGAGGGAGAGGGAGAAACAGAAATAGAGGCTAGGGAGAGAGACTGGAAAGGAAGGAGTGATAAAGAGAGACGTTGAGGCAAAGATACCTCTAAGAGATGGAGGAGGAGAGGGTGAGAAAGAGGAACAAAGATATAGAGAGTTAAAGAGGGAGGGGGAGATAGAGTTGTAGAGAGGGAGAAGCAGAGGAGAGAGAGCAGCCAACACGGATGAGGGATGATGCTGGATCCCAGAGGTCTCTCAACACATGGTGTAGGTGCTGCCAGTCCTACAAAGGCTGCACTCACTGTGTCGGCCACCCAAAGAGTCGCATCTCAGCGCCGACTGCTCACCCAGGGCTCTGCGACAGGCAGCCCCTCCACACCGAACCGTGAGATAATGCACAGAGGTTTACTCCAGGACCCAGCCCAGGCAACTGCCTCAGTTCCAACTATTGCCAACCATCTCCAGTGGCTGTCCGTCCACCAAACAGTCTGACTCTCTTAGCTGGAATTTCCCAGGATGCCACACCAACAAAGAATGGCCCAGCCCTGAAACCTTGGTTACATATGGACGTTGTGGGACCTGCTGAGTCTTTCTAGCACTTTTGTGTATTAACTGCAGTCACAGCATCTGCAAACTTTTTCATTTCACACCCTTTGTCATTTTAAAGGCTTTTATTCTGGCATCCCTCAACCTTTTCTTGAGAGAGAAGTAAATCTGGACTAATTCACCCTTGCAGTTTTGATATCCTTCTCGTGATCCTACTGCCAAGCGTTGTATGTAACATGAGAACCAGAGCTGCACTCTGTAGCGTCAGTGAGTTGTAATCCTATATCAAATACCAATGCCTTCCCACCACCCCCACAGTCATCTCTTGCTGTCTTTCTTTGAATACAGCCTTGTTTACTGGTGTCAGGTAGCATGAGCCTCCTTGCACTTCTGAACTTCCCCGAGGCTGGGACCACTTGTTTCAATGTTGGAATGTGGTCAAAACAGTCACCCTTGATTATCCCGGCAAACCCCTTCTCCATCAGCCAACAAAGTAGGTGACTCTGCAAATTTGAGCCTCTCTTCCAGCATCGTATTTCACTGGCGCTCAAACAGACATGGGAATCCAAAATTGGAAATGTCAAAACATTGAGGCTTGTGACAAGATAAAAGTGGGGCCCTTAGTGCTGGTGTTTTTTAGGCTAGAGTAGTTTTTTTTTTCCCAGTACTGTTCCAGCGTACAAATGAACGATCGCTCACTGTTTCTTTTGTTTTCCTTGGCCTGTTTCCAGAGTTGGTGACTATAATTCTTTCAGTATTGGTGCTCAACCACCATTGATAAATGGACATGATTGTGGAAACTTCAGGCTTGTTTTAGGGTTCATAAAAACTCAAGATTTAATGAAGGAAAGAATAAATGAGACTCAAAAACAAACGTTGATCCCCTGCGAACAAAATGCCCAACTTTAGTCATCTTGCTAGGGCCATCTGGCAGAGTTTTTGGAGATTGTCAAACATCACATACAATCCTGAGGCTCTTTTTCTTGCGGGCCCAGCAGAATTTTTATTTATCAGTAGTGCGAGAAACTGTACTCAAGAAAGATATTTATGCAAGAGAGAGAAATGTAAACAAAGAAATAAATGTAAACAAACTGACTTGTGCAATACAGAAAAAATGAGGTGAAGTAGAAACAAGAATTCTCCCAACTCCTCAACTGGAGTTTTGGATATTTGCTGTTTGGAAGGAAATATACAAATGCTGAATCCAAGATAAAATATTACATTAATGCAGCAATTCCAGATGCAATAATCCCAAACTTACACTCAGTTGAGAAGTTGGACTGGAAAGAAAATGTTCGATACGACTGCAGGCATTGTCGTCTGTAAATTGCTTTTTCTCCATGAAGACACTGTGCTCCATGCAGAATCCTCGGCGCTCTCATCGACAATCTTCCCGAAAAAAGTTCTGGTGTTCCAGGATTTGCAGATGTTTCCTGTAGGTCATCCCACAGCTGTGTGGGAGAGTTGGGATAGCATTTGCTTTGCCAACGAAATGCCTGCCATGGATTCTGATGTCATCGAGCATCTGGCTATCAGTCTGCCGAAAGCAAGCCCACAGGGGCACGTTGTGTGTGCTGAGGCCCGACATGTGCGTTAGCCCCCTGGGAGAGGTTGTTGCCAAGGAAGCGGGAGGAGGCTTTTTATCTTCTCAGGCCTGTCAAGCAGTGAGATTATGGCTGGCTCTACACACCTCTCTTTTTTCTCCGCTCTAAATAAGCCCTGCCCCGGTCAACAAACATCCTAGTGAGTTCCACATTCCATCAGTCTCAGGAGGCAGATGTGTTTCCAACTTCAATCCTAAAAGACCCAGTTTCAAGATGTAATCTTGGCATCCAGACCACTGGCTTCTCAGTTCAGAACCAGATCTAGATTCCATTTATTCTCATGCACACAAAATATGCAACATTCCTTCCTTTGTTTGCCCTGTGAAGACACTCATAAACATGATATTGATACAGTGCCACTAACAAGACAAGAGAAAGAAGGAAAAGAGAGTCCCTTCAGCGACATCAAGTATCCATGGCTTCCACCACCTTCTCCGTTAATGCACAGCCTCTTGTCAGCCCAGCAGAGAACCTGAGGTATCCAAAGTAGACCTCATTCACCACTCGTTCCGAATCCTTGAATCATTTGGAAGCCATCAACATCCAAGGGTTTTCATGACCCTTTCCTCACCAACGACACCTTAACCCACTACCTGATTCCCAAAAACCCTGAATGACTCTTTTCTTTCTCCCTCCTGCTCTCTCTCACTCTCATTTCTTCTGGGCCCAACTTGTCCTTCCTAAAGAATTTCTTACAGTCCCTGGGTTTGCTTTACCCAGAACTTTCTGCTCCTGTAACAGAACTTCTATCCCTTGTTGTCCTCGTCTTTAGATATTTCTCAGTTTTGATAGACTTTGCCTGAACCTTGAAGTATCTAAGTAAACCTAGTATTTTTTTTACATTCAGTACTCACATCGGGACCTCATGATACAGTTGTACAAGGCTTTGGGGAGACCACACTGGGGGTCCCATGTGCCTATATGCCCTAAATAGCTCGAGGAAGGATATCAACAAGTTGGAAGGGGTGTAGAGGAGTTTCACCAGGATAGTAAAAACACAGTGCTGGAGAAACTCAGCAGGTCAACAGTGTCCTTGATACTGCAGGAGTTGAGGGTCCTTGTCTGTGTAGGCTTGCAGCATGGATTGCTCCAAAAAGCCCACAAACGGGTAGGTGTAGCTGGGACCCATACGAGTAGACATGGCTACTCCTTTAATTTGGAGGAAGTGAGACGAGTTAAAGGAGAAGCTGTTTAAAGTGAGGACAAGTTCAGCCAGGTAGAGGAAGGTGGTGGTAGAGGGTGACTGGTCGGGTCTCTGGTCTAGGAAGAAGCAGTGCTTTAATGGCTTCTGTGTGGGGGATGGAGGTATAAAGGGATTGGATATCCTCTGTGATGATGAGGTGGCCCAGTTTGGGGAATCTGAAGTCATTGAAGAGATGGAGAGCATGTGAGGTGTCGCAGATGTAGATGGGGAGGGATTGATTGGCATATAGAGGAGATCTGTACAAAGAGAAGGGAGGAAAGTTTAGGGGAGACATCAGGGAGGGTTTTTTTACACAAGAGAGTTGTGGGTCCATGAAATGCATTGTCGTGTCATGGTGGAGGCTGTACAATAGGGGCATTTAAAATACTCTTAGACAGACACATAGATGCTTATGGGTGTGACGTAGGGAAGGTTCTGTTTGTTGAGAAGGTTTCTATCGGTTGCACAACATTGTAGACCGAAAGGCCTGTACTGTTATGTTCTATGTTCAAATGCAGTAAAATTGGACTAATCCTGAATATGTTGGTCGAAGGGCATATTCCCTTTGATTGCACTAGCCTCAGGTTTGCCCATCCACATAATGTTCTGTACAATGGTAACTCAATGCCAGAATTGCTCCTGACTTAGACATGCGGCTTTCTGTCCCATCATTTCAGGTAAGTATAAACACATGTAGAGTTGTTTGCCCAATACTGATGATTGGAGCACCGATATTCGTATCTTGCCAATCCAAGTTGCTGTCATCTGTCACACAGCCGAGGTCCTGGCCAGATCCAGATTGGATTTGGCTTGCAGTTTCCTGTCAAGGAGTTTATCAAACTCCTTCCAGAAGTCCAAACAATTAACACATGTAAATATTTCCTTGTCACTCCTTAATCTGGCCAGGTTTCTCAACCATGACGTGACCTACACAAACCCACGCTGCTTCATTCCAATCAGTAGAACATTTTAAGGTGTTCATTTACTTGATCTTTAATTATAGATCTGGTAATTTCCAGAGAACAGATGTTATACGAACTCATCAAAAATTCCCTAGTTTCTCTTTCTCACTTTTTAAAAATTAATTGACTGATCTGCAATTTCCCAATCTAGCGAAACATTTATTGAATGGAGAAAACTTGGGTGAATAACATCAGGAGAAGTCATCGGGGAAATTTAAATACGTGGGTGAGAATTTTAATTCCAGTTTTGATAACATTGCCAAGTACCATTTACTCAGCACGCTGAGCCCTGACATCGCCACCAGCTCCCAGTGATGCAGTGCCTGAGTCTGCATTCAAGTTCCTCCATAGTTTTACCTTTCCCTGTCTCCATAATATTCTCTTGTTGTATATCTTAGGAATTTTACTAAAATGGATCTTGGTTTTTGTTGTGGTTGTGGTTTAGTGGCTAATGTTCTATGTGCCCTTTCTATTTCCATTTCTTCCTGTAATTCTGGTCTTCCTAGGACCTTGGGGATCCAATCTTTTATAAATTCTCTCATATTCTTGCCTTCTTCATCTTCCTTAAGGCCCACTATCTTTATATTATTTCTTCTATTATAATTTTCCATTATATCTATCTTCTGAGCTAACAGCTCTTGTGTCTCTTTAACTTTTTTGTTAGATTCTTCTAATTTCTTTTTTAAGTCCTCTATTTCCATTTCTATGGCTGTTTCTCGTTCTTCCACCTTGTCCACTCTTTTTCCTATATCTGAAATGACCATCTCTAATCTATTCATTTTTTCTTCTGTACTTTTTATTCTTCTTTTTATTTCACTAAATTCTTGTGATTGCCATTCTTTTACTGATTCCATATATTCTTTTAAAAAAGATATATCCATTGTCTTGCCCTTCCCTTCTCTTCCATTTCTCTGTGTTCTTCTTCTTCTTCCTCCGAGTTGGTCATCTGTTGTTTCCGTGATTTCTTTTTACTCTCTTCTTTCTTGTTCTCGTTGTTTTCTATGTTCTCTTCTTGTTGTGCTGTGGCTGTCATTCTCAGCTGTGGAGATCGACTCCTCACTTGGTTCCCCCCTCCCGTCAGTGTTTTTTTTTGTCTTGCGCATCGCGCATGCGCGGTTGCGCACTTTTGCTTGGCTCCACGAGCCATTTTTGTAGTCCCGAGCTCGGGACTTTGACTGACCTGAGGGAGCGGGCTTCTCTCTGCACAGCGGGCCTCCTCGGACAGGTAAGGCCTTCACCTTCTTCTTCCAATGTCTTTTCTTCTTCTCTTCTTCTCGTTGCTTTCGACTTTTCTTTCTTCGTTGCCATTTTCTTCCCACCTTTACTTTCACTTTATTTTAATTTTCGTGTTTGTGCCTTTGCGTTTTCTCTGTTTTTTTTAAACTTTTCCGGAGAGGGCTGGAGTTCCCCGACCGGCCACTACTCCATCACGTGACTCCTCTTCTCCATAATATTCTCCAGGCTTATTGTCCTCTTGGATCTTGTTGCACCCACATTCCTGCCCTCCTTCATTCCACATATTACTGCTGCACCTTTGGTGCATGTACCTTCCTCATACCCCAGCCCGAAGGTTTGGGATTGCTCCCCTTCTGCCCTTCATAACAATGCTACTTCAAGTGTGAGACACATGTATGTGTTTGTATGTCGATGTCTGCGTCTTTATGGAGAAAACAAAAGTGGAGTGCAAGTTTCGTGGTGTACGGGCGTGGATTATGGGTAGGCGCATTGTGCAGAGGAGCCTGTAAGTGTCTGTGTTTCTGGGGACATGGTATACATTGATTAGTGTGCCTAGGAATGAGTGTCAGTATGTGTACGTGTTGTGGAAATGTGGCACTGAAGAAAATCTAGCTTCACATTTTGATTGTCTTCAAATTCTGCATTTTGTTTCTCTCTCTTACTCTCTCCCTCTTTTCCTCCTCCTCTCTCGCTCCTGCTCTCTGCCCTCTCCTGCTCTCTCCTCCTTCCCTTCATCTCCCTCTTGACCTCCTTCCCTCTCCCCTTCCTTGCTCCCTCCCTCCCCTCCTCTCTCTCCCCTTCTTTCCCTTCCCCTTTTCTCCCCATCTCTCCCTCTCTCTCTCTTCCCCCTTCCCTTTTTCTCAGTTTTCATCTACTCACTGACAGCCCATTCACTCATGCTTAATTAAAACAGCAATAGTCTCTAAATTAGTCTGTCTGGACTAAACACATCAACTACAGGGAACACACAACTGCCAAAAAATGAACACAGAGTGGTTTGGCTGCTTCAAGAGTTAACCCTTTACACAGCACATTTCACATTCATACCCAGTGAAGAATTTTAATGGAGGGGTCAAGCCTAGCCTATGGCATTAAAATGAGATCAACCATTGGAATATTTGGAGTTTGATTTTAGAAGGGCTGTGGGGAAAGGTAACAGATGTGAGGGTAGTGAGATTTATTGGACATTTTGGATTATCCAGAGAGATGTCCTAGGATACCAAAGCAGAATAGGTGACCCTTTGAGGCCAACATCAGCAGCTCTTCGCTCCGACTCTGACTCAGATCCAACCCCCCCCCCACCCCCACTCCTCCAAATCTGAACCCTCCCCCACCTCATCTCCTCCCTCCTCACTGGGTCCACTCAGATTGGCAGGAAAACAAAGTGCAAGGATTAGAATGAGGCTCTCAAATTAAAGGGCCTACATGTCACCAGGTTGCTAAGAGACTCTCCCCCTCCTCTCAGCCTACAACCCTCCCCCCTTCCCCTTTAAATATCAGGCCTATAATTAAAATATCAGATGTTTTGATTGGACACTTTTTTCTCTTAAGCTGTCTCAGTGTGACAAGCCTGCAGGAGGAAATGGGAACAGATAGAGGGTCTCAGCTGGATATTAGGCCTGACCCATCACCATGGTGACAAACAGCCTGCTCTCATACACTATTCATGGCAACCTTTCTCTTCAAACACAGGCCCCAGAAATAGAACAATTTTCAGTCAACAACCCAACATCAGGTGACCAAATTATACTTTTTTTTAAGCAAAAGGCATTAGATGATGGGACATTAACAAAAACGGTGGGGTCTTTAAACTGGAGATTATTCCCCCCCCCCCCCCCCAGGTCCCAGTGCCTGCCGTGTCCCAGGGGACTATTGCAGATTCCATCCCATGGTTTGTTAACAGTTACAGGAGAGGCCACAACACGCGCACTGAGCACAAACAGTGGCTGGTTCAGATTTCAGATTTATTGTCAGAGTACGTACATGACATCACATACAACCCTGAGATTCCTTTTCCTGCAGGCATGGCAGAATTACCACTTATTGGTTGTGCAAAAGAAAACTGTACATAACTTACACATGAAAAGAAATAAAAAACAAAGCAAACTGACTACAATCGAAAGAAAAAAAATCAATAAAATGCACAAGTGAGAGCCCTTAAATGAGCCCCTGATCAGAACTCCAAAGGAAATGGGCCAATGACAATTTTTCTCAAGCAAAATATATCAGTAACAATTGGGGTCTAGAGCAGTGGTTCTCAACCTTCCCTTCCCACTCACATCCAGACTACAGAATTAAAATGAAAAGAAAGACCAACCAAGACAGCATGTTGTGGAGTTTATTCAGGAGCCTGAGGGCAGCAGAGAAGAAACTGCTTTTAAGCCTGTTGGTGTGGGATTTCACATTCCTTGAGCATTTGATGGGAGGAGGGAGAAGAGAGTGTCTGGGGTGGGATAGGTCCAATGTGTTGGCTGCCTTTCCGGGTGTGGATGGAGTCCACAGAGGGGAGGGAAGTTTGTGTGATGCTCTGAGCTACATTCACCAGCACCTGCTGATTGTGAGCAGAGCAGTTCCCATCCCATGTTGTGATGCATCCAGCAAGTCTGCTCTCGATGGTGCGCCTGCAAAAGCTGTGGGACAATAGAGAGACATGCCTAACATCCCCAGAAATTAGAGGCTTTGGTGCTTTCTTGACCCAAGGTCAGGTCATTGGAGGTGTTTATTCATAAGAAGTTACCTGCTCTTCTGATGTTTGATGCAAAACCTATTCAAAGTGAGGACACCGCTGTTCGATTCTTCTGATGTTTGGTTTGTCTGCCAGCCTCGATTTTGTTGCAGTGAATCTTTAGAGCAAGGGCAGAGTGGTTTATATTTAAAGCTTGATTTAAAAAAAAATTTCAACCTACCAACAATAAGATACAATTTAAAAATGGAATATAAACATCCCTTCTCGAATTGTGAAATACTACTCAACACACTGGCTTCAGCAATTTCTTTTTTTTAAAACTTCAAATAACCCAAAACTCCCTAAAGTGCCAGGTTACACTGATACAAACTGCTCTTCCTTCATTTTCTGATGGCAACCCTGCATTTTAATTCAAGCAAGCAGCTTTTTAAATGCAAGTCTCTTGCATAGCCCAGTGACCAAGTACATTGTGAAGACTCTGATAGAATCCTTGACTGCTGACAGGAATGGATAATTCACAAAGTGCTCTCAGCGCTGGGTAACTGTGAATCTATGCTGTTAGCCATTCATTGTAATTTATAACCATGTCTAAAATTGGTGTATTTATCTAAAAATGGCTCAAAATGCTTGAATTTGCAAAATAATGAAAAAAAAACCTGACAGATTAAAAATGAAACCCATGCCCTACTTATTAGATTCTGCACATTCCCTGTTGATCTTGAATGCGGTATTTATAGCACCAAGGCAACTGTTTGTGCTTCACATGTATCCCTCCTGTCTTCTTCCTTTATCACAATCGTTTACTTACTTCTCCCTCGAGAGCACACTTAGATTCGGTTTTGTGGTGGAACATACATTACCGGCCTACTGCAGGGGACAACCTCTGTACCTGTAGGAGTGTACGGGGACAGGACAACACCTGATCGGCTGCCAATCAGCCGGCCTGAATGGATCAAACCCGGTTGGGTGTCAATCACCCTCTGGGATATAAGCCTGTGCTGGCCTCCCGAGGCCTCACACTGAGTTGTTGTAGCCACAGCCAGCCTGGCTCTGTGGAGGTTTTTGTGGATTAAAGCCTGTTGTTCAGTCTTTTCCTTGTGTGTGCCTTATTCTGTCTAACAGCGCACCACAGGGTTTAAACACCTTTCCACCTGCAGTGCTCCTTGTCAGCAGTACACTTGGGGTGGAGAGGCTTTATCCCAAGATCCGTGACAGATATGTCACTGCACTGATGTTGGCCCCTGTTTCAAATGACCGAAATGATAAATTGCAAAAGAAATTGGTTCAGAAAAAGGTGTAGTCACTTCTCCAGAATAACTGAGCAATGGCCAGGAGGCTTGTTACAGACCAACATTTGTGGTACTGACAAACTTTCCCTCTATGAACTAAATTGGAGCAAAATTGTACCACGCTCTCATCCCCTGGTTCATATATAATGTATGTGCAGCTGAATATTCGACATATGCAAACGAGGTCCTCATAGAACAATTCCACAATATCTCTCCATACTTTATCATCGCTGATTTTTTAAACTCCATATTCCGTGTGTTATTTTTCACATAAAATTTGAATTGTTTATCGTTTGTTATTTGCCCTTTGTAAGTGAACAGGAGTATTTGGCACTCTGTACTCCTGTTTCCATGGCAATGTTATCATCTGCCATGGTCACCGTGATGGGTCTGCAGCTGTCTTCTCATTCGCACTCTCTGAAGTGTTGGATGTCCCGAGCTTACGGGTTCTTTGGCAATGCAGACAGAATGAAGAGAGCTCTCTGATTTTTATTCTCCAACAGGGACTGCACACTCCCACCTCCCCTCAGGGAGAAGGCTAAGGAACACAAACGCATGTACCAACAGGCTTAAAGGCAGCTTCTTCCGTGCAAGCATCAGACATCTGAATGAAGCCCACTGTAGTTGCCCTTGCCTTATACAAATGTGATTCCTGTGCGAAAAGCTTGACAGATCCCCTTGAAATCTTTCCCCTTCGACATAGCAAGGCATGGATCACTTTGCACTGACCTTTTCTCAACTATGTGGGATAATATCAAACTCTCAATGAGATGGTGGTCTCTGGCAAAGTAAATAACCAACCCATTACTCATGCTCTCGCTGATGTAACATTATTCCATGCCTTTTTTTCAGCCAGCCCACCTTTGTGTGTGTGTGTGTGTGTGTGTGTGTGTGTGTGTGTGTGTGTGTGTGTGTGTGTGTGTGCGCCACAGATATGACACTTTATTACATGACAATAAATTGAATCTTTAGCTGTATTCCCCAAGAATCTGGAAAATCTGGACTGACCCAATCACCGAGCAGTCTGGTTTTTAGGACTTTTACTGTATGTTACAGCTTCCCTATTATTGGAGTGCGACAGTACTTGCCTCTTTTAAACTGCAGCACCTGGGTAACCCTCCTGGGACCCAGATGCAATTAATGGGGCAAAGGTGCTGGAAGCACCTTTTAAATTGCAGGGGGATTGACCCATTAAATTGCCAACCCAGCAATTTAAGGGAGATCCCGCCCCTGGAATGACACGTCATGTACTCACCAATAGTACTGCTGGATGTTCAGATGCTGGCTGCCTGGTGACGCACGCACGCAAGTGCCAACATCATTGGAAGAAGTGAGTTAGCCATTTTCATTTTCAAATCGCCTGTGGACGCGACTAGGAACGTTGAACTGGGTTCTCCGACTCCCTCTGAGGTAGGTCAGGGACCCGGTTGCATTCCGACAGTGTTGACTGGGTCAGACCCTCTCTAACTGCTGCGTAACTGGGGTGCAAATCGGACAAATTGCCCAGTTAACCCCATTGTACATGGCAGTTTTAAAGGGCCTAGTGAAGTTTTCAAAATACAGCATTAATTGCAAATTTTGTGACTGCTATCCATCCTGTTCCTCAGGGATACCAGTACAGATGCAGAACTACCTGTCAAAATTCTGGGCCATTGATGCAGATTCAGAAAATAAGTACGTTTGCAACCTGAGAGGCAACAAGGAACAATCTTGCCCCTGGATTGCTGCTGAACCCATCTCCTTCACTCATGGTTTTCAGGGACTGCCTCAAATAGAAGCAGAAGTGCTGGGAATACTCAGCAGCTTCGGCCACTTCAGATCTCTGAACTAAAACATTTACTCTGTTTCTCTTCCCACAGAGGTGAACTGAATATTGCCAACAGTTTGAGGTTTTATTTTCAGTTCTGCAGCATCTGCATTTTTTTTTGTTTTGATTTTCAGTCCAGGAGCATTGAGACATCGGCCATGAATGTTGGTTGACATTGTCACTTCCAATGTACAAATGAATCCTGAGCCTGAATTAACATGGGTACCACGATACTGGCAGATTTCTTCACCCCCTCCCATTGGGTAGAAGGTACACGACCAGGAAAATGCAAACCTCCAGCTTCAAGTTTCTTTCCTGCTGCTTTCAGAATCTTGAATGGCTCGCATTCTGGTCTTATGAGCCCAGAGGATTTGAAAACCCAGCATCAATAGAAATTCACTGAGAAATGGTTACTTAAACAAAAGTTACTTTTAATTTTCTTTAAATATAAAATAGGATCAAACTTTAACATTACTATTAACAACTTAACTTAACCCCTTTCTAATTCTAAGCACATGTGTATGTAATGTGTGTGTGTTAAGTTCAGAAAAGTCCTTTGATCCAATCTCACTCCTCCAAATTCACCAGAATCAGACAATTCTTTTTTTTTATTTTTTAAATTTTTTATTTTTCACACTATAAACCACATTGATCAAGATACATACATTTTCCCTCTTGAACATATACAGTGTTGTTTTCTCCCCCCCTCCCTCCTCCACTCCCTCCCTCCCTACCTCCCCTCCCATTCATTTAAAGTTCAGAAAATAGAATACATTAAACCCGTCAAAGAATGTTGTCACTCAATAAAAACAAACAAGAAATTCCACTGAGTCAGTTCTTTTAATTCTCTTCTCCTTCTGTCATTTTAGGTGGTAGATGTCCCCGGTAGGTTTTCTCTATTATGTTTCATGTATGGCTCCCAAATTTCTTCAAATATTGTAATATTATTTCTTAAATTATATGTTATTTTTTCTAATGGAATACATTTATTCATTTCTATATACCATTGTTGTATTCTCAAGTTATCTTCTAATTTCCAGGCTGACATTATACATTTTTTTGCTACAGCTAGGGCTATCCTAACAAATCTTTTTTGTGCACCATCCAAATCGAGTCCAAATTCTTTGTTTTTTATGTTACTTAGGAGGAAGATCTCTGGGTTTTTTGGTATATTGCCTTTTGTGATTTTAGTTAATATCTGGTTTAGATCTTCCCAAAATTTTTTCACTTTCTCACATGTCCAGATTGCATGAATTGTTGTTCCCATTTCCTTTTTACAGCGAAAACATCTGTCAGATACTGTTGGGTCCCATTTATTTAACTTTTGAGGTGTAATATATAGCCTGTGTATCCAGTTATATTGTATCATACGTAACCTCGTATTTATTGTGTTTCTCGTAGTTCCTGAGCATAACTTCTTCCATGTTTCCTTCTTTATCTTTATGTTTAGATCTTGTTCCCAGTTTTGTTTAGTTTTACCATTTGTTTCCTCATTCTCCTTTTCTTGTAGTTTAATATACATGTTTGTTACAAATTTTTTGATTATCATTGTGTCTGTAATCACATATTCAAAATTACTTCCCTCTGGTAACCTCAGACTGCTTCCCAATTTGTCCTTCAAGTAGGATTTCAGTTGGTAGTATGCCAACACTGTATCGTGAGTTATATTATATTTATCCTTCATTTGTTCAAAGGATAATAATTTATTTCCTGAAAAGCAATTTTCTATTCTTTTGATCCCTTTTTTCTCCCATTCTCTAAAGGAAAGGTTATGTATTGTAAAAGGGAGTAGCTGATTTTGCGTCAGTATTAATTTTGGTAGTTGGTAATTTGTTTTATTCCTTTCTACATGAATCTTCTTCCAAATATTGAGCAGATGATGTAATACTGGAGAATTCCTACGTTGTACCAATTTTTCATCCCATTTATATAATATATGTTCAGGTATCTTCTCCCCTATTTTATCTAGTTCTAACCTAGTCCAATCTGGCTTTTCCCTTGTTTGATAAAAATCTGATAGGTATCTTAATTGTGCGGCTCTATAATAATTTTTAAAGTTTGGCAGTTGTAAGCCTCCTTGTTTATACCATTCTGTTAATTTATCTAGTGCTATCCTCGGTTTCCCCCCTTTCCATAAAAATTTCCTTATTATTTTCTTTAACTCCTTGAAGAATTTCTCTGTCAAGTGTATTGGCAATGTATCAGGCAATTCTTATGCTGTTCACAGAATTTAACATTTATAAAGTTCACCAGGCTTTGGTGCTTGAAAGGTAAATGATTACCGCCCAGGAAGGTTCTTGTCAGTTTTCAGAGAGATTTGTTGCTCGCGAGACACCCACAACTCATTCCTTCTGATCAGCCACTTCAGTTTCTTGCTGAAGAAACTTGTCCCATCAGGATTTTCCAGATGATAACCTCTTTCTTTCAGGTCACTAACGAGTTCCTTTTTGTTTTCCTTATTTCAGTCCTCTCCTCTTGTATGGACAAGGGCTGAACTAAGAACTCAAATCCTGGCTTCAAAATGGGTTGCCACAAGCTTGCCAGCTTGTCCTGTTCCAGTCCCAGCTGCTGCTGAACTTAGAACTCTCTCTCTCTCTTTCTCTCTCTCTCTCTCTCACAGAAAAAAACACATGAGCCTCTTCGAGCAGCCAACTGCACTCAGACACACTGCAGCTCCAGACCTAATCTGAGTTGTTTATCTGTTGCTTTCCAAAACAATAATCCATTACTCCACAGCATATTCAATTAACATTTACTTGTGAAGTTCTCGTAGCCATTTTTTTCAAAGGAACCCAGAGGTTGGACTGTCTGGCTTGAGCAGAGCTCTAGCATTTTAAATGTGATCTGTCTTGAGGTATTTGTTTGTATGTGACCGACCCTAAAAATCCTGCCACAATTTATCTCCAAAATACATACCTATACATAATGTAAAATATAACATAATCTATCATACTGGCAAAAAAGCCTGTCATACTATACTTACTGGGCAGTGAGAACACTGAACAACCATTGGAACTGCTCACACTAATCATATGAGACTCTCCTATTCTTTAAGCAATATTTATTTATTTATTTGTATATATGAATACTTGTCCTGCATGTGTATTGTTTGTACATGTGTGTTGTGTCTGCAGGCTTTGCACCGAGGACCAGAGAGCATGGTTTCGTTGGGTTGTACTTGTACAATCAGATGACAATAAACTTGACTTCTCTACACCCTGCTCTATGTTTTTGTACTTTCTCTATTTGTACCTTGCACACTTGTAATGCCACTCCCTGCACAAATCTCATATTTTATTATTATTATTATTATTGCACTACCTGCCATGTGAGTTAACTTGCCCAGAAGGGCAGACGATTATTTGGATGGGGGAGCTGCAAAAGGACTTGGGAGCCCTCGTGCAGGATCCCCTAAAGGTTAAACTCCAGGACGAGTCGGTAGTGAAGAAGGCAAATGGAATGTTGGTGTTCATATCTAGAGAATAGAATACAAGAGCAGGGATGTGATATTGAGGCTTTATAAGGCACTAGTGAGGCCTCACTTGGAGTATGGGTTACAGTTTTGGGTTCCTTGCTTAAGAAAGGATGTGCTGGCATTGAAAAGGGTTCAGAGAAGATTTATAAGAATGAATTCTGGAATGAAGGGATTATCATACAAGAAAGTTTGACAGCTCTCAGACTGTACTCCTTAGAGTTCAGATGAATGAGAGAGGGCCTCATAGAAGCATTTGGAATGTTGAAAGGCCTGGACAGAGTAGTTATGGCAAAGTTGTTTCCCATGGTTCGGGAGTCAAAGACAAGAGGGCATGACTTCAGGATTGAAGGGTTCCCATTTAAACCAGAGATGCGGAGGAATTTCTTCAGCCAGAGAGTGGTGAACCTATGGAATTTGATGCCACAGGCAGCTGTGGAGGCCAGGTCATTGGGTATATTTAAGGCAGAGATTAATAGGTATCTGAATAGTTATGGTATCAAACGTTATGGGGAGAAGGCAGGAAATGGGGCTGAGTGGGAGAATGGTTCAGCTAATGATGGAATAGCAGAGTACGACTGGCCTACTTCTGCTCCTATACCTTTTGGTCTTGTCGATAGCAAACAAAATGAGATTTTTACTGTATCTTGGTTCACAATAAAACAATTCAATTCAATTCAATTCACAGACTCTCAAGGGTCTGGAGTTTGCTGGTTGAAAACATTAGCTTAAACCACTCTTGTCTGTGTCCTACCAGCCCTCATCGAAAGGCCTGTTTAATATCCTATTACCTCTTCCAGATGATAAATGTAACCCTTCTTCTCAAGCTTGAAAAGGTCTGGGGATTTGTCTCAGCTTCTGTTACACTCACTCCAGTGACTCTGTTAACAGGGATTTGTCTGCAACACTTCAGATAGAAGGACACATCTAAAGATAGGAGATCATATTGCTGTAATACCACCATCCAACTCATAAGTACCCTCTCAAATTGTTTTGACAGCAGTTATTCAGCTGTGCAGTAGACCCTATTAGAATCTGGACAATGCAAGCTGTGTATGCTCTTGTCTCAAGAGAAGACAAATGTGTTCTATATCACTAACTCCTCAAGAAATTGAAAACTGGACATTTACAAACAAGAATTTCTCCAAAAAAATTGCACGTTTTTAGTGAGGATTTCTACCATCAACAATATTGGATTAATTTGAAAACCTGAGCATTGCCACAAGAAAGAATTCTCACCTGCCTTTGTTTTCTGGCAGAATACCCGAGCCTCTCCAGTGTGTCATTCCTACTGTCACGGATATTGATCATTGGACCTTACCTTAAGGGGTCCTTCAAATAAGTTTCCGTTTTTCATTGTCTCAAAGCTACATGAATTGTTTGCATCTGGCCTCCCAGAGTCACGGCTTCTTGTGTGTTTCAGGTTTAATGACCATTTTGATCTTTGTCAAGGATATTTCCATTGAGGTATCTTGAGGATTGGTAGGAGGTGAAGTATAAAAGTCAGAGACCCTTTTACTCTGTGAACATTGATTCCCCCAGAAGAAAACCTAAATAAATAATCAAGGGATTTTGGACTTAAGTTGATGATGTAATATTGAAGCAGAATTTCAGGATCAGAATTTATTGTCATGAACGTGTCACAAAATTTGTTGTTTTGCAGCGGTCTCACAGGCACAAATATTGCTACAAATTACAGTTAAAGAAACAAATTAGAGCCAATGAAGAGAAAATGAGTTGGTGTTGGTGGTTCATTGTCCGATCAGAAATCTGATGGCGGAGGGGAAGAAGCTATTTTTGTGCCACTGCATGCATGTTCATCTTCAGCTTCCTGTAGCTCCTTCCCACTGGTAGCAGTGTGAAGAGGGCATGGACTGGGTGGTGGTGGTGGGGGGTGGATTCTGGAGGATAGAGGCTGATTTTCTAAGATGCCCCTCTTAGAGATGTTCTCAATGGAGTGAAAACTGATATCTATGATGGTGCTGGCTGAGGTCACAACTTTCTGTAGCCTTTGCACAAGGCGCTGTAAACTAGCAATATCTGCTGTTTAATTGATGGCCTTCTAATCTACACCAATAGAAATTAACAAGTAGTTTGCCCATGGCTTTACGGATGTATTAGTTGAGGACAGTGTGGAAAGACCACATTCTTATTTTGTGTCTCGAAGGTCTAACTGTGATCCAATCGGCCTGAGACTTGTTTTAAAGGGTTGGAAGCGTATATAGAGGAAAAGGAACAGTTCTCCTGGTGTGAGACAACCAAAGCAAGATAAATTTAAAACGTCATTGAGAACATCAGGAAGGACTTCTTAATCAGGTTATTGAAAAATCCTTCCCTCCCTTAAACCTCCTGAGGTTGGTGGGGGTGGGTGCGGGGGTGTTGGGAACAGTTGAAAATTTCAAAGCTGATGTTGAGAGATTTTTGGGGAAATGCAGTTGAACAAAATCTCTTCTTCTCAAATGGAGGAGCGAAACAGTTGGGTGAGTATTTATATTCCATGAATGTAAACTGTTTCTGTCAGTCGGGGAGCTTAGAGTGTGTCTGAAGCTCTTACGATTAACTGTTTCACCAGCACCTAACTGCTAAATCTCACGCGTACGCCACTGGTGACTGCATCCAGTGAGGAGTGCCTGCCTTGAGGAGAAGAGTAGGAAAGACAGGAACAGTGGAAATGATTGGTTAGTTTTCCGGTCATTCAAACTTTGCAGAAAGTAACAGATATTGTACCTCTGTTCATCTTCATGTTCAGATGTTTCTAAGTGCGATTTCTCCGAATTTACAGCAAAGGGCTGTTTCTGTACCTTTCATTCTGTGTAATTCCTTCATGGGATGTACAACGGGTTAACTATGATAATGAGTTTATTGTCATACACCCACATTGTACATGACATTGTATATAAAATTCCGTGTACATTGTCCGAGCTTGGCATCCAACGACTATTTGGCTGAACTAATGTCGAAGATTCTGAAATGTGCAAGAGAGAAAAGGACCATAACATCTTGCTGAAATCGTAAGGAATTTAGAATCCTGAAGCATTTCATGGTATTTCACATTAACACATCATTAGTCTCCATTCCTGAATCGAATCTGTGGTTGGTTAATGAGTAGCACGTCCTCTGGATGATATCCCCGGGCTCCCTTAATTTTAGCAGAATCATTTAACAAATCATTCGTCTTCCCCTGCTGCATACCAGGGCAAGATTTAATTCAAAGTACCAATGCATCTGAAAGGCATTTACTTTCAGGAAATATCATAAGACTTCAATGAAGAAGCAGAATTAGGCTATTCAGCCCATCGAGTCTACTAAACCATTCAAATCATGGCTGATGTATTTTTCCTCTCAAGCCCATTCCCCTGCCTTCTCCTCACAACCTTTGACATCCTTACTAATCAAGAACCTATCAACCTCCATTTTAAATCTTCCCAATGTCGACCTCCACTGGTATCTAGGGCAACGAATTCCATCTATCCTCATCTCTGTATTAAAGGCAGTCCTTTTATTCTGAGTCTGTGCCCTCAGGTCCTCGACTCTCCCACTACTGGAAACATCTCCACATCCGCTCGATCCAGCTCTTTCAAGATTTGGTAGGCTTCAATGTGATCCTCCCCTTATCCTTCTAAACACCAGTGAGAATAAGCCAGGAGCCATCAAATCCTCCTCATTCACGGGATTATTCTCGTAAACCTCCTCTGGATTTTCTCCAACACCTGCCTTAGATATGGGGCCCAATGCTGTTCACAATACTTCAAATGTGGTCTGACTAACAAGTCAAGTAGAAACAGAAAGCTGGAGAAACTCAGCAGGTCAAGCAGGGTCTTTTATGTAGTAAAAATACATAACCAACCTTCCAGGCTACAGCCCTTCATCAAGGTAAGGAAAAAGGTCGGGAGGCGTCAAGTTTATTGTCATCTGATTGTACAAGTACACCCTGACAAAACAGTGTTCTCTGGTTCTCACGCATACACACAACCAGACATAACACAGATACAGAGAAACAATACATATGAAGACAAATAAATAAATAAATCAACATTATTTCATGAATATGAGAGTCTCGGATGATTAGTGTGAGCAGTTCCTTTGGTCGTTCCGCATTCTTACTGGCTGAGGGAAAAAGCTGTTCCCCAGCCTGGTGGTGCTAGCTCTGATCCTCCTGTATCTCTTTCCTGATGGGAGCAGTTGATAGATGCTGTGTGTGATATGAAAAGAGTCCTCAATAATTTTGCGCGCCTTCTTCAGACAACGATCCCAGTAGATCACGTCAATTGGGGTCGGGAGGGAAGGGAGACTCCAGTGATCCTCTCCAGCTTATAGTCCTGTGGATTGACTTCTGATCCATTTCTCTGAAGCAACTGTACTGCACTGTGGTGCAGCTGGCCAGGACGCTCTCGATAGAGCTCCCATAGAAGGTTGATATGGGGGTGGCCGGTAGCCTTGCCCACTTCAGTCTTCTCAGGATTTGCAGTTGCTGTTACGCCTTCCTCATGAGTGAGGAGATACTGTGAGTCCACGTGAGGTCACTAGTTAAATGAACTCCAAGGAACTTGGTTCTCTCCACTACAGAGTTGTTGATCTTATTGACTAACGCCTGAGAAGCCTCAGGATTACACTTTTGCTTTATATTCTAGTCCTCTTGAAATTTGTCTTCTTTACAACTGACTCAACCTGTGAGTTAAACGTTAAGGAATCTTACACTAGGATTCCCAAGCCCCTTTGAACAACTATTCATGTTTTTATTTTCTCCCAGTTAGTTTGTATGGTTTTCATTGTGGGATTTTTGGTGAAAGGTCGGCCCATAAGCAGCTTCCATCTTCTTTCATCTCTAAAGGTTTTACAGCACAGGATCAGGTTCTTCAGCCCAATGTGTCCATGCTAACCCAGTTGTCCACCTAGATTGTCTCATTTGCCTGTGTTTGGCCCATATCCCTCTAAGGAGTGAAACACAAAAGTCTGAGGATACCATGATTGTAGTCAAAACGCAGGAGGTAAAGATATATTCCCAATGTTTTGGTCCTGAAATCCTGATTTACCTTCAATAGATGCTGCGAGACTGGCTGAGATCCTCCAGTATCACTGTGTTTTGACCATATACACGCATCGGTCTAAATAGAGTTTAAATGGTGTCATTCTACTGGTCTCTGCCTCTGGCAACTCATTCCACATACCCCATCCCCCCACCCTTTCAGTGAACATAGTACCTTTAAAAAGTTCCCCTTTCTCCGTGTCTCTGCCCTGCATTTCTAGACTCTGCTACCCTGAGTAAAAGACTGTGACAGTTCACCTTATTGATGCCCCTCCTGATTTTGTCCCCCCTCAGGTTCAGGTTCTTCCTTGCCTATGTCACCTCTGAGGGAGCACGTTGAGGGTTAACAATGACCCAATCTGTTTCCACCTCTCCCACCTAAAAGCATAAGGGCAGCAGGTACATGGGAGCACCACTCCAGCAGGTCCCCTCCAGATGGCACGCCACTAACTTGGAAATATATCACTGTTCCTTCATCATTGTTGGTTCTGAATCTTTGAACCTCCCTCCCCAAAGCATACCGGGGAACACCGTCACCAGGATTGCAGCAGTTCAAGAAGGTGGTTCACCCCCATTTTCCCAAAGGCCATTTCTGGATGGGCCTGACCTAGATTTCCTCTGTAGGGAACCCTCCCTCTGTGACTCCCTTGTCCACTCATCCCTTCACTCCGTCCACATCAAGGATGGAATCTCCCAGTGGCTGACCATCTCAATTCTGCACCCCACTCCCACGCTGACATGTCTGTCCATGGCCTCATGCATGGCCAAATCAAGGCCACCCATAAATTGGAGGAGCAACACCTTATATTCTGACTTGGCACTCTCCTACCAGATGGCATTAACGTTGACTTCTCTGCTCATCTACTCCCCATTCTCCCTCTTATCCCCTTTCCTGTCTTCAACTCTCCACCTCCTTCCCTCTCTATTCACAGAGCCATCCCCCCTCCCCTTGTTTGATGGTGTTCCCTCCCTCCCTTATCCACCTATTACCTCCTGCCTTGGGACCATGCTCCTCCCCCTCCCGAACAGCTTTGGTCAGGCGCCTGCCAACATTTTTCCATACCTTGATGAAGGGCTCAAGTATCTTTATCTTTGCTATATAAAGTACCCTGTTTGTCCCACTGAGTTTCCCCAGCTTTGTGTTTTTACTTAATCACGGGACTTTAGTGTTTTCCAAGTTGAAGGGTGGATAAAATTGAAAGGGTCGAATTGACCACATTTGGGCTAAAAGCAGCAAGATGGAGCCGGATAACGAGAGAAATTCAGCAAACCCGTTGCCACACGAGGCAGGTCTTGTTGATGCACAGGACTGCAGTCAGAGACTGGTTCACAACTCAGCTTGATTGGCAGGTTTTAAATAACACAGGCAGGTAGTTGACAGGTTAAATCAGACGTGACCTTTCTCTCTGGAAACCAGGGCAAGCGAATTAACTTTCAATTTTGAATTTAAATGCTGTTGATTGAAAATATGTCCAGTGAGAAATCTTAAAGGGGCAGCAGGATTTGGGAGTGTCATGTTTGAGGTGGACACAGACTGAAGTGTTTCTGAAATATTTAACACAGGGATTGTTAAATAAAGGTCCTGAAGGCGAAGTAGAGGAGGCAGAGGATTCATTCCTCTGACAAAGCAGTCAAGCAGGTTGAAATTTGCTTGTTTTTCAAACGACGCACTAAATGTTTCCTCTAAGTGGACTGAAAAATGCAACAACATTATTTCAACGAAGGGACTGAGCTCTCCCTGGTGCCATGGCCAATGTTACCCTCAAATCAACATCAGCAGATCAGGTTATCTGGATGCAGTTTGTGGTCTTTCTTGCATTGTGTCAGTGACTTCATTGGAAAGTAATTCATGAGTTGAGAAGCATTTTGGGATGCATTGAGGTCCTTGATGGTGGTCTATAAATAGAAAGTCTTTTCCGACATTTCTAGGTCATTTGCCAGCTGCTGTTAATCATGTGGTTGGAGGAACAACCAACCAACAACCTCCTAAAGTTAGAGCAGCCAAGTGTCAGCACCTTGGGGGTTTCACAACTCACGAGTGCGCGGTGGAGATGAGAACTCGTTAGATTGGCTTCACCACCCCAATGCCCTGCACAGCACAAAACAAATGGTGTTTTGCTGCATGTTGCAATGCAAGTCCACTCCCAGAAGATCTTGGCTACATTGGTTCAATTAATCTGGATTATTCTAGAATGGGGGAATAATGTGTCTGTTTAAATAACTGTTGGCATTGCATTTGTTCTGTCAATCTCAGTGGAGAAATGAGTCCTCATTAAAACACCTAATTTGAATGATGAGATAACCTCTTCTGCTGAAAATCAAATCCAACCATGCAGATGCTGAAAGTCTGAGATACAGTGTGGAAAGGCTCAGCAGGCCATGCAACGTCTGGGACAGAGACACTCCCATTGGAGGCGATAATGCCCTACCTATCCCAGGGTTTTTTTTTACATGGAGTTGTGGGTGCCTGGAATGCCTTGCCAAGGGAGGTGGAGGAGGCTGAAACATCAGGTCCATTTAAAAGACTCTTAGACCGGCACGTGGGTGGAAGAAAAATAGAGGGTTATGAAATAGGAAGGGTTTGGTACTTTTTTTTGGGAAGTACATGTGGGTCAGCATAATATCGACAGCTGAAGAGCCTGTACTATGCTGTAGTGTTCTGTGTTCTAAAACAGGGGTCCCCAAACTTTTTAGACCATCGACCCCTTCATGGAATCCTTGATATCCTCGTGGACCCCCAGGCATGGAATCCGGGCAGGGTGGTGGTGGCGCTGAACAGGTGGGGGAGGGTGTAGCAGTGCAGGATGGAGTAGAGGTGGCGGCGCTGGATGGGGAGGAGACGGCAGCGCTGGACGGGAATGGCAGAGCTGGACGGGGGGGGCTGGTGGTGGTGCTGGATGGGGGGGGTAATGGCGGTGCTGGACGGGGAGAGGGGGTGACTGGACAGAGAGGAGCCACTACCTAAGGAACGTCTGTCCTGCTCTCGCGAGAGGTTGGCCACCCTGCCACAGATGCTATTTTCCATAGATATGCCCCTGCTTTCCACCACAAAAGTTCAATCGATAACCCCCCCCCCCCCACCCCCAGGATTTATCGACCCCTGACTTTTATCGATGCTCAGTGGTCGATATCGACCACTTTGGGGACCCCCTGCTCGAAAAGAATTCTAAACCCAAACAGACAAATGTGTCACCTCTAAAATTCGACCAGTGTGTAATAAAGACAGAATTTTAATGCATGATTTAAAAAGGACTCTTGATAAGTAAGTGCAATGAATGTAATCAAAGTGACTTTCAATGCCAAATGCAGACCACATTGGACTTCATAATGACCAGATTGAGGGAGCATCCTTTCAATATGCGCAAAGTTATCAAGTAGCAATAATGAAGTGAGCAACTCAACACAAAACAGCCATTAAAATTCCAGACTTGGATCAATAACAATTTGATGGGGGTGAACAATCAACAGAATTAGCAAGGCAGCACATGAATTGTTGAAATTGAAGATGATCAGGAGGTGCTGTTCAAAACATAATTTACTGTGATAAAGAAACCTGTTTGTGCCCCAAAAAAAGAAAAGCCACGATCAAATAGGGAAGAGAGAGATGGTATCAGACATGAGTATCTCTTCTTCAGCTTGGCTTCACGGACGAAGATTTATGTCCACGTCAGCTGCAGGCTTGTTTGTGGCTGACAAGTCTGAAGTGGGACAGGCAGACACGGTTGCAGCGGTTGCAGGGGTATACAATTTGATAAAATAGCAAAACATTTTTAAAAATTTTTAAATTTAATTTAATTTTAAAACATTTTAAATTAAAAAGCTTTAAAATTTAGACAGTAACAGGACATTTTGGCCCATGAGTCCGTGCTACCCAATTACACCCCATTAACCTACACCCCTTTTAAATGGTGGGGGGAAACCAGAGGCCCTGGAGAAAACCCACACAAACGCGGGGAGAACATACAAACTCGTTACAGGCAGCACAGGATTTGAAACCCTGTCCCGATCGCTGGTGCTGAAAAGTTGATTTGCAAACCGTTAAACCATTCGTGCTGCACTTCAAAGAACTTGAAAAGATTATGTGAAAAGTAACTTGCGTTGGGCATCGCAATTAACAGAACAATTACAGCTTCATTGGGGGAAATAGTTTGGTCAGGAGTAGAATGACCACTGGTGTGGGCTGGCCACTCCACCAGTGCGACACACACTCTATTCTCGTTGCTGCCATCAGGAAACAGGTATCAGTGCCTCAACACTTGCACCAGCAAGTTCAGGAACTGCTGCTACCCCCTGCACCTTCAGACTCCTCAACTACAAACTCAATCAGGAACTCATTTAAGGAATCATACTTGTTTAACTTACTGATTTTCAAAAAAATTCTCTCTGTATTAACAGTCAGTTTGTTTACATTATTTTAGCATTCAGCACAGTATCAGGCAATCCCAGCCAATGAGCCCATGCCACCCATTTACTCCAAATTGACCTACCACCCCCAGTACGTTATGAAGGGAGGTAAGAAACTGGAAGACCTGGAGGAAATCCACGGGGAGAATGTAGAAACTCCTTACAGACAGCGCGGCATTTGAACCCTGGTCTTTGGTGTTATAACAGCTTTGAGCGAACCATTACGTTAATTATGCCACCCATTTCTTTACATTTTTACATGTTTACATTATGTACATTGGGTACAGTTTATTTGCACTGCCAATAAGCGGTAATTCTGCCTGGCCTGCAGGAAAAAGAATCTCAGGGTTGAATGTGATGTCATGTATGTCCTCTGACAATAAATCTGAGATCTGGAGATTATTAATGAAGATAATGTAACGTGGACCTACTGACCAGTGATTTTGCAGTATGATTTGTAGTGGAGTAAGGACAGCTTGTCAGACATCCCAAGGAAGCTAGTTACTACGGGATAAGGGGCAAAGGTAGATCAGTCACCAGCTCATTCAATGAAGGAACATTTACTCATAACCATCTTCCATGGCAGAGACACCATCAAAATGGAAAATGGCGGTACTGCTGTAACCGCTGTAATGGCAGTGCTGCCACTGGTGCAGACCCACGGGGAGTGAGGAGCAGAGATACAGCACTCCCGTGGGGTCTAACCACCCAGTCAACTGCTGTCAGCTCCACACAGACTTTGAACAGCCCGTTAAAGGAGCCAATGGTAGCTTTATTTAAAATCCCGCGACTGCGGGGTCTGCACCCAAAATGGTGGTGCCTATGATCGGCAGCAGCCACAAGGGGCTGCAGACTCCAGGGGAGCGGAGGACCAGGGAGACCATGCCCTGTTTGAGAAGGAAAAGCAGAGGAAATGACCCACAGGACGGTGACCACGGCAACTCGAGATGAGGAACCCACGGAGGCTGGGGGCTGCTGGAGACTGGCTTGAAACTGGCTGAAGGGGTACCAGGTATCGGAACCGGGATGCGAGGGGGTGACCGTGTTGGAGGTTCGGATCTGGAGCTCAGGTTGCAAGAGGCTGCGGAAACTCTGGAGGCGAATCCACGGAGATTCGGTGACTTTTGTTTTTCTTTCTCTGTCTATAAGAGGCACTTCAGTTGATTTCTGCCAATGGCGAATCTGTCTGCCTTATAGCAGACAAAAGTAATTTCATGTAATGTGACACTGTTTTTTTACAATGAGAATAAATTGAATCTTGAATCTCTATGTTTGCTCTATTCAGCCCTTTCATAATTGTGAGGAGATTTATCTGCTTGTATCTCAGCATTCTCATAAAGAGCTTTAAACTTTACAGTCTTCCCTGATTATTAGACCCTCCGAGTTCTGGTATTCCCTGTTAAACCTTGTTTTTGTCATATGCATGCCTCTGTATTATTCATTTAGCGTGGGGAACCAGATACAGTGCTGTCTTGAGGACTCAATACGTGGACCTTGACTTGGAATCATTTGACTTGGGATACTGTTTCCGTGCTTTAATTGTTATATGGTTATGGTTATAACAGAGCTATTCACAGCATCATGCTGTAACACCACATGGACCTGTAGAACTGTTACAGCACTAAAGGAGGCTCTTTTATCCATGTATAAAGTTCATTCAATTCCTTGTACAGAAGGCCAATCTCTATCACGTCACTTCCTCAGTGCCTTTTCAGACTTCAGATTTATTGTCGGAGTACATACATGTAGTTGAACAAGAGCATCCTGATGTATGCATCTTTGCTGTCCAGATGTTCCAGGGCTTTGTGAGATGGCATGTGCCGTAAACCTGCAGCTACGATAGGCTCCACTCAGAGAGGAGCTGATATGTTTCAATACCAACCTTTCAAAACACTTCATCACTGTTGATGTAAGGGCTGCTGGTCAACATTCATTAAGGCAGGTTACTGCACTCTTCTTGGGCACTGGTATTATTTAATGTCTGTTTGTAACAGGTGGGTACCGCGCCCTGCCAGAGTGAGATGTTGAAGATATCCGTGAATACATTGGATGTTGGTTAGCACAGATTTTTAATACTCAGCGAGGTACTCCGTCTGGCCAGATGCTTTCCTCAGATTCACTCTCTTGAAGGCAGCATGCACGTCATCCTCAAATATGGATAGGATGAGATCATCAGGGGACTCGCCCACTCCTTTTTCTCTTGCCTCTCTCTTTTTCTGGCAACTGCCAATCATCTTCCCATTGGTCCATCATCCTTCATCTCCTCCCTGGTTCATTAATTCCCTACTGCTCCCAATCCAACCCCTTCCACCCTCATTAAACCAGCTCTCTCCTCTTCACACTCTCAGTCAGTGTTCTGACTCAATGGGTCAATCACTCTGACAATCTTTCCCTTTCACATCGCCGAGTGCATGTGGGTTGAGCCAGGTAACTTAGCAGGTCCATACCTGGTAATCATGTGGTGGGAAATGTCCCAACCGGGTAGGGTGAGTTAAAACCAACTAAGCTCCGATTCTTGGTGGGGCAAATATCAGAGCTCAACCACATTAACTCGATAACCACTCTGTGGCGGTGTGAATGATCTACTCGAATTACCCAGTACCATTAGTGAGGTTCGTGCCTGCGTGTTTGCGTTGGGCTGGTAGTGTTGTCAATAGTCTTGAGATGATTTAAAGCACAGGTACACACTGATAGCACCACCGGCTCACAGCCCTGTCACTGCACAGTTATATTTCATAGCACGGCTGGTGGGGCTGTCGGACCGCATACCTGTGCTTTAAATCATCTCAAGATTACTTGAAATAAATAGCTAATACAATGTCATGCTATGTGAATACTTGTTCCCTATTGTTTAGGGAATAATGACAAGCTGGTCTGTGGGTTTGTCCTAAGTTTGAACAATCTGAAGCCCCCTGCGGTAGATTTTCCCACAGTCTTTTACATATTGAGTGTGTTTGTGCTTTATTCCTGCTATGATTTCACTGCCCTGTGAGTACGTGATACATCACTCATGGAGGTGGGACCCCCTCCCCCCCCACTTAGATCCAAGAGATCCAGGACAGTGTGAATGGCTTCCTGGGTACTGCATGTCCAGTAAGTTTACCTGCTTCCTAAAAGAGTGTGCGATGTGAAAGGGGCAAGACAATCGACAGAATTCCTGCAGATCTTTACTCCAGATTACAGCATCTGCAGGAATTCTGTGGATTGTCTTTCCTGTGTCTCCTCCTTAGCTGATCTTGTCTTTACTACTGTTCTTATCAGAACCACTCACTTGGTAGAACAAGTTTTTTAGATACAGCCCCATCACTTTCCCCTAATCCATTAAATAACTAAACCTCCATCCATTCTTTTCTCAAACCTCTTTGCTCCAAGGAGAATTCCAGTTTCTCTACTGTCATCTGGATCTGAATTCCCTTTTCATAGAAAACATTCTCCAGCCTATCAAGGATCTTCATATCCTCCCTCGAGTTCAATGCCTGGATTGCTTCAACGTAGCTCAATATAACCTCCCTGTTCATGTGAACCAGAACACCATGTGTTTTACATCCGAGCTCTGGGTGACTGCAGACAGAACTTGTTTAAAATTTCAGATCTCCAGTGGATCAGTGAGTAAATAATTTTGCCTGGAGTAATGCACTTCAAGTGGATCCCTGCTACGATGTGCAATCTACTGGCTGCTCTCCACTGGGAAAGAACCTGTCACCATCTAATCACCTTCACTCACCTACTGCGGTGTTAACATTGTTTGGATGCATTTATCCTTTTGCTGACACTGCCTTCTGACCTTTTTACCCACATCCTTACCTTCAGAATATCCACAGGAAAAATGGCAGCGTTTCCCAACTTTGTTTGGATGCTGAGAAAACCTGGAAAGATGGAATCCTTAGGGTGTGGGAAATGGGGATAATATTCTTCACATTCCATCTCTGACAGATTATCTAATGGTTGCCCAGCCAGTGACTATGTGAACGTTCATTTTGCATGGGTCATTTTGCTCTTACATGGAGGCAGTACAGCCACAATGGGCCAAATGGTTTCTTTCCATGATAAATCTCATTCTGTGACAACAGCATGAGATCTTGGGAGGTCAGATCTGGAGAGAGCTAACTAATTAAGATGAAAATGAAAGAATAAATGTATAGAATGGAGAAACAGAAAAAGCTGCAAGTACTGTAATTTTGAATTTAAATTTGACATTTACACATAAGGCACGGTAACAAAGCCCTTCTTGCCTCCAGGTCTCAGCAGGTCGGTCAGCATCCGTGGAGAGAAATAATCAGTCAATGTTTCAGCTTGGGACCTTTTCTTTGAAACTCAACAATAATCTCGAGAAGGGGTCCTGACCTAAAATTGCAAAGAAGTTTCTTCTTGCAGAAGATAGCAAATCTCTAGAATTCTCTACCTCCAGAGGCGTGGGCAGGTTCTCCATCAGAAGTATTTAATGTGGAGGTAGATACATTTTTGAGAAGCTTGGGGGGACCAGCACAGAGAAGATGAGGCCTCGGGCAGATTGGCCATGATCTTGGTGAATTGGGAGGGGGAGGGGGTGAATGGACTACACGCGATCCTGTTCTCTTGTGTTGGCTGGGAATCACTTGTGGGATGAGATCAAAGGGGACCATCTTACCCTTCATGGATGAATGGTTCCCCCTGAGCACCAAGTGACACAGCATGCACCAAGTGGGGTGGGTGCTGGAGATTGGCTGCGCTGGAGCAGTCAAGGAGAGAAATTAGATGAAGTAATTTTCCTTTTACAAAATAGAGGGAAAAAATTACGGCGAACTTCATCTTGAAGAATGGTCGAATTTTCATTGTGCGCTCAGGCATGGCTAGCTGCTTAGAATCTAAAGTGCATGAACAAGGTGAAACCAATTGACTATTAAACGTTCCATTTCTGTCAGATCCACTTAATTGTTAAGAAATAACTAAAAGTAAAGGAGAAGATGATGGAATTTATTCCAGAGACTGGAAGGTAATGAAGTGATAACTCCCAGACACCAATTATAATCCATCTCAATTGCCACTGACCCATTGGCCTTGAACTCATCCTGCTTGCAGTATCTTTGTAGAGATAAAACCATTACTACTGCTGAAGTTTAAAACTCTCCCAGCTCTTGATGGAAATATGCAACATCATCTTCCTGGTTCAAGGTTCCTTTTATTCTCAAATAATATGTTAAAAGTATAACATACATGAGATTCTTTAACTTTTGCCTGCCTTAAGGCAGACAGACAGTTGCCATGTACTTATTAAGCTTGTAAACACAGTCCTCAGCAGAATCACAGACGGCAAAGAGGAAGGGTACAGGAGGGAGCTAGATCAGCTCATTGAGTGGTGCCACGACAACCTTGCATTCAAAAGTAAAGCACGAAACTCTGTGGACACTGTAGTTGAAAAAGAACTACAATGCTGGAAAAAACTCAGCAGGTCAAACAGAAAGAGAAAGATATAAAACCGACATTTCAGGCTTGAGCCTTTCTTAGAAAAATGTCGACAGCATCCAAACAAAAAGGTAAGGGGGAGGGGTAGAGGGTTGAGCAAGGTCCCAAAGGCAGGAGGTAATAGATGGAGAAGGGAGAGCAGCAGCAGTAGTTGTGGGGGGGGGTGTGCGGGGAATGGCTCGGTTAATAGAGAGGAAAGGGATGGAGAACTGAGGGAAAGAAGATGGAGAAAGGGAAGGAAGGGTGAACAGAGAGTAGCCTGACAGAAATCGGATATGTTAATGCCATCCAGCAGGAGAGTGCCCAGATAGAACCTTGCACTAATTGTTAGCAAAACTAAGGAACTGATTGTGGAGTTTAGGAAGTGAAAATCAGGAGATTATGGATCAGTCCTCATCTAGGGGTCAATAGTGGAAAGGGTTAAGAACTTCAAATTCCTATGTGACAACATCTCTGAAGATCTGTCCTCAGACCTTCATGTCAGTACAATCATGAAGAAGGCTCGCCAGCAGGTATATATTATGAGGATTTTGTGGAGATTTGCCATATCACCAAAGTCTCTTGCAAATTTCTACAGGTGTACCGTGGAGAAGTTCTGGCTGGTTGTATCACTGTCTGGTATTGAGGTGCCAATTCACAGGACATGAAAAGGCTACCGACAATTGTTAACTCAACCAGCACCATCACCAGCACCAGACTTCACTCCATCGAGGACATCTACAAGAGGCGGTGTTTTAAGAAAGTAGCCTCTATCCTCAAGGACCCCCACCAACTAGGCCACCCAGGCCATGCCCTCTTCACTCTGCTACCATCAGGAAGGAGGTACAGGAGCCTGAAGACGAGTACCCAACGGTACAAAGTCAGCTTCTTCCCCTCTGCCATCAGATTCCTGAATGGATAATGAACCACGGACATTACCTCACTTTTGCAGTAATTTATTTATTTTTAAATGTAAATATATAGTAATATCAGCACTGAAAATTTGTCGCAAAACAACTTATTTTGTGACATGTTCATAGAACATAGAACAATTTAGCAAAGTACTGGCCCTTCAGCCCTCAATGTTGTGCTGACCCATATATTCCTTCCTAACAAAAAAGTCCTTCACCCTAACCCTGTAACCCTACATTTTTCTTCCATCCATGTGCCTGTCTAAGAGTCTCTTAAATGCCTCTTCCACCACCATACCCAGCAAGGCATTCCAGGCACCCATAGCTCTCTGTGTAAAAAAAAAACCATCACTGACATCTCCCTGAAACTTCCTTCCCTTAACTTTGTACATATGTCCTCTTGTTTTTACTGATCCTGCCCTAGGAAACAGGTGCTGCCTTTCCAACCTATCTGTGGCTCTCAGAATCTTGCAGACCCCTATCAAGTCTCTTCTCTGCTAACTTTGCGTCATCAGACTTGATTTCCAATCCAGGCAACATCCTGGTAAATCTCCTCTGCACTCTCTCCACAGCTTCAACATCCTTTGAATAATGAGGTGACCAAAACTGAACACAATATTCTTAAGTGTGGACTCACCGGAGATTTGTAGAATTGCAACATGACTTCTCTATTCCTGAGTTAAATCCCCCTATTAATGAATCCCAGCATCCCATAGGCCTTCTTAATTATCCTATCAACTGGGTGGCAACCTTGAGGGATGTGTGGTTTTGAACCCCAAGGTCCCTCTGTTCATCCAACCTTTAAGTAACCAACCATTAACCCTGTACTCAGCCTTCCGGTTAATCCTTCCAAAATTCATCACCTTACACATATCTGAATTGAAATTCATCTGCCACTTTTCTGTCCAGCTCTGCATCCTGTCTTTATCCTCTTGTAAACTTTGACAAATTTCCACCTCTTCGACCAGGTCATATAAAAATCACAAACAGCAGGGGTCCCAGAACAGATCTGTGTGCACTCCACTAGTCACCGACCTCCAGGCAGAATACTTTCCTTCCACTACTACTCTCTGCTTTCTTCCTACAAGCCAATTTTTTATCCACACGGCCAAGGTTCCACTGATCCCATGCCTCATGACTTTCTGGATTGGTCTCTCATGGGGGACCTTGTCAAATGCCTTGCAAAAATCCATGTCGACCACCTCTCAGGGAGTTGTGGTCACTCTCACCAAGATGCTCCCCCACTGAGAGGTCCGCCCCCTGACCAGGTTCAGTGCCCAGAACCAGATCCAGTCTGGCATCTCCTCTTGTCGGCTGGTCCACATACTGTGTCGGGAATCTTTCTTGGGCACACCTGACAAATTCAGTCCCATCTATCCCTTTTGTAGTCAGGAGGTGCCAGTCAATATTAGGATGTTGAAATCACCCATAACCCATAATTACAACCTGTGTTTCTGCACCTTCCAAAATCTGCTTGCTTATCTGCTCCTCGGTGTCCCAAGGGCTATTTGGGGGCCTATAGAATGACTCCCAGCGCAGTGAGAGCTCCCTTCCTATTTCTGACATCCACCCACATCGACTCAGTGGACCCTCCCTCTGCAGCCTCCTCCTTTTTGATAGCTATCCCTGACCAGTAATGCTACTCCCTCTCCCCCTCCCCCACTCATCCCCCCTCCACATCTCCCATTCTATTACTTTCAAAACATCTAAACCTTGGTACCCACATCAGCTAACCCTGCCCTTCCTCCAGCCAAGTCTCTGTAACAGCCACACATCGTAGTTCCACGTACTAATCCATGCTGTTCATCCCCTTTATTCCTAATACTCCTTGCATCGAAATAGACACATTTCAACCCCTCGAACTGGCTTCCTTTATATTTTGTCCCCTGCCTGTCCTTCCTCACCAGCTCAGACCACCTAGCATCATACTTTTGTCCATCTACTCTAGTCTCTGTACTCACATTCTGATTCCCAACCATCCCCCTCCCCCACCAATCTAGTTTAAACCCTCCCCAATAGCTCTAGCAAACCTGCCCGCCAGGATTATTACTCCCTTTCCAGTTCAGGTGCAGCCCATCCTTTTTGTACAGGTCAGACCTTCACCAGAAGAGATTGCAATGATCCACAAACCTGAACCCCTGCCCCTGGCACCAACTCGTCAGCCACATATTATCTGCCACAACTTTCTGTTCCCACCCTCTCTGATGTGTGGCACAAGCAGAAGTCCTGAGTTGCCACCCTTGAGGCCCTGCATCTTAACTTCTTTCTTAACTCCCTATATTCTTTCTTCAGGACCTCATCCCTACACCTATCTATGTCATTGGTCCCCACTTGACTTTCTGGATGGGTCTCTCGTGGGGGACCTTGTCAAATGCCTTTGCTAAAATCCATGTCGACCACCTCTCAGGGAGTTGTGGTCACTCTCACCAAGATGCTCCCCCACTGAGAGGTCCGCCCCCTGACCAGGTTCAGACCAGAATGCTATGAATTCAATTAGAGACATCCCTGACCCTGGCACCTGTGAGGCAATATACCATCCAGAGCCTCAATCTCATTCACAGAACCTCCTATCTGCTCTCCTAACCAATGAGTCCCCAATTCCCATACCTCTCCTCTTCACTACCCCTTCTGAGCTGGGGTGGGGGAGTGCCAGCCTCTGCACCGGAGAGGTAACCCTCTGATAGGTCATCCCCCCAACAGTATCTAAAGCAGTATTCTTGTTGAGGGGAATGACCACAGGGGAGCTCTGCTCTTTCTGCCCCTTCTCCTTCCTTCTCCTGACAGTCATCCAGTTACCTGTCTCCTGACTTTTATGGGTGACTGCCTCCTGAATCTCCTGTCTATCACTACCTCTGCTTTCTTAATATCTGAAGTTCATCCAGCTCCAGTTCCTTAACTCGGTTCGTCAGGGGATGCAGCTGGATGCACCTTTTACAAGTGTAGTCATCAGGAATAAATGTGCTGTCCCTGACTTTCCACATCCTACAGCCAGAGCACTGGACTCCCCTAATTACTGCCTCCATTACCTATGCCTGTTAATTAAATTAATTAAAGAAAATCCTGGCCATACCTCGCTGGAAGCAAGCTCTTCCTCATTTCGAGACAGACACACATACACACAAACACACACCCGTAAATTACCCCTCCTTTTATTTGTCCTTGCCAATTATCTCAATTACTCACTCCAACAAATCAACCCACTCTTTAACCCTTCAATTGCCCTCCGTGCTCCTTTAACAATAGTTTAGTGGCACAGGAAATAAATAGAGAGATAAGTGAGGCATGTAATAATGATACGGCAGTAGTCATGGGGGACTTTAACTTCTACATAGATTGGGAAAATCAAGTTGGTCGTGGGAGTCTGGAAGAGGACATCATAGAATGCATCCGCGATAGCTTTCTTGAGCAGCATGTTAAGGAACCCACAAGAGAAAATGCTCTCCTGGATCTAGTGTTGTGCAATGAGATAGGTAGAGTAAATGATGTAATAGTCAGAGACCATCTGGGAAATAGCGATCATAGTGTGATTGAATTTCTCATTCAAATGGAAGGGGAAATAGTTAGATCTAAAACTAATATATTATGCTTAAACAGGGGTGACTACCATAGGATGAGGGAGGAATTGGGCAGAGTGGACTGGGAGCACAGGCTAATTGATGAAACAGTTGAGGAACAGTGGAAGATTTTCAAAGAAATATTTTGTAATGCTGAACAAAAATAAATTCCGGTCAGGGAAAAGGGCAGCAAGGAGGGAAAATTAAAGAATTAGCACAGGCTAATTGATGAAACAGTTGAGGAACAGTGGAAGATTTTCAAAGAAATATTTTGTAATGCTGAACAAAAATAAATTCCGGTCAGGGAAAAGGGCAGCAAGGAGGGAAAAATCAACCATGGTTAACAAAGGAAATAAAGGAAAGTATAAAATTGAAGGCACAGGTGTACAAAGTTGCAAAGGGAAGTGGGAAACTGGAAGATTGGGATAACTTTAAGAGACAACAAGGGGTTACAAAGCGGGAAATAAGAAATAGGAAAAAGGATTATGAAAGTAAATTGGCACAAAATATAAAAACAGAAAGCAAAAAATTTTATAAATATATAAAATGGAAGAGGGTGGCCAGAGTTAACATAGGACTCTTGGAGGATGAGAAAGGAAAACTGGTAGCAAAAAATGAGGAAATGGCCGAGGCATTGAACAAATATTTTGTGTCAGTCTTCTAGGTGGAAGACACGTCCAGCATGCCCAAGTGCGGAGTTAAGGATGCGAATGTTGGGGAAGGCCTTGATAAAATAGTTGTTACAAAGGAAGTAGTGATGGAGAAACTAATGGGACTAAAGCCAGACAAATCATCTGGTCCTGATGATATGCATCCAAGGGTTCTGAAGGAAATGGCAGAAGTTATAGTTGATGCATTGGTGGTCATACACCAAAATTCCTTGGACTCTGGGCAGGTCCCGGCAGACTGGAAGACAGCAAATGTCATGCCACTTTTTAAGAAGGGATGTAGGCAGAAGACTGGAAATTATCGGCCAATTAGCTTGACGTCTGTAGTTGGAAAAATGCTTGAAGCCGTCATTAAAGATGAAATAGTGAAAATTTTGGAACGTAAGCATGGTTTTAGAAAGGGAAGATCTTGCTTGACAAACTTGTTAGGATTCTTTGAGGATATAATGGGTGCGGTGGATAGAGGGGAACAGGTTGATGTTGTATATTTTGATTTCCAGAAAGCGTTTGATAAGGTGCCGCACAAGTGACTTATCAGTAAGTTACTGGAAAGTGGAGTCCAGGGAAGTATATTGGCATGGATTGAAAATTGGTTGTCTGACAGGAGGCAGAGAGTTGGGATAAGTGGGAGTTTTTCAGGTTGGCAGAGAGTGGTAAGTGGGGTGCCGCAGGGGTCAGTGCTAGGCCCACAACTTTCATCATTTACATTGATGACTTGGAGGAGGGTACAAAATGTGGTGTAGCCACGTTTGCGGATGACACCAAATTGAGTGGAAGAGCAAATTGTAATGAGGATATGGAGAGTCTGCAGAGGAATATAGTTAAGCTGGATGAGTGGGCAAAGGTCTGGCAGATGGAGTACAATGTTAGTAAGTGTGAGGTTATCCACTTTGGCAAGAAAATAAAAGAGCTGAATATTATTTAAATGGTGAAAATCTACAGCATGCTGTTGTGCAGAGAGATTTGGGAGTGCTTGTGCATGAATCGCAAAAAGTTAGGTTGCAGGTGCAGCAGGTTATTAAGAAGGCAAATGGAATGTTGGCCTTCATCGCTAGAGGAATTGAATTCAGAAGTAGGGAGGTAATGTTGCAACTGTATAAGGTACTGGTGAGACCGCACCTGGAGTACTGTGTCCAGTTCTGGTCTCCATATTTGAGGAAAGGTATACTGGCTTTGGAGACGGTCCAGAGGAGGTTTACTAGGTTGATCCCTGGGGTGAAGGGGTTGACTTCTGAGGAAAGATTAAATCGTCTAAGATTGTATTCGCTCGAGTTCAGAAGAATGTAGGATTATGAAGGCCGTGAGCAGGAAAGGGCTTTGGCAAATACTAGAGCGCATCGGATGTCCCCCAAAGTTCCTCAACATGATTATCCAACTGCACGAAAACCAACAAGGTCGGGTCAGATACAGCAATGAGCTCTCTGAACCCTTCTCCATTAACAATGGCGTGAAGCAAGGCTGTGTTCTCGCACCAACCCTCTTTTCAATCTTCTTCAGCATGATGCTGAACCAAGCCATGAAAGACCCCAACAATGAAGACGCTGTTTACATCCGGTACCGCACGGATGGCAGTCTCTTCAATCTGAGGCGCCTGCAAGCTCACACCAAGACACAAGAGAAACTTGTCCGTGAACTACTCTTTGCAGATGATGCCGCTTTAGTTGCCCATTCAGAGCCAGCTCTTCAGCGCTTGACGTCCTGCTTTGCGGAAACTGCCAAAATGTTTGGCCTGGAAGTCAGCCTGAAGAAAACTGAGGTCCTCCATCAGCCAGCTCCCCACCATGACTACCAGCCCCCCCACATCTCCATCGGGCACACAAAACTCAAAACGGTCAACCAGTTTACCTATCTCGGCTGCACCATATCATCAGATGCAAGGATCGACAATGAGATAGACAACAGACTCGCCAAGGCAAATAGCGCCTTTGGAAGACTACACAAAAGAGTCTGGAAAAACAACCAACTGAAAAACCTCACAAAGATAAGCGTATACAGAGCCGTTGTCATACCCACACTCCTGTTCGGCTCCGAATCATGGGTCCTCTACCGGCACCACCTACGGCTCCTAGAACGCTTCCACCAGCGTTGTCTCCGCTCCATCCTCAACATCCATTGGAGCGCTCACACCCCTAACGTCGAGGTACTCGAGATGGCAGAGGTCGACAGCATCGAGTCCACGCTGCTGAAGATCCAGCTGCGCTGGATGGGTCACGTCTCCAGAATGGAGGACCATCGCCTTCCCAAGATCGTATTATATGGCGAGCTCTCCACTGGCCACCGTGACAGAGGTGCACCAAAGAAAAGGTACAAGGACTGCCTAAAGAAATCTCTTGGTGCCTGCCACATTGACCACCGCCAGTGGGCTGATAACGCCTCAAACCGTGCATCTTGGCGCCTCACAGTTTGGCGGGCAGCAGCCTCCTTTGAAGAAGACCGCAGAGCCCACCTCACTGACAAAAGGCAAAGGAGGAAAAACCCAACACCCAACCCCAACCAACCAATTTTCCCTTGCAACCGCTGCAATCGTGTCTGCCTGTCCCGCATCGGACTGGTCAGCCACAAACGAGCCTGCAGCTGACGTGGACTTTTTATCCCCTCCATAAATCTTCGTCCGCGAAGCCAAGCCAAAGAAGAGGATAGGGTAGATGTAGGAAGGTTTTTTGAGCTGGCCGGGGAAACTAAAACGAGAGGACACAGTCTCAAGATTCGGGGGAGTAGATTTAGGACAGAGATGAGGAAAAATAGTTTTTCCCAGAGAGTAGAGAATGTTTGGAATTCTCTAACCAGGGAAGTGGTTGAGCCTGCCTCATTCAACATATTTAAAATTCGGTTAGATAAATTTTTACATGATAGAGGAATTAGGGGATATGGGGAGAAGGCAGGTAGGTGGAGTTAGGTCATAAATTAGATCAGCCATGATCGTATTGAATAGTGGAGCAGGCTTGATGGGCTATTTTTTGCCTACTTCCTATGTTCCTATGTTCCTAAAGCCCACTCACCTCATCTGCTTCCCTGTACTCACCGCTGTCCAAGTGGTTTCCTCCTACTTCGACTGTCCCATGTTCATGACAATAAATTCTTATTCTGAGCTGACTCACACCAATTCAACGCATTCTTTAGTAGCCAGGAGCCTCCAAGGTCAGCCTTTTAATGGCTGATCTGATCTTGGTTTCAGCTTCATTTTCACCGAAACATGTCATAGTCATGAATATAAGGACTTGATTCTGGGACTGTGAATTCCAGGGAGCCAACAAGGCACAGAGAATATGGCCACTGCTTCACAGCTCCCGTGACGCAGGTTCCATCCTGGCCTCTGCCATTATTTGTGTGGAGTTTCCTCTTTCTTCCTGTTTCTCCCAATCCTCCTGTCTCCTCCCACGTTGTAAAGACGTAGGCTGGTAGGTTAATTGGCCTCTGTTAATTGTCCCTAATGTAGGTGCATTGTGGAAGGTAAACATTTTGGAGCATATGACAATAAATTTGTTATTGTTAAGTTAACAGAAAGATAGGGAGAATAAAATGTGGTGAGTGTATATGGGCGTTTGATGGTCAATGAACTCAAGCACTTGTTTCTGATCTGAATTACTCTCTAGTTCAACATTCCTCTTCATTCTGTCTGACATAAATTTCCTTATCTTGAAATGATGTCCCTAATTCTAGAATATGTACCCAATTCAATTAAAAGGGAAACAGTTTCTTTGACCTGCCATGCTAATTGTAAATCTCTTTTTTCGATGAGATGCCTGAGAAACGGCCAGCAGGTTTTTGTTTTATTTCCATCAGCTGCAATTTTCTGTTTTTATCCACATTTAACCATTGCCACTTCTCTTCCTGAGAAGAGGCTCTACTCTTCTCTCCATGATTTCTCCCTGTCCAGGTGAAGGCTCTTCCTTCACAGATGCTGCCTGATCTGCTGAGTCTTTCCAGCATTTCTTATTCTTATCGCAAACTTTGTATCAAATTCCACATCACTTATATCACAGCTGCTTTTGAACTGATCTCAAGTTACCTGGCTTGCTTATGTAATCCATAAAACAGTCACAGAGTCAATAGGCTCTTTCAGGTGGCCAGAATACCCCGATGCGGTTCTCGGGGTACCCACCTGAAGGAGCAGGAGGCGCCTCCGAGGCGCACTTTCTAACCCTCCTCTGGAAGGGATAATCGCCAGAGCACTGAAGACCCAACCCTAGGCACCTGAATGCAGCGGGAGTACAGCTACAGTGGACAGGAGTCAGACTGCGCTCCCGTGCAGCTGTCCCTTTCAGGTGGACAGCGCCGCACTTTCAGGCCTGCCACCTGAACGATGATTCCAAAGCTCTGCATCCCCTCGCCTGAAAATGGCGAATGAGAAATGGCTTGAGATTGATATGGATCCTCTTTTTATATTCTTCCAGTTCCCAATATAACGGTTAAAATTACAAAATTGTCACTGCACATCAAAACTTGTTACAGTGGGCAATCAGATTAATGCACAGATTAGCCATCTACGAGGATGATCTTATCCTGGGGAACTGAGCAATATTACATTGCAACAAAGGTGTAAGGGGCTGGCTTGTTAATAATGACAGTGTGAAGTTTTATTCCGTGCAGTCGAAGCAAAGGCAAGTTCAGAGAATACAATACAAAGCAATAGAGAGGTGCATGTGGACAGTAAAGGTGGGAAATGATTAATTAATGTGTTTTCCTCTCCCTACCGACTTTCATCTCATTCTGTTTGCTTGTTGTGGTTGATGAGTTGATTCAGCTCCCTTTACTCTAGTTGGATGTGAACCAAACTGTTGTGTGGGTGCAGTACTTTGCGTGTGCAGGCCAACTTGTCTGATCTTGGTTCAGAGGCAATTTTGCCTCTTTAAAGCTAAGCCAACACATTCGCTGTTTATATCTTGTAAACGGGCAGGCACACAGCCAAGGATGTTCAACACAGAAGTGTGTAAATGCTGGTAAGAAGATTGAGAAAACTAAATGGCAATACTTCAGAGAGGGCCAAAGAATTAAGGTTGTTTCATCTCACAAAAATTTAACAGGGCAAGCATTTTTAAAAAGTAAATATATCCAAACTTTATAACAACATGCATAAATAACTAGGTTTTTATACTAAGCTTGTTTAAAGCACAAATATTGTGTTGCATTTTAGGGCTTGAGTTATTGGGGGAGGTTGGATTGACTGGGTCTTCATTCCTAGTAGGGTTGGATAATGTGAATGGTCACAGACTTTTTCCCAGGGTTGATGACTCTAGAACTATAGGGCAAAGTTTGAAGGTGAGATGAGAGAGAAATAAGGGGGACTTGATGCTATCTTTTTCACTCAGAAGGTAGCCTGAATCTAACTGGCTGCATCATTGCATGGAACGGTAACATCGGGCTGGGAGTCAATACAGAGGATCATGAAAACAGCCGAGATGATCCTGGGGTCTCCCTTTCCTCTATTGTACAACATTTACCAGAAGCTTTACTGAAATAGGGCTCAGAGAATTATAGAGTATCTTTTCCACCCAGCACACAGTGTCTTTGACCCACTGCCATCAGGAAGGAGGCACAGGAGCATCAAAATCAGGACAGTCAGGATGGGGAATACCTTTTTCCCACAGGCTGTGAAATTGTTGAATATTATCCTATAACTGAGTATATCATCTCAAAGTATTTACATATAGCACTTCGTGTGTGTGTGTGTGTGTGTGTGTGTGTGTGTGTGTGTGTGTGGGGGGGGGGGGGGGGTGGGTGTGTGTGTATAGTGAGATGATAATAAATGAATGAGCGGCCAGAGAAAACTATAGAAGCGGGCATAAACAGCACATTCAAAATACATTAAGAAAGATATATGGATAAGAGTGATTTGGAAGACATCATATGATATGAAAACTATTGTTATGTACGGGGTGCAACATAAAGGTGTGCCGAATTCCTGCTTGCTGAATGCCAATGTGGTCAGCATGGTCATGTCAGGTTGAAGGCCCTGAACTCCAGCATTGCAGTTAAGGAAGGGTGTGAATGCTGAGGAGGGAGTACATGGAAGGTTAATTAGTCTAGTTCATGAAGTGAGGGATCACATTTCAAAAGCAAAATACTGCAGGTTCCGAAAGTCTGAACTAAATTAGTTTTCATATCATATGATGTCTTCCAAATCACTCTTATCCATATATCTTTCTTAATGTATTTTGAATGTGCTGTTTATGCCCGCTTCTATAGTTTTCTCTGGCCGCTCATTCATTTATTATCATCTCACTCTACACACACACCCACCCACCCCCAACACACACACCCACCCCCCACACACACACACCCACCCACCCCAACACACACACCCACCCCTCACACACATATACTCACCCCCACCCCACACACACCCACCCACCCCCACACACACACACACAGGAAATACTCACAAGAGTGGCTGGGATTTGGAATCCCTGCCTGAAGAGGATGCAGATTTAGTAGGATTTTTCAAAATGGATTTGGATAAATATCCCTGCTGCTGGTGTGTCCTTGTTGATGTTCCTGCAGCTTTGCACGATTACAGGTACAGTCTCGTATCAAGGTAACTGTGCAGATCAGTTGATGAGAAGGTCATTTTGTGTTCGCAGTCTCATCCATTTTGTGCAGTAGAGCAGAATCGTGAGGAAAAAAAAAATGTTGCCTCTAACATGATTCTCCCATTTTTCCCCCAGTATGCAGAGGGGTCCTTTGTGGATTTGGAGCCATGTGTGAAAGGGATCCCAAGGATCCAGCCAAGGGGATGTGTGTCTGCAAGAGAGGCGCCTGCCCGACCGTTGTGGCCCCGGTCTGTGGGACAGATTATTCCACCTACAGCAATGAGTGTGAGCTTGAAACGGCCCAGTGTACTCAACAACGCAGGATCAAGGTTATCAGAAAAGGACCTTGTGGTAAGTCCTGAGATTGATTTAGGAAATGGTTTCAGGTGATTAAAAACACCCGGCCTCAAACAATCTGCATTCTGGCAGCATCTCCTCCATGGTAGGTGAGAAACAAACCAGGGGACATGGGTTAAGGGTGAAAAGGGAAAGGTTTAGGGAGAACATCTTCACACAGAGAGTGGTGGGGGCGTGGAACAAGCTGCCTGCTGAAGTGGTGAATGGGGGCTCAGTTTTAACATTTAAGAAGAATTTGGACAGATGCATGGATGGGATATGTATGGAGGGCTGCGGACTGGGTGTTGGTCAGTAGGACTAGGCAAAAGAAAATGGTTCAGCACAGATTAGAAGGGCTGATGTGGCCTGGTTGAAGCCATATAATTCAATATATTTAAGATGAAGACAAATTGAGGGTTATAGGGTACCAGCAAATGAGATGAGGCTGGCAAAGAGCATGAAGGCCATTCGACCCTTTTCCTTTTTGCTTGATCCACTTCTCAGTAAGGTTTTGGCTAAACTCCATCCGGTGGTGCTAATTTCCGAATGAAATAAATTGCAGTTCCTTCGCCATCACTGTGTACCAATCGTTGAAGTTGTCATCCAACAGCTGTGTGGGAGCACCTTCACTCCCATGCCTTTGTAGCATATCCATGCAGCACAATGAATTTAAAAATGGGTTGAATGTCAGAGGCAGGGTGTGCTAACTAGTCCAACCGGGGATACATTCATAGGCAATTTTGTTCAATAATATTGCATACAAATCCTCCCATTGATCCAGCAGCTAGTCTTTTTCGAACTCCACAATGAATTCATTTTTTACATTTGTTTCTGGAAAAGGACTGAAATCTTCTGCAATGCTTTGTAACAGGGCCTTACTGTGGTTTACAAAAAGATGAGGGCATGTGAATGTTTTTTTAAAAATAGGTGTTGCTCCATTTAATCTGCCACTGGACCTTGATCACAGCTAAGAGTGCTGCAGACCTAATCCATTCTTGGCACCTTCTGAGGGTGTGAAATGTGTGGAATTAGTAAATGTAGGTTCAACCTGTTCCTCATCATCTACCTTGGGTAAGGCCAGCTGTTCAGTGAATCTGTGGGATTCATTGCTTAGGATAGCTGCAGAGCCTTTGATGTTGAAGCAAGTCCAAACCAGGGGTTGAGAATTTAAAAAAAAATTTTAGACATACATCATGTTGACAGGCCCTTTCGGCCCACGGGCCCGTGCCGCCCAATTACACCCAATTGACCTACAACCCCTATACATCTTGGAGGGTGGGAGGAAACCAGAGCCTCCGGGGAAAATCCACCCAGACACGGGGAAAACATACAAACTCCTGACACAGAGCGTGGGATTCAAACCCTGCTCTTGATCGCTAACACTAACAGCCTTGCGGCAACCGCTACTCTAACCGTACCACCCTTTGTGTGGGTTAAAGGGTCTGCTCCCAACAAGACCTCCACTGGAGGTCCTCTACCTCTACCAGATGGGTTCATCTTTGGGTTTACCTTGCCAGGTTTGCCTGACCGACAACCAGATTCCAGCTCACTGGGTGGACTCCTCTTTCGCTGCATCCTAACTACGACCGTCTCCCAATCCCCTTTACTTCCTCACCATCAACTCTGCAACCTTCCACTCTCTCTGCTCTCCTTGTCCATGTAAGTTCACTGTGTAAAGATCCTTGTGCTGACTTTCACAAGTATGAGCTATTGTACCATATGTTTTGTTAACCAAAATTACACTTTATGTACAATAAATAGTAATTTCAATTATTTCTTGCCTGGGGTCTCTTGGCTAATGATATAACCAGGGGACGCCATCTTTAAATTCAAGATGACAGTGTACCACCCACCCTCCGCAACAGGAGAAGGATAAAAAAAATCTGCAGCCTTCTGCATAAAAACGTTTTTAAACTTGCTTTACCTCAGCAATCGATCCCCTGTGAGGTAAGGATTAAGCCGGGTGTACCAGGCCAGTTTCTTTTCAGTGTTTCCCCCACCCTCCCTCCGTTTACTTGCAGCTTGGCTTTTTCTGCTTCCCGTCATGCTTTCTCCATCTCAAAAAGTGCCCATTTGTGCTGAATCCCTGGTACAGTGAACACATCAGGCTCACTGTGGTTTTCCAAGGTGATTTTCTCCAGCTATGCCGGAGCAGGGCTCAGACAGCCTGCGGTGCCCCCGCAAATGCCATGCAGCTTCCTGCCCATCCATTCTACTGCTCATCCCCCCGCCAAATAGTAGGGACCTTGTTGCTTGGCTGTGGCGCTCATGCACATAGGTGTCAGTCTAGGGAAAGACTTTTCCTTTGGGTTGCCATCGGGATAAATTTGGATTGTGTGCCGGATGCGGACCACAGGCTGTAGATTGCCCACCCCAATCTATATGTTCCCATCAATGTACATTCTTAATTTATTCTCTAAATACACCATTACCACCACTGTAGTACCCAGGGCCGGCGATACTATTGGGCCAACTAAGCAACTGCCGAGGGTGCAGAGCTCAGAGGTGCACTGTTGAAGAGAGTAAGTTGTGCCCCATAGTTCAGTGGAGAGTTCGGAGTTGGCATCGGGCGCTCAGGTGTGTATTAGGCTGAGGATAGGGTACGGATCCGGCATCAGATGCTCTGGCGTGTGCCTGTAGGCTGACTACTGAGGGAAGGGTTTGGCGTCTGCATCAGGATGCCCGTGTCCCAGGGAGTCACGTGATGGAGTAGTGGCCGGTCAGGGAACTCCGGCCCTCTCCGGAAAAGTTTTAAAAAAACACACAAAACACAAAGGCACAAACATAAAAATTAAAACAAAGTGAAAGTAAAAGTGGGAAGAAAATGGCAGCGAAGAAAGAAAAGTCGAAAGCAATGGGAAGAAGTGAAGAAGAAAAGACATCGGAAGAAGAAGGTGAAGGCCTTACCTGTCCGAGGAGGCCCGCCGCGGAGAGAGAAGCCCGCTCCCTCAGGTCAGTGGAAGTCCCGAGCTCGGGACTACAAAAATGGCTCGCGGAGCCAAGTAAAAGTGCGCAGTCGCATGAAAAAAAAAACACTGATGGGAGGGGGGACCAGCTGAGGAGTTGATCTCCACAGCTGAGGATGACAACTGCAACACAATAACAGGAAGAGAACATAGAAAACAACGAGAACAAGAAAGAAGAGAGTAAAAAGAAAACAAGGAAACAACAAATGACCAACCCAGAGGAAAAAGAAGAAGAACATAGAGAAATGGAAGAAGAAGGGAAAGGCAAGACAATGGATATTTTTTTTAAAGAATATATGGAATCAGTAAAAGAATGGCAATCACAAGAATTCAGTGAAATAAAAAGAAGAATTAAAAGTGCAGAAGAAAAAATGAATAGATAGAGATGGTCATGTCGGATATAGGAAAAAGAGTGGACAAGGTGGAAGAACGAGAAACAGCCATAGAAATGGAAGTAGAGGACTTAAAAAAGAAATTGGAAGAATCTAATAAAAAAGTTAAAGAGACACAAGAGCTATTAGCTCAGAAGATAGATATGATGGAAAATTATAATAGAAGAAATAATATAAAGATAGTGGGCCTTAAGGAAGATGAAGAAGGCAAGAATATGAGAGAATTTATAAAAGATTGGATCCCCAGGGTTCTAGGAAGACCAGAATTACAGGAAGAAATTGAAATAGAAAGGGCACATAGAACACTAGCCCCTAAACCACAGCCACAACAAAAACCAAGATCCATTTTAGTAAAATTCCTAAGATATACAACGAGAGAAAATATATTGGAGAAAGCAATGAAGAAAATAAGAGAAGAAAAAAAGCTACTGGAATACAAAGGTCAAAAAATTTTTTTTTCTATCCAGACATAAGTTTTGAACTCCTGAAGAAGAGAAAGGAGTTTAATACAGCAAAAGCGATCCTATGGAAAAAAGGATATAAATTTATGCTAAAGTACCCAGCGGTACTTAAAATAGTTATTCCAGGGCAGCAAAACAGACTATTCTCGGATCCGGAGGAAGCACGAAAATTTGCAGAACAACTACAAGACAGACAGAGAGATGAAGACATGTAACGAGAGCAAAATTGACCACGAACTATATGTATGTGTGTATATGGGTGTATATATATATATATATATATATATATATGTGTGTGTGTGTGTGTGTGTGTGTGTGTGTGTGTGTGTGTGTGTGTGTGTATGTATATATGGGTGTACATGAATGTATCTGTATTTAAAGGAAAATATATAGAGTATAGATAAGAATTAATAAGGGAAAGAAAGGGAAGAGAGGAAGTAAGGAGGGAATTAAGAGAGTGACCTTTGTTATATATGAAAATTGAAATCTTTTCTGGGGGGGGCTAGGTGGGGAGGAGTTACGGTCACTGTGAAATCAGTTGACGCTTGCGAGTGAATTCGCAAATCCAAATGGAGAGGGGAGATGTGGTTGCCCGACAAGGGATAAAGGGCAACTCAGGAAGGGGAGGGGATAGTGGGGTCAAAGAAATTTTAGATAGGAGAATAAGGGAAATGTTAGATGTTTTAGAAATGTTGTCTTATAAAGTGTTCAAAACAAGAAAGCAGAAATGGATAAGAAGGAAAGGTGATGATGAGGAAACGGAAAGGAAAGATAAACAAAGTATGAAATGGCTACGTTGAACTATATGACTTTAAATATTAACGGAATACACAACCAAATCAAAAGGAAGAAACTGCTAAATTTACTGAAAAAAGAAAAAATTGATATAGCATTCGTGCAAGAAACACATTTAACTGAAATGGAGCACAAGAAATTAAAGAGAGATTGGGTAGGACATGTAACAGCAGCGTCATATAATTCAAAAGCTAGAAGAGTAGCTATATTAATCAGTAAAAATGTACCAATTAAAATAGAAGAGGAAATAATAGGTCCAGCAGGGAGATATATAATGATAAAATGTCAGATATATTCGGAGTTTTCGAATTTACTCCATGTATATTCACCTAACGAAGAAGATCAAAAATTTTTGCAAGATATTTTTTTGAAGATAGCAGACACGCAAGGGAACATACTAATAGGAGGGGATTTCAACCTTAATTTGGATTCAAACATGGATAAAACTGGGAAAAAAATTAACAGAAAAAACAAAGTAACCAAATTTATAATTAAATCGATGCAAGAAATGCAACTTTTGGATATATGGAGGAAACAACACCCAAAGGGTAGACATAAAACATACTCAAGAATAGACCTATTCCTGTTATCAGCTCGCACGCAAGACAGAGTTAGAAAAACAGAATATAAAGCTAGAATATTATCGGACCACTCACCCCTGATATTGACAATAGAGTTAGAGGACATCCCTCCAAGAATGTATAGATGGAGATTAAACTCCATGCTACTTAAAAGGCAGGATTTTAGAGAATTCATTGAAAGACAAATTAAAATGTACTTGGAATAAATACGGAATCAGTGAAAGATAAGTTTATACTATGGGACGCAATGAAAGCGTTCATCAGAGGGCAAATAATAAGCTATGTAACCAAGATGAAGAAGGACTACAATCAGGAAACAGAGCAGTTGGAAAGGGAAATAGTAAAAATAGAAAAAGAATTAGCAATGAAGAAAGACACAACTAAAAGAAGAGAATTGGCAGATAAAAAAATAAAATATGAAACACTACAAACATATAAGGTGGAGAAGAACATAATGAAGACAAAACAGAAATATTATGAACTAGGAGAAAAAATGCACAAAATTCTAGCATGGCAGCTTAAAACAGAACAAACTAAGAGAATGGTATTGGCATCAAGGAAAAAATACTTAACAGAACCAGAACTATAAATAAAAGAACTATATAAGAAATTGAAGGAATATGGAGAAGTGTCGGGATACAAGATAAACGTAAATAAAAGTGAAGCAATGCCTATGAATAACGCGGATTTCTCAAAATTTAAGAAGGAATCCCCATTCAGATGGCAAATGCAGGCAATAAGATACCTAGGTGTACAAATAAACAAAAATTTAGGCCAATTATATAAACTCAATTACAATCCACTAATGAAAAAATTACAGGACGATTTAGAGCATTGGAAAGAGCTACCACTAACCCTGATAGGAAGGATAAACTGTATTAAAATGAACATTTTTCCAAGGATACTATACTTATTTCAGGCATTGCCAATACAACTGACAGAAAAATTCTTCAAAGAGTTAAAGAAAATAATAAGGAAATTTTTATGGAGGGGGGGAAACCGAGGATAGCACTAGATAAATTAACAGAATGGTATAAACAAGGAGGCTTACAATTGCCAAACTTCAAAAATTACTATAGAGCCGCACAATTAAGGTACCTATCAGATTTTTATCAAACAAGGGAAAAACCAGACTGGACGAGATTAGAATTAGATAAAATAGGGGAAAAGATACCTGAACACATATTATATAAATGGGACGAAAAATTGGTACAACATAGACCTTCTCCAGTATTACACCATCTCCTCAATATATGGAAGAAGATTCATGTAGAAAGAAATAAAACAAATTATCAATTACCAAAGCTAATATTGACGCAAAATAAGCTACTCCCTTTTACAATAGACAACCTTTCCTTTAGAAAATGGGAAAAAAAAGGGATTAAAAGAATAGAAAATTGTTTTTCAGGAAGTAGATTCTTATCCTTTGAACAAATGAGAGATAAGTACAATATAACTGGAGATACAGCGCTGGCATATTACCAACTGAGATCCTACTTGAAAGATAAATTAGGAAGCAATTTGAGTTTACCAGAGGGAAGTAACCTTGAATATGTGATTACAGATACAATGTTAATCAAAAGATTTATAACAAATATGTATATTAAACTGCAATAAAAGGAGAATGAGGAAACAAATGGTAAAACTAAACAAAAATGGGAACAAGATTTAAATATAAAGATAAAAAAGGAAACATGGGAGAAATTATGTTCTGGAACGATGAGAAATACAATAAATACAAGGCTGCGTATGATACAATATAATTGGTTACACAGACTATACATTACACCGCAAAAGTTAAATAAATGGGACCCAACAGTATCTGATAGATGTTTTCGATGTAAAAAAGAAAGGGGAACAACAATTCATGCAATCTGGACATGTGAGAGAGTAGAAAAATTTTGGGATGATCTCAATCAGATATTAAATAAAATAACAGAAAACAATATACCAAAGAATCCAGAGATCTTTCTCCTAAGTAACATAAAAAATAAAGAATTTGGAATTGACTTGGAAGATGCACAAAAAAGATTTGTTAAGATAGCCCTAGCCGTAGCAAAAAAATGTATTATGTCAAGCTGGAAATTGGAAGATAATTTGAAAATACAACAATGGTATATAGAAATGAATAAATGTATTCCATTAGAAAAAATAACATATAGTTTAAGAAATAATATTGAAATATTCGAACAAGTATGGGAGCCTTACATTAAATACAATAGCGAAAACCTACCGGGGACAAACATTACATAAGTTGATGGAAGGAGAAGGAAAGAAAAGAATGGACTCTGTAGAATTTCTGGTGTATTTTTGTTGAATGACAACATTGTCTGACTGAATTAATGCAACCTAGATTGTATACCTAAAATGGATGAGGGGGGGGGTGGGGGGAGAAAAAGTCACTGTAAATGTATGAAAAAGAAAAAGTGTATATCATGGCTATTGTGATTTATGGTGTGAAAAATAAAAAATTTAAAAAAAAAGGAAAAAAGACAAACAAATCACATATAATCCAACGGAGATTAATGAAAACTTCAGAGAATTCTACGAACAATTATACCAAACTGAAAACGAAGGGAAAGAAGACAAAATAGATGAATTTTTAACTAAAATTGAGCTACCAAAATTACAAATAGAGGAACAAAATAAATTAACAGAACCATTTGAAATAGTAGAAATACAAGAGATAATAAAAAAACTACCAAATAATAAAACACCAGGAGAGGATGGATTCCCAATAGAATTCTATAAAACATTTAAAGTTTTATTAATTCCTCCCCTCCTGGAAGTAATCAACCAGATTGATAAAACACAAAGCTTACCAGATTCATGCAAAACAGCAATAATTACAGTAATACCAAAGACAGGGAAAGATCCACTCGCACCAGCGTCATATAGACCAATATCTTTACTTAACACAGATTATAAGATAATAGCTAAACTATTAGCAAACAGATTATCCGACTATGTACCAAAAATAGTAAATCTAGACCAAATTGGAATTATTAAAAAAAGACGAACAACAGACAATATTTGTAAATTTATTAACTTAATTCATGCAGTAGAAGGGAATAAAGCTCCAACAGTAGCAGTTGCTTTAGATGCAGAGAAGGCCTTTGACAGAGTAGAATGGAATTATTTATTCAAAGTATTACAAAAATTCAGTTTACCAGAGAAGTATATTAATTGGATTAAAGCATTATATAAGGGGCTATTGGCGAAAGTGACAGTAAATGGATATATATCAAAGCAATTTAACTTAAGCAGATCAACAAGGCAGGGATGCCCACTATCACCCTTATTGTTCGTGTTAGCTATAGAACCACTAGCAGAATTGATAAGAACAGAAAATAAAATAAAAGGGATAAAAATAAAAGACAAGGAATATAAAATCAATTTATTTGCAGATGACGTTATAGTATACTTAACAGAACCAGAAATATCAATAAAAGAATTACATAAGAAATTGAAGGAATATGGAGAAGTGTCGGGTTACAAGATTAACGCAAATTAAAGTGAAGCAATGCCAATGAATAATGCGGATTTCTCAAAATTTAAGTAAGAATCACCATTCAGATGGCAAATGCAAGCAATACGATACCTAGGTATACAAATAAATAAAAACCTCGGCCATCTATATAAACTCAATTATTATCCACTAATGAAAAAATTACAGGACGACTTAGAGCATTGGAAAGACTTACCACTAACACTAATAGGAAGGATAAACTGTGTTAAAATGAACATTTTCCCAAGGATACAATACCTATTTCAGGTATTGCCAATACACTTGATGGAGAAATTCTTCATGGAGTTAAAGAAAATAATAAGGAAATTTTTATGGAAAGGGGGGAAACCGAGGATAGCACTAGATAAATTAACAGAATGGTATAAACAAGTAGGCTTACAACTGCCAAACTTTAAAAATTATGATAGAGCCGTACAATTAAGATACCTATCAGATTTTTATCAAACAAGGGAAAAGCCAGATTGAACTAGATTAGAACTAGATAAAATAGGGGAGAAGATACCTGAACATATATTATATAAATGGGATGAAAAATTGGTACAACGTAGGAATTCTCCAGTATTACATCATCTGCTCAATATTTGGAAGAAGATTCATGTAGAAAGGAATAAAACAAATTACCAATTACCCAATACTGATGCAAAATCAGCTAATCCCTTTTACAATAGATAACCTTTCCTTTAGAGAATGGGAGAAAAAAGGGATCAAAAGAATAGAAAATTGCTTTTCAGGAAATAAATTACTATCCTTTGAACAAATGAAGGATAAATATAATATAACTCAAAATACAGTGTTGGCATACTACCAACTGAAATCCACTTGAAGGAAAAATTGGGAAGCAGTCTGAGGTTACCAGAGGGAAGTAATTTTGAATATGTGATTACAGACACAATGATAATCAAAAAACTTATAACAAATATGTATATTAAACTGCAAGAAAAGGAGAATGAGGAAACAAATGGTAAAACTAAACAAAAATGGGAACAAGATTTAAACATAAAGATAAAGAAGGAAGCATGGGAGAAGTTATGCTCTGGAACTATGAAACACGAGGTTACGTATGATACAATATAACTGGATACACAGGCTATACATTACACCTCAAAAGTTAAATAAATGGGACCCAACAGTATCTGACAGATGTTTTCGTTGTAAAAAGGAAATGGGAACAACAATTCATGCAATTTGGGCATGTGAGAAAGTGAAAAAATTTTGGGAAGATCTAAACCAGATATTAAATAAAATCACAAAAAGCAATATACCAAAAAACCCAGAGATCTTCCTCCTAAGTAACATAAAAAACAAAGAATTTGGACTTGATTTGGATGGTGCACAAAAAAGATTTGTTAGGATAGCCCTAGCTCTAGCAAAAAAATGTATAATGTCAGCCTGGAAATTAGAAGATAACTTGAGAATACAACAATGGTATATAGAAATGAATAAATGTATTCCACTAGAAAAAATAACATATAATTTAAGAAATAATATTACAATATTTGAACAAATATGGGAGCCATACATGAAACACAATAGAGAAAACCTATCGGGGACATCTACCACCTAAAATGACAGAAGGAGAAAGAAATGAAAAGAATTGACTCAGTGAAACTTCTTGTTTATTTTTATTGAGTGACAACATTGTTTGACGGGTTTAATGTATCTTAGATTCTGAACTTTAAATGAATGGGAGGGGAGGTAGGGAGGGTGGGATGGGAAGAGGGAGGGGGGAGAAAACGACACTGTATATATTTGAAAAGAAAAATGTATGTATCTTGATCAATATGGTTTATAGTGTGAAAAAAAAATTTAAAACAAGGATGCCTGTGTCCCAATTCTGAACCCTCACTGATCCCTCGGCCTACCGCACGCACACACTGGACTCAGGAGTGAATGTGCGGTAGTAGGCCGAGGGGAGGGTTTGGAGTCAGCTTTGGAGCTCCAGTGTTTGCCTGTAGGCTGACTGCCAAGGGGAGTCAATGTAAGTTATTTGAATAAGTGAGGTATTTACATAAATTGATCCAATAATTCTAACGTTGGTTTGAGCAATTCATTAACACTTCATCCATGACTAGCCCCTTTTTAGGGGATCATAATTCATGAGAAGAGGAACCAAGCAGATTGGATACCAAGGTGGTCCAGAGTCACTCGTAAAGGATAGCTCAGGACAGGTACCAGCTGGTTTCTAATAACAGAATAACAATCAATATTCATAGATGAGAAATAAATATATATAAATTCTTAAAAGAAATCCTCATCAATTACTCTAGGCTACTCTTGTCATTACATTAATGACTTTGTTTCACCTAGTTGTCAAAGTTTCATAAAACATGAGAACTTCAAAAGGCAGACTAACAGAAAACATTCTAGAATTTCTGTGTAAAGCCACACTGAAATTATATAGTTACATTTTGCTCATGGTTCTCTATCAATGTATTGCAAGTTCTCCCAGTTGTTCTTGTGTAATACAGAGATATTCTCCTTCCAGGCAGTTCTTAAATGGACATGTTATCAACTTGATTATTGCTCTAGTCGATGCCATCTCACAGGGCTGCAATGAATAGTGCTTCTACCTCCCAGCTCCAGCGATCTGGCCTCTGCCCTGAACTCTGGCCCTTTCTGTGTGCAATTTGCACCTTCTCCCTGTGACCATGTGAGCTTCTTCTGGAGGCTTCAGTTTCCTCTTGAATCTCCAAGATGTGGGCAGGTAGATTATTGGCCACTGTCATATGTAAGTGAATTGTAGAAATACTAGAAATGTGGGGAAAATAAATAAAAGGGAATAACATAGATTTGTAAAAATGGTTCCAGGAAAGTCAGAGCAAACTTGATGGGCCAAAGGGGCATTTTCATACTGCATTGTTCTTATGGAAAGCAAATGGACATGGGAAGGTACATGGACTTGAAGGTGTGTGAAGTAAAAGGTTTGAATGTGGTGTTGTCCTTGGTGGAGGGATGCATCCTACCAAGTGCCCTTTGGATTAAAATGATTTGTGTGCCAAAATATTTTCTTTTGTATTTGAGAAAGATAATCAAACATCGATTACTTATTCTTGCAATTTAAATTAAATTTAGCAATTTTGTTTAGTGCTTTTCATTTTTTTCTACAAAACAACTGTTTTTGAAAATGGAAGTTGGCAATTTTTTTTGGGGGGGGGTGGGTTGATGCAAGTAGTTGGCCTTGCCTAAGGCACAAAATAGTCTGGCACCCACTCTGTGGCACCTTGTCGTTTCTTTGCTGTCTGTTGTTTGAGGGGCTTCCCCTCAGTCTCAGCCCATCAATGACCGGCGATGGGAGGACTCCAGAATGTGCCCCTTCTCCACAGTGCCCTCATGTTGGCTGCACCATGCCTCAGTGCGTCCCTGCAGACTGGAATGTGCTGGTTGGCAATGTTCCCTCACTGATATCTCCATGTGCTGGAAGACTAATGGGTTTTGGGCAGGCTGAAGTGCGCCTTTTACTGGTCTTCCAGTAGTTCCAGATGTCGGACTCTGGGATCAGCTATCCCACCATACATGCTCCACGCCTAACTCTTAACGTGCACTTTATTGTTTGCAAAGTCCATCTGGCCACCATTCTGCTTCCTGATTAACGGCAGCTCTTTAACAGGGTGAAGAGGCTTTCTTGACTAGTTAATGTTTTCTGTTGCTTTCAGAGAGATGACTTCAAATGTGAAACAATTTTTCAGTTAGCTTTGTTTGAACACTTGTTGCTTCATTAAATGTGCCTTGTACAATTGTTTGAACTTGTCACTCAGAAGTGTTATGAAAATTACATTCAAGAACTTTCATCTGAAATATGCAGCATATTGAATAACTCGGCTGGGAAGGTATACTGTATATCGATTATGTCTGCAGCTACTCAACACATGCACTAGACAACAACTTGAATTGACTTAGAGTTGACAACATTGGAAAATGCCCCAAGGCATCTATTGGATACAATTTGCCATTATCCACTTATTAAGACAGGTGACCAGAACCTTTGTTAAAAGTAGGTTTTACAGACAGCAATAGATCCCTTCCTCTGTGGCTAATGAGCTAGGAATCTTACTCGTTTCTGATGTGGTTACCTTATTGGATTTGAATCAAGAAGCCGAAGATATGAGTTCAAACCCCATCAGGGCAAGAGTGAAATTTAAATGCAAGTTATGAACTAATCCTAGTATTTAAAGCCTGTCTCAGTAATATAAAGAATGTACTTTTTTGGGAAGGTGGTGCTGTCTTTTCCTTAAAGTTGTGGGCGCCATTTGCAAGCCATCCTTGACTGCCAATTGTCTTGAACAGTTGCTAGGAGCTCTCACGGTACTGCTTAGGAGGGTGGTCCAGGATTTCGACCTGGGTGTTGGTGAAGAATTAGTCATATATTTCCGTGTGACTGGGAGGGGATCCTACTCTGTGCTTTCTGCCCTTTCCCCTCTTAATGGGAGAGACCGTGAGGTAATGTCGGAGTAATGAGTGAGGAATTTTGGCAACGGACCACAGTTCAAAGTTATTGTCAGAGTACATACATGGCATCACATGCAGCCCTGAGATTCTTTTCATGTAGACCAGGCAGAATTTCTACTTATAGATAATACAAAAAAATCTGTATTTATGTTAAATTTAGACATACAGCACAGTAACAGGCCATTCTGACCCCAAGCCCATGCTACTCAAATACACCCAGTTGACCTATAATCCCCAGTATGTTTTAAACAGTGGGAGGAAACCGGAGCCCCCAGAGGAAATCCATGCAGACCTAGGGAGAGCATACAGAGACCGCGGGATTTGAACCCCAGTCCTGATCACTGACACTGTAACATGCTATGATAACCGTGCCAGCCATGTTGTGAAGAGTCAGAACATTTTCTAATGGTGCGAGTCTTGGAAAGGAAGGAGCAGGAGAGGGCGTCATCTTTGGGGAGTAGGCCATTACGGAATGGCCTGCATTGGTAATACATGTCTTTTGGCTCATAGCGAAGCTGTCCACTCTGTGGGAATTCTTGTGATGTAGCTTCCAAGGTCCCAGTCTCTCTGCAGAGTGCTGCTAATACTGTGCCTGGCCTCTCGGACGGAAGTTAACGAGGTGGCTGGCCAGTGATTAGTTCACAGCAGCTGCTCTAGGTGAGTTGGATGTGAAATTAAAATCCTGCGGATACCGTGTAAATTAGGCTGACCTTTCTCCCACACTGCATTCGATAGCATAACAGCAGCTCGACATTAATCTGGAACTTCAGTCAAGGATGACACAGCAGCAAGCAATGCTAGAATGATAATGCATTACGAAGTAATTTTCTTCAGGTGAATTGGATAGTGTTAAGAGGCAGACAGCATCAAATCTTGCTTCTAAAAAATCTGTTAACATTTTGCTCTTCGTTTTAAATGGAGTCATTGTTATTGGAGCATTACTGCACTGTTCTCAAACTTTTAAACAACATTAAAGCTGCTGTGATATCACTGACAGTTAATCAATGGATTAAACAAGAATTGTATTTGGATGTTTCATGAAATGTGCTGAGCAAAGTCACACACACCAGGAAGAAGCAATAGCAGCTCTTTTACTGACTTGATTTGGGACGGCCATTGCATTGGGAAAGTAAAAACACAACAAGGATTGTTCGCAAAACTAGTTTCCGGTAACCAGTCTCACAGTATCCATAGGAGGTAAAGTATATTACCGACGTTTTGGGCCTGAGCCCTTCTTCAAGCTCACCATTCAGTAGCATGTGTCCATGGCCTTCATGTGCTATCCCACCAAGGCCAGCCGTAAATTGGAGGAGCAACACTTGATTTTCTGTCTGGACACTCTTCAACCTGATGGCATTAACATCGACTTCTCCCACTTCTGCTAACCTGCTCTCCTCTTCCCCTCCATTCCCTTTCCCCCAGCTCTCCACCGCCTTCCCTCTCCATTCACAGAGCTCCCCCCATCCCCTTGTTTGCTGCTGTGCCCTCCCTCCCTTGTCCACCTATTACTCCCTGCCTGTGGGACCGTGCTCCTTTCCCCGCCATTTTATTCAGGCTCCTGCCAACATTTTTTTATACCTTGATGAAGGGCCCGGGGCCGAAATGTTGGTGATGAATCTTTATTTTTGTTGCATAAAGAGCTCTGTTCAACCTGCTGAGTTTTTCCAGCGTTGTGTTTTTACAGCACAGTTGTCCCTTCATCTCTCTAATCTCCACCTGCTCAGCAACCAGTCTCTTGAACCTCCCCATCCTACCCTAACCGTAAACCTCCCGGATAAACCATCTGTCTGCCCTACTGAAATTTCACTTTTTTCTTGCACCAACTGCAACTGTGAATGTTCGTTTATCTATCCTTTTATTTTCTTAATCTCTCTTCCTGTCCTAGCATATTGTGGCCATTTAATTTATTCCTTGTAGTCCGTGACATACCTGTGTGGCTGCAGCAAGTAAGAATTTCAGTTCATCTTTACTTTTACTTGTGATCTCATCTCTCATTTCTCAACCTCTCCATATCTCCGCAGTCCTGCAATATTTCAGCTCCAGTTTTATCTTCACGTGTAAACCTGGTGATGCATGTGTCACCTCTGGAAGCTCTTCTTCTATTTGGTCCTGATTTCTTTTGCTCTAACTCTTTCTAAAGTCTTTGTCTCCAAGCTGACCTTTGGCTTTCTGCCCTGATATCTTCTTCTCTAGCTCAGTGTCAAATTTTCTTGAACAATACTGCTGCATTCTGCCTTTGGAGATCACGTTACCCTAAAAGTATCGGTCACTGGTGGTGTTGATAGCTGTGGTGTGTGTGCTCAGGGAGTTAACATGGACTAGGAGGGGAGAAGCGGGCAAGGGAAAGTGTGTAAGACTGCACAGTGAAGATTAGAAGGCCAGTGGGAGCAGAGAGGGAGGTTTGCCGTAATGTTGGAATCGTGACACAACACTACAAGTGATCAGGCATCCCCTTGTGCTAATGCCAACTGATGGGAAACATTCATCCAGTTTCTCCTCATTCAGAACTTTTAAATTCTCTTTTGGGGAGGTTGGATCAACTGCGCTTGGTGTAGGAGCCTAAAGGGGCCACCCCTCAGGGTTGGGAGGGAAGTTTAGGGGAGACATCAGGGGTAAGGTCTTTATGAAGAGAGTTGTGGGTGCCTGGAATGCTTCGCCAGGGATGGTGGTGGAGACTGGAACCATCAGGGCATTTAAGAGACTCTTAGACTGGCACATGGATGGAAGAAAATAGAGGGTTATGGAATAGGGAGTGTTTATCACTTTTTTAAAGGAATATATGGGTTGGACAACATCGAGGGTTCAAAATGTACTGGGGATGTAGGTTAATGGGGTGTAAATTGGGTGGCACAGACTTGTGGGCCAAAATGTGCTGTATGTCTAAATTAAAAAAAAATTAAAATTACATCCTTCCCAGGGGATTTTCCCCAAACTGTTCATTGAGTTACTGTAGCTCTGGTTATGCAACAAGATGGTGTTTGAAGCTCTCAACATTTGTTCAGAGATACAAATTCAGGCAGAACATTTCAATGTCAAGTCATTGAATGGAGTTAGAACTATATGATAAAACTGTGGTTTTACTTTGTCAAGTTAAGTTTATTGTCATCTGATTGTACAAAACAGTAGCACATACAGACAAACTATACATATGCAGGACAAGTATTATATCTATATAAATAAATATTATTTTGTCTATATGAGAGTCTCAGGTGGTCAGTATGTGCAGTTCCTTGGGTCGTTCACCATTCTCACTGCCGGTGGGAAGAAGCTGTTTCTCAGCCTGGTAGTGCTGGCTCTGATCCTCCTGGATCTCTTCCCCACCGAGAGCAGCTGAGAGATGCTGTGTGCGGGGTGGAAGAGGTCCTCAATGATTTTGTGTGCCCTCTTCAGACAACGATCCCAGTAGATCACATCAGTAGGGGGAGGGAGACTCCAGTGATCCTCTCTGCCACTCTTATGGTCCTGTGGACTTCTCTGCAGCAACCGTCCCACACTGTGATGCAGCTGGCCGGGATGCTCTCAGTAGATTGCCTGAAAAAAAGTTTAGCCTAAATCAAGAACAAACAGCGAGAAGCTGGAAGGATTCAGTCGGTCAGGCAGCATCCTGGGTAGAATGGTCAGTCATCGTTATCAATAAATGGTCTCCACCTAAAACATTGGCTGGCATTTCTCTTCATAGATGCCGCCTGACCACTGGGTCCCTGCAGGATCTCATCCAGTTCTTGTGTTCCTCCAGTGGTTGTGGTTGATAATAATTACAGTGACATCTTCAACCCTTGGGCATGAGCATTGAGAAAATCTACATGGAACACTGCAGTCGGAGAGCAGCAGCAAAACATTTTTCATGAGCCTTGGCAATGCTAATTTAGAAAGGTTTAACCTCCTGAATGACTTGTCGTCAGTCCAGCAGTGAGAATGGTGACATGTAGGTAGATTGAATTATGGAAAATATGTGCTGGAGAAGGCCATTCAGCCCATTGAGGCTGCAGCACCATTCAGTGCAATCATGGCTCATCATATGACCTCATTACTCTATTCCACACTCTTTGATTCCTTTCGCCTCAAGGACGACACCAACTTCCTTCTGAATGGATCTAATGAACCGGTCTTCTCCAACTTTCTGTGATTGGTGGGTCCCACAAGTTCACAACTCTCTGAATGAAGAAAGTTTCTTCTCGTCTCAGATCTCAGTCCTCAATGGCTTCCCTCTTTTCCTTAGACTGTGACCCAACATTGGGAGCATTCTTCCTGCATTCAACCTCCCTAGTCCTGTCAGAGTTTTACATGTTTCAATGAGATCCCCTCACATTCGTTTAAACTCCAGTGAGCATAACCATGGTCTATTTAGTCTCTCTTCATCCGTCAGTCCTGCCTTCCCAGGTATCAGTCTGGTGGACCTTTGCTGCACCCCCTCAATAGCAAGAACATCCTTCCTCAGATTAAAAAACCAAACCTGTGGACAATACTTGAGATCTTTGTTACGATTGTATATTCACTGGAGTTCTGTGCTTTCAGATGGGTGATGGTGCTAAGGAGTTGCACATCAGGACAGAGTGGAGCACATCAGCCAGAGTGGGAGGTCACATAATGACGCTCCCACCAGCCACCTCTGGATGTTTTCTTGGAGTAGAGGAGTGAAGTAAATTTGTATTATTGTTGCTGAATACATGTGCTTCGGGCCCTGAAGGATTCCCAACACGTGAGATGCTAGATGATGGAGATTGGGACAGCAGTGGGAGAAAGCTGGAAAGGTTGATGGTAATTCTGGAATATCACCACTCTGTGTGAATGGCAGGAGGACACGGCCTGATAACATCGGGGCAAACACAACGATAAGTGATGTGACTGAGGTTCACGAAAATGTGCCAGCAAAGAATCCTGAGGAAGGCTTTAAGGTGTAAGGTAGATGTTATTAATCAGCAGGCAGAATTGTTGATGTTCAACCATCCTGGCATCATAAGGGATGAGCAAAAAAAAGCTGTTCGGAAATGGTAGGGTAAGTTTGATAATTACTGGCTGTGGTGTTTGGCATATCTACCAGCAGCAGAAATATCATCTCCTTAATTAAATCTGACTCCCTCTCAGCGCTACAGAGTAGACTTGCTGTCAAACAACAATACACAGTTCGGTTTTCAGTCGGCAGCAGGCCAGCAGTAACTTGAAGACAGCGTGTCTCAGTGATAATTAAATCAGACATTTGCTACAGGTGATATTTCTTCAGAATATTCACTTAAATTGCTCAAGCTATTGCAAATTACATTTAATTATACACTTAGATATTTTGTTATTTTAATAGGACTTGCATTTGTTTATTTTTTATAAATATTCATCTGTTCTCAATGAAGGTATATAGTGTCAGGCTTTATATGAATGCTGCGGTGTCCTTACCACTGTTCAGAGGGATGTTTAGTAGGTGGGAATTTTTCTGATTTTCAAACCACTTTTATTGAATGTCTCAGTGGTAGTCTCCATTCCCAGATCTGGTTTCTGGGGAAGGCCAGCATTTGGAGGTCATAGATTACGGGTACGCACAGTGCCACAGCAAGTAGAACGGCTGACTCTCAGTTCCAGTGACCCAGGGTCTACCCTGACCTCCAGCGGTGACTGTGTGGAGTTTGCATGCTCCCACTGTGGCTGCCTGTTCCCTTCAGGTGCACAGCCAACTCCCACATCGCAAGGAAGAGTGTGTTTCACCAGGATGTTTCGATTAAGGGCCCAAAATATGGACACTGCCCGAATTGTTTAGATGCTCAGCTTCTCCTTGTGTCCGCAGTGGGTGCTTGTTGGTCAGTGGAGATGTTGTGGGCTGAAAGACCTGTAATCAGATGAAGGGCCCAGGCCAGAAACGTTCGCCTCCCTTTACCCCCTTTGGCAGATTCCACCACTCACCTACATCCTTGGGACAATATGCAATTAATAACATTCTCTCCCACCCCCACCTCCGCAGGTGGGGCTGACGTTAACCTTCATCTGTCACTGCTCTTGTGATCAGTTGTTACTGCTGGGGAAAGCACGAGTTCCTCTGTTCTCCCTGACCATCCTGCAGGTTAGAGCTCCTAATTGTCTGTCTGCAGACTGAAGCACACTGGAGACCAACTCCAAGGTTAATCTCGGCCTCCCAGTGCTCTGGCTCCCAAAAGCCACATGCAACCTGCACCTGCAAACAATGTGGCACTAAGATCCCAAAGGAAGACAATTAAACACAGCCACTCGATGGATCACTGCCGAATTTGACCTTGCAATTGACCTTTTTCCATTCCCCCAACTTTTCTCTGCCCCTTGGCCTTACAATGGTACTTTTGAACTTTCTCAATTGCCCAGACCTTTCTCTACCTGGCGACCTTGCTGAGTCACCCTTGACCTTGAAATCTCAAGCTTAATCCTACATACTGTGTTCTACCTGTACTATTTTTGGGATATCTAGCTGGACTACTCGTAAAACAAACTCCATAATTTCACCTTGAGATATGTGCCAATGAACTCAAACAGCTTCAGCCTCGCATTGTCAGCCTTGAACTTGTGGGCACTCTTTAATTCCCTTACTGCAGTTGAACTCCATCTGGCATCTGAACAGAGCAAGTGTCCAGAGTTGGAGTGAGGTACGTTTCATGGCCTCTGCAGTATAACTGCACTCAAGATGAGTTGGAGGGAGTAGAAACCTCAGAGCTTGAGGCAAAAAGCACTGTTGGATTGCTCCCATTGATAAAATGCCTCTTGCTTTCTGTGTGCCAGGTCTGAAGGACCCCTGCAGTGAGGTGACCTGTGGATTTGGCAGCTCCTGCATCCAGTCTTCTGATGGGCAGTCAGCCAAGTGTGTCTGCCCCACTACTTGCAGTGGGCAGCTGGAGAAGGTCGTGTGCGGAAGTGATGGGCAGGATTACAGGAACGAATGTGAACTGAACAAGTACGCCTGTGACCAAAACAAGAACATCTACAAGAAGTCCGATGGGTTCTGTGGTAAGTGAGCGGGGATGAACCCAGCACAATCCAAGGTTGCGGAGAGATGAAGGTCGCAGTTTAGTCGTCAGAGTTCAAAGAAGCTAAATTATAAGGAGAGGCAGAATGGAGCGGGTAGACTTGGATTAGGAGAAGTCTAACTGATGTACCTGATGTGGATGAGAGTTTATTGTCACATAGACAAGTACATTGTACAGAGGCACTGTAATTCTTACCTTCTACAGCCAAACAGGTACAAGAGATGCATCAATTGCAAATGTATAAATGATCGTACAGAGATAAAGGTGGCGTGATTGGTGCAGTGGTTAGTGGAGCACCGTTACTGCACCAGCAATCGGGTCCAGGATGTGAATCCCGCGCTGTCTGTAAGGAATTTGTACGTTGTTGCCATGTCTGTGTGGGTTTTCCTTGGAGGGGATCTTGTTTCCTCCCACCGTTCAAAAAAGTTACCGGGGATAGTAGGTCAATTGGATGTAATTGGGCAGCACAGGTCTGTGGGCCGGAAAGACCCGTTACCGTGCTGTATGTCTAAATTTTAAGGATAAATAAAGAAATATTTCCTAGTTAAGTTCATGCAAGCAAAAAACAGTGTGACATTTCAGAAGTGTGGGCAGATCTTTTGGCATCCTGAAGTAATTTACGGTTTGAGTTTGGGGTAGTTTTGGGAGGTTCAAGAGCCTGATTGTTGTTGGAAAAACGTTGTTCTCAAACCTGGAGTTGCTAGTCTTCAGGCTTCTGTACCTTCTGCCCGAAGGAAGCAGTGAGAAGAGGTTGTGACCAGGGTGACGGTGGGGGGGTGTGGGGGGGGGCTCTTTATGTTGGCTTCCTGAAGTGATTAAGGACATAATGTCATGAGATTTTTGAGCTATTCCCTGTACTGATAGAGAGCAGAGCAAGGGTGTGCCACCCTTGGAGAATGTCAGTGGAGAACTGGGAGTCAGCCTTGGAATTTTGAGAATCTTAGGAACACTGGAAATGTAATGGCCTCAACTGCTTGAGACTGTTGTATCATTAAGTGTGACAAAAAAAACAAGGAGAACATGGAGCGCTGGCTTGACATCACCCAGTGAAATGTGGAACCACTCCAGAGCAGAAGCTCAAAGGCAGAAATCCAAAATGCGGATCAGTAGATTTTTTTCATCTTATTGAGGACACAGAACCAATTCTGGGAAATGGAACTAATCAAATATAATGGTGAAGCATTGAGGCCACTCCGGTCCCTGGGATCATTGTGATCCAATGTTTTCTTTACCGTCCAATCTCTGTTCTGGTGACCTTCCCTCTCTGAGGTTTATTCCGCACCTGAGCCGCAGATTTTCCCCTCACCCACCGTACCGAGCTCATATAACCCCACACCAAAGATACTTCTCCAGATTGCTCACAGGGCCGTTAAACTGAAGTTATTTATCTGCCCCAATTTAACTTGCCGCCCTCGGATGGCCTCATTGTATTAGTGCACGCTGTGGCAGAGTTCAGTTGCCGTCTGTTGCTCAGCCCACGGCAAGATTGTGGAAAACCGTGGCTCAAATTTACAAGATGTTTTATGAATCAAAAGACCTGCTGAAGTTTTAAAACATCATGCAGTCTTGGAGATATCACAGGCAATACCAGCAGTTATTCTACAGCCCCTAATTACCCCTGAACTGGGCAGGCAGTTAAGATGGGGAAAGGCGAGGCAGGGTAAGAGCAATAGATTTCTTCTCTTCACTCACATTACTGAACCAGATGTGTTTTTACAAGAATCCTGTTGTTTCATTGTCACCGTTATGGAGAATAATTCTTTTTCAAATTCCAGCTTTATTTAATTACCTGAATTTAAGCTCCCCAACTGCCACGGAGGGATTTGAACTCGTGTTCCAAATCGGGATTGCTGGCTGCTGGTCCTGTCAGTTAACCCTTGCACCACTGTACTCTTTAGTTGTTGGGGCAGGATTTGGACTGAGTCTCCCAGAGATTTACGTCAAGTTTCTGAATCAACAGACAGACAAGGATTGATACTTCACACCAGTCCGTATACAAGATCACAAGAAAATAAGAGGCCACTCAGCCCTTCAGGAGGGCCTATATTTTCAGGTTAGAAAATATAGGGAGCCTTGGTTTTCAAGGGATATTTGGAATTTGGTTTGGAGGAGGAGGGATGTGTAGAATAGATACCAGCAGGGAATAGATGAGATGCTTGAAGAATATAAAGAGTGCAAAAAAATCTTAAATTAGAAAGGCTAAAAGGAGATATGAAGCTGCTTTGGCAGGGACAGTAAAAATAAATCCAAGGGTTTCTACAGGTACATTAAAAGTAAAAAAATAGTGAGGGATAAAATTGGGCCCCTTGAGGATCAGAGGGGTAGCCTCTGTGAGGAGTCAGAAGAGATGGGGGAAACTTTAAATGATTTTTTTCTTCAGTATTCACTAAGGAAAGGAATATTGAGCCAGGTGAAGTAAGGAAAAAGTGATGTCTTGGAAAATTTATAGATTAATGAGGAAGTAGTACTGGCTATTTTAAAGTGAATAAAGATAGATAAATCTCTGGGTCCTAACAGGATATTCCATAGGACTTTGTAGCAGGGGCTCTGACAGAAATATTTAAAATGTCACTGGTCACAGTGGGGTGGGGGGAGGGGGGGTGCTGGAGAATTGGAGAGTAGCTCATGTTGTTCCATTGTTTAAAAAAGGCACCAAAACAAAACTGGGTAATTATAGGCCTGTGAATCTGACATCAGTGGTGGGTAAATTAATGGAGAGTGTTCTTAAAGATGGTATATACAATTATTTGGAAAGACAAGGATTGATTAGGAGTAGTCAACACAGGTTTGCACATGGTATACCATGTTTAACAAAGGTTATAGAATTATTCAAGGAGGTTACTAAGAAGGTTGACAAAGGGAAATGTTGTCTATGTGGACTTTAGTAAGGCCTTTGACAAGGTTCTGTATAAGAGATTAGTGAGGAAGGTTCAATCGTTAGGTATTAATGTTGAAGTAGTGAAATGGATTCAACAATGTTTGGATGGGAGATGCCAGAGAGTAGTGGCAGAAAATTATTTGTCAAATTGGAGGCTGGTGGCTAGTGGAGTGCCTCAGGGATCGCTACTGGGTCCACTGTTGTTGTCATATATATTAATGATCTGGGTGGTAGGGTGGTAAATTGGATTAGTAAGTATGAAGACTATATAAAGATTGATGATGTTGTGGACAGTGAAGAAGGTTTTCAAAGCTTGCAGTGGGATATCGGACAGTTAGAAGAATGGACAGAAACATGGCGGATGGAGTTTAATACTGATAAGTGTGAGGTGCTGCATTTTGGTCGGACTAATCAGCAAAGATCATCCATGTTAAATGGTAAACAATTGAGAAATTCTGATACATAATTCCCTGAAAGCTTTTGGTATGTTGGCTTCATAAATCAGAGTATTGAGTACAGGAGTTGGGATGTCATGTGGAAGTTGTATAAAGCATTGGTGAGGGCAAATTTGGAATGTTGTGTGCAGTTTTGGTCACCGAATTATTGGAAGGATATAAACAGTATAGAGAGAGTGCAGAGGAGATTTACAAGGATGTTGCCAGGGTTTCAGGGTTTGAGCTACAGGAAAAGGTTGAGCAGGCTGGGACTTTATTCCCTGGAATATAGAAGATTGAGGGGTGATTTGATAAAATTATGAGAGGGACAGATAGAGTAAATGGGGACAGGCTTTTTCCATTGAGAGTGGGGGAAGATCCAAACAAGGATTGAGATTGAAGGGGGAAAGGTTTAGAGGAACATGAGGGGGAATTTCTTCACTCAGGGTGGTGGGGGTGTGGAATGAGCTTCTGCCCAAAGTGGTAGATGTGGTTTTGATTTTATTATTTAAGGAAAAGTTGGATTGGTATATGGACAAGAGGTGTGGAGGGTTATGGGCTGAGTGCGGGTCAATGGGATTAGTTTGGAGAAGGTCTTCAGCATGGACTTGAAGGTCCGAACTGGCCTGATTCTGTGCTGTAATTGTTTTATGGTGAATATGGTGATATAGGAGGCCACTTGGCCCCTCAGGAGAAAGACACAGCCCCTCAGGAGGAGGCCACATGGCCCCCTAAGCCTGCCCTGCCATTAAATGTGATAATGGCTGATCTCCAGGTTTTAATGACTATTTTAATGTCAGTTCCTCTCAGCCTCAACTGCCCAATCTGTTGAATGTTAATCTGCCTTTGTAAATACCTTTAAATATCCAGCCTCCACAGAGTTGTGAATGCAGTCCATCTCACAAACACATCTCCCCTCCATCAGCTCCATCTACACACCTCCCGCTGCTTTGATAAAGCTGTCAACATAATAAAAGACACGTCCCACCCCGGTCACTCTCGTCTCCCCTTGTGTCAGATAGAAGATACACAAGCTTGTAAACATGAACCTCCAGGTTCATGAACAGTCCATCTCCTGCTGTTATCAGACTCTTAAACAGACCTCTCCGTGGCAAAAGATGATGCCCTTGCACTTATTTTCTGCTGTACCTTGCACTTATTTTCTGCTGTACCCTGCACTAAGTTTTACTACACCTTGCAATTTATTTATTTGTTACTGTCTGAGTTGACTTGCCTGGATAACACGCAAAATTAATCTATTTACTGAACTCAGTACGGGTGACAATAAACAATTCAATTGCTAGTTGCCTGTGTAAGTACATACAGCTGGCAGGTGGAGAAGGAAGTGATGCGGGGTCACTCACTGATTTCTTCCTGTTCGCAGACCCATGCAAGGATGCACAGAGTGACCTGAACAAAGCGTGCAGAGTCCAACCCCGGTTGCGTCAGCCTGAGGTACTGTCACGACCAGAGAGTTGCCCGAAGGAAGATAAGCCGGTGTGCGCAGACGATGGGCAGACCTACAGCAACAAGTGCATCATGGAGAGAGTGGGCGCTCTGAAAGGCATCAACCTCCAGAAAATTCGCTCAGGTCCCTGTCTGCCCAGAGGTGAGCAGTCCTGGAATCAAGCCCCTCTTGAAAACCTGGCTTCTTTTGTGGTTGGTGTCGGGTTAAAAAAATGTTCAGTATTGGTTTCCATTTCAGAATTTGATCGGGCGATTAACCTCAGCACAATGGTGAAAACTTCACGAGCGGAAGACCTTAAATCTCTGTCCTTTCCTCAGATAAATTCTCACCTACCTCAGGCAAAACTAATTACTGGAGCCGGGTCTTCTGCAAAGTTTCATGTCAGGAAGTAGCTGAGAGTGAGAAGGTCACACTATCTGTCCATCCCCAGGGAAGGACAGCTCACAGTGTACCTGGCCCTGGGGCTCCTGAGCCAATGGCAGAGTAGTGGATTGGAATGAACAAGTAGCTTCCCATATCTGAAACAAAGGAGTCACCTATTGGGATCGAAATCACATTCTACCAGTGAAATTGTTGGTGTGCAGTGTCTTGCATTTTCTGAATTTATTGGCTTGCTGGAATTTGATTTAACCTCTGGATACCTGAGTATTGCCAGGATGATGCTGTTAAATGTGCCGCTTGTAATCACACAAAAAGCTGCAGGTGCAGGGGTCTGAAGGTGATAAAGAAGAAAACCTGGAGCTGTTGGTGCAGTGCACAAACATATCATAGAAACTCAGCAGGTCACGCAGCATCCATAGGAAATAAAAGGCAGTCAACGTTTTGAGCCTGAGCCCTTCTACAGGCGATGCTGGGATCTTGAGTGAACAAACAGAGGCTGGAGGGACACAGCAGGTCAAGCAGTGTCTGTGGAGAGAAATTGAGACATTTATGATTCAGGGTTCAGATTATTGTCAGAGTACACACATGACATCACATACAGCCCTGAGATTCTTTTACCTGCAGGCAATGGAGAATTACCACTAATTGGTAGTGCAAAAAAAACTCTACAGAACGTACACATCTAAACAAATAAAGAAATGTAAACAACCAGACTGTTCAATACAGAGAGGAAAAAAATGCTGAAGTGAAAAAATAAGAGTCCTTAAGGGAGTCCCTGAGTGAGTTGTTGAGGAGTCTGATAGTGGAGGGGTAACTGTTCCTGAACCTGGTAGGGCAAGTCTTGTGGCACCGATACCACTTTCCTGATGGCAGCAGGGAGAACAGTGCATGTGCTGGATGGTGTGGATCCTTAATGATTGCTGCTGCTCTCCAACAGCAGCGTTCCCCATAGATGTTCTCGATAGTGGGAGGGTTTTGCCTGTGATGTCCTGGGCTGTGTCCACTACCTTTTGCAGGGCTTTACGCTTGGGGATATTGGTGTCCCCATCCCAGACCATGGTGCAGCCGGTCAGCACACTTTCCACCACACATCTATAGAAATTTGCCAGGGTTTCTGATGTCACACCAAACCTCCACAAACTCATTTTCCAAGTTTTGCTAAAGGGTCTGGACCTGAAACATTTCTCTCTGTGGGTGCTGCCTGAGCCACTGATCTCTCCAGCTTCTCATTAACCATGAAGGTGTGTTCTCTGTTGAATTTGGAAATAACCAGGGAGTAAGATTTGCACAATTGAATTGTTTTAAAAAATTCAGACATTCATCATGGTAACTGGCCAATTCGGCCTATGAGTCCGTGCCGCCCAATTTACACCTCATTATCTTACACCCCGGGACATTTCTGAAGGGTCAGAGGAAACCCCACCCAGATACAGGGAGAACATACAAACTCCTTTCAGACAGCACGGGATTCGAATCCAGGTCCGGTCCCAATCACTTGTGCTATAAAGGCGTGGTGCTAACCACTTCGCCAACTATACTGCCCTTTCTGAAATTCAGTGCCATTCATTTCCCTGGGTCAACCTCTGTGATTCTGAGCATTAGATGAAAAGCTTATCTCTGCTGCAGTGTGTGGAATGGTGAGGTTAATATCGGCCTATTCCCTTTGTTGCAGACAAGTGTCAGGAAGAGTGCAAGTTCAATGCTGTATGTCTCAACCGAAGGGGGAGTGCGCGCTGCTCCTGTGACCGCATCATTTGCGACGGAGCCTACACGCCCGTGTGTGGCCAGAACAACCAGAGCTACAACAACGACTGCGAGCGCAAACAAGCTGAATGTGTGGGGCAGAACTTCATTCCGGTCAAACACCTGGGGCCTTGCGGTAAGGAGTAGCGATGCTCTGCCACGCACTCAGACCGTCCGGCCTGTGTGCGAGGGCAAGCTTGTCCTGACCTCCGTAAAACTGTTGTGTGCAACACTGCCTCACTTGGCTTTTGACAAAGAATCCTTGCTCTAAGTTTGCATTGTTGGGTCCTCAACTCACCGAGAGTAATGTTGCAGGATAACTCCTGTTCACCATCCTTCCATTTCCCTTCTAAATCCACCTCCCATCTCATCACGTTGAACCATCGTTGTGCATGCTCATTACATCTGGTAGTGCCAGACCACAGTTCCATTCATGTGCTGCCTTTCAACAGTGTTCCTTTCCTTTATGTCAAATGTGTTTTCTCGTATGCAGTGTCTCACTGACGACCACATCTTTTTGTCTTGTCTGGGAAACTGTCCAATCACAGTCGGAGCGGCGCATCACTGTCTCTGCGAGTTCGACCTCTGACCTTACCTGTGAGAGCTCTTCGGACCTTGAATGTAACCTTGCCGGACCATGGTCATCTGAGGGGAAAGGTCAGGTTGTTCCTGACCCAAAAGGATTTGCTCTAAAGTATATAACTTCCTCCATGAAAAACAATTATACTTGATGGAAAAGGCACCATCAGAACCCCTCAGACCAAAAAAAAGACCTCGATACTTAAAATGAAGTGAAATGTTTCTAAAGTTGGTGAATTATTTTGGGATCCTTCAAATGATATTTCCCCAAGGTCTCGATTGTGTTTTGTCTTATACTTTCTGCTAACAAGAAGCTAGCGAGCTTCTAGAAGGTTGGAGGCTTCTTCCTGTTCAGAATGTTGTTGCTTCTCCTTCCTTGAGACTGTGGTTTAAAAAAAAAAGACCTGCTTTCAAATCATTTCCCCATCAACCTGGCTGTAGTTGTTACTGCAGAGTTGAGTTGCACCGTAACACGTCAGGTCAGTGAGAAAGGAACACTGGTTTACTCCTTGAAGTAACACAGGGGAAGGCTATTGGGCCTATCAAGTCCATCCAGGGAAGAATCCCATCTGTCCTGTTCCCAACCCCCCCCAACTTTTCTGCAGCTTCCTCCCCTTCAGCTTTTTGCCATTACCCAGCACAACGGGGGATGTACAGTAGCCAGTTGACCAGACTACCCATGAAGACACACAGTCACAGAGTTATGTGCATAACCACCCAAGACCAGGGTCAAAGAAACCTGGTCCCTGCAGCCATGCATTCACAACTCTCACCACCACATCAGTGCAAGAGTGTTTTTTGCATTTATGACAGCAAGGCAAAATGTTAAGCATCATTCCAACCTTGCTGATTAATTTTATTTACTCTTCCCACTCTGCAACACAAGAGAAGTGGGTACAACCGGCAGCAACCCGTCCTCCAAATTTTCTGCAGATTCTCTGGGTGGCACGGTTGGCAGAGCAGTCAGCGCAATAGAGTTACAGTATCGGTGATTGGGACAGGGGTTCGAACCCCATGCTGTCTCTAAGGAGTTTGTACGTTCTCCCCGTGTCTGTGTGGGTTTTCCCCGGGGGCTCTGGTTTCCTCCCACCCTTCAAAAAATGAACTGTGGGTTGTAGGTCAATTAGGTATAATTGGGCGGTACGAGCTCTTGGGCTGAAGGAGTCTGTTACCGAGCAGAATGTCTGGCTAAATGTTGATGTGATTTTTACTCATTTTAGTGGGTTTCTTTGGCCGAGACCACATAGTTCCCGTTCCTGGTCTTCCACACAACACTCATGGAGCAATGTTTTGACAGATGGGAACGTGAAACTCCGCTGCTCTCAGATTGGTATCAAACTGGGTGACCGAATATTCAATCTTCCCCTGAAGTCAGAGCTTCCTCCTAATTAGAGGCTCCAGTTCTAATCCAGCTGAGCTTCGGAACTCTGCATGCTGATCCGAGCAGCTAGATGAGGCTCTCTTTATGGTAGGGATCACCAGTAATGTCACGGGCATCATGTGTTGTTGTCTTCTCCTAGTCTGTTATTAGGGACACAAAGCCCAAAAAGAATAGATTTTGTATAAACAGGATCAGCTTTGAGGAATTTTGACAGAGGAGCCAGAAAATTAACATATAAATAAAGGTGCATTTCTGTTTTTTATTTCAATTTTTTAAAATTTAAATTTAGACATAGAGTACAGTAACAGGCCCTTTCAGCCCATGAGTCCCTGCCGCCCAATGGCATCCAATTGACTTACAACCCGAAGGAAACCGTAGCACCCAAAGGAAACCTACACGAGGTTTAACCATAACCGTATAACCATTTACAGCGCAGAAACAGGCCATGTCGGCCCTTCGAGTCTGAACTGGTTCATTTGAACAACTCCACTAGCTGAACCCTCCCACTCTCTCCCCATAACCCTTTAACTCTCTCACCTCCATGTACACATCCAAATCTAAACATTTTATGGTTTGCTTTTGAATGCCTACCTCCCAACATGGCCTGCTAATAACATGGCCAGCTTTCAGCCAAAAGTTTGATTAAATAGTTGGTTCACAAGTTAATTTTCCAGTTGTTTCATAAAGAGTGAGCATGTATGTACAAACTCCATACAGACAGCATGGGATTTGAACCCTGGTCACTGGCATTGTAACCGTGTTGTGCTAACCACTATGTTAACTGTGACGCCCCTTATCATTGTTCATGTTTATCACCATATGTGCTGAGGTGCAGTGAGAACGTTTGTTTCGTGAGCAATCATTGGGTACCTCGCCCACCAATACAGAGTGCAGACATCAGTTAGAACAGAGCAAGGGCAACATCATTTTCTGAGTGTGAGGGTCGTCCAGGAGTCTGATAACAGTGGGAAGGCATCTGTCATTGAATCTGGTGGTGTGTGATCTCAGACATGTGGTTAAAGGACAGAGTGATGTGAGTTTAAAGTGGAAGGAGGGTGTGGTAACATAGGAATAATCGCTCTGCTGCAGGAATAATGAAGACCTGAAACCAAGGTGGATCTTAAACAGGGTTAGTTTGATAAAGGTGCATAAAATTACAGCAGCTTTAGGGAGCAGGTGCAGTAGGGAATCCGAGGGTTGGAGGACTTTTGAACTCTTACAGAATTCTGGGCTTGATAGGAGTTCTTAAAAATGTAGTCACAGGCCCTTACGGCCCACTTCGGAAGTTAAAGGGCATAGGCCTGAAACGCTGACTGGCTTTGGCTTCCTGCGGATGCTGTGTGACCTGCTGAGTTTCTCCAGCACTTTTGTGTATTGCCCTCAACCCCAGCGTCCACACATTTTCTTACTTAACAACGTGAAGCCCAGCGATATTGTGAGACTGCCCCAAGCCAGGCAAAGATTTCTAGTGAACTAAAACTCAGGCGAGCCAGTAGGGTTTAAGGAATTCAGGAGCTTAGCGCCCAGGCTTGATGGTGGGATATTGAATTGAAGGAAATATAAGATGGTCAGAATGCAGGGATATTGGAGAGTTTGGTGACTGGCAGGGGTGGGAAAAGGAATTGAACACAAGGATGAGAATTTTAATTTTAGTTGAGGCATGGCGTATTAAACAGCCAATGGGCACAAGAAAGGGACAGTACAGGTGAGGTATTGGCAGCTGAGTTTTGGATGGGCTCCTGTTTTGGAAGGAAGGAACTTAGGGCTACAGAGATCTGGAGGAAACCTTTCACAGCTGACAATCCAATTAAATAGTAAACTGGTCAGAGCAAAGTGGTAAAAGGTCTGTATCAGATGATAATTGAATGTTGAACCCTTTCCTGAAATGATTTGCCCAGTTTTGACTTTAGCTGGGAGAGAACAGGAGGTGATGTTTTGGGCACGTACGTTCCTGCATCAGCCAGGACCTCCTGAGCATGGATACCCTCCCACCCTTGTCCTCATGAATCACAGCTGATGAAATTGTGCATGTATCATCTGCCCAGCTGCCTGGCATCTTTGGTTATGAGCTGTTTCTGTGTGCATGATATGTGAGTTTGCATCAGGGGTGTAGAAAAAAACAGCAGATTTCAGACAGATTGACAGCGTCAGACTGGAATTGTTTATTGGACAGACTGCTAATTCCATCACGAAGTGTCTTGAAGCATACTCCTCACAGCAGATTCTCCACATCGATCATTCCCAAGTAACACAATTACTGACTTGCCGTCAGCAGAGGCTACCAGATATTCAACCGGAGTAAATGGTATTTATTTATGAACCAAATTCCAGGTCCATTGTCCTCGATTCTCTTCATTAATGGGCTTTGTGTTGGCATTTGAGAAGCAGACTTAGCACTACAAACAGTTTTGATTCTGTAAAATTTCCCTCCTGTTTACACTTACCTGGGGGCCTTATTAAATTAACATAATGTGCAAAATCCTGAAGGCATAATACGTAATTTAAGCCTTCAGGGACATTAATATTCTGTTCCTGCAATGTAACAATCAGGCTTTAAAGTTCCTCCCATTTCTCTGAAGATGCCCCTTGATTAATTACATGAATATTAGTTTTCAGTTCCTGAATAGGAATTAATTTTGGCAAGTTATGAAATCTCCAGGAATTTCAGGGAATGCTATGAAGCTAGCATACTTATGACCTTAGTTTTAACTACAAGCTTCGGTGAGAGATTCTGCATTCGTTTCTAACTTGAATACAGACCAGCCTGAGAAACGCAAAGCCTGCAGACGTTGGAATCTTGCGCCAGCAGTGGTGGTATTCATTGGGCCAGGCTGCATCCAGAGAGAAATGGTCAATCAGCGTCTCGAGACGGGAACCTCTATCGAGACTATGAACCATCTTATTTGCTGATAGTATTGGATTAAATAAAATCAGCACTCAATTGTGTCCATGTAATATATGGGAAAGGCTGCAAAAACCTCTGGAGAGGAGCTCCTAATTAGGGAAGCAGTCTGGAAATGGTGTGACATGCAACATGGTAAAAATGTGAGCAGCTCTTCAAATCCTTGCAGACCACACCAATTCATCTTCCTCACTGTGCAGTTCAATGAAAACCCTTTTATCCTCCTTAAGAAGAGATTACCACTGCCAATGAATTGTGAAACCAATCTGAATTCTTTTGATTGATTCATTAGGATGTAAAAAGCACGGCCTGATTAATGATCCCTAAAATCCTTCCCATCATTCTTCATCAGAATTGTCTGGTTCTTTCCCATAAAATTTGACTGAACATTTCTGGGGTATGTGGCGATGGGGCTCCAGTACTCCCAGACCAAGAGAGCAGCAAGATTAGCCTTGGAGCAAAAGACTACACTACCGGAGGATCTCAGCAGGTCAAGCAGCATCCGAGGGAAAAAAGGATGACCCCTTCATTCAGGTATCAGGTCAAGCCGAAACATTGGCACTTATTCTCCCACGGATACCACTCGGTCGTCTGACTTCCTCCAGCCGATTGTTTTTTGCTCCAGATTCCACCATCTGCATTTTCCCTGTCTCAAGATCAGCCTTGACATCTGCTCCCGATACCTGTTCACAAGTGACTCCGAGCACCTCCTGCTGACCACCCCCGCCCCCCCCCCCCAGCTCAGCTCAGTGTTGTCAACCTCCCTGCCTGATCTCCAAACCTGTCATAATCCTTCCACTGGGTCCACTCTCAGCCTCCTCTGCTGCAAGGAAACCAAACCCAGCCTCTTCTCTCTCCTCACAGCTCAAACTCTCCATCCAAGGTAACATCCTCTACACCCTCTCCAGTACAACGTCCCCCCTTCCCATGGTCTTGGTTTTATTACAGATTTCCAGCATCTGCAGGTTTTATTTTAACTTTTCATTTAAAAGTGAATTATTGTGAATAAAAGGATATCTCCTTCTCGGCCTTTCCCATCCACCTGGGACAACCTCAGTCCTTCAACTTCACATTCTTACAAACATTCCTCCATGAACCGATTGGAAAACCTTTGGCATTGGCTTCTGGAGCTTCCTTCAAAAGCTTTTCCACCCTCACCTCTCCCAGCTCTCCTCCCTCTGTAACTACTTGTCCCTTCCCAACCCATCTCCGAAACATCCTGGAGTATTTTCCCATGCAGCAAGTTCCAGGGAAAGGCAAGGTGCTTCTCAGAGCACACGTCTTGAGCCAGGGCACGAGATGCCATCTCCAGTTGGATAGTGTGACATCAGAAGATAGAGGTGGGGGGGGGGGGGGGGTAAATGTTCTACCGGACGGAGCCATCACCAATCAGCAGTCAGGAGGGAAGGGGAGGCAAGGTATGCTGCTTTTGCAATGGAAGAAGTTTCTTTTTACACCCTGGTTTTGCTGTGAGCTTTGTGTGTATGGGATCGGTCTGTCCTTCATGCTGTTGTTTCAGAGGGTTGCTTGCAGGTGCTCCCAATGCGGGCTACGTCCATGGAGCTGGCATTTTGAAACTGTCCGGTTTTTAGCAATCTTCATCATTGCTTCTTGAGCATTGACAGCAGCGTCTGCTTCGGGCTGAGCGGAGTGATTTCTTCCTACATCATTTGTGAAATGTTTCTGTGTGTGTCACCGGCACCTGCTGGTATACTGATAGCCTCCAGGTACTTCACCCAGTTGGGATTATCATTGGGAGTAGAGGGTGGGGTAGGAGGAGCATGACGATTCCAGCTGCTCGCTCCTTGAATGTCGCACATTTCAGATTGTAAACACTGGCCAGGGAAGCATTTGGTCCAATAGTACCTTGGTTTAATGCTTTAAAGGATGGCTGACAATAAGATGGGATCTGTTTCCAGTGGTGGGAGAGAAGCTGAACAGGCGGAAGGAGACGGAGGTGGAAGGAAATGAGGCAAAAGTAAAGTTAAATAACTGGAGCAGTTACAGAGCGGTGGGAATGGTTTGATGAAGGTGTACGAAATTATGAAGGGATTCGACAGAGTAAATGCAAGTAGGCTTTTTCCACTGAGGTTAGGTGAGATGCAAACCAGAGGGCATCAGTTAAGGGTGAAAGGGGAACGTCTTCACACAGAGAGAGGTGGGGGTGTGGAATGAGCTGCCAGTTGAAGTGGTGATTATGGGCTCAATTTTAACATTGAAGAAAAATTTGGACAGGTACATGGATGGAAGGGGTTTGGAGGGCTATGGACTAGGTGCAGGTCAGTGGGACTAGGCAGAATAATAGTTTGGCACAGACTAGAAGGGCTGAAGGGCCTATTTCTGTGCTGTCGTATTCTGTGGTTCTAATGGGGTTGAATGGACTGCCCTTCTGAGGAGATGGTGCAAGGATCATGGACTATCAGTCGTCTAGGTGGACTCATGTTGTTGCTGTAAAATTGGGCCAGCAAACTTTCCCTTATCAAAGCTGGCTTTCCGCTTTAACTCTCCTTCCTTGGTTCATGCATCAAAGTGCCCAGGTGGTGCAGGGGCTCTGGAGAAGGTGAGGTGTGGAAATGAGTAAATACTCCCCACAGCTGGTGTCAGCTGATGAGTCGCACTTCTGCTCCCTTTAAAAGGTTTGTCTGGCTGAGAATTTTACAGCCCAGAAACAGGCCCTTCTGCCCATTGAATCCGTGTCAGCCATCATGCACTCAAGCCTTTTTTTATTCTCCCTACATTTCCATCAACTCCCCCCACCTGCACGATAGGGTTACTTTACAGCAGTCAATTAACCCACTCTTCTCTGGGACGTGGGAGGAAACCAGAGCATGCAGTCACAGAAAGCTCCTGCAAACTCCACACAGAAAACGCTGGAGGTTAGGATTGAACCAAGGCCTCTGGATGTGATGTAGTATATACTCCAGCTGAGCTTTTTTAATTTTATCGCTGGTTTGTAACCAGTACAGATTTATTTTAAGCCAGTTTCACCGATGAAGAATATTAGATGTTATCATCAATCTTTCTCTCACCCTGTGGAAGGGGAGATTGGCTGCAGGGCGGCTTTGGCAATGCTGGGTTTAAACCCAGGGTTGCATCAGTACACAATAACTTATCACTGCGTCTCTCCAGCAGCTCTGCTTCAATCTGAATTGATCCATATTGAATTAAAACTACAAAACCGAGGTTAGTTGAATGTGTAATCAAGTCCCAGCTATGCTAATACCTGACTGCTTCAGTTTTCATCTCTTTGTCACATGATGTCAAGTTGTCCCCGAGGAAATTATCATGAGGAAATGCAACAGGCTTTATTTTCCAAAAGGAGCAGATTATTATAGATTCTTATTGAAACGTGAGGGGTGTTTAACAACCACCTGAGATGACACTGTAGTTTTGAGGGGGAAGCTATCCTTTGTTTGCTTTCTTTTAAGCTGTTGGACGGTTCCACATTTTGAAAGGTCTGAACAGAAGAGGCCCCAGTTTTTCTTTCTCCAGGTGTGGAGACATTGAGTGATTCTGAGGCTCCTTTGCAAGCAACAATCTCTTCTAAAAAGCAGTCCATTCAGCCACAGTCCCATAAGGGTCCATGAGTGTGCAAGGGTCTAGTTGATGGTGTATGGCGTTGGTGAGTGTAAGGTCATCCACTTTGGAAAGAAAAATAGATCAGACTATTACTTAATTGGTGAAAAATTGCAGCATGCTATTGTGCAGAGAGAACTGGCGATTCTTGTGCACTAATCACTAATAGTTTGTTGCAGTGGATCATCAAGAAGGATGGCTGGAGGGATTGAATTTAAGAGCAGGGAGGTTCTCCTGTAACTGTACAATGTACTGGTGAGACTGCATCTGGAGAACTGCGTGCAGTTCTGGTCTCCTTACTTGAAGAAGGATGGACTGGCTTTGGAGGCGGTTCAGAAGGGGTTCACCAGGTTGATTCCCAGAAACGGAGGGGTTCAGATGAAGGCATACTCTGAAAAGAAGTTTACCATTATCTCTTTGGCTTGGCTTCGCGGACGAAGATTTATGGAGGGGGTAAAAGTCCACGTCAGCTGCAGGCTCGATTGTGGCTGACAAGTCTGATGCGGGACAGGCAGACACGGTTGCAGCGGTTATAACCCCTTTAAATCTCCCATGTTTCACCTTTCATCAGAGGATTGTGAGTCTGTAGAACTTGTTGCCAAGGGAGGGTGTAGAAGAGAGGTCGCTGGGTGTATCTGAGGTAGAGAGTGACAGGTATTTGATTAGTCAGGGCATCAAGGGTTACAGGGAGTTGGGCTGAGTGGGAGGATGGATCAGTCATGGTGGAGCAGATTCAATGGGCCAGTGAACTGACTTTTGCTCCCAGATCTTGTGATGTTAAACCTATGCCCTTTGTCTTTAATACCCCTATCATAGGAAAATCATTTGACTGTCTGTCCTCTCTCATAATCTTCAATACTTTGATCAGTTTCCCCTCCCCAGCAACTTGATGTCAGCCTCTGCTTCCTGAATCCCCCGCCCCGAGATCAAAGCTCTGTGCGCAGTCTCCTGAGTTGAGGAGGTTGTTGGCACAGCTTAGATTTTGATGCAACAGGAATATGATCTCAACAGCAGTTGCACAATTAATCATGATTTATTGGACTTTGTAGCCATTTCTGCACCAATCATCTCTCACGAAGCCACTCTGTTGTGACTGGGGAACCATTTGCGTTGAAATCAGTAATTATTCCTCCCTAATTTATTATTTTGAGCAGAATTTACAACACCACATAAGCAGGGCTGGTGATACTCTGTTACTTTGTTAATCAACCTTTTCTCGCTCTCTTTTTCTCTTCTGTCTCCCTCCTCTCTCTCCATCTTCCACCTCCTTCCTTTCTCTCTCTCTGATTTTTCCCTTCTTCCTCTCTCTACCCTTCTCCCTCCCTCTCCCCCAGATTAAGCCAGGCCCACGGTATCTCGAGAATTTCTGTTCAGTTTGCCCATCTTTCCAGTATCAGATGCTGTCCCTGGGAGGCAACAACGAAGCCAAAATGTGCAAATAATGCAAAGCTGGTCCACGAAAAGCACAAGAGCTTCCATGGGCAGCTACAAAAGTTCACAGCACTGGGGCTGTCCCAGATCATGCATATCCATGCACCACTGTTTAGAGTCAAGGATGGGTCAACTAATGGCTGTTTGGATTTCATGTTTGGTCTCTTGTTAACCAAGCCACTGCAAAGGGAAATGCATCAATTCAAACTTAACCTCCTGCCTGATTTCTTCAAACAGACCTGAACACTCTAAGCCCCTGCCTGAACGTTGACTGTGGTTTTGGGTCCAAATGCATAGTGAAGAATAATAAAGCTGTGTGTGAGTGCCAGCAGATCTGCCCAAGCATATACGAGCCTGTCTGCGGCAGTGACGGACACATTTACGGCAATGAGTGTGAATTAGAAGCCATGGCTTGCACCCTGAAAAAGCACATCGCCATCAAGCACAAAGGTCCTTGTGGTAAGTCAAGTGGATATTCCTGAAGATTTTGTTCAAATAAATGCACTGATTTTGCTCATTTGCTCACTCGCACGCACGCACGCACGCACGCACGCACGCCCGCCCGCCCGCCCGCCCGCCCGCCCGCCCGCCCGCACGCACGCACGCACACACACACACACACACACACACACACACACACACACACACACACACACACACACACACACACACACACACACACACACACACACACACACACACACACACACAGAGGGTGGAGAAACTCAGCAGGTCACACAGCATCCACAGATCCACAGGCAGTAAAAGGCCATCCACATTTCGGGCCTGAGTCCTTCATCAGAAGTGTTGAAAATCAGCCAGGCTCAAAACGCCAACTGCCTCTTATTTCATCTGGATGATGAACCCAGCATATGGACTGGAAATCTAACCCTCCCAGTTTTACAGAACAAATTCCAATCGGAATGTCTCTCTGCTTACAACCTGCTCACATCTCACGGGTATAAACATTCCATAAAGGTCTTTGTTCCTTGTAAGCGCTCCCTCTTCCTCTTCAACTCATTGCCTGAGTTCATTTCAACAGATGGATTCAACTTATTTCTTCAGTTTTCACATTTTAATGTCAAAACACAGAGATGCTAGAGGAACTCGGCCAGTCTCACAGCACCCATAGGAGGTAAAGATCTATTACCGACATTTCGGGCCTGAGCCCTTCCTAAAGGTAGGAATACCTGATATCCTGAGGAAGGGCTCAGGCCTGAAACGTCGGTAATATATCTTTACCTCCTATGGATGCTGGGAGACCGGCCGAGATCCTCCAGCATTTCTGTGCTTTGTCTGCAATCAAGACATTGCAGAATGTTTCACACCTTTCCCAACATTTTAACGCGAGTGTTCTCTTCATGATGTGAGATAGCGTGTGCACTTTACGAATGGGGATCTTGTTTCACCCAGCCTTTGACCTCTTAAGGTGAAAGGATAACAAATCAGATGGTAGCAAGTGAGGAGAACTCACCAGGTTAAGCTCAAGGCTACGTTTTCACTTCAGAAAACTTGGGAACCATCGCAAGGTCAGTACTCATTACAGTAGAGAGGGGCTCCTGAACCCTCCGTGCTCTTTGTATCTAACCTGGGGTTTGTTGGATGGGCTCTGGGTAGTTTAACCATGTTCTCCCACCCTCCCCACCCCCATTTGCCCATCACCCCTCCCTCTTTCACTCTCACAGAGCAGTTGGAAACCAAACAAACTTATGTGATTTTTGCTTCAGTCAAACAGATTTTTAAAAAAGCAAATCCCTACTTTCTTATCACCAACAAAGTGAGTTTGGCTACCCCATGTGTAATATCCCGTGAGTAATTTTTAATTTTGGAACTCCGTAATGGTCTGGGGACTGTGGGTCCATTTTCTCTTTTTCTCTATTTCCACTCCGTGTGGAACCTGGATTTGTGTTCCACACTTTTGCTTGATTCCTATCGAACTTCTGAAGCATGAAAGCCTTTTGGGAAGATGCTGAATGGTTTCAGATTAACAGCGTGGGCTGTGCAGCCCAGATGGTCTTGAACTGAAACAGGAGCAGTGTCTGACAGTCAAGGTCACCGAGGTTTGAGTGTCGAATGCATGGGGCTGGTCCGATGGCAGGAAACCCAGAGGGAATGGATGCTGGCAGCCTTGCCCTGCTCAAGCATGTGATCGCCTGAATGAAGGGGATATTTTATGATGGTATTTGTTGTTCCATAAGCAACAGGCAGATCGGCAGCAAACACAGAGAGGTGTGTCAGTGCAGTACACAAGCATGTTGGAAAATCTCAGCAGATCACGCAGCGTTGTGGAAAGTAAAATCATCAGCTCAGGCCCAAAACGTCAACTGACTATGATTTCCATGATGACTGCACGACCTGCTGAGTTCCTCTAGCACTTTTGTGTGTGCAACTTTAGACCCCAGCATCTGCAGACTTCTTGTTAACTTACAGTTGTTCTCTGCAGTCACTTGGCAGATTGCAGGCAACGTATGCCATTGTACAAGAAGGTCTTGCAGATGCTGCGGTTATGGGCAATGCACAACACGTCAGAGAAATTCCCCAGGTCACACAGCATTCCTGGGGGTCACTACCTCAGAGGACCTTTCCTGGACCCAACACACAAATGTCATAGTGAAGAAAGCTCTTCAGCGGCCGACTTCCTCAGGAAGCACTGACAGACTGGGAGCTCGCTTCACTGAGCACCTTTGCTCTGTCTGCATCAGTGACAGGGATCTCCCAGTGGCCAACTATTTCAATCCCCACTCCTGCATTGACATATGTGTCCATGGCTTCATGTACTGTTCAGACCAAGGCCACCCATAAATTGAAGAGACAACACATAATTTCCCATCTCGGCATTCTCCAACCAGATGGCAATAACGTCAACTTCTCTGGCTTCTGCTAACCCATTCCCCATTCTTCCTCTCTCTTCTCAAACCCTCTGTCTTTCCTCCAGCTCTCCACAGAGCCAGCCCACCTCCCCCCGTTTGCTGGTGGGCCCTCCCTCCCTTATCAACCTATTACCTCCTGTGAGCCTGTGTTCTTTCCCCTTCCCCCCAACATGTTGCCTATACTTTGATGAAGGGCTTAATCCCAAAACATTGGTTGTGTATCTTTATCTTTGCTGTTTGACCGGCAGAGTTTCTCCTGCATTCTGTTTTACTTTAACTAAGTTGTCTGCAGACTTTCGTGTTTTACTTCCAACGAGTGCAGGCCAAAAGATGTCAAAAACTTTTCATATGATATAACCTTTTCATTCCTGAAATCATCCTTGTGAACTCTCCGCAATGTCAGCACATCCTTTCTTAAATGAGGAGCCCAAACCTGCTCACAACACTCTGTGAGGTCTCACCGGTGCTGCATAAATTCAGATGGAGGGTGATGTCTGGTGAGGGCGACAGTCCCAGTGAATCCATGGGCGTTGCTCATGCTTTGCAAAGCTGCCCAGCAAAGGCTGATATAAAACTAAAAATGCTGAAAGATCTCAACTGGCCAGGCAGCATCTGTGGAAAGAAAAACATGGTTCACGTTTTCCAACATTTTCTTTCATATTTTTGACATCTGCAGTTTTTTTCCTCCCCCTGTCGTTCAGTTAATCTAGGCCACAGAAAATGGATTGATTAATGGCCAATCTAGTCTTGGTTGTGATGAATAATCCTCCCTGTTTTTATTCTGCTTGAAAAATGGCCATTTGGTGACAAAACCATTTTAAACACAGTGTGGGGAGCATGACAAAGCCATTAATTGTCAGGGTAAAGGCATCAACTGGTTCATAGACCACCTTTTGTGATGTTCCAGGCTTCTGATCCCAGATGCAGCAGGTCTGGTTGGGTTTGGGACACCTTTTATTTTATCAATAACCTGTAGGCAAGATGGTTAACCCAACAGTGGGCCACCTCAACTCCTTACAATACAGGAGATTATTCGGCCCTTTGAGGTTGTACTAGCTCACAAAACAATCCATTTTCCCTGTAATTGATCTCTCCCCCACTCACCCTCCCCACCTTCCTAGATTTCTACCACCCAGAAACTCTCAGGGAAATCTACAGTGCTGGTAACCCACCACCCCACACGTCTTTGAGGTTCACCTCGAGAGTGTGCAAACTCCATACAGACAACACCACAGGTCAGGATTGAATCCATCACAGGAGCCATGAGACAGCAGCTATGGTGAATTTCAATGAGCTCCACAGAGAATGAAGCTGGAGGTCGAAAGGCTCTTTCTCAATGTGACAAGCAGATTGTGGAAAAATTCTTTAGATGAATTTCTCTGAACTCAACGTGTAATGAGATTTTAAGGGCAGACTATTATTTGGATAGGGAGAAAATTGATTCGGAGGTGTAATGGGACTTGGGAATCCTCATGCAGAATACTACCACCCTCCCCCCCACCCCGCCTATAGGTTAACCTACAGTTTGAGTCGGTGGTGAAGCAGGTGAATGAAATGTTGGCATTCGTGTCTAGAGGAATAAAACACAAGAGCAGGGAATTGATGTTGAGGCTTCATAAGGCACAGGTGAGGCCTCATTTGGTGTATGGGGTACAGTCTTGGGCTCCTTATTTAAGAAAGGATCTTCTGGTATTGGAGAGGGTTCAGAGAAGATTCACAAGAATGAATCCTGGAATGAAGGGATTAGCACATGAGGAGTGTTTGACGGCTCTTGGACTAGACTCCTTGGAGTTCAGAAGAATGAGGGCGGCCTCATAGAAAGATTTTTAATGTTGAAAAGTCTGGCCAGTGTAGGTGTGGCCAAGTTGTTTCCCATGGAGGGAGCGTCTTGGACAAGAGGGCACAATTTCAAGATTGAAGGGTGTTCATTTCAAGCAGAGGAATTTCTTTAGCCAGAGTGGTGGCCCTCTGGAATCTGTTACCACGAGCGGCTGTGGGTGTATTTAAGGCAGAGATTGACAGGAATCTGAATAGGGTATCAAAGATTATGGGGAGAAGGCCAGGAAATGCAGCTCAGTGGCAGCTCATGATGGAATGGTGATGGGGGCTTGATGGGCTGAATGGCCTCCTTTGCTCCGTATGGTCTTAAAAATGAAGAATGCAGTGTGATTGCACACAATTTCAATGGTTACAATGACAGTTTACTTCAATATTCTCGGTGCAGAGATATTGTTCCATTGAAACATATTTACAATGGGAGCACATCTCAAATGACAAGGTCGTCACCCTCCACTGTTGAGACAGTGTTGTCAACAGGAATGCTCAAGGGAATACAGACGCTGGAGCAACTGGTCAGGCACCATCCATAGAGGGAAATGGCTGTCGGCATTTCAGGTTGAAGCCCTCCACCCCCCACCCCCCCCCCCCCCCCTCAGTTCCTTCAGCAGTTTGTTTCTTGGTCACTTCAATGGTCTAACAGCATCTGGAGATACAAACTTCAGGCATCGGTGTTGTGAGGGATGACTGTCTGGATACACACATACCCCAGTTATTTATTGACAGTACAAATATGCTGAAGACCATGTTTGAGGTTCTAAGTAATAAGCTAACCTGTCTGGACTGGCATCATTCTTCCAGACGCTAACCATCTGAGACTCTCATATGTACAAAACAATATTTATTCATTTATTGATGTAGGTGAAATATTTATCCTGCATGTGTATTGCTTGTCTGTATATGTGTTATGACTGGTTGTGTGCCTGCGAGTTTTGCACTGAGGACCAGAGAGCGCTGTTTCATTGGGTTGTACTTGTACAATCAGATGACAATAAACTTGACTTGATCTTAACACAACTGGCAATGGCTGATTTGATGTCGGCCAATTGATACAGCATCAAAGTCTCGTGTTTGACTCATGCGTATGAGGAAATCTCGCTGTCAAGTCAGTTTACAAACCAGGTCTCTTGTGTGATCTCTGGCTGTAGGCTTGTAGTCTGTTCTCAGGAGACAGGACTGTTTATTTATATAGCTGTATTTTTAATTTCAAAATGGAATACTGCTTGTAGTTTACATTGTGAAATAGCTTCTGAACACTGGATCTCATTTTTATTATTACCTGCTATCTCCTCAAGGATGTCCTCCAAACAAGCCCCAGCAACACCTCCAGCTGAACCATTGTGCTGCGTGTGGATCCCTACACTCATAGACGTGCAGAATGATGACAAGTGGCATTAAAGCCACTTGCCCTATTGTCTCTGTGACTCTTCATAACATAAGAGTTGCTTGTTTGGACGTGCAGAAAGGATCATTTTAAAATATTGAACCACCACTGTTCCCTCTAAGCTGTGCAGGTGTGCAAACACTCACGTTTTGCAACCAGCATACAAAGGAAATTAATGTGCTTACAAAAGGTTAGTTCCCTAAAATAACGTAGAATTAAAATCTGAACTAAATACGTCACCTCGTAGAATGCAATCATATTTATATTAAAATAACCAAATACACTTTTATCAGCCATGAGAGATAGTCCGTGCCCAAATGATCTTGAAACCATTTCAAATTTACATTTGCACAAATATTCAGTGGATAAATACTTTTGTCACAGGAGAAAAATTTGCACAACCTAGGATTTTTGCGCCCACTGACTACTGAAAATTAGAGGGAACATTGCTAACCAGTCCGTGTTTTTCCCCTCGTACATTGACCTCAATCTCCACACCCACCTGGGGGAACTGCAGCCAGCAAGGAGCATTAAAACAAATCAATTTTTTTTTAATTTTTGGTATGATCTTTAACTCAGCTCAGAGTGCAGGTCAAATCAAAGGACCACCTTTGTTGAATACTAACCCCTGGTCGCTGGCTTTTGGCCTGCGGAGAAAACCATGGAGAGACAGTACTTAGTTTTCAGGAAATGGCTGTTCGTTATCGTTCCAGATGCTGTTGATGGTTGTCACTCAGGATGGTTTAGCAATGAATAAAATATGGTGTAGCCAACTGCTGCCTTGTCCTTCAGAGGCTTAAAGATCTGCAGGCGCTGAAAATCACAAACAAAATAAAAAATGCTGGAAAGTTTGCTGGAGAATAATAAAGAATCAAAGTGAACTCCTCAGCTCAGTCAACTTTCATTAGAGCTGGAGGCGTGAAAGTAAGTGTGATGGTCTGCAGCGAGGGTGGCCGGAGAGGAGCCAGGGGAATAATTGTGATAGGACACACAGGCGGCTGCAGACACTGGAATTTGGAGCCAAAAACAAACAATTTGCTGCAACAACTCAGGAAGCATATGTGGAGGGAATCAGAGGAATGCAGGACTGGTTCAGCACAGAAAAGAGTTCCAAACCTTCGAAAATCAAAAATAACTACAGATGCCAGGAATCTGAAATTAAAACAGAAAATGTTGGAAATACTCAGCAGTAAAACACGACAGTCTGCAGACACCGTAGTTGAAGAAACACACAATGCTGGAGAAACACAGCAGGTCAAACAGTGTCCCATACATAGCAAAGATAGACACATATCCAATGTTTCGGGCTTGAGCCCTTCATCAAGGTATCATGAGCGGCTCAAGCCCAAAGTGCTGGTTATGAATCTTTATCTTTGCTATAGTTAAGACACTGTTTGACCTGCTGAGTTCCTCCAACATCATGTTTTTAATGCTCAGCAGGTCAGGCTGCATCTGTGGGAAGAGAAACAGAGTTAAGATTTCAAGTCAAGGACCGCTTGTCAGAATGCTCATTAAGCTGAAGGTAGGGTGGGGCAAAGGGGATGTGAAATTGACTTAACTTTCATTATCCCCTTTTTATTCACTGGCAGACAATATCGTGCCCATTCTGACCTGCAGGTCAAACTGGTTTGACTTCCAGCTCTACATTTTGCACTGTCTACATCCTTTTGTTCATTGCTTGTCTGTCTTCTCACTCTCTCTTTCCATTCACTCATTGACCAGACAGCCTTGTAAGCAGTTTATCTCCATGGTTACCTTGGTTTTACCTCATTGGCCACATCCTGTCACCCCCCACCTTCTGTTCAAGTGGGAAGTGGACTGGTTAAGGCTTGGTTTTTTTTTAGCTTAAACTTTGTGACAGAGGGGAATTAAGGATTCACATCTCCTCTGCTCATTCCATCTCGTCCCGTCTGTTTCTTGCTGTCTCAGTTATTCATGTCCCTGGTCTCCCTCAATCTTGCCTGATAGAAGAAAGTGTGGCATTTCCTGGCATTGCCGTGGCAACAACTATGCAGGAATTGTCGAGCACGAAAATGATCCTTTTCTTGATTTCATTTCTGGATCTTTTCACTTTCGCTCACAGTGGGAAGTTATTTTGCAATCTGACGCTCCAGATTAATGATTGTTTATTGCCAGCAGTGTACACCAGTGGAGATTTATTTTGCAAAAATATAATCAGTGGTTAGAGGAGAGAAAATAATGAATCTTCACTTTGGGAGAATTAAAGTTTGAGGATGAAACTCAGGGTAACTGGTTTGTAAGTAGTTCTCCCTGATAACTATGTTAATCTTAAACCCATTCAAACCAGCCTAGACAAGCACAGGTTAAAAAAATCCTTATTGAAACAAAGTAAACCGACCACTAATATAATGTAAAAATATAAGTAACATTAACTATTACAATTAAAACTACTAAATCCTATGGAGTATAGGATAAAAATACACTTGAAAGTGTAATAGAACACTCCCCCCCTTCCATCCCACCAGTCTCCACGTTCATGGGATAAGTTTCCAAAACTTGCTATGAGATTTCAGCATCTGTTCATGACCTGTTGATTTTCTCCCTGGTTCACCAATCCCCTCCCTCCCAGCCGTCTCTGCTCCACACTCAGTCCTGATGAAAGGTTCCGGCTATTCTTTCTCTCCCATGGATCCTCCTTGACCCACTGAGTAGGTTAATTGTGGGTTTGTGGGCCGGAAGGGCCTGTTATCGTGCTGGGTGTCTAAAAAAAGAGGTTGGACAAGGTTGAATTGTTTTCATTCGAGGTTGAGGCGACCTGACAAAATTTTGACTATGTGAATAAGAGTTTATTGTCGTACAATGCATAAAAACACCAAAAAGTTTACCTGCTGCCAGCTGCAATAAATATAAATTAGATGACCATACAGGAAGGAAGGAAAAGGTAATAAATTTAGAAGGATTAGACAAATATTCACAGTGACTGTTGGTGCCAAAAATGTAAGATTTCAATATAGGGTCCATGGTCTTGCAGGGTTAGGTCTAAAGTCTTTTTCCCAGGGTAGAAATGTTAAATAGAGGAGGGGGAGGGAGTTTAAAGAGGATTTATGAGAGAAATCTTTTATACAGGTGTCTGGAGCATGATGTCAGGGGAGGTGGGGGAAGCTGATGAGATGGGCCGAGTATGGAGGGGATATAAACCATGAGTGGGCAGGTGGGATGAGTTTAAATTGGCATCATGGTCAGCACAGATATTTGGGCAGAAGGGTCTGTTTCTGTTCTGTACTCTTCTGAAGAATGATCAAGGTCAATGAATCCATCCCCAAATCTAGGTTGGTCATGGAAGGCAGGAGCAGCTTTCACCACCCATTCCGAATGGGCCTTCAGCTGAGGAGGCAGTTAACAGTTTTGTACATTGGTGGATCTAGAGTCATTTGTTTGCCAAATTGTTCAACGAAAGCAGGTTTCTGTCCCCCAGAATGAACCAGATGGATTTTTAAAGACAAATAATTTCTTGGTCACCATTTCTGTTCATTCCGGATTCAATCAGCAGATCTGGTTTGTCTTGCTGTGGCCTTACAACATTTTTGATTTTATTTTACATTTCCAGCAGTTTTTGTCAATTCTCCAATTATAAAGTCCACCAAAAGAATCTGTTTTTGCCTTTTCATACTCAAAAGTGCTGGAGAAACTCAGCTGGTCACGCAGCTTTCTTTATAGCAAAGGTACATAACCAGTGTTTCGAGCCCGAGTCAGAAGATAAAAGAGCAGAAATAGGCCATTCAGCCCTTTGCGTCTGCCCCCTCCAGTTAATCATGAGCCAATCCATTCTCCCACTCAGCCCAACTGCCTCTCTTTCTCCCCATAACCTTTGATGCCCTGGCTAATCAAGAACCTATCAGTCTCTACCTCAAATACACCCAATGACCCTGTCTCCACAATTGCCTGTGGCAACAAATTCCACAGATTCACCAACCTCTGGGTGAAGAAATCCTCCATATCTCTGTTCTAAACAGACACTCTTCAATTCTGAAGTTGTGCCCTCTTGTCCTAGACTCTCCCACCACGGGAAACAACCTTTCTACATCTATTTTGTCCACGCTTTTTAACATTCAAAATGTTTCAATGTGAGATTCACCCTCACCCCACCATTCTCCTAAATTCCAATAAAGGTGAAAAAAATATATTTTTAGTGAGGCACAACACTGTTATAGCACCAGCGAACAGGACCAGGGTTCAAATCCCTGTCTGTAAGGTTAGTTTGTATGTTCTCCCTATGTCTGCATGGGTTTCCTTGAGGGGCTCCGGTTTCCTCCTGCCGTTCATGTCTTCCAACATTCCATGGCTTCCAACATTCAAAATGTTTAATTGAAATCCTCCTTATTCTCCAAATTCCAACGATAAGACTTTTGTTCCCTTCAGGGTCTTTGCTTCGTCTTGCAGTGACTGAGAGGATGGACACCTTCCTCTTGACTCTACTTACTTCAGAATTCAAACCAATGCCTTGTATCCTCCATCCATTCCTCAAAACGCATCAGATGGGATGTTAGAGAATTGCCTGGGAATATTCATTTTATTTAACCACTTTCTGTTTTGCATTTTGCTTGACCTCTTGCTGGGATCAAACCCAGCATTGATCCAAATTACTTCCCTCTTGAAGCTGGGTTAACCCCCTACCTATTGGAAATCAATCGAAGAACCTACCAAGGTGTCCCTCAAACTTTGCGATTTGTTTCCTTAACGAGTTATCCATTGTGTATATTACTTATTGTTTAATGTTTTGATATATTCATTTTTACAATTGTAAACCTACTGACAAAAATAATAACCGCTGACAAAATTCCCTTTTTGGGTTTACCAGTGGATTTTTAGAGCTCAATTCACTTTCAATTACTTTAAAACCCTTCTCAACCAAACAACAATTTCTCATGGAGGGGGAGAGATTGTAGATTTTAGGAGTTAAATTATTTTTTTGTAAATGTCCCATTTCCATTCTAACAGTGAAATGATCTACCTGGAGGGGTGGGGGGGGCAACCTTTTAATTTTTAATTTTGACCTACAGGACACATTTTGGCCCATGTGTCCGTGCCACCCAATTCACCTACACCACAATATGTACTTGTGGGCCAAAATGGCCTGTTACTGTGCTGTATGTCTTAATTAAAAATTAAAAGGGCCCCCCCGCCGGCCCTGAATCTTTCCATTTGAGGTATCATATTCTGTTAATGTGAGTTGTGGCAGTTGAGTAGAATCTGTGCTAGGTCGCGTTATTGGATTCTTCATGGATTCATCTGCATAGAAAGCAGAATGACATTCCATTAAGGTGTTCTATTGAATCGAATTTCTCCCCATTGTCATGTACTGTTATTAATCTCTCTACAATGTTAGTGCAGGGCTGTGGGTGTTATCAATAACACTCCTTCATAAAGACCCTGACATGCTGTTGAAACAGTTATCTCTATAACTCAGGAGACAGGGGATGCTGATAGGAAGGCATTATATTTTAATGTGAGATGGCCTTAATTTAAATCTACAAATGGATGTTCCGTTGAGCGAATGTAACCTTGGATCATGCATAATTTACTGATCTGAAGGAAATAATCTGATTAAATTTTCCTTCCTCTGATAAGGGAAGGCGCTGGTTGAGACAACGATTTGCCTTTTGGGTCCTGGTTCCAAATACAGCCCCAAAGTGTAGAGATGAATGAGAATTTCAAAAGGATCCATGCAATCTGAGTCTTCATTGGTGGCTGGGGAAGGTCAGGAAATGTTGAAGAGCCACAATGTTATCGAATAGCAAAACCCATTTAAGTTTTAAGATCCAGGTTTTTCAGCCTTAGTTAGAATTATAAACGGACTTCCTTGTTTGAAAATATATGATGGTGGGTTTCATCTATTTTTGACGTACTATTTTGGAGGTCACACTTGAAAACTACGTACAATTTTAATTCATTTAGCTCAGAAAGGATATGATGGCATTGGAGGCTTTCCAAAAGAGATTCTGCTGTCAAGAGAGGTGAGACAGACAGTGTGTGTATTCTTTGGAGTTTATTAAAGCATACAAGATCCCATAAGGGTCCCACAGGATAGATGTTTTCATAATTTAGAAATACAGCACAGTACCAGGCATTTGCAGCCTCTGACCCCACCCCCGGCCTATGACCCTGCTCTGACCTATGACCCTGCCGCACCCAGTTCCACCCACATGACCAACGACCCCATACGTCTTTGGAATGTGCGAGGAAGCCAGAGCACCCAAAGGAAATCCTCACAGGCATAGGGAAAGGTACAAACTCCTTACAGACAGCGGGGAATTCGAACCCGGCTCACTGGCGCTGTAATAGCGTTGTGCTAACTGTGCTGCCAAATGTTGAGAAATGTGGAGACATTTCTGCTGGTGGGAGACTCTCAAATGAGGGACATAGTTTCCAGATGCCGGTAATTTAAAATTGAGATACTAGACATTTCACAAATGACCCCAACCTCTGTGAGGTAAACCTAATGGCTTAGGCAGAGTTGCAGCTTGAATCTTTCCCCAACAAAAGTCCGTAAGCACTGAGATGCTCAAAGTAATCTCTGTACAAGCAGTACAAGGTTCAAAGAGGGGCACTGAAGCACCCAGAACACTTTAAGTTACATCTGTTTGGCGACCTTGCGTATGGTTGCCCCTTGTTTTAATGCAAGCGAAGTGGTAAGTTTCACTTTATTGGTTCAATTTCCACAGGCCGGGTTGAAATAAGCATTGTCTATGTTAATATCATCATGTATTTATATTACAATAGGGATATTCCATTTGTACATTTGTCGGCAGAAGTCCCCAGACCAATTTCCTTCTGGAAGTAGTACAAACATGATGCTGGAGAAACTCAGTAGGTCGAATAGAGTACTTTATGTAGCAAAGGTAAAGATACATCACCAACATTTCGGGCTTGAGATAAAAATACATCACCAACGTTTCAGGCTTGAGCCCTTCACCAAGGTATTCGGGTGCCTGCCTACATTTTGCTAACACCTTGACGAAGGGATGAAGGGCTCAGGCCCAAAACGTTATTATGCGTCTTTATCTCAAGCTACTTGGAGGATGCTGCTGAGTTTCTCCAACATTGTGATCTTACTTCGACCATGGTGTCTGCAGACTTTCATCTTTTACTTCCTTCTGGAAATAGTGCATTCATGTTACAAAAGAGTGAGGGGAAAAAAAATCATTTGCGCTCAAAACCTGAGCTCAAATGGATTTGATTTATAGGTAAGAAAAAAAAATCCTTTAGAGCATCCAGTGGTAGCGAACGATGTTGTGGGAGGCTTTGTTCCTTGTCTTTAGTGAAATGGACGTGGGTGGGGGGGGTGGGGGGGGGTGGGAGGTCCATCCATAATGACCTCACCACAGAGCTGCAGATGAGAGAGAAATTTGAGGGCAATATTCTTCACGATTCACTGATGGAATTGGATTTTGCTCATCCAATTTGCAGTAGTTGGTGTAAAATTAAGACTGAGAGAACAGCTCCCAGGGAGACCAACTAAAAGTCTCGTTACTCCAGTGAGCTGCAAACAGGCAAAGTTTCTCTTCGATTTTTCTTTTGTATTAAGAGGAATCAAAAGTTCCCTCAATGCTGACAGTGCAGGTGGTGAAAACCTTGGGATTATTTAAAAAACAGATATTGTAATGAAAATCTACAGAGTTTTCTTGTACTTGGATTGATTTATGTCTTGCTTGTCATTAAATGGTTCTTGAGAACATGAAGTCATCTCATTAATGCTTTATAGCCAGGCTTCCAAATGGAACGGCTGATCCCATTAGTTGGTGCTGATCACCACCTGGAGGATTGGCTGAAGCACATAGTCGAGATACATTTAATGCTGGGCATGTGCAAGAGGGTAAACAGGGGAAGGGAAAAGCGAATCAAGTTAATGAACTGGAGTGTAGGTGGAGAATAAAACCTGAATGAGTTGTTTCCCTCATGTAGATTGCATGTAATTCCATGTAACATTGTCATCAGGACCTGATTGTGTTGGCACTGGATCTCCGTGGGTGATATTAGGTAGATTAAAAACCTGGCATATATAATCTCTGTAATGAAAGACCTGAAACATTGACTCACCAGTTCCACCCACAGATGTTGTCTGACCTGCATCTGTTGTTTTAAGGATGTTCTCCTGGTTGCTATAATAGTAAAGTCAAGTTTACTATTATCTGATTGTTCAAGTACAACCTGACGAAACAGCGTTCTCCAATCCTTGGTGCAAAGTGCACAGATTCACAACCAGACATAACACATCTACAGACAAGAATACAAGTATACATCGATGCAAATAAAAAAATAGATGTTGTTTCATGAATCGGAGAGTCTGGGAGGGTCAGTGTGAGCAGTTCCTTTGGTTGTTCAGCATTCTCACTGCCTGTGGAAAGAAGCTGTTCCTCAGTCTGGTGGTGTTGGCTCCGATACTCCTATATATTTTCCCCGACGGGAGCAGCTAAGAGATACTGTATGCAGGGTGGAAGGTGTCCTCAATTATTTTGCGCGACCTCTTTATACAACAATCCTGCTGGATCACATCATGGGAGGGGTGGGGGGGCAGCAACATTTCCCTTAATCAGTAGCCCCACCTCATTGAGTCCTTGCAGAACTGTGCCAAATCAGACTTCTAGCTGCATGGACAATCTTGGTGGCCAGAAGAATCCTGAATATTGAAAAGGAGGATCTGTGAAATATTGGAGTACCTGCTATCCATCTTTGTCCGGGAAACATTTGGGGAATTGTGGAACTCGATTTTCTGTCCCCCGATCCTCATGGAAAAGGTGTCATTTTGGTTTTCGAATGATCTCATCATTTGTTTTGCTTCCAGATCGTTGTGGAAACTGCCAGTTTGGGGCCATCTGCGAGGCAGAGACGGGGAAATGTGTTTGTTCCACAGAGTGCGTCAGCTCTCAGCAGCTGGTGTGCGGCACAGATGGTAACACGTACGAGAATGAGTGTGAGCTTCATGTTCAATCCTGCATCAAGCAAACAGATCTCCAAGTAGCAGGCCAGGGAGAATGCAGTAAGTCCCCTTGAACAGAAATGGTTGTATTTGACAGCAGAGTCATTAGGCTGGAAGTATCACTTAAGATGGGACATTAAGTCAAGCTCCAGCCTTGTGGGATGCTAATAATTTCAAGGCATTTCTCCATGTTGTTCTTGGAAATGTTCCTCCCTTCATCTACAGCAGCATGAAGCACCAGCCCCATAAAGTGTAGAGAGAGGTCCTACTGCCTCGACTCTCCCGAGTACTCATTCAAACTCTAAAATAGATTTCTGATTTTTTTATTATCAGAAAACATACATGACATCACATACAACCCTGAGATTCTTTTTCCTGCGGCCCAGGCAGAATTACTTATTGGCATTGCAAAATAAAACTGTACAGAACGTACACAAGTAAATAAACAAGTAAACAATCTATAAGGAAACTGACTGTCCAATACAGAGATTAAAAAATCAATAAAGTGGAAAAGTGAGTCCCTGATTGTTTGTTGTTGAGGAGTCTGATGGTGGAAGGGGACCAGCTGTTCCTGAACCTGCTGGTGCGAGTTTTGTGACACCGATACCTCTTCCTGATGGCATCAGCGAGAACAGAGTGGGTGCTGGGTGGTGTGGATCCTTGATGATTGCTGCTGCTCTCCAACAAGAGTGTTCTCTGTAGATGTTCTCAATGGTGGGGAAGGTTTTGCCTGTGATGCCCTGGGCTGTGTCCACTATCTTTTGAAGGACTTTATGCTCAGGGGTATCGGTGTCCCTGTCCCAGACCATAAAGCACACTTTCCACCACACCCTGTAGAAATAATCCGTCACATGAAGGGACACTTCATCATCTTGTGTACAACATGCCAGAAAGCTCCACAACCGGTTATGAGTTTGGTGTTTGTGCCCAGCAGATCACCCAGACTCTTGCACGTTATTCTTATTAATATCCTAGCACAACATTAATTAAATTCTTTAGATAATAAATGTAAATGGCAATATAGTAAATTTTCCAGTGCACTTGGAATGTTTCAGTGGTTCACAGGAACTGGGGCCCCAGTGAGTTTCAAGAGAGGGTGGGGACCGTGGCCCTTCTCAGCTGAAAGGGGATGCAGTGAGGGGACTGCTGTTGATTTGAAAGGGAGGGTGGGGACAAAGGTCTCAGTGAGTTTAAAGGGAGAGAGGCAACAATACCTGATGAGACCGCTGCCAAACCATGAGGTTCCTGAATAGCTGGATAGCAGATTATTGGAATTTTCCTGTAAATACAATTATTTAATTAAATTTGAAGGGTTTGTTTAAGTAGAGGGACTTCGACGTGCTGAAATTTTGGTTATTTTTATGTGTGAACTGTGCTGATTTGCCTGATCTTGCACTTTGAGCTGTAATTCCATCTGATGTTTGACAAATATGCTTTGTCCTTGATCCTTCATCCCAGTCACTGGGAGGTATTAGTACGTTCAGAAAAATGTTACTCAGTTATTATTGAAGTCTATAACATGCCACTGTGATTAAAGGGTTATTTAAATGAGGTAACTGTGTCATTAATCCACTAGGGCATAGTTTCTTGGACAGCTCAGGAATCAAATAAAGTTAAACACCGTTTTAGGTATTGTCTGCACCTTCTCCAGAAGGAGCACTGTCTCAGCCAATAGGGTGGAGAGGACCAAAGGAATGTTTTGGATCTGGATCTCGGTGGAATGCTGGCAATCCCAGTGTTTACAGTCTATCCGTAATCAAGGAACATTGGTGGGTCTGAAGTCATGTTTCAGCTAGTCTAAGGAAGGACAGTGAATTGAATTTGAATTAAATTCAATTGAATTGTTTATTATCATGTGCACAGAGAAACAGTGAAAAGCTTTGTTTTGCGTGATATCCAGGCACTCAACCTGTACAGTAACTAGTGCCACAATAAGACAAACGAGCAGTGTGTTGTGTTACAGTAAGTCAAAGAATGCTGCAAAGAACATCAGAAGTAGGAGCAGGAATCGGCCGTCGAACCTGTTCCACCATTCAATGTGATCATGGCTGATCTGGTCATAGGCTCATCTCCACAAACCTTCCTTTTTCCCATATCCTTTAATTCCTCTACTATGCAAAAATCTATCCATCCTTGTCTTGAATATATCCACTACTTCAGTAGGCAGTGAATTCCACAGATTCACCACTCTCTGGGAAAAGCCATTTCTCTCATCCTAAATTTACTGCCATGAATCTTGAGGCTATGTCCCCAAGTTCTAGTTTCCCCTACCAATACAAACATTACCGTCCTTGATCTTATCGATAACCTTCCATCATTTTATGTTTCTATAAGATCCCCTCTCATTCTTCTAAATTCCAGTGAGCACAGTCCTAGACGCCTCAATCTCTCCTCATAAGCCAACCCCCTCATTGCTGGAATCATCCTGGTAAACCTCCTCTGCACCGCCTCCAAAGCCAATGAATGTAAAGGGTATAGAGAAAAGTTTCATCAAATAGTGCAGAGGAAACATCTTTTACCCACGAGGAGTTCATTTAAGAGTCTGATAACATCAGGAACAAAACCGTCCTTGAATCTAGAAGTTTGTGCTTTCAACTTTGGAGGACACTAATAATTCAATACTTTCATAGTTACCATTTAAAGCTTCACATTGTCCATACAGTTAATTTGCTGTCTTGGCCTGTTGCTGACAGAGGATAATGCTCCCTTGATAGACTCCTGGATGACCCTCACAACAGTAGAATTATGTTGTGCCTCCCTGTAAAACCACATCTGTGTTTTATTTACTGTATTATGTATGAGATGTCTTCTTCACTCTGCCATCATCAGGAAAAAAGGTACAGGAGATTGAAGAGGAACACAGAGAGAGAAAGAGAGAGAGAGAGAGAGAAGAGAGCTTTGGTGTCTGGGTGAGGGGGACCAAATCTGTAAGCAAATTGATGGGAAAGTGGTTCAAGGGGGATTGGTGTAAAAAAATGGGTGGTTGATTGGTCAGGACAGCTTCTTCCCTGCTGCCATCAGATTCCTGAATGAACAATGAACCAAAAACACTGCCTTACTTTGACTTTCTGTGCACTATTTTAAGGTGGTTTATATAAATATTTTCACTGTGATGCTGCCACAAAACAACAGGACAATAAATTTTGATTCTGGATGTCTGGCTGGATTGCTTGCAAATCAAACTTTCCCACTACAAATTGGGATATGTGACAATAAACCAACTTGCAATGTCTCAAGGAGTGCAGAAATCAGATGGGCTGAATGGCCTATTTGCCTTAAATGCAATGTAAAGAAATCTCTGGTGGTAGTTCACACTGCAATGCCCTGAGAATATCAAGGCACCTTTAAGATTGCATTAATGGGAAGTACCGTCCCTTGGGATAAAAGGTTCTGATGTGGCAGTCTCTCTGCCCAGTTCCCATCTGTCTCTCACCTTCTTGCTCTTCCTTTTCTCAGAGAAATGTGGCTCATCCATTTGCCTGTTTGGGGCAACGTGCGATGCTGATCGGTGTGTGTGTCCCCAGTGTGAGATCCAAGTCATCTCGTCAGTTTGTGGAAGTGATGGTGTCACCTACCTGCACCTCTGTGACTTGCAGTCTGCTTCCTGTCAGCAGAAAAGGAAAATCGAGATTGTTAAAGAGGGTCCGTGCGATGACGGTAGGTTGGAGGGGCGTCACGATCTATATACCTGCCAGGAATGAAGCATGAAAGCCGGCAGACGCTGTGATTGTAGTAAAAACACAGAGATGCTGGAGGAACTCAGCAGGTCTCGCAGCGTCCACAGGAGGTAAAGATATAACCAACTTTTCTGGCCTGATCTCTGGGGGGAAAAGAATGATTGATGTTGCATATTGATTAATATCTGGCTTGAGTTAAACCTCCCCTTCCCTCCCCCTCCCACCCCTGCCGCTCCTTCCCCATCACCTTCCTCCAATCCTGCCTCTCCCTCCCTGTCTCTTTTTGCACAGATGATAAATTCTCACCTCTACCCTTACTGTATCCAGTTAACAGTGTTTATAGACTGGGCCCCTCCCCCAGCCGGGACGGTCTGTATTCTGTGACGTTCTGAGATTTCTGCTTCTAGCTCATTCTGCTTATTCCTTGAAGAAGGGTTCAGGCCCGAAACGCCAGTGATGTATCTTGGTTTGTAAAGGACGCTGAAAAGACCAGCCAAGTTCCTTCAGCGTTTCAGTGTGCTTTTACTACAGTCACAGTGTCTGCAGACTTTTGTGTTTCACGATGTTCCAAGCCAAAACCCTGGTTATTCTTTCTCTCACACTGCTGCTGCTCTCGCTGCTAAATTCTTCCAGAAGGTTATTTATTTGCTCTAAGTTCCTGAGTGGTCTTAGAGAGAGAGAGAGAGATGGAGAGAGTTTACTGCTTCTGTGTGAGCTTTGGTATCTGGGTGAGGGGGACTGAGTCTGTCAGCAAATTCTTGGCAACGTGGGGAGAAGACAGAGGTTCATGGAGGATTGGTATAAAAAAAATTGAGTGTTTGATGGTCAGCACAGATTCGATGGTGAAGGGCCTGTTTCAGCGCTGCATCTCTCTCTGACTCGCGGATGAATCCAGTGCTGTCTGTAAGGAGTTCTCCCCATGTCTGCGTGGGTTTCCTCTGGGCGCTCCCAATTTCCTCCCACCCTCCAAAAAATGTTTGGGGATCATAGATTAATTGGTATATTTGGGGGGCACGGGCTTGTGGTCCAAAAGGGCCTGTTATCGCGCTGTACGCCCAAATGAAATAAAATTAAATGTGAGTGTGCCTTCATAAAGCAAAGGAGAGATAGCCATGTCCAGTGTAATGTAATTGACCATGTTGTAAACCCATTCAGATATACTGAATCTTAATGTTCCAGGCGGAAGGAACATTCTTAGGGAATTGTTTTGACAGTTTTATTGGTTTTACACCCTCTTTGGAAAGTATTTGAAAGTGACAGGACTTCATTGCAGCAGGGAATTATCTGATGAGCTGATCAGATTTATTCGGCCTCATCTCTGTGAGTCCCTGCATTCCCAGTCACAGAGGGAGGGGCAGAAGTGATGAACAATTGCCCTCTGCTCTCTGTTAATGCGTTTGATCAAACTGCAGAGCACTGGAGATCCTTTCCAATTGGCTTGGAGTGGGTGAATCCTGGAATCTAAGATCGTTCTGTGACCTTTTTTATCACCTGGACCTTTGGGGGGCTGGACGTTGTCCCCCAACCACATTCTACCAGGTCTGGGCTCAGTCATCCAGCAGAGACTGTGAATATATTTCAAGAGATTTATTGCAATTTCTGTCAAGAAACTAATAGATTGGTGTCAAGAAACTAATAGACTGAGCACAGGAAGTCGAGCACAAAAAAACATTGATCAACCATGCATTAAACACAGAAACGCTCAAATGTCCTAATTCACTGCTCTTTCCAAGTTGTATAATCTCTTCTACTTTGTAATACTCACGAACCAGTAAGCCTATGATTAACAGAGTGCTGTGAAATTCTTAGCCATGGCTACATAGCAAGTGGGAGCTGTCTGGTATCCTCACAGTTAAATGAACAGTAAGAGTTTGTATCTACTCAGTGACTCCACAAATCACCTCCACGATAATTACAAATGAAATAACACGAGGAATACAGATTAAATTTAAACTGAAGTGTCTGCATTAGATTGTTTGTGTTGTGAAGGGTTGGAGAAGATTCAAAGTTTGAAGGTAAACTCTTGTGTTAAACCTGTCCTGGTCAAGTATTGTGTGGCAAAAGCAAAGGGTTTTCAATTGTCCATTGTTATTCAATGAAGAGTGTTGGCCATTGAATCAAAGTGCATTGATTTTTCAAGTCTAGAATGAAATCCCAATGTTTGCACGAGGAGAACCTGTGCATGATAAATACAGAGTTGTTTGGGTTGATTGAATAATGAGTAATCCACAAAGACAATATGATCCTATTCACAATGTGTTAATATTTAATGAACACACAGCCTTGCTTCACGCCATTGTTAATGGAGAAGTGTTCTCGCACCAACCCTCTTTTCAATCTTCTTCAGCATGATGCTGAACCAAGCCATGAAAGACCCCAACAATGAAGACGCTGTTTACATCCGGTACCGCACGGATGGCAGTCTCTTCAATCTGAGGCGCCTGCAAGCTCACACCAAGACACAAGAGAAACTTGTCTGTGAACTACTCTTTGCAGACGATGCCACTTTAGTTGCCCATTCAGAGCCAGCTCTTCAGCGCTTGACGTCCTGCTTTGCGGAAACTGCCAAAGTGTTTGGCCTGGAAGTCAGCCTGAAGAAAACTGAGGTCCTCCATCAGCCAGCTCCCCACCATGACTACCAGCCCCCCCACATCTCCATCGGGCACACAAAACTCAAAACGGTCAACCAGTTTACCTATCTCGGCTGCACCATATCATCAGATGCAAGGATCGACAATGAGATAGACAACAGACTCGCCAAGGCAAATAGCGCCTTTGGAAGACTACACAAAAGAGTCTGGAAAAACAACCAACTGAAAAACCTCACAAAGATAAGCGTATACAGAGCCGTTGTCATACCCACACTCCTGTTCGGCTCCGAATCATGGGTCCTCTACCGGCATCACCTACGGCTCCTAGAACGCTTCCACCAGCGTTGTCTCCGCTCCATCCTCAACATCCATTGGAGCGCTTTCATCCCTAACATCGAAGTACTCGAGATGGCAGAGGTCGACAGCATCGAGTCCACGCTGCTGAAGATCCAGCTGCGCTGGGTGGGTCACGTCTCCAGAATGGAGGACCATCGCCTTCCCAAGATCGTGTTATATGGCGAGCTCTCCACTGGCCACCGTGACAGAGGTGCACCAAAGAAGAGGTACAAGGACTGCCTAAAGAAATCTCTTGGTGCCTGCCACATTGACCACCGCCAGTGGGCTGATATCGCCTCAAACCGTGCATCTTGGCGCCTCACAGTTTGGCGGGCAGCAACCTCCTTTGAAGAAGACCGCAGAGCCCACCTCACTGACAAAAGGCAAAGGAGGAAAAACCCAACACCCAACCCCAACCAACCATTTTTCCCCTGCAGCCGCTGCAACCGTGTCTGCCTGTCCCGCATCGGACTTGTCAGCCACAAACGAGCTTGCAGCTGACGTGGACTTTTACCCCCTCCATAAATCTTCGTCCGCAAAGCCAAGCCAAAGAAAAAAAATATATATATATTTAATGAACACAAGTTCTAACTGAGGATCGAGAGCATTGATTCATTAATTCCAAGCATGGCTCAATGCCTGGTGGTGAAATTAAGTTGTCAGCGGAGGTAAGGCCAATGCAATGAGTTTAGAAACTTCGGCCAGGTCGCAGAACGAGGAGGGCTGGTCACAGGGTCCACTTGACATTAAGAGCATGAAGGTGTGGGGACTTCACAAGCCAATTGCTCATTTATGAACTGTCCAATTGATACTTGATTCTATCAGTCTCGTAAAGGAGTGACTTTCCATTTTTATTGCCACATGGTACTGCTGTTGACATACTTCTCAAATTCAGTTCATACATGGCCATAATTCAAAGCAAAACCTTCTGCAACTGACGTTTATTCATAATATACCTCAGCGCTCATCGTCTCTATTGATCCACTGGAGTCGGAGGTGGACAGATATTCTTGTAAAGCAAAATAAAAACTTCAGATGCTATAAATCTGAAATGTAAAAAGAAAAATGCTCAACAATGAGGCAACATCAGTGAAGAGAGAAATAGCTAACAATTCGGTCAACGGCCTTTCATCATAATATACCGTTTATACCAGCATATACAACAATTCAAAACTTAAAAAACTGTCGCCTCAAAATCAGGTCATCTTATTCGCCGGGTCTGAAATCCGCCTCTTGACAGTGGTGTCTCAGTAACACTGCCATCTTCTCCATCACTCTCCGTATCCTATCTCCATCCCACTGGCTCTGACTGAAGTGTCCCGGTCAGGACTTCAGTGGCAACAGTGAAAAGAATGCGAGAATGCGTGTGCATTGAAGGGGCAAACCTGCACGTGTGTCCAAAGAAGTCTCACCGCTCCCCACCAGAGTCCATCCACCCAGTCCAACTGTCGTTGACTCTGTATACGCTTCAAATGGCCTGTTACAGCATTGGTTTATTTTAAAATATGCTAATAAAATTAAAACCTTTACAGGGTCATTTGGTATTAAAATGTTGTGTGTGACAGTATCACTCCACTGGTCAGTGCTAGACTTTGAGGGGGTTGTCCTATACAAAGGGTATAGCTCGAAGCCTCCATTTAGGTGGAAAATCTGGGGGTGGTCCCATTCACGTCATCAGAAATACGGTATTTCTGAAGGGAGCATTGACTTAGAACAGGAACTTATTTCTTTCTCCACAGATGCTGGCTTTCTCTTCACCATGCCCCCTTCCCCCCCCCCCCCCACCCCCATCTTCTCTGCAACTTAGAACAGGGTTGCCTTTTCATTTTCCCAGTTCTGATGAAAGGTCCTTCACCTGAGACATTAACTCCCTTCAGATGCTGAGAGTTTCCAGTATTTCCCATTTTGTGTTTGGATTAACAGCACCTGCAGTTTGTGGCGCCAGTTTTAAGCGTGACCTCAGGCGAGCCCTGCTTGGTGGGTGGGGCTATAATTGCCCCGTTAGTGTCCGAACCAGTATTCCCATCTCAATCCCGTTCCTCTTTGTCTCCTTCTTGCAGCAGAATGTGGGTCGGGAGGGTCTGGCTCAGGTGACAATAATGAGTGTGAGCAGGAGAAATGCCGAAAATACGGAGGGATGTGGGATGAAGACTCAGAAGATGGACCGTGCGATTGTGGAATCTCGTGCCAAGGTGTCCCTTTGTCTCCTGTGAGTAATCACCTTCTGTTTGTGCTGGCCTGCTACAAGCATCTCCGTAAATTAAGGCAAAACCTGGTGTGAAACTGATTTGTTTCTCCTTGCTCTTTGTAAAAACAAATACAAACTGATGATTGATGATGATTCATTGCCGTGTTCCTGTGCTTATAAATTATAGCTACTGCCTGTAAAATAATCCTTCAGGCTACACTGCTTTAGAAATCAAAGAAAAGGTTTGTGTTTAAAATGTTTTTGATTTGGCCAAAGCCGTTCTCCTATTAACAAAGGAAGGATTACTCTTCATTGAACTTCCTCAGTTTAGTGACGTGCTGATCAGAAATGTTTCTCTGGCTGGGTGTGAGGGGAGATGAGAGCTCAGGCCTAGTTATACCACTAGTTCATCTTCTCAATAAGGAGTGAGAGAAGGACTCTTACTTGTGTACAGTAGTGATTTTTATTTTAAATTCTCTCTGTATTGTACAGCCAGTTCTTTATTTGTTTACATGTGTACATGGAGTACAGGTTTTATTTGCACGACCAGTAAATGGTAATTCTGCCTGGCCCGCAGGAAAAAAGAATCTCAGGGTTGTATGTGATGGCGCTTATGTACTCTGACAATAAACCTGAAATCTAAATCTAATTTAAATCTAAACACAAAAGTCTGATTGTAGTAAAAACACACAGAAATGCTGGAGGAACTCAACCGTTAATTTCTGACACCTTCCTGTACTTTGCTTATTCCTCAAGGAAGGACACGGGTCAGAACCGTCGGTAATATATCTTTAACTCCTCTGGATCCTGCGGGACCGGCTGAGCTCCTCCAGCATCTCTGTGCGTTTATCATCAATAAATCTGCAGATGAATAGATTTTTTTTAGCCAGAGGGAGGGAGGTGAGGATCTGGAACTTGCTCCCTCTGGAGTGATAAAGTAATAAGTTTATTGTCATATATACACATTCAATGTACAGATGAACCAACATTCCTGCTTGCTGCAGCCACATATGAGAAAATTATAATAGTAAAACTTAAGAACATAAATGCACAATAGATATTGACTATTGACAACGATCCTCATGCAAGAAAAATACATGATCATTTGGACACTCTTTTTGTGCAGGTTGGGTTGGAAAGTATTTAAGCTGGATAAGGAGGTCAGCATGGACAAAATGGGCCGAATGGCATGCTTCTGAGCTCGATAACTCTGGGCTTGAGAGAGAGAGAGAGAGAACAAAGTGGTGCTGGGATCAGCCAGACTAGTGTGACTGAGATGGTGACTGAAGTAAAATGGGGAGGCTTTTCTGAGACAGGAGCAGAAATTAATTCTGAGTAAATAAACATGTTGTTGCTAACCTAGTTTCTACTTTGAGCTCTGCTGAGACTGGAGATATTAATGACGAACAGCAGCAGTGTGTTACTCTTATTTAAATTGACTTCTGCTGAATTTGTTTCCCTTCAGTAAATCTTCTCTTTATTAATGGCCCCTTGTCGGCATCCTCCCGAGGTTCTCTGCAGTGGTCAGTCCTGCAGCTCCCATGATTTGATTATTATTAAGCACTTCCTGTGCAGACTGTAGTAACGCTCCCCCTCCCCCCCTCCCTCACCTCTGACCGATGAGCTTGTCCAGTCCAGGAATTGCATCGTGTCCCCCGTCCCACCCCTTCACGGTGTCGTCAGTCCAACTGGTCTGATCCACCACTATTCCACCCTCCCCAGGGAAGCGGCGCAACTGGTGAAGACCCTCCCGCAGTGCGGCTGGGCACTCCAACATCAGGATACATTTCTTGAGACAGTAATGATTTGTTAGATGAGTTCAACAGAGGAGAGGACCACATGCCCATCTGCCTGGATCTCACAGCATGTATAATTGGGCAGCCGATTGCCTGAAATAGAGTTGAGAGGTCAAATGTTAATTGATTCAAGATTTTTTTTAAATTATCATGTAATAAAACAGGTGTAACCTTACATGAATTGGATTAGATAAAGATCTGCCAACAGCAGAAATTGCCCGGTGTCCCTTACAGTCAGAGAAAGAGAAGCAAAAGAGAGCCCCCCACCCCCAGAGTCACAGAGCGTCCATGGATTCATCTCCAGCCTTCTCTCAAGCTGCACAGACTTCAGTCCAAACCATCGGCAACCTGAGCTTCAGATCAAAACTTCCGACACAATCAGGAAGCCTTCAACACCCAAGCCCCCTTGGGACTCCCCCTCCCAACCTTGGCACCTCTCGCATCCTGGTTATGATACCTGGTACCCTTCAGTCCACAGCCTGGTGTGAATCCTTTGACCGCAGGTCACCAACAGCCTGCAGCCTGTGTGGGTTCCTCATCTCGAGCCAGGCCACTGGGGCCGGGACTGTTTTTCTTGCGCGATAGAAGCACAATTCGATTGGAATTTTAATTGAAGAGTCAGGGTCCGGGGAACACACTGTCATCTGTGGGTCTGAAGAATTCCTAACCTCAGGAACTTTGATGAAGGAGATGCTGCAGGGGCTCATCATGGAAGATTGGATGTTGGGTTGGCTTATCCAGAGCAGGAGACGGAAGCAGACACTCAACTGAGGTTGATCAAATCAGGAGGGGCTGGGATAGCGATAACAATTGAAGGTTGCTTCCCTGAGCTCTGGGTTCGGAAGTCAGGATTAGCAGGGTTTGGTGCAGCGCTGTCTGGAGTCCTTCTGCTTTTGGAACGGGCCGAGTCCGGTGGCAAACCCCCTTCTATCAACAGAAGAAGGGGGGGTCTCATGAGCAGCAATGGTGAGCAAAGAGGTTCCTTTTTTCAACATTTTTAAATTATGAATAGTTTATTTTTTAAATTAAAAATACTAGTGACTGGATTAGAAGGGAGGGAAGGGAAAACTTCCCACCCAGGGTTGATGCTGGTATTTTCTACATTAAGGAAAGTGGAGTCAGACACAACTGTTACATTTAATCAGTCCGTGGATGTGCATTTGAGCTGGCCCCAGTGTTAGAAGATGGGATCAGGAAAGGGAGCTGCTACCAACACTGGCAAAAATGGGCCGAATGGCCTTCCGTGTTGGTGTTGACTAGGATTCACTTGTTGATAAGTGCACACGGGGCACGTCCCGCGTGGCTTCAGCGCGTCCATGGGGATTAATTCCATCTCGACTACAAGGTGGAGGTCTGAGCAGGTGCAAGGATCAAGACCCCTTTGGGGGTATTTTAATGACGGAGTTCATGAGCTATTAGTAGAGGTCAGAGATAGGTCACTTGTCCCTGGGCTCAGAGGCACTGTGTGCAGATGTCAAGTTACAAAATAAGAGGAGAATAGTTTTTTTTAAACTTAGTTCCTGGTCAGAATTGGAGAGGGTGTTAGATGATTCTGGATGGTCGCGTTCATAAGATAAAAAATAAGAACTAGAGTAGGCCACTCAGCCCATCGAACCTGCTCTGTCCTGGCTGATTTGGCCATGGTTTCAGCTCTATCAATTCTTCGTTCCTCTATTTTAATAAAATCTCTTTATTTGAGTCTTAAGTACGTTTAATGAGGCAGTTCGCTGTTTAGCACATTGCCGTTTGTGAGACAAACAGGCATCCTTTTCCTCCTGCAGTTTGTTCCCATTCAGTGTTTTGTTCTTAAAAAGCACTGAGACTGATGAGATGTCAGTTACCCAATGTGGTGATGAGTATTTTCCTTTAAAAATCTACTGCTTTTCTCCTCTCTCTTTCTAGGTCTGTGGGTCAGATGGGGTAACCTACGACAATGAGTGTGGTCTGAAGTTGATGCGATGTATGATTCAAAAGGACCTGCACATTATTATGCTCAGTCCCTGCAAAAGTAAGTTCTTCATCTGTGCTCCGTGCTCGAGTGCACAAACATATTCGCACACACCAATACACACGCGCAAATACGCATGCACTCACACGTGCACAAACATGCACCCATGCACACACTCATGCAAACACACGTACAAGTAAATACATGCGCGCGCCTACACAAATGTGCACACACACGAGAAACACAGGAAATGCCAGTGTTGGAACATGAACAAACAGTGAGCTGCTGGAGGGACTCAGTGAGTCAGACAGTGTGTACGGAGAGAAATGGACAGTTGGGTAGGGAACTCTTTATTGCAATTTGTAAAAGGAATCCAACCCAAAACACTGACTGAGCATTTCTCTCCATGGATGCTGCCTGACCCACTGAGTCCCTAAAGCTCTGATTGCATGCAGACATGCACTCACACTCTCACCAATCTGCCATATTTTAATTAACCTTCAATCACATCAAACTTTATACCATTCTATTAAAATCCTTCCTGATCTCTACTCATGTTCATTTGCAATGCTGCACAATAATGCAGTGACAGTTGATAAGTAATTTAACATGCTAATAATCACCAGAGACGAATCCTAGTGTGCTCCAGTCATTATCTGTCCAGTAAAGCCCTTTGTCCATGTAACGTGGCCATCTGTTACCACGGAGTCACAATCTGCTCACCACCCTTTCATTTCTACCATTCCAGCCAACATCCACAGGGCGGCACGGTCAGCGTAGCAGGTAGTGCAACGCTGTAACAGTGCCAGCAACCCAGGTTCGAATCCCCCACTGTCTGCAAGGAGTTTGCATGCTCTCCCCATGGCCACATGGGTTTCCTCCAGGTGCTCTGGCTTCTTCCCTCATTCCAAGACGTATGTGGTTTATATGTTAATTGGTCACGTGCCTGTATTTGGGTGGCACAGGCCAATTACTATACTGTATCTCTAAATTAAATAAAAAATTTAGCTGAAGCTGATCCTTGAGCTTCCTACTGGGACACATCTGTGCTACCTCTTGCAAATACACCTTTTCACCAGTATATTTTTGTGTATCAAATGAAGTTGTCAGTGTCCTTGTAGGTGTCCTTGTGTGGTGAAATGCATCCATGCAGATGTTCCATCCTGTGTGTGTGGGTCCAGAGTAACTACATTAGGACAATAAGTCACAAGATTGAAAGGAGCCCATTTAAAACAGAGATATGGAGGAATTTGATGTGAATGAAGGGATTAGTGTATGAGGAACGTTTGTCGGCTCTTGGACTGTGCTCCTTGGAGTTCAGAAGAATGAAGGGGAAACTTTGTAGAAGCATTTCTACTGGATAGAGTAGATGTGGAAAAGTTGTTTCCCATGGTTGGGGAATCTAGGACAAGAGGGCACAACTTTAGGATTGAAGGGTGCCCATTTAAAACCGATCCAGAGAGATTTCTTTAACCTCTGAAATTTGGGCATTGGGTGTATTTAAGGCAGAGATTAATAGGTATCTGAATAGTCAGGGTATCAAAGGTTGTGGGAAGAGTGGGGCTGAGTGGGAGAATGGATCAGCTCATGATGGAATGGCAGAGCAGAATTGATGGGCTGAACAGCCTCTTTCTGCTCCTTTAACTTATGGTCATTTGTCATCAGAACTTCCATTGTAATGGTCCCTTGAGAAGATGTTAAACTTCCAGTCAGAGAGAGGAATAATATTAACATTTACCACCTTGTCAAACTCTGTGGCAAACTTGAGTCCTCGACACTTTCTTAATTTTCTTCGCTCTGACAGGGATGATCTCAGCAGGTGAGGTGGGAGAAAGTGGTTGGTGAACTGAGACTAAAATGGGGAGATGTCACCTATATCCAGGGGTGGTGGAAGCTGGGGAGAGGCAGAGGGGAGAGGGGGCTGGACAGAAAGCGGGAAAGGTGGAGTGTGTGGTGGTGGGGGGAGGGGTAAGGAACATTAGAGAGAAAAGTAAGGAGCATCTGCCAAAGTGATGATCATGTTTTCAGATCCAGGATCCCCGAGTGCTGGGACGTCCTCAACAAAGAACTACACCTCTTAGCAGTTCGGCATGGTTGAACACCTCCCTTAGAACACAGAACAGCACAGAAAACAGGCCTTTTGGCCCTTCTAGTCTGTGCCGAACTATCCTCACTGACCTGCACCCAGTCTGTAGCCCTCCATACCTCTCCCATCCATTTTTTCTTAAATGTTAAAATTGAGCCCGCTTTAAGCTGACAGCTTGTTCCACACACCCACCACTCTCTGAGTGGAGTCAGAAACCACTGCGCCATTGTTGGCATAGCGGTTAGTGCAACGCCATTGCAGCGCCAGTGAACAGGGTACGAATCCCACACTGTCTGTAAGGAGTTTGTAAGTTCTCCCCATGTCTGTGTGGGTTTCCTCCGGGTGCTCCCACTCTTCAAAAACGTACTGGGTGTATTTGGGCTCATGGGCTGGAAGGGCCTGTTACCAGGCTGTAGGTCTAAATGACATGTAAGTCCAGGTTGACGTTGTCATCTAGGTTTTCCTTTTAGCTCTCCACACGCTGCTGGTGCTACAGTGAGGACATTGCTGGCATAATGAAGACCCAGTACTAGAAAACATATGGAAAAACAACTGCTTGATTTATTGAGTTGTTAAAAGGTTTGGTGTTTGAGGGGATGCCAATTGTGACACCCTCTTTATACCAATTAATTATTTGAGTAAATTAGCGAAATATCAGATGTGAAACAAAAGAGAAAAAATGAGTTCAAAATCAATTTTAACATCAACATTTGGACGTTTGCCTCCTCAGTTCAGTTTCACCTACTGTAAAATTATGGATGCAGCACAGGAGGCTACTCAGCCCAAATGGTTTGTGCTAGCTCTTTGTCAGTGTTAGTTTCACTTGCCCGACCACTTCTCTGCAACCCTGCAAGCATTTCCTCACTGGATGTTATCCAAAACCTGCCTCCATGTCTGCAAGCAGTGCATTCCCGATTCAACTACAATCGGTGAAGAAAGGGTTTTCTCCACATTGCTCTTACTTCTCAACTCCATGATCTTGCACTCAGCCTCTCTGCCAAAACAGGAGCAGATTCCCACCGTCCACTCTGGCCAGACCTCCCTCCTTGTTTCTCTCCGATCTGCCCTCAGCTTCTCCATAGAAAACAGTCCCACTCTCCAATGTAACTCCAGGGCCTCATTCCTGGAGCCACTCTCATAAACCTCTCCAGAAATGAAGCAACCAGAACCAAACACAATACTCCACCTGAGACTGCACCAGTGTATATGAACCTTCTGCATGAATTTCTGGCTTTTATACTCTATTGATAAATATTGTATATGCCTTATTAATCATTTTTACAACCTGGCCAGACATAATACATAGTACAGAATTAGGCCATTTGGCCCATCGAGTCCATTCCACCATTCAGATCATGGCAGAAGTATTTTTCCCTTTCAACCCCATTCTCCTGCCTTCTCCCCACAACTTTTGACACCCTTACTAATGAAGAACCTATCAACCTCCACTATAAATCCCAATGACATCCTCCACAGGGACAGCCAGCCTTGTTACTGAGGTAGGCAGGCCTGAATTATAAGAAGATGCTGGATAGGCTGAGAGGCCGAGGGGTCCCTTCCAGAGGTTTATAAAATCAAGAGGGGCGTCAAAGTGGGAAATAGTCATCGTCTTTTTCCCACACTTTAGGGGGATCGAAAACTGGAAGGCATTGAGTCGAGTTGAGAGAGGAAAGATTTAAAAGGGATCTGAATGGACATATTTTTCATGTCCATCCTCCCCGAGCCTCCTGGCGAGCAGGGAGAAACCTGGAAGAGGACCCCACCGGGTAGGAGAACACACCAGCCGACCAGCAAGGGATCCGTACCAGGTTGTGGGCTGCTGGAGACTGGCTTGTGGGAACCAGGGATCAGGACTAGGATCCATGAGGATGTTGATGGCTCCCGAAGGGCCGAAGATGGAGACTCAGGAGCTTGGGGTTTGGGGTCACGGCTGGAACAGACGGAGGCCGTGCAGCTGCAGAGGTTACTGGGGCGCAGGAGAGGGTGGCACGGAGGAGGTGGCAGGATCCACAGACACTGCTGCTCTTTCTCGATTGGAGGGGGGTGGGGACTCTGGTCTAGTGGCCCCTCTGTGTGTGAGCTTACACAGGAAATATGTTTTATGATCAGTATTTGTGTACACGGCATAACGCGGAACCTTGAGTGTTGGAAGACATGGCCTGCGATCTGCTCCTGTGAGTTGGCAGCGGGATCTGTGGGTGGAAAGCACAGCTTGTTAATTGCCTGCCTTTGCTTCAGTCAGCCTGTGGCAGGCAGCTGGTTTGGAATGTGGTTCTGGATCCAGATGCAGTGTGGGCTGCAGATGACTAGGATCAAATGCTGTTCTTCGCAAGTTGTTTTTACATGCTTAGAAATAAATAAAATTGCCTGTCTCAACCGAAGCCCAGAGTTGAAAACGGTGCAAACTCTGAGCAAGTCCTCAAAATAATTCTTCCAGTGAATACATTAAATAAACAGGGGGAAGTGTTATTTACAGAGTTTCTTTAACAGCGTAGTGCTGGCCAATAACAGTTTAGACGGCAGTCTCTTAAACAGCAACGTTGATTTTGAATGAAAGAACTACGACATCTACCAATAAATACGAGATAACTTCTCCAGAAAAAAAATCAGTGAGAAGAGAATAATTACATATAAATAATGTGCATTCAATGTGTAGAAGGACCTACCAAGGTTAATTGATAGGAAATTACTTCATCAACTGCATTTTGGCTGGTTAAAGCATTCCCAGCACATAACGCACCTTGTGTACTCTGCCAGAATGTCAGATTGTCTATTTCACAAGAGAGTTTTCTTTACCACTAATAATACAACTGTGTGTTCAGTGTGAGCATGAGGGAATGCACCACAGGCATTTCTTCTACAAGATGCTTGCAATTAACACATTTCTGCATCAAACATTTACCGGCATTTGTGCGTCTGTTAGGAAATGTGAAGCATGAAGTTGGAACCTACTTCCTCTCCTTCCCACTCCTCACCCCACAGTCCCCTCCCACACTCTCCTCCTGCCCTCTACTCCCCTCGACCCCTCCCACTCCCTTCACCCCAACTCCTCTCCCCCACTCCCCTCCCCCCACCCTCCTCACTCCACTCCCCTCCTCCTACTCAGCCATGATCTGAAAAATGGCGGTGCTGCCTACTCCAGCACCCACTGTCTATTGTCCCTTCCTCCCATTACCCTCCCTTCCACCCCTGTCTCTGTCCTCCCTCTCACTCCCCTCCCTCTTGCCTTCCCTCTTACTTCCTTCCACTCCTCACCCCCGTTCCTTTCTCCCACTCCCCTCCTATTTCCTTCCACTCCTCACCCCTCACTCCTTTCTCCCACTCCCCTCCCTCCCAATCCCCTGCACTCCTCCCTCCCACTCCCTTCACTGCCTCTCTCCTCCCTTCCACACCTCCCTCCCACTCCACACCCTCCTACTCATCACCCCCACTCCTCCCTCTCCATCCAGCAACCTCTGGTTTTCCTCCTCTCCCCTGCGGCTCCCTGCTCTCCATATCCCTTCCCCAAGCCCAAGGCTCCCTCCAGAACGCAAAACAGAATTGTGAGGGTCGACAGAAAGAATATTTTTTTCTGGGATGGTGTTATCTAAGACAAAGATGTGAATATGCAAGGTTGAGGAGTAGAAGGGGATTCTTTATTCATCCAGGCAGTGATTGCAGTCTGCAGTGAGCTGCCTGAAGCAATGGGGAGTCCTCATGGTGTTTATAATGCATAGAAGGTGTGGACTTATGCAGGTCAACAGGATTAGCATAGGTGGGTGTGATGGTTAGCAGGACCTGCTGGGCTGAAGGGCCTGTTTCTGTACTGTGTGATATAACTCCATTCTTCCATTTCTGCCAGACCTGTGTGCAACACGTATTCATTCGGACCTGCTTTCCTTCTTGCAGATGCCAGCCCCTCGTCGGTTCCAGAGTTGCATTGCAGCAGATCGGTCTACGGGTGTTGCCGTGACAATGTTACGGCTGCTCAGGGAGTCGGCTTTGCAGGATGTCCAAGTAAGTCGGTTTCTTTTGTTAAAACAACTGGATTTTGTACCAACCAGATGACCTCAGATGGCACAAAAGGATACTGTTGAGGCTGTGGTTCAAAGATATCGGTCCAAACCCCACCCCCCCTCACTCCGATTCACAATCCACAACAATCTCTCATTGAAGCACCTTGAAGCAAAGAAGCCATATTGTTTTATGGTGGCTTCCTATTACGGTTCACACCCAAATGTTAAAGCCTTAAAATGTGTGAAGCCCATTCTCAGGGGCTTCAGTGAGGTTGAGAGAGAGGGAGGGGCAGTTGAACTTGAAATCTGGATCATTGTCACTGTCAGAGATGAAATAAGGCAGGAAATTTTGGGGTGACCACATCAGTTTTTGAGTTGTCATGGTCAGTATAGGAACAGGCCCTTCTGCCCATCAAATCTGTGCCAACCATTATCCACCCAATTACACCAATCCCACATTAATCCCATCTTCTTTTGTTCTCCCCACATTCCCATCAACACCCCCCCCCACCCCCCACAGGGGGGTGGGTCAATTTACAGTGGGCCATTAACCTACCAAGCTGTACATCTTTGGGATGTGGAAGGAAACCATAGCACCTGGAGGAAGCCCACACAGTCACAGATAAAGTGCGCAAACTCCACCCTGACAGCGCGAGAGGTCAGGATTGAACCTGGTTCTTGGGTGCTGTAAGGAGCCAAGAATTTTGGCAGCCAGGAGCCCAGCTTGCTCTGATGAAGAGGTTGAACAAGACCAAAGAGAATCACAGTTTCCCATCAGCTACTCAGTGGCTGGTGGACAGGACTGTCAGACTCCAAGGCTGAGCCACATGGGGTCCGCTGACCTCAGATAACTCTCAGCTTGTGGTGTAACTAACCATCTCCTCCTCCCTCCTCTAACCCAAGCATCTATCCCTCTTAAGATCTGCTGATAATCTCACGCCCATGACAAGGCCCTACCTTGGCAGAGCTAATGGTTCCATTCTTTCTTCTTTAACGCAGGACTGTGATGATTGGGATTTTTAACCCCTTTGTCTACAAACTCAATGAAGCCTCTGTTATCTATTCTGATTACTCTGTGAGGAAGGGGCTCAGGGTCAAACATTGGCAATGTATCTTTGTCTCCTATGGACACCAAAAGACTGGCACTCAGTGTGTTTTTACTGTAATCACAGCGTCTGCCTACTCTTGATTTTCACCCTTTTCACTATCTGTACTGTCAAGGGATTACCACACAAAAGATCACCTGTAATCCTACTGAGAAGTTTCTCACAATCGCAATATCCTGAATTCCTCCTGAACATTGGCTGTTCCAAATAAGAGTGGAAAGTGTGTTCTTGGTGGATTGTTTCTGGTGTGTAGGGTTCCAGTAAGGTTTGGAAACAATAAAGAATTAGGGCTTCATCATTCAGTAAGATTATTGGTAGTCAGCTTTTCAGCCAGCACCCTGATTTATATTTTCCTTATCCAAAAATCCGTCAGACTGCAACCTTGAATGTGAATGTGTTGAATGATCGAGCGTGCACAGTCTCCCGAAGATCCAGAAACTAGGAATAAGGAAGTTCTTCCTCCTCTTGATCTGCATGGCTGACCCCTCACCGTGAGACTTGACCCCCAGGTTCTGCACTCTCCAAAGCAAAATCACAGTTCGCGTAATGCTTTCTCAGTGCCAGCGATCGGGATCGGGGTTCAAATCCCGTCCTGTCTGTAAGGAGTTTGTACGTTCTGCCCGTGTCAGCGTGGGTTTTCCCTGAGGACTTTGGTTTTCTCCAAAATGTACATGGGGTTGTAGTTCAATTGGGTGTAATTGCATGGCATGGGCTTGTGGGTCAGAAGGGCCTGTTACTGGGCTGTATATCTAAATTTAAATTTTAAATTGCTCATCCACATCATTAATCCCCTCCAGAACTGCAATGTAGAAATGACCACTCAAGCTCCAATGAACATTGACTGATGTTCCTTCTCCCTTTACCCCACTATGATTGGCCATCCATGGTGAATCGGCTACATGCTGCCTTCTTCAGGTCAAAACAATACTCCAGAGCAGTGGTTCTCTTTTTCTTTCCACTCACATACCACCTTAAGTAATCTCTATGCCATAACATTCAGGGTTGTAGATTATTTGGGGTATTTGGGTCACAGGCTCGTGGGCTGGAAGGGCCTGTTACCATGCTGTATGTCTAAATTAAAAATAAAATGATATGCCTTGAGGAAGGGCTCAGGCCTGAAGTGCCAGTGATCTGTCTTTACCTGGTATAGACGCTGCAAGACCTGCTGAGTTCCTCCAGCATTTCATGGTTTTTACTGACGATATCGTATATACAATTCTTGTGCAGTAGTCATGTTGTTCTGACCAATGTTTTGGGACAAATTTGAGGGGGGAAGGTCGACTTTTAAATTGGTCATATTTTTTACTGTGGTAAGTACCTGTGCTTTTCCAAGGCATCGGGAGTTCAGATGGCTGGAACCGGGGTGGTAAGTCCACGTTCCGGGTGTCGGGAGCTTGGATGGGAGTCTAGGAGAGAGTCTAAGTCTGGCTGGTCAGGTGGGTGGGCTGCTGACACGAGGGTTCATGGTTGGGGCGTTGGGAGCTCGAATGGGTGGGCAGTCAGGATGTCAGGGGCTCTGGGCGGATGACCAAGGCAAGGGTTCGCAGTTGGGGTAATGGGGGCTTGGATGAGCAAGTGGTCAGGGCCACAAATCGGGGGGGGGGGGGGTCAACTTTTACACAGGTCAGACAGAACACAAGCGACAAAAAAGGGTAAGTAGTCGACTTTTACATGGGAGGGACTGCACAGTGATGGTGCACCCACTCATTCCAAATGCTTTAACTGGTTTTGTTGGAGTGTTTACTTCAAGTGGAATGTATGTGTGTGGTAAATTACAAGGTACCTTCAAAAAATGTTGACCATTATTTACCAATCGGCAAGTTTCCCCAACTGATTTCTCAATCTGTTTCTACTTATTCCAGCTATGTATTTAAAATCACTCCACTCTCTTGTATTGGTGGTGTTTACTTTTTCCCCAACTTTCTGAAGTTTTTATGGTTAAAAATGTAATCTTAAGTAAATCAAGATTCAGCATTGCTTATGCAGGCAGCAGATGAAAACATTTGTTGATTTATCCCTTCCAGGCACCTGTGAGTGTAATAGATATGGATCGTACAGTAAAACCTGCAGCCCCAGCAGTGGTCAGTGCTCCTGCAAACCTGGCGTGGGAGGTCTGAAATGTGACCGTTGTGAGCCCGGGTTCTGGAACTTCCGAGGCATTGTCACAGATGAGAAGAGTGGATGTACTCGTAAGTGGAACAATAAGGCCTTTCTTACTGGATTGTAGGATCCAGCAGAGGGGGCAATGATTGGGTGGTTTTTCTGTTCCTGATGCTTGTCTGTCAAATGGATCAATAACTACATCGGCTGACTGGCCATCAAGGAAGTCCGGGAGCCAAACTGCATGTCACATTGTGGGACCATCTCTCAGCACATTGTGTTGACAAAGAAAGAATGTGAGAGGGTTCATAGGAGGTTCACAAGGATTATTCCAGAAATGAAAGGGTTACCATACAAGGAATGTTTGAAGGCTCTTGGCCTGTACTCGTTGGTATTTACGACAATGAGGGGAAAATCTCATTGAAACATTTTGAATGTTGAAAGAAGTGGACAGAGTAGATGTGGAAAGGTTACTTCCCATGGTGAGAATGTCTAGGACAAGAGAGCTTAACTTCAGGATTGAAGGCTATCACTTAGAACAGAGATATAGAGGAATTGGAATTTTTTGCCACAGGCGGTTGTGGAGGCCGGGTCATTGGGTGTATTTAAGGAAGAAATTGGGAGATGCTTGATTAGCCAGGGCATCAAAGGTTATGGGGAGAAGGCTGGGGCAGTGGGGCTGAGTGGGGAAATGGGTCAGCGCATGATTGGTGGTGGGGCAGACTCAATGGGCTGAATGATCTATTTCTGCTCCTATGTCTTTTGGTCTTATGAATGAATGAATGAATAAATTGGTTAGTTGGTTAACTAATGAATTAAGAGTTTATTGCTGTGAATATATTTCAGTTGCACTGAATGTTCTCTGTGCTGCAGCTTCCAGGAACATTAAATACACCAACAACAATTCAACTTGCAAGATAAAACAAAAGAAGAAAATAGATACAAAAGAAAGAGAAATAAATAACTTTCCATAGTTAACAGGTAGCACAAAAATTATTCTATGCCAGTTGCGCAGAGAGATTTTTGATGGTCCTGGAATAGTCTTAGGGGAGTACAGGGAGGTTCAAGAGTCTGATGGCTGTTGGAGAAGAAGTAAGGTGGTGCCAGACCTCAGGCTTCTTACCTTCTGCCTGAAGCAGTGATAAGAGGATGTGAAGTTTGGATCTGGAGCTAGGGCGGCCGATGGATCAGACAGGGGTCTGTGCGGCTGCAGAGGCTGCGGGAGAACTGGAGGCGAATCTACAGGCTCTCAGTGACTCTGAAGGGACTCCCTTTAGATTCTCTTTCTCTCGTATGGCAAGAAGTGCCAGGCGACACTAATGGCGACTATTTCATGTAATAGTACACGTTCTGTACTATTATAAGACAATAAAGGAATCTTAAATCATGATGGGGAACCTCTGTGAGAAATAGTTGCCAGTAGCTGTTGCAGCACGAATACCACAAATACATTTACACTGCAGCAGGGCACTAATGCTCAGCATGCAATCTCAGAGGAGGCAGTTCGTTACCCTCTGGACTTTTTTCCAGACTGGGTTTCAGATGTCCCAGCCAGGGGAACAGCTGGGACATTTCAGCCAGTCTCTGCATTCCAATTGAGGGAGGAAATGACCGGACAAAGATGCTTCTCCTGATCACCATCCAAAGCCTTCACTGGAAAATAAGAGCAGGAACTTTGATAGGTTCCAACATGAACATTCCCCAATCTCTCGCCATTTAAAACATGCTAAGCATTTCTGTTTTCAGCACAGCCCTTTCAAAGTGTAGCCTTTGTTGGGGTTTAGTCTGCGTTGTTTTAAATGTGACCATCATTTCTAACCAAGCCAAAGGGAGGAGAATGCAATATTCTGGTCGTGGGCTGTGATATCCCCACTGTTCCTGCAGTCTGACCCATGCTGTTCCTTGTCTTCCCTGCACAGCGTGTAACTGCGAGCCCTTTGGGGCGGTTCGGGATGACTGTGAGCAGATGTCGGGACTGTGCTCCTGTAAGGCTGGCATCAGCGGCACAAAGTGCAACCAGTGCCCCAACGGCAGCAAACTGGGACCCAACGGCTGTAATCAAGGTGAAAGCCAACTCCTGCTCAACCTCTGGGTGATGCGCACTGGTGATCTGGGTGTAATCTGGCAGAGCGGTGGATAATGAGGGAGGTCAGCAGGATATAGATTCATTGTAAACTTGGATGGAGAAATGGCAGTGGAGGTTAACCAGGGCAAGTGTGGAAGCGTTGCATTTGGAGAGGTTAGACGTGAGAGGAGGGTAAATGACAACCCTGAGGAGCATGAAGAATATTGACCTCTACACTTTGTTTAACCATCTTTGACCCTCCAAACCCTCAACCTTGATCTTAACCTCCCTCGGATGACGAGACGCGCATTCTCGGGGATTGGGTAAGGGGAATTGTTGGTGATACAGGAGACCACAGATGTTGAAATCAGGAGCATAAGACAGGCCGCAGGAGAAAGTCCGAACCGTTAGGCACCACCTGCTTCAGACGTTGGGTGTCGTCTTGAGGCGTCGACTCTTCATTTCCCTCCACAGAGGGCTGGCTGACCTGCTGAGTCCCTTGGCAGATGCTCGATTTGTACACCATCATTTGCTGGCCTTGTTACCGATCTCCATATTCTATGTTAACAAGGTCATGAATCAATTGGAGCAAATAACAAAATATTAAATATTGAAATAAAAAGCTGCAGATACCACAAATCGGAGACAAATCTCCATGGATGGTAAGAGTCAATGTTTCAACGAAAGGTCCTTTAAAAGATTTAGATGTGGTTGGCATTCTCTAAGAAAAGATTTACATCCCAAGTTTAGACCCTACATTCAACAGGATTTTATTTAAAGAAACACAGATGGTTATAATGTAGTACAGGCTCTTCAGCCCACTATGTTGTGCTAACCCATATGAACCTACTTCATGATCAATTTAACCCTTCCCTCCCTCACATCCAGAACCCTCTATTTTTCTCACAATGTCCCTATTGTACCAGCCTCCACCACCACCACCACAGGCAACAAATGAATGCCCTGTACTCAATACTCTGAGTAAAAATGTATCTATGACATCTGCCCTAAACTTTCCTCCACTCACTTTAAACAGATGCCCTCTGCGAATGCCCATTGCAACCTGGGGGGAAAAGGTGCTGGCTCTCCACCCTGTCCACATACTTCCTAAAATCTTGAAGACCAGTTGCATGAACTCAGCTTGGCATTTCTTGAGTGGCCAAATTTGATGAATGATCAGATGAAGATGTCATGAAAGATAAGGAAGGCTCTTTGGACAGATGTCAGTGACCAGATTCTATGGGGCACAATCCTGTTGGATTTTATGTGAATTTCCTGTCTTTTTTTGGTCACTTGTAATGACCTCCTTCTGTGCCTCTGGCTAACTCGTGCCCATGTCACAAATCCTGGTCAGCCGCTGAATGAACATGGGGTGGGAGGCCCTGTTACAGCGCCAGTGACTGGGGTCCAAACTGGCGCTGTCTGTAAGGTGTTTATATGCCCTCCCCGTGTCTGCGTGGGTTTCCTCTAGGGGCTCCGGTTTCCTTCCACCCTCCAAAATGTACTAAGGGTTATAGGTCAATTGGGCGGCGTGGACTCGTGGACCAGAAGGGCCGGTTACTATGCTGGAGGTCTAAATTGTTAAAAAAATTTAAATTCTGCCTTCCGACAGATCCGTCTGTGTCCAGAACGTGTGCTGACCTGCTTTGTCAGTTCGGAGCAACCTGTGTGCAGAGTATTGGGCGAGCTTATTGTGAATGTCCTCCATCCATCTGCCCGAAAAATAAACAGTTTAAGGTAAGATCATCAGAAGCGATAATTCTCACTTCTCCTCTCCAAAATTCTGGATATGCTTTAGGCAACTTGTTTCTCACAGGTTATTAATTCAGAATACCTGGACATTTAAGGTCCAGTGTGATCTTTTGGTCATAAAATCAATGAAGAAATAAGCTTTAAGGGGGAAAAATTTTATATCCAAAGCATTAGGAGAGTTACAAGTTGTGAAGGAATTAATGTGTGTCAAGAAACTGGTATAAAAACCAAATCATACAGAAAACCTTTGATAAAATTTTATTTGGGCACCTGCCTACATTTTGGTTTCATCTTGATGAAGGGCTCAAGCCCAGAACATTGGTTATGCACCTTTATCTTTGCTCTAAAGGGCACCGTTTGACCTGCTGAGTTTCTCCAGCATCGTGTTTTTACTACAATCACAGAGTCTGCACGTTTCGTGTTTCACACTGCACCAAATGTTGGTGTGACAGCACAGAAATGCTGGAGGAACTCAGCAGGTCTTGCAGCATTCATAGGAGGTAAAGATTAATAACCAGACAAAAGTCTGCAGACCCTGTGGTTGAAGTAAAAACACGATGTTGGAGAAGTTCAGCAAAAATACATCATCAACGTTTCAAGCGTGCGCCCTTCATCAAGATAAGAGCAAAATGTAGGCAGGTGCCCGAATGTGGGACTAGCAGAATGATGTTTTGGCACTGACTAGAAGGGCCTGTTTTCTATACTGTAGCGTTCTATGGTTCTTCTATAAAATGAGTCAGAAGAATAGGGAACTTGGGTCTGTTCAAGACAGGGTCAGTCAAAACTATAATAAAAAATGTAAATGGATAATTTTCAGATTTTATTCATGGTTGAGAGAGGGAGACAAACAAGAGTCGAACACAGTAAACTAGAAATCACTTAGTGGGCATGAGGCTCAAGTTCAAGTTCAGTATTAAAGAAGTGATGATTCAGGTGTACATGAACTCAGTGTGACCCCCAGCTCGACGACAGCTTTGATGGTTCCTGTGTGTGCACTTACCTTCGGGAGAAGTATTGTACAGGTTCACCAGATGTTGAAGGGTTAAATTTTGAAGGCAAGTTACACAATCTTGCTTTTGCTTTACCTGAGTTGACAAATTTGATGAATGATCAAATAATGATGTCATGAAAAAGAAGGAAAGCTCTTCAGATGTGAGGAACCAGATTTTCTGGGGAACATTACAGGCAAGGGAATTTCAAAGTTTGAGATTTCAAGATTCTTTTATTGTCAAATAATAATACAGAAAATATAATATTACACGAAGTTGCCTTCTGCATGCTGTAAGGCAGACACAGTCACCATAAATGATGCCCAGAGCCCCTTACAGTACAAGAGAAAGAGAAGCAAAAGAAAGTCCCTTCAGAGTTACTGAGTGTCTGTGGATTCACCTCCAGCTCTCCCGCATCCTCTTCGGCCACACAGACTGTTGAGTCCACCAGCAACCCGAGCTCCAAATCCAAATGGATGCAGATCTGGGGGTGTAGGTCAACTGGATGTAAATTGGGCCTGTTACTGTCCTGTATGTCTAAATTTAATTAAAAAAAAATAGCAGTGGGGCTGAATGACCTTGACCTGTTCTCATCCTTTTTGCTGCTGTTTGTAACGATGATGTGTGATCTTCGCTCTATAACTTCCTTGTATCTTGTCAGGTCTGTGGCTCTGATGGAGTGACCTATGCAAATGAGTGCCAGCTCAAAACGATTGCATGTCGTCAAGGGTCAGTGATCAACATTTTGCACCAGGGCTCTTGTCAAGGTAAGGCAGACGATTGAGCAGTGTTTCAGTGAACTGTGAAAGGGTCAGAGGGAGAAAGAATGCACTCCCCTTACTCAACTCCCTACCCAAGTGGACAGACAACTTGCAAGTGTATGGGTAGAAAAAAAATGGGCAGACTTTTCTTGAAGTGGGGAGAAAATACCCAGATGCAAAAAAGACCTGAGACTCCTCGTGCAGGATGGCCTGAAGGCTGAGTTGGTGGTGAAGAAAGCCAACGCAATGCTAGCGTTCATTTCAAGAGGAATAGAATACAAGAGCAGGGATGTGGTTTAATAAGGCACTGGTGAGACCCCACGGAGCATTGTGAGCAGTTTTGGGTTCTTCATTGAGGAAAGGATGTGCTGATGTTGGAGAAGGTTCAGAGGAGGTTCACATATATGATTCCGGGAATGAAAGGGTTATCACATGAAGAGCGTTTGACAGGTCTTGACCTGTACTCACTAGAATTGAGAGGACTGAGGGGGGATCTTATTGAAATATTTCCAGTGTTGAAAGGCACGGACAGGGTAGATGTAGAAAGGCTGTTTCCCATGATGGGAGAGTCTAGGACAAGAGGGCACATCTTCAGGATTGAAGGGCATCCACCTAGAACACAAATGAGTCAGAATTTCTTCAGCCAGAAGGTGGTAAATCTGTGGAATTTGTTGCCACAGGCAGTTGTGGAGACCAGGTCATTGGGTGTATTTAAGGCAGAGATTGATAGATTCTTGATTAGCCAGGGCATGAAAGGTTATGGGGACAAGGCCCAGGTAGTGAGGCTGAGTGGGAAAATGGATCAGCTCATGATTAAATAGAGGGGAAGACTCGATGGGCTGAATGGCCTATTTCTGCTCCTGTCTTATGCTCTTAAGTGGGATATAAGGCCAAGCCATTTTGGGAAATGAAACACTGGGAAGGTGGCAGTATTTGGAATATCGTGCAGAGCTCTGGTAACCCAGTGACTTCTCCCTGGAAAGTAGGAGGCTGAGGGGGCACCTTGTAGAGGTGTTGTAAATCCTTGAGGGTCATAGATAAGGTAAGTAGACATGGCCTTTCCCCAGGGTAGGTGATTGTAACACTAAACAAGGTCGGGAGGACCTGAGGGACACGTTTTTCACGGAGTATGGTGGGTACATGGAATGCCGGACAGTGGTAGATTTTGTGCCATTTCAAAGACAGCACGGTTAGCTTAGTAGTTAGTGAAATGCTGTTACAACGCCAGCGGCCCGTGTTCAAAACTGGTGCTGTCTGTAAGGAGTTTGTATGTTCTCCCCATGTCTGCAAGGGGTTTCCTCCAGGTGTTCCAGTGTCCTCCCTCCCTCCAAAATAGGTTGTGGGGTGGAAGGGCCTGTTACTGTTTTGTATGTCTAAAAAAAGGCAGTGAGACAGGTGTGTGGATTAGAAAGGTTAGAGGGATACATGTTGAAAACAGGCTAATGGAGCAGGCAGGGTCAGCATATTGGACGCAACGACCTGTCTGCATGCTGCCAAACACGCTGATAATGCGCTGTGATTTAGGTCATACTCTTCAACTGAACTTCTATGCAAACATTTTGCCAATTGTTGTGAAATATTTCCTCTGGGGATTTCATTGGATCTACATTTAGTTCCTTTAGTTGTTTTTTAGCACAACATCTGTTGAACTATTCAGTATGGATGGAGAGAGTGCAGAGTGAATGCTATTGGCTGCCTGTGAATTAAGATGTTGTTGTTTTCTCCTCGTTCTTTCTGAGAAGAGCAGTGGAAATGAATCACATCTGCTGCCGCTCGCTGAGGAATTAAAAATGGAAGTGCATTCTCAAGCTAAAACGTGTCCAGGTTTGGAAAACGTTCCTGATCCTGTCAGCGGAAATTCACATACTTTGCAATAGTCATCGGAAATGTATAATACACATTCAGGGAAGATTCCAAGCACAATGGATATCTTCTGCAGATGTTCATTCACTGATTGTATATTTTTCAAACAGGAGTAACTCCCTGAACTCTCCCAACCTCCAGCCCACAGTTGTGTCTGAGACACAGCCTGCTGTCCTGTGTCGACATGGATCTTGGCCTCAACACACATTCTGGTCAATACTTTACCGCTGTGACTTTCCAATTTTCCGTTTACATCTCATAAAATACATTTGTTCCTTAGGCTGTTACATTGTATTTGCAGTCAAAAATGTTTAGCGGACTTTCACCTCCTGTGTGGCCTGGTTAATATTCAGAATGTCCGTGCTTTTATGAATACATTTGTGCAACCAGCAGCAAGTGAAATCATAGGTGCCTTTTTCCCTGCATTGGGAACTGTTACGGGGGCGGTGGACACGTCATGGCAGTATAATCCCATCCTGACTCGATACCATCTACTCTTCTGCTCTTCAGTTAAACGCCATGAGGTGTTTCATATTTTGAACACCGTTAACTGAATATTACGACAGAGGTTTCACTCAGAACATCTGGAGGAAATAGTTGTGGATTCAGTGAAGAATGGAAAAAAAAATAACTGAGCAACTGTTGTGAGATCTGTTCAAAAGTGCACTTGCAGTAAAATAAAGTAGTTAGATGCTCTGATCATTAACGCATTGTGATGAGCAGATGAGTGCGCTTGGTGCAGTTAGTCCGAGAAATAGAGGCACTCTCTTCTGTGATACAGAACCGCACAAAATAACCAGCTCCGATTTTAGATCTTTGTTTAATTCTCTGATTTCAGCCAAGACAGAAACCGGTGCGTCACCTTGATGTGGTGCAGAGGAGGTTCGCCAGGTTGATTCCAACAACGACGGGGTTAGCGTAGATTTCAGATTTATTGTCAGTACATACGTGACATCACATACAACCCTGAGATTCTATTTCCTGCAAGCGAGGCAGAATTACCACTTATTGGTAGTGAAAAAAAAACGTATACAGCATAAACATGTAAACAAATAAAAAACTACAGATAACAAAATGTTCACAAACTGACTGGGCAATACAGAGAATTTTTAAAAATCAATGAAGTCCAGAAGTAAGAGCCCTTAAATGACACCCTGATTGAGTTTGTCATTGAGGAGTCTGATGGTGATGGGGGAGCAGCTGTTCCTGAACCTGGTGGTGCGAGTCTTGTGACACCGATACCTCTTTCCAGTGAAATCAGAGCGTGTGCTGGGTGGTGTGGATCCTTGAAGATTGCTGCTACTCTCCGACGGCAGCATTCCCCGTAGATGTTCTTGATAGTGGGGAGGGTTTGCCTGAGATGTCCTGGGCTGAGGGCTTTACGCTCAGGGATATTGGTGTCTCCATACCAGACCGTGATGCAGTCAGTCAGCACACTTTCCACCACACATCTGTTGAATTTTGCCAGAGTTTCCAATATCATTCCAAGCCTCGCAAACTCCTGAGGAAATGGAGGCGCTGACGTGCTTTCTTCATGATGACATCAGCGTGTTGGGTCCATGAGAGATCCTCTGAGATAGTGACTCCCAGAACTTAAATTTGCTCACCCTCCCCACCTCTGATCCCCCAATGATCATTGGTTCGTATACCTCTGGCTCTCCCTTCCTAAAGTCAACAATCAACTCCTTGGTTTTGGTGACATTGAGTGCAATGTCGTTGTTGGTGCATCATTCAGCCAAGTTTTAAATCTCCCTCCTTTATGCTGACTCATCATCCTTCTTTATACAACCCACATCTGTGGTATCGTCAGTGAATCTGTAGATGGTGTAATTTTTGTAATGAGCCACACAGTCAGGTGTAAAGCAAAAAGAGCAGGGGGCTAAGAACACAGCCCTGATCGGTAAGATGGAGGAGATGTTCTGACCAATCCTCACTGATTGTGGTCTGGAGGTGAGGAAATCCAGGATCCAATTACACAGTGGGGTGTTGAGAGTGAAGAGGAACGGCTTCTCCCAGAGAACGGTGAATCCGTGGAATCTTCTACCCAAGGAAGCTGTGGAGACAGCCTCATTTCTTTAGGATGCAGATAGATTTTTGAAGAATAGGGGGATTATGGGTAACAGGAAACAGGCGGGTAGATGGAGCTGAGTCCACAGCTTTGACCTTAGTGAATGGCGGAGCAGGCTCGACTCCTGCTCCTATTCTTTATGATTCGTGTCTGTTCCGAGCAGCAAAAGCGTTTGACAAAACAACCAGGGTGACCGCATGGCCAATTGAGTGCAGCTCTGCCATTTGGCGAGAACCAACAGCAAGTACGACGAGAGATGCACAGAGACGTGCTTGCAGGTCTTGCAGTCCTGTCCTGGAGTCTTTGCAAGGCCTGGTGACTGTGTCAAAGGGGGAATGATCCCAAAATGGTTAGAAACTATTTTCTCTTCTGAACTTTATGTATACTGCTTTTGGCATTCCATTTCCTGGAGATTTTTAAAAAACACGAATGTTAGGAGATGTATTCTTGCATAAGTTAATTATTCCGTCTGATAAAATTATGAAAGAGAATTCTTCTCAGTCATGATTTTAAAATATTGATTTAAAAACACAGAAATGCTGGAAGAAAGCAGGTCTCTGTGCATCAGTGCATAGTGAAGGGAGGAAGGTTTAGGGGAAACATTGGGATGTGTTTACACAGAGAGATGTAGGGGCCTGGAATCCATTGCTGGGGGTATGGTGGTGGAGGCCCTTAAAGAGACTCTTAGACAGGCACACGGATGGAAGAAAAATAGAGGGTTACGAGGTAGGGAGGGTTTGGGTTTTTTTTTGGTAGGAATATACAGGTCAGCACATCATCGAGAGCCAAAAAGCCTGTACTGTGCTGTAGTGTTCTGTGTTTCGCAGCATCCATAGGACGTATAGGTAGATGACCGACTTTGGATCTGAGCCCTTCATCAAGGTAGGACATACCCTGAAGAAAGCCTCAGGTACATATCTTTACCTCTGATAGATGCTGCGAGACCTGCTGAGTTCCTCTGACATTTCTGTGTTTTTACTACAATGCCAGTGTCTGCAGATTTCTGAATTGCTCTTTTAGAGTTACTCAGACAGTGGATTGGCTGCCTCAATCCACCTCAGTGTTTGTTTCCCTGAGTAAATCTGTGTTTATCTCTATAACTAAATGGAAACCTTCTTGTCTTCACCAACAGGAACCACACCCTCCACTGGCAATATCCAGACAACCGATCTCACACCATCACCAAAAGAACATACCAACCTGTCCGAAATTGTTCCACTGGAGACCTTACCAAATCTTAACACAATTTTTCCTATGACTGACAATACAACAGGCCCACAGGTCCATAAGATGTACACAGTTACCGCAAGTCCTGGCGTCATTGGCCACCCCACCACTGGCTGGCCTCCAGCCTCACTCACTTCATCTGAGCCCCCTGATCTGTCAGGCAGTGGGGATTTCAGTGGAGACACGGATCTGGAAGCAAGCGGTAATCTGGAAGGCAGTGGAGTTGAGCCGATGGGTAACGTAATTTGACTTCCTTTTAGTGAAATAAGGCAAGAATGTAAAAGTTGATAACGTCAGAGCGCCTCCTGAATTATTGAATCACAATTATGGGTAGTTGTCCTCTGGAGCCAGTGTCGTACGTCCACTTAGAATAAAAGTTTGGTTTAGTGGTAGAAGGAAACTTATTGAAAGGGTGGCACAGTTAACGCAATAGTTGATGCAGTGCCAGTGACCTGGGTTCGAATCCCGCACTGTCTGTCGGAGTTCGCACGTTCTCCCCGTGTCTGCGTGGGTTTTCCCTGGGGGCTCCAGCTTCCTCCCACCCTTCAAAATTATTAAATAATTTTCTGTAACATCTAAAATTAACCTTTGTTAATTGGGTGTAATTGGGCGTCATGGAGTCGTGAACCGAAAGGGCCTGTTACCATGCTGTATGTCTAATATATTTTTTAATTAAAATTTTTAAATGTAAAATTTCAATGTACAACCAGTAATTCCTTAGCAAGCATGGGATTTAACCTCAGAAGACTGGAACTCTCGGCAGTTTTTTTTACCACACGGTAGAAGCCGATTCCAGCCCTTTATAAATCCGTGCCACCCAATTACACCCGAATTAACCTACAGCTCGTACGTTTTGGAGAGTTTGAAGCACCTGAGGAGAACCTACACAGACATGGGGAGAACGTACAAACTCATTACGGGCAACATGAGATTGGATCCTGGGTCACTGGCCCTGTAATAAAGTTGTGCTCACCATTGCACTAACTGCTCTGACGTAGAACACATGTTTGTCCTTGCATTAAGTGCATGGATGCTATGGATTTTATATCTCCCAGTCCAGGAGAATGGAGGGATATAGAAACACGGCAGAAAGGGGAAGGTTCGGCCGTGACAATCAATGGCAGTACACGTTCAAAGGGTCAATTGTAATTTAGAAGAAGATTTACAGATCAAAGAACATGTGTGCTGGGCACCCGATTGGTGTGTGAAAGTTCTGTAACGTCTAAAATGAAAATCTTTGACAGAGAGGGATCAAGGTGTAGCAAAAACAAATCAGTGGCTTCCAAGCAGCCTGGCCCACAGGACTTGTGATGACTCGTCCATCAATATATTTTCCCAGGAATTCAATGACCATTGAAGGAGTTTGGGATGAGAGCGGTAGTTGAGACAGAGGAGCAGCGTAATCACCTTCTATGGCACAACAGGATCGAGGGCTGAATGGCCTGTGTCTGCTCTTATGTTTCTACATAGGTCTGGAGCAACCTATTGCTGATTTTTTAACTAACAAGGAAATTCTTTAAAAAGTGCAAGAATTCCATTTTATGCTTTCTTTTCAATTAACTCTGTGACGCTCAATACCCATTAAAGTGCGCAGTGAAAGAAAAGTGCAATTTTACACTCATTAACTTCAATATTTATCAAGCAGACAGATGTAATTAAATAATTCATCCCTTACATCAAGTTTATCTGTTCATCTCTAGTGCATACCTTCTGCATTTGCAACAAGGAAATTGCAATAAAACATTAATTTCTTATATTTTAATTTTATTAAATTTAAATTTTATATTTAGACATACAACATGGTAACAGACCCTTTTGGCCACGAGCCTATGCCACTCAATTTACACCCAGTTGACCTACAACCCCGGTACATTTTTGAAGGGTGGGCAGAAACCGAAGCCCCCAGGAAAAACCCATGCAGATATGGGGAGAGTCCCAATCGCTGGAGCTGAAACACCATTGTGCTAACTGCTACACTAACTGTGCTACCCAATATAATTTGGCAATGTTGTGGAAATTAAATAGGTAAATTTAAATTGATTGATTTGGTATCAGGTGACCAGATGATGTGATAGAAGGTTTTCAGATGCCAGGGTGATGTTCTTAGCACTGTATCTCATTTACAAGTACCGGATAGAGGTTCTCTCTTAACCTGATTCTTCAGAGACGCTCAGAATTAATTGAAACATTTAATTCCCTTGGTCAGAAGGGAATTCCCTTGGCCAGCATGGGTAACGTAGTGCATAGCGAAAATTATTACAGTGCCAGTGACCCAGGTTTGAATCCAGCGATGTCTGTAAGGAGTTTGAATATTCTCCATGTCTGTGTGTGTTTCCTCTGAGGGTTCCAGTTTTCTGTCACCGTTCAAAACATGCAGGGGTTGTGCGTCAGTTGGGTGTCATTGAACAGCATGGGCTCGTGGGCCAGAATGGCCTGTTACATTGCTAAGTGTCTAAATTATATTTTTAAGGATTAAAAATTAAATTTAATTAAAATTTAAAATTAAGTTAAGGGAGGTTTATTTGTCACCAATGGTGAAGCTGGAGGTACTCAACAGGTCGGGCAGCGTCCATGGAAAGGACTGATGAGATCCTCCTCCTTGACACATCCCTTGTGTCTCCAGACTGATTTCTCCCAACTTGCTGGCTTGGTTCAACATCCCTTGCCACCATAACATCCAGCCTTTGGTAACTCCTCTTTTAAAAATAATTGACCAAATTAACTTCCTGTGATTTGTGCCAGATATTCAGATGTGTCATCTCATTCTCACCACGGACCTCATATTGGAGAACATAACTTTAAATGTAGAAGCAAGGGTGGCTATTCTGGGCTCTGAACCCTTCAGTCAGAACATTGACGATCTTTTGCCACAGCAATCTTTGCCATGAATATACTCCTATCTTGAAGGGCTCAGCCCTGAATTGTCAGTTCTATACCTTAACCTTCTATGGATGCTGTGATCATGGAGATCACAGGTCCTTCATGAACTTGTTGATTGTGGAATGAAGTAGAAATATAGTTCACGGCAGTTTAGCGTTCAGATGACCCCAATTAACCTTTGTCATCTGCAGGTTTCAACGAGTCCTCGACTGAGCCTCCAACTCCAGTTCCAAATGAGAGGTCAACGTGTGATAATACAGAGTTCGGCTGCTGCTCTGATGGAAAGACCCCATCTGTGGATGGTGAGGGAAGCAACTGCCCACGTAAGTGCCTTAAAGATGCAAGGGATGGACTTGTCAGGTGTCATCAGCATCTTCCCAGGAAGGTTACCTTGTGGAACTTGTGATGAAGTCTTGGTCAGCACCCACATTAACACTCGCCCCCACAAAAAAAAAATTTGTTCTGATGACTTGAACATTGATTCTTCACATCAAACTCACAAAGAATATTTGAACTTGTAACATTGTAAAGAAAATTATTCCAAAAGCTGAACTTCTATCTCTGCATTTTTAACCTTGCAACTTAAAACATTTTTGCCTGGATTATCTTTATACATTTGCTGTGTTAAAATAACATTATTCGGCGTAGTAATTGTGAAATGGGAGTAACATGGGGGTCATGAATATACTCTCTAATCGTTTTGCCTGCAATATAATTATATTGTGACAGTTTTGAATTGTGTCCTGGGCAAGTTATTTTCTTTCTAAATTACCGAGGCAATCCGTAACCTCAAAATGTCAAGTTTGAAATTTGCCAAGACTCAGCGAGCACATTCAGGCACAGAAGTAGGAAAATTGCTTCTCATATTTTGCAAGGTGTAAATTTTGAATTAATTACAGAGAAGTGGGTTATATGTTTCTCTTCCTCAAACTTCCAATCAAGGACAAAAAGCAAGTGATGCCAATTTAGTCCAACTGATTGAATCAATCAGGGATGTATTCATTCTGACGTATCTGAATCGCTACTGACGCAATATGCATTATAACTTCAATGTAAACGTGAACTGCTCGAGGAATTTAGTTACTTATTCATTTCCATCTGTCTTTTCTCTAATAATTCTTTCTCTTTGTCTACTTAACGTCTTGCCAGCCTCAGTAGTTTGGAACTCTGGAGACAAGGCGATGGTAACATCTGGTATTTATGCGCTACCAACCAAACGTACATTCACATCCACTCCAAGTGTCCTACAAACTACTAATTCCAAGGCTCATCTTACTAACCCCAAGACTGGCACTACCAACCATTCCCCTTCGCCAGAGCTGATGCAACTGGGTTTAACATGATAAATCAGGGTGCAGACTAATCCCAATTTTACCTCTTTGTTTTTGTGCTTTTGATAGCTACTAAGGTATTCCAAGGAGTCCTCATTGTGGAAGAGGTGGAGGGTCAAGAACTTTTTTACACACCAGAGATGGATGACCCAAAATCGGAGCTGTTTGGTGAAACAGCCAGAAGTATTGAGAATGCTGTAAGTGATATCGGTTCCCTGGTCATCAGCAATTAGCATCCTTTTGTTTATCTTAACGTTAGACAGAGGAAGATTAAAGTTTAGATGAAGCAATTGGTTTCTGCTGACACCGCATCCCGGGTCCTTCGCCATCCATTTATTTCACATGCCAGACTAATTATTTGCTGCGCGTGTAAGATATTGGTCCAGAGTCGGCTTATCTGTGAGGAACGAATTGGGTATTAATGCCACTGAGTACTGGGGTAACAGATTCATTCCATAGCACTCTGCTTCATTTATATCCATCAGCTCTTGACTGTGCTAGCCTTTAGTCTGGACTAAAATAGACTCACTTGTCACTCCGTGGGTGAGGGACAAATGAAACAGGTGCTGTCGAGCTGAAAATAAATTACTTCTAAGATTCAAATCGATGGGTGCAATTTCTTGCACATCTGCCCTCCCGTGACCCCATCAGAAGTCCCCAGCCACACCAGATGTTTCCTAATGCTATTGTTTGGGAACCGGGTGATGGTTTGGAGAGATGATTCATCTTCATTATAAAAGATGAAATAACAGCACATTTGGATAGCAGTGACAGGATCGGCCCAAATCAGCGTGGATTTACGAAGGGGAAATCATGCTTGACGAATCTTCTGGAATTTTTGGAGGATGTAACTATGGAACTGGACAAGGGAAAGCCAGTGGATGTAGTGTACCTGGACTTTCAGAAAGCCTTTGATAAGGTCCCACATAGAAGATTAGTGGGCAAAATTAGACCACGTGGTTTTGGGAGTAGGGTACTGACGTGGATAGAAAATTGGTTGGCAGACGGGAAACAAAGAGGAGGGATTAATGGTTCCTTTCAGAATGACAGGCAGTGACTAGTGGGGAATTGCATGGCTCAGTGCTGGGACCACAGCTAGTTACAATATACATTAATGGCTTAGATGAAGGGATTTAAAGTAACATTAGCAAATTTGCAGATGACACAAAGCTGGGTGGCCGTGTGAAATGTGAGGAGGATGTTATGAGAACGAAAGGTGACTTGGACAGGTTGGGTGAGTGGGCAGATGCATGGCAGATGCAGTTTAATGTGAATAAATGTGAGGTGGCAAGAATAGGAAAGCAGATTACTCTCTGAATGGGGTCAAGTTAGGAAAAGAGAAGTACAACAAGATCTAGGTGTCCTTTTTCATCACTCAATGAAACTAAGTGTGCCAGTACCACAGTCAGTGAAGAAAGCTAATGGCATGTTGCTCTTCATAATAAAGAGGTCCTTCTGCAGTTGTACAGGGCCCTGGTGAGATCACACCTGGAGTATTGAGTGCAGTTTTAGTCTCCAAGTTTGAGGAAGGACATTCTCACTATTGAGGGAGTGCAGCGTAGGTTCACGAGGTTAATTCCCAGGATGGAAGGACTATCATATGTTGAAAGATTGGAGCAACTGGGGTTGTACACATGAGTTTAGAAGGATGAGAGGGGATCTGATTGAAACATATGAGATTATTAAGGGATTGGAAAAGCTAGAGGCAGGAAACATGTTCCCGATGTTGGGGGAAGTCCAGAACCAGAGGCCACAGTTTAAGAATAAGGGGTAGGCCATTTAGAACGGAGTTGAAGAAGAACTTTTTCAACCAGAGAGTTGTGGATCTGTGGAACACTCTGCCTCAGAAGGCAGTGGAGGCCAATTCTCTGGATGGTTTCAAGAAAGAGTTAGATAGAGCTCTTAAAGATAATGGAGTCAAGGGGTACAGGGAGAAGGCAGGAACGGATGATCAGCCATGATCACAGTGAATGGCAGTACTGGATCAAAGGGGTGAATGGCCTACTCCTACACCTATTATCTATTCATTTTCCTGCACTCTGAGGTCTCTCAAAGCATTGGTCAGGGGCTGTGTAGGGTTAGGGTGGTGAGCAAGGCTGAGCTTGGGACTTGCTCCTCAATGGGTTCTCATATGGGGACCTTGTACAGGTTTGGACATTGGTAGCTTCTGACTAGAGCAGTGGTTCTCAACCTTTTTATTTCCACACACATCCCACTTTAAGTATTCCCTATGCCATTGGTGCTCTGCGATTAGTAAGGGATTGCTTCAAGTGGGATGTGGGTAGGAAGAAAAAGTTTGAAACCCACTGTTTTAATCGTCCCTCATTGACTTGTTATGTGCACGGTTTCAGAACTCCAAAGGAAATAGGCCAATGACCATTTTTCTCAAGCAAAATATTTCAGGAACAATTAGGTCTAGAGCAGTGATTCTCAACCTTCCCTTCCCACTCACATCCCACCTGAAGCAATCTCTTACTAATCACAGAGCACCAATGGCCTAGGGATTACTTAAAGTGGGATGTGAGTGGAAAGAAGGTTGAGAACCATCTTGCTTTCAGCCAAGTTTGTGTCTCTGATCGTTTAATCCCATGTTCCACCATCTTAACCCCACCCAGCTGAACGAACTCTTGGGCAACTCAAATGTCAAGAAAGATTTCAAGAGTGTCCGTGTGCATGGCCTGGGCCCCAGCGACCCTGTGCGCATCATTGTTGAAGTCCACTTTGATCCACGTAAGTGCTGATGTTTCATTATGTCGGCCTCAAATGCAGGAGCGCGATTCCTCATGGGCCTGTTCTCTTCTATGGGTGGATAATTACACCTTGAATTTCCCTGTTTTATAATCGTTCCAGGAACGAGTTACAATTCCCATGACGTACAAAGGGCCCTGCTTCAACAAGTGAAACAGTCCAGGAGAAAATCCATTGTTTTGAAGAAACCGGAACAGGACAACGTCAAGATCGTGGACTTCGGTAAACGTTCACTGCTCTCATCAAGTCAGAGCAATAAAGCTCAGAAACAGGCCCTCAAGCCAACTTGTTTGTGCTAACGTGTTTGCCCATCTCACCACTCCCATTTGCCCACATTAGGACCTTGTCTGGCTTGTCTATTCAAGGGTTTGTCTAAATGTCTCTTAAAACTAGTAATTGTGTCAGATTCTATACCTCTTCCAGCTTTGACCACCACTTTCTGTGTCAGACGTATCCCTTCCAATCCCCTATCTCTCACTCAAACCTATGTCCTCTTGTTTATGATACCCCCTACCTTGGGAAAAAGCCTCTGACTATCTGTCACTTCCATCAGATCACCCCTTGGCCTCATTCAGTCCAGGGAAAATGGACCCACTATCCAATCTCTCCCCATAACTAAGGTCCTCCAATGCAGGAAACAATCTGGTGAATCTCATTGTCGTGCCTTAACCATGCACGTCTTTGTTACCAAAGGTGGAGACATCTCTCCTGAGCCCGGTTGCCACAGGACACCTGGGAATGTCCCGGGGGCAGGAGTCTCGCCCAGTTCTCCTGCCCCAATGAATGACCTTGGTCACAGCACAAGGGGCAGTCTGAAGCAGCATGCGATCTACTGGAGGAACTCCATGGGTGGGAGAAAGAGAATGGTCAACATTCTGCGCCAGAAGCCAGTCTTGATGGCCTGAAGAACCGACTGTTCTTTTTCTCTCATTGATGCTGGTTGTCCCGTTCAGTTCCTACAACAGATTGAGTGTTGCTCCAGGTTCCATCCAGCATCCTGTGTCTCCAGAGTAAGTCCGAACCCTGCTTTATGGAAAACGCACCTCAACAATATTTGGCGTTCAGTCTTTTTACGGAGAACAGAAAATAAACCCCTGGATAATGAAGAGGAACAATTTGTTAACTGACAAGGTTTTATTCCTTTGGATCTGTCTGATTTGTGTCTCATAATAGGATTTGCAGCTCACCTTTTTATTGTAATATTTCAAATGAATATTCCAAATGTTTGGTGGATTATGGATTGCAGTCACTTGTTCAAAACTTCTGATGAGCAGCCTTTCTTAAGGTGCGCCAGGTCATTGCATTTGTGCAGATGCCCGTGTTTTACTAGAAGCTGAGCTCCACTCCTGATCCTCAGCTACTAACAGCCGGTCACTCATTTGCTAAGTCATAGCAAGGCTGGGTCGAATGAGTCACAATGCCACCACCTGGTGGTAGGGCGATGAATTACTGGTCTGCAGTTGTGCACAAGTCCCAGTGATTTGTGAATGTCCAGTTGGCAGAAACGTCCCAAATTTAAATTTAGGTTTTTTATCACTCAAAACTGCAGAAGGAATTCTCAAAGATAATACCTTGAGGGCTGGAAGGCTTGAGCTATAAGGAGAGACTGGGGCTTTTCAAGTTCATATTGAAGTTTACTTATCATCTGAATGTACCAGAACAAAGTTAGTGTGGAGGTTAGCGCAACGCTGTTACAGCGCCAGCGACCCAAGTTCAAATCCTGTGCTTTCTGTAAGGAGTTTGTAAGTTCTTCCCATGTCTGTGTGGGTTTTCTCTGGAAACTCCGGTTTCCTCCCACCTGTTCAAAAATCATACCAGGGTTGTGGGTTAATTGGGTCTAATTGGGCAGCACGGACTCGTGGGCCGGAAGGGATTGTTACCTGTGCCATACGTCTAAATTTAAGAATTTATAACAACTTGATGAAACATTGTTCTCCAGTCCACAGTGAAGAATAGGACAGACACAGCACACATGCAGACAAACAGTACATATGTGCACAGTACATATTTTAAAAAATATTATTAATAAATAGTAGAGTCATGAGGAGTTGTTTAGCAGTCGTTCTGCATTCTCACTGCCCGTGGGAAAAAGCGGTTCCTCAGCCTGGTGGTGCTGGCTCTGATACTCCTGTATCTCTTCCCTGACGGGAGTGGCTGAAAGATGCTGTGTGCAGGATGGAAGGAGTCCTCAATGATTTTCAAGTCCTCTTTTAAACAATAATTCCAGTAGGTATCATCAATCGTGGGGGATGGGGGGAATGGAGACCCCAGTGATCCTCTCTGTTGCTTTTATGGTCCTGTGGATTGACCTCCAGGTTGAGAGGGATGTGGGCAAATGGCACTAGCTTGGTCAACATGGACAGGAGGGGCTGAAGGGCCTGTTTCCCTGCTGTACATCTCCATGACTCATTGTTATTTTCATCCACTCTATCTAGTTGTGTAAATGTAATTCTTTTCAGCTGATTACATTTTTATGAAGCATTTTGAAATATTTTTGTGCTGAGGAAGTGATTTGTGTGAGAGTTATTGGATTGAATGAATGTTGTGAGTTGGTTTAATTAAGAATGTACGGTTTTCTCCCTGTAGACTGGGCGCCAGTTCTGTTTACAACGACCAGCACCACCGCGGCTGCTACCACAGTCCCCATAACCACTGCCTCGGCACTACCCGTCACCAGGCGCCCTCCGCCAGCCACCACGAGGTGGCCGAAAGTTCTCCCGCACGCCAAGGTGCCCATAACCACCACAAAGCCAGCCACCACCAGGAGACCGCCCTTCTCGCGGAAGGTGGAGGTGCATCCCGCCACCGTCAAGGTCCATCGGCCCTGTAACTCCCAACCTTGTCTCCACGGAGGCACCTGTGAAGACGACGGGGTCAGCTACACCTGCAGCTGCCCAGCCGGGAGGGGAGGAGCTGTCTGTGAGCGAAGTAAGGAACGGGTCCTTCTAGATCTATTTCATGAATGTAAAAACACACAGAAATGCTGGAGGAACTCAGCCAGTCTCAGCATCCACAGGAGGTGAAGATACATGACCAACATTTTTGGCCTGAGCCCTTCTTCAAGGTATAAGCAAAGAACAGGAAGGTGTCAAAATAACCAAGGCTGCTGGGGGAGGGATCCGGACCAACAAAAGGAGAGAATAGATTTTGTCTCTGTGAAAGATGATAAAGGAAAAAGGGAAGAGAGAGAGCCCGCTCAGGGGGAAAGGGGATGAAGAAGTGGGTGGAGGGGTTTAATGGAAACCAGAGAAGTCATTGTTAAAGCCATCTGGATGGAGGGAGCCCAGTCGGAAGATGAGCTGTTGTTCCTCTAATTTGCAGGTGGTCTCAGTCTGGCCGTGCATGAGACCATGAACAGATGTGTCAGCATGGGAATGGGGTAGGGAATTAAAACGGGTGGCCACTGGGAGATCCATGCTATCACAGCCTTCCCCCAGCTCTCTCTCTCTCCCCCTCTTCCCTTTCCCCTCCGTCTCCTCTTATCCTAACCACCAATTAATACCTTTTGTTGGTCTGGACTCCCCCCCCCAATCTCACCCCCCAGCATGTCTTCAGTCTTTATTCTTACGCCTTCCTGTTTTTTGCTCATACCTTGAGGAAGGGCTCAGGCCTGAAACGTCAGTATCTTTACCTCCCACGGACGCTGCTGAGTTCCTCCAGTATTTCTGTGTGTTTTTACTACGATCACAGTGTCTCACACAACTTAATGAATGGATTTACCAATGAATTGAAGAGGTCAGAGGAGACAGAGCCTCCTTAGCCTTATCCTCCATTCCTGAAAGAAACACGAAAGTTGTAGACGCTTTGATTGTAGAAATGCTGGAGGGTCTCACATCTCAGGCCCAAAACGTCGGTAATGTATCTTTACCTCCTGCGGTTGCTGTGAGACCAGCTGAGTTCTTCCTCCATTCCTTGAGCTCATGGAATGGACAGCTCTCTCAATACTATATTTAATGTTCATACAGCTGCGCACAACTTACAGCGTCAAGGTACACATGAAAAGATTATTGTTTCCTTCCATTATTTCAACACTCCTTTACATATTCTCACCAGGTTGGAGAATAACATTGAAAATTCAACATTTTCCATAAAAACTAGACATTTTCAGACAAATATAATCCTAAATATATTGCTAATTTCACGTGTTACACCATGTGCTCTGATACTTTGTCATTAATTATAGTTTGGTTGTAAACCACATCACTCTTCAGGAAGATATTACCACATTTAACTCAGTTTTTAAAAAAAAACATTTATTGTTGGCTGTGAAGTTCATTGTTTGGTTTACAGAAATCTTAAAATATCTAAGAGAGGCTCTACCCCATGTTATTAATGGGATGTCTGTTCAGGAGAAATAAAGTGTGAAGTGAGCTCTAAATATTGGGCTAAAATATCTTGATGAAGGGCTCGAGCCCGAAACATTGGTTCTGTATCTTTATCTGTGCTGGATAAAGGACACTGTTGAGTTTCTCCAGCGCTGTGTTTTCACGGTGACTGCAGACTTTCATGTTTTACTTCTAAATATTGGGCAGCTAGAATACAACAGCTGAAATAATGTTCATCAGGTCAGAACTTGGATGTGAGATATAATCTGAAAAGTTTTCTCATTGAGCATCTTGTGAAAGGTCCTCACCAGAAATAGATCAGCTCTGAGTCACTTTAAGAGGGAAACAATTAGAAAATCAGGGTTAGTGCAGTGGTTAGCATAACGCTGTTACAGCGCCAGCGATCGAGAGTAGCGGTTAGCATAACGCTGTTACAGCGCCAGCGATCGGGAGTAGCGGTTAGCATAACACTGTTACAGCGCCAGCGATCGGGAGTAGCGGTTAGCATAACGCTGTTACAGCACCAGCGATCAGGAGTAGTGGTTAGCATAACTCTGTTACAGCGCCAGCGATCGGGAGTAGCGGTTAGCATAACTCTGTTACAGCGCCAGCGATCAGGAGTAGCGGTTAGCATAACTCTGTTACAGCGCCAAGGGTCGGGAGTAGCGGTTAGCATAACGCTGTTACAGCGCCAGCGATTAGGAGTAGTGGTTAGCATAACTCTGTTACAGCGCCAGCGATCAGGAGTAGCGGTTAGCATAACGCTGTTACAGCGCCAGCGGTCGGGAGTAGAGGTTAGCACAACTCTGTTACAGTGCCAGCGGTCGGCAGTAGCGGTTAGCACAACGCTGTTACAGCGCCAGCGATCAGGAGTAGCGGTTAGCACAACGCTGTTACAGCGCCAGCATCAGGAGTAGCGGTTAGCATAACGCTGTTACAGCACCAGCGATCAGGAGTAGTGGTTAACATAACTCTGTTACCGCGCCAGCGATCGGGAGTAGTGGTTAGCATAACGCTGTTACAGTGCCAGCGGTCGGCAGTAGTGGTTAGCATAACTCTGTTACCGCGCCAGCGATCGGGAGTAGTGGTTAGCATAACGCTGTTACAGTGCCAGCGGTCGGCAGTAGTGGTTAACATAACTCTGTTACCGCGCCAGCGATCGGGAGTAGTGGTTAGCATAACGCTGTTACAGTGCCAGCGGTCGGCAGTAGTGGTTAGCACAACACTGTTACAGCACCAGTGATCGGGCGTAGAGGTTAGCATAACGCTGTTACAGTGCGAACGATCGGGAGTAGCGGTTAGCTCAACACTGTTACAGCGCCAGCGATCGGGAGTAGTGGTTAGCACAACTCTGTAACAGCGCCAAGGGTCGGGAGTAGCGGTTAGCATAACTCTGTTACAGCGCCAGCGATCAGGAGTAGCGGTTAGCATAACGCTGTTACAGCGCCAGCGGTCGGGAGTAGAGGTTAGCACAACTCTGTTACAGTGCCAGCGGTCGGCAGTAGCGGTTAGCACAACGCTGTTACAGCGCCAGCGATCAGGAGTAGCGGTTAGCACAACGCTGTTACAGCGCCAGCATCGGGAGTAGCGGTTAGCACAACGCTGTTACAGCGCCAGCATCGGGAGTAGCGGTTAGCATAACGCTGTTACAGCGCCAGCATCGGGAGTAGCGGTTAGCATAACGCTGTTACAGCGCCAGCATCGGGAGTAGCGGTTAGCATAACTCTGTTACAGCGCCAGCATCGGGAGTAGCGGTTAGCACAACGCTGTTACAGCGCCAGCATCGGGAGTAGCAGTTAGCATAACGCTATTACAGCGCCAGCAATCGGGAGTAGCGGTTAGCATAACGCTGTTACAGCGCCAGCGATCAGGAGTAGCGGTTAGCACAACGCTGTTACAGCGCCAGCATCGGGAGTAGCGGTTAGCATAATGCTGTTACAGCGCCAGCGGTCGGCAGTAGCGGTTAGCACAACGCTGTTACAGCGCCAGCGATCAGGAGTAGCGGTTAGCACAACGCTGTTACAGCGCCAGCATCGGGAGTAGCGGTTAGCATAACTCTGTTACAGTGCCAGCGGTCGGCAGTAGCGGTTAGCACAACGCTGTTACAGCGCCAGCGATCAGGAGTAGTGGTTAGCACAACGCTGTTACAGCGCCAGCATCGGGAGTAGCGGTTAGCATAACTCTGTTACCGCGCCAGCAATCGGGAGTAGTGGTTAGCATAACGCTGTTACAGTGCCAGCGGTCGGCAGTAGTGGTTAGCACAACACTGTTACAGCACCAGTGATCGGGCGTAGAGGTTAGCACAACTCTGTTACAGCGCCAGCGATCGGGAGTAGCGGTTAGCAAAATGCTGTTACAGTGCCTGAAATCGAGGATAGCGGTTAGCACAACGCTGTTACAGCACCAGTGATCGAGTGTAGCAGTTAGCATAACGCTGTCTGTAAGAAGTTGTACGCACTCCCCATATCTGCATGGGTTTCCTCCGGGGGCTCCAGTTTCCTCCCACCATTTAAAACGTACCGTGGGTTGTAGGTCAATTGATGTAATTGGGTACCACAGGCTTGTGGACCGAAAGGGCCTGTTACTGTGTTGTATGTTTAAATTTAATATTTTAAATAAAATTAAAACATGTATCTCCTTTGCATAATGTTTAGTTTTAAAAATTATTTTGGTGTTCATTGTAAGGATGAGTAATTGGTTACTCAAGTTAACATAATGTCATCTTTTAAATGTACCCTAGTTCAGATACTGCTGTCATTTGTGACCACTACTGACTTGTATTTTCCCTCGAGCAGCCATTGTGTATTACATCCCCGAGTTTGGTGGAAGGTCCTACCTTGCATTTAAGACGATGAAGGCTTACTACACAGTGCGGATCAGCATGGAGTTCCGTGCCTCCAATCTGGATGGATTACTCTTGTACAATGGACAGAAAAAGGGCAAGGACTTCATTTCTCTCGCCCTTCGGAGGGGTTACGTGGAGCTGAGGTACGAAATGCAATGGTGGTCAAAAGGAACTCATTACTGACCCCAGCACAATTAAAGGTAGAGATCAAGTTCAAGTTTATTGTCATCTAATTCTACAAGAACAACCCAATGAAACAGCGTTCTCCGGTCCTTGGTGCAAAACACGCAGACACACAAGACATAACACATACAGACAAACAATACACATGCAGAACAAGTACAGTATTCATTCATAGAAATAAATATATTGCTTTGTTAATAGGAGAGTCTCGGAGGGTCAGTGTGAGCAGCTCCTTTAGTCGTTCAGCATTCTCACTGCCCATGGGAAGAAGCTGTTCCTCAGCCTGGTGGTGCTGGCTCTAATACTCCTGTATCTCTTCCCCAATGGGAACAGCTGAAAGATGCTGTGTGAGGGTGGAAGGGGGTCCTCAGTGATTTTGCGCACCCTCTTGAAACAACAATCCCGGTAGATCCTGTCAATTGGAGATGGGGAGGAGAGGAAGACTCCAGTGATCCTCTCTTCTACCCTGTGGATTGGCCTCTGATTCATTTCTCTACAGCAATTGTACCACATTGTGATGCACCCAGCCAGGACGCTCTCAATAGAGCTCCTGTAGAAAGTTGAGCACAAAATCTGCAGGTACTGGAATCTTAAGCAAGCAGAATCTTGAGAAACTGGAAGGTCTTGGTAGGTCAGGCAATGTTCGAGAAGGGAACTGGTCACTCAGTAAGTACCTCGCTATCGATCTGCTGGAGGAACATAGCAGGCCAAGCAGCATGAACGGAAGAAACAGAGCAATGGATTTGAGTTCCTCCAGTACCTTGTGTCTAGCTTCAGGACCCAGCTCCTGCAGCCTCCCACATCTCTGGTTGGTCATGTCTCGATAAAGGTCCTGACCATTTCTCAGCCTCATGCCTCACTGGCTCAGTCCCTCCAGCTTCTCACAGTTTGTTCATCATTAGAAGTCTGCCTAAAGCATCCTTAGAATAATGAGCGTTGACTGTAGAATGGATGTTCTTCCATTAAATTTGTGTTTAGATGTACAGAACGGTAACAGGCCCTTCTGGCCCATGAGCCCATGTCGCCCAATTAACCTACAACCCCCGGGTATATTTTGAAGGGTGGGAGGAAACGGGAGCAGACACGGGGTGAACGTACAAACTCCTTACAGACAGTGCGGGATTTGAACCCTGGTCACTAGCGCTGTAACAGTGTTGCGCTAACTACTGTGCTCAATGTCTTGCCCCAAACATGTAACAAGCTTCATTAAAACACAAAATCTAACCATAAGTTAATTCCACGTAACCCACGTTCATACTTTGGAGCCTTGGACATTTGCAAATTTGCATTTCCACTGAAGAGGAAAATGAAATTTAACCATCCCCATGAGGTGCTTTTTTTTAGACATTACCATAAAATTTATATTGAAATGTAATTTTACACTTTAAGTCCCTTTCCATAGATAACTATCATCCTGAACAGCCATTTCAAAATACTTAGTCAACCTAGTGGATAATAAATGTTTGCATCACTCTACCAGAGGAGAGAAACATCTGGATTCCTTAAAGAAACAGCTGGGAGGAGTTACGAGAGATTTAATTGGGTCTCTATGGCTAGGTAACCGTTCTCACTGCTGCCTTCCTTTGTGTTCATGCATGAGCACAGAACCGTACAGCTCAGGACTTTGAATATGAAGCTAAATCTCAGCTGCTCAAACATGCTCATCCCCTTTATAGTCATTTTAAATTTAAACATGCAGCATGGTAACAGGCTATTTCGGCCCATGAGACCTTGCCGCCCAATTAACCTACAATCTCCAGTACGTATTGAACAGTGGGGGCAAACCAGAGTCCTTGGGGAAAACTCACGCAGGGAGAAGATGCAAGTTCCTATGGGCAGTGTGGAATCCCAATCACTGGTGGTGTAAAGGCGTTGCACTAACTGCTGCGCCAACCTAGAAGTCTCTTACATGCTACTGTCGTATCCACCACTACCCCTGGCGGCCCGTCAACCTATTCCAGGAACACTGTGTAAAATATTTGCCCCACAAAGCTGCCTTAAACTTCCTCCCCTTCACCTTAAATGCATGTCCTGTAGTGTATGGCCCTTTTACCCTGGGAAGGAGAATCTGACGGTACACTCTATCAATATCTCTCATGGCTAGAGGGCAGCGTGGTTATTGGCAGGAACCCGCGTTTGAATTCTGCCCAGTCTATAAGGAGTTTGTTTCTTCTGGATGCTCCAGTTTCCTCTCATCCTTCAAAACGTATGGGGATTGTAGGCTAATTGGGGCGCTGTGGCAGCACAGGCTCGTGGGCCAGAAGGGCCTGTTACTGTGCTGCATGCCTAAATTTAAAAGTTGAAAAAAACAACCCAAGTTTGTAATAAGTTTTTCTTGTCATATACACACGTAAAATGTACAGATGCACTCCAATTCCTACTTGCTGCACCCACACAGATACGTAAGTTACACCGACTACCACTGTATAAATTAAATTACCACAGTATTCCAAGACAGAAAAAGAGATAATAAATATAAAAGATCAATAAATATTCACAGATGCAGTTGGTGCATGAAAAGAAACATTTCAATAGCACAGGTAGATCTTTGGATGGCTGCAGAGTAGTTTATGGTTCGGGTTAGGGCAGTATGGGGAGGTTCAAGAGCTCGATGGCTGTTGGATGAAAATTGTTCTTGAATTTGGAGGTGCTGGACGTCCAACCTCTCCTCTTAACTCCCACCTCCCCCTTGATAAAGGGACTCATATCCCTCCACGGGCACTGCCTCACCCACCGAGTCCCTCCGTGTACTGCATCTGCCGTCCTTGTGTTGCTGTGTAGTTATAACATGAGAGTGGGAGAGTGCCGTTAGCAACTGTGTGTGGCAATATTATGACAATGACTACAGCTGAAAGGGATCCCGTTGGTTGTGATGGTGGGCTCCATAAAAATGCAAGTTTGTTGTTTCATTGCCAATTGCTGACAACAGCAAATATAAAGACGGATATCCAGGGGAATCGATGTGAATTTGAGATCTTGGCAAGTCATGGACTGTAACAATAAGTAACATTGATTGAAAGAAACCGGTGTGGAAAGGTTTGTGATGAGGACTGACTCTTGAGTTCTTAAATGACTTTGCTTCTGGGAGTAGTCACTTTGTGTTCCTCCCCATCCCTGAAGGTTTAACACGGGGTCTGGGACTGGTGTCATCACCAGCAAAACTCCGATAAAGCCCGGAAACTGGCACCACGTGGTGGTGAACCGGAACAGGCGCAGCGGGATGCTGTCCGTGGACGGAGAGCCCCATCTGATCGGGGAAAGCCCTCCTGGGACAGATGGACTCAACCTGGACACAGATCTCTTCCTGGGAGGAACGCCAGAGGATGAAATGACACTGTAAGTGTGTTTGATTTTCCCATATTGCATGCTAGCTCCTGTCCTCTTTATGTGTCTCGTATCTTGTGTGCCTCGAAGTGCATCATTGACCCTTGCCCAGGTGCGAGGACTTGCATTTGGAAGTATTGGAGGATGTGGTGTCAATCTGATGATTACAATCTACTTGTTTCCCACAGACCACGTGTTGAAAAACTGCAAGTTGTAAGAGGTCTCCAAGGATTGCTTGAATCTTTGGGGCTCTGATGTATCTCTTCAGCTTTAACACGAGACCATAATTTACTCCTCCTAAACTGTGTACTTGACAAGCATTTCAGAATAGAGTTAGGCATTTCGATTCACTCGTCAGTCAGACTGCAAAAAGGCAGGTGTATTATGAGAAAGAAAGTTTTTCGTATCCATAAGCGCAATGTTCGGATGCCCCAAAGCTCTTACTTGCTGCAGCCACACGGCTGTCCCAGATATACCATCTACCATAGCATAAATCAAATTACCATCATATGGGAGGGCACAAAAAGAGATAATTTAAAATTTAAACAAGAAAATCTGCATTCGCTGGGGTCGATATACAAATGTGCTGGAGAAACTCAGCAGGTCACACAGTGCCCAGCACATTTGTATATGACAATAAATAATAAAGGTTAGATAAATAAATATTCACAGTTCCAGTTAGTGTAAGGAAAAAAAGGTGTTACAACAGAGCAGACAGATCTTTTGGTGGTCCCAGTGTAGTTTATGGTTGGGGGGGGCGGGGGCGGTGGTGGGCAGGTTCATGATCCTGATTAGCTGTACATAAGAACATAATAGGAACAGGAGTCAAGCCTGTCCCGCCATCCAATAAGATCATGGCTCCTCTGATCATTGACTCAACTCCATCCACCTGCGTTTTCCCCATATCCCTTCATTCCTTTTTTATGTAAAAATCTATCTATCTAACTGAACCTTAAATATGTTTAATGAAGTCGCATCAACTCCTTCCCTGGGTAGAGAATTCCACAGATTTGCTGATCTCTAGAGAAAACAGTTTTTCCTCAACTCCGTCTTAAATACAAATTGGAGCTCCTAAAATTGACATTCAGAAACAGAGTCAAAAATATCAGAAGCTCATTACTTGTTGAGTCAGGTGATAAAGAAGAAATTTTCACTCATATTCTTGCTTTAAGTATCCACACATCTTCTTTGTGTGTTTTGAATTTGTCGATATCTACAGCTCCAGTTTTGTCAGTTGCCTGGGTGTTATGAAAATCCCTTTGCATTTCCAGTGTTACAGAAAGGACGACAGCAACAAAGGGTCTCCAGGGTTGCATCCGTCTGCTCGATGTCAATAACCTGATCTACGACCTGCAAGAGAGGAGCAGCGATGTGTTGTACGGCAGTGGGGTGGGAGAATGCGGCAATAATCCCTGCAGCCCCAACCCCTGCAAGAACAAGGGCAAATGCCATGTGAAAGAGGCAGAGATGTTCCACTGCGAATGCATTGGAGAGTTTTCAGGTAACCACTTTGGCATTTGAGGTGAAAGCTAACTGGGCAGTTGGTTGGGGCAGGTTTGATGTCATTGGTCTGAAGATTCCCGCTGAAAGTTTCAAAGATTTCAGAACATCTCTGGTGAACTTTTTAATAAAATCTGTGATTTATTTTCTGCAGTGTTCTAATTGGTTGTCTCCTGGGAAACGATATCTATCACAAACCAAGGAACTGAACTTGATGCATGAGGCGGGCTCACTGAGTAACAGAGGGGGAACTTGGTGAAGTGGTTTGGGAGGAGAGGGGATAGGGAATATTTCCTGCCCATGCTCAACTCTAGGCAGACGATCCGGGAAGTTGGCCACCAGGAACCAGGCTCACCATGATGGAGGCTCACTGACCACTGACTGTGGCTATTGGGCAGTATCCTTCGACCCAGAGACCGTGGAGCATATCTTCTTTAATAATACTGTTCCCCCAATAAAATCCAACCGGGACATCTGCAAGAATGGGCAGCAGAGTTAGGCAACTCATTACAGCGCCAGTGATCCGGGTTCAAATCTGGTGCTGAATGTTCTCCCCGTAACCTGCTCCGGTTTCCTCCCAGCCTCCAAAGCGTATGGGGCTGTAGGTTAATCATAATTGGGCGGGTTTAAATGACCCTGATCGGCTTCTACTGTGATGTGTAAATATAAGAAAAGAATGGACGTTGATGGTGACGTTAAAATTGAGTTTCAGTGGTCTCCAGGAGGTGGGAGTGGAACTGCTGACTCATTACGGAGCACCCCCCCCCCCCTCCCCTGCCTACTTTGCCTTTCAGGAAAGGTGAGGGCATCGTTGCCGAAGATTGGCCCATCCAGATAGCTCACTAATATGGGGGAAATTACTGTCCAATCTAGAGCTGAACTTGTCCATTTAATTCACCTTGAAGACCTGTGTGAACAAGTAGTCATAGGTGGGCAGATAGAAGAAATCCTGGCATTTCTTTCTGGAAATGTGGGCAGCAAGAGAGTGGTGGGTGTCTGGAACGGGCTGCCAGGAGTGGTGGTGGAAGCACATGCAAGAGTAGTGTTTAAGGGGCTTTTAGGAGGGATATGTACCATGTGCAGGTAGAGGAGATTTGGTTGAACTTGGTTTGACACCAGTATCGTGGGCTGAAGGCCTTGTTTCTTCTCTACGTTCTGGAAAAGAGCATAACCAGATGCAAAGAATATCAGACAGTCACTGCAAGATCCAACAGAGAATTCGGCAGAAAGCTCATTAGTTAAGGGGTGGTGGGAATGTGGAAAGCACTTCACAATGAGTGCTGACACATTTAAATTTTAAAATTTAGACATACAGTGCAAAAACAGACCATTTCAGCCCATGAACCTGTGTTGCCCAATTAACCTACACCCCTCCCCCCCCCGGTATATTTCAAATGGTGGGAGGAAACCAGAGCCCCCCCGGGGAGAATGTACAAACTCTTTACAGATAATGCTGGATTTGAACCCTGTGTAGAGCTTGTTGAAAGAATCAAAGACTTGTTGATCCAAACCAAGGCTTTTATTATCAAAAGACAGGAGCTCTTCACAGGTGGCCGACCAGTCCGGAATGATCCGACCTGGCTAGGGACACAACCCTTTAAGGCCCAGTCAATAGGTGTGGCTTAGCTCTCAGCCAATCGCTGTAAGCACAGTCTAGATACAGTAACTATATACACTATGTACATTGGTGATAGATCTGTACTATCACACCCTGTAAAGACATTGCGCTAACCACTACACAAATTGTGCCCATTTAAGTGTAGGGTTAGGAAGGAAATGAGGGGGAAGGCAACACAATGATAGTTTCAAATGGACCAGCCTGGATGATGGGCCAAATGGCCCCTTTTCTGCACTGTATATCATCTGTAATCTTGTAGTAAGTAACTCTTTTGTGTTTCCTGGTTGGTTGATAGATTCTCTCTACAGCTTTGGTATGCGACATGTTAGAAGGTGTTTAATTATGTTTAATTTGCCATCTTTCAGGGCCAACCTGTGCCGACAAGCACAACCCATGTGACCCAAATCCGTGCCACCAATCAGCCAACTGCATGGTGCTGCCTGAAGGTGGAGCCAAGTGTGAATGCCCAATGGGACGTGAGGGAGAGCTCTGTGAACGAGGTATGGCATAACCTTGAGTCTGCCAACCAAGCAGATAAAATGATCATCAACAGCTCTCTCAACAGAATGATCACAGTGTGGAGATTAATCAGAGCTGATCGTTCACCTGGGAACAGTTTTAAATCAGTGTGCAATCAAAATACAAGATGTGAACAGCACATTAATAACTTATTTGTCAACTTAAACATAATTCTGCAGTTTTTCTTTTTCCTCTCTAAAGCATGTAATGAGAACAATCTGACGTGGCCAGCATAACATATCACTAAGTAAAATTCCAGTTAACTTAAGATGGTCTTTGGAATTGCTAACAGTGACTGAGATTTCCTCACCTGAGAGGAATAGTTTTAGAATGATGCTCAGGTTGTGTAAGGGATGACTCAGCATTCAGATCCGTGATATGTTGCAGATTCTGTTTTTGTACAGGTGAGTGGCATTGCAGAATCTAATTGCTGACAGTAACAGAGCTCGGGCTGAGGGCATTAGGAAATGTGCTGATGGTCATTTCATCATTGCAACACTGGGGGTAGCTCTTCAGCCATTAAGAGTATTGATGAAAGGTCCCACTGACACTGCTCAGCCCACTGAGTTCCCCCGGCAGATTGCAGCGTCTGCAGTCCCTTGTGTGTCTCCACTTTTACTTTGGTCCATCCAGGTGTGTTCAGTGGAATGCAACGGACTGGAACTGTGTTGAATCAAATATCAGTTTTACTTCACTCACGGAACCTCAACCTGCCTTCTGTCTGGTTGGTCGGTGAACTCGGGGGACAGTGGGATAAACTCTTCAAAGATGTGTCAAACAAGGAGTTTGTATTTACAAAGGCCTTTACTTATTGTATGTTCAACTTTATCTTTAAATTATTCTTATACCTAGAAATATTGAGGAGCTATTGGTATTTTTATCTAGGATGGATGCATGAATGAGTCTTGCTGTTCAATACTTTGCCAATCAGTGGTCGTCCAAGGTCACGCAGGCTACCTTTACACCGTGAGATGCTGGCTAACCAGTGGTGTTATTCCACAGGCAGCTGGTGGTGCAGTGAAGATTGGGGTGGGAATTGCTGGTGGTGAGTGCATGAGAATTCATGGGTGCTGTGTGAGGCTCATCCTGACGAACAGCCTCAGGTTCTGTTACTCCGTTATTGCGACAAGGCTTTGTCGATGGGAGACAAACCCTGCAGTGTCCAAAGAAAGCAGAACAAATATTTCAAAACATTGACCAAAACAGCATCTAAAAGTAGTTTGAAAGCATTTGTTCTCCAGGCATCTTAAAGATGATTATTCTGAGAATCTACTCTAAATTGCATTTGGCACGGAGCAGAAATGTGCAACCTATTCACCATTTTCCCTAGACAATATTAATGCTCCAACATTGTCAAACTTCAAAGCAATGTATGCCGGATTACAGTTGTCAGCAGAAGAGCTAAATGGATGAGTGCTTTAATGTGTTTCATTTGGTGCTTTTTCATTGAGGGAATCAAGGATAATGAGATTCCACTCAACGGAGGCTTCCAGCCTGAGACATTGACCATTCTTTTACTCCAATTGATCCACTGAGTCCCTCAGCAAATTGTTTCCAGCTCCAGGTTCCAGTGTCTGTGGCTCTAACAAATCCTTGGAAAAGTTTTAATTTTAATCTCGGAAAAAAGAAGAGAAGTTTTTAAACATACGGCACAGTAACAAGCCCTTTCGGCCCACGAGCCCGCGCTCTCCAAATATGCCCATGTGACCAATTAACCTACTAACCCTGATCATCTTTGGAAAGTGGAAGGAACCGGAGCACCCGGAGGAAACCCAGGCAGTCACAGGGAGAATATGCAAACTCCTTACAGACAGTGATGGATTTGAACCCATGTCACTGGTGCTGGTAACTGTGCTGCCCACAATGTGGGATTTCTCCTGATGGGTTGGATTCATAAATTTGATGACACTGTGAGTGAAATTTTTTCCCTGCATCGTGCAGCAAATGAGAAATTTAACGTTGCTCTGCATTCAAATTAAGTGCGCAGCACGGTTAGCTTAGCAGTTATTGCAACACCTATACAGCGCCAGTGACCCGGTTAGAATCCGGCGTTGTTGGGTCAGAGTTTGTCCCTACTCCCCGCATCCTCGTGGTGCTCCAGTTTCCTCCCACCTTTCAAAACCACACGGGGCTTATAGGTTAACTGGTGTATTGGGGCGGGGGGGGCACTGGCCCAAGCAAACCTGAACTCAAGGGATTAATTCTGCTTGGGCACAGTTTCAAAAAAGCATCTTTCATGTGACAGTATTCTGAGTGAGCAATTGGGCAAACAATGCAGCCACATTGAACTTGGATGACACAGAGCCAAAGAACCATAGAGCACTACAGCACAGAAACAGGCTGTTTGGCCCATCTCGTCTGTGCTGCACATCACAGTCTAACTCCAGCATGGTCTACCCCTGTTCCCCACTAAGTAGGGAGAACCCTGGCTATTTCCACTTTGCCCTCCCAGATCCCTACTTCTATACCTAATAGACCATCTTACCTGAGGGAATACTTTACCCATGCTGGGTCTCTGAAGACAAGCTCTCCACGAATCTAAATTACGATTGAGATCCACTGGGATGTAAATTGCAACTTTTACATTGGATTGTGACAAATACAGTAAAACCCCTGTTATCTGGAATTCAAGCAGCCAGCAAAACATTGAGGAAAATAAACAGGTTAAAAAAATACAACATTTTAAATTGGCACACCTTGCCGTTAGTTTGCCAGTCTCACAACACACAATCTCAATCAATGGGAAAAATTCACTGATCCAGCATCTACCAATCCCAAAAGTGTCTGATTCCAAGGATTTTACTGTGTAGTAAATTGGTGACTTTGTTAAACTTGCTACACATCTGTTGTCACTGAGAGAGGGAGGGACACTTGTCTAAGCTCTCCCATTCCACAGCCAGCCAAATGACTACAGCAAGTTCCCAATGAATAATCAGAACTCATTTATTGTCAGAGTACATACTTGACATCACATTTTTTTTCCCTGCAGTGTCAGTAGATTTATAGATGGTGTTGTTGCTGTACTGAGCCACCCAGTTGTAGGTGTAAAGGGAGTAGACCCAGGGGGCTAGAAACGCAGCCCTGTGGGCCTCTGGTGCTGACGGAGATTGTGGAGGAGAAATTCTTACCAATCCACACTGATTGTGGTCTGGAGGTGAGGAAATCCATGATCCAATTACGCAGTGGGGTGTTGAGACCCTGATCATGCTGATGAGTTTTGAGGGAATCATCCTTGTGGAGGCACAGTAGTGCACTGGGTGAAGCCACTGCCACACACCTCCAGTGAACTGGGTTCGATCCTGACCTCAACGCTGTTTGTGTGGAGTTCACACATTCTCCCTGTGAGGGGGTGCTCCATTTTCCCCTTCCATCCGTAAGATGTGCTTGTTTCTAGATTAATTCCCTGCTGTAAATTGTCCCTGGTGTGTGGGAGAGTGGTAGAAAGGTTTGGAATGTGGGAGGAGAGGGTTACAAAGACAGTGACGGCAAGGAGGTTTCCCCGTGAGCTGTCACGGCCTCCTTCTGTGTTGTAAGAACGTGAAGATATGAACATTCTGCCATCTTGATGGTAATTGGGAGACAAAGCTGTTGTGGATCATTGTCATGTTGTGCTCTGTTACGGTCCCTTATTAATACTCTCACTGGTGTCAAGGATGAAGATGGAAGCTTTCATCAGTGGTATTTTGCAAAAGAAATGGAGTCTTCTTTTCAATTCCGTAAGATTTTTGTGAGCCTACATCTGGGAGAACAAAGTAGTGTGGTTGGAGAGAAAGCAAAGGATCTTGAGTAGGTTGTCATCAGAAAATAATGGCATGATATAGAATCATAAGATGGAAATAGACCCTTCAGCTCATTTATACCAGTTTTACATAAGAACAAAAGAACCTTTCATTATAACTGGACCGTTTTCACACAAATTGCGATGGCTGGTTAAAATCAGAATCAAAATTTATCGTTATGAACATGTCATGAAATTTGTTGTTTTGCGGAAACATTACAGTGCAAGCATTGCTATAAATGAAAGAATATAGGAGAAAGTGAGATCATGTCTATGGTTCGTTCATAAATCTGATGGTGGAGGGGAAGAAGCTGTTTTTGTAATGTTGAGTGTTCGTTTTCTGGCTCCTGTACCTTTCTTCCTGATGGTAGCAGTGTAAAAAGGGCATGGCCTTGGGTGGTGGGGGTCCTTTAGGAAGACTGCTTTCTTGAGAGACCAATTCTTATGGATGGAGTTCGTGGTCCTCGATGGAGTTTTTAACCTGCCCTGTGCATAGACACCTCTGGTTATGTGAAATTGTTGAATTCATGTCATATCCTGAAGGCTGTAATGTGTTAAGATCAAGGAAGAGGTTCTGCCTCTTGTGCTTCTATTGGTCTTGAGTGAAACAGTGCAAGAGGCCAAAGACAGCAGCCAGAGTGGCCATAGGATTGATGAGTAAAGGGACTAAGTTAGCTCATGCATTGCCTTAGACAAGTCATATCAAGTTTATTGTCATCTGATTGCACAAGTTCAATCTGATGAAATACCATTCTCTGGTCCTCGGTGAAAAATACATCCAGACAGTACATATACAGGACAAATATTCATATATACAAATAAATAAATACATATTGTTTCATAAATATGAGCGTCTCGGTTAGTTAATGTGAGGAGAGGTTGAGTAGATTGGAGCCAATCTCTGGAGTTGAAGAATGAGATGTTGAACCAATGAGGATTACAGGGATTTCTAAAGGATGCTTCTACAACAGGTCAAAGGCTCACTCACTCTCAAAGTGTTGACTTCATTGTATTTCATTTTCAGAAGTGGAACAAGATCAAGGCAAGGCCTTCATCCCAGAGTTCAATGGACTTTCATACCTGGAAATGAATGGCATCCACACATTTGTCAGTGATTTGCTGTGAGTTCACTCTCAATTAAACCTGAAGTCTGACCTGCCAATGTTCTGAGCACATACACACACCACAAAACCACGGTCCCCAACTTTTCCCAAAGGCTGATCCTCCCAAAATCAATTTCCAAATAGAAGATGTTTGGGGTTTTTTTTTTCCAAATGGATTATTTAACTTTTGGAAACAGGAAATCTGTTCAGATAAAAAGGGAGGGAATCGATATTTATTACTGCTACAGGTGTAGTGGGGCTGTCAAACTTAGGCAAATTACAGAAAGTTTACAAAGGACCATCCACTGAATAGGAGGTATAACCAAGTAGTGACCATACATATAAAATGTACATACACGAAGCATTAATGACAACTGAAGGGGAAAATACCTTAAATGATAAATTTCTTATTTCAATGAAAAATCTTCTAAACTTGGGTGCTTTGATTTTTAATATTGCTGTTCAAGTGGAAATAAAAAATTAAAAGGCATTAATACTCTAGCTTAAATGACAAAACTACGGAAGTGAGGATAAATCTGCAAAACCCATTAGTAAGGCAGTAAGGAGAGAGCAGTCCTTGGAGTTCAGTGATTAATGAGTGCCATTTATCAGCATTTCTCTGATCGCTGCACCATGGACTGAACTCTGAGCCAGATCCAGGAGATGCTGAGAGCATGCTGAATGTCAAAGCGGTGAGAACTTGGGTCCTCCCAGGTGTGCGACTTTAAATAATCCTCACCTTGCCAAAATGATGACTAGAATTTTCAGATGGAAGGTCGAAAATCTTGTGTTAATTTTCAGCAGATTGGCCATTTTCTTTGAGCTTCATTTCCACATCTGATTTAGAACTAGAATTATGATGTGATATATCCTCCCAGCTGGACAAGACAGAGAACCTTTTGACCTATGCTGTTGAATCATGAAGTTTACTGTTTCCAAGATCATTCATCTCTCCTGTACCCTTTCAATACAGTTAGTTCAATTTTATTTTTCATCCAGTTGTACCAGTCCAACCCAAAGCAACAGCAAACATGCTGACAGACATAACACACATACAGACAAATGATACATCTACACAGTCTATACAGTATGTACATATATTAGAATAAATATTCTTAATAAATAGTAGAGTCACAGAGTTGTTTTTTGAGTCGTTCAACATTCTCAGTGCCCGGGGGAAGAAGCAGTTCCTCAGCCTCGTGGTTCTAGTTCTGATACTCCGGTATCTCTTTTTGTATCACTACAGGACTCTAGGAGGCTGTTTGGTCCATCAAGCTCTTGGTTAAGCATTCCTATTGATCTTATTCCCTGACTAACCCCAGTGATACGACATTTTTTCCCCTCACGCATATTCATTTGCCTTTTTTAGTCTTTGATCACGTCAGTTTCCATCACCTTCATTGTCAGTGAGTTCTAGCTCATTTCATTCCCAATATAAAAATAGTTCCTCATATCCCATCACATCTCTTACCCAAATCATGAAAGCATAAGACCACAAGACAGAGGAGCAAAAATAGCCCATTGAGCCTCCTCATCATTTAATTGTGAGTCAAGCCATTTCCCCACTTAACGCCACTGCCCGGCCTTCTCCCCATTACCTTTAATGCCCCGACTAATCAAGAACCTATCAATCTCTGTGATTGTGTCCTCTGAGAAACATGTGTCATTTGGTCCTTAGTCCATCAGATAATAAAAGCACTGTTGCTTTGTACCTGTCAAAATGGTGCAACTCTTGAAGTAATATTGATGATCATTTGCACCTGGAACATTCAAATTCTTTATGGGGGTGGGGGTTGAAGTAGAGTGGGCTCGAGATATGTGTGAGATAAATCATTGTATTTATTAACTTACTGTTGATTGCAGTCAGAAGCTGTCTATGGAGGTGGTCTTCTTGGCAAAGGACCCCAATGGAATGATCTTTTACAATGGACAGAAGACTGATGGCCGTGGAGATTTTGTGTCATTAAATCTGCGTGATGGCTACTTGGAGTTTAAATATGACCTTGGAAAAGGACCTGCAGTTCTCAGGTAACGGAACAAAGAGCAAGATCTCCACTTATTATTGCACCAGATAATGGGGAAAATATTTAATCAATATTAAATGTATTGTTAATATCAGTATAGTTTAAAATTAATTGATGGAAACTGTAAACTACAATATTTGGCACTATTAAGGGAATTTCTCTTTCAAAGCTGTTTTTCACCATTTTATGATTTTATATATATTTGTCCACAATTTACTGAGTGGCCCGGTTAGCGTAGCGGTTAACACAATGCTGTTCCAGCGCTAGAGACCCAAGTTTATATCGCTACTGTCTGGAAAGAGTTTGTTCTCCTTTTGTCTGCGTGGATTTCTTCCAGGTGCTCTGGTTTCCTCTCATGTTCCAAAGATATATGGGATTAATGGGTCATGTGAGTGTATCTGGGTGGCATGGTCCCGTGAGCTGAAAGGCCCTGTAACCGTTTTGCATCTCTAAATTAAAATTTAAGACTTGTAGCCTTGGTTAGATGTGGATGGAGTTCACAATCTACTTGAATGAGAGAATATGCACAAAAAATTAAATGTATTCCATTGCGTATAGACTTCCCGTGTTGTAAGGGAGTTTGCACCTGGCAGCCTTGATCATTGCACCAGGGAACCAAAGCTCATGTTTTTGAACCAGATTCTGTGTGAAGCCCTCCCTCCAGCTACTGAGCTGTGCAACAGACACACAAGCTCTCTCTCGTAAACCTACAATCTCTCACATCAGCCATCGGAGCACCGCTGATGCATTAAACCATCATATAGTGATAATTTCCTACAGTGTGACAAATTCACCATCTTAGTAAATACTGGTCAAGTATTTGGTTGATTCTGCATGAATGTTTAAAATCATTCCACATCTGTATTTTCAGGTTTTTTGTCAGAGTACATACATGTAAAATAATTTTTAAGAAGTCACACAGGAAGGACAAACTGATAATAGACAATTACCATTCATATCAACGAATGCAGAAACATCACACACAAATGTCAAATGCTAAGAGAAACTTCCTTTGCTTTGTGTGTGTTAAAGATTTGATTTACCCTGCAGATAAATAATTAGCATTAGACAATGAGACCAAAACGAAAGATATTTATTAGAAACAAACCCTCAAGACATCACCTTAAATATGTAAGGACCAAAACTTAAACGGGATTAACTGTTTACGTGCTTAACTGTTTGATGTCAGTTATTTACATACCTAATAAACCACAGAGATGGTAATAAGAAACAGGAACAATCAACTGCAAAACAACCGTTTAACAACTTGTGAAAAATTCACTGCCAAAAAGAACCATATGAGATGTGTCAAAATGCTGTGTACTTTGAGTAAGGTTCAGTGCAGAGAATGGGTGACACCGTCTACTCTTTGCATCCCTTATTCCCACTAGCGTAATATAATAAAGTTGGTTGTATGCTCTGTGGTTCTGCTGTGTGTGTTCTGTTACAGTGCAGGCTGTCTTTCACACACATGGCATCACATACCACCCTGAGATTATTTTTCCTGAGGGCAAGGCAGAATTACCACTTATTGGTAGTGCAAAAAAACTGTACATACTGTAAAACATGTAAACAGAATGAATGTAAACAAACTGTTCAATACGGAGAGACAAAAAGAAAATTAATAAAGTGAATAAGTAAATGAGTCCCTGATTGAGATTATTGTTGAGGAGTCTGATGGTGGAGGGGTAACAGCTGGTCCTGAAACTGGTGGTGTGAGTCTTGTAGCACCGATACCTCTTTCCTGATGGCATCAGCGAGAACAGAGCGTGTGCTGGGTGATGTGGATTCATGATGATTGCTGCTGCTCTCCGACAGCAGCGTTCCCTGTAGATGTTCTTGATGGTGGGGAGACTTTTGACCGCAATGTCCTGGGCTGCGTCCACTATCTTGCAGGGCTTTACACCAGAGGTACTGGTGTCCCCATACTAGACTGCCATGCAGCCTATCAGCACACTTTCCACCACATCTCTGTAGAACTTTACCAGGGTTTCTGGTGTCAGACCAAACCTCCACAAAATCCTGAGGACGTAGAGGCGCTGACATGCTTTCTTTACGATGCCATTAGAGTGTCGGGTCTAGGAATGATCCTCTGAGATAGTGACTCCCAAGAACTTGAATTTGCTCACCCTCTCCACCTCTGATCCCCCCACTGTTCATGGGATTGTACTCATCTCTCACTGTTCACGGGATTGTACTCCTGTGGCGTTCCCTTCCTGAAGTTAACAATCTGCTTCTTAGTTTTGGTGACCTTGAAGAAAGGTTGTTGTGCAAAAGCTAGACATTCACCTGCAAATAAACGACAGGGTAGAAAGTTCACGCAGAAAGGTGTGTCATCAAATCGGTGAATTGTGGCAGTTCAGAAGGAAGCTCTGCAGTGTATCCATGAGAACAATCTAGTCCGTCCATGCCTTTCCCTCTGCACCTCCAGTTTTAATTTTCCTTCAATCAATTTCTGATTCCTGGAGACAAAAGTCACTGCAGTTGCTGAAAAACAATCTGCTGAAGGAACTCAGTGCTTTGGACAGCATTATTTTGGATGCAAGAGGGATGGTCGCCATTTCCAGCCAATATCCTGCATCAGAATTCCTTGCTGAAACCCACCTGCTTCGTCCGGGCTGTGCTCCCATTTTCTGGAAGGGCCTGTACTATGCTGTCCGTCTAAATTTAAATGTAAAATGTGACTGCTTTGCCTCTCTATTTATGAAGCTCGGTATTTCCCTCTCTATTTATGAAGCCTGGTATTCTCTGCTATTTTTTTTTTAGCTGTTCCTTCATTTTGCCCAAAGACCACATTCAACATTTGTGCAGTGTTTATTCGACAGCTCTCAGGTTCCTGAACATCCCCATACCACCCTAACCGTAACAATAACCTACCACGGGACCACCTCAATATCTTCTACACTCTTGAAAAGTCACTTTTTGTTTGCACTAACTACGACTGTAAATGTTATAGATCTATCTATCTTTTTGTATTTAATCATCTATTTTCCTAACTTAATGTATATTGTTGGAGTGGGTGTATCTTACGTTACTGTGTGGCTACAGCAGGTAAGGATTTTGGGACATTTGCATGATGTATTTGGCAATAAACTCTCATATGATCAGGTACGCACAGGTTTCTCTGACCTGTTTTAGGATTGTAGACCCTTCCCTCATTCCTCCCATCTCTCATGATGCCACACTGTGTAGTCAGGAGAAGAAGTATTCACTGTTAGAGGTTCACATTGTGCAGAAGGATTGGTGAATGTGTGGAAAGCATATCCAACCTACTCTACACAACACACACTTTAAACTGGGTTGTAAAATCCAGTCCAATTAATTAATAGGACAGGTCCTTTTGAAAAATCTATCATTATCACTAAGCTTCAACTGTCAAAAGTGTACAGTCTCCTAGAAATAAATTTCCATTAAGTAATGTTGGAAAATTAAACAAATATGCAGAGTAATGTAATAAAAGATAATCTTGCTATGGCTCTGTCTCTTCTAATTGCAACAGCACTTGCAATAATGAGCTGAAACAAGTTCATATTACTTTTTTCTCCACTATAGGACTAAGGCACCCATCCCACTCAATATCTGGAATGTGGTTACTGTGGAAAGGAATGGTCGGAAAGGGTTAATGAAAATTAACAAGGATGAATTAGTCTCTGGGGAATCTCCGGTAGGTGGAATAAAGTCCTTTCCTTGTCAACTCCAACATTTTCAGGTATCCAGTGGAGCAGGTGCATGTTAAATGTTCTCAGACTGTATTTTCACTCTGGAGAAGGACAAGAAGAGCAGATGATGGAATCTTCAGCAAACAAAGAAGCTGGAGGGACTCGGTGGGCTCTTCAGCGTCCTTGGAGAGAAATGGCCAGTCAGGTTGTGAGCCTTTATTGAGACTGACCATCTCGTGCCACAGCTGCCGTCTAACCTGCTGAGTCCCTCCAACTCTTCTTTGTTTGCTGTATTTTCACTTTGTTCTCTGGAGCTTGTCATCAATGACCATCAAAACAATTGCCTTAGTGATGGGAGGGTAGGAAACAAAGAACACAGCTCTTCGTTAACATGGAAGCCTTTAGCAATATCTTCGCTTAGATGGGCAAGAAATTTATCCTGGCCGGGGAAGTCTTTGGGGATCCTGCATCAGTGTTGTCAAGGTCCCTCACTCAGACCCAGGAGAATGGGAGTGATAGTACAAGATCTTCTTGTGGATGCATCAGTCATGTCACCTACAGGTAATGGTGGGTGGGGAAGGAGTGCAACTGGAGTGAGTACAATATCAGTTTGGGTTGGAGGCTGGGGACAACTATTACTATGCAAAGGGTCTTCAGAGATGGAGAATCAGACAATAGTTGTTGAGACGTAGTTGGGTAGAGACATTCAGAAGCAACTGAAAATATAGTAAAGCTGGATTGTCTTGTCAAGATTTGGAAGGAAGGACTTGTTCTGATCTACTTACATTTACAATTACATTGCTGGACCAAAAACAGGACTCACCAATTGGATCTTTCCATTTGCAGTGAAAATAACTTTGGGCTGACAGTTACTTAAGCAGAGTGTTGCCACTGGGTCTTGCTCAGTTTGATCTGGACACAGATATTGAGAACTGTGTTCAGTGTCTATTGGTAGGTTCACAACAAAAGTTTATGACTTTTAGAAACTGGATAAAACTGAGAACATGAAGTTGGGCTCAACTTGTGTTGGAAGGAACGCAATTCTTTTGACTTTTTGTGCACTTTTTATTTATTGTTGTAAGGTGGTTTATATAAACTGCACTGTGACGCTGCCACAAAACAATGAATTCGTGACTTGTTCATGACAATAAATTCTGATTCTAATGTGGGGTCAAATCTTTCAAAAGCAATTGCCTTGTTCCAAGTGTGTAGGGCAGAGGGAGAGGATTTAAGTCTGTATCATTGTTGCCCCCTCTTGCCACACTTGGTGGGTGGGAGTGGGTGATGATATGGTGCAAGAAGCAGGAAAGATGGGTTTCCAGGGTATGGCCAGAATTCAACCTGCTACTGCCCTGCTAGTTTATCCTTGGTGTTGGAGTAATTGTGACAAGCTGGGCAGTGACATTTGTTAGTTTAACCCAGTAGTTTTCAAACTTTTCTTTCCACTCACATACCACCTTAAGTAATCCCTTACTAATCACAGAGCACCGAATGCATAGGGAATACTTAAAGTGGCATGTGAGTGGAACGAAAAAGTTTGAAAACCACTGGTTTAACCAAATGTTTGCCTAAAATTACAGTTCCAACAATAAAATGAATAATGAAACATTAAACATGTTTATAACCTGTAAAGTTAAAGCCTGTGATGCTAACATGCTTCCTCCACAGACTTTCATTGGAATGACATAGAAACTTTTGATTGATTTCCTTGCTCTTACTGATTCCTTTTTCTCTCTTATGTTTGTTTTTGTTTTTATTCTGATCTGCTTTCTGGATTTAAGAAATCGCGCAAGGTAACATGCAAAGCAACACAAAAAGATCACTCCCTCCTTTTCCCATTCTAAGTTCATCCAATTTCATTGCTAAATGTAGTCGTAGTTGTTAGAGCATCTTGTCTTGTGTGGCACAATTTCCTCAGAACCAAGTGTTGAATATCAGTGGCTGTGAAGGCAGGTTGGCTTAGAAAGGGGAGTGGGTGAGTGTCAGGTGATGGGGATGTAGGTGGTCGGACCCCGTTAATGAGATGGAGGGACACAGGAGGCTGTAGGTGCTGAAATCTGGAGCACAAACAATCTGCTGGAGAAACTCAGTGGTCCAAGCAGCATCTGTGGGAGGAAAGGAAGGGCCAGCCTTTCAAGCAGGTTCCTCCAGCAGAGTTTTTGTTGTCAGGTGAGTGGAAACTGTGCCATTCCCCACTTTCAGTACTCTCACCTGGGACTGCACTGAGGAAAGAGATCCTCACTTAATGTACTTACCAAAACCTTGATTTTTGGTGTTGCACGTGTGAGTGTGTATGCACGTGTTTGCATATGTGGGCGTGTGTGTGCACGTGTTTGTGTGTGTGTGTAAGATTTATCTGATATTATGCATCCTTGTATTTAGGTGTGTGTTGATTTTGACTTTACCACACACCAGCTCATTCATCTGCCAGATGTTCTTACACAGAAAGCACAAGCAGGCATAGGCCATTTGGCCTATCATGTCTGCTTCTTTCAGTGATATCATGGCTGGTCTTTAACCTTGGGGCCAAAGGCCAAGTTTGACACTTTGTAATTCTGAGCCCAATGAAAGCAAAGAGCTCCTGGCCCACCTTGTTCAGTGTAACAAATCGGGGAAGGACTGAGGCCAGATTGTGTTCTGAGACATATTTCTGCCTGACAGCTGAAACTTTAAAAATCCTTAAGTGTCATTTAATAAGAGCATTTATATTTGGACTCCAGTCCTGTCAAGCATTGCATTCTATTTTGTTTCGACAAGTCAGAGCATGCTGGTGACGTGACCTGCCACAGAATTTTGCACAAAGACACCAGCTGTTCACAGGAACTATCAAGAGTCAGCTTTTGGGACGATACATAAACCTTTGACTGAACATCCAATTGTCCGGCAGGAAACCATCTCATAAAATAATGTAGCACAGAAACTGACCCTTCAGCCGCACCCATGCGTCATATCCCTCTCCTATCCACAGGCCTGTCTAAATGTCTTCTGAATGTTACCATTATCCCCCGCCTCTACCACTTCTTCTGGCAGCTTATTCCATGCACCCCCACCCTCTGTGTGAGAAAGGTGCCCCTTGGGTCCTTACCTCTCTCACCAATGTCCTCCTGTTTTAGATTCCCCACCCAGGCTAAAACATGATGATCATCCAACTTATCTCAGTCCCTCATGGTTTTATAAACCTTTGTATGGTTTCCCTCTCCAGGGGAAAAAAGGTTCCATTATTGCCATGTAATACCACATTTAGAATGTAACATGCATGAAATTCTTTAACTTTTATCTACCGTAAGGCAGACAGAGAGTAGTCACTTTGTCCAGCGCCCCTCACCGAAACCAACAGTCTGGCCCCTCCAAGTACTGACCAGGCCTGAGCCTGCTTAGCTTCTGAGATCAGACAGTCCCAGGCATATTCAGGCTATTAGGTGCTGTTTCCCAACATATCCTGCCTCTCCTTATTCCATTTTTAAATTTAAATTTGGCCATACAGCACAGTAACAGGTCACTTCAGCCCACAAACCCCATGCTGTCCAATTGCATCCAATTAATCCTCAACCTCCAGAACATTTTCGAACAGTGGGAGGAAACCGGAGCTCCCGTGGAAAACCCACGCAGACATGGGGAGAACTCCTTACAGACGGCTCGGGATTTTAACCCAGTTGCTGGCGCTGTAACAGCGTTGTGCGAACTGTGCTTCCCATTCACTATTAATGTATTTCACAAGTAATCATTTTCAAAAGCTCATCTAGATAGCAATTGAATAACAAAGGCAGCATGTTGTACAGTGGCCCTCTGAAATAGATTCCCTGCAAGTCGATGGATTTCTTTTCTGAAGCAACACACAGTGTTAATGAGTGTTCAACTACTTCCAGACGGTGAATTATTGGCCACTTCCCTTTGACAGAAGTAATGAGACTTCATCCCTGATGATTAAAACTTATGCTGAAATAAGACGTGCAGAATTTCATTGTAGAAAGCAAACACAGAAATAGTTGCTCTGTCATCAAAAAGTGAGCTTCATTGGCGCAGTTTTAATTGGAGGGACTTCTGTGGGTCTGAAATTGCACTTCTCCATGAGATTTATTCAGAGATTCTGTCTTGGTGTCAGCCACACGAGGTTTAATTTGAAAAGCTTTTCAGTCTGTCTAACTTATTAGTTTCCATCGCCATCCTGTGTACCTCATCGGTGTATTATTTTATCACGACAGAATTACATTTGCTCATCACCATACTCAAGTTTAAAGTCAACCTGTCACATTCAGCACAATTACTTTTGTCTGAATTAAATATGACTCAGGCGAGTGAAGCTCTTGGTGTAAACGGCACTTCAATTTGAACAAAGAACCATGAGAATTAAATTGCATTGTTAAAGTGACAGGCTGACTTTTAGCTGAGATATTACGCCACTCTCTGCGATTGGCTTCATCCCTGATGTGCAATTATGTGTGCAAATAGCTTCCCAGTCAGCCCGTTTGATTAACAGTGGAATGTTCTTCATCCAAAGGCCCCACACACAGCACTGAATCTGAAAGAGGCCTTTTATGTGGGTGGAGCACCGGATTTCAATAAGTTTGCCCGCGCAGCTGCCATCACCTCTGGTTTCACTGGAGCTATTCAAAAGGTAAATATAATTAAAACTATCAGTGACTGTATTGAATGAGCCTTAAACAGGAATTGGGGATAGAGAACTGAATAAAAATGATTGTTGACTAATTAACCTGAAGTTCCTTGCTTGGTGATTGGAGTCTACACATCTCATGATTCGGGTTTTCAATTTATGAGAATGTCCAATGGTTGTAATTAAGGTGTGTCTCTGAAGTGGACCCTGGATTTTTTCAAAGGGGTTGAATGGTAATTCCCACAATGCCAAGTGATACACAGGTATGGGTAAGTCTGGGGATCCCTTAACTTTTTTCCATTTTGAGTATCAAAAGGGCCGGATAGAGTGGACAGGTGAATGATATTTCCAGTGGTGGGAGAGTCTAGCTCTAGAGGGCACAGCCTCAGAATAAAAGGTTGACTCTGTAGAACAGAGGTTTTTTCAGCCAGAGGGTGAAGAATTTGTGGAATTCTTTGCCACAAACAGCTGTGGAGGCCAAGTCATTGGGAGGATTTAAAGCAGAGGTTGATAGGTTCTTAGTTAGTGAGGCCATCAAAGGTTATGGGGAGAAGGCAGGGGAATGGGGTTGAGAGGAAAAATACATCAGCCATGATTTGAATAGCAGAGCTGACTTGATGGGTTGAATGGCCTAATTTTACTCCCAAGACTTATAGTCTTTCCTGCCAAATTTTCTTGCTTGTATAACAGTTGTTTCATAAAGCAAAGGCAACCTTTGGAGTGGTGGCAGTTCAAATCACTGGAGCAGTCACCACCCCAAAGCACTCCAAACCTTCTGACGAGAAGCAAAGCAACGTCAACATCTCTGTGTGATATCCCCAGTACCAAGGCCCCATTCGCACTCCAGCGATCCTCGTGGGCCAGCTACGTCTGCATGCTGGATGAGGGCCTCTGAAGAAAACACTCCAAGATGCATCGCTATAAGAGATAACAGAGGACAGACACTTGCAAGGTGTTTCCCAGAGTCTTCTCGAGAAACTGGAACAATCTCATGGAGGAGGAACATTTGGAAGACAGAGAACCATTAACTGGGAGTAGGGGAAAGAGTGGTCTCCACCCCCCCTCCAATCACCTATCTAGCTGCTCCTTCAACTCCACCTATAGCAGAGTCTGAAGATCCCACGTTGAACCTTCCAGGGACAATAGTGTAAAAGCCATCCTCGTCCAGTGGCTGCCCAAGATGAGGGTGAGGCACTTTCTTCAGCAGGGAATTTGAGGATTTAAATCCAGCAATGAAATTTAATTTAAAAAAATATATATTTACAACACAGTAGCAGCTGATTCTGCCCATTTAAACCCAATTCCACCCTAATTAACCTAAACCCCTCTTTGAGGGTGAGAGGGAACCGGAGCATTGCGGAAACCCACATAGACACAGTACAGACTCCTTACAGACAGTGCGGGATTCGAACCTGGGTGGCTGGCTTTGAAATGAAGGTGGGGAACCTGCAGGTATTGGGGTTCCCTGGTGCCTCTGCCCTAGTCCATCTTGGTGAGAGTAAGGTATTGAGGATCCACACAGTTTTTCCCTCCAGTCGTGCTCCAGGATCAAGTGGTTTCACGAAATTTGCCAAATAAAAGAAGTTATGAAAACAAAATAGCTTCACTACTATAATCTGCACTTTTGTGCCTGCTTGTTTTTTAATAACATGGCAAATTATGCTTTGGTAATTTTTCCTTCTGTATTTGTATCCAGCTTTCACTAAAATCCATTCCATTGCTTAAAAAAGAAAACATTCGTAATGCCATGGAGATTTCCAACTTTCGTTGGCATGCCTGCACAAAGACAAGGAATCCCTGTCAGAATGGTGGTGTCTGCAGCCCAAGACTCAGGGAATATGACTGCATGTGCCAGCGTGGCTTCTCAGGCCCACAGTGTGAAAAAGGTAGGATCATCTGTGTTTGCTGTGAGTGGTTGTGAGTTACACGGGGCCATTGGTCCACCAGGACTGCACCAATCATTAAGCATATCAATCCTATACTCTTCCCATCGCATTCCCTTCAACTCCCCTCACATTCTCCCACTCATCCACACACCGTGGGTCACCAATTAACCTGCCAATCTGCACGTCTTTGGAATGTGAGTGGGAAACAGAGCTGCTGAGCAAAGCACATGTGGTCACAGTCAAACTCCATCCAGGCAGCGCTGGAGGTCAGGGATGAACTCGGGTCTCTGGAGCTTTGAGAGGGCAGCTCTACCAGATGAGCTAGTGTGCCATCCATCTTCTCTCACCATTGCAAGGCAGCACTTCACATCATTGAGCCTTGACAGTAGATAATGACAGGCCTTTGAAGGGTAAAAACAAATGATCCTGATTCTGTATTAAAGCTAAAGGCCACAACTTTTCAGCTCGAGTTATTGCGTAGCAATTTGGATTTGGAATGCCAAGTCCTGCGTTCGAGTTTCAAGATTTTTTTAAATTGTCATGTTAAAAAGCAGATATAATACACAAAACTGCATTTACGCTGCCATAAGGCAGACAAAGATTCACCATCAGCAGAAATTTCCCAGCATCCAAGCAAAAGAGAGTCCTTCAAAATCACAGAGTATTATGGCACCCAGTTATACATTTATCTGTGTGGCATGTGACCAAATTTTGGTATGCCTCAACTCAGTGTTGGATAAATTCATCAAAACTACATTTGTACTGTTGATAAATGAGCGTCTTGCATAAAGAATGTGTAATGATTCATAATTAACTCATGTTCTTCAGTGTAATAATGTGTCACATTGTATTTTTGGACAGAATTGTATTAAAGTTCCAGACTATAAGTAAAATTGAATGGGAACATGAATTTTTAACAATTCTATACCAAGCCAAATGTGTAGTTGTTCTGTGTAAATAATTGCCATTTCAACTGCCTGACGTCAATTACTGTCCAAGCAGAATGTTCATTTGTGTGTTTACCAGACTTCAACAAGTGACAAAAATATCACAAATATAAATCAGGGTGAAAATAGCGATTTCTGATTCTGTAGGATTTCTGAACTCCCCTTCCGATGGTTGAAATCTACCACAGGGTGAGAGTCGTACAGCTTAGAAACAGGCACCTCAGCTCAATATGTCCATGCTAACCTTTTAGACTATGTGCACTAATTCCAATTGTCTCTCTACACATCACAAGTGCGGTGATTGTATCTGATTTCACCCATCTCCTCTGGCAGCGAGTTCCAAATATCGCCTGCTCCCTGTGTAAAAAGAAACTTACCGCTCAGATCCGTGTTAACTCTCACTCCTCTCAGCATAAACATGTCCTTTTCTTTTTGATACTCTTACCGTGGGAAAAAGATTCTATCTCCCCTGTGTATGCCTCTTTTAACTTTGTAAACTTCTACCAGGTCACCTCTTAGCCTCCTTTGCTCCAGAGAAAAAAGGCAAGTTTATTATCATCTGGTTGCACAAGTACAACCTAACGAAACAGCCTCGGTGCGAAACACGCAGACACACAACCAGACATAACATGCACATACAGACAAACAATAAGTATGCAAGACAAGTATTCATATATACAAATAAATATTGCTTCATAAATATGAGAGTCTCGGAAGAATATCCAACTTGTCCATTCTCTCTCCTCCAAACCATGTCTGGCTTAACTTTTAACCCGTGTTTGTGGCACTTTGGCAGCGCAGTATCAACAGGTTGTGTGACCACATTCCTGAGCAGGGAGTAATTCTGAGGATTGGGAACAGAGTGCAGAGTTCAATCATTCCTCCACCCACCACACCACCCAATCTAGGATGTGGCATCTTAATAGCCATTCATTCTGCTACTTCAGTGCCAGAGGGGAATTGGATCTGGGACTTTCCGAGTTTGTGTGAATCAGTGTCACGCTGGGCAAACAGTGGATGGTGAATAATCAGAACATGCCTAAAAACAGAAATAATCCATATAAGAGCATGAAACATAGGAGCAGAAATAGGCCATTCAGCCCATCAAGTCTTCCCCACCATTTAATCATGAGCTGATCCATTTCCACACTCAGTCCCACTGCCCAACCTTCTCCCCATAACCTTTGATCTCCTGGCTAATCAAGAATCTATCAGTCTCTGCCTTAATTACACCCAATGACTTGGCCTCCACAACTGCCTGTGGCAACGAATTCCACAGATTCACCACACTCTTCCTTGCTCAGAGAGACACAAGATGAATTACTACAACATTCTTGAGGACTGCAGATGTATAAGCAGCATTTCTATTTGCTTTTATTCAACATGGTGTCATCTCTCTGTTTCACCGTCTCATCTCCATCAAAAAGCAGAACATATTTTCAGGGAGGCTGATTTGAGACGTGTCCAAGTGTTATTTTGAGATCAGGCGCAGAATCTTATTTATGGTTCTCTTGTTACAAAGTTTACAAGTTTATTAAGTTTATGTTGGTGTTGCAACATGGCCACAAGATTTGCTTTGGCATCATGCAACTTAAAAATATGCCTTAAACATCTGGTTGTGCAAATGGAAGACGATAGGAGCTTCTGCAATGAACTCCTCATGGGTCAACTTATCGCTGACCCTCTCACCCATCCAGAAGGCAGAGGCCAGCTGGAGATCAGGAGGGTGGACCAGCAGCAAGATCCGTCTGGCATTTCTGTGGGGCATTGGTGATATCAATAAACCTCACAATTCAGCAAATGGATCAAAAATGGAAAATGTGTCAACCTCAGCAGGCAGCCCAGGCAGCATCTGTGGGTGAAGAAATAGTCTTCACCAATAACAGATGAAGCCGTATTGAAGGAAGGTGCTTATGCAAGGGGAGCGGTTCAGCAAAGGTTTACAAAACCAACATCTGAAATGAGTGGATCATCTTATGAGGGAATGTTGTACAGCCAAGGCACATATCCACTGTTTAAAAGAATGAGAGAGGGAATTTAATTGCTTGATAATGATAATAAGTTTGCTATCATATACATTGTACAATGTACATACTTGTTGTAGCTGAACAGGTACCTGTAAAGATAAACTATAATAATTGAATTGAATAAAAGAGACAATGAATCCATAAGGTAGATAGATAATAAATATTCGCAGCAATCCTAGTGCAAAAAAAGTCACTTGCAATAGTGCAGACAAACCTTTTGTGGTGTCGGAGCAGCCCCTGATTAGTATAACAAGGGGCAGCTCAAGAGCCTGATAGCTGTTGGAAAGTAACTGTTCTTGAACCTAGAGCTGGACTTAAAGCATCTGTTCCGTCTGCCTGAAGGTAGCATTAAGAAGAAGTTGTGACCAAGGTGGAAGGGGTCCCTTCTTGAGGTAGCACCTCACGTAATTTCTGCAGTGGATGGGAGGTCAGAGCCTGCTAGACCTAATTGTGTTTGTTATCTTCTGCAGCTCTCTGAGATCTTGGGCACTCGAATTCCCAAACCAGGCTCTGATGCAACCAGTCGGTCTACTTTCCACAGTGTATCTTTAGAAATTCGATAGAGTATCCGATGACATGTCAAATCTCATACTCTTTAGAAGGTGTGCCTCAATGAACTGGCTCCAGAGAAGTGATTTTTGAGTGTTGAGTGTCTGATCAGTTGATTGTTAGATTAAGGCAAGTTGTTACCATGGGCACTGGGCTGGTACTAGGCCAATGCACATCCTGTTAAGGGAGATTCATGGGGCACTGATTAATTGAAAATAAATTCTACTCTGAATTTGAATACGAATGAAACTTGGACTATTTTGTTCTCTCCATTTCTACAGCACTTGAGGAGAAGTCAGCCAGTGGAAGTGAATCTGTAGCATTTAATGGACGCACATTCATCGAGTATCACAACACAGTGACGAGGAGGTATGTCATGACACAACCAAATGCCTTATCATATCTTTGTAGTTTCCCAACAGATTCATCACCTGAGCAAGTAGGTAGCTGCCGGTTGGAACCATCTACTTAATTTCTGAAACATAAGGAGATGTTTCAGTTCATTTGTCCTTGGTTCTTAACTATCTCAGGGCATTCTTACAAATATACAAACTGTGACGCTGGACTACATTAACCATTCCTTCCTAACTTAAACATCTTTGATTTATAGCTCATACAGACTAATAGGAGGGGACCACACTTTATTCACCTTCAACGCTGCCCTCTGACCAGCAGTGAAAAGCACCCATCAACGTCTGCTTGGCAAGATTGAACTGGGTCCCCTTTGATGTTTCATAGACTCCTGTTATCAATGACTGGAGTTCAGATGTCAACCCAAGCTAGACTCGGGGAGCCTGTTTTATTCCCCAAAAGAGCAGCCAGCCTGATTCTCACTTTCCAAATTGTGTTAATGTTGAAATGTATTGTGTGTCACATTTAAATGTTCTCATATAACTATTCAGTCCAAATATTAAGCATATTTATTGTGCGTTGTGGTCTACTAAAAAGAACAAAGCCTTCCTCTGTTTGTACTATCCAGTTGCTGGAAGTTGTCCAACATTGTGACTTGTCACGATTTATCACTGTCTGTTTGTCTCTCATGTGTCTCCTTGTTTTCTCTATCCAAGCCATCTTGCAAATGAGATCCCAGAGTAAGTACAAAGTCCCGATCCTGAACTCGTTTGCGTTGTTTTTCCTTTCTGCATGATGTTTACGAGACCATGATATCAAAAATTCCAGATGTGGACAAGTGTGTTGGAAGCATGCATTGGCAATGGGTTATGCTCCACAGAGACAACCCTGCTGCACCTATCATACAGTTCTCCAGGGTGTGGTATGTAGAATATTGACAGGATCCCATTCACCGCTTTCAGTTGGAGCTGTAACAATTTCACCAGATCCACTCTCATCCTTTCCCAATTGCTCTACAAATACTGATCCAATTCACCACTGAAACTAATCCATCCCCATTCAGGTACCACATTCCATATCGTGTTTGTGGCAAACAGTTGTTGCCCATGTCATCTTCCATTATTTAAATCCTAGTGTTCTTGCTCTCGGCTCTTCCACCAATTGGAACAGATGCCCTCTCTGTTCCCACTCGATCCCTCATTGGTTTGAGCACTGATGCCATGACTCTGCTCAGCCTCCTTTCCTTCAAGGAGAACAGTCCCTGTCAGTACAGCTGTTCCTTGTAGCAAGTCCCTCATCCTTTGGAACTATTTGCAAATCCTTCCTAAAATGGGGACCCCAGTTGTGGCAGATGGATCTTATATAAAGGCTCACCATAGCTGCCTTTCCATTCTCTTTCTCTGTTTATGACAGCAACAAAGCCTCATGGACATGCGCATCCATTTCTCTGTTCCTACACCCAATGTGATTGTAACAAAGCCTCATGGGCATGTGCATCCATTTCTCTGTTCCTACACCCAATGTGATTGTACTCTTCATATTCCTCAGTTACCTACCAATATTGATCATCACACCACCTTCATTATACATCATCTTGCCTGTCTAACTTGTCATGAACTTATCAGCAAAACTGCACTAAGATGTGCAGGAGCACAGGCATCTTCTCAAACCAGGCGTATCTCATTGAAAACTCTGCTACAACATCCAATTCTATAAGATCTGAGCAACATAGATGGCCCAGATCTTGTAGAAAAATAAAACCATTTATCATCACAGATGTTCTGGCCATTCCAGGCAGTTGTTTTTCAAGGCCCTGCAAAGATCCATGTGTGCTGTTGATTGAAGACTGAAATCTACAGAGTGTAACACACAGCTAGTAATGTTATTGATACCTCATGTCGAGAAGTAACATACCACTTGTAATGCAATTGTGGTGAACTTTGGCTACACCAAGAGTGTTAGGAACCTTCAACCACATTAATATCTTTAGTACACCAGGAGCTTTGGGCAAGGGTGTAGACTGAAGTCTAAGAGGAAGGTGCCCCAACAAGTGGTGTCACCTGATAGATACACATTGACTTCATTACATATATCTCCAATTCTGGAGTTATTTCATGTTAATTTCTGCTCCCAACATTATGACCCCTCCAAGCTCCATCACTATCCTCCTCTACAACAACAAGCCCTTGAATCCTTAATTTTATTTTAATCCTCATTCCTACCAGATCCTTTTGTGCTGAGGAACCCACAACTGGGGAATTGGCTCCCTTTTCCAACCCCTTTGACGTTGCCTTGCAGCCTCGCTGCTCCCAGGAGGATGTGCTGGGGGTATTGTGGGTGTCTCTGGCTTTGGGTCTAACAGGGAGAATCTGCCATATCCCTGCCCTGGAGCTCAGTGAGCCCGAGGTAGGTCAGAGCACCCACCTCTCTGCTCCTACACCCAATATGTTTGTCCTCACATTCCTCGGTTACCTACCAAGATTTATCATTGCAGTAAAAACACGCTGCTGGAGAAACTCAACAGGTCCTTTATGTAGCAAAGATAAAGATACAGAACCAACATTTCGGGCTTGAGCCCTTCATCAAAATTTATCATTGTACCTTTTTTTGTTACGTCATCTGCCTGTCTGATTTATCATGAACTGAGAAGCAAAGCTGCACAGGCATCTTAGCGGGGGAAGGGGAAACCTGGGAAGGGGCTGCCCGATGGTAGTCCATCTCAAATTGGCATTGCCAGCTTCGACCCAGGATTTAAAATCAAACCTTCAAATTTTCCTTGCCATCACTTCAGGTGGGAAAAGAAAAGCAGGATTAAATTGTTTTTAGGAAGTTATTGGCCTTCAAAACGTATCAAAAACTACCATAAGTGATTTCCACCCAGTCAAGGAATAATTTTACATTTTATTATTTCCTTCAAAATCCTTAAATAAAGCACATTCACAAGAGAGTCTTAAGTACTAATACTTAAGTACTACCTGTACCTGCTTCCACCTCTGCCTCTGGGACCTGTTCCAGGCACCCACCATTCTCCATGTAAATATTTTGATACCCTACAGGGAGTGAAAATGTGGTGTTCGACTTCACCAGCATAACCCTTAAGTTACGATTCAAAGCTTTTTCCTCCTGAACCTAACCAATGAGCTTTGACACCGTTGCATATTGCCAGGTGCATTGATTCTCCACTTGATAGTGTAAAGCTGATGAAATATATTACAATATATTGAAAATATTTGTTTTGTTGTGCTCAGAGGAACCATTCGAGATTCATTTCTGATCCAGCAAGATCTTATACCATACGTTATAGGAGCAGAATTAGCCCATTCAGACCATCGAGTCTGCTCCATCATTTGAATCATGGTGGATGTATTTTTCATCCTGCCTTCTAATGTAACCTTTATCATCCTAACCTGTATTAATGTTGGTTTATCACCCTCTTCCAATTACTTCATTAGGTGGTGATCAGAACAATGGGATTCTGGGGAGTTAAAGTAGGATCAAACCCAGATTGATAATTTAACTTCTTCAATTTAACCAGTCACATTTAAAAAAAATTACAGGAACTTTCCTTTTCCTTTCATTAGCTATTTCTTGCAAGGACCTTCATACCGACCGTAGTCGAGGGAGTAGGTATCTAGTCCATGCCAAACTAGTATTCTGCCTAGTCCCTCTGACCGGCTCCCAGTCCATATCCCTCCATACCTCTCCCATCCATGTACCTATCCAAATTCTTCTTAAGTGTTAAAACCACATTCACTACTTCAGCTGGCAGCCCATTCTATACTCCCACCACTCTCTGCTTGAAAAAATTCCCCCTAATGTTCCCCCTAAATGTCTCACCTTTCACCTTTAACCCATGTAATCTGGTTTATATCTCACCTACCCTCAGTAAAAAAAAGCCTGCTTGCATTTACTCTGTCCCCCTCATAATTTTAAATTCCTCTATTAAATCTCCCCTCATTCTCCTATGCTCCAGGGAATTAAGTCCTAACCTGTTTAACCTTTCCCTGTAACACAGTTCCTGAAGTCTGGGCAACATCGTAGTAAATCTTCTCTGCACTCTTCCAATTTTATTGATACTTTTCCTGTAGTTGTGTGGTCAAACCTCCATACAATATTCAAAATTTGGCCTCACCAATGTCTTGTACAACTTTACCATAACATCCCAACTCCTGTACTCAATACTTTGATTTATGAAGGCCAGTTTGCCAAGCTCTCTTTATGACCTTATCTAACTATGTCACCACTTTCTGGGAATTATGTATCTGTATTCCAAGATCCCTCTGTTCTGCCACACTCCTCAGTGCCCGACTGTTTATCATATATGTCCTACCTTGGTTTGTCCTTCCAAAATGCAACACCATATACTTGTCTGCATTAAATTCCATCTGCCATTTTGCAGCCCATTTTTCCAGCTGTTCTAGACCCCTCTGCACACTATGAAATCCTTCCTCACTGTCCACTACACCTCCAACCTTTATATCATCTGCAAATTTGCTGATCCAATTTGCCACATTATTATCTAGATCATTGATATAGATGACAAACTACAATGGACCCAGCACCGATCCCTGAGGCCTCCAGAGAGGCAATTATCCACTACACTCTCTGGCTTCTCTCATATAGACAATGTCAAATCCAGTTTACTACTCACTATGAATACCAAACTACTGAATCTTACTTACTAAAGTCCATGTCAACAACATCCACAGCCTTTCCTGGTAACCTCATAAAACTGTGAGATTTGTTAAACTCAAGCTACAATGCACAAAGCCATGTTGACTATCCCTAGTCAGTCCCTGACTATCCAAATATTTTTACATCCAATCTCTTAGAATACTTTCCAATCAATTACCTACTACTGATGTCAGGTTTATCATTTCTTGAGTTCTTTTTGGAGCCTTTTTTAAATAATGGAACAGTACGAGCTATCCTACAATCTTTCAGCACCTTGCCAGTGGCTAAGGACGGTTTAAATAGATCTACCAGGGCTCCTGCCATTTCTGCAGTAGCCTCCCTCAAAGTCTCAGGAATACCATGTCAGGCCCTGGGGATTTATCAACACATTTATCCACTTTAAGACAGCAAGCACCTCTTCCTCTTTCATCTGTATAGTTTCCATGACCTTACTGCTTGTTTGCCTTACTTTCCTAGACTCTGTGCCAGTTTTCTGATGAAATACAGGCACAAAAAAACATTTAAGATCTCCCCATCTCATTCTCATACATCCATTCATTTCCAAAATAAATGTTGTGCGATGCTTTGGAATTGAAGGGGACTGATGTCTCCTGCATTTTATCAGGAGTTGCTGATCCAACTCATTGCTATAAGCTTTCATAAGCTTTATCTTGGAGAACACTAGTTCCTGGTTTTTACATTTGGTATATAGGACTAAGTTGATCTCAAAAAAACTGGTTGGTCCTGTTCTTGGAGCTTTCACCTATCTTACTTTAAAGCTTTTGGTTAGTTAAGGCATAGCCTGGCTTTCTACAGATCCTTAGATATCCCGTAATGATTCAGCAATTTAAAAATATCTTCGCTGCTACTTACTGCGTGCATGCATTTTCTTTTTCCCCTAAAGTCCTGAATTCATGGATTATCCCATGGAACAAAGGTGAGTTGTCATGCTTACATTCGCTGCTTTTTCCAGTACCTGCCCTCTTGTGTGTGGTGACTTTTGTTGTGACATCTCAGGTCCAGTCTATAAAGAAACTGAGAGAGAACTTGATCCTGCTATATTTTTGGATCAACACTAACCCACTGAATTCACTAGATTATCACAGAATTACTGTAGATAGAGAATTTGAGTCTTATTAAATAATTCAGATAGATTGTCAAAGTACATACATGACATCACATACAACCCTGAGATTCTTTTTCCTGTGGGCGAGTCAAAATTATCACTAATCGGTCATGCAAAAAAACTGTACGCAACGTACACATGTAAACAAATAAAGAAATGTAGACCAACGGACTGTACAATACAGACAGAAGAAAAAAATCAATAAAGTACAAAAGTCAAGAGTCCTTAAACGAATCCCTGATTGAGTTTGTCGTTGAGGAATCTGATGGTGGAAGGGAAGCAGCTGTTCCTGAACCCGGTGGTGCAAGTCTTGAGGATTATTGAGAATTATTAACCTTTGCCAGATGAAAAGCTTTGCTAAAATCACAGCAGTGGCTACAACATCAATTTGTTGACCAGGACATTTTCAAGATTCTTTTATTATCATGGTAATAAAACAGATGTAATATTGCACAAAATTGCATTTAGTCTCCCTCAAGGCAGACAACAATATTCCATTAGCATTGCCAGGTAAAGAAAGAGGAGCAAAAGGGAGTCCCTTCAGAGTCACTGAGAGTCTGTGGATTCGCCTCCCAGCGCTCCTGCTGCCTCTGTAGCCACACGGACTTCAGTCCAAGCTCGGCAACCCAGCTTCGGATCCAAACCTTCGACATGATCAGGAAGCCTTCAGCGCCCGAGGCCCCTTGGGAGCCCTCCCTGCCCTCGGCACCCTTTAGCATCCCAGTTCCAATACCTGGTATTCCTTCAGCCAGTCTCCAGCAATCTGCATCCTGATGTGAGTCCTTTGACGCAGGTCACCAGCCCGCCTCATGTCGCCATGTATTCTTCAGCCGCAGAGCCCCTCACTGGATCTGCCACCGTGATCACTGTCCCTTGAGGACTTCTCAGGGATGTAAAGACAGTACATAAATGCAGGCTTCCATTCCATGTATCCCACCAAAATCAAACATCCCTGATCATATATAATTCCTACAGGATCAGTTGAGAGATTGTCTGTCATCGAGCAGGTGAAGATGAAGTGCAACACCAATTAATAGGTTGTGCACTTTACATATTGCCTTATGACACTGCAATAAATAATAATAATCTTCTCTATTCAAGCCATCCAAAGTATATCAGCTCATTCCCATGTCCCCTCATATTGTCCTTGAAATATTTCTCCACTTCATAATTTTCACTACCGAGAATACAGAACAGAACACCTCAGGAACAGGCCCCTTGGTCCACAATGTCTGTGTCGAACATGATGTCAAATCAAACTCTGCTGCTTGCACATGACAGACCTCCCTCTATTCCCTGCTTCCCTATATTAATGTATCTATCTTAAAATGCTCCTATCATCTCTGCATCCACCATTCTTCATGTCAATAGACACCCTCTCCCTCTCACCATGAGCACATCTGCTAGTATTTGACATTTTTACCCTGGGAAAACGATTCCAATTGTCTACTCGACCTTCCATGTAGCTTCATAAACTTCCATCAGTTCTCCCCTCAGCCCCCCCTTGCTCCAAAGAAAATAAGTCAGGTGTGGCCAACCTTTTCCCCATAACTCCAAGTGTGCATCACCCACATACAAAACCCACTGGGAAAGAAATAGTTCTTGAACCTAGAGGTGCCTTCTGCTCAAAGGGAGCAGTGAGAAGAGGTTGTGACCAGAGTGACAGGAATCCTTGACAACATTGGCTGCCTACTTCAGGCAGTGCCTCACGTCGATGCAGTCAATTAAACTTTCAGCAGGTCAGGTGTCAGTGAAGAGAGAGACAGTGTTAATGATACAGGTAAACAACCTTCATTCAGAAATGGAAACGTGTGGAAAACTCGCTTGTTTTCTCATGTATCCAGTGTCATAAAGTCTCCAAACTGAAACAAACCCTGTCTGGAGATCACAATCTTTCTTTCTTTCTTTGGCTTGGCTTCGCGGACGAAGATTTATGGAGGGGGTAAAAAGTCCACGTCAGCTGCAGGCTCGTTTGTGGCTGACCAGTCCGATGCGGGACAGGCAGACACGATTGCAGCGGTTGCAAGGGAAAATTGGTTGGTTGGGGTTGGGTGTTGGGTTTTTCCTCCTTTGCCTTTTGTCAGTGAGGTGGGCTCTGCGGTCTTCTTCAAAGGAGGCTGCTGCCCGCCAAACTGTGAGGCGCCAAGATGCACGGTTTGAGGCGTTATCAGCCCACTGGCGGTGGTCAATGTGGCAGGCACCAAGAGATTTCTTTAGGCAGTCCTTGTACCTTTTCTTTGGTGCACCTCTGTCACGGTGGCCAGTGGAGAGCTCGCCATATAATACGATCTTGGGAAGGCGATGGTCCTCCATTCTGGAGACGTGACCCATCCAGCGCAGCTGGATCTTCAGCAGCGTGGACTCGATGCTGTCGACCTCTGCCATCTCGAGTACCTCGACGTTAGGGGTGTGAGCGCTCCAATGGATGTTGAGGATGGAGCGGAGACAACGCTGGTGGAAGCGTTCTAGGAGCCGTAGGTGGTGCCGGTAGAGGACCCATGATTCGGAGCCGAACAGGAGTGTGGGTATGACAACGGCTCTGTATACGCTTATCACCAAGACACAAGAGAAACTTGTCCGTGAACTACTCTTTGCAGATGATGCCGCTTTAGTTGCCCATTCAGAGCCAGCTCTTCAGCGCTTGACGTCCTGCTTTGCGGAAACTGCCAAAATGTTTGGCCTGGAAGTCAGCCTGAAGAAAACTGAGGTCCTCCATCAGCCAGCTCCCCACCATGACTACCAGCCCCCCCACATCTCCATCGGGCACACAAAACTCAAAACGGTCAACCAGTTTACCTATCTCGGCTGCACCATTTCATCAGATGCAAGGATCGACAATGAGATAGACAACAGACTCGCCAAGGCAAATAGCGCCTTTGGAAGACTACACAAAAGAGTCTGGAAAAACAACCAACTGAAAAACCTCACAAAGATAAGCGTATACAGAGCCGGAGATCACAATATTCTATGGATAACTGTCATGTAATGGCACAGGATACCACTGCCACCTCCAATTTTTCTCTCCTCTTTTAGCTCTTCGGAAAGACAGAAACCAGCAGATATGTGGGACCAACCCAAGAGCCCAATTTCTATTTGTGACCCCCCCCACATGTCCTTTCCTACCTGCCATCGTCCTCTGTTGACTCTGCAGTTGGGGAACTAGCGGAAATGGGGACCCAGTTGGCACAAACCTACATGCACTTGCGCTCTTGCAGGATAGAATTGCACCATCAGGGTCAGAAGGATCTGAAGACCTTGAAGCGCCAATATTTGTTTTTCCATTTACTCTAGAGAGAGTTCAAGTTCATTGTCACATCTATCGATGAGCAGTGATGAACTTTGATTTGCATGCAGTCCAGTTAGACATCCCATACACACAACAGAAGTGCAGAGTTACAGAGAGTTGGGACAGCAAAGACAGCATAACTTTACTGTTGTAATATTCATTCAGGAGTCTGGTAACTGCAGGAAAGAAATGTTATCAAATGGGAACGAAGACATGAAAAAGAGTTTCATTTGGTGAAATAATTTTCTTTTAATCTTCCAGTATTCTGTGAAGTAAACTGGCCTGCAGCCATTACAGATGCTGCCCGGATAAATAAGCAATAATTTATACAGACAATCTCCCTAATTTATACAGACAATCTCCCGGCTCGTTGATCCTCTAGCAATCTGTACCTATCTTCGGAGACCTTACCACAAATGTCTGTCCCTGCCACATCAGCTGTAAACTGAGAATATTACATTGAATCTTAAAATGAGAAATTGGCATTTTTACATAAATTTAATTGCTTGGTGTGACTAATATTTATCTGGCATAAAGATCCGTAATATGTTGTTTTGTTGGATTGTGCAGCAGTTCTGTTTGCTCTCAGTTCCTTTGACTTAAAGACCTTATTATGATGGTGTGTTTGATGCTACTTGGTCTTTAAGTGTTCTGTATCCCTGGAATTTGTGATTGTGTTGTGCAAGTAGCCAGGACGGTCTGTTAACCTTCTAAGGGTCACTAGCTCAGCAATAACCCCAAAAAGCCAATCTTTATTTGGATATACAAAGTCAGAAATTGAGCAAACATTCTGCATGTTAATCTTAATTTTCCAGTGATGAAGCCACCCACATACAGAGTGCCAAATTTAATTATCTTCAAATTTAGACCTCCAGCATGGTAACAGCCCATTTCGGCCCACAAGCTCATGCCACCCAATTACACCCACTGACCTACATCCCCAGGATGTTTCAAATGGTGGGAGGAAACCGGAGCCTCTGGGGAAAACTCACGCAGACATGGGGAGTACGTACAAAATCCTTACAGACGGTGTGGGATTTGAACCCGATGGTCTGGGTACAAGCGATATTCCCCATTTCCGTTTCCCAGTATCTCACTTTGATGGACAGTTGGTCCTTATACCAATCAGATGATTCCTCAAACCTGTCCATTTCCCAACCACCGCTCCTGATTCCTGTTCCAGAGAATGATGCCAAGGGATGTCACTAGGAATCTCTACAAGCATCAATATCAAAGCAGAGTTTGGATGTAAGCCACTTAATCTCTTCTTGTTGAATTGTACTTCCATCTTAAGATTCAAGATTCTTTTATTGTCATGATAGAATAAAACAGAAAATCTAATATTACTCAAAATTTCCTTCTCCCTGCCATAAGGAAGACAAAGAGTGGCCATTAATGTTGCCCAGTGCCCCTTACAATAAGAGAGACGGGGAGCAAGAGACACTGAGTGTCTGTGAATTCACCTCCAGCACACCCACACCCTCTACAGCTGCATACACCCCTATTTTATCCACTGGCAACCCGAGCTCCAGATCCAAACCTCCGATATGATGCCCCTCAGGAGCCCTTCTTGCCTTCAACACCCTCCCGAATCCTGGCTCTGATACCTGGTTCGTATGAGCCAGTCTGCAGCAGCCTGTGTGGGTCCCTCGCTGTCCTGGTCACCATCCTGTAGGGTTGTTTCCTCTGCTTCTCCTTCTCAATGAGGGTGTTTCTCCCCATTTCTGGTGCCCTGTGCCGGTCCACTGCTCCCCTGGGGTCTGTAACCCCTTGAGGCCACTGCCAGGGGACGATGTAATTGAAGTTTCTTCAAGGCTTCTCAAAATATTGTCGCACATTTGTGACTGTGATCTGTAATTGGGACCTCTACTTTTACCCAGTGTTCTGCTCCTCCCAATATTAAACCCTGTACATGTGAGAGAATGAACCAAGCAGCCAAACTTAGGTGCCAATAATATCCAATTTTATTGAATCTGATTAAAATTCTTCCAATACTTACTCCATTTAAACAAATCTAAAATCCTCAAATTTGGGCCTCTGGGAGTATGGAAATTACTTTTATTTTTCCAAGCACTGGAGTGACAGAGGAGTTATAGGACCCTAAAGGTGACATAATATAATAAATGTTCAGTGTGCTCTTTGTGTTAGTTGCAGGTTTTAAATTCTGTGCTTGTGCCGTTAACAGGATCTTATTTTTGTCTCCAGTGAGAAAGCTGTACAAGTTAATTATTTTGAAATGAGCATCAAAACAGAAGCCACCCAGGGACTGATTCTGTGGAGTGGGAAGATTGCTGAGAAATCAGACTACATTGCACTGGCTGTGGTGGACGGGTTTGTGCAGATGACATACGATCTCGGATCCAAGCCAGTCACCCTCCGGTCTACAATTCCAGTCAACACAAACCAGTGGGTTAGGATTAAAGCGAACCGGTAAAGATAACTAATTCAATGTGATCTCTTTGCAATGCTGATAACAATTCATGATTGCTTATTCCATTTCAATGATGTTATATAATTCCTCCTTTTTTCCTGATGATTCAACAGAATACATGGATATGGGACTCTGCAAGTGGGAAATGAAGCCCCCGTGACTGGCTCTTCCCCTTTTGGTGCCACACAGCTGGATACTGATGGAGCACTCTGGCTCGGTAAGTTGAGTACCTTGGATGGTCCCTGCAGTTCTATCAAAACGTTTCAAAAATAGGATTGGCAAGTTACTGATCGACTCAGGCTACTGTTTCCAGAATAGATTTCCTAAGTTTCAGAGTTAAAATGAGGGAAGTTTTTTCAGCGAATAAGTTGACAGGTTTCCACGTTTGAGGTAGAGTGATGTTGTGATTCTCCTTGGTCTTGGGAGGGTCCAGTTTGCTGTGGTTCATGGGTTTAATTTTGGTGACTTTACCAATTCTTTATTAAAGCTGATAAGACCATTGGAGAACATAGGACAACACAGGATCAGGCCCTTCAGCCCATACGTCAGTACTGATCATGATGTTCAAATAAAACTATAACTGCCATATACAGTATATTAGGCCCAGAGTACTTGTCTACCTGAATGCTTCTCAAAAGATCCAACATCACCTCTTTCTAGATCTCAAAATGCCCTAACATGAAGATGCCCCACATTCTGCTCCCATCACACTCCATGTCCTTCTCCTTGGTAAACACCAAAGTTTCAAACCTCACCTTTAACTCCAAGCATAAATTCCCTCCTTTGTCCTTGAGTGGACCTATCCTCTCCATCACCATTCTCTCGTTTGAATGTAAATATAAAATGCTTTTGGATTTTCTTAATCCTGCTCTTCAAGGATATGTCATGGACCCTACTGGCCATTCTAATGTCCTGCAGTCTATATATTCCTACAGTGCCCTGTCTGATTGTAGCTTCCTGAACTTCACCTTTGTCTTGATTTATTTTTTGACAAAATCCATGAACTCTCGTCATTCAAGATTTCCTGACCTTGCCATCCCTATCTTTCCTCCACACTGGAACAAACCAGTCCTGAATTCTGATTAATTGGTCCTTCAACAACACCCACACATCAGTTGTAGGCCTGCTCCCAATTAACTTGCCCTTGATCCCTCTAATTCTGCCTTAATTTGCCCTCCCCCAATTTAGTACTTTTCTACCAGACCCAAACTTAACCATTTCCATAACTATCTTGAAACTTAGGGAAGAGTTATCACTCTTCCCAAACTGTTCCCCACTGAAACTCTGCTCCTCTGGTTAGGATCATTTCCCAATGCAGGGTCTAATATAGCCCCTTCCTTGTTGGAATATCTACTTGCTGCTGCCAGAAACTCTCCTGGACCCACTTGACAAATTCTGGCCCATCTCAGTCAGTATTGGGGAAATTAAAGCCCCCACTCTGACAAGTCTGTTGTTTTTGCAATAATCTATCTACATACCTGTTCTTCCACCTTCGAGTAGCTATTGGGAGGCCTATAGTGTAAACCCAAGAGAGTGATTGCACCTTTCTTATTTCAGATCTCCACCCACACTGCCTCAGTAGTTGAGCCCACCATTATGTCCTCTCTGATTGCAGCTGTGACAGTCTCCCTATTAGCAATGCTGCGTCACCACCTTTTACCTCCTTATCCCATCCAAAACAATGAAACTGAGGAAAGTTGAGCTGCCAATCCTGTCACCCTTACAACGGCCACAATATCACAATCCCAAATACCGATCCGGGCTCTAAGTTCATCTGCCTTATCCACCATTAAAATAAACCATGGGTTGGCACTGTTGGTGTAGCAGTTAGCATGACACCGTTAAAGCGCCAGCGACCTGGGTTCAAATTCCACACTGCCTGTAAAGAGTTTGTATGTTCTCCCCATGTCAGCACGGGTTTCCTGCAGGTTCTCCAGCTTCCTTTCACCCTTCAAAACTTATTGGGGGTTGTAGGTTAATCGGGCTCACGGGGTGGAAGGGCCTGTCACCGTGCTGTATGCCTACGTTTAAATTTAAACACACTTTGTCCCTTCAGTTTAGCAGGCTTGCTTGCCCCAGCATCTGCCCTCCCCTCAGCCCCTCCACTTACAGCCCTGCTGCTCACGTTGCCAACCCCTTGCCACTCTAGTTTAAAGCAGTCACAACCTTTCGACTGGAATGAGCAAGGACATAAGAAGTGTATGGAGTGAATTCCAATACCACAGAAATTCTCTTTGAAGATACTACCTGTAAACATTTCTAAATACTGTTTAATTTCTTCATGACTTGATGAAGTTACCATTAAAGAGGCTCACATTTCAAACCTTAGTTTAACAATTAATATCCTAAAGAAAAATTTCATTTGAGCTCCTGGTGTGAAAATGTTCCTTGAAATAGTCACGCAGTTAATGGGCCTCCTGAACTCAGAATAACCCATTCTAATGCTGGTTCCATTATTTATTAATTGGGATTCAACCATATTGATGTGCATCATTAGGATTAAGAGTTCCTCAGCCTGTAATGTAATATTCCCATAAATAAGTGAGAAGTACTCTAGCAAAAGTACTCTGATTGGAGATTCATATCCCTGCACAAAGCTTTTGAGTTTTATCAGACCTGCTGTACACAGTTCTCACAGATAACTGCTTTGTTGTCTAGGTGGAATTGAGAAGTTGGCCCCTGGAAACAGATTGCCGAAAGCTTACAGCACTGGTTTCATTGGCTGCATAAAGGATGTAGTCATTGATCGCCAGGAGCTCCAGTTAGTAGAAGACGCCTTGAATAATCCCACAATATTACACTGTCCAGCCAAAAAATGAAGAGGCTATGCCTCCTGCTGTAATTATTTTCTATTTTTGTATACTTTTATTGCTTTTTATATTGAAAATGTTTTTGTTGCAGTATATCAAGCTAATCTCACAAGCAAACCAAACGATCAAAAATGTCCTTGGCTACAATTACACTGTACACAGTCAGTTCAGTTGTACTCAATCCTGTGATACTTGGTGCTGGTGTTACCTTCTGTCATCATTGCATCCCCATCCTCAGACCTAGTGGTTCAACTCCTCTTAGTGACAACTGGAAGAGTTAAACGCTATAATGTTTGCCATCTGCAGATCCAACATTACAAATACGTTTACTCAGATTTGACCCCTTTCATCAAATTGACATGCACAATAAAGCTACTGATTTTTTAATGCCATTTTTGTTTTATTCAATTGTACATTTTGAGAATTAGACACATTTCAAGAATGAACTAGACAATGCTGTGGGTGTTTGTGGAAAGTGTGGGTTAAAACTGCCTGATCATTAGATCAAAGCAATTGCAGCTTGTGTGAAGATTTCAGTTTCCCTTTGATTTTCAGATGTATTCATTTCCAAAAATCAAAGAGACACATTCTGGATTTTTCACATAATTCAAAGTACCTGTGACTTTCTTTTAAAATTATACTTCATAACAAATACCCTTCATCGTGCTTTTGGTTGAGATCAAGAAGTGAAGAGACAGAGAATCATTTAAATTAGATTAAGTAATGTAATATTATTGGAGTCTCTCCGTCAGCATGAGCTCCCTTAATCTGCCCGTAATATATTTTCTCACAAACTGAGGTAAACATTTACTGCTTTCCATCAACAGGAAAAATATGAATTCAAACTGATATAATTTACAAGATTTACTCTGCCATTTAATGGTACTTTTGTGTGAAACAATTCAACCCGTTACACCATCCCAATCACAGATGTAACACCCCCCACCCCCCCCACCTGTGTTGCTCACTGTGTATAGTGTACAGTACATACTATAGACCAATATGTGATGATACCTTCACTTAACTCTTGTGAGATTGCATGAGGCCTACAGGTGCCAGACCATGAGAATATGCCTATATTTTAATGGTAATAGATAAAGAATGATATTCTGACCTTCACTGGAAAGAAACAAGGAGTTTGTCCCATGTGTGGAGTGCTATGGAGCCAGCCCCATGATATAAATCTCTATTTAGCTGCTTCTTGCCGCTAACTTGCCTGCTGACTGAGTCAACGGAAATCACATGGGTGCTGGTTACTCCTCCGAAGCCGCGTCCAACTTGGGGATTTTACTTTCGGCTGTTGGAAAAGGGTTGGCTGAAAATGAGCTTTGCTCTCGTGAACTATGAAATCCACCTAAGGATTCTGCAAGTGGCATGAATGGTCTTGAATGTATCTTGACTGCTGTAAAAAATGTGGTCTCTGCAATGTGGATTAATTCAGACTGTGATATGTGTCATCTGTGTTACTTTCTGGTGTCATTCTGGCTCTGTCACGTGATTTTTCTTTCTGCTAGATAGTATTTTTTAAAACAATTCCGCCTTAACAATTAGTGTGGATACATGGCATTTCTTTATTTTGTATGACAGTCAAATGGATTTCATTATATAAGCCTGCAAGGAGGTCGTCTATAAGGACAAGAATGAGACACTGTATTAGGAGGGAATGGGACTTCGTCCGTCCTTGAAGGAAACGCAAGGTGGACAAACGCAGGAGAGGGTTGTAGCGACATACTCTTCTGGTATTTAAAAGACCTTCTACATTGCTGGAGTTGGCATCTTTTATTATATAACAGCCAAAAAAAATCCTGCAAAATGCAATGGCAGGAGATGATGGGTCTTCGCTGACCATCTGTTAGGCCAATAATTTACCCTGGTAGCTACCACAGTTTCAATAGCTACCTGCTATCATCAAATTGCAGCTTTTTTCTGCACTTAGATTGTTGCCTTTTTTTTTAAGAAACTTGCAATGACCCAAATCTCTGAGCCCTGTTGTCCTCACATTGCTTACCTCATCATTACAGCCCCCACCACAGTGAGCATGAAACTCTGAAGTGCAGGTCACTGCTTTCGACAAGGTGGGGGGGTCAAGGGGAGGAACTGGTGTGTTTGGTTGAACTGGGAATTCAAGAAATTGAGTATAACAGAAACATTCCAAGTGCTGTGTCTTGTCTTCAGAAATGTTTGTGAGAAATGGGGGGGGGCCCTCGGAAATGCCTTAAATGCCAAGTTCACCGTACTTGTGGGGAACCTCACTGTGCACACCATGTGTTGTGCACCCATTTTCTTTCTTGACGTTTTACTGCTGGTGTTTTAACTCTTGTGTAAAAATTATTCAAGCCCTTTTTTTAAAGAGAGAAATTGCTGGTATTATTTATGTGTTTCCATTCAATGTATTTTCAGGTACATGATCATTGTAAACTGCTGTAATTAATCTGTAAGGACAGTATGTGAACTGCATGATGTAACCATTACTAACTTTATTACTCGTGTCATTTGGCCAATCATCCTGAAATAAAGTGTAAAACTTCCAAATACATTTGATTTCCCTTTTTGTGTGAAAATAGTTATCTGAGTTGTGTTCAAAATGTAACATTAGATTTGGCCAATAATAGTGACCAAAGAAAAACAAATTCCTGTGGATACTGGAATTCTGAAATAAATACAGAAGATGCTGCAACACTCAGCAGGTCAGGAAACATCTGTGGAGACAGAAGCAGAATTACTCCTATCACCCACCCTTGTTTCATCCTTCCCCCCCCCCCCCCACTTTATCCTCGCATTCAGTCTTGATGCCGGGTCTTGCCCTGAAATGGCGACTCTCCATTTCCCTCCACGGATGATGCTGACCCACTGAGTTCCTCCAGCAACTCCTTTATTGCTCCAGATTCCAGCTTCCACAGTCTGTGTCCTAAAAATTAAAGGTGAACCTGCAAGCTTCTTACATGTAAATTGGAAAGTGGCTCATATTTGAAAATTGCATCACAAAGGAAAGTTAAATCTTTAATGTTAAAGATTCATGATGTTCATTTATGTAATACAGTAACATAAACATGTAAAGAAGTTTAAACATCTGACGTATTTAAGAACAGAATGTACATGGCTATTGGACAAGGCATAATTGTGCTGTAATCTTGTAGTAGAAGATGCAGTGCTGGACTACAGTCACTGTTGATAGTTAGCAAGGGTCTTTTTGTTGGACTGAATGTCACAAGAAATTAAATGAAATGATATAAATTGATTTTTGCAGCTGAGAGACAAAGATCCTTGATTTGCATTGTTCCACCAGACACTCAGCCTTTGTTACATATCTCAGACCACCTCCCAGAACAAAAGCATAGTGTTCAAGTTCATTGAGACTTGGTTATAAATACCAAAACTAGATTAAATTTCAACCAGGTTTTGCCACAGAGTATAGGAAATGGTGCATTTGTGTCGATCAAATTTAAATAAGAATTTATAAGCAGGAGAAGAAAGTTATTTGCAATATTTATCTCAGAAATTCAGAACTCATTGGTCCAGGAAATTATTTCAGTATAATTCCTAACTTTTCAAAGTAAATTTTTTTTAAAATACAATCAATTTTGCTAAGCAAAAATCATTCAACAGCCTAGGGGAAAGAAATGTACACCTGGAATAATTCTATCCAGTGGCTGTACAGTGAAACCCCTGTTATCCAGAATTCAAGCAACGAGCAGTCTCAAGCAAACAGAAAAAAACATGGAAGAAAATAGAGGTTGAAAAAACACGGGTTTAAAATTGGTGTACCTTACCATTAGTTTCTCAATCAAATGGAAAATTCACTTATCCAGCAATCCACAATTAGTGGTAATTCTGCCACGCTCACAGGAAAAAGGAATTTCTGGGTTGCATCTGATGTCATGAATGGACTCAGACAATAAATCTGAAATAATCTACCAATCCCCTTAGGCACCAGATACCAGGGGTTTTACTGTATTTTGTTACCTGAGTACACGAAAAAGATTATTTTAGGTACTATTTGCTTATGCTCTACAATATTTTCTTTGTAACCAAAGTTTGCAAATGGAACAACTCTATTGAATGTGTTCATTAGATAAGAAGTAATGACTTTTGGAGAAACTGTGTACTTATATTTTTGAATTATAATTCATTTAAAATATGTCAACAGTCATTTAAAACTGAGCAATTGATGTTTGAAATAAGATGTATGTTATTGTCCAAGTAAGCCAAGAAATTAATGTTGGAGGCAATGGATTCCTTTGCCAGCATTTATTTTTAATAGTGGCCTTAGGCCATCTGTTCAGGATGAATTAATCCTTCTTTCAAGCAATAGTGTCTGCACAGTTTCCATTGAGCTCTGCATGCCGTTGTATTCCAACAGAACCATTATTTACCCGATATTTGTTTGTTGCAGAAATGCAGTGGATTTACAAAAACACTCTGCCATTTCAAGTTATGTTGAGATTGCCTTACAATACCTATGATCACTTGTGCTGGGTATTTACCGTATATTTCGGCATATAAGCTGACCTTCAGATAAGACAGGTCCCCAATTTCAGCCTGAATTTCATGATTTTATTATATACTGGACAACTTCCCCCCCCACGCCCCCTAAAAATTACGTGTGTTGACTGAGCTGGTGTCTCGTTGACTGAGCTGGTGTCTCGTTGACTGAGTTGGTGGCTCGTTGACTGAGCTGTTGGGTGTGGCCGGAAGGTGGGTGATATCATGGAGCCTCCAGCAAAATGAAGAAAATATGAGACAAGTTTTAAGTTAAAAGTCATTAAGTGACCAAGGAATCGACCAACTGTGCCACTGCAAGGACATTTGACGTTAACTGAGAAGATGAAAAATTCTTTAGAAAAGGAGAGGCCGTGTGCGCTGCATCACTTGCTGTGTTGTGTAACTTTGTAATCAAAGTGAAAGTAGAGACTGTAATAAAGTCTTCCAAAAAGTGCAGTGTCTCCAGTGCACTGGAGGATACGGAGGATGTTTTATTGTGGGACACTGACGATGAAGTGGAAGCTGACTCATCAGATTCAGACGGACCCGTATGATGACGGTGTAAACAGTGAGACTCCGGATGTGCTCGCCGAGTTCTTTACCTCAGACAATGATAGTGATTTTGAAGGATTTTAGACATGCCTTTTTACAATAAAATTTATTTCTAATATACTGGTAGCTTAAAAATTTGTTATAGGGTGGGGTCTGAGTGGGTTATGGAACAATCGAGTGATATTTTTGAGCAGAATTTTAAGGTCACATTTTTGTAACTGGGCTGTAAGACAATCCCTGTTTTTGGCGTGTTTTTTGGGTGCTTCAGGGTCTCCTTGTAAGCCGAAATATATGGTAGTTTGCCTGGGTGAGATGCAAGTGTTAAACATTTAATTTAAACTCGGTGAACATACTGCCCAGAGACAATTGCGTGCATTAATTATATTATGATGGGTAATTCTGAATCCATACTTCCATGTACACATGCCCACAGATTTAGAAGTGCATGTGGGGCATACATTTCCACACTAAAACCCCTTTCACACTTGCATCCCACTAAACTGGCTGTTCAGTGTTCTGGGATAGGAATGGGGGTTTGCCTTTTCATACTTGACCACTCTTAACTGGGATACTGAACACTTTCACACTTGCAAGGAGCCATCCCTGGGGTTAGGAGTGTTCTATCTCCCACTGGCGCGATAATCCATTTCACACTTGCCTGATTGCAATGCTAGCATCTGCAGACTCCGGGGATTGTACTAGGGGTCGAGGCAGTCAATCCCTGGCGTGAGATGACGTCACCTGATGCCGACATTGAGCTGATTTTGCTTTCACGCTTGGCCCTTTAAAGGCCAAGGCGTTTGATTCCTGGGATCACTGGCGAGTGTGAAAGGGGCTTTAATTTCCACACCATCAACTCATGGCATTTCGAGAAACAAGGTAAACATCAATTTTCATTTTTTCATGTGGTCTTTTGTGTATCCTGTAATGATGTACACATACATGCATGTAGCCTGGGATTTGTTCCAATGAAGTAGCAAAGCTGGGGATCTATCTCACTCCAATGCATGCTGCATTGCCCAAGTATTTCTGCAGAGCATTATTCTTCAGAGAATGTTGGAATGAAACTATTACTTTTTTCCATTTTTTGCTTTGCCAAGGTGTCATGAAGGATAGTTTCCAGCCCGCACACCTTGTGAATCGGCCAGAAATAATACTAATTTATTTCACAGGTGTTAAAAATAATTTCACCCAATTATCAGGAAGTAATGGCATGGCTTTTTAAAATGTGCCTTAAAAATTTATCAATGTCCAAAGAGCCATCAGACATTGGTTTCTTCCTATTAAATGGGCACCTTTCACCCATTCTGTGAGTAATTAGTAATCATTTGATGTGTTATAGTGATGCTTCTAAATCTCAGTTGAATCATATCCAATATATTAAGTGACTTTCATCAGCCTCTGGACTTCCATTGTAGTACAGGAACCAGAGTTCTATGACTGGAAATGTTGAATGAGCAAGCAACAAACAAAACAAACTTGAGCACAGAACGAATGCAGTATGTGCTGCAGCTGAGAGCAAGGACCCTGTATTAGTCATCAGAATCAGAATTTATTGCCACAAACAAGTCATGAAATGCAATGTTTTGCGGCAGCGACAAAGAGAAAATATTACTATAAATAAAAAATATATAAAAATAATAGAGCATGAAAAGTGTCTGTGGTTCAGTTCACTGATCATTCAGGAATCTGATGGCGGAGGGGAAGAAGCTGTTCTTGTGCCACTGAGTGTTTGTCTTCAGGCCTCTGTACCTTTTTCCTGATGGTAGCAGAGTGAAGAGGCCATGGCCTGGGTGGTGGGGGTCTTTGAAGATAGAGGCTGATTTTTTAAGACACTGCCTCATGTCCATGATGGAGGGAAGTCTGATGCCTGCGATGTTGCAGGCTGAGTTAACAACCCTCTGGAGTTTATTCTTGTCTTGAGAGTTGGTGCGTCCATATCCGTGACGGCAGATTCAATTAACAAATTTTTCCAGCACATGGCTTGTAGGGTTTCGAGACATTATGTGACTGCCAAGATCTAAGAAGCAAATCTAACATCTTTACTAACTGTGAATTAGCTTCAAGACCATTTTATTATCTTCGTAAAGTTTGACTGCAAAGTAAATCACACTGTTTGAAAAACTGTGGAGATCTTGGGTTCTATATTTAAGAAGTGAAGTACTTGCTTTGGAGGCGGAATGTAGAGGGTGCCACAGTTAGCGTAATAGCGCAACACTATTAGAGGTGCGGTTCGAATCTGCTGCTGTCTGTAAGTAGTTTGTATGTTCTCCCCGTGTCTACATGAGTTTCCTCTGGGTGCTCCAGTTACCTCCCACATTCCAAAGACGTATGGGGTAAGTAGGTAAATTGGTCACGTGGATGTATTTGGGTAGCGTGTGTAAGAAGGCCCTGTTACTGTGCCATATCTCTGCATTAAAATGAAATGAAATTAAAGGACACTAGGTCAATTCCTGGGATTAAAGTATGAACATGAGAGGCTAAACGGTTCGGGATTATTCTTGTTGGTTTGGAAGAATGAGAGATGATCTTGTGAAAATGTATAGGGTAGGTTTTAGAAGGAGACACAGATTCAGAATAAGGGGTTTCCCATTTAACCAGAGATGAAGAGGAATTTCTTCCCTCAGAGGGCTGTAACATGTCGGATTCTCTACTTCAGAATCCACGAAAAAATATGGAAAATTGGAAGGAAGTGCAAGGGGGGAGAAGCTTCGTGATCAATGATGTAATCACATTATTACCGAGGGAATGTTAAAAGCATACCGGGGGCATTATATTTGCATAAATTTTTCATACATTAAAATGCATACTGTGCATATTTTGAAATGTCTTGTAGCAACCTTGTATTAAAGCCTGGCTCATAAGGAAATTGATCTGGGGACTTCCAGGCAAAATTATTTAGTTTAAGTTTTTTTGTCACATTATTCCTAATACATTGAAAAGGGTTCTTCTAGGAGTAGGATATCTCTAACATTGGGCGGTGTGAAGAACACCATTCACAGAGTATAAGGTTGTAGTGAAAAGGAAGATCAATTAGTACCAAGCAAGTGCAACATGATAGTAAGGTTGTGAGGTTTAGTCAAGAGCCTGATGGCTGCAGGGAAGAAACTCCTCTAAACCTGTTGGTGGTGCATGATTTCCCGCCTGATGGGAGATGGGAGAAGGAAGTGTGTCTGGGGTGTGGTGGGTCCTCCAGTGTATTGGCTGCCTTTCCTAGGCAGCGGGAGATGTAGGTGGAGTCCATGGAGGGGAGGGGTTGGTGTGATGTTCTGAGGTTCATTCACCACCTTATGTAGCTTCACTCCAGTACATGTGCATTTCCCCAGTGCCAATCGTACACATGACGTCATCTTCAATAGGGCTCCCTTCATCATTAAGTAGTTATAGAAAGTACAATGCTATTTTAGTGCTTTGATTTCTAGGCATTTTAGGTAACAGAAACAGATTTTAAACTGGGGGGAAACGATACAAAGTTCTCCTGCTGGTGACTTTGAAGTGGCAGAAAACAAAGATAATTAATTAGATCAGAGTGTCATAAATTCAGGGTGGCTTGACAGATTTTAAATTGGGACAAGCAAGGTAACTCATGTCTAAATTTTTTGGAGTGTTTTCAATATTTTCTATAAGAGCTATTAAGAACAGGAACCTATTATAGTCAGAAAAAGTTATGGTCTTCATTAATGTAACTCGTTGGGGTAAGGCACAACTTGCATCTCAGGAAGCAGATGGCCCCAAAGATAATTTTCCAAAGCTATCTCAATTTGGGACTGTTTTATGAATGGCAATTTGCTATTTAAAGGTGAGAGAAGCAAACCAGAGTCTCATGTGCCAGTTGAGTCTGGCCACAGTATGGACCCTTGCCCTGGCTCTAGTTCTACACTCTGTTCAGACTCCTGATCCCCAACTCCAGTCCGGGGTAACGACTGTACAAGATGTCAAACCATTAGGATCTCTGAACAACTCAAGACCAGACGATGGGAATTTTACAGGGGCTAATGGCATGGATTAATAATTGGTTATGGATGGGGAACAGAGAGTTGAATAAAAATATTTATGAATGCTGTATTGTTGGGATCAGTATTTTCCCCAAGGTTATTCACAATCGTGTTATATGGCGAGCTCTCCACTGGCCACCGAGACAGAGGTGCACCAAAGAAAAGGTACAAGGACTGCCTAAAGAAATCTCTTGGTGCCTGCCACATTGACCACCGCCAGTGGGCTGATATCGCCTCAAACCGTGCATCTTGGCGCCTCACAGTTTGGCGGGCAGCAACCTCCTTTGAAGAAGACCACAGAGCCCACCTCACTGACAAAAGGCAAAGGAGGAAAAACCCAACACCCAACCCCAACCAACCAATTTTCCCCTGCAGCCGCTGCAACCGTGTCTGCCTGTCCCGCATTGGACTTGTCAGCCACAAACGAGCCTGCAGCTGACGTGGACTTTTACCCCCTCCATAAATCTTCGTCCGCGAAGCCAAGCCAAAGAAAGAAAGAAAGATTCACAATATACTGATATAAATTGGATCAAGAAAGCCAGAACAATGTTTGAAAGTTTGTCAACAACACTAAACTGTGTTCATGTGATGGGATGTAAAGAGATTTCAGAACAAATTTAGCAGAATGAGTAAGAGGGCAGGTGTGGTTTGACATGAGTAAATGTGAAGTTAAATAGTAGAAAATAAAGAAAAACAGCACATTATTAAAACAGTGTTAGACTGAGAAAGAAGTGTTGATAAATGAAGAAATTCAGTAACCAGTCACTGAAAGCAAATACGTAGCAGTTATGAAGTCAAATACTGACAGCTTTGCTGAGCTCTGTCATTGTGGTCCAATGTAGCAGCTCCTGGTTGCCACCCATTTTATCCCCTTCTCTCCTCACATCATATCCAATGAACTCCTTTTGTTGGTCTGGACTCCTCTCCTCCCAGTCTTTAGTCTTTATTCTGATGCCTTCCTGTTCTTGCTTATACATTGAAGAAGGACACAGGCTCAAAACATTATAATGTATCTTTGTCTCCTGCAGACGCTGCGAGATCAGCTGAGTTCCATCATTTCTCTGTGTGTTTTTGTTAAAAGTTGATTGTCCATTTCCCAGCACCCTGGCCTGCTGAGATCCTCCATCAGTTTGTATTTTTGAGGTTCTAGATTCCAGTGTCTGTAGTCTCTTGTGTCTCCAGAACAAATAGCCACCAGCAACTTCCCTCATTCACATTAATGGGCCTGGAGTTACAAATAGGCTACCCAGAGAAGAGCAGATTGTCTGCTTTGAAGGACATGAGTGAGAGATGGGATTGCATCACCCAAGTTGGGGTTTGAACCTATGTTGAGTGAAATACAAAAGTCTGTCCTCACTGTGATTGTAGTAAAGACACACAGAAATGCTGGAGGATCTCAGCCGGTCTCACAGCGTTCATAGGAGATAGACATTTTGCCAACATTTCAGGCCTGAGCCCTTCAAGGAATAAGCAGAATGAGCCAGAAGCAGGAAATCTCAGAATAGGGACAGTGCCGGCTGGGGGAGGAATCAGACCAACACATTGGTGTTCATTGGCTATGATCAGGGAAGAGGTGAGAATTGATCATGTCTGTGCGAAAGGAGACAGGGAAAAGGGAGAGAGACAGAGCTGGGGGAAGAAGTGGGGGAGAGGGGTTTAACAAAAGCCAGAGAAGTCGATATTAATGCCATCCGGTTGGAGGGAGCCCAGTCTGAAGATGAGCTGTTGTTCCTCCAATTTGTGGGCGGTCTCAGCCTGGCAGAGACCATGAAAAGATGCGTCAGCAAGTGAATGGGATGGGGAATTGAAATGGGCAGCCACTAGGAGATCCATGTGATTGCGGTGGACAGAGCCGAGGTGCTCAATGAAGCGATCTCCCAGTCTCTGATGTAGAGGAGACCACAGTGGGAGCACCGGATGCAGCAGATAAGCCTTGCGGATTCACGAGAGAAGCGTTGCTTCACCTGGAAGGACTGTTTGGGGCCCCAAATGGTGGTGAGGAAGGAGTGGGGGCATGTCGCGCATTTACTGCGGTCACAGCGGAAGGTGCCACGGGGCGATGGGTGGGGAAGGAGGAGTGGACGAGGGAGTCCAGTGAAAGGCGGAGAGGGACGATGGGTGGGGAAGGAGGAGTGGACGAGGGAGTCCGGTGGAAGGCGGAGAGGGGCGGAGGGGAGAATATGTGTCTAGTGGTGGGGTCAGGTAGTGGGGGGAGGAAATTGTGATGGAGGATGTGTTGGATGCGGAGGCTGGTGGGGCAGTAAGTGAACCTTTGTTAACCATCCAACAATTTCTGGAGCCAGTTCCTTGCTCACGGTCAGAAGGTTGGCATATTTATTTTACACCAGTTGGAAAACTTTAATTTCTATTTCCTGCCGTGGGATTCGAATTCCCCACTGCAGCGACGCGCATAGGGCGCGCGATGGGGGGGGGGGCGCGCAGAGGGCACGCTGGGGGTGGGGGGGCGCGCGACTGCCATCCTCGGACCTTTGCCCAGCGCCGACAAGGGCGGGATTCGCGTCCTGATTGGTCAGCGCGTGATGGGAGGAGGCTCGCGCACGGAGCGCTCACGAAGTGGGCGCTGATAGGCTGGTGGTTGCCAAGCGGCCGTTTGTGGCCATTCCTCGCTTCCCCATCCCCGGCCGCCAACGCCATGACATCCCGGAGGTAAGGCAGACCGTGGCGTCCTCCTCCTCGCCCCCTCTTTCCCCCCCCCCCCCCCCCCCCCAGGTCGTGTGTTCGCCTCGGAGAAGGGGGGTGGTGGATGAGCGGGAGCCGGGGTCTCAGGCTCGCCTCCCTTGACCCCACCTGCTTCGTCCCCGCGAGCCGCCTTCCCTCGCAGCCCCCTGCACCGGGCGCTGGCGGCCCGGCCTCGGGACCCTGCTCGTCTGCCCTCCTGGCCCCGGCGCGGCCCGCAGCCGAGCTCCCCCGGGCCCTGGTGCCTGGCGAGGCTGATTGCACTGTTAACAATAGCAGCGTGTTTCCGTCCATGAGTGGGGGCCAAGTTGCCTGCATCCTGCTGAGCCCAGCGAGCCTGCCTCAGGAAGCAGAGAGCGGTCTGGACCTTCCTGGATGCACCATGCTCGCAGATACAGCACTGTCGTGGCCGACTGAATGGCAGAGGGCGTGCTGGGAGAGCAAATAGGTGGGGTGGGCAAAACCTGAGGCTGGGATTTAAAAACAATCTTTCTAGTTAGTAAACGTACTATAAATTACTGTATATATAGGAAGGCAAATTGGCTGGTGAGATGTCTGGAATATTATTTATGGGCTTGGTCTCCCTATTCTACACAAAGGTTTGTGATGCTGATTCCTGGAGTGGTGGGTTTGTCAAGTGAAGCAGATGATTCGGCTTGTATTGTTTTGAGCTGGTGGGATGGGATGGGGGAGGGGGGAGGAAGGAATGAGAGGCGAAGCACAAAATAGCTCTTGGGGGTTTAACAGAATAGGCAGGTGTTTGATGTTTCCCATGCATGGGGTGCCCAGAGTAAAGGACTTGTCTCAAAAGGAAGGGTGGGTCAGTCAGTGGGGGAAATAGCTATTTGCTCACTTGGAAGATAGGAAATCTGGTATTCAGTACTCAGTTTGTAGAGGCTGGGTTGCTTGGTATAACCAAAAAAAAGGAGACTGATTTATTGTTAATTGTCAAAGAAAAAGAAAGATAAGGGGTTAGTACAGAAGGTCAGTGTAGTGTAGTCTATTTTTTGCTTGAATTTTCTGTGCTTTCTGTTCTTGTCTACTGTAATTATCTGGATATTTATTCTCAGACATGTACAGAAAATCAAGCTTTATTCTGCAAGGATCTGTGGTGAACCCCATTTTTGAGCATTGTTGTTGTTTAGGAATGTATGTTGGTCAGAAGTTTTGAACAAAATAGCTCAGACTTTATTATGCGGTTATTCATCTGTGATTTACCATGAATTGATTTAAGTACATAGCCCTTATCATTATTTACTGTTAGTCCTTGATGTGCACTTAGCATTCTATTGTTGTACCATGTATTAAATCTGTAAATTATGAACCATATAGATTTTATCCAGCTAGGTTTATCCAATTCAATAGTAGCACAAAACAAATTCAGTGAGAAACAGCCCATTTCCAGAGACAGTATTGTTATCTAAGAATTACCAATATTGTTAATTTGGCACTTCGGCCCAAATTACCCACGCTGTCCCACTTGCATCCTTGCAATAGTATCTGCTTCAACCACCTCTTCTTGCAACCTGTTCCATACATTCACCACACACTTTTTTTTAAAAAGTTACCCCACAGGTTCCTTGCCACTCACCTTAACTGTGTAGTCTGGTTAACAATTCCCCTACTCTGGGCAAAAGGACCCTCTGCATTTACTCAATCTATTCCTCTCATGATTGTGCAATCTGTAAGATCACCCTTCATCCTCTTACACTCCAAGGAATAAAGCCCTAGCCTTCTCAACCTCTCCCTGTAGCTCAGGGTTTCATTCTTGTTTGTTGTTTGCAGATTTCTTAATTACAAGTGACTGATTTATATATTTGTTTATTCGGTGGAATTTAAAATATAAATGGTGACTTTTATGTTATTTATTTCCAATTTTAGTTATATTTTGAAATTTCAAAAATAAATCATTCAAAAACGTTGAATAAATGAAACAAGTTTTGAAGCATTTTGTTGTAACAAAGTGTATTGACTAATGCAATTCTCATTCAGAATGACTTCTTCATGGGCAATTCTTGATGATAATTGACAGTAATATCTGCTTGTTTTACACTGAAATGTATGAATAAATTGATACGTTTACTGTGTCATAATAAACTGAAATCATTTTTTCGTCTTAACTGCATCTCTTTATTCAGTGGTTTAGAACTTTCTGCATTATTACAACCTTGTCAGCGACTGCATTGTTTAAAATGATTACATGCAACAATAACTTTTTGGTTTGGGGAAACTCCTTCAACAGATTGCAAAGATTAATGCAATTCTGAACCATTCCTGTAAGATTCTAAGTAGTATGAACATTCACATGTCAGTCAGCATCCAGAGATGGGTTGTGCATACGCGGTAATGCAGGTTTTTAGTGTAAAAAGAGTATGAACTTGTGCGACCTGATTGCATTGAACAAAGCTTGTCCACAAATTGCAGGTGTGATTTTGTAAGGGACACCAATCAGACATTGACATTGTAGATAAGAGCTCTTTGTTCAGTGATCATGTTGGCCTGATTTCGGCCTCTTAATATTTGGAAAGAAGTTATGCTGAAATGATTTATTTTGTATTTAAATGATGAAGACAGCAAAACAAAATCCAAACATTTTTCATGAAGGCATGAAGTGCAGTTGTGCTGTTAATATTTTCGCTCACCCTTGTGGACCTTTTTGCTCTTGCTCTCAAAAGAATGTTAATTACAAAACTAATGATCAAATTATACTGCCCACTACACAATGTAATTAATGCAGATGCTGCATATATGAAATTAAATAGCGCTGGAATAAAAACTTGGGTAGATCCGGCAAAACCTGTGGAAAGAGAAACCATCAACATCATGGACTTGTGACCCTTCATCAGAACTGCATGTTGCCTTTCTTGCACTTCCAAAAACTTGAAGAGCTCTCAGAATCGCGATGTTTTCAAGCATCAATTTTCTTTGCAGGAGGATCTTTTAAGGTTGTTGCCAGGTGAACCTGTCGGACAAACTATTCAAGCTAATTGTCTCATGTACCAAGATGTCATGACAGAAGTTGTTTTGCAAGTGGACTAGTTAGTCATCTCTTGCATAGTATAATGTGAGATACAGTACAGAAATGCTGTTACAGAGAGAGATCAGTTAGTATGGAGCAATGGCAGCAGAACTGTATTAGGTTAATTTGGAGTCTAATGGCAGGAAAGAACTGTCCTTGAATCTAATGGTATGTGACATTGTACTTGTGAATATTCTTCCTGATGGGGGAGGGTGAAAGAGGGTGGCTGGGGTGGGATGTGTCTTTTAATATATTGGCTGCTTTTCCAAGGGTGGAGGATGTGTGATGGCCTGAGCCTCATTCATAACTATCATGGCTTTTCATGACTTCAAGACATTCAAAGCAGATTTTTAATTTCCTCGGGACTGGTCATCTTTCCTGGTAAGTTTCAGATATAGATTGGTTTTGTGCTTTTGTTTGTGTTCCATATTTCAAATGGAATCTATACAAACAGAAAGTCATACCATTCTATAAACATTGAGGGCAATACAGAAAAGCTCAGCAGCTGGCTGCATGAATGCTGCTTTCAACTTTAAAAAAAATCAAACACCTGACTAAAATATCTTGTCTCACCAAAAAGCAGAATTAGATAGGAACAACTGCAAGATTTACCTGAATACATTTGGTTATCCAAGTGCTGCTCAAAAGACTTATAATATAAAGTATTATAATAATAGACTTGCCAGTTGCTAGAAAACCATTTGTCATGACAAAGCAGTCCATAATGTAATATTCTATGCCTGCACTGTGTTCTTCAGAATATTAAGGCATTCATATGAGATTGAACATCATAGAAGATCAGGACCCACAGTGTCTGCGCTGAGCTTGATACCACATTAAACTAAAACTCTCCTGCTGGAACGTGATCCACAGCCTTCTATTCCCTCCATACTTGTGCCTTTCGAGAAACATCTTAAACGTCACTTTTTTTTTAATCCGGATGATTTGTGCACCAGCAATGAGCTTGTCAACTTCATTCATTTTGTGGCCAACTTCCACCCCAATCTGAAACTCGTCTAGTCCATTTCCGACAACGCTCTTCCCTTTCTGAATCTCTCTCCATCTCTGGACACAAGCTTTCCACCAACCCACTAACTCCCACAACTACTTTGACTACACTTCCTCATACCCTGTCCCCCTGCAAGGATTCTATTCCTTTCTGCCGCATCTGTTCCCAAAATGAGGTCTTCCAATCAAGATCTTCTGAAATGTCTGCCTTCCACAAATGTGACTCCCCTCCACCACCACTATCAACAGCCTTCATCTGCATCTCCTCCATTTCCTGCTCATCTGCCCTCCCCCCAACCCCCCCCCGGCCCAAGACACAACAAACACAGAATCCTTCTTGTCCTCACCCACCAGCCTCTGCATCCAACAGAATTTCCGGCACTTACAACAGGATCCCACAGCCAGACGCATCTTCTCCACAATAACCTCCTACACCTTCCCCTGTGGCTGCAGGAGGTGCCACATTTGCACCCACACCTTCTCACTCACCACGGTCTGGGCACCAAACTGGCCTTTCAAGTGAAGCAATACTTCTCGTGCATCCTCTGGATCGATTGACTGCATTCAGTGCTCCCTTTATCGTCGGAGATGCTGGGTGCAGACTGGAAGATCACTTCGCTGAGCACCTTCATTCCGTCCTCACATTAGAGATCGTGATGGTGCACATTAGTGATAGAGGCCTCCCAGAAGCCAACCATTTCAGCTCTGTGTCATGCTCTCCTATTCATATGTCTATCCAGGACCTTGTGTACTATCCCACCAAGACCACCATAAATTAGAGGAACACTTGTTTTTTCCATCTGGGCACTCTCCGGCTAAATAGCATTAACATCGACTTTTCCCTCCTTCCTTCTCCATCCACCCAGCCATCCCTCCTTGCTTGCTGCTGTTATGTCCCTCCCTTCTCCACCTTTTGCCTTTGCAACCATTGCTTCCCCACTCTTTTTTGGACACCTGACATTTTTGTATACTCTGATAAAGGATTTAAGCCCGAAATGTCAGTTATGTATTTTTACCTTTGCAATATAAAGAATATTATTTGACCTACTGAGTTTCTCCATTGTGTTTTTACTTCAACCATGGTGTTTACAGATTTTTGTGTTTTACTTTAAATACCACTATTATATCTACTTCCATCACTAACCCTGGTGGCCCATTCCAAACTTCAACTACTCTAAGATATTTACCCTGTACATCTCAATAAACTTTCCAGATCTCCCACTCCACCCACAAAGATGAGGATGGTGGGGAACAGGAGCAGAGGAAGGTATGAGGATATGAACATTAATGTATGAGTAATTGTTCATTTGATGGCCGTGTAGGTATCTTAGAAAAAGTGATTTCATTCTTGTGTGGAAACTGTGATTTCAAGATCTATATCTGATGTTGCAATCTTTCCTTCTGCTAACACTGTTATAGAAAGGAACTAATCAGCAAAAATAAAGTTGCTTCGGCCATAATTCACAAGGTTCAATTCTCTGATTTATAGAATTTCAAAATAATTAGTCCCCTCCCTCTTCTTCCGAGCTACTTCCATTTCATCCTCCAGTCCCCACCCATTCTCATCTCTCACCTTCTTTGGTTCCATCATCTTCCACTCATATTTGCTCTATTGCATTCTTCCCCCCCCCCTCCACTTTCTTCACCCCCTCCCCTTTTCTGTTTCATCTATCTCATTATACCACTATTGTGACCATATCTCATCAGACTTTAGCACCGGCAGCGTTTGTTTCCACGTCACCCTTTTCCACCCTCTATGACCCATCTTCCTCCACCTAACCACTTTATTTTCTTTGCCTCTGCTCCAATTCAATCAAATGCCTCTGCCTGTCATCCTTCCCTCATCGGTGATGATTGGTAAGGACATCTCCACAGTCTCCATCAGTATTGGAGCACCCTGAGCTGTGTTCTTAGCCCCCTGCTACTCACTATACATCTATGACTGTTTGTCTCAGTTTGCTGAGTCAGCATACAGGAGGGAGATTGAAACTTGGTTGAAAGGTTCACCAACGACAACCTCACACTCAATGTCACCAAAATCAAGGAGCTGATTGTTGACTTCAGGAAGGGAAAGCCAGAGGTGTACGATCGCGTGATCAAGGGGAGATCAGAGGTGGAGAGGATGAGCAAATTCAAGTTCTTGAGAGACATTGTCTCAGAGGATCTTCTTGAGACCAACACAATAATGGCATTATGAAGAAAGCACTACGTCTTCAGGAGTTTACAGGGGTTTGGTATGACATCGGAAACCCTGGCAAACTTAGGGTTAGGGTGGAAAGTGTGCTGATCAGATGCATCATGGTCTGGCATGGGGACACCAATACCCAGTACATCTATATCCCTGAGCGTAAAACCCTTCAAAAGGTAGTGGACATGGCCCAGGACATCAGAGGCAAAACCCTCGCCACCATCAAGAGTATATACAGAGAATGCCTCTTTCAGAAAGAGAACAGCAGCAATCGTCAGGGATCTACGTCACCCAGTGCATGCTCTGTTCTCACTGCTACAATCAGGAAAGAGGTAAAGGTGTCACAAGATTCACATCACCAGGTTCAGGAACAGCTACTACCCCTCCTTAACAACAAACTCAAACAGGACTCATTTAGAGATTTTTAGTTTTGTACTTTATTATTTTCTCTCTATATTACAGTTGGTTGCATTTCCTTATTTGTTTTCTTGTATGTTGATTTTTTTTGCATCACCATTAAGAGATAATTCTGCCTGGCCTGCAGGAGAAAGCATCTCTGACTTGTGAACATTTATCAGAACTGCATGTTGCCTTTCTTGCACTTCCAAAGACTTGAAGAGCTCTCAGAATCACGATGTTTTCAAGCATCAATTTTCTTTGCAGGAGGATCTTTTAAGGTTGTTGCCAGGTGAACCTGTTGGACAAACTATTCAAGCTTATTGTCTCATGTACTTTGACAATCCCTAATGACATGGGTCCTCTACCGGCACCACCTACGGCTCCTAGAACGCTTCCACCAGCGTTGTCTCCGCTCCATCCTCAACATCCATTGGAGCGCTCACACCCCTAACGTCGAGGTACTCGAGATGGCAGAGGTCGACAGCATCGAGTCCACGCTGCTGAAGATCCAGCTGTGCTGGATGGGTCACGTCTCCAGAATGGAGGACCATCGCCTTCCCAAGATCGTATTATATGGCGAGCTCTCCACTGGCCACCGTGACAGAGGTGCACCAAAGAAAAGGTACAAGGACTGCCTAAAGAAATCTCTTGGTGCCTGCCACATTGACCACCGCCAGTGGGCTGATGACGCCTCAAACCGTGCATCTTGGCGCCTCACAGTTTGGCGGGCAGCAGCCTCCTTTGAAGAAGACCGCAGAGCCCACCTCACTGACAAAAGGCAAAGGAGGAAAAACCCAACACCCAACCCCAACCAACCAATTTTCCCTTGCAACCGCTGCAATCGTGTCTGCCTGTCCCGCATCGGACTGGTCAGCCACAAACGAGCCTGCAGCTGACGTGGACTTTTTACCCCCTCCATAAATCTTCGTCCGCGAAGCCAAGCCAAAGAAGAATGACACCAACTCTTAGTCCATCCTCATTTGGGTTCTGGCCTGAATTGTTAATACAGATACACCCTGTTTTATGAATACTCAACTTAACACAAATGTGCTTTTACAAAGAAACCTGTGTTTGCAATCTGAAAGAAATTTGAATGGGTTTTACGAAAATAGCCTTCAATAGTAGTGAATGGGTCTTCTCTCTCTTCTCTTTGGCTTGGCTTCACGGACGAAGATTTATGGAGGGGTATGTCCACGTCTGCTGCAGGCTCGTTGGTGACTGACAAGTCCGATGCGGGACAGGCAGGCACGGTTACAGTGGTTGCAAGGGAAAATTGGTTGGTTGGGGTTGGGTGTTGAGTTTTTCTTCCTTTGTCTTTTGTCAGTGAGGTGGGCTCTGCGGTCTTCTTCAAAGGAGGTTGCTGCCCGCCGAACTGTGAGGCGCCAAGATGCACAGTTGGAGGCGATATCAGCCCACTGGCGGTGGTCAATGTGGCAGGCACCAAGAGATTTCTTTAGGCAGTCCTTGTACCTCTTCTTTGGTGCACCTCTGCCTCGGAGGCCAGTGAAGAGCTCGCCATAGAACACTATCTTGGGAAGGCGATGGCCCTCCATTCTGGAGACGTGACCCATCCAGCGCAGTTGGGTCTTCAGCAGCATGGATTCGATGCTTGTGGACTCTGCCAGCTCGAGTACTTCGATGTTGGTGATGAAGTCATTCCAATGAATGTTGAGGATGGAGCGGAGACAGCGCTGATGGAAGCGTTCTAGGAGCCATAGGTGATGCCGGTAGAGGACCCATGATTCGGAGCCGAACAGGAGCGTGGGTCTTCACTTTACGCCATTTTGGCTTATGCAAAGTTTCGTAGGGATGTTCTACTTTCGTAAAGCGGGGGTCATACCTGTAGTTCTCTTTCTCCTACTGAGCTCCTTTAGCAGATTGTGTTTGGCTCCAGATTCCAGCACCTGCAGTCTCTTGCATGTCTCTGGACTCCATTTCCCCACTCTGATGGTCAGCTTTTTGACCCCTGAAATACAAGCTATTGAAACATATATAGCCTGGAATGGATCGTGTAACCAAGTTTTAAAAGGAAAGTAAAATGTACAAAATTCTGACAGGACTTGACAAAATGTTTCCTTGGTTTGTTGGTGGATGATGCAGGCAGTCCAGAAATACTGAATCAGGAAAAATTGTTAGAGGGCTGTGGATGCCAAGACATTGAATATATTTATGAAGAGGTTGGATTTGACATCAAGGGGTATAGGGAAAGGGAGAGGACAAGAATATGGCTGAGAAGCAGCAGATTGACTACAATCCTTCCGAATGGTGGAATTTTGGACTGGACTGAGGCTGTGGGAGCAATGGAGGGGAATCCACGGACTCTCAGTGATTCTGGGGGAATTCTTTTGTTTCTCCTTTGACTGTAAGAGGTGCTTTAGACAATTTCTGCTGATGGTGAACACTTTTGCCTTACAGCAGACAAAAGGCAATTTTGTGTAATATGACAGTGTTTTTATTACATGACAATAAATTGAATCTTAAATATGTTTATCCCAGTTCTTTTCTGTACAATTCCATAATGAGTAATTTAGAAAAATAAGTGAAATTTCAAAGTGGTGGAAACATGAACATTTCAACCGTAGTGTTGAGTATTTTTTTTGCACTACCAATAAAGGGTAATTCTACCTGGCCAACAGGAAAAAGAATGTCAGGGTTGTATGTGATGTACTCTGACAATAAAATCTTTCCAAGTTTGTTTTAATGAATGATTATTTTTATTTATTCCTACCTGTGAAATAAAAGGTCTTTATCTCCAGTGGAGGAGTGTACCGGTGGACATAAAACCAAATGTAGCTAGGTTTTAGCCTAACTAGTCTAACTGGCTGTAGGGAAAATGTCGGACCACTGTGAGAATACCCATAGTGGTAGCATAAATGGCACCTTGAGAGAGAACAGCAGATTTTTGCAGAGCAATTGGCATTCAGGTTGTCAATCGGCCTCAGTAAAATTGGAAGGAGAGGGAATTTCTTGCAATTTTGGAGTGATGGAAACAAAAGAATAGAGTAATGGTAAGGGGAAGGCACAGATTCATGAGGTGGGAACAAACAGTGCAATGAGGGGTGGTGAGATCTGAAAGGATACATTAATTAGTCCTTTGTCTAATCACTGTGAATTCAAACACTGAATAATTGATTGGCTGCATGACAAGCCCATGGTAATCAGCACATGATCATCCAGCTTTGTAACACTGGGACTAGAAAAGTTCTGAATACTGAGGGGTTGCTTCCTTGACACTTATCCTGCAAGGCAAAAGGAGAAGGGACTTCAAAAGTGTTGAAAAGAAATGGCTGTCTTGGTGGAATATGTATGCGCTAGCCGTGAGAGGGGAATGCCTGAAGGCAGATTAAAACCAGTGGAATGGATGCAAACATATGACTTTGCATGTACAGCTCTGTCTGCCCCTTTTTGCCAATGCTCTCCCTTCCTATTCTGTGAATGCAAAATTTGGGTCCTCATTTTAATTTTGCATATGTGAGCTCTCCAACAAAATATTTGCTAACCTGTCATGCACTGAAAAATTTCATGTGTTTTATTGGGACTATAATCCACGCTGCTGAAGATCCAACAGCGCTGGGTAGGTCACGTCTGCAGAATGGAGGACCATCCCCTTCCCAAGATCGTGTTATATGGCGAGCTTTCCACTGGCCACCGAGACAGAGGTGCACCAAAGAAGAGGTACAAGGACTGCCTAAAGAAATCTCTTGGTGCCTGCCACATTGATCACTGCCAGTGGGCTGATATCGCCTCAAACCGTGCATGTTGGCGCCTCACGGTCTTGGAAGAAGACCGCAGAGCCCACCTCACTGACAAAAGACAAAGGAGGAAAAACCCAACACCCAACCCCAACCAACCAATTTTCCCTTGCAACCGCTGCAACCGTGTCTGCCTGTCCCGCATCGGACTTGTCAGCCACAAACGAGCCTGCAGCTGACGTGGACATTACCCCTCCATAAATCTTCGTCCGCGAAGCCAAGCCAAAGAAAGAAAAAAAATTTCTAGGCAAAGGATTGCCTCAATTTTGGTTATGCCATGACAGTTCTGATGCATTTTCTTCTCTCTGACTCAACTATCAGATACACAGATGATGCACAGTTGAGGGATGGCAGATCTTAATTGAAGTGAAAGAAATCAAAAACCACAGGCTTATAATGGGTTGCATATTGACAAATTATTTATTTTCCCCTCACTCTGCATGTTCTTTATTCCACTTGCAATGTTTGTTCTGAGAAACCTGTTGGAACATGCAGTATATGAAAGTCAGCAAGCTTTGCCTTGCTGAGGATATTTATTAGGATATTTATTACACTCTGATGTTGTAGCATGACTGGACAAAATCCTGTCATGTGATATGATGTGAAAAGCTGAACTGTATTTAGATGTAGGCAAATGTCAAATCATAATGTAATACAAGGTTAAAGTAAAAATGTAAATACCAGGGAGCACATTATTTCCAAATATACAAATAATTTTGTGGAGTCTATTGAACTTGATAGGATGCTTGTTCTTTGAAACTTGAATTTATTTTTTCAAGCGGCATCTGATTAATACTATTTATTGATTATGGTTTGGCTTTCAACACTGTTGTACCATCAAAGCTGATAACCAAACTTTGTTTGTATGGTATCAGCTCATCCTTTTGTAATTGGATTCTGGATTTCCTTACTAACAGACCTCAGTCTGTTAGTTTGGACATATTTTCTCCTCCAGTATCGCCTTGAACAACGACCGGAATTCCCCAAGGTTGCGTTCCCATATACAACTCAAATTTAATTATAAAGGCCTGATCACAGGGGATCAGGCTTATAAGCATGAGGTTCAGCACCCAGCCATGTGGTGTGCTGAGAACAATTTATTCTCAATACCCAGAAGTCAAAAGAGATCATTGTGGATTTTACATGTGCAGGAAGCTACACACACATCCCAATTTACATCAGTGGAGCAGTGGTAGAATGGTTATAGAGCTTCAAATTTCTGGGGTCCATATCTCTGATGATCTCACATGGTCTTTGACTTCATCAATGTTGATCAAAAAGGTACAACAATGTCTTTATTTTTTTAAATGTATGAGGAAGTTACACCTCTGCCCTAGAATACTATTGGATTTCTATAGGTGTGCTATTGAGAGTGGGCTGACATATAATATTTTGACATGGTACGGGAATTGTTCTGCACAAGATAGGAAGACACTCCAGCGGGAGTGAAAACTGCCCAACAGATTGTTGGAATGCAATTGCCTACCATCAAGTCTATTTGGACAGGGCGAGGAATATCATTAAAGATGCAACACACCCTAACCATGAACTTCTCTCCTACCATCGGGCAGACATTATAAGACCCCTCGCTCAAGAACTACTAGACTTAAAAAGAGCTACCAAGTATCCAATAGTACAGTGGTTCTCAATCTTTTTTTCCAACACACATACCACCTTAAGTAATCTTTTACTAACCACAGTCATTAGGAAGAGATTACTTAAGGTGGTATATGAGTAGGGGGAAAAAAAGTTTGAGAACTACTGTTCTATTACTACAGACCACAGCAAGCCAGAATGCAGCTCTGGATGCCATGAGTCTTGTGCAGACTCTCACAGACAAGGATAACTTCTGCCACAGTTTTGTAGGAGATGAAAGAGTCCTGTATTGGATCTGCAAACTCTGCCACAGCTGGAACAGTTAGTGCTTGATCATAGAGTGAGTTAGTTGGACTGTTATGCTCTTTATTGTTTGCACTTAACCTCTTTGTGCTCCCACCTGAGAGTCTTGGTTTATGGTACTTTTATGGATGCTTCTCAGCAAGATTGGTACAGTATTAGCTCAGGGATCACCATGAATTGGTGAGGATGTTACTTTTTATAAGGAATATCGTGTGACTTTCCAGACCTTGAAACTCAGAGTAGGAATTTATTTTCAGGGAAACAAATGATCTGACTCACCCATTGAATTTTGTTGAGTATGATTGTAGCCTTGATGGTGGGGATGTGGGCCTGGAAGAGGATAATGACATTAGTTCACCAGTGGATTTGGATGACTGAAGGGGTTCTTGTGATGTTTCTCTATTGCCTTGAGATATCTACTATATGTTGTCCATGTTTCCAAAGCACAGTTTGCTAGTGGATTTGAGCAACCATCTTGAACAATCAACAAAAATCACATGGTTGAATTCTACAATTACAAGGTCAACGAGCATCACGGTGTCACCTGCTATTGGGATGATGAGTCAATGGTTCTACATTCTTCCACTGGAGGATCAGCACTACACACAGCATTATCCTGTGAAACAGCATGATCTGGGCTCAGCTCTTGTGAGCAGAACAACTGGAAGCAACTGTGGTGAAGAAGAAGGGAGGGAGAAAACATCTGGGAGAGCCTCTTCCTGGCTGGTTTTGCCTGTAATTAAAAACTTTGGGCTACTTAGAATAAGCAGAATTCCACTTCCTCTTTCAACAATAGTTCTAATCTTACTTTTCCTTTATTCCCAACCATTGCAGCTTCCATTTCATCACAGAGCTAAATTAAATGCAAATATAAATTCAATGCTCCAATTTAAATGTACGATCTGACCTTCAGCAGGTAAAAACATCTCTTCCAATCTTCAATGCAGCCTCATGTCTTACGCTAAATCATCTCCACAGCGACTCTTCAGTTGATGCCTGCATAGTAGTGTACCTCCACTTCAAGTTTCTTTGAACTGGCATGCCACTCATATAATTGGAAGCACTCCTGATGCAATGAGGGAAACAGCAACATAGTTAAGGTTGGCTGGACAATAAAATCACTGTGCTAACTATGCAACCATCATAATTAACACCCCTCCTCCCCCAAGTTTACAGATAAAGTATTAATAATATATTAATAAAGATATAGACTCTTACTAAGCAGTGATAAGGAGACATTTTGGGAAAGTGGCCCCAGCAGCACAGATGGCTCTTCATCCTGGGTGCCGCTATTTTATTCAAACACCACTTCATTCAAACAGATGCCGTGGGTGAGACATGAATGTGGTACTATTGCTTGCTGAATGGTTGCTCCCATCTTCACACCAGCGTTGTCTCCGCTCCATCCTCAACATCCATTGGAGCGCTCACACCCCTAACGTCGAGGTACTCGAGATGGCAGAGGTCGACAGCATCGAGTCCACGCTGCTGAAGATCCAGCTGAGCTGGATGGGTCACGTCTCCAGAATGGAGGACCATCGCCTTCCCAAGATCGTGTTATATGGCGAGCTCTCCACTGGCCACCGTGACAGAGGTGCACCAAAGAAAAGGTACAAGGACTGCCTAAAGAAATCTCTTGGTGCCTGCCACATTGACCACCGCCAGTGGGCTGATATCGCCTCAAACCGTGCATCTTGGCGCCTCACAGTTTGGCAGGCAGCAGCCTCCTTTGAAGAAGACCGCAGAGCCCACCTCACTGACAAAAGGCAAAGGAGGAAAAACCCAACACCCAACCCCAACCAACCAATTTTCCCTTGCAACCGCTGCAATCGTGTCTGCCTGTCCCGCATCGGACTGGTCAGCCACAAACGAGCCTGCAGCTGACGTGGACTTTTTACCCCCTCCATAAATCTTCGTCCGCGAAGCCAAGCCAAAGAAACATCAATAGTACTTCAGTAGAACTTCATTTAGCAAGGAGTAACCTTTTCAATATGTTTACATTGCCAATAGATGATCATTGAATACTCTCAAGAATGGCTCCTACACACGGTATAATAGCAAAGAAATACTGTCAGTAACTTCTGGATTTCACATTTAGCAGAATGTGTCAACTCTAGAAGTTACTATAAAGTTTTCTCTATTAATCATGAGCCCTGATTGACTCATTGTTGCTCTCCTTGTCCAACTATACACTTTTAATGGTCATTGAATTTCTCAAAGTCAAAACATTGGCAAATTTTGCTTTTTTTCCTGTAAATGTTTGCATCTTGTAATCAATAGAGCTGAATAAGAAAGCCCGTTCCAGTTCAAATTTATTGTCAAGAGTACAAGATTCTTTTTCCTTCAGCCAGGCGGAATTTCTACTCAGCAGTAATGTTATCTGTACTCAAGAAAATTATCTGTTTATAAAAGAGATAAATATAAGCAAAGAAAGAAATGTAAACAAGCTGTAAATAAACTACAAAAATATTCAATAATAAATTATGTGCAATTAGACCTCAAATTAGACTCTGATCTGTTGTTTCAGTGTCTGATGTCAGCCATTGTACCTGAACCTGGTGATATGAGTCTTGTCACACTGATATATTTATTAAATGATGGAAGATCCAATTTTATGGTTTGAATTCAAAAGGTAACTTCAGGATTGAGCAGACTTGTACTTCATTGAAGTTTAAGAATAGCTGTTGTGAAAAATAAGGTATAATTGTGCTTTTGAAGTTGAATTTATTGTTGAAACCACGTCTACAACAGCAAGATGAGAAAGCTGATATTTAGAAATACTGATGACCATATTGATGTAGAATGCAAACAGTAGTAAAAGAGTAAATGTGTTCATCCCAACTCTCTACAAATGATATTATTGTCAAATAAATGTATTGAACTTGATTTCAGAGATGCTGATTTTTAAGTAGTTAAAATCCTCAATATGGCTTTAACAGTATAACCTATTGAAATAAACTAGGGTGAAGGTATTTAAATTATTATAGTCCCCAATATTATAATGGCCTGTCTTGTTTGGAAATTAGGTTAACATGAGTTGTTGATCGTTGGTAGCTGAATCTGAAGATTAAACTTGGAACTGAATCTGTGTTACAATAAGCAATGGAATATTTTGGTATTCTGCACATACTAAGTTTGAAACTGTTTGAAAGAAATGAGGAAATGTTTCATCCTCCCAATTTATCAGTCTGTACATGCTCCATTCTGAAAGCTGCAAGATTACCGATTAGAAAAATAGGTCGTAGATTCAGTTGATAGGTAAGAATTCATTGCTATCACTTGACATGAAATGCTGGGCAAAAATGTTATTCCTTAGTCAATTTATGAAATACTAAATAGAACATTTGTAGGAATATGTTTGCATATTGTTTAGGGAAATGTACGTTGTTAAATGTCTTCTAACATGAGCCAGCACCGAGCCTGTTGGTATTTTGCTTCCTAATAACGCCTGCGGCTCTCTCTAAGATAGGACTTTGATCTGATTTCCTTTTCCGCTGCTCAACCTCATTGAAGCAGCTGTCGTCATAGCCTACAGGCATCCTAATATAAAATGCAGAATCTCTAAACAAGTGTTGCAACGTGTTTTAAAAAAAAAATATTCATGTAACTAACTGCCTGACCACGCTCACCAAATCCTGATTAAACTCCTTTATTTTCACAAGCAGTTCAGAAGTTTTTGACTTGTGAGTGTTTAAATTGGATTAACAGCTGTTGGCTTTATGTGTAGGACTGAAGAGCTTTGGACAGTATGGTGAGGTATGGAAATATATAGTGATTTGTTTCTTATTAAAGGATGTGCTATATCTAATAGTAATTCTGAAGGAAGTTATTTTTTCCAGCTGATCAAATAGATTAGAATAATTTAAATATACTTGTTATTAACTAGCCTGTTAAAAGTGTTAAAATGTTTTACACCTGAGAAATACAAATTCCTATTGTGAATTGTGGGGGTTTTAAAATATTTTTTTCCATATTCTTACTTCAGAACTTAAAATAGATTTTTGACAAAATAAAGTGCGAAAGGTTTAAAAAAAATACAGCAAAAATAGTTTGTTAATTGCAATCTACTGCAGAAACCAATGTGAACTTATTTAAACCTCTGAATGTTAAATCCATTCTAGGCCACTAAAACAACCCTTTTAAAAATGCCTTTTATTGAAATTTGAGTTGCTTGTTCCATTATCATGAAATTTGGGGAAAATAAGATGTGATTTGGAAGAATTTAGATGATCTTGGGAGTCTGTGGGATAGAAATACATTGTTGGCTGTTAGCATAAAATGTGAATGCAAGTGTCGATTGTTGGTTCTGTTCACCTTCACTCATTTAGTTCCATTGAGTTTGGAAGAGCTATGCCTAGGGCAGTGAGTACAGCCAAGAAGCAATACTCAACAGAAAATTAGTTCTTTTGGCCAAACTTATGATTCTTATAACTTCTTGGCAAATAAGTGCTTGATGAAGAAAGGTATCCATCTGTGAGTAGAATTAATTGGAATACTTTGATTTTGAATTTAAGTTTATTTTTGAGAGATTATTTTACATTGGTTACAATTTCAAAGTATCTTATTTGACCATACTGGAACTTCTTTACAAAATTCTTCAGCTACAGTGAAGCATTTTTGTAAACTGATGATTATTATTTTCCTGAACTGTTGCAGGAATTTTTACGGAGCTATAGGGATTAGATAACAGTCAATAACTGTAGCAGCATGATAGTGTACTAAGAAAACCAGCCATTTTTTTGTAATGCACTAATATTTTGAAAAGACCATTCAACATAATTTACTTGCCTTTTGTCATCTTTTGTACTGGACCATTTATATCGCATCATTAAACTCGTAACAAAATTGTTGACTTTAAAGCTTAAAGGTTCCTTGCTATCCACATTATACAAGTACTGAACACAGATGGATGGATCCAATTTCTTCATTTGTGTTATCATTGGAATAGCAATCGATTTTTATCAAGTTTATTTATACAACACTTTCAGTATTTAGGTGAATTTAAAATGTATTTTGATGTTTAATTTTTATCTGAGCCTCTATCTCAATTGATTCTAAATTGTTTGTGATCTTGTTACCATGTAAACAACATGCAACTGCACAAGTGTGTGAAACAATATCACCTAGAATGTCCTAGATGTTCATCTGCATTCGCAATTACTAAACTTGTTATTCTCTGCCTCTGAGATTCATTGTACTGTATTTGAATGAACTCCAAAAGCAGATTATAATGTGATTTTTAAAATTATTAATATGGCTATCTACTAGGGGTGAATTATAATCTAAGTCTTCAGTAATCCTAGAATTATAATGTTGATTCTTCATTTCACATCAACATAAAACAATAAATTGTAATGTGAAGGTCACTGAAGACTAGCATGCAGGTTCAGAAAGCTGTGAAGAAGGCTAATAGCATGTTGGCTTTCATAAAGAGGGGATTGGAGTATAGGAACAGAGACGCCCTTCTGCAGTTGTACAGGGCCCTGGTGAGACCCCACCTGGAGTATTGCGTCCAGTTCTGGTCTCCAATTTTGAGGAAGGACATACTAGCTATAGAGGGTGTGCAGCGCAGATTTACAAGGTTAGTTCCAGGGATGGTGGGGTTGACATATGCTGAAAGGCTAGGAAAACTGGACTTGTATCCAATGGAGTTTAGAAGGATGAGGGGGGGACATGATTGAGGTATACAAAATTATCAGGGAGATAGACAGGGTGAAGTTGGATTACTTGTTCCCAATGATGGGGGAGACGAGGACTAGAGGGCATAGTTTAAGAATACAGGGTAGGCCCTTTAGGACGGAGATGAGAAAACATTTTTTTACCCAGAGAAGTGTGAATCTGTGGAATGCTCTGCCACAGAGGGTGGTAGAGGCAGATTCGCTGATTATGTTCAAAAGAGAGTTAGATAAGACTCTAGTGGGCAAAGGAGTTAAGGGTTATGGGGATAAGGCTGGAAAGGGGTACTGATGGTAGTGATCAGCCATGATCTGTAAAATGGCGGTGCTGGCTTGATGGGCCGAAGGGCCTACTCCAGCTCCTATTGTCTATTGTCTAAAACAAAAATATCAGTAACAGCAGAGTTTAAAAATAAATGCGTGAACTTGATCTACTTTATTAATTAGGCTTTAGAAACATTAACTATAATTTAAGGAAATTAGTGTAATTATGTGCAGGAGATTGAAAAGTTCAAAGTAAAAACCATAGAAATTTTGAATGTGTCTTAAAATGGTTTTGCAAAACTGCAACTGAAGTTAAATGCTACGATATTCCAGCAACAACAAAGATATTTTTTTTCCTGCTGATCTCTGAGTAAGGCGCCATGGCATAAGTACTGTATTGAAAACAAGCTAAAACATGAAACTGTCTCAGCCTTCCTGCACTGCATTCACTTTCTGGCACAATCCGAAGCTTCAGAATAAATCACTCTCTTGGATGCAAGTTGTTGTGGGCTCATTGAAAAATTAGAGGGGATTCGTAGTGCTCTATAAAATACAAATTAATCCACGAATCATATAGTCGAATTTCCATGATATAGATGTAAAATTCAGTTTTCGTGGAAGTTGACTCACAATACCAGCAAAAGACAAATTATATTTTCTTTACACATTTCAACGGATGTTTTGCTCTTTTCAATTCTGTTAGGGAGCATCCATTTAAGTTCTGTGAACCCCAACCCATCATTTTTTTAATTTAATTATAAATAACAAATTGTGAAATGTACCTCCTGTGGCAAATGTGTGAGACGCTGATACATGAAAGAATTTGATAGAGATACATCATGAGAGGCATTGATAGGGTGGACACTTTGAATTATTTTCTCCAGGATAAAATCATCACACATTTGGGAACATGTGTTTAAGCTGAGTGGGAGGAAGTTTAAGGGTGAAGTGTTGGGGAAATATTTTGCACGGACAGTGGGGGGAGCTTGGAATTGACTGCCATACAGTAATCCTATTTAAGAGGCTTCTACATGGAAACATAAATATGAAGGAGTTGGAAAGATATCTATTAAATGCAAGCAGTTTGATTTGGACATCCTGTTCAACAGAGGCCACAGGTTCTGTTCCTACTATGCATGTTCTTATTGCATGGGGAGCATCTGCTATGTCTTTAACAATTTTTATCCCTTAATTATCATTCATAAATGGATAATAAGGTTATTGCTGTGTATGGGAACTTCTGTGGACAATTGGTTATTACACTTCCTGAATAACTGTTCACACCACCAGAGTTATCGCCAGTAAGTGGATAGGGGCGTCCAGAAGTAGGTGTTCTATGAATGCAAGTTTCTACCTGTCTGTGAAGTACAGGGCTGCATTAACTCTTTGGTGAACAACTTGGATGCAAAGCAGAACTTTCAATCCCAACATTACTCAATGCTACTGCTCATTGCATAAAATCATTCATATTGGGCATTATTCAACATGCAATCATGTATTGAGTAGTTGTTGCAAACCAATTAATGTCGATTTTTAAAAAAATTTTGGTAAATTTATTTGTGAGTTGAAGTGCTCATTATTTCATTTGAAATTTAAGTTAGCAAAATAGGAAGTATGGCTAAAGTGGTTATTTGTCAGTGAATTACACAGAACAAGCATTACCTTTATTTTGTCTTGTTTAATTTTTATATTTATTTCCTAAGAAGAGTGTTTTTGTCTGCAGTCAAGAGCAGCAGCACACAGTACCTTTTTGTAGTTGGCTGTTACAATATGGTTGTAATCTGGCTCTCATAATCATTGTAAATGGTGTGGTATCTAAATTCAAACAAAATTGAAACAACATTGCATATCAAATAAGATGCAAATACCCTCTGAACAGGACCTTTTGAGGTTCATTGAATTCTAAATATAACAACAGAAATGAAAAGATCAATTACATTACAGATTTCAGTTGAATTTCACCTCTTGGACATTTCCTTGTGCCATAAGTGAAGTTCACATTATTTATGGATTTACTGATGCAGCTTAATCACTCATTAACTGTCTCATATTATATGATAAATGACCGCTCTCAAGCTCCCGTACAGAGTAAGGTCAAGAGCTGTTTGAAAGGGGGATTACTTTATTTATTCTTCCATCTTTAATTTAGAATGAAAGCCTTTTATACAGAAATATTGCATACAATCAATATTTGTCAAAAAATTTGACAAATCTTTGATTGCTCTAATATTTTTCTCTGATATTGCTGCAACATTATGTTTGATATCCATCAAGGGTCTGAATATTGACCTTCTATTTCTTATCTACATCCTGCCTTTCAATTATTTCTTCCAAAACATTCTGATCTCTGCAGGTCCAGTGAGAACATCTGATTTTAACTTCTTGTCATTTGTCTATTTTTTAAACAAAATTATTTTTCACACTATGAACCATATTAACCAAAATACACACAAACATTTCCCTCTTGAATATACACAGTGTCATTTTCTCCCCATTTTTTCCCCCCTCCCTTCCCTCCCCCTCCCTACCCACTAAACATTCAACATATACAATAAACCCATTAAACAATGTCACCACACAATAAAAATAAACAAAAAAATTGTGTCATCTGCTTTTACACACTGGGTCAGTTCATTTCGTCTTCTTCTCATTCTATCATTTTGGGGGGTGGAGGTCTGCGGTAGGCCCTCTCCATTGTGTTCCATGTATGGTTCCCAAATTTGTTCGAATACTGTGTTATTTTTTAAAAATTATATGTTATTTTTTTTTCCAATGGAATACATTTATTCATTTCGATGTACCATTGCTGTACTCTCAGGCTCTCTTCTGATTTCCAGGTTGACATTATACATTTTTTTGCTACAGCTAAGGCTATCATAATAAATATTTTCTGTGCTTCCTCCAATTTGAGGCCTAATTCTTTACTTCTTATATAACTTAGAAGAAAGATCTCTGGATTTTTTGGTATGTTGCTTTTTGTGGTTTTATTTAATACCTGATTTAGATCTTCCCAAAACTTTTCCACTTTCTCACATGTCCAAATTGCATGTACTGTTGTTCCCGTTTCCTTCTTGCAGCAAAAACATCTATCTGATACTGTTGGGACCCATTTATTTAACTTTTGGGGCGTGGTGTATAGCCTGTGTAACCGATTATATTGTATCATGTGTAATCTCGTGTTTATTGTATTTCTCATAGTTCCGGAGTATAGCTTTTCCCATTTTTCATTTTTTATCTTTGTTTAGATCTTGTTCCCATTTTTGTTTGGGTTTACAGCTTGTTTCCTCATTCTCTTTCTCTTGCAGTTTGATGTACATGTTTGTTATAAATCTTTTAATTATCATTGTGTCTGTAATCACATATTCAAAACTGTTTCCTTCTGGTAACCTCAGCCTGCTTCCCAATTTGTCCTTTAAGTAGGTTTTTAGTTGGTGGCCTCTCTACTGTCTGATGTTGAACCATTTTAGTAACATTTCCTTATTCCACATAGTTGGGCTTTATGGCTGTTGTAAACTCTATTTACTATGTTTATTACCTTTGCTTGATCCAGCTTTAGCAATTACATGACAATTCTCACATCTGCTATCCTCTACATGAAATCCTTAATGCTTTTATCTTGGCTTCCATTTTTCCATTCAATCATTAATGCATGCTAATCTATATTGATTCTTGGGGAAGCAACAGTTTGATTTTAAAATGCTCCTGCCTCACTCCTACCTGTTTCTGTAAATGCTCCCATCTATAACTATCTGAGATTTCTGTACTTTTCCAATTTTGCCTCTTACTGTCCTTAGCTGCTATGGTTTTAGCTGAAAAACTAGCAATTCCCTCTGGCAGTTGTGACAATGCTCCTTTAAGGCATTCTGTGACACTTTCCTCTGACTAAACGTATCTTGATGTTTACCCCTAGTTTTATATGATTATACTTCCTTGTTGTACTTTTAATCCTATAAAAATTTCAGATAATCATTATAAAAGATAGTTGCAAGTTACAGTGTAAATTTACAATCCTAAATGAGATATAAATTTTGCATGGTTACAATTGCATAATTATTGCAAAAGTTAGTGTTGTAATTTACTTATGCACAGACTATAGTGGTAAATAGCATTAATGATAAAATTTACAAAAGAGATAAGTCTGTGGTGGACACCCTGTAAGGCTGCATGTCTTCACTATGTTCTTTTGATTCTGAGACTTGCATCAATGGCTAGTTGGTCATTCTGTTAGAAGAAATGAGTGGAAGTAATTTACAGAAAAAATGTTGAACATTAAATGTGCTAATTCTGGGGCATTTTCAGTACCCTTTTTTATTTTTGCTGCAGAGTAATATCAAGAAAGTGAGTGGAAAGTTGATCGTAGCCAGATATTTCTTGAAATTAAAAAAAAATAATTCAGACAGAAATCCTTGTCAAACTGCTAAATAAATACTGGTTCAAAATAATTCCATTCTTATACTCCCAACTCTGAAACTTCTGCCTAGTTTAATTGGCAATTCTTTCTCATCTCCGAAATAATGATTTTGCTAATATTAAGAAGGTGTATTTCAAAGCATTCTAAAATTCTTTGGTCATGTGAAAATGTCAATGGTATTAATAAAAGTATTGTGTCCTTGAAACAAAAATGAAGTTATGATATATTTTATTTCATAAAATTATGATTTCATAAAGTTATGAAATTATATATCATTGATAGACAAGAATACATTTTTATCACTTCACAAAAATTCAGTGGTGACTGTTGCCAACTTTCTCTGCGTTTGATTTACGTTTAAGTTGAAGTTTATCATGAAATACCTAGTACAGTAAGAGAAGGGTTCTACGAGGGAGAGGAGACTAAGTTTAGTGTGAGATCTATTATGAACTTTGCTAAATGTAAATGAACTGGACACTGCAATATTTCTAATTCTGCAATCATTTCAGCATCTGGCAAGTTAATATGAATCTACCTTTCCTATAAATTTTCTGTTTTTCATAATTTAACATTATTACCAATGTTTGTGAAACAAACATTACTGAAGGTGGAAATCTGTAATAAAAACAGAATGATGTAACAACTGCTGAAAGAGCATCAAACTGATCTCCCCGACCTCCACCCCAACCCTGGCCTGTTGGATATTTCCACCAATCTCACTTTTATTTAATTTCTGGTGTTGTAGCAGAGGCAATTTATTTTGGAGTGACTGAAGGATTGTTTAGCCCACTTTCCCAATATTTGGCAAGTTACTTATTTAAATGTTTGTAAATTAAAATCTGCAAAGAGAAATGATAAATGCTTTCCTGAAATTATGCCACAACTTGCTCTCACCTTGTAAATGTTTGGTTTTTTTTTCCAAAAAACCAAACACTTAACTTTTTTTTTAAAAAAAAAGGTAGTCATGGTACACCATTCTTCATTTGTGACACCATTAATTTTGGAGAAAACTTAATACTGCAAGGTTATCCAATTTACTCAGAGAAAATGGTTTTAGTTCTTCTGGTGTAGAATCCTACTACATGTCCAGACCTGGATATTGGATAAATGGTCTGACAACGCAGAGGTAATAGAAGCATTAGAAGTGCGGGAAAGGTTAGGGGCTGACAGTGTACAAATGAAATATGATGCCACAATATTACCGATTGCTAGTATATCCAAAGGCTAGGTGAAGGTTTTGTCAATGAGTTGATGCAAGCTGTAAAGCCTTCAAGACAAGCAGCTTTGTGTGAAGGTTGTTCATATAAAGCTCACTGGAGCCTTGACCTTTTAAGCTTCATATTCCTTTCAGACTGCCAATGCTAATTCAAATCCATATACCGTAGTTATAAAAAGCTTGTAGTGTAATATATGATATGCAGGAACTGCTTTGTAGAGTAGGTTATAATTCCTACAGATTGTGAACAACTACACTATTTTCCTAATGATTATCCAGATACAGTGGAAAAAGGTTCTGCTTCAGCCAGTCTCGGATTTTCTATATCTTTTAAAGGTCTTCATGTGTAATAAACATTTAGCCTAATTCCCATTTGTGCACAATGAAATGAAGAATTTAAATTTGAAACATTAAGGAGATTTAATTTTGGTATGAACTTTATATCATGGATTAAATTGATTTATAGTACCCCTTAACTATGATGGTTACTAATAATAATAAATCCTCCTTATTTAGGCTGTTTAGGGGAACTAGACAGGGATGTCCCTTTAGCTCCTTGCTATTTGATCTAGCTTTAGAACCTCTGGCATTAGCCTTTAGAGACACTCATGAAGTTAATTGGATTGTCAGAAGCAGAATAACTCATAAGGTTTCTCGGTATACAGATGACTTATTTGTTTATATTTCAGATCCCAAAACATCTATCCCAGCTATATTATCTGTGTTTTCTCAATTCTCCTCTTTCTCTGGATATAAATTAAACCTTTGTTAGTGCTGGTCTGCCCACTCCCTCCAAGCGTACCGCTACACCTTCCTAAAAGTGAACTTTTCCTGATGAATATGCAGGGCCCTATCTACATTCAAGTTCCATTAAAGATTGTCAGAGTTAATTTCACGTTCTTGGGGGTTAAAATTACTAAACAATTTAAAGATTTATGTCAGCTCAATTTTTTTCTATTTGAGAACGTGAAGTTGTTTTTTTCTGCATGATCTCCTTATCATTATCTTTAATAGGTCATATTAATGCAGTTAAAATGATAATATTGCCTCAGTTTTTGTATCTCTTTCATCCCAAAGTCTTTTTTTTGTTTTGGTCTTGTCCATTCTTAGAAATCTGTTGGAAAGAAATTTTTAATATCTTTTCAACTGTATTTCAGGTGGAACTACGACCCAATCCAATAACTCCTCTTTTTGGGGTTATTGAACCGGACATAGGGAGTTTTTCTGCACCTGTTATGACCTTCTCTACATTGTTAGCTAGAAGAACCATCTTATTCAAATGGAACGACTCTAGACCTCCAATGGTGTTTCAATGGTTTTCTCATATTATGTCCTGTATAAGTTTAGAAAAAAAATAGATATCATGTATTTGATTGATCGGTGAAATTTGAAGATACACGGTATGAATCAAAATCTACACAATATATGTAACCCACAGGATAAGCTGATCAGATTTTTTTTTAATAGAATAGGTTAGGTGGGGTTTATACATATGTGTGTGTGTGTGTGTGTGTGTATAGATTCTCTCTCTCTCTCTCTCTCTCTCTCTCTCTCTCTCTCTACACATATTCATCCAGTGGAGTGGAGAGGGGACTGAGACTGTCTTCCTCCACTGGAGTGGAGAGGGGACTGAGACTGTCTTCCTTCACTGGAGTGGAGAGGGGACTGAGACTGTCTTCCTTCACTGGAGTGGAGAGGGGACTGAGACTGTCTTCCTTCACTGGAGTGGAGAGGGGACTGAGACTGTCTTCCTTCACTGGAGTGGAGAGGGGACTGTCTTCCTCCAGTGGAGTGGAGAGGGGACTGTCTTCCTCCAGTGGAGTGGAGAGGGGACTGTCTTCCTCCAGTGGAGTGGAGAGGGGACTGTCTTCGTCCAGTGGAGTGGAGAGGGGACTGTCTTCCTCCACTGGAGTGGAGAGGGGACTGTCTTCCTCCACTGGAGTGGAGAGGGGACGGTCTTCCTCCACTGGAGTGGAGAGGGGACGGTCTTCCTCCACTGGAGTGGAGAGGGGACGGTCTTCCTCCACTGGAGTGGAGAGGGGACGGTCTTCCTCCACTGGAGTGGAGAGGGGACGGTCTTCCTCCACTGGAGTGGAGAGGGGACGGTCTTCCTCCACTGGAGTGGAGAGGGGACGGTCTTCCTCCACTGGAGTGGAGAGGGGACGGTCTTCCTCCACTGGAGTGGAGAGGGGACGGTCTTCCTCCACTGGAGTGGAGAGGGGACGGTCTTCCTCCACTGGAGTGGCGAGGGGACGGTCTTCCTCCACTGGAGTGGCGAGGGGACGGTCTTCCTCCAGTGGAGTGGCGAGGGGACGGTCTTCCTCCAGTGGAGAGGCGAGGGGACGGTCTTCCTCCAGTGGAGTGGCGAGGGGACGGTCTTCCTCCAGTGGAGTGGCGAGGGGACGGTCTTCCTCCAGTGGAGGGGCGAGGGGACGGTCTTCCTCCAGTGGAGGGGCGAGGGGACGGTCTTCCTCCAGTGGAGGGGCGAGGGGACGGTCTTCCTCCAGTGGAGGGGCGAGGGGACGGTCTTCCTCCAGTGGAGGGGCGAGGGGACGGTCTTCCTCCAGTGGAGGGGCGAGGGGACGGTCTTCCTCCAGTGGAGGGGCGAGGGGACGGTCTTCCTCCAGTGGAGGGGCGAGGGGACGGTCTTCCTCCAGTGGAGGGGCGAGGGGACGGTCTTCCTCCAGTGGAGGGGCGAGGGGACGGTCTTCCTCCAGTGGAGGGGCGAGGGGACGGTCTTCCTCCAGTGGAGGGGCGAGGGGACGGTCTTCCTCCAGTGGAGGGGCGAGGGGACGGTCTTCCTCCAGTGGAGGGGCGAGGGGACGGTCTTCCTCCAGTGGAGGGGCGAGGGGACGGTCTTCCTCCAGTGGAGGGGCGAGGGGACGGTCTTCCTCCAGTGGAGGGGCGAGGGGACGGTCTTCCTCCAGTGGAGGGGCGAGGGGACGGTCTTCCTCCAGTGGAGGGGCGAGGGGACGGTCTTCCTCCAGTGGAGGGGCGAGGGGACGGTCTTCCTCCAGTGGAGGGGCGAGGGGACGGTCTTCCTCCAGTGGAGGGTCGAGGGGACGGTCTTCCTCCAGTGGAGGGGCGAGGGGACGGTCTTCCTCCAGTGGAGGGGCGAGGGGACGGTCTTCCTCCAGTGGAGGGGCGAGGGGACGGTCTTCCTCCAGTGGAGGGGCGAGGGGACGGTCTTCCTCCAGTGGAGGGGCGAGGGGACGGTCTTCCTCCAGTGGAGGGGCGAGGGGACGGTCTTCCTCCAGTGGAGGGGCGAGGGGACGGTCTTCCTCCAGTGGAGGGGCGAGGGGACGGTCTTCCTCCAGTGGAGGGGCGAGGGGACGGTCTTCCTCCAGTGGAGGGGCGAGGGGACGGGGACTGAGTTTGTACTGCTTGAAGTTTTATCTTGAGATAGATATAAATAGATTTTTTTTTTACACTGCATTGTATTTTCAGTTTTGTTCCCTTTTCTTCATTATACTGTATTTATTATAAAAACTAATAAAAAAAATCAAAAAATAAATGAAATTTTGTCATTTATTTTATCTGGAATGTAAAGTAAAAGAGTAATGACTCTGTAACTTTTTGAAGTCACATCTTCTGTGAGGTTCATTTGATCCTAAGATGGTTTTCACTTGTGGGAGAATCTCAAACAATAAGGACACAAGTACAAGAAAAGTAGATGATCATTTCAAACTGAAGTAAGTAGAAATTTATTACTGTGCAGAGTAATGAATCTCTGGAATTCTCTCCCCAGGCAGTTTAGTGGATACTAGATCATTAGAACATCGAAGATTTTGCTTCCTGAACACTTTTGGGTGTATTCTATGGAGTTTGGGCTGCTGATCACAAAAATCATCTTAAAACTTTCCCATCATGTACCTTTTTTGTAGATAGAACCTATTTTTGTGATTTCCTGTCATATTTTAGGTCTACTTTATGCAGACAAAACCATGAAACGCAACGTCGTGAAAAATCATTTTCTACATTCACACTTGGACTCCTTCTCCGTTGATCTTGGTGCTGTCAGTGACATCAGGACAACTGGAATCCATCAATGCTGGCCAACTATTGTCTTTGTGTTCAGCTTGAAGTTTCCTCTCATAATCCCCAATTATTTTTTTTAAGAAGCAAACCTGAAAACATTTGTTGACCAGTGTAATTGATTGAGAAGTAGAGAGGCATGGAGAACTGGCATAGAAGGGTAGTTGAGGCCAGTGTAGATCAGCCAATCAGCAATGTATCTATGAAGTAGTGGGATTGGCTTGATGATGTCCTCCTGAACTCATTTTTCTTGTGTTCCGTTGGAAAGGAAATCTCATCTTGACTGATCTATGTTTGATTGCAGTCTTTCAATAATGTTGAAGCAAATCTTTCCTACATTAAACAAATCATTCAGTTAAATCAGAAATTGTAGTAAGAATAAAAACTGGCACACCACTCACAATTCACTTCATCTCGGGATTCAGACTTTTAAAAAGCAAGCATAATCTGCCCAGTAGAAATTTTCTTCTCATTAATATTATGCACAAAATCTCGGAGGGCTGACCACATAAGAACTAAGCAACAACCATTGCTCCATACACAGCCAATCTGATCGGCCTCATCATTGCAATTTGTCCTGATTTGTTTTTTGCCAAGTTACATTCTCCAGAGGGAGCAGTGCAATGTGTTGATATGAGAGTTACAGATGCACCACTATTCCTGCTTGTTGCAGCTACACATGTCCATAAAATACACTAACAAACAATGACTAGAAATTAAGAAAAGATAGATAATAAATGTAAATATAAAATGTTATAAATATCAATTCACCATACCTTCTTGGTTGCCACAGTGAGCTGGTTCTAGAGGTGGTCCTCCAATATGGGACTCCCAGCAATATGAAGCTGACAATCCTTTCCACTGCTAACAAAGACTAGTGGCATAGTCCCTCTGCCTCCCCTTCAGCTTTCATATATCTTGTCAGAGTACATACACGACATCACACAACCCTGAGATTCCTTTTTCCTGCAGAGGCAGAATTACCACTAATTGGTAGTGTGAACTTTACACAGCATAAAACGTAAACAAAACATCTGCAAACTTAACGAATGTAAACAAACTATGCAATACAGAGAGAACAAAAAGAAAATCAATAAAGTACACAAGTAAGAATCCTTAAATGAGTCCCTGATTGAGTTTGTTGGTGAGGGGTCTGATAGTGGAGGGGTAGCTGTTCCTGAACCTGGTGGTGCGAGTCTCGTGGCACCGATACCTCTTTCCTGATGGCAGCAGCGAGAACAGAGCATATGCTGGGTGGTGAGGGTCTTTGATGATTACTGCTGCTTTCTGATGGCAGTTCCCTGTAGATGTACTCAATAGTGGGGAGGGTTTTGCTTAGGAGTCCTGGGCCGTGTCCACTACATTTTGGAGGGCTTTGCACTCAAGGGTGTTGGTGTCCCCATATCAGACCATGATGCAGATGGTCAGCACACTTTCCACCACACCCTTGTAGAAAATTGCTAGGGTTTTTGATGTCATACTAAACCTCTGCAAACCCCTGAGGAAGTTCATGATGCCATTAGTGTGTTGGGTCCAGGAAATTGCTCTGAGACAGTGACTCCCAAGAACTTGAATTTGCTTATCCTCTCCACCTCTGATCCCCAAATGATAATTGGATTGAATACCACTGGCTTTCCTTGGCAATCAGCTCCTTAGTTTTGGTGACATTGAGTGGGAGGTTGTTGCTGCTGCACCATTCAGCCAAGTTTTCAATCCCCCTTCCTTTGTGCAACCCACTACCATAATAGCATCGGCAAATTTGTAGATGGTGTTGTGGTCAAACCGAGCCACACAGCCGTGAGTAGAGCAGGGGGCTCAGAACACAGCTCTGTGGTGCTCCGGTACTGATGGAGATTGTGGAAGAGATGTTCTTACCAATGTTCAGTAATTGTGGTCTGGAGATGAGGAAATCCATGATCCAAATACACAGTGGGTTGTTAACTCCCAGGTCTTGGAGTTTGCTGAGTTTTGAGGAGATGATGTAGTTTATAAGGGAGCATCCTGATGTATGCATCTTTGCTGTCTTTATGTGTTTCCCTTTGGTCTCAGTGATGTTGAGAGCAAAATTGTTTTAGTTCACATAACCGGATACTGGTTTCTGAATTCTGATTCCTGATTACCCACAATTAGGCCAGCAATGAAGGTTTCATCACCAAATGTATGGATTGCGTTGGACCCTAACTTGGCTAGGAAATCATGGGTATCGTGGGAGTAGAGAAAGGGTGATGATGGTTGGGGGGAGGAGGAAACATTTACAATCTGTTCTAATTGGGGTCTTCCGATGAGGAAGTTGTACAAGTAACACTGATTTTTTTGTGTGTGGAACTTCCCAACACTAGATTTTGAGGTTGGATGAAAAGTGAATGCTCTTTACCTACAGTTTTCTCACAGCTACTGATTTGTGCTCTTCCATGTTGAACTTCAGTGGAAGCATAAGTAGCAGTGTGATAATTCTGAGGATGGGCATCTTCACTGGTGTCAATCTGAACTGAACTGTCTTCGTCCCTATGTTGTCACGGTGTGTGCTTGCCTGCTCGTTGAATAGCTCACAATCTAAATGCTCTATGATGTGAAGCTTGAATTAATGATAATTATGTCAGGGTGGTGTCAGGCACAAGATTCCAGTCCTGATTTGTACTGATTGCTATGAGTTTGAAGAGTGGAGCATGAGGTGGGAGAATGGGGTTGAAAGACACATTTACTATCCTTGACTATCTGCATGAGATTGATAAACTTTTTGCAACATAACATTGCTAACAAGAGGTCATCATGGAGGTTTTATCCTTGTGTTTTCACTTTGCTGGTTTTATGATTGAATGTTTTGTTATAGATCAGTTGACCACTAACTATATTGCTGTAGGTCAGAAGTTGCACATGAATCGCATGAGAGAAGAGTGACAAATGTTCTTCCTATTGGAACATTAATGAGCCAGATGGATGTTTAAAACAATCTAATAATTTCATGATCATGAAACTAGTTTATTTTTAAAATTCTAAAAGATACAATTTCCTAAATTTAAATTGGGTAGTGTTAGGTCTGCTTTGTTCATGAATGAGTGAGACAAACACCAGACTGAGTCGAAATCAGGGTTCTTTGTTCTTTATTACCGGATTGTAACACTTGCAACTAACCATGTTAGTCGGAGAATGCATTCTGCCGTTATCAGCAAAATGGTGATTTTTTATACCCTTGGATACATGCTTAGAACATCATCATATCATTACTTGTCCAATGACTAAAACTGTTGCTATCCTTTCCCTGCTAGCTTCCTGCCTCTCAATCCATCAATGTCTCTCTTATCTTGTAAGTACAAGGATGCATTCACATCTTGTTACAGCCCTGTACAGGGTAACTCCTTACACATTCCCATCTCATGATGTTTTACCTTACAGTAGCCACCACAGTGGGATTTGTACTCGGGTCCCAAAAGTATTAATGCTGTCTACTTGATTACCCATTCTGTAACTTGAACCTTATGCCACTGTTCTCATGGAGCTTTGGTCAATGGGTGCATTACTCTTATCCTTTTAATCCATGTACATTTCAAAGTCCTGACCCCTCAAGTGATGTAATATTTATATATCAGAAAGATTTATAGAAAATCACTTCCATGACTGCCAGTGTCTGGTGCAATGTTAAATTGCTATTTCCTGTAGTTGAAATTAAACAGGGTCAACAAATTTTAAAGTTTGGTATAGCTAAGCCACTTTTTTTTAACCATTTTTGGAAAATACAAGTTGGTACTTCCATGAATAAGCACATGGTAAGGGACTTTGTGGATCTGCATCAATAGTGAAACAAAAATGGTAAGTGGCACACAGATGATAATGTCGAGGAAGACTAGTGTTAAATGCATCATGATGGTAATTCTACTCTGGGCTTGAGAAACATCAGATTGTATTGTCTTTCTGCATGACAAAAATACAGGCTTAGAGATCACGAAAAGATCCAGTGGATGGAACCTAAACAGCAGCTTCAATCTGCTTTGGCCATGCGCACATTTTCAACAGCATACATGCCAGATGAGAACTGTCCCACAAATGACATCCCTGCATTTGACTTGTATGCGCCTAAATCATATACCTGCTATCACTAGAATTTTGCAAAATGATTTCATTTCCTTGGTTCCTTTCCAGTAATCTTGATCAGGATATTTACATGATATTTTTTCCTCATTTTGTGATCATTGTATTACAATAATTCAGTTGTCAATGAACAGGAAAAAAAAAATATGAAAAGATAGATTAGTCTGTGCCATATTAATGGATTAAAATCTTGTTATTTCTTGGTTTACAACTCCCTTTGAATTTGAGAATACTGTCCATCAAATGAAATATCTACCAACTCAATTTTACATCATAGCAACCTGACTATTTGTCAAAGTTTGCATTTTTATTGCTGAATATAGTTTCTGATGAATGGAACGTTGGATGAGTTTTAGTGGAAAATATGGTTAGCCACAAAGAAATGTAAGAGCAGTTGTGAAGGTGTGATGGTTGATTTCTGTCTGATATGTTTCATGTCTGATATGAAAAAACAAAGATGGTTTGAGCATTTTATAGATTAAATATGTGGCATTTATACTTGATACCTTAAACACATAACTCATTTTAAGTTGCTAACAATGTTTTTCGACCAAAATGTGAAGATTCAGTAATGCATATCACCATTCTTAATGAAAATTATGATTATGGTGATGTATATTTGGTTAGTAATTTTTGTATATTATTCAGCATTCTGATTTTTTAAAATTACTGTAATCTTAAATTATGAATTACTAATGGATAGGGAAATACTAAATGGTAATGTTAATATCAATTCAAAGTTCTGATTATTGGCCTATGGCAATGAATAGTTTTGTTATTAACAGCTTTCTATAACCAATGCAATAGCTCTTTAAGATGTTAACTTGGCACAATGAAAATTTATGGTCAACATTTAAGATGTTAAGAGCAATGAACAGAGTGATGAAAGTGGTGACCAGTTTCTTAGTTATTTTTTGAGTATGCATATATGTTGAGTACAGAAAATATTTAAATAATGAACAGATCTGCCAGGATCTATGGAAAGAGAAAACACAAGACTGAAATCAATGAATAGAGCAAAAGTGATGGAGCCATACAACAAGGTGAAAGTAGAGTTGATGTATTGTGCCCCAGCATTAGCTGCACCCCTAACCCAGAAAATACAGGAAATATTTAGTCAGACAGTCAGCATCCAGGATGCGAGAAATACTGATGTAAAACACAAAAGTCCGCAGACACCAAGGTTGAGATAAAATCACAAAGCTGGAGAAACTCAGCAAGTCAAACAATGTACTTTATACAGCAAAGATAAAGTTATATAACCAGCGTTTTGGGCCTGAGCCCTTCATCAAGGTGTGAGCAAAATGTAGGCAGGTGCTGTATAAAGTATATTGTTTGACCTGCTGGGTTTCTCCAGCATTGTGTTTTTACTGTTGCAAGAAATACTGTTAATGTTTCAGACTGGCTACAATGTCATCAACTCCAAAACGTGAAGAAATTGCCGAGGCACATCCTGTCAGAAAACACAGGTCAAATACCTGTCAAATACCTGTCAAATAATGCATTAATTACTACTAATCATTCTGCTCATCAGAATTCTTGCCTACTAAGTTTTAGATTATTTAATTAAAACTATTGGCTACTGGTTTTTTAATAAATAACATGAAAAATGAGTTTCCTTGAGCACTCTCTCTTTTTCTTTAGCATTTCAAGGAAATGTCTTTTTTTCTGGCACAGGTGGTTCCATCCCAGTATAACTGGAGCTGAAGCAGAGGACCTCTTATTATCTAGAGGGGTTCATGGAAGTTTTCTAGCACGACCCAGCAAAAGCAACCCTGGAGACTTCACCTTATCAATTAGGTAAGACACAATTAGCAGATTGAAGAAAATTATACTTGCAAAGAAATGTACTAATATTATGTGGTTTAGAGTTAGCGCTAAACTCTGGAATTGCTGTTTTGATTCCCACTATCTAAAATGTTGAGTACCCCTTATCCAAAATGCTTGGGACCAGACTTTTTTGGGGTTTTTTTCAGATTTTGGAACAGTGGAACTCAATGGCACAGTAGTATCAGCAGAATACCTGTATCAGAAGTTAAACAGCAACAACAAACAATGGCAGGCTTTTTGAGTGCCAACGTGATGTCACAAGTGGAAAATTCATATGATGTAATGTTTAGTACTTACCCAAAAAAAACTATCTCTACTTACAAAAGAAGACCACATCCCATCTGCCGCCACCAGTCCTCGACTACAGTCCCTGTTCCTGTCCAGGAGCCTGAGGTCCCCACTCCTGCCTGGGAGCCCAAGGTGACTTCATTGATGCGGTCGGCACTGCACCCGATATTGAGAATGGAATTGCTGACTGGCTGCAGCCGATGCTGAAGACTTGGACCCAGCTCTGTATGGCATCTTCCTGGCCTGTAGCAAAGATCTTGGGGTTTTTTTTTTACTGTTATTGTAATCAAACAGGCGCAGACAAATGCCCCACATGGGCAAGTTCGGTGTTGAATTTTTTTCCACTTGTGACATCCTGTCGGCACTAAAAAAAATATTGGTTTTTGGATCTTTTCAGTTTTCGGATCTTTGGATAGGGGGTACTCGACCTGTACTTATTTGATGTCTCCTAACTATATTTGCCTATTTTATTTAGTCAAGAAAATATTGTTTTTGAGGAAAGATATCACTCGGAAGGTAAAAATGAAGAAGACGGGATGCAATAGTAATAAGAAAATTGAGAAGGACCAAGTTCTTGTTCGAGTCTAGGATAGGAACATTTGGGAGTACCGATGAGCTTTTCCTAAATGCATATCAATTTGAGGATTTTTTTTTCTCTGAGTGGCGTATTCAGTCATTTACAGTGGCAATATTTACCTTTTTGGTAGCAGGAGTGGTATTTGTCTCAGGGCCAGCAGTTTTCTTGCAGGCCCTCCAACATTTGTCACCTTATTTGAATATGGGGAAAAAACATCTTCAAGCATGGACTGTAAGCCACCTCTTCGTTTTACCAAATCATAGCTAAATATAGGCTGATGGCCAAATTTCATCTATGCTTCATATTGGAGCCTCAGTAGGCTAGTATGGACAATAATTCCCCAAAACAAGCTCTTGGTTGTGTCTATTAATATTATATAGGGAAAATTCCCATATATTATGGTCATTATTGCAACAAAAAATAGATGAGTTTTCCTTTTAGTTTTTTTGGTTCTTGTCAGAGTATTTGTTCGTACTAAGAGTTTTGGCCCTATCATTTATATTCTGAGCATTTTGATATACGTGTCACAACAGAATTGAACTTGTTCGTTGTTTCGACAATGGTTTTTAAAATAATTTTATTGATTTTAATCAAGAACATACAAACAAAAAGGGTACAATTCAAATAAGATAGTATGGACAGTTACAAAAATATTCTGTATCTCACTAACGTACATAAATTGTTAATCATTTTCATAATTCATATTCTAAATAATATATACCATTTTTTAAGAAAAAAAACTAATAATATTAAAAAAATAAAAGAGGAGAAAAACTCAAACCCCTTACCTAACCATGTTGCCAGATGTAATATATAACTAATATTTAAAAGAAAAATGAAGGTTAAAAAAATAAGATAAGGAATGTGGAAAAGATACGAATTGGACAATTTAATTACATTGAAGTAAAATTATAAAGTAAGGTCGTGACTCATAGACGACCCCCATCACTTCTGGTATCCTGTATCTGAATTATTAATTGAATAATAAATCTTTTCCATATTCAAACAGGACAAGATGTAAAGCAACCACTGATCATGAGTAGGTGGAAAACCCCTTCCATTTAAGTTAAATTGTGCACCTCGCCAAAAGAAATGGCGCATCTCTGAACCAGAGATAAAAAAAGTCTCCTTCCCTCTTGTTGTACTGAAGAGGGGCCACCAAAGGATTCAGTGTTAAATCTATATTGAAGTATGGAAAACCTCTCTCCAGTATTTTTCTAGACTAGGACAAGTCGAGAACATATGAATTAATAATGCTTCTCTGCTCTTACACCTGTCACACCAGGAGTCATATGGGAATAAAAATGAGACAATTTAGCCTTAGACAAATGCACTCTGTGTACCACTATGAAATGTAATATACAATGTCGAGCACATGTTGAAGAGCTAGTAGCCAACTTAAGAATTGTGTCCCAATCCAGATCCAATATAGTCAAACTTAAATCTGATCCAAAGCATTTTTGATTTTAACTAACAAAGTCTGATTTTAAACATAACAATTTCTCATAATTAATATATATTCTTCTTTGGCTTGGCTTCGCGGACGAAGATTTATGGAGGGGGTAAATGTCCACGTCAGCTGCAGGCTCGTTTGTGGCTGACCAGTACGATGCGGGACAGGCAGACACGGTTGCAGGAGAAAATTGGTTGGTTGGGGTTGGGCGTTGGGGTTTTTCCTCCTTTGCCTTTTGTCTAATACAACTACACAATCCTTTATCCAGACCGAAACTACAACTACACAATCCTTTATCCAGACCGAAAATCTGGAAAGCTCCAAAATCCGGCAAGTGGGGAGAGAGACCGGCAACACGACTCGGGAGGGCGAGGGGGTGGATATGGCAGCACAATTCGGGTGGGCTTAAATCTGGCTTTCCGAAATCCAGAAAAATCCGATATTCAGAACACACTGTCCCGCAAGGGTTCCGGATCAAGGATTGTGTACAATGCTAAAACAGGTATTTAGAAATTAAACTGAGCACAAATGTGCAGGAGGAACTCAGCAGGTCAAGTCCATGTTTTAGCCTGGACTGTTCTTTGGAAATGCCTGGTGTAGAATGTGGGGATGGGAGGGGAAGAGAATAGGAGCACAGGCTTGGAGTTGGATGGTGATGGGAGAGGGAAGAGAAGGAAGAAGCTAATGTGATGGGGAATGGAGCTGAGAAAGATCCTTTGTGATAGTATGAATGAAGGAAGGGTTGGGAGGTGGGGGCAATGGACAGGGAAAAACAAGGGATGGAAAGGTGTCAGAGGGATCAACAAAAGGAAAGGAGGAAAGAAAAAAATGAGAAATGTGGGGAGAAATAGTGGGAGGGAGGGTTACCAGAAATTCATTATTGCTGACTGCCAAGACAGAATACAAGGTGTTGTTCCTCCAATTTACACGTGGCATCCACGTGATAGTACAAGGGCATTGTCAGACATGTCAGCATGAGAATGGGATGTGGAATTGAAGTGGCTGGCCTCTGAGAGGTCCCTGGAAATAAAAACCAGGAGAGTTGTAAAGTAGATTTCCAAAATTGTTACTGCTGTGCATTATGCCAGAGAATCACAAATTTCCAAGTAATTTAATAAAACAAGCACAAAAAAAAGTAACAGCAAATAACAAATGTTCTTTCCAATTACATTTTGGAATCAGGAGAGAGCTTTGAGTACTAAGATCTATTACACGCAGTACATATCTTTCTATCCCTTCTCTTATAATGTTTGCTCAACAAAGCAAACTTCAGTCTACTTCCAAGAGTATCTTGTATTTTTCTTTATTGAGATGATGTTCAATTTTTTCAACTCAATAAAGTGTAGTCTGCATAGTTATATTTTTCATGTGGAAAAACTCTCCATCCCAGGAATAAATATAGTGAATGTTCACTGAAGTCCCTTTATCACAAACACTTCCTGCTTGGGTAGGAAGACCAGACCTATACACACTATTCCAAATGTAGTTTCAGTAAGAACTCGACTATGGACCTGACGAGTATCTGAAGGTGATTGGAAATGCCATAAACTTCCAAGACAGCTAATTTTGTAACTGCATCTGTATTCAATAGAAAATATTGGTGAAAAGCCAGCAGTACAAAATATAGCATGCATTTTTTTTGGTGGTATGTCTGTGAGTGCTTGTTTCTGTCAGGCTGTACACCCAACAAGGTTCAACAAGGATACGAGTGCAAGCACAGGCAACACCTAGGAGGGAAATGCAGAGTAGGCAAATTGTGATATAATCTGCACTGCACACAGATATGAATGAAACTGGGGTCTGCTATTTTTAAGATCAGGCATTGACCCTCATGATTCACTATATCTGGTCCCATATAACTAAGTATGTAATCAAAGGCAATGCATCCTGCTTATAATTACCTTGCATTCTAGGCGTTATCACAAAGGCATCAATCTGCAGACACTGGTAGAAAAATGAGGGGGTGGAAGGTAAAAAGTAACTGTGTAGGTGGAGGAAACACAGCTGTCTTTGGTGCTTGTCTAACTACAACTGGCTGGATAAGAATAAAATATGGCAAGAAATTGAGGTGTATGATAGAGGAGAGATATTGAAGAAGGGGAAGGCCACCCATACCAAAAGCTGCAGACAGATCCAGAAGGATAAGGAGAAATGAGTTATCTTGGTCAAAGCCACATGAGTATCCCTGACATCATAAAAATTTTCTTTGCAATATAGAGTTGAGATCCTAAAAGTACTGGTGTTGGAACTTGGTGTTTTTGATATTCTGCTGCAGTTTAATCCTATTCCAGAATAAGAATTACATTTGAACGCATTTGAGCTCCAGCATATCCCACTGCATGTGATAGATCTTGCTACTTGAGCACTCGTATGTCAGGTTCATAGTTCTTAGTGAGACTGCATTTAGAATAATGTGAACAGGTCTGAGCTTTCTATCCAAGCAGAAAATATTTGTGATAAAGATACTTTAGTGAACGTTCACCATATTTATTCCTGGGATGGAGAGTTTTTCATATGAAGAAATGGCACAGTACACCTTATTGAGTTGAGAAAAATTGAAGATGATCTCACTGAACATTAAGGAGCTTTATGCTAGATTCAGAATTTGCATTTCCCCAGCGTGGGATCTTCTATCTAGTCATTAGCCATTCAGAACATAGGGGGTGAAGACCTTTCTTTACCCAGAAAACTAATGGCACAGTACACCTTATTGAGTTGAGAAAAATTGAAGATGATCTCACTGAACATTAAGGAGCTTTATGCTAGATTCAGAATTTGCATTTCCCCAGCGTGGGATCTTCTATCTAGTCATTAGCCATTCAGAACATAGGGGGTGAAGACCTTTCTTTACCCAGAAAACTAATGGCACAGTACACCTTATTGAGTTGAGAAAAATTGAAGATGATCTCACTGAACATTAAGGAGCTTTATGCTAGATTCAGAATTTGCATTTCCCCAGCGTGGGATCTTCTATCTAGTCATTAGCCATTCAGAACATAGGGGGTGAAGACCTTTCTTTACCCAGGAAACTAATGGCACAGTACACCTTATTGAGTTGAGAAAAATTGAAGATGATCTCACTGAACATTAAGGAGCTTTATGCTAGATTCAGAATTTGCATTTCCCCAGCGTGGGATCTTCTATCTAGTCATTAGCCATTCAGAACATAGGGGGTGAAGACCTTTCTTTACCCAGAAAACTAATGGCACAATCACTGAGTATATTCAAGATAGAGCTTGAAAGAAATTTTAGGCATTAAAGAAATCAAGATAAAGTAGGCATGAAGGGCCAATTTCCCCATTCCTGTTTCTATTTATTCTTTGTGATCTTGTGATGACAGCTATTCCTTTGAGACTACCCACCATAACCTACCTGTTGCTTTTCATAAATTTATAATTATTTCTATTGAGAAATCCTGTGTTGCAGAAGTCAAGAATTTCTGGAATATCAGTTACCATCGTGATAAAATTTCTCTGCCCCTTGATGTTTTAAAGAGGCTGTGATCTGCCACCTGAGTGTAGGAGATGCCACGAGATATACTCCATAATGCAGGTGTCCTTATCAATTGGTTTCCTTTCTGTGTGAGCTTTGCCTGGTTAAATGCTCATCATGACCATTGTAAGCTTTATATCTGATAAGCAGCTGTGCAATTTGACTACCCAGCTTTTCATAAAAACGCTATTCCTTTCTCCATTTCATTTTCAATGTATCTGTTCGATAATGCCGCTTTCTTTATTAGTGGATGAGGCACTTAAATGTTTTTTTTAATGGAAAACAGAAAACTGTGAACCTGATCTTCATACTGAAAAGATGCAAGTATAAAAGCAGGAATATCTTGCTATAATTGAATAGGACCTTTCTGCGACCACACCTTCAGTATCATATGCAGATTTGGTCTCCTTATCTGAAGAAGGGTGTTTTTTACAACGAAAGGAGTCCACAGATGCTTCACAGACTAATTGCTGCAAGGGTAAAACTGATGTAATGAAGTGAAGGTAAATTACGTTCAGAAGAATCAGGACGAGGGGTCACAGACGAGGATAAGGGGTAAAGCACAAAAGACTAAAATGGGGAGCAGAGAGACTAGGGGAATTCTCTACCACAGCTTATTGCAGTTGGAGCCAAATCATTAAATATATTAAAGAGGAAATACATTTGAGTGCTTGTGGCTGAAGAGACAAGGGGAGAAAGATGGAGCAGGGTACTGAATTTGAATGAGGGGTGATCATTCTATTGAATGGCAGGGCTGCCTGGCCTGCCCCTGCTTTCTGTGTTTCCATGAAGTCAATGACTAAAGTTAATTGTCATCCCTGGGACAAGGGCATAATTCTTGAAGCTTCTGTCATTTGTATGAATTCAAGATCACTCGAATGACTCTTTTGATCATGTGCTCATCTTGTAATTTCTCTGACTACAGTTGGATTAGATAATGACACAGCTGGGCAGCACTGATTCATGGAAATAAGCAAGTTATCAGATACTTAATGAGCATAGCTGATAATTCTAGTGATTATTTCAAAAGCTGTTGCTATGCAATTTTGATATTAAAAGGAGCAGATTACTACATTAGTGTATTGTGCAGATTGGCAGTGTCGAATTTGAATTGAATTAGATATGTGGTTTTTAGTTTTAGTGGTAGGAATAACAAAAGTGAAGATTAGTTTAAAAACATCTCATGTATGTATTTCAGTTATAAACTGTTTTAATACTGGCTCCCGACTGTGAATTTATTTTGTACGTTTATTTAGGATTTGACATTTGTTTAAAAATAATAGGATTTCATTCTGGCAATCATAAAAGTTACATCAGTTCAAATTTCCCTTTTATGTGACATGAAATCAGATGAGGTGGATTGGTACCACACTTGGCTTAGTTTTACACTGGTAGTTAAACCAGGTGGATCAGGGAACCATTACAATTAGACAAAGGGCAAAGGGAATGGAAAAAGGAGAGATGGGGAAAATGTATGTCATGAGGTGCATTTATGATTTACATTTTGCCTACTTGACTCTTAATTTCCTAACCTAATTATTAATAATTATATTATAAACAGGCTTTTCACAATGAGGAAAAGCTCAGTCGCACTGTGAGCTAAATGAGAGGAAGGGGATCAAAGCGGGCACCAATGCGGGATGGATACTGTTGGCTGTAGAATTATACCCAACAAAAACATTCTGGGAAGTGGGTGGGGAGCAGGGAGGGTTATTGGAGCCATTGACCATAAAATTAGCTGAATCAGCCACATAAGTACAGAGGTCACAGAGCAGGTTGGAGATCGGCTCTCCTGTGGTGAGTGGTTCACTTCCCTGAAACGTAGCCCTACTACTTCCAACAAGGTAAAATGCAGAAGTACCATGGTGTATCCAACATTTAGCTGCATGAGCACCACTCCAACACCAAATGACAAGCTCCACACCATCCAGAACAAAGCAACCTGCTTGGTCGGCATCTTATCCACACTGGTGCATTATATTCTGATGTTACTCACCTAGGCTACTCAAAAACACTTCCTTTTGCCCCCAAGAGGAACAGCATCACATGCACATTCCCTTTCAGTTCACGCATCATCTAGATTTGAAAATACATTGCCATTTGTCTATAGGTTGGAGCATCCTGTTCAACTGCATTAATTCAAGAAGTACCAGTAGTTCCAACACCACAGGGTAAACAATAAATGTTGGCCTGGCCAGCATTGCCACTGTCCTGAAAAACAAAGAGTCTCTCTAATCTCATGACCATTTTGTTTGAGTCGTGAGCAATACTGAGTGGAGTGAAACACAGAAATGCTGGAGGAACTCAGCAGGTCTCGCAACAACCATAGAAAGTAAAGATATATTATTGATGATTTGGACTTGAACCCTTCTTCAAGGAATAAGCAATGAACAAGAAGACCTAAGAATAAAGACTGAAGACTGGCCAGGGGAGGAGTCCATGCCAATAAAAGGTGTTACTTGGATATGATAAGAGAAAAAGTGAGAATTGATTTTGACTCTGTGAAAGGAGATGGGGGAATGAGAGAGAGAAAGAGAATGGATACCAGAGAAGTCGACGTTAATGCCATCCGGTTGGAGGGGGCTCAGATGGAAAATGAGATGCTGTTCCTCCAATTTGCAGGTGGTCTCAGTCTGGCAGTGTATAAGCAATGGATAGACATTTTGGCAAGGGTATAGGGTTGAAATGGGTGGCCACTGGGAGATCCACTCTATTGATACTGAGTGCACCTAAAATGCTAACCAACTGAAGCACAAAACAGTGGAAGCATTAATGTTAGGCAAGCTAAATAAATTCCCTAAATGGTAGATCACCAATCAAATCTCTGCAATTGGATCACATTCGACAGTTAACCAGGTATGAGGACAAATGTGGAATGAGGTGCAGCAGTTAGCACAGCTGATTCACATCTCCAGGTTTGATGCTGAACTTGGATATTGTCTATGTGGAACTTGCAGATTCTCCTTGTGACCATGTGTGTTTCTGATGGTGTGCTGGTTTCCTCCCACTTTCTAAAAAACATGCTGGTCAGCTAATTGGCTGCAGTGAATTACCTCTGATTGCAAGTGATTAACAATTAAAAATCATTAAATGGGATTTGTGTGAATGAGAGAAAGAATAATTTGCAAGAATACAGAGAAATAAAGAGAGGAGGAAATGGGACTGATGAAATTCCTCAAACAACATCCTCCTGTACCGCAAGACACTCTGTGACCATCCCACCTTGAGTAATGGCAGAACTCAAGCAAAGTATTTGGAGCCATCTTCTGGCAGAAGAACCAACTGAATGACCAATCTTGGCCAACTCCAGAGATGTCCACCATCACAGAAATAAGTCCTCGGTCAATTCAATTGAGTACACATGATTCTATTGACCGGGTAGACTGGTTAGTGCAAAGGCCAAGCACAATGGCAACGTCTCAGCTGTGCTGCTGAAGACTTGGTCCAGAACCAATCATTCTTCACAAAGTGAAAGCCCTCTTGTATGAAATTGTCATTGTATTAGAACAAAGACACCGTTATAGGTGAACTTTCAGGAAAGGACGATGATATTACTCTGGAATGTGCACCAGGATGTCATCCAGTCCATTAACTCTTTGGAAGAAGCTAAGTAAGGGTCAGAGACCAGAAAAGAAATTGTCAGTTTTTGTGTAAATAGAGCAGTTATTTATTTTCCATTCCAGTCAAAGCAATGTTGTGTGGTTGGTTTTTTGTGTTGTTATGCTTGTTTTTTTTCTGCAAGATGTGGGAGGCAGTGAAGCAGCTGAGTAGTTAAGGAGGAACTATCATTTGTGTACTTTTTTCATTGGGGAAGTGGAAAGCCTATGTGACTCAACCTCTATCTTAGTTTCAGCCTGGCATTAGACCAGGTGTAATAGGATGTGTGAACATTGTCAACTATGAGTAGAAAGTTGTAGCACAAAGCAAATGACATTAATGTCCAAAATATGGGAAGAATTAAACTCTCCATTAATCTCTCAATTGTCAACTAAATTAAATAAAAGTTCTGTTCACTGCAAAACAAAATCTCCCTTATTACAGTGTCACAAAGACTCTGGTTCAGAATCTTGTTAATATAGCCTTGTTTTGCAAACTTTTTCCATAAAGTTCTTATTTATAACACATAATCCTTCAACCCATGAAGATTCTCAGTGATTCTCATTTCACTGATCCTGCTTTGTCTATACCAGGACTAAATCAAAATGCATAATTGAAAAATGCACAACAAATTTTTACTAATAATTTGAAACTGGAATAGAATTGTTTTAGAACTAAGTTTTCTCAGTTGACGATTCATAGCAATATAAATTTCAAATGTGCTATTTGATTATAAAAATGATCCCTTCCAGAAATGTGTCTGCATGAGTGTTGACCCTTTTCACCAAATGCATGCAAGACGATGTTGTTTTTTTTAAAAAAAAACCTTCCTACTGCATGGAAAGACACATCCAACATCTCCCCTTCCTACTCTGTCTAAAGACAATGACAGGAAAATGAAGGAACAGTAGCAGAGAAAGCAGAGCATGGTTTGGAGGACAAATGACACACTTCTGTATTGTTTTTTTTTTCACACCAATACGCATTAACTCAAAAATTAGGCAGAAGGCAACGAGATATGTGATGTTAACAAGCTGCAGCCAGAGAAAGGACTAATAATTTGGAGACTCACTTGAGGTGGAGCTCTCACACAGGACCTATCAACTTGCCAGGTTTGTTTTTATTTCAGCTAAATGGCTTGTATAGTATAGTTTTTGCATACAAGGACAGATCCCAATTACTTGAGTGTTGAATTTTAAACCTCTGTGAATTTATGTGTAAGTTAAAGCTGAAAGATTTTGGTTTTGATGGAAAACTTCCATTCTTTTTTCTCTTAATTACTCAGAAATAATAGGCTCTTTAATTTTCTTATCTTTTCACTTATGATGTGCTCAGGAAATATTTAAAAATATTTGACTTAGTATGTGATCCATAAAGGAAACAATAAAATTCTAAATTATTTGCCTTTAAGTAAGGCTCCAAAGCACTTCTGCAAATAAGTCCAGTTATATAATACTTTGATTCTGCCACACTTGGAGAATTTAGTGCAATTCTGGTCACCCCATTATGGAGGCTTTGGAAAGGGTTCAGAAGAGTGTCATATTACACAAGATTACCTTTGGTTTGCTGTAAGTAGACCTATTCAACTTTAGCAAAAATTGCCTGAAGTGCCTGTAACAGTCAGAGAAAGAGAAGCAAAAGAGAGTTCCCTGCAGAGTCACTAAGTGAGAAGTCCTTGAGCTGATCTCTTCTTGTCTGGTCACTTGGAATAAAATTTATAGATCTATTTGTCCCCAGATACATAATATTTTATCAAATGGGTATAATGTTTTAATCATGGGTACTGTAAATATAATTAATGATTATCCTTTCAAAAGGCAGCCACATACAGCCATCTACTTTCAAAGTTCAAATTTTAAAATACATGACATCACACAACGCTGAGATTCTTTTTCTTTCAGAAATATACAGATATAACTATCAAACGTTAAATTAAATGTGTTCGTGTTTGTCTCTAACTACTGGGTTTTTAAGTAATTATTATCTTGACAACTTTGGTGTACACTGTCACGCTGTCCTCTCTCTTCAAGCTTGTTTTCTTGTTTTTCAATTGAAATGAAGAGTCGTAAACTCAAAATGTCAACTCTCTTCTGCTGATGCTGATTGACCTACTGAGTGTTTTTTTAAATATTTTTTAAATTTTCGCACTTTGAACCATATCAACCAAAATACATACAAACATTTCCCTCTTAAATATACACAGTGGCATTTTCTCCCCTTTTTTTCCCCCTACCTTTCTTCTCCCTCTTCCCACCCCCCTCCAAAACCAATAAACATTCAATATATACAATACAACCATTAAACAATGTCATCACACAATAAAAAATAAACAAAAATAATGTGTCATCTACTTTTACACACTGGGTCAGTTCATTTCTTCTTCTCCTTCTGTCATTTTAGGGGTGGAGGTCCACAGTAGGCCCTCTCTGTTGTATTCCATGTACGGTTCCCAAATTTGTTCAAATAATTTTTTAAATTATATGTTATTTTTTCCAGTGGAATACATTTATTCATTTCCATGTACCATTGCTGTACTCTCAGGTTCTCTTCTGATTTCCAAGTTGACATTATACATTTTTTTTGCTACTGCTAAGGCTATCATAATAAATCTTTTTTGCGCTTCATCCAGTCTGAGGTCTAATTCCTTACTTCTTATATTACTTAGAAGAAAGATCTCTGGATTTTTTGATATGTTGTTTTTTGTGATTTTATTTAATATCTGATTTAGATCTTCCCAAAACTTTTTCACTTTCTCACATGCCCACATTGCATTTTCTGTTGTTCCCATTTCCTTCTTGCAGCGAAAACATCTATCTGATAATGTTGGATCCCATTTTTTTTTTAAACTTTTGGGGCGTGATATATAACCTGTGTAACCAATTATACTGTATCATGCGTAACCTTGTGTTTATTGTATTCTTCATAGTTCCAGAACATAACTTTTCCCATGTTTCATTTTTTATCTTTATGTTTAAATCCTTTTCCCACTTTTGTTTGGGTTTATAGCTCATTTCATCATTTTCCTTCTCTTGCAGCTTGATGTACATGTTCAATATAAATCTTTTAATTATCATTGTGTCTGTAATCACATATTCAAAGCTGCTTCCTTCTGGTAATCTCAGTCTGTTTCCCAATTTATCCTTTAAATAGGCTTTCATTTGATGGTATGCAAACATTGTACCATGAGTTATTCCATATTTGTACTTCAATTCTTCAAATGTTTAAAAATTATTTCCCAAAAAACAATTTTTTATTCTTTTGATTCTTTTTCTCTCCCATTCTCTAAAGGAAAGGTTATCTATTGTAAAAGGGATTAGCTGATTTTGCGTCAATCATAATTTTGTTATTTGGTAAAATTTTTTTAGCCTTTCTACGTGAATCTTCTTCCATATTTTAAGTAAATGTTGCGATACTGGTGAGCTTTTATATCGTACCAGCTTTTATATCGTACCAGCTTTTCATCCCACTTATATAGTATATGTTCTGGTACTTTCACCCCTACTTTATCTAGCTCCATCTTAGTCCAATCTGGTTTTTCCCTTGTCTGATAAAAATCTGATAAATACCTTAATTGTGCTGCTCCATAATAATTTTTAAAATTTGGTAACTGAAAACCACCTTGGTTGTACCTCTCTGTTAATTTATCTAACGCTATCCTTGTTTCCCTCCTTTCCATAAAAATTTCCTTATTATTCTCTTTAGTTCATTAAAGAATTTCTCTGTTAAGGGAATTGGTAACGATTGAAATAAGTATTGTATCTTTGGGAAGACATTCATCTTAATGCAATTTACCTTCCCTATCAACGTTAGTGATAATTCTTTCCAATGTTCTAAGTCTTCCTGCAATTTCTTTATTAGTGGCTGATAATTTGTACAAGTGGCTTAAATTATTATCTAACCTAATACCTAGGTATCAGATTGCTTGTGTTTGCCATTTAAATGGTGATACTTTTAAAAATTCTGTATAATCCGCATTATTCATTGGCATCACTTCACTTTTATTTGCATTGATCTTGTACCCCGATATTTCTCCATACTCCTTAAATTTCTTGTGTAATTCTTTTATTGATATTTCTGGTTCTGTTAAGTATACTATGATGTCATCTGCAAATAAACTAATTTTATTACTCCTTTATTTTTATCTCTAATTTTATTTTCTGTTTTTATCATTTCTACCAATGGTTCTATTGCTAAAGCAAACAGTGAGGGAGATAATGGACATCCCTGCCTAGTTGACCTACTTAATTTAAATTGGTTCAATACATATCCATTTACTGTTACCTTCGCCAATGGTCCATTATATAATGCTTTATAACATAACAACAATTTACAGCACGGAAACAGGCCATTAGGCCCTTCTAGTCAGCACCGAACCAAATACCCCTCTCTAGTCCCACCTCCCTGCACAATGCCCATAACCCTCCATCTTCTTCTCATCCATATACCTGTCCAACCTTTTCTTAAATAATACAATTATTTCTCCCGGAAGCTCATTCCACATGTCTACCACTCTCTGAGTAAAGAAGTTCCCCCTCATGTTACCTATAAACCTCTGCCCCTTAATTCTTAACTCATGTCCTCTTGTTTTAATCTTTCCTCCTCTTAACGGAAATAGTCTATCCACATCCACTCTGTCTATCCCTTTCATAATCTTAAATACTTCTATCAAATCCCCTCTCAACCTTCTACGCTCCAAAGAATAAAGACCTAATCTGTCCAATCTCTCCCTATACTCTAGATGCTTAAACCCAGGTAACATTCTGGTAAACCTTCTCTGCACTCTCTCCACTCTGTTTATATCCTTCCTATAATTAGGCGACCAGAACTGCACACAGAACTCCAAATTAGGCCGCACCAACGTCTTATACAATCTCAACATCACCTCCCAACTCCTATATTCCATGCAATGATTGATAAAGGCCAGCATACTAAAAGCCTTCTTCACCACCCTATTCACGTGAGTTTCTACCTTCAGGGAACGATGTACCATTACACCTAAATCTTTCTGCTCTTCTGTATTCATCAATGCTCTCCCATTTACCACGTATGTCCTGTTCTGATTCTTCTTACCAAAATGAAGCACCTCACACTTATCAGCATTAAATTCCATCTGCCATTTTTCAGCCCACTTTTCTAAGCAGCCCAAATCCCTCTGCTATCCTTGAAAACCTTCTTCATTATCCACTATTCCACCTATCTTAGTATCGTCTGCATATTTACTAATCCAATTTACCACCCCATCATCTAGATCATTAATGTATATAACGAACAACAATGGGCCCAATACAGATCCTTGAGGCACACCACTGGTCACCGGCCTCCAACCTGACAGACAATTATCCACTACCACTCTCTGGCCTCTCCCTTTCAGCCAATGTTCAATCCATTTGACTATCTCAAAATTTATACCTAAAGACTGCACCTTCTTAACTAACCTTCCATGTGGTACCTTATCGAAGGCCTTACTGAAGTCCATATAGACAACATCCACTGCGCTACCCTCATCCACATTCCTAGTCACCTCTTCAAAAAATTCAATCAGATTGGTCAAACATGACCTTTCTCCCACAAATCCATGTTGAGTGCTCCTGATCAGACCCTGTCTATCCAGATGTTTATAAGTACTATCTCTAACAATTTTCTCCATTAATTTACCTACCACAGACTTCAAACTTACAGGCTTCCTCCTTGAACCCTTTTTAAATAACGGAACCACATGCGCAATGCGCCAATCCTCCGGCACTATCCCCATATCTAATGACATTTGGAAAATTACTGCCAGAGCCTCTGCTATTTCCTCCTTCACTTCTCTCAATGTCCCAGGAAAGATCCCGTCTGGTCCCGGAGACTTATCCACCTTTATATTCTTCAAAAGCCCTAAAACTACATCTTTTGTAATCTCTATATTCCCCATATTTACCCAATTTCCTTTTTTTATCTCAGATCTCCCAATATCCTTCTCCTTAGTGAATACCGAAGAAAAGAAACTGTTCAATATCTCCCCCATTTCTCTAGGCTCTGATTCTCTAAGGGACCAATTTTGTCTCTAGCTTTCCTTTTACCATTAACATATTTGTAGAACTCTTTTGGATTAGTTTTCACCCTGCTTGCCATAGTTTCCTCGTACCTTTAATCCAATTAATATATTTTTCTGGTAGATTGAACCTCTGTAATATTTTGAATAAATAATTCCATTCTAGCCTGTCAAGGGCTTTTTCTGAATCTAAAGCAACAGCCACTGTTGGCATCTTATTTCCTTGAACTGCATGAATTAAATTAATAAATTTACAGACATCATCCACTGTTCGTCTTTTCTTAATAAATCCAGTTTGATCTTGTTTTACTATTATTTTGGTACACAGTCGGCCAATCTGTTTGCTAATAGTTTTGCTATTATCTTATAATCTGAATTAAGTAGAGATATTGGTCGATATGATGCTGGTGTTAGTGGATCCTTCCCCGTCTTTGGTATTACTGTAATTATTGCTGTCTTACATGAAGCTGGCAAGTTTTGTGTTTCTTCTATCTGGTTCATTACTTCCAGGAGAGGAGGAATTAATAACTCTTTAAATGTTTTATAGAATTCTATTGGGAATCCATCCTCTCCAGGTGTTTTATTGTTTAGCAGCTTTTTTTAATATATCCTGTACTTCCTCTATTTCAAATGGTTTTATCAATTTGTTTTGCTCCTCTTCTTGCAATTTCAGCAGTTCAATTTTAGCTAAAAGCTCTTCTACTTTATCATCTTTCCCCTCGTTCTCAGTTTGATATAATTGTTCATAAAATTCCTTAAAGTTCTCATTAATCTCTATTGGGTTATATGTAATTTGTTTGTCCTTTTTCCTTGATGCCAATACAGTTCTTTTAGCTTGTTCTGTTCTAAGTTGCCAGGCTAATATTTTGTGCTTTTTCTCCTAGTTCATAATACTTTTGCTTTATTTTCATTATGTTCTTCTCCACCTTATATGTTTGTAATGTTTCATATTTTATTCTTTTGTCCACCTATTCTCTTTTTGTTCTATCATCCCTTGTTGCTAGTTCCTTTTCTGTACTTACTATCTCCCTTTCCAACTGCTCTATTTCCAAATTGTAGTCCTTCTTCATCTTAGTTACACAACTTATTATCTGCCCTCTAATGAAGGCTTTCATTGCATCTCATAATATAAATTTGTCTTTCTCTGATTCCGTATTTATTTCAAAGTACTTTTTAATTTGGCGTTCAATAAACTCTCTAAATTCCTGCCTTTTAAGTAGCATGGAGTTTAACCTCCATCTATATGTTCTTAGTGGGATGACCTCCAGTTCTATTGCTAATAACAGGGGTGAATGATCAGATAGCAATCTAGCTTTATATTCAGTTTTCATAACTCTCCCTTGAATATGGGCCGACAGCAAAAACATATCAATCCTTGAGTATGTTTTATGCCTACTTGAATAATATGAGTATTCCTTCTCCCTTGCCTCATCTGTATATCCATAAGTTTCAATTCTTGCATTGATTTAACCATAAATTTGGCCACTTTATTCTTTTTGCTCGTCTTTTGTCCAGTTTTATCCAACATTGGATCCAAATTAAGGTTAAAATCCCCTCCTATCAATATATTCCCTTGCGTATCTACAATATTCAAAAAAATATCTTGCATGAACTTTTGATCATCTTCATTAGGTGAATATATATTGAGCAAATTCCATAATTCTGAATATATCTGACACTTTATCATTACATACCTCCCTGCTGGATCTATTATTTCCTCTTCTATTTTGATTGGTAAATTTTTATTAATTAATATAGCTACACCTCTGGCTTTTGAATTATATGATGCTGCCATTACGTGCCCTACCCAGTTTCTCTTTAATTTATTATGTTCCACTTCAGTTAGATGCGTTTCCTGCACAAATGCTATGTCTATTTTTTCATTTTTCAGGAAATTTAATAGCCTCTTCCGTTTAATTTGGTTATGTATTCTATTAATATTCATAGTTATATAATTCAACTTGACCATCTCATTTCCTCTTCCTCACCACCACCATCCCCCTTTTCCCCATTTTCATCTCTCAGTTTTCCCTTTTTAAACTCAATGTGTGACAACACATTTAAAACATAAAATACTTGAACATCTCCCACATCCAATATTCCCTTAGCCCCAAATGTCTCTCTTCCCCCCCCCTCTGAGTTTCCCCTTATCCCTTGCCGGGCAACCACAACTCCCCTCTCCATTTGGAGTGTGAACCCGCTCGCAAGCGTCAATTGATTTCGCAATGATGGTTATTCTCTTCCACCCAACCCCCCCAGAAAAGATGTTTTTTTACACCCTCTTTTTTTCCCCCTTACTTCCTTTCTTCCCTTCTTTTTCCCTTCTTTAATTCTTACATATACATTATTTTCACATCTTTATATGTATTTTATCGCCGTTCTTCATTCTTGTTACAACTCTTCATCTCTCCTTCTGTCCTGTAGGCATTCTGCAAATTCTCGTGCTTCCTCCCGATCCGAGAATAGTCTGTTTTGCTCTCCAGGCATAAATATTTTAAGCATAAATTTATAACCTTTTTTCCATAAGATCTATTTTGCTATATTAAACTCCTTCCTCTTCTTTAAGAGTTCAAAACATATGTCCGGGTAAAAAAATATTTTTTGACCCTTGTATTCCAATGGTTTATTGTCTTCTCTAATTTTATTCCTTGCCCGCTCCAGTATATTTTTTCTTGTTGTATATCTCACTAAAACAGATCTTGGTTTTTGATGTGTCTGTGGTTTCGGAGCTAGTGTTCCGTGTGCCCTTTCTATTTCCATTCCTTCCTGTATTTCTGTCATTCCCAGGACCTTGGGGATCCATCCTTTTATAAATTCCTTCATATTTGTGCCTTCTCCATCTTCCTTCAGGCCCACTATTTTTATGTTGTTTCGCCTACTATAATTTTCCAACATATCAATTTTCTGAGATATCAACTCGTGTGACTCTTTAATTTTTTTAATCATTTTCTTCCAATTTTCTTAAGTCATTCACTTCCATTTCTACAGCCGTTTCTCATTCTTCCACATTTTCTAATCTTTTCCCTATTTCTGTCATGACCAGCTCTATTCTACTCACTTTTTCTTCTGTACTTTTCATTCTTCTTTTCATTTCACTAAATTCTAATGTCAACCATTCTTTTAATACTTTCATTTGTTCTTGGAAAAAAACTTTATCTATATTCTGTCCATCTGTTTTACCTTCTATTTCTCTGTGCAGATCTTGGTCTTCTTCCTCTTTGTGTCTGTATCTATGTTTGTGTCTTCTTCTCTTCCTTGTATCTGTGTCTCTTCTGACTTTCCTGATGAGTTGCTTATCTCATTTTGCTGGTCTTCTTCTTGCTGGGCTTCTTGCTGTTGGTTCTCTTCTGGGCTACTCATCTGTTGGGCCTCCTGCTGCTGCTCTTCTTTCCTTTCACTCCCTTTCCTGTTGCTTTCCTCTTCTTCCAGCTGAGAGCCCCATTGTCGGGCATCCCTCAGCTGGTCACTCTGTGGTTCCCCAGTCCTCGGCTGAGCCCCCCTCCCGTCAGCGTTCTTCTCCTTAGTAAGCGCACTGCGCACTTTTGTTTAGCTCTGAGAGCCATTTTTGCAGTCCAGCGGTCGGGGGGGTCGCGACTCACGGGGTCGTCACCAACCTCTGAGAATGGGCTCTCTTCTCCACCACAGCTCACTGTTTCTTATTTTTAAATTTTTTGATTTTTCACTCTATGAACCATATTAACCAAAATACACACAAACATTTCCCTCTTGAATATACACAGTGTCATTTTTCTCCCCTTTATCTCCCCTCCCTTCTTCCCACCCAATAAATGTTCAACATATGCAATACATTAAACCCATTAAACAATGTCATCACACAATGAAAATAAACAAGAAAATTGTGTCATCTACTTTTACATACTGTCTTCTTCATTTTGTCTTCTCATTCTGTCATTTTAGGGGGTGGAGGCTCCCTGTTTCTTCATGCAGGTAAGGCCTTCTCCTTTCTCTTCCGGCGTCTTTTCTTCTTTTTTCCCCGTTGTTTTACTTTTTCCTTCTTGGATGCCATTTTTTTTCTTTTCTCCACAACTTTATCTTTTATTTATTATGTTTTGTGTTTCTTGAACTTTGTCACTTTATTCCTCCTTCTCTTCTGGAGAGGGCTGGTATTCCCCTGCTGACCACTACTCCATCACGTGACTCCTCTCGACCCACTGAGTGTTTACTGCATTTTCTACTTCTCTTTTCAATTACCAGGAACGTGTGTTTTTTTTGTTGCTCTGATTACTAATGGACACACGTTGTGTAAGCCAGCTTTCTCTCATGTTTTCAATATATCTGTTCCACAGAATATATTTAAATATCTTGGGAACAATATTGAAATTTAGAACTTTTCAGGCATGTGGATACCACAGAGTGGCTTTCTGGTGATTAGGCTTTCGTAAATGTTTTCTTTTGCCTGTGATGTCAATTCAAATTATTTTGATTAAACTGATATTATAAGCAAAGGAGAGATGATAAAAAAGATCTACAAGGACATACTATTGGTGTAGAGGACCTAAAGTTAGTTTTGGGGCACCATCTACTGTTTTTTTGGCATGTAAAAGTAATGATTGAAGTGAACTGTATGAATGCCAACTAGAATGCCAACAAAGTTTTCAGGTTGCAGTAATGAAGAAAGGCTTAAGTGAATATAACTTGTCTCTACAATGAACTTAACTTTTTAATTATTTTTATTAATTTTCACAAATAAGCATGTATATACAAAACATTTATGGAATGCATAATATTAATAACAAATTGGATAATTCAGCACAAACTATAAAACACAACTATCATTCAAAATTGCATCAAAAATAATTTTGTCCACATACAGCATGATTCTAAACCCTATACCCAAGGTGTATGACTAAAGAAAATATGTACTTTGTTTATGAAATAAAATGGAAAATATTAAAATTCAAAAATAATATTATGTCTAGAGGTATGAAAGTAATTCAAGAATGGTCCCCACAGCATTTGAAACCTTACAGTAAACTTATCAAGATTTTCAGAGATATGAAGATTCTGATGTCTGGATTCATTCAGAAAAAAATGCAATGGACTGTTCTTACAACTCTGAGAATCTGTGTTTTCATCTGAGAAAGTGCTAACATTAACCCATTGTCTAGGAGACTGGCAGACTCTAAACCCCTAAAGCTGATTATTCAATACATATTTCAGTACTTAAATAGAAAGTGCAAAATTATAGAAAACCATGTCCCTTTTGTTTCATATCTTCCTGTCAAAAAAGTCTACCCATCTTAATTCTACTTCCAGCACCGTTCTGCTGCTGTTAGCCACTCCTTTTTGAATGTGGTAAGGGTTTCTGACTACACCACCCTTCTAGACACAGAGTTTCTGATCTGTACTATCCCTTTAACTCTTTCTTTCGGGTTTTGATCCATATGCTAAGGAAAATAAGCCCTATTTACCCTATAAAGGCTCCTCTAATTTTATACGTCAATTTAGTCTCCCTTTCTGCTTCCTCTATTCTGAAGAAAACAATCCCAGCCTATCCAATATTTCCAATGCTGCCAGCACCCACAATGCTATTACAGTGCCAGTGACCCGGGTTTAAGTTTTCCCCTTGACCTACATGGGTTTTCTCCACACACCCTCCAAAACATATAGAATTGGTAGTTAATTGGGCTGCACGGGTTTTGTGGGCCTAAAGGACTTTCTACTATGCTCTATCATTTAAAAATAAGTCTCCAGTACAATCATATCTAACCTGAAAAGTGGTAATGGAATAATTCACAGTGCTTCATTCAAATTTTAATTTAGTTCTCTACAACCTTTCTGCTTTTATTCCACTCTTCCACTAATAAAGAAAACCCTTCTCTCATCCTTCTTAACCACTTTATTAATCCGTACAGCTACCTCGGAGGATCTGTGGATGTATGTTGTAAGGCTCTCTGTTGCTTTATATCAAGGCATTTGACAAGGACCCCCATGAGAGACTCATCCAGAAACCCATGAGGCATAGGATCAGTGGAAATTTGGCTGAATGGATTAAAAAATGGGCTTGTAGGAAGAAAGCAGAGAGTAGTAGTGGATGTCCAAAATTATGCAATGATAAAGCTCTAATTTGGTAATAACAAAAAGGGTACTTTGTGGTATTTCATATTTTTCTTTTATTCTTTGAAAAGTAATAAAATGACCCACTTCGTAGCAATCTTGGACAATCTTAATTCCTTTCTGATCCTATATTTTCAAAAGTTGATTATTCAGGGTAAAAGGAAAAAGTTTATTCTGATACAGAGGTGTCTTACTTGAAATTTTCCCGTGTACCTATTTCCTCATATATCATACTCCATAATTCAATTAAATATCTCAAAATAAGAGATGTTTTAAAGATGCCAAGGCAGTCAAAATTTGAAATTCTACTTTTGGAAGGCGGGAAGAAAAAATTTGTATCTGAAATATATTCATTATTACAGAATAAAATGCCTAAATTAGATTTGCATTAGTCTAGATTAAAGTGGGAAAAAGATTTGGGAATAGCAATTGATCAGGAGGAATGGAGAAATTTCCATAAAGATACTATGACTAAGATTGTCAATGTGAGATATAGATTAGATCATTATAATTTTATACATCAGTTATATTTAACTCCTGAAAAATTAGAGATATAATTTAATTTCTTCAGATTTGTTTTAGTTCTTTTTCACATTCCACTTGGTCATGTGCTATTAAACCTTTTTGGATGCAACTTAAGGAGGTTTTAGAGAAAATTTTTAAGATTAAATTGTTGATGGAACCAACATTATCTTTATTAGGTAATGTTAAAATGTTGGGTTTGAAACTGAAATTAAGCAGGTATCAAACTGTTTTTGAGATTAGCTTTGGCTGTAGCGAGAAAATGTATAGCGATTACACGGAAAATGAGATTGATTTAAGTTTGCAACGATAGCATATGGAATTGAGATTATGTATTCCATTGGAAAAGATAATGTATAATTTATGTGATAATTATCTTTTTTATCGGAACATGTGGAGCCCTTATTTGGATTATATGGGTTTAAAGTTTTGAATTCTCTTTGGCAGGTTATGGTGGTGTTTCCCTAATCCATGGCATTTAATTATGTTATTGATAGGTATATCTCCTTTCTTTCCTTTTTCTGTCTTTGGGGTTGGGGGTAGTAGGGAGAGGGAGGGAGGGGGTGTGGGGAGGGGGTATTTAGTATATACCACATTTTTTGTATACGAATTATCATATTCGAATATATTTGAAATTAATGTGGCTTGAAATTGTAAATAAAATATTCAAACAAAAAGAGTAATAATGGAAGGAAAGTATTCTGCCTGGAGGTCGGTGACTAGTGGAGTTCCGCAGGGATCTGTTCTGGGACCCCTGCTCTTTGTGATAAAGTGGCGGAAGAATGGGTCAGTAAGGTTGGAGGAGTTGTGGATGGAGCTGAAGGTTGTCGAAAGTTACAAGAGGATATAGACAGGATGCAGAGTTGGGCAGAAAAGTGGCAGATGGAGTTCAATCTGATAAGTGTGAGGTGATGCATTTTGGAAGGAGTCTCTAGAAGGCTGAAAATAGGGTTAATGGTCATTTACTTCAGAGTGTGGATGAACAGAAGGACTTTGAGGTCCAAATCAATATGTCCCTCAGGGTTGCTGCACAGGTTGATAGGATAGTTAAGACTACACTTAGAGTTTTGTGTTCAGCTCTCATCAGCTCATTATAGGAATGATGTGGGAAGCTATGGAGAGGATGCAGAAGAGATTTACCAGGATGTTGCCTGGATTGGGAAACCCGTTTTATGAGGCAAGGTTAGGAGAGCTGGGACATTTCTCTTTGTCGCATAGAAGGATGAGAGGAAATTTAATAGAGGTCTGCAAGAATATGAGAGGCATAGATAGGAATGGTGCTGTTTTCTAGGACAGCATCAGCAAACACCAGAGGACATCTGTACAAAGCGAAAGGAATGAAGTTTAGGGGAAACATCAGGGATAAGTTTTTACACAGCGAGTTGTGGGCGCCTGGAATGCCTTGCTGAAACATTGGGTGCATTTAAGAGACTCTTAGTCAGACACATGGATGGAAGAAAAATAGACGGTTACAAGGTAGGGAGGGTTTAGTACTTTTTTTTAGGAAGGGGTATATGGGTCGGCATAACATTGAGGGCTGATTTGTTCTATGTTCTCTCAATATCTTGAATGGTGAACCCCTTTTTGAATTTGGGACATTTGGAAGGTATGAAATTAGCTTAATGGAATCTTATGGTGCCATTGCGACTGCTCCGTTTTTTTGTTAATGGGTTGATCCTATTGAGTGAAATCTACATTAAAGTTGGATATTTCACTTAAATAAACAGATTATCCAGATTACACACAGACCTTATTTATACAAGTATGACTGATATTGGAGGAACTCGATGTGTCGAGCAGCATCAATGGGAAGAAAAAGAATTGTTGATGTTTTGGGTCGGGACTTGAAAATGCTTTCGATTCTAGCACCTGAAGCGTCTTGGATTTCTGGCATCATGGTTTGGTTGTTTCTGTTCTGATGGTGTACAGTTAATGCAGTTAAATAAGTAACACTTTCATTCAAGATTAATTCTAATTAATAAATATACCAAGAAAAAGATGTGATCAAAGTTCTTGCTTATAATTTTAAATAGAAATGAAAGTCAGATTACCAGGTTGAATTACCCAGCCATATTTACACGTTAATTCTTTACTTTTTCTATAATTGCATAAAAGCCCTCCTTTCATATTTTACCAAGAAATTGGTTGACAATTTTTTTTTTTTAATTGGCTTGTGACCTTTTTCCACTACTGTTTACGAGTTTCATAGAGGACGTGTGGGGGCGAGGTGTTTGATTTGAAAAGAAATAACACATCTGTAAAGTTTATAATCTAGTCTTTAGATAAACATTTATCGTCTTCACCACCGTGCAAGACACTTCAACACGATTTTGCACGTTATTGGAGAGGTCCTAAGCTATTTTTGTAAAGTATATTTGGGCCTCCGGTCCAAAGTACTCAAACACTTTTTTAGCATCTCGTCAGTCCATTTTAGTCTTTAGATAAACATTTATCGTCTTCACCACCATGCAAGACACTTCAGCACGATGATCTTGCAAGTTATTGGAGAGGTCTTAAGCTATTTTTGTAAAGTGTATTTGGGCCTCCGGTCCAAAGTACTCAAACACTTTTTTAGCATCTCGTCAGTCCATATTTGTGCATTGTTTTCCTATATTTCAATTTGATGGCAAGCTTGTAGGCATTCTGAACAGCAAAAATGAAAATTCAAAATCTCTCTGAGAAGGATGGGGGTTGAACATGAATTTCTGTTCTACAATCCCAAACATTGGCAGTTCCAATGCAGAACTAGCTCTGAGATAGTTTGAGAAAACCAGCCAAATAACATGCTCAGTGTGTATTTGAATCTATCTGTCCTTAAAGAGGCCTCCAATATCCTTTTTTAAAAAAAATGTAGAGAGTCCTACTGAATGGAAACAGGCCCAGCTTGTCCAAGCTGAAAAAATGTGCCTTCTTGCTTTCAGCCCACTGCCTGCATTAGAGCCATACCCCTCCAAAGCTCTCGCAGTCATGTGTCTATCCAAGTGTTTTTTTAAAGGAAGCTAATGTACTTGCCTCTATCATTTTGTATGGTAGCTCGTTCCATATGTCCACCAGCTTCTGAATGAAAAACTGTCCCATCACATCCCTACTAAATCCCAACTCCTCGCCTTATAGATGACCCCTCGTTCCAAATGTCCACCAGCTTCTGAATGAAAAACTGTCCCATCACATCCCTACTAAATCCCAACCCCTCACCTTATAGATGACCCCCTTGTTCCATATGTCTACCAGCTTCTGAATGAAAAACTGTCCCATCATATCCCTACTAAATCCCAACTCCTCGCCTTATAGATGACCTCTCCCATCTTCGATTCTCCCTCTGTAGTAAACAGGCTTCCACTGTTCATCTTATCAATGCTCATCTTGATCTTACAGACCACAATAAGATCCCCTCTGAACTCCCTATGGTCTAAGGAAGACCAGCCCAAATTTTCCCATCTCTAATGATGTCATTTTCCCTAATCCTGGTGTCAGCTTCCTAAACATTTTCTGTACCCTTACCAACTTCATAATATTCTTTCAATAACCAGACAACCAAACTTCACACAATATTCCAATGTAGCCTCATCAACATGATGTCCCAACACTTGTATTCAATACTTCAACCAATGAAGGGAAGTGCTCTTCATCACTTTGTATACTTGCAATGCTATCTTTAAAGAGCTGCATCCCTTAGTCCCTCTTCTCCATAACACCCTTTAGGACTCTTATCATTAACAAGGTAAGTCCAGCTCTAGCTCGATTTATCCTATCGCAGCATTTCCCAATTCTGTGAGTTGAACTGTATCTGCTATTTCTAAGCCTGGTTTCATATCTGGTCTAGATCTCATTGCAAACCCAAAAAACCTTCTTCTATGTACACCTAACACATATTTTTGTCATCAGCAAACTTACCTTGCCACAAACATCCTAGTCCAAACCACTTGTATATTATTATAAAAAGCAAGGTTCTGAATCACGAGGCTCTCCAATGGTCCTTCATATAGTCTGAATATTCACTTCTATAACCACACTGTTCGCTTCTACAACCACTCTGTCTCCTACCACTGAGACTCTTTTGTTCTTTCAAAATGTTTTTGGATTCTTTCTTACATTCTCTGCCAAATCTATCTTATAACCTCTTTTATCCTTTTTCCCCTCTTCGCTCTGCTTCTACTTTCCTTTCATTCACAAGCAATTATCTTGAACCTGCCCCCTTTTCTTCCTGATCTGTGCTTCTATGTCTCTTGTTAACTAAGGTTTCTTTACCTTTCCATTCCTGCCCTTTACCCTTCTGGGAATATGTTCATCCTGGACCTTCCTTGTCACTCTCTTAAACGCCTCCCATGTGGTGATTATGCTTTTATACTCCCTATCATTTGCATCGAATCAGCTATTGGCTAACTCTTGCCTAATCCTCTGGAAATTGGCTTTGTCTCAAATTAGGATTTAAATTGGAGGACCAGTGTATCCTTTTCCATAACTACCTTAATGCTGTTAGAATTGTGGTTACTGGTTACAAATTGTTCCTGTTTCTGACCAGCTTCATTCCCCAATACAAGATCCAAAATTGCCCCTTCCCCAGTAGGCCTATTCACATATTGCTGTAGAAAGTTCATGCCATCCAATCCCTTCGCATTGGCATTCCCAGTCAATGTTGGGGAAGCTGGAATCACCCACAATTACAGCTTTGTTATTTCAGCAATCTCTCTATATATTTGATCCTCTATTTCCCAGTGACTGTTGGGTGATCTGTAGAATTCACCCTTCAAGGTGACTACTCCTTTTCAGTTCCTGATTTCCACCCACATTACCTCCCATGATACTTCTCCAAAGACTACTCTGATATTTTCTTGACTGATATTGCACCCTCCCACCTCTTTCCCACTGTTCCTATCTTCTTCTAGAACTTTTACAAAATAGTTTTGTAAAAACTTGGTGTTTTCTCTCTGTGGCTTTAAACAATTATATGTAAATTATTATCAATGCAGTCAATCATTTGTTCTCTGCGAAATAGCTATGGTAGACACATCATAATTTTTTTTAAAACTTTGAGCATTTTAAAGACAATTCCCTTCATCTCAATATTATCAGTGTGTAAATTTAATATTTAAATCTCGTATTCTGATGTAATCTATTCTTGTAAATGCTTCATGGATTGCTCCTTTGTCAGTATTATGAAAATATTAAAATAAATCATTATTTTTAATTAATGTCATTTCACATTGTTATTATTTCCAGCTTTACCATTTATTATTCAATAATGCCTACACCATTTTCCTATTTCTCATAGAATAATAACTCAGCAATTTAACTTCCACAAAGTGAATTTTCATTTTGAGTTCGAAAGCTGTACAAATCTCCTTGGAGACTTGATATATTCTAGAGATGATTTCTCAGTTCATATATTAGAGTAAATGCAGCTTTAGGGAAATTGCAGAAAACTGCTCTTTGCAAAAAATTTCCACTGTACAGTATTTGTATAATAGATCCAATAAGACCATTTAACAGTATTTTTTGGTGAATGTGACAAACTTGAATCTTACTGCATAGAAGACTTTGTGATTAGTTTCTCCTCTTGCACCACCTCCTCCTCTTCCATCTCCTCTTTATTCCAGATAGCAAAGTTCTGACTTCTTCAGTTTCTTTTCATAACTGAACTGTGGGCAACATCCTGATGAATCTCCCCTGCACTCCCTCCATTGCTAATGTATCCACGGTGACCAGAACTGCTAGCAGTGCTTTAGTTGAGGTCTGGTCATAGTTTTATAAAGTTGCAGCTTAACCTCCCTATTTCTGCATTTAATGCATCGACTAAATAGGCCTTTTATATAGTATGCTTTCCTAACCATGTTTTCTACCTGGGTTACCACCTTCAATGATCTGTGGACATACTCTTAAGCTCCTTTCCTCAATGCTGCCAAGGCCCCACCATTCGTGGTGCTTGCCCTTGCCTCATTCATGCTCCCGAAATGAATGAACTCACATTTCCTGTCAATTTCACCCACTCTTTGATATCTCTCTGCAGCCTAAGTCAACCTTCCATATTATCAATTTCTCTGCCCATCTTGTGTCATCCATAGAGTTGCTGCTCTTGTCTCCAACTTCCACATCCAAGCCACTCATGTATTTTACAAGCATCAAGGGTCACTTTTGCAACACTGCTGGTCACCAGCATCCAATCAGAAAACCTACTAGCATTTGCATTGTTTCCTATTGCCTGGATGATTTCAAAGTTTGTCAACATGCCCTGCATTCCTTAGGTCATCACCTTTGGAACCATTTCATAATCTTCTTCCACAACAGAGAAAATACTGTCATATCAAGCATGGAAACAAAGTGACCACTGGAGCTGCCAGTGTATATCACCAAGATTCAGCAAACCACCAAAATACCCAATATACCTGACCAAAGGTGAACAGGGCCTCAGGGCTAGGGATGCCATTGAGATGGGAATAATGGCCTGGGATAGGAAGCTGATGTTGGTTGCCTTATCCTTGCAGTGAATTGGCAGGATTTTGTAAAGACAGTGCTGATGGTATTTTTCCAGTGCCTTATTGAGCCCACTACAGTAAGTCCAGAGATTAGAAACCTGTTTCAGGCCAGACATTAGCATTGCTCAGTTATGAGGTCTTAACTTTCTCTTTCCACCAGAGTCTATGCTGGCATGCATATACCCCACCTCTCAGATAGATCAATAATGTGATGAAAATAATTGAACTTTATTAATCTTTTTTTTCTCTCAGACGAAATGTAGAAGTGACACATATAAAGATTCAGAACTCAGGAGACTACTATGATCTTTATGGAGGAGAAAAGTTTGCAACATTAGCAGAATTGGTTCAGCATTATACAGATCAAGAAGGCCTTTTACGAGAGAAGAATGGCGATGTAATTGAACTAAAGTATCCCCTCAACTGCCAAGATCCAACATCAGAAAGGTAATTCTTTTAATCCTTCTGCTCATTCCATTTTTATTTGTGCAAAAGGCAAGCTTAAGACCTTTCAGCAGGGGTGTCTCTTAATCAAGATCTACCAATTATTGCAAATGTATTTTCTGGTTTATCTTAATTCCAAAGTATTAGCAAGAGAATTTTATTATCAACTGATGTCAGTTTTGTTGGTCCCAAGAGATCTTGAATGACAGTCAAAGGGGTAAGGGAACCCACAAGAGGCTTAAAACAGCTGGGAGCCATGATGATAGGGTGTCAAGATTGTTGTTCAGTCATTGCCAGAAACTGGGGCACAGAAAGAAGAGAAACAAGTGAGGGAGGGTAAAGGAGAAAGTGGAGGGAGAAGGTGACAACTTTTTTACAGTTAGTCAAAGAACAGCCTTCTGCAATTCCAATCTAATCTCCCTTGCAAAGACTTTGCGAGGCCTATTTCTCTATCCGTCTGTGACATTCTCTGTTCTGTTCCACTGCAGACTTGGTAGCTTCTAAATTTGCTGAAAAAGTTTAGTCATTGCCTATTAAGTCACTGCATGGTCATTCATCTTGGTTGCGAAATGAGGTTGTGCTGAGAATGGGGGTTTCTTGAGTCAAGGTTGACCTGGGCATGTGACATCTTTTGCAGCTGAATTAGCCTATTAGCGTTCACAGAATAAAAGGAACTTCTGCAATTTCTTGCTGCCTCGGAGGAGAGCCCATGATCCCACGAATTGAGCTGAGTAGATGTACAGATCAGCAACTGAGCAACCATTACCAGGTTCTTGATGCTGAACATGTGTTGTCCAGCAGTTTCTCTGTGTGGTGGGAGACATTCTCCATATGTTGCCTCTTCCACAGTTATTGCCTCTGCTTCAGATGTTTTACTGCCTGACTGAAAGGAAGGAGGAGGAGGAGAGCCACAGAGCAGCAATGTAGCCACACCGCTCCTAAGGGTCTATTTTTTTCTTTGTGCAAGTGCCTGCTCTGCATGAACAACAGCAGCAAGCCATGACTACCACCATGCTTCTTATTGAAAATTTGCAGAACCTCATGGTGGATCACAGTTCACGACATGCAGGCAGCCTACTCTGCCAATTGCCATAGCTGCATATGATTTTTCTTCTTGATTTGGCATTAATATGTGATTTATGTTCAAATTTCCTTCTATTGTCACATAATAATACATAAAATGTTATACATGATATACAGTACTTCAACCTTTAACTCTCATAAGGCAAACAAAGTCGCTATGATCATTGCCCAGTTCCCGTAACAATTAAAAAAAGAGAAGCAAAAGGGAATCCCTTCAAACACACTGAGTGTCCGTGGATTTGTCACCAGGGTTCCTGCCGCCTCTGCAACTGCACAGACTCCAGTTCAAACCATTGTCAGTCCTCAGCACCCTCTCAAATCCGGGTTCCGATACCTGGTTCCCATAACTATCGCCAGCACGTCTGAGTCCTTCAAACGCAAAGTGCCAACCACCTGCAGATTGTGTAGTGCCTTCAGCAGCTGAGCCGCCCCACCCCCCACTGGTCCACTGCTGTGGTCACTTTCCCCGTGCCTCTCCTCCTCAACAGAGGGGGTGCACTATGTTGGTCTGCTACTCCCCAGCAACAGATAATGTGTTGAAGGATGCAAGTGAGTTGGTGTACCACTGTTTATTGAAGCATGACACCATTGAAAATATAGTTTAATGGGTGAAGCATGATAAAGTCACTTCCAGTTGCCTTGAGGATAGATAAGAGACTGCAGATGCTGGAATCTGGAGCAAAAACTGATATGGAGTAACTCTGGGTCAAGCTGTTTCAGTGGGACAAAAACAATGGTCAACATTTTGGGCTGGAACCATTCTTAGACTAATGTTGCTCGAACCATTGAGTTCCTCCAGTAGATTGTTTTTTACTCCAGTTGTCTTGCATCACTCAGTGACCTCCTCCAGGTATGATTTCAGCATCAGGTATGCATCAAAAGGGACACTACTTCACAAAAACTCGGTAATATTGATTTCCTCATTGCTAGTGACCCTCTTCCCAAAGCACACATCACCAATTGTCCAAGGCTCTAATTTCCCCAGGTCTCCAACTCTTTTGGCCCCAACCACTCAGAAATCTATAGAGGGTGCCAACAGATGCCCCTCTCTCTCCCTTGACTTCCCAGAAGAACCAGAAGGCAAGTTTTTGATTGTGCAATGCTTGTTCATTAGCCCTATTTCCTTGGACCTCGTCACTACTGACATTTGTCCTTGTAATGCCCAACAATTTGCAGGCCCATGTAGTAATTTTTCTTCATTTTAATCCATGAATGTTAAGACATTTATTGATAGTCCTTTTTTAATATCTGACTGTTTCCAAGATATAACGAGTTAGCAAGACTAATTTGAATGTGATTCCTTCTGATAGTTAAAGAACCATTAGTCTAAGAATGGTTCCATCACCTCTTTCAACAAAAGAAAGCTCCATCCCTAATCTCCTTTCCTCTCCAAACTCCTTGAATATTTTATGATCTTCCAAGTTTTTTTTTTTTTTTTTAATTTTTTATTTTTCACACCATAAATCACAATAGCCATGATATACACTTTTTCTTTTCCACACATTTACAGTGACTTTTTCTCCCTCCCCCCTCCCTCCTCCCAAGCCACCCCCCCATCCCCCCCCCCTCTCATCCATTTTAGTTATACTGATCTTCCAAGTTCATGCCATTCTTCTCAGAATATGGTCTTTAAATTATTTCAATCAGATTGTAGCTACTGTTACAACACTGAACATATCTTGTGGTTGTGATAAAGATGTGTTCCCCTTTTCTTCCTTCTTGGCCTGTCTACCGTCTTTGGCATAATGGTCCACTTCTTTTGGCATTCCATCACTCAGTTGGCTGAATGGACCTATTTTTAACCACTGGAGAGTTTTCTCAATTACTTCCTTTCCCTTCCTACTGTAATACTGATCACGTTCAGATTTATTGTCATCTGATTATACATATGCAACCTGTCTAAACAGCACACACACAGACACAGTACACCCGACACGCAAATGGCATATATACATGGCAATCCAAAATAAATATACATAAAAATAATTTATGGGTTTCTAGGATTCTAGGATCGTTCCACAGTCTCACTGTCTGCAGGAAGAAGCTGTTTCCCAGCCTGGCAGTCCTGGTTTTTATGCTCCTGTACCTCTTCCTTGAAGGTAGTGTCTCAGAGACATTGTGAGCTGGATGATAAGGATCCTCATGATTCTCTGATCCCTCTTTAAGCGCTTCTTCCTGTAGATATCAGTAGAAGGAAGGGAGACCCAGTGATCTTAGCTGTTTTAATCATCCTCTGATCTGATGCCATACCACACAATGATGCAGCCAGCCAGGATACTCTCTATTGTGCATCTCTTGAACATTCTTAGAAAGGTGGCCAGTAGCCTTGCCATCCTATACCTCCAGAGGAACTGTAGGCATTGCTGCTCCTTCCTGACTAATGAGATGTTGTGGGTCCAGGATAGATCATCCTTTAAATGGACACCAAGGAGTTTTGTGCTCCCCACTCTCCCTATGACAGAGCCATTGTAGTGGGAGTGGTCCTTCATCCTTCTAAAGTCCATAATCATCTCCTTTGTCCTCATTGAGAGTCGGATTGTTGCTTTGTACCACTGTCCAAGCCTGTCAACCTCCTCTCTGTACGATAAGGCCAATTGCCGTCTGTCATCCACAAACCTGATGATTCCGTTGGAGCTGAACGTGGCAGTACAGTCGAGAGTTAGCAGTGTGCACAGTAGCAGGCTGATCACATAGCCCTGGCATGATGTTTTGCTGCCAACCCAGTGAGACTGCTGTTTTTCACTCAAGAAGTCCAGGATCCAGTTCCAGAGAGAGGTACTGAGTCCTAGGAGGCCAGTTTATCCACCAGCCTCTGAGGTACAATTGTGTTTAATGCCGAGATGGTCAATGAACCACAGTCTAGTATTTGAGGTATCATTGTATAGGTGGGTCAGGATGGAGTGGAGGGTCAGGGCTATTGCATAGCCCATGGATCAGTTTAGCTGATAGGCAAAGGGGAATGGGTCAGTTGTCGCTACTAGGTGCACTTTGAGGTTCCATTACCAGTCGCTCAAAGCACTCCTAATATTGAAATTAGGAATAAAATTAAAGAGATGCTCTGTGTGGGAACATGAAATTAAAAATTAAGTGAACTATACAAAGTATTCAAGGCTTTCCTAGAACATTGTTGCCTTCTACTTCTTACAGATGCTGCATGACCTGCAGTTTCTTCAGCATATATTTTTTTTATTATTTTACATGGTCATTTATGTTCCATGTTCTGGAAAAAGAGAGATCTCTGCTGCAATGTAAACACAGGGTGAAGAAGATGGGGAAGAGATGTATAAAATAGTGTGTGGCATTGAAAGGGTGAATGATGAGATACTTTATGCCAGAAGTATCTAAGAATAGAGAGTACGTTTAAGGTGAAGAATAAGAAATTTAAAACTGATCTGAGGAAGATTTGTTTTCACCCAGAGGGTTGCAATCTGGAACACATTGCCTCAGAATGAGAAGGCAGGTAATCTGACAGCATTGAAGACACACCTGGAGAACTGCTTGAATCAGTAAAGCTTGAAGACTACAAACCAAGTGTTTGTGAATGAGAAGAGTGAGTTAGGTACTTGATGGCCAACATAATGGGTGAAAGAGTTTCTGTGCTGTATGATTATGAATCGGTGGGTACATACAAATTATTAGGAATTTTTAAACAAATTTAGTCCAAACATTAAAGGACCCCTTGCTTTATGGAGATCATTTATGTGAAGATTTTTAGCTTCAAGAAGTGGTTCTCATAGACATGAATATCATGTTACTAGTATGAGTGCTAAAATGGCTCATATGACACAAATTATTTCTCCAGGACAAAACAGTTCCAGTAAAGAAGAAAATTATACAATAATAGTTTTCTCAATGTGTGTTCACAGGTAATTATAATGGATGGGAAATGCAGGAAGCCTGTTGCATTGTTAATGTCATCTATTTTCAGGTGGTATCATGGACATCTATCAGGTAAAGATGCAGAAAAACTTCTGACTGATAAAGGAAAGCCTGGAAGTTTCCTAGTGCGTGAAAGTCTCAGTAAACCAGGGGATTTTGTACTGTCAGTGCTAACCAATGAAGAAAAAGTTGAAAATGGAGATCGCAAACCAAGAGTAACACATGTGATGATTGGGTATCAGGTGGGCTGATTAGATTGGTTACATGTTTAATATAATTTTTTTTATTAAGAAAACAAAGCTTAAAAATGTACTTTTTAAAATGAAGATCAAACTTCTACATGATAGCTATTTGATTGTAAATAACAATAATATCAAAACAAACACTTAAGTAAGTACTTCATAGAATGCTAGGTTTTCACATAAAGCTCATTGCATAGAGCTCATTGTAGCCTTGCAAGTTGGAAAAGCTATTCAGATGAATCCCATTTCCAACTTTGTCTTGTAGGTTATGATCCATCAATCTACATTTAGATACTTTTTAATTTTGACAAAGTTTGTGGACCTAACAGATTATAATTTCTGGACCGCTGCCACTCTTTGGATGGAAAAAAAAATAGCTTCACTCTAATTGTTCTACCTTTAATCTATGCTTCTGCTTATTGACACAGATGGATCTTCTGAGCCCTTCATTTGGATTTTTGTCTGTTCGTTGTGGCAGTGAAATTCCCTGATAATTACTGGTTTACACTGAATTAGTTGACAAGCGTTAAGGATAATAGATGTGGTTATTTCTGCCAATCACTAAACATTGCGATCTGATGAGAAATATTTATGGAATTGCATGAATAAAACAATTCCGTACTGTTTCAGGGCCTTAATGATGAGAGCTAAAAGAAAACTGCTGAAAATCTGAAATATAACAGAAAGGGCTGAAGATGTACCTCGTCAGGCATCATCTGTGGCGAGAGAAACAGAATTAACATCTCAGTTTAAGATTTGCCATGAAATGTCAACCGTGCTTCCCCCTCCACAGTCTCTGCCTGACCCGCTGTTATCAAGCACTTTCTGTTTTTATTGCTGACACCAAGTTTCACATGAAAGGAAATGTCAGGTGGATAAACCAATGCCATAGTGCTTGACACATGTGAATCAATACCTGACCGCAACTAGTTCATCAGGAATAAACAGGAGGAAACTAAACAGGATAATGTTGTGTGAGCTTAAAATAGAGAAATACTCCAAAGGTATCACAGTGCTTCAGTTTGTCCGTTGAGTCACTGAGCAGCAAGATTAAACATTGTCCACGGAGGAATCTTTTAGAGAAGAATTTGCAATTAAAATTATAAAAAATACACATGGTAACCAATACTGAGTATCCCTGTCAGATTTTAAACTTTTTTACTTTGCAAATTTCTGTGTTTAGTTCTGAAAGCCGCAGAAAAATTAATATGTCGGCTTCCAGTAAGAAAATAGTAGATGGGCTGGAATGAACATTTTCTTGGGGTTGCTGAAGTTGTTTAAACCCACTATTTGGTAAATGAGATACTAGTCACTATCTTCTACCAAAATAATAGTTATGCAAAATTGATTTCTGGCTGAAGGTCATGATGACAAAGTTTGAAACTGTGAAAGTAAGTTTCCAAGTGGTTCATTTGGTTCACACAACCATTAAATTGTTGTATCATTCATTATTCATCTTCCCGTAACTGTTTTGTTCTAAAGCAATTATAGAATCTAAGCTCTTTCCATGTTTCAACCAGCAAGATAAATTTGAATATTACACATCCAATCACGTTGTGCAGAAATCACATTATTCATTTCTCTTTCCAAAGAATCACCAAATCATGTAAACCAAATGCATGAGAAATTATTGTCATTCGCTTTCCTGTGAAATGTACTATAACACAAATACTAAAGTATTGACTTATTTCATGATTCTGCGGATGGCCCAAATTCAATTTCCCTGTGGCATCCTGATAATTTTAACCTCCTCATGCCCCTTCCAGATGTAAGTTTTCCGAAATCATTTGTTTTGATTTTCAGGTAAATGCCAGGGTATTTAGTTTACCGAGCACACCACGTAGTCAGAAGTTTGGATCCCTGCCTGTAATGAGGCTTCTAATATGTGTCATGTCCTCTGTATACCATATGGCATGAAGATCTCTTTTCTCCTTTTTGTTTTGGTGACCTGTCTTCCATGAATATTCTCTCTCCATTTGGCTCCCAGTACTTGTGTCACATGGCACAATAACAGCCAACTGCTTGTCTGAGCTCAAATAAACGTGGTAAGCAAGTAGTTCTCCTCTTCCTGTTGTCCAGACCATTTTGACGGTGTAAGGAAATAATTAAGAAATCCCTGAACCTCGGATACCAGTCAGTATTATGTCCCTACTCACTTTTGCAGGTTTTCTAGTCTCTCATTAATTATAGCTGAAGTATGGTAAAACTGCTGTAGAATTTGAAGACCTCTATTTGTATCTAGTCTTCTTCCCAGCAGGGAATTATTAATGAACTAGTTTTGCAGCTGGTCCTTCTGCCATCATTTGTTTAGTTTATTTTGTTTTTCTCAATCCTCTTTGAAGTATGATTTTGCTATAAAATGAGGTTTTATTGCTACCTTTCGCCACATTGCAGATAATAGTCCTCTTGAAAATAATTTTAGAAGTAAGAAAGCAACATTTTACTTGTTATTGTTGAATGATACAGAGTTAGAATGGTATGTTTCCCCTTCATGGACTTGAGTTCAATATCACACAAGGACAGAAGTTTTCCAAATTTTCAGTTGCAGTCACTCACAAATAAGATGATTTCCACCGATCATATCTTCCAGCAAAAAATTATTACGTGACCTTTTATACTCAAAAATTCTAATAATTTGTGAACAATTCCATTGATGTGCAGTACAATTTTTTCTCCCAATTCCTACAAGAGAGCATAATATTTGGTGTGGAAAATGAAAAATTCACAAGGTTGGGGTTGATTTGACATTCGAACATGATTTTGTCCAATACATGAAGATTTTTTCCCTTTCACCGTCTTGAAAGTTCTTAAAGCTCAGCAGAGAATCAGCGTATTTACCGTTTGAAATGGGAATGCCCTGCTTCCTAAATCAGGCAGTTAACAAATACAGAAGAAGGATATTGCTTTGAGAACATGATCATCAAAAGGTTAGTAGTTCTGTGCTATTGTTCTACCTCGGGTGGTTATTCAAACTGGAAGTATCAACAAAATTAAATATCAGACAAAGTAGAATGGATGTCATTTGCTCATATGATATCACTCTGTCTATAGAATTTCACCCCTCCCTTTATCCAGCCAAGAAATGCTACAGTATTATGTTTATGCTAAAATCTCAAACTGGAAAAATGCTGCGCTCCAATTCACTCTGGAAATAGATATTATAAACTTCTTTACATTTTAATCAGTCTGGTTTATGTTTTCATACAGGCTGGGAAGTATGATGTTGGTGGAGGTGAAAGATTTGACACACTTACAGATCTAGTGGAACACTACAAAAAAAACCCCATGGTAGAAGTTTCTGGAATTGTTGTTCACCTTAAGCAGGTACTATAATAGTGAGAAGTGTAGTCATATATTTCTAAATAATTTTGTACAGAGACAGAAAATCTGGCAAACATCCCATTATTTGTAGAGGCAGCAACACTTTGGTGATTAACACTACAAACTTTGTGTTTGCACCTTTTGGCACAGAATCAGAATAATGCTGTATACAAAAGAAGGCCATTGCTCCATCTTGCCTGTCCAAGCTCTCAGCTGAACTCTTCAACTAGACTCACTTTCCCTGCTCCTTCACCATAATCCTGCAAATATCTTGCCTTTAGCTATTTATCAAATGTTTCCCTTTTCGAATGCATTATTCAATCTGCTTCCTCTTGCTCTCATTCGGTGCATTCCAGGTGACAACGTATATGTATATTTTTTTAAAAGTGCTCATTTTGTCTCTGGCTCAGTTGACAATCCTGTTTCTTTCATAAAACCCCTCAAGCCTCTTCTAAGCTTTATATCTATTTGTCAATGAAAACAGTTTCTCCTTCTTCACTATCAAAGTAATTTTCAATTCCTAAAACTTTCAGGAAATCTCTTAACTTCACTGTTCCAAGAAAACAATTCCCATAATTGAAAATCCTCATCTTTGCAACTGTTTCATTAAATTTCTTTCGCATTCTTTCTAAGATTTTGCTAAACTACATACTGTAATAAGTGATGGAACCTGTAATTGATTCTAGGAGGATATAGGTTATAGGTTATGGTCAGTTAGGGGGTAATGGTCATGCGGTGTCAAGAGACTTGGGGAACTTTCCTGGGGAAGTAGGGGATCTAATGGATATCCGGATCCAGAAACAGGAGGTTGTGAGTAAATTGTTGGGACTGAGAGCTGATAAATCCCCAGGGCCTGATGGGCTGCATCCCAGGGTGCTTAAAGAAGTTGCTATGGAAATTGTGGAAGCACTGGTTGACATTTTCCAAAGTTCCATAGATTCGGGGAGGTCCCTGAGGATTGGAGAGTGGCTGATGTGGTGCCGATTTTTAAGAAGGGAGGGAGGGAGAAAACGGGAAATTATAGACCGGTCAGCCTGACGTCGGTGGTGGGGAAGATATTGGAGTCTATCATAAAAGGAGTAATAGCAGAACACTTAGGCAGAAATAATAGTATAAGGGCTAGTCAGCATGGATTCCTTAAGGGTAAGTCATGCTTGACTAACCTTCTGGAATTTTTCGAGGATGTGACAAAGAGGGTGGACATGGGAGAGCCTGTGGATGTGGTGTATTTGGACTTCCAGAAGGCCTTTGATAAAGTATCGCACGGGAGACTAGTGGGCAAGATCAGGGAGCATGGTATTGGAGGTAAGGTGCTGGCATGGATAGGAAATTGGTTAAGAAATAGGAAACAAAGGGTTGGGGTAAGCGGCTCTTTTTCAGGATGGCAGGATGTGACGAGTGGAGTGCCGCAGGGATCGGTATTGGGTCCTCAGTTGTTTGTAATTTATGTAAATAATTTGGATGAGGGGATTATTAATAACTTGAGCAAATTTGCAGATGACACGAAACTGGGTGGTGGTGTGGGGTGAAAGGAGGATGTCAGGAAAATGCAGAGGGACTTGGACAGGTTGGGGGAGTGGGCTGCTGAATGGAAGATGTCGTTCAATGTAAGCAAATGTGAGGTTATCCATTTTGGGGGCAATAATAGGAAAGCTGAGTATTATTTAAATGGAGACAAGCTAGGGAGTGGGGAGGAGCAAATGGATCTTGGAGTACTTGTTCACCGGTCACTGAACACTAGTATGCAGGTTCAGAAAGCTGTGAAGAAGGCTAATAGCATGTTGGCTTTCATAAAGAGGGGATCGGAGTATAGGAACAGAGGCGCCATTCTGCAGTTGTTCAGGGCCCTGGTGAGACCCCACCTGGAGTATTGCGTCCAGTTCTGGTCTCCAATTTTGAGGAAGGACATACTAGCTATAGAGGGTGTGCAGCGCAGATTTACAAGGTTAGTTCCAGGGATGGCGGGGTTGACATATGCTGAAAGGCTAGAAAAACTGGACTTGTATCCGATGGAGTTTAGAAGGATGAGGGGGGACATGATTGAGGTATACAAAATTATCAGGGGGATAGACAGGGTGAAGTCGGATTACTTGTTCCCAATGATGGGGGAGACGAGGACTAGAGGGCATAGTTTAAGAATACAGGCTAGGCCCTTTAGGACGGAGATGAGAAAGCATTTTTATACCCAGAGAAGTGTGAGTCTGTGGAATGCTCTGCCACAGAGGGTGGTAGAGGCAGATTCGCTGATTATGTTCAAAAGAGAGATAAGACTCTAGTGGGCAAAGGAGTTAAGGGTTATGGGGATAAGGCTGGAAAGGGGTACTGATGGTAGTGATCAGCCATGATCTGTAAAATGGCGGTGCTGGCTTGACGGGCCGAAGGGCCTTCTCCAGCTCCTATTGTCTATTGTCTATCTACTTTTTAACCAGTGTTTGATAAAAGTTTAGAATAATATCCTACCTTTTGTTATTTACTCTTTTATCAATGCATTTAAGCACCAAATAAGCTGCTTTAATAACCTCCTTGACTTGTCCTGCCCTGCTCAAAGATTTGAGTACATACTCAAGATTTAAAAAAATTCTTATATCACTGCACATTGTAGAAGGAACCCACGTCAATCCATCGTCTAGGCCAGTGTGCAGGATAAAACTTCCTCTACTTTCCCCACATTGCCAGCAAATCCGCCTAGATTCTACCCTTTGTCTATGCACAAGCGACAATTTATAGTGGTCAGTTAACCTACCTGCCGCATATCTTTGGTACCTGGGAGAAAACCAGAACCATGTGCTCACCTGGAGAACATGCAAACTCCACAGAGAGAGCATCAGAGGTCAGGAATGAAATTGGATCATTGGAGCTGTGAAGCTACAGCTCTAGCTGTGCTACCTGTGAATGTACCGCGAGGGAAACAATTGTACAATTAAATTTGCCTTTATTCCTTCCCGCTAACAAGGTGAATTCTTTTGAAATTAAAATACAATTAGATCATTGTATCTTGTTTTTCTGCGCTATTTATCTTAAAAGTGAAGGGAAGAAAGTTTAGGGGAGATATCAGAGGCAAGTTTTTTTTTCTCCACAGAGTTGCACATGGCCAGGTTGGTGGTGGAGGCTTCCGCATGGCTGAAAGAAAAATAGAGAGTTATGGGGTAGTTTTTGAGTAGAAATATATAGGTCAGTGGAACATTGACGGCTGAAGAGCCTGTACTGTAGTGTTCTCTGTTCTCTTTTCTTTGTGAATCCCGTGCATCTATCTCCCTCACTGAGGGATTAGAGTCCCAGGACGTGAACAGGGATGTTCACCATCCCACCATGTTTAGTTGTTCCCAGTATTCCTGCAAGGCATGATAGAGTTTGAGATCAGTTTCAGCATTACTCAAAGAAAATCTCCTGAACACATATTTACCAGGTAAGGGGGTTGCATCTCTCACTTCTACCTGCTCAACACCATTCATCCACAATTAACTCCCACCCCCAAAAGCAACCTCAAAATATGTTCCTGTCTCTCCGACACTGGTCTGCTGACCAAACAACCCCCCCCACCCCTCCACCAACCCTTCCTCCCACCTTCACAGATCACCGACAGTCAGTACTCTTCCTGACCTCTTTGTCCAACCCGCTTTCTGAATCATGGCCTGAATCTTCTATCAATTGCATGCCCTTCCTTGTTAGGATGCCTGGTGTGATATGTACTGACCAATCCCTCATTCTGATCCCTGACTCTCTCCATCCACACATCCTCAGCCTCTCAGTCCCAAATCTCTACAGAAAATCTAATTAGATTAACATTGATTTTATTCAGAATCAGTGCATGCACAACTTGAATTTCTCCCTCAGACTTGACTGTCGTCTTTCATCTGGCATTTGTGCTCGATAATGACTTTTCAATTAAATCAGCTGAAAAAGAATATGATTTTAATAGAGCTTTTTTCTTTACAGCCATTTAATGCCACAAGAATAAATGCTGCAAATATAGAGAATCGGGTGAAGGAACTCAATAAAACAGCAGATAACACAGAAAAGGCCAAACAAGGTTTCTGGGAAGAGTTTGAGGTGAATGTCTCTGTATTTTTGTAAATAGTATGAAGTCACACATATCAACTGCCTGGTGTAAATCATAGCTTGAGCAGCCAATAGGTGACACCCAATCTTGTAGGTACCGACATTTGTCTCCTTAGCCTCATTCAATCCATGACTTGTGTTTATTTCTGTCCTGTCATTTGATGCTTCTTCTTTACTGAGTAAGTTACTTCAGCTGCTATACATTCAAAATAAAATAAAACAGAAAATGTTGAAAAAAACAGCAGATTAAGTAACAGCTTTGGGAGTAAAACAAGCATTTGAGATAGATGAAGACACAGGGGAATGAAGATGGAATCTGAAGCTAAACAAACCCACTCCACCCTGTATGACTTGACTTCCTCCACCTGACCCCTTTGTTTTTCTTGGCTCTTTTTATGTTACCTGCCAATGTTCTGCCTCAGTTTGTCATGCTTAACTTCTATCAGGATCACCTGATGCAACTCCTGCCCCATCTCTCCCATCCTGTCCCCTTCTACTACATTTCACCAGTCAAAAGCTTTGGCTTGAAACACTGACCATTCTGTTTCTCCCACTGATTCTGCTCGACCCACTGAGTTTTTCCAGCAGAGTTGGTTTAGTTTGAGGTTGATGACCTTGCATCACCACACGTTGATTGTTTGTCACCAGCTCTTTAACCTGACAATGAGGTAATGTGCCCTTTATCTGTCTCCAAAACTTAACCTGTTTAGGCACAACGGTAAGGTAGAAGTGATTTGGCTGTGATCTGCGCTACTGAAAGCCAATGAAAAAGGGTTTGAAATGAGCTACTTGGCAGATTAAATGAAAGACACAGAAAAAACTATTTTAACTGGCCATAACAACTGCTTGAATACTGTTGGTATATCTTGTTTTGCATACACCTGAAATAACTTAACCATCTCCTTTGGGAGATCAAAGCAAGGGAAAAATATTAATTATTTAGCCGTCACAAAATTAAGTGCGAAAATGTCTACAGGAATATATGATTGTAAATAAAGGATTATTGACATGCTTTGTAGCAAAAAGTAAATGAAGTTCTGAAAATATAATGACTGTTTTTGTAATGGATTCTTATAAATGGCTGCCCAGCTGACTGAAAGTTAATCAGGCATATGATATACATTTCATCATTTTTCCTTAACAGCTTCTTCAGCAGCAAGAATACAAACTGTTGTACAGCAGAAAGGAGGGCCAGCGAATAGAAAACAAAAACAAAAACAGATACAAAAACATTTTGCCATGTAAGTAAAGATTACCTCCCTGCTTCTATCAGTATTGTCCTGCTCTCACTCCATTGGAAGGCAAGTGCAAAGATTTATTTGCGATTAAAAATGAGCTTGTTCATCAAAGCTGCATCATACTGTTAAAAAATATTGAGCTTATATTTAGCATTGATTATCACTGATTTGATTTATGTTTTTACAAATGTCAATTAAATATAAAAATTGAATTAATGTTTCCAAACTTCATCACTTCCTGTCAGAACTAATTGTAACAAAATGTTCCACAGAGCACAGTTTGCAGTGAGCTGGCATGCATTGCACTTATCACACCATGTGTTTCATCAACATCCAACGTATCTGTACTCATTATAACGCATTGTTCTTCTTGGAACACTGTTTTGCCATCATAGATAAGTAATTTTTAAAAAAAAAGAACATCCTGATTATGATCATCATTGCCTTTTGATTGCAGTTGATAATACCAGAGTTAGGCTAAAAGAAGTCGATGAAAGTGTAATAGGATCTGATTATATCAATGCTAATCATATCACAGTAAGTATTTATTCATTTTCAAGGTGACTTGAAAATTCTTTATTTTGGTGAAATGTAACCAGGATTGGCTTGTTATTCAAAAATACTGCTTTCTTGAATCAAGAAAGCATGCAGAGGTGGCAAAGTGGGAGCTGGGAGGTTGTTGGCAACTTTGACTTCTGGACAAATCAATGCTGTAGCATGGATGTGATAGAAACATTCCCTTTGCAATTTCCCAACAGAATTAGGAAATTGAAGTCAGACAAGCAGAGCAGAAGAGGGCATGGTGACTGAAGTCTGCCACCAGCTACAGCCATAGCTTAGGAAAAGTTGTCAGTGCTATCAGGACCATTGTGACCATGATTAAGCTTCACTCTTTTCAAACTGGTTATTTTTTCCAATAAGGGTAGTCTATTCAATTGTTTAGTCTTGCCCAGTGGACGAAATATGGCTTTGTGATTATTGTAAACTTCTCCACGGCGCTGGAGCACGTTGCTTCATGGGATCTGCATGTTGGCTCTGTCCTATACCAGGGTTGAAGAGGATTCAGTTCTCTCAGAATGACCGTGGTGAAAAACTGTAGTGGAAATCCTTTATGCCAGCCACTTGTGGAGACTCCAGAATATATTTTTATGTATTTGTACTTTTTTTTTCAAGAAATTAGCATCACTAATTAGGTCTGCATTGATTTCCCATCCCTGATTACCTCTCCACTGAATTGTTCTCTATCCTTTTTCAGACAACTTTGGTGTGGTTATGTGATGGGTTAAGGATGACAGATTTCATCCTCCAAAGAAGGGAACTGGATGACATTATCTGTCTTTAACGATAATCTGGTAGCTTTGTGTCATAATTTTCAAGAGTAGCTTTTTTTTAAAGTTTGAAGTTGTAAACTAAATTTAAATTCTGCAGATATTGCAAGGCAATTAAAACTCATTGCTGGATTTTATTGATTTAACTCCTCCATCACTGAAGTAATCCTATGTGAATGATGCTCTAATGTTTTATATTTGTGAGAAAATAAATGAGTTGTGAGTTTTATCAAAGGCTTCTGTATCCACAATATTGCAGAGTATGTTTACCTATCAAATGTTGGAGGAACTCAGTGGGTCAGGCAGTATCCATGGAAGAAAATGAATAGAACATAGAACATTACATCACAGAAACAGGCTCTTTCACCCATCTAGTCTGTGCTAAACTATTTTTTGTGCCTAGTTAAGACCATAAAACATAGGAATAGAAATAGCCCATTGAATCTGATTTACCATTTAATCACAAACTGATCCATTTTCCCACTCAGCCTCACTGCCCGACCTTATCCCCATAATCTTTGATGTCCTAGTCTCATTGACGTGGATCCAGACCATAGCTCTCCATTCACCTCCAATCATGTACCAATCCAATCTTCTCTTAAATGTCAAAACAACCCCTGCATCCAACACCTCTGCTGGCAACTCATTCCACCTTCTCGAGAAAAGAGTGGGATGCTCAGTAGCTCTCAATCCTGAACCAAGGTTTTGACCCAAAACGTCAACTGTTCACTTTTTAACTTGTGTTCAACTTGAGTAAAAGAAAATGAAATGCCATACATTGGAACAATGTTTTACCTTTGTCTGCATAAACCTGAAGAATGGAAAGAATGGAGATGACTGTAAAAACTACATTGCAACACAAGGCTGTCTTCAGGAAACCATTAATGATTTTTGGAAAATGATTTATCAGGAAGATGCCCATGTGGTTGTCATGACAACCAAAGAAGTAGAAAGAGGAAAGGTGAGTGACTTCTTGTGCATGGATAAAATATTTATTATTTCTGTTCTATCAAAAAGAATGTATAAATTTAGGAATTTCTGTAAGTATTCTTCAATGAAAAGTCAAGCTGTCTATGCAATAACCTCCGAAATGAACAGTTTATCGGGACTCTTTTTGTCATTATACTTAGACCACAAGTGAGAAATGCTTTCAGCCTTGGCTTTGATGTCCTCCAGAACTAAGCAGCCTGCTGCCCATCTCTGCCATGAGCAATCAAACAATGGAGGAGCTCAGTGGATCAAGCAGCATCAGTGGGAGAAAAAGAATAGTCAGTGTTTGAGGCAAAACTCTTCATCTGCACAGTGTGAAATAGTCCAGGGTGGGAGAGATGAGAAAGGGGCCCCCACAGAGGATTGGGCAACCAGGTGGAAATGAAATATGAGGGACAGAGGCAGATGCTAGAGAAAGAGAGAGAGAGAGAGAGACAAGAAAACAAAAGGGGTCATGTGAGGAAGACAAGTCACACAGGGTGGAGGGGATGATTAGAGACAGTGGTTTCAGGCCTGGAATCTGTAAGTAGAGAAGGTGAAAATAGTGGTGTAAAGAAAGACCAGGTGGGACCGAAGGGAATTGGGGGGAGGGGGGGTGCAGGGCAAGGGCTAGAGGAGAGAGCATAGAAGAATCTTGTTAGAAAATGAGAGTGGAGTGAGATATAGCCAAAAAATGAGGAGGGAGATGAGAATACCTAGGGGGTTTGGAAGGAAAGAGGACAAAAAAGGGAGGGAAATGGGAAAGACCAGAAGAGGTACAGAAGAAGAGAGGGGTCTCGTTACCTGAAATTAGAAAATTTCTTGAGTTCATGCCATTTGGTTGTTGACTGCCCTGCTGGAATATGATGAGTTCTTCCTCTGTCCCTCATTCTGACACTGGAGAAAGCTCAGGGCTGACATGTGGTGTGGAAATGGGAAAGGAGTTGAAATGGCATGCAACCAGGAGATTGGATAGTCATTGTGGACAGAGTAAATGCTCTACCAAATAGTCCACAACTGTTTCGGTGTCACTGATGTAGAGGATACTACATGGGGTTGATTGAATGCAGTAGATGAGGTGAGAGTAGGAGCTTGCCTTCTCTTCATCAGTGACACCAAACATAGACTTGAGGTCTTTTCACAGAGCATCTACGCTCTGTCCACCATGGCCATCCCAAGTTTGCAGTTGCATGCTATTTTAAATCCCATTCCCTCACTGACCTATCTGTCCTGGGTCTCACTGCTGCCAGAGTGAGGCCCAACGTAAACTCGAGAAACAACTTCATATTCCACCTGAGCAGTCTTCGTTCCTTGGGTACAAGCCCTCTCTCTCTCTCTTCATCTACTTGTCTTCTGCTCTTCCCTTCCCCCCTCCCACATCTTTTGCATTACCCTCTTCTTTGGTCCTAATCCCATCCACACACTAGATTCTTTTGGGGTTTCTCCCCTTTGCCCCACTCCCCAACCCCCTCACTTTAGACCACCATTCTCTACAGCAGATTAATAACCAACTTGTGTATTACTCCTGCGGTAAATTGAATTAAATTTTGAGGCAGAACACATGTTGGTACTGCAGTAAGTTGCATTTAGCAGCACCAACCCGAGATGACTTTCTAGAAGAATTTAGTAGGTCAAACGGCATTCATGGGTGGAAATGACCACTCAGAGATTAAGTGTTGATAAGGAGCTCCAATACGAAACATTGACATTTCTGTCTGACATGCTGAGATTCTCCAGAAATTTTTTAATTGCTCAAGATTCCAGCATTTGCAGCTTCTGTGTTTCTCCGAATTTCTATGGTTTTATCTTGAGGACTGGTGTTGGAACATCACCCAGCAACTAGGGTATTGTGTGCAGTTCTGGGCACAAAGCTATTGGAAAGATATCATTCAGCCTGAAGGGGTACAGAAAAGATTCACAAGGATTTGACCAGGACAGGAGGGTTTGAGTTGAAAGGAAAGACTAGATAGGCAATGGCTTTTTCTATGGAGTGGAGTAGGCTTGGGGTGTGACCTTTTAGAGGTGTGTAAAATCATGAGTGTAGAAAAAGTGCTTGGTTACAGTCTTTTTGCCAGGATAGTTTCCTAAAACTAGAAGGCATAAATAGTCTGAAGAGGGCGCACAAAATCAGTGAACCGGTGCGGACTTGAAAGGCCAACATGGCCTGTTTCCGCTCCATAAATGGTTATATGGTTACATGGCAAGGGTAGGATTAAAAAGGGTAGTGGAAGATCTGAGGAATGTGCTCCCAGAGCAAGTGGTGAAAGCAGGTCCAATTCTTTCTTTGGCTTGGCTTCGCGGACGAAGATTTATGGAGGGGGTAAAAGTCCACGTCAGCTGCAGGCTCGTTTGTGGCTGACAAGTCCGATGCGGGACAGGCAGACACGGTTGCAGCGGCTGCAGGGGAAAATTGGTTGGTTGGGGTTGGGTGTTGGGTTTTTCCTCCTTTGCCTTTTGTCAGTGAGGTGGGCTCTGCGGTCTTCTTCAAAGGAGGTTGCTGCCCACCAAACTGTGAGGTGCCAAGATGCACGGTTTGAGGCGATATCAGCCCACTGGCGGTGGTCAATGTGGCAGGCACCAAGAGCTTTCTTTAGGCAGTCCTTGTACCTTTTCTTTGGTGCACCTCTGTCACGGTGGCCAGTGGAGAGCTCGCCATATAACACGATCTTGGGAAGGCGATGGTCCTCCATTCTGGAGACGTGACCCACCCAGCGCAGTTGGATCTTCAGCAGCGTGGACTCGATGCTGTCGACCTCTGCCATCTCGAGTACTTCGACGTTAGGGATGAAAGCGCTCCAATGGATGTTGAGGATGGAGCGGAGACAACGCTGGTGGAAGCGTTCTAGGAGCCGTAGGTGATGCCGGTAGAGGACCCATGATTCGGAGCCGAACAGGAGCGTGGGTATGACAACGGCTCTGTATACGCTTATCTTTGTGAAGTTTTTCAGTTGGTTGTTTTTCCAGACTCTTTTGTGTAGTCTTCCAAAGGCGCTATTTGCCTTGGCGAGTCTGTTGTCTATCTCATTGTCGATCCTTGCATCTGATGAAATGGTGCAGCCGAGATAGGTAAACTGGTTGACCGTTTTGAGTTTTGTGTGCCCGATGGAGATGTGGGGGGGTTGGTAGTCATGGTGGGGAGCTGGCTGATGGAGGACCTCAGTTTTCTTCAGGCTGACTTCCAGGCCAAACATTTTGGCAGTTTCCGCAAAGCAGGACGTCAAGCGCTGAAGAGCTGGCTCTGAATGGGCAACTAAAGCGACAACATTTTAAAATGATTAGAATTGTTTAAAAGGATATGAGGAAAATGTATGAAGTTCAGGAAGACAACTTGGTCGGTATGAATGAGTCAGGCCAAAGGGCATACGACTTGAATGACTCAAGAACCTCATTATCCTTCTGAATCAAAATCCTTGTTTTTCTCATCATTATTACTCTGCTCTCTGAGTGACCTCATTCTAATTTCCTCAAAGCTTGGGTAGTAGTTCAAGATTTATGTTTGGAATTCTTCTTCTTACTTCAGAAATCTTGTGCCAGTTTCTTTTTTTCATGTGTCTGGACCATGGCAAAAGGTGGTCCTCTCATTTTCAAATTCTTTTTCATGTGTGGAATGATAAATAAGCCCTGACGTCACATGGCCTTCAGTACCGTCCTCACTTGAATACCCTGCCCCTACATTATTGTAGGCCTTCGGTACTGGCCTTTGGTACATGGTCTTTGGTACCGTCCTCACTTGAATACCCCGCCCCTACATTATTGTAGGCCTTCGGTACTGGCCTTCGGTACCGTCCTCACTTGAATACCCCGCCCCTACATTATTGTAGGCCTTCGGTACTGGCCTTTGGTACCGTCCTCACTTGAATACCCTGCCCCTACATTATTATAGGCCTTCGGTACTGGCCTTCGGTACCGTCCTCACTTGAATACCCCGCTCCTACATTATTGCATCACGATGAAATTGTCCACCCCCTATGAACTCTATTCTCACCCATAAAGGTAAGCAGTCTAGTTGAAGACACATTACTTCGATACTTTTATTCATTCTTTTTATGGCCATCTTAAGCAACATTTCTCATTAGCTAGCTAGTATCCAGGAGTCACATGATGGAGTAGTGGCCGGTAGGAGAATACCAGCCCTCTCCAGAAAAGAAGGAAAAAAGTAAAGAAAAAGCAAAGCCCCAGACACACAAATCACAACAAATAAAAAATAAAGGTGTGGAGGAAATGGCTCCAAAGAAAGAAAAGCCAAAAACAACGGGAAGAAAAGAAGAAGGAAAGACGCCAGAAGAGAAAGGTGAAGCCCTTACCTGTACGAAGAAGCAGGGACCCACTGTGGAAAGAGGAGCCACTCCCTGAGGTCAGCTAGATAATATCCTAAGTACTCCAACATATACGAGATCACTGATATTTAATTTTCCAGGCTAATGACTGTCATTTTTCAAATGCCAGGCATGTGTTCTGTCAAATGTTGCCAGCAGCCTAGATGGCAGACTCCTGAGAAAGATGCCCCTCCTTTTAAAAACATGAAATATTTGATTTCCCCTCTCTCCATATCACATTAGGCCTTTCTCCATGGTGGGAGAGTTTGACACCCCTGTCCCAAGCTCAACTATTTTATTTTGTTTTTATAAACTCGCACTGTTGTAAAAGAACGTTTGGCATTTTAGGGCACAGGAATAGCTGTTTAAATGTGATACTATGCCTGCTATACTGCATTCTCAACACAAAGACTAATACATAACAGGAGTTCAGACCAATTATTTTAATGAGAGTACCATAAAACCCTTGTGTTCATTTTGACATGGTCCTGACAATAGATCCTTTTTACATCTGACTGGCCATTTCTGTACCCCTTTACAAAATTCTCCTTGCAGTTTTAAAATAAATTGCATTCTTCGATGAAATCATTGCACAGCATATCACCAAGCAAAAATATTTTGCATGCGTAGCAATATGCCCAAAGTTCTTTAGAAAGAGATTTTCCTGCTATTGTATTTGAGTTAACTTGTGTATTATAAATATTTTTGTTGAATTTTCATGATGAGAATTGCACTGTTATTTGCCATCGTCTGCTTTTTTTTTACAGAATAAATGTGTTCGCTACTGGCCAAGTTCACAGACATCAAATGTGTATGGCACGATTTCAGTGCAGAATCTTGGAGAACGCATGGCACAAGATTACATTGTACGAGACCTGGAGGTTACACGAACAGACCGGGTAACTATGCACTTGATTGGAATTTCATCAACAGCATCATTTAGTTGAATTTTTTAAAGAGTCATTCGATGCAGCTGCATTTACAGGGGTGATCTCGGCAGATGCAGTGACAATTTTTCAAAAGAATAATGTTGAGTGACTGCTGTCATTTTGGATGTTTTCAATTTCAATGTGATTAGTAAGCCGGTGATTCTCAATTTTTCCTTCCAATCATATACCAAATCAAGTCAAATTCATCATCTGATTGCATAAGTACAACCTGACAAAGCCAGCATTTTTCGGTCCTTGGTGCAAAACATGCAGACACCCAACCAGACATAACACACATACAGACAAATAATACATAAGCAGGGGTTAGCATGTGACATTATTAAACTAAGATAAACCACGTTATTTTGATTGCAGTTGTATATTTTGGTTAGCTACATTTTACTCTGCAGCTCAGCTCAAAATCTGGATTTTTCTATTGATGGATTTTGATTGCAAAATAAACCAGTAAATTAAAATATGTTTATGGTTTTATTTCACACAGAATGAATTGCCTCGGCACATATGGCAGTATCAGTATCTCAGCTGGCCTGACCATGGAGTTCCCAATGAACCAGGAGGAGTATTGAGTTTCCTGGACCAAGTAAACAGAACGCAACTAAGTATTCCAGATACTGGCCCCATTATAGTACACTGCAGGTACCTAGATAATGTGCTAATTGGTCTTTGGATCACTGTATACTGATCACCATGATGTATAGCTTAAAACAGCAGGAACTGTAAGGATAATGGGGACTTCAGTATTTTGATTGAAACTAGAGCTATGAGCTGTATTGCAAGAACAAAGTGAACTGGATGTTAGTAAGCTGCTTAAAATTTAATAGCAGGCTCAAGGCTTCAACTGCCACTGAATTATAAAAACTTTTCCTTTGCATATTTCATCAAAGCATCTCAAGGAACAGGAAGTGGGTAAAAATCTGAAGAGATATCTATCATGTACAGTATGAGGATCAGTCTTTAATGGAACAATTCTGAGCAAAGTAGGACAATTGATCAGGAGTGAGGGGTTGTCCACTGAGTTGTTAGATGGAGAGCATCACAGAGTCAGATCCCTTCAGTGAAGGGGCAAGAATGGGGCTAGCTGCTGAGTCAGGAACTCAGAATCACAATTTATTGTTATGAACATGTCACAAAATTTATTGTCGTGAGGTAGAATCACAGTGCAAACATTTATATAAACTACCTTACAAAATATATAAAAATAGTGCTAGAAAAATCCAATGTAAGGCAATATCTGTGGTTCATTGTTCATTCAAGTATCCATTGGCAGAGGGAAAGAAGCTGTCCTTGTGTCACTGAGTCTTCAGCCTCCTGTACTTTTTTCCCAATGATAGCAGAGTGAGGAGGCATGGCCTGGGTGGTGGGGGTCCTTGAGGATAGAGGGTGCTTTTTTAAAACACTGCCTCTTGTAGATGTCCTCAAAGGAGTGAAGACTGGTTGATAATGCAGGCTGAGTTAATAACCCTCTGAAGTTTTTTCCTCTCCTGAGTGTTGGTGTCTCCATACCAAACAGAGATGCAACCAGCCAGAATGCTCTCCACGGTCCAGCTGTTTAACTTTTTGAGAGTCTTTGGTGACATAACGAATCTCCTCAAGCTCCTCAAAGTATAGCTGCTGGTTAGTCGCCTTCATGATTGCATCAACATGGGAGAGTCACGTATGAATAATGTGGATTTCACAAAGTTTAAGAAAGAATCACCATTTAAATGGCAAACACAAGCAATCCGATACTTAGGTATTGGACTAGATAATAATCTAGGCCATCTATACAAATTAAATTATCAGCCATTAATGAAGAAATTACAAGATGACTTAGAACATTGGAAAGATTTACGACTAACACTGATAGGAAGGGTAAATTGCATTAAAATGAATATCGTCCCGAGGAGTCACGTGATGGAGTACTGGCCGGACGGTGAACTCCAGCCCTCTCCAGAAAAGTCGGGAAAAACAAAGGAAAACACAAAGGCACAGAAATAAAAGTTACAGAAAAGTGAGTATAAAGGTGGAAAGAAGATGGCGACAAAAAAAGAAAAATCGAAAGCAACGGTAAGAAGAGAGGAAGAGAAGACAAAGGAGGAAAAAGGTGAAGGCCTTACCTGTCCGAAGAGGCCCGCTGCGGAGAGAGAAACCCGCTCCCCAAGGTCGGTAAATAATGGACTACAAAAATGGCTCGCAGAGCCGAGTAAAAGTGCGCAACCGCGCATGAAAAAAAACACACCGACGGGAGGGGGGACCAGCTGGGGAGTCGATCTCCACAGCCGGCAACGACAGCTGCAGAACACCTGCAGCAAGAAGAGACCACAGAAGACAATAGAAACAAGAAAGAAGAGAAGGAAAGGGTACCAAAGAAACAACAGATGGCCAACCCAGAGGAAGAAGAAGAGGAAGAGGAAGAGTACAGTGAAATAGAAGAAGAAAAGAAAGGCAAGATAAAGGATATACTTTCTCTTATTAAAGGATACATGGAGTCATTTAAAGAATGGCAAACACAGGAATTTAAGGATTTAAGAAAAAGAATAAACAACACAGAAGAGAAAATGAATAAAATAGAGATGACCTTAACAGAAATGGGAAAGAAAATGGACAAAATGGAAGAGCGGGCAGTAGCAGCAGAAATGGAGGTAGAAGACTTAAAAAAGAAATTGGAGGAATCTAATAAAAAAACTAAAGAGACACAAGAACTACTAGCTCAAAAAATAGATACAATGGAAAATTATAACAGAAGAAATAACATAAAGATAGTGGGCCTTAAGGAAGATGAAGAAGGCAAGAATATGAGGGAGTTTATAAAAGAGTGGATCCCTAAGACCCTAGGATGTCCAGAACTACAGCAAGAAATGGAAATAGAAAGGGCACATAGAGTATTGGCCTCTATACCACAACCACAACAAAAACCAAGATCTATTGTAGTAAAATTCCTAAGATATACTACAAGAGAAAAGGTACTGGAGAAGACAATGGAAAAAGTAAGAGAGGGCAACAAACCACTGGAATATAAAGGGCAAAAAATCTTCATTTATCCAGATATAAGTTTTGAACTCCTAAAGAAGAGAAAAGAGTTCAATACAGCAAAGGCGATTTTATGGAAGAAAGGGTATAAATTTATACTAAAGCATTCAGCGGTATTGAAAATATTTATTCCAGGACAACAAAACAGAATATTCTCGGATCCAGAAGAAGCACGAAAATTTGCAGAACAATTACAAAAATAGACTGAGGGAGGAAGACGGGTAATGAGAGTAAAAATGATCACGATTGATATGTATGTGGGTAAAGACAAAAATAGACTGAGGGATGAAGACGGGTAATGAGAGTAAAAATGATCACGATTGATATGTATGCGGGTAAAGTATAAGAGTGAATAGAGACAATGTGCATACGTGAATGTATCTGTACTTAGAGGAAAATATAGATAATATAGACAAGAATTAATAAGGGAAGGTAATGGAATAGAGAGAATAAGGAGGGAATTAAAAGAGTGACCTTTGTGACATATGAAAAGTGAAATCTTTTCTGGGGGGGGGGGGGTGGGGGGAAATAGCGGTCACTGCAAAATCAGTTGATGCTTGCGAGTGGATTCGCAAATCCAAATGGAGAGGGGAGATGTGGTTGTCCGACAAGGGATAAAGGACAACTCAGGAGGGGAAGGGGAGATTGGGGATAAATAAGATAGAAATAGGAGAATAAGGAAAATGTTGGATGTTGTAGGAATGTTGTCTTATAAAGAGTTGAAAATAAGAAAACAGAAATGGAAAAGGAGGAAAGGTAATGGTGGAAAAACGGAAAGAGAAGATAAACAAAATATAAAAGGGCTACGCTGAACTATATGACTTTAAATATTAATGGAATACATAACCAAATTAAAAGGAAGAAACTACTAAATTTAAATGAATAAATGTATTCCATTAGAAAAAATAACATATAGGTTAAGAAATAATATTGAAATATTCGAACAAGTATGGGAGCCTTACATTAAATACAATAGCGAAAACCTACCGGGGACAAACATTACCTAAGTTGATGGAAGGAGAAGGAAAGAAAAGAATGGACTCAGTAGAATTTCTGGTGTAATTTTGTTGAATGACAACATTGTCTGACTGGCTTAATGCAACCTAGATTGTATACCTAAAATGGATGAGAGGTGGGGGTGGAGGGTGGCTTGGGAGGAGGGAGGTGGGGGGGAGAAAAAGTCACTGTATATGTGTGAAAAAGAAATAGTGTATATCATGGCTAATGTGATTTATGGTGTGAAAAATAAAAAAATTTTTAAAAAAAAAAGAATATTGTCCCAAGGATACAATACCTATTTCAATCGTTACCAATTCCCTTAACAGAGAAATTCTTCAATGAGCTAAAGAAAGTAATAAGGAAATTCTTATGGGAAGGGGGGAAACCAAGGATAGCGCTAGATAAATTAACAGAATGGTACAAACAAGGGGGCTTACAGCTACCATACTTTAAGAATTATTATAGAGCAGCACAATTAAGATATCTATCAGATTTTTATTAAACAAGGGAAGAACCAGATTGGACCAGATTAGAGCTAGATAAAATAGGGGAGAAGGTACCAGAACATATATTATATAAGTGGGATGAAAAGCTGGTGCAACATAGGAGTTCATCAGTACTGCACCATCTGCTCAACATTTGGAAGAAGATTCATGTAGAAAGGAATAAAACAAATTACCAACTACCAAAATTAATATTGACGCAAAATCAACTAATCCCTTTCATAATAGATAACCTTTCCTTTAGAGAATGGGAGAGAAAAGGGATCAAAAGAATAGAAAAATTTTTTTTGGGAAATAATTTATTATCTTTTGAACAAATAAAGTACAAATATGGTATAACTCATGATACAATGTTTGCATACCACCAACTGAAAACCTACTTGAAGAACAAATTGGGAAGTAGGCTGAGGTTACCAGAAGGAAGCAGTTTTGAATATGTGATTACAGACACAATGAGAATGAAAAGATTTATAACAAACATGTACATCAAGCTGCAAGAGAAAGAGAATGATGAAATAAACTATAAACCCAAACAAAAGTGGGAACAAGATCTAAACAAAGATAAAAAATGAAAAATGGGAAAAGCTATATGCTCCGGAACTACGAGAAATACAATAAACATGAGGTTACGCATGATACAATATAATTGGTTACACAGGCTATACACCACGCCCCAAAAGTTAAATAAATGGGACCCAACAGTATCAGATAGATGTTTTGCATGTGAGAAAGTGGAAAAGTTTTGGGAAGATCGAAATCAGGTATTAAATAAAATCACGAAAAGCCACTACCAAAAAATCCAGAGATCTTTCTTCTAAGTAATATAAGAAGTAAAGAACTAGGCCTCAAACTGGATGAAGCACAAAAAAAGATTTATTATGATAGCCTTAGCTGTAGCAAAAAAATGTATAATGTGAACCTGGAAATCAGAAGAGAGCCTGAGAGTACAGCAATAGTACATAGAAATGAACAGATGTATTCCATTGGAAAAAAATAACATATAATTTAAGAAATAACGTCACAGTAGTCGAACAAATTTGGGAACCGTACATGGAACACAACAGAGAGGGCCTACTGCAGACCTCCACCCCCTAAAATGACAGAATGAGAAGAAGACGAAATGAACTGTCCCAGTGTGAAAAAGTAGATGACACAATTTTCTTGTTTATTTTCATTGTGTGATGACATTGTTTAATGGGTTTATTGTATATGTTGAACGTTTAGTGGGTAGGGAGGGGGTGGGAAGGAGGGAGGGAAGGAAGGGAGGGGGGAAAAAGGGGAGAAAATGACACTGTGTATATTCAAGAGGGAAATGCTTGTGTGTATTTTGGTTAATATGGTAAATAGTGTGAAAAAAAATTTTTTAATTTAAAAAACATGGGAGAGTCATGTGATGGAGTAGTGGCCGGTTGGGTTGAACCAGCCCTCTCCAGAAAAAAAGTTTCGAAAAGACAAGGCTCAACGAATACAAAACTCAAGAAATAGAAGATAAAGTTACAGAGAAGAACAAGAAGATGGCATCCAAGAAAGAGAAAATAAGAACAACAGGAATAAAAAGCACTGGAAAAGAAGGAAGGAGGCCTTACCTTCACGAAGGAGCAGGGAGCTGCAGTGGTGAAGAGCAGCCAATCTCCGAGGTTGGTGAGTGCCCTGCGAAGTCACGACTGGTGGACTCCAAAAATGGCTCTTGGAGCCAAAAGTGCGCAACTGTGCAATCAAAAGAAAAAGTGAACACCGGTGGGAGGGGGGCTCGACCGAGGAGCGGGCAGGTACAACACGAACAGCTGAGGGACGCTCAGCATCAGTGCACTCAGCTGGAGGATAAAAACAAATGAGAGGAAAGGAGCGAGGAGCCGGATGAAGAAGAACGACAGCGGGGTGACAGTCAACAAGAGAATCAACAGCAGAAGGCCAGACAGACAGACAGCCTACGAAAGGAAGACCAACAGCAAAAGGCCCAACAGGAGAAGGCCAGAAAAAGACATGGAAGTAATTTATCAGGGAAAACAGAAGAGACACAGATACAAAGAGAAGAAGAAGACACAAGCACAAGTACAGACACAGCAGAAGAGGAAAAAGAAGACTAAGATCTTCACAGGGAAATAGAAGGTAAAACAGGTGGACAGAATATAGATAAAGCCTTTTTTGAAGAACAAATGATATCATTAAAAGAATGGTTAACATTAGAATTTAGTGCAATTAAAAGAAAAATAAAAAGAACAGAAGATAAAATGCAAAGTTTAGAACTGGTCATCACAGAAATAGGGAAAAGAGTAGAAAACGTGGAGGAGCTGTAGAAATGGAAGTAAATGATTTAAGAGAAAAATTAGAAGAAAGTGACAAAAAAAATTAGTCACAAGAGTTGTTATCTCAGAAAATTGATATTTTGGAAAACTATAGTAGGCGAATCAACATAAAAATAGTGGGCCTGAAGGAGGGTGAAGAAGGCACAGACATGAAGGAATTTATAAAAGGGTGGATCCCAAAGATCCTGGGAACGACAGATTTACATGCAGAACACTAGCTCCGAAACCACAGATGCATCAAAAACCAAGATCCATCCTAGTAAAATTTTTAAGATATACAACAAGAGAAAATATACTGGAGAGGGCAAGGAACAAAGTTAGAGAAGATAATAAGCTGTTGGAATATAAGGGACAAAAAATTTTTTTTACCCATACATAAATTTTGAACTCTTAAAGAGGAAGGAATTTAATACAGTGAAATCGATTTTATGGAAAAAAGGTTATAAATTTATGTTAAGACATCCAGCCTTACTTAAAATATTTATCCCTGGGGAGCAAAACAGACTGTTCTTGGATCCGGAGGAAGCAGAAGAATTTGCAGAGTATTTGAAGGACAGAAGAAGAGATGTAACAAGAAAGAAGAAACTATATATAAAGATATAAAAATAATGTATATGTAAAGAACTAAAGATGGAAAAGAGAAGGGAAGGAAGGAAGAAGGGGGGGATAAAAGAGAGAGCTTTGTTATATGTATATAAAAAGAAAAGTGTTTGCTGGGTGGGGGGAGAGAATAACCTTCACTGCGAAATCTTGACGCTTGCGAGCAAAATCACAAACCAAATTGAAAGGGAAGTTATGGTTACCTGGCAAGGGTTAAGGGTCAACTCAGAGAAGGGGGGTGCATTTGGGGTTAAGGTGTTATTAGGTGTGGGAATTGTTGGAGTATTTTATGTTTTAAATGTGTTGTCATACTTTGAGTTTAAAAAGGTAAAACTAAAAGATAAAAGATAAAATGGAGGTGGCGAGAAGGCGGAAAAGAGAAGTAAACAAGATATAATATGGCCACGTTGAACTATATGACTATGAACATTAATGGAATACATAACCAAATTAAAAGGAAGAGGCTACTAAATTTACTGAAAAAAGAAAAAATAGATAAAGCATTTGTGCAGGAAGCGCATCTAACTGAAGTGGAACATAATAAATTAAAGAGAAACTGGGTAGGGCACGTAGAAGCAACATCATATAATTCAAAAGCTAGAGGTGTAGCCATATTAGTTAACAAAAATGTATAAATTAAGATAGTGGAGGAAATAATAGATCCAGCAGGGAGGTATGTAATGATAAAGTGTCAGATGTACTCAAAATTTGGAATTTGCTCAATATATAAGCACCTAATGAGGAGGATCAAAAGTTTATGCAGGATATTTTTTGAAGATTGCAGACACACAAGGAAATATGTTGATAGGAGGGGATATTAACCTTGATTTGGACCCAAAATTGGATAAAACTGGACAAAAGACAAGCAAAAAGAATAAAGTAATCCAATTTATGGTTAAATCAATACAGGAAATGAAACTTATGGATATATGAAGGAGACAGCATCCAAAAGAGAAGAAATATTCATATTATTCAAGTAGGCATAACACATACTCAAGGATTGATATGTTTTTGTTGTTGGCACATATTCAAGGGAGAGTTAGGAAAACTGCGTATAAAGCTAGACTACTTTCAGATCATTCACCCCTTTTATTAGCAATAGAACTGGAGGACATCCCACCAAGAACATATAGATGGAGGTTAAACTCCATGCTACTTAAAAGGCAGGAATTGAGAGTTTATTGAACACCAAATTAAAACATATTTTAGGACGCAATGAAAAATTGCAATAGAGGACAGATAATAAGTTATGTAATCAACCAGATTGATGAGACACAAAACTTACCAGATTCATGTAAAACAGCAATAATTACAGTGATACTAAAACAAGGGAAAGATCCACTCTCACCAGCGTCATATAGACCAATATCTCTGCTAAACACAGATTATAAGATAATAGCTAAACTATTAGCAAACAGATTAGCAGAACAGGTACCGAAAATGGTAAATTTAGACCAAACAGGATTTATCAAAAAAAGACGCACAACAGACAATATTTGTAAATTTATTAACTTAATTCATGCAGTAGAAGGAAATAAAGCACCGGCAGTAGCAGTTGCTTTAGACGCAGAGAAGGCCTTCGACAGAGTAGAATGGAATTACTTGTTCAAAGTATTGCAAAAATTCAGTTTACCGGAGAAGTATATTAATTGGATTAAAGCATTATATAAGGGACCGTTAGCGAAAGTGACAGTAAATGGACATGTATCAAAGCAATTTAACTTAAGCAGGTCAACGCGGCAGGGATGCCCACTATCACCATTATTGTTTGCGCTAGCTATAGAACCACTAGCAGAATCGATAAGAATAGATAATAATATAAAAGGAATAAAAATAAAAGACAGGGAATATAAAATCAGTCTGTTTGCGGATGATGTGATAGTGTACTTAACAGAACCAGAACTATCAATAAAAGAACTATATAAGAAATTGAAGGAATATGGAGAAGTGTCGGGATACAAGATAAACGTAAATAAAAGTGAAGCAATGCCTATGAATAACACGGATTTCTCAAAACTTAAGGAGGAATCCCCATTCAGATGGCAAACGCAGGCAATAAGATACCTAGGTGTGCAAATAAACAAAAATCTAGGCCAATTATATAAACTCAATTACAATCCACTAATGAAAAAATTACAGGACGATTTAGAGCATTGGAAAGAGCTACCACTAACACTGATAGGAAGGATAAACTGTATTAAAATGAACATTTTTCCAAGGATACTATACTTATTTCAGGCATTGCCAATACAACTGACAGAAAAATTCTTCAAAGAGTTAAAGAAAATAATAAGGAGATTTTTATGGAGAGGGGGGAAACCGAGGATAGCACTAGATAAATTAACAGAATGGTATAAACAAGGAGGCTTACAATTGCCAAACTTCAAAAATTATTATAGAGCCGCACAATTAAGGTACCTATCAGATTTTTATCAAACAAGGGAAAAACCAGACTGGACGAGACTAGAATTAGATAAAATAGGGGAAAAGATACCTGAACACATATTATATAAATGGGACGAAAAATTGGTACAACATAGAACTTCTCCAGTATTACACCATCTCCTCAATATATGGAAGAAGATTCATGTAGAAAGAAATAAAATAAATTACCAAATACCAAAACTAATATTGACGCAAAATAAGCTACTCCCTTTTACAATAGACAACCTTGCCTTTAGAAAATGGGAAAAAAAAGGGATTAAAAGAATAGAAAATTGTTTTTCAGGAAGTAGATTCTTATCCTTTGAACAAATGAGAGATAAGTACAATATAACTGGAGATACAGCGCTGGCATATTACCAACTGAGATCCTACTTGAAAGATAAATTAGGAAGCAACTTGAGTTTACCAGAGGGAAGTAACCTTGAATATGTGATTACAGATACAATGTTAATCAAAAGATTTATAAAAAATATGTATATTAAACTGCAAGAAAAGGAGAATGAGGAGACAAATGGTAAAACTAAACAAAAATGGGAACAAGATTTAAATATAAAGATAAAAAAGGAAACATGGGAGAAGTTATGCTCTGGAACGATGAGAAATACAATAAATACGAGGCTGCATATGATACAATATAATTGGTTACACAGACTATACATTACACCGCAAAAGTTAAATAAATGGGACCCAACAGTATCTGATAGATGTTTTCGATGTAAAAAAGAAAGGGGAACAACAATTCATGCAATCTGGACATGTGAGAGAGTAGAAAAATTTTGGGATGATCTCAATCAGATATTAAATAAAATAACAGAAAACAATATACCAAAGAATCCAGAGATCTTTCTCCTAAGTAACATAAAAAATAAAGAATTTGGAATTGACTTGGAAGATGCACAAAAAAGATTTGTCAAGATAGCCCTAGCCGTAGCAAAAAAATGTATTATGTCAACCTGGAAATTGGAAGATAATTTGAAAATACAACAATGGTATATAGAAATGAATAAATGTATTCCATTAGAAAAAATAACATATAGTTTAAGAAATAATATTGAAATATTCGAACAAGTATGGGAGCCTTACATTAAATACAATAGCGAAAACCTACCGGGAACAAACATTACCTAAGTTGATGGAAGGAGAAGAAAAGAAAAGAATGGACTCAGTAGAATTTCTGGTGTATTTTTGTTGAATGACAACATTGTCTAACTGAATTAATGCAACCTAGATTGTATACCTAAAATGGATGAGAGGGGGGGGTGGGGGGGTGGCTTGGGAGGAGGGAGGGGGGAGGGAGAAAAAGTCACTGTAAATGTGTGGAAAAGAAAAAGTGTATATCATGGCTATTGTGATTTATGGTGTGAAAAAAAAGTTTAAAAAAAAAGGAAAAAGGACAAACAAATCACATATAACCCAACAGAGATTAAAGAAAACTTTAAAGGAATTTTATGAACAATTATACCAAACTTAGAATGAGGGGAAATATGATAAAATAGAAGAGTTTTTAGCTAAAATTAAACTGCCGAAATTGCAAGAAGAGGAACAAAACAAACTGATAAAACCATTTGAAATAGAGGAAGTACAGGATATATTAAAAAAGCTGCCAAACAATAAAACACCAGGAGAGGATGGATTTCCAATAGAAGTTTATAAAACATTTAAAGAGTTATTATTTCCTCCTCTCCTGGAAGTAATGAATCAGGTAGAAGAAACATAAAACTTGCCAGACTCGTAAGACAGCAATAATTACAGTAATACCAAAGAAGGGGAAGGATCCATTAACACCAGCATCATATAGATCAATATCTCTACTTAACTCAGATTATAAGATAATAGCAAAATTATTAGCATACAGATTGGCCAACTGTGTACCAAAAATAGTTAAACAAGATCAAACTGGATTTATTAAGAAAAGATGAACAGCGGATAATGTCTGTAAACTTATTAATCTAATTCATGCAGCTCAGGAATTAAGAAACCAATGGTGGCTGTTGCCTTAGACAGGGTAGAGTGGAAGTACTTATTTAAGGTATTACAGAAGTTCAATCTGCCAGAAAAATATATTAATTGGATTAAAGCATTATATAATGGACCATTGGTAAATGTAGTAGTAAATGGATATGTATCGAACCAATTCAAATTAAGTAGATTAACTAGGCAGGGATGTACATTAACCCCCACATTGTCCGCCTTAGCAATAGAACCGTTGACGAGCTGATAAGAATAGAAAACAAAATAAAAGGGATAAAAATAAAGGAGAAGTATAAAATCAGTTTATTTGCAGATGACATCATAGTATACCTAACAGAACCAGAGATATCAATAAAAGAATTACATAAGAAATTGAAGGAATATGGAGAAATATCGGGGTACAAGGTCAACGCAGATAAAAGTGAAGTGATGCCAATGAGAAATGCGGATTATACAGAATTTTAAAAAGAATCACCATTTAAATGGCAAACACAATCCAATACCTAGGTATTAGGTTAGATAATAATTTAAGCCATTTGTACAAATTAAATTATCAGCCACTAATAAAGAAATTGCAGGAAGACTTAGAACATTGGAAAGAATTATCGCTAACGTTGATAGGGAAGGTAAATTGCATTAAAATGAGTCTTCCCAAGGATACAATACTTATTTCAAACATTACCAATTCCCTTAACAGAGAAATTCTTTGATGAACGAAAGAGAATAATAAGGAAATTCTTGTGGAAAGGGGGGAAACCAAGGGTAGCGTTAGATAAATTAACAGAGAGGTATAACCGGGCTGGTTTTCAGTTACCAAACTTCAGAAATTATTGTAGAGCCGCACAATTAAGGTATTTATCAGATTTTTACCAGACAAGAGAAAAACCAGACTGGACTAAGATAGAACTAGATAAAATAGGGGAGAAGGTACCGGAACATATACTTTATAAGTAGGATGAAAAGCTGGTGCAATATAAAAGCTCACCAGTATTGCATCATTTACTTAATATGTGGAAAAAGATCCACTTAGAAAGGAAAAAAATGAATTACCAAATACCAAAATTGTGATTGACACAAAACCCACTAATCCTTTTTACAATAGATAACCTTTCCTTTAGAGAAAAGGAATCAAAAGAATAGAAAATTGTTTTTTGGGAAATAATTTATTAACATTTGAACAGTTGAAGGACAAATATGGAATAACTCACAGTGCAATGTTTGCATACCATCAACTGAAAGCTTATTTAAAGGATAAATTGGGAAATAGACTGAGATTACCAGAAGGAAGCAGCTTTGAATATGTGATTACAGACACAATGATAATTAAAAGATTTGTAACAAATATGTATTTGTAACAAATATTAAGGTAAGGAAAATGAGGAAATAAGCTATAAACCTAAACAAAAGTGGGAAAAGGATTTAAACATAAAGATAAAAAATGAAACATGGGAAAAGTTATGTTCTGGAACTATGAAGAATACAATAAACACAAGGTTACGCATGATACAGTATAATTGGTTACACAGGGTTACACATATCACTCCTCAAAAATTAAAAAAATGGGATCCAACATTATCAGATAGATGTTTTCACTGTAAGAAGGAAATGGGATCAACAGTACATGCAATTTGTAATTTATGTAAATGATTAGGATTAGGGGATTATTAATAACTTGAGCAAATTTGCAGATGACACGAAACTGGGTGGCGGTGTGAGGAGGATGTCAGGAAAATGCAGAGGGACTTGGACAGGTTGGGCTGCTGAATGGAAGATGACGTTCAATGTAAGCAAATGTGAGGTTATCCATTTTGGGGGCAATAATAGGAAAGCTGAGTATTATTTAAATGGAGACAAGCTAGGGAGTGGGGAGGAGCAAATGGATCTGGGAGTACTTGTTCACTGGTCACTGAAGACTAGCATGCAGGTTCAGAAAGCTGTGAAGAAGGCTAATAGCATGTTGGCTTTCATAAAGAGGGGATCGGAGTATAGGAACAGAGACGCCCTTCTGCAGTTGTACAGGGCCCTGGTGAGACCCCACCTGGAGTATTGCGTCCAGTTCTGGTCTCCAATTTTGAGGAAGGACATACTAGCTATAGAGGGTGTGCAGCGCAGATTTACAAGGTTAGTTCCAGGGATGGCGGGGTTGACATATGCTGAAAGGCTAGAAAAACTGGACTTGTATCCGATGGAGTTTAGAAGGATGAGGGGGGACATGATTGAGGTATACAAAATCATCAGGGGGATAGACAGGGTGAAGTCGGATTACTTGTTCCCAATGATGGGGGAGACGAGGACTAGAGGGCATAGTTTAAGAATACAGGCTAGGCCCTTTAGGACGGAGATGAGAAAGCATTTTTATACCCAGAGAAGTGTGAGTCTGTGGAATGCTCTGCCACAGAGGGTGGTAGAGGCAGATTCGCTGATTATGTTCAAAAGAGAGATAAGACTCTAGTGGGCAAAGGAGTTAAGGGTTATGGGGATAAGGCTGGAAAGGGGTACTGATGGTAGTGATCAGCCATGATCTGTAAAATGGCGGTGCTGGCTTGACGGGCCGAAGGGCCTTCTCCAGCTCCTATTGTCTATTGTAAAACGTTTTGGGAAGAACTAAATCAGATAATAAATAAAATCACAAAAAATAACATACCAAAAAAGCCAGAGATCTTCCTTTTAAGTAACATAAGAAATAAAGAATTAGGCCTCAAATTGGATAAAGTGCAAAAAAGATTTATTATGATAGCCTTAGCACTAGCAAAAAAATGTATATTGTCAACTTGGAAAATGGAAGAGAGCCTGAGAATACAGCAATGGTGCATGGAAATGTATAAATTGAAAAAAATAACATATAATTTAAAAAATAAAGTCACATTGTTCAAACAAATTTGGGAACCATACATGGAACATAACAGAGAGAGCTTGCCTCGGACCTCCACCTTTTAAAATGATAAGAACACAAAACTATTTGATTTAGTGTATAAAAGTAGATGACACATTTTCCTGGTTTGTTTTTCCTTTGTGTGAAGACATTGTTTTATTGTATTGTATATGTTGAATATTTATTGGTTTTGGAGTGGGCTGGGAAGGGGGAAGGGAGGGAAAAAGGGGAAAAATGCCATTTTGTATATTTAACGAGAAACATTTGTACATATTTTTGTTGTTATGGTTCACAGTGTGAAAAATAAAAAATTATAATTAAAAAAAATGATTGCATCAACATGGAGGCTCCAGGACAAATCCTCAGAGATGTTGACCCTCTCCACTGCTGACTTCTCGATGAGGACCGGTTCGGGCTGAATGGAGATCTGACTGTGGGTGGGGTGAAAGGGGTGTGAAATTAGCAGGTCAAGAGATTGGCACAGTCTCGAGAGATTTGGAGCCTAGAAGCCACGAGTTCATGGTCTGGTTGGTTCAGCATTTGTGAGCTGGGGAATGGCAACTAGTTCTATGTGGTTGCAGGTATGGTTCATAGGTTATAACTGAATTAAAGGGACCTGGTCAGCAAATTTCTTTTTAAAATCACAGTGCTGCAGGGAAATGAGCTGTGCTGAGATTGCCCAGTGACAAGTGTGCTTTGGAACCCCCTGGATGGATTCCTCCAATATAGAAAAAGCTAAGAAATATTTACAGTTGCAAACACCTAAGTTTTGAAGTGGGAGAATTCAACCTGTTAACAATTGTACACCACTTGTTCCTCTCTGAGAGAAGTGGCTTTCATTCACATGGCACTGGAAATAACAGTATCTGACTAAATTTTTGTTTCCATGTCCAAGTCGCATTGATATAATTTGAGAGAAGTAGTTTATTACTGGGAAATTTGTAGGGCTCTGAACTCCTCCCCAATATACATGGATTTCCCAGTATTTCAGATAGAGATAGAATTCAGTCAGAACACTGTTCTTTTATTCCTTGCAATTCAAAAGTATCCTTATTGATTTCTGGAAATTTCTGGGTTTACAAATTGTTTCACAATCCAAAACTCTACTTGCATTCCCCGTTTTCAAATTCTCTTTTCCATTTTTTTAATTAATTTTAAACTTAAGCATACAAAAGAGAAACATAGAATGCAAGGTTACAGATTATAAATCAAACAGTTAAACATCAGAAACAAACAGTCCTCCAACCGCGCATGCGCGAGGAGTCGCGCATGCACGATGCGCATACAAAAAAACACACCGACGGGAGGGGGGACCAGCTGGGGAGTCGATCTCCACAGCCGGCAACGACAGCTGCAGAACACCTGCAGCAAGAAGAGACCACAGAAGACAATAGAAACAAGAAAGAAGAGGAGGAAAGGGCAGCAAAGAAACAACAGATGGTCAACCTAGAGGAAGAAGAAGAGGAAGAGGAAGAGTACAGGGAAATAGAAGAAGAAAAGATAGGCAAGGTAAAGGAGGTACTTGCTCTTGTTAGAGGATACATGGAGTCATTTAAAGAATGGCAAACACAGGAATTCAATGATTTAAGAAGAAGAATAAACAACACAGAAAAGAAAATAAATAAAATGGATATGACCTTAACAGAAATGGGGAAAAAAATGGACAAGATGGAAGAACGGGCAATAGCAGCAGAAATGGAGGTAGAAGACTTAAAAAAGAAATTGGAGGAATCTAATAAAAAAACTAAAGAGACACAAGAATTACTAGCCCAAAAAATAGATATAATGGAAAATTATAACAGAAGAAATAACATAAAGATAGTGGGCCTCAAGGAAGATGTAGAAGGCAAGAATATGAGGGAGTTTATAAAAGAATGGATCCCTAAGGCCCTAGGATGTCCAGAACTACAGCAAGAAATGGAAATAGAAAGGGCACATAGAGCATTGGCCCCTAAACCACAACCACAACAAAAACCAAGATCTATTGTAGTAAAATTCCTAAGATATACTACAAGAGAAAAGGTACTGGAGAAGACAATGGAAAAAGTAAGAGAGGGCAACAAACCACTGGAGTATAAAGGGCAAAAAATCTTCATTTATCCAGATATAAGCTTTGAACTCCTAAAGAAGAGAAAAGAGTTCAATGCAGCAAAAGCGATTTTATGGAAGAAAGGATATAAATTTACACTGAAGCATCCTGCGGTATTGAAAATATTTATCCCAGGACAACAAAACAGACTATTCTCGGATCCAGAAGAAGCACGAAAATTTGCAGAACAATTACAAAAATAGACTGAGGGATGAAGACGGGTAATGAGAGCAAAAATTATCACGATTGATATGTATGTGGGTAAAGACAAAAATAGACTGAGGGATGAAGACGGGTAAGGAGGGTAAAAATGACCACGATTGATATGTATGCGGGTAAAGAGGTATAAGAGTGAATAGAGACAATGGGCATATGTGAAAGTATCTGTAATTAGAGGAAAACATAGAAAGTATAGACAAGAATTAACAAGGGAAGGTAATGGAATAGAGAGAATAAGGAGGGAACTAAAAGAGTGACCTTTGTGACATATAAAAAACGAAATCTTTTCTGGGGGGGGCTGGGTGGGGGGAAAAGAGCGGTCACTGCAAAATCAGTTGACGCTTGCGAGTGGATTCGCAAATCCAAATGGAGAGGGGAGATGTGGTTGTCCGACAAGGGATAAAGGGCAACTCAGGAGGGGAAGGGGAGATTGGGGATAAAGAAGATAGAAATAGGAGAATAAGGAAAATGTTGGATGTTGTAGGAATGTTGTCTGGGAAAGAGTTGAAAATAAGAAAACAGAAATGGAAAAGGAGGAAAGGTAATGATGGAAAAACGGAAAGAGAAGATAAACAAAATATAAAATGGCTACGCTGAACTATATGACTCTAAATATTAATGGAATACATAACCAAATTAAAAGGAAGAAACTACTAAATTTACTGAAAAAGGAAAAAATAGATATAGCATTTGTCCAAGAAACACATTTAACTGAATTGGAGCACAAGAAATTAAAGAGAGATTGGGTAGGACATGTAACAGCAGCATCGTATAATTCAAAAGCAAGAGGAGTGGCTATATTAATTAGCAAAAATGTGCCATTTAAAATAGAAGAGGAAATAATAGATCCAGCAGGGAGATATGTTATGATAAAATGTCAGATATATTCAGAGCTTTGGAATCTACTTAATATATATTCACCTAACGAAGAAGATCAAAAGTTTATGCAAGATATCTTTTTGAAGGTAGCTAATACGCAAGGGAACATACTAATAGGAGGGGATTTCAATCTGAATTTGGATCCAAATATGGATAAAACGGGGAAAAAAATTAACAGGAAGAACAAAGTAACCAAATTTATAAATAAATCAATGCAAGAAATGAAACTTGTGGACATATGGAGGAAACAAAACCCAAAAGAAAAGGAATACTCATACTACTCGACTAGACATAAAACATACTCAAGGATAGACCTATTCCTGTTATCAGCCCACATACAAGGGAGAGTTAGGAAAACGGAATATAAAGCTAGACTATTATCGGACCACTCACCCCTGTTATTGGCAATAGAGCTAGAAGACATCCCTCCAAGAATGTATAGATGGAGATTAAACCCCATGCTACTTAAAAGACAGGATTTTAGAGAATTTATTGAAAAACAATTAAAAATGTACTTTGAAGTAAATACGGAATCAGTGGAAGATAAGTTTATACTATGGGACGCAATGAAAGCATTCATTAGAGGGCAAATAATAAGTTATGCAACCAAGATGAAGAAGGACTATAATCAGGAAACAGAGCAGTTGGAAAGGGAAATAATAAACATAGAAAAAAAATTAGCAATAAAGGAAGATACAACCAAAAGAAGAGAATTGGCGGATAAAAAAATAAAATATGAAACATTACAAACATATAAGGTGGAGAAGAATATAATGAAGACAAAACAGAAATATTATGAACTAGGGGAAAAAACACACAAAATCCTAGCATGGCAGCTTAAGACAGAGCAAACTAAGAAAATGGTATTGGCAACAAGGAAAAAAGACAAACAAATTACATATAATCCAAAAGAAATTAAGGAAAACTTCAGAGAATTCTATGAACAATTATACCGAACCGAAAACGAAGGGAAAGAAGGGAAAATAGATGAATTTTTGACTAAAATTGAACTACCAAAACTACAAATAGAGGAACAAAATAAATTAACAGAACCATTTGGAACAGTAGAAATACAAGAGATAATAAAAAATTTACCAAATAATAAGACACCAGGAGAGGATGGACTCCCAATAGAATTCTACAAAACATTTAAAGACCTAATAATACCGCCCCTCCTGGATGTAATCAACCAGATTGATGAGACACAAAACTTACCAGATTCATGTAAAACAGCAATAATTACAGTGATACTAAAACAAGGGAAAGATCCACTCTCACCAGCGTCATATAGACCAATATCTTTGCTAAACACAGATTATAAGATAATAGCTAAACTATTAGCGAACAGATTAGCAGAACAGGTACCGAAAATGGTAAATTTAGACCAAACTGGATTTATCAAAAAAAGACGCACAACAGACAATATTTGTAAATTTATTAACTTAATTCATGCAGTAGAAGGAAATAAAGCACCGGCAGTAGCAGTTGCTCTAGACGCAGAGAAGGCCTTCGACAGAGTAGAATGGAATTACTTGTTCAAAGTATTGCAAAAATTCAGTTTACCAGAGAAGTATATTAATTGGATTAAAGCATTATATAAGGGACCGTTAGCGAAAGTGATAGTAAATGGACATGTATCAAAGCAATTTAACTTAAGCAGGTCAACGCGGCAGGGATGCCCACTATCACCATTATTGTTTGCGCTAGCTATAGAACCACTAGCAGAATCGATAAGAAGAGATAATAATATAAAAGGAATAAAAATAAAAGACAGGGAATATAAAATCAGTCTGTTTGCGGATGATGTGATAGTGTACTTAACAGAACCAGAACTAGCAATAAAAGAACTATATAAGAAATTGAAGGAATATGGAGAAGTGTCGGGATACAAGATAAACGTAAATAAAAGTGAAGCAATGCCTATGAATAACGCGGATTTCTCAAAATTTAAGGAGGAATCCCCATTCAGATGGCAAACGCAGGCAATAAGATACCTAGGTGTGCAAATAAACAAAAATCTAGGCCAATTATATAAACTCAATTACAATCCACTAATGAAAAAATTACAGGACGATTTAGAGCATTGGAAAGAGCTACCACTAACACTGATAGGAAGGATAAACTGTATTAAAATGAACATTTTTCCAAGGATACTATACTTATTTCAGGCATTGCCAATACAACTGACAGAAAAATTCTTCAAAGAGTTAAAGAAAATAATAAGGAGATTTTTATGGAGAGGGGGGAAACCGAGGATAGCACTAGACAAATTAACAGAATGGTATAAACAAGGAGGCTTACAATTGCCAAACTTCAAAAATTATTATCGAGCCGCACAATTAAGGTACCTATCAGATTTTTATCAAACAAGGGAAAAACCAGACTGGACGAGACTAGAATTAGATAAAATAGGGGAAAAGATACCTGAACACATATTATATAAATGGGACGAAAAATTGGTACAACATAGAACTTCTCCAGTATTACACCATCTCCTCAATATATGGAAGAAGATTCATGTAGAAAGAAATAAAATAAATTACCAAATACCAAAACTAATATTGACGCAAAATAAGCTACTCCCTTTTACAATAGACAACCTTGCCTTTAGAAAATGGGAAAAAAAAGGGATTAAAAGAATAGAAAATTGTTTTTCAGGAAGTAGATTCTTATCCTTTGAACAAATGAGAGATAAGTACAATATAACGGGAGATACAGCGCTGGCATATTACCAACTGAGATCCTACTTGAAAGATAAATTAGGAAGCAACTTGAGTTTACCAGAGGGAAGTAACCTTGAATATGTGATTACAGATACAATGTTAATCAAAAGATTTATAAAAAATATGTATATTAAACTGCAAGAAAAGGAAAATGAGGAAACAAATGGTAAAACTAAACAAAAATGGGAACAAGATTTAAATATAAAGATAAAAAAGGAAACATGGGAGAAGTTATGCTCTGGAACGATGAGAAATACAATAAATACGAGGCTGCGTATGATACAATATAATTGGTTACACAGACTATACATTACACCGCAAAAGTTAAATAAATGGGACCCAACAGTATCTGATAGATGTTTTCGATGTAAAAAAGAAAGGGGAACAACAATTCATGCAATCTGGACATGTGAGAGAGTAGAAAAATTTTGGGATGATCTCAATCAGATATTAAATAAAATAACAGAAAACAATATACCAAAGAATCCAGAGATCTTTCTCCTAAGTAACATAAAAAATAAAGAATTTGGAATTGACTTGGAGGATGCACAAAAAAGATTTGTTAAGATAGCCCTAGCTGTAGCAAAAAAATGTATTATGTCAACCTGGAAATTGGAAGATAATTTGAAAATACAACAATGGTATATAGAAATGAATAAATGTATTCCATTAGAAAAAATAACATATAGTTTAAGAAATAATATTGAAATATTCGAACAAGTATGGGAGCCTTACATTAAATACAATAGCGAAAACCTACCGGGAACAAACATTACCTAAGTTGATGGAAGGAGAAGAGAAGAAAAGAATGGACTCAGTAGAATTTCTGGTGTATTTTTGTTGAATGACAACATTGTCTAACTGAATTAATGCAACCTAGATTGTATAACTAAAATGGATGAGAGGGGGGGGGGGGATGGGGGGGTGGCTTGGGAGGAGGGAGGGGGGAGGGAGAAAAAGTCACTGTAAATGTGTGGAAAAGAAAAAGTGTATATCATGGCTATTGTGATTTATGGTGTGAAAAATAAAAAATTTTAAAAAAAAATAAAAAAAAAAAAAAAAAAAAAAAAAAAAAAAACAGTCCTCAACTCCCCACAGTTTTATTATTCAAATAATTTTTAAAAAGTAGAAAAGATATGATCTCAACTAAATAAAGTAGCATTCCCCTTTCGAATTAGGATTTCTGTGTCTGACCATTAATGGTCCCCATTTTTCCCTCAAAAAAAGATCACTATTGAAGGTAGCAGAAGAATGTTTTCGGTAAATTTTATTTATTTTTAAATCCCTCAAATTCCCTCTGTTACTTTTTAATATTTTATTAACCTTTTTTTTTTCCTTTTTCAGTGCTGGAATTGGGAGAACAGGAACCATAATTGTCATAGATATGTTAATATCTGACATCAGTAGACAAGGTGAGGAACAACTCGCATAGAGAGAGTAATTCTTCAGTTAGATTTTATTCTGTGAGATGTACAGTATGTATAGAAAATGCTCCGTTTTATCCAACAATCATGAAAAATGCTTATAAAATGTGTCTTCATCTCCTGAACAATTTTGCTCTTTTAACTTTTCTTTCCTCCTTGTGTTATTTTATTTCATCTACCTATTATATATTGTGGCTCTAATATGGCCATCTTTAGGTAGCCATCTAGCCCATCTCTTTGGTTCACAAGCAAATTGGATTACTTCAATCCACAAACAATTTTAAGTTAATTTATCATCCAACTGTACAAGTAATGCCTGACGTAACATTTTTCCTGCGTCCTTGGTGGAACACACTGCAAACACATGCACAGACAAACGATACACATGCACAGTATGTATACACAAATATTAAAATAAATAAATATGATTGGTAAATAAATAGTTGAATCACCGGGAGTTTGGATGAGAAGTTGCAATGTTGAGGTATGCATGGAAAGCCATATACCCGACTTGTTATTGCCATTTATACTTGCACTCAATGACTAAACTGATGATCTTCAAAGGGACTGATGAAGGAAACTAATTTTTTTCAAAGATCTTCAGCACTTTTTAGTTTCATACAAGATTGCTGTTCTTAACCCCAGAAAAAAAAAATTATGTACATGTGCCGGTTACTGCAGCCTTCTGTTTACTACCAGGCCAAAATGTCACCACAGAACATCAAGTTCTATGAGGTCCAAGCTTAAATTGGCTCAAAGTTCATTCATGAACAGCAATTATGTACAGATACGTGCTGCCTGCCAACTGCCCGTCTGGTGTCATGTTTTGCAGCCAACGTCAATAACTTTTTATTGGCGGTGTCCTCAGCCAGCATTACAAAATATTGGTTAGGCCGCATCTAGAATTCTGTGTGCCCCTCCAGTTGGAAGGATGTAATTTCACCCAAGAGGATGCAGAAGAGGTTCACCAATTCTGCCTGGATTGGAGCATTGAAGTAATGGAGCAGACGAGACTGAGGATCCCCAACAAAAATGGGTAAAATTATGATGTGGAGACCAACCTGTTTTTTGGCTATAGCCCCCTTGAGACTCCACTCAAAGTTTATGGCTCTACTTCCCTGTGAAGCAATCAAGTTTATTTGGCTTTTTTCATACTTCCATCAACTACATAAAAATATTTTATGGTTTCAGTCCATGGCTTCCCCACCCCCCCTTAAATATCATGTGGCTGGTGTAGATTGTAAAAAAAAAACTTTTAGACATGTTGAGGGTGTCAAAGAGAAGAAGGCAAAGGTTTAAACTGAGAGGTAAGAGGTTTAGTAAGGTTCAGAGGGGGCGGTATTCGACATGGAGGTGATTGAATTCCGAATAAGGAGCCTAAAGAGGTGGTGAAAGGAAATTGCCTTGGAATGTTTACGAAGCATCTACACAAGTACTTAAATCCCCAAAGCATAGAAAGCAATGGACCTAAAGGGCCTTTTTAAATAATGCAGCTTCAATGAACAGAGTCTGGTGTAAAATGCTTTTTACTGTGGTAACTCGTGATGTTTCAAAAGCAAAATCTCTAACCCAGTTTCAGCAAGCACTCCAGATGATGTAATTGTATGCATTGAATAGCTGGAACAAGACATAACATAAGAAATAGGATCAGGAGTCAACCATCTGGCCTGTGGAGGCTGCTGTGCCATTTAATAAGATCATGGGATGTCTCAGCACCATCTACCTGCCTATTCTTCATAACCCTTAATTCTCCTGCTTCTCAAAAATCTGTCTGCATCTTAAACACATTAATTGAGGCAACCTCAACTGCTCCCTTGGGCAGAGAATTCCAGATTTACTTCTCTCTCGGAAAGAGAACCAGTTCTTCCTCATCTGCCATAAATGTGCTCCCTGAATCTTGACACTCGTTCTGGTCTCACCTGGCACTTTATTGGATAATTATCATGAAAATAATGAAACGTTTCCCCCCCAATAGGTTTGGACTGTGATATAGACATCCCAAAAACAATTCAAATAGTACGAAAACAAAGATCAGGAATGGTCCAAACTGAGGCTCAATACAAGTTCATATATATGGCCGTCCAGCAATATATTGAAACTGTTCAGAGAAGACTACTGGAAGAACAGGTAATCATCTCATTTATTACCCACTAAGCTTCCCAAAACAAATAACAGAGAGAGAATCCTTTCTCATTTGGAGCAACCTTTGTATCAATACTTTTGTCTTGAAATTAGAGTGAGGCAGCTATTCCATAAGGTATAAAGCTTCAATTTATATCAATGCTTATTGTAGTTTGAATTTTGTGTAAAGCGGCATGGATTGACAAGCACCTCCTTTTCGTAGTTGTTACCTAAAAATAGTTTTGTGTTAATCATGTTTTGCTTTCAGAACTGCTGTTATCTATAAATGTCGCTGCTCTTTCTGCACTATGTAGCAGCAATAAACGAAGTAATTGAAGCTGTCACCAGATACCATCTGATGTATGCTGTGCCAGTTCCACGCTTGTACTATGTTTTATCTGTTAAGTGCACTAGTAACTAGAGCTAGATTAAAATACACTGTGAACTAAAATAGGATATCTGGGACTAAATTTGAGATTAAAATTGCAGAGTTCTTACAAAAAAAAATAGCTGCTTAAAGTATCTGAATATTGTTTATTCCAGAAGAGCAAAACAAAGGACCGCGAGTACTCAAATATCCGATATCTTCCTATGGAGGTCAAGACCAAAAGACACGCTGGCCCATCTCGAGATTTTTTATTGTAAGTAATTTTGTGTTCTGGCAGTTAAAATAATAAATGCTATATCTTTTTTTACACACCAAGGCTTAGTGTTCCAACCAGCTTACACTGATTAGAGCATAGCATTTTGCCTAGAACAAGCCGATGCAAATGATTATTTAATTTCAAGCGCTATATTTTAAAATTAATTTTAGTTTAGAGATACAGCAAGGAAACAGTCCCTTCCAGCCCATGCTGCCAGAATACACTCATGTGTCTAATTAACCTATTAATCCCATATGTTTTTGGAACATGGGAGGAAATCAATGCAGTCACAGGGAGAATTCATTACAAACAGCGATGGATTCGAACCTGGGTCAATGGCACAGTAATAGCTATAATATGCCCTCAAAAATCACCCTGTTCTCACACACATCATTTTTTACTTCACTGGTGTCTAATGGTTTCTTCACTGAACCTCATAGTTTAATGCCCTGTTGTAATCAATTTTAAGTTGTGGATAAAATGATAAACTTTGCTTTTTTGTTATAGTACCTCATTAAATTCCCAGTACATATTGAGAAGGAATAATTAACAACTTAGTCTTTCTATGTTGGTTTAAATGTGTTATGTCAGTTCCATACAGATGCCATTAAGAAAGATGCAGTTTCACAAGGCCAGAAGTCCTGGGTACAAATCTGGCCTCAGTTGTTGTTTGTGTGGAGTTTGCACATTTGACCAGGTAGATTTCCCTGCAGGTTCTGGTTTCTTCCCACATCCCAAAGTTAGGTAATTGGCTGCTGTAAATTGCCCCTAGAGTGTAGGTGAGTGGTAGAATCTGGGAGAGTTGAGGGTCAGTCTGGACTAGGTGTGTTGAAGACGAGTCTCTGTCTGAATGACTCCATTTTAATGAAATCAGGTTACTATTACTTCCTTCCTCCTCCGAAGGTTGAAAGAAGAATCGTCCTGTCTTTATGAAAATTTAAATATCAAAACTTCCAAAGCATCTGGAGGCAGCAACACAAAAAGATAAATGTACCGAGTGGACTGGCTGTACGTATGATATACATATTAGCAATGCAGCAACTTCAACATTTTGCAAATGAAATTAGCTACGCACAAAGGAGTGTATCAGCCGTTGATATTCCTCATTTGCCAATGATGTGGTGATTGTATCGGATTCCACCACCTCTTCTAGCAGCGAGTTCCAGATTTCACCCATTCTCTGTGTGAAGATAATTTGCCCTCCTGACCTTTTAAAACTCCTTCCTCTCACCCTTAAGTCTATGCCTTCTTGTTTTAAATACCCCCAACATAGCAAAAAATGGACCATCAACTCTTCTCTACCTTTCATAATCTTCTCCCAACCTGGCCTCCTTCATTGAAGGGAGAACAAACTCAGCCCGTCAAATCTCCCATCGTAACTAACTCCTCGAATCCAGGCAACATCTACTCTTCTCCAATGCAATCATGTCCTTGCTGAGTGTTCCAGCAATTCTTATTTTTGTTAACAGTTTTGTCCTGTAAATGACAATCTGCCATTTTACTCCCAACTTTTTGAATGATACAGTACGGTAACAGGCCACTTTGGCCCACGAGCCTGTGCCGTGCAATTACACCCAGTTGACCTACAAAGCCTGCTACATTTTGAACGGTGTGAGGAAACCGGAACATCTGGAAGAAACTCACACCGACACGGAGAACGTACAAACTCCTTACAGACAGCAGGGGATTCAAATTCCAGTCACTGGTGCTGTTACAACATTGCACTAATCCCTATACTAACAGTGCCTTGTCTTCTGAGGGGTTAGCATTATGCTAACTTTTTTTTACCAAAATGAACTTTATTCATAATAAATTATTTACAAAAGGAAAACCATTCAAACTCTCTTCGCCCCTTACTTTGGTATCCATACATTACCATAACTGCACATTGTTACACTCATTTATGTGTACACCATTGCCACCACTGTGGTGGACCGTCATTACATCCCTCTATTGTTTGAGGGATTTCCCTACAAGCCCCTCAATGCCCGGTGAGGGGAGGGCTCGAGACTGTGGTCCTACCCCCTTTGCCCTCGTGTTGGCTGCGCCAAGCCTCAGTACATCCCTCAGCACATACTCCTGCACCCTGAAACGTGCCAGTTGGCAGCTTTCCCTCACTGACGTCTCTGTGTGCTGAAAGGTGGACAGGATTCGGGCAGACAAGTATATCTTCCACCAAGTTGATGATTTTCTAGCAGTTCTGGATGTCTGACTTTGTGTGCGTCCCTGGGAACAGCCTAGAAGCCAGAGTCCCCTGTCACCCTGCAGCAGGGGTTGAACTGTGGCAAGGTCCCTGACATCCTGCTCCACACACTCTCGGCGAATCTGCATTCTGCAAAAAAGGTGGGCTCACAGACTGCCACAAGAGCATGGCAGGAAAGGAGCTTCTAACTTCACTTCCTCTTTTTCTCTGTGAGCTGCATTACTTCCTGCTCCACCACCACCTACTTGTTGCAAGGACTCACCCACACAGGCACAAAGAAGTGAAGGATGTAATCATTTACAAATGAGCCATTCTGAATTATTTGCAGCACATCTAGATCATTGCAACACAGTCTGGCAGGATTGACATAAAGTCGTCATTGCATAAGTTTGATGTCATCAAGAATCCATTCTATATTTGTGATCGGTTACTTCATGTATTGACTCAGCCTGCTAAAAAATGTAGACAGTACTCTCAATTCATGCATAATATTGAAAGCAAATCAACACCTGGAAGAGTTGATGCAGATCAATGTTTCTCAGTCCTTGTCATCCCCATCATAATCTCATAATTTAATATTTAAGATCTCCTTTATTCTTTTTGTTTGGCACATCATCACCACCAGTTTAGAAATGCAAGTTATTGATACTATCAACTTTTCTTTGACGATATAAGTGTAGCCTAAACTATTTGTGCATTTACAAAGCCTATTTTGTAATTACTCGCATCAGATGTGGTGTATCCTGTTTATAATTAAAATATTTAATCATCTGATTAAAAATTTGCAGAACTGTTTGCTATCAGATTCATGGTCTGAATTTTTTTACTTGAACTCTTGATTTCTCCTGCTGTACATTCAAAGTTCAGCGATATCAAGTTGCCATCATCCCTTTTGCTCTCAGAATGACTTCTGTTGGCAGATGGCTTCAGCGTGCATCTACGTTGAAATTTATTCCACCCCTGCTTGCCCTGGTTCCTGCACTTCTCTGAACCAAATGCCTGGAGAAAACTGCCCTCTAAATCTGGTTCAATTTATTGAATAGCAATGTATTTTTTAAAATTAGCCTGCTTTTTGTCAGCTTGTATTTGGAGATGTGCTTTTAAGTGTTTTTCCTTGGAACTGATAAGTGGATGTTTAATTTTCCTTTGTTAAAATTTAATGATTATCCATACAATGCCTTTAGGAAGAAAAAGAGAAATGTTTGATTTTGAAAATTATAAGCTTGGTTATGTTGTCCCTATTTTTTGCTGTAAAAAGATAAATTATTATCATTTTGCAAATAAATTTTAATGAGAATGTTACAAGCCCAGGGTGCAGCAACCCTGTCTGTAGTAGAATCGATAAACTCGGTAACAGCACCTTGAGCAGGGGAACTGTGGTACTGCAACTCAGAAATTTGGAATTCAAAACCAACAGCCCAGAAAATGGGGAAGTTTGCTATGGGCCATTGCCTATTTTGTCTGCAATGAAATGCATTTCCTTTATGGCAGAGCCCATAAAGAAAGCCACACAAATACAGGACTGGGGGCTAGATCTGGTATGTTGCAGGAACAAGTCCCAAGGCTGAGGGTAGGGGGTCTGTGTTGGCTCAGAAAATCGGTGGGAGGGGAGAGATTACAAGCTCATGGGTAAGGATTGCTCATCACAATGAAAAAAATGTGTAGATTCTGCAAGTGGGACACTGGGAAGCTGGCACTCTGTGCCAGTCTGTCAGTAGAGGTTCATGGCCAGTGCCTGTATTGGGGTTAGTCCAGGAGGATGGTGGAGGAGTTGGCATAGATATTTGAGAGGAATTGGACAGATTCTGAGAGAGGTGATCAGTCAGTAGATTGATGATGTGGCAGGAAAGGCGGGTTTAATTTGGGTCAGACAATTGGTCAGTAGAGGTTAGTCACTCCATGTTGGTTCGGCAAAGCAGGTGACAAGTCTTCACCGACCACCCCACCAGTCTCCGCATCCAACATCTCATCTTCTGCCATTTCCGTCACCTACTATGACCTGTGGGTGTCCAGCATGTTCTGTTCAGTCTACTGTTTTTATTTCAGGTTTCCAGCATCTACAGTTTTACTTTTATTCTAAATAATGGTGAAGAGGTCTCTGAACTGCTGTGGAGACTTGCTTGATAGGTTTAGCCTTTGTCAACTCCAGTTTGCATGAGCTTCTACAAGAGAAGGTCAAATGTGAACTTCACTCAATTGAGCAGAACAATGTCAAACTCCTTCATGTACTCGTGCATTTGAAACACCAAGAAACAGAAAGATAGAAAATTATAGACCTTGCCACACTCCTCAAATTTCTTATTAAATATTACCTTTCATTGAAGTTTAATTGTAGACAAGAGCATAGTGACATTTGGTTTAAATTCTCTGCAAATTTAAAAGAAACTACAGATGCTAGAAATCTGAATAAAAGCAAACAATGCTAGAAATAATCATGTCCAAAAATCACCTGCAGGGACACAGACAGAATTCACATAGCAGGTCAATAACGATGTTGAAAAGTTGATTGTTCTCTCCCCACAGGACCTACAGAGCATTCCCAGCATCCCCTGTTTTTTAGTTCATGTTTGCATGCCGATCAAATTATTGGAGTGATTTAGTTCATTCAAAAATTAAGAAACCTTGACCTTCTGGGATTTGCCTTGGGTGTAAATGCACGTTTAGTATTGTGCTGGTATAACACTTCCCATAATGAAAATTAGTTTATGCAATCACTGCCACCAAAATAATGGATTTGCTTGAGTTTTTTTTTAGGATATTTCAATGCTCCTGAATTCAGTCCTGAATAAAGATAGGGTAAGAAAGGATTAATGGTAAGGTGGCTAACATTTTTTTCATGTGTACAGTGTTAATTATGTTACCATTGTCTTGGGAAACAAATTGTATAGGTACCTCTATCGTATTGCAGAATATCCCATAATTGCAATTTGATTGTTTTGAGTCAATTATTTCTATCCTCAATATTTCTAAAAACTGAATATTTGGGGAAGTAGTGAAATAGCAAGAAGCTATTCCATCAGTGGAGTGACTAGATAGTTTTTTACTCACTGCTTGCAACTAACTATTTCATGGCTCCAGTATCTCCAGGTGCTGGTTAACCCATGTAGGATTCTGTTTGCCCCTCTGGGTTTATTACTTGAAGCAAACTGTATTTTGTACATTATTTTTAATTATAGTGGGGATTATTATGAAAGGAGAAACATTCTCTGAATATTATGCTGTCACATAAGCTTGGTGATTGAGTAGAAGATTGCAATCTCATTCTGATGGTGATGAGGTAAAAAATCTTCAGAAGGGCATAAAACCTCAGCAAAGTGATATTGTAGACCAATTTAGAGTAATTCTGTGCCTTTGCTTTTTAAATTTTTGTACCCATTTCAAAGATAAAGGTGAATGGAAGGTCTGCACTTTTGTGTCTGCTAAATTATACTTTTATAACTCTCATTGGCTTAGTTGATGTACAAAATAGCACTGCACAACAAATTTTTTCAAAAGGTTTGCTTCCTGTAAAACAATTGGGGATTATGATAGACAACTTAAAGTTGAACACAAAGATAATTTCAGATTTGCTGTATCGCATAGGAAGTTGGAGAAATATTAAATTAACTTTGATTGAATTTCGTTTGTTTAAATGCATAATTGATGCTGACACATTGCATTAGCTCAACTGACCTGAAAAGTTTTTCCTGCCGATTTTCATTTGTACTCAGCATCTGATGCCTCTTGTGTCAGTGCGAACAATAGTTGACCAGCATTGATGAATTCCATTTGTTCTGGTGAAACTTTTCACCATGTTCACCACTGACTGCACCAAGATCAGCAGGGAAGAAGTCCAAGTGCGAATGCAGAAAATGAATTTTTAATGACATGTTGCACTTCAGGGTTTTTGTATGCTTGGAATGGACTTAAAATAGGACAGGAAATTACAAAAATAGGCTATAGCTAAAGTTTTATGGTGATTTTCAAGATCAGCAGTCGAAAATCAATAAAATATTCCCAAAAGAGTTCAGGAAGCAAAATCTTCGTTGATTGGTGCAATCTATCCAGCACAGTTGCTGTCTACTACGTTTTGTTTGTAGTTCAGGGTCTACTGTACTGCAGAATAAACATCTCTCTTTTCAACACTGTATATTGGTTTTTCCCAAAAATTGAGGTGTGATTTTTATATATAAAGCTACTCAAAAAAGCAACTTGTCTTTTCACTGCCTTGTGAATTATGAAAGAACTGAACAGCTGCAGTTGCAGACCCCACATCAAGAGTTCAGTCTGACATTTATAATTTCCAGCTAAATGGTGGTTGTGTATGGCTTTAAAATTAAAGCACCGGTCACGTGATGGAGTAGTGGCCGGTAGGGGAACTCCAGCCCTCTCCAGAAAAGTTTAAAAAAGATAGAGAAAAAGCAAAGGCACAAACTTAAAAACCAAAACAAAGTGAAAGTAAAAGTGTGAAGAAAATGGCAGCGAAGAAAGAAAAACCAAAAACAATGGGAAGAAAAGAAGAAGGAAAGACGTCGGAAGAAGAAGGTGAAGGCCTTACCTGTCCGAAGAGGCCCGCCGCAGAGAGAGAGGCCCGCTCCCACAGGTCAGTGGAGGTCCCGGGCTCGGGACTACAAAAATGGCTCGCAGAGCCGAGTAAAAGTGCGCAACCGCGCATGAAAAAAAACACACTGACGGAAGGGGGGGAACAGCTGCGGAATCGATCTCCACAGCTGAGAGAGACACCTGCAGCACAGCAGCAGGTGCAGAACACAGACAATAACGACAACAAGAAAGAGGGTAAAAAGAAAACAAGGGAACAACAGATGGTCAACCCAGAGGAAGAAGAAGAAGAACAGAAAGAAGTGGAAGAAGAAGAGGAAAACAAGACAATGGATGTATCTTTTTTTAAAGAATATATGGAATCAGTGAAAGAATGGCAATTACAAGAATTTGATGAGATAAAAAGAAGAATTAAGAATGCAGAAGAAAGAATAAATTAAATGGAAGTGGCCATATCAGAATTGGCAAAAAGAGTGGAAAATATGGAAAAACGAGAAACATTTGTAGATATGGCTTAAAAGAGAAATTAGAAGAATCTAATAAAAAAGCTAAAGAGGCACAGGAGCTGTTAGCTCAGAAGATAGATATAATAGAAAACTGTAATAGAAGAAATAATATAAAGATAGTGGGCCTTAAGGAAGATGAAGAAGGCAAGAATATGAGAGAATTTATAAAAGATTGGATCCCCAGGGTTCTGGGAAGACCAGAATTACAGGAAGAAATGGAAATAGAGAGGGCACATAGAACTTTAGCCCCGAAACCACAACCGCAGCAAAAACCAAGATCCATTTTAGTAAAATTCTTAAGATATACAACGAGAGAAAATATATTGGAGAAAGCAATGAAGAAAGTAAGAGAGGACAAAAAGCCACTGGAATATAAAGGTCAAAAAAAAATTTTCTATCTAGACATAAGTTTTGAACTCCTGAAGAAGAGGAAGGAGTTCAATACAGCGAAAACGATCTTATGGGAAAAAGGATATAAATTTATGTTAAGGTACCCAGCGGTACTTAAAATAATTATTCCAGGGCAACAAAACAGACTATTCTCGGATCCAGAGGAAGCAAGGAAATTTGCAGAACAACTACAAAACAAGCAGAGAGATGAAGACATGTAATAAGAGTAAAAAGGACCACGATCTATATGTATGTGTGTAAAGGGGTATATGTGTGTATATATATATATATATATATATATATACACAGTGTGCATACATGAATGTATCCGTATTTAGAGGAAAATATATAGAGTATAGACAAGAATTAATAAGGGAGGGAAATGGAATAGAGGGAATAAGGAGGGAATTAAAAGAGTGACCTTTGTTACATATGAAAATTGAACTCTTTTCTGGGGGGGCTGGGTAGGGAGGAGTTACGGTCACTGCAAAATCAGCTGACGCTTGCGAGTGAATTCGCAAATCCAAATGGAGAGGGGAGATGTGGTTGTCCGACAAGGGATAAAGGACAACTCGGGGGGGAGGGGAGAATGGGGTTAATGAAGTTTTAAATAGGAGAAGAGGGAAAATGTTTGATGTTTTAGAAATGTTGTCTTATAAAGTGTTCAAAACAAGAAAGCAGAAATGGATAAGAAGGAAAGGTAAGGATGGAGAAACGGAAAGGGAAGATAAACAAAGTATAAAATGGCTATGCTGAACTATATGACTTTAAATATTAACGGAATACATAACCAAATTAAAAGGAAGAAACTGCTAAATTTACTGAAAAAAATAAAAAATTGATATAGCATTTGTGCAAGAAACACATTTAACTGAATTGGAGCACAAGAAATTAAAGAGAGATTGGGTAGGATACGTAACAGCAGCATCGTATAATTCAAAAGCAAGAGGAGTAGCTATATTAATTAGTAAAAATGTGCCATTTAAAATAGAAGAGGAAATAATAGATCCAGCAGGGAGATATGTAATGATAAAATGTCAGATATATTCGGAGTTTTGGAATCTACTCAACGTATATTCACCTAACAAAGAAGATCAAAAGTTTATGCAAGATATTTTTTTGAAGATAGCAGATACGCAAGGGAACATATTAATAGGAGGGGATTTCAAACTGAATTTGGATTCAAATATGGACAAAACTGGGAAAAAAATTAACAGAAGGAACAAAGTAACCAAATTTATAATTAAATCGATGGAAGAAATGCAACTTTTGGATATATGGAGGAAATATCACCCAAAGGAAAAGGAATATTCATATTACTCGGCTAGACATAAAACATACTTAAGAATAGACCTATTTTTGTTATCAGCTCGTATGCAAGATAGAGTAAGAAAAACAGAATATAAAGCTAGAATATTATCAGACCATTCACCCTTAATATTGACAATAAAGTTAGAGGACATCCCTCCAAGAATGTATAGATGGAGATTAAACTCCATGTTACTCAAAAGGCAGGAGTTTAGAGAATTCATTGAAAGACAAATTAAAATGTATTTTGAAATAAACACGGAATCAGTGAAAGATAAGTTTATACTATGGGATGCAATGAAAGCATTCATTAGAGGGCAAATAATAAGTTATGTAACCAAGATGAAGAAGGACTATAATCAGGAAACAGAGCAGTTGGAAAGGGAAATAGTAAATATAGAAAAAGAATTAGCAATGAAGGAAGATACAACTAAAAGAAGAGAATTGGCAGATAAAAAAATAAAATATGAAACACTACAAACATATAAGGTGGAGAAGAATATAATGAAGACAAAACAGAAATATTATGAACTAGGGGAAAAAACGCACAAAATTCTAGCATGGCAGCTTAAGACAGAACAAGCTAAGAAAATGGTATTGGCATCAAGGCAAAAAGACAAACAAATCACATATAATCCAAAGGAGATCAAGGAAAACTTTAGAGAATTCTATGAACAATTATACCAAACTGAAAACGAAGGGAAAGAAGGGAAAATAGTTGAATTTCTAACTAAAATTGAACTACCAAAACTATAAATAGAGGAACAAAATAAATTAACAGAACCATTTGGAATAGTAGAAATACAAGAGATAATAAAAAAAAATTAATAAGACACCAGGAGAGGATGGATTCCCAATAGAATTCTATAAAACATTTAAAGATTTATTAATTCCTCCCCTCTGGAAGTAATCAACCAGATTGATAAAACACAAAGCTTACCAGATTCACGTAAAACAGCAATAATTACAGTAATACTAAAGCAAGGGAAAGATCCACTCGCACCAGCGTCATATAGACCAATATCTTTACTTAACACAGATTATAAGATAATAGCTAAACTATTAGCAAACAGATTAGCAGAGTAGGTACCGAAAATGGTAAATCTAGACCAAACTGGATTTATTAAAAAAAGACGCACAACAGACAATATTTGTAAATTTATTAACTTAATTCATGCAGTAGAAGGGAGTAAAGCGCCAACAGTAGCAGTTGCTTTAGACGCAGAGAAGGCCTTTGACAGAGTAGAATGGAATTATTTATTCAAAGTATTGCAAAAATTCAGTTTCGCAGAGAAGTATATTAATTGGATTAAAGCATTATATAAGGGACCATTGGCGAAAGTGACAGTAAATGGATATACATCAAAGCAATTTAACTTAAGCAGGTCAACACGGCAGGGATGCCCACTATCACCTTTATTGTTTGCGTTAGCTATAGAACCTCTAGCAGAATTGATAAGAACAGAAAATAATATAAAAGGGATAAAATAAAAGACAAGGAATATAAAATCAGTTTATTTGCGGATGATGTTATAGTATACTTAACAGAACCAGAACTATCAATAAAAGAATTATATAAGAAATTGAAGGAATATGGAGAAGTGTCGGGTTACAAGATTAACGTAAATAAAAGTGAAGCAATGCCTATGAATAATGCGGATTTCTCAAAATTTAAGAAGGAATCACCATTCAGATGGCAAATGCAAGCAATAAGATACCTAGGTATACAAATAAATAAAAATCTCGGCCAACTATATAAACTCAATTATTATCCACTAATGAAAAAATTACAGGACGATTTAGAGCATTGGAAAGATTTACCACTAACACTAATAGGAAGGATAAACTGTATTAAAATGAACATTTTTCCAAGGATATTATACCTATTTCAGGCATTGCCAATACACTTTTTTTTAAATTTTTTATTTTTCACACCATAAATCACATTAGCCATGATATACACTTTTTCTTTTTCACACATATACAGTGACTTTTTCTCCCCCCCCCCCTCCTCCCAAGCCACCCCCCCACCCCCCCCCCCTCTCATCCATTTTAGGTATACAATCTAGGTTGCATTAAACCCGTCAGACAATGTTGTCATTCAACAAAATTACACCAGAAATTCTACTGAGTCCATTCTTTTCTTTCCTTCTCCTTCCATCAACTTAGGTAATGTTTGTCCCCGGTAGGTTTTCGCTATTGTATTTAATGTAAGGCTCCCATATTTGTTCGAATATTTCAATATTATTTCTTAAACTATATGTTATTTTTTCTAATGGAATACATTTATTCATTTCTATATACCATTGTTGTATTTTCAAATTATCTTCCAATTTCCAGGTTGACATAATACATTTTTTTGCTACGGCTAGGGCTATCTTAACAAATCTTTTTTGTGCATCCTCCAAATCAATTCCAAATTCTTTGTTTTTTATGTTAATTAGGAGCTGACAATTTATCATAACATATCTCCCTGCTGGATCTATTATTTCTATTTTAAATGGCACATTTTTACTAATTAATATAGCCACTCCTCTTGCTTTTGAATTATACAATGCTGCTGTTACATGTCCTACCCAATCTCTCTTTAATTTCTTGTGCTCCAATTCAGTTAAGTGTGTTTCTTGGATAAATGCTATATCAATTTTTTCCTTTTTCAGTAAATTTAGTAGTTTCTTCCTTTTAATTTGGTTATGTATTCCATTAATATTTAAAGTCATATAGTTCAGTGTAGCCATTTTATACTTTGTTTATCTTCTCTTTCCGTTTTTCCATCATTACCTTTCCTCCTTTTCCATTTCTGTTTCCTTATTTTAAACTCTTTATAAGACAACATTCCTTCAACATCAAACATTTTCCTTATTCTCCTATTTATATCTTCTTTATCCCCAATCTCCCCTTCCCCTCCTGAGTTGTCCTTTATCCCTTGTCAGACAACCACATCTCCCCTCTCCATTTGGGTTTGCGAAATCACTCGCAAGCGTCAACTGATTTTGCAGTGACCGCTATTCCCCCCCACCCAGCCCCCCCCAGAAAAGATTTTGCTTTTCATATGTAACAAAGGTCACTCTTTTAATTCCCTCCTTATTCCCTCTATTCCATTACCTTCCCTTATTAATTCTTGTCTATACTATCTATATTTTCCTCTAAGTACAGATACATTCACGTATGCACATTGTATCTATTCACTCTTATACCTCTTTACCCACATACATATCAATCGTGATCATTTTTACCCTCATTACCCGTCTTCAGTCTATTTCTGCAAATTTTCGTGCTTCCTCTGGATCCGAGAATAGTTTTTTTCCATAAGATCGTTTTCGATGTTTTGAACTCCTTCCTCTTCTTCAGGAGCCCAAAACTTATGACTTTTTAGTTCGCAGTCTTTTGTACTCTCGTTACACGTCTTCATCTCTCAGTCTATTTTGTAATTGTTCTGCAAATTTTCGTGCTTCTTCTGGATCCGAGAATAGTCTGTTTTGTTGTCCTGGAATAAATATTTTCAATACCGCTGGATGCTTTAGTATAAATTTATACCCTTTCTTCCATAAAATCGCCTTTGCTGTATTGAACTCCTTTCTCTTCTTTAGGAGTTCAAAACTTATATCTGGATAAATGAAAATTTTTTGCCCTTTATACTCCAGTGGTTTGTTGCCCTCTCTTACTTTTTCCATTGTCTTCTCCAGTACCTTTTCTCTTGTAGTATATCTTAGGAATTTTACTAAAATAGATCTTGGTTTTTGTTATGGTTGTGGTTTAGAGGCCAATACTCTATGTGCCCTTTCTATTTCCATTTCTTGCTGTAGTTCTGGACATCCTAGGGTCTTAGGGATCCAATCTTTTATAAACTCCCTCATATTCTTGCCTTCTTCATCTTCCTTAAGGCCCACTATCTTTTTTTTTAAAATTTTTTATTTTTCACACCATAAATCACAATAGCCATGATATACACTTTTTCTTTTTCACACATTTACAGTGACTTTTTCTCCCACCCCCCTCCCTCCTCCCAAGCCACCCCCCCCCCACCCCCCCCCTCTCATACATTTTAGGTATACAATCTAGGTTGCATTAATTCAGTCAGACAATGTTGTCTTTCAACAAAAATACACCAGAAATTCTACAGAGTCCATTCTTTTCTTTCCTTCTCCTTCCATCAACTTAGGTAATGTTTGTCCCCGGTAGGTTTTCGCTATTGTATTTAATGTAAGGCTCCCATACTTGTTCGAATATTTCAATATTATTTCTTAAATTATATGTTATTTTTTCTAATGGAATACATTTATTCATTTCTATATACCATTGTTGTATTTTCAAATTATCTTCCAATTTCCAGGTTGACATAATACATTTTTTTGCTACGGCTAGGGCTATCTTAACAAATCTTTTTTGTGCATCTTCCAAGTCAATTCCAAATTCTTTATTTTTTATGTTACTTAGGAGAAAGATCTCTGGATTCTTTGGTATATTGTTTTCTGTTATTTTATTTAATATCTGATTGAGATCATCCCAAAATTTTTCTACTCTCTCACATGTCCAGATTGCATGAATTGTTGTTCCCCTTTCTTTTTTACATCGAAAACATCTATCAGATACTGTTGGGTCCCATTTATTTAACTTTTGTGGTGTAATGTATAGTCTGTATAACCAATTATATTGTATCATACGCAGCCTCGTATTTATTGTATTTCTCATCGTTCCAGAACATAATTTCTCCCATGTTTCCTTTTTTATCTTTATATTTAAATCTTGTTCCCATTTTTGTTTAGTTTTACCATTTGTCTCCTCATTCTCCTTTTCTTGCAGTTTAATATACATATTTGTTATAAATCTTTTGATTAACATTGTATCTGTAATCACATATTCAAGGTTACTTCCCTCTAGTAAACTCAAATTGCTTCCTAATTTATCTTTCAATTAGGATCTCAGTTGGTAATATGCCAGTGCTGTATCTCCAGTTATATTGTACTTATCTCTCATTTGTTCAAAGGATAAGAATCTACTTCCTGAAAAACAATTTTCTATTCTTTTAATCCCTTTTTTTTCCCATTTTCTAAAGGAAAGGTTGTCTATTGTAAAAGGGAGTAGCTTATTTTGCGTCAATATTAGTTTTGATATTTGATAATTTGTTTTATTTCTTTCTACATGAATCTTCTTCCATATATTGAGGAGATGGTGTAATACTGGAGAAGTTCTATGTTGTACCAATTTTTCGTCCCATTTATATAATATGTGTTCAGGTATCTTTTCCCCTATTTTATCTAATTCTAGTCTCGTCCAGTCTGGTTTTTCCCTTGTTTGATAAAAATCTGATAGGTACCTTAATTGTGCGGCTCTATAATAATTTTTGAAGTTTGGCAATTGTAAGCCTCCTTGTTTATACCATTCTGTTAATTTATCTAGTGCTATCCTCGGTTCCCCCCTCTCCATAAAAATCTCCTTATTATTTTCTTTAACTCTTTGAAGAATTTTTCTGTCAGTTGTATTGGCAATGCCTGAAATAAGTATAGTATCCTTGGAAAAATGTTCATTTTAATACAGTTTATCCTTCCTATCAGTGTTAGTGGTAGCTCTTTCCAATGCTCTAAATCGTCCTGTAATTTTTTCATTAGTGGATTGTAATTGAGTTTATATAATTGGCCTAGATTTTTGTTTATTTGCACACCTAGGTATCTTATTGCCTGCATTTGCCATCTGAATGGGGATTCCTCCTTAAATTTTGAGAAATCCGCGTTATTCATAGGCATTGCTTCACTTTTATTTACGTTTATCTTGTATCCCGACACTTCTCCATATTCCTTCAATTTCTTATATAGTTCTTTTATTGATAGTTCTGGTTCTGTTAAGTACACTATCACATCATCCGCAAATAGACTGATTTTATATTCCCTGTCTTTTATTTTTATTCCTTTTATATTATTATCTATTCTTATCGATTCTGCTAGTGGTTCTATAGCTAGCGCAAACAATAATGGTGATAGTGGGCATCCCTGCCGCGTTGACCTGCTTAAGTTAAATTGCTTTGATACATGTCCATTTACTGTCACTTTCGCTAACGGTCCCTTATATAATGCTTTAATCCAATTAATATACTTCTCCGGTAAACTGAATTTTTGCAATACTTTGAACAAGTAATTCCATTCTACTCTGTCGAAGGCCTTCTCTGCGTCTAAAGCAACTGCTACTGCCGGTGCTTTATTTCCTTCTACTGCATGAATTAAGTTAATAAATTTACAAATATTGTCTGTTGTGCGTCTTTTTTTGATAAATCCAGTTTGGTCTAAATTTACCATTTTCGGTACCTGTTCTGCTAATCTGTTTGCTAATAGTTTAGCTATTATCTTATAATCTGTGTTTAGCAGAGATATTGGTCTATATGACGCTGGTGCGAGTGGATCTTTCCCTTGTTTTAGTATCACTGTAATTATTGCTGTTTTACATGAATCTGGTAAGTTTTGTGTCTCATCAATCTGGTTGATTACATCCAGGAGGGGCGGTATTATTAGATCTTTAAATGTTTTGTAGAATTCTATTGGGAGTCCAATTTTTTTTATTTTCTCTTGTATTTCTACTGTTCCAAATGGTTCTGTTAATTTATTTTGTTCCTCTATTTGTAGTTTTGGTAGTTCAATTTTAGTCAAAAATTCATCTATTTTCCCTTCTTTCCCTTCGTTTTCAGTTCGGTATAATTGTTCATAGAATTCTCTGAAGTTTTCCTTAATTTCTTTTGGATTATATGTAATTTGTTTGTCTTTTTTCCTTGTTGCCAATACCATTTTCTTAGCTTGCTCTGTCTTAAGCTGCCATGCTAAGATTTTGTGTGTTTTTTCACCTAGTTCATAATATTTCTGTTTTGTCTTCATTATATTCTTCTCCACCTTATATGTTTGTAATGTTTCATATTTTATTTTTTTATCCGCCAATTCTCTTCTTTTGGTTGTATCTTCCTTTATTGCTAATTTTTTTTCTATGTTTATTATTTCCCTTTCCAACTGCTCTGTTTCCTGATTATAGTCCTTCTTCATCTTGGTTGCATAACTTATTATTTGTCCTCTAATGAATGCTTTCATTGCGTCCCATAGTATAAACTTATCTTCCACTGATTCCATATTTACTTCAAAGTACATTTTTAATTGTTTTTCAATAAATTCTCTAAAATCCTGTCTTTTAAGTAGCATGGGGTTTAATCTCCATCTATACATTCTTGGAGGGATGTCCTCTAGCTTTACTGTCAGTATTAAGGGTGAATGGTCCGATAGCATTCTCGCTTTATATTCTGTTTTTCTTACTCTGTCCTGCATACTAGCTGATAACAAAAATAGGTCTATTCTTGAGTATGTTTTATGTCTAGTCGAGTAGTATGAGTATTCCTTTTCTTTTGGGTTTTGTTTCCTCCATATGTCCACAAGTTTCATTTCTTGCATTGATTTAATTATAAATTTGGTTACTTTGTTCTTCCTGTTAATTTTTTTCCTCGTTTTATCCATATTTGGATCCAAATTCAGATTGAAATCCCCTCCTATTAGTATGTTCCCTTGCGTATTAGCTACCTTCAAAAAGATATCTTGCATAAACTTTTGATCTTCTTCGTTAGGTGAATATATATTAAGTAGATTCCAAAGCTCCAAATATATCTGACATTTTATCATAACATATCTCCCTGCTGGATCTATTATTTCCACTTCTATTTTAAATGGCACATTTTTGCTAATTAATATAGCCACTCCTCTTGCTTTTGAATTATACCATGCTGCTGTTACATGTCCTACCCAATCTCTCTTTAATTTCTTGTGCTCCAATTCAGTTAAGTGTGTTTCTTGGACAAATGCTATATCTATTTTTTCCTTTTTCAGTAAATTTAGTAGTTTCTTCCTTTTAATTTGGTTATGTATTCCATTAATATTTAAAGTCATATAGTTCAGCGTAGCCATTTTATATTTTGTTTATCTTCTCTTTCCGTTTTTCCATCATTACCTTTCCTCCTTTTCCATTTCTGTTTTCTTATTTTCAACTCTTTACCAGACAACATTCCTACAACATCCAACATTTTCCTTATTCTCCTATTTCTATCTTCTTTATCCCCAATCTCCACTTCCCCTCCTGAGTTGTCCTTTATCCCTTGTCGTTCAACCACATCTCCCCTCTCCATTTGGATTTGCGAATCCACTCGCAAGCGTCAACTGATTTTGCAGTGACCGCTCTTTTCCCCCACCCGGCCCCCCCCAGAAAATATTTCACTTTTCATATGTCACAAAGGTCACTCTTTTAATTCCCTCCTTATTCCCTCTATTCCATTACCTTCCCTTATTAATTCTTGTCTATACTATCTATATTTTCCTCTAAGTACAGATACATTCACGTATGCACATTGTATCTATTCACTCTTATACCTCTTTACCCACATACATATCAATCGTGATCATTTTTACCCTCATTACTCGTCTTCATCCCTCAGTCTATTTTTGTCTTTACCCACATACATATCAATCGTGATCATTTTTACTCTCATTACCCGTCTTCATCCCTCAGTCTATTTTTGTATTGTTCTGCAAATTTTCGTGCTTCTTCTGGATCCGAGAACAGTCTGTTTTGTTGTCCTGGAATAAATATTTTCAATACCGCAGGATGCTTCAGTGTAAATTTATATCCTTTCTTCCATAAAATCTCCTTTGCTATATTGAACTCTTTTCTCTTCTTTCGGAGTTCAAAACTTATATCTGGATAAATGAAGATTTTTTGCCCTTTATACTCCAGTGGTTTGTTGCCCTCTCTTACTTTTTCCATTGTCTTCTCCAGTACCTTTTCTCTTGTAGTATATCTTAGGAATTTTACTACAATAGATCTTGGTTTTTGTTGTGGTTGTGGTTTAGGGGCCAATGCTCTATGTGCCCTTTCTATTTCCATTTCTTGCTGTAGTTCTGGACATCCTAGGGCCTTAGGGATCGATTCTTTTATAAACTCCCTCATATTCTTGCCTTCTTCATCTTCCTTAAGGCCCACTATCTTTATGTTATTTCTTCTGTTATAATTTTCCATTATATCTATTTTTTGAGCTAGTAATTCTTGTGTCTCTTTAGTTTTTTTTATTAGATTCCTCCAATTTCTTTTTAAGTCTTCTACCTCCATTTCTGCTGCTATTGCTCGTTCTTCCATCTTGTCCATTTTTTTCCCCATTTCTGTTAAGGTCATATCCATTTTATTTATTTTCTTTTCTGTGTTGTTTATTCTTCTTCTTAAATCATTGAATTCCTGTGTTTACCATTCTTTAAATGACTCCATGTATCCTCTAACAAGAGCAAGTATATCCTTTACCTTGCCTTTCCCTTTATCTATTTCACTGTATTCTTCCTCTTCTTCTTCCTCTGGGTTGGCCATCTGTTGTTTCTTTGATGCCCTTTCCACCTCTTCTTTCTTGTTTCCATTGTCTTCTGTGGTCTCTTCTTGCTGCAGGTGTTCTGCAGCTGTGTTGCCGGCTGTGGAGATCGACTCCCCAGCTGGTCCCCCCTCCCGTCGGTGTGTTTTTTTTCATGCGCATCGCGCATGCGCGGTTGCGCACTTTTACTCGGCTCTGTGAGCCATTGTTGTAGTTCTTTTTCTACCGACCTGAGGTAATGGGCTTCTCTCTCCACAGCGGGCCTCTTCGGACAGGTAAGGCCTTCACCTTTTTCCTCCGTTGTCTTCTCTTCCTCTCTTCTTTCCGTTGATTTTGATTTTTCTCCTTTTGTCTCCATCTTCTTTCCACCTTTATACTCACTTTTCTTTAACTTGTATTTCTGTGCCTTTGTATTTTCTCTTGTTTTTCCCGACTTTTCTGGAGAGGGCTGGAGTTCACCGTCCGGCCACTACTCCATCACGTGACTCCTCAAGGCCCAGTATCTTTATGTTATTTCTTCTGCTATAATTTTCCAATATATCTATTTTTTGAGCAAGCAGTTCTTGTGTCTCTATAGCTTTTTTATTAGATTCCTCCAATTTCTTTTTTAAGTCTTTTACCTCCATTTCTGCTGCTACTGCCCGCTCTTCCATCTTGTCCATTTTTTTCCCCATTTCTGTTAAGGTCATATCCATTTTATTTATTTTCTTTTCTGTGTTGTTTATTCTTCTTCTTAAATCATTGAATTCCTGTGTTTACCATTCTTTAAATGACTCCATGTATCCTCTAACAAGAGCAAGTATATCCTTTACCTTGCCTTTCCCTTTATCTATTTCACTGTATTCTTCCTCTTCTTCTTCCTCTGGGTTGCCCATCTGTTGTTTCTTTGATGCCCTTTCCTCCTCTTCTTTCTTGTTTCCATTGTCTTCTGTGGTCTCTTCTTGCTGCAGGTGTTCTGCAGCTGTCGTTGCCGGCTGTGGAGATCGACTCCCCAGCTGGTCCCCCCTCCCGTCGGTGTGTTTTTTTTCATGCGCATCGCGCATGCGCGGTTGCGCACTTTTACTCGGCTCTGTGAGCCATTGTTGTAGTTCTTTTTCTACCGACCTGAGGTAATGGGCTTCTCTCTCCACAGCGGGCCTCTTCGGACAGGTAAGGCCTTCACCTTTTTCCTCCGTTGTCTTCTCTTCCTCTCTTCTTTCCGTTGATTTTGATTTTTCTCCTTTTGTCTCCATCTTCTTTCCACCTTTATACTCACTTTTCTTTAACTTGTATTTCTGTGCCTTTGTATTTTCTCTTGTTTTTCCCGACTTTTCTGGAGAGGGCTGGAGTTCACCGTCCGGCCACTACTCCATCACGTGACTCCTCAAGGCCCAGTATCTTTATGTTATTTCTTCTGCTATAATTTTCCAATATATCTATTTTTTGAGCTAGCAGTTCTTGTGTCTCTATAGCTTTTTTATTAGATTCCTCAAATTTCTTTTTTAAGTCTTTTACCTCCATTTCTGCTGCTACTGCCCGCTCTTCCATCTTGTCCATTTTCTTTCCCATTTCTGTTAAGGTCATATCTATTTTGTTCATTTTCTCTCCTGTGTTGTTTATTCTTCTTCTTAAATCATTAAATTCCTGTGTCTGCCATTCTTTAAATGACTCCATGTATCCTCTAACAAGAGAAAGTATATCCTTTATCTTGCCTTTCCCTTCTTCTTCTATTTCACTGTACTCTTCCTCCTCTTCTTCCTCTGGGTTGGCCATCTGTTGTTTTTTTGTTGCCCTTTCCTCCTCTTCTTTCTTGTTTCTATTGTCTTCTGTGGTCTCTTCTTGCTGCAGGTGTTCTGCAGCTGTCGTTGCCGGCTGTGGAGATCGACTCCCCAGCAGGTCCCCCCTCCCGTAGGTGTGTTTTTTTTCATGCGCGGTTGCGCACTTTTACTCGGCTCAGCGAGCCATTTTTGTAGTCCTATTTCTACCGACCTGAGGAAGCGGGCTTCTCTCCACAGCGGGCCTCTTCGGACAGGTAAGGCCTTTTCCTTCTTCCTCCGTTGTCTTCTCTTCCTCTCTTCTTACCGTTGATTTTAATTTTTCTTTTTTTGTCGCCATCTTCTTTCCACCTTTATACTCACGTTTCTTTAACTTTTATTTCTGTGCCTTTGTGTTTTCCCTTGTTTTTCCCGACTTTTCTGGAGAGGGCTGGAGTTCACCGTCCGGCCACTACTCCATCACGTGACTCTGCCAATACACTTGACAGAGAAATTCTTCAAGGAGTTAAAGAAAATAATAAGGAAATTTTTATGGAAAGGGGGGAAACTGAGGATAGCACTAGATAAATTAACAGAATGGTATAAACGAGGAGGCTTACAACTGCCAAACTTTAAAAATTATTATAGAGCAGCACAATTAAGATATCTATCAGATTTTTATTAAACAAGGGAAGAACCAGATTGGACCAGATTAGAGCTAGATAAAATAGGGGAGAAGGTACCAGAACATATATAAGTGGGATGAAAAGCTGGTGCAACATAGGAGTTCACCAGTACTGCACCATCTGCTCAATATTTGGAAGAAGATTCATGTAGAAAGGAATAAAACAAATTACCAATTACCAAAACTAATATTGACGCAAAATCAGTTACTCCTTTACAATAGATAACCTTTCCTTTAGAGAATGGGAGAAAAAAGGGATCAAAAGAATAGAAAATTGTTTTTCGGGAAATAGATTATTATCCTTTGAACAAATGAAAGATAAATACAATATAACTCAAGATACAGTGCTGGCATATTACCAATTGAGATCCTACTTGAAGGACAAATTAGGAAGCTGGCTGAGGTTACCAGAGGGAAGTAACTTTGAATATGTGATTACAGATACAATGATAATCAAAAGATTTATAACAAATATGTATATTAAACTGCAAGAAAAGGAGAATAAGGAAACAAATGGTAAAACTAAACAAAAATGGGAACAAGATTTAAATATAAAGATAAAGAAGGAAACATGGGAGAAGTTATGTTCTGGAACGATGAGAAATAAAATAAATATGAGGTTACGTATGATACAATATAACTGGATACACAGGCTCTACATTACACCTCAAAAGTTAAATAAATGGGACCCAACAGTATCTGATAGATGTTTTTGATGTAAAAAAGAAATGGGAACAACAATTCATGCAATCTGGACATGTGAGAAAATAGAAAAATTTTGGGAAGATCTAAACCAAATATTAAATAAAATTACAGAAAACAATATGCCAAAGAATCCAGAGATCTTCCTCCTAAGTAACATAAAAAACAAAGAATTTGGAATTGATTTGGATGATGCACAAAAAAGATTTGTTAAGATAGCTCTAGCCATAGCAAAAAAATGTATTATATCAACCTGGAAATCGGAAGATAATTTGAAAATACAACAATGGTATATAGAAATGAATAAATGTATTCCATTAGAAAAAATAACATATAGTTTAAGAAATAATATTGAAATATTTGAACAAATATGGGAGCCTTACATGAAACACAATAGCGAAAACCTACCGGGGACATTCACTACCTAAATTAATGAAAGGAGAAGGAAATGAAAAGAATTGACTCAGTGGAATTTCTTGTTTATTTTTATTGAATGACAACATTGTTTGACTGGTTTAATGTATCCTAGATTTTGTACTTTAAATGGACGGGAGGGGGGAGGTAGGGAGGGTGGGATGGGAGTGGGGGGGGGAGAAAATGGCACTGTATATATTTGAAAAGGAAAAAGTATGTATCATGGTTAATGTGGTTTATGGTGTGAAAAATTAAAAATTAAAAAAAAAATTAAAGCACCCAAGTGTGCTCTCCCTTTGATAGGAGGGACCTCCTCTCACTGAAAACAATCGTGTTGAGTATGTAAAATATGTTTGTGCTGTTATACATTAAATTCCAAGATCTGGCCTAATAATCCACGGAATTAGAGTTCAAACCTCACCTCAGAGAATTTGAAATATGAGGCTGTCATTGAAGCTATTAAAAATATGGTCCATTTTTCTTTGTTCTGTCTCAGATAACCAGTTGATACCATTGTTAGCCTATTTATGCCCTGAAGGAAGCTGTTTAGTTTCATCAAATTGATATGGCCCACCATCACTCTTACAGAGCTGGATGATAAATCCCAGTGTTGTCTGTGATTCTTCAAATCTGCAAAATTTACAAGAACCAAACTGACGACTTTAAAAATATTTTAAATTTTTTCGAGAAAAACACAAAGGTGGAGCAGCAGATCACCTGCCACAAGCCTGTTCAATATGGTTATGACCTCTACTCCTCTTTTGTGCCATTCAGTGCCACATAATCCCCAATTCCCTGTCCTTTCGCTACCTGCTCTTTCAATGTGACCTCCTCCCCTACCCTGTCCACAGGAGCCCAACAAAAAGGGGTGGCAGTTAGTGCAATCTCTTCCAGCACCGGCAACCTGGGTCTGAATCCGGCACTGTCTTTAAGGAATTTGTACGTTCTCCCCATGTCCTCCCAACCTCAATTGGGTGGCACAGGCTCGTGGGCCAGAAGAGTCTGTTTAAAAAAAAAGTCAAAAAGGGCCAGAAGGCCCTTTGCATTTTATTTTGCATCAAATCTTTTAATTAATTCTTTCTCTCCATGGGTAATTCAAGGCATACTCACACCAACCCTCTTTTCAATCTTCTTCAGCATGATGCTGAAACAAGCCATGAAAGACCTCAACAATGAAGACGCTGTTTACATCCGGTACCGCACGGATGGCAGTCTCTTCAATCTGAGGCGCCTGAAAGTTCACACCAAGACACAAGAGCAACTTGTCCGTGAACTACTCTTTGCAGACGATGCCGCTTTAGTTGCCCATTCAGAGCCAGCTCTTCAGCGCTTGACGTCCTGTTTTGCGGAAACTGCCAAAATGTTTGGCCTGGAAGTCAGCCTGAAGAAAACTGAGGCCCTCCATCAGCCAGCTCCCCACCATGACTACCAGCCCCCCCACATCTCCATCGGGCTCACAAAACTCAAAACGGTCAACCAGTTTATCTACCTCGGCTGCACCATTTCATCGGATGCAAGGATCGACAACGAGATAGACAACAGACTCGCCCAGGGTAATAGTGCCTTTGGAAGACTACACAAAAGAGTCTGGAAAAACAACCAACTGAAAAACCGCACAAAGATAAGCATATACAGAGCCGTTGTCATACCCACACTCCTGTTCGGCTCCGAATCATGGGTCGTCTACCGGCATCACCTACGGCTCCTAGAACGCTTCCACCAGCGTTGTCTCCACTCCATCCTCAACATTCATTGGAGTGACTTCATCCTAACAATGAAGTACTCGAGATGGCAGAGGCCGACAGCATCGAATCCACGCCGTTGAAGATCCAACTGCGCTGGGTAGGTCACGTCTCCAGAATGGACGACCATCGCCTCCCCAAGATCGTGTTATATGGTGAGCTCTCCACTGGCCATCGTGTCAGAGGTGCACCAAAGAAGAGGTACAAGGACTGCCTAAAGAAATCTCTTGGTGCCTGCCATATTGACCACCGCCAGTGAGCTGATATCGCCTCAAACCGTGCATCTTGGCGCCTCACAGTTCGGCGGGCAGCAACCTCCTTTGAAGAAGACCGCAGAGCCCACCTCACTGACAAAAGACAAAGGAGGAAAAACCTAACACCCAACCAACCAATTTTCCCCTGCAACCGCTGCAACCGTGTCTGCCTGTCCCGCATCGGACTTGTCAGCCACAAACGAGCCTGCAGCTGATGTGGACATTTACCCCATCATAAATCTTCGTCCGCGAAGCCAAGCCAAAGAAGAAAGATTGAAGGTGGGTTTTTTAAACAAAAGTATCTGTTTGGGTGCAACAAGTAGAAAGTTTAGTAATTTTCTACATTGAACAAAAACAACAAATTTCATGGCAATAAATGAGATTCTCATTCCAACTGGTATGACAATGAATTCATTATTATTCACTGCACAAGAAAGATGCCGTTATCCACTAGTTTCTAAACCGTACTATTTATGCAGCTGGTTTAAGTACTCTGAAAGCTCTCCTTCTCTGTTCATTGCCAGGAGCAATTCTCACAACATTGACCAGTTGCAGTCTCTTCTCCTCATTCTGGAGATATTTTATATAGATATAAATAACTTGCATAATCTATTGATTAAATGAATTATCATTAATATTGCTAGTTTTAATATTTATATACAGTAAAATCCCTGTTCTCTGGAATTCAAGCAACCAACAGCCTTAAGCAACTGGCAAAAAAATCTCAGAAAACAGGTTTAAAATTGGTGTGCCTCACCATTAGTTCATCAATCAATCACACAACCTCAACCAACTGGAAAATTCACTTATCTGGCATCTACCAATCCCAATAGGTGCTGGATACCGGGGATTTACTGTCTCTGTGTGTGTGTGTGTATATATAATATATATATATAGAAATTATCCAAAGGATGAGTGAAGATGTTATATTTTTCAAGGATATTCGTACACATTTTGGTTTGACCATCTAAAAATTACAGCACTTTTTATATGTCGTCCCCTCCTTTCATGGCACCATAATGTTTGGGACATTTGACTTCACAGATGTTTGTGATTTCTCAGGTATAGTTAATTGTTTCACTATTACAGGTATAAGAGAGCTGGGCTGGTTTCTAAGCTTTGTAGTCTATAGTTGCCATTTTTCAACATGAGGCCCAGAGGCGTGCCAATGAAAGTCAAAGAAGCCATGATGAGGCTGAAAAACAAGAATGAAACATTTGGAGACTTCACCCAAACATCAGGCAAATCTTTGTCTGCCTTACAGTAGACTAAAGAAAATTTCATGTTCGCATTATCTGTTGTCTTCATCTGGCAGAACGCCTCATTGCCAAGTTCTCACAAACAAGCACCAGGACTTGGCCTGGCTGGCAGTGACCAGCGTCCCCTCAATCAGGTCCTTTCTCCAGGACTTGACCTGGCTGGTGGCAACCCGCATCCCCTCAATCAGGTCCTTTCTCCAGGACTTCACCTGGCTGGCAGTGACCAGCGTCCCCTCAATCAGATGCTTTCTCCAGGACTTGGCCTGGCTGGCGGTGACCCACATCCCCTCAATCAGGTCCTTTCTCCAGGACTTGACCTGGCTGGTGGCGACCCGCGTCCCCTCAATCAGATCATTTCTCCAGGACTTCGTCTGGCTGGCAGTGACCAGCGTCCCCTCAATCAGGTCCTTTCTCCAGGACTTGACCTGGCTGGCAGTGACCCGCGTCCCCTCAATCAGGTCCTTTCTCCAGGACTTCGCCTGGCTGGCAGTGACCAGCGTCCCCTCAATCAGATGCTTTGTCCAGGACTTCGCCTGGCTGGCGGTGACCAGCGTCCCCTCAATCAGGTCCTTTCTCCAGGACTTCGCCTGGCTGGCAATGACCAGCGTCCCCTCAATCAGATCCTTTCTGCACAACCAGAACACCTCCCACCACACTCGTTGTCCTCAAGATAACTGCAGTGTTGGTTTTGGAGGGGGGAAGGAGGGTAGGGGGTAAAAATGGGAGAAAATGCCACTGTGTATATTTAATGAGAAACGTTTGTATATATTTTGGTTGATATGGTTCACAGTGTGAAAAATTTAAAAATATTTTTAAAAAGTTAATTGCAGTGGAGGCAGTCACCCACCTCTTTGGTGAATGCAGATTTGCAGAGACTGCATGACAGAAAATTGTGCTCGACAGGGTGTTCCCAGGAACGCACACCAAGAGACAGACATCCTGAACTGCTGGAAGACCATTAATTCAGTGAAATACGCATTTGATCTGCCCGAAACCTGTTGATCTTTCAGCACATGAAAATATCAGTGACAGAGGGAATGCTGCCGACAGGTTTGTTGCAGGCTACAGGTATAGGTGCTGAGGCTTCGTGCCACCAATGCAAGTGCTGTGGGGAAGGACCACAGTTTAGAGTCCTCCCATCACCGGGCACTGAGGCTGAGAGGAAGCCCCTCGAACAACATTGGGGGGGGGATGGGGCAGGAGAAACAACAAGGTGCCACAAGGGTGGCAATAGTGTATTTAGAGAACAAATTTAATAATGTACATTGATGGGAATATATGGATACGATCAACACTATGGGTGGGAGAAGACTGAACAGTTTTCTTTTGGTAAATAATTTATTGTGAATAAAGTACATTATTTCCCAAAGTCCACTCAACACTTTTAAAAGAACCCTAGATAATTTCTAAACTAACCCTGAAACAGCATCACAGAAAATATTGAACATATTGCAACAGAAACAGGTTTCCCAAAGAGCAAGGAGACACGAGACTGGAGATGCTGGGATTTGGAGGAGAACACCATCTGCTGGAGGAACCCATGGGGTCAAGCAGTGAAGGGGGAAAAGTCTCAGTGAAGGGTTTTCCCCAAATGATGCTGCAGGTTGGGAATTTGGCGTGAATAAAGTTTGTAGTCAGACACTCCTTTTTTTAAAAAAACATCTGACAGGATCAAGTAGCTTTGTAATCTTTGATTCTGCAGGTGCCAACACACTCGTATGGTCTCAGCAGCGCTTGGAGTATTGTGGGCAGTTTTGGACTCCTCATTTAAGAAGGAATGTGTTGGCGTTAGAGGGATTTCAAAGGAAGTTCACAAGGATGATACTGGGAATGAGAGGGTTATCATATGAGGAACATTTGACAGCTCTTGACCTGTATTCATTTGAATTTAGGAGAATGAGGGGGAATCTCAAGGAAACTTTTCAAATGTTGAAAGATGTGGACAGAGCAGATGTAGAAAGGTTGTTGGCCATGGTGGGGGGGGGGGGGGGGGAGGGTTAGTCCTAGAGCAAGAGGACACAACTTTAATATTGAAGGATATCTACTTAGAACAGAAATGCGAAGGACATTCTTCAGCCAGAGGGTGGTGAATCTGTGGAATTTGTTGCCACAGGCAGTAGCAGATGCCAAGTTGTTGGGAGTAGTTAAGGGAGAGATTGATAGGTTCCTGATTAGCCAGGGCATGAAAGGTTATGGGGGTGAAGGCCGGGCAGTGGGGCTGAATGGGGAAATGGATCAGCTCATGATTAAATGGTGAGGCAGGCTCGATGACGGAATGGTCTATTCCTGCACCTATGTCTTATGGTGTGAAGTGATAAGGATTTCTTTTATGCAGAATCTATCATGTTTTTCCTTAAAGCAAGTTTCAATTCTCAGCATAAATTTGAATAAGTGATTAACAGGGAGTCAGAAAAGAACTATGGATGTTAAAAAAAAATCTAATTGGAGAATATTCAATGAACAGCTATTCACATTAAATTGTATGCGTAGCACATTCATTGTCAAGAGGATTTATTCCACTTACCAGTCTTGGGAACCACACAAGTTTTGGGAATCATTCAGATGGTGTGAATCAGTAAGATATCTTATAAGTGATGTAGATATCATGAGGCAATTTAAAAAAAAAGATTTATTATAATATTATAAATAATTTCTGTATAGATATTCCTCAATAGCAAGAGCATTATTTACATCTGAAAAAATCTGGCCAGTACCTGAAACCTAATTGAACAGTCATGAATACAGCTCATTTGATCCTGCGGGACTGGTTTTGCGTTGCATTTGAATGTCTGAGGTCACAGAATTGAAAAATCCGAGTTGAAAAAGATAATTTGTCACAGCCATGATGGGGCTTTTTCTTGAAACAAGCTTCCAAATGTACCATAGAACATTACAGCACTGCACAGGCCCTTCGGCCCTTGATGTTGTGCAGGCCTATATAGTCCTACCAATAAAAAGTACTAAATCCTTCCTGTCTTGGTACCCTAGAAAATGAACACCAGGTTTACTTTTCAAGGCTTATCATTCACAGTCAAATATCACATAAACAATCATTTAACAAGGGACAGTGTTTAAAATGTATTGACAGGTTTTGGCATGCTACAACATTTGGAGTCTCACCTTAACCTGTCAGAAACTCTGAATATTTACTTCTTACTACCCCAATAGTTGCTGGTTTTCCACATTGTGGCTCTCTATACCAAGGAATTACCATACACTTCTCTTTCTAAAACTACTTGCCCAATTGAATTAAGCATCTTTTTAAATTATAAATTTAAATTTAGACCCACAGCCATTTCAGCCCACAAGTCCGTGCCGCCCAATTTACACCTATACCCCTGGGGTGTTTCGAACGGTGGGAGGAAACTGGAACTCCCGGTGAAAACCCACGCAGACACCGGGAGAACGTACAAACTCCTTTCAGACAGACTGGGATTTGAATCCTAGTCCCGATTGCTGGTCCCTGTAAAAACCAACTGTTCCACCAAACGTGCTGTGAATATAGGTTGGCACATTCTACAAATAACCACATAATGTAGATTGAACATGCTTGCATATTCCTGTCCAGGGGAATATTAATGTAGTTTATAGATTTAAGAGTTCTCTGGACTAAAATATTCTCAAATTAAACTTTGAAAAGCACACATAAGGTGCAGATACAAGCAAGTCAATTCCAGTCAACTTGTGGCCACAGAAAGAACATTAAACCAGCTGATGCCTGATTTAGCCCTCAAGTGTTTGCAATGCAATGCAATTTTTTCCCTCACATAATTATTGTTGATGCAAAATTGCAGTCACTGAACAGTAAAGTCACTGGAGTGAAAGTCAAAAGTCTGCAGATGCTGGGATTGTGGTAAAAACCCCTTGAAGAAGGGCTCAAGCTCCAAACTTCCATGGCATGTTTTAATGTCCTTTGGACACTGCAAGACCTGCTGAGTTCCTCCAGACCTTCCGTGTTTTTAGTTAAGTCACTACTCTCTCTCTAGGAAGCTGAAAAACAAAATCCACCTTCAGTAATGGTTTTGCTCTCGCAGAGCAGTTTTGATCCCTCTTTAGAAATCTTTCAGGTTTGAGCAGAAGAGGGAATGTTCAAGAGCTCGACAGCCAGCACTTGCTCAGGGTGTCTCAGAAAGGACTGGTGAAGGGAAGAGGGGTGGTTGCTGGGTCTTGCGTTGGAGCTGCTGGGTCAGGGACACAGCTCAGATTCCTTGTGACAATCATACACTGGACTGGCCAAAGTACAATACCAGCAAATATGATTAAGATCATGATAAAAAGGACCAGTCTCTTCCAGTCACCAAGGAAGGAAAAACAATTTTGTGCTCCGTTCTCAATTTCTGCTGCAGGTGGTGAATTCTCATGTTTGGATTCACCAATGTCAATGCAGATGCAAAAGTCGGTGCTCCCAGTCTCTGTCTCACTCTTCTTGTGACACAGTTTCTTGCCCTCCATCCACACTGCCTCTTCAAGTTGCAGCTGTGGGGGTAGTTTAGCGAGCAAGCTCTGGTTCGTCTGGAGGGCAGGGGGCCCAGGCTCCGACACTACCGTTTTATGCCTGCAAAAGGGGCAGGTGATACCATCAGCCTCTTCTGCAGGCTTTGATGCCATGAGCCGGGACAGGCACTCCAAACAAAATGTGTGCTGGCACTCGAGCAGTTTGGGAGCCTTGAAGATGTTGTCATAGTTGCTGAAGCAGATGATGCATTCCAGCCCTTCCTCAGAATTCCTGTCCAGGCAGTCCGCAGACTTCCCCGCGACATCTTCCAGAGAAGAGGGGCTGGAGGTGTGCCACACCTGGTCTGTGACAGACATTGTGAACCTGAGGAGGAATTGGAAAAAAAGGTCAGTGTTGAGTCAGAACAACAGGACAAGGGGCAGCAGTAAAACAGGACAGTCTGCGGACACCATGATTGCAGTACAAACACAATGCTGGAGAAAGTCAGCAGGTCAAACAGTGTCCTTTAAACAACAAAGGTGCAGATCCAACATTTCAGGCTTCAGCCCTTCATCAAGGTCTGGCACTTGATGGAAGGAGAAGGAAAGAAAAGAATGGACTCAGTAGAATTTCTGGTGTAATTTTGTTGAATGACAACATTGCCTGACTGGATTAATGCAACCTAGATTGTATACCTAAAATGGATGAGAGGGGGGGGTGGGGGGGTGGTTTGGGAGGAAAGGGGGGGGGAGAAAAAGTCACTGTATATGTGTGAAAAGAAATAGTGTATATCATGGCTAATGTGATTTATGGTGTGAAAAATAAAAAAATTTATAAAAAAAAAAAAAAAAAGGTCTGGCACAATGCAGGCAGACACCTGAACAGAATGGTGTGGGGGGGGGGGGAGGGGCAGGGTGCACCGCATGAAGGTAATAGGTGGATAAGGGACGAAGGACAAGGGGGGGGGGTGTGGAGGAGGGTCTGTGAATGGAGAGGGAAGGGGATGGAGACCTGTAAGAAAGACAGAGGGATGGGGAGAGAGGGAGAATGGGGACTGAGCTAGCAGAAACTGGAGAATTGGATGTTAATGGGATCTGGAATAACAGGACAAGGGGCAGCTATGTCACTCAGAGAGGGGGTGTCTCGCTGCCAGCAGAAATGGTACATTTGTACATTCAAAGGCATTTGTTCATATCTATGGACAGGTAAGGTTTATAGGGACCAAATGGGACGAGCCCTGAACACTACCTTGGCAGCATGGACGTGTTGGGGTGTGAGGCCTGTTCCAAGCCACGTTACACCAGACGAAAACAGCATATCCATGCACAACCCAAACCTCTTTCCGTTTTAGCCAGGTGCTGATCTAAACTCGAGGCCCGTGTGAGATTCTGACCACGAGGGAAGCTCTACAACAGGTCATGGTTGAGGTTTTGTTTTTTTTTTAAAACAGAAAAGGTGTCATCTCTCACATTGGAAACAAGTTCTCGACTTGGTTTCCCAGGGTGAGGTGAGCACAGAAACTGCCAGAGGTTGCTGCCGCGGAGCCCACCTTACTCATTGCCTAGTAAAAGTTTGCCCACAAATTAACATTCTCCACTGTAGAACACATGGTCTTGCCAATAGCGAGCAGTAATACACAGGCAACATTTCAACACTGAAAATTTCCACAGAGCAGAAAAAAATCTGTACAGAAAGAAAAGGGGTTAACCTTTCCAACTCTAGGGGTTACAATCTTTTTTAAAAAAGCTTTTGACCTGTCAGGGCAGGAGAAAGGCCAAATGATGCTAACAGACAAGACATTAATACTCAATAAGTCCTGATTGTGAAATAGTAGATTAAAAATCCAGTTTTCTTCCAGGCCGGACCCCACAACGATATTAAATCTACCCATATTTGTATGGACCTGTATGTTTTTCCCCCCTTTTTGTGGGCCCCAAGATCAGCTGCACCCTGGTCAATCGGCCCTGGGAAAATCTCTGTGCTGGCCCATTCCCTTGGTGCCCAATGCACGGGCTTATTTTGCTTCATCCAGGCCCGGTCTGTTAGGTTATGGATCTGCAGTCACTTTCCAGAATGTCCTGTTTTCACTTCACAACTACACATACCTTTTGTAATCTCCAGCAGACAAAGAATTGATGAGGGAAGCATCCTGGGGGAAAGGCTCAGTCACTGCTTGGCACCTTTGGTAACCTGCTGCCCCTTGGTGTTGGACCCCGGCCCATCCGTGGACAAGGTGCCAGAGAAAGGGAAATTCAACGCACAGAGAAAAACACTTTTCTGAACTAAAACCTCGGGCAATTAAACAAACCCGATAAGGAAACCGGCCACAGCCAGCAGAGGTGGGGTGGGGGGGGGGGGGGGGGGGGGGTGGGTGGACGGGCTGTTTGGCCAAATGAAGCCTTCACTTTATGAATAAACTGGCTACTGTGGAGAATCAGAAAATCGGTTTCCCTCTCACTGCTTCCGACTATTAAAACACACCCGTCCTGGAAACTCAGCCGTGAAACAGCGAACCTGACAGAGCAGATACAGGGCCAACACTGCGGGCTTCAGCCCTTCATCAAGGGGGGAGCAAAATGTGCCTCATTGCTGCATAAAGAAGCACCTGCTGATTTCTCCAGCTTTGTGTGTGTTTTTACTTCAGATTCCCGTGTTTTACTTCTGCGAGAGAGGGACAAAGCAGCAGCCAGCTTCAAGTGTTTAATTTCAGGACAATCTCTGCTGGGAATGTTCTGGCAGAGATTCTTCAAAACCCCCATCCAGTCCGCGGGGGGCCAGCCCGCAGTGTCCGCGGGGGGCCAGCCCGCAGTGTCCGCGGGGGGCCAGCCCGCAGTGTCCGCGGGGGGCCAGCCCGCAGTGTCCGCGGGGGGCCAGCCCGCAGTGTCCGAGGGGGTCCAGTCCGCAGTGTCCGAGGGGGACCAGCCCGCAGTGTCCGCGGGGGGCCAGCCCGCAGTGTCCGCGGGGGGCCAGCCCGCAGTGTCCGCGGGGGGCCAGCCCGCAGTGTCCGCGGGGGGCCAGCCCGCAGTGTCCGCGGGGGGCCAGCCCGCAGTGTCCGCGGGGGGCCAGCCCGCAGTGTCCGCGGGGGGGCAGCCCGCAGTGTCCGCGGGGGGCCAGCCCGCAGTGTCCGCGGGGGGCCAGCCCGCAGTGTCCGCGGGGGGCCAGCCCGCAGTGTCCGCGGGGGGCCAGCCCGCAGTGTCCGCGGGGGGCCAGCCCGCAGTGTCCGAGGGGGTCCAGTCCGCAGTGTCCGAGGGGGACCAGCCCGCAGTGTCCGCGGGGGGCCAGCCCGCAGTGTCCGCGGGGGGCCAGCCCGCAGTGTCCGCGGGGGGCCAGCCCGCAGTGTCCGCGGGGGGCCAGCCCGCAGTGTCCGCGGGGGGCCAGCCCGCAGTGTCCGCGGGGGGCCAGCCCGCAGTGTCCGCGGGGGGCCAGCCCGCAGTGTCCGCGGGGGGCCAGTCCGCAGTGTCCGCGGGGGGCCAGTCCGCAGTGTCCGAGGGGGGCCAGCCCGCAGTGTCCGAGGGGGACCAGCCACTGCAGTCCTAAAGAGAAGTCGTTCACAAATAGTTAAAACTGCCAATATTTTCAGTCTCCAGGCATGGGGAGTGGAACTAAACGCACAATTCAGTTTAACAACTTGGAGTACCGCGATGGGTTGAATGGCCTTATGTTCCCCACCCCCCACCACGTTATAACCGGAGGAATATTCGCAGAGAGAACAGCACAGGAACTCGCAACCTCCACTCCCTCGAAATGTGCGTGAAACATTCAGATCAGGAAGAAATCTGTATTCAATGTGAAAAGCGCCTTCACTTACCTTTCCGGAGCAGAAGGGCCGGGGCTGCCTGGACCTGGTACCGGCTCCCCGGACCTGGTTATCGGCCACTGGCTCCCTGAACCTAGTACCGGCTCCCCGGACCTGGTTACTGGTTACCGGCTCCCTGGACCTAGTCTGGTTACTGGTTACCGGCTCCCTGGACCTGGTTACTGGTTACCGGCTCCCTGGACCTGGTACCGGCCGTGAACATGTGGCATCCGTCCGCGCTCCGCTCTTTTATAGAGCAAAGTGGCCGCGCTTCACTTCCTGGTTCCGATTCGGATCGGAGCAGTTTGCACCGCGACCGAGACAGGCTGCTGCTGCTGGAGGTCATTGCCTCTGTGCTGGAGAAACCCAGCCGGTCTGGCAGCCTGCACAGGGGACGTCGACCCTGATGCTTCAGCCCGTTGTCCTCTGGCCCCAGATGCTGCCCTGAATTTCCAGCATTTCTGCAACCCCTTATCTTTGCTCACTGTCTGACCTGCGGGGTTTCTCCAGCACAGAGTTTGTTCCGGGGGAGGGGGGGAGGGGGAGGCTTCATCAGAATCCCAGCTTATTGTCATGAACAAGTCATGAAATTCATTGTTTTGCGCAGCATCACAGAGCAAATATTCATATCAACCACCTTCCAACAATAAATTAAAATAGTGCAGGAAAAGTCCAAGTCAGGTAGAGTCAGTGGTGGGGAAGAAGCTGTCCTTGTACCATTGAGTCCTCATCTTTAGACTCCTGTGCCTTTTCCCAGCAGAGTGAAGAGGGCCTTGGTGCAAAACAGGCAGACACACAACCAGACATTCTCACCGCCCGGGGGAAGAAGCTGTTTATCAGCCTGGTGGAGCTGGCTCTGACCCTCCTGGATCTTCCCCCACGTGAACAGCTGAAAGATGCCGTGTGCAGGGTGGAAGGGGTCAAACATGACAGAGCCTGGGACATCAGAGCAGGAGTTTTTTCCATCAATAAATTCCCTAACCAACATCCCCGTATTCTGGAAGACCAACGGATTCCGGGCAGACCAAAGTGTGTCTTTCACCGAGTGAAAGACCATCAAGTCTTTCTGCAGGTCTAGGTGTGGGGATGAACCGTGACAAAGTCACGGACACACTCTTAGTCAATCTGCATTCTGCAAAGATAGAAGTGAGGACCTCCTTGCTGTTGACTGGAAGGCCGTGTGTATTGGGGGTGAGATTCTAACAGGGCAGCATTGGTTAACTACTGAACTGCTTAACTCAGTGGAACTATTCATGCAACAATCTCTCCTGCACACCATCCTTCATGGCAGACGCTGGAAATCGAACATAGCCTGTTTGTGCTGTTATCGTCTACATTTGCTTCCTAACTCTTTCATTCAACGCCAACTATACAATGCCTGCAACCGGCCGTGTCCAGTTCCTGCTGATCTGCGGTGATGGTTGCGCTAAGAGACCTGCATGTTTAAGAAAGACCCGTTCAATGCTGGTGGCAGGAGAAACCCACAAGGAAGTTCCCTGCCAGCAACTACCAGCTTTGCCTGAGGAAAATGTCCCCAGGGGGGATTTACAGATGTGAATAAGAATAAGATAAAAACAGAGACTACTCCAAGTGTTTAGCCCATTGGTGAGCGCAGGCTTGGTCCTGTCTGCGTGGAGTTTGCACGTTCTCCCTGTGCCCACAGAGTTTCCTCGGGGATCCCTAGTTTCCGTTTACATCCCAGTCAAGTTCAGGTTTTAAGGCTCCTTTTATTGTTACATTGTAATATATTAAACTTGTAACATACTTTAAGGCAGACATGAGTATCCCATGTGTATCCCATGAGCCAGTCTCCAGCAGCCCGTGGGGAGGGGGAGGGGTGGGTGGGGGGGGAGTTCCTCAACCACAAGTCGCCTGCAGCCTGTGGGGTCCCTCGCTGGTCCGCCATCCAACTTGAACATCTCGGACCCGACCTTCAATAAGGAGTGGATATGCCGGCCCGACCAGCAGTTGGGAAACCCTCACACCATCTGCCATGGAAAGTCAGGACACTACAGATGCTGCAAATCTGAGATAAAAATCGATAAAGCTGGAAACCCTCATCAGGTCAGTAGGAAGAGAAACTACGTGAAGGTTTCAGGTCAGTGACCCGTCAGCAGATCGGGTAGGAAATATCAATGGGCTGACATGCGGCAGGGTGAAAGCCCCGCACCCCGAAGTGGCACTCATCTTGACAAGGGGCACAGGAGATCACCTGCTGCCCCAAACACTGGGGGAGGACCTGGATGTGAGGGGAAGGGAACTGTGCCAGATGGTTCCTACTCTACTCTAGACGTGGCTGAAACCGCTCTTTTGTTTGGCCAACAACCACCCCACAAGGAGAACCTCCTAGTGGCCCCCTCCACTCCGGGCACCTGTAGATCAGGAGTGCATCCTGAGGTTGAGGAGCAACCCCTTTCAGGGACTGAGACCGCTCTTTCCAAAGGCTGGCGAACTTGAGAGATAAAGACGGTTTTAACATTGGGTATTTCTCCACAGCTACAAGTGCAGAGCTACAGGAAACTTAAACCTTTTCCCTCTCCTCGCACTTTGTCATCCTGCAAACCCTCAACCTAGTCAGATATGCGCAAATTAAGGGGTGCCGGCTCAAAGAGCTGAATAACCATCTGTAAATCAGTTTACTGGAGGGATACAGCACAGAAACAGCCCTTTCTGGCCCACCAGCTCATGCCTGCCCAAATGCACCCATTAATCGACAAACCTCGTCCGACTCTGGAACGTGGGGGGGAAGGCGGAGGAAACCCGCGCAGACATGAGGAGAATGGACAAACTTGTTGCGGACAATGGTGGGTTCGAACCCACCAAACTCTTTTCCCCCTTTCTGCCCTCGGCAGATGCACAAGCTTCACCCAACGGGCACTTCTGTCCAGTCTTGTCGAGGCGGATCGGAGAGCGCCAGGGTTTGAACCCATTCTGTCTGTAGTTGATAGGTTCTCGCCACTTTGGCGTGGGTTTCCCCAGGGGCTCGGGTTTCGTCCTATCATTCGAGATGTGCCGGGGGTTGTAGGTTAATTGGGTGACAGCAAAGACTCGTGGGCTGTTACCGTGCAGTATGGCAAATAAAAATGTTTTAACTGAGGAGTCGCTGAGCAGTGGAGACAACATTTATTATGTGCATTATAAAGAGGAGGTCGAAGGGAACAAGATCGTGGATGAGAGAGGAAGGGGGAAACGTTTGGATAAAGAATTCCTGGCACAGGATGACCTTCCAGACCAGAAGGAAATCAAATTGCTCAAGAGCCGGTGTGTTATCAATATCCCAGTATATTGTGAAATGATTCCTTGATTGCTGTACAATGACTCAATATTTGTTAAAAAAAAACAAAGCAATTATACCTTTAAATTGCCCAAAACATCTTAACTGAAATAAAAAAAACAAGTGGATAGGCAGATGTTCAGAAGATTGCACTTGAGGTTTAGGTAAGGTACTAATTTAAAATGAAAATCAGGAAGTGTGATGTGCTTGAACGTTGAGGATGTTGGAAACACTCAGCAGGTCGGGCAGCATGTGGAGAGAGAGGGAGAGTTCGTATCCCAGGGCAGTGGGACCCGGATTACAGACCCTGTTTAAAGGAGGGCGCGAACCACCACACGAGAGATTCCCAAGGTGGGCGCTGGTGCGATATATGCCCTGCCCTATGGGCGGTGGAAAGATCCGAGGGGGCGGTGAGGAAAGTGGGGAGGGAGGTGGTCGGAACCTTCCATCTGGTAACTATAGAGTTTGCTGCAAAGTTTAATGGAGAAACCGGTGCAGTAATTTTCAGGCCAGACTCGGGGTGGCCCCCATGTTGCACTGGCATGGCTCACCCCCACACTCAGCGCTAAAACTCGCCCTCAGCCCCACCACTAACCCTCCCCTCTCAGCACCAACACTAACCCCCCCCCTCATGTGCCATCACCAACTCTCCTCTCACCTCCACCACTAACCCCCCTCAGCGCCACCACTAACTCCCCCCCCCCCCTCAACCCCACCACTAATCCTCCCTCTCAGTGATGCCACTAACCATCCCCCCCACCCCCGCGCCGTTGTCTGGTCGCAGGTCGTTCTGAATATGGCCTGAGAAAGGGCGGCAGATGTAAATAGTTGTGGAACCTGTTTGTATTTCTGGGCAGTGGGACCTGATCACTGCCGCTGTAAAGTGGCAGCGAACAGTGCAGCAAATAGGATCAGTCTGAGGGTCACAGTTAAGGCTGGCATAAACTCACTGAACTTCAGGACCCCACTCCAGTTATTTGCTGGTGCTTTGCCCATTTGCTCCATGCCCCTGTAACAGCGTCCTTTCTTTCGCCAACCTTTGTAAACCTCTCTGTGCCTTTCGCTGGTCATCGCTGGTACGATGCATTTTGCCAACAGTTGGACCTTGAGCTTCCTGCCTGCAGTAAACGTGTGTGGAACGGCAGGAGAATGGTTCGCCATGTAAGAACAACAGCAGCAAGTCAACATGGTGTAAAAACTACCAACGAAAGTCCAGTCATCCAGCACACACTTCATTCCTGATCTTCCAGACTATTAGACACTATCCCACTTCAACACACAAAAAATTTACTTTTTACAAATATCATAAACTATAGTAGATTAACAATTTTACTGTTGAACCTCGTTAGTTTCTGGAGAGTTTAGGATCCAGGTGAGTTTCAAGGAAGGGAGGAATTAATAGAAACGGTAGCATGGGCCTCGGTGAGATCAAAGGGACTACAAGAACCAGAGTTTGGGTGAGTTTAAAGTGGGTGGGAGAAGCATGCTCCAGGTACGTCCACCAATCAGTTTCACTGAATACCACATTCGAAAAGTTTGGTCTTTGGTTAAATGTATGCATCAACTTGAAAGTCACCCTTTTGGTCGTTCAGCACATGGAGATGTCCGAGAGGGATTCCTGCCAACTGGCACATTCCAGGCCTCAGGAGGATGCACTGAGGCTTGGCGCGGTCAACACGAGGGCGCTGCAAGGAAGGACCACAGTCTCGAGTCCTCCCATCACTGGGAGATGAAGGTTGAAGGGCTGAGATCAAGAGGAAGTCCCTCAAACAACAGGGGGTGGGGGTGGGGGTGGGGGGGGGGAGAAGTGTCACAGGGGATGGCAATGGTATAAATAGAAATGAATGTAACAATGTTCAGTGATAGAAATGTATGGATACAAACCTCAGGGTGGGATGAGACTTAGAAAGAATTTCCTCTTGTAAATAATTTATTGTGAATAATGCCTATTTTTGGTTAAAATAATGTATAATTTAAAAAGAGGAACAAGGAACTGAGTTTGTTCTCCTGATGCTTTTTGATCTTTTATGTGTTTACCTTCAGCTTGTTTCATGTTTCTCCAATGTACTGAATCAAAGAAATGCTTGACAATAAATCCAGCTGAATTATTCATTTCCTGGTTCTGGAGAGATTCTGAGCTGGAATCTTACATTAAACTGAGAAAACACAGTGTCAAAAGGACATGGGAGATGGTGTTAGCTTGTAGAATTCAGGATAGAACTGGCTGACCATGGGATGTGAGTGTGATATTATGATCTGATAAGAAACTATACGGGGCGTAGCAGAACCAGATGTCGAAACACTCTGTAGGTGCCAATAACCTTGTTATCTGCGCACCTCACTCATTATGTCAGTTTGTTCCAGCTCTCCCAAATTACTCACAGATTTCTCCAAATATCTGCAATGCCTAGATGTTCGACATTTTGCTTTGAAGCTTTTCTCCAATTTAATCAGTCCAAGCTCTGGTCATGTATGTTGAATTTTACCTGGTGTTCAGTGTGACCACACTCATGACTCATGATTAAATGGAGGGGTGTGTGTGTGTGTGTGTGTGTGTGTGTGTGTGTGTGTGTGGTTGTCTCTAAGTGTGTGGGTGTGATCTCTCTCTCTCTCTCTCTCTCTTTCTCTCTCTCTCTCTCTTTCCTGAGAATAACAGAGGGACCTTAGGGTGCAAATCCATACATCCCTCAAGGTTGCTGCACAGGTTGATAGGATAGTTAAGAAGGCCAATGGGATGCTGGGTTTCATTAATAGGGGGATTGAGTTCAAAAGTAGAGAGGTCATGTTGCAACTCTACAAATCTCTGGTAAGACCACACTTGGAGTACTGTGTTCCGTTCTGGTCACCTCATTATAGGAAGGAAGGGGGAAGCTATGGAGATGGGGATAGAGGAGATTTACCAGGATGATGCCTGGATTGGGAAACCAGTCTTATGAGGCCAGGTTAGCAGAGCTGGGACTTCTCTCTAATGGAAGGATGAGAGGAGATTCGATAGAGGTAGACAAGATCAGGGTCGATGGCAAGGGGGGGGGGGCATCTATGGGGATTGCCCCCCTAAGCGAGGTGCTGTGCCTCCCATTCAGTCACAGCCATTGTTCACCGTCAGACCCACCCCTGCCCCCACCTGCGTCATTGGCGTGTGCCAAGCGTCCCTTGTGTCTAGTGAAATCAGACACATAAAAGCAGCCTCCCCTCACCTACATTGCAGGGGCAGATGATGTTAATGTTCATCAGCGGGTTGGACCCAGCATCCAACAGCACCCTCCCCACCAATGATCAAGTTTATGAGCGTTGCCCTGTGCCCCCCTCTCTAGCATACTAATGACCCCCTCTCACATTCGTTCTGGCGCCAACCCTGAACAAGATTATGAAAGACAAAAATAGGGTGGGCAGCCAGCACCTGTCTCCCAGGGGAGGAAAAGCAAACACCAGAGGACATGTGTATGAAGAAGGGAGGGAAGTTTAGGGGAGATGTCAGGGGTAAGTTTACTACACAGAGAGTTGTGAAAGCCTGGAATGCCTTGCCAGGGGTGGTGGTGGAGGCTGGAACATTGGGGGCAATTTAAGACAGACACACAAATGAAAGAAAAATAGAGGGTTATGGGATAGGGGGGGTTTAGTACTTTTTTTTAGGAAGGAATATATGGGTCGGCACAATATCGAGGCCGAAGGGCCTGTACAGCGCTATAGTTACGAGGATGTTGCCAGGACTCAGGGGGTGGGGGGGGCAGGGGGTGGGGGGGGGCAGGGGGTGGGGGGGGCAGGGGGTGGGGGGGGCAGGTGGTGGGGGCTTTATTCTTTGGAACACAGGATGAGAAGTGATCTCATGAGAGTAATAAATTGGGTGAATACACAGTGTCTTTTGTTCAGAGAAGGGGAATCAGTAACCCGAGGACAGATGTTTAAGGCAAGGTTGAAGAGATTTACCAGGAACCTATTTACACAGAGGGTGGTGGGTACCTGGAGCGAGCTGCTGGAGGAGGTTATTGAGGCAGGTACCATTGGATGGATACATGGACAGGATGGGCTAAACGCAGGCAGGTGGAATTAGTGTGGGTGGGACATATAGGTCAGCATGAGAAAGTTGGACCGAAGGGCCTGTTTCCTCATTGGCTCTGGGAGCCAATGCCACTGTTCAGCACTAAGCCCAAAAGTACAAGAGTTTTTCTGTGCGTTCATTCAATATTGACTGACAATATTAAATCTGATTCTCCTGTCGCTGTGTCAATTGTAGAAGAGCTGGCCAATTCAAAGATGCAGTAGCCCTGAGGAAACAGCAGGATGGTTTATTATCGACACTGACAAAGCTATTGTGCAGCATTAAAGTTTTCCAGGAAATTGCTTTATGTGACTAAAAAAAACACATTTGTGGAGGATTTTTTTTGCTTCGAGCCTCAAGCCGACATTTCCTTTATTGATACTTTTATCTTTGTCGCAAGATGATATTACAAGTGGAAACGGTGTAAAATGGATGATGATTTTACAAGTGGAAACAGTGTAAAATGGATGATGATTAATACCTGTTGCAACTTTAATTGTTTCAATGTAAACAAGCAGATTGATCTTTGTACATATAATTTGGGCATGTGAGAAAGTGGAAAAGTTTTGGGAAGATCTAAATCAGGTATTAAATAAAATCATAAAAAGCCACATACCAAAAAATCCAGAGATCTTTCTTCTAAGTAATATAAGAAGTAAAGAATTAGGCCTCAAACTGGATGAAGCACAAAAAAGATTTATTATGATAGCCTTAGCTGTAGCAAAAAAATGTATAATGTCAACTTGGAAATCAGAAGATAGACTGAGAGTACAGCAATGGTGCATGGAAATGAATAAATGTATTCCATTGGAAAAAATAACATATAATGTAAAAAATAATGTCACAGTATTCAAACAAATTTGGTAACCGTACATGGAACACAACGGAGAGGGCCTACTGCGGACCTCCACCCCCTAAAATGACAGAATGAGAAGAAGAAATGAACTGTCCCAGTGTGAAAAAGTAGATGACACAATTTTCTTGTCTATTTTCATTGTGTGATGACATTGTTTAATGGGTTTATTGTATATGTTGAACTTTTAGTGGGTAGGGAGGGGGTGGGAAGGAGGGAGGGAAGGGAGGGGGGAAAAAGGAGAGAAAATGACACTGTGTATATTCAAGAGGGAAATATTTGTGTGTATTTTGGTTAATATGGTTCATAGTGTGAAAAATAAAAAAAATTTTTTAAAAAGAGCAGATTGATCTTTGAATATTTGGGAATAGCAAGTTTGGGGATTTGATTAAACCTTGGGCTTGTGTGTTTCAGAGAAGTGTAAACCATTCCTTCCCAGAACTCTAATGAGGTTAGAAGTCAACTTAAAATTTCGCAACTGAGATAGATGGGGGTTGGTGGTGATAGAACCCAGGCAAGGTTGATGGTGTTAGGAAGATCAACCAACAGATAATGGGCAAGGCTAAAGGGGCTGAGTGCCAGTGTTTGCTATACAGGGTCAGTGTGAGAGCCCAGAGGTGAGTCAAGGGTTTGACTGTGGAAGAATCAGGCATTTCCCTCCCAGTGACCAGTGACAACATCTGGCAGCTTGACCCACATGCCTACTAGATCAGTGGTTTTCAACCTTTTTCTTACCCCACACACCACCTATGTTCTGTGCTAAGTGAGGGATTAAATGAGTGGAAAAGAAATAACTACTCTACAAGATTCTAGATAGTCCCAGCCTATCCAGTTTCTCCTTGTAGCTCAAGCCCTCTAGCCCTGGTTATATCCTGGTGAATCTTTTCTGTGCCCTTACCAACCTAATCACACCTTTCACTTCTCTGGTTTCTGCTGACCCACTCTCCATTCTCCCTCCCTTCCCCATCCCTCTGTCTCCTTCCTCCAGCTCTCCACCCCTTCCCTCTCCATTCACAGAGCCATCCCCCTCCCTATTTGCTGATGTGCTCTCCCTCTCTTATCCACCTATTACCTCCTGCCTGTAGGACTGCGCTCCTCCTCCTGCCCCTCCCCCCCACCATTTTGTTCGGGCACCTGCCGACATTTTGCTCATCCCTTGATGAAGGACTCAAGCCCGAAACTTTGGTTATGTATCTTTATCTTTGCTACATAAAGAAAAGTGTTTGACCTGCTGCATTTCCCCAGCATTGAGCTTTTACACACCTTCCCTATTGCCAGAGGACCAGAACTGAGCAGGCTACGCCAAGTGTGTTCTCACCAATGTCATGTTGGCTGCATCAAGAAGTGACAGCTCCTGTGCACCTTGCCCTGATCGATGAAGAGTGTGGTGATATGTAATTACACCACTAGGACACCAGGGGTCGTCCCAGTGACCTTGTATATAAAGCAGTGCAGAGCTACAGTTTAGCCTTCCAGGTTCGTCTTGCAGAGAGACAAGATCTCTTAGTGTATATATTAGTTTATTTAAGCTGTCTTATACTCGCACTGCTGGTGTGGTTATTGTCAGTACAATTTAATAAACTAATAAACAATTTAATAAACTTCCATCCTACTAGGCTGGAAGCTGCTTCTGCTCCAATGCGCATTCCCAACCACCTGGAGACTCTTCCTGAGGAATGGAATCCGGGGACGACCAGCATGCACGTGCATCCACGGACAGAGACGGTGAGGGACCGATGTACTGGAATCATGGTGGAATGCGGAGAAGACCACAGAAATATGATAGGGCAGGTAAAAAATGGCCAAGAGCCCTGCCTGCCTATGGGTTCGCCGGTAAAGGTGCCACCGACCCTAAATCCCAGTCCGATCAGAAAGGGGCCACTACAAGTGTGGGTGGAAGGATCTTCACGACATGCTCCTGATAGCTACCTATGTGCAGAATTCCCGACCACTCCAGAGCCAGAGAATGCAGACACCACTGTCACTCCCCCAGCAGCAGTTTCCCCAGTACCACAGAGACCTGACGCTACCACTGGGATCCCTTTAAGCCCACTGCAAATGTCCCAAAGCCAGAGACTCAGCCAATAGCCCCAAGCACCCAGGTTACTCCTCCAGCAGAAACAAGCCCCATAGAGGCTCTACCAGCAGCTTCCAGTACCCCAGGGTCCACCCTTGCTACACCTAGACCCAGAGACCACACGGAGAACGGGAACGACCCCTGGGGTGCCCCCACATTACCTAAGAGACCAGAGACTGAGGATTAGCCATGTGCTGCAACCAGACAGGCTGGAGCTCAACCCCAGAAATCCCGGAGGCGGCATGCTCTTCGGCCACTGGCAGAGATGCTTTCTGAATTACGTGGAGGGTGCTGAGGCATCGGATAAAGAGCTATTAATGCTGCTGTTAGTGCAGCTGGGAGACCACCCTTGCTCCATTATACAGGATGCCAGGTCCTACCAAGAGGCAATGAGCACTTTACAGAGGCATTACAGTAAGGGGCATAGCGAACTCCACTCCCGGTACAGGCTCATGACTGTACTCACAATAACCACAACATCAGTGCGAGTATAAGACAGTTTTAATATACTAATATGTACACTAAGAGATCTTGTCTCTCTGCAAGACAAACCTGGAAGGCTAGACTATAGCTCTGGACTGCTTTATAGACAAGGTCACCGGGATGACCCCTGGTGACCTAGTGGTGTAATTACATATCTCCACAATGACCAGGTCACAACAAGTAGGGGAGTCTGCCAGAGATTTTATACTCTCTGAAAGACCTGGCGAGAGGCTGCAACTTTGAAGCAGTATCAACTCAGGAGTATGCGGAGGACCTTATTAGGGACAGAATTGTTGCAGGCATATGATCCACTGAGATGAGACATCGATTGCTGGAGAAAGGAATGGTGGGGCTAGTTGAGGCAGAGACTATTGCAGAAGCTTTAGAAAGCATTAGGAAAGAATTGAAGGAATACTCACAGGACCCTGGGACTGGGACAAAGGTCACTCTGCTGGACTCTCTCGCCCCACGAAAAGTATGCTGCCTGACAGAAATTCACAGCAGCAGCACCTTGAGGGTCCCAAGTGCTTTTTCTGTGTACAAAGAAAGCACCCCAGAGCTCTCTGCCCTGCCAGAGAAAATGTCTGTTCCAACTGTGGAAAACATGGGCATTATGCAAAAGCCTGCAGAAGCCCCAAGGCCACAGCCAAGGCCCATTCTCATGCTAATGAGAGGCAGGAAAGCACTTCTTTCTCCACAGACAAACAGAAGAAGAAGAATGCCATGTGCAGCTGGCTATCTTGGACAAATGCTACAGAGCAGAGGACACAGTCTTCAGGAGATGAATATGACGCCGAGTACTATCGGATGGAAGGACATGATGCACACGCCAGACTTGCTTCCCTACGCTGCAAACTTGCTGATCCAATCACCACATTGTTGTCCAGATTGTGGATCTAGATGTCAAGCTACGCTGGTCCCAGCACTGATCCCTGCAGCACACCACTAATCACAGGCCTCCAGTCTGAGAAGCTACTGTCCACGGCCACTCACTGGCTTCTCCCACACAGCCAATGTTCTTGAATATTTTAATATGAGATTTCACATCCAAAGTACAGAGTACGTATGGATAGATGTTAAAATTCTCAAAGACACACTACACTTAAAATCACCAATGCCTGAAGAGGGTGCACAAAATCAGTGAACCGGTGCGGACTCGAAAAGCCAACATGGCCTGTTTTCGCTCCGTAAATGGTTATATGGTTATGGCATGAATCAGGCGAATCCACGCAATTTATCTGACGCCACTGTGTGCATCAAAATTAATGATGTGAGGGTAAATTGCTTAATACACAGTGGAAGCACTGAAAGTTTTATTGACTAGGGGTTAATCAACTGCCTTGCCCTCCCCACACGCCCGAGTGAGCACCAGATCCTGTTAGCAGCCAGCAGCCTTGCGGCTGAGGTAAAACAGTTTTGCAGGGTTACTCTAGAAATCCAGGGCACAAAATACAAAGGGTTCAAATTACTAGTACTCCCTCACCTCTGTGCCCCGGTATTTTTGGGGTTAGATTTTCAGTGCATTAAGAAAGCATTTCAATAGTGCACAATGGGCCTCACCCCCCCCATTACGCCATACGAAAAAACAACACTGCAGCCTGTGCTGAACATAGAACCCCCTCCGCTGTTCACACACCTGACCCCAGAATGCACACCAATAGCCACAAAGAGCAGGAGGTACAGCCCGAGGGACAGAGCCTTCATTAGGACAAAGGTCCGCAGGCTACTACAGGAGGACATCATAGAGCAGAGCACCAGCCCCTGGAGAACCCAGTTGGTTGTAGTAAAGTCAGGAGAAAAACTGTGCATGGTAGTGGATTACAGCCAGACAATCAACAAATTTACACAACTAGATGTCTAACCCTTGCCACGCATAGCAGACATGGTCAACAACATTATGCAGTATAAGGTGTTCTCCACTATAGACCTGAAGGCAGCCCATTAGAAACACCGATCGCATTTACACACAGCATTTGAGGCAGACGGCAGGCTGTATCAATTTCTGCGACTCCCCTTCAGTGTCACCAATGGAGTGTCCTTGTTTCAGAGAGAAATGGACCGAATAGTAGATGAGTTCCAACTGAAAACGGTGTTCCCCTACTTAGACAATGTGACAATCTGTGGCCATATTCAGGAGGATCATGACACAAATTTAAAACGCTTTTTCCAGGCAGCCGAGGAAAGGAATCTAACGTACAACAGAGACAAATGTGTCTTTTGCGCCAGGAAGTTGGCAATCCTGGGCTACATAATGCAGAATGGAGAAATCAGCCCAGCCCAGACCCAGCCCGTATGCGCCCTCTCCGAGACCTTCCGGTGCACACACGCTGAGAGCACTAAAAAGGCGTTTGGGACTGTTCGCTTACTACGCCCAATGAGTCCCCAACTACGCCGACAGGGCCTGTCCACTTATAAAAGACTCAGTTTTCCCACTGTGCCCAGCAGCCACCAGAGCATTCAGGGACATTAGGGACCATATCGCTAAAGCTATATCGCTAAGGCCATAGATGAGTCGATGCCATTTCAAGTAGGAACAGATGCATCCAATGTGGCTCTGGCAGCCACCCTAAACCAAGACGGACAACCGGTGGCCTTTTTCTCGCGAACCCTACAGGGGTCAGAGGTAAGACACTCAGCAGTAGAGAAGGAGGGCCTAGCCATTGTGGAAGCAGTAAGGAACTGGCGACATTATCTGGCGTGCAAACACTTCACCCTCATCACGGATCAATGGTCTGTGGCTTTATGTTCGATAACCAGAACAGGGGGAGAATTAAGAATGACAAAATCCTGCGCTGGCAGATAGAATTGTCTACATTTAACTACGACATTCTATACTGCCCCGGGAGACTCAACGAGCCCCCGGACACGCTGTCCAGAGGCATGTGCCATCCTTAACCACATGTCCCAGTTGCAGAGCTTGCACAATGAGCTGGGCCACCTGGGGGTAGTTAGTCTGTTTCACTTCATTAAAACCCAAAACCTTCCATTTTTGGTAGAGGAAGTGAGGTCAAGAAGAGCTGCCCCACGTGTGCAGAATGCAAACTGCAACTTTAATGGCCAGACAAAGCCACCCTGATAAAACCTACCAAACCTTTTGAGTGCCTCAGCCTCGATTTTAAAGGCCTGATCCCATCCAATAATAGAAATGTCTATTTCCTAAACGTGATAGATGAATATTCCCGTTTCCCCTTCGCAATCCCGTGTTCTGATGTATCAGTAGCCACTGTTATAAAATGCCTCCAACCCATCTTTAGCATATTTGGGAACCCGAACTACATACATACAGACAAGGGTGCTGCATTCATGAGCGCAGAAGTACAGCAGTACCTGCACGAGAGAGGGATTGTTACCAGCCGCATTACAAGTTACAATGGACAAGTCGAAAGGGAAAATGCCACTATCTGGAAAACGGTCCTCTTGACCTTAAAAGCAAAAGACCTAGATGGCAAGAAGTGTTGCCAGAAGCCCTACACTCTATACATTCTTTGTTGTGTACTGCCACTAACAAGACCCCACATGAACGTATCTTTTCTTTCACAAGGAAAGCCACGACGGGCACAGTGCTGCCTAAATGGACGATGACACCGGGACCTGTTCTCCGGAAACACTGCAGACCCAACAAAGCAGACCTGCTGGTGGATCAAGTGGAGTTGGGGCACGCGAACCCTCAGTACGCCTTCGTCACATTCCCAGATGGAAGAGAAGACTCGGTGGCCACCAGGGATCTCGCGCCGGCCAGATGTGTGAGCAACGTGGAGGAATCACAGATGTCTACGGATCAACAAGGAGCGCAGCAGCAGTCACTAGAACAGTCGTCTATCGAGTCACCCCTGAGGACTATACCAAGACCCTGGGTACGCCCACCCCACAAAATATCACCACCCTAGACTTTTTTTTTTTTTTTTTTTTTTTTTACCACCCTAGACTTGATGGCAGGACCTAATCCCATACAAGAGGCAAGCCCACATGGCCATCCAGTACTTCCCACTCCCACACCTCCACCAAGAAAGGCTGAAAGGCAGACCACACTCCCCACCCCTATACCACTACCGAGGAGGTCCAGAAGGCAACGGAAGCCACGAAAAATTTTGGACATGAACTTACAAACAAGGGAAGGAGGACGGGTGGGGGGGGGGGATAACAATTTTTTAAGGGGGGGGTGAATGTGGTGATATGTAATTACACCACTAGGTCACCAGGGGTCATCCCGGTCACCTTGTCTACAGTCTAGCCTTCCAGGTTCGTCTTGCAGAGAGACAAGACCTCTTAGTGTACATATTAGTTTATTACAGCTGTCTTATACTTGCACTGCTGGTGTGGTTATTGTCAGTACAAAGGGCAGTGTGCTAAGTGCCATCTTTACCACCCTGTCTCCCTGTGTCACCATTTGAGGGAACAATTACACTTGTATCCCGAGGGCAGCTGGACGAAAGAGACGGGTGTCTTCTTAAGTATTGCTTGTGGTCAAGGGTGGCTTTTTTCTACTCCAGTGAAGCACTGAGGCCATTGTGGTGTCCTCAGACTGCCATGTGGAGAAGGGAGTTCTTCACAGTAGAGTGAACGTTAATGACAGGTTGAGTTGGTAGTAAGGAAGGAAAATGCAAGTAAAGGGGCGCTGTTTCAGTATGCAGACAGGTCGTTTGCTGTGCCGAGAGTAGTTGATGGTTAGGGTTTGGGCAGTGAGTTTTTGAAAAACTTTTTCTTTCCACTCACAGACCACCTTAAGTATTCCCTATGCCATAGGTGCTCTGTGACCAAGGTGTGGGGTTGCTTTATGACGTTCACTGTCTCCAGCTAAATCTGGCACTGGTGCGGATTATATGCATCGCTTCGAAGTAGCATCCAATAGGTTTTGCAGGGTCTGCTTCATAAATTGACCCCATTTTTTGGGGTCAGGGTTTGAGAGGTGTGTATTTTGTGGGATGGTGGAGCTAATTATCGATGAATGCAATTCCCATAAATTGCATTGGGCTTGGTAGAATTTGAGGAATTTTTCAGATGCGTGAATTTGAAACAGTTCTTGTGTTTCAAGAACAGGTTCCCCACTGGTGTTATCAGGCTCTTGAGTAGATCTCCCACTCGTAAAATGTTGCTCCCCTTGAACTGTTTAACTCAACATTTTCTGTTTCACATTACACTCTGCACCTTGGTTAGATTTTGCACCATCTGTGGCACCCAAGGAAGGGCTAACTTCCCCTGGATACCACACAAAAGCTTTTCTCAGTAAATTAAATTGTAAGTAAAATGGGGGGTGCTGACTGGGAGGGAGAGTAGGGTCAGATTGATTGTGGAGTAGGTTTACATAGGTCAGCACCCATTGTGGGCCAAAGGGTCTGTACTGTGTGATATCTCAATTCACAGGTCATGTGGGTAGACTGGGACCCTCAGGCTTGGTTTCAGGAGATGCAAGAGGTGACTCCCGAAACAGGCAGGAGGGTGGTAATGATGGAAAAGTATGTTCCTTCAAGCCCTCGCAGAGATGTCCTGTGCCCCCTCAATGCATGAACATGGGCCCTCAGTTTGAGCAGGGAAAGCCCCAAATTGTTGAGAATGACATAGTTGATTGAGGAAGCTTTTGAAACATCCTGTAATTTTTTTTCCTTTGACTAACTTTCATGCTGTGATGTAGCTCACAATAGAGTCTTTGATGAGTCTGGTAAAATGTGTGCAGATATTTTGATAGGATGGGTTTAGAGGGATAATGTCCAACACATGCAGGTGGGACTAGTGTGGGTGGGAGATTTAGGCCAGCATGGGCAAGTTGGGCCAAAGAGCCTGTTTCCATGCTGTCTGACTCTACGTCTCTATAACATAGAGGAGCTTCTTTCAGTCCATCGAGTCTGTGACAGCTCACAGCACAATCCGATTCCAAACTAACCTGTGACTTTACTCATCAACGACCCCACTCACCCAGGCAGTAGGGAATTTCCAGCAGTTAATTAAAGCAGGAATCTGCATGCCTCCGGGACGAGGAAGAAAACCAGAGCATATCAGTAAAACCCATGTGATTACAGCGGTGAGTGAAAATTCCGCACAGCACCCGGAGGTCAGGGTCACTGGGCCTTTGAGGCAGTGTTTCCACTTGCTGCACTGCAGGCTGCCCTGAAAGAAAAGTCATGGCAATTGATCTGCCAATCTGGAGTCCTTTACAATAATTGGAGTGCCCTGAACATTTGTTTTGGTGAAAAAGGAAATTGCTGAATCACCCTGACTTCATATTCTCTGATTCACTACAAAATGCCAAGGGACAGCAAGCCCTTCAGTCGTCATTTAAATAAAAAGGTCATCTTTTAAAAAGAAGCCAAAGGCCAGATTTCTCAGCAAAAAGAAGTAGGTTGATGAAGATGAAGTGTAAACTGTACATAACCTTGCCATGGATTCTGCTGCTGAATAAGGTCTGTAGAGCGCATTGAAAGAATCAAAAGCTTGTTGATCTAAACTAAGGCTTTTATTAACTAGAAGACTGTAGCATATCACAAATAGGTCAACCAGTCCAGAATGACTTGGTCTGGCTCGGAGCAACCCTTTAAGACCTGCCAGTAGGTGTGGCTACGCTCTCAGCCAATCACAGTCATCCTACACGACCCTCAGTACGCCTTCATTGGTGATAGAATCTGTACTATCACACAGTCCACCAACAAACCTCAGCACTTACCATAGATAATTTGGGCCCAATAACTCTAGACAGAGAGATTTTGCTTCCTGACCACTTTTGATTGTATTTGTGGATTGTGAGATGCTGATCATGAAAATTGCCTTAAAATTTCCTATCACATACCGTTTTTTAGATATAATATATTTCTGTGATTTCTTGTCATATTTTAAAGTCTACTTCAACCATGAAGTGTAACATGTCATTGAAAATTCATTTTCTCCATTCACACTTGGACTTCTTCCCTGCTGATCTTGGTGCCATCAGTGACGAACACGGTGACAGGTTTCACTGGGAATTGTGACCATGGAAAAGCAGTATCAGGAAAACTGGAATCCCTCTTGTGCTTTAGCTCCTGCTTGTTGCCAGAGCTTAATTTTTCTCCTTAGCATATGGAAGGCGAGCTCATTTGGATTTAGACCAGGTGACTGACTTGGCCATTCGAGAATTTTCCAGTTTTTAGCTTTAGTGGTCTATTTGGGATCATTGTCTTGCTGTAGGATGAAGCACCGTCCAATGAGATTGGAGGCATTTACTTGAACTTATGCAGATAAGATATTTCTGTGTCACTAAACTACAGAAAAGATATCAATAGGTTTGAAAGAGTGCAGAGAAGATTTACTAGGATTTACTCAGGACTTCAGGAACTGAGTTACCAGGAAAGGTTAAACAGGTTAGGAGTTTATTCCCTGGAGCGAAGAAGAATGAGGGGAGATTTGATCAAGGTACTCAAAATTATGAGGGGGGGATAGACAAAGTAAATGTAGACAAGGCTTTTTCCACTAAGGGTCGGTGAGATACAAACCAGAGGACATGGGTTAAGGGTAAAAGGGGAAAAGTTTAATGGGAACTTCACACAGAGAGTGGAGTGTGTGTGGAATAAGCTGCCAGCTGAAGTGATGAATGCAGACTCAATTTTTAAGAAGAATTTGGACAAGGTACATGGAGAGGAGGGGAATAGACTGGGTGCAGGTCAGTGGGAATTAGCAGAATAATCGTTCAGCCCAGACTAGAAGGGCTGAAGGACTTGATTCTGGGCAGTATAGTTCTATGGCATCAGTGCTGGCCGACTATTGTTGGACACTGATGCAAGAGGCATCAGATGCTGAGTACAAATGAAAATCAGTGGCAAAATATTTTTTGATCAGTTGAACTAATGAAATGTGCCAGCATCATTATGCGATTAAACATGGTAATATTTCTCCAACTTCCTATGTGATTCAGCAAATCTGAAAATATCTTTGCGTTCAACTTGAGGTTACTACATTCAATAGGCATTTGAACAGGCAAAGTGCAGAACATGGTCCAGGAGTAGACTAATGGCGTCAATGTCGATGAGCATGGACGTGTGGGGTTTCTGTGTTGTACAACTCTACAACTCTGTCTTGGAAGGTGAGGGTGAGCTGATTTGCTGCCCTCACTTCCTCTGATATTTCAGATATCAAGCATCTGCAGTTTGCTCTTATTTTCATTGAAAGTCTATTGGACCTCCAATAACTTTATCCACCAAGAAAAATCCCACCAGCAATCTGTGCAAACACAACATTGTCAGACTTCTTTGTTAAGTGGACAGTTGGCATGGATTCACTGAACTGAAGGGCCTGTTTCTGGTTGAATAATGGGAGCAGAATGATCGACTGTGATGAACAAGGAAACAGTGGGTGTATTGACATATTAAACCAACACTGAGAGACAGCATCCCAGGCTCTGCTCACTTGGAGAATTGCAAGCAGTCTTGGGCTCATTTGATGAAAAGATGTGCTGTCGGAGAGGTTTCAGACACGGATGATTCTGAGAATGAAAGGGTTAATATATGTGGGTGTCTGCTCTTGGCCTGTACCCATTGGAATTTAGGAAACTGAGGGGGGGGATCTCATTGAAGCATTTCAAATATTGAAAGGCATGGACAGAGTAGATATAGAAAGGTTGTTTCTCATAGTGGGAGTGTCTGGGAAAAGAGACATAACTTCAGGATCGAAGAGTGTCTGCTTGGAACAGAGGAATTCCTTCAACCAGTAAGTGTGAAATTTGTGGAATTTGATGCCACAGGTGATTGTGGAGGCCAGGTCATTGGCAGAGATTGATAAAACGCTGAAAAAAAATTACACAGGTAGATTTTCCACAGGATCCGTTGTTGTACCTTCTGGAAGACATGGTTTAGACTGTGAAGGTCACCTTGTCAGTAGCCAGGAAGTGTATAAGGGTTATGTGGAAGCCCGACTCCCAGCTAAATATCGCACTCTGGATTATGGAAATACAGGGTTCTCCAAATACTGGAGAAAATCACCTACTAGATATGACACATTCATTGAAGTGTGGCAACCGTAGGTGAGGCATTTCGGGGCACAGATACAATTCACACCCCCCCTTCCCCAAATAAAAGAAACAATTTGTCCCAGCAGGTAAAGGATTTAGAGTATGAAATGGGGAATGTGGTGCAGACAACGTGTGTTTCTGCCATGACCCGTTTTTTATTAACATCCGAGGTCCTCTGGCCTCGAGGAAAATCGTTGTCTTTGGCGGTATTGAGGGGGTTTTTGTATTTTTATATTTTGGTATTTGTATAATTTAAGGGATAGGGAGGGGAGGGTGTAAGGATTCTGTAAATCGTATTACGAGGATAAAAAATGTAAAATTCAGTTTATTAGATTTGCACGAGTCTTTGGAAAATCAAAATTAAAACATTAATAAAAAAGAAATTGACAGGTTCTTGATGAGCCAGGGTATCAAAGGTTATGGGGAGAAGGCCAAGCAGTGGGGCTGAGTGGGGAACATGAAGAAAGCCTCTACTCCCTCGGGAGTTTGCGGAGGAGCTGGTGGAGTTGTTCAAGTGAACCGGTACGGATTTGAAGGGCCGACATGGCCTGTTTCCGTGCTGTAAACAGTTATATGGTTATATGGATCAACTCGTGATGGAACGGCATGGGAAGGCTCGATGGACTGAATGGCCTATTTCTGCTCCTAAGTCTGATCTTCTGATGCTGCCCAGTGCAATGATTACTAATCTGTTAAATTGCCAATGTTACTGCTACACCATGCCTTTTGGCCCTGGGAAACCCATTGTTGGTGGATTGTCTTTTCTCACAAAACTCATGTTCTAGAACCTCCCAGCTTTAATATCGCTGCTTCCGGAAACAGAAATACCCTGAAAACTGTCAGGAAAACAAATGAAGTTATTAGTGTGTACACATTATAAAGCGATAAATTACTTGGAAGCAACTTCAGAGCCTATCATCTAATCTCAGGGCAGTTGAAGATGGTTTAGAACCATTTGATCTTTGCCCTGAGCCATTAATCACCCCACCTGATCATTTCCATCTGCTGTACACCATTCAGTCCTCATGGGTACATTCACCCTTCATTTAATGAGTGGAGATTGTGAGCAAGACTCGAGATATGGTGTAAGGGATATTGACACAGAATGGGCATTGGTACATTATGAAGTTTGAGATGATGATTATAAAACTGGCATTAATTGTCCACCTCGATTTGCCCTAAGCTATTTAATATTTACCCCACCGAGTCCTTGCCAACTCACACATGGCATCGAGTGGAAATCCAATACAAGGAACTAGAAGCAGAATCAGAATTGATTGTCATGAATGTGTCACAAAATTCATGGTTTTGCACAAATATTGCTATAAATTACATTTAAAAATAAATAAATTAGTGCAAAGAAAAGAAGAGAAACTGAGGCAGTGTCTGTGGTTCATTGTCCGTTCAGAAATCTGATGGTGGAGGGGAAGAAGCTGTCTTTGTGCTGCTGAGGGCTCGTCTTCAGGCTCAAAGCAACTTGCCTGATGATCCTCCATCTCTCTCTTTAAGAAGTAGGACTGCCCTTAAAATGAATTGATTGAAAGGTCACCCCCTCATCCTCCTGTCCTCCAAGGAATAAAGCCCCAACCTGCTCAACCTCTCCCTGTAGCTCAGACCCCGAGTCTTGGCAATGTTCCTGTAAATCTTCTCTCCCCCCTCTCTCGCTTGACAACATTGTCCCTGTAGCACGGCGACCAAAACAGAAGGCAGATGGGAAATCACCACTGTCTCATAGATCTGCCACATTACCTCCCAACACCTGTACTCAGTCTTCTGACTGACGAAGGCCAATGTGCTGAAAGCTTTTTGACCTCCCTATCTACCTATGATGCCACTTCAAGATACTTTGTACTGGTGCTCCTGATCCCTCTGCTCTAAGACACTCTCCAGATCCCTATTATTCAGTATGTAGATCCTTTGAATGAGGCACCTAAGTGAAAAATGAAATTCTGCAGACTCTGTGATTGTAGTAAAAACAACTAAAATGTTGGAGGAACTCAGCCAGTCTTTTCAAGATGCATCGCCGATGTTTCGGGCCTGAGCCTTTCTTCAAGGAATAATCAGAATGAGCCAGAAGCAAGAAATCCCAGAATAGAGACAGAGCCGGCTGGGGGAGGATCCAGACCAACACCAGGTGTTCATTGGATACGATGAGGGGGGAAGGTATGAAATTATCATGTCTGTGAGAAAGGAGACAGGGAAGGGAGAGAGAAATGGGGAAGGTGATGGGGGGGGGGGGAGAAATGAGTTTAATGAAAGCCAGAGGTCGATATTAATGCCATCTGGTTGGAGGGAGCCCAGTCAGAAGATGAGATGTCTTGGTCTGACAGTGCATGAGACCATGAACAGACATTTCAGCATTGGGAATTGAAATGGGTGACCACTGGGAGATCGACGCTATTTGCGGTGGACAGCGCCAAGGTGCTCAACAAAGTGATCTCCCAGTCTGAGCCCAGTCTCTCTGATGTCGAGGAAATCACAACGGGAGCCCCGGATGCAGTAGATGACCCCTGGAGGCCGCTACAGAGGAGGCACCTGTTCCCTAGCCCAGGAAACAGGTCACAAGTTGGAAAAACAAACAATAAAGGTGATCAAAGTATTGAATTCGTGAGTTCAGTTGAGGACAGTCTCAGTGGAATTGTATCAGGTCAAGTTCCTCAGCCTGGTGGTGCTGTACCTCTTCCCCGATGGGAGCAGCTGACAGATGCTGTGTGGGGATGGGGGTGGAAGGGGTCCTCAGTGATTTTGCGCGCCCTCATCAGACGATACTGGTAGATCACGTTGATGGGGGGAGGGAAACTCCAATGATCTTCTCTGCTGCTCTTGTAGTCCTGTGGATTGACCTCCAATCCATTTCTCTACAGCAACCGTACCCCACCGTGACGCAGCCGGCCAGGACACACTCGATAAAGCTCCTGTAGAAGGTTGACATGATGGTGGGTGGGAGCCTTGCCCATTTCTGTCTTCTCAGAAAGTGCAGTCACTGTTGCACCTTCATGCTGTGCAGTAAAGCAATTTTTACAAAATGATACAAAATTATTTTATTCCTGAGACTGGAAATGCTTATTTATGTGCAGGTATGTTGGCCTGGAGCCATTTTCTCCATTATGTAGAGTGACTCAAAGCTGAGGTTTCCTCCAATTGCAATATTTGTTTTTATAGTTTAACAATAAAGTCAGATGTTGCATCACTGGAATGGCATTTCTGCTCACACGTTGTTTTTTGTATCGGTTAATTGTCAGTTGACTCATTTCCTATTTTCAAGGAGAAACCTGGAATTTTGCCCCTCAACTTTGCCACAGACATGGAACCAGTTGTCTATGTGAAATGCAGATAAGTCTGCGGGAGGTCGGGCTCCAGTGCATTCCAGATGAAAGGTTAAAAGACAAGTAACACTTTTTCCTGCTGCAGTGTTTGGAGTTAAGAGGGCTGGGTTCAAGTTCTGCTCCAAAGGCACACAGGATTAAGGTATTAGACCAGGACCAAGCCAATCCGCTCACATTAATTCTACAGAACTCATAACTTATTTTAAAATGCAGAGGGTTCTTAGAACATAAAACATTACAGCAAACTACCAAATAAAATGTAAACCCTCCCTACCTCATAACCCTCTATTTTTCTTTCATCCGTGTCTCTTAAATGCCCCCAATGTTTCAGCTTCATCCACCGCCCCTGCAATGTACTCCAGAAGCCCACATCTCTCTGTGTAAAAACCTTACCCCTGATGTCCCCCCTGAAATTCCCTCCCTTCACTTTGTACATGTGTTTGCTACTCCCACCCTGGGTAAAAGGTGCAGGTAGTCCAACCCTATCTATTCCTCTAAGGGTCTGGTTGACCTCTACAAAGTCACTTCTCATCCTTCACTCCAAAGAGAAAAGTCCCAGCTCTGCTAACCTTGCCTCATAAGGTATATTTTCCAATCCATGGAACATTCTGGTAAATCTCCTCTGTCCCCTCTCCATAGCATCCACATCTTTCCAGTATTGAAGTGACCAGAATTCTCTGCAATATTCTACGTGTGGTCTCACCAGAGATTTTAGAGCTGGAACATCACTTCACAACTCCTGAACTCAATCCCTGATTAATGAAGCCTGGCATCCCATAGACCTGTTAAATGTTCTATTGACCAGTGAGGCAACCTTAAGAGATCTATGGTTTTGGACCTCAACGTCCCTCTGTTCTTCTACACTGTTAAGTATCTGACCATTAACCCTGCACTCTGCCTTCTGGTTTGACCTTCCAAAATGCATCATCTCACACTTATCCAGATTGACCTCCATCTGCCATTTTTCCCCTCAACTCTACATCCAATCCATATCCTGTTGTAATTTATGACAGCCTTCAACACTAGCACAATGCCTCCAACTTTCGTATCATCTGAAAACTGACTCATCCCCCTATTTCTTCATCCAGGTAATTTACGAACAGCAGGGGCCCCAGAACAGATTTGGGTGGAACTCCACTAGTCACCGACCTCTAGGCAGAATTCTTCCCTTCCAGTACTACTCTCTGCTTTCTATCAGCAGGTCAATTCTGAATCCACACAGCCAAAGTTCCATGGATCCCATGCCTCATAACATTCTGAATGCGTCTCCCATGAGGGACTTTGTCAGATACCTTATCCATATACACCACATCTACCACCCTAACTTCATCAATTTCTTTTGTTACTTCCGCAAAAAAATTCAATTAGGCTTGTGAGGCATGAGCTTCCCTTCACAAAGCCACGCTATCCCTGAGAAGACTGTACTTCGCTCAATGCTTGTAAATCTTGTCCTTAAGAATCCTCTCCAATAGTTTGCCCACCACTGACGTCAGACTCATCAGTCTGTAATTCCAAGGATTTTCCCTAATATCGTTTTTAAACAAGGGGACCACATTTGCCATTCTCCAATCCTCCAGCATCTCCCCTGATGCTAAGATCATCACCAATTCCCCCTATCCCTCAGCAACCAATGTATTTCTCATCCAGACCCAGGGACTTATCAATCCTAATGCTTTTAAGAAGATCCAGTACTTCCTCATTCTTAATGGCCACATCATCTATGCTCTTAGTTCACCCCCTTTATTCCTAATACCCCTTGCACTGAAATAGACACATTTCCAACCCTCCAACTGACTACATTTCTGCTTCATCGGCCTGTCCTCTCTCACAAACCCCCATTACATCATCCTTTCCACCTTCTGCTCCACTTTCTACACCTCACATTTGGGTTCCCACCCCCACTGCCAAACTAGTTTAAACCTCCCCAACAGTTCTAGCAAAAACCTGTTCGCCAGGATATTGGTCCCTTTCTGGTTCAGGTCATTCCTTCCCCAGAAGAGATCCCAATGATCCAGAAATCTGAACCCCTGCCCCCTGCACTAACTCTTCATCTGCTACATATCCCTGTTACTACCCCCACTAGTGCGTGGCACAGGCAGCGATGCTGAGATCACCACCCCTGAGTTTCCTGCTTTTCAGCTTCTTTCTTCTATTCTCTGTTCAGGACCTACCCTACTCCTATCATTGGAACCATGGACCACAACATCCGGCTGCTCTCTCTCCCACTTGAAAATGTCATGGACTCAATCAGAGATATTTCTGAGCCCAGCACCATACCTCATACTATCCTGTAGACTCGATCTTGCTCTCCTATTCTCCTCAATTACTATAGCTATCTCTTCTTCCTCCTTTTCTTTTTAGTTGAGGGGCCAGTCTCTGTTCCAGAGCATGACTACCATGCCTTGTTCCTGATAAATCGACCACCTCCCCCCAAAGTATCTAAAACTGTATATTTATTGTTGAGGGAAATGACCACAGGGTTGCTCTGCACTGACTGCCTATTTCCCTTCCCTCACCTAACAATCACCTGCCTCTTGCCTGACAGTCTTGTGTGATAGCCTCTTGTGTGACAGTCTCCTTATAGCTTCTGTTACCCTCTGTCTCCCAAATGTTCTGGAGTTCATCCAGCTCCGATTCACTAACACAGTCTGTAAGGAGCTGTAGCTGCATGCACCTCTTGCAGGTGTAGTCATCAGGTACAATTATGTTCTCCCAGATTTTCCACATCCTGCAATTGGCGCATCCACTGCCCCAGTTGCCATTCCACTACTTACTCCATTAAGCCAAGATCTTATCTAACCTTACCTGTGGTTCGTACTCAGCCTCTGCTTGCCGAAGCCTTTCGAGCCAAAGCCTCAAATGACCACTCCTGTACTGGGCCACTCCACACTGGCCACTCCACTTCCTTTTATTGGCTGCAGCTAATTGGCCAATGGAGGGATTAAAAAGATAATCTCCCTCTCCCGTTGCTTTTTAAATGGTTCTCCGACCTTATACAGCCCACTCTCACAGCCCCTGACTGGAGCACAGGGAAAATATTTATCCATCGTTCAACTGGTCCTTATTTTATTGCTTTTTTTGTTTTTGCCCCTCTGAAAACTTTGGTTGGAACTTGGAATAATGTGTTCAGTTCTGCTCATGTCATTACAGCAAGGATGTGGAGAGGGTGCAAAGGAGATTTACCAGATGTTGCCTGGATTGGAGAACGTGTCTCATGAGGCAAGGATAGCAGAGTTTTCTCTTTGGAGCAAAGAAGAATTAGACGTGACTTAATAGAGGCATAAATAGGGTGGACAGCCAGCAACTTTTTCCCAGAGCAAGAGTAGCAAATATCAGAGAATATCTGTATTAGGGAGGAATGTTTAGGGAAGACATCAGGGATAGGTTTTTTTTTTAACACAGATTGCTTGGTGCCCGGAATATATTGCCAGGGATTGTGGTGGAGGCTGGAACAATAGCAACATTTAAAAGACTCTGAAACAGGGCCATGGATACAAGATAAATAGAGGAATATGGGTGGAAGGTAGGAAAGGATTAGATTGGAGAGGTTAGCACATTGTGAGCCAAAGGCCCTGTACTGTGCTATAATGTTCCATGTTCTAATGAATAGAAATTAAATGACCACCGCAAAGCAGAAAAAGATAATTAATAAAAGATATTCACAATTATTGCATAAAAGTGTGATATTAATCATGGAAAGTCCAGCCATTCTCAACGGGGGAGGGGGGCGGTGCGCAGGGAGCACATTTAAGTAAAAGCCTTGCTTTGTTTTCATCTCACAACATAAATTTTAAAAATGTTTCTTATGTCATCGGTGGGAGAGAAATACAGAAGAAACCAACTGAACTTAACTGCTTTACAGGGAAGGGATCCTGTAAACCGAGCAGAACCCTCCGGTGGTGGGGGGGGGGGAGTGGTGGGGGTGGGGGGGTGTCATAGCCAATACAAGGTTGAGAATGTCTGGTGCAGAGAGACATTTGGAGGTCTGGGATATTGCCTCTGGAGATCTGGGCTTTACACAGCCATGGAATACTTGAAAAGTCGTGTGCGCAGTGTGTTACTGATTCTCGAATGTGCCCAGCCGTTGTCTTAGGTTTAAGGGTTGTCATGGTTCATTCTTTATTGCACTTCTTGATAATTGTGTGGGAAGTTTCTGACTGATAACAGCAACTATTTGAGGCACCTATCGCAATGAACTGCAGAGAATGTTGCAGGGTCACATTGAAAGAGAAACTGTCTGTCACAGTTCCTTGTGGGTCAGTTTATGGGTGGAAATCTGGGTGTGTCCTGCTCTGACTCTGATGAGGCAAGTTGCAGCTGCCAGAACTACCCCACCCTTCATCTGATAAATGGAGTGAATGATTCTGCATTTATTACGCTCTATTTACAGTTCCTCTTTCACCTTGCACATCTTTTTATCATCCTATCCCTCTTGCCTTCCAATCCATATCAAGCCTTTCCTGTTTATAGACTGCCATCAATCTATAGAACAAGCCCATGATTATATTTTTGTGTGAAGGTGCAGGAGTCTTGTTTAATGCTGAATGACACCTCAGCCTGAAGATCCTAGTGCCCAGTAGTCAGTTATTCACAAAGTAGTGACTTCCACAGAACTTTCGGCAATATTAACACAGCTATTTATTGGTCAACTGTAGCATTTTTAAATTCCTTTTATATTTCCCCTCCCCTCCATCGATGTGATCTACCGGGATCATTGTCTGAAGAGGGCGTGCAAAATCATCGAGGACCCCTTCCACCCTACAAATGGCATCTTTCAGTTGCTCCCGTTGGGGAAGAGATCCAGGAGGATTAGAGCCAGCACCACCAGGCTGAGGAACAGCTTCTTCCCACGGGCAGTGAGAGTGGTGAACAACCCAAGGATCTCCTCACATTAACCATCCAAGAAGCTCCTATTCATGAAACAATATTTATTTATTTGTATAGATGAATATGTGCGTTATGTCTGGTTGTGTGGTTTTGCACCGAGGATGGGAGAACACTGTTTCGTCAGGTTGTACTTGTGCAATCAGATTGACAATAAACTTGACTTGCTTGATTTACCTTTTCTCTCTCTTCTGATCTGTTATGAAATATAGACGGTCATTAGTGTGTTTTATGTGTCAGGGAAGTCCCTCTCCTGCATTGTTACTTGTTTATGATATTAGATCATTCAATATTCAGTTCTGAATCTCCTCAGTTTGCCTCAGATCTAAAGGTTGTCAAGGTGAGCACGTCGTTTGAATGGATGGTGCCCCTTGGTATCTCTCCAATGGACACTTGGACCCTGCAGGAGGAGACATCATCTGGCCCACTCAGGCTCATCTACAGAGCCTGATTCTGTGTGGAGAGACACCACCCTCACTCTTCCTCGTTTATTTATTCACAGGACGTAGTTGTTATTGGAGCCTGCATATCAATGTAATCACGAAGAAGCCTTGCCAGTGCCTATATTTCATTAAAGTTGTAGGAGATTTGGTATGAAATCTATGACTCTTGCAAATGTACCGTGGAGAGCATTCTGCCTGGTGTGGAGGTGCTAATGCGCAGGACAGGAACAGGCCAGAGCCATCATGGGCATTAAAGACATCTTTACAAGACGGTGTCTCAAGAGAGCAGCCTCTATCATCAAGGCCATGGCCTTTTCTCACTGCTACCATCAGGAAGGGGGGTACAGGAGCCTGAAGACAAGCACCCAATGGTACAAAAACACCTTCTTTCCCTCTGCCATCAGATTTCTGAATGGTCAATATTATTTTTTCTCTTTTTTGTACTACTTATGTTTTTAAAATCTTGTATTTACAGAATTGTAATTTATAGTAACGTTGCACCTTGTTCTGTACGATCTTTTTTCTTTGGCTTGGCTTCGCGGACGAAGATTTATGGAGGGGGTAAATGTCCACGTCAGCTGCAGGCTCGTTTGTGGCTGACAAGTCCGATGCGGGACAGGCAGACACAGTTGCAGCGGCTGCAGGGGAAAATTGGTTGGTTGGGGTTGGGTGTTGAGTTTTTCCTCCTTTGCCTTTTGTCAGTGAGGTGGGCTCTGCGGTCTTCTTCAAAGGAGGTTTCTCCCCGCCGAACTGTGAGGCGCCAAGATGCACGGTTTGAGGTGATATCAGCCCACTGGCGGTGGTCAATGTGGCAGGCACCAAGAGATTTCTTTAGGCAGTCCTTGTACCTTTTCTTTGGTGCACCTCTGTCACGGTGGCCAGTGGAGAGCTCGCCATATATATGCGAGCTCTCCACTGGCCACCGTGACAGAGGTTCTGCACGATACAGCTGCTACAAAACACATTTCATGTTCATGACAATAAACCTGATTCTGAATTGCCAGCATTCGTCTATTCCCCAACATCCTTTACTTATTAATTAAAAAAAAAATTCAGATTTATTTAATTATCCAACTTAAAGTTCCCAGCTGCCCTGGTAGGATTTGAAGTTGTGTCTCTGGGTCAGCACTTAGAAGTCTGCAGGCTGGCCAATAACCTAAACACTTTCATATTATGTCCCTGAATGTTCTCGAGAGCAATCCCCTTCTAAATCTTCCCCATCTCACCAAAAGCCGTGCCCTCCGGATTTGGATTGACCTACCTGAACTTGGCCCCACACAATTTTATAGTCTTTTAAGCTCCAAGACCCAGAGTCTCCTGATTCAATCCAAACAGTCCTGGTCACATTCCCGTGAATCCATTCCACTCCCTCCCTCCCCCCCCCCCCCCCCCCCCTGTTCCTGGGTGGATTTACAAGTCATGCATTACTGAAGCCCCGACCAAACAGAAAGTGCTGTAAAAAGCCCACAGTTCAGCCTGCATTCATGGAAAGGGAAACATTGATTGTTTCAGTTCCTGGACCACTGGTTGGCTTATAAGACATTAAATGACTGAAGGTCTGAAGGTCCTGGTTTATGAAACATGAACCCTTCATCAGACCCTGTCTGCCCCCACCATTGGAGATCCAACATCTGTCCTAGTGGACTTCCATTCCAGTCTCGTCTGCCCTCATGTGGCCACCAGTGTAACTGTAGACAATTCAATGCAAGAACAACAAAATATTCAGTGAAACCCCCTCATCCCCACTGGTAGATGCTGGATAAGGGAATTTTCTGGTTGCTTGAGACTGTGTGATGTGTGATTGGTGAACTAACAGTGAGGTGTGCCAATTTAAAAATTCCATAATTTTTACCTGTTTATTTTCCATGATTTTTTTTGCCGGTTGCTTGAAGTTCGGGTAAGTTTTACTGTATTTAAAATTACAGGGTTGTACAAAAAGCAGATATCAAGCGGAGGTCCATCATGGCTGTAAAACAGCAAAAATAAACCAGAAATAGCCAACCCATTTAATTTACATGTTGATGCAAACATGAAGGCAGCTCGCCAGCAGCTATACCTAGTGAAGAGTTTGAGATTTATTATTTCACCAAAGACTCTTGCAAATTTCTACAGGTGGACTGGGGAGAGCATTCTGTCTGGCTGCATCACTGCGTGGTACAGAGGTGCTTATGCACAGGACAGGGAAAATCTCCAGAGTGTTGTGAACTCAGCCTGTGACATCACGGGCACCAGACTTCACTTCATCGAGGACATCGACATGAGGCGGTCTTAAGAAAGCAGCCTCTATCCTCAAGGACCCCCCCACCATCCAGGGAGTGCTCTCTTCACTGTGTGATCACTGGGAAGGTGCAGGAACCTGAAGACAAAGATGGCTTCTTCCCCTCCCCCATCAGATTCCTGAATGGACAATGAACCACAGACACGGCCTCACTTCCTCTTCTTTTGCACAAATTTATTTTTAAATGTAATTTACAGCAATATTTGCACTGTAATGTTGCCACATAATGAATTTTGTGATATGTTCATGACAATAAATTCTGATGCTCAGAAACCACAATGTGCTGGAGGATCTCAGCAGGTCGAGCAGCATCTGTGGGAGAACCGTGAACATTTGGGGTTGGCTCTCCACCTCAAGGCACGAGTCTAAACGTCGAGCACTACTGCTGCTCGACCCTCTCTCGAGTCCCTCCAGATTGCTTCCTGAGGCAGTGTTGTTTCTTGCTTGACACATTTTCCACGAAGCGCATGCAGCACCTGGTCACTCTTGTGCATTATACATTACTCAAGGTTTTGAAGGATTATGCCTTACCTCAAAGGAAAGCCCAGGACCCACTGCGATTGCAGCCTCCATGCGTGCCTTCCACAGCTATGGGAACAGATCATGCTCGGTCGAAAGGTCTTTAATCTGAAGCATTGGCCATTTCTCTTCACACAGATACAGGCTGACCTGCCGAGGGGTTTCTGCACTTTGCTTTAGATTTCCAGCCTCTGCGGATTTTTATTTGTAATTTTCGTGCCTTCCAAAGTGACAGTTTATATCACTGTACCTGGTTTTACATTTCAGAGAACACTGTTGAACACCCTGGTTCTCCACCTCAATGCCACGTGCTGCATGGGTGCAGGAGTGCATGAGAAATATAAAACCATTGAGAGACAAATTCAAATGCAATCAAAATTAGACACAGCACAGTGGAGAAATATTTATTTCAATCCTTTTAAAATATCAAATACGGTCAGGTATTTAATACATCGTATATGAACCCAAAAGTTCTGTAAAACCCTCTCTGCTCTCTGACTGATGAGAAAGTGAACCCTGTTTCATTTACCTTTACATTCACCCACCTGGAGGTGAATGACATCCAGAGATTCTGGAGGGAAGAGGATGGGGACATTTCAGGTCTGATCCCTTCATGAAGGCAGAGAGTGCAGAGAAGTAGATGGTCTGTGTAGCAAGGACAGGGTAGGAGGGGTTGGACAGAGCCCAGGAGGGGTTGGTGAAGGATGATCCAGTTGATTGGCCAGTGCCAGAGAGATGGGGGCACCAGTCTGGCATTGGCCAATCAACAGCCTTGACCTGTTCACCCATCCCCTACTGGCCTTTATCCAACCCCTCTCACCTTGTCCTCATGACACTGACTCTCTCAGCCTTGATGAAATGTCGACCATTTTTCCTCACTGTTGTTGCCCGACCTGCTGAGTTTGGAGATGAATGACACAGGCTGGGATCACCCACTTGCCTCGAGCTGCCTTCCCTCAATGAAAGCCACATTTGGTTGGGGAGACACCAGCAAGGTGACGTTCTGCAGGTGGACGTCAAGGGAGCAAACGATCGGCCGGGTCAAACCCAAAGTCCTGTGACTGCAGCAATGTCCTTCCAAGGCGCGAGCAGGGAACTAACTGCCCATAATCGAGTTGCAAAATGTCAGCTGAGCAGAAAAGAAACCTGGGGTACTTCAATCTTCCTTTTCAACATGACAGCATTTTCAGTAAAAAAAATAAATCTCATTAAAGAAGAGAGATCAGCTCCTCCCAACAGCAAACAGCAGGCATGGAGCCCTCAGAGGAAGAAGCTCTGCCTTCTGCCATACAGTCGCTGTCCCTTCTGGCACCTCAAGTTAAATCACAAGAGCCTGGGGCAGCCAGTTAAAATAGTGAATGACACATCCAGGCTGGATGGGGTCCTGCTCACAACCCTGCCACATCACTAATTTTTAACCAATTATCCGCATAGGATTTGTCACCTCGACATCAATAGATCAGAGAATCTGGTAGGTGGATGACAAGAGGGCAGGGCAACAGAAATCCTTTAAATGCCATCCACAGATCTGGATCTTGAGCACACCACTAACATCATAGGGAATTCAAACATCAATCATGGCTGCAGAGGCCACAGAGGTAGACAGCCGCTCCCTCCTCGAATACCTCTCCTTCCGGACTGAAACACAAAATGTACATCCCGATCAGGATGGGAGAGAATAATGTGCCAATCGCTTACATTTCAACAACTTGGTGATTGGTGCATACAGACACACATGCACACAGACAAAGACCCCCGACGCGCAGACACAGACCCCCGACGCGCAGACACAGACCCCCGACGCGCAGACACAGACCCCCGAGGCGCAGACACAGACCCCCGACGCGCAGACACAGACCCCCGACGCGCAGACACAGACCCCCGACGCGCAGACACAGACCCCGACGCGCAGACACAGACCCCGACGCGCAGACACAGACCCCGACGCGCAGACACAGACCCCGACGCGCAGACACAGACCCCGACGCGCAGACACAGACCCCCGACGCGCAGACACAGACCCCCGACGCGCAGACACAGACCCCCGACGCGCACAGACCCCCGACGCGCAGACACAGACCCCCGACGCGCAGACACAGACCCCGACGCGCAGACACAGACCCCCGACGCGCAGACACAGACCCCGACGCACAGACACAGACCCCGACGCACAGACACAGACCCCGACGCACAGACACAGACCCCGACGCACAGACACAGACCCCGACGCACGCTCAGCACGGATCACAAATGCTTTGTGTAGCATTTGCCAGATCACTGACATTTCAATGCCCATTAGAATTTACAGTAGAAATAGACTCTCCACTCAACACAAAGGTATGAAACAATAGCTCAGAAAGGGTGCAGAAACGAATCATGAAGATGTGAGTTACAAGGACTTTTTTCCCCCCTGGAGTGCAGAAGGCTGAGGGGAACCTTGTAGAGGTAAGGTGAATGGTCACAGTCTTTCCCCCACCTACCCCATTCCCCTGGAGTAGGGGAGTCTTGGAGGATGTAGATTTAAGGTGAAAGATTTAAAGGGGACTGGAGGAGGAGGGTGTGTGGAATGAACTACTAGAGGAAGTGGCAGAGGTGAGGATGATGGTAAAATTTGAAAAACATTTAGACAGGTGCATAGAGAGGGTTTAGAATGATATGGGCAAATGGGACCAGCTTGGAGTGACAGTGGGTCAGACTGGGCTGCAGGGCCGGTTTCTAGGCCGTACAACCCACTGTTACCACTTTTGGCACCTTCCTACATTAAATGCAAAGACATCAATATTTCTTTTCATATATTTCTTAAGCAAACAATTCAAGGTTTTTGATTAAACCATACAGGGCCCAGTACCTCAGTCCCTTCCTTGAGGAAGTGTTCAGGGCCGAAACATGGTCGCTGCAAGATCGGCCGAGTTCCTCCAGCATCTCTGTGTTTTGAATAGACTCACAGTGCCTGCAGTGCCCAGTGATGGCAGGTTTTCCCGGACTCTGGTCCTTCCCCCACAGAGGCTGTGGTGGCTGCACTGAGCCTCAGTGGCACTTCCCCCCACCCCCCCGCCCAACCCCCAACCTCTAGGACCCTGGAACATGCCATTCACGACCAAGGCCCATCACTTCACCACGACCTTCCTGTGCTGTGATGTTGGCCCAAGGGTTTTTACACTCACAGTAGTGATTTATTTATCGTCACGTGTACTGAGACAAGGTGAAAAAAAACACTATAGCGTGCTATCCAGGCAAGTTAACATATAGAACAGCCTGTGCCATTGGATGGGAGCTGATGAGAAGGTGGAATTGAGATCAATGCATGGTTAGTATTGAAGGGGCTGGTTCTGTGCTGCATCTCTCTGTGATCCCATAACAGGCAGTGCATTAAATAGACAGGGTGGACAGCCAGCAGCTTTTTTCCTGGGGCAACAATAGCAAATACCAGAGGACATCTCTTTAAGGTGAGGGGTGGAAAGCTTAGGGGAGATGTCAGGGATAAGTTTTTTTTTGTTTACACAGAGAGTGGTGGGTTCTGAAATGCATTGCCAGGGCTGGAGTCTGGTACAATAGGGATAGTTAAAGGCTCTCAGGCACATGTATGTAAGAAAAAAATAGAGGGTTATGGGTGTGAGGGAGGGAAGGATTGTTGTGGAGTAGGTATATATAGTCAGCACAACATCATGGGCCGAAGGGCCTGTATTGCACTGTAATGTTCTAAAAGTCTAATCTGTAGTGAAAAGTACAGCTGTTTGGTGCTGCAGAGAAAATGTTTAGTTAAAAACATGCAAGGGCATTATCATCTTTAGCTAGGAGTTACATACTTATAGGTTCAAATAATGGAAAGGAAATTGAAAAACTGGAGGAGGTTCTACACCAGTGGTTCTCAAACTTTGGGCCTCTGTGATTAATAAGGGATTACTTAAGGTGGAACCCGAGTGGGGGAAAAGCCACTGTTTTAATCGTCCCTAATTGATTCGTTATGTGAACGGTTTCATAACTCCAAAGGAAATGGGCCAATGACAATTTTTCTCAACCAAAATATCTCAGTAACAACTGGGTCTAGAGCAGTGGTTCTCAACCATTTTTCCCCACTCTCATCCCCTCATTAAACACAGAGCACAGATGGCACAGGGATTACTTAAGGAGGTATGTGAGTTGAAAACCACTGCTCTACACCTTCTAACTCTGCTCATAGATCTTCACAGCCTCTATCCGGGCATCTTGGTACATGCATATCAAACATGCACAAAGATACAAATGCATCACTACTGGAGAATGCTGCTGGAGATAGAGAAGAACGTGGTCATCTGATTGCTTGCACTGAAAACCTGGTTTGACCTTGCTTATGGAATGGAAGCAAATTATTAAGATGACCCTTTGGGTGACTGAGGGATTGAACAAGATCCTGTTTATCACCAAGATCTTGAGGTTTCCTGAAACAGTCCCTCAAAGAACCAGCAACACTGGACCGTGGGACGTAACCAGACAGGATTAGCAGATTCGCATCACCGGTCCCTCAACATGGACCACAATTTGTGGGACACAGTAGGGGATGCTCAGAGCACCATCTGTAGTCAACACCCCAAAGATGATGATGCCACACTGTACACACAGCAGCCGAAGTATTCTCGACTATCAAGTGGCTGTTGTGGTGAAGGGAGAGTGGAAAAATGTTGTTCGGAAGCAATGGTCTCAAGTCTAATCACAGAGACCAACGTCGTGCAGTTCAAGCAGGAAACTCTCTAGTCTGGCATTCTGTGCTCTGACAACTCCTGTGATGTGGCAGGCTTGAATCTACACTAGCAACGTATTCTGCCTCATTCCACTGAACTGCACCCAGTCCTTAGCCCTCCCTACCCATCCATCCTTGTACCTGTCCACATTTTTCTTAAAGGCCAAAATTGAGCCTGCATTCACCACTTCAGCTTGTTCCATACTCCCACCACTGATGGTCCCTTTCACCCTTAACCATGTCCTCTGGTTTGTATCTCATCTACTACCCTCAGTGGAAAAAGCCTACCCACATTTATTCTCTCTGTCCCCCTCATAATTTTAAACAGTTCTATCAAATCTCCCCTCATTCTTCTATGTTCCAGGGAATAAAGTCCTCACCTGTTTAACTTTTCCCTATAACTCATTTCCTCAAGTCCTGGCAACATCCTATCAATCTTCTCTGCACACTTTTAATCTTATTGAGACCCTCAATTTTATTGAGAGCCAAGATCTAAAATGAACTAAAATCTACTAACCAGCAGCTAATTAACCTAGCAGGTCAACTTTTACAATCTCAGATGAGTGTTCCGACTGACAAAAACTTGGCTTACAGACAATTCCCAGAACACTCATACGATCCAGTAATGTTGATACTGCGAAAAGAACAGTTCTCCCAAGAAGTGTAAGGAGAGGAGGGGGATTTTTCTCTGGCCTGACCAGTTTGACCCCAAGGATGCTGGATCAGAGAGGCCCAATCCGTACCAGATTATTCATGGATTGCAAACAAAAAACACAGTGCTCTATCGACAACCCCTCTAATCTTTATAATTACATTTGTGTCTGGAATACTCTCCATCGTAACGTCCCAGTGTATCACCTGACCTCGTGGAACTGCTCATCGCTCCTGCCTGTGGAAAGATCAGAAAATGTACACATCAGCGTTCCAGATAGTATGGCAGCAGAATCACAGTACCATTAAATTATAAAGGAGACAGGAGATTACACAAATTACTGACAGAACATTTGCACAAAGATTGCTTGGAACGGTCAGGCAAATCAAATACAGTGAGTCGATTCTAATCCAATTCTAAATTCCATTATATTCAGTTTAATTAGCATAAAAGTCTAATCAAGTTGAATGCCAAGTTAAGCTTTATGTTTAGCATTCAATAGTCTGCACCACTGCTGTCAGATCAAGGGTTCAAATCTCAGTCATGCAGAGGGATAGGGAATGCAGTGAGGAACGCCAGGGTAGTGCCACATTGCTGCAGCAATCAGATGTGCATTTGGTCACAAGTCAATGAACTAAAGGGTCAAACTGAGAAGATACGACGGCAGTGTCTCAAACAACGGAGAAAGTCTTCCTGTCACTCGAGACACTCACCCGTAAATTGGAGAAGCAACACCGAATATTCAGTCTGGGCACACTCTCCAACTGGACAGCATTGACATGAACTCCTACGGTTTCTGCTAGCCCAATCCCCGTTCTCCCTCTCTTCCCCATTCATCTTCTTTCCTTCAGCTCTCCATCCCCTTCCCTCTCCATTCACAGAGCTCATTTGTGAACCCTAACCCTCCCACATCACTTCTCAGCTTTTTTCTCTCGTGCCCTCCCTTCTTTATCCACCCATTATCTCCTGCCTGTGCTGTTCCCCCATCCCCCTACCATGATATTCAGACCCTGCCTGCTTTTTGCTTATACTTCATTAATGTCTGGAACATTGGTTATATATCTATCCAGATGTATAAAAAGCTGCTCAACTTACTGAGTTTCTCCAGCACTTTTATATAAACTAATAGACAATATTTGGTCAAACTTATTTTCTCAGAAGCATCTGAGGAATGACCTGATGGCTGTTTATAAAATTATGGGAGGCACATATTGGGAAGGCAGTCGGTAGTCTTACCCAGGATGGAAATATCAAAAACTAGAGGGCATTAGTTCAAGATGACAGGAGTGGGAGTTTAAAAAGAAGGGTTTTAAGGAAATTCTTTAATATATTTACACAGAGGGTAGAGGGTGACTGCACACATGATCAGGGAGGCAGTGGAAGCAGCATCGTTTAATAGGGGGTTAGACAGATTACACAGGCAAGGGACAAAGGGATGCAAACCATGTGTAGACGAGTGGAATTAGTTTAAGATGGCATCATGTCCAGCAGAGCTATTGCTTTTTGTCCTGTTTACCTCCCAACCAACAGAACCAAATGAGATCACCTGGCCATTAAAGTGTAATGTCGCCGCGAGCTTGCTGTGCCTAGAATAGCTGCCATGTTTGCTCAATTATGTTAGTGTCTACACTGTTCTTGCAACAACATACCACCCTGTCAGGCCAGATTACACAGCACACAATTTCTAGAAACAGTGCACAAATCAAAACTCCCCCATCTCCCAGTCTTCCATTATGCAGAGCAAAGTCTTCACAACAACTTCAGCTGCTACAGCTCCAACCACAGTCAGTACACATCTGTAAAGATATCTTCTCCTCACTGATGATCAACACAGACGCACCTCAAGGATGCGTACATGGCCCATTTCTCTACTCTCTCAACACCCATGACTGTGGGGCCAGCCAGGAACAATTCCAATGCTGTCTACAGGTTTGTCGATGACATCACGGTTGTCGGCAGAATCACCAACAGCAAGGAGGAAATGTACAGGAGGGAGAGAGATCAGCTCGTTGACTGGTATCTCACCAACTCAACCTTGTATTCAATGTTAGCAAAATCAAGATGTTTGTAGACTCCAGGAGGAAGTCAGGAGAACACGACCCAGTCCTCACTGAGGGCTCAGTAGTGGAGAGGGTTGAGAACTTTAAATTTCTGGATGTCAACATCTCCGAGGACCTGTCCTGGAGCCCTCACACTGATGCAATCACAAAGAAGGCTTGCCAGCGGCTATTCTTTGTGAGCTGTTAACAGCCTGCAACATCCCAGATACCAGATTTCACTCCATTAAGGACATCTGCAAAAAGTGGTGAGTTAAGAAAGCATCCTCTACCCTCAAGGACACCCACCACCCAGGTTATGCTTCCTTCACTCTGCTACCATGGGGAAAAAGGTAAAGGAGCCTGAAGACGAGCCCTCAGCAGCACAAGGACAGCTTCTTGCCCTCTGCCAACAGACTCCTGAATGATCAATGAACACAGACACTGCCTCACTTTGTGACTTTTTCTTGTTTTTATTTCTTGTTGTAAGGTGGTTTATATGAATGTTTGCACTGTGAAGCTGCCACAAAACAATGAATTTCGTGATTGTTCATGACAATAAATTCTGATCCTACAAGCGTTACTGACCACACATCTAACAGATGGTCATTTAGTAACCAAGCTGTTCAGATGATTAGCAGCATTGCTGGAGACAGACAACAGGTGAAATTGAACGTTAAAAAACCCTCCAGGTTAGGTTACATCCAAGTCCAATAAATTGCATTTACATGGTTCACTCCAATGAAGAATCCCAAGTCCATGTGGAAGAAATGCAGATGGTACTTACCACTTCAGAAGGCTGTAGTATTGAACCTGAAAATGAACAAGTATTAGTTAGAAAGACCCTTCTTCCATTTGGTGAACACTGTCAATTACACAGCTGTACACACTTTTACCAAGGATAAAAACACTCAACCAAAGTTGTTTTAATAGAACAGTGCCCTGGTTGAGGTTAATTAACACCCTTGGATAAGTGTGAGGACACAATGGTGTAATCAGCACCGTTCATCCGATACCTTAAGGTCTATGGCGAGGGAGTGGAGGAAACCTTTCCATTCGGTATCATCCACAAAGGGCTTCATCTACACAAAGAGGATGGAAAATCTACTTCTCGATACAGCGAAGATTGAGGATGATTTGATAATGGTGCTTAAAATGGTGAATAGATAGGATTATAAAAATTCCCTTATTGAGCGGACAGATTTCTCTTCTTTGGCTTGGCTTCGCGGACGAAGATTTATGGAGGGGGTAAAAAGTCCACGTCAGCTGCAGGCTCGTTTGTGGCTGACCAGTCCGATGCGGGACAGGCAGACACGATTGCAGCGGTTGCAAGGGAAAATTGGTTGGTTGGGGTTGGGTGTTGGGTTTTTCCTCCTTTGCCTTTTGTCAGTGAGGTGGGCTCTGCGGTCTTCTTCAAAGGAGGCTGCTGCCCGCCAAACTGTGAGGCGCCAAGATGCACGGTTTGAGGCGTTATCAGCCCACTGGCGGTGGTCGAATCCACATCACACCAAATTTGTGAGAGTGCAAAGGGATCAGATTCAATAGGAACACTTGGAGAAATGGATAAATACTTGGAGGAAAAATGGTGGTGCTGTGGTAAGGACAGAGAAACGGGATTAGTTTACCCGATCAAAGAGCCAAGTTGGGCACAAGAGGATCCATAGCTTCCTCCTGTGAACCAGTGTAATCATTTCAGTTACTTACCCCTTTCAATTTCTCTCCCGTTTAAAATTTGATATACGGATTCATCTAAAAATGGTGCCACATCAACTTTCCCCAAGGACACTTCGTGGACCCCTATTCAGCTGGAATCTCAAAATTCAGCAATGATCCTTCCCCATGTCGTGGGATGATTGTAGGACAAATCTGGTCGAATATTTCCCTCTACCGATACAGTGCACATCTTTGACCAGAGAACTGAGTTAGCAACAGCTCCAAGATGTAGGAGATGAAGTCAAAGTGGGAATAAAATGGTGGGAGAACCTTTGTTACTCGATAGGACATCACATCTAAACACTAATCATCAAACAAGATCTTCCGTGATGGAATCTCTTTTTAAAATAAAATCTAATTCTTAAAAGTTATAAATGGAATTTATGAAGTTAAGCAACTTTTAGAAGTTTAGAGCTTTGAAATACTTGCCAAAAACACTATCTTAATCCCATTCCCAGGTGGTAAGAGATTGATGCACTTTACAGCCAAATAATGAATGGTAATTTCTCATTCTTTCATCCAATGTTCTTCTTTAAAACAAAATTAAGTTTTGTTTTTCCAAGCAACATTTTAATGCTGTGTACAAACTACAAACATCATCTAACATTTAATCTCAGGCTAATACCAAGTTAAAGCATTAAAATCTACATCTCTTTACGGCGCAGAAAGATGTTATTCTCCCCATCAATTGAGACAAATGAATGATTGGTCTTCTCAGAGATTGTGTGAAAATAGTCAAAAGTTGGATTAGCATCCAGGAACAGTCATGAAGATATTTGACCATATATTCAGAAATTCTGCATCCAAATTCCACCAACATTTGTGTCACGGAATCTTGGCTAATTGCCTTGGAACCACTGGCTAATGGCTGCACCAAATGAACCAGGAATTTTGAGCAAAAGCTGCCACAACGTCTTGATCCCGAGGTCATGTTTCTAAATTTAAAAAAAATGTAGACATACAGCACAGTAACAGGACCTTTTGGCCCATGAGCCCACGCCACCCAATTACACCCAAATGACCTTCATCTTCTGGTGAAGGGTTCTGCACCTTTGCTGTGGCCAGGATAAGGCTGACGAGGCAAATACCCCAGCAAACTTCCAAACAGGGGTGTGGGAGACAGGGAATGGCGTCATCACATGGACGACAGACCTAGACAGCCAGATGTCAGGACTGAGAGTGCCCATACAAATCACTGGAAGGCCATGCCAATAAATTTCTAATCAAACAAATTTTAATCTCACATAAGAGACATACCCAACCCCTACTGGCAATATGGATCGAATTTAATAAGGGTGCAGAGAAGATTTAAGAGGTTGCTGCCAGAACTGAGCTACAGGGAGAGGTGGAGCAGGCTGGGGCTTTATTCCTTGAAGCACAGGAGGATGAGGGGGTGATCTCACAGAAGTTATGAAGTTGTGATCTCACACAACTATCAGACCAATAGAATGGATGAACGCAGTCTTTTGCCCAGAGAAGGGGACATTGATAACCAAAGGATATGGGTGTAAGGGGATGGGTTTGGGGGTGGGGGGAGATTTAACAAGGAACCAAAGGAGTTACTTTTAGTTTAAAATAAGAGGGTAGTGTATGGAACAGCCTGTCACAGGAGGTGGGTGAGGCAGGTACTATTGCAACTTTCAACAAAAAAATTCATAGATAGGATGGGTTTAGAGGGATAGGGACCAAGTGTGGGCAGGTGGGACTAGTGTAGGTGGGACATTTTGGTGGCATGGGTAATGGAACCAAAGGGCCCACTTTTATACTGTTTGACGCTCTCCACTTCTCCCACCTTCCGTCCTAAACTCTTCACTTCTGGGCCCAACCCAAGCTTCTTTCCCCCTTTATAATTCACCCCCTTCCTTCTTGTCTTGATAAAGGGTTCAGATCCAAAACGATGACTGACCATTCCTACCCACAGATGCTGTCTGACCTGCTGAATTCCTCCAGCAGTTCTTTACCTGCTCATCATTCCAGTATTTGTAGTTTTTGTTTTTTTCACTGGGCACCATTTAAAATAGAAGGTTCTCAACAAGATCAAGGCCAAAGACTAAAGCCAATTGGACCCTGTCCGGCACAAGCAAGTGGGGAATGATCCACTGGATAAAGGATGTTACACAGCAAGGTGGACATAACATCGAGTAGCCACCTCTTTACCCAAATACCAGAGGAAGGAGGGACAGAAATGGGGGAAGAAACCCTAGGAGGGAAAATGAAATGGAATACAAGATTCAGATTAAAGTCACCCCAATTGTATTTGCCTCAACAACACATTCAACAAACATAAAGGAACATAAGGCAGCAAGTCACCTTTGCCTTGTTGACAAAACAAATCCTCGAGTTTGTTTGACCGCTTGAGATAAAAAAAAGCGGCCACGCACAGAATGAAGAGAGAGCCAGTGACTAGTGTTCCCAGGCACACAGAGGCAGCGATTCCTGGTCCTCCTTACACAGAGACAAAAGAGAAAAAGAAAATAAGCAACTTTATGTTTAAGTGTAAATGACACTGTTTCTTTAGCAACAGCTGGCAAGCTGCATGGAGTCTCAACGTTGTTCTCTTACCAATTTTAAGGATGGTTGGGCCCAGAGTGGTGCCATTTGCAGTTCTACTTTCACTGCTGGAATGCACTGTAAGAGGAAAGCTAATGAGTGTGAAATTCCCATAGAGCAGAAGATACCTGAACACTGAAGTCACGGTAAAGCAAACTTGCTTAAAAGCTGCAGAGTTTCTAACTCTCTTGCACTGCTCTTAAAAAGCAGCGTGTCGGAACGACATCCAGCCTAAAACCTGAAATAAACATAATTCAATTAAGGATCAGAGAGGAAGCTCAAACAACGAGAGGGAGGAGAGAAGTAAAGGAACATGGAGATATGGTTAAGTGAATGTAGGTGGAATGGGTGGGATGTCGCGAGGCAGGGCACCCTGCAGACAACCGCGTCTACTTCATCAAGAACACGGGACAGCATGGTTAGGGGAGTACCCGGGATCAAATCCGCCACTGTCTTCAAGGAGCTTATACATTCTACCATTCCGGGGGCTCCAGTTTCCTCCCAAAGACATATGGGGTTAAAAGGTCAAATGGGGGCATTGGAGCAGCACAGCCTAATGAGCCGGAAGGACCTGTTACTGAGCTGTATGTCTAAATTAAAAATATCATCTCTTAGTTGGCAGTAAAGTCAACACAGTGTAGGCGATGCCACCATTCTCCTGGAAGGTTTAGTACAAGGGCAACCCACCAGCGGACTGCACAAACATTGCTTCTTAAAAAGTTATCTCATCCCAGCCAAAACACAAATGTGGAACTGGATCATGCCAGATTGTGGGGTGGGGTCACGTTTATTGTCTTCTGACCATACAAGTACAACCTGATGAAACAGTCTTCTCTGGTCCTCGGTGCAAAACATGCAGACACACAACCAGACATAACACACATATAGACAAACAATACACATGCAGGACAAGTATTTCAACTACACAAGTAAATAACTATTGTTTAGTTACATGAAAGTCTCAGATAGTTAATGCGAGTGGCGAGCTACAAAAACTGAGTGACACAAAGCGTTTGGTCACTCACATTTAATGCACCCAGTCTGATTGGTTGATGGATGCGCTGAGGTCCCATTAACACACCTAATGCAAGTTGTGCTTCCATTCTTAAACCAGTGCCTGTAGCAGTCTGCAACAGATAAAGGAACAGCATTTTATCCAATATGCATTAACATGGCATTGTAATATTCTGTCCCCCCGTCCCCCCCCTACCACCTCTGTCTCTCTGCCTCCTCCCATACCTGCAAATCTTAACTTCTATAGTCCACGGCCCTGCACACTCTGGCATCCAGTCAGATATCTACAACCCAAGGACTCAGAAAACCTGAACTAACTAATTGGTTGAAGTAAAACACAAAAGTCTGAGACACCGCGGTTGAAGTAACAACCTGATGCTGGAGAAACTCAGCAAGTCAAACAGTGTTCTTTATATAGCAAAGGTAAAGATACAGAACCAATTATTTTGGGCTTGAGCTCTTCATCAAGGTATGGGCAAAATGTAGGCAGGTGCCCGAACTTGGTACAGCATGGTAACAGGCCTTTCGACCCATGAGACTGTGCCATCAATTACATCCAATTGACCCACAACCCCCAGTACACTTTGAAGAGTGGGAGGAAACTGGAGGCCCCAGGGAAAACTCACGCAGACAAAGGGAGAACGTACAAACTCCTTACCAACAGCGTAGGATTCAAACCCTGTACTCGTTTGCTACAGCTGTAACAGCATTGTCTCACCGCTATGCCCATAAAGTACACTGACCTGCTGAACTTTGAGGTAGAACCAGACTAAAGGACCAAATGGCCAGTCGTGTTGCTTTAACACCTGCAGTAAGGGAATGGCGATGGGGAACAGAGTGCTCTGTTCTTATGAATGGGTTCTCTCCACTTTTAATCAGGACTACAGGAATCTTTATGGTTCTGATGAAAGGTAATCTACCCAAAATATTAACTCTGATTCTCTCTCCAGATATTCCCTGCTTACATTGAACGCTTCCACCAGCGTTGTCTCCACTCCATCCACAACATTCATTGGAGCGACTTCATCTCCAACATCGAAGCACTCGAGATGGCAGAGGCCGACAGCATCGAATCCACGCTGCTGAAGATCCAATTGCGCTGGGTAGGTCACGTCTCCAGAATGGAGGACCATCGCCTTCCCAAGATCATGTTCTATGGCAAGCTCTCCACTGGCCACCAAGACAGAGGTGCACCAAAGAGGTACAAGGACTGCCTAAAGAAATCTCTTGGTGCCTGCCACATTGACCACCGCCAGTGGGCTGATATCGCCTCAAACCGTGCATCTTGGCGCCTCACAGTTCGGCGGGCAGCAACCTCCTTTGAAGAAGACCGCAGAGCCCACCTCACTGACAAAAGACAAAGGAGGAAAATCCCAACACCCAACTCCAACCAACCAATTTTCCCTTGCAACCACTGCAACCGTGTCTGCCTGTCCCGCATCGGATTTGTCAGCCACAAACGAGCCTGCAGCTGACGTGGACATTACCCCTTCATAAATCTTCGTCCGCGAAGCCAAGTCAAAGAAGAAGACATTGACAATAGTAAAAACACACCGAAATTCTGGAGGAACTCAGCCGGTCTTTTAGTGTCCATAGGAGACAAAGATATAATGCCAATGTTTCGGGTCTGAGCCCTTCTTCAAGGAATAAGCAGAGAGCTGTTCTGTGCTGTACAACACCTTGATGTCATCAGTTTGAGTAATGTGGCATATATCTGCTCATTCCTTGAAGAAGGGCTCAGCTCCGAAACATATCTTAGTCTCCTGTGGATGCTGTGAGACCGCTGAGTTCCTACACCATTTGTGTGTGTTTACTACAATCTTAGCGCCTGCAGACGTCCTTGTTTCATTCCTACATTTGATGTTACTCTCCTTGCTGGGTGATGTCCCACGTTTCACCATTTTGAAAATGTACCTGGACGACAAAAGCTACTTCGTGGACAAAAGCCGAATTCATCCAGGTGTTCCAAACAGCATCCACTGGGAACAACTGGTGGGATCTGGGGAAGGGAAAGGAAAGGATTAGATAGGAAGAGAAGGTGGAACATGCATTTCTCCAACACTTTCCACAGCCTCATGTGGTCTCAGATGAGTGACAGTCAGTGTTGTAATGGTGAACTGAATTATTTTTCATGCCCAAGAAATAGCAAGTCAACCCATATTTACGTTCAGCAGGTAAAACTATAATAAACTTAGGTAGGGTGGATAATTTGCAATCAACAAAATACCACTTTATTATGAGATAGTCCTTTTTTAAAATTTTTCACACTATGAACCATATTAACCAAAATATACACAAACATTTCCCTCTTGAATATACTCAGTGTCATTTTCTCCCCTTTTTCCCCCCTCCCTCCTTGCCACCCCCTAAACATTCAACATATACAATAAACCCATTAAACAATGTCATCACACAATGAAAATAAACAAGAAAATTGTGTCATCTACTTTTACACACTGGGTCAGTTCATTTCGTCTTCTTCTCATTCTATCATTTTAGGGGGTGGAGGTCCGCGATAGGCCCTCTCTGTTGTGTTCCATGTACAGTTCCCAAATTTGTTCGAATACTGTGATGTTATTTCTTAAATTATGTTATTTTTTCCAGTGGAATACATTTATGTACCATTGCTGTACTCTCAGGCTCTCTTCTGATTTCCAGGTTGACATTATACATTTTTTTGCTACAGCTAAGGCTATCATAATAAATCTTTTTTTGTGCTTCATCCAGTTTGAGGCCAAGTTCTTTACTTCTTATATTACTTAGAAGAAAGATCTCTGGATTTTTTGGTATGTGGCTGAGAGAGTGTTTCTTGACAACTTTAAAGATATAAAGGTTTAAAGATATAAACTCAATGCAGGCCAATGGGACTAGCCCAGAATGCCAATTTGGTTAACAGGGACGAGTTGGACTGAGGGCCTGCTCTGTGCTGTACAACATCTTGACATAATCAGATTGAGGGATGTGTATATTCCGTCTGAGCACCCTCCAACTGGATAGCAGTAACATCAACTTCTCTGGTTCCAATAGCCCCCTCCCCCATCTACTCCCATGTTTCCTTTCCTCTGTCTTTCTCTCTCCCACCTCTTCCTTTTTCCTGTGATTCCTTTTCCCCCAGCTCTGCTTTCACAGTCAAAAACACACCCCTCTCCCAATCATTTCTCACCTTTCCTCTCCTGCCCTATCCATGTCCAATTATTGCCTTTTACCTGTAGCTCTGTGCTCCTCCCCCGGCCTTTCTTTCCCTCTCCCTAGCTTTTTAATTTAGGACCTGCCTGCTTTTTACTCAGATCTTGAAAAAAGGTTCAGGTCCAAAACATCGATTATTTATCTTTACCTCCTCTGGATGCTGTGAGACCGGCTGAGTTTCTCTAGCACTTTTTCTACAATCACAGTGTCTGCACTTTTGTGTTTCCTGTGACAGTTGAGAAACAAGAACGGTGGATGTTGGAATCTCGAGCAAACAATGAAGTGCTGGAGGGAGCTCAGCAGGTCAGGCAGCATTCATGGGGAGACACAGTCAGTCAACGTCTCCTCTCTGGATAGTGTCCTGGCCCAAAACACTGAGTGACTGTTTCTCTCTACAGATGTTCCTGGCCCTCGGAGTTACTCCAGCAGTTCATGTAGTTGGCTGAACTGCCCTACGACAGCTGGAATCTTATTGTGAGAGCAGCCCAGACCATCATATAAACCAGCTCACCCCCATCCCTTCAACTCCACCTTCTACTGTATAGAGAAAGCTGCCAACACAGTGAAGGACCTATTCCCCTTCCCGCGGGAAGATATGCGAGGCTGCAAACCACCAGACTGAAGGACAATTTCATTCTTGCTGTTATCAGACTTTTAAATGGACCTCTCACTGGTAACAGATGATGCCTTGCGCTGTTTAACTGCACTTTTCTCTAGTGGACTTACTGTAACACTACACACTGCACCTTCATTTATGATCAAACAGCCTGCTATACCATTTGATTTGGCTGGTTTACACACAAAGACTTTATATTGCATTTTGGTACAGGTGACATAATTCAATCCGTTGGTATTTTGTTTAACATTGAACTAACATACAAACATTAAAACATAACAGCACAGTACGGGCCCTTCAGCCCATGACGTGTGTGACCCAAAACAAACTAAACCCTCCCTACCTTGTAACCCTCTATTTTTCTTTCATTCATGTGTCTGTCTGTTAAATTCCCCTAATGTTCCAGCCTCCACCACTATCCCTGGCAAGGCATTCCAGGCACCCATAACTCTGCAGAAAAAAATAACTTACCTTTGATGCCTCCCCTAAACTTCTCTCCCTTCACTTTGTACACATGTTCTCTGGTGTTTGCTGCTCCCTCCCTGGGAAACAAGTGCTGGCTGTCTACCTACCTTATCTAGGCCTCTCATAATCATGAAGACCTCTATTAAGTTACCTCTCATCCTTCTTCACTCCAAAGAGAAAAGTCCGAGGTCTGTTTATAAGATGCACTTTTCAATCCTGGCAACATCCTGGTAAATCTCTGCAACCACTCCATAGTTTCCACATCCTTCCTATAATGAACTGAACACAATACTCCAAGTGTGGTCTCACCAGAGATTTATAACATCACCTATCGACTCCTGAACTCAATCCCCTAATTAATGAAGCCCAGCATCCCATAGGCCTTCTTAATTATTCTATCAACTTGTGTGGCAACCTTGAGATCTCTATGGATTTGGACCCCAAGGTCCTTCTATTCTTTCACACTGTTACGTATCCTACCATTATCCATGTACTTTTCAAGTACGACCTTCCAAAATGTGTCACCTCACACATATCTGAATTGCCACATTTCTGCCCAACTCTGCATCAAGTTTTAACCTTCGACAACTATCCACCACATCTCTAACCTTTCTATCATCTGCAAACTTACTGACCCATCCCTCTACAACATTTTCTGGGTCATTTTATAAAAATCACAAAGAGCAGGTGTGATGGAAGATTTAAACCGTGTTTCTTGCTTTTGCATCCTTTGCTTCTGCAAGGCTGAGAACCTGTTTGTTGCATATGAATTAGTAGACACACCTAAATTCCACCATGGGGCCCAGGATGCAGTTGAATCAGAAGACATTATCTAAATTTACCACTATATATGGGGCCCAGGGATGTGCATATGAATCAGTAGACATTATCCAACTTCCACCATGAGGCCCAGAGATGCAGTTGTCTTTTGTTGGTCGCAGACTGTCAGGAGACCTTGAAGATAATTAAATCAAGTTCAAGGAGATAAGATCTGAAGTAAACAACTTTTGGGTACTATAAGCCATGGTCCCACTGCTGAAGTTTGAGACTCTCCAAGTGGTGGCAACATCTTTCAGCAAGAAGAACTTCAAGAGTCCAGTTAACATCCCGGTCGAAGGAGGTGGAGAAGCTGCTACCGGCGCCCTGACAACCTACTACAAGTGTGCAGTCATTGCCTCGCTTCAGCAGTTGGGAGCAGTTCAGGTGTTGATAAGTATAATTGGGAAGGGCTTGCATATTGTAGTGTGAATTCAGCTTTAGATTTAGTAATAAAGTCTTGTATAAACTGAACTGCTCTCGGTGTGTGTCTCTATTTTCTTTCGGTAGCTCAAACTCTGTGACCAATCTAAAACGAACAAAATGAGAGGTATAAGTTTACCCAAGACAGCAGGGATCCCAGAGCAGATCCCCGTGGAACTCCACTGTGACTGACCTCCAGGCAGAATATTTCCCATCCGCTATTCCTCTCTGCTTTCCATGTTAAGACTTAGGGGTGCAGTCCTGGCTCTGTGCCCCAGTCACAACCTGACTAGTGTTCAAGCAAAGGAATCAACAAAGTTATGGTTCCTCCTCCACTCACAACACTAAGTCATGGATGTTGGGCTGGTCCCATTGTTAAATCCCACCACTGACTATACTCAGTAGTAAAACACTCTTGGTGAAGTAAAAACTCAATGGTGGAGATACTCAGCAGATCAAACAGTAAAGATACCAAACTCGGGTGCCAGCCTTTATTTTGCTCATGATGAAGGGTTTAAGCCTGAAGATTGGTTACATATCTTACACCCAGTGGACCTACATCCCTGGTCCTTTTTGAAGGGTGGGAGGAAACTGGAGCACCCAGCAGAAACCCACATGGACACGGGGAGAATGTACAAATTTTAAGTTCTGGGAGTCACTATCTCGGAGGATTTTTATTGGACCCAACACACTAACGGCATTGTGAAGAAAGCATGACAGCACCTCTACTTCCTCAGGAGTTTGCAGAGGTTTGGTGTGACATCAGAAACCCTAGCAATTTTCTACAGAGGTGTGGTAGAAAGTGTGCTGACCAGCTGCATCATGGTCTGATATGGGGACACCATCGGTGTAACGCGGAGTGTAAAGCCCTCCAAAAGGAAAGAACAGCCCAGGACATCACAGGCAAAACCCTCCCCACTATTGAGTACATTTATAGAAAATGCTGCCATCAGAGAGCAGCAGCAATCATCAAAGACCCTCACCACCCAGCACACTGTTACCATCAGCAAAGAGGTGTAGGTGCCACAAGACTCGCACCACCAGGTTCAAGAACAGCTGCTCTCCCTCCACCATCAGACTCCTCAACAACAAACTCAGTCAGGGACTCATTTAAGGACTCTGACTTGTGCATTTCATTGATTTTTTAAAAAAAATTCTCTCTGTATTGTAGTCAGTTTACAGTTTTTTTTACATGTGTACCTTGTTTAGAGTTTTTTTTGTACTACTGATAAGTGATAAGTCCCTGGCCTGCAGGGTTGTATGTGATATCATGTATGTACTCTGACAATAAACCTGAAAAATCCGACAGACAGCACCAGATTCAAACCCCGGTCCTGATCGCTGGCGCTAACCGCTACCCCAACCGTACCGTCCTGCTGACCTGTTGAGTTGGGCGCCTGTCTACATTTTGCTCAGATCTTGATGAAGGGCCCATACCCAAACATTGGTCATGCACCCTGGCTTCATTAAGGTTTCTGATTGAACTGCTGAGTTCCTCCAGTGTTGTTTTCACTGAACTCAACACAAAGTGACGGAGGGCTTGGCACGCCTGGCACCGTTGAAAGAGAGTGGCAGCCAAGTTAGTGGGGAGCAGGTCGTCCCGCAGTGAGCACACCTGGCTCAGCGAGGGGCAGATACGTACCGAGGCTGGCGGGCTGCCCGTCCACACACCCAGGGATCCGGCCAGGACCAGGACAGCGGGCAGGCTCATGGTGACTCGTCTCCGGGCAGGCGTGGGGTCCCGCTGCTCAAACACACAAAATGCCCCTTAGTGATGACTCTGCACTGTCCCTGCATCCTGGGGGCCGGGGGAGGTTGTGCCCCCCACGTTTAGGCCCTATGAGCAAACCCCCTCATCACCCTGCGTTACGGCCCCATTTACCCCCCCCCCCCTCCTTTCCCCGCGTTATGGCTCCACTGACTCCTCTTCCCCCGTCCTGGGACACCTCCCCGTCTCACCCTGCTTACGGAAGGCTGCCGTTCCGGCATCGGGACCTGTGGGCCGCGCCGCTTCCTGCAACAGGAGCCAGGCAGCGGCAGTTCCGCCTTTCCACACCCCGTCCCACTCAGCAAGTCGGGGGCAGGACGTTTCCAACCACGTCCCATGGAGAAGGGCAGCGCAACCCTCCGCTAGAAGTAAAAACGCAACGCTGGAGAAACTCAGCTGGCGTTTCGGGGTTCAGCCCTTCATCTAAGTACTGTCTGAGCAACTGTAGGTGGGCGCCGGAATTTGTCCTCCTACAAGGACTCAAGTGGTTCTGTATCTTTGCTACACGTTCACCTGCTGAATTTCTGCGGCACTTTGTGTTTTTATTTCAACCATGGTATCTGCAGACTTTCTGCTCTTCCCATTTCCTGTGGAGAGCGAGTCCACCTCTATCAGAATTCATTGTCAGGAACACGTTCTGGGTGTAGTAGAGCAGGGGGCTAATCACACATCCTTGAGGTGCGCCCGAGCTGACTGGTTTTCCGATGGGGAAGTCAAGGATCCAGTTGCAGACTGTTTGGAGCTTGTTGACCAGGACTGAGGGAATAATGGAGTTGAAGCCTGAGCTGTACCTATGACTTCAACCACGGCTGTGCAGACTTTCAGGTTTTACTTCAAATACAACTGGAACCATTTTTAGATTTAGATTTGAATATACAAGTTCCCATCCAAGTGAGCAGGCAGAAGTCCTGCTCCTCCTCTGATATGATCTTCTCTCCTCTCTGCCCTCCTTTCTAAGTGCGTCTCATGCCCTCTCCTCAAGGTCCTTCTCCACATGCTCGGAAATGTTCCATTTTTAAAACCTGGATCATCCTGCTCATTATTTCTTTAACAAACACCTTTTGTTGGTCTGGACTCCTCCCCCAGCAGCACTGTCTGTATTCTGACATCTCCTAGGTTTTTTTTTTGGCTTATTCTTTGTCAATTCCTTGAAGGGCTCAGGCCCGAAACATCGGTAATATATCTTTACCTCCTCTGGACGCTGTGAGACCAGCTGAGTTCCTCCAGCATTTCGGGTGTTTTTTTACTTCAATCACAGCATCTGCAGACTCTCGTGTTTCACTCGTTATTTCTTCTGCCTCTTTTCTCTCTCCATCTGCGCTTTTATTGAGGTGAAACACGAAAGTTTGCAGACGCTGTGAATGTAATAAAAATACAATTCTGGAGAAACTCAGTAGGTCACTCAGTAAAGATAAGGATACTTAACCGATGTTCGGGCTTGTTTTTGGCGAGAGAAATGAAGAGAGCAAAAGTCAATGCATTTTCGGTAAGAGTGCTTGCTGTTACCAAATTTCTTACAATTGATTTCCTGCAGGGAGTGAAGAAATCCCAATCCACTTTAATATTTCAATAGGCCTTGTCTTTATAATGCATTTCTCCTGAGGTTCCTAAATTGTTAGCTTGATGCTTTCTTGGCCTGAGCATCGAACAAGCCAATGAAGCCCACGTGGAAATATTTAAGGCGAAGGTGGATATTTTTTGCGAATGTCCGAGGAATTGCACAGAAGAAGAGACAAGGCCAGTTTAGACCAGCCGTGGGCAGGTTTGAAGGTCTGAGTGGTCATAACAAGTGTTCAGACTGAGTCATCACTGGACTTTGCTTGCACAGGGATTTGCTCAGGTGAGGGTCCAATGCTAGTTCAACTTCAATCACGAGTGTAATCTCAATAGATTTTTAGGTGCTTCCCATTGAAGAGACAGGCATTACAAATACAATCTTCAGATGGCCACATTTAATAACTTGACCAATATTAATCAGACTTTAAAATTTTCAATTGACATCTAGTAAGTGTACAAAGTTAGTCAATTAATTTATAATTAAGGTCTCATCAGTGCCTGACATCTGTTCACACTTACAGACTGAGAGAAGTTATTTCACACAATTAATTTCTGGGAAACAAACCCTATCCCTGATTATGGGAAAGATTGCCACCTAGTGTCAGACCTCATTGAAAGCAACTGCAATCCACGAGAAACTCAGCAGGTCACACAGCATTCAGAGGAAGCAGAGAACAATCAATGTTTCGGGCCTGAGCCCTTGGTCAAGAGGAGTCCTGCTCCTATTTCTTATGAATTAGGGAGCCAAGTGTTACATATCCAAGTTTGTTGCTGATGCATCATCGGTGATAGTGTGAGCAGCGAGAAGGATGCAGGTAAGTTTCTTGAAGAAAAAACCAAGTTAAGTATTCACAAGGGCTTGGGATATAATGGAGAAAATTGCAAGGACAACCACTTTGGTGGAGAAAAATTGAAAGGCAGAGAATTTTATAATTGGTGAGAGATTGAAAGATATGGATGTTCAGAGGGGCCAGGCTCCTTGTACACCACACATGTCAAACTCTGGCCCGCGGGCCAAATTTGGCCCACGATATAATTATATTTGGCCCACAAGATCATTTCAAAAATGTATTAGAGGTGGCCCGCCCTCCAGCGAGAGCCGATGCTGTTTTTTGGTCATGTCACCCCCACCATCCTCCCCCTTCATTGCACACCCTTCCCCATTGTAACACGAGAAGTCTGTCGATGTCATCAGCCGGCAAGCCAGTTGGAAGGCTCCCCGCACAACCAGTCACTTCTCCCACCTGCCGAGCGGTGCGGCGGATGGGCATGGCAGGCTGCGCACGGCTCCCGGGCAGCGCGAGCCCCGTGTGACTGGCACCGGACGGCCCTTCCACAGCGCGAGCGCACTTCTCCCGGTCGCCACGGCCTTCAGCGCTTGCACCCGCGCGGACCCCAGGGATGGCTGGTTCGGCCCTGCACGTGAAGAGAGATGGTGGCTGTCCGCAAAGGCTGATCGGCAGCGCGCTGGGCCTGAGTGGGTGGGTAAGCAGGGGTGGGCAGAGGGTGTAGGTGAGGAGTAATGGGCAGGGGAAGTTATGGTGGTGCAAGGGGCAGTTAGAGGGAGGGATGAGTAGAAGGAGGGGTGGATAAGGAAGAGATAAAAGGGAAAGGGCAGGGCGAGTAGGGGAGGGGTGATTAGAGGGTTAGAGACGGGTAGAGGGAGGAACAGGTTGAGGGGAGAGGCAGTAGAGGGGCGTGTATAGGATGGGGTGGGTAGAGGCAGAGCGAGTGGAGTGAGGGGTGAGTAGAGGTTGGGTAAAGGACTGGTCAGGTAGAGGGATGGTGGGTCGAGGGTGAATAGAGGCCTAGAGCCTGAGGAGTGAGCAGGAAATGCTGAGTCCTGATGCAGGCCAAAATGGACACAGCCTGTGAATGCTGACTACATCTCCACAGGGACCAAATAGGTTTCCCTCAGGTCAAGCAAAGGGTGAACTTGAGCTACCTACTCCTGACCTGTAACATTATCCTCCTAAAGTTATATCCTAAAGTTTAACATTACATATGTTGAAAGAAGAGAAAACATGCAGAAGTTGTTGAAAATTTTCAATAAATATTCAGTTCGGCCCTCGACTTAGTCCGAGTTTTTAATTTTGGCCCTCCGTGAATTTGAGTTTGACACCCCTGTTGTACACGAATCACTGGATGCTTTTCATCAATTATAGTTGTTAACACCATCATCCCCTCAGTGCTGGTCAGCAAGCTTCAAATCTTGGGCCTCTGCAACTGGATCATTGGACAGTCAGTGCAAGTCAGTAACAGTGTCACCTCCTCACTGACGATCGACACAGGCTCACCTCAAGGATGTGTGCTTAGCCCACTGCTCCTCACTCTCTACACCCATGACTGTGTGGATGGTCAGCAGAATCACAGATGGCAATGAGGAAGGGTACAGGAGGGAGAGAGATCAGCTTTTTGAGTGAATCACAACTACTTTGCACTTAACATCAGTAAAACTAAGAAATTTATCATGGACTTTAGGATGGGAAGCCAGGAGAACACAAGTTAGTGTGTAGGCATGAGCAGTACCTTTGAGCAGCAAGAATGCTGAATGATCTTTCTTTCTTTTTCAATCTTTTTATTATTATTATAATTTATAAACACATACAGTTCAAAGAGATAAAAAAATACATAGTAAGTAATGAATTAATACAGAGATATTAAACAATAATATTACAGAATAAAAATATATCATTAAAAAATTTTAGATCAGTTTAGGGTGTGAACTATCTCTAAAAAAAAATATAATTAATAACAATATATGAAAAAAGAGAAAAAAAAAACCCAAAAAAGAAGAAAAAACAAATCTGAATTAAAAAAACTTAAAAAAAACCTACAGATATAGCTAAACCACGCCGATCACTCCGATCTCATCTTACAGCCCAATTATCATACATAATCATAGAAAGAAAACAGAGCCAGATCAACTCACCACAAATGAAAATATTGAATAAATGGTCGCCAGGTTAACTCAAACTTAGAAGGGGATTCATAGACAGAGTTTCTAATTTTCTCTAAATTTAAACATAGTATAGTTTGGGTAAACCATTGGAAAACAGTGGGAGGATTAACCTCTTTCCAATTCAATAGTATAGATCTTCTAGCCATTAGTGTAAGAAAAGCAATCATACGATCCGCAGGAAGAGATAAATAAGTCAAATCTATCATAGGTAATCCAAAAATTGCAGTAATGGATGTGGTTGTAAATCAATATTCAAAACAGTAGATATAATGGAAAAAATTTCCTTCCAATAATTCTGTAAAGAGGGACAGGACCAAAACATATGTGTAAGGGAAGCTATTTCCAATTGACATTTATCACATATAGGATCGATATGAGAATAAAAGCGATGGAGTTTATCTTTAGACATATGAGCTCTATGAACAACTTTAAACTGTATTAGTGAATGTTTTTCACATAGAGAAGAAGAGTTTACCAGTCGCAGAATTTTATTCCAATTTTCATTGGAAATATGAAGATTGAGTTCTCTTTCCCAATCATTTTTAAACTTTTCAAAAGTCCCAGAATTTATTTTTGTAATTATATTATATAATTTAGATATCACACCTTTTGGAGGGAATTTTGAATATAGTATATCCTCTAAAACAGTCGTAGTCTCCCGATTGGGAAAAGAGGGTAAAGTCGAAACTAAGAAACTCCTAATCTGCAAATATCGAAAGAAATGAGATCAGAATGCTGAATGATCAAAGGAACAGCTCATTCTAACCATCCGAGACTCTCAGATTCATGAAACAATATTTATTATTTATTTGTATAGATGAAATACTTGTCATTGTCATGCATACATATTGTTTGTCTGTCTGAGCATTGTGTCTGGTTGTGTGCTTTTGCATCAAGGACCAGAGAACGCTGTTTCGTCAGGTTGGACTTGAGGTCATAGCTGAAGGGTGGTAGAGCTCCAACTTCTACACAAATGCTCTTCATGTCATCTGTCTCAAACAGCCTCTGACAACCAAGTCCAACTCCTGGCCTTCGCATGTGCCGTAGCCCTTATGACCAGTGGAGCTGTTCTCAGTGACAGGAGAAGGGGCAAAGACAGGCCACTGGCACCTTGAAACCAGTTGCTCTGGGCAGATGGGGCTCGTTAACCACAGGTGGTAACTCATCCAGGAGATTTCAACCCTCTGCTGCCTTGTGGCTATATCCACTCATGGGATAAGCTTTGGGACTAAACCCCCAAGGAAAAATCCAGTCGGAGTCCCGAAGGCAGCTGACTGTTGTACCCAGCACCGCCACGGCAACTCCTGCGATGTTGCTGGCACCATACTCTATCGACTTTCAGTGTTCCTTTGGATCTGTCATTAGCATGGAGAGACAGATCTCCGTATCAAATCTCCCCTGGCTTGCACCCTGGAGAGTCACTCCAGCTTACCAGAGCCACAGTACCCATGGTCGACCACGACCAATGGAGGCCACACACATAAACGTACAATTAGATGACAATTGACTTGACTTGAAAGAGCAGTCCTCACCGAGGGGTCAGAGGTGGAGAGGGAAAAGAACTAAAAATTCCTGGGGTCTTCATATTGATGCAATCACGAAGAAGGCTCACCAGCTGTATATCTTGTTAGGTGTTTGAGCAGATTTGGTATGTCACCAAAGACCCTTGCAAATTTCTTCATGGAGAGCATTCTGACTGACCAGTTGCATCACTTTATGGTATGGAGGGGCCAATACACAGGACAGGAAAAGGCTGCATAGGGTTATATCATATGGGCATTAGACCACTCCAATAAGGACATCTTTAAGAGGCGGTGCCTCAAGAAAGCTGCTTCTATCATCAAAGACCCCCACCACCCAGGCCATGCTCTCTTCACTCTGCTACAATCGGAAAGGAGGTACAGGAGCCTGAAGATGAACACCCAGCCATTTTCCCCCTTTGCCATCAAATTTCTGAATGGGTAATAAACCCAGAGGGCTGAAGGCCCTGTATTGTGCTGTAGTGTTCTATGGACACTACCTCACGTTTTTTCCCCCTCTTTTTGGAACTTTTATTTTTTTTTTTCAACCATCTCTTTACAAAATTGTAATTTTTCTCATTGTTTTGTACCATCCTGCTGCTGCAAAACCACAAATTTGTGACACATCTTCCTGACAATACCTTGATGAAGCTCAAAACGTTGCTCAAGAAAGGACACTGCTTGACCTGCTGAGTGTCTCCAGCATTGTTTTTACTACAACCAGAGTCTGCAGCCTGTCGTGTTTGTTTTCCATGACAATAAAGCTGATTCTAAAATTAACAGTCAAGCACAGTGAACTCAGTCCCTGCCTGTGTAGGTGAACACCGTGAGCCCAGTACCCTGCCTCTGCAGGTGAACACCGTGAGCCCAGTACCCTGCCTCTGCAGGTGAACACCGTGAGCCCAGTACCCTGCCTCTGCAGGTGAACACCGTGAGCCCAGTACCCTGCCTCTGCAGGTGAACACCGTGAGCCCAGTACCCTGCCTCTGCAGGTGAACACCGTGAGCCCAGTACCCTGCCTCTGCAGGTGAACACCGTGAGCCCAGTACCCTGCCTCTGCAGGTGAACACCGTGAGCCCAGTACCCTGCCTCTGCAGGTGAACACCGTGAGCCCAGTACCCTGCCTCTGCAGGTGAACACCGTGAGCCCAGTACCCTGCCTCTGCAGGTGAACACCGTGAGCCCAGTACCCTGCCTCTGCAGGTGAACACCGTGAGCCCAGTACCCTGCCTCTGCAGGTGAACACCGTGAGCCCAGTACCCTGCCTCTGCAGGTGAACACCGTGAGCCCAGTACCCTGCCTCTGCAGGTGAACACCGTGAGCCCAGTACCCTGCCTCTGCAGGTGAACACCGTGAGCCCAGTACCCTGCCTCTGCAGGTGAACACCGTGAGCCCAGTACCCTGCCTCTGCAGGTGAACACCGTGAGCCCAGTACCCTGCCTCTGCAGGTGAACACCGTGAGCCCAGTACCCTGCCTCTGCAGGTGAACACCGTGAGCCCAGTACCCTGCCTCTGCAGGTGAACACCGTGAGCCCAGTACCCTGCCTCTGTAGGTGAACACCGTGAGCCCAGTACCCTGCCTCTGCAGGTGAACCCTGTGAGCCCAGTCCCTGCCTCTGCAGGTGAACACCGTGAGCCCAGTACCCTGCCTCTGCAGGTGAACACCGTGAGCCCAGTACCCTGCCTCTGCAGGTGAACACCGTGAGCCCAGTACCCTGCCTCTGCAGGTGAACACCGTGAGCCCAGTACCCTGCCTCTGCAGGTGAACACCGTGAGCCCAGTACCCTGCCTCTGCAGGTGAACACCGTGAGCCCAGTACCCTGCCTCTGCAGGTGAACACCGTGAGCCCAGTACCCTGCCTCTGCAGGTGAACACCGTGAGCCCAGTACCCTGCCTCTGCAGGTGAACACTGTGAGCCCAGTACCCTGCCTCTGCAGGTGAATACTGTGAGCGCAGATCCCGCCTCTGCAGGTTAACACCGAGAGCTCAGTCCCTGCCTCTGCAGGCGAACCCCGTGAGCCCAGTCCCTGCCTCTGCAGGCGAACCCCGTGAGCCCAGTCCCTGCCTCTGCAGGTGAACCCCGTGAGTCCAGTCCCTGCCTCTGCAGGTGAACCCCGTGAGCCCAGTCCCTGCCTCTGCAGGTGAACCCCGTGAGTCCAGTCCCTGCCTCTGCAGGTGAACCCCGTGAGCCCAGTCCCTGCCTCTGCAGGTGAACCCCGTGAGCCCAGTCCCTGCCTCTGCAGGTGAACCCCGTGAGCCCAGTCCCTACCTCTGCAGGTGAACACCGTGAGCCCAGTACCCTGCCTCTGCAGGTGAACACCGTGAGCCCAGTACCCTGCCTCTGCAGGTGAACACCGTGAGCCCAGTACCCTGCCTCTGCAGGTGAACACCGTGAGCCCAGTACCCTGCCTCTGCAGGTGAACACCGTGAGCCCAGTACCCTGCCTCTGCAGGTGAACACCGTGAGCCCAGTACCCTGCCTCTGCAGGTGAACCCCGTGAGCCCAATCCCTACCTCTGCAGGTGAACCCCGTGAGCCCAGTACCCTGCCTCTGCAGGTGAACACCGTGAGCCCAGTACCCTGCCTCTGCAGGTGAACACCGTGAGCCCAGTACCCTGCCTCTGCAGGTGAACCCCGTGAGTCCAGTCCCTGCCTCTGCAGGTGAACCCCGTGAGCCCAGTCCCTGCCTCTGCAGGTGAACCCCGTGAGCCCAATCCCTACCTCTGCAGGTGAACCCCGTGAGCCCAGTCCCTGCCTCTGCAGGTGAACGCAGTGAGTGAACACTAGGCCTGACCTCAGGATCCTGTAAAGGAAAGTCTGTCGCCTCCACGTTGTCCCCCTGATAGATGCCACCATGCCCAGAACCTGGTTGTCACTCCCGCAGCTGATCCGAACCTCGTTGCCCCGGGACTATTTGCACTTTGGTGCAGTGAAGGGAAACGATGCACTTCAACCTGCTCCATGGGCAGGGGGGTCTAGGCAGCGCCTGTGGGCATCGGTGCGAAACTTTCTCCAGGCTCTCCTGCCGGGGTCGTCGCGGCGCCTGCTCTCTCTCACCCAGCCGGCCGCAGGAACGCGCATGCGCGAGGGTGGAGGCGTCACTGGGAGCACCTGGCGTCATTCGTCGCCTTGGGAACGGCGCTGGTGCGGGCTGCGGGGTGAGCCTCAGGTTGGGGGCTGCCGGCAGAAATAAGGGAGCTGAGGGTAAGGGGGTGGGGGTAAAGGTGATAGTAAAAGGGTGAGGGCAAAGGTAAAGCGGGTGAGGGTAAAGGGATGAGGGCTGTGGGTAAGGAGGTAGGGGTAAGGATAAGGGGGCTGCGGGGAAGGGAAGGGGATTGCAGGTAAGGGGTGGGGGTAGGGGATGGGGGTGCGGGTAAGGAGTAGTTGGTGGGGGTAGGGATGGGTAGTAGATGAGGTTGGGGTGAGAGGGTAAGGGTCTGTGGGGTGATCCGGGTGTCAGCAGTGGAGTGGGGGCTGCAGATGAGCTGATGGGTAGAGGTATGGGGGAACACTATAGCAAGGGGTGTGGGTGAGGCAGGTGTGGGGGTGGTGGGGGTTGGGGTGTGATGGGGAAATGGAAAACAGGGACACTAAGGAGCAGGGACTGGGAGTAGGGATGAGTATTGGGGAAGGGGCAGGGGAGAGACTGGGATGGGGTTGGGAAGGTCATGAGCAAGTCTTGGAACAGAGGTGGCGGGGGACTGGAATATGGACTGCCGGAGCAAGGGCTATGGGTGGGGTAAGGGAACACTGGGATAGGTGGGTGGGGAAAATGGGTGGGTTTGAAGGGTAGGGAATGGGTATTGGAGGGGTTAGATGGGGAGGGAGAGTTTGGGGGTATGAGGGTTTGAAGAGGGAGTGGATGAGAGGGAGTTTCGGGAGGGAGAGTTTGGGGTATGAGGGTTTGAAGAGGGAGTGGATGAGAGGGAGTTTGGGAGGGAGGGTTTGGGGAAGCTTTGAGGGGGTGGTTTTATTGAGAGGGAAGATTTAGGGGAACATTTGAAGGAATTGGGAGTTTGTTAGGGTGGGAGTGGGGGTTTGAGGGAGAGGCTTTGATGGAGAGAGAAGGTTTGAGGATGAGGAATTTTTGGGGTTCGATAGAGAGAGGGAGGTTTTAGGCAGGTGGGGATTTTTTGGGGAGAAGGCTGAATTGGAGTTCTGAGGGGGAGGAGGGTTTGGCAAAAAAGGAGTTTGGCTTGTGTGGTCAGTGATGGCTCTTTCCAGGGTACTGATATTGTACAATCAATGGAGCTGGGGCTTGGACTTTATGGCCGCATGTTCTGTGACCTCTCCCACCAATACCCTTAAAGGCCAATGCAACTGAGGCAGACAAGTGAAGGCAAGGTTAAGTTAGTTTCCTCTTTGTGTTGATCTACTTGCCACCCATAGCCAACCCTGTGTGGCAGTCAAACTTGGGTCACCATTACTGTATTAGTGATGGTGTTATTACTGTAGATTTCCAGAAGGTATTTGACAATGTGCTGCATTACAGGGGATTGCAGATAAAAGCTTTGTGGTACTGTGTAACTTACTGGAATGGTCGAGGGTGATGTGTTATGGTAATGGAGCCTCAGTTAGATAACTTGTATAAACAACTTGGATGAAGCCACCAAAAATATGATTGCTAATCTTGCTAGCCGGTTGTAGGCTGGAAAGCAAGTTGTGCAGAAGGTATAACAAGCTGCAAAGGTTTAGGTGTAATGTAGTACAGTGAAATATTTTGGTGGGGGAAATTAAGAATCGTATCTAAATAGTGGCCTGCTTACACTTGTGTGTTCAGAATGTGCCAACTGACTCGAAGATAGATATTGATATTCCCAACTCAGTGCATTCTCCACGGGAGCCAGAGCACATTTAAGTAAAAACCTTGTTTTCTTTTCACTTTGCGTAATATGAATATTCTTAATTTTTTTTTAATGTAGTCAGTAGGAGAGAAGAATTGAAGAAACCAAACTTGACTGCTGCTTCACAGGGAAGGGGGCCCATAAACATTGACCAGAGTCCGGGGCGGTGGGGGAGGTGGGGTGTGGGTGTGGGGGTGGCGGTGGCATTGAGAATGGCTGCTTTAAACAACTCTTTCAAATGTTCCTGAATGTGGAGGTCTGATGGCATGAGATTTACTCGGGCCTCAACAATATTGAGGCAAGGATCAATTCTTTTGTCTGTATGCTCTGTCACACAGGGCTGGAGGTGTAATGTAGTACATTAAGAGGGCAAGTAAGATTTGTGATGGAAAAATCTAGGATTCTGAGAGGTATAATTTGGTGCATACACCTGCATTAGTCTGCACTCTGTAGAACAACTTCCCTATCTTAAGTACCAGTCAGGATTTCAAATGTTTCACTTTGCTCTGTCATAATCCAATTTCAAGGTCAACCAAATGGCTTTCTAGGTCAATCTAGAATCAACCATATTAGGTTTGATCAAGGAAGGCCAGGAGATTCCTTAACTGAGGATATGTGAGCCTGTAGTTTCATGGTCAGAAATGCTGGGATATTTTATAAATTATTTAATTGTTTAAATTCTCCATTTATTCTGTTCAACTTGCTGAAATCCTCCAGCAGATTGTGTTTAACTTCAGATTTTGGTATCTGTAGTGTGTCTACAGATTTATCATGATGCTTTCAATTACTGGTACATTGGTATTGCAGAGACGCTCAGTAATTGTTTCTAGAATTAGGGCTGTTCTGTTTAACGTTTTGAACAACATGATTTTTAATTTTTTTTAAATTTTTCACACTATGAACCATATTAACCAAAATACACACAAACATTTCCCTCTTGAATATACACAGTGTCATTTTCTCCCCTTTTTCCCCCTCCCTACCCACTAAATGTTCAACATATACAATACAATAAACCCATTAAACAATGTCATCACACAATGAAAATAAACAAGAAAATTGTGATATCTACTTTTACACACTGGGTCAGTTCATTTCGTCTTCTCATTCTGTCATTTTTGGGGGTGGAAGTCCGCGATAGGCCCTCTCTGTTGTATTCCATGTACGGTTCCCAAATTTGTTCGAATACTGTGATGTTATTTCTTAAATTATATGTTATTTTCCAATGGAATACATTTATTAATTTCTATGTACCATTGCTTACTCTCAGGCTCTCTTCTGATTTCCAGGTTGACATTATACATTTTTTGCTACAGCTAAGGCTATCATAATAAATCTTTTTTTGTGCTCCATCCAAATTGAGGCCTAGTTCTTTACTTCTTATATTACTTAGAAGAAAGATCTCTGGATTTTTTGATATGTTGCTTTTTGTGATTTTATTTAATACCTGATTTAGATCTTCCCAAAACTTTTCCACTTTCTCACATGCCCAAATTGCATGTACTGTTGTTCCCGTTTCCTTCTTACAGCGAAAACATCTATCTGTTACTGTTGGGTCCCATTTATTTAACTTTTGGGCCGTGGTGTATAGCCTGTGTAACTAATTATATTGTATCATGTGTAACCTCGTGTTTATTGTATTTCTCATAGTTCCGGAGCATAGCTTTTCCCATTTTTCATTTTTTATCTTTATGTTTAGATCTTGTTCCCACTTTTGTTTGGGTTTATAGTTTATTTCCTCATTCTCTTTCTCTTGCAGCTTGATGTACATGTTTGTTATAAATCTTTTAATTATCATTATGTCTGTAATCACATATTCAAAGCTGCTTCTTTCTGGTAACCTCAGCCTGCTTCCCAATTTCTCCTTCAAGTAGGTTTTCAGTTGGTGTTATGCAAACATTGTACCTTGAGTTATACCATATTTGTACTTCATTTGTTCAAAAGATAATAAATTATTTCCCAAAAAACAATTTTCTATTCTTTTGATCCCTTTTCTCTCCAATTCTCTAAAGGAAAGGTTATCTATTGTGAAAGGGATTAGTTGATTTTGCGTCAATAATAATTTTGGTAGTTGGTAATTTGTTTTTTTTCCTTTCTACGTGAATCTTCTTCCAAATGTTGAGCAGATGGTGCAATACTGGTGAACTTCTATGTTGCAGCAGTTTTTCATCTCACTTATAAAGTATATGTTCTGGTACCTTCTCCCCTATTTTATCTAGCTCTAACCTGGTTCAATCTGGTTTTTCCCTTGTTTGATAAAAATCTGATAGATATCTTAATTGTGCTGCTCTATAATAATTCTTAAAGTTTGGTAGCTGTAAGCCCCCTTGTTTGTACCATTCTGTTAATTTATCTAGCGCTATCCTTGGTTTCCCCCCTTTTCCATAAGAATTTCCTTATTGTTTTCTTTAGCTCATTGAAGAATTTCTCTGTTAAGGGAATTGGTAACAATTGAAATAGGTATTGTATCCTTGGGAAGATATCCATTTTAATGCAATTTACCCTTCCTATCAGTGTTAGTGGTAAATCTTTCCAATGTTCTAAGTCATCTTGTAATTTCTTCATTAATTTAATTTGTATAGATGGCCTAAATTATTATCTAATCTAATACCTAGGTATCGGATTGCTTGTGTTTGCCATTTAAATGGTGATTCTTTTCTAAACTCTGTGTAATCTGCATTATTCATTGGCATCGCTTCACTTTTATTTGTGTTGATCTTGTACCCCGATATTTCTCTATATTCCTTCAATTTCTTCTGCAATTCTTTTATTGATAATTCTGGTTCTGTTAAGTATACGATGACTTCATCTGCACATAAACTGATTTTATATTCCTTTTACTTTTTTTATCTCTTTTATTTTATTTTCTGTTCTTATCAGTTCTGCCAGTGGTTCTATAGCTAACGCGAACAGTGAGGGAGACAGTGGACATCCCTTCCTAGTTGACCTACTTAATTTAAATTGGTTCGATATATATCCATTTACTGTCACCTTCGCCAATGGTCCCTTATATAATGCTTTAATCCAATTAATATATTTCTCTGGTAGGTTGAACCTCTGTAGTACTTTGAATAAATAATTCTACTCTACCCTGTCAAAGGTTTTCTCTGCGTCTAAAGCAACTGCCACTGTTGGCGTCTTATTTCCTTGTACTGGATGGATTAAGTTAATGAACTTACAGATATTGTCCATTGTTGAACGAAATGTTGAAGTGAATAAATGACTCGGGTCTATATTCATGTTATACTTGGATTGGCCATGAGTGAATGTTGTGTAATGGAGAAGCAGTTGAGCAAAAGATAGTTCTGTGGTGAATGGTATCTTGCAGGCTGGCCTTGGAGAAAAGGACTTTAGGTGATGATCCATTTTTTGTTCTCTTCCAACAGAAGGAAGGAGACTTCATATGTTGTTTATTAAACAAATGATCTTTAATTCAAAATTATTTCCTGGTGACTCTTTCATTGGAAATCCCAGAGAAAAAAGTGAGAAATTGATTTAATAATTGTTCTTGTTTTTGCACAGTTCAATATTACATTCGGGATGGAGGAGGAAAACGCTAGTGAGCAAATGGAATTTGTGGAGGGGTTTAGAACTGCATTTGTAGCAATTTCAAAGAGCCATGTAAAATGCTGATCATCTACCCAAGCTAAATGCCTTCACATTTGGAAAGAAATCTCATAATGGTGTTCTGCAAGAGCAGAAGTTAAATGTAAACCAAAAAAAAAAATCACCTTTGAACAGTGGTGATGTGAGGTGTTTAGAAATCATATTAAACTTTGTGTGATATAAATAGTAAAACAGAGATTCAACGAGTAAGATTGAATCCCTGTTGTCGGGAGTGGATTGTGTACATATTCCCAATTGAAAGATTGGGAATATTGGGCTTAATCATTTTTTAATAAATTACGTCTTCAAGATGCAGTATTGGTCAGAACACTGGTTATTTTTTAAAAGCTAGTTGTGAGAGCAGAGCAATAGGCTATCCAGCCCATCCATTTTGTCCCAGTAGTGACCAATTCAATAATCTCACCAGTGGCTGTTTTAAGAGCAAGCTTCCTTGCAAATAACTTTCGTGATAAATCCTTTGAAGTTTGCTATCTCATCATCAACCTTTTTTTTGCATTGACGACATAGTCTTACAGGCTCATTTATTCAAAAAGTGCTTTATATAATAAAGAATAATTAAATTTATTTATCTGGATCTCTGATTAGCAGTAATATTTAATCTTCAAGTGTGCTTTTATACAGTGAAGTGAATTTTTTTTTTGTTTTAAATTTTTGCCATCGGGATTTGAGTGTACATGCTGTTATCTCAGATCTACTTTGCATGTTCAGCTCACAGGCTTGGTGCAGGGCCAAGATTTTGTTTTGTTGGAGCTAATTTGCACTAATGCTTTATTGCAGCATATAAAAAATATTGAACCAATGGCAATTAGAGAGCATCTGCAAAAACATTTTGAATGCAATCCCTCAGTGAAAGTCAGCCATTTCACTTTCCCACCCAAGTAATGGAATATTGCTGTGATTTTTAAAAATTTTATGGGCAGTTGTTCATTCTTTAATGCCAAAACTCTACTCAAGTCAGATTTTACACTGGAGCAGCACTGTTGCACAGATGGTTACATTCTTGAAATGTGTCACGGTTTGAATTAGGTCATTGGCTTGGTAAATTTTTTAAATGTTTGAATTTAAAAAATGAGACATACAGCACAGTAACAGGTCATTTCAGCCCAAGATCCCATGCTGCCCAATTACACCCTATTGACCTACAACCCCAGTATGTTTTGAACAGTGGGAGGAAACCGGAGTACCCGGAGGAAACTCACACAAACGCAGGGAGAACATACAATCTCCTTACAGACAGCATGAGATTTGAACCCCAGTCTCGATCACTGGTGCTGTAACAGCGTTATACTAACTGCTACACTAACTGTGCCATCTATAAAAGAGGAAGGAGTGCGCAAATCCTCCTTTAATTATTTTCAAATGTACTATGTATTTTTTGGGGAGAGCTGATGAGTCACAGGCAATGGTTTCTTTCTATTGATCTCCAGTACTTTGTGTGATTAATGGGAGTAGTCACAGAGTGAGAACCTGAACAAAGGAACGTAGGAGTTGTGAAGTGAAGGCAGTTGGAGAGAAGGAAATAAAGAAGTTGTGAAGTGCAGAACTGTAGGACATGCCCAGTGCAACAGGTTCTGTTAATGAAGAGAGAAAATCTGTACCGATATCACAGATGGAACAACTTCCAGTATCCTTTTCACTAGATGGCCTGGTTTAGAACTTAATTCTATGGCAGTCTGGTATTGTCTTTATCAGAGATATTCCCTTTGACCTTCTCCATCATATTCCATCTCGGCCATCTTCATCATTAAATAGATACAGAGTTCTACCATCCATTGGGAGGAGGGAAGCCAGTGGTTTTAGAGTAAAGAACACAGGCCACAAAAATGATCAGCTGAATTTCCATGTTGAGCTTCAAGAAAAATTAAAATTGGACAAGGAAAAGAAGCCATCACCTTTTAAATCCATTAGTGCAATTTCGAAAGCACACTTCCAAAATACGCAAGCAACCTTCCCTCGCCTTCTCTGAAGATGTGCTCTTTCTTGCCCAGTTCGAATGATAGACCTTTCCATTTCCGCAGATGCCACCTTACTTGCTGAGTGCTTCCAACATTCTGTTTTCAATTCATTTGGCAAGAAAGTTTGTGGGTGGAGGGAGCAGTTGTTGTAGAGGCCAGACCAAGTGTGAGGAAGGAGGGAATCCTGTTGAATTCTGAAGATGTCAGTTTAATTCAGTTGTATTCAATATAGGCTCAAAATCAGTAATGTTGCTGCTTCACTATCCTCCTCCTTGCATTAAACTTTTGGGCTTAACCTCCTAAATATGCTCTGTGTATGCTGAGTACAAGATCCCCTGAAGTTTATTACCTGCTTTGTTAATCTGTTCTGCCACACTTGAAAATTGTGTTCAAATATTCAAGGTGTTGATATTCTTGCACTCTTTAAAACTGCTCAATTTGAAACACATTTCATGCAATCTATCACCTCAATTTAATTTGTTGTGCATATTGAATGATTATAATCAGGTTTTCCAATTTTCTTTAGGTATGAAAGAGTGAAATGGCTGCTGCAGAACCAACCAGCAGGCCACCCTCTGTGTCCAAAAGCATTTCCTTTGATCTTCCTGTACACTCCATCACAGATCCTGATACTCACATCATGAATACTCCAAGACCCAAATCTGCCAAAGGTCGTAGTCGGTCTACCTCTGCTTATGCTCAAGACGCAGGGACTTGTTCGTATTCCATCCCAGTTCCAACTACTTTTGGTGATCGGAGCAGCTGTCCTTCATCTTCAGCTCCTGAGTGCTATTCACCCACCAGGAACACTCGAGTGATCAAGGAGGAAGTTCCAGAACTTCTCCATCATATTCCATCTCGGCCATCTTCATCATTAAATAGATACAGAGTTCTACCATCCATTGGGAGGAGGGAAGCCAGTGGTTTTAGAGTAAAGAACACAGGCCACAAAAATGATCAGCTGAATTTCCATGTTGAGCTTCAAGAAAAATTAAAATTGGACAAGGAAACGAAGCCATCACCTTTTAAATCCATTAGTGCAATTTCAAAAGCACACTTCCAAAATACGCAAGCAACCTCCCCTCCACATGAGCCTGCTGAATCTGAACCAAGGTTGCGGCTTGCTGTGAGATACCCCTCTGGTCAGAGGTTTGAGAGTTGCTTCAGACCTTCAGACACACTACAAACAATCCTTTCCGTAGCTGAATGGAAGAGTAAAGGCAACTATAAAAACTTTGTGGTTGAAACAATGGATGTGCCTAGGAGGAGCTTTAGTGATCTGTCTAAGACACTGGAGGAATGTGGAATTCAAAATAAATCAGTTCTTTGCATCTTACAATGTGATGGTGATTAGTGTCCACCTTGGTGACTTGTATATTTTTCTAGTGTAAAATGTAAGATGTCAAGCCAATGGACCACAATTTTTCAGAATTCCAGCTTGCACTTTTAAGATTGCTGACCATAAATCCAATTGATAGGCAAGCTGCACACTTTAAATGGCATATTTTTGTATTCTAAAGAAAAAAAATATGATTAACAGTGGAAAGGTTGACAATTGAGGTTGCAATCTGAACTTTCCATAATCAGTTTAGAGGCAATGATGTCCATCCACTAATTATGGACCTGTTGAGACAGTGAAGAAATGCCAACTAACATGGATAATTTCCAATCCCCAATGGTGATCAAGAAGGGAAGCTTTGTGTGTACCTTGTATGATGTTTACTCGCACTGGGGTCTTGACCATCTCATCAAGTGATGAGATTCCTTCTGATGGAATTCCAAGAGACTGTGTAATAGTAGCTTCATGAGGCTGACTATTCAGGATGTTGGCTACATCTGTAGCCACCACCAAATGGCTTTGTTCAAAGTCATCACTAGAAGGTACAAAGTATAACAAGATGCAGAGTCTTCACTTGCATTCATTTTTATATAGCCTGGTTGAAAGCAAACCCTTGATTTATCTCAAAGTCCTCCTAGTACAAGGTAAACCTTAAGTTCTGTATTGCTGGGGCACCATTGGTCAGTGGGTGGATACATTACCCACCTGCATTCTCCTTTTGGCCCCAAGACAGACCCCACAATTGAAACAGCATTTCCCTTTGAGAGTCACCATTTTGAGAGCTGTTACCATGGAGAAGGTTCTTGGCTAAAGGTTTAAAAGCTCTATCTGTACAATTCAGAAAGTGAGCCTGGGATTTACAATGCCAGCACAACCTTGAACACCTTAGACTATAGGTTCCTCTTCAGCTTTGGCTGAAGCTGCTCTGGCTACCCATGCAGTGTTGCTTCAGAATGCGTTTCTATTCAATTCCTTTAACTGATTGGATACCTCAAATAATTTTGAGCAAGACAAATAGCAATACTATCAATGGAAAATTGAAGTGTGATTTCTCTGCATGAATTTTAGAAATAGTTGCATAGTGGAATTTAAAGAATGAAATGGTCTTTCCTTGAGATTTTGATGTTTGGTGTAATCAGGCATCGCCTGAACATGTCATCTGTGCCGACTGAAATTGGGAGTGGGTAAAAATGTCAGCTGCAGTAAAGAGGGTCACCAGGACTATAGGATAGTAAAAACTCACAATGCTGGAGAAATTCGGCAGCCTGAGCCCAAAACATCGGTTATGTATCTTTACCTTTTTGACCTGCTGAGCTACTCTAGCATTGTGTGTTTTTACTTCATCCATGGTGTCTACAGTGTTTTACTTGGAACTATAGGATAGACTCGCCTTTTTTTTGTCTCCTCGCCCCCAGCACTCTCCACCCTCCCTAATAACAAGGGCGAAGGATAAATAGCACACATTTAACTGAATACAGCAGAAGACTTTGACATCATTCTGTAGATGGACAAGTGAGCATTTCATGCTTTTAGGAGTAGCTTTAATTTTTTAATGATTTTTATGGAATGTTAATATATTTGGTTTAGTTAAGACATTTGATCCACTGGTTGTATCATACCAACTTGTTTACATCACTGGTTATAACTCAGAGCGAAAGGAAAACTCCAAATAATTTTACTAAACAGTTCTGATCTGAATGTTGTGTTGATTAGCGTTTCTGTTCAAACCCCTGACAGGTTTGCATGGAAATAAGGTTTTCAGTGGAATAGTGGCATTTTAGTTTGCAAGTTCAAAGTACCAAATTAATAAATTTTCACTCTTTGTTTGATTCCATTCCTGTTGTTGCTTTTATTGGCGTCACTTTGGTATTTTCTGAATGTGAAGTCGAATGCAAGTGTGATACAATGTTCATTCTGTTTCATTAATGTAGCCACAGAGAATTGAGTTAAAGAACCATTGAATGTTGTTGCCGCAAGGAAAGGGGTAATTTCAGCCCATCAAATCTGTGCCAGCTCTTTCAGAGCAATTTAATTAGTTCCACTTTTCATTGTCCTGTAAATGCTCTATTTTTAGATATTCCATCTTGATCAAGGGTCTGGTCTGTAATGGTGATAGACCATTTCTCTCCATGGATGCTGCCTCCAACTTCTCATTGTTTGCTCACAGATTCCAGCATCTGCCGTTCTTGTGTTTCTGTCTCTTGCTGAAGGTCCACAAACACTGTCCTGGATGGCTCATTGCTTTCTGCCTGCTCTTACCCAGAGTATGTGCCTTCTCATACTTCGTGTGTTCCAACTTACCTCTGGGACAACTTGCATGCCCTTCACAATTTTGATAAATTCTGATTTCTTGGCTTCTACCTGGTCCACTGTGGATGTCCAGTCTTTGTACACATTCAGTTCCTGTGTGGCCACTCTCATCTCCTGTCATAACTTGATCTCACTCTGAACAGCTCTTGACTGCTCTCACTTCTGGCAAATCAAAAGTGTGGTCAGTGACATCATAGCTATGCCTGTCTTTTCATTGGTTACGTGGAACAGTCCTTGAACCAAACCTTCTCTGGTACCACTCAACTCTATTATATCAGCGACTGCTTGGAGCTGTGTTGGACCTCTCAACTTTATAACTTTCACTACTAACCCTCCCCTACTCAAATTCCTAGGCCTTTTCTGACACCTCTTCTGTGTCTCTGTCTCCATCTACAAACATTTATCAGACATCCATTGACTCCCACACTGACTCAACAACTCTTCTTCCTACCTTGCTCTTGTAAGGATGCCATCTTTCTCCCAGTTTCTTCCTCTGCTGCATCTGCTCTTAAATGGAGGCCTTCTGTTGCAGAGATACTTTGGTGCTTGAACATTAATCACAAGTACCTTTTCAGGTGCTACAAGTAATCAAGAAGGTAAATGGGATGCTGGCCTTCATTGCTGGAAGGCTTGAATTTAAATCGGGGAGATTCTGCTGCAAGTACACAGGGTGCAGTTCTGGTCTCTTGAGATGTAAAACACAAGGCTAGAGGTCAAAGATATATTAGCAAAGATAAAGGTACAAAACCTTTCATCAAGGGTCTACTGGCATTTTGCTCATACCTTGATGAAGGGCTCAAGCCTGAAGCTTTGGTTATGTACCTTATCTTTGACCTGCTGAGTGATTTTACTTCAACCAGTGTCTGCAGGAGTCACGCGATGGAGTAGTGGCCGGACGGTGAACTCCAGCCCTCTCCAGAAAAGTCGGGAAAAACAAGAGAAAACACAAAGGCACAGAAATAAAAGTTACAGAAAAGTGAGTATAAAGGTGGAAAGAAGATGGCGACAAAAAAAGAAAAGTCGAAAGCAACGGTAAGAAGAGAGGAAGAGAAGACAAAGGAGGAAAAAGGTGAAGGCCTTACCTGTCCGAAGAGGCCCGCTGCGGAGAGAGAAACCCGCTCCCTCAGGTCGGTAAATAATGGACTACAAAAATGGCTCGCAGAGCCGAGTAAAAGTGCGCAACCGCGCATGCGCGAAACTTCGCGCATGCGCGATGCGAATGAAAAAAAACACACCGACGGGAGGGGGGACCAGCTGGGGAGTCGATCTCCACAGCCGGCAACGACAGCTGCAGAACACCTGCAGCAAGAAGAGACCACAGAAGACAATAGAAACAAGAAAGAAGAGGAGGAAAGGGCAACAAAGAAACAACAGATGGCCAACCCAGAGGAAGAAGAAGAGGAAGAGTATGGTGAAATAGAAGAAGAAAAGAAAGGCAAGGTAAAGGATATACTTGCTCTTATTAGAGGATACATGGAATCATTTAAAGAATGGCAAACACAGGAATTTAAGGATTTAAGAAAAAGAATAAACAACACAGAAGAGAAAATAAATAAAATGGAGATGACCTTAACAGAAATGGGAAAGAAAATGGACAAGATGGAAGAGCGGGCAGTAGCAGCAGAAATGGAGGTAGAAGACTTAAAAAAGAAATTGGAGAAATCTAATAAAAAAACTAAAGAGACACAAGAACTACAAGCTCAAAAAATAGATACAATGGAAAACCATAACAGAAGAAATAACATAAAGATAGTGGGCCTTAAGGAAGATGAAGAAGGCAAGAATATGAGGGAGTTTATAAAAGAGTGGATCCCTAAGACCCTAGGATGTCCAGAACTACAGCAAGAATTGGAAATAGAAAGGGCACATAGAGTATTGGCCTCTAAACCACAACCACAACAAAAACCAAGATCTATTGTAGTAAAATTCCTAAGATATACTACAAGAGAAAAGGTACTGGAGAAGACAATGGAAAAAGTAAGAGAGGGCAACAAACCACTGGAGTATAAAGGGCAAAAAATCTTCATTTATCCAGATATAAGTTTTGAACTCCTAAAGAAGAGAAAAGAGTTCAATACAGCAAAGGCGATTTTATGGAAGAAAGGGTATAAATTTATACTAAAGCATCCAGCGGTATTGAAAATATTTATTCCAGGACAACAAAACAGACTATTCTCGGATCCAGAAGAAGCACGAAAATTTGCAGAACAATTACAAAAATAGACTGAGGGAGGAAGACGGGTAATGAGAGTTAAAATGATCACAATTGATATGTATGTGGGTAAAGACAAAAATAGACTGAGGGATGAAGACGGGTAATGAGAGTAAAAATGATCACGATTGATATGTATGCGGGTAAAGAGGTATAAGAGTGAATAGAGACAAGGAGCATACGTGAATGTATCTGTACTTAGAGGAAAATATAGATAGTATAGACAAGAATTAATAAGGGAAGGTAATGGAATAGAGAGAATAAGGAGGGAATTAAAAGAGTGACCTTTGTGACATATGAAAAGTGAAATCTTTTCTGGGGGAGGCGGGGTGGGGGGAAATAGCGGTCACTGCAAAATCAGTTGACGCTTGCGAGTGGATTCGCAAATCCAAATGGAGAGGGGAGATGTGGTTGTCCGACAAGGGATAAAGGACAACTCAGGAGGTGAATGGGAGATTGGGGATAAATAAGATAGAAATAGGAGAATAAGGAAAATGTTGGATGTTGTAGGAATGTTGTCTTATAAAGAGTTGAAAATAAGAAAACAGAAATGGAAAAGGAGGAAAGGTGATGATGGAAAAACGGAAAGAGAAGATAAACAAAATATAAAAGGGCTACGCTGAACTATATGTCTTTAAATATTAATGGAATACATAACCAAATTAAAAGGAATAAACTACCAAATTTAAATGAATAAATGTATTCCATTAGAAAAAATAACATATTGGTTAAGAAATAATATTGAAATATTCGAACAAGTATAGGAGCCTTACATTAAATACAATAGCGAAAACCTACCGGGGACAAACATTACCTAAGTTGATGGAAGGAGAAGGAAAGAAAAGAATGGACTCAGTAGAATTTCTGGTGTAATTTTGTTGAATGACAACATTGTCTGACTGGATTAATGCAACCTAGATTGTATACCTAAAATGGATGAGAGGGGGGGTGGGGGGGTGGTTTGGGAGGAAAGGGGGGGGGAGAAAAAGTCACTGTATATGTGTGAAAAAGAAATTGTGTATGTCATGGCTAATGTGATTTATGGTGTGAAAAATAAAAAAATTAAAAAAAAACAAAAAAAAACCCAGTGTCTGCAGACTTTCAGACTACGCCTAGGAATTATACTTTTTAAAAATGCTTTTTATGAAATGCTAATATATTTGGTTTAGTCTTTTCTTGAGTCAAGAAGTATTAGCTTTAGAGGTGATGCAGAGCAGGTTCACTGGGTGGATTCTGGAGATGTGAGGGTTGGCCTCTGAGGGCTGATGGAGTAACGTGAGATTGGTGCTCATTGGAAGTCAGGATGAGGAGGGATATTATAGTGAATAATAAAACTATGAAGGAAATAGATAAGATAGCAGGGAGGTTGTTTCCACTGGCAGCTGAGACTAGAAGTAGGGGACATTGTCTCAAGTTTCAGGGGAGTCAATTTAAGATAAATGAGGAATAACTGCTTCTCCCAGAGACGAGTGAATCTGTGGAATTCTCTGCTTAATGAAGCAATTGAAACTGCCCCATTTAAAACAAATGGGTACCTCCCACCTTTGCTGGCTCAGTCAGGTTCTCCTGACCACAGGATGGCACAGCAGAGCAGTGACTAGATCTTCCTTCCCATCTCCAATTACCTAGTGATCAAACCTGACCGGAGTTTGTGCATTCTCCCTGGATTTGACATGTATGTATTTTAAATTTTGTTTATTTATAAATTTAGACGAACTGCATAGTATCAGGCCCTTTCCACCCATGAGCCCGTGCCACCCAATTGACCTACAACCCTTGTATGGTTTGAACAGTGGGAGAAAACTGGAGCACCCAAAGGAAAGCCATGCAGACACGGGGAGAACGTTTAAACTCTAGAGAGAGCTCAGGATTTTTGGCCCTGGTCCCATTGTTGATGCCACGATGCTACCCAAATTATTTAATTGAGTTATTTATCTGATTTAGAGATGATGAAATTAATTTTTCTCTAGAAATTAATATTACATTTCAACTTCAGGATGTTATTAGTTTTGTGGCTTAACTTGTATTTTGTTAAAAGTGCACATTTTTCTGTCTGATGTAATTGTTGAAGGGCTTTGCTACAACACCTGGTACAGCACTGCCTGTGGCCCTCACCTCTGTGGCTAATCTTCGCCACCCACATCCTGGGAGGGCCGACTGTTGTGCCCATATTTGCTGGTAAATGCTTTGTCTCTGCAAAGTTGTAAGGATTTGAAATATGTTATGGAGACATTTATTAAATATATAATTGATGAGAAAAATCATTTTAGAACCATATTTGGAAAGTTTAACTTAATTTTAAGGGTGTGTAGTTTAAAGTACTTAAATACTTTTCTAATGTATAGAGCTGAAATCAATTTTGTACCATATTGAATATCTGACCCTGCTGTAGAATCCAATGGGAATTCCATCAGGACAGTTTCTCCTGTTGCTTTCCATAGCATATAAAACAGAACAGCATAGGAACAGGCCCTGTGGCCCACATCTGCGCCCAATTTTTATCAAAACTTTGCTTGCTCATGATGCATAACCCCCTATTCGCCATATCATAGTGGTGTTCTGAAGTGTTGTGATGGATGTGGTATCATTCATCAGGCCCTGAATCCTGGGTGTCAGCATGCTTGCATTTAAATGGTTTCAAACATCACAAAGGATGCCATCACCTTTCTTCTGCTGCTCCTTTCAGGCAAAAGGTACAGAAGATTGAAGTCCATTGCCTCTAGGTTCAAGAGCAGTTTTTACCCTAACAGCCATCAGGAGGCTTTTGAACCTCCATATTACCCCTACCTATAACCCTACTCCAAGATCTGTCTGCATTATTGAAACAGCATATTCTTTTGCGGTCTCAACTAAACATTTATCTATGATTTCTCTTTTGGTGCATGGTTGTTACCATTTTATATATCTGTACAGCTGCCACAAGAATTTCATTGCAACTATCATAAAGACATACTACCTTTCCCAGAAATTTCGAACAGATAGTTATTCAGAAATAAATGACTATTAATATAAAACAAAAAAGCAAAACAGTTGCTATACTTGTTCTTTATTCCAATTAGTTCACAAGAATAATATGGAAACCAGAAGCAGCTTTAGCCATCTCCATTGTCAGAGCTGCAAAACAATCTATTACAATTTGTAAAATTATAATCATTTTCAACCTCAATTTATCCATGAAACTCATTCATGTCTGCAGTTTAAATATTTTGAATAACAATCCAATTCAAATAAAAATGCACTGTGTACAAATGCATACACCTCCAGTACAAAATTACAGTATTTGGAAAGCTGCACACCCAATCTAAAGTCAAGCTTTTATACATGTGGAGAGGGCATTTTGTTAAATTCTCCTAAAATTTTAGGTACAACCTCAAATTATTTTAAATTTTTACTTGGTAAAAGTTTTAATTTATTTCTGCGTTTGAACAGAATTTCACAGCCAATAATGTTCCATAAGATTGTATTTTTTTTTAAAATAGTTTCATCACTGCTCTCCCCATTTCCAGCAAACAGATCGGAAACAGTCCTAGTGAAGGCAGTGATTGTTAAGTGGTTCCCATTCACTGCAGAGCCGCGAGTCATAAATTGGAAACTACTTGTGAATATAAGCGGCAAGACCTTCATCAGCTAGCCACATATTGCAAATAATTGACTGCTGAACCACAATACCCTTTTTGATTTTAATTACTAGGTCAAGGTAATTGTTCCTTAACATTCCAACAGAGCCACCTTGGAGCAGCTACTAGCTGTGCGCATCAGCCAGAGCGTATGAAGGTTCAGGATGGGACCAGCACAATAGATGTCCAATTGCCAGATTTCAAGTAGAAAAATAAAAATATGCACTTCCCAATTCATGTTTAAAAGATCCAAGAAATGTACTAGCAAACTGATTTAAAAATTGTTGCTGTGAACACACATGCATCTGATTAGACAGACAACATCCATAAAATGGATAATCTTGTATGAAGGGCAACAATGGCAGGAATCTATTATTGTCACATCTGTTCTAAATTTCACCGATTTTTCAGCTGCCTCTCGTACAGTAGCATACAGTGCATGGCAAGTATAGTCTCACAAGTCAATCGTTAGATCACATGAGCATAAAATGGAGAATTATCATTGGTAACATTTTGGGTACAGGTCTACAAAAGCTATATTCAGCTAAAAACTTGTAACAGTTCCTGGCTTATATTCTACACTAGTTTAAGTTATACACCCGAGAGCTGACTACGATGCATTTAATTTCTGCAGATATTTAACTTGTCCAAGTTGAAATTCCAAGCCATTATATAGAACATTTATTCAGTGTAGCTATTCAAAGAAAAAAAACTCAAAATCCAGCAACTCATTTTACATGCAGCTCCAGATGATTTACTCAAATAGCAGCTTTATTCATATTTATGTTCAATTAGAAATTACTTCTACCTAGCAACACTGCTTCCTACCAATGTCTGTACATTTTGGATCAAGATCAAATACCTGGGTCATACAAAAACTACATTTTCTATAACAATTATGAAAGTTGCTGTATTAAATAATTATTAATGTACTGGGGGTAGCTGATACTGGGATTTACTATTGCTGTTGAGCAAATTATTTGAGAGGAGTTAGAGACGATGTCAGAGTAGGCTGAGTATCTCAGTGTGCAGTGTCACTAGATGCCTTTGAGTCCAGAAGGAAACTAGTTGTGATTAAACTGAAATAAATCACAATTAGTAAACCCAAAGATACCTACCTCAACTACCATAGTTAGTAAGAAAAAAAATTACACCCTGAATGCTAAATAATGGTGCCATTAAATGTGTTTAAAGTAACATACCTGCTTTCAATTTCATTAACACTTCACTTCCAAGCAGAATTAAATCTATTTTTGTAACTCACCATATTAAAAATGAATAGTATCTAAATTGAAAGAGTCACATTTACATTTTTCACTTTCTTCTGTTGTTTGGCATTTCAAATATTCTTTTTAAGGCTAACTAAGACAAACCATATAAAGCATGTTGAATGTTTTTATGTAAACATTTTCCTGGTAATTTTATTATTCACTCCTTTGAAGGAAAAATACAACATTTTACAGTCCCAATGCAAATTCTGAAATGAGGTAAAGTGAATATAATTTGATTTTGTCAGTTTATTCTCTAAATAGACTACAGAATAAACCAAACCAATTTCCAAGTCCAAAAGTCCACTTGCATCTGGGCAGTAAATGTTGACACAGGGGTGAAGGGCGCCAAAGTGTTCAACCTAATGTACTTCAGTTTGTGATCTTCTCAATCTCATCAAGGTCATCTGTATCAAGCTTCTCAATTTTCTTGTCTGGAAGACAATCATAGAACAGTTTCACAAATTTTTTGGGCCATCGTGTCCACACAAGTTAATGTCAATTCTGATCAAGCTAACAATATGCCATTGTTGAAAAGTTTTACAATTACAGACCAAGGAGTGAACCAATTCATTGCTGAATGATTTAGTATTAATCTTGAGTTGATGAGTTAAGGCAGGATGTGCCACAAACTCAACTGTTGATTATCCTCAAGCGACATCTATTTTAAAAGGTTATGATTCGAGAACCACTTGAAAGGCAATGTTCTCTGGATTCTGCTTATCTTCCAATTACAACTATTAACCATATAACCATTTACGGAGCGGAAACAGGCCGTTGGCCTTTCGAGTCCACACCGGTTCACTGATTTTGTGCGCCCTCTTCAGGCATTGGTCCCGGTAGATCTTTATTTAATCACAACTTTTTTTTCCTCCAACCCAAAAACAGGTGGAATCTAGGGTTGAATGCATAGTTTTTTTTAGTCAATCCAGATTATGGGAGTAGCGCACATTCTTTTTGCAAGGTAAGTCAAATTTGCCTCCTAAACCACTTCACCAGATTTTATTTTCACCACGTGCAAGGCAAGGGCCTTTGGTCACCTTTAAGGGCAAAACTGCCTTCAATCCCTTTGCTGGACTCAACCGGTCCTTGCTGTCAGTTTGTTAATGACCCCAACATTTTTCCTGCTATTTTCAAAAGCATACAAACATCTCTTTGGTGAGGTGAAAGGATATTTATTTGAATGGTCCAATCAAAATTAAAAACTTTATGGCAAGATGAAGCATTGGAGCTTCAGTGCACCAGGGCCAACTCATAACACAAGCCATTCTTCAACCAAGGAAGAGCAGAAAATGAATGCCACCAGCACTCAGCCCTTGCAAAACTACAACATCATGGAGAAAAGCACCCTTCACAGGCAACCATGGAACTTACCTCAGTCACTGCTACTTTAACACCACTATTTATTTGAATTAAAATCCCAGACCATATGCTATTGAGGACAATAATCCCTGGGGATTGGGTTTCTTTCTCAAATACACAAACTATGCAGAAAGTTTGTCCATTAAATACATATAAAAATGGGTGTCAGACAGTAAACCCCAACAATAAGAACTTCTTAAATGATAATACCCATCTTTAAGGAGAAGATGCTTGTGCAGTCTTTGACAATCAACTCTCTGCCCCTTTCTCATTGAAGGCGCCAATTTGGACAAGGGAAGAACAGCTTTCATGATTAATGCACATCTGAAAACTTTACAGTTAACACCTAAATAGTTAAAACAACACAAATTTATAGTATATGCTTAATCCAGAAATTGTTCAGTTGACACAAAAGCGAATTTATGCCTCCCATCATAATTTACATTCCCATCATAACATCTTGAGATTTTACTAAAGAAGTTAAACTTGGATGAGGTGACATACTGAAGTGGTCCTGGATTCGGTTCAGGATGTTCATGCTGTATTTACTGTCCACCATGTTGATGGCCAAGCCACGTTTGCCAAAACGCCCAGTTCGTCCAATCCTGTGAAGGTACGTCTCGCAGTCTGGAATCCCATCCTTATCCACCGGAAGATCGAAGTTTATCACAACAGAAACTTGTTCAACATCAATACCTGATGTAAAACAAGGAAGATCACAACATTTTACCCATTTTGTCATTGCAGATTACAAAATTACACACCGATATTTGGCCAAGAAAGCCTAGAGACCCAAGGAAATTTGGCATGTCACCTGCACCTCTAACAACTTCTCCAGGTGCAGGACTCGAAGTGTTCTGTCACGATGCATCACTGCATGGTATGGGCACTGCTCCACCCTACTGCAGGAAACTGCAGAGGGTTATTGATGCAGCCAAGCTCTCTCCTCTATCAACTCCATCTCCACTTTCCGCTGCCTTGGAAAAGCAGCCAATACATTCAAAAAATGAATCCGAACCCAGCCACACTATCCTCACCCCCCGCCTGTCAGGAAGATGATTCAGGAGTGTGAGATCACGCATCACCAGATTCAAGGAAATCTCTTTTCTGTTCTTGTTAGACGTGAATAAACCTCAAAATTTCCTTTGTTCCGTAACAACGATCTTTCTGTAACTCTGCACCTCTGTACTGTTTTATTTGCTGTAGTATGTTGGGATATCTATCTGGATTGCACGCAAAACAGGGCAGCATGGTTTGTGTAGCAGTTAGCGCAAAGCTGTTACTGCACCAGCGACCAGGGTTCAATTCCTGCACTGTCTGTAAGGAGTTTGTATGCTCCCTCTGTATCTGTGGGGATTTCCTCCCACCCTTTAAAATGGGGTTGTAGGTCAATTGGGTGTAATTGGGCAGCACAAGCTCGAGGGTCGGAAGGGCCTGGTTCCATGCTGTATGTCTAAATTAAATAAAATTAAAAATTATCACGGGAACTTGGAACACGTGACAATAAACTTGAACAAGGATTTTATTAAAATGATGGCAGCAGTAGAGGGGAAACAAAACCAAACTTTTACTTTGGGTTCACACAGAAGCTTTTACACAGAGAGACCTCCTGGTGTATCGGGAGAGTGCAGGAAGCAGTCTCTCCACGTTTAAAGTTAGCCATAACGATAATGGAACTTGTCACCTGCTGAGGAGATTGACAGGTTTAAGGAGTAGTGTCAGGGGGCGCACAAATAGCCTGCTTCCCAAAAGCAGGTTGTCTATTTAAATGCAAAACACAATCTGCGGAGGAACTTAGTGGATCTAGCATCGAGATTGGGAGAAAATGAATGGTCAATGTTTCAGGCTAGAACCCTTGATGGAAATATCGACTATTTTTCTTCTACTGATGTTGCTCGAGTTACCCAGTTCCACCAGCAGATTGGTTTCGCTCTAGGTTCCAGAATCGACAGCCTCCTGTTCATTCATATATTAAGGTCTCATCCTTTCATACAACCACCTGCAGATTCAAAAGCTGCAGCCAAATCAAAGCTTCAGCATCTTTGGGATAAAAGTCACTTCACGGCGCTGCTCGCGGGCGAAGACCAGTGGCGCTTTCTCGCTGGGCTCAGGATTGGATATCCTCAGGCAATGGACTGGACCCTCCTTGTGACCCGCATCACAATCATCCTGGCCTGACTGGAAGCTAACTCTATCAACAAACAGTACGGCCATGGACTGGATATCCCCAACGAAGTCCCATCCAGGCCTGTTTGAGCAGCAGCTCACGTGTTACCTCTTGCACAAACGTTAGTTGTAACCAGGACTTTCTCTTTGCCATCCCGGAAACGCTGGATCACAGCAGCTCGTTGTTCTACCATCATCTCTCCACTCAGCAGTGCTACCTGATGACCTTCTTTAGACAATTCTGCGGCTAGCCAGCCAGCTGTCCTGCGTGTCTACAAGTGAAGCAACGGATTAAATAGAGATGCTTTCCATAGGGCTCAAGAAAAACTTAAATCAGACACTCACTATCCATTACAAAGATACATTAAAATGTCTGTAATTAAAATGCATCTACATGGATAAAGTTTTCAGTGCTTGGTTACTCAATGAGAGCAAAAAGTGGCCAAGATACTGGTACCTCCACTGATAACCAGGTATTGGTGCTAAAGATTACTCACATGACAAAAGATCATGGCCTGTGCAATGGTTATTGCTCCATAGATATTACACAGTGCGTGGTACTTCTCTTCCTTGCTGTTACACAAGACATAATATTGTTTAATTGTATCCAGGGTTTCTTCCTCTCGCTTCAAGCCAATAATGTTCGCTTCGGTAACAACTTTCTTGGCAAATTTCAATACAGTCTCTTCAAAAGTCGCTGAGAACAGCAGCATCTGACAGTTTTGAGGCAGCATCCTGGAAATCAAAAGGAGGAATTATTGATCCAGCTGAATTCATTACTTGTACGTTTGCTTCTGTCCATAAGCAACACATTTATCCTTTTTCCAGGCTTCACATACCTCAGTGATCAAGGAAATTGAAACCTCAATAGAAAAGTCAGTAGAGCAATTTAAAATCCAAATTTATTTGTAATAATTCTACTACATTATCTAAATCACTCTCTACTCCCATTCAGAAAGACTGTGTATACTGCCACAATAAGTAGGGATTTAGGAATGGAGACAAGGCTGCTAAGGCAGTGTGGATAAGAACCGGAAGTCCAGGAAAACTGATAACCCCGTGCTCTGGAACCCTTGGTTTATTTTCCAGATTATTGGATGTTATTCCCTTAATACCAAATTCAATTCTAATTTTTAAAAAAAAAGATGTATTCTAAACAAATGTTACAATTTCAAGTGAACCCAGTACGTTTTAAAGGAGCACAGGAAACATTACGTGGCGAGCCACATGCCAAATTATTGAACATTACTACAACTTCCCCCTTAATCTTGTGATCCTTAATTTGCTGGAATACGAGGAGGATATTCTGTAATAATCACTTCACCTACTTCTGAATTCGAATACTCTGGTCTTGGTGTCCTTGAGTAGCAATCATAACATCAGCTTCATCCAGGACAAAGACTTTAATTTTCTTGGTCTCTATGAATTTCAGCTTTGCGCACCAGTCCATGACTGTCCCAGGTGTTCCAATAACTATTTGTTCTGAAATCTTCTGGCCTTTCTCAACTGAAAACAAAACCTATTTTCAATTACAGACTGCAATGCACGCAGATTAACAATGCAACAATCATTTCAATTATTATCCATATACAGACAGTAGTGGATTTTAGAATCTCAGGGTTGTATGTGATGTTATGTATGTACTCTGAAAATAAATCTTAACTCTTAAAGGAGAATATATAATAAAAAAAATACAATCAGATATCAGCAACTTCCAAACATGAAAAGAATTGTGGCTACTTCCTCAATTTTAAAATCTCAATCTTGTCAAACTTATTCCAAGAAATGTAAATAGCTTTTATTTTTTGCTGGACGTGATGTTAATGAGTTTATTGTCCTGCCGGGCTGCATCATTGCATCGGAGGCCAGTACGGAGAGTGATTAAATCTCTGAGATGATCACTGAGGTCCCCCTTCCCTCTATCAATGATATCTACAGGGAGCAGTGGTGAAAAAGGGATTAAAGATTGATCAAGGACCCTTACCATCCAGCTTGCAGTATCTTTGAGATTACTACCTTAGAGTTACAGAACCAGGACTGCCAGGCCTGGAAACAGCTTCTTCCCGTAGGCAGTGAGACTGCAGAACAATCCTAGAAACACGCAAATTATTTTTATATACATTCATTTTGGATCACTACTTTTGTGTGTAGGTGTGCTGTCTGTGTGTGTCTGCGCTATGGTCTGGAGATGTGCTATTTCATTGGGTTGTATATGTACAATCAGATCATAATAAACAAACCTTTTTCTCTTCTGCTCTTCCACTATAATCACTCATGACCTCTTGCCTGGTGGCCTATGGTCTTCCCCCTACCTTCTTTTCTATTCATGCACCTGCTTGCTTTTTCCTCATACCTTGACAATGGGTTCAGGCCCCAAATACTGGTTATACATTGTAGAGTGGATTGTGTAGGGTCATGTGACCTCTGTCTGGAACCCAGTTGGAAGTCGCATCACCTGTCAATCAAGGTTGGACTCTACCCACCCATTAGTGCACACCTGACCATTTGCCCCCTGATTAACTGGGCTGGACCCTGCAGCTTAAAGCACTAGAAATTCCAGTACGTGGAGTAGCTCTTCCTCTTTTACTCTTTGGTCCTGAGATGAACCCTGCTCCACTCAGGTGGTGAACTGTTGGCAGATTGGGGCTGTAAGATAGCACTGGAGCTGTGCCCAGGTTTAGACCAGGATTGGCAGGTAGCATACTTTGGTTATACAGTTCCTAGTATCGGTAGTGTTAAGTCCAATGCGATGGATTATAGTGTTCTGTGATTGAAAGTACTAGTGTGTGTATTCCCTGTTGCGATCCCCTTACGTGTGTTTTAATAAAGATCATTCCTGTGTTCAGCCTGTGTCCAGACTCGTTGCTCTTTGAACCATAGGAACATAGGAAGTAGGAACAGGAATAGGCCAAAAACAGCCCATCGAGCCTGCTCCGCCATTCAATACGATCATGGCTGATCTAATTTATGACCTAACTCCACCTACCTGCCTTCTCCCCATATCCCCTAATTCTTCTATCATGTAAAAATTTATCTAACCGAATTTTAAATATGTTTAATGAGGCAGCCTCAACCACTTCCCTGGTTAGAGAATTCCAAACATTCACTACTCTCTGGGAAAAACTATTTTTCCTCATCTCTGTCCTAAATCTACTCCTCCGAATCTTGAGACTGTGTCCTCTCGTTTTAGTTTCCCCAGCCAGCTCAAAAAACCTTCCTACATCTATCCTATCCATACCCTTCATAATCCTATATGTTTCTATAAGATCTCCTCTCATTCTTCTGAACTCGAGCAAATACAATCCTAGATGATTTAATCTTTCATCATAAGTCAACCCCTTCATCCCAGGGATCAACCTAGTAAACCTCCCCTGGACCGTCTTCCTCAAATGTGGAGACCAGAACTGGACACAGTACTCCAGGTGCGGTCTCACCAGTACCTTATACAGTTGCAACATTACCTCCCTACTCCTGAATTCAATTCCTCTAGCGATGAAGGCCAACATTCCATTTGCCTTCTTAATAACCTGCTGTACCTGCAACCTAACTTTTTGCGATTCTTGCACAAGCACTCCCAAGTCCCTCTGCACAATAGCATGCTGTAGTTTTTCACCCTTTAAATAATATTCAGCTCTTTTATTTTTCTTGCCAAAGTGGATAACCTCACACTTACTAACATTGTACTCCATCTGCCAGACCTTTGCCCACTCATCCAGCTTAACTATATCCCTCTGCAGACTCTCCACATCCTCATTACAATTTGCTCTTCCACTCAATTTGGTGTCATCCGCAAACTTGGCTACACCACATTTTGTCCCCTCCTCCAAGTCATCAATGTAAATAATGAACAGTTGTGGGTCTAACACTGACCCCTGCGGCACCCCACTTACCACTCTCTGCCAACCTGAAAAACTCTCATTTATCCCGACTCTCTGCCTCCCGTCAGACAACCAATTTTCAATCCAGGCCAATATACTTCCCCGGACTCCACTTTACTGTAACTTACTGAGAAGTCTCTTGTGCGGCACCTTATCAAACACTTTCTGGAAATCCAAATATACAACATCAACCTGTTCCCCTCTATCCACCGCACCCATTATATCCTCAAAGAATCCTAACAAGTTTGTCAAACAAGATCTTCCCTTTCTAAAACCATGCTGCGTCTGCCTGATTGAACCCTTACGTTCCAAAAGTTTCACTATTTCATCTTTAATGACGGCTTCAAGCATTTTTCCAACCACAGGCGTCAAGCTAATTGGCCGATAATTTCCAGTATTCTGCCTACATCCCTTCTTAAAAAGTGGCGTGACATTTGCTGTCTTCCAGTCTGCCGGGACCTGCCCAGAATCCAAGGAATTTTGGTATATGACCACCAATACATCAACTATAACTTCTGCCATTTCCTTCAGAACCCTTGGATGCATATCATCAGGACCAGGTGATTTGTCTGGCTTTAGTCCCATTAGTTTCTCCATCACTACTTCCTTTGTAACAACTATTTTATCAAGGCCCTCCCCAACATTCGCATCCTTAACTCCGCACTTGGGCATGCTGGACATGTCTTCCACCGTGAAGACTGACACAAAATATTTGTTTAATGCCTCGGCCATTTCCTCATTTTTTGCTACCAGTTTTCCTTTCTCATCCTCCAAGGGTCCTATGTTAACTCTTGCCACCCTCTTCCGTTTTATATACTTATAAAATTTTTTGCTTTCTGTTTTTATATTTTGTGCCAATTTACTTACATAATCCTTTTTCCCATTTCTTATTACCCGCTTTGTAACCCCTTGTTGTCTCTTAAAGTTTTCCCAATCTTCCAGTTTCCCACTGCTCTTTGCAGCTTTGTACACCTGCGCCTTCAATTTTATACTTCCCTTCATTTTCTTTGTTAACCACGGTTGATTTTTCTCTCCCTTGCTGCCCTTTTTCCTGACCGGAATATATTTTTGTTGAGCATTACAAAATATTTCTTTGAAAATCTTCCACTGTTCCTCAACTGTTTCATCGATTAGCCTGTGCTCCCAGTCCACTGTACCCAATTCCTCCCTCATCCTATGGTAGTCACCCCTGTTTAAGCATAATATATTAGTTTTAGATCTAACTATTTCCCCTTCCATCTGAATGAGAAATTCAATCATACTATGATCGCTATTTCCCAGATGGTCTCTGACTATTACATCATTTACTCTACCTATCTCATTGCACAACACTAGATCCAGGAGAGCATTTTCTCTTGTGGATTCCTTAACATGCTGCTCAAGAAAGCTATCGCGGATGCATTCTATGAAGTCCCCTTCCAGACTCCCACAACCAACATGATTTTCCCAATCTATGTGGAAGTTAAAGTCCCCCATGACGACTGCCATATAATTATTACATGCCTCACTTATCTCTCTATTTATTTCCTGTGCCACTAAACTATTGTTATAAGGTGGGCGATAGATTACACCCACCAATAATTTTTTCCCTTTGTTATTCTTTATCTCTACCCAAATGGACTCAACATCATGCTCTTTAGATCTTATATCATTCCTCACTACTGCCTGGAGCTCATCTTTGATTAAGAGTGCAACTCCACCTCCCTTACCATCCTGTCTATCTCTTTGCACCACCTGATACTCTTGAAAGTTTAATTCCCATTTAGGGTCACCTTGTAGCCATGTTTCCGTGATGGCTACCAAATCATAGGCATGGGTACCGATTTGCACCTCAAGTTCACTAACCTTATTTCTAATACTGCAGGCATTCAGATAAAGTGCCCTTGTGCTCTTTGTCCTTTTAATATCTAGTGACATCTGTAACCTTTTCTTTTGATTTTTCTGCCCACTATTTTTCTTTGTAATTTTCTTAACACTATCATTGACCCGAAAGCTCACTGCACCATCTGATTTTTTACTTTCTCCTCCCAACATTACTTTTCCTATTTTACTTTTCCTGGCCATTACTTTATTTTCCCTACCCTTTTTCCTATCACTCTGGTTCCCATACCCCTGCCAAATTAGTTTAAACCTTTCCCCACTGCTGTACCAAACATACTTGTCAAAATGTTGACATCTTTTGGATTTAGGTGCAAAGATCATGCCTTCCCCAAAAGAGATCCCAATGATCCAAGAAGCCAAATCCTTGCCTTGTACACCAGCACCTCAGCCACTCGTTCATTTTCCTTATCCTTACATTCTTTTCATCACTTGCATTTGGAACAGGTAGTAATCCCGAGATCACCATCCTAGCGTTCCTGTCTTTCAGCTTTCGTCCCAGCTCACTGTAATCCCTTTTCATTACCTCCTCCCTTTTCTTGTCAATGTCGTTTGTACCCACATGTACCAAGACATCAGGCTGCTCTCCCTCTCCTCTCAGAATATTTTGGACCCGATTTGTGGTATCTCGTACCCTTGTACCAGGGAGGCAGCACACCATGCGGGTATACTTATCTGGCTCACAGAACCTCCTGACAATGGAGTCCCCAATAACTACTGCATTTCTCCTTTTCCTTTTCTTTTGCATCACTCTGCCAGGCTCATTGCCATTGACCTGGTGCTCGTGGCCATCTTCTGTCCGGTCATCTCCCTCAACAGAATCCAACACAACATAACTGTTGCTGAGTGGGATAGTCACTGGTGTGCTCTCCGTTTTTCTCACTTTTTTCTTTCCCCCCCTGACGGTTTCCCACTTACCTGACACAGGTTCTGGAGTATTTATCGCCCTGAAAGTTGAGTCGATTAACTCCTCACTCTCCCTTACAAGCCGCAGGTCATCAATCTGCAACTCCATATCCCTAATTCGCTCCCTTAGTGACTGCATCTCAGTACACCTGGTGCAGATGTGGCCACTTGGGAGGGTGGAGGTCACCCATTGTTCCCACATCTGACACCCAGTACAGAGCACTAGCCCTATTGGCATGACTCTGAATACGAAGGCAAATAATTCAGCTTACCTTTTCTCCTTGCCTGAGCCACTCCTCGCTGGCCGCTCCCTCCCCTTTCACTCCTTTAATTGGCCCCTTGACCAATTAACCCTGTCACTTTCAGCAAGCTCCTCCTCCTCTGATTCACAGCCCGACTCTCTCCAAGCTCCTCCTCCTCCGACTCCCAGCCAAACCAACTAGGCCCAAGCCCTGATAAGCCCCCGACTTTAATAGCTTACCTTCTCCTCACTTTCAGCAAGCTCCTCCTCCTCTGATTCACTTTCAGCAAGCCCCTCCTCCTCTGACTCACTTTCAGCAAGCTCCTCCTCCTCTGATTCACAGCTCGACTCTCTCCAAGCTCCTCCTCCGACTCCCAGCCGAACCCTCTGAACTCGTTCCTTGCCACACATTATCTTTGCTTCCTATGGACGATGCATGACCTGCTGAGTTTCTCCAACAGTTTTTTGTATTAAACTACAATTCCAACACCTTCAAACTTTCTTGTTTAACTGATGTTTCTGCAGTGGTGGTCCCAGAGTAGTTTACCATTAGGGTAGTAATAGGGAGGTTCAAGGGGCTGACAGCTGTTGGATAAAAACTGTTCTTGTATCTAGAGGTGCAGGACTTCAAGCTTATGCACCTTGTCTGACAGTGCAGAGATAACACACATTTCTTGAAACTTGTCGAAAAGAAAAGCATATACCCTCACGTTAAAAATCAGATAACATGCTCTTGTATGACTCACGTCTGTTTCCTCGGACAGCGTATGCTAACTTGATATCAGGACAGAATTTTCCCATCTGCTCAATCACTTGTCCAGTCTGTAAAGCCAGTTCATAGGTTGGAGAAAGGCACAGACACTAGACAGGCAAAAAAAAATCAACATCTCATTACGGATTGCAAACAGTGAAACAGGAAATGCAATCAGGATAGCATGGCCAGTTACAAATTGTGCACTTCAAATTCTGTGTCATTCAATGAGATCGCAGCTGATGTGGCCGTGGACTCAGATCCACCTACCCCCACCCCCTACTTTTCCCTCAGAATTCTTAGTCTGTTATGGTCAAAATTCTCAATCTACAAATATATTCAATGAGGCAGCCTCCACTGCTTCCTTGGGCAGAGTTCCACAGATTCACCACTCTCCAGGAAACGTAGTTCCTCCTTATCTTTTCACTTGAATAATTATTTTAAGAAGATAAATTAAGAAATTAGTGCCACCTTCCTTGAAGGTATTATTTTGTAATATTGTTCCACTGTACCTGTGGATGCCTTTGGGAGATATCCACACGACTGAGCATAGCCAAGACAAAGGCAGCTGTCTTGCCAGTACCAGACTGAGATTGTGCAATCAAATTCTGTGGGCTAGAGAAACAGTTTAAACACCATTCAATCACAAAGATAAACGCTGTAAAATTTACACGAATCTTTAAAACTACGGCAGTTGGGTAGTGGTTAGCACAATGCCTTGACAGTGCCAGCGATGGGGACTGGTGCAGGGATCAAATCTTGCACTGTTAGGAGTTTGTATAATCTCCCCGTGTCTGCGTGAGTTTTCTACAGGGGATCCGGTTTCTTCTCACTGTTCAAAAATAATGTACCGGGGAGGGGGCATCAGTTAAATGGGGTAAATTGGGCAGCACGGACTCATGGGCCAAAATGGCCTGTTACTGTGCTGCATGCCTAAATTAAAAAATGAAAATAAAACAACATATGATGAGTAGAATAAACGTACGGCTCTGCAAGCATCATAGGCAAGGCTGTCTCCTGGATCTTAGAAGGTCTGTTAAATCCCATTCCATACACACCTTGCAGAAGTTCTTTCTTCCTATGAAATAGAGAAAGAATAAGATATTTACACCACCAGGAAACGTGAGAACGCAGACGCCAGAATCTGGAGCAAGGAAACCACTGGCTGGAGAAACATGACAGCACTGTGAGGTAAAGTGATGGTTGACATTTCAGGTTGTGATCCTGCATTGGGGCTTGTTTACCAAACCTTTGCTATTGCTCTTTCTATTTCAATTAAACTGGCTGCTATGTACCACCTGGATTCCGGAATTCAAAAGAAATCCGTATAGTAGACTTGTCTGGTGAGCAGGAATCAGCGGATCATGAGGCATTTTAGTTAGGCATTGCAAGAGTTACGTCTCAACAAACCAGGAGTTTTACGGTACATAGGAACACCTCTGGAGAAAAATTAATCCAGTGTCATCTTCTCATCATCCCAGCTCTGATTTGTGATAAACCACATCCACTCAGATCAATGAACAGAGATAACTCAATTTATTTCTAATTTTGTTTTAATGAGATTGAAGAATAAACTAGCCTTGCACATGATCCTGAGATTAAAAATGTTCAAATATCTTTCAAGTCCCTTCTGTGGCATTTTTTTCTTTACAAAATACAAGGTCACATGGATAGTCTGGAGTTTATTACAGAAAAATTACCCCAACTCACTGAGCCAAATATCAAGTCACCAAAATTAATGATGCGTCACAGCAGGAAGATCTGCATATTTCCCCCACATCTTCTCGTTCTTCATTCGAGTCCCTTTTAGTATGATTTTAAACCCTTGTATACAATTTAAACAACACTGATACGCTATGTACAGATACAAACATCCTTAACTACTTGCAACATTGTATTGAACATCTGAGGGCAAAACAGAGGCGTTTGTTAAAAGGACTGCTTAGTCCCCCAGTGGAGGTAAGACACTTGTCAGGAAGGTACCACAGGGAATGCACTTCCTGAGAAGACTGAAGTGGGCAAGGCTACCAGCCACCATTATGTTAACCTTCTACAGCAGCTCTGTCGAGAGGGTTCTGGTCGGCTGCATAAAGTGCTCAGGAGCAGCTTCTTCCCACAGACAAGGAGACCAATGGATCTGCTCAAACTAACCATCCAAGACTCTCATCTTTACCAAACATATTTATTAATTTCTATATATGAATGCTTGTCCTGCATATGTATTGTTTGTCTGTATGTATGTATGTTATGTCTGGTTGTATGTCTGCATGTTTTGCACTGAGGACCGGAGCACGTAGTTTCATTGGGTTGTACTTGTACAATCAGATGATTGACGTGTCTTAAACACAGAAGTCTGGATTGGAAGAAGTAGAAGTACATCACTATTGCACTCAGGAAGGAAATTATAGAACATAGAACAATACAGCACAGTACAGGACCTCAATGTTGTGCCGACCCATATATCCCTTCCTAAAAAGTACTAAACCCTCTCTACCCCATAACCCTCTATTTTTCTTTCATCAATGTGTCTGTCTTAAATGCCCCCAATGTTTCAGCCTCCACCACCACCCCTGGCAAGGCATTCCAGGTTCCCACAACTCTCTGTGTAGTAAACTTAACCCTGATGTCTCCCCTAAACTTCCATCCTTTAACTTTGTACATTAGTTCTCGGCTCTAGGAAACAGGTGGTGGCTGTCCACTCTATCTATGCCTCTCATAATCTTGTAGGCCTCTATCAAGTCTCTTCTCCTCTCATCCTTCTATGCTCCAAAGTGAAAAGTCCCAGCTCTGCTAACCTTGCCTCATAAGACATTTTCCAATCCAGGCAACATCCTGGTAAATCTCCTCTGCACCCTCTCCACAGCTTCCACATCTTTCCTTTAATGAGGTGACTAGAACTGAACAGAATAAGTGTGGTCTTACCAAAGATTTGTAGAGTTGTAACATGACCTCTCTACTTCTGAATTCAATCCCCCTATTAATGAATCCAAGCAATTCATAGGCTTTAACTATCCTATCAACCTTATGGTTTACAAAAATGGCATTTATATTGTAACTGGGAGCAATCCAAGACAGCCCAAAAAGTGCAGATTCTTAAATCAGGCAGTCATGAGCTAATCCTTTGGAAACAGACAGCACATTAATAAAGGCTGTGGTCATGAAAGAAGTTCAGCAAATCTTTTATCCTTTTGACAATAAACACAATTATGTTAATTGAATTAAAGAAATTGTGTAATTCTGTTGCTGTGTTAGTATTTGTACCAGCATTATCTTTTGAGCATAGGAACATAAGAAATAGGAGCAGGAGTCGGCCATCCAGCCCATCGAGCCTCCTCCGCCATCCAATGAGATCATGGCTGATCTGATGATAGGCTCATCTTCACCGACCTGCCTTTTCCCAAGATCCATTACTATGTAGAAATCTATCTAACCTTGTCTTAAATAGAGTTTTTATTTCTTTCTCTCTTGCCACCTGTAAAAAGGATTTTATAAACCATGGGAATCTGAAGCAATGCCAGGCATTTCCCAAACACCGGTCGAACAACTGGGTAACTAGGAAGCAGAGTCTGAGGTGGGAACTGAAGGCCATGACCTTAGTCTTCTCAATGCTTTATTGGTGGAATTTCTTGGTCCAATCAGAGTCTGAAATATGAGAGACAAGAGGGGATGGAGAGGCGTTGGAGCTGTGTACTGTCAGCACCCACATAGAAGAGGTAAAGCATGGACCCTTGGAGATTCCAGAAATGATCTTGGAGTGTGAAAAGGAAGCTGATGATTTGGTATCTATCTGTTTACACCAAAGTGGAGTCAGGTGTATGCAGCACCACACTGCTAGAATAGACTTGGGAGGGTGGGGAGGTGCAGTGTGTTAAAGGCTGGTCTGATCCAGAAGATACAATAACAGAAGTAGGTCATTTGGCCCATGGAGACCAAATGAACAGATCCATTCCCCCAATCACCTGATTTCTTACCCACAACCTTAGATACCTATCAATCTCTGCCTTGAATACACCCAATGACCTGACTGCAATAGCCATCTGTGGTGGCAAATTCCAGAGCTTGACCACTTTCTGGCTAAAGAAATTCCTGTTTTAAATGAGTGCCCTTCAATCCTGAAGTTGTACCCTCTGTTCCTATACTCCCTTCCATGAGAAACAACTCTGTTCAGGCCTTTCAACAGTAGAAATACTTCTATAAGGCCACCCTTCATCCTTCTAAATTCCAAGGAGTCCAGTCCAAGAGCTGTCAAACATTCCTCATATGCTAATCCATTTATTCCAGGAATCATTCATGTTAATCTTTTCTGAAACCTTTCAATGCCAGCACATCCTTTCTTAAAGGAGCCCAAAACTCTACCCGTACTCCAAGTGAAGCCTCACCTCATCAAGATAGTAAGGGATATGGGGGGGGGGGGTTGGGGGGTATAAGGCAGGTGGGTGGAGATGAGTCTATCATCAAATCAGCCATGATCTCATTGGATGGCGGAGCAGGCTCAATGGGACGGATGGCCGACCCCTGCTCCTATTTCTTATGTTCCGAAGATGGATGAGTGACAGTTTAACTCAATCAACACGACAAAAGACATTATTGGTAGTTTCAGCAAGAGTTGCCTTGATGCTAATTTGAGGGACTCAAATGAAGAGTCCGAGTTAACGTGGTGTGGATTTGGAGGGAAAACAGTTGACTTAGCTACAGGCTTCCTTTCAAAGGCCACTTGCTGCATAATTATGATCTATCCTTTTCATTTTTACATCCAATTCCACCCGCCTTATACCTGTCACTCTTAGAATGTGCAGGAGAATGGTAATTCCAACTGGAAAGTACTTCCTGACAAAATATAGATAAATGCGATGACAGCTGAACAAAAGCAGCACAAATCAAAGGAAAAACTCACAAATGCAGCTCTTCAAAGGACTTCACGGAGTAGAGAGGAGAATTTGGATCCCTCTGCAGCACCTCAACTTGGTGTGAAGATTGAACCAGGTTACTGCGGATGAGTTTATTCAACAGCGACTGGGCAGCCTTGTCCTCTGCAGAAGCAGAATTACACAAGTCATCACATAGGAAACAGTAAAATTACCACCATAATTCGTTGAAGAAAACACTGAATTAAACCCCAAGTATGACTATAAATAAGCTTCACTAAAGTTTCAGTAATGGTTATGCACGAAACTTTGTTTAGACATACAGTGAAACCCCACTACAATGCGATCATTGGGGTCCACAGAATCTCATTGTGAAAAAAGCGGTGTCGCGCTAAATTGGGGTTTCAATGTATTTCCCAGTTTAATTTGCACACCTACATTATTTCCATTTCTCCTTTATTTGGAACAGCCCAGTTATTCTGTATGCATTTTAAATCAATCAGGAGCCCGACGTAATAACTCCTGCCGGGAGCCTGACGTCCCTGCTGCTGCTGGGAGCCGACGCCCAAGTCCAATGAGGTGTATCCGAATTTGCAGGAAATCGGGGTTTCACTGTACAGCACGGTAACAGGCCCTTTCGGCCCAATTACACCCAATTGACCTATAATCCAGGTATGTTTTGAAGGATGGGAGGAAACTGGAGCTCTCAGGGAAAACCCATACAGATACGGTGAGAACATTCAAACTCCTTAGTCAGCGTGGGATTTGAACCCCGGTCCCAATCACTGACACTGTAACAGTGTTGAACTGACCATGCTGTTCTATGTGGTCAAAAGTGCCAAAACTCCAAGGAATGTCCTTAGAGAGGTTTATAAAATCACGAGGGATATGGATAAAGTGAAGGCTCACAGTCGATTTCCTAGGGTAAATGATTTCAGAACAAGAGGGCATGGGTTTAGGGTGAGAGGAGCGACGACTGCTCTGCCAGAGGAAACAGGTAAAACTATGACATCGAAAGACATTTCAAGAGATGGATGGATAGGAAGGACTTACAAGGATATGGATGAAATGCAGGTAAATGCAACTGGACCAGAATGCCGACTTGGTGAGAATGTATATGCTGGGACAAAGGACCGTGCTGCATGGCTCTAAATGTTGCCAGATGTTTCAACGATGAGTGAAATTAATACTAAACCTAGCAGCACCTGCCTATCACTTCATAAATTAAACATACAAATACTTTTACTGGTTTCGACCAGTGGTTGTCAACTTTTTCCTTCCACTCACACATGTCACTTTAAGCAATCCCTTCTCACCCCAGAGCACCTACAGATAGACCTTGACTTAAGATCATTTGAAGTTACGACGATCAGAATCTGTTTCTGTCCAATCAGCGCATGCGGATCGCTTCCCACCTCCCCCCCCCAAACATCATTTTGGTGCTCCTCTTGTAGGGACATTAAGGAAACATGCTTTGTTGGACCCAACTCCGTTCTTTAAAAAAAGTGATTTGGAATGCATGCACAGATTGCCATCGCTGGGGAGGGAGAGAGATTGAAGAGGGAGAGAGTGCAACAGCAATCTGCGCATGCGTTCCAAATCACAGGTTGCAAAGTGACGCCGTTTTCCCCTAATTACCAGGTGCCATCTTGGGCTCCCAGTAGGAGCAGGGATATCGGCCTCCTGGCAGGAACGTGGCAGAACTCTAGCTGTACAGGTAGACCCTGAGATACGATTTCACCTTACGATGCGAGTCACCGACCCGAACCCTTAGGTACTCTACGGATAGTAAGGGATTATTCAAGGTGGTACATGTGAGTGGAAAGAAAAAAGTTGACAACCACCGGTTTAGACTTTGTAATGCAAGTTATAAATACCTCGGTCATCTTCATCCGGTTTGGTATCTGCATTATCACCACTTTTGTCTGGTTTATTGGGATTTTCAACTTTATCCGCAGGATCTTGCTTTATGATTGCTGAAATGGAATTATTCAATTAGATTAGGGGTTTCCAAAGTGGTTGATATAAACCCTTGGAGGTCGATGGGACTATCCAAGGGGTCAGAAAATGCCACAGGGTCAAAAGGGAGTCGATAAACACCAGGGGTCAATTGAACCTTTGGGATTGGAAGAATTGTAAAGCCCAACATCCCCACTCCTGCCCGGGAGCGAGGTCCCCGCTCCTGCCCGGGAGCCCGAGGTCCCCGCTCCTGCCCGGGAGCCCGAGGTCCCCGCTCCTGCCCGGGAGCCCGAGATCCCCGCTCCTGCCCGGGAGCCCGAGGTCCCCGCTCCTGCACGGGAGCCCGAGGTCCCTGCTCCTGCCCGAGATCCCCGCTCCTGCCCGGGAGCCCGAGGTCCCCGCTCCTGCCCGGGAGCCCGAGATCCCCGCTCCTGCCCGGGAGCCCGAGGTCCCCGCTCCTGCCCGGGAGCCCGAGGTCCCCGCTCCTGCCCGGGAGCCCGAGGTCCCCGCTCCTGCCCGGGAGCCCGAGATCCCCGCTCCTGCCCGGGAGCCCGAGGTCCCCGCTCCTGCCCGGGAGCCCGAGATCCCCGCTCCTGCCCGGGAGCCCGAGGTCCCCGCTCCTGCCCGGGAGCCCGAGGTCCCCACTCCTGCCCGGGAGCCCGAGGTCCCCGCTCCTGCCCGGGAGCCCGAGATCCCCGCTCCTGCCCGGGAGCCCGAGGTCCCCGCTCCTGCCCGGGAGCCCGAGGTCCCCGCTCCTGCCCGGGAGCCCGAGTTCCCTGCTCCTGCCCGGGAGCCCGAGATCCCCGCTCCTGCCCGGGAGCCCGAGTTCCCCACTCCTGCCCGGGAGCCAGAGATCCCCGCTCCTGCCCGGGAGCCCGAGTTCCCCGCTCCTGCCCGGGAGCCCGAGATCCCCGCTCCTGCCCGGGAGCCCGAGTTCCCCACTCCTGCCCGGGAGCCCGAGTTCCCCACTCCTGCCCGGGAGCCCGAGTTCCCCACTCCTGCCCGGGAGCCCGAGTTCCCCACTCCTGCCCGGGAGCCCGAGGTCCCCGCTCCTGCCCGGGAGCCCGAGATCCCCGCTCCTGCCCGGGAGCCCGAGGTCCCCGCTCCTGCCCGGGAGCCCGAGGTCCCCACTCCTGCCCGGGAGCCCGAGGTCCCCGCTCCTGCCCGGGAGCCCGAGATCCCCGCTCCTGCCCGGGAGCCCGAGGTCCCCGCTCCTGCCCGGGAGCCCGAGGTCCCCGCTCCTGCCCGGGAGCCCGAGGTCCCCGCTCCTGCCCGGGAGCCCGAGATCCCCGCTCCTGCCCGGGAGCCCGAGGTCCCCGCTCCTGCCCGGGAGCCCGAGGTCCCCGCTCCTGCCCGGGAGCCCGAGGTCCCTGCTCCTGCCCGAGATCCCCGCTCCTGCCCGGGAGCCCGAGGTCCCCGCTCCTGCCCGGGAGCCCGAGATCCCCGCTCCTGCCCGGGAGCCCGAGGTCCCCGCTCCTGCCCGGGAGCCCGAGGTCCCCGCTCCTGCCCGGGAGCCCGAGGTCCCCGCTCCTGCCCGGGAGCCCGAGGTCCCCGCTCCTGCCCGGGAGCCCGAGTTCCCCGCTCCTGCCCGGGAGCCCGAGTTCCCCGCTCCTGCCCGGGAGCCCGAGATCCCCGCTCCTGCCCGGGAGCCCGAGGTCCCCGCTCCTGCCCGGGAGCCCGAGGTCCCCGCTCCTGCCCGGGAGCCCGAGGTCCCCGCTCCTGCCCGGGAGCCCGAGTTCCCCGCTCCTGCCCGGGAGCCCGAGTTCCCCGCTCCTGCCCGGGAGCCCGAGATGACTTCTTTGATGCAGACGGCAGTGCACCCAGTGTTGAGAATGGAGTCACCGTTGCTGATACTGAAAACTTGGACCCAGCTCCGTTTGGCAACTTGATGGCCAGAAGCAAAGTTTTTGTTAACTGTTATTGTAATTACTTGCTTAATTTGCAGATTTGTTACTTGGCGATTGTAATAAAGTTTGGATTGTTGCTGGGAGGCCCAGACACCATATGGAGTTTCTCTCAGTAATACACATGAAAACTGCTCATGTATTTAATTATTATTTATTTATTAATTAATTTTTGTACATGCTTGGGGGTCAATGAGGGATCAAGGATTCCATGAAGGGAGTCGATGGTCTAAAAAGTTTGGGGACCCCTGAATTAGATGAAGGCAGAACCTTCCCAGTGAATGGAAGTGATCATTTGTTATGCACATCTTGTTTCAAAATGATTCTGACTCACTCCTCAGTAACCGCTTCAGTCCGATCTTAATTTTCAAATCTTTATGCAGTCCTTCAAGAGGTGGCACAATTAGCACAGCGGACTTGTCTGTATGAAGTTTGTACATCCTCTCTGTGTCTGTCTGGGTTTCCTCCCACCTTTCCAAACATATCAGGGCTGTAGGTCAATTGGTGTATTTGGGGGGCACTGGCTTGTGGGCTGGAAGGGCCTGTTTTCATGCTGTATATCCAAATTAAAAAAAAATAAATTAACCCCAACCCCCAATTTTAAGTACCATTGTTCAGAGTAATTCTGGTCCCCTAGTTTCACAAACCAGAAAATTCTCTTTTTCCCCAGATGAAGAGTCTGATTTTACATCTGCATCATTCTAGTCCAGAGATTTTCAACCATTTTCTTTCCACTCACATACCACTTTCAGCAATCTCTATGCCATAGGTGCTCTGTGATTAGTAAGGGGTTAAGGTGGTATGTAAGTGGGAAGAAAAAGTTTGAAAACCACGGTTTACATTTATTTACAACACAATAAATGCTGATTCCAGACACTAAAACCCTTTCCACCCAATTAACCCCATACGTTTTTGGAGGGTGGGAACAAACTGGAGCACCCAGAGGAAACCCACTTGGACACAGCAAGAACATACAATCTCCTTACAGACAGCACTGGATTCGAACTCTGGTTGCTAGCACTGTAATATGCTGTCTCTTGGCCATTAATCATTCAGGCCCTCATCTACAAGTGCAATATAAATGTAAGTTTGAGAAAAAAACATACTGCATCCATAACCAACTCATCCGCAGGAAGGAAAATAGTCAACATTTCAGATGTGATGAAGGGTTACAGGCCAGAAACATTGACTGTTTCTTTCTCCATGCCTATTCTTTGTCCTGCTAAAGTTTTCCAGCATTTTTTGCTTTTGTGTGAAGAAAGTCTTGAGAAAATTGATGCCATTTCACCTGGAGCTCAGAAGAATTAGGGATATTCTCATTGAAATATTAAAAACTGAGATGAACTAAGAGAGTTAAACGTAGAGTTGAGGACCATCTCAGAATAAAAGGTCAGGTACTCAAGGGTGAGTGAAGATGGAACCCCCCCCACACCACCCTAGAGAGTCAAGAATTTTGAGAAATCTCTACCCCAGTGAGGAACAGATGCCGAGTTTGTATATTCTAGAAGGATTTTTTTTTTGGATGGATGATAATGAGTTACGGAGACCAGTTGGGAAAGCAGAGTTGGCTGGGTCAGCAATGATGCTATAGACAGGGCAACTGTGTGGTCCACTCTTGGTTTTTTATGCCTTTGGTTCACCTTTTTCACAAGTAACTGGCAGGAGTTGTTTTAGAAGTCATGGCACAACCGCTTACAAGCCTTTTATGTCCTTGTAATTTCCAGGTGATCATCCAGAGGGTGAAAGATAATCTGGACTACTGATCCATTATTTATTGAAGTTCTCTTATGCAACCATGTAACAATTACAGCACAGAAACAGGCCAGTTCGGCCCTTCTAGTCCATGCCAAACACCTTCTCCCACCTAGTCCCATTGACCTTCATCCAGCCTATAACCCTCCACTCCTCGTCCATATACCTATCCAACTTTTCCTTAAATATTAAAATCAAGCCCACATCTACCACTTTGGCCAGAAGCTCATTCCACACCCCCACCACCCTGAGTGAAGAAATTTCCCCTCATGTTCCCCTAAACTTTTTCCCCTTCAATCTCAATCCACGTCCTCTTGTTTGAATCTCCCCTACTCTCAATGGAAAAAGCCTGTCCCCATTTACTCTATCTGTCCTTCTCATAATTTTAAAAACCTCTATCATCAAATCACCCCTCAATCTTCTACATTCCAGGGAATAAAGTCCCAGTCTGCTCAACCTTTCCCTGTAGCTCAAACCCTGAAACCCTGGCAACATTCTTGTAAATCTCCTCTGCACTCTCTCTATACTGTTTCTATCCTTCCAATAATTCGGTGACCAAAACTACACACAATATTCAAAATTTGGCTTCACCAATGCCTTCTACAACTTCCACATGACATCCCAACTCCTAAACTCAATACTCTTGATTTATGAAGCCAACATACCAAAAGCTTTCTTCACCACCATATCTACATGTGGCTCCACTTTCAGAGAATTATGTACCAGAATTCCTCAATTGTTTACCATTTAACATGGATGATCTTTGCTGATTAGTCCAACCAAAATGCAGCACCTCACACTTATCAGTATTAAACTCCATCCGCCATGTTTCTGTCCATTCTTCTAACTGTCCTGTATCCCACTGCAAGCTTTGAAAACCTTCTTCACGGTCCACAACATTACCAATCTTTGTATAATCTTCATACTTACTAATCCAATTTACCACCCTACCATCCAGATCATTAATATATATGACAAACAAGTGAACCCAGTACCGATCCCTGAGGCACACCACTAGTCACTGGCCTCCAATTTGACAAACAATTTTCCACCACTACTCTCTGGCATCTCCCATCCAACCATTGTTGAATACATTTCACTACTTCAACATTAATACCTAATGATTGAACCTTCCTCACTAACCTCTTATGCAGAACCTTGTCAAAGGTCTTACTAAAGTCCATATAGACAACATTCACAACCTTCCCTTCGTCAACCTCCTTGAATAGTTCTAAGATTTGTTAAGCGTGGTATACCATGTATAAAACCATGTTGACTACTCCTAATCAATCCTTGTCTTTCCAAATAATTGTATATACCATCTCTAACAACACTCTCCATTAATTTACCCACCACCGATGTCAGACCTATAACTACCAGGTTTACTTTTGGAGCTGAACAACACGAGCTACTCTCCAGTCCTCCGGCTCCTCCCTGTGGCCAGTGACATTTTAAATATTTCTGTCAGAGCCCCCACTATTTGTTCACTAACCTCCCTCAGGGACCTAGGGAATATCTTGTCAGGACCTGGAGATTTATCCATCTTGATTCACTTTAAAATAGCCAATGCTACCTCCTCATTAATCTGTATATTTTCCATGACCTCCCTACAGAAAGTGAAGCATTTTTATGATTAGCAATGAGAATATTGCATCCTTTATATTAGTAATGCACCTTTGAAAGACTCAAGAACCATTTGTCGTTAACCCTTCTTGAATGGGGGGGAGGGAGTCATGTGATGGAGTAGTGGCCGGTAGGAGAATACCAGCCCTCTGCAGAAAAGAAAAAAAAGTGAAAAAGGAAAGCCCCAGCCAGACACACAAATCACAGCAAATAAAAGATAAAGGTGTGGAGAAAATGGCACCTATGAAAGAAAAGCTAAAAACATCGGGAAGAAAAGAAGAAAGACAGACAGCGGAAGAGAAAAGTGAAGGCCTTACCTGCACAAAAAAGCAGGGGCCCGCTGTGGAAAGAGGAGCCCGCTCCACGAGATTAGTGGAGTCCCTGCAGGGTCGCGACCCACTGACTGCAAGACTGCAAAAATGGCTCACGGAGCCAAACGGGTGCGCAACTTTGATGCGCACGACAAGGAGAACACCAACGGGAGGGGGGACCAGCTGTGGAGTGAAACTCCACAGCATGAACAGCTAAGAGAGGCCCGACAGCAGGGCTCCCAGCTGGAAGATAAAGAAAGCAACGGGAACAGGAGGGGTGAGAAAGAAAAAAGGAAGCAAGAGACACAACAGATAACCAGCACAGAAGAAGAGGAACAACATCAAGAAATCATGGAAAAAAATACTCAACAAACTGAGACAGGCAGCTCAAGAAGAAAGTCAGAAGAGACACAGATACAAGGAAGAGAAATAGAAGACACAAACCCAAGAGCAGATCCAGAAGAAGAAGAAGAAGAACACCAAGCTCTACACAGAGGAATAGGAGGGAAAATGAATGGACAGTACATAGATAAAAAATTTTTTCAAGAAAAAATGACAGCATTAAGAGAATGGCTGACACTAGAATTTAGTGAAATGAAAAGAAAAATGAAAAGTGCAGAAGAAAAAATGAGAAGAATAGAGCTGGTCATAACAGATGTAGGGAAAGGATTAGAAAATGTGGAAGAACGTGTAATGGCGGTAGAAATAGAAGTGAACGACTTAAAATGAAAATTGAAAGAAAGTGACAAAAAAGTTAAAGAAACACAAGAGCTGTTAGCTCAGAAGATGGATATAATAGAAAACTATAGTAGGCGAAACAATATAAAGATAGTGGGCCTTATGGAAGATGAAGAAGGCAAAGACATGAAATAATTTATAAAAGAATGGATCCCAAAAATCCTGTGAATGCCAGAAATGCAGGAAGGAATGGAAATAGAAAGAGTACACAGAACACTAGCTCCAAAACCACAGTCACAACAAAAACCAAGATCCGTTTTAGTAAAATTTCTGAGATACTCGACAAGAGAAAATATATTGGAGAAGGCAATGAATAAAATTAGAGAAGACAAGAAACCACTGGAACACAAAGGTCAAAAAATTTTTTTCTACTCATATAAGTTTTGAGCTCCTAAAGAAGAGGAAGGAGTTTAACGCAACAAAATCGATCCTATGGAAAAAAGGCTATAAATTTATGTTAAGATATCCAGCGGTCCTTAAAATAATTATCCCGGGGCAGCAAAACAGACTGTTCTCGGATCCGGAGAAAGCACGAGAATTTGCAGAACACCCACAAAACAGAGAGATGAAGAGATGTAACAAGAACAAAGCACGACAACAAACTACATATAAAGATGTAAAAATAATGTACAAGTAAGAACTAAAAGAGGGAAGAAAAAGGAAGTAAGGGAGAAGGGGGGAAAAAAGAAAGAGGAGGGATTAAAAAAATGAAAAAGAAAAAGAGAAGAAAAGAGGGGGAGCTTTGTTGTAATGTGAAGATAAAAGTCTTTTCTGGAGGGGGTTGGGTGGGAGAGAATAACAGTCACTGTTAATCAGTTGACACTTGCGAACAAGTTCGCAGTCCGAATGGAGTGGGGAGTTGTGGTTGCCCGTCAAAGGGCGAGGGGCGACTCAGAGAGGTGGGGGGGGGGTGGGGACACTTGGGTTAAAGGAATTTTAGATGTGGGAATGGTTGAAATATTTTATGTTTTAGAAGTATTGTCAAAAGTATTGTCAGTGTGTTCAAAAAAAGAAAACTGAGAAATGAAAATGGGGGAAAGGGGGAAAGGTGGTGGAGAGGAAGCGGAAATGAGATGTAAACAGAGTCTGAGATGGCCATGTTGAACTATATGACTATAAATATTAATGAAATACATAACCAAATCAAAAGGAAAAGGCTGTTAAATTTACTGAAAAAAGAAAAAATAGATATAGCATTCGTGCAGGAAACACGTCTAACTGAAGTGGAACACAAGAAATTAAGGAGAGACTGGGTAGGGCACGTAACGGCAGCATCATATAATTCAAAAGCCAGAGGTATAGCTATATTAATCAATAAAAATGTACCAATCAAAATAGAAGAGGAAATAATAGATCCAGCAGGGAGATATGTAATGATAAAATGTCAGATATATTCAGAGCTCTGGAATTTGGTCAATATATATGCACCTAATGAAGAGGATCAAAAATTTATGCAAGATATTTTTTTGAAGATTGTAGATGCGCAGGGGAATATATTGATAGGAGGGGACTTTAACCTTAATTTTGATTCAAAGATGGATAAAACTGGACAAATGACTAGCAGAAAGAACGAAGTAGCCAAATTTATGGTTAAATCAATGCAGGAAATGTAACTTTTGGATATATGGAGCAAACAACACCCAAAGGAGAAGGAATACTCATATTATTCGAGTAGACATAAAACACACTCAAGGATTGATCTGTTCCTGTTGTCAGCCCATATCCAAGGGAGAGTTAGGAAAACTGAATATAAAGCTAGATTGTTATCTGATCACTCACCCCTGTTATTAGCAATAGAACTGGAGGACATCCCACCAAGAACATATAGATGGAGATTAAACTCCATGCTACTTAAAAGACAGGATTTTAGAGAATTCATTGAGCAACAACAAAAAGAAGAGAATTGGCGGACAAAGAAATAAAGTACGAAACATTACAAACAGATAAAGTGGAGAAGAACATAATGAAAATAAAACAGAAGTATTACGAGCTAGGAGAAAAAACGCATAAAATACTAGCCTGGCAAATTAAAATAGAACAAGCTAAAAGAACTGTATTGGCATCAAGGAAAAAGGACAAACAAATTACATATAACCCAACAGAGATCAATGAAAACTTTAAGGAATTCTACAAGCAATTATACCGAACTGAGAATGAAGGGAAAGAAGACAAAATAGATGAGTTTCTAGCTAAAATTGAACTACCGAATTTGCAAGAAGAGGAGCAAAACAAATTGATAAAACCATTTGAAATAGAGGAGATACAAGATATATTAAAAAAGCTACCGAACAATAAAAAGCCTGGGGAGGGCGGACTCCCAATAGAATTCTATAAAACATTTAAAGAGTTACTAATTCCTCCTCTCCTGGAAGTAATGAACTAGATAGAAGAAACACAAAACTTGAAGGATTCATGTAAGACAGCAATAATTACAGTAATACCAAAGACAGGGAAAGATCCACTAACACCAGCATCGTATAGACCAATATCTCTACTTAACTTAGATTATAAGATAATAACAAAACTATTAGCAAACAGATTGGCCGAATGTGTACCAAAAATAGTAAAACTAGATCAAACTGGATTTATTAATAAAAGATGAACAATGGACAATGTTTGCAAGTTCATTAACTTAATCCATGCAGTACAAAGAAATAAGACGCCAACAGTGGCTGTTGCTTTAGATGCAGAGAAAGCCTTTGATAGGGTAGAATGGAATTATTTATTCAAAGTTCTACAGAGGTTCAACCTACCAGAGAAATATATTAATTGGATTAAAGCATTATATAAGGATCCAATGTGAAGTTGACAGTAAATGGATATGTATTGAACCAATTTAAATTAAGCAGGTCACCTAGGCAGGGATATCCACTATCTCCCTCACTGCTCGCTTTAGCAATAGAATCACTGACAGAACTGATAAGAACAGAAAATAAAATAAAAGGGATAAAAATAAAAGAGAGGGAACATAAAATCAGTCTATTTGCAGATGACATCATAGTATACTTAACAGAACCAGAATTATCAATTAAAGAATTACATAAGAAATTAAAGGAATATGGAGAAATATTGGGGTACAAGATCAACGCAAATAAAAGTGAAGCGATGCCAATGAATAATGCGGATTTCACATAGTTAAAAAAAGAATCACCATTTAAATGGCAAACACAAGCAATCCGATACCTAGGTATTAGACTAGATAATAATCTAGGCCATCTATACAAATTAAATTATCAGCCATTAATGAAGAAACTACAAGATGACTTAGAACATTGGAAAGATTTACCACTAGCACTGATAGGAAGGGTAAATTGCATTAAAATGAATGTCTTCCCAAAGATACAATACCTATTTCAATTGTTACCAATTCCCTTAACAGAGAAATTTTTCAATGAGCTAAAGAAAACAATAAGGAAATTCTTATGGAAAGGGGGAAACTGAGGATAGCGCTAGATAAATTAACAGAATGGTACAAACAAGGTGGCTTGCAGCTACCAAACTTTAAGAATTACTATAGAGCAGCACAATTAAGATATCTATCAGATTTTAATCAAAAAAGGGAAAAACCAGATTTGACCAGGATACAGCTAGATAAAATAGGGGAGAAGGTACCAGAACATATACTCTACAAGTGGGATGAAAAACTGGTGCAAAATAGAAGTTCACCAGTACTGCACCATCTGCTCAACATTTGGAAGAAGATTCACGTAGAAAGGAAGAAAACAAATTAACAACTACCAAAATTACTATTGACGGAAAATCAACTAATCCATTTCACAATAAATAACCTTTCATTTAGAGAATGGGAGAGAAAAGGGATGAAAATGATAGAAAATTGTTTTTTGGGAAATAATTTATTATCATTTGAACAAATGAAGTACAAATAATGGAATAACTCACGGTACAATGTTTGCATACCACCAACTGAAAACCTACTTAAAGGACAAATTGGGAAGCAGGCTGAGGTTACCAGAAAGAAACAGCTTTGAATATGTGATTACAGACTCAAAGATAATTAAAAGATTTATAACAAACATGTACATCAAGCTGCAAGAGAAGGAAAATTATGAAATAAGCTGTAAACCCAAACAAAAGTGGGAACAAGATCTAAACATAAAGATAAAAAATGAAAAATGGGAAAAGCTATGCTCCGAACTATGAGAAATACAATAAACACGAGGTTACACATGATACAATACAATTGGTTACACAGGCTATATATCACGCCCCAAAAGTTAAATAAATGGGACCCAACATTATCAGATAGATGTTTTCACTGTAAGAAGGAAAAGGGAAACAACAGTACATGCAATTTGGGCATGTGAGAAAGTGGAAAAGTTTTGGGAAGATCTAAACCAGGTATTAAATAAAATCACAAAAAGCAACATACCAAAAAATCCAGAGATCTTTCTTCTAAGTAATATAAGAAGTAAAGAATTAGACCGCGAACTGGATGAAGCGCAAAACAGATTTATTATGATAGCCTTAGTAGTAGCAAAAAAATGTATGCCGTCAACTTGGAAATCAGAAAAGAGCCTGAGAGTGCAGCAATGGTTCATGGAAATAATAAATGTATTCCATTGGAAAAAATAACATGCAATTTAAAAATTAAATTCACATTATTTGAACAAATTTGGGAACTGTACATAGAACACAACAGAGAGGGCCTACTGCGGACCTCCACCACCTAAAATGATAGAATGAGAAGAAGACGAAATGACTGACCCAGTGTGAAAAAGTAGATGACACAATTTTCTTGTTTATTTTCATTGTGTGATGACATTTAATGGGTTTATTGTATTGTACATGTTGAACATTTAACGTGTTTGGAGGGGGAAGGGGGAATAAGGGGAGAAAATGACACTGTATATTCAAGATAGAAATGTTTGTGTATATTTTGATTAATATGGTTCATAGTGTGAAAAAAAAAATGGGAATGGGAAAATTTGGGTGCAGCACTGTGAAAGATAAATTCATTAATGCATTTCCACTCATGAACAGTTGAAACCCCCCTCAAAAATGTTAGAATAATGGTTATATTCAGAATTGATCCACTAATTCTCCAACCTTCATGTTTTGGCTCAGTGTTCTCCTGGTGGCACTGAGTGTTTACAGCATCTTACAGTAAGTGCCAAGGACAGATTCTCACCTTCTTTTGGCTCAGCTCTCGAACTCTCTTCTTTCAGTTTCAAGTTGTTCAGCTGAAATAAAGAACGCACGTTGCTTAGCAAACAAGAGCACGAGCATTCTAATGTTGCCTATTAGTTGGGAAAAAGGAGGGCGAGCATGGCCAGTCCTCAAACTCCAACCAATTCCACTTCACAAAAACTTCCACCACAGACTATTCACCTTTCAGCCTTTAGAACTCTACATCTCATCAAACTTCTGATTATGCCCTCAGCATCTCCTCCCCAGTTTTCCCTACTGATTGTGCCTCGGTCATGCATTCTGAGATGATATCATAACAGATTTATGGAAGAATAAATGGAAGATTTGAGGAGCAAAAACAGGAAGGAATATTGGACAAAGATTTATTTTTAAATATTTATTCACAGATAAATGGATTGATGCCTACTTCTTAAAAAGAAACAAAGGATAATATAGGAAAAGGAACAGGTCAAATTAGTATAAATGTACTAACCATTTTAATAATCCAGAATCCTGCACAAATGATCAAGAACCACAGGTTCACATCTTACCAGAGCAGCTGAGAATTTTGAATTTAATTAATTCTGAATGATAATGCTCACATTAGGAACAATGACTTCTGAACTACGTTTGCTGCAAAAACCCATTTGTTTTACTCGATTCCCTTGTGAAATAAAATCCGAATTGACCAGCAGCTTGTCTTCCGAGAAATCCCAGACCAACCAACGTAGCTGACTTTTAATCACCCTCTCAGATGTCATTTGGTTCCATTAGATGTAGACCATGTCTCAAAAAGGGTCCCTGATCCAAAATGACGACTAACCATTTTGATCCCTGAATGCTACTGAGTCCCTCCAGATTCTTATTGTTCTAAACATAAGACATGGGCTAACAGTATCAGCATCTTGAACCTGCTCTGCATTTTATGAAGATTATCGCTGATCGAGCCATGGGCTCAGCTCCAGTGACCCATGTTCCCCATAACACTTAATTCCCCTCAGGTTTTTACAAAATATTTGCTCAGGTTCCATCTCAAGTGTCTTTACTTCAAGATTCCTTTATTGTCATGTAATAGTACCGAATATATTACACAAAGTTGCCTTCTACCTGCCATAGTTTATTAATATCTGATTGCACAAGTTCAATCTGATGAAGCACTGGTCACAACCAGACATAACACACGATCACAAAATACATATGCAGGACAAACATTCAACATATAAATGAATAAATATTGCTTTGTGAATATTGGAGGGTCAGTGTGAGCAGTTCCTTTGGTTGTTCATCATTCTCACTGCCTGTGGGAAGAAGCTGTTCCTCAGCCTGGTGGTGCTGGCTCTGATCCTCCTGGATCTCTTCCCCGACGGGAGCAGCTGAAAGATGTTGTGTACAGGATGGAAAAGGACCTCAATGATTTTGTGTGCCCTCTCCAGATAATGATCCAGGTAAATCATTTCAATGCCAAATAATCCAGGTAGACACTTTAGGTGTCAAAAAATCCTATCACACAAGGCAGTAGAATGCATGATTCACATTGAATGTTGAAAACAACTGAAATCAGCCTCACTGTGGAGATAACAGTCCATCCAGATAATAACCAATGACTGTGGGAGGAATGGGAAGGTTTTATATGAAGTGTACTGCAGGCTCGACCTAACAATTTTCTACAATTCACCTGCTTGCTTGGTTCTTCGTGCATGCGTTCAACGCGTGATCCAAGACAGTGCTCTTGCTGCTGAGCGTAATGTTACTAACCACAAGTGCATTGCACTGCAAGCATTGCAGCACATACACTGCAAGTCATGCAGAACCATTACAAAACCTGCAGGAGATTGTTGACAGGTGGGGCAGTGAAACCCATGGTGGTCCAGGCAGCACGAGTACAAAGTAGGGGTTAATCAAACTGATTAGCAAAATCTACAGATGCTGGAAATCTGAAATAAAAACAGAAAATACAGCATCTGTGGGAAGAGAAATTAATGAAATTTTGAAAAAATTATCTGAAACATTGACTGTTTCTCTCTCCACAGATGCAGAATGTTTCCAACATTTTCTGAATATCTTTTCAATTATAATTATGTGAACTTAAAAGGATCGGATACAAAACCTGGTCAGAACATGCAGTCCGCATTTGGGGAGACAAACCAAAACACAGTAAAAACATCCCCCCTTCTTTCCTCCCTGTTCACCACTCCATCCCTTCCTCCTTCCCCACACCCCTCCCCTCTATCTCCTCCTCTCCTACCACTCCTCACCCCCTCTTCTCCCTCCACCCTCTCCTACCACTCCTCACCCCCTCTTCTCCCTCCACCCTCTCCTACCACTCCTCACCCACCTTTCCTCCCCCTCTTCTCCCTCCACCCTCTCCTACCACTCTTTACCCCTCTTCTTCCCTCCTCCCTCCCCTACCACTCCTCACTCCCTCTTCTTCCCTCCCCCTCTACCACTCCTCACCCCCTCTTCTTCCCTCCCCCTCTACCACTCCTCACCCCCCTACCACTCCTCACCCCCTCTACCACTCCTCACCCCCTCTTCTTCCTTCCCCCTCTCTTATCACTCCTCACCCCACTCTTTTCCCTCCTCCCCTTTCCTCCCCCTCCCCACCACTCCTCACCCCCTCTTTTTCCCTCCCCTTTCCTCACACCCTCTTCTTCCCTCCCTTCTCCTCACCCCTCTTCTTCCCTCCCCTCTTCTTCCCTCTCCTCACCCTCTCTTCCCTCTTCTCACCCTCTCTTCCCTCTTCTCACCCCCTCTTCTTCCCTCTCCTCACCCCCTCTTCTTCCCTCTCCCTCTCCTCACCCCCTCTTCTTCCCTCCCCCCTCTCCTACCACTCATCACCCCCCTTCCCTCCCCTCTCCTACCACTCCTCAGCCCCTTCCCCCCTCTCCTACCACTCCTCACCCTCCCCCTCTCCTACTACTCCTCACCCACCTTTCCCCCTCCCCTATCATTCCTCGCCCCCTCTTCTTCCCTCCCCATTCCTCACCCCCTCTTCTTCCCTCCCCTCTCCTCACCCCTTCTTCCTTCCCCCTCTCCTACCACTCCTCACCCCCTCTTCTTCCCTCCCCTCTCCTCACCCCTTATCCCTCCCCCTCTCCTACCACTCCTCACCCCTTCTTCTTCCCTCCCCCTCTCTTATCACTCCTCACCCCCTTCCCTCCCCCTCTCCTACCACTCCTCACCCCCTCTTCTTCCCTCCCTCTCCTCACCCCCTCTTCTTCCCTCTCCCTCTCCTCACCCCTCTTCTTCCCTCCCCCTCTCCTACCACTCCTCACCCCTTCCCTCCCCCTCTCCTACCACTCCTCACCCCTTCCCTCCCCCTCTTACCACTCCTCACCCCCTTCCCTCCCCTCTCCTACCACTCCTCACCCTCCCCTCCCCTCTCCCTCTCCTACCACTCCTCACCCACCTTTCTCCCCTCCCCTACCACTCCTCACCCCCTCTTCTTCCCTCCCCTCTCCTCACCCCCTCTTCTTCCCTCTCCTCTCCTCACCCCCTCTTCTTCCCTCTCCCTCCCCTCTCCTCTCCCCTTCTTCGCTCCCCCTCTCCTACCCTCCTCACCCATCTCTTCTTTCCTCCTCCCCCCTTCCTCCTCCCACCACTACCACCCGCCCCCCCGGCCCCGGTTCTCCGAGGCGGCGGCTGCCGCCCATCGCGCCTGTTTAACGGAGCCGGCCCCCGGGCCATATTTACCGACTCGGCGGTCGATTCCTGCATGTCCACCGCCCGCGCCCACGACTCCGCCGCCATCATCCGCTATGCAGATACCGGAAAGGCGGGGGAACCGAAGCAGGCAAACACCGCCGACTGCGGATCGGCCCTACCTCTAGCGGGGCCGTGCTGCGGCTATAGCCCCGAGCCTTTGGTTCCGGGTTCCCCCTACCCAATTTCTATGCCATTCCCTGAAGTCTCTGCATTCACATAGTAACTGGTTGGATGAGGGTGGAGGTCACCTTTAGGCATTGTCTTAGGGTGGGACCTGACTCGTCCATGATGTCTGAGATCAATGACTGATGTGTTCAACATAATACAATGAAAAACAATGTTTTGCATGTTATCCAGGCAAGTCAACTGATGGAACCAGTTGTGCAATGAGAACAAATAAATACACAACCATGTAGGGAGTAGGGGAATGGTAAAGGTACAAAAATCATACTCGAGAGGAGTACGGTTAGAAAAGACCATACAAAGGCACCAGCTTTTGCCAGCGAGAGGACCGTTCAAGGGCCAATAAATAGAAGGAAAGAAACTGCTTGACTCAGGAGAGCCGCGTTCTGAAGCCCTCGTATCCTCTAAAATATCCAGTGAAAAACAAACTGCTGACCACTTCTGGTTGTTCAAACAGTGTCCTTTATGGAGCAAAGATAAAAATACACAACCAAGGGCTTAAGCCCTTCATTAAGACATAAGCAAAATATTGACAGGCACATAAATAAAAGGTGGAAGTAGCTTTCTTGGATGCTGGCTGCTCATTTTTATACATTACTGAAAAAACAAAGACAGTGGTTATGTCAGGTATACAATGGTCGACTCAAACAAAACTCTTCCATTGTAAAATATCTGACAAGGTCCTGTCATTGAAACTGATTGACTGAATGAATGAAAGCTAATGGTCATTTAATTGAGTAAGAGTGATCTTTGAGGGTGCCAAGACTAGCTTCGACACTCTAACAAAGTCCATAAGACAAAGGAGCAGAATTAAGCTATTCAACCCATCGAGTCTTCCCCACCATTCAATCAGATCAGTATGTCTCAACCTGTAGTCCCCAGATCACTGGTGGTCTATGGGTTTGTTACCAGTGGTCCACAGCAAAGGAAAGAAGACAAGTGTTACTGACTGAATGAGTAAAACCAATTTGTAAATTTGACAAAAAAAGTCGCACATTTTCCCACCAAAACAAAACTCCCGTTGGTGGACAGGGAAAGGTTGGGAGCTCCCCAGCCCTCTCCCCACACTGCTGGTCCAGTGATTAGTTATAGGTAGTGTGAGAGATGAGTAAAACTAATATGAAAATATGAAAGATGAAGAAAACTAGTATGGATATATGTGTAATGAATAAAGCCAGTATGTCGAAGGCTTTGGTGAGGTCAACAAAGGTGATGTAGAGTCCTTTGTTTTGTTCTCTGCACTTTTCTTGGAGCTGTCTGAGGGCAAAGACCATGTCAGAAAGCCGCACTGTGATTCTGGGAGAACATTTTCGGCGACACTAGGTATTATTCTATTTAGGAGAATCCTAGCGAAGATTTTGCCTGCAATGGAGAGCAGCATGATTCCCCTGTAGTTTGAGCAGTCTGATTTCTCGCCTTTGTTTTTGTACAGGGTGATGATGATGGCATCACGAAGGTCCTGAGGCAGCTTTCCTTGGTCCCAGCAGAGCATGAAAAACTCATGCAGTTTGGCATGCAGAGTTTTGCCGCCAGCCTTCCAGACCTCTGGGGGGATTCCATCCATACCTGCTGCTTTGCCACTTTTCAGTTGTTCATTTGCCTTATATGTTTCTTCTCGGGTGAGGACCCTCATCCAGCTCTAGCCTTAAGGGCTGTTGAGGGAGCTGGAGCAGGGCGGATTCTTGGACTGAGCGGATGGCACTGAAAAGAGATTGGAAGAGGAGGACTTTGCTGTCTGAACTGCGTAGCGGGCTTTGGACTTGGGGAGAGGGGCCGTACACAGCCTTTAGAGCCTCGTAGAAACCCCTGAAGTCGCCAATGTCCGCGCTGAGCTGGGTTCGTTTGGCAAGGCTAGTCCACCACTCATTTTGGATCTCCCGGAGTGAGCAGGAAAGGGCTTTGGCAAATACTAGAGCACCTCGGATGCCCCCCAAAGTTCCTCAACATGGTTATCCAACTGCACGAAAACCAACAAGGTCGGGTCAGATACAGCAATGAGCTCTCTGAACCCTTCTCCATTAACAATGGCGTGAAGCAAGGCTACGTTCTCGCACCAACCTTCTTTTCAATCTTCTTCAGCATGATGCTGAAACAAGCCAATAAAGACCTCAACAATGAAGACGGTGTTTATATCCGGTTCCGCACGGATGGCAGTCTCTTCAATCTGAGGCGCCTGCAAGCTCACACCAAGACACAAGAGCAACTTGTCCGTGAACTACTCTTTGCAGACGATGCCACTTTAGTTGCCCATTCAGAACCAGCTCTTCAGCGCTTGACATCCTGTTTTGCGGAAACTGCCAAAATGTTTGGCCTGGAAGTCAGCCTGAAGAAAACTGAGGTCCTCCATCAGCCAGCTCCCCACCATGACTAACAGCCCCCCCACATCTCCATCGTTCACACGAAACTCAAAACGGTCAACCAGTTTACCTATCTCAGCTGTACCATTTCATCAGATGCAAGGATCGACAACGAGATAGACAACAGACTCGCCAAGGCAAATAGCGCCTTTGGAAGACTACACAAAAGAGTCTGGAAAAACAACCAACTGAAAAACCTCACAAAGATTAGCGTATACAGAGCTGTTGTCATACCCACACTCCTGTTCGGCTCCGAATCATGGGTCCTCTACCGGCATCACCTACGGCTCCTAGAACGCTTCCACCAGCGTTGTCTCCGCTCCATCCTCAACATTCATTGGAGCGACTTCATCCCTAACATCGAATTACTCGAGATGGCAGAGGCCGACAGCATCGAGTCCACGCTGCTGAAGATCCAACTGCGCTGGGTAGGTCACGTCTCCAGAATGGAGGACCATCACCTTCCCAAGATCGTGTTATATGGTGAGCTCTCCACTGGCCACCGTGACAGAGGTGCACCAAAGAAGAGGTACAAGGACTGCCTAAAGAAATCTCTTGGTGCCTGCCACATTGACCACCGCCAGAGGGCTGATATCACCTCAAACTGTGCATCTTGGCGCCTCACAGTTCGGCGGGCAGCAACCTCCTTGGAAGAAGACCGCAGAGCCCACCTCACTGACAAAAGACAAAGGAGGAAAAACCCAACACCCAACCCCAACCAACCAATTTTCCCTTGCAACCGCTGCAACCGTGTCTGCCTGTCCCGCATCGGACTTGTCAGCCGCAAATGAGCCTGCAGCTGACGTGGACATTACCTCTCCATAAATCTTCGTCCATGAAGCCAAGCCAAAGAAAGAAAAAAAAAAGCCAGTATGAATAGGATAAGGACAGATAATAGAATGTAGGAAGTAAAGTTAGTCTGAATAAGATAAGGGTCTTCTAGCCTTTTAGACAGAATCAGCAAGTTCCGCATATAAGAGTTAGTAAGCCCTGAGAGTCGGGAAGGTGTGAATAAGGACAATGACATGATGGGACACCAACAGGATACCCCTTGGTCCTCCATTTCACAGAAACAGCATGTAGGCAGACACGATTGCCTAATGCCAAACTCATCCAGGAGGCAGAAGAATGTAAGGGGGAGGGTACTTCTATACTGAAATAAACTGTATAAAAGTTGGGTGAGCCCCAGTGTGTGTGTGTATTCCCAGGGTAAGGGGAAGCACCCAACTTTGCATTGTTGTATAATAAATGTTCTTTGTTCTCAATTTTTGTCTCGAGCAAATTCTGTGAAGGTACTTCTGTTTCTCACAGTAGCATGCCATTTGTAAAGGAATGCTAAAGGTGGGCTGTGGGCAAAGGAAAGTTGAGAGTCACTGTTATAAAGAAGCAGAGCTCTGGGTGCAAAAGAAAATAAAACTGGGTTTTCAAACTCTCAGGGCTCAAGGACGTTGCAATGAAATCCCGTCCCATCTGCATTCTGGGTGTGTTGATAAATGTAATGACTGGGGTGTAAAATGTGTCATATAGTTCAGAGGGTGACAGGAAGGGTGAAGGAATGTCCTCGTGGAGTAAGAATCCTCCTGTGGAAATTATAACACACAAAGGTCTACAGATGCAGAGGTTGAAGTAAAACACAATGCAGTTTAAACAGTGCAATTCCTCCATAATTTTTGTCACCTATATGATCCCACCACCTGACATATTGTCCCTGCTTCTCCCTCTCCACTCTCCAGAGGGACCGCTCCCTCTGTGTCATCCCTTCCCACTTATTGCCAATTTGGCACCTTACCCTGCGGTCGCACCTGCGACCACATCTCTTCTCTCACCACCATTTGGAACCCCAAACACTCCTTCAAAGCGAAGAAACACTGCACTTGTGTTTCTGCAGGAGTTATCTACTGCATCCAGGGCTCCCATTATGGTTTTCTCTACATCGGAGAGACTGAGTGCAGAACTGGGAGATCGATTTGCTGAGCACCTTAGCTCAACGACAGGGATCTCCCAGTGCCCAACCAGTTCATTTCTGTGCCCACTCCCACGCTGACATGTCTGTCCATGATCCCATGCGCTGCCATACTAAGGCCACCCATAAATAGAAGGAGCAATACCTAACATTCCATCTGGGCACTCTCCAACCGGATAGTATTATCATCCACCTCTCTAATTTCTGCTTGCCCACTCCCCGTTCCCCCTCTCTTCCCCATCCCTCTGTCTTCTTTCCTTCAGCTCTCCACCCCTTTCCCTCTCTATTCACAGAGCCATCCCTCCGCCCCTGCTCCCTGCTTAGAGATGTGCCCTCCTCTCTCCCTTCTCCACCTATTAGTCGTACCTCTGGGACTGTGCTCCTGTCCCTCCCCCGCAACATTTTGTTCAGGAAACTGCTTGCATTTTGCTCATACCTTAATGAAGGGCTCCAGCATCGTGTTTTTACTTCAATCACAGTGGGTGTGGACTTTCGAGTTTTACTCATTCCTGTCTGTCCTTCTTAAGTGTTTGTTTCAACTCATCCTTGACTGCATCTCAAAGTCCAATGAAGAATGGAATTGTTTGTTGTCACAGAAAGAGGCACAGTAAAAATCTTTGTATTATTGCGCTATCTTGTCTTGTCAACCTTTACATAGCACAGCAGTTAATGCAAGAATTAAAAACCGTGTTACAATAGAGCCAAAGTGAGGTTGTAGGGTCACAGAGGAGAAAAGTTCAGGGTTTAATGTTAAAGTGAAAAGCACAGTTAAACAGTGCAAGGAATCTTTACTTTTTATTGTCACATGTGGCAAGATGTGGAGATGGAGGTTGTTTTCCAAGGAGACCAGGAGAGTCATGTGCAAGTCATGTGCAGTACATCAGGTAAGGCACCGTACAAAATGACAGAATTACAAAGAGAGATCAGTTGGTGCAGGGCAAAGCAACACATATTTTCCTGCTACATACTACTTACAAGTAGAGGACATTTAAGTTCTTGGGAGTCACTATCTCGGAGGATCTTTCCTGGACCCAACATACTAATGGCACCGTGAAGGAAGCACTTCAGTGCCTCTACTTCCTCAGGAGTTTGCAGAGGTTTGGAATTTCTACAGTTGTGCGGTGGAAAGTGTGCTGGCCGGCTGCATCACGGTCTGGTATGGCGATAGCAATACCCCCAAGCGTAAAGTCCTTCAAAGGTAGTGGACATAGCCCAGGGCATCACAGGCAAAACCCTCCCACCATTGAGAACATCTATAGGGAACACTACCGCCAGAGAGGAGCAGAAATTATCATGGACCCACACCACCCAGCACACACTCTGTTTTCACTGCCGCCATCAGGAAAGAGGTATCGGTGCCACAAGATTCACACCATCATGTTCAAGGACAGCTGCTCCCCCTCCACCATCAGATTCCTCAACAACAAACTCAATCAGGGACTCATTTAAGGACTCTTACTTGTGCACTTTATAGATTTTTTTTCTCTGTATTGCACAATCAGTTTGTTTACATTTTAAAAATTGTTTACATGTGTATGTTGTGTACAGTTTTATTTTGCAATACCAATTAGTGGTAATTCTGCCTGGCCCGCAGGTAAAAGAATCTCAGGGTTGTATGTGATGTATGTACTCTGACAATAAATCTAACATCTGAAGATAAATCTTTAAATGAATGTTGGGAAACAGAGAGTGCTTTGCGTTAATCAGGGCATCCTTTTGCAAAGCCAGACATTGAGAAAAGGTCAAGTTCACTGAACATTTCTTTGTAAGAGTCCAATCAGGCAGCAGAGTGAAACTGAAAGTCTGCGGACGCTGTGATTGCAGTAATAACATGGCACAGTTGACGTCGTGGTTAGTGTAACGCTATTACAGCACCAGCAACTTGGGTTTGTACACACTGTGTCTGCATTGGTATTCCCCAGGAGCTCCGGTTTCCTACCACCGTTCAAAACCTACCAGAGGGTGTAAATTAGGAAGCACGGACTTGTGGGCTGAAATGGCCTGTTACTGTGCTGTATGTCTAAATGTTTTTAGACATACAGGAGGAACCCCTGATAAATCTCTTCCATACCTGCTCTGAAGCTTCCACATCCTTCCTATAACGAAGGGACCAGAACTGACAACTGTACTCCAAAGTGTGGTCTCACAAGAGTCCATGCACCAAAATTCTTACTAACTGCAGCTGAACAAGGTCTAGTGGAAAAAAATAGTAAATGTAATTGAATTAAAAAAGACCATAAATATGTCAGATTAATAATAAATATTAAGAGTAATCCCAGTGCAAAAAAAAAGTCCCTGATTAGTGAATGAAGGGGAGGTTCAAGAGCCTGATATCTGTTGGAAAGAAACTGTTCTTGAACCTGGATGTGCTGGTCTTCAGGCTTCTGTACCTTCTGCCCAAAGGGAGCAGGAAGAGGAGGTTGTGACCAGGGTGGAAGGGGTCCTTCATGATGTGAGGTGCCTGCTTGAAGCAGCACCTCACATAGATCTCTGCAATGGATGGAAGGTCAGAGCCTGTGATGGACCTGGCTGTATTTGTTACCTTCTGTAGCCCTCTGCATTCCTGGGCAGTTGAATGACCAAACCAGGCTGTGATACAAGCAGATAGTATTCTTTTCACAGGACACCTGTCAAAGTTTGATAGGATATCTAATGACAAGCCAACTATCCTTGGACTCCTTAGAATGCAGTGTTCCTTTTAATGGCTGCTTTGATGTACTGGCTCCAGGAAAGCTCTTCTGAAATATGGACTCCCAGGAAGTTATTACCAGAGTGCTAGAGCAGATAGTGGAGTGGAGGAGAAAAAAGATCATGTTAAGTCCATATAGCGACCAAAATCAAAGAGTTGTGTGTGGTGGAAATCATGTTCTCAGGGGCATCGATTTCAGTGCAAGTATATTGTAGGAACAGCAGACGAGCTTAGAGCATGGATCAGCACATGGAATTATGATATTTTGTAGCTATTAGTGAAACTTGGTTGCAGGAGGGGCAAGACTTTATGCGTGGTAGGTCGTCTTTAACCAATCTTATAGAGTTTTTTGAGGAGGTTACTGGAAAAATTGATGAAGGAAAGGCTGTGGATGTCATTTGAAGAAGGGCTCAGGCCTGAAACGTTGGCAATATATCTTTTGTTTTCTATTGATGCTGAAAAGACCATCCGAGTTCCTCCAATATTTTGGTGTTTTTAATACAATCACAGCATCTGCAGCCTGTCGTGTATCACTCGGGTTAGGACTTTATTCCCTGGAGCGTAGAATATGGGAGATTTGATAGAGGTATTCAAAATTATGAGGGGGGACAGACAGAGTAAATGTAGGTAGGCTTTTTCCACTGATGGTAGGTGAGATACAAAACAGAGGATATGGGTTAAGGGTTAAAAGGGAGACGTTTAAGGGGAATTTCTTCACACAGAGAGTGGTGGGAGTGTGGAATGAGCTGCCAGCTGAGGTGCAGAATGCGGGCTCAATTTTAACATTTAAGAAAAATTTCAACAAGAACATGGATGGGAGGAGAATGGGAGGATATGTACTGGGTGTAGGTCAATGGGACAGTGCAGAATAAGAGTTCAGCACAAACAAGAAGGGCCTGTTTTTTATGTTGTAATGTTCCAAGGTTTATTACCAGTGGTCCATTACAGATGCTCAGTTTGGCTACTACCAGGAATACACAAAATATATGAAGCGCTTTTGAAATGCAAATTGTTGCTTTTGAAGGAGCACAGATCTGTGGAATATATACTCCGTACACCTGCACGACAAGATAATGGTTAACATTCCATTTTTTTCGGTTTTGCAGTGAGTGTTTGAAATTGCAGCCCGTGCAGTCTATGGACAAGATTGGTGGATGTTTAAAAATAATATTAAGCCTTTAATTATATCCCAATAATTCACGCAGTAAATTTCTTGCAGATGCTGTTTTGAGTTAGCAGAGCATGGTGCATTCTGCCTCCCTACCTTATTAGTATGCTGTTGAGTAAGTTTTTCATTCAATACAAAACTGGCACTTGGATTACTGTGGTGCACTGTTAGCCTGAATCAGACACACACAAGGTTAAGACTGTACAACAGGCTTTAATCCACAAAGACTTCCACAGAGCCAGGCTGGCTGTGGCTGCAGCAACTCCGAATGAGGCCTCGGGAGGCCGGCGCAGGCTTATATCCCGGAGGGTGATTGACACCCGGCCGGGTGGGGCTTGATCCCTTCAGGCCGACTAATTGACAACTGGCCAGGTGTTGTCCTGTTCCCTTACACTCCTGCAGGTACAGAGGTTGCCCCTTGCAGTAGGCCGGTAGTTTTATTTTAATCCTTGAGCCTCCACTGCATATGGGACAGTTATCAGGTGATGTCCTATCATTGACCCCACATGAAGACACTAACATCAGCCATTCCAGGTCTCTGTATTTCTGCCTCTGCGTACCATTTAGAAGTCTCCTATTGAGTAAGGAAATGGACCACTAGGTGTGTATGCACATTCTGGGCATTGACCTCCCATGCTTTGAAGACATCAATGTGAGACACTGCCTCAAGAAGGCAGCCAACATCATAAAGAACCCCATCACCCTGGTCACCACCTCTTCTCACTGCTCCTTTTGGCCGGAAGGTCCAGAAGTCTGAAGTCCAGCAGCTCTAGGTTCAAGAACAGTTTCTTTCCAACAGCTATCAGGCTCTTGAAGCTTCCCATACTACCCAAACCTTAGCCACAAACTATTCTGGGACCACCAAAAGCTCTGCTTAACACTATTGAAACATCATGCTTTTTTCTCACATTAATTGTGGCCATGACTCTATCCCTTTATATTGATTATCTTTTTTCCTGTAGCATATTTTGGTAGTTCAATGTGTACTGTTGTAGTTGGTGCATCTTATGTACCTGTATGACTGCAGCAAGTAGGAATTTCGGTGCATCTGCACACGACAATAAACTCTCTCAGGTGAACCTCATTTATAAAGTGTGGAGATCCATTTTCTTTGAAGGTTAGAGGGTTACCTACCATTTTCACACATTGTGCAAGGGACTTGACATTCCCCTTGTCTTTTAATAATGGTTTGTTGCTACCTACATGAAGAACATGATCCTGCTTTGTGGCTTGAAAGCAGAATTGAATTAACTGTGCAGTGAAAAACAGAAACATTGGTTGCCAGAGTTTGCAGAAACCTTTAAGGAAGATACACAGCTACGCGTCGATTGCCATGGTTACAGCCTGACAAACAGACAGTTTGGCTAATGATGTTCCTGTAATGCAGTTACTAAAGTCAGACTGATCAGATATTTCCATCTAAAGCTCTCACTTAAGCTTTGTGAGTGTTTTAGGACTAATTATCCCTGATAATAGGTGATGCAGACATATACAGCGAGCGTTCTGATGATGACGGACCGTGCTCTTAGAATGGTACATGTTATTGGCAGAGATTTATTTTCCAGCAAAGGATCCACAAAGGGTGCAAAGCCGTAGATGAGCTCCAGTCACCATTTCATATCCACAGGTATTCCTGAGATTCTTTCACCTTTTTCTTATTCTGACTAAGAAAGGCACTTGAGACTGCTCCTCAGCAGAATAATCGGTAAGTTTATTGCATCCTCTCAACTTCCTCCCCTGAAAGGGTACTTTAACCAGTCAGATATTGCAGCAATGTAGTTCTCAGTGTATTTAAAGAAAATGCTTACATTTTAAAAATAAGAACTGTATTTCCAGGAAACCAACTGATCCGATTGAGGATGCAATTTTAAAAAATCAAAATGCTGGATGGAATTCATTAGAAGTTTCTTTTAAAAGGGCAAATAATCCTGGAAAGTATGTCAAATGAAATGTTTTTCCTATTAATTTCAATGCCACATATTTGAAACCATTACAGAGTAATGGATTTAAAATGTTTGTAGAATTGGAAGGGGGAGGATAGCTGGCAAGTGAATGATGTTTAAAAAATCCAAAAACATAATCACGATTGATGCTTCGATAATGGATTTATTGGACCTCAGCTTTGTTCCACTTACACAGCCTCATAGCAGCAATTATTTCACCGAAAGTACGTGAATCATGCAATTTTTATGCATTGCTGCTTCTTTCAATCAACTGATGGCGGATCTGTTTGGTGATATGAGCAGATATTTGCTTCTTTTTATTTAATTACAAGGCCAGATGATTGCAATTTGCTTGTCCGGTTTTCTATTCCCTCTCAAAAAAGGAGAGGAATTTTTTTTCCTTCCAGGAGTCTGTACTGAGCACACCTTGGGGGAAAAAATGTTCTGTGATGCATTTGTTGTTCTTACTTTTGCACACTGTGTTTATAATGTGCAAAATGACAAGGATACTCTTGTTTAGTGCAAAGTTAATGCTTTTCTTTTTGTCTTCTAAATTGAATGGAATTGAAATGGATGGTTGATACTGTGTTAGACAGTTGAATTGAGACCATAAACACGATATATTCTTAAACGCTAGTTATTTTTTTGTACTGCAGGTTGCATTGAGCATTAATTCCTTATCTTACCATAACTATGTGGCCTTGATTATTACCTGATTGATGACAGGCAAAACATCTTTGTATGCACAGCAGTGTAATATCTCTGATCAGGGACACTTGCTGTGACACAAGTCTGGGGAAATTGTCTTCATCCATGAATCTCTCCTCAGTTGGCAGAAGCAGTAAGTGGTATGGAACTGCCACGGTGACTTGTACTTTGCTTGGCAACCGCTGAGTCTGATAGAACCAGCTTTGATCTCAGTTTGGTGCCTAAAGCAGGCTGGAAATAAGTAAGGATGGGATGGGTGAGGACTGGAGAAATCAGCCAGCATTCCTGTTGGTCATTAGGTAATGACAGAACGGGGCTCAGATGACCTGCCTTTAGCAGTTGAATAACCCTTTCAACACCTGCAGGTGAGGCTCACTGAGTAAAACACCCCACATTCAGTGAGCTGCTGAACTTTGGGCAATGCTACCCTTGGTCTGAAGTGGAGTGAGTGGGTGGGGCAGGGCAATCTAATTTTATGGGTCTGAAGAGAGAAAGATGGAAAGGAGTCCATTTTGGGTGACAAGTGAATGGGAAAGAACAGTGCCAGTCAGGCCCCAAATGAGAGCCAGGAGACCGTAGGAGAGAACAGTGTAGTTGAGAGTGTTGAGGTGTGGACAGGTTCATCACCTGGGATGTGTGAGGCGTTCGACCAGGACTGAATCAAGATTCACGATTCAATTTATTGTCATGTAATAAAAACAGAATCATATTGCACGAAGTTGCATTTGTCTGCTGTAAGGCAGACAGATTCACCATTGGCAGAAATTGCCTGAAGTGCCTCTTACAGTCAGAGAAAGAGAAGCAAAAGAGAGTTCCCCGCAGAATCACCGAGTGTCCGTGGATTCACCTTCAGCTCTCCCGCAGCCTCGGCAGCCGCACAGAATCCAGTCCAAGCCATCAGCAACCCGAACTCCAGATCTGAAGCTCCGACATAGACACTCTATGACTGCTCCTAATGATGAGTGAAAACTGCCACATTCATACTGTTTATTCCCAAATACATCAGTATAGTGTACAGCTGCACTGACATTCTTGCTAATGCATGATGCAGATACTGTTAGGTCTGCTTTGTTCATGAATGAGTGAGACAAACACCAGGCTGAGTCGAAATCAGGGTTCTTTGTTCTTTATTACCGGATTGTAACACTTGCGACTAAACATGTTAGTCGGAGAATGCATTCTGCCGTTATCAGCAAAATGGTGATTTTTTATACCCTTGGATATGTGCTTAGAACATCATCATATCATTACTTGTCCAATGACTAAAACTGTTGCTATCCTTTCCCTGCTAGCTTCCTGCCTCTCAATCCATCAATGTCTCTCTTATCTTGTAAGTACAAGGATGCATTTACATCTTGTTACAGCCCTGTACATTCCCATCTCATGATGTTTTACCTAACAGGAGTACAAGGACACCTCCCCTTCTTGTTACTGCCCTGTACAGGGTAACTCCCTACACATTCCCATCTCATGATGTTTTACCTTACAATACACACAGCAGTCTGATGATGACAGACTGTGCTCTGAGAATGGCATATGTCATTGACAGAGATTTATGTCCCAGCGAAGGAAAATGTAACAAGTATACACCAAGGACAATTTTATAACTTAAATTGTAACCTTATGCTATGCTAAGACAGAAAAGGGAGATAGTAGATAGAAAAGGATGGCTAAATAAATATTAACAGTTGTTAATGCAAGAAAAAAGTGATATTTCAGTAGTTCAGGTGGCCCTGGAAATGTTTAAGGTTAAGGTAGTATGGGGAGATTCAAGAGATTGATTGGAGTTGGATAAAATCTGTTCTTAAGCCTTGCAGTGCTGTATCTCTACCTTCTTTCTGAAAGGAGCAGTGAGAAGTGGTTGTACCCAAGACGATGGGAGTCATTTATGTTGGCTGCTTTCTTGAGGCAGAGCCACATGCCGATGGTTTCAAAAACTTGAAATAAAAACAAACCATGCTAGAAATACTTAGCAGGTCAGGCAGCGTCTGGGAGGAGAGAAGCAGTGTTAATCTGAACTGTCAACCTGAAATGTTGGAGTGAAAGACGAAAGTCTGCAGAAGCTGTGATTGTAGTAAAAATACAGAAGTAATCTGAAATGTCACCTTTGTTTCCATTTTACAATTCCAGCATCTGCAGTTATTGGATTTTCATGTTCAAGGACTTCTTTTTTAAAATGTCCTCTGAGAGAAACCGAGCAAATACTGGCTACGATAGGGTTAGAAATGAATAATACCCTTTGTTTAAGTTGTAAAGAAAAAAAAAATTTCAATAACGTTCATTTGATCCTGCACAACTTTGCATTATGGTTCAAATTAAAGAAGAAGAATAAATAGGTTAGGTTGTCAAGTCAGTTTCTTCTTTCTTTGGCTTGGCTTCGCGGACGAAGATTTATGGAGGGGGTAAAAAGTCCACGTCAGCTGCAGGCTCGTTTGTGGCTGACAAGTCCGATGCGGGACAGGCAGACACGGTTGCAGCGGTTGCAGGGGAAAATTGGTGGGTTGGGGTTGGGTGTTGGGTTTTTCCTCCTTTGCCTTTTGTCAGTGAGGTGGGCTCTGCGGTCTTCTTCAAAGGAGGTTGCTGCCCGCCAAACTGTGAGGCGCCAAGATGCACGGTTTGAGGCGTTATCAGCCCACTGGCGGTGGTCAATGTGGCAGGCACCAAGAGATTTCTTTAGGCAGTCCTTGTACCTTTTCTTTGGTGCACCTCTGTCACGGTGGCCAGTGGAGAGCTCGCCATATAACACGATCTTGGGAAGGCGATGGTCCTCCATTCTGGAGACGTGACCCATCCAGCGCAGCTGGATCTTCAGCAGCGTGGACTCGATGCTGTCGACCTCTGCCATCTCGAGTACTTCGACGTTAGGGATGAAAGCGCTCCAATGGATGTTGAGGATGGAGCGGAGACAACGCTGGTGGAAGCGTTCTAGGAGCCGTAGGTGGTGCCGGTAGAGGACCCATGATTTGGAGCTGAACAGGAGTGTGGGTATGACAACGGCTCTGTATACGCTTATCTTTGTGAGGTTTTTCAGTTGGTTGTTTTTCCAGACTCTTTTGTGTAGTCTTCCAAAGGCGCTATTTGCCTTGGCGAGTCTGTTGTCTATCTCTTTGTCGATCCTTGAATCTGATGAAATGGTGCAGCCGAGATAGGTAAACTGGTTGACCGTTTTGAGTTTGGTGTGCCCGATGGAGATGTGGGGGGGCTGGTAGTCATGGTGGGGAGCTGGCTGATGGAGGACCTCAGTTTTCTTCAGGCTGACTTCCAGGCCAAACATTTTGGCAGTTTCCGCAAAGCAGGACGTCAAGCGCTGAAGAGCTGGCTCTGAATGGGCAACTAAAGCGGCATCGTCTGCAAAGAGTAGTTCACGGACAAGTCAGTTTAACAATGTGGGAATGGACGTTTGTGCAACACAAAGTCAGTTATATATTTCCTATGGTTCCTGCGACATGGAGATTGTTAGCCTCCAGGGTCAAGTCTGCAAGTCATGTATCTCCTCCTACCGGCTCAGCTGCAGATGTTTCAAGTGAAGGCTGAGCCAATTCCCAGATTTTATTTTTGGTTATGTAACTTAGATAATCAGAAGGGTTTGCCATGTAAAGCTTGAAATTGGAGCAGAATGGGTCTTCTTCCCACACACACATGCGCAATACAACACAGTCAGACTGCATGTTCTTGCTGAGGTCTGTGCTCCACTCAAGCCTTTAGCCATCTTTCCTAAATTTAGCAGCATAGCCCTCTGCCCCTCTTTGATCAGCCTTTCTTGTTTGTTTAAATTTATTGTCTAAGTTTATTTGTTGCATGATAGCTATTACAGTGAGAAGGATTTCTGTGAACAGTCTAATTGGTTATCTCTAACATTTATGCAGTCTTGTAAAGAGCATAATTCACAGTATTTAGAGATATAATGAAAAGAAAGATCAATCAGCACCAAGTAGACATACATGATTGGTGTGGCAGTTAGCACAATGATGTTACAGTGCCAGCATCTAGGACGGGGTTTGAATACCATGCTGTCTACAAGGAGTTTGTACGTTCTCCCTGTGTCTGTGTGGGTTTCCTCCGAGGGTTCTGGTTTCCTCCCATCCTTCAAAAAACCGTACCGCGGGTTGTAGATTAACGGTATAAATTGGGTGGCACAGGCTTGTGGGCCAAAATGGCCTGTTGCCTAAATATATAAATTAAAAAATTTAAATTTAAGTAAGGGCAGTATCTTAGCACTGTTGTGGGGTTCATTCAAGAACCTGAAGGCTGCAGGGAAGAAACGGTCTTTAAGCCTGTTGGTGCATGTTTTCACACTCTTAAGCTTTCTCCCTGATGGGAGGAGGGAGAAGAGAGTGCACCCGGCATGTGGTGGGTCCTTCAGTGTGTTGGCTGTGTTTCAGAGGCCAAAGGAGATGTGGACGGTCCACAGAGGGGAGGGAAGTTTGTGTGATGTTCTGAGCTGGGTTCACCATCTTTTGTAGTTTCTTCCAATCTAGAGTGGAGTAGTTCCCATCCCATGCTGCAATGTATCCAGCGAGCTGGCTCTCGGTGGTGCACATGTAGATGTTGTTGAGTGGAGTAGTTCCCATCCCATGCTGCAATGTATCCAGCGAGCTGGCTCTCGGTGGTGCACATGTAGATGTTGTTGAGTGGAGTAGTTCCCATCCCATGCTGCAATGTATCCAGCAAGCTGGCTCTCGGTGGCACACATGTAGATGTTGTTGAGTAGAGTAGTTCCCATCCCATGCTGCAATGTATCCAGTGAACTGGCTCTTTCAGTGCACATGTAGATGTTGTTGAGTGGAGTAGTTCCCATCCCATGCTGCAATGTATCCAGCAAGCTGGCTCTCGGTGGTGCACATGTAGATGTTGTTGAGTGGAATAGTTCCCATCCCATGCTGCAATGTATCCAGCAAGCTGGCTCTCGGTGGCACACATGTAGATGTTGTTGAGTAGAGTAGTTCCCATCCCATGCTGCAATGTATCCAGTGAACTGGCTCTTTCAGTGCACATGTAGATGTTGTTGAGTGGAGTAGTTCCCATCCCATGCTGCAATGTATCCAGCAAGCTGGCTCTCGGTGGTGCACATGTAGATGTTGTTGAGTGGAATAGTTCCCATCCCACGCTGCAATGTATCCAGCAAGCTGGCTCTCGGTGGCACACATGTAGATGTTGTTGAGTAGAGTAGTTCCCATCCCATGCTGCAATGTATCCAGTGAACTGGCTCTTTCAGTGCACATGTAGATGTTGTTGAGTGGAGTAGTTCCCATCCCATGCTGCAATGTATCCAGCAAGCTGGCTCTCGGTGGTGCACATGTAGATGTTGTTGAGTGGAATAGTTCCCATCCCACGCTGCAATGTATCCAGCAAGCTGGCTCTCGGTGGTGCACATGTAGATGTTGTTGAGTGGAATAGTTCCCATCCCATGCTGCAATGTATCCAGCAAGCTGGCTCTCGGTGGCACACATGTAGATGTTGTTGAGTAGAGTAGTTCCCATCCCATGCTGCAATGTATCCAGTGAACTGGCTCTTTCAGTGCACATGTAGATGTTGTTGAGTGGAGTAGTTCCCATCCCATGCTGCAATGTATCCAGCAAGCTGGCTCTCGGTGGTGCACATGTAGATGTTGTTGAGTGGAATAGTTCCCATCCCACGCTGCAATGTATCCAGCAAGCTGGCTCTTGGTGGTGCACATGTAGATGTTGTTGAGGGACAAGGGAGACACGTGGATCCTCCTTAGTCTTAGTTGAGATGTTGGTGTTGTGTCAATGTGTTTGTCCCAGGTCAATCCCAAGAACTTGAAGCCACCTACTCTCTCCACTTCAGCAGCAGTAATATAGACAGGGATGTGGACTCTTTCCCCCTCTCTTGAAGTCTGTGATCAACCCCTTCATCTTATTGACATTGAGGGAGAAGTTGTTATCTGAGCACCATGTCATTAGATTGTCACTCTCCTTCCTGTATTTTGTCTCCCCATTATTGCTGTCTGACCCAGTACCGTGGAGTCATCAGTCAATTTGAGGAGCGTTTAGCTGTACAATGGTGGGTGTAGAGGGAATATTGTTGGGAACTGACCATGCATCCTTGAGGAGTGCCAGAGCTAGGTTTGATTGTGGAGGAGATGTTGTGACCTATTTTAAGACCACAAGAGAAAGGAGCAGAAATAGGCCATTGAGCCCATCGAGTCTGGCCACATTTAATCATGAACTGATCCATTTTCCCACTCAGAATACACTACCCGTCCTTCTCTCCAAAACCTTTGATGTGAAACACCAAAGTCTGCAGATATTGTAATTGTAGAAAAAACACCAAAATGCTGGAGGAGCTCAGACAGTCTTTTCATCCCAGCTGATTCCTTGTTCCTTATGCGTACTTATAGAAGGGCTCAGGCCTGAAATGTCGGCAATATATCTTTGCTTCTTATGGATGCTGAAAAGACTAGCTGAATTCCTCCAGCATTTTGGTGTGTTTTTGCCCTGGATGATCAAGAACTTATCAATTTCTTCCTTAAATACACCCAATGATCTGGCCTCCACAACCCCCTTTGGCCACAAATTCCACAGATTCACTTCCTTCTGGCTGAAGAAATTCCCCTGCACCTCTGTTCTAAGTGGACACCTTTCACTCCTGAAATTGGGCCCTCTTGTCCTAGACCAGGAGCAGGCATCATTTTACCATGCGTGGGCCGGATGGTGTGTCAATGGTTGAACAGCAGGCTGCACTGATACTACCATAAATGAAATAAATACTGAAACACAGACATTATGTAATTGAAGTTTTCAATTGTCTCTGCATGAAGTACATAATGTACAATGTATGAACAGAACTGATGATAACTTAGAAAAAAAATCCACAGAAAAAGTTCCAACAACGAGATCAACCACATTCCTTCCAAAAACTATGATTATACATTTCAGGTCAGAGATAAATAAGAAATGGATAGACAGAACATAACAGCTCAATACAGGCCCTATGGTCCTCAATGTTGTGCTGACCTGTATATTCCCACCAAAAAAAGTACTAAATCCTCCCTATCCCACAACCCTCTATTTTTCTTTCATCCATGTGCCTGTCGAAGAATCTGTTAAATGCCCTCAGTGTTTCAGTTTCCACCACCTCCCCTGGCAAGGCAGGATTCCACAAGTCTCTAGTAAAAAACTTACCCCTGCTCTCCCCTAAACCTCCCTCCCTTCACTTATAACAGCAGGTGAAAGACATAACATTGGAGTTCATGAGGGGTGGGAATGAACCCGGAGTGGGGTTGCCTCCCCACCCCCCCAGCCTCTGTCACAAGGCCCCACGCACCACCGCGTTCCCTGGACAGAATCATCCAGACTGTCTCCCCTCCACCCTCTGGCAGTGGAGGTAGCCAAACCAGCTGGGTACCTGAGAGTAGATGAAGACTCACTCCTGTCTGTGAGCCATGACTGGAGCCCGCCATTTCTATGGGTTACACATTGAGGAGCGGGTGCCATCCGCTAAATAGCTTGCGCCAAGCAACTGTCAACTCTCCACGCGTTAATGGGGTTACGTCAATGACTCCACCATCTGCTAAACAGCTCACACTGGGGAGCAGACACCATGCATGAGGCGGCTTGTGCCGAGGTTGTGGGCTGGATAAATTTGGATCATAGATTTCCCACCCTATCCTAAACTCTCCCATCATGGGAAACAACCTGTCTACATCTACTCTGTCCAAGCATTTGAACATTTGAAATGTTTCAATGAGATTCCCCCCCCACTCAGCTTCCTAAATTTACTCTTTGTTACACATCTTCATTAATTGTCTCCAGATAATTCACCTTACCCACCTTCATACCACCCTATGAATCAAGTTCCTTCTGAAATTCCAACAGGTTTTAATGGTTACTAACTTACATTGTATATACAGTATAATTTTGGACCTAACGCTGCTGTTTTTTTTTTTAAATTTTTTATTTTTCACACCATAAATCACATTAGCCATGATATACACTATTTCTTTTTCACACATATACAGTGACTTTTGACCTAATGCTGCTGTTTCATGCTCTTTTCCAAACCTTTTTTGGGGCAGACCTAATTGGTCCAGGAATTGGATGGTAAGAACTATTTGAATATATCTAAAGTCTACTTATAATTATCCAGTGAACTGCAGGAGACCCAATAGATTAGGTTTGAAAATTAATTTTTTTCCCCATCTCCTTCATTATCCAATGGATATCATTTTATTTGACTTCCTTAAATATTGGTATTTAGACTCCAAATGAATTTACATAGGCTTGTTACTAAATAAACATTAATTCATGGACTACCTTTTTAAAAGCAGACTGATGCACTGTAATTTCATCCTTGGTGTAATTATATGGTACCTTCACATTACATTATTTAACACAAATGAGACAGAGGAAGCAGTTGAATTTTTAAAAAATTCACTTGTTATCTGTTACGTGACTTTCTTTAATGATTTTGAAATTTCTCCAATTTGAGTTTAATGGAATATTAAATATCAAAGACAAATAAAATAATTAGCAATTACGCATTGAGGAGCAATGAGCCACCTGCATTTCTATTTCTGTCTATATTGTGTTGAGTCACTTATATGTTAAATAAATGCCTTAATACTTGTCTGAGTCTACTAATTACCAAATGGAGAGTTGGTAATGATTTTGGCATGTCTGAGGCTAAAGGCTGTAATAAAAATTGGACATTATGTTCGAGAAGGCTTTCCATTTGATATGTGGCAGCACGTTATTGGGTGGGTTGGGTTGAGTTTTCATTCTCAAGGAATAGATGTAAAGGGAGAGAGAGAGTGAACTCTCAAGCCACAGAGTTGTCATGTTGACTGTGTGTTAGAGAGAGAGAGAGAGAGCTGACATAGAGGAGGCCTTCTTGAATGCAGACCCTGTTTGGTCACAATGCTATTTTTGTACCATGCACTGTGCTCGTTTTCTTGACCTTTGCCCTCGTCGTTGTTGACAGCATTCACTTGTTCCACCCCAATGGATGCCACATGGCCTTAATCCTCAATCCAACTCCAGGCAGTTCCCTGCTCCTGGTTTGCAGCTGGACAGAAAGGGAATGAAATAGAATGTGTAGGTTGGGGCAGGAGTGGGCCTGGCGTCTGAGCCATGAGGACTCAATGGTCTCAACACCATTTTCCTGTCCAGTCACCATCACCATTCGCACATTCTACCTGAACATTCTCAGTAACCAAGCATCCACTGCTCTCTGCTGCAAAGTTTTATGAGAAAAGAAATTCCTCTTTAGCTCCTGTCTTAAATGGGTGACTCCTTATTCGGGGAATATTTTTTGTGGCACAGTTATCGTTGCAGGTTGGCACAACACTCTTACAGCACCAGTGACTGGGGTTTGAATCTGGCGGTGTCTGTAAGGAGTTTGTACATTCTCCCTGTGTCTACATGGGATTTCCTGGGGAATCTGGTTTTCTCCCACTGTAAGAAACTTACTGGAAGTTGTAGGTCAATTGGGTGTAATCGAACAGCTCAGACTCATGGGTTAGAGGGGCCTGTTAGTTACTGTGCTGTATGCCTAAATTTAAATTTAAAAATGTATTCAAGATTCAAAACTCAGGATTCCTTTATTGTCATGTAATAAAACAGGTGTAATATTACACAAAATTTGCTTTAGTTATTACCTCAGTTTTCGATTTCTCCAATAGATTCTCACTGCATCTACCTTCTCAACTCCTTATTCCTGGAATCACCCATTTAAGACAGGAGCTAAAGAAGAATTTCTTTTCTTATGAAACTTTGCATCCACCACAGAATCATATATGCAGTCTCCTTCCATTCCTTTAAACACCATTGAATTTAGGTCAACACCTCATCAGACAGTTGCTTCCTCTCAGGATGGGTTCGATGTTTTAATTCAAAGGAAAGGCAGTGATTCTGATCTCAGGAAATCCCATCGCACACACCATGATCACCAGTGTTTTACAGCAAGGATGTAAAAATGTTAGAAAAAAAACAAGAAATGCCTGCAGCTGGCTAGAAATCTTAATCAGGGAGAGAAAATGATGGGAGCCTCAGCAGGTGAAGGCAGAGTCTGAGGTGGAGAACATCCTATAGATGGCCTTTGGTCAGAATTGTGGGATGTCGTTGGTGAGACAAGGAGGACAACCAAACTTGAATGACAAAAGTGATAGCTGTGGAATATTGATATGGACCAATACTCCACTTTATAAAAATCTTCAGGACGCTGTGATACTTCCTCTGGAGCCAGGAATGTTGGGAACCCTTCTTGTTTTTATTTGGTCATAATATAACAGTGGTTTATCACAGGGGAGATGGCCTTCTAAATGATATGGATATGGGAAATTTCAACACCGGTGTATATTGGGAACAATAGAGGTTAATTTTTGAGTCCAAATGAATGAGGAGAATGCAGTACACAAATGTGCTGGAGAAACCAAGCATAAAATGCTGAATAAAAATGTCTGGGGGCCAAGGGAAGGGGTTGGGGATCTGGAAGAAAGGAGACAGAGCGGTAGGGAGAGAGAGACCAGGAAACTGGGGGTCGATATTCATGCCATCTAGCTGGACTGGTGAGACGAAATATGAGATGTGTTTCCTCCATTTTAAGGGTGGCTTCAAGTTGGCAGTACTGGAGCAGCTCAGCAGGGCACACAGTATCCATAGAAAGTCAAAGGCAGTCGAAGTTTCAGCCCTGAGCCCTGAGCCTACATCAGGCAATTACTTCTGGAAATCAGATTTCAAGGATACTTATTGCATTGAAATTATGTTGGAAATTCGTCCCAATAATTCTCTATATCCTGTACCATGTGTACTGAAGCCTTGCTCTCAAGGCAGTGATAAAGTACAGCAGTAAACTGCAGCAGGTGCCCTGCTGGGGGAAGTCTGTTAGTGAGGGACCTCATTGAGTGCTTGCATATAGCAATACTATTAAACCCACTTGGTGAGCTACTGCTTGTAGCAAATCTGTGTGGGAGGGCTGTGAAGATGAAGTGCGACATCTTCTCAGGGTGAGGGAAGGCTTTTCAGGGGATGATTCAACTCAGTCCAGAATTCCCTACCTTCTGGCAGGCAAGCAAGAGACAGCAAGGAAGGGACCGCAGGTTTTAAAATTAAAATTACACTTTTTCTGAGCACTTTCTGATGATTATGTTAAAGGAGGTGTTGAATATTTATTTTGCAAATCATTTCACATAGACAAACTAGCTTTGTTAGTTGTTCAGGCCATCGTGGTGTGGAAAGAGTGGTGGTGAATATGATCCCACTGGACTCTCGAACTGGATGGCATTAACATCGACCTTTCCTGTTTCTGCTAATCTTCTCTCCATTCTCCCTCCCTCCCTTTCCCTTCATCTCCTACCTGCAGCTCTCCACACCCTTCTCTCTCCATTCACAGAGCCATCCCTCATCCACCTGTGCCAATTCCCTCCTGTTCTCACTGCCAAACTTTCACATTCTAGCAACCCGAATGTCTAAACCCACAGAATCCAGCACCCACATAACCTTCACACAAAGGCCCCCACACTCTTCACCCTCTCCCCTCCATGACCCAGATATAATTGAGAGAAATAGGGACAAATAAAATAAACTGTAGTTGTCAGCTTCCCCTGACCGACCCCGGATTTCAGAATTTATTGTCATGAATGTGTCACAAAACTTGTTGTTTTGCAACAGTATCACAATGCAAATACTGTTCTGCTATAAATTACATTTAAAAAATAATTAAATAGTCCAAGAAAAAGGAGAAAGTGAGGCCATGTCTGTGGTTCATTGATCATTCAGGAATCTGTTGGTGGAGGGGAAGAAGCTATGCTTGTGCCGCTGAGTGCTCATCTTCAGGCTCATGTACCTCCTTCCCAATGGAAGCAGAGTGAAAAGGACATGGGTGCTGAGGGTCCTTGAGGATAGAGGCTGCTTTCTTAAGACACTTCCTCTTGTAGATGTCCTCAATAGTATGAAGACTGGTACCCGTAATGTCAATGACAACTCTGTAGCCTTTTCCTGTCCTGGTCATTGGCACCTCCATACCAGACAGTGATGCAACCAGACAGAATACTCTCTGCGTACACCTGTAAACATTTGCAAGTCTTTGGTGATGTACCAAATCTCTTCAAACTCCTCATAAAGTATGGCCACTGGTGAGCCTTCTTCATGGTGGCATCAACATGGAGGCTCCAGGACAGATTCTTAGAGATATTGACACCCAGTAATGTGACTTCCTTGACCCTCTCCACTGCTGATCCCTTGATGACGATGGTTCGTGTTCTCCTGATTTCTTTTTTTTTAAATTTTTTATTTTTCACACTATAAACCATATTGACCAAGATACATACAGACATTTTTCTTCTTAAATATATACAGTGTCGTTTTCTCCCCCTTTTCCCCCCTCCCTTCCCTCCCTCCCTCACTCCCTTTCCCATTTATTTAAAGTTCAATCTATAAGATACATTAAACCCGTTAAACAATGTTGTCACTTAATAAAAATAAACAAGAAATTTTTCTGAGTCAGTTCTTTTCGTTGTCTTCTCCTTCTGTCATTTTAGGTGGTGGAAGTCCACGGTAGGATTTCTCTATTGTGTTTCATGTATGGCTCCCATAATTGTTTGAATATTGTAATGTTATTTCTTAAATTATATGTTATTTTTTCTAATGGAATACTTTTATTCATTTCTATATACCATTGTTATATACTCAAGTTGTCTTCTAATTTCCACGTTGACATAATACATTTTGTTGCTACAGCTAGGGCTATCATAACAAATCTTTTTTTGTGCTCCATCCAAATCGAGTTCAAATTCTTTGATTCTTATATTACTTAGGAGGAAGATCTCTGGGTTTTTTGGTATATTGCTTTTTGTGATTTTATTTAATATCTGATTTAGATCTTCCCAAAATTTTTTCACTTTCTCACATGTCCAAATTGCATGAATTGTTGTTCCCGTTTCCTTTTTACAGCAAAAACATCTGTCAGATACTGTTGGGTCCCATTTATTTAACTTTTGAGGTGTAATGTATAGCCTGTGTATCCAGTTATATTGTATCATACGTAACCTTGTGTTTATTGTATTTCTCATAGTTCCGGAGCATAGCTTCTCCCATGTTTCATTCTTTATCTTTATGTTTACATCTTGTTCCCATTTTTGTTTAGGTTTACCATTTGTTTCCTCGTTCTCCTTTTCTTGCAGTTTGATGTACATGTTTGTTACAAATTTTTTGATTATCATTGTGTCTGTAATCACATATTCAAAATTGCTTCCTTCTGGTAACTTCAGACTGTTTCCCAATTTGTCCTTCAAGTAGGTTTTCAGTTGGTAGTATGCAAACATTGTATCGTGAGTTATATTATATTTATCCTTCATTTGTTCAAAGGATAATAATTTATTTCCTGAAAAACAATTTTCTATTCTTTTGATCCCTTTTCTCTCCCATTCTCTAAAGGAAAGGTTATCTATTGTAAAAGGGATTAGCTGATTTTGCGTCAATATTAGTTTTGGTAGTTGGTAATTTGTTTTATTCCTTTCTACATGAATCTTCTTCCAAATGTTGAGCAGATGATGCAATACCGGTGAATTCCTACGTTGTACCAATTTTTCATCCCATTTATATAGTATATGTTCAGGTATCTTCTCCCCTATTTTATCTAGTTCTAATCTGGTCTAATCTGGTTTTTCTCTTGTTTGATAAAAATCTGATTGGTATCTTAATTGTGTGGCTCTATAATAATTTTTAAAGTTTGGTAGTTGTAAGCCTCCTTATTTGTACCATTCTGTTAATTTATCTAGTGCTATCCTCGGTTTCCCCCTTTCCATAAAAATTTCCTTATTATTTTCTTTAACGAAGAATTTCTCTGTTAGGCATATTGGTAATGACTGAAATAGGTATTGTATCCTTGGGAAAATGTTCATTTTCCCAATGTTCAAATGTTTATCCTTCCTATCAGTGTTAGTGGTAAGTCTTTCCAATGCTCTAAGTCGTCTTGTAATTTTTTCATTAATGGATGGTAATTGAGTTTATATAGATGGCCGAGATTTTTATTTAGTTGTATACCTAGGTATCGCACTGCTTGTGTTTGCCATCTAAATGGCGATTCTTTCTTAAACTTTGAGAAATCCGCATTATTCATTGGCATTGCTTCACTTTTATTTGCTTTGATCTTGTACCCCGACACTTCTCCATATTCCTTCAATTTCCTATGTAATCCTTTTATTGATATTTCTGGTTCTGTTAAGTATATTATAATATCATCTGCAAATAAACTGATTTTATATTCCTTCTCTTTTATTTTTATCCCTTTTATTTTATTTTCTGTTCTTATCAGTTCTGCTAGTGGTTCTATTGCTAACGCGAACAGTAAGGGTGATAGTGGGCATCCCTGCCTTGTTGATCTGCTTAAGTTAAATTGTTTTGATATATATCCATTTACTGTCACTTTCGCCAATAGCCCCTTATATAATGCTTTAATCCAATTAATATATTTCTCTGGTAGGCTGAATTTTTGTAGTCAAAGGCCTTCTCTGCGTCTAAAGCAACTGCTACTGTTGGAGTTTTATTTCCTTCTACTGCATGAATTAAGTTAATAAATTTACAGATATTGTCTGTTGTTTGTCTTTTTTTAATAAATCCAGTTTGGTCTAGATTTACATAGTCAGCTAATCTGTTTGCTAATAGTTTAGCTATTATCTTATAATCTGTGTTAAGTAAAGATATTGGTCTATATGATGCTGGTGCAAGTGGATCTTTCCCTGTCCTTGGTATTACTGTAATTATTGCTGTTTTGCATGAATCTGGTATGCTTTGAGTTTTATCAATCTGGTTGGTTACTTCCAGAAGAGGAGGAATTAATAAGTCTTTAAATGTTCTATAGAATTCTATTGGGAATCCATCCTCTCCTGTTATTTTATTTTTCGGTAGTTTTTTTTAATATCTCCTGTAATTCTTCTATTTCAAATGGTTTTATTAATTTATTTTGCTCCTCTGTTTGTAATTTCGATAGTTCAATTTTAGTTAGAAATTCATCTATTTTGTCTTCTTTCCCTTCGTTTTCAATTTGATATAGTTGCTCGTAGAATTCCCTGAAGTTTTCATTGATCTCCATTGGATTATATGTAATTTGCTTGTCCTTTTTCCTTAATGCCAATACCATTCTTTTGGTTTGTTCTGTCTTAAGCTGCCATGCTAGAATTTTGTGCGTTTTTTCTCCTAGCTCATAATATTTCTGTTTTGTCTTCATTATATTCTTCTCCACCTTATATGTTTGTAGTGTTTCATATTTTATTTTTTTATCTGCCAATTCTCTTCTTTTAGTTGTATCTTCCTTTATTGCTAATTCTTTTTCTATATTTGTTATTTCCCTTTCCAACTGTTCTGTTTCCCGATTGTAGTCCTTCTTCATCTTAGTTACATAACTTATTATTTGCCCTCTGATGAACACTTTCATTGCGTCCCATAGTATAAACTTATCTTTCACTGATTCCGTATTTATTTCAAAGTACATTTTAATTTGCCGTTCAATGAATTCTCTAAAATCCTGTCTTTTAAGTAGCATGGAGTTTAATCTCCATCTATACATTCTTGGTGGGATGTCCTCTAGCTCTATTGCCAATAACAGGGGTGAGTGGTCCGATAATAGTCTAGCTTTATATTCCGTTTTCCTAACTCTCCCTTGAATGTGGACTGATAACAGGAATAGGTCTATCCTTGAGTATGTTTTATGTCTGCCCAAATAATATGAATATTCCTTTTCCTTTGGGTGTTGTTTCCTCCATATATCCAAAAGTTGCATTTCTTGCATCGATTTAATTATAAATTTGGTTATTTTGTTCTTTCTGTTAGTTTTTTTTTCCAGTTTTATCCATGTTTGAGTCCAAATTAAGGTTAAAATCCCCTCCTATTAGTATGTTCCCTTGCGTGTCTGCTATCTTCAAAAAGATATCTTGCATAAATTTTTGATCTTCTTCATTAGGTGAATATACATTGAGTAAATTCCAAAATTCTGAATATATCTGACATTTTATCATTACATATCTCCCTGCTGGATCTATTATTTCCTCTTCTATTTTGATTGGTACATTTTTATTGATTAATATAGCTACTCCTCTGGCTTTTGAATTATATGACGCTGCTGTTACATATCCTTAATTTCTTGTGTTCCACTTCAGTTAGATGTGTTTCTTGTACGAATGCTATATCAATTTTTTTCTTTTTTCAGTAAATTTAACAGTTTCTTCCTTTTGATTTGGTTATGTATTCCACTAATATTTAAAGTCATATAGTTCAACATAGTCATTTCATACTTTGTTTATCTTTCCTTTCTGTTTCCTCATCACTACCTTCCCTTCTTATCCATTTCTGCTTTCTTTTTTTGAACACATTATAAGACAACATTTCTAAAACATAAAATATTTCCACTATTCTCATATCTAAAATTCCTTTAACCCCAATAGTTCCTCCCCTTTCTGAGTTGCCCTTTGTCCCTTGTCGGGCAACCACATCTCCCCTCTCCATTTGGATTTGCGAATTCACTCGTAAGCGTCAACTGATTTCGCAATGACTGTAATTCTTCCCCACCCAGCCCCCCCCAGAAAAGATTTTAATCTTCATATATAACAAAGGTCACTCTCTTAATTCCCTCCTTACTTCCTTTCTTCCCTTTCTTTCCCTTCTTAGTTCTTACCTATACTCTATTTTTTATATATATACATACACATATATACACCTACATACACACATTCATATAGTTTGTTGTCATTTTTGTTCTCGTTACATGTCTTCATCTCTCTGTCTGTTTTGTAGTTGTTCTGCAAATTTTTGTGCTTCTTCCGGATCCGAGAATAGTCTGTTTTGCTGCCCCGGAATAAATATTTTAAGTACTGCTGGGTATTTTAACATAAATTTATAACCTTTTTTTCCATAGGGTCGTCCTTCCTCTTCTTCAGGAGTTCAAAACTTATATCTGGATAGAAAAACTTTTTTTGACCCTTGTATTCCAGTGGTTTTTTGTCTTCTCTTATTTTCTTCATTGCCTTCTCCAATATATTTTCTGTTGTATATCTTAGGAATTTTACTAGAATGGATTTTGGTTTTTGTTGTGGTTGTGGTTTAGGGGCTAATGTTCTGTGTGCCCTTTCTATTTCCATTTCTTCCTGTAATTCTGGTCTTTCTAGGACCCTGGGGATCCATTCTTTTATAAATTGTTTCATATTTTTGCCTTCTTCATCTTCCTTAAGGCCCACTATTTTTATATTGTTTCTTCTATTATAATTTTCCATTATATCTATCTTCTGAGCTAACAGATCTTGTGTCTCTTTAACTTTTTAATCAGATTCTTCTAATTTCTTTTTTAAGTCATCTACTTCCATTTCTATGGTTGTTTCTCGTTCTTCCACCTTGTCTACTCTTTTTCCTATATCTGACATGATCATCTCTAATCTATTCACTTTTTCTTCTGTACTTTTTCTTCTTCTTTTTATTTCACTGAATTCTTGTGACTGCCATTCTTTTACTGTTTTCATATATTTAAAAAAAAAATCCATTGTTTTGCCATTCCCTTCATCTTCCATTTCTCTGTGTTCTTCCTCTTCTTCTTCTGAGTCCACTCCAGGATCTGTGTCCTTTACCTCTGTCTCTTCTGGTTTTCTTGTTGGGTTGTTTGTTTTATTTTGTTGGGTATTTTTGGTCTTCTTATTTTTATTAGAAGTGTCTTGGTGTTGGTCTTCTTACTCTAGGTTTGTCATCTGTTGTTTCTTTGATTTCTTATTTTTACTCTCTTCTTTCTTGTTCTCGTTATTTTCTATGTTTTCTTCTTGCTGTTGTGTTGTAGTTGTCTGTTTCAGCTGTGGAGATCTACTCCTCAGCTGGTCCCCCCCTCCCGTCAGTGTTATTTTTGTCTTGCGCATCGCGCTTGTGCGAGGATTCGCGCATGCGCGGTTGCGCACTTTTGTTTGGCTCCGTGAGCCATTTTTGTAGTCCCGAGTTCGGGGCTTCGACTGACCTCAGGGAGCGGGCTTCTCTCTCCACGGCGGGCCTCCTTGTACAGGTAAGGCCTTCATCTTCCTCCTTCGACGTCTTTCCTTCTTCTTTTCTTCCTGTTGTTTTTGGTTTTTCTTTCTTCGCTGCCATTTTCTCCTCACTTTTACTTTCGCTTTGTTTTGGTTTTTATGTTTGTGACTTTGCTTTTTCTCTATCTTTTTTTACTTTTTTGGAGAGGGCTGGAGTTCCCCTACCGGCCACTACTCCATCACGTGACTCCTTCCTTCTCCTGATTTCTTCATGAAATCCACAATCAGCTCCTTGGTTTGGCTAATGTTGAGAATAAGGCTGTGGTTGTGATGCCACTCAACAAGCTAATCTATCTCCCTTCTGTACACTTGCTTATTTCTTTCAATGATTCTACCGACGACCGTGGTGTCCCTTCAGCCACATCTTTTAAGCAGAATGAATATTGAGCCTGAACCCCAGTTTTGGTGGGTAGAGATGAGTAGAATTGAGCCTGAGGTACATTCAGTTTGAAGGAGGTTGATCATCAGGGGATGGGAACATGCACGAAGGGCAAGGACCTGCAAACTGGCATCTTAACTCTGTCGCTCAAATTACTGGACTGGTATCCAGTGGCCGGGATTAATGTTCCAGAGACTAGGGGTGTACGTCTCACCTTGGCAGCTAGTTGGTTGGACTGCCTGTTCCCATAATGTGCCAGTCAGGTTTGTACAATGTACTTGGGCTTTGGCCGATGACGTTGAAGTGTTAATGGGAGGACCTCTAACAAGCCAGCTGTTGGGATGGCGCAGTGCAGACGGGGCTGCTCTTGCAACTGGTAGGGAAGTTGCATTCAGCATTTAACTGTGAATATTGATAATTTAAATTTAAATTTAACATACAGCATGGTAACAGGCCACTTCAGTCCTCAAGTCCGTGCTGCCCAATTTACACCCTATTAACCTCCAACTCCCAGTACACAGGAAACTGGAGTCCCCAGAGAAAACCCACGCATACACGGGGAGAATCTACAAACTCCTCACAGACAGCGCGGGATTCAAACCCCGGTTCCAATTGCTGGCGGTGTAAAGGCATTGCGCTGACTATTATGCCAACAGCTCTGCCCCAAATGTTCTAATTGTCCATTATGTTCATTCCAAATTGAATGTCGATGATAAGCTGTCCAGCAGAAAATCTGGAATTATTTCCTTCAAGCCAGGATAGCTCACAGTATTGCTGCCCATGCTAACCAACAGACAGATTAAATACAGAAATTGGAATAAAAAAATTAGGAGCCTTCAATTTTAATGTTAGGAGTGAACCTTGTGAACCAATGAGCTCAGCTAACGATGAATTCTCATCTGCGCTGCACCACATCCGTTATCTTTGTAAAATGATCTTTCGCTCCAATCTCTCTTCAGCTTTCTTATAGATTGTGATTTATTGCAGTCTGATCATTTGCTTGTTCAATGGTTTTCATGTTCCAAGGTACCTGAGAATTGTCATTATATTTAACTGAAAATAAATTCCGAACAATATTCTTGGTGTCAGAATTTTCCATTCGGACATCTTGGATTGATGTATACCATTAGCTTTCAGATATTTCACTGCATGCAATCATTTGCCAGCAGTAAATTCAATTAGATCAGACAAATCACAAGGACCAATTGCATTGTGTGCACACTCTACTAACCACAGCTTTCCAGCTCTAACAGTATTTGCCTCAGAGTGCCAGAGACCCAGTTCAATCCTGACCTCAGGTGCTGTTTGTGTACAGTTTGCATGTTTTTCCTGTGCCTGTGTGTATGTTTTCCAGGTGCTCTGGTTTCCTCCCATATCCTTAAGACATGCAGATTGCTCGGTTAATTGGTTGCTGTGAGTTTCCCCAAGAGTAGGAATCTGGGGGAGTTGATGGGAAGGTGGGAAGAGTGGAATAGGATCAGTGTAAATGGGTCAGTGACAGTCAGCTTCATGAACTCAGTGAGCTGATGTTTCTGAGCTGTATGATCTCATGACTGAAATGTTCGGATGATAATGATGGGATTCAGCATGGTGCTTTGCAAGTGTACGCACTACAGGCTCAGGGAATCTGCTGCCTGGGGAAATTCAAGCCTAACATGAACAGGAATGTTCATGGGCTGTTCCCCAGAAGAGCAGCACAGTTAGCACAATGCTGTTACAGCACCAGCAATTGGGATCAGGATTCAAATCTGGCGCTGTCTGTGAGGAGTTTGTATGTTCTCCCTGTTGTCTGCGTGGGTTTTCCTGGGACCAGTTTCCTCCCACCTTTCAAAATATACCGAGGGTTATTGGTTAATTGGGTATAATTAGGCGCCAAGGGCTTGTGGGCTGATAGGGCTGTATGTCTAAATTTAAAATTTAAGAGGGTGATTCAGTTAGAATAACTGTAAAATTCACGGATGGTCATTCCCACCGGCGCCCCCACCCAGAGTCATTATTCACAGTCTCCATACTTCTTCTGAGATGCACCTTCAGACTCACAGGCTCTCAGCATCTTGGGGTTGAGAGTATAGGGCAAGACCCAACTGTGAAGCAATCCTGTCTCAAAATGCCATTGATTACCTCAGGCAGTTAGCAAATCAAGGCCAGGAGTCTACTGGTGCAAAAGGTTTCACTGATTCCAGGCAGAAACATGCAAATGTTGACCGCTCATCAAATGAACTCATCTTCAACAATACTGAATAACCAAATCTTTGCCATTCTGGCACCAAGGGAAGGGGGCACCACAGAGATTTTCCCAGGGCTGGATTGACCCGGGTGCAGCTGAACTAGGGCCCAGAAAAAGGGGGTTGCCACAATAAATGGGGGAAAAACATACAGGTCCATACAAATATAAGTATATTTAATATCATTGTGGGGTCCGGCCTGGAAGAAAACCAGATTTTTAATCTATTATTTCACATTCAGCCCCTATTGAGTCTTAACGTCTTTTCAATTAGACAATGGAAGGGTCAAGGGGGAACCATTGTTGGGCTGTGCTTAGGGTATCAGTTGGCCTTAATACAGCCCTGACAGAGATGAATCTTCACTACCATCCTGCACTCATCCCATGCCATTAAAACTCCCCACATCAAAGTTCAATTTATTGCAAGTACACAAGATAACTAAAAAATATTTCTTTTGTTTACCTTGCAAAGTCAAAGAAAGAGTTGCCAAGTAATCCAGTAATCAAGTAATCCAGTAATCAAGTAATCCAGTAATCAAGTAATCCAGTGGCATTATTAACAACCAACCTTCTACAGGAGCTCTATTGAGAGTGTCCTGGGCAGCTGCATCAGAGTGTGCCATGGTTGCTGCAGTTACAATCCACAGGACCATAACAGGGACAGAGAGGATCACTGGAGACACCCCCCGCCCCCCCACCATCAATGTGATCTACTGGGATTGTGGTCCAAAGAGAGCGTGCAAAATCATGGAGGACCCATTCCACTCTGCACACATTTTTCAGCTGTTCCCATCGGGGAAGAAATATAGCATCTTTTTTTAAGTACAGTTGTTGTGCAGCACTGATAAATAGAAATTCTGCCTCACCTGCGGAAAAATAATCTCAGAGTTGTACGTGATGTCGTGTGGGTACTCTGACAGTAAATCGGAATCTCACTGCCCCCTTCAATGTCATAGCCTCTCATGTCCCCATAACCTCCGGAGCTTCACAGCTTCTTGTTGAGAGGCAAACTGAGCTGAAGGAATCCTTTTTGTAAGTGGGAATACCTGTGCCATTTAATTCCCAGCCCTGGTTGCCAAACACTACATATCCTTCTAGTCTGATATTTATTTATTTTACATTGAGTTTTGTATCCACTAAATACTTTGAAATTGTAGTTCCTAAAACCAGCTCGTCATTAATGTACAAGAAAAATACATGGAGCCACCAAAATTGGAATCCTAATGAACCATAGAACACTGCAGCACAGAAAACAGGCCACACGGCCCTTCTAGTCTGTGCTGAACTGTCATTCTGCCTAGTCCTACAGATCTGCAGCCAGTCCATATCCCTCCATACCCCTCTCATCCATCTATCTGTCCACATACTTCTTAACTGTTAAAATTGAGCTGCATTCACCATTTCAGCTAGCAGCTTGCTAATTTAATTGAATTTATAGAATGCTTAGTTGTAAAACATTTTAGCAATGCCTTTAAAAGTGGGAATTATTTATCATTTGTTATTGAGCTGGCATTTGTCACCAAGTCTGTGCTGTGTAGGCGGAGAGAATTTGCACGGCTGATGAAGACCTTTCCAGTTTGGCAGACTGCGAGCCTCACTCCCAGTAGCACTACCCTGGGACATTAGCTTCACCCCACCACAGGCTGGCTTCAATCCAATACAGTCGGCTCTTTCTGAGTCCTTCTTCAGTGACTCAAACTCTTGTAGAATTATTAATAATCTCAATCTTCGATGGGCTATAAGATATGGAGTCATGGAACTCGTGAATGCCAACCAAAGCTCGAGTTAATCCTTAACATGACAAACATTGCTTAAAGTTTATTGTCACATGTACCAAGATGCAGAGATGGATGTTACTGTGCGTGTCGACCAGTTGGGCACCTCGTACACAGTACAAGTCAAGTTATTTGATTACACAAGTATAACCTGATGAAACAGCGTTCTCTGGTTCTTGGTGCAAAACACGTAGCCACACAACTAGACATATCACACATACAGACAATCAATACATAGGCAGAACAAATTTTCATCTATACAAATAAATAAATAAATAGATTTAGTTTCATGAATATGAGAGTCTCAGTTAGTTACTGTGAGCAACTCCTTTGATTGTTCAGTATTCTCTCTGCTCATGGGAAGAAGTTGTTCCTCAGCCTGGTGGTGCTGGCTCTGATCCTCCTATATTTCTTCCCTGATGGGAACAGTTGAAAAATGTGTGCAGAGTGGATTGGTTCCTCCATGATTTTGCACGCTCTCTTTGGACCACAATCCCGGTAGATCACATCGATGGGGGGGGGGTGGGGTGTCTCCAGTGATCCTCTCTGTCCCTGTTATGGTCCTATGGATTGTAACTGCAGCAACCATGGCACACTCTGATGCAGCTGCCCAGGACACTCTCAATAGAGCTCCTGTAGAAGGTTGGCATAATAGTGACTAGTAGCCTTGCCCGCTTCAGTCTTCTCAGGGAGTGCAGCTGCTGTTCTGCATTACTGACAAGTGAGGAGATGTACAGGAGTGTAGAGATAGAGAGGCATCAGGAGCTGTAGAGCTCGTCGAAAGAACCAAAGACTTGTTGATCCAAACCTTGGCTTTTATTAGCAAAAGACAGGAGCTCCTCGCAGGTGGCCGACCAGTCCGGAATGATCCGACCTGGCTAGGGTCACAACCCTTTAAGGCCCAGACAGTAGGCGTGGCTTAGCTCTCAGCCAATCGCTGTAAGCACAGTCATTACACTCTAGATACTGTAACTATATACATTGGTGATAGGTCTGTACTATCACATTCACCCCTTCTTGGAGAACTGACCCTGGGATGGAAGGGCTGAAGAGGGAGAAGGGAAGGAAGGGGTAGGGTAAGGACTGTAGCGGTCAGGTGGTCTGACCATCCGGTGTGACCGCTGTGGTGCCAGGATTGGGGTCGCTGGAGTGGTGTCGCCAGTGGGCTCGTCGGGTGCGACCGCTCCTTCGCTTAATTCCCCAGCTGTGTTGTCAGCAGGGTGGCCCGGGTCATTGGGGTGCTGTTGGTCATTCTGTTCCGGCACGGGGCCTGGGGAATAAAGAGTTGGGGAAGGTTGAGTTGGGGGGGGTTGTTGGGCCTACCACGTCCTGAGCTAGGTCCCGCACCGAAACAGTGTCCTCCCGCCCGTCTGGGAACTCAACATAGGCGTAATGCGGGTTTGCATGGAGTAGAGTCACTCGGTTGACCAAGGGGTCGTTCTTTGAGTGCCGGACATGGCGTCGCAAAGGACGGGGCCAGGGACGGTGAGCCATGCCAGTACATGAGGACCCCTATCACTGTGGATGGAATTGGGGTACCCAGAAATAGCGAAGATACTGTGAAGGGCCTGTATCACTGAGGTGGCAGTGGTGTCTGGGCAGAGCACAGCGAACGGGAAGTGGGAGTACTCGTCGATGGCCGTAAGAGTGTAGTTATTATGGTTGGTTGACGGTAGGGGCCCCTTAAAGTCTACGCTAAGATGCTCGAAGGGGTGGGGGCCTTTGATAACGTGGGAGTTCCCCGGACAGAAGAAGTGGGGCTTGCATTCAGCGCACACCGAACAGGCTCGGGTCATGGAGCGAATCTCCTCGACTGTGTAGGGTAGGTTGTGCGCCTTCACAAAGTGGGCAAACCTAGTGACCCCTGGATGACAGAGCACCTCATGGAGTTTCTGTAGTCTGTCCATCTGTACGCTTCCACACGTCCCCCTGGAGAGCACATCAGGCGGGTCGTTGAACTTACCAGGCCGGTACAGGATGTCATAGTTAAAGGTGGAGAGTTCGATTCTACATCTGGCGATTTTGTCGTTTTTTAATCTTACCTCGCTGGGTGTTGCTGAACATGAAGGAGACCGCGTGTTGATCAGTAAACAGTGTAAAGTGCCTCCCAGCGAGGTAATGTCTCCAACAACGCACCGCTTCAACTATGGCCTGGGCCTCCTTCTCGATCGAGGAATGTCTACTCTCTGGACCCTGGAGGGTTCTGGAGAAGAAGGCTACAGGCTGACCGGCCTGGTTCAAGGTGGCTGCCAGGGCGAAGTCGGATGCATCGCTCTCTACTTGAAACGGGACAGACTCATCGATCGCCTGCAGCGTTGCAGCGGCGATGTCGGATTTGATTCGATCAAAAGCCGCTCTGGCTTTGGTCGAGAGGGGAAAGGAGGTGGTCTCGATAAGAGGATGTGCCTTGTCGGCGTAGTGTGGAACCCATTGGGCGTAATATGAGAAAAAGCCCAGGCAGCGTTTGAGCGCTTTCTGGGTATGGGGGGGGGGGGGGTGTCCATTAGGGGACGCATGCGGTCAGGATCTGGCATCACTACCCCATTCTCCACCACGCAAGCTAGAATTGCGAGTCGTGTGGTCCGGAAGACACACTTGTCAAGATTGTAGGTCAGGTTCAGCCGACCAACGGTTTGAAGAAATTTGTCTAGATTGGCGTCGTGGTCCTGCGCATCGTGGCCACAGATGCTGACATTGTCCGGATACGGGAAGGTAGCAGTTAGCCCCTTCTGGTCCACCATCCAGTCCATTTCCCGCTGGAAGACCGCGACACCATTCGTGACCCCGAACAGTACCCTGAGAAATTGATACAGCCGCCCATTTGCTTCGAAGGCCTTGAATGGTCAGTCCTCACAGCGGATCAGGAGCTGGTGGTAGGCCGAACGTAGGTCAGTGGTGGAGAATATGCGGTATTGGGCGATCTGGTTCACCACATCCTTGATGCGTAGCAGGGGGGTACTCATCCAGGAGCGTGAAGCGGTTAATGGTCTGGCTATAGTCGACCACCATCCGTAGCTTTTCCCCGTTCTTGACAACCACCACCTGGGCTCTCCAGGGACTTGAACTAGGTTCGATGATGCCCTCATCCAGCAATCTACGCACCTCACTCCTAATGAATTGCCTGTTTTCGTAACTATATTGCCGACCTTTGGTGGCAACAGGCTTCCAGCCAGGGGTGAGGTTTGCGAAGAGTGCTGGCGGGGCAATCCGGAGTGTGGAAAGGCCACAGGAGTGGCCCCGGGGCACGGGGGCGGTTTGCTTGGGTGCTTCAGGGGTGGGGCGATGGCAGACTGTGAGGGGGGCGTGGGGTTCCCCAAAGTGTAGGGACACCGTTCGAAACTGACACTGAAAGTCTAATCCCAGCAACACCGGGGTGCACAATTGGGGAAGGATGAATAATTTGAAGTGGGTGACCGTTACGCCCTGTACTTCCAGCGTGGTGATGCAATACCCCTTTATCCCGGTCGAGAGCGATCTCATCGCTAATGAGATCCTCTGGGTAGTGGGGATAATGTCAAGTCCACAACGGAGGGCCAGATCTGGCCAGATAAAACTGTCAGTTGACCCAGAGTCAAATAAGCAATTGGTGTAGTGTCCATGCACTTTAATCAGATCCATTGCTTTAGTGAGGGGATGAGAGCATTGCTGATTTAGTGTTATAGAAGCAGCCACTGATCCTGTTGACAGGGGAGTTCCGCGTGTTGACGTCATAGACACAGTCAGCGCTGGAGGAGCAGGTTGGAGGTACTCCTGGAGGTGCTGTTGTGGCGGCGTCAGTGGATGAACGGTAAGTAGTGGGGGTTGTTGCTCGCGGTTAGCGGTGGGTATGTCATCGGTCACGGCGGTCGGGGCCCAGCGGTCATCAGCGATGGATGCTGGGGCGAGTACCTGGTTGGCCGTGGCGGGTCCCCAGTCAGTCGCGGTGACCGCACCGGCAGTGGCGTGGGCAACGGCAGCAGCAGCGGCAGCGGTAGCAGTAACATCGGCCCCGGGGGTGGTCGTGGCTGTGGCAATAGCGGGCTCTACAGTCGGGACTGAGGCCGGGTCGAGTGTTCCACACGGGGGCGAGAAGCGGGCCAACATCATGGTTGTGAGGGTGGGCTGCCCCTTCCGGGTTCGGTGTCTCTGTTACGTCAGGCGTTGCCGTGCAGGGGAGCCCTCGCTCTCATTGGGCGAGAGCTCTGGGGAAGAAGAGTTTGAATGGGATAGTGGCGGTTGGGCTTCACACGAGGCACTGTGTTTGCCGGTGGCCATTTTAGACCTACAGACTGCAGCAAAGTGGCCGCTTTTAAGGCACTTCTGGCACCTGGCTTTTCTTGCTGGGCACTGGGACCTGCTGTGCTTGTCCCTCCCGCATAAATAACATTTTGGGTTCGCAGGGGGCAGGGTAGCAGCAGCCGACAGGCCATCAGTATCTTGGGGGGTGGTAGGGTAGAAGGGCACTCTACTCACATCAGAACGAGGGGTCCAGTCCCTAGAGAGCTCGTTTGACTTTAAGGCTGCATCCTCCATTGTGATTGCAATCCGGGCCATGTCCTCTAGTTTTTCTACCCCTTGTTCGAACAAGCGCAGCCTCACTTTGTTCGATCGGAGCCCAGCCATAAAGGCATCCCGGACGAGATCGTTTGTGATCTTGGCAGCAGTTTTGTCCACACAGTTACAGTCCTTGCCCAACGCCTTTACTACTTGTAAATATGCCCTGCTGGACTCGCCGGGCTGTTGCTTCCTCGACAAGCATGAGCCGGGCATGAACTCTGTTCATTGGTTGATCGTACAGTTCGGTCAGTACCTTTATGGCTGCGGTGTAAGTGGTCTCATCCTGGATGTTCTCGTAGACTCTCAAGGACACCATAGACAGCAATGTTGTTTGACGCTGGTTATCCTCCTCCACCTCAATGAGCCTTAGGAAGTTTTCAAAGTTCATCAGCCAGAACTTAAAGGCTTTGAAGGCTTTGAAGGCTGTAGCTGTCGATGTCAAGTTTTTCTGGCCGAGTCAGACGCTCCATGCCTTTTTAAAAAAAATTCTTTTTGCTAATAAAATTGTAGAGCTCGTCGAAAGAACCAAAGACTTGTTGATCCAAACCAAGGCTTTTATTAGCAAAAGACAGGAGCTCTTCACAGGTGGCCGACCAGTCCGGAATGATCCGACCTGGCTAGGGACACAACCCTTTAAGGCCCAGACAGTAGGCGCGGCTAAGCTCTCAGCCAATCGCTGTAAGCACAGTCATTACATACTCTAGATACTGTAACTATATACATTGGTGATAGGTCTGTACTATCACAGGAGCAAAGGCTAATTTTACTATTTTGGGGGTTCATTCAGAAGTCTGATAACAGCAGGAAACAAACTGTCTTTGAACTTGGTGCCTGACAGGAAGGGGTCGAATATATTGAATTGCAATGCTCCACTGAAGACAAGTTTGGTGGGATTAATTATTGGCAACAGTATTTCAGGAGAGCAGCAGACTGTAAAAACACCAATCGCTTTTATTGGTGAGTGCTGCTGAGAAAGAACATCTTGTTTGTTTCTGTCTGTTGGTTGCCAGTCACAATTTACAGGTGCTAATAATATAGCAGCTCTTGGAATTAATGTCAATATCAAAGTCGAGCTGCTTACTGATCCTTTCTTGGACTTAACATGCAGATAAAGTATACAGCCCCTCCCCATTCCCAGACACGTCCTCATCAGTGAAACCTTGGGCATCGCACTCTCAGCAGGTTCTTTCGCTGATTTGGTGGTTTAACATCATGTCCGTAAGATATTGGAGCAGAAGCAGGCCATTCAGCCCATCGAGTCTGCCTCATCATTCCATTATGAGCTGATCCATTCTCCCACTCAGCCCCACTCCCCTGCCTTCTCCCCATAACATTTGATACCCTGACAATTTAGACAGCTAACAACCTCTGCCTTTAATACACCCAACAACTTGGCCTTGAGCAAATTCCAGAGCCTAACCACTCAGAAATTCCTTCACATCTTCTGACTTCATAGAACTTTATCAGGCTTTAAATTGTGGGTGTGGAGGTCGTGATTTGCTCCCCAGACATATCTAGCATCTGTAAATAACTGAATCATCCTCATATCCCAGGGTGTAAAAACTGTCTTATCCTGTCTCTGATATCAGCAAATGCCGGAGGTTCAAACATAACATCTTGGTTAGTGTATCAACCACATCTAGCTACACTATTAGATATACTGTTGCTGAATCACTTAAGATCTATTTCAATCTATACGGTTAGAGTATAAATCATATATATCTACTGTAAAACAGCAGCCAATATCTTCTTACATTGTCATCTAGGAGTCAGAAACAGTTTTAGTGGCTGGAATGATGGTGTGAATGGCTGAGCTAGAAAACTGCATAAATTTGTCACATTATACCTGTACAGTGAGAAGGATTCTTCTGCGAGGTGTCTACCAGCTTATCTCTAACATTCGTTCAGTCATGTAAAGAACACAATTTACAGGGCATGGAGTTATAGTGAAAAAAGCAACATGAGAGCCCTTTGGTGGGGATTGTTCAGGACCCTGATGGCTGCGGGGAAGAATCTGTCTTTAAGTCTGTTGGTGCGCTCTTTGAAAAGCTTGAGCCTTCTCCCCAATGGGATGAGGGTGAAGAGTGTGTGCCCATTAATTTTCATTTGGACTCAGCGTCTGATGCCTCTAGTGTCAGTGTCCAACAATAGTCGGCCAGCATTGATAGACTACAGTTGCCCTGATCCCACTTTTCCATGGTCGCAATGTCCTGGTGAAACCTTTCACCACACTTGTTACTGACTGCATCAAGATCAGCAGGGAAGAAGTCCAAGGGCAAACGCAGAAAATGAATTTTCAATAACATGTTGCACTTCAGGGTTTTGTATGCTTGAAGCACGTTGTCAATCAGCTGGATGTAGTTTGGTGCTCTGTAGTTGCCATGAAAATTCTCAACTGCATCTTTAAATGCCTTCCATGCATGTCCAGGCCTAAGACATCATTTGCAAGGCACCTGTCCTGAATGCATGTCCAGGGATACTTGGACTGACCAAAACAGCTTGTGGGTAGATTTTAAAATATGACAGGAAATCACAAAAATAAGTTACATACAAAAAAACAAAATGTGATAGGAAAATTTTAAGGTGATTTTCATGAACTCAGTGAAATAGACCCAAATATGTTCAAGAAGTGAAATCTTCGTTGCCAGTGATATCGGAGACTGTGAATTGAATTGTTTACAGTCACATACACAGAGATACAGTGAAAAGCTCAAAGTTGCCACGAGAGGATGATGGTGAATGAGCTTTCCTCTTTGGAGTGACAAAGGATGAGAGGTGAATTAATAGAGGTCTACAAGATTATGAGGGGCTTAGATAGGTTGGACAGCCAGCACCTTTTCCCCAGGACATCAATAGCAAATACCAGAGCCAAGGTGAGTTGAGGAAAATTTGGGGAGATGTCATGGGGTAAGTTTTTCACACAGCTTGTGTTGGTGGTGGAGGCTGATGCAATAAAGACATTTAAAAGACAGTGGATGCAATAAAAATAGAGGGTTATGGATGTGAGGTGGAGAAGAATAAGATTGTTGTGGAGTAGGTTTATATAGGTTGGCACAAGATTGTGGGCCAAAGGGCCTGTTCAATGTTCTGGTGCTATTTTGGATCCACAAAAGAAAAGTTCACAGAAAACAGTAAGAGGGTTTATTATGACAATTTAGCTATAATGACTTTATTATTTATGTAACAGCCATCTGACCTTGGACTTCTCAGCTGGGGGAAACATCTTTCCTCACCTAACAAAACTCTGATAGTCCCTCCAAGAAGATTACTGCTCTGATTTGTTGCTGGTTTTTGGAACATGACCAGCACAGGTGGAAGCTGAGCGAAAAATAAACTGTCGGAGCAATTCCGTTGGTCAAGCACCACCTGTGGTGGAAAGAGAGTCTCGACTAGAAAAGAACATCTTGTTCAGTGTCCACAGACACTGCCTGACCCATTGAGTTCCTTTTGAAGTTGGTTTTGGCTCCATAGTTCAGCATCTGAGGTAAGAGATGAGGTGTAGTGATTATCTCTGGCTGTCTAACTGAAGGTACAAGGGCTGTTGAACACTTCAGAATTACCTAAGAACTAATGTATGTATACTCTGATGTTCATCGGGAAGATGATCTTGTGATTGATTCTCTGTTCACTGTGTGTGAAGAATAAAATGTGAGTATGTAGTTGGTGAGTGCTGGCTGAGTGGTGGACACCCTTGTGACCAGCTTTTTGTACAAGGGCTCGTGACTTCTCACTGTTCTCTTTTGCCAGCCAGACAGTTGGCAGTTTTTGGCATCACGGAAAGGTACGATTTCGCCTCAAGATGCCAGGTCTCGTCAACCGAGAAAACGGCCAAAACCTGCTGCTAAGTTCCTCTGAAGTCACCTCATGTATGATAGGCTACACCCTGGGGACGTCAGCCTCCTTGACCTACACCAACATGGACGATCATCCTGTTGAAGGTTTGAACGGGAGACTCAGAGACTTTGGTTTAGAATTAAGATAAGTTACCTGATGCAAGGTGGAGATGTTTGTCTCACAGCAGCAGACAAGCAAAACTAATTATTTTGGGAGAGATTGAGAGGAAGTTCTTGTATTGCTCTCTTCCTGTCTCCCCAGTTCCTGATGTCCTGCCCCTACCCCACTTTCCACACCCTAGTCCTCTGCCACTCCCCCAACCCATACCCTCTTGCCTCCCCTTCCCCCAATTTCCACTTCCCATTTCCCTGCCCCTCGTCCACTCTCAAACTTTGTAAAACGTGAAGCTATGGCTTTAAACATTTAAAAAATGTAAATGAGTTCAAGTTCTTGTCACATGCCCTGGGTATAATGAGAAAGCTCAGTGAAACATGAAAATCTGCAAATGTTGTGATTGTAGTAAAGATACACTGAAATGTTGGAGGATCTCAGCCAGTCTTGTAGCATCCAAAGGAGATAAAAAGTATATACATTTCAGGCCTGAGCCCTTCCTCAAGGAACAAAGCAGAATGAGCCAAAAGCAGGAAATCTCAGAATAGGGACAGTGCCGGCTGGGGAAGGATTCAGACCAACACAAGGTGTTCATTGGATACGATGAGGGGAGGGGTAAGAATTGATCACGTCTGTGCGAAAGGAGACAGGGAAAAGGGAGAGAGACAGAGCTAGGGAAGAAGTGAGGGGAGGGGGTGGTTTAAAGGAAGCCAGAGAAGTCGATATTAATGCCATCCAGTTGGAGGGTGCCCAATCAGAAGATGAGTGTTATTCCTCCAGTTTGTGGGTGGTCTCAGTCATGGACCATGGACAGACATGTCAGCAAGGAAATGGGATGGAGAATTGAAATGGGTGGCCACTGGGAGATTGCTTTGTGAGCATTCCAGCTAGTTGATCCATATATAGTACAGAAGTAAAAACCAGTGCAGAGTGAACAGATACAGAGAGAGATAATTTAGAGAGAGATCAGTTAGAATAGAGTAAAGGCTCTGTTTATCAGTGAGAGGCTCATTTAGGAGTTTGATAACAGCAAGAAAAAAGCTGTCCTTGAATCTGATAATGTCGGGTCTCACACTTGTGAATCTTCTTCCCACTGGGATGGGACAAGTCTTTTAATCTGTTAGATGCTTTGCAGAGGCAGTGGGAAGAGTCGATGGAGTCGATAGAGGGGAAGGAGGGGGAAGTGATAGCCTGGGGTTTCTTCACAATTCTCTCTGGTCTCTTGCGGTTTAGGGTGGAGCCGTTACCCTGCCATAGGGATTTAAAGAAAATAACATTGTTTTAATTAAAACACATTAAAATAGAAATAAACAACTCAAATGATTAAATAAAGACAAAACAGAAAAGTAAAAAACAGCCATGTCTCTCAGCCCATTGTCAGGCTCCAATGGAAAGAAGCTCTGGTCCTACACAGGCCTGCGGTAGGGCAGCTCCATGGATTCCCAGCATGATCCCTGGTGTGGTTACACACCACTATTGGGCGCCCTGTGGATTTCACTGATGGGGCATATACATCAGCAACTGACATTCATTGTTGCTGGACTTCAGGAGATAATGAGGAAAATCTGCAGATGCTGGGGTCTAGTGCAGGACACAGAAGTGCTGGGGAGACTCAGGAGGTCATACATCATCCATAGGGAGGAAAAGGTCGTCGCGGTTTTGGGCCTGAGCCTGAAATTTGGGAAGATGCCTTATTAAAAAGATTTGGGGGAAGAGAAGAAAAGGGAAAGGCACAGGCTGACAGGTAAGAGGGAATAAATGGATGCAAGTGGGAGTGTAGAAGGGAATGAAGCTGAGAAGTGAGAGGGGAGTGGGCAGAGGGCAAGACACCAGGACATTCATGAGGGGATGTCAGTTTGCTCCCTTTGGGACAAATGGATCCAGTCCATAGCATTCAGTCAACTGCTGTTTAAAATATACGGGCTTTTTAATCCTGCCTTCCGACAGCAATGGAGCTTGCTACAAAGGTTGTCTGCCACAAACCCAGATTCTGCCTTTTCATCAGCTTGTTTTTGAAGTGCCTGAGTGTTCCAGCATCCCCAGGTCCGCTTCATCCCAGTTTCCCGGATAATTTTCTTCTTATCCAGTTGGAAGAGAATCTGAGGGAGAGGGCTCCTGGTTCATTGGATCTTTCTGAGATGCCTAAATGGGCAGTGATAATTCATTCCTTTCCTTACCCCTTCCAAAGCAACATCGATGGAAAAGGTGAATGCCATTAAACAACCTACAGATTCCCCCTCCCCAATATAAAAGAAGATCTGCTCAGGCTCCCTTTCTCATTCAGATGCTGTCTACTCTATGATGTATTTCCAGTCTTCAGAAACAAAGGAATCGGAATCAGAATTTATTGTCATAAATAAAACACTCTGCAGACACTGTGGTTGTAGTAAAAACACCATGTTGGAGAAACACATCAGGTCAAACAGTGTCCTTTATACAGAACCAATGTTATAATCAATACCTTGATGAAGGGCTCAGGCCAGAAACGTTGGCTTTGTATCTTTGTCTTTGCTGTATAAAGGCCACTGTCTGACCTGCTGAGTTTCTCCCAGTGTGTTTTTATTGGCATGAACGTAAGTCATGAATTGTGTTGTTTTGTGGCAGCGTTATAGGAGGAAAATTTGCTCTAAGTTACATTTCAAACAAAAATTCATACAAAAATGAAAAAATTAGGGTATCTGTGGTTCATCATCAGTTCAGAAATCTGATGGCGGAGGGGAAGAAACTGTTTTTGTAATATTGCTGTTAGATTGTCAACTCTTTGTCCAAGTGTCATTTAATTAAATGCAATCAATACAGAGGAAGGTGTAAATTCAGGCCTTGTTCTTTTTATATTGCTTTTCTCTGGGATTTATTGAAACATTTGTGATGTTTGTTGGTCCTTTGGGTTAATTGATTCTGCTTCCTTCTAGGACTTTTCATTTATCCTATCGATGAGTTCACTGCAGTGGTTGGATTTGAAGCAGCCCTTTCTGGACGCATTATTACTTTGCAAATAAAAGACAAAGCTAAATTAGATGATTGTTATTTTGACTACAGTAATATTTCATCCGGAACCTTCCAGAATGGCAATGGTAAAACTCTAGAAAGATTTGTTTTATTTAACAAACATGCAGCGTTTCCTTTCTGTATCTATGCCAGGTTTTCTCTGGGGTTAACAAGTTCCAGGAAGGTGCCCCATCCCCAACCCAGCTTTCTAATGATCCCCCCTCTAAGCTGATTGTTCCTTGGAGAACATCTCAGCGAACCTTGGCATCCACGTGTACAACCCCCACAGACCCATTCAAAGTTTCTTCTATCAGGGGGTGGTGAATCTTGGGATTTCTCTGCCTATGGTTAAACATCTGCACCTTAAATATACATGAAGGATCAAAGAATTGAGGGCTACAGGGGCCTGGCAGAGAAGAGGGGTTGAGGCCAGTGTAGATGACCCATGGTCACGTTGAATGGTAGGACAGACTTGGTAGGTGTGGGAGGGGTGGGCTTGGTGGATGAGGAGGGCACATTTCGTGTGTATGGGTGGGGATAGCTTGATATGTGTGAAGGGGAGGCTTTGAGGGTGTGGGTGAGGCAGACTTGCTGAGTGAAAGTGAGTGAAGGACAGTTTCTTCCCCAAGCTGTCTAGCAAGTCAGCTCCTACATTCATACAACTATTCAGCATAGCAGGGTGTGATAGTACAGATCTATCACCAATGTATATAGTGTATATAGTTACAGTATCTAGACTGTGCTTACAGCGATTGGCTGAGAGCTAGGCCACGCCTACTGTCTGGGCCTTACAGGGTTGTGTCCCTAGCCAGGTTGGATCATTCCGGACTGGTCGGTCACTTGTGAAGAGCTCCTGTCTTTTGGTAATAAAAGCCTTGGTTTGGATCATCAAGTCTTTGATTCTTTCGACGAGCTCTACACAGGGCAAAAGCACAGTCACAGAGCATAGGATTTCGATGAGGAATCTGTGCACAGCAACAGCAGCACAAGAGCTCTGTGGTGGGGTTCATTCAGGATCCCGATGACTGCGGGGAAGAAACTGTATATAAGCTTATTGGTATACGATTTCACACTCTCGAACCTTCTCCCCGATAGGAGGAGGGAAAAGAGAGTGTGTCGATGTGTGTCGGCTGTCTTTTCAGGGCAACACGAAATGTAGATGGAGTCGTCAGAGGAAAGGGAAGTTCATGTTATGTTTTGAGCTACATTCCCTTCTTTCTGCATCTTCTAACCTGGAGCAGAGCAGCTCCCCAACCACACTGTGATGGGCTTTTCTGCTACATAACATATCTGTGTGTTTTTTTCTGAAAGGATTACATTCATTGAAATGTCATGAATATATTCAGTTAAGTATCCAGAAAGTCAAAGTCACTCTCGCAATAATACAGAAAAATCCCTGTTTTCCGGAGTTCAAGCAACCGGGAACAAAAAGCAGAAAATAAATGGGTAAAAAACATGCAAGTTTAAAATTGGTGTGACTCGCTGTGGTTCTCTATTCACGCAACACACAATCTCAAGCAAATGAGAAATTCACTTATCTGGCAACTACCAATCTCTGTAGGTGCTGGATACCATGGATTTTACTATATTTAGTTTAAACTCAAGGTTCAGGAGGTGAATAGCTGCCTTCTTCATCTTGCAGGTCACTTAGTGCTGGATGAAGATTTGGAGAGGACAATATTCGTGGTGAGCCTGGGGCCAATCGCGCCACTGGAATCAGTGACAGTTCTGCTCAGCACCTGCCTGGAGCTCCAGACTTTGCCAAATGGCACCATCAGGCTGGTGCTGCCCTCAGTCTACGTACCCACGTTGGTGCCGCTTGGCACTGACTCACACACTACAGCAGAAGAACACCCAAAAAGGTAAAGGGGGAGCAGCCATGTCAGAATGCAGGCTACTGGTCAGTCAAATGCCAACAGGGAGCTGGACTCTCTTCTTTTGAATTTCATTTGTTCCAGTTAGTTGTCTGGAGAAGAAAGTGAGAGTTGTTTTTTGGGCAGTATGTTTAGCAAAGCAGTTAGCACCACGCCGTTACAGCAGCCCCAACCATGACCAGGGTTCGAATCCCACACTGTCTGTAAGGAGTTGGTACGTTCTCCCCGTGTCTCCGTGGGATTTTCCGGGGTGGGGGGTGCTCTGGTTTCCTTCCACCCTTTGAAACGTACTGGTTAATTGGGTGGCACAGGCTCGTGAGCTGAAATTTCCTGGAATCATGTCAAGGTACTCTGGTGAAGTTTGATCTCCAGTCTAAACAGGCTCAGTGCCAAGGAGGGGGGGCATCTGCGGGCATTTCCCCCCCAAAGCAAGGTGCTGTGCCCCCATACGGTTGCGACCATTGTCCACTGTCAACTTAAAACAGAACACCTCCTCCTGCGACACTAGTGTGCTTTGATGCCTGAAGCATGCTAGTGTCTCTCCACCTATCCCCGGCCACCCCCTCCCCCCCAATGAACAAGTTTATGAACAGTCCACTGTGTGCCCCTCCCACATCTAACACGCTAATCCTCCCCTCTAACATGGGGAAATGCAGAGTTCACCCTGTACTTTGGAGCACAGGGGGTTTTTAATTTTTTTAAAATTTTTCACACTATAAACCATACTGACCAAAATACATTCAGACATTTGTCTCTTGAATATATACAGCGTCATTTTCTCCCCTCCCTTCCCTCCCTCCCTCTCCCCCACTTCCCACTTATTCAAAGTTCAATCTATAAGATACATTAAACCCATTAAACAATGTCGTCACTTTTAATAAAAATAAACAAGAAATTTGTGTCATTTACTTTTACATACTGGGTCAATTCATTTCGTTGTCTTCTCCTTCTGTCATTTTAGGTGGTGGAGGTCCGTGGTAGGATTTCTCTATTGTATTTCATGTATGGTTCCCATATTTGTTCGAATATTGTGATGCTGTTTGGGGTTTGACAATAGAAAGACTTGGTGTGTAGATGTTTGAGTTTTCCAAAACAGTAACAGAGTAAAGATGTACAGAACCTCTGACATTTGATAATGAGGATGTTTATTGGCATAGACAGAGAGCAACATACAAATGCACCGAAATTCTTACTTGCTGCAACCGAACAGGTACAAATAGTGTCCAACTTACGATTTTTTTGGTTATGATAGTTCGAATCTGAACTGCACTTCAATTTATGGCTAGGCTATGATGTTCTCCCGACAGTGCTGTATCGGTCCCCACACGGATCCCTCCTGACAGTGCTGTATCAGTCCCACACTGATCCCTCTGCTCTTTTTCAACTTACGGTTTTTTAACTTATGATAGGAGTGCCGGAATGTAACCCCATCTTAAGATAGCAACCACCTGTACCTGTAATGAATAATTATCATAGTGAACTATTGAATTAATACTCACGATAGATAATAAAATTCACAGTAATCCAGGTGAAAAAAAAGTGACTTGCAAAAGTGCAGATGTAGCAGTGTAAAACCTTTCTACAGACACTCCAGACCAATATTAGATGGACTGGAAAGATGTGCTTAATGTTCTTTGTTGAGAATACTACTTCCAGCTGTCAGTATTGATCTGCATATTGGAATGCATTTGCTTGCAGGAGGGACAGGCAGCGATGCTGCTCCAACCATCAAGACCACAAGGACGCTGGGAACCAATTCTGTTTGGCACAGCTTTTGAACGCTGAGGTCACCAACGCCATCGTGTATGACTTCAGTTTCCAGCTTGAAATTCGAGCTCCTTGCTTACTGGCAGGTCAGGACTGGAAGCTATGGCTGTCATTTCTTCTTCTACACATTTCAGGATGTGGGCAGTCCTGGCAGAGCCAGCATTTACTGCCCATTTCTCGTTTTGAGGGCCCACAGAGAGCATTTCCCCAAACTGGTGCATCTGGAGTCACAGAGAGACTAAATCAGGAAAGAGATTTTTTGCAGATTTTCTCTTTCTCTGGAGCATCAGAAGCGGAGGGGTAATTCAATGGAAGTTTATAAAATGATGGGAGATGTTGATGGGGTGGGTAGTGAGGACTTTTTCCCCAGGGAAAAAGGTTACGCACTGGAGCAGCCAATCTCAACCTTCTTTCAACAGGGTTCCCCACCAGGACTCTGCTCAATGTTTATGGGCCCCCTTCCCTGTGAAGCAGTCAAGGTTTAGTTTCTTTCGTTCTTCTCACCTACTGATTTCATAAAAAACAAAAAAATATTGATATTATATGAGGTGAAAAGAAAGCAGGGCTTTTTCTTACATGTGCTGTGGACCCCCGGGGCATCGTAGGGTCCCAGTTAAGAATGGTGGCACCAGAGGATGTGCATTTAAAGTGGGGTGGGGGAGAGAGAGTTCAAGGGCAATGAGGGGGATGATTTATGTACCGAAAGAGTGATGGGGCTTGGATCAGGCAGCCAGGGGTAGTGGTGGAAGGAGATACCATCGACGTGTTTAAGAGGTTTCTAGACAGACACATGAACATGCAGTGAATGTAAGGGTAGGGTGGGTTGGGGGGGGGGGATTCAGGAGCAAGCAGCAGTTTTACTTTAACTTGGGTATCATATTCAATGCTGGCATGTGGGCTGAAGGTCCAATTTTGTATCGTTCGCTGTTCTATGAACCAGAGGTGTTAGAGGAATAGAATACAAGAGCAGGGATGTGACATTGAGGTTTTATAAGGCACCGGTGAGGCCTCACTTGGAGTATAGGGTACAGTTTTGGGCTCCTCATTTAAGAAAGGATCTGCTGGTATTGGAGAAGGCTTAGAGAAGATTCACAAGAATGAATCCTGGAATTAAGGGATTAGCACAAGAGGAATGTTTGACAGCTCTTGGACTGCACACCTTGGACTTCAGAGGAATGAGGGGGGACCTCAGTAAAGCATTTGGAATGTTGAAAGGCCTGGACAGAGTAGTTGTGGCAAAGTTGTTTCCCATGGTTGGGGGAGTCAAACACAAGAGGGCACAACTTCAGGATTGAAGGGCGCCCGGTTAAAACAGAGATGGGAAAGAATTAGTTAGAGAGTGGTGAACATCTGGAATTTGCTCCTAGGATGGTTGTGAAGCCCAGGTCATTGGGTGTATTTAAGGCAGAGATTAATAGGATTCTGAATAGTCAGGGTATCAAAGGTTATGGGGAGAAGGTAAGGGAGTGAGGCTGAATTGGAGAATGGCTCAGCTCATGATGGAATGGTAAGGCTGACTTGATGGACTGAATGGCCTACCTCTGTCCCCATTTCTATGGTCTTATGGGAACAATCAACAGTGTTGCATCTATTGTAATTCATGAGTAACCTTCTTAAACCAAAATCTTGATGAACAAAATTTAAATTTCACAGCTCCCTAAAAGTGATTTGAGCTCAATCTCTGGAATGCTAGTCTTGCTTTTTGTATTGCTGAACTATTGCAAATTCAATGTAGAAACAGGGACCACCCTGCCAAACATGAAAAGCAAAAATAAAGTTCTGGAAAACGGCAGCAGACCACGCTGCACCTGTGGCCAAGGATCATGTTTCAGGTTGAAGAAACTTCATTAGTCTTGAGAAAACAAAAGAATAAGGCTCTGCTGGGGGTACTCAGCAGGTCAAGCGGCATCAAGAGGACAAAAAGAATGATTGTTGTTTTGAGCTGGAACCCTTCACCAAGAGAGAAATCAAGTTAGTCTGGGTTGTAGAGAACTTGGGAATGGGAAATGGGCAGACAAACGGAATGTGTGATTAGATGGAACGATTAGCTGCCACTGAATGGGCAGCCGAGCTCCTCCATCTGGCCTACTGGGGCTTGCCCATCAGGCCAGGATGTACAAAGGAAGGGGAACAAAGGAGAATGTGAATGACAAGCCCAAGTGAACGGTCAAAGTTCGAAGTTCAGATTTATTGTCAGAGTATTTATATGACAATCCTGAGATTCTTTTACTTGCAGACATGGCAGAATTTCTTTCTTTTCTTTTTTAAATATTTTTATTAATTTTGAATATAAAGCAGAAAAAACCATATAACCATATAACTGTTTACAGCACGGAAACAGGCCATGTCGGCCCTTCAAGTCCGTACCGGTTCACTTGAACAACTCCACTAGCTCCTCTGCAAACTCCTGAGGAAGTAGAGGCTTTCTTCATGATGCTATTCATGTGATCTAATTTTCCACAGCCAACTATTTCTCCATTGTTTACTCAAATCAAGATACACTAAGAGGAAATAGTTTAAAAACAAAATCTCCATTCACTTATTTTATTAGTACAAAATGCAATTGTGGAGTGTTCAGTGTAAATAACAGATTAAATCATTAAAAAGATAAAAGAAATCTTAAGGTATACTCCAATTCATAAACATATTAATAATTTTATCCTGATTAAAGAGGATCCCATCCCTACTTTATCCACATTGTATGAAAATAAGCACATTTAATACTTAAAATGAAAACAGAGAGGAACAATATTCAAGCATTATATCATATTAAAGTCAAAGAAAATGACTCATAAATTACACCCACAGCTTTGAAATCTTATACCTGAATTATTAATTGAATAATGAATCTTTTCTAAGTTTAAACATGACATAATGTCTTTCAGCCACTGAGCATGAGTGGGCAGGGCAGCATCCTTCCAACAAAGTAATATTGCTCGCTGAGTCAAAAGAGAAGCAAAGGATAGAGTTCGACGTTTAATTGAAGTCTAAAGAACATCATCCCTTCCCGTTGTTCTGAAAAGAATAACCAAAGGATTCAGTTCTAAATTTATGTTAAGAATTAAGGATGAAGTATGGAAGACATCTCTCCAGTTTTTTTTTCTCCCAGAGTAGGGCAAGCCCACAACATATGAATAAAAGAAGCCTCTCCTCTCTTACATTTATCCAGCAAGAATTTATATCTGGAGAAAAATGATATAATTTAGCTTTGGACATGTGAACCCTATGTACAGCTTTAAATTGTAGTAAACAATGATGAGCACATAATGATGAGTTATTGACCAACTTAAAATTAAAAATACCTGAGAACGGGTTTTAAAGCTTTCAATATCAGATGAATTTTAGGATTTAATTTTTAAATAATGGGGCCTGTCTTGAGAAATAATAGTCACTTATCATAAATAATATCTTAAACCTTTGCAAGAAGGCTGCAAACTAAAAAACTCACCCACAAATGTTACATCGGAGTTTCCAGATCAATCAGAAATCTAAGATTTAAGAAAATGCCTAATTTGCAAATATGTACAGAAATGAATACTGGATAAATTAAACTCCTCAGAGTTGTTTGAATGATACAAAGCTGTTGTCAATAAAAGATCTTTAAAACATTGAATACCTGCTCTATGTCATTCTTGAAAGTCAAAGTCATGTAAAGAAGGTTGAAAAAAATGATAAGATAAAACAGGACTTGAAAGTGAAAAATTGTGAAATCCAAAATGTTTTCTAAACTGTATGCATATTCTTACAGAATGCTTAACAATAATTATCAGTAGTGCAAACTCAAGAAAAGATAAATATATGAACAGAGAAATGTTAACAAAGAAGGAAGGGCAAACAAATAGGCAGAATATAAATATCCAGTTATAAATAACGTGCAAAGTAAGAGTCCTGATACCGAGACAGAGCGAGTTATGTGACATTGGAGGTTTCAATATTCATTCCTGCAGGGTGTCCAAATGGAAGTGAAGAGTTGAGAAACTACCTCATTACAATAGTGCAGGCAGAGAATAGACAGAGGAATTGGAGTGGGAGGGTGATGATGATTTAAAAATGCTGGCAGCAGGAGTCTCGGGGCCTCTCGTACGGACTGAGTGCATGTGATCTGTAAAGCAGTATCCAATCTGTGAACGATAATGGTTACAGTGTAGGAGGTGGTCACGGCCCTTCGTGTCCATTCTAGCTTTTTCTGCCATCGGGTTATAACGTGGGTAGGATGGGTATAGGATGTATAGTTGTGGAAAAACATTGCTCACCTATTCCAAAATTGTACTCGTGTTCAAGTTGGTTGTAAAGCATTAATTCACAGTTGCAGTTAAAAAAAACATTGTAATAAAACCATAAAAACGTAGAATATTACAGCACAGAAACAGGCCCTTTGGCCCTCCTAGTCCTTGTTAAACTATTATTCTCCCATGTCCCACTTACCTGCACCCAAACCATAGCCCTCCAATCTATTTCCCTGATCAAATTCTTCTTAAAATTAAATTGAGCCCACATTCACCACTTTAGCTGGCAGCTAATTCCACACTCCCACCACTCTCTGAGTGAAGAAGTTCCCCTCATATTCCCTCTAAACCTTTCCCCTTTCACTCTTAATCTATGTCCTCTGGTTTGTATCTCACCTACCCTCAGTGGAAAAAGCCCATCTACATTTACTCCGTCTATCCCCCTCATAATTTTAAATACCTCCATCAAATCTCCCCTTATTATTCTACGCTCTGGGGAATAAAGTCTGTACCTGTTTAACCTTTCCCTGTAACTCAGTTCCTGAAGTTCAGGCAACATCTTCTCTGCACTCTTTCCATCTTATTGATATCTTTCCTGTTGTTCAGTGACCAATGGCATAGCTCAAAGTTTCCCCGAACAGTTCTCCAATGACAATTAGTATTTCAGATGAAACATTTACTAGGGCATGGTGTAGAACGTATTGAAACTCAAAAAGAATAAAACACTGCAGTTGCTGTTAATATGAAATAAGAACAGAAAACTGTGGAAACATCTATGGGAAGAGAAACAAAGTTAGCATTTAAGATTGAGCTGAGCCCACAACTTCTACCAGCTGGAAGGACAAGGGCAGCAGAAGCACAGGGAACACCACCCTCCAGAAGGTGCCCTCCAACCACACATCATCCTGACTGAGAAATCTCTCTGCTCCTTCACTGTCATGGGCCAGAACTCACTTCCTTGATGGGGGCAACAGATTGAAACTAGTTGAGAAATAAACAGCAGTACAGGGCATTCCGCTGATTAAAACAACCGGAGAAACTCAGCAGGTCAAAAGGAGTTGAGGACAAGAGGCCATAGCTTCAGAATTGAAGGGTGCCCATTTAAAACAGAGAAGCAGAGAAATTTATTGAGCCAGAGAGTGGTGAACGTTGGAATTTGCTACCATGGGCAGCTATGGAGGCCAGGACATTGGATGAATTTAAGGCAGAAATTGATAGCTATCTGAACAGCCAGGGTATCAAAGGTTATGGGGAGGAGGCAAGGGACTGGGGCTAAGTGGGAGAATGGATGGAATGGTGGAGCAGACTTGATGGGCCTACTTCTACTTCAATATCTTATGGTAACAATCTGGGCAGATTTGCATCCATTGTAACTCATGAATAACCTTCTTAAAACAAGTTCTGATTGTTTAAAAAAAATTAAAATTTCACAGTGATTCTGAAAGTGATTTGAGCTCAATCTCTGGAATGCTTAGTCTTGCTTTTTGCCTTTATTAAACTATTACAAGATCATTGTAGGAATTAGGGGCCATTTCTGCTCCTGTATCTTAACGTCCTACGATCATGTAGCCTCTATAGGAAGTGTAACAGGGCCAAGACATTAGTTACACTTTACTTCCCATAGAGGCTGCATGCCTCTGCTTCTCTGTTTTAAATGGGCACCCTTCAATCCTGAAGCTGTGGCCTCTTGTCCTCAACTCCTGCTGAGATTCTCCAGGTCATTTGTGTATTGCACTACCATCCCAGGCTTCCTTGTTTTCCTTCTTTCAGCTAATTTATTCATTCAGGTGTCTTGCTGTCCGGTGTGGGCGATCATGTCTCCCCATCCATCACAATCTCTGACCCTCTGAATTGTACCTGTTGCCTCCCCTTCAGTGAAGGCTCCATCTTTGAGCTGAGACCATAGTCGATGTTGAGTTCATGAATATACAATGGAAAAATACTGAAGTGGTTTCCCGTTGCCTTCTTCAGTTGCAGTGTCCACTGATCAGCAGATTCATCTGCCCAGCATTTTTAGTTTTACAACCATAAATTCTAATTTGTCCAATCTGCTTGTAAAAACATCCACCATCTGCAATCCATGGCTTCACGTGACCCTGATTGGGAAGCTAAACAGGTACTACACCTTGCCCAAGGGTAACCTGTTGGCTATTGGACAGAAGGAGCACTTCCTTTACCGAGTCAGATAATTCCAACACACATTTACCGTTAAGATGACACATCCCTATTTGCTGAAGAAACAAAGCTGGGAGAGTGACAAAATCAGAGTGGGTGGGTATGAAGGACCGTTAAGAAGCCATTGAAACTTCAAGGTGAACACAAAGTGAGCAGATGCTGGAGAACCAGAATGACACACAAAAGTGCTGGAGAACTCAGCAGGCCATGCAGCGTCCTCAGAAAGAAGAAGGGCATTTCTTCCCGATGTAGGGCTAAGGCCCGAAACATCGACTGCCTGTTGCTTTGCATGATGCTGCCTGACCTGTTGAATGCCTTCACCTCTTTTGTGTATTGCTCCATTGAAACATTGACTCTATTTTTGACTCCTCAGAGGTTGCCTGACCCAATGAGTATTTGGAACATTTCCTGGTTTTAGCTCAGTGATCCAACTTCTGCCAGATTTTGCTTCTGTATGAATGAAATTCCTTGTTCCCACCCTTTTGTTCTTTTTTAATTGGATTGTACATTTGCTTTCATGGCTCACCCCAGAGCTAGGCTGGCATTTTGGTGGGCTCCTGATGATGTGCAGCACTGCTAGGAGTGTCAGCATTGGGAACATGCTAATTCAAGACCATGTCCCCCCCCCCCCCCCCACTTCCAGGTGGATGAATGGAAGAGTTTGTGATTAGTTACCTGTTTATCCTGTGTTGTTGGTCTTTACCAAAGAGCTGTTGTTGGGATCTTGCTCTGCACATTATTTACTCCAGGGTGGAATCACTGGGCACCACTAGGTGAAATCTTTGTTTTTGAACTTCATTCCTCAGTTGGCCCTGACTGTTGCTTATTCCCCACCCAGGTGTCGAAAGTCCGACGCACTCGATTCGAGCTGACGCCGATCCCTCAGCGCTCTCTGCTTCTAGTGTGGTGATCACGTTGGCAGAGAAACACACCTTCGATAGATCGGTGGAAATCATCATTTACACCAGTGGTTGGAAAATATTTTGTTTCTCATTCCAGACTCCATGATCTAACATGCATGTTTTGTGAATCTTGCCAACAGATTGGCACATGAGCTGTGATAATGAGATAGCAAGTTAATCCTCATGCACATTGTAAAATGCACATATACACCAAAATTCTTACCTGCTGCTACCAAACAGGTATTTGTAAAGAAAGGCTATAATACTAAATTAATTGAATTAAAGTACATAAGAGAGATAATAATTATTTGTAGTAATCAGAGAACAAAATGAGTGACTTGCAATAGTGTGGACAGTCCTTTTGTGGTGTTGGAGCAGTCCCTGATTAGCGCAACAAAGGGAGGTTCAAAATTTATGTTGATGAATTTGAGTTTATTGTTATACACAGACTAAGTACAAGCAGCAAATGCTCTGAAATCCTTACTGGTTGCAGGCCCTGTAGGTGTGTAAGACACACCAGCTACAATAGTGAACAGAAACTTACCCAATATGGAAAGTTAGAATCAGGATCAGAATTTATTGTCATGAACACGGCACAAATTTTTTTTGTTTTGTGGCAGCATTACAGTGGAAATATTGCTGAAATTACATTTACCAATAAATAAATTAGTGTAAAATTGGAGAAAGTGAGGCAGTGTCTGTGGTTCATTGTTGATTCAGGTACCTGATGTTAGAGGGGAAGAAGTTGTCCTTGTGCTGTTGGGTGTTTGACTTCAGGCTCCTGTACCTCCTTCCTGATGGTAGCAGAGTGAAGAGGGCCTGGCCTGGGTGGGTAGAGTCCTTGAGAACAGAGGCTGCTTTCTTGAGACACCCCCTCTTGTAGATGCCCTTAATGGAGTGGAAACTGATGCCCATGATGGCACTGGCAGAGTTCCCTTCTGTCTCCCTCTCTCTTCCCTTTACCCTGTCTCCTTTCACAGAGCCAAAATCATTTATCATTTTTCCTCTCATCATATCCAGAGAACATCTTTTCTCTGTGAGGTCTGGACAACTCCCCCTCCCATTCTTCCCCCTTAATTTAGTCTTTAAAGATGCCGGCCTGATTTTTGCTTATACCTTGAGGAAGGGCTCAGACCCGAAACGTTGGTAATATATCATACCTCCTATGGACTCTGCGAGACCAGGTGAGTTCCTCCAGCATTTCGCTGTGTTCACTACAATCACAGCATCTGCAGACTCTCATTTTCCTGTCCTGTGCATTTGCACCTTCATATCAGACAATGATACAATCAGTCTTTCCACGGTACATCTGCAGATAAATATAAAGGATACATATAAATAAATATCCAGTTAGTGTTAATGTTTCAAATGCAGTCCCTGAGTAGTTTATGACTAGGGTTGGGGGGGGGGGGGGGTGGTTCAAGAGCCTAATAGCTGTGGGAAAAATTGTTCTTGAACCTAGAGTTGCTGGACTTCAGGGTTGTGGACCTTCTGCCTGAAGGTAGAAGCAAGAAGCATTGTGTACTACAATAGGAATTATGGCAGCGATGTCCCAAATGTTTAATTTTTAATGAGTCCGAAGTTGTGCACATCAGCTCTGTGAAGTTATCTAACCTGGAGTGGTGTTGGTTAAGATGACTTACAGACACAGCAAGGTAACAAGCCCTTCCAGCCCAAGCCACCTACAAACCCCACACTTTTTAGAAGGGTGGGAGGAAACTGGAGCACCCAGGGAAAACCCATGCAGTCACGGGAGAATGTACAAACTCCTTACAGACAGTGCAGGATTCGAACCCTGGTCACTGGCACTGTAGTGGCGTTATGCCAACTATACTGCACTAATGAGTTAAATGAAGTCTGTTTGAGGAGCGTTATTGTCTGTTAGTTAAGGAGAATTCATGAGTTTTAGTCATGGTGAATTTAATGAGTCGGATGAAGATCAGTGAAATGAAAGTTTGATGAGCTGAATTAAATTCATACTAATTAAGAAGCATTAAATGAGTGTTATTTCAGGTGAGTGATGTTCGTTGTGTATTAAACGAATGGCCTTTAAAATGCCGATGAGTGGTATGAATTGAGATGAGAACAAGTTTCCAATTTTATGTCTAAGACCAATCTTCCAGAGCCAGAGTTTATACAATACGCAAAGAGGCAAGGCCACACTCAACTGGGAGAGGTTTTCTAAAATGTCAGAGATGCTGACAAGATTGTGTTCCACATTGGGCTTTGGTTCTATGGCATCTAATACATCCTTGAATGAATGTAACCATAAGCCATTCACCGCTGAGTATCAGAGTGATTTCCTCTGGCTTTACCATGTTAACTGTGTACTGTTACGATTGGTCCAGAGCATTGCCTTAGTGAAACGCAAAAGTTTGCAGATGTGGTGATTGTAGTAAAAACAGATAAACACTAGTGGAACTCAGCCGGTCTTTCAGCATCCACAAAAAGCAAAGATATGTGGCCGACGTTTCTGGCCTGAGGCCTTCTTCAAGGAATAAGCAGAATGAGCCAGAAACAGGAAATCTCAGGTGGTCTCAGTGGTGGCTGAGGGAGGAATCCAGACCAACAGAAGGATCGTTAATTGGATATGATGAGGGACAAGGTAAGAATTTATCACACCTGTGTGAAAAGAGATGGAATGGAGAGACACAGCTAGGAGAAGGTGATGTGGGAAGAAGTGAAGGGGGGTGTTTAGTAAAAGTTAGAAAAGTTGATATTAATGCCATCCAGTTGGAGAGTGTCCAGTTGGAAGATGAGGTATTGTTTCTCCAGTCTGGCAGTGCGTGAGACCGTGGACAGACACGTCAGCAAGCCTTAAACTACTTTGCACATTCCTGTGTTTTTCTTTTGGAACTGAAACTTTTTAAAGAATTTTTCAAGTCAGGTCTTGCTTTACTTGCATTTTCACCTTCCTTTGGCCACAGCATAATCAGGTATTTCTAATGAATAAATAACCTTGATCTTCCTGTCCTTTGCAAACTTGTTCCACCTCCTACCTTGGGTTGATCCCCATATCCTTTGCAGATGATGTTAGCTCTCAAATGTTGTCAGAATGCAGAAGTATGGGGTTGGGGGGGATGTTGGGTGGAGGCTAGTGGGTCATGGGTGGAAGGAGATGTAGGAAGATGTTGGGAGATGGAACCTTGGGGGAGAAAGATGGGAAAGGTCAAGAGAGGGAGAAGTCGAAGTGGACAGGTGGTTATGTGTGGGATGAGAGTATCAGGGATGTGGGCTACCTGAAATCAGAAAATTCAATAAATTCAATTGTTTCTTACTAGGTGTTCCTAGATACAGTGCAACCCTAGTTTTGTACCCCTTCCAGGCAAGTCACCCTTTCCTTTGTACAATTCAATGTCCTTGCCATTAGGCTGATAGCCACCCAGTGGAATTTGAGATTGACCTCACATGGTGATGGAGAATGCAGAGGATGGACAGGCTGGTGTTGGGGTGATTCCATCATTTGCATTCCCTTTTGTTTTGATCAATAACTGAGCCATCAACTGTGTGTCTACAGCAACGTCTCCCATATAAACCTCTCTTCCTGTCACTCCATAAACCCTACCTTATTGTATATATTTTTTTGTCATTAACTCTAGTTAAGTTTATTGTCATCTGATTGCATAAGTACAACCTGACGAAACAGCATTCTCTGGTCCTCAGTACAAAACATGTAGACACATCAAGCAAGACATAACACACATACAGACAAACAGTACACATGGAGGACAAGTATTCATAATGAATATATATAGTTTAATGAATACGAGAGTCTCGGAGGGTTAGTGTGAGCAGTTCCTTTGGTCGTTCACCATTCTCACTGCCTATGGGAAGAAGCTGTTCCTCAGCCCGGTGGTGCTGGCCCTGATACTCCTGTATCTCTTCGCCAATGGGAGCGGTTGAAAGATGCCATGTGCAGGGTGGAAGGGGTCCTCAATAATTTTGCGTGCCCTCTTCAGACAATAATCCTGGTAGATCACGTTGATGGGGTGGTGAGGGTGGGGTGGGGGGAGGGAGTCCTCAGTGATCTTCTCTGCCACTCATAGTCTGGTGGATTGACCTCTGATCCATTTCTCTGCAGCAACCGTATCGTACTGTGATGTAGCCAGCTCTCAGTGGAGCTCCTAACATGGGATCATGGTCTTCTGAGTCTATTGGCTGAAGTGAGGGAAGGCAGCTATAAACCTGTACAAAGATGGTGGTTTGACAATTCTCCTATTTGCCAACTCTCCTATGGAACATTTTTGGACAGTTTTGCTATTTAAATAACAAGACATTATTGCAACAGTTAGTGAATGCTCCTTTCAGAGTGAAGTCTTTGTGCTAGTTACTGAATAACATACTTGATGGTAGAAGGAGAATACCTGGCAGCTAATCTTTGTGTTGGAATTGAGAGATTGAGAGAGAGAGAAAGAGAGAAAATGGTTTCCTCAGAAGATTTCCAGGTGCCTTGTGATTCATTAGTCAGAAAAATAAGTGGTATTGTCACTGTGTGTCAGAAAAGAACAAAATGTAAATAGAACGACATGAAATAGGCTCTTCTGACAGATTGAACAAAACAGAATCAGTGAGGCATTGTATTGAAGCCATTGCATCTTACATAAAGTGAAACTATCAACTCTAAATACATCTTTTGTTAAACCTGGAGGAGGGAACCAAGTGTGGCATATCTAAGTTCGCTGATGACACTGAGTGGAAGAGCAAATTGTGTGCTGAACACAGAGAGCTTGCAGAGATATTATAGATAGTTTAGGTGAGTGCAGATGGAGTACAATGTTGGTGAGGCACCCACTTTGCAAAGACAGATAGTAGATCAGACTATTATTGAAATGGTGAAAAATTGCAGCGCGTTGTTGTGCAGAGGGATTTGGGAGTGCGTGTGCAAGGATCGCAAAAAGCTGGTTTGCAGGTGGAACATTTAATCATTGCTAGAGGGATTGTATTTAAAAGCAGGTTCTGCTGCATCTGTACAGGGGAATGGTGAGGCCACACCTGGAGTACAAGGTGCAGTTCTGGTCACCTTACTGGAGGAAGGATTGACTGGATTGGGAGGTGGTGCAGAGCAGATTCGCCAGGCTGATTCCAGAGATGAGTTTATCATGTGAGGAGAGATTGAGCAGCCTTGGACTGTACTCATCGGAATTTGGAAGAATGAGGGGGGGAATCTTATAGAGACATAAAATTATGTAAATAATAAGATAGAAGCAGGAAGATTGTTTCCATTGGTAGGTGAGATGAGAACTAAGGGGAAGAGCCTCAAGATTTAGAAAGTAGATTTAAGACAGAGATGAACTATTTTCTCAGAAAGTGGAGAATCTGTGGCACTCTCTCCAATGGATCAGTAGAGGCTGCCTTGGCAAATGTATTAAAGGTACAGATAGATAGATTTTTGAATAAAATGGGAAATTAAGGGTTTATAGGGAACAGGCAATTAGATGGAGCCGAGTCCACAGCCAGATCAGACATGACCTTGTTACTTTGATGAAGAGTTCAAGCCCAAATGTTGGTCAAGTATCTTTACTAATATAAAGTACACTGACCTGCTGAGTTTCTCCAGCATTGTTTTTACCTCAGGCATGACCTGGTTGAATGGGTGAGCAGGCTCAATGGGCCGATGGTCAACCCCTGCTACTATCTCATATGCTATCTTGTATATGTAATGATTCAAATTGTTTTCTCCTAAACCGTAATATTCCAGCCTTCGAGTGTTGATGTGGCTGGAATGGATTTGAGGGCCTGTGAGTGGGTGATCTCTCTGAACACAGGTGCTCACAGAGGCTCCGGCCACTGCCCCAATGTTTGTCATTACTTCCTTCTGACAGGCTCGGAGCTCAACAGTGATGGAGCCAAGTTGTGGGACAAAAAGATAAGCTCCCAGCATCACATCCCAGTGAACCGTGTCCTGACAATTCAGCAACTTCAGGTGGATTATGCAGAGAATATTAATCAATGCCCAAAACAGGTCTGAACATTAAAAGCCTGCAGTGTAGTTTAAAGAGAAATATCTTCCCATCAACTGGAATGTTGAATGAACAAGAAGAAGCGATGGGTCAGACAGCTTGCAGCAGTGATTAGTAATGACTGGCCGCCTATAAGAATTACTGCTGTCATCCCTCTTGGTATATTAACAGGAAATTAAATCGGGCTTTGTGTGTTGTTAGCAATAACAGATTGAAACATTTCACTGGTTGTCTGTATCTTTAAAGATTCTCTTTGAGACATTGAGGTGGTCTTTTCTTAGATGTAGTCAATGAGGTGGTCTTTTCTTAGATGTAGTCAATGTGCTATCCTTCCTCACTCAGGTGGGTGGGCATTGAAAGGAAATACACGTCAAACTAGAAAAGACAAAGTGACATCACTGCTGAGTGAAAGAGTAGAGAAAGGGATGGCAGGTTTCACGATTCTGAGGAAATCAAGAAACCTTTAAGATGTTGGTGGCTGGGATTTGGTTTAAACATAGTTTAACCTGGTCAATTTTCCACTTCTTTCCATGAGCAGTGAGAATGTGGAATGACCAAAGGAACTGCTCACACTAACCATATTCATGAAGCCATATTTATTTAATTGTATCTTTGATTGCTTGTCCTGCATACATATTCTTTGTCTGCATGTGTGTTATGTCTCGTTGTGCATTTATGCTTGGTTGGGTTATACTTCTGCAGATGACAATAAACTTGACTTGACTAGTCAGCTCAGGCTGAAGCCACTGTGAGCTGATCGACTCAAGATGCACGATTCCTTCATTGTCACATATGCAAAATTTGTTTCCCTGTGTTCTCACACACACACACACACACACACACACACACACACACACACACACACACACACACACACACACACACACACACACACACACACACACACACACACACACACACACACACACACACACACACACACACACACACACACACACACACACGTACCATAGAAAGAGAAGTAAAATAGAGTCCATGGATCCCACTACTTTCTTCAATGCCAGACCCTGGTTTTACACTATCCATCTGACAGATATAGAAAAATGTCAGTCGAAATACACAATTCTTTTTTGTAAGAAAGATGTGTCAACCCGCCACAAATCAGACAGCATATTTTTATCCTAAAGAGTACAGACTGATGGATTACAAAGAAAAAACTTGCTCATGTCACTGTTTGCTGAACGGTATGAGTTATGCTGGCTGTAACATGACTAATTTGTTAAAGTCCATTAATCCCTGATACACCCCATTCATACAAATATTACATGAAGATTGATCATTTGTTTAGATTACAAAGCAAGTGTGATCTCCTCTCTCTGCTACCAAAGAGATGATTCCCAGCACCAGAATAAACAAGAGTAAACATGCCCAAACTAGGTCTGTACAGAAAGAAGTTAAGAGTAAAACACGAAAGTGTGCAGACATAGTGATTGAAGTAAAAACACAACGCTGGAGAAACTCACCAGGTCAAACATTGTACTTCATACAGTAAAGTTAAAGGTACACAACCAACATTTTGGGCTTTAACAAAATGTTAGCAGGTGCCTGAATAAAATGGTGGAGGGAGGGGCAGGAGCACAGGCCTCCAGGGAAGAGATAATATGTAGATGTAATGATATGGATTGTATATAGTCATTGGCTAGTAAAGGCATGGGCTGGCCTGTCCCCGATGACACTCTCCCCTGGACTCCCCTGTAGCCAAGGCCATAAAGGTCGAGTCCACTCTCCCTTCCCTACATTTCCCTAGCTTGGATCTGGGCCAGCTCAAGACTTACCTACAATAAAGCCTATCGTTCCCCTCAGTCTTTGTTCTTGTGATCATTGGGGCAATTGGTAGTGCCCAACAGTGGATAAGGGAGGGAGTGCACAGCAGAAAACAGGGAGATGGGTAACTCAGTAAATAGAGGGAGTGAAGAGCTGGAGGAAAGGAGACGGGGGCAAGGGAAGAGAATGAATGGGGAGTGGGCTAGCAGAAGCTGGAGAAATCAATGTTAATGCCCAGATGGAATATTAGGTGTTTCTCCTCCAGTTTTACAGGTGGCCTTGGTTTGGCAATACATGAGGCCGTGGACAGACATATTGGAATGGTGTGGGGTGAAGAATTGAAATGGTTGGGTGTTACGATCTAACAACCCTTTCAATTATTTTTGGGACTGAAGGGATTTCATTAAGCACTAACACAGGAAAATTCACCGGACAATAGTAAATTCAAAATAATAGGGATTTTAAAAAACTATTAATAACATAATATTTCTTACTTACCTCTAAACTTAACTCTAAATTTAACCCCACTATGCGCAATTGTAAAGTGTGTGCATGTAATAAAGTCCCACTCTGAAAAGTTTAATTTTTTAAAACTTCGGCATCATTTTAGTCTTGCTTGAAGGTCTTAAATTCTCATTTCAGAAATATTTACCTACCTTCAGGGCTCTTTATTCACAATTCTGCTCTCTTTTCTATGAGGCAGGGAATGTGGCTATTTTCTTTCATGATGACTTCATAAACCCAGTCAAGGGTCAAATGAACTTGTCATACAAAGATAGACCCAGTTGAATTCTTTCCTCTCTTCCAAAGAGACAGCAAAATGGTCTTCCTTATTTCAAGGCCACTGATTCAGTGTTCCTTTTTTCCAGGAGTAACATACACAGCACCTATTCTAATTACTGTAATTTAACCTTGTCTTTCACAAGGTTTCAACCCCTGTGTGTCAGGGTTTTGACTTCTGTAAACTCCAAACTGAACTCCATTAAAAATGTCTGCATTTAATAATATATTTCTCCAAATCATGTGACCACTTCTTTGGTTTGGCTTCGCGGATGAAGATTTATGGAGGGGGTAAATGTCCATGTCAGCTGCAGGCTCGTTTGTGGCTGACAAGTCCGATGCGGGACAGGCAGACACGGTTGCAGCGGTTGCAGGGGAAAATTGGTTGGTTGGGGTTGGGTGTTGGGTTTTTCCTCCTTTGTCTTTTGTCAGTGAGGTGGGCTCTGCGGTCTTCTTCAAAGGAGGTTGCTGCCCGCCGAACTGTGAGGCGCCAAGATGTACGGTTTGAGGCGATATCAGCCCACTGGCGGTGGTCAATGTGGTAGGCACCAAGAGATTTCTTTAGGCAGTCCTTGTACCTCTTCTTTGGTGCACCTCTGTCATGGTGGCCAGTGGCGAGCTCGCCATATAACACGATCTTGGGAAGGAGATGGTCCTCCATTCTGGAGACGTGACCCACTCAGCGCAGCTGGATCTTCAGCAGCGTGGACTCGATGCTGTCAGCCTCTGCCATCTCGAGTACTTCGATGTTAGGGATGAAGGCGCTCCAATGAATGTTGAGGATGGAGCGGAGACAACGCTGGTGAAAGCGTTCTAGGAGCCGTAGGTGATGCCGGTAGAGGACCCATGATTCGGAGCTGAACAGGAGTGTGGGTATGACAACGGCTCTGTATACGCTTATCTTTGTGAGGTTTTTCAGTTGGTTGTTTTTCCAGACTCTTTTGTGTAGTCTTCCAAAGGCGCTATTTGCCTTGGCGAGTCTGTTGTCTATCTCGTTGTCGATCCTTGCATCTGATGAAATGGTGCAGCCGAGATAGGTAAACTGGTTGACCGTTTTGAGTTTGGTGTGCCCGATGGAGATGTGGCGGGGCTGGTAGTCAAGGTGGGGAGCTGGCTGATGGAGGACCTCCATTTTCTTCAGGCTGACTTCCAGGCCAAACATTTTGGCAGTTTCCGCAAAACAGGACGTCAAGCGCTGAAGAGCTGGCTCTTCAACTAAAGTGGCATCATCTGTGCAGAGTAGTTCACGGACAAGTTTCTCTTGTGTCTTGGTGTGAGCTTGCAGGCGCCTCAGATTGAAGAGACTGCCATCCGTGCGGTACCGGATGTAAACAGCGTCTTCATTGTTGAGGTCTTTCATGGCTTGGTTCAGCATCATGCTGAAGAAGATTGAAAAGAGGGTTGGTGCCAGAACACAGCCTTGCTTCACGCCATTGTTAATGGAGAAGGGTTCAGAGAGCTCATTGCTGTATCTGACCCAACCTTGTTGGTTTTCGTGCAGTTGGATAACCATGTTTTTTTTTTTTTTTTTTTTTAATTTTTTTTATTTTTCACACCATAAATCACATTAGCCATGATATACACTATTTCTTTTTCACACATATACAGTGACTTTTTCTCCCCCCCCCCTTTCCTCCCAAACCACCCCCCCACCCCCCCCTCTCATCCATTTTAGGTATACAATCTAGGTTGCATTAAGCCAGTCAGACAATGTTGTCATTCAACAAAATTACACCAGAAATTCTACTGAGTCCATTCTTTTCTTTCCTTCTCCTTCCATCAACTTAGGTAATGTTTGTCCCCGGTAGGTTTTCGCTATTGTATTTAATGTAAGGCTCCTATACTTGTTCGAATATTTCAATCTTATTTCTTAACCAATATGTTATTTTTTCTAATGGAATACATTTATTCATTTAAATTTGGTAGTTTCTTCCTTTTAATTTGGTTATGTATTCCATTAATATTTAAAGACATATAGTTCAGCGTAGCCCTTTTATATTTTGTTTATCTTCTCTTTCCGTTTTTCCATCATTACCTTTCCTCCTTTTCCTTTCCTCCTTTTCCATTTCTGTTTTCTTATTTTCAACTCTTTATAAGACAACATTCCTACAACATCTAACATTTTCCTTATTCTCCTATTTCTATCTTATTTATCCCCAATCTCCCCTTCACCTCCTGAGTTGTCCTTTATCCCTTGTCGGACAACCACATCTCCCCTCTCCATTTGGATTTGCGAATCCACTCGCAAGCGTCAACTGATTTTGCAGTGACCGCTATTTCCCCCCACCCCGCCTCCCCCAGAAAAGATTTCACTTTTCATATGTCACAAAGGTCCCTCTTTTAATTCCCTCCTTATTCTCTCTATTCCATTACCTTCCCTTATTAATTCTTGTCTATACTATCTATATTTTCCTCTAAGTACAGATACATTCATGTATGCTCATTGTCTCTATTCACTCTTATACCTCTTTACCTGCATACATATCAATCGTGATCATTTTTACTCTCATTACCCGTCTTCATCCCTCAGTCTATTTTTGTCTTTACCCACATACATATCAGTCGTGATCATTTTAACTCTCATTACCCGTCTTCCTCCCTCAGTCTATTTTTGTAATTGTTCTGCAAATTTTCGTGCTTCTTCTGGATCCGAGAATAGTCTGTTTTGTTGTCCTGGAATAAATATTTTCAATACCGCTGGATGCTTTAGTATAAATTTATACCCTTTCTTCCATAAAATCGCCTTTGCTGTATTGAACTCTTTTCTCTTCTTTAGGAGTTCAAAACTTATATCTGGATAAATGAAGATTTTTTGCCCTTTATACTCCAGTGGTTTGTTGCCCTCTCTTACTTTTTCCATTGTCTTCTCCAGTACCTTTTCTCTTGTAGTATATCTTAGGAATTTTACTACAATAGATCTTGGTTTTTGTTGTGGTTGTGGTTTAGAGGCCAATACTCTATGTGCCCTTTCTATTTCCATTTCATGCTGTAGTTCTGGACATCCTAGGGTCTTAGGGATCCACTCTTTTATAAACTCCCTCATATTCTTGCCTTCTTCATCTTCCTTAAGGCCCACTATCTTTATGTTATTTCTTCTGTTATGGTTTTCCATTGTATCTATTTTTTGAGCTAGTAGTTCTTGTGTCTCTTTAGTTTTTTTATTAGATTTCTCCAATTTCTTTTTTAAGTCTTCTACCTCCATTTCTGCTGCTACTGCCCGCTCTTCCATCTTGTCCATTTTTTTTCCCATTTCTGTTAAGGTCATCTCCATTTTAATTATTTTCTCTTCTGTGTTGTTTATTCTTTTTCTTAAATCCTTAAATTCCTGTGTTTGCCATTCTTTAAATGACTCCATGTATCCTTTAATAAGAGCAAGTATATCCTTTACCTTGCCTATCTTTTCTTCTTCTATTTCACCATACTCTTCCTCTTCCTCTTCTTCTTCCTCTGGGTTGGCCATCTGTTGTTTCTTTGCTGCCCTTCCCTCCTCTTCTTTCTTGTTTCTATTGTCTTCTATGGTCTCTTCTTGCTGCAGGTGTTCTGCAGCTGTCGTTGCCGGCTGTGGAGATCGACTCCCCAGCTGGTCCCCCCTCCCGTCGGTGTGTTTTTTTTCATGCGCGGTTGCGCACTTTTACTCGGCTCTGTGAGCCATTGTTGTAGTTCTTTTTCTACCGACCTGAGGTAATGGGCTTCTCTCTCCACAGCGGGCCTCTTCGGACAGGTAAGGCCTTCACCTTTTTCCTCCTTTGTCTTCTCTTCCTCTCTTCTTACCGTTGCTTTCGACTTTTCTTTTTTTGTCGCCATCTTCTTTCCACCTTTATACTCACTTTTCTGTAACTTTTATTTCTGTGCCTTTGTGTTTTCTCTTGTTTTTCCCGACTTTTCTGGAGAGGGCTGGAGTTCACCGTCCGGCCACTACTCCATCACGTGACTCCTCCCGTTGGATAACCATGTTGAGGAACTTTGGGGGGCATCCGATGCGCTCTAGTATTTGCCAAAGCCCTTTCCTGCTCACGGTGTTGAAGGCTTTGGTGAGGTCAACAAAGGTGATGTAGAGTCCTTTGTTTTGTTCTCTGCACTTTTCTTGGAGCTGTCTGAGGGCAAAGACCATGTCAGTAGATCCTCTGTTTGCGCGAAAGCCGCACTGTGATTCTGGGAGAATATTCTCGGCGACACTAGGTATTATTCTATTTAGGAGAATCCTAACGAAGATTTTGCCTGCAATGGAGAGCAGCGTGATTCCCCTGTAGTTTGAGCAGTCAGATTTCTCGCCTTTGTTTTTGTACAGGGTGATGATGATGGCATCACGAAGGTCCTGAGGCAGTTTTCCTTGGTCCCAACAAAGCTTGAAAAACTCATGCAGTTTGACATGCAGAATTTTGCCGCCAGCCTTCCAGACCTCTGGGGGGATTCCATCCATACCTGCTGCTTTGCCACTTTTCAGTTGTTCAATTGCCTTATATGTCTCATACCGGTTGAGGACCTCATCCAGCTCTAGCCTTAGGGGCTTTTGAGGGAGCTGGAGCAGGGCAGAATCTTGGACTGAGCGGTTGGCACTGAAAAGAGATTGGAAGTGTTCTGACCATCGGTTGAGGATGGAGATCTTGTCGCTGAGGAGGACTTTGCCGTCTGAGCTGCGCACCGGGCTTTGGACTTGGGGTGAGGGGCTGTACACAGCCTTTAGAGCCTCGTAGAAACCCCTGCAGTCGCCAATGTCCGCGCTGAGCTGGGTTCGCTTGGCGAAGCTAGTCCACCACTCATTTTGGATCTCCCGGAGTTTGCGCTGAAGATGGCTGCATGCGCGACGGAAGGCTTGTTTCTTCTCTGGACAGGACGGCTTTGTAAGGTGAGCCTGGTGGGCAGCTCGCTTCTTTGCCAGCAGCTCCTGGATTTCCTGGCTGTTATCGTCGAACCAGTCCTTGTTTTTCCTGGAGGAGAAGCCCAGTACCTCTTCAGTGGATTGCAGTGGATTACATCATCAACAAAGGTCAGTTTCAATTCTTGAAATCCAAATGACTCAGTTTTATTTCTACCAAAATTCTGTTCCTTTTTCAAAACCACTCTATATCAAATACAACCTCTGACCTCATTGGGCACTGGGAGATCCCTATTAGTGATGCAGACAGAGTGAAGATGCTTAGCAAAGCATCTCCCAGTCTGTGCCCAGTATCTCCGATGTAGAGAATGCCACAATAGGAGTACTGGATGCAATAGATCACTCTCAGATACAAAAGTGAAGTTTTGCTTCTCTTGGAAGGACTAGTTGGGGCTCTGAATGGTGAGGGAGGAGGTGTGGGCGCAAGTTTGGCACCTCCTGCAGTCACAGAGGTTGATAGAGGAGGAAGTCTCAGAGGGAGTGGTCCCTTGGGAAGGCAGAAAGTGGAAGATGTGTCTGGTAATAGGATTATGTTGTCGGTGAAGGAAGTTGTGGAGGATAATATTTTGGATGCAGAGGCTGGTGGGGTGGTTAAGGGGAATTCTGTTCTTGCTGAGCCCAGGGCATATTTGTGGGAAATGGATAAGATGAAGCTAAGGGCTGAGTTGATGATGGTAGAGGGGAAACCACATTTTTTTGAATAAGGAGGATGTTTCCCACTCCTCCGCCATTTGATTCAGGTGCCTGTCTACATTTCACTTACATCTTGATGAAGCCTGAGATGTTAGTAATATCTTTACCTCCTAAATGACTATACAAGACCTCGAGTTCCTCCAGCACTGCTCTGATTTTACTAAAGAGACGATGATGTGAGGTTATTATTATTATGTTGGTATTTGTGGGAGATTGCAAAGCACAAGTTGGCAAACGTGTGTCCAAAGCTACAACAGCAAAGGGCAGTTGAGAGGAAGTTGAGTGTTTGGACTGTGTTTTGAGGTATATGGGTTACTGTATTAAGTGCTCTCACTTTCCTGATGATGCTAAACCTGTAAATGAGGACCATTGTCTGTTTTTAATGACAAAGGTAGGGGGACAAATATTGCCCCCTGGACATGAGCCCAGGGGGGAGTAATGGGTGAATGGTGCAATATCTCATCCATGAATGGGTTATCAGTGGGCCAGATGTATGCTGTATGTACTTGTGTCACCATAAAAATATTTTGACCTCTGCCCCAAATTCCATCTTTGAGTCTGTGTATTAATTACACTGGACAACAATTCCCCACCCCCCCCCGCCCCAAAAGGTTTGCTTCCTGAAAAACAATTGGGGATTATAATTGACAACTTCAAGCTGAACACAAAGATAATTTCAGATTTGCTGCATCACGTAGGAAGTTGGAGAAACATTACATTAACTTTTATTGAATTTAATTTGTTTAATCGCGTAACTAACTTTGTGTTAGTTCAACTGACCTAACAATGTTTTGCATAAATAAAGCACAGAAGTTTTCAGACACCATGGTTGAAGTACAAATGCAATGCTGGACAAACTCAGCAAGATGGACAGTGCCCTTTATACAGCAAAGATGAAGGTACATAGCCATGTTTTGGGTTCAAGCCGTTTAAGTTATGAGCAGAATGTAGGCAGGCACCCAAAATCAGACTCCTCCCTTCATTTTGTTCATACCTTGATGAAGAACTCAAGCCCCACCTAGGACCCTGTTCAAAATTTATTGGCCCCCTTCCATGTGAGTCTAGCTGGTTCCTTCCGTACTTCTCTCCTACCGATTACATTTAAAACGGATTTTAGTCTGTGGGCCCAGTGTGGTCCATTTGGCCCCTGTTAAGAATGGCTAGCTTACGGTATACACTGCAGTCACACTGTGCTGATGGTGGAGAGAGAGGATGCTCAGATTGTTGAATGGGATGGGAAATAACCAGGCTGCTTTAGGCATGGGGCACAGAAACAGGTCCTTCAGCCCACCAGATCTGCACCGATCACACCACATGTATGCAGTTCAAGAACAATTTCTTTCCAACAGCTATTAGACTTTTGAACCTCCCCTTGTTACACTAATCCGAAACTGTTCAGACACCACAAAATTACTGTCTACACTATTACAAGTCATTTTTTTGTGCTCGGATTACTGTCAATATTTATTATCTATCTATCCTCTGTATTTATTGTCTTTTTAATTCAATTAAGTATGTTATTATTTTTTTTAAACAAAGTACCTGTTCAGCTGCAGCAAGCAAGAATTTCAGAGCCCATGTATATTGTACAATGTGTATGACAATAAGCTCGTTATCATTGATCCACTTTTCATTCTCTCCACATTTGTTCTCCTGATGGGGTCAAGTTTTTAAAATAACTGCTTGAGTTGCATTCAGTCAAGCGGAGAATAACACATTACATTTCTCACGTCAGCCTGGGTAGATGGAAAATGGAGTAAAACACGCAAGTCTGCAGACTCCGTGATGGAAGTGAAAATAATACTGGAGAAAGTCAGCAGGTCCATGTCCAGGCTTGAGCCCTTCAGATGCCTGAACATTGATGAAATTAGATGGAAAAAAGGTTGGAATGTTTCATAAGAGCCACTCACCGGAGGATACCCTGTCTCTGACCTGCTTCTATCGCCGCAGTATTTATGTGACAAGCCACCTAATTTTCTGGCCCAGGGAAACAAAGGGGAATTTTGGAAACTGTAACAGCTTTGATGATAGTAATACCTGGGATCAGGCACGTTCAGGTGTCTACAAGATCTTGTTCATGTGGACACAAACAACTTCCTAAGTTGGTAATAGAATGGAATTGCACAACCCTCAGCATATCCCTACAAGGGCAAGGTTAGCAGAGCTGAGGCTTTTATTTTGGAGCAAAGAAAGATGAGAGGTGGCTTAACAGGGTTCTACAAGATTCTGAGAGGCATAGATAAGGTAGACAATCAGAGCAGGTGTAGCAAACACCAAAGAACATCTGTATAAAATGAGGGAGGAAAGTTTAGGGGAGACAGTTAAAAAAAAAGTTGTGAGTGCCTGGAATGTATTGCCAGGGGTAGTGGTGGAGGCTGGAACAATAGAAGCATTTAAGAGATTCTTAGACGGGCACATGGATGAAACTAAAATAGAGGGTTAGGAGGTAGGGAAGATATAATTTTTTTTTAGGTCCAGTATATCCAGGTCAACACATCATGGGCTAGAGGTCCTGTACTGTGCTAGATGTTCCACTTCTAACCTTCAGGTCAAAGAACAGTCAGGGGTGGAACACGTGAAATGCTTCTGAACCATCCTGAGGAATTTCTACCAGAGATGATTGATCTCCAACTCGCATACTGCCCTCTGTTATTTGAGGCCTGACCGCACTTAGAGAGCTCTCATTGGCTTCACTTTTACAATGGTTCGGTACAAATACTGTCTGGTGATGAACATGATCTGCTAGAGGAACTCAGCAGGTCGAGCAACATCAGTGGGAGAAAGAGAAAGGCTGATATTTCAAGTTAATGTTTATTATCATCTGATTGTACATTTACAACCTGATGAAACAGCATTTCAACAGACCATGGTGCACGCACATACATTCACAAAGCACGGTGCGTAAAGATCACATAAATAATCAAAGTAAATAATCAAAGCAGGCTCACAAAATCAGTGAGGGCCCCTACCACCCCCCCCCCCCATAGCATCTTTCAGCTGTTCCCGTTGGGGAGGAGATACAGGAGTATCAGAGCTAGCACCACCAGGTTGAGGAACAGCTTCTTCCCACAGGCAGTGAAAACGCTGAATGACCAAAGGAACTGCTCACACTAACTCTGTGACTCAACTCTTTATTTAACAATAATATTTATTTTGATTTTCTTTATATACAAGTACCATGCATGTGCGTCACTTGTCTGGATATGTGCTATGTTTGTACGTGTCTTTGCCATATGTTGTACCGAGGACTGGAGAATGCTGTTTCTTTATGTTGTACTTGTACAATCAGATGACAAACTTGAACCTAAACTCGCAAATATATAAATAATTGGGTTGATTGTTTCAGTTACAGGATACATCAATCTCACAGCCTGTGGAAAGAAAAGCTAATTCCCCAGCCTAGCAGTCCTGATTCTGATGCTTGTATTCAAGGACAGCTTCTTCCCCTCTGCCATCAGATTCCTGAATGAACCCCAGACAACCTCACTTTCTCCTCTTTCGCGCTTTTTGCATCAATTGATTTATTTTAAAATGTAATTTAAATTAATATTTGAACTGCGACATTGTTGCTGCAGAAAAAGAATTTGATGACCTGTTCATGACAATAAATTCAGATTCTGATCACCCCCATCACCCCTCCCCCACCTTTGCAAACTCTGCTCTATTGCTTGTTATTTTCCCCCATGGATGCTGCCCAACTGCTGAGGTCTTCCAGCAGATTCACGTTTGCTCCAGATCCCAGCAACTGCCGTCTGTCGTGTGACACCAAGTACTGAGGCAAAGCCCAGACAACCCAAACTCTTGATGGCAGTGGGTTGAAGATACTGTGCGCTGGTTTGATTCACAGATTGGTTGCACAATCAAGTATTTCCCGACACGTTTCAGTTTCACCTTCAATCAAATCACTGTTCCAAGAACTTATTTCACTTATCTATTGTTATTGGTTCAAACATTAATTAGCATATGATTTAACTTAAGACTGTTCTAATTGGGAATTGCAATTGATGCACAGAGTTCCAATTCAAACCCCATGCCAATACATAATTATTCAATGTTCCCTGCAAATGTTCTATTCATATTACAATTTCAAAGTCATGCAAATCAAAATGCTCCCCACAAAATTTCAAGTCACATTGAACAGTTCCTGGAAAAGTTCTTCACTTTTGATGAAGAACTTCTCAACCAAACAACTATTCTCAGTGGATATCAGCTATGCAAGTCTGAGCTGTACAAGAGTTTGCGTTGTCTGGGCTTTGGCTCAGTACTTGATGTCACACGACAGACGGCAGTTGCTGGGAACTGGAGCAAACATCAATCTGCTGGAAGAACTCAGCTGTTGGGCAGCATCCATGGGGGAAAATAACAAGCAATGGAGCAGAGTTTGCAAAGGTGGGGGAGGGGTGATGGGGTGATCAGAATCTGAATTTATTGTCATGAACAGGTCATCAAATTTATTTTTTTGCAGCAACAATGTCGCAGTTCAAATATTACTTTAGATTTAAAAATAAATCAATTAGTGCAAAAGAAGAGGAAGTGAGGCAGTGTCTGTGGATCATTGTCTATTCATGAATCCGATGGAGGGGAAGAAGCTGTCCTTGTGCCACTGAGGGTTCATCTCCAGGTTCCTCTACCCTTTTCCCAATGGTAGCAGAGTGAAGAGGGCATGGCTTATGTGGTGGGGGTCCTTGAGGATAGAGGGTGCGTTCTTACAATACTGCCCCTTATAGATGTCCTTGAAGTCTGGTGCCCATGTTGTCATAGGCTGAGTTCACAACTCTCTGGAGCCTTTTTCCTGTCCTGTGCTGTGGCACCTCCATAGCAGACAAGGATGCACCCAGTCAGAATGCTCTCCTGTGGAAGTGCATCAGGATATTGGAGATAATGGAGCTCAGGAGGAATCAGGTTGTGGAGGAGTGGAAAGCAAGGTTTCAAATTGATCATCACTACAGATGTGCAGCTCAGAACCAGGCCATTCGCCCCAACCAGTTCATTCTTGAATCAATGCTCCACTCAAACCTTCTCTTGCCTATCACCATGACCCTCTGTCACCTTCTCTTGTTAAATGAGCCATGAGCCGTGATGAGAACTAAAGTGACAGAAGTGTGAGTGAATGTTAATTATATTAGATATTGGGTTTGATCTGATAATGCCAGGAAGTAGAATATTGGGAACGGGATGTTGGGGAAAAAGGCAGGATTTAGTTTACAGGGAATAGAATGAATGTGGATACAGAAAGTGAACATTATGTGGAAGTAAACACAGAAATACTGGAGGAACTCAGCTGGTCTCACAGTGTTCATAGGAAGTAAAAATATATAACCAACGTGAGGCCTTTTTCAGGTTTGGGTAAAAAGCATGCAGGCACCTGAATTAAAAAGGCTGTAGAAGAATAGAAAGGGCAGAGGGAGGAGGACAGTCCAACAGATAAAGGAGAATCACCAGCTGGCTATTTACTTACACCTTGAAGAAGGGCTCAGGCCTGAAATGTAGGATTTATATCTACCTCCTATGGACGCTGTAAGACCTGGCGAGTTCCTCCCGCATTTCTGTGCTTTTACTCCAATCACAATGTCTGCAGACTTTAGTGTTTCACATCATTATGTGGAGGTTTGTGGAGCCCCAGAAATGTTGAAAAAGTTACGTGGGAGTTTTCCCATTGACAATTGACAATTGCACCAATTTTATGCATGGTGTACTGGAGAGAAGTTTGATTCTTAGAAACCTGGGGAAGCCATTCTGTCCCTCAAGTCTACTCTCCTGTGCTGGTCTTGTCCTTAACAATCTTGCCCAGGAAAACTCCATTGCTCAGTGTTGAGATCTTTGTTTGATCTCAGCCTCGCTAGATTGCTGCGGGAGTACACAAGATTTCCTTGACCGCTCGGAGATGAAATACTCCTGCCATCTCTCTGAATGGCCCTGCTGTAAGTTTGGGCTTCTCTGATTCAGCCTCAGCTCAACAAGGCAAATAGTTTCTACCTTTCAATTGACCCAATCATTCCTTTGAACCTTTTCCAAGCTCTTCAAATGGTTCCCAATTCATCCTTATTCCATTACCTTTGAGGAAGATGAGAGTTTATTGTCACACACTTAAGTACAATGTATAGATTTCAAATTGATATAGCAAAATTCTTACTTGCTGCAGCCACACAGGTACACTAACTACAGTATATAAATTAAATGACCATAATATGCCAAGACTGAAAAAGAGATGATTATATCTAAAAGGATAGATAATTGTCCAGTTGTTTGTTGTGACCATCTGTTTTCAGAACCACATGTGCCACATATCTTAATGGAGAGAGGAGATATGGAACCTGATGAATATGAACAATATTTAAAAGGAAAAAGCAATTTTATTAAAGGAACCAAGAAGGACCCAAGCTTGGGAAAAAAGGTAATAGTTATGCAGCAAAGTCATCCTTGGCTTCAAACTAGTGAAGTGTGTGGTGAAACTATTATTCTTGGTTGACCCTGTTCTCACTGGTCGGCTCGTGACTCCTCCCCTTTCTTCCCCATAAAGGCCGTCATGCCATAAGCCTGTCCCCAGTTCGAGTCCAGATCAGTGTGAGCGACCAACACAGGGATGCTATCCATCTCTTGCAAATAAAAGCCTTAATTTTTGGCAAATTTCAGTCTTTATGTAACTGATTGTACATCATTGTGATAAAACCGACCAGTGCCAACACTCATCTCAGACAACAGGCATTCTGGCCACTACAACCTCCCTGTACACTTTGACAGTACTGACCATTTGATTCTGCATTGTTTCCATATCTAAAGATGTCAAAGAGCCTGAAGATTTGGCCTACTCTCTGGGCTGGCACCTCTGCACCCAGCCCTGTCCTCACCCACAGTGGGTACAGAGGGATGAACAGGCAGATCGCTTCCCCTCTCACCCCCACACCCAAGAGGGGTCATGGAGATTTCACTGCAATGAAGCTTTGGGGAGTTTTGAGCTGATACCCTCATCCTGGAGAGCATTGACTGCCTTTGGTAGGAGGCAAAATATCAGATGGAACTTTGCTCATGTTGTTGTCAACATTTTTAAATGTTTCTAATACTCAGAGACATTGTAAACTATTCCAATTGCTGAAAATTATATAAAAAATAGAAATTAAAAAGCATTGTCACCATTTAACAGTGAAAAGTATGACAATAATGAGTTTATTTTTATATACACATTCTTACTTGCTGCCACAAAGGTTCATCAGATATACTGATAATAGCATTTATTAAATTATTTATTATGAATTATAATGAGACAAAAATATAAAAGGGGGGGATGAATAAAAATTTCCAGATAATGAGTTAATGAGTGCAGAGAGATCTTTTGGTTTCAATAGTAGATTATGATCAGGGTTAGGGTATTACAAAGAGGGTCAAGATGTTGGAAATTAACTGTTCTGCAACTGAGAGGATCTGTTTAAAGAGTTTTAATAATAATAAGTAAAGAATAATTAACTTGGCAATCTATAGGTTGGGGATCACCATTCAGGTGAAAGGGAACTCTGATTCTATAGGACTGGGTCAGAGAGGTAGATAGTCCTGTGGAATGCCAGGGGTTCCAACATGATGGAACAGAGCAACAGATGCAGAGTCAATCGCTGAGCTTGAGAAAGTAATGAGAAGATGTGGAATTCAGTGGGTCAGGCAGCATCTATGGTTAGAAAGGATCAGTCAATGGTTTAGGTCAGGACATTGGACACTGCCTGGCCCTTTCCACCCATGGACACTGCCTGGCCCTTTCCACCCATGGACACTGCCTGGCCCTTTCCACCCATGGACACTGCCTGGCCCTTTCCACCCATGGACACTGCCTGGCCCTTTCCACCCATGGACACTGCCTGGCCCAATGAGGGCCTCCAGCAGCTCATTGTTTGATGAAGATTCCAGCATCTGTAGTTCTTGTGTTTCTCCATCACTGAGCTCACTCAAATGGTTCAGACTTTGCTGGTGCCAAAAAACCAAACATACCAGGAAGTTAAAACCCTTTAACCAAACACATGAACTCCATTTTCCTCCCCATAGATGCTGCCTGACCAGCTGAGTATCCAGAACGTTTGTTCCAGATTTCCAGGATTCACAATTTCTTTTTGGTTTTCAAATAAAAACCAGGACTGATGTCCAGGTGTGAGCATTATGTAATGATGCGGAATGCCCAGCTCAGTACTGACAGAGAAGTTCGATGTCAGCTGGAACCTGTCCAAACCACATATTGATTGCAATTCTTGGCATTAATTAATTGTATCTTGAACTGTGGAATAGTTCTTTGACTGAGGCAGAATTAATTTATAGCCACATCAACAAATCCAGATGTAAATTTCAAACTAAGGAAAATGAAAGCATGTATCACAAAGCAGAAAGATCTCTCAAGTCTGAACGCAAGCCATCCCTTTGCCTCTTCGGCTGCTGCTCGACCTGCTGAGTTCCTCCAGCAGATTGTTTTTAGCTCCAGATATAGGAAACAGGAGGCATATTTTAAGTTGCAGACAACAGGTGGTGGAGCGAATAGAGAGACCATCTGCAGATCAAGAATGCCCAAGTCTTTCTGGCATGTTCTGCTTTTATTGTCACCTTCAGGAGATCTTCCTGAAATAACCCACCACCCCACCCCCCACCCCACCATAGCCTTCACTGAGGCACTGAGCTATTAAACGCAGCCAAGCAGCAATTCCAGTAACCCTGGCAATCCCTACACAGCTATTCTGTGGAGCTGTGTAATGTCTGCATGTCCACCTCTCCCCCAGGAAAGCAAAGCACACCTGAGGTGACATGCTTAACCTGTAGTGTGACCACCACAAGGCAGAAAGTTATTTCTTCACCCTCATGGACAGGCAGTAGTGAACCATCCACAGACATCCCTGAATAGAGTTTCCACCATTCAAAATCCTCACACACACCAGTATTGTTAAAGTGGACCTGCAAATACCTGACAAAAGAATGCAAATGTACCTACAAAGTGTTTTATTGTTGCTTTGTAAAGCATAGGAACTCCATAACAGCAAGAGGCACCACCAACTATAGTTAGCCACATGGGAGTCTACCATGAGGCTCACAAGTTGCACATTTATGCAGACAAGCTTACAGCTTTCCAGAACATTTGAACAGACCTCTACACAAGTAGATGCTTCTTAAGGTGTTCCTTGGGATTCATTATACTGGGTTGTTACCCAATAATTAATAGTATTTTACTGCCTTTGCCAAATATGGAGTTGTTGTTGTTCACAATCTGCTTTAGCCTTGCCGATTCATCAGCACATGCAATGGAATGATCTCTCCTACTCTTCCTTTGTTACTACTTTAAAACTCTCATTCTCAGTATCCCTTACATATTCTCCTCTGCTGGTTCATTCAAATTTTTGTGGTTGGCATACAGGACCAGGAATCAGGACCGGACCTGGGCTTGAATCCCACACTGTCTATAGGATATCTATGTCTGCAGGGATTTCTCAGGGGGCTCTGGTTTCCTCCCAATCTTCAAAATATACCGGGGGTGTAAATTGGGTGGCACAGATATTTGGGCTGAAAGGGCCTATTACTGGACTGTTGTCCAAATTAAAAAAATTAAATTTTAAAAATGTAAATTTTAACTCTGGTACATTTTGTAAGATGGGAGGAAACCAGAGCCCTCCGAGGGGGGGGGGGGGAAATCCCACACAGATATGGGGAGAACATAAAAGCTCCTTACAGACAGCGTGGGTTTTGAAACTAGGTCATTGGCACTGTAACAGCATTGCACTAACCACTACACTAACAATGTCACCCTGATTCACTCTCTGTTTTATGCCTGACAGAATGAGATCATTCGAAAACGCCTATACAAGGACATTGGACACCACTCTGTTCTCATGCTGAACTTCTGCCCTGATTTAAAGAGCACCCACCCAGATCTGAGGATGGCTCAGGGGGAGTTTATTTTCCTCATTGACCGCAGCGGGAGCATGAGTGGGACAAACATCAACCGGGTCAAGGTAATGACCACAGGCTTCCACCGAGCTGTTCATGGTTTGTAAAAGGGCTCGGTCTCCTGGTCCCAACCCATTGCCAGGATGGAGAGCAGAGAGACTTGGTACATAGTTGCACGAAAATATTGGCGCAGGAAGACATGGTGAAGATGTTTGGCTTTCATCAGTACAGGAACAGGGACATCAGGTTACAACTACACACAATGTTACTGGGACCACACTCACAACATTGGAATAACCTGGGGGAGTTACCGGTCATCATAGAATCCATGGAATGGTCACTGTCTCACCAAGTCTATGCCAGCTCCTTGCAAATCAACACAAGCAATCCCATTTCCCCCACTCTGCCTTCCTTTAGCCTGGCAAATCACTCAACACAATTGCTTATGCAATTTCTTTTGAAAACTTCAGTTGATTGTCTGGCTCACCCCTCAAGCCAGTTAGCTCAAAATGGTAACTAGTTTATCTCAATGGAAGTCTTTCCTCATATCTACCTTGCACCACCTTAAGTCTTTGCCCCCAGTCCTTGAATCATTTACTGGAAACAGTCTCCCTCTTTTCCTCTTGTCCAAGATGTGATTCTGTCCATTTCAACTTCTGCTTCAACAAAGAGCAACCCCAGCCTCTTCAGCTTGAAATTGCTCACTTCTAGAACCATTCAGAGAGATAGGCCACAGAAACTGGCCCTTCAGTGCACACAGACCGTCAAGAATTGATCTGCACAAACCTGACATTCTCCTCACCTTGAGTGTGCAGTTTGCATAGTCTCCTAATGAGCATGTGGACTTCTTTAATTTTCATCAACTCTCCACCAGATTCTCCCACTCACAACAGGCAGTTTACACTGGCCAATTAACCCATTGACTTGCACATCTTTAGAATGAAGGAGAAAGCCAGAACACAAGTCATAGAGAGAATGTGCAAACTCCACACAGACAGCACAGGATTGAACCGATGTCTCTGGCACTGTGAAGCAGAGGCTCCATGAGCTGGAGCTCCAAGCTATCCCTCATACAACAATAGAACATTGAAGCGTGTGGTGTGTGGACCTACCAAACATACTAAAAACTTTCCCTACCTCATAAACCTCTATTTTTATTTCATCTATGTGCCTGCCAAAGAATCTCTTGAATGTCCTTCATGTTCCAGTCCCCAGCAAGGCATTCCAGGTACCCATATTTTTTTTGTGTTTAAAAAAACTTATCCATGATGTTCCTCCTAATCTCCACTTACTTTGTGTAGACATCCTCTGGTGTTTGCTACTCCCATCCTGAGAAAAAGGTGCTGGCTGCCCACCTTATCTATGCCTCTCAGAATGTTGACCTCTAAGTCTTCCCTCATCCTTCAACACTCCAAGAGAAAAGTCCCAGCTCTAATAATCTTGCTTCACAAGACTTACTTTCAAATCCAGGCAACATTCTGGTCAATCTCCTCCACACTTTCTCCATAGCTTCTATATCCTTCTAATAACCAGAGCTGAACACAATATTCTAGGTGTGGGCTCATCAGAAATTTATAGAGCTGCAACTTGACCTCTCGACTCTTAAACCCAATCCCCTGACTAATGAAGCCATATCATAGGCCTTCTTAACTACCCTATCAACCTGCATGGCAAACTTGAGAGATCTATGGGTTTGGACACCCAAGGACCTTTCTTTCTTCCACACTGTTAAGCATCCAACCATGAACCCTGCACTCTGCCTTCTGAAAATGCATCAACCTTCCAAAATGCATCAACTCACACTCATCTGGATTGAACTCTATCTGTCATTTTTCCACCGAACTCTACATCCTGATTGTATCCTTTTGTAACTTATAAGAACCAGACAGCTTCTCTGCAGTGCCTGACCTGCACAGACTTCCCCTGATTTTTGCCTGCAGACAGTCCTTTCCACATACCTCAAGGTCCTAACGATTTATTTTTTTGCTTGCTCTGGTGAAGGACGCAATGCTGGTGACCCTGAAGAGTCTGGTACCCTCATGTCTGTTCAATATCATTGGATTTGGTTCCACGTTTCGAACCTTGTTCCCAGCCAGCAGGTCTTACAACGAAGTAAGTCCTTACTTTCGCATTTTGTCATTAATTTCACTTTTAAAATCACATAGAAAGCAGCTGCTTATTGTTTGAAATTGCTTTAAACGACCTTTCAACATTTATAATCTAATTGATTATCAATTGTAATTGCCTCTTGAAAAATAATTAGAATTAATGAGATCGTGGAGAACTTGAGGGTTGAGCGGCTGCCTTCTCCTATCATGTGACTTCATGGGTTCACTGACCTTGCCAGTGTTATTCGCATCCAGATCAGGAATAATTAACAATTCCTGACTGCTGATACATAGGAAAATATCACATGGTCATGTTACATTGTTTAAGTAAAAGCACAATTCTGGAGCAACTCAGCAGGTCACACAGCATCTTTTATTTTGTTTACATTTACATCCTTACATTTTGTTGCAATTAACTTTCATTAATCAAGAGGAAATAAGAACAACTTTGAACATCATATATACTCGTTTAAAAGTCAATCTTATGTAAAAGTCGACCCCTTATTTTTGGCCAAATTATTTGGAATTTTCCATATGTAGCGTGTAAAAGTCAACCCTCATCTCTCTCTTCGGCACGGCCACCCGCCCATCGGTGCTCCTGATGCCTTGGACGTGGACTCTCAGCTCAGCCCCGGCCGATCTCCAATGATGCGGATACTTACTGGGGTCCCTCCCCCCTCCCCCCTGCGGTAGGACGTGTGTTTTGCTGCTCACAGTCGGTATTGTAACTTTAATTCATTGGGGTTTTGTTCTTTATTCGTTTCGAGATCATTTGGACTTCTGCCACTGATGCGGTATTTTGGATTCGAAGGGGAATTTCAGCCCCTCACAAGTAACCTCATGTAATGGTCGACCCCATAAGTGTAAATTAAAAAAAGTCTACAAAATTTTGAATTTTACATGAGTATTTACGGTAGTAATTGATAGATCTCTCCTTGGCGACACCGAATTTTTCCCATTGTTTGGAATACAGAAACCAGAGCAACTAGAAGCTGGCACCAAGGACTGATTTCATTCTCTCCTTTCTCACACTTGTTTCTAAGCTGCTTCCAATCTCGGGGCACAACAGTGCTGCTTTTCCGATGTGGCTGGTTTCTGACGGATTTGCAAGTGAAGTTGTTCTTATCGATGTTTACTTTGAGTAAATCGGGATACAGCTTGGAAAATAACCCCAGCACTTCACCTCAGCTGCATAATGTATGATCAATGTGCTGAGACAATAAAAATTAACACTGCACAAAATGTTTTTCAAAAGGTTTGCTTCCTGAACTGGGAATTATGATAGACAACTTCAAGTTGAACACAAAAATAATTTCAGATTTTCTGTATCACATAGGAAGTTGGAGAAACATTAAATTAACTTTTATTGAATTTAGCCTGTTTAATCATATAATGAAGCTGACACATTGCGTTAGTTCAACTGACCTAAAAACGTTTTGCTGCTGATTTTCAATTGTACTCAGCATCTGATGCCTCTTGTATCAGTGTTGAAGAATATTGGCCACCAGTAATGGATTCCAGTTGCTCTGATCCCACTTTTCCATGGTCCCTATGTTCACCACCAAGATCAGCAGGGAAGATGTGAATGCAGAAAATGAATTTTCAATGATATGTTTTTATATGCATGAAGTAGACTTTAAATGTAAAAGGAAATCATAAAAAATTGGTTATACCTAAAAAAAAATCGATATGTGATAGGAAAATTGAAAGCTGATTTTCGTGGGTAGCAGCCCACAATCCATAAATACACCCAAAAAGGTTCAGATAGCAAAATATTTGTGTTCACCTTTATGGACACATTGACTGTAATTTCAATCCTCAATTTCTTCTCAAATAATTTCAAGTGATGTACCATCCAAAAACAGTGCTCTAAACCAACCACGATGATCTACCCATTGTCATATTGAGAACTGGCCTTCTTAACTACCCTATTGGGCACTCAGCCCAATCCTGTTCATTGCTACTAACCCACGACTGCATCACCAGATTCACCTCCAACAGTGTCATCAAGTGTGCAGATGACGCGACAGAAGTCGGCCTCATCAGCAACAACGATGAATCGCACTACAGAGAAGAGGTGGAAAATCTCGTGAAATGGTGCGAGAATAACAACCTGAGTCTCAACGTAGACAAGACGAAGGAGATGATCAGGAGGACCAGGAATGACCAACCTCTACTACACATCAACAACCCAATGGCAGAGAGAGAGGAGAGAGCACCAAGTTCCTTGGAGTTCACTTAACTATTGACTTATCGTGGACACTCAACATCTCCTCACTTCTATACCAGCTATATCGAGAACATCCTGACTGGCTGTATCACAGTGTGGTATGGTTGCTGCAAAGACCAAAAGAGAGTGAGCGAGAAGATCACTGGCTCCCTCCCTACCATCAACATGATCTACCGGGATTGTTGTCTGAAGAGGGCATGCAGCATCATTAAGGACTTCCACCCTGCACACAGCAACTTTCAGCTGGTTCCATCGGGGAAGAGATACAGGGATATCAGATCCAACACAACCAGTCTGAGGAACAGCTTCTTTCCACAGGCAGTGAGAATGCTGAACAATCAAAGAAACTGGTTACATCAACTATCTGAGACTGTCATATTCATGAAACACAATCTATTTATTTATTTGTATGGATGAAATACTTGTCCTGTGTATTATTTGTCTGTATGTGTGTTATATCTGGTTGTGTGTCTGCATGTTTTGCACTGAGAACCGGAGAACGCTGTTTTGTCAGGGTGTACTTGTACAATCAGATCAAAAACTTGAGGGGTTTCAAAGGCTCTCCGTGCACCCCAGGACATTGGTGTGAACAGTGACTGAGGTTCATCAGACTGTGCAGAAACATGAAACTGTTTCACTTTTTGCAGTGGTCATAAGTGGTCTAAAGAAACAACCTAGTTCAAGTGCCTAGTTCTTTGGAAAGTGGCATCACGGGTAGATAATGTAAAGATAAGCCCAAAATGCTGCACCACCCCATCAGAATAACATGCTTGAAATAGAAAAAAGCATCAAACCAGCTCTATGTATAATCCATCTCTAGAATATGAGGACCTGTGGATAACTGGTGTTATAACCCTCTTGTTATCAAGTGAATCATTTGAATTATTTTGGAAGAATTTGCTTTGAGGATTAAGTGTGCCTATAATTTATTTTTATGGTCAGTGCACAGTTTTGCAGTGATGAATCCACCTTTTGTTTCATTCCTACTTGACCTTTCCACATGTTGATGGCCCCCAGTGACCAGGGCTGCTACATTCTGATGCCCAGGTGATAGAGTTTGCACTTGTCAGCCAGACATGCCACACTATATTATGGTTCCTCTCCCCACGCAGCAGCCAGGCAGAAAGCTGATGATATTCATTCTGACCTTCTCATAGGACTAAAGCCATGGTCACAGGAAACAACAGAGTAACCATCCACCCACGCCTTCTGAGCTCAAAGTCCTCTCCAACGCAGAGTCCAATTAAGCATCATTACTGGTACTGAGCAGCTTGCAGCTTTAGTTCACAGAAGATGCTGCTTTCATTTTGGAGCTACGGAAATAATGATTGATACAAACATGTGGCTGGCATGGATATCTGAGCATAAGTTAAAAAAAAGTTGTAAATTCCGGGAGTCTTTGTTGTACATTCTCTCTCCCGAATTTGGGGTAAAGGATGGGGTTGAGGTGGAAGAGTCTTCTCTTATTGGATATTTGTGACCAGAGGTGGAGTGCTGGGATCGGTGCTGGACCCCGTTGTTGGGGTATATATTAACGACTTTGATGTGAATGTTGGAAGTATAATTCATGAGTTTGTACGACATGAAAACCAGTAGTGCTGTAGGTCGGGAGGAAGGTTGTCCAACAGGATATGCCTCAGATGGTAAGTTGGACAGAGCATTGGTAGATGAAATTTAATCCTGACAAGTGTGAGTTGATGCACTTTGGGAAGTCAAATAGGGGTAAGATATGTACAATAAATAGTGGAGAGCTGAGTGACGTCGATGAACCTTGGGATTCAAGTGCCAAATTCATTGAAAAGAGCCGTCACAGGCAGATAACATGATTAAGGGATATGGCATGTTTGCCTACATGGAGCATGGCATAGAAGATAAAAGTCTGGTTTATTGTCATCTGATCATACAAGTACAACATGACGAAACAGCACTCTCTGTCCTTGGTGCAAAACAAGCAGACACACAACCAGACATAAGCCACACAAACCGACAAACAATACATATGGAGGACAAATATTTAATCTATACAAATAAATAAATATTGTTTCATGAATATGAGAGTCTCAGATGGTTAGTGTGAGCACTTCCTTTAGTCATTGAGCATTCTCACTGCCCATGAGAAGAAGTTGTTCCTCTGCCTGGTGGTGCTGGCTCTGATACTCCTGTATCTCTTCCCCAACAGGAGCAGTTGAAAGATGCCATGTGCTGGGTGGAAGAGTTCCTCAAGTTGTTATGTTGCTACTTTATAAAATGTGGGTTGAGCCACAACTGGAGTGTTGTGTGCAGTTCTGTTGGGTACTCCATAGGAGGATGTGGTGGCACTGGAGAGAGTGCAGATGAGATTCACCAGGGTGTTGCCTGGATTGGATAGGCTGGGCTTGTTTTCTCTGGAGCAGCGGGTGGCATAGGGTGACCTGATGGAGGTATAGAAAAGGGATTGATAGGGTAAGTGGAATCGTGTTCCCATAGCCATGAGTATCAAATACAAAGACCTAATTAAAGGTGAGGGGGATATGAAGGGGAAAATGTTCTTTGATAAATGTTGGTTGATATCTGGAACTCGGTGTCAGAGGAGGTGGTGAAATCAGATGCAGTCACTATGTTTAAGAGACATTTACACAGAAACTTATTAAGGCAAGGAAGAGAGAGGATAGTCCTAATGCAGGCAAATGGGATTAGTGTCAAATGGGATCAGTGTCAATGGGTGAATATTTATTCTCTTTTTTTTTAGTCTTTAGTTCTCTTTTTAATTCAATTGAGTACTGTATATATCCAGCACTGTTTGTGAAGAGTTTGTAAGCTCTCCCTGATTCTGCATGCATTTTCCCTGGGTCCTCCGGTTTCCTCCCACTGATCAAAACATACTGGGGGTTGTAGATCAATTGGGTGTAATTGGACAACTCAGGCTCATGGGCCAAAAGGGCCTGTTACCATGCTGTATGTCTAAATCATTTTAGTTGGGTTTTTTTTTAAACAGGGAATTATTCTGCTATAGCAAGTAAGAATTTTGGAGCCTATGTACATTGTACAATGTGTATGGCAATAAATTAGTTGTCATTAAAAGTTTAGTATGGACGATGGGCCAAATGGTCTGTTTTTGTGCTGTATAACTCTGACTGTTTTATTCCCTCCAGGAGACTTTGGCCACGGCTTGTGCCTGCATGAGGAGAGTCAGGGCTGACATGGGATCGACCAACCTGCTGGCACCACTGAGCTGGATATTCCGACAACCGCCTCATAGGGGCCGAGCCCGGCTGCTGTTCCTTATGACTGATGGCTCTGTGAGCAACACTGGGAAAGTGATCAACCTCGTCCGCAGCCATGCTCAGACCAGCAGGTACCATGGGTGGACCTCCCATCCTGTCAGTCTTGAATTAAAAACGTCTTTCATTGTGAAAACATGTCATGACCATTTTCCCCTGTTACACATCACTCATCCAGCAACATAAAAATGAGGAGACCAGTTTTATTTTTGAAAGGATATCATTAAAAATTTTGGTAATGATAATCCTTTCTCTGAAGTAAAATATGAAAGTCTTCAGACACCATGATTGAAGTAAAAACACAACGCTGGAGAAACTCAGCTAGTCAACTAACGTACTTTATATAGCAAAGATAAGGGCTTGGGCCCTTATCGAGGTACGAGCAAAATGTGGGCAGGCGCCTGACTTCAGCATTTCAGTGGTGTGGTGAGACCAGACTTAGTTTGCCTTACTTTTAATGACTATTTTGGCCTTCTTATCGGCCTGTCCCGCATCGGACTTGTCAACCACAAACGAGCCTGCAGCTGACGTGGACATTACCCCTCCATTAATCTTCGTCCGTGAAGCCAAGCCAAAGGAAGATTTAAGGAAACATTCGCTGGGAGAATGCAGAGAAGATTGGTTGTAGGATGAAGAACGTCTTACGAAATGTGGAAAAAGGGGGCTAACTTCTCTGGACTAAAAATAAACAGTGCTGGTCAGATCTGAGATGAAAGAAACAGAGTTACTGCTTCAACGACCTTCCATCAGCACCATCCTCACTGGGGTTCAGAAGGTAGACAGGAGAGATGGCAGATAGATATCTTAGAGTCATGGAACATTACAGCACAGAAACAGGCCCTTCGGCTCCTCCAGTTTGTGCTAATCTATTCTGCTGAGTCCCATTGACCTGCATGCAGTCCATATCCCTCCACACCTCTCCCATCCATGTGCCTGCCCAAATTCATATTAAATGTTAAATTGAGCCCTCATTCACCACTTCGGCTGGCAGCACATTCTACACTCTCACAACTCTGTGTGAAGAAGTTGCCCCTAATGTTCCCCCTAAACTTTTCCTTTTTACCCTGAACCCTGGTTTTTAACTCATCTACCCTTAGTGGAAAAGCCTAGTTGCATTTACTCTATCTATACCCCTTATAATATTGTATGCCTCTATCAAATTTCCCCTCATTCTTCTATGCTCCACAGAATAAAGCCCTAACCTTTTTAACCTTTCCCTGAAACTCAGTTCCTGAAGTCCCAGCAACATCCTAGCAAATCTTCTCTGCTCTCTTTCAATCTTCAGAAGGATGTGAATCTTCAGAGTTCTTTATTCCAAAGAGGAGTGGAAGTTGTGGAGAGCAAAGTCAGCAGATCTTTGGACTTTGGGGAGTTGAGGACCATTGGGAGGATTCGGGAAAGTAAAGTTGAAGACATGATCAGATTATCTTTGATCTTTTAGAATGACGGTACAAGCTCAAGGGTCCGAATGGCCTACTTTCCTCCTCTATCGCTCTTAGAGTCCTGCATTTAAACCAAAGCATATCTGCAGGTTCTCCACATCTCCATGCTCCTTGGCTACTGGACACCGATATTTTTTCCAACTCCACGAGGACATTCCTTCACCCTTCCTGTCACCCTCTGAACTATATGACACATTTTACACCCCAGTCATTACATTTATCAACACACCCAGAATGCAGATGGGACGGGATTTCATTGCAACGTCTTTGTGCCCTGAGAGTTTGAAAACCCAGTTTTATTTTCTTTTGCACCCAGAGCTCTGCTTCTTTATAGCAGTGACTCTCAACTTTCCTTTGCCCACAGTCCACCTTTAGTATTCCTTTACAAAAGGCATACTACCTATAACTAATCACTGGACCAGCAGTGTGGGGAGAGGGTTGGGGAGTTTTGTTTTGGTGGGAAAATGTGAGACTATTTTTTTTGTCAAATTTACAAACTGGTTTTACTCATTCAGTCAGTAATACTTGTCTTCCTTCCTTTGCTGTGGACCACTGGTAACAAACCCATAGATCACCAGTGATCCGGGTACCACAGGTTGAGACATACTGATCTGATTGAATGGTGGGGCAGAATTGATAGGGCGAATAGCCTAATTCTGCTCCTATGTTTTATGGTCCACATTGTTAGAGTGTCTTGGCACCCTCAAAGATCACTCTTACTCAATTAAATGCAAATGAAAGGCAATTAGTTTTCATTCATTCATTTGTCAGGACCTCATTAGGTATTTTACATTAGTTTTGTTCGAGTCAGCAATTGTATAGTTGATATAACCACGGTCTTCATTTTATTTCAGTGGCTATAGAAAAATGAGCAGTCAACATCCCACACAGCTTCTGTAATGAAAGGAAGAGTTTGTGTTGCTTCGGACATTTCAGGACCTCAGGATGTCCCAAAAGTCTCCACAACCCTTTGTTCTTAACATTGGAAGCGTTCAGAAACAAGAGTGATATTGCGCAGAGTTAGAACACAGAAGCAGGCTCCCTCGGCCCTTCTTGTGCCAAAACATTTTATTTTTTGCCTCGAACCACTGACCTGCACCCAGTCCATAGCCCTCCATACCTCTCCTGTCCAAATTCTTCTTAAATATTAAAATTGAGCCCGCATTTACCACTTCAGTTCTGTCATAGTGACAATGGACAAAGTATTGGCTCCTGGGTATGAGTACAAGAGTACACAAACTAAGAGTTAATTTGCTGTACAGCTTGTATGATTAAAACTCTGCATGTAAAAATTAATTTTTTTAAATGTTGATGTTAAGCTATTTGCTGAACAAATTGCTGTTTCATTGCACCATTCAATATCCCTTAAATCCCAGGAGCTCATCTTTTAATTAATGTTTATTTTGATTTGTGTTAGCATGATGAATCACACATGCCCCCTCGCTTCCATCTCTACCCCCTGCTGCCTCGAACAATCAGACAACATATTCAAAGACTCACCCCACCTGGCCACTCTCTCTTCACCGCCCCTCCTATCGAGAAGAAGATTCACAAGTGTGAGATCACATTCTCACCTGATTTAAGTAGAGATTTTTTCCTGTTATTATCAGACTCCTGAATGAACCTCATACTGGTAAAATTATATTCTCTGTGCAATATTGCAGTTTTGCACTATGTTTTACTTGTACTGTGTATGAAATGCTGAACTGGACTGCTTGCAAAACAAAGTTTCTCATGTGACATGTGACAAAATCCATGCACTTTGCCTTGGAAGGAGAGGAGGGAATGTGTTTGAATCAGAGCTGATCCGGTTTTGCAGCCACACTCATGTTGGACCTTGCCCCACCCCAGGTGCTTCAGTTTTGGTATTGGACAGAATACTTCTAGAAGACTGGTGCTGGGACTAGCCTCTGTTTCAAAAGGAGCAGCCGAGTTCCTCGACGAAGGGGAAAGGTTGCAACCAAAGGTAACAGAACAGGTGCTTTAAAGAGATTTACCATGAATGAATTCACTCTGATTTAATGCAAGGGAGTTCAACGTAATTATAACTGAAAGGTACGTGTGAGTTCAAGTAAACATTAGAATTTGAGTAAAAATTATTTGAAATTTCCAAAGACTAATGAGCAAAATTATCAAATTTTTAAAAATCAGACCAGTATTAAGATATTCCTGAGATTCAGCAGTGTGAAGATTTCTAAGTAGAATTATCAAAGGATTATCTTGCAGGTATGTGTGTATGAGACAGACAGAAATTCTACATCTTCAGAAGCAAAGACACAAATAAAATGATGGTAACAAAGTGAATAATTTGTTTTCTGTTTTATAGATGGTAAAATCCCTGAAGAAAGCAATGGCACCATTCCTTAGTGATGTTACAATCGACTGGTCCTTTCCTGTAACAAATGAAGTGCTCCCATCTCCAGCTGGAACCCACTTCCTGTTTCCTGGGGACAGATTAATAGAATATTGCATTGTTTGTGACACTTCAAGATATCGCTCTAACCTCAAGTCAGTAAGTATGAAATCCTGTATTTTATTATTTTGCAAACCTGTTACTAAATTATTTAAACTTAGCACAGTTTTTTTTTAAACACATACAGTGGTAGGGGCCTGGAATGGGATGCCAGGTGTAATGGTGGAAGTGTACATTTATGAGGCTTCTAGATAAACATGGGGATATGCAGAGAATGAGGGATACATATCATATACATGCAGAAGAGATTTAGTTTAATTTGGCGTCACAGTTCATGGGTTGAAGGGTCTGTTCTTGTTCTATGTTCTAATAGTTGTGTGAAGACAGGGGCAGAAGGAGGCCACTTAACACGTTTAACCCATTCCACTCTTCAATAAGTCGGCACTAACATCTAACTCCACATGTCTGCCTTTGCCCCTTCTCCTTAAACACTTCTTAGGGAAAGATCTTCTAACCTCACATACAATTTTATCAATTAGCACTGAATCACTTGAAATTTGTGGAAGAGAGACTCAATGGTTCTCCTCCCTCTCTGTGAAAGTATCTCCCATTCTGGAATGGACTGGATCCTGTCGTGAGAATCTGCCCATCATCTATTCCCACACCACCACTGTTCATGAATTAACAGTCTTTGTCCAAAAGGATTCCTTGTCCCCATCCCCCATCCTTAGTTGAAGTTCTCTTTCTTTAAACCCGTTCACTTTCTTTAAACCCGTTCACTTTCTTTAAACCCGTTCACTTTCTTTAAACCCGTTCACTTTCTTTAAACCCATTCACTCTGCATGTAGTTGCTTGTACACGAACTGTCAGCTGTGTCAGACACTGTTTGGTTCACTCGAGTATTTGCCCGTATTTTGTAATGAGAATCAATGTAAACACTCGGAAGCTGAATTCTACATGCTCTCTCCCTCCACGTGACCCCAGGCACCTCTCAGCTGCTGTAACTGCCCTCACTGGTACCTGAGGTTTCCCAATGGGAAGCATATCCTTTTTATTCAGGTGACTGCCTGCTTTTCACTCGTACCTTGAACAAGGACTGAAATATTGGCTATATATCTCAAATTTGTTTATTGATCATCCGATTTACAAGTACAACCTGACGAAACCATGCTCTCTGGTCCTCGGTGCAAATCATGTATACACACAACCAAACATAACACACTTCCAGACAAACGATACATATGCAGGACAAATGTACATATATAAAAATAAATGAATATTGTTCAATGAATAGTAAAATTTTGGAGGGTTAGTGTGAGCTGTTCCTTTGGTCGTTCACCATTCTCACTGACCGTGGGAAGAAGCTGTTCCTCAGCCTGGTGGTGCTGGCTCTGATCCTCCTGGATCTCTTCCCTGACGGGAGCAATTGAAAGATGCTGTGTGCAGGGTGGAAGGGGTCCTCAGTGAATTTGCTCGTCCTCTTCAGACAACAATCCCTGTAGATTATCTCGATGGCAGAGAGGGGAAAGAGACCCCAGTGATCCACTCTTCATCTTTCTCTCCTATGGATGCTGCAAGTCCTGCTGAGTTCCTCCAGCAATTTTGTGTTTTTACAACACACTTCAGTAGCATATCCGTCAGTCATGTACTGACTGAACCACAGAGAGTCAGACTTGTTTCATTACTGTTGAACTTCTCAGCAAATTGTGAAGCTTGAGAGAATTGCGCCGAGAATGTATTTAATACAGAACACTGCAACACAGTACAGGCCCTTCAGACTTCGATTTTGTGCTGACCTATATATTCCTACCAAAATATGTGTTTAACATGTTATTTATTTATTGATATGCTACACAGTGGTGCTGAATCACCCAGTTTTCAGTGGTGAAGGCTTTTCACACAACACTTTAACTGATGGAACTTTAAAAGTCAATGTTCAGCTGCTTTTTTCATGTCCCCACTCCCTCCAAGTAGGATTCTCATCTTCAGTTGGACCTTCTATGGTGTATGTGTGTGTGAGTGCACTTTCAGGAATTAAGAATGTTGTGGACTTTGTTCCACCAGTCACTACTGATGGTTGAGAATCATTACATTCAATAAATGATTGGCCTTTATTACAAGGGGGTATGAGGTGGAAAAGCAAGGACAGCTCGATGCAACTTTGTAGAGTGCTGGTGAGATCACACCAGAAGAACCATGCCTCAATATCCTAAGGAAAGTATACTTGCATTGGTGACATCTGGGAAAAGATTCACCAGGTTGATTCCATGAATGAAAGGGTTGACTTATGAAGAGGCTGAAAGGTTTGAGTTAGTACTCATTGGATCAATGGAGAATTGGAGATGATCTTCTTGTAATATAAAATTCTGAGGAGTGTTGAGAGGGTTTATGCTAAGCAGAGTTTTCCCTTATTTGGGGTATCTCAGAGGTAGGAACATTATTTCATTGTAAAGATTGTCTAGTGTAGGAGTAAAAAGGTTGTTTCCTATGGTGGGGCAATCTAGTACAAGAGGGCACTACTTCAGTCAATTCCTGCACCGATATTTATCCTGCAGGACCCCAACTACTTTTCAGGGGAAGCCTGCAGTCTAAATTGCACCACAAAACTCGCCTCATAAATTTGACGTCCAGCTGATGACTCAGGCCACAATGGTCCATGTAAAATCATTGGGACTAATGTGCACAGGAACTTAAGGGGTGCAGTGTAAAAGACCACAAGGTGATTAATTATGTTAATTTATGTTAAATTTTTACAACATTGCTGAATAAAAAACAGTAATGATAGATTCTTAATTAGCCAAGACATTAAAGGTGAAAGGAAAAAGGTCGGGCAGTGGGGCTGAGTGGGAAAATATATCAGCTCATGATTAAATGGTGAGGTAGACTCAATGGGCTGAATAGCCTATTTCTGCTCCTATGTCTCATGGTCTTATGCCACATAGAGATGAGGAGGATCATAAATCTCTGGAACTCTCTACTGCAGCCAAATTCATTGACTATCTAAAGGCAGAGATGGACTGACAAAGGAGTTAAGGAGTGTAGGGTTAAAAGTGGTACTGAAGTCAGTATTGAATCGGCCTGGACCTTATTGAACAGTGGAGCAGGCGTGACATTCTAGTTCCTGGTCCCTAAAACCTTATCTTCACTTGACTTGTTTGAGGATGAAGCGTGGAGGTCCAGCCTGACCTGGTCCCAGCAATCCAGTAGCTCAGTGTTCTACCACTCTCAAGAGGAAGATCTCGAGAGCTGGAGGGAGTGCCAAGACTCTGCCCTGGAAGGCATCTCCATTACTGAAGGCCCCGAGAAGGAAGGTAAGCTGGTCGGCGTTGGGGAACTTCATGTGGAAGCCCAGGATATCCAACAGAACCAACATTCAACGAGAAACTTAACTGCATCTTCTCCAGTGTTGGCCTTTTTGATATCTTGGAAGTGTAATTTTAAAAACAATCAATTCAAAAGGTATTCCACATGTTGTAATCATGAGTTGTTTGAAAGTTTTTATTCCATCACACTGTGAGATGAGCACAGAATGGTGCTGATGCCAGTCTGTCCAGCTAAGCCTCCATCATAGGCATCTTTCTGCCCTTCACATTGGTTACCACTCGGGTTACTTCTCCAATGAGTCCAGTGGGAACTGATTAGCCCAGTGTTACACTGCTGGCCTGGGGCTCAACAGGAGCTGTTTCTGCTCCAGTCTGTGAGCTTCTAAAATACCGTATATACTTGTGTAAAAGTTGACACTCCTCGCCTCCCAGTTTTGGCCCAAAAATCTAATATTTTCCATAAATTGCATGTAAAAATCAAACCCTAGTCTTTCATCTCGGTCCTGGCTGCCCATAGGCAGGACCTCCTGACACTTCAGCCACAGACTTAGCCCCCAGTCAAGGCTGTCTGCCGATCGGAACTCCCAACACCCCTGATGACGCAGATACTTACCACAGTCAAAAGTAGTGTAATAGTTGACTCCATAAATTTAATGTTAAAAATGATCTACAAAATTTGACTTTTACACAAGTATATGTGGTCGATGAAAGAATGCAGGTGAAGTCCTCAGACTCTGCGGGGGTGCAGGGGGGGTTGTGGGGAAGGGGACCGGATATGCTGGATGGACGGGTAGGTGGATTACTTGTGGCATTCCATGCTGTTTCTGAGCTTGTGCCTCTCTTCCCTGTCAAACCAATGTGACAAACATCTCTATCACCCTCTAATACTCCACAGCGGTGAAAATCCTAAAGCTGATGCACTCTGAAGCAAATAGTAATTGAGAAGAGGTGTTATTAAGAGAAAGTGAAGGGATTAATATCCACCTGTTATAAATCCAATCTCAATATGTATTTCAAGGCGTTGATATAAAGACTGCTTCCAGAAGACGAGCTTACAGCAGCAATTGCATCGGCAGACAGCATGCTTCAAAGAAAGCTTACACCCCCAGCGATCCTGGGTCAGCGTTCAATAAAAACCCTCTCCGGAGAGCACGGGCCCAGCTGCTGGTGAGTGGGAGCAGCCCAGATCAACTCCCCCCATCCACAGGAGACTTAAAGGCAAGTTTCCTTGACTCTAAGGTGAAATCAGTTTCTGGAAAAATGAACAAACAAATCCTTTTATTTCAAGTCAAAATGTACTTGAGCTGCAGAGATGGGGATCCAAATTTTTAATTAAATTTAGACATACAACACATTAACAGGCCCTACCCGGCTCATGAGCCCATGCTGCCAAATTTACACCCTATTGACCTACAACCTTTTTCAATGGAGGGAGGAAACCGGAGCACTGGGGAAAACCCACGCAGATACAAGGAGAACATACAAACTCCTTATGGACGGTGTGGGATTCAAACCCCGGACCCGATCACTGGTGCTGTAACACCATTGTGCTAACTGCTATGCCAAATGTGCCGCCCTAGTCACTGTTTCTTAATTTGAGGCATAATGATCAGAGATATGCAAACCTAGATCAGCAAAGGGTAGGTCCTACAGTTCTGCCACCATGGTCATGTCAGGAGGTATAAGGTTGTGGAGGCAGAGGGCAGGTCTGCATGAGGATAGACTTCCTGAGAACATCTAGAGTAGATCAGGCAAGGAGTTGTATTTGTTGAGGATTTATAGTCATTGAGTCACAGTGCACAGAAACAGGCCCTTCAGCCATCCAGGTCCATGCTAACCATTAATTACTCATCCCATTTACCAGCACCTACACTTCCTGCTGCCTTGGAAAGGCAGCCAACATAATCAAGGATTCATCAAACCCTGGTCCTACCCCCTTCTCTCCTCTCCCATCTGGCAGAAGATGATGGGTTTGAAAAAAACCAAATACCAGGTTCAAAGACAGCTTCCTTCCAGCTGTTATCTGACTCCTGAACGGACCACTAAAATATAAACATTGATTTCTTCTGCTCACAAATGTACCTCTACAAGTCCTTTGCACTGTTTTAACCACGCTTTTCTCTGTAACACCATATTCTGCACTCAGGTATGGGTTCACTTGCCTGGATGGCATGCAGAACAAAGCTCTTCACGGTATCTCAGTGCACATGACAATGGACAATTCAGTTCAATTCATGCCTTGATTGAAATTCTCTTCTAGACTTTTTAAATGTTATGAGAGTCTCTGTCTCCATCACTCTCTTAGGCAGCACATTCTAAACCCTCTGGGTAAAACAATTCTTCCATATATCTCCTCTAAGCTTTTTACCTCTTGTTATGGGAAAAATTTCACTACCCTCTCCCCTACCTGTTCCTTTTAAAACTTTGCATGCCTCCATCAGGTTCCGCCTCAGGAGAGATTGGACAGATATATGGAGAGGAAGGGTTTAGAAGGTTATGGACCAAGTGCAGGCAAATGGGACTAGCCTTAGAGGTGGGAGGTGGAGCATACATCTTGTGAGGGCCAAACTCGGCCTGGAACCAGAGTTGGAAGCCACGTGACACAGGATGGCAGTGGAGACAAGTGGGCAAAGAAGGCGACATGGCTTTCTTCCTCTGAGCCTGTGCTTCTCCCCCTTCCTCCCACCCCCCATTTTATTCGGACACCTGCCTACATTTGCCCATACCTTGATGAATGGCTCAGACCCTTGATTATTTATCTTTATTTTTGTTACATAAAGTACACTGTTTGACCTGCTGAGTTTGGACACCTGTCTTTTTTTCTCATACCTTGATGAAGGTCTGAAACATTGGTTATATATCTTTGCTGTATAAAGGACACTGACCTGCTGAGTTTCTCCAGCATTGTGTTTTTACTTCAACCATGGTGTCTACAGGCATTTGTATTTTACATTCAAGGATAGTTTCTTTCCTCCTGTTATCCTGCAGGCTCTTGACTGCACTTTTCCCTGTATCCTACACTTTGTCCTACCCTGCTCTTTTGTTCCACTATTTTACCACATAAGTATGGGTTGACTTGCCTCAATGTTGGCTTTGACTGCCTCTGATTGCAGCATTCTTGGTGTTCTGTCCATGCCTAGATCCTGGAATTTGAACATCGTTAACTCTGCAATCTCAGTCCCTTCATTAGTGGAACTTTTACCGATTGGCCATATCATCTCTCAGCGAGAGCTTAATCCAGCACCTCATCTGTCTCCTGTCCAGTAATTATAACAGCACAGCAGACTGCAGCTAAAGTATCCCTTTCCCCTCAGCTGAGATGGACTAATTAGTGCAGTGTACCAACTGCAATTAGTGTTTTGCCAATTACAAGGGCTTCACAGTTTGCAACAATGATACCTGATGTACCTCATTTGCAATTTGTGTTTTTTTTTGAGTACATATTAAATGCCCTTCATTAAATGTAGCTCATCACTCTCAAATGTCAAAAGCATGACATTTATATTTCTGCCGGATTATGAAGTCATTCAGTAAATGCCACAGACAACTTGGCTTTTCTGTTAATATCGGAATTAACACCAAGGTTTGAGCATGTAGATACATCATTACTTCAGTGGATCCAGACTGACTATATTGACAGCTAGATTCAATAGAAGCTTAGACTTTTGATTGAAACTTCAGTGAATTTGTTATACATGGGTGTAGGTCCACAGAATCATTATAACACAGGAGGCCATTTGACCCATCAAGCAGGATCATTTGTAAGACCACCAGCCAACCACTTCATTTCCGCACCCCACTCCCATGCTCGTATGTCTGTCCATGGCCTCATGTTCTATCCCATAAATTGGAGAAACAACACTTGATTTTCTTTCCAGGCACTCTCCAACTGGGTAGCATTAACATCGACTTCTCTGGTTTCTGCTGAACCACTCTCTGTTCTCCCTCCCTTTCCTTTCTCTTGGTCTCCTTTCCTCCACTCTCTACCCCTTCCTTCCTCATTCACAGAGCCATCCTCCCTCCCCCTGTGTGTTGAAGTGCCCTCCCTCCCTTATCCACCTATTACCTCCTGCCTTTGGGACGGTGTTCCTCCCCCACCCCCCCCCCCGACCATTTTGTTCAAGCACCTGCCAACATTTTGCTCATCCCTTGTTGAAGGGCTCAAGTCCAAAATGTTGGTGATGTATCTTTGCTCAATAAAGTACATTATTTAACCTGCTGAGTTTCTCCAGCATTGTGTTTGTACCAGTTAATCCCATTCCCCATCTCTGTCTCCATTGCCTGGAGAAATTTCCTCCCTCAGTCCCAGCTCGGCTGTGATCACATCGAGTGCTGGATCAGACTGAATGGGCCAATGACTGTCTCCTGTTCCTGTTTCCAGTGTTTGTAGAGCAAGAATTCAATCTCCTTCCAGCACATACAAAGGCTTTTCCTCACATCAGCTATGGATCTTCTGCCAGCTGCAAGCTCTGTGTCCTTTGGTTCTGGAATCTTCTTCCTCTGGAGGCATTTTTTTCCTTTCTTACATCTTCCTTAATTCGACCTCCACACAAGGAATATTTCCTTCCACATAAAAGTGAACACACTTGAATCCTGGCAATAACAGCTCTGTCAGGAAGGCCAAGCGGTCTAAAGCGCCAGACTCAAGTACGCAGTCCTTCCCTTAGTGGGGCAGGTGTTCTAAGGGGAGGGGCCACAGTTGGTGTGGTTGGTGCAGTGTTGTTACAGCGCCAATTATCAGGATTGGGATTTGAATCCCACACTATCTTTAAGGAGTTTGTACGCTCTCCCAGTGTCTGTGGGGGTTTTGTCCGAGTGTCCTGGTTTCCTCCCACCCTTCAAAACATATCAGGACTTGTAGGTCAATTGGGCGCACAGGCTCGTGGGCTGAAAGAGCCTGTTACTGTACCGTATGTCTAAATTAAAAATTAAAAAATAGACGGTGACAACAGTGACCATTGTGCCATGGTCAGGTTAGTTGTCCAGAGGCCTGTAAAAGATGCTCTCAGCCTGCAGAGGCTCTCACCCTGATTTGCTGCCTCACCCTGCTAATGCGCTTATCGAAGAACAGAAGGTGAGAGGAGAAAGCTTTAAAGAGGACTAGAGGGAAACACACAGAGGGTGATGCAGAATCGACTGCCAGGGAAAGCGGTGGAGGTGGGTACTACCACAATATCTCAAAGATACCTGGACAGATAGATGGATAGGAAAGGTTCAGAGGGACAGGGGCCAATCATAAGCAAATGGGACTAGCTCAAGTAGACAACTCACCCAGCATAGAGGAGCTGGGCTAAAAATTTCTGTTTTTTAAAAAAAGACCCCAGGGCATGCAGTTCCTCCAACCCGTTCTGCATTTCGATAAGGCCATGCTGATCTCTCACCTCAATGCTGTTTTCTGCACTGACCTTCTAATCCTTGATCCAGTTAATATAAATTTTTTTTATGGCCACTAGGAAATGCAATTAGCATCATAAGTAATGAACAAGACCTTCAGTAGTGCAGCCTTCAAAGAATCTGGGCTACTAGTTCTCACAGATCAGTACATGGCTTTTCATGCATTTCCCTGGAAATTACCATAAATTTATTCCACTAATTATGCCACGTAAACTCTCTTTATTTTCAAAACAATCTTCTGAGACCAGCTCATCTTGGTGGTCAGTTGAAAAGAGTATGTAGTGGCCACACTCTAGGTCTAGTCTGCATCCTAACCCATAGTTCTCCTTTGCTTAGACCTCTCTACAATTGGGGGGTTATCCCTGTCTTTATGTTGAGCATTTCCTTGTAGTTTAGGGAACGAAAAGCCAACTATACACTGGTGCACGCAGCACGGGTAATTGGCGTATTTCGCACGATCTGGGAGGGAGGAACAGTTGACAGTGTTGTGCTAACCGCTATGCAACCATGCCACCCCCCCAGGTCCCAAAGGCATGCAGGTTGGATACTAATTGGCCGGTGCCATCTATCCTTTGTGTTCCATGAGGGATGGAACGGGGAGAATAAACTGGGCTCATACCAGGATTAATATAAGCAAGTGTTGCAGACTGATGTTGCCATGTGGTGTGACTCGATGTTCTACGACTCTATAGATTATTCTTGTGATTTCTCAGAACACTGTCAAAGCTCAGCCATAGGTTGTTGAAGGGTTAAAATTGAACAAGAGCTATAATCTGGTGTAATAGTCATCAGGAGATCCAAATTTTTGTGATATCATTCATTGGACCATTAGATATCCAAAGTTGTCTGTGCCAATGCAGTGTTACTCTGGCTAAGCCAGTGTGCACATAGTTTCTTCTCTCAGCATCAGCTAGCATGGTCTGGCTCAGTTCAGTAATAGGGTATTGCACTGTTTATCTGCAGAGAAATGGAGCACATTCATGCACAGTCACCACAGGGCCTAGACTTACTGGGAAGACAAGGCCATCCTTGCTGCATCAGACCTGTGTTTTGAACAGCCAGGACTCTGAGTTGTTGCAGGTTCAGTGCACTGTGCACCCGCCCTTCACAGCCAAGGGCAATGTACCCTGTGAGGAGGCCATCACCTCCAGGTCATCAACGGAGAGCACATCGATCAGCAGCAGTACAGAATCTGGTGAGTCAAGGTCAAACCACCAAAGAGAGTGGGGGTGTGATATGTCGAGGGAAGTGGTGGGATGTATGGCGATTGGGCAGCGAATGCGAATCAGGGGACAGGAGCTTTGGGATATGGTTGGGTATGAAGAAGTTAGAATAGGTGATAGGAGAGGGGGTGCATGTTGGGATTTCTTTTCCCAAATAGTCTTGGATATAGTAATATAGTCAGAATCAGTTGATGGTCATGAACAAGTCATGAAATTCGGTGTTTTATAGCAGTGTTATAGAGCAAATGTTAATATTATAACCATCTTACAACATGACTATAAAAAAATTAAAATGATAGTGCCCGAAAAGTGAGGCCGTGTCTTTGGTTCATTGTTGATTCAGGAATCTGATGGCAGCGGAGAAGAAGCTGTCCTTGTGCTGCTGAGTGCTCATCTTCAGGCTTTTCCCCGAAGGTAGCAGAGTCGAGGCAAAGCCTGGGTGATGAGGGTCTTTGAGATAGAGGCTGCTTCTTACCATCCTATATCTTTGTTAAATGTAGACTATAAAATAGTGGCTAAAGTTATGGCTAATAGGTTGGCTCAGTATTTACCAAAGATAATACATCGTGATCAAACAGGTTTTATAAAAAATAGGTATGCTTCGGATAATATTCTACGATTAATTACTTTGATAAATAGATCTAAATCTCAGAAGAATTATCCAATGGTGGTTTCATTGGATGCAGAAAAGGCATTCGATAGAGTAGAATGGAAGTTTTTATTTAAAGTACTTGAAAAGTTTTCGTTTGGTCTCTCATTTATTGGTATGATTGGGGCTTTGTATAATGGTCTGAAAGCTAGAGTTGTTACTAATGGTTTGCTTTCAGAATCCTTTAATTTAACAAGATCTACTAGACAAGGATGTCCATTATCACCCGCCTTGTTTGCTTTAGTTATTGAACCTCTAGCACAATTAATACGTCAGAATGATAGTATCAAAGGTATGAGAGTCTTGAATGAAGATTATAAAATAAATCTATTTGCGGATGACATTTTGCTGTATTTGGTGGATCCTGATGTTTCTCTGCCAGCACTTCAAGATTCCTTAGAGATTTATGGTCAATTATCTGGTTATAAGGTTAATTGGGCTAAAAGTGAAATTTTATCAATTAGTAAAGATGATTATTCAATGTTTAGAAATATTATGAATTTGAAGTGGACGAAACAAATTAAATATTTGGGAATTAATGTTAATACTGACTACCAAAATTTATATTCACTTAATTATCTTCCTTTAATGAAGAAGATTAAGGCAGATTTAGTTAAATGGAAAGATTTACCTTTGGGTTTATTAGGAAGAATTAATACTATAAAAATGAATATTTTTCCTCATATACAATATTTATTTCAATCAATTCCTTGTTGTTTACAAAAAAGAATTTTTAAGGGTTTATATAAAGTAATTAGGGATTTTTTGTGGAAAGGAAAATTTCCTAGGGTGGCGTTGAAAAAATTGATGTGGGATTTTCAATTTGGAGGGTTACGGCTACCTAACTTTCAATTTTATTATGAAGCAGCTCAATTTAGATTTCTTAGCACATTAATGGCCACACAAGATATACCTAGTTGGGGACAGATAGAATTGGCAGTTATTTCTGAAAAATTTTCGAATGAATTTTTATTTTGATGGAATAAAAATTTTGTTACGAACTTATGATGTACCAATATTGAAACATTTAATGAATTTATGGACAAGTAAATTACATAAAATGGGATTGAAAAATAAGTGGTCGGGAAGATTACCATTATATAATAATCAATTTGTTCCTTTCACAGTATCTAATACTATTTTGAAACAATGGGAGGAGAAAGGAATACATAATTTATCTGACTGTTTTTTAGAAGGTCATTTTTGTTCTTTTGTAGAATTGCAAAAGAGATTTGATATAAGTGGTTATTCTATATTTGTGTATTATCAGTTAAGATCTTTTGTAAAACAGGTATGCGGTCGTCACATGAATTTACTGTCTGAAACTGATTTTGAGAAATATGTGCTCTCATTTCCAAAAAAGGGTTGTATATCAGGTTTGTATCGTATTTTGTTGGAAAGTGAAAGTAAAATAGATTGGGATAAAGATAAAATGAAATGGGAAAAAGATTTAAGTTTAACAATAACTGAAGAAGATTGGTCTGAAATCTGCCGTAATAGTGTTCGAAAATTGATTAATGCTAGATTGGCGATGATTAATTATAGTTTTATACATCAATTATATTTAACACCCGAAAAATTAAAAAAATTTGGTTTTAATAAGTCAGATCTTTGTTTTCGTTGTGATCAGGTTTCTGGTACTTTTTTTACATGCTGTTTGGTTGTGTGATCGGTTACAACAATTTTGGAAAGGTATTCAATCTGTATTTAATAATCTATATAATCTTCATATTGTATTAGACCCTGATATATTTTTATTAGGGAATATGCAACCGTTGATTGATTTAGAATTAGATAATTACCAGATCTCTTTTATTTACTTAGCGCTGGCAGTGGCCAAGAAATGTATAGCGATTACTTGGAAGAATAGAAATGTATTGTCTTTAGATAGGTGGTATTCAGAGATGAAGTTTTGTTTGGTTATGGAAAGAATATCTTTTTCTATACAAGATAAGATGTCTTTTTATGAGTTAAAGTCAACCCCATTTATTTATTATATACAATTTAAATAAGTTTGAATTAATCTTTTTTTTCTTTAAAAAAACTTTTTTTTATTATATATTTTTTCTATATATATGTTTTCTTATTTTTTTTCTTTCTTTTTTTTCTTTTTTTTAGTTTTTTATTATTAGTTGGTTTTTTTGTTTAAGTTCTTTTTGTTTTTGTTTTTTTCATATATATTCTTATATAATAATTTTTTTAGATTAATAATTAATAATTAATTTTTTTGGGTTTTTTTTAATATTTATCGATCTTTTTTTAAAGATATATATTTTTTATTTTTTAAAATTATACTAATAGTATTAATTCTTCACTCTTTGTCGTGGGGGTGGGGAGGGGGGGTTTAGGGGTTAAAAATAGTTTTTTTTTAGTCTTAGTTTTTAATTGTTAGGGGGAGATGCCGAGATTGGTATTGTATTAACTATGTTACTTTGTACTTGTATTACTTTATTTTGTATTTTTTCTGTACATGAATTACTTACTTTCTTCATATGTTAAAATTAATAAATAAAGTTTCGAAAAAAAAAGATAGAGGCTGCTTTTTTTTTGAGACAGCGTCTCATGTAGATATCCTCAATGGAGTGAAATCTGGCACCTGTGATGTTGGAGGCCGAGTTAATAACCCTCTAGAGTTTATTCTTGTCCTAAGACTTGGCACCTCCATACCAGACAGTGAAGCAACCAGCCAGAATGCTCTCCGCAGTACACAAGAAGTTTTTGAGAGTTTTCGGTGATGTACCGAATCTCCTCAGGGACCTCACAAAGGCTAGCCACTGGCGAGCCTTCTTTGTGATTGCATCAACATAGAGGCTCCAGGACAGATCCTCGGAGATGTTGACACCCAGGAATTTGAAGTTCTTGACCCTCTCCACTACTGAGCCCTTGATGAGGATGGGGTCATATTCCCCTGACTTCCTTCTGAAGTCCACAGTCATCTCTTCAATTTGCTGACATTGTGAGCAAGGTTGTTGTCGTTACACCATTCAACGAGCTGATCAATCTCCCTCTTGTACGTTTCCTCATTGCAGTTTGTGATTCTGCCAACAATTGTGGTGTCATCGGCAAGCTTGTAGATGGTATTGGAATTGTGCCTGGCCACACAGTCAGTAGTAATCGTAAATCTACTGGATTATTGTGAATATCCTTTAGTCAGAGAAAATCTATTCTTATCTCTTCTGGCTATATGGGGCAGCACAGTTAGAGTGCATTTAGCACAACGTTGTTACAACGCCAGGGATCGATACTGGGGTTTGAATCCTGTGTTGTCTGTAAGGAGTTTGTTGTTGTGTGTGTGTGTGTGTGTGAGTGTGTGTGTGTGTGTGTGTGTGTGTGTGTGTGTGTGTGTGTGTGTGTGTGTGTGTGTGTGTGTGTGTGTGTGTGTGTGTGTGTGTGAGAGAGAATGTGGCTGACTCACAAATATCCTACAAAGTAGGCAAGTATTTGTGGATGGGCAATAAATGCTGGCCTTGGTAACGATGCCCGACAACCTGGAAAATACATTGAAACAAAACTAATTGATTTAGGCTTGAGAGGGGAGAAGGTTATTCAAGCAGAAAGGTGGTGGATCCTTGGAATACTTTATTCTGGAGCCTGTGTAGCCTCAATCATCGACTACAGTCAGAATGGGGACTGATAGACTTCTGGATATCGAGAGAATGAAGGCATGTGGTAAGGCATAATGGAGGTTGACCTGGAAGATCAGCCAAGATCTCATAGAATGGCAGAATAGACTCAAAGGGCCGAGGTTGTAGCCAGGATTTTGATAACCGTAAGATTGAAACATACAGGAGGGGTAGGTTAATTGGGTGTAAATTGGATTGCATGGACTCGTGGGCCATGTTACCATGCTGTATGTCTAAAAATTTTTTTAAAAAAATGCCCGTCTCTGATATCAGCAAGGAAAAACTTGATAGGGAACATAGACAGGTGGTGAGTTGGGACCTCTTGCAAACAGCAGATAGATAGTGGTACAATTGCCCTCCTTATCTGTCGTAAATGTGTTAGCAGCAGGATTAGGTGAATCAACACTTGAAGTCTATTCTTCCACCCTTCTCCTCTGCTCGGGGCTGAAGTGGTTACACTTTGATGAAATGAGGCATCTCTGCCTTTGATTTCCTTCATTCATAATTCTGGGTCAAGTTTGGCAGAAGGTGGTAAATGCAGCTTAAAACATCATACAAATTTCCCTCCCCTCCACCACAGACTCAGTCCACATCTCCTGGTACATAGAAAAGGCAGCTGTCCTACTGAAAGATCCATCACATTCCAGACACTCTCTTCTCCCTCGTCCCATTAGGGGAGATGGCTTAAGAATGGGAAATCATGCACCAACTGGCTCAAAGAGTTTCTTCTCTGTATAATTGTGCTCTTTACTTGCCTGTTTGAATTTTAGAGATAACCTGTTAGTCTGTTCACAAAAGAACCCTTCTCACCACACTAGACAAATTTAAATTTAGGCATACAGCACAGTAACAGGCCCTTTCAGCCCACAAGCCCGTACCGCCCAATTACACCCAATTGACCTACAACCCTGGTATGGTGGGACGAAACTGGAGCCCTCAGGGAAAACCCATGCAGACACGGGGAGAACATACAAACTCCTTACAGACAGCATGGGATTCGAACCCCAGCCACTGGCACTCAAATAGCATTGCGCTAACCGCTAAGCTAACAGCGACACATCTACACAAACAAATATAAAAATTAAATTTTATCAATGGACTTGACACATTAAAGCTTCTTGCACACTCCTGCGCTCAATTATTTCAGATGTTAATCTGTTCCTTTCTTGTACTTGACATTAACTGAGTTTATTTATTTGCCTCCCTGTGGCAATTTTCATCATCTCCTGCCATTTACACTTCTCACAGATGCATGTTTATATATTCATCACCTCCCTTTCAACTGGCTCCATAAAACTTGTGTCATCAGGCTCCCATCACTTCCTCCCTTTGGTTCCTTCTGTCTCTTCTGCACTTTCTCCATATGGTCATTAACCTGCATCTTTGACTGTTCACACTCCACAGACACTGCCTGACCTGCTTTTTTTGAGTACCTTGAATTTTGTCTTCTTATTTAAGGTTTCCAGAATCTGTGGAATTTTATTTTTATCTAAGATGTCAGGGCATCAAAGGTTATGGGGAGAAGGCCGGGGAATGGGGCTGAGTAGGAGAATGGATCAGCTCATGATTGAATGGTAGGGCAGATTTGATGGACTGAACAGGTTATTTCTGCCCCTACGTCTTCATGTCTGCCTCCAAAAGAAAAGGCTCCAGGTCGCCGATTGTGTCGTCTCTCATTCAGTCATGAATGTCATGGAGATCAGCAAACCCCTCTCAGGATGCCTCCTGCCTGGAGGTGAAGTCACTGAGAGATGCCAGCAGCTGTGAGTGTGGCCACAAACCCAGTCCCACTGGCCCTCCATGAGTCTGGAGATGGTGGGATGCAAAGGTATCTCGATTCCATAATTCAATGAACTGCAAACTGACATTCCTTTTCGAAAATGCACATTACGTTGACGCTAGTCTGGGAACAGGGACATGCATTTAATTTGGTTTTTAAAAATTAATCTGAGGAAGTGCAGTGCAGATGAAATCTCTTTGCCTCTTTTTTGATTGCCATCCCCAGTGATTGCTTCACAAGTTTTCCAACAGGATACCATTCAGTGCACATTCTCAATTATTTATTCATATACTGCTTTATAAGGTTTAACATCCATCTTTAACTCTGTTGGGGTACGTGGAGCTGAAGGATGAGGCATTAATAAATATGTGTCTGATCAAGCATGTCAATTATGAATAGCCTTCCGAAATCAACAGAGCGAATACTAATTAGACCTTGCCAGAATTCTTCTCTTGAGCTGTCGGTGTGACAAATGGAGCCGCATTTCATTTCAGATTGAGGAACAAAGTATCTCATTGGCCTGATCCAGAACTGACACTTCTGATAAACGTTATTAATTAATGATGATGTAGTCTTCCAAAAACAAGGCGAGGAGCTACAAAATCAAAATTAAAATGCTCTTGTGGTAAACGTTGGCATTTAATAATGTAATTTATGAGTGATTTGTGAAATGATCTATGAACCCCTTCAGTTTTCACTTAACATCCTTGCCCATTAATCCTCAGAATTAATTGTTATCATGAACCCAACAGACCAGTCTTGTCAACGTTTTGAAAGAGTAGGAGTAAATAAGTAGGTCGGAAATCATCTGGGAGTGAGCTGCTTAAACTCGTATCACAGTCTTGATCAAACTAACCTTTGCCATTCTACTCCTGAGAGAATGGCAGCTTGAATGGTCTTTTCCCACACACTGTATGCCCACTTCCAATGGCACTGACCAGTCCATGGGTTTTTCAAATGGATTCTCCAAATTCATTCATCAAGGTTATTTTCACGTGCTCCAAGATGCAGTGATAGGATGTGTTTTGAGAGCAGTAAAAGTTACAGTACAGAGGCGCAGAGTTGCAGAGAGAGCTCAGTTCATACCGAGCAAAGGTGTTGTAGTTTTACCTTTGTGAGATTTGTTCAGGAGTCTGATAATGGCAGATATTCTCTGTGTAAAATATCTTACCCCTGATGTTTCCCCTAAACTTTCTTCCTTTCACTTTGTACATATGTCTTCTGGTGTTTGCTACTCCCATCCTGGGAAAAAGATGCCGGCTGCCTCTCATAATTTTGTAGACCTCTATAAGCTCCAAAGAGTAAAGCTCTAGCTCTGCTAACCTTGCCTCATAAGACATAATTTTGAATCCAAGAAACATCCTGGGAAATCTCTGCACCCTCTCCACAGCTTCCACAACCTTCCTGTAATTAGGTATCCAAAAATGACCACAATATTCCAAGTGTGGTCTCTCTGGAGATTTACCCATCCATCCATCTTTCTCTGTCTTACTCTTTCTCTTTTTCTCTCCCTCTCTTTGTATATATAAACGTGTGTACATATCCTTAACATTTAGAACACATTGCCTGCCACATTGACCACCGCCAGTGGGCTGATATCGCCTCAAACCGTGCATCTTGGCGCCTCACAGTTCGGCGGTTTGGAGAAGACCGCAGAGCCCACCTCACTGACAAAAGACAAAGGAGGAAAAACCCAACACCCAACCCCAACTAACCAATTTTCCCTTGCAACCGCTGCAACCGTGTCTGCCTGTCCTGCATCAGACTTGTCAGCCACAAACGAGCCTGCAGCTGATGTGGACATTACCCCTCCATAAATCTTCGTCCACGAAGCCAAGCCAAAGAAAAGAAAAGAGAACACAAAATGCTACACTAAAGTATTGAAACACCTCAATAATTTAAGTAAACAGTCAATTCAAGCTCATTGTTACTAAAGATTTGCCTTGCAGCAAATCCGCAACCCTTCAAAACTTACAGGGGTTGTAAGTTAAATGGGGTACTTGGGCAACGTAGGCTCATGGGCCTATTATAGAGCTGTGTGTCTAAATTTTAAAAATAAATTTAAGGATTTAATTAACAGCAATAAAATATCATACGAAAGCCTCAGCCCATCCTGGTATAACTGAGTGAGCTGATTAAACAGCCAATTAACTAATTGAGATGGTGTTAGTGTCAGAGATTGCAAGAATGAACTATTCAACTGGGGAGGAATAACAAAGCACTCTAAGAATGTAGCCAATCACAGTGATGTGCAAGGACCTTGGTCAGTGTGTGGTTTCAGCACTGAGCTCAGACTGTTACCAATGGTGACTGAAGACCAAGTTCCATGCGACTGGGAGCTTTGCGATGATTTGAGGGGTGGGGGGTGGGGAATTGCAGTGCCCAGCTTTCAACAATAAATATAGGAAGAAGCTGCTGGAAACCTTTAGCAGTTCGAGGCTGGATCCATGGAGAGGGACAAAAAAAGTATTCATGCTTATGTTCTCATGAGCAATCTCATATTTAATATCATGAAGACATTTAGTCTATATTAAAATTAAATAATTATTTTTGCTTACTGGTTACATCAGCCAAAATGTGGTGGTTTCTGTGAGAGGAGACCTATCAATCTGAAGGCCTTGAAGTACAAAAGTTTCAAGATTCCTTTAACGTCATGTAATAGTACACAAAGTAATATTGGGTGAAATTGCCTTCTGCCTGCTGTAAGGCAGAGTTGCCATTAGTGCCGCCTGGTGCCTCTTTCAGTACAAGAAAAGAAATAAAAGAGAGTCCCTTAGAGTCACCAAGTGTCCATGGAATCACCTCCAGCTCTCCTGCAGTCAATCCTCCCACAATTATTAACTGGGGTCTAGATGACAGGTTATTCAAAGTGGTTGGGACTGATCAAACAAATCCATTTTGCTAGAGTTGTTCAATTAACTCGACACAAGATAGGAGTAGAAAGGGTTTCAGCTCAAAACATCAACCATTCTTTTTCTCCCACGGATGCAGCTTGACTCACTGAGTTCCAGCATCTGCAGTTTCCTGCGTGTCTCAGAATACTTCGCCTCAAAGGTGTTTCAACTCATCAGACCAAAAGGAGTTTCAATGGAAAATTCAAAGTAGAGGGGCAAGATGAAGAGTTCCAACTTGAAACATTGATGGTTCTTTTCCTCCCATTGATGCTGCTTGACCCACTGAGTTCCTACAATTGATAAGATTTTGCTCCAGATTCCAGCATCTACATTCTCTTGTAGAGGAGAAGGGGTGGGGGAGGGAACTTCTACTTTGTAAGTTAATGACTTTGAATAGAATTGAAAGATTCAGATTTAAGGATGTTATGGTAAAGTTGTATTAAACATTGGTGATACCAAATTTTTTGGTCATATAACTACAGGAAAGCTATCAATAAAATTGAACGAGTACAGAGAAGATTCACTAGGATGTTGCCTGGACTTCAGGAACTGAGTTACAGGGAAAGGTTAAATGGGTTAGGACTTTATTCTTCTGTAGAAGAATGAGGGGAGAGATAGAGGGATTTAAAATTATGAGGGGGATAGATAGAGTAAGTTTAGATGGGCTTTTTCCACTGAGGGTAGGTGAGATACAAACAGAGGATATGGGTTAAGGGTGAAAGGGGAAAACTTTAGAGGGAACGTGAGGGAGAACTTCTTCACACAGAGAGTGGTGGGAGTGTGGAACGAGCTGCCAGCTGAAGTGGTGAATAGGGGCTCAATTTTAACATTTAATAAGAATCTGGACAGGTACATGAATGGGAGAGGTATGGAGGACCATGGACTGGCTGAAGGTCAGTGGGACTAGGCAAAAAAAAATGGTTCAACAGATACTAGAAGGGCTGAAGGGGTTCTGTGCTGTAATATTCTATGGTTCTATGGGAAACAAAGTGACCCTATTTAAAAATGATCGCCCTGCTTTCCATTCTGTTGTATGTCTTCCTCAAAGTATTTATAAAGTTTTATGTTCTTCTATCATCCTTTCATTTCTTCTGTCATGGGGGCTTATAGGATTCAGCTTGTGATTTGTCTGCATTTTAATATCTCCCGTGAAAAGCTAATTCTTGAATGTTGTTTGGTCTGATTTTTCAGGATGTTTTCACTATCCATCATCAACTCTTGAAGATGAATCATCCTTTGAGTTCCCGGAACTGTCATTAAGTTGTCACGAAGAGTGCCCTCCATGCAAGTTCAATTGCAAGGCAGTCGTTTCTGGGTTGCTTTGTGGCAAACCTGTTCAGTGGGAAGTTACCTTTGATCTTAGGTCTCTTCTTTACAGCAGAACCACCAGTAAAACACCGCAGGAAGACGTGTGGCATGAAACAATCCACCAGCTGGCAGCTAAGTCCCTCATTCGAGACCTCGAACAAATGGCTGAGAAAGAGAGCGAGATAGAACATGGTAAGGGTGTTCATAACTTGGCAAAGGGAGTGTCCGGTGATACACAATTAATCATGAAGGCAATACAATCATTTTTTAATTTACGAATGAGATGTGTTCTTGGAAACTTTAGTTGGAATATTAAGTTGAAAAGATTGCTCAAAATACGTTAGTATTTGGAACAGCATATTTTTTTGGACAGAGAACAATGCTGATGAACAAATAGAATTGTTAATTGAAAACATATCACCCAATGGCATTGTTTGTCAAAATTTATGAGTAGAATATATGTCAATGAAGGAATTATTGTTTTCAATCCATCATGAATAATGTCACCATCATGTCAACATCAGCCGCAAGGTTGGACGAGGACGGCTGGGGTTGCGGTGGGAAGTTACAAACCTGACTACATCATTCATTTAGAAAATGTAACTGAATCAGCATCTTGGGAAAACAAACCAGATCAATGGCACCAATGTAACGAAAAATGCCAGCTTTTTTTTCTGACCAAATATACATTTCAGGTATTTTTTTGTTCCCTTTTTAAAATTGTGTTCATTTTCTGAGCTTAAGAATTGATCGATGCTTCTCTTCTTCAATCTCAAAGAAGTTTCTCTACTCTCAAATATAAGAATACAAGTAATAATGCGGTATACACCAAATTCTTACTCCCTCCCATCCACCCCAATACCCCTCCCTTTCCCTACTACCACAGAAAATTATTTGGCAGAGAAGGAGATGATTCAGCCCACAAAGTCCACCCCACCCCCACTTCTTTGTAAAACATTTCCATCTTCCCTTCTCTTTCCAAGCTGCCCCACAAATTGTTTTCTCCAAAGTGTCAATCCAACTCTCAACTGACCCATTTTATTACCAGTCCCATTGGCGGTGAGTTCCAGATTACACCCTCACAACCATCACACATCTTTTGGCCAAAACATTTAATACGTTTTCCTGGTTCTTGACCTAGATGAATACCTTTTCCCTCTCTAAGACCATCATGATCTTGTACACAGCTATCAAATCTCCCCCTCCAATTCTTTTGTTCCAAGGAAAACAAACCTCAGCTTCTCCAATCCCACCTTCTTGGAAATTCCCTCATTCTTGGAAACTTTCTAGTGAAATATCCCAATAAAATGTCTCTCGCATTCCACACATGTACAAAGTATAATGCAACAAAGAAGCCCAAACTGAAGCTGGTCACACAAATGTCTTTTCAAATCTATCAATTCAGAATCAGAATCCAGTTCATTGTCATGCACATGTGTCATGAAATGTGCTGTTTTGTGGCAGCAGCATCGTGCAGAACAAGGTGCAAAATTATTATAAATTACAATTCTGTAAATACAAGATTTAAAAAGAAATATTTTTAGTGAGAAAAAGTGGTTAATTGTCTGTTCAGAAATCTGATGGCGAAGGGGAAGAAGCTGTTTCATGTACCACTGGGGGTTCCTGTACCTCCTTTCTGATGGTAGCAATGAAGAAGGTGGTGAGCATGCTTGATGATGGAAGCTGCTTTCTTGAGGCACCACCTCTTTATTATGTCCTACTGAATCTGTCAAAAAAAAACTCAGCCCTTAATCGTGATATTCTTTATTTTCCACATAGCCAGTCTTCACTAGATACTAATATTTACACCCAACTGCCTTTTGAATCACTGATAGTTTGCTCTGTCCACTCTGCTGTTGGATATCATCCTCAGTCCTGGTTCTCTGGAGTGATACTTGATTCAGTGACAATATAATTACAATAAATGCAGTCCAGATTTGTGGTTAAATTTTTGACCATTGACATATTAAAAAGTAATTTCCATGAACATTTGAATATCTATTCAATAGCTAATGACAGTGGGCCATGTGTTTGTAATTCATTTCATTACTGGGTGGCCTTCGGTTCAAATCTCAGGATGTTCTACTGAATTGATCAGGGTGCCCTCTTTATTCCCTCTGGTCTATTTAATAAGGAGTGATTGAACAGAGGGAGACCCAAATGATGATAAAATTACACCATCTTCCATAGTCCTATAGATTCTGAAAATGTTTTTTGCGGATTGGAGGACTACAAATGTGGTCCCACTGCTAAAGAAAGGAAAGAGGTACACAACTTTAAAAACGACGACTGACTGGTTGGCCAAGAGCTGTGATGGAAAATGCTCAAACTCCAAGAGTAGTACAGTATGGGAACAGGCCATTCAGCCCATTGAGACCATGCTGAACCTCAAAGCACTTCACTTACTCTAATGCCACCTGAATCCCACTTTATTCTCCCCACATTCCCACCAGCCTACCCTCTCTTTCCACCCCCCCCAAGATCCTACCACTCACACACACATGGGCTATTTACAGCAACTATTGAATGAACCAGGTCCCATGCCTTTGAGGTGTAAAGAGGAAACCAGAGCACCAGGGGAAACCCACGCAGTTACAGGGAGAATGTGTAAACCTGCAACAAACCCGAACTTCTCAAGAAGGGTGCGGTAACAAGAACCCTTGAGAAGATGAATAGCATTGAGCAGAGTCAGCCTAGATTTATGAAAGGAAAATTGTTTTTGATGAATGTAAGGGCTCTCTGAGGGTGTGATGAGTAGAATAGATATGGGGAAACCAGTCAATGTGGTATATTTAATGTTTGGAAATCTTTTGATCAGGTACGAATGGGAGGTTGGTGAACAAGGTTAGAGCAAGTAGAATTGTAGATTGAGAATAGTTAATGGATAGAAAGCAAGGAATGGAAATGAATTGTTCCTTCTCAGCTTTACAGAGATTGACTAGTGCGGTTCACAGGGTTTGCTGCTCACAATCTGGATCAACAGTTGGTTGAGGGGATCAATTCTCATTTTTCCAAGTATGCAAATGGTCCTAAACTAGGGGGGGATTGATGGCACAGAAGATGTAAAGAAGCTTCAAGAGGATATGTAAAGCTGAGCGAGTAGACAAAAACATGGCAAATTAAATATCATGTGGGAAAAATGGCAGGGAATCCAATAAGGTGTGCTTGAATGTGGGCCTGGGTAGCACTGAAGTGCAGGGGTTAGCACCATTGTCTCACAGCTCCTGTCAACATGGTTCAATCCTGACCTCGGGTGCTACCTGTGTGGAGTTTGCATTATTTCCCTGTGACCATGTGGATTTCCCCGGGGTGCTCTGGTTTTCTCTGTCATTTCAAAGAAGTGCTGGGTGGCAGGCTAGATTTCAGATCTCAGATTTCGGATTTCTTGTCAGAGTACATCTAAGACATCACATACAACCCTGAGATTCTTTTCTTTGTGGGAGAAGCAGAATTGCCACATATTGGCAGTGCAAAGAAAAATTGTACTCAATGTAAACAAATAAAGAAATATAAAAAACTGTGCAATACAGAGAGAGAGAGGAAAAAAATCAATAAATTGCAAAAGTAAGAGTCCTTAAATGGTTAATTAGTGATTGCAATTCACAACCAGTGAGGTGGGAGGTAGGAGAATTGGGGAAGATGAAGGTCATTTCTATTGTGGGAATAGGATGCAGGATAATAACTGGGGAGATGTTGTACAAATTACCCACCTGCCTCTATTTCCACCCCCCCCCCCCATCTGATTCATACCACTACATACTGGCTAACTACTGCTCCTATTTCTATACTCTTACAAGAGGCACAACTCTCCCTTTCTTTAGATGCTGACAACGAATTGTCAGAGTGATGTAATTTATTTCTCGTGTATAAGGCAGTACAGTTAGTGAAGTGGTTAGTCCGATGCTGTTACAGCACCAGCAAACAGGATAGGGGTTCGAATCCCACTCTGTTTGTAAGGAGTTTGTGCACTCTCCCCATGTCTGTGCGGCTTTTCCCTGGGGGCTCCGGTTTCCTCCCACTATTCAAAATGTACCGGGGATGGTAGGTTAAGTGGGTGTAATTGGGCAGCACAGACTTGTGGGCTGAAATTACCTGTTTCTATACTGTATATCTAAAGTTAAAAATTTAAAGATATTGTTCTAGGGCAGTGGTTCTCAACCTTTCCCCCCCCCCCCCCCCCCACTTACATACTACCTTAGAACCTGTGGCATAGGTGCTCTGTGGTTAGTAACGGACTTCAGGTGGCATGTGAGTGGAAAAGAAAGGTTAAGAACCACTGCTCTCGGGAGAGTCTATGATTTGTCATTCATAAATTCCATTTTGTATCAATGTCGTACATTCTTAGAACTCTTCCACCTGCCTGTGGCTGGTTGAAAAAATATTTTTTCTCAACCAGTTCTCCAAAGAACAGACAACTAAATATGCAATTAATTTTTCCATTGGATTGTAGGTTCTGGAAGAAGATACCAGCTGAATGCAATTCAGACCAGCAAAGCATGTAATGTTATTAGCAAATACACAGCATTTGTCCCTGTGTATCTTGACAACAAAGAATATCTACCAAACATTATTGAGTATTCAAATTCAGGTACAGTCATGGTGTGCTATTCTGACTTGATCTTCCATGTATTTAATAATGGCATGCAATACTTTTTATTTATCAATAAAGTGATGTTTGAGAGGTTATGGTGGTTGTCACAAAAGGGAAACTCTTCAGACATTCCATAGTTAAGAATTTTCATCCACCTGAAATTTGAAATTAGTATTATTGAAAAAAACAAATTCAAACCCATAAGACTGTCGGACCACAAGGTGTAGGAAAAGAAATAGGCCATTCAGCCCATCGAGTCTGCCCTGCCATTTAATGAAGAGCTGATCAATTTTCCCACTCCACCTCAATGCCTGGTCTTCTCCCCATAACCTTTGATGCCCTGGCTAATCAACATCCCATCAAAATCTCTGTCTTAAATGCACCCAATTACATGGCCTCCACAACTGACTGTGGCAACAAATTCCATAGAGTTGCCACCCTCTGCATCTCTGTTCTAAGCAGATGCCCTTTAATCCTGAATTTGTGCCTCTTGTCTTAGACTCTTCCACTATGGGAAACAATTTTTGTACATCTACTCTGTGTATGCCTTTCAACATTTAAAAAGTTTCAATGAGATTCCCCCTCATTCTCCTAAATTCCCTCAAGAGCTGTCAAATGCTTTGCATATGATAACCCTTTTATTCCTGGAATCATCCTAGTGAACCTCCTTTCAACCCTCTCTAATGTCAGCACAACTTTTCTTAAATGAAGTGCCCAAAACTGCACACAATACTCCAAGTGGGGTCTCACAGTTTATTACAGTGCCAGCGACTCAGGTTGGAATCTAGGGCTGTCTGGAAGGAGTTTGTACATTCTCCCCATGTCTGCATGGGATTTCCCCGGTTGTTCTGGTCCCCTCCCTCTCTCCAAAATGTATGGGATTTGTAGGTTAATTTTGGTGTAATTGAGTGGCAACCTGTTTAAATGGCTGGAATTGGCTTCTGTGTTGTTAAAAAAAAAGAGTTCAAAAGGAATAAGACTTTAATTCTCAGGGGCTTTCTCAGTGAGGTATGTTCACCTTGGGTGGAACAGTGGGAATGAAATCAAATGTCTGCTGATACCTATATTTAGCTTCACTGATTGAGACACTCAGATTCAGAGACAGAATCATGTTATTTTAGCCCATCAAGAATAATTAATGTGCCAGTTATCATCAATGTTCCTGGAGAAGCATTATCTTAGTTGAGCAACTACTGAACAATTTGTCATTACAATGGAATAGATTTCCTGGAAGTAGTAACTAAAATAATAGGTATTATTATTATGTACACATTTCCATAAACCCCTTTTCGATTCACTCTGCAAACACAGCATTCATCTTCAGTACAGTGTAAACCCATTGTTACAAAATACACTAACAGTTTCTCGAATGTTTGCAGGTGTCAGTAATATTCATGGAGAAACACAACACAGGTATCCTTTCTGGCTGGAAGTGAAGAAGTTTTGAAATGTTGTGGTGTGGAATAAATTACTGATTTATTAAACAGCAGTGCTTTTGACCAATCCCGTTTTGAATCTCACAGCAGCTGTTGGATGGAAGCTGAACAATTACAGGAGGTCACGTTCAGGAAGCAGGAGGAACCCAAGTGGTCTTGCTCGCTCCCAGACTGATTGTGGATCTGATGGTGTGGAAGACTGCTTGTCTGTTCGGAGTAAGGCTCTGAAATGTTCATTATTGAATTGCTGCCATCATAGAGTCACAGAGCAGAGGAACAGGCTCCAAAGCCCAGCATAGCCACGTTGATTTCTCTATGTAAACCTCATATTAAAATCCCTCACACTCCAAATTAACATGCAATGTGCCTTTGAAGCCTGTTACCATAGAACCATGGAACTCTACAGCACAGAAAACAGACCTTTTAGCCCATCTAGTCCATGCTAAACTATTTATTCTGCTTAGTCCCATCAGCTGTGCCCAGACCATACCCTCCATGCTCCTCCCATCCACGTTTCTATCTAATCTTCTCTTAAATGTTGAAGTCAAACCCACATCCACCACCTCCACTGGCAGGTTGTTCCAAACTCTCACCACCCTCTGAGTGAAGAAGTTCCCCTTAAACATTTCCCCTTTCACCCTCAACCCATGTCTTCCGGTTCTTGTCTTACCCAACCTCAGTGGAAAAAGCTTATTTCCATATACCTTACCCCTCATCATTTTGTATACTTCTATCAAATTTCCCCTCATTCTCTGACACTCCAGGGAATAAAGTCCTAACCTATACAGCCTATTCCCTTAACTCAGCTCCTCAACATCCTTATAAATTTTCTCTGCACATTTCCAATCTTATTTTACTATCCCAGCATCAAAATTTTAAAAGTAAACATGCCTTTCTGCTCTGTGAAAAGTCATTTCTGTCTTCCCTTCAACCATCAGCTTGTGTCTTCAGCAGCTCCAAGTAGCACAGCAGTCAAGGTTTCAATGGAATGCAAACGGGCCCTATCATGCTAGCCATGATAGTCCCACTGGCGTCATTAGGTGGGGGGGGGGGGGGTGGGGGTGGATCACACCGGGTTACACCATCAGACTGTCTATAAACTTTTTGTGCAGCCCCCCGCTCAGCACCAAAGCCACCTCACCCCCAAACCCGCTTAGGGCACCACTCTCAATGCCAAATACAGCATGGTGGCCACAAGGCCAGCTCTCACGAGACCTCCTCATCACTGTTTATTTTGATGCATTGGCCTCCTCTGCCCCTGGGGGGTGGGGGTGGGTGTGATACCATGAGTTACCGCACCAGGTGACACCAACCCTAGTGCTGCCATTGATAGTCCCACGTGCCTGTGTTCAGCCCATATCCCACCTTTCTTGTCCATGTACCTTGTCCAAATCTCTTTTGAATATTACAATGATCCCCTTCTCTACCACCTCCTCTGGCAGCTTGTTCCATGTATCCACAAGCCTCAGTGTGAAGAAAGTCCCTTTTCAAATATTTTGTCTCTAGTTTTACATTCCTCCACTTGGGGAAAATAAAATCAATTGCTATTTATCTCAAGTAAACAGGAAAACTTCAGATGCTGTATAATTGGAATAACCTACTGGAGGAATTCAGCAGGTCAAACGGCATCCATGGAAGGCAACAGTCAGTCAACGTTTTGGCTGAAACTTTCACCAGGAATTCTAGTCATCAACTGTGATTGTCAGGATTATTATCCTTGCAAACCGATTGGAATAAATATTAAAATCTAGCCATAAATTCTGTTCAGAAACAAACTAAACTGATCAAGTAAAAATACACAATTTCTCCATTTAAAAGAGGAAACCCTTTTATTGTTCTTGACTGAGGAATTCATCAGGGCCGTGTTGGTGAATTTACCAAAGGAGAGAAATAGAAATTATTGTTGTTCAACCAATGACAATGGAACCTACTGAGGCATGCCCTGAACGGAAATTCACATATTATGAGCTAATAACAGTTCAGGGAGCATCTCACTGTAATGTGCTTACTGTGTGATTATATGGGAGTGTGTTCTAATGACATTAGTCTGCAGAGAAGCAGCTGATTAGATTTCAGTACAGTTCAATATACTTTAATGGGGCACTTGGATTGGAGAATGTGGGAGTACGATTAACAGTTTAGAAACCTCTGCTCAGCCAGCTGGACAAGAGGTTTGTGTATCATACAGCTTCCCTCTGCATTGAATAGACCATGGAGCAGAGAGGTAATCTGTTCCTGCACACATACCCACTGAGTGTCTTATTCCAGTATCATTCTAATAATGTCAGTAGATCAGTGCAGAAACATTTCAGCTCCTGTCCTAATGGACAAAGTTTCATAGATCAATCTCTGACTGCAAAAACAAACTATGTGATATTAATCAAAGTGTTCGGGAAACCTGCTGCATTAACGTCCCTAGTCCGGAGCTAGCACTCCTGTGTTTATCATTTGATAGTTGTTGCTTTCTTCAACAATAACCAAGCTTTTGGCTGTTATCATCTTACACAGAACCAAGCGAGCAATATGTCAATCTATAGTTATACTGAGCAAAGGTTTACAAGTTACCTCAATGCATTTCATACCAACATAAAGCTTTCAACAGATCCCAGCAAGACCACTTCAATAAATCTGTGCAGAATACCACCTTCCAACAACTAAGTAGTCTCGTTTTTGGGTAGATGCTTATCATTCATTCTTGAGATCTGCCAGGACATTATACAGACATATGAAGAACAAAGAGAGAAAAGTTTACGGATGAAAGAGGGTTATTTGTGAGCAGAATTGGCCTTTTGCCATGTTCACCCTTGAGGAAGTCATTCAGCGCTGGATAAGACAAGAAACTGATTAAACATTTAAAGAGCATCAAAGGCAAAATATGTTCCCTTAAAAACAAGAAAAAATCCACTGAATAACCCAAAGAGATTTCACACAATATTTTACAAGTTAATGAAGAGGGTTAAGTTACTGTTCTACTAATTAATTATTAATCTGAGGGTAGGATTTCAATTCTCACCACAGGAGGTGGTGAATTTGAATTCAAGTACTGGTAATTAATTAACTCTGGGATATAAAACTATTAATAGTTTTGATGTCCTGATAGTGGCACAGGATTTCAAAGGTAAGGTTATCGAGCACCTCTCAAATCCATGATGAGCTTCAAGAAGGAGCAAGCTATGAGTGCAGGGAACACCTCTACCTCTGCATCCCTTCCCCACTCTCGAGACACACACACACACACACCCTCTGAACCTGGAAACAGATTACTGGTCTTTCATTCCTTCTGGGTCTAAATCGTGGAACTCTCTCGAATAGCACTGTCGGGGCAACCAGCAGTTCAAGGTGGTAACGTGCCACCTTCTCAAAGGCTCTGAGAAACAGGTTGGTCTCGACAGCAATGCCCAGATATCAAACTGCTGATCATTGGTTCAATTGCCTTTGCACTTTCTGCCAGCTTCAACAAGATTCCACTGTCAAACACATCTTCCCCTCCCCTTCTGATGTGTCAAAGGAATCATCTCCTTCACAACTCCCTGATCCATACTTTACAACCACTCCCCTTCTGACAAAACTTTCCTTTCAACCCACCCTTTTTCCTGTTGTGGATTTATAGACACAGTGCAGCACGGAAACAGGCTCTTCAGCCCAACTCGTCCATGCTGACCAAGATGCCTTTTAGGCTAATCTCATATGACTGCATTTGGCTCATATCCTTCTCAACCTTTCCATCCATGAACCTGTCCAAATGACTTTTAAACATTGCAATTCTCCACTTCCTCCAGCAGTTTGTTCCACAGACACATCAGCCTCTGAGTGAAAACCTTGCCCCTCAAATCTCCTGTGAATCTATCCCCTCTCCCTAAAATCTATGTCCTCTTGTTTTAAACATTGAGAGACAGACCGTGACTGGCCACCCTATCTCTATCTTGTATCTATACTGGATAATGAACTATCACACACTGAGGATTCACTAATGGACAAGGCAGAGAGCAGGAATGAATGGGTGATTTGGTTTCGGAGGTTGAAATGCATGGGATTTAGACATACAGCACGGTTACAGGCCTTTCTGGCCTATGATCCCATGCTGCCCAATTACACCCAATTAATCTACAATCCTGTATGTTTTGGAGGGTGGGAGGAAACCAGAGGAAACCCATGCAGACATGGGGAGAACATACAAACTCCTCACAGACGATGGCAGATATGAACCTGGGTCACTGGTGCCGGAACAGCATTGCCCTAACCACTATACTAACTATGCCAATGCCGGGCTGTGGCTATTCACAATCTGATCAGTGCTCAAGTATAATATATCCAAGTTTGCTGATAGACAGTGGGGTGAGTGTGAATGCATTCACCTGTTAGAATGGTGGTGAGATTTTTAATTGCTGAGAGATTGAAAGGCATTGGTGTACGGAAGGATGGGTTTATCTTTTTACACGAATCTCTGAAAGTTAAGTTGCAAGAAATTAGGAAGACAAGTCTATTGCCCTTTATTGCAGTAACCCAGATGAGACTGCAGCTGGAATATTTTGTGTCAATCATGCTCCCCTCACCTTCATCTAAGGAAGGTTAAAAAGAGAGTGTGTTCAACAGACTGATTTGTCGGATGGTGGATTTGCCCTGTGAGGATCTGGGTTTGCACTCTCTTGAGCTGAGAAGATTGAAAGGTGGCCTCATTGAAACAGATACGTGTCTTATGGGGTCGGCAAGGGGATGTACTTTCCCCCCCCCCCCTCATGAGGCTTGGATGTGAAGAGATGATCTTGCATTCCCTCGCACTCTGAAAGGCAGTGAGGCCTCAGATGGTAGAGAGAGATTGACCTGCCCTCACAATGCTTTCAAAAGGCCTGAGCAAGATGCAAGGCTGGTTTGGAGCTGTGTCAAACAATTGTTAAATATTCAATTTAAACTTTCATAGAAACATAAAAAACATAGAAGATAGGAGCAGGAGTAGGTCATTCGACCCTTCGAACCTGCTCCGCCATTCAACGAGATCATGGCTGATCTTAAAGTTCAGTACCCCATCCCCGCCTTCTCTCTATAACCTTTAATAACCTTATACTGAAGAAATATATCTAATTCCCTCTTAAATATATTTAATGAACCTGCCTCTACTGCCCTCTGTGGCAATGAATTCCACAGATTCACCACCCACTGGGTAAAGAAATTCCTCCTCATCTCGGTCCTAAATGGTTTGCCTATTATCCTCAAACCATGGCCCCGGGTTCTGGATTTTCCCATCATTGGAAACATCCCATCTGCATCCATTCTGTCCAGTCCTGCCAGAATTTTATATGTCTCTATGAGATCCCCTCTCAATCTTCTAAACTCCAGCGAGTACAATCCCAATTTGCGCAATCTTTCCTCATAAGTCATTCCTGCCATTCCAGGTATCAGCCTGGTGAATCACCTCTGCACTCCCTCCATTGCAAGAACATCCTTCCTTAGATAGGGTGACCAAAACTGCACACAATACTCCAGATGGGGTCTCACCAAGGCCCTGTACAGCTGCAGTAAGGTATCCTTGTTCCTATACTCAAACCCTCTTGATATGAAGGCCAACATACCATTTGCCTTTTTAACCGCCTGCTGTACCTGCATGCTCGCCTTCAGAGACTGATGTACAAGTACCCCTAGGTCTCTCTGCACTTCCCCATCTCTTAATCTATTGCCATTCAAATAGTAATCTGCCCTCCGGTTTGTATTACCAAAGTGGATAACCTCACATTTATCCACATTATAGTGCATTTGCCATGTATCTGCCCAGTCCCTCAATTTATCCAAATCACACTGGAGCTTCCTGACCCCCTCTTCCGTGCACACAACCCCTCCTAGCTTAGTGTCATCTGCAAATTTGGAGATATTACATCCAATCCCCTCATCCAGATCATTAATGTAAATTGTGAACAGCTTTCAGGGGCATTAAAAAATTAATATAAAAATAAATAATAGTATTAAATTAAATTATTTTAAAAGATTTAATTAAGAACAAGTTCAATAGAAATACGTGGATATAATAACTAATATTAAGTTGGGGTTTTTTTAAATCCAAGCTTTCCCTGTTTCCTCATCAGCAAACCTGAAACCCCAGTGGGTCTGAATCTGGAGGGTTCAGAGGAGGTTCATGAGGATGATTCCGGGAATGAAAGGGTTATCATATATGAGGGTGTTTGACAGCTCTTGGCCTGGACTTATTGGAATTTAGAAGAATGAGAAGGGATTTCATTGAAACATTTTATGTTGAAAGACATGGACAGAGTAGATGTAAGAGGTGAAAGGTGAGAGAGTTTTGGACAAGAGGACACAAGTTCAGGATTGAGGGGCATCCACTTAGAACAGAAATGTGTAAGAATTTCTTCAGCCAGGGGGTGGTAAATCTGTAGAACAGGCAGTTGTGGAGACCAGACCATTGGGTGTATTTTTTGAAATTAAAAAAAATTTTTTCACACTGTGAACCATATCAATCAAAATACATACAAACATTTCCCTCTTAAATATACACAGTGGCATGTTCTCCCCTTTTTGTTTCCCCTCCCCCCTCCAAACACCATTGGGTGTATTTAAGGCAGAGATTGATAGGTTCTTGATTAGCCAGGGCACCAAGGGTTATGGGGAGAAGGCTGGGCACTGGGGCTGAGTGAGAAAATGGATCAGCTCATGATTAAATGGCAGGGCAGACAGGAAGGGCTGAATGGCCTATTTCTGCTGTTATGTCTAATGGTCTTACAGTCTGCTGTAACATTGAGGCTCAAGATTTATTTTTCTCTCGTGGATGCTGCTCAACCTGTGGAGTTACTTTTTACTCCAAATTCCAGCATCTACACTCTCCTGTGGGTCTTCTCCGAGAGCCTCCATCCTTGTCAGAATAAAAGAGAGATAACCCCAGCTGTTTCTGAGAGGCACAAGGTTTGGTGGCTTCCAGTCCAACACTGTATACAGCTGGGTTAGGGTTGGCCCATCAGTCTGCTCATGGAAGAATCCTCCTCACTACCAGGAAAAAGATGCCAATAAACTTAAACTTCAGTTCCTGTTAGGATGGTTGGAATGTAACAGTAGAGTTTCCTGATATGGATGGCTGACCTATTTTCTCCCTCAATTCACCAAGCCTTTGATGACGACACATTTTATGAGATGTTTTTATCTTCACCAAACATGCTTATATATTTTTTAGCAATGGAAGATAGCAAGCAATCTCCCTGCACATCCCCTTCATCCTCAGGATGGGAGAGAGTCAATGAAGGTACAGTGGGAATGAATCGCCTGCTTGTGTAATATGCCTTCTGTCTATCTGCATAATAGATCCTTCAGTGTTCCTGAAACTTAAATACTGTATATCCGGGAAAATTTAATGATCTGCGGCATGGAGTAGGTTGTCTTATCACATAATATTACGCTGTCAAGCGGTGAAGAGGAGCCAGAGAGAAATGTAATATCCTGAATAACAAGTTATTAATTAAATGTTATTGCTGCGGTGATGGTTGTCTTTCAGTTTTGAACTCTGTGGACATTAACACCTTTAATGGGAATGGAGTGGACTGAGTCAGAGCCAGCTTTTATGGTAAAATAAATAGTTTATATTGAGGATCTTGTAATAATGAATAGATTAAATGAATTATTATCCGGTGTCTTCATTGGATCAAAGAATCCAAAGAATTATTTAGACATATAGCACAGTAACAGGCCCTCCCGACCCAGAGCCCGTGCTTCCCAAATTCAACCTTCAACTCTCGTACGTTTTTGGAGGGTAGAAGGAAATCAGGTCACCCAGAGGAAACCTACGCAGACGTGGGGAGAATGTACAAGCTCCTTACAGACAGTGCTGGATTGGAATCCGGGTCACTGGCGTTGTAATAATGTTGCGCTAACCGGTAGGGCAGAGAACAAGGCCATTCAACCTTTGGCATTTCATGCCAAATAGAAATGGGCTTCAGGATAATCAAATATAGGAGCACATGAGTGAGTCAAGTCTGCCTCACTGGTTGTGACCCCTTCTCCACATTGGCGTCTAAACGCTGACCTTATGTGCACCTCCATCCCCACCCCTTCCATGTTCATTAAGAATCTTTTCAGCTCACAATCTGTCGTCTTGCAGGCCACACCTCTTCAAGCACACACCCTGGAACATTGTTGCCTATCATGACCTTTCAGGCTCAGTCCTTGCTTAATACCTCTCCAATCCTCTTTCCAAATCTCCATGCCCCAATTACTGCCCTCTCAGCCCATCCTGCTCAATCTCTCATGTTATTACAGCCCTCATTTACATGTTGTCCCAGTCTCCTACAGTCCAAGACCAGTCTCAGCCTAGACAGCCTCTCAGGATGAGTTATGAGACACTTCTCTAATGCCATCACATCCTTCCTGCTGTGTGCCCACCTGTGTGCACAGCTGGAGAGCATTCCCAGCCACATCTGGGATGCAGGTGAAATTCCTGTCTTCTGCTCCACCTACTTGAGACCATCGGATTACTGCCCTGGGCAGGTGTGGATTCCTTCCTCATTGGTTGAGAATTGATCAATTTACATATTTGCATGAGCACCCAATTACAAGGAGCATAGGAGTGAATAGTGTTTGGAATTGTCCACCCAAGAGTGCAGAGGGGACTCAGTCTGAAAAAAGTTTTAATAAGATCTACTGTGAAATGAATCATATTTACCTACAACCTTATGTAGATTCAGAGACATGTTTTACCACCAGGCATTTGTATCACCTTAAATTGTTACTGATTGGTTTGTCTCTGTCTTACAGCTCCATTGAAAGGCCCTTCCATTTCATCACCGCAATCCACCGAGAACCTTTTCCATGCAAGGTAACTGACATTAGTGCCACTACCTTAAGCCTTCAGCTAAGAAATTGAATTCCACCCTTTCTTGCTGTGCTATATAAGTGATGTATTCTTCTACACAGAACTGGGTGTCAACTAAAATACACAAACTTGGTACAAGCACAACCCATTGGTAAAGACTTTGAATTTTCCAATTTCAGGTGACCAACTCTTCTTGAGCAGCTTTCTCTCTCCTGATCACCAGGATCTCGCAGCGGACCCAACTCCCCGAGCTTTCCCTTCCCTCTCTAGTTCCATCACCCCATCATTCCTCTCTTATCTGTCCCTTCCCCAACCCAGACTATCTGTCCCTCTTCTTTACTCTCTCGAGATTTGTTTCTACCTATTATCCACCTGCAGTTGTCTGTTGGTTCATCCTTATGAATGAACAAGTGAATTGGGCTTCCAGATACCTGTACGAAAAGGTGCGAGACTATTGACACAGGCATTCAAATAAGTTCATTGTCAAGGGACAAATGCCTGTCAAGTACTTATCTATTGTGACACAAACAAAGGCCAACCAGCCCATTGGTTCTATGCTAGCTCCCAGTATCGCAATCCTATTGGTTTAGTTCCCCCTCTGAACTTCTCTCTCACCTGCCCATCAGCTCTTTGATTATTATTGACACTTTTCCCTTTGGTCCCTGAGTCGTGGTTTTGCAGGACTACCAAAAAACGTATATTCTCTGTTTCCCAATTTTCCAAGATTGGTTTTATACCCAACCACCAGCTGGTTCGTACTAGTAATCATACTATAGTTTACCCATGGACTCAGTCCGGAGTACAATATATATTAATAAAAGTTTAAAATGGCCAGAGACTAAAGAGTGAAATAATTTACAGAGGCTAATTAATGTGCCAACCTATATTTAAGATGTGGAGGAAACTGAAGCATCAGGAGAAAACTGATGCAGTTGCAGGGAAAAGATGGTAAATTCCACACAGGTCAGGACCAATCCCTGATCCCTGGTGCTGTGAGGCAGCGGCACAATCCCTGATCCCTGGTGCTGTGAGGCACTAACTGGTGCACCACAATTTGGTCCATTTTATATCTATTTGTTTCAATTCCATTCCATGCCTTCAATGTGAGTGAGTGATGAGAAAGGGGAAAAAAAGTTAAAGATGATCTGCTGGGGAAATTCATGGGTCAAGCAGCATCAGTGGGACAAAAAGAATGGTCAACGTTTTGAGCTGAAAGACTTTGACAAGACTCTTGATGAAGAGTTTCGGTTTGAAATCTTGACCATTCTTTTGTTGTAATGATACTGCTTGACCCGCTGATTCCTCCAGGAGTTTGCTTTGCTTCAAGTCCTAGCATCTGCGGGAGGAGTCATGTGATGGAGTAGTGGCCGGTTGGGTAAAACCAGCCCTCTCCAGAAAAGAAGAAAAAAGATAAGAAAAGACAACGTTCAATAAATACAAAATACAACAAATAAAAGATAAAGTTACAGAGAAGAGAAAGAAAGTGGCACCTAAGAAGGAAAAAGTAAAAACAACGGGAAAAAAAGAGGAAAAGACACTGGAAAAGAAAGGAGAAGGCCTTACCTGCATGAAGGAACAGGGAGCCATGGTGGAGAAGAGCACCTGATCTCCGACACTGGTGACAGCCCCGCGAAGTCGCGATCCCCTGACCGGTGGACTGCAAAAATGGCTCTCTGAGCCAAACAAAAGTGCGCAAAGTCATGCATACGCCGTGCACAATTGAAGGTAAAGGAAAACACCGACGGGAGGGGGCTCAGCTGAGGAGCGGGCAACCACGGCATGACCAGCTGAGGGATGCCCGACACCAGGGCTCTCAGCTGGAAGATGAGGAAAGCGGCAGGAGAAGGAGTGAAGTACCAGGTGAGAAAGAAAGTCGATGGGGTGAAAGGAAAGAGGAGCAGCAGCAGGAGGCTCAACAGATGAGCAGCTCAGAAGAAGAGGACCAACAGAGGCCAAGCAAGAAGAGACCCGACAAAGTGAGACAAGAATCATCAGAAAAATCAGAAGAGACACAGGTACAAAGAAGAAAATAAGAAGACACAAACGCAGGTAAGACCAAGATCCACACAGAGAGATAGAAGATAAAACAGATGGACAGAATATAGATAAAGCTTTTTTTCAAGAACAAATGAGAGTATTAACAGTATGGTTGTCATTAGAATTTAGTGCAATTAAAAGAAAAATGAAAAGAACAGAAGATAAAGTGCAAAGATTAGAGCTGGTCATGACAGAAATAGGGAAAAGAGTAGAGAATGTGGAAGAATGAGAAACGGCTTTAGAAATGGAAGTAGACGACTTAAGAGGAAAATTGGAAGAAAGTGATAAAAAAATTAGAGTCACAAGAGTTGTTATCTCAGAAAATTGATATGTTGGAAAATTATAGTAGGTGAAACAACATAAAAATAGTGGGCCTGAAGGAAGATGAAAAAGGCACAGATATGAAGGAATTTATAAAAGAATGGATCCTGAAGGTCTTGGGAACAACAGAAATACAGGAAGGAATGAAAATAGAAAGGGTACACTGAACACTAGCTCCGAAACCACAGTCACATCAAAAACCAAGATCCATTTTAGTAATATTTTTGAGATATACGACAAGAGTAAATATACTGGAGCGGGCAAGGAATAAAATTAGAGAAGACAATAAACCGTTGGAATACAAGGGTCAAAAAATATTTTTTTACGCAGACATAAGTTTTGAACTCTTAAAGAAGAGGAAGGAATTTAATACAACAAAATCGATCCTATGGAAAAAAGGTTATTAATTTATGTTAAGATATCTAGCTGTGTTTAAAATATTTATCGCCAGGATCCGGAGGAAGCACAACAATTTGTAGAATGCCTGCAGGACAGAAGGAGAGATGAAGAGATGTAATAAAATGAAGAACAGAGATAAAATATATATAAAGATGTAAAAACAATGTATATGTAAAGAACTAAAGAAGGGAAAGAGAAGGGAAGGAAGTAAGGGGAAAAAATAGGAGAACTTTGTTATATGTGCAAAAAAACTGGGGGAGGGGAAAAAATAACCGTCACTGTGAAATCAGTTGATGCTTGCAAGCAGGTTCGCAATCCAAATGGAAAGGGGAGTTATGGTTGCCCAGCAAGGGATAAGAGGCAACTCAGAGAGGGGGAGAGATATTTGGGGTTAAGGGAAAATTGGATGTGGGAGTTGTTGGAGTATTTTATGTTTTAAATGTGTTGTCATACATTGAGTTTAAAAAGGGAAAACTGAGAGATAAAAATGGGGAAAAGGGGGAAGGTGGTGGTGAGGAAGCAGAATTGAGGTGTAAACAGGATATGAGATGGCCACATTGAACTATAAACATTAATGGAATACATAACCAAACTAAAAGGAAGAGGCTATTAAATTTATTGAAAAAATAAAAAATAGATATAGCATTCATGCAGGAAACGCATCTAACTGAAGTGGAACACAATAAATTAAGGAGAGACTGGGTAGGACACGTAGCGGCAGCATCATATAATTCAAAAGCTAGAGGTATCACTATATTAATTAATAAAAATGTACCAATCAAAATAGAGGAGGGAATAATAGATCCAGCAGGGAGGTATGTAATGATAAAGTGTCAGATATATTCAGAATTTTGGAATTTGCTCAATATATATGCACCTAATGAGGAAGATCAAAAGTTTATGCAAGATATTTTTTTTGAAGATTGTAGATACACAAAGAAATATATTGATAGGAGGGAATTTTAACCTTAATTTGGATCCAACGTTGGATAAAACTGGACAAAAGACTAGTAAAAAGAATAAAGTGGCCAAATTTATGGTTAAATCAATGCAGGAAATGAAACTTACGGATATATGGAGGAGACAGCACCCAAGAGAGAAGGAATACTCATATTATTCAAGTAGGCATAAAACATACTCAAGGATTGATATGATTTTGTTGTCGGCCCATATTCAAGGGAGAGGTAAGAAAACTGAATATAAAGCTAGATTGCTATCTGATCATTCACCCCTGTTATTAGCAATAGAACTGGAGGACATCCCACTAAGAACATATAGATGGAGGTTAAACTCCATGCTACTTAAAAGGCAGGAATTTAGAGAGTTTATTGAACGCCAAATTAAAAAATATTATGAAATAAATACAGAATCAGTGAAAGATAAATTTATATTATGGGACGCAATGAAAGCCTTCATTAGAGGGCAGATAATAAGTTATGTAACTAAGATGAAAAAGGATTACAATTGGGAAATAGAGCAGTTGGCAAGGGAGATAGTAAGTACAGAAAAGGAACTAGTAAAAAGGGATGATATAACAAAAAAGAGAGAATTGACAGACAAAAAAATAAAACACGAAACATTACAAACGTACAAGGTGGAGAAGAACATAATGAAAATAAATCAAAAGTATTATGAACTAGGAAAAAAACATAAAATATTAGCTTGGCAACTTAAAACAGAACAAGCTAAAAGAACTGTATTTGTATCAAGGAAAAAGGACAAACAAATTATATATAACCCAATAGAGATTAATGAGAACTTTAAGGAATTTTATGAACAATTATTCCAAACTGAGAACAAGGGGAAAGATGATAAAATAGAAGAGTTTTTAGCTAAAATTGCACAGCCAAAATTGCATTTGAAATAGAGGAAGTACAGGATATAATAAAAAAGCTGCTGAACAATAAAATGCCAGGAGAGGATGGATTCCCAATAGAATTCTATAAAACATTTAAAGAGTTATTAATTCCTCCTCTCCTGGAAGTAATGAACCAGATAGAAGAAACACAAAACTTGCCAGATTCATGTAAGACAGCAATAATTACAGTAATACCAAAGACGGGGAAGGATCCACTAACACCAGCATCATATAGACCAATATCTCTACTTAATTCAGATTATAAGATATTAGTGAAATTATTAGCATGCATATTGCCCGATTGTGTACCAAAAATAGTAAAACAAGAAAAGACGAACAGTGGATAACGTCTGTTAACTTTTTAATCTAATTCATGCAGTTCAAGGAAATAAGAAGCCAACAGTGGCTGTTGCTTTAGATGCAGAAAAAGCCTTTGATGGAGTAGAATGGAATTATTTATTTAAAGTATTACAGAGGTTCAATCTACCAGAAAAATATATTAATTGGATTAAAGCATTATATAATGGACCATTGGCAAAGTATCGAACCAATTTAAATTAAGTAGGTGAACTAGACAGGGATGTCCATTATCCCCCTCACTATTCGCTTTAGCAATAGAACCATTGGCAGAACTGATAAAAACAGAAAATAAAATAAAAAGGATAAAAATAAAGGAGTATAAAATCAGTTTATTTGCAGATGACAGCATAGTATACTTAACAGAACCAGAAATATCAAAAAATAATTACATAAGAAATTGAAAGTATATGGAGAAATATCGGATCAACACAAATAAAAGTGAAGTGATGCCAATGAGTAAAGCGGATTATACAGAATTTAAAAAAGAATCACTATTTAAATGGCAAACATGAGCAATCCAATACCTAGGTATTAGGTATTAGGTTAGATAATAACTTAAGCCACTTGTACAAATTAAATTATCAGCCACTAATAAAGAAATTGCAGGAAGACTTAGAACATTGGAAAGAATTACCGCTAACGTTGATAGGGAGGGTAAATTGCATTAAAATGAATGTCTTCCCAAGGTTACAATACTTATTTGAATCATTACCAATTCCCTTAACAGAGAAATTCTTTAATGAACTAAAGAGAATAATAAGGAAATTCTTGTGGAAAGGGGGGAGGGGGCGGGGAAACCTAGGACAGCGTTAGATAAATTAACAGAGAGGTACAACCAAGGGGGTTTGCAGTTACCAAACTTTAAAAATTATTGTAGAGCAGCACAATTAAGATATTTATCAGATTTTTACCAGACAAGGGAAAAACCAGACTGGATTAAGATAGAACTAAATAAAATAGGGGAGAAGGTACTGGAACATATACTTAAGTATATACTTAAGTATACTTAAGTGGGATGAAAAGCTGGTGCAATATAAAAGCTCACCAGTACTGCATCATTTACTCAATGTACAGAAGAAGATCCATTTAGAAAGGAAAAAAAAAACGGATAACCAAATACCAAAATTACTATTGACGTAAAATCCGCTAATCCCTTTTACAATAGATAACCTTTCCTTTAGAGAATGGGAGAGAAAAAGGAATCAAAAGAATAGAAAATTGTTTTTTGGGAAATAATTTATTAACATTTGAACAGATGTAAAACAAATATGGAATAACTCATGGTACAATGTTTGCATATCATCAATTGAAAGCTTATTTAAAGCATAAATTGGGAAACAGACTGAGATTACCAGAAGGAAGCAGCTTTGAATATGTGATTACAGACACAATGATAATAAAAAGATTTATAACGAACATGTACATCAAGCTGCAAGATAAGGAAAATGATGAAATAAGCTATAAACCAAAACAAAAGTGGGAAAAGGATTTAAACATAAAGATAAAAAACAAAACATGGGAAAAGTTATGTTCTGGAACTATGAAGAATTTAATAAACATGAGGTTACGCATGATACAGTATAATTGGTTACACAGGTTATATATCACGCCCCAAAAGTTAAAAAAATGGGATCCAACATCATCAGATAAATGTTTTCGCTGTAAGAAGGAAATGGGAACAACAGAACATGCAATTTGGGCATGTGAGAAAGTGAAAAAGTTTTGGGAAGATCTAAATCAGGTATTAAATAAAATCACAAAAAGCAACATATCAAAAAATCCAGAGATTTTTATTCTAAGTAATATAAGAAGTAAGGAATTAGGCTTCAAATTGGATAAAGCGCAAAAAAGATTCATTATGATAGCCTCAGCAGTAGCAAAAAAATGTATAATGTCAACTTGGAAAATAGAAGAGAGCCTGAGAATACAGCAATAGTACATGGAAATGAATAAATGTATTTCATAGGAAAAAATAACATATAATTTAAAAATTAAAGTCACATTATTTGAACTAATTTGGGAACCATACATGGAACATAACAGAGAGGCTTTGCCTCAGACCTCCACCCCCTAAAATGATAAGAAGATAAAATTACTTGACCCAGTGTGTAAAAGTAGATGACACATTTTTCTTGTTTATTTTTCATTGTGTGATGACATTGTTTTATGGCTTTATTGTATTGTATATGTTGAATATTTATTGGTTTTGGAGGGGGGGGGTGGGAAGAGGGGAGGGAAGGTAGGGGGAAAAAAGGGGAGAAAATGCCACTGTGTATATTTAATGAGAAACGTTTGTATATATTTTGGTTGATATGGTTCACAGAGTGAAAAATAAAAAAATTATTTAAAAAAAGTTCCAGGATCTGCAATGTCCTGAGTGTCTCGAAAAAAATAATTAAGCTCTTCTGTTCAGATCAATTGATCCGCTACCTAATTCACTTCCCTCAGAGATGTATCAAAGCATTGGATCATTGCAAGAACTCTGGTGACAGAAACTGCTGAGGAACCCCATGCTCCAAAACAGGTGACTCTATGTTACAAGGGAGCTTGTGTCTCAAGAAAACGCTCCGTGTCACGATTTTTTGTGATGGAAAATTTTGTCATCCGTGCTTGCAAAAAATTGAAATGTTTTCTTTTGTTCAATGAAACATCATAAGAACAAATGCTAATTGCATATCTCAGATTCTTTGAGATTGCGTGTCAGGGTGAATTTCCATTAGCTGAACAACCGTTACTCTGCAGCCGCCTGTACATGGTATTCTGGTTCTGGACCCTGATACTCAAAGAGATGAGATTTCTTTACTCATGAGTTCCTCTCTTTGAATACCAGTTGGCAGTGGATTTGTTTTTTTTTATTTTTTAAATTTTTTATTTTTCACACCATAAATCACATTAGCCATGATATACACTATTTCTTTTTCACACATATACAGTGACTTTTTCTCCCCCCCCCCTTTCCTCCCAAACCACCCCCCCACCCCCCCCCTCTCATCCATTTTAGGTATACAATCTAGGTTGCATTAAGCCAGTCAGACAATGTTGTCATTCAACAAAATTACACCAGAAATTCTACTGAGTCCATTCTTTTCTTTCCTTCTCCTTCCATCAACTTAGGTAATGTTTGTCCCCAGTAGGTTTTCGCTATTGTATTTAATGTAAGGCTCCTATACTTGTTCGAATATTTCAATATTATTTCTTAACCTATATGTTATTTTTTCTAATGGAATACATTTATTCATTTAAATTTAGTAGTTTCTTCCTTTTAATTTGGTTATGTATTCCATTAATATTTAAAGTCATATAGTTCAGCGTAGCCCTTTTATATTTTGTTTATCTTCTCTTTCCGTTTTTCCATCATTACCTTTCCTCCTTTTCCATTTCTGTTTTCTTATTTTCAACTCTTTATAAGACAACATTCCTACAACATCCAACATTTTCCTTATTCTCCTATTTCTATCTTATTTATCCCCAATCTCCCCTTCACCTCCTGAGTTGTCCTTTATCCCTTGTCGGACAACCACATCTCCCCTCTCCATTTGGATTTGCAAATCCACTCGCAAGCGTCAACTGATTTTGCAGTGACCGCTATTTCCCCCCACCCCGCCTCCCCCAGAAAAGATTTCACTTTTCATATGTCACAAAGGTCACTCTTTTAATTCCCTCCTTATTCTCTCTATTCCATTACCTTCCCTTATTAATTCTTGTCTATACTATCTATATTTTCCTCTAAGTACAGATACATTCATGTATGCTCATTGTCTCTATTCACTCTTATACCTCTTTACCTGCATACATATCAATCGTGATCATTTTTACTCTCATTACCCGTCTTCATCCCTCAGTCTATTTTTGTCTTTACCCACATACATATCAGTCGTGATCATTTTAACTCTCATTACCCGTCTTCCTCCCTCAGTCTATTTTTGTAATTGTTCTGCAAATTTTCGTGCTTCTTCTGGATCAGAGAATAGTCTGTTTTGTTGTCCTGGAATAAATATTTTCAATACCGCTGGATGCTTTAGTATAAATTTATACCCTTTCTTCCATAAAATCGCCTTTGCTGTATTGAACTCTTTTCTCTTCTTTAGGAGTTCAAAACTTATATCTGGATAAATGAAGATTTTTTGCCCTTTATACTCCAGTGGTTTGTTGCCCTCTCTTACTTTTTCCATTGTCTTCTCCAGTACCTTTTCTCTTGTAGTATATCTTAGGAATTTTACTACAATAGATCTTGGTTTTTGTTGTGGTTGTGGTTTAGAGGCCAATACTCTATGTGCCCTTTCTATTTCCATTTCATGCTGTAGTTCTGGACATCCTAGGGTCTTAGGGATCCACTCTTTTATAAACTCCCTCATATTCTTGCCTTCTTCATCTTCCTTAAGGCCCACTATCTTTATGTTATTTCTTCTGTTATGGTTTTCCATTGTATCTATTTTTTGAGCTAGTAGTTCTTGTGTCTCTTTAGTTTTTTTATTAGATTTCTCCAATTTCTTTTTTAAGTCTTCTACCTCCATTTCTGCTGCTACTGCCCGCTCTTCCATCTTGTCCATTTTCTTTCCCATTTCTGTTAAGGTCATCTCTATTTTATTCATTTTCTCTTCTGTGTTGTTTATTCTTTTTCTTAAATCCTTAAATTCCTGTGTTTGCCATTCTTTAAATGACTCCATGTATCCTTTAATAAGAGCAAGTATATCCTTTACCTTGCCTTTCTTTTCTTCTTCTATTTCACTGTACTCTTCCTCTTCCTCTTCTTCTTCCTCTGGGTTGACCATCTGTTGTTTCTTTGGTGCCCTTTCCTCCTCTTCTTTCTTGTTTCTATTGTCTTCTGTGGTCTCTTCTTGCTGCAGGTGTTCTGCAGCTGTCGTTGCCAGCTGTGGAGATCGATTCCCCAGCTGGTCCCCCCTCCCGTCGGTGTGTTTTCTTTCATTCGCATCGCGCATGCGCGATACTTCGCGCATGCGCGGTTGCGCACTTTTACTCGGCTCAGCGAGCCATTTTTGTAGTCCATTATTTACCGACCTGAGGGAGCGGTTTTCTCTCTCCGCAGCGGGCCTCTTCGGACAGGTAAGGCCTTCACCTTTTTCCTCCTTTGTCTTCTCTTCCTCTCTTCTTACCGTTGCTTTCGATTTTTCTTTTTTTGTCGCCATCTTCGTTCCACCTTTATACTCACTTTTCTGTAACTTTTATTTCTGTGCCTTTGTGTTTTCCTTTGTTTTTCCCGACTTTTCTGGAGAGGGCTGGAGTTCACCGTCCGGCCACTACTCCATCACGTGACTCCTCTCGGGTAATGGCAAACAATTATTTTGTTGTGGCATTTGATTTTGGTATTAAAGCTGAAGTGACAAACAATAATGTGACAATATTCGATTCCCAATTTGGAGTTATGAGCCCTGGAGAAGCTACATTTGCAGAGATCATGGAGCATCTTTCAAGATCCAGAGGACCCTACAGGTATTTGAATTTGGTGTATGGAAGCATTACCATACAACCTTAATGTTAGAAAGCTACTGTGTGGATGCACAAATACCTTGGCTTATATATGGCTAATTCTTGGAGCAACTGAGGTTCATGATCCATAAATCCTTGAAGTGAAACATGATAGTCTGCAGATGCTATGATTGTAGTAAAAATATAGAAATGTTGGAGTAACTCACCAGTGTCCATAGGAGGTCAAGATATATTCCTGATATTTCAGGCCTGAGCCCTTCTTTGAGTATGTAAGGTAAGGTACATCGGGAATATATCTTTACCCCATAGATGCTGCAAGACCAACTGAGTTCCTCTAGCTTTTCTGTGTGCTCACCATAAATCCTTGCATTTGTTTTCCCAATCAATCCATGCATCTTGGATGATCTCCAAGAATATTCTGAGGGAGAAAGTGATCAAATCAGTAGGGAACTTCCTCCAAGAGTTGTTCTCTGCTTCTGCTGACCTGGAGTATCAGAACCAATCCAATTAATAGAAAACCTCATATGGAGTGGAGGCACTGTGTGCATTTCTGAACTGGTGAGTTAAGAAAAGGGTTGACTGGAAGTGGTCCAGACAGGTTCACTTGAAATGGTTAGATTATTAGGAGGGATTGAGTAGTTTGGGATTGTTCTAATTGGAGTTCAGAAGGATGAGGGGAGAATTTTATAGAAACAAATAAAATAGAAGTAGGGAGGTTGTTTCCACTGGCAGGTGAGACTCGAACCTCTAGATTCAGGGGTGAAGATTTAAAACAAACATGAAGAGGAACTGCTTCTCCCAGAAAGAATCTGTGAAATTCTTTGCCCGAGGAGAGAATGTGTGATATATGTAAAAGAAAATTCAAAGAGATTTTTGAATAATAGGGGAATTATGGGTTTTGGGGAAAAAGGCTGGTAATTTTATTGAATGGCAGAGCAGGATCAATGAGCCAGATAACGACTCCTGCTTATGTATCTTAGACCATGATGACAGTTAATTATATGACGAGGAAGACTTTTTCCAGGAAATCATTTACAGTGGGAGCTATTGGGTGTTTGCTTACACAGGCTTGCATGAGCACCCAATTACAAGGAGCATAATGTTTGGAATTGTCCACCCAAGAGTGCAGAGTCGAGTCATTTTAAAATCGTTGAGTGCATTAGCTTAGGATTACAAAATATTAAAATGTTCTTTGATCGTAACATTTAAATGTATCCGTAAAATATTTCTTTAAACATATTGTTCATTTCAGGATTAGAGTTGTATTTTCTTCCTGTGATGAGTTTATTTCTATCCAAATGCACCTAAGAATTAAATCATTACACATTAAGGACCTCCATCTCCCTGGTCACGACCTCTTCTCACAGAATTCTCAAGATCAGCGCCACCAGGTTCAAGAACAGTTTCTTTCCAACAGCTATCAGGCTCTTGAGTCTCCCCTTGTTACAATAACCAGTGACCCACTCCCACACCACACAAGTGCTGTCTGCACTATTGCAAGTCACTTTTTTGCAATAGGATTACTGTGAATATCTATCTACCTTGTTTATTTATTGTTTCTTTGAATTCAATTATGCAGTTACTTTTTTTTAACCTGTTTAACTGCAGCAAGTAAGAATTTTAATGCATTTGTACATTGTACTTATGTATATGGTAATAAACTCATTATTGTTATCTTTATCAGGGAGTAAAATGACCAGTTATTGCCTTTAGCTTCCTGCCAAGCATTGATAGACCTTTGAAGAGTCTTTTCTTCTGTTTTGTTCTAGATTGAGCTTTAACAAAACTCGAATGTTGTCCCTGGCTGCCAAGGGCTTTATATCTCGATCACCGAGCAAGATGAGTGAGTCAATCAGTGAACCGGAGATGGAGAACAATGATTATATGCCTCTGGTCAGTGACAACATTGTATTTGGCTCATTACACTGTGGAAGGATAGTTCATTGTTTTAAGGATGTGGATTGGTCCATACCTTAAAGGGACAGCTTCTCCAAGCCTTCTGAATTAGTCAGTTCTCTTGATACATTATTTCCTGTAGACTAACTACATTGGACAACAAAGATTTTGCTTCCTGAAGACTCTTGGGTGTATTTTATGGATTTTGGGCTGCTGATCACAAAAATCACTTTGAAAATTTCCTATCACGTCCCATTTTTTTTAGATATCATCCAGTTTTGTGATTTCCTGTTATATTTTAAGTCTACTAGTATGTTACCCATGAAGCAAGCAATTTTGGTCAGTCCAAGCATGCCTGGGCATGAACTCAGTGCAGGTGCTATGCAGATGTTGTTTCAGGCCTGGGCGTGCTATAAAAGCAGCTCACATATACAAATGCTGAGCATTTCATTGATTCAGAGTGAATGCATGTTGATGCACATGTTCTTCAGACAATAGTATAGTGAGTGTACTTAATAATAGCATTTATTGTCTTTGGTACAGCAGAAATGTCTCGCCAGTGTTGTAACAACGGCTCAAAGACACACTTATTAAGAAAGCCTGTGAGCTCTACTTCATTTGTAAAATTGGTGACCAAGACAAACCCTGGGCTCCTTGCATTTGTTGTGCAACATGTGCAGTCAACCTGAGAGCTTGGCTCAGAATTACATTATGTGATTAAACATACTAAATTCAATAGAAGTTAATTTAATGTTTCTCCAACTTCCTACATGATACAGCAAATCTGAAATTATCTTTGTGTTCAGCTTGTCTATCATAATCCCCGATTGTTTTTTCAGGAAGTAAACCTTGTGAAAATTTTGTTGTCCAGTGTTGTTGGAGAGTAGTGGTGGAAGATTGTTTCTCAGACTGGAGGTCCAAGACTAGTGATGTGTCTCAAGGATCGGTACTGGGACCATTGTTGTTTGTCATCTAGATCAATGAACTGGATGATATTGTGGTAAATTGAATCAGCAAGTTTTCAGATGTTATTAAGATTGAAGGTGTTGTGGACACCGAAGGTTTTCAAAGCTTGCAGAGGAATCTGGACCAGTTGGACTGAAAAATGGCAGATGGAATTTAATGCAGAAAAGTGTGAGATATTGCATTTTGGAAGGACAAACTAAGAAAGGACATATATAGTAAGTGGTCGGGCACTGAGGAGTGGGGTAGAACAGAGGGATCTGGGAATACAGATACATAATTCCTGAAAGTGGCATCACAGATAGATAGGGTTGTAAAGAGAACTTTTGGCATATTGGCCTTCATAAATCAAAGTATTGAGTACAGGAGTTGGGGTGTTATGTTAAAGTTGTATAAGACATTGGTGAGGCCAAATTTGGAGTATTGTGTGCAGTTTTGGTCACCTAACCACAGGAAAGATATCAATAAGATGGAAAGTGTGCAGAGAAGATGTACTAAGATGTTGCCCGGACTTCAGGAACTGAGTTACAGGGAAAAGTTAAACAGGTTAGAACTTTATTCCCTGGAGCATAGAAGAATGAGGGGAGATTTGATCGAGGTATTTAAAATTATGAGGGGGATAGACAGAGTAAATGTAGATAGGCTTTTTCCACTGAGGGTAGGTGAGGTACAAACAGAGGACATGGGTTAAGGGTGAAAGGGGAAAGGTTTAGGGGAAATATTGGGGGAGAATTTCTTCACACAGAGAGTGGTGGGAATGTGGAATGAGCTTTCATCTGAAATGATAAATGCAGGCTCAATTTTAACATTTAAGAAGAATTTGGACAGGTTGGTGGATGGGAGAGGTATGGAAGACTATGGGCTGGTTGCAGGTCAGTGGGAATAGGCAAAAAAAATGGTTAGGCACAGATTAGAGGGGCCAAGGTGGTCTGTTACTGTGCTGTAATTGTTCTATAGCTTTATGTTTCTTCAATTGATGAAGGAACTAATGGAAAGAATGCAGAAGGCTCAATTGGTGATCAGAGAAAGGAATGTAATTGGAATATGATACCTGTTGGATCAGAGGTTAAAGACCTTCCCACAATGGATAAAGTGAATATTCACAGTCTTTTTCTCCAGGGTGATCAGATCAGAATTTATTGTCATGAACATGTCACAAAATTCTTTGTTTTGCGGTAGCATCACAGGTGCAAATATTGCTATAAATTACATTTCAAAAATAAATAAAGAGTGCAAGAAAAATAGGAGAAAGTAGGACAGTGTCTTTGGTTCATTGTCCATTCAGAAATCTGAAGGCTGACGGGAAGAAGCCGTCCTTCATGCTGAATACTCATCTTCATTCTCCTGTACCTCCTTTCTGATTGTGGTAGAGTGAAGAGGGCATGGGCTGAGTGGTGGGGGGCCTTGAGGATAGAAGCTGTTTTCTTAAGACCACCTCTTGTAGATTGTCCTCGATGGAGAGGTCTGATGTCCATGATGTCGCAAGCCGAGTTAATGACACTGTAGTTTTTTCCTGTCCTGTGCATTGGCACCTCCGTACCAGACAGTGATGCAACCAGCCCATTGTGCTATCCATGGTACATGATTGTAGACTAGATGGCATAGGTTTAAGGAGGGGGGAGAGATCCAAGAGGGACCTTTCATTCAGAGGGTGGTCCGTATCTGGAACAAGCTAGTAATGGTGCATACAATTCTATGTTCAAAGGAGTTTTGGGCAGATATCTGGGTAGGAAGAATTTAGAAGGACATGGGCTAAATACAGGTAAATGGGACGAGCCCAAAATGCCAATGAGAGCATGGACGTTGGACTAAATTATCTGCTCCAAGCTATTTGACTCTGAGACTCGGTGACTCATTCGAACTATGACTTGGTCCATGAAATAGATAATATTGAATATTTAACATGTATTAAATTGTAATTTGTATTTCCAATACTTTGCACATACTTATTTGTTAAGAGTACTTTTATTTCCTTTTCCAAATAACAATTCAATCTTAAAAACACAGAAATGTTGAAGGAACTCAGCAGGTCTTTCAGCGTCCTGCCCAGTTCCTCCAGCATTTCTGTGTTTTTACTACAACCTTAAAGTGTTAATCTACAGTGATTGTAAGCACACTCTGCATTTACAGTAAGTAGGCTTTTTCCCCTCATCAACAACACTGATGAATCTGCGGAGGTTATCTATAGCATATGGTGCTCCCGTTGGTCCTTCTCTACATCAGGGAGACTGGATGCAAACTGGGGGATCACTTCATTGAGTATCTTCACTCTGTCTGCTGCAGTGACCAATCATTTCAATTCTGCACCCCAACCCTGCGCTGACATCTCTGTTTAGGCCACATGCCCTGCCAGATCAAGACCACCTGTAAACTGGAGGAACAACATCTAATATTCTGTCTGGCACTCTCCAATTGGACAACATTAAAATCAACTTCTCCAGATTCTGTTAGGCCACTCCCCTGTCTCCCTCTCTTCTCCAACCTTCTGTCACCTTTTCTCCACCTCTCCACCCCTTCCCTCTCTTTTCAGAGAGCATTCCCTTTCCCCTGTCACTTCTCAGCTTTTTTTTCTCTTCTGCCCTCCCACCCATAACCACCTGCCTATGGCCCTGTGCTCCTCACCCTGCCCTTCCTCCCACCAATTTATTCAGATGCCTGTCTGGTTTTTTTTACTCATATCTTGATGAAGGGTCAGGCCTGAAACTTTGGTTATTTATCTTTATCTTTGCTACATAAAAAACACTGCATGACTTGCTGAGTTTCTCCAGCATTTTTGTCACACCAGCACAGTGACTCCAGACTTTCTTGATGAACTGATTAATTACAATTGTGTGTCTCTGCAACTATTACGATGGTGAAATGATTGATATTGTTCTATTGTCAGGTTAACTTGCAGTTGGCATCAGGAGCCTTCTCACTCACTCCAGCTTTTTGTGAGGCCATTAACATCCCCATGGAGCAGCTGAAGTGGACATCCCCCTTCATGTGCCACCGCACCAGTATTAGTCCCATCTCGCACACTCACTCCGGCAGCTTTGCAAGCAAGCGAAGAGCCCAAGATAGCAGAGCTTTGGAGCCTGCCCATCAGACGGAAGCTGGGAGTGTGGCAGCTTTGAGTTACTTGGGAATAGACAAAGTTGGAGATGAATCCAAAAGGCTACAGTCGGGTCACTTATCGAGCAGTTTGGTGGAAATCCAGTCAAGGGACACAAGTGACGGTTGTGAGCTGCTGCCTCCAGCAATCACCATGCGCCGGTCTTCCTCTCCAGGAAACTCCCAGGCTTTGAGCGCCTTGCAAAGTGACAGTAAGTCCAAGATGGGTGGCAGTGATGGCTCATTCCTGACAACTCAAAGTGACATTCAACAACCCCTGGATGCTGAGGGAGCCATCTGGTCCACAGCTGTGGCACTGGCATGGCTCGAGCATCAGTCAGCTGCTTACTTCATTGAGTGGGAACTGGTGGCTGCCAAGGCTTGTATGTGGCTGGATGGCCAGCAGATTCCAGAAGGACGCGATCTCGCCTCAGTCAAAGCATCGGCAAGGCAGCTATTTGTCCTGTTGAGACACTGGGATGAAAACCTTCAGTTGAACATGTTATGCTACAATCCAAATAGTGTTTAAGGGCAGGCAAATTGCTGGCGTTTATCTTTAATGCAACTCTTAATACGTTTCAGAATTAATGGTTACTTAATAAGTTTCCAAAGTTTTAGACTATTGTACAGGCCATTGACACCTGCTCTTATAGTGGGGCTACGAATGGGCATATGGCATTTGCATGACATTGCTGGGTTTATTGAATATTTCTCCTCAAAATAACAATTGATCAGAGTTTCAAACCATATCTTGAGGGAACGTATGTTCAACAGCTTCTCGTTGTAACCATTTGTTTGTTTTAACCTAATGCATGTCAGAGATTTTTCTTGTGGTTCAGCAGTGGTGGAAAGAGGGGAGGACGTTGTGGCTGCATCCCAGGATAACTCTTCCTGGACTGGTGTGTTGCAACATCAAGAGCAGGCTTTATTTTTCTGGGAAAATTTAAAATAATTTTTCACCTAAGGAAAAGTCAGCTCTTCTAAATTTGTTCCAATTTCTAAAAAGAGGAGACAAGGATGAAGAAGTGATTTTAAGCATAATGGGAAAATTAATGTAGGCCCCACTATGAAATTGAGTGAGATCGGGTAATGCAGCCCTGAGATCCAAGTTCAAGTTTAAGTTTGCTGTCACACGTACCAAGATGCAGGGAGAAAGATAGTTTCGTGAGTAATCCTACAAGACATCCCTTACATAGTACAGGAAGGAAGAGCTAGTGCAGAGTTACAGAGAGGGATCAATTGGTACGGAATTTTACACTGGTAATTCAGGAGTCTGATTTCGGCAGGTAAAAATCTGTCCTTGAATTTGTTGGTGCATGATCTCACACTCATGAATCTTTTTCCTGATGGGAGGGGTTTGAAGAGAGTGTGCCCGGGCTAACCAGGAACCTATCAATCTCTGCCTTAAATATATCCAATGAATGACTTGGCCTCCATGGGGCGGTTAGCGTAGCTGTTAGAGCAACACCTTTACAGCACCAGTGATCAGGACCTAGGTTCGAATCCTGTGCTGTCTGTAAGAACTTTGTACATTCTCCCTGTGTCTGCGTGGGTTTTCCCTGGGGACTCCTGCTTCCACCCACCATTCAAAATGTACCGGGGATTGTTGGTTAATTCGGTATAATTAGTCAGCACAGACTTGTGGGCCAAAATGGCCTGTTATTGTGCTGTATGTCTAAATTTTATTTACATTTTTTTTTTAAAACACCTGTGGCAACAAATTCCACAGATTTACCACCTTCTGGTTATAGAAATTCCTCCGCATCTCTGTTCAATCCTGAAGTTGTGCTCTCTTGTCCTAAACTCTCCTACCATGGGAAACAACTTTTCTATATTTACTCTGTTCAACATTCGAAATGTTTTCATGAGATCTCCCCTCATTCTCCTAAATTTCAATGAGTACAGGTCAAGAGCTATCAAATGCTCCTCATATGATAACCTCTTCTTTCCCAGAATCATCTGATTGAACCTCCTTTCAACCCTCTCCAAAGTAAGCACATCCTTTCTTAAATGAGGAACATAAAACTGCTCACAACACTCTGTGAGGTCTTACCAAGGCCTTATAAAGACTGAACATCACATCCATAACTGTAGTCAACAGATGGACCAATTGTCAACTTGCCTATCCTGAGTCAGATGCTATATCTTTTCTTTCTGAAACCAAGCTAATTTTAAAAGGCCTGGGAAGCTTGGGAGAGGTTCCTCCAGAGAAGGGGATCAGCGTTAAGCTTGGCAGTTGAAAGCCTCACACCAGGCCTGCTGCTGGTGACTAGTTATCAGGACCAGGATCCGTGAGGGTACCAATGATGAGCAGGGTTCCTGAAGGCCCTCGAGCTCAGACATCTTCTTAATCGCATCAGGGGCTCGGAACCAGGGGCCAAGAAGGGTGAATTGGATACCTCAAGCTCAGGTTCACCATGAACCAGAAAGGAGGCCGGAGGTTATGGAGGAGCGGGAGCTGGTGACATTAGTGGGATCCACAGACAGTCAATGTCTGTGAAGGGACTCTCCTTTGTTTCTCTTTCTTGTCTCGATAGTGGAGTTGGATCAGTAATCCCTCTGTGTGTGACTTTACAAGGCAAACAGAGGGAAACAAATGTTGTGTATGTGACAAGGAAGGAATCTTAATAATGAGCTCCATCCAGGAAAAGACAGAAAAACTTTGACATCTGGTTAAGTGAAGCTCTTTCCCCAGTTTTCAAAACAATTAGATATCATGAGCGAGGCGGTTTGCACAGTGATATTACAGTGCCAGTGTCCCGAGTTCAAATCCGCCACTATCTGTAAGGAGTTTGCATGTTTTCCCCATGACCTGCGTGGGTTTCCTCCCACATTCCAAAGATGTACAGGGTTAGTAGGTTTATTGATCATATCTGGGCAGTGCTGGCTCATGGGATGGAAGGCCCTGTTATTAAATTAAATTACTGTAAATACCAATGAAGCAATCATGAAAGTAAAAAGCTAATAACATAAAAAGACACGTCACTTAACACTTAGATAAAATAAATGAATGAAATAAACTTATTGGGCATTCCTTCCGCATTGAAATGAACAGGCTTGCTGTTCGCTGGGTTGTTGGGGAAGTTGCAGTGGTGAAGGTGGGAGCCAAGCCTCAGCAAGTTCAGGGCCTCAACATAAAGCCATTTGCCCCCTTGAACCTCAAACCTGCTCAGCCCTACATCTGCATCCACGTGGGTATCCAGTGGGCAGGGACTTCTGTTAGTCCTGCATTGAACTGTCAGCATTTTCCACCAAGTTCCTCCTCAGTAACATTGATTGACATGATAGCATGGCTTTGGTTCAATGAATCTTTCTCATGCTCGGAGGCAGAGATTCAAGTTGCAATCAAGGCACATGAGCCTAAAACGAACTGGGGAAGAACTGCAATCTTTTGGATCAGATGTTAAACCAAGGCCTATTTGCTCATTCAAGTTAAGCTAACCTGAACCCACCAAGACCAGGAGCAGGAGAGTTCTTCCTGATATTGTGGCCAATGTCTAACCTTTCATCAAAATCATCTGGTCACTTTCAGAATGCTGTTAGCAGGAGACACCCAGGGGGCTGCCGATGATGAAGCAAAGAACACTCCGCTGGAGGAACTCAGCAGGTCGAGCAGCATCAGTGAGAGAAAAAGAATGGTCAACAGTTTTCCTGGAACATCCTCGATTTTTCCCTCACAGATGCTGCTCGACTTGCTAAATCCCTCCAGCAGGTTGGCTTTTGGTGTTTATCAAAGGTTGTTGTACACAAATTATTGGTCGTGCTTCACCCGTACAAAGGTGTTGGCAGTTCATTGATTTGCATGAACTTGGAACATTCAGAGGCTGTGAAGGGCAGAGTATGAATGCACACCTCGTCTTATTTTAATCTCTCCAGATGTACTGGGGCTCTAAGGGTTAAATTTTGCCGGTAATGGCCCAGGAACTTCTCTGCTTTTATACAACTACTCCTGACTGGTTGATTGCTGTCTGCATGTGTGTATCAAGAGGCATTGTCCTAAATGAATAGCCACACACCTTAACCAAGCTGTTCCATTGGAGATTAGCAACAGAGCATGTGGATTGTCAAAGTTGTGTGTCAATTAACCAAAGCAATTTTCAGATGTCATTTCAATTTGTGATGTTTGAAGATTTGACAAGCCCTGAACTGCAGGACTAATCAGTTTTCTGGTGGCTTACATCCTGACCAATGTTTCTCTTAATATTGGGAAACCAGGAGAGAAATATTTCAGCAATCTCCACTCACCACTGGGAGACATTATTTTTGCTGTTCCACTAATAATGCCTGCTACTGTTATTTGGCTTAGCTTGTCTGTGCTTGATTGCTAAGTGATGTATATGGTAGTACAGTGCTGAAGGCACATGGTTGTGTTCTAGTCAATTTTAACAGACCTGCACAAACTCCCTGCCAGCTTTGTTTGCCTGATAATTGTTCTTGTACCAAATAATTACCTTGAATTGTGCACTGCCCAATATCTTTGGGAAATATACTGAGCTGCTGGTGTGAATGGAGATCAAGAGCTTGAGCAGTTCACATAAGAAGTTAGCATCCCTGCCACTGTCACACAAGCATGCTGGGGTTTTCACCACTCATTCAAGGGATTCCAGGTTCCCAGGAATTTCCATTCCAGGGAGAGAAGAGGATGCTCCCCTTCAAACTTTGAACGTTAGCAAAGGTCCGATGGAGATGTCCTTGATTAATTGAATGAGGGTGATCTGTTTTCACTCTTTGGAGGCTTGACAAGCAGAGGACACACTTAAAGTGGAGACACAACACACTGCTGATGTTGCAATTTGAAGCAAGAAAACAATCTACTGGAGGAACTCAGTGGGTTGAGCAGCATCAGTGGGAGAAAAACAATTCAGTTACTATTTATTTATTATCATGTTATAAAACGGAAATGTAATATTACACAAAATTTCCTTCAATCTGCCATAGGCAGACAAAGAACAAAGATTCGCCTTTAGCATTAGTATTGTTCAAAGCTCCTTAGTGTCAAAGAAAGAGAAGCACAAGAGAGCTCTCTTACAGTCACCGAGTATCCGTGGATTCACCTCTAGTGCACAGCTCTGCAGCTGGCACAGACTCCGGTTCAGTTCAAACCATCAGCAACCTGAGCCCAGGTTCAAACCTCCGACATGATGAGGAAGCTTTTAGCGCCCAGAGCCCTTCGGGATCCCTTCCCACCCTCAACATCCCCTCGAATCCCAGTTCAGATACATGGTTCCCAGGAGCCAGCCTCCAGCAGTCTAGTGTAGGTTCCTTGCCCACAGTCTGTGTATATCCTTCAGCTGCTGAGCCCCTCGCTGGTTCACTGCTGTGATCACTAGTCATCTCTTCTGCTTCTCCTTCTTGACGGAGTAGGGGGCGGGAGAGAAGGGAGGGGCACAGTGAGGGTCGTCTCCCTGTTTCTGGTGCCCTGCACCAGACTGCTGCTCCTCGGAGTATGCAATCCCTCGTGGCTACTGCTGAGCATAGATTTCGCCCTCTTGGAGACAGACCCATGGTTGCAGCATTTTAAATAAACTTCCATCGGTTCCCATAACAGGCTTTTTATAAAGCCATTGGCAGTGGGTCTGGGCAGTTGAACCCTGCAAAAGAGCACTGTCTCCACTCCCCACTCTCCCCTGGGTCCGCACAAGCGGCAGCGCTGTCATTACATCAGATTCTATATTGCCGCCCTTTTTTTAAAATGTTTCAGATCTGAACCTTTCATCAAGACAAGGTGTAGAGGGGAGATAGCCGGTATGAGAATGAGATGGGCAGTGTTGCACAAGGGCAGTAGGAGGTTGGAGAAGCAGGGAGGGGCGAGGATGATGGTCAGATGGTGCGGGTGAGGGATGGAGTTACAGAGGTGTGTCTTCTCTCTTGCCTCTTCCCTCCTACCAATCACCTGCCTTTGTCTTCTAATTCGACCCCTCACCCTCCCCGTCTGATTGCCATCCTTCATCTCTTCCGGGCCACCAATCTTCTCCTGCTCCCTGTCTAACCTTTCCTATCCTGTCTACATTTCACTGGCTACCTTCCCCTCTCCACTCACAAACTTGATGAAAGGTTCCGGCCTGTAACGTTTGTGATTCTGATGCTGCTCAATCCCCTGAGCTCCTCGAGCAGATTGTTTAGTGCAACATGATTAAGATGACTGGCAAGAGAACTTGAGCATGAGATGCAGAGAATGTATTTTACCCAGTTGTCTGGCATAAACTGCCTAAAATTGCAATGGTAGAAGCTTCAAAAGAAAGTTGAAAATACTTGAAAAGGAAAACAAAAATTGCAGGGTTGTGAGGAGACGGCTGGGGGGAGGGAGTGAATGGAGAACTTTCTCAAAGATCCAGCCCAGGCACAATGAGCTAATGGCCTCGTTCTATGCTGTGAGATTCTAGGTGTCTGATACACCTTATGTCATGAAGTGCCTAACTGGTGTCATTATATAAATGTAAAACTAAAGGTAAAAGTGCTGTGAATGTTGACGAATCACAGGTATGACAGAGTGTCTCTGATGGTGTTTCCAGTGATGGGACATAATGCAATCAGTTCATTCTGCTCTATTTCTCATTGTATGGAGTGTTTGAAAATAATGTTGACAAAAACGTTTCCTTGCCTCAAATATCATCAATTGCATGATGTTAATTAATGTTGACCCTCCTTTGGAAAGAGTATATAATACAATAAAGACTAAATTGTTCATTCCATCAGAATTATTTATTTTTACTTCAAAGAAAATGCAATTCTTCCATTTTTGGATCTGTTGATGTTTCATGTTCCAGTTTTACCTCATCAGTTATGTTCCAGGAACCCTTTCTCCAGCAGACACAAACCTGGATCAGCCTTTAAAAGATCTCACTCACTCTCACCATCACCCACCACACTCACACTCACTCACACTCACCACCACCCACCACACTCACCACCACCACCACACTCACACTCACCACCACCCACCACACTCACACTCACCACCACCCTCACTCACACTCACCACCACCCTCACTCACACACTCACCACCACCCAACACACTCACTACCACCCAATACACTCACTACCACCACCACACTCACACTCACCACCACCCTCATTCACACTCACCACCACCCACCACACTCACCACCACCCACCACACTCACACTCACCACCACCCTCACTCACACTCACTACCACCCTCACTCACACACTCACCACCACCCAACACACTCACTACCACCACCACACTCACCACCACCCACCACACTTACCACCACCACCACACTCACACTCACCACCACCCTCACTCACACTCACCACCACCCTCACTCACACTCACTACCACCCTCACTCACACTCACTACCACCCACCACACTCACACTCACCACCACCCACCACACTCACCACCACCCACCACACTTACCACCACCACCACACTCACACTCACCACCACCCTCACTCACACTCACCACCACCCTCACTCACACTCACTACCACCCTCACTCACACTCACTACCACCCATCACACTCACACTCACCACCACCCTCACTCACACTCACTACCACCCTCACTCACACTCACTACCCACCACCACACTCACACGTACCGGGGATAGGTTAATTGGGTTTAAATTGGGCAGCATGGACCTGTGGGCTGAATGGGCCTGTTACCATGCTGTGTGTCTCAATTTAAAAAAATTTGAAAGATGTCAGAGTTTCGGTTTTTACACAGACTGGTGGGTGCCCAGAATGCATTGCCAGGGATGCTGGTGGGGGTTGATACAATAGGGACATTCAAAAGACTCTTAGGTAGGCACGTGAATGTAGGAAGGATGAGAGTTGTGGGTTGTCAGAGAGGGATTGATCCTGAAGTAAGTATACATAGTTCAACAAAAGATCGTGGGCTGTGTACTGTGTCTACTGTGCTGACCTGTCCTATGTTCTATCAAGGGCTGAGCTACTTGTGATACATTGTGATTATCTATAAGAATGCAAATCAAGAGTTAAAATCTAATCTGATTAAAATGCCATCAGACCTGACTTTGTTTGCAGAAGGGAAATGGGGAATGATAAAAACATTTTCAAATGACAGCAGTTTTTCAAGCAAAATAACAACCCAAGAGTCTCTCATTTCCAGCCAGGAGTTTTATATCTGGGTGGAATCTCATAAATGTCAAATGCTGTCTTTAATTCAATCTCTATGGCTTGATTATATTCAATAGTATAAATAAGGAAACAAGGCATCCAACCGACGCAGTGACCTGCACAAACAGGGAACGGTTGGCACTTGGTTCCATCCTAATACAGCCTGTTAGTATCAAATGTCACATTGCATTGAAGACCAAAGAGTCAGCATTTTCACATTCTGTAATAAAAAGCATCCATTTTGCTTCCTCGATTACATCCAGTTGAACATTTGCTGACCTGCTTGTGGCACTGATGGAGCTTTCAGGTGTAGGTGTCACTTGATACTGTTGTGGGAGGAGGGTGTTCCAGACTTTGGACCCCACCACAATAAAAGACTGAGTCATTACAGTGAGCAACTTGCTGGGAAATCTGCAGGTGGTTGTACTCCCTTTTGCCTGGTGCCCTTGACCTTCAATGGAGTTGCTGTTATGGGACTCTAGGCAAGTAATTCACTACTGTATCAATATTACCCATGACAGGTATGGTGTAATGGAGGTTCTACAGATGTGAGGTGCAAGGGTATTGAAAAAATGATGGTGGGTGAGGTGGAAAGAGGTTCAGATGAAAGGAAATATGGAACATGGTAAGGAAATGGGAACAGATAAAGAACAGAGGGAAGTAGTGCTGTTGGGTAGTAGACTACCAGAAGAAGAGGCATCCACTGTTCTTCATGCTTTCAATAGATGAGGCCAAGGACAGACAGATCTGTGTGGGGATGGAGAGACCAGTTGAAATACTGACAGCTGGGAGTTGCAGCCAGCACATGATGACAAGAGTATAGGCTCCAACAAGGTGGATGCCCTGACAACATCTGGGGTAGTGGATGGAGAGCCACTTTGTCCTGTTGATGCTCAGCTTGATGAAATGTTTCAGCTTGAAGCATGGGCCATCGTTTCTCTCCCACTGAAGCTGGGTTCCTCCAGCAGATTGTGTTTTGCTCCCAATTCCAACATCTGCAGTCTCTGGCATGGCTGATGTGCAGCTTCCTGAGTGTCAGAGCTGCACTCATCCAGGTCAGGGGAGAGAATTCCCTCATGCTCCTGTCCAGAGTTGGCTTTTAGTCAAGCTCACAACCAACCAAAAGCTTTGTTGCCTTTCTCACTTGAACAAAAGATTTAACATTCCATTGTAGACAGTTTGGACAAATGAGCATGTAAAATATTTATTACTGATGCCCCAAAACACCTTTCAGTGAACTGATTTTACATCACACACTATAACAAATAATAATCATAATCAGAATTTATTGTCATGAACATCATGAAATTCATTGTTTTTTTGGCAGCGTCACAGTGCAAACATTTATATAAACCACTTTACAAAATAAATAAAAATTGTGCAAGAAAAAGACAAAGTAAGGCAGTGTCTGTGGTTCATTGATCATTCAAGAATCTGATGGCAGAGGGGGAAAAGCTGTCTTTGTGCTGCTGAGTGCTCGTCTTCAGGCTCCCCGTGGCAGCAGAGTGAAGAGGGCATGGCCTGGGTGGTGTGAGTCCTCGTGGATAGAGGCTGCTTTCTTAAGACACTATCTCTTGTGGATGTCCTCAATGGAGTGAAGACTGGTGCCTGTGATGTTGCAGGGTGAGTTAACAACCCTCTGGAGTTTTTTCTTATCCTGAGTGTTGCACCTCCACACCAGATAGTGATGCAAGCAGCCAGAATGCTGTCTATGGTACACTGTGGAAGTTTAAGAGAGTCTTCGCTGACATACCAAATCTCCTCACAAAGTATAGCTGCTGGCGGGCCTTCTTCATGGTTGCTTCGACATGGAGACTCCAGGACACATCTTCGGAGACATTGACATCCAGGAATTGAAGTTCTTGACTCTCCACTACTGAGCCCTCGATTAAGATTGGTTCATGTTTGGCAGTAGACTGCAAAAGGTCGACGGAGAGGAGAAGTGAAATGGTATTCCAGTTTCAAACTCTAAGTGAAATGTTCCAGCAACACGAACATTATCAATCAAAAGTCATTCTCCTATGCAATGCAGCACCGAGGTACCATTACGATGATGTTGAATTGTCTCCAGGTTATAATTTTATTCATTATATCACAATGAAAAATACCTTTAATATTTTGTGTTTCAAATATCAAACTGCATCCTGCTCTGCCTTAGGTTTGAAACAGAAATTGCCCACACGGGACCAACAAAATGAATGGCCTATGCTACTTCAGTACATAGAACAACTTGGGTGTCTTGCAACCAAAATAAACATATATATAACTGTCTGTAAATAATTTGTCAACAATAAGATGTTGGGTTCCTCTGTCTTTTTGATTAAATTCTCCCTGTGATAAATTGGGTGACACAGTTAGAGTAGCGATCAATGCAACACTGTTACAGCGCCAGTGACCGGGTTTGAATGCAGTGCTGTCAGTAAGGATGTTCTCCCTGTGTCTGAGTGGGTTTTCTCCAGGTGCTTCGGTTTCCTCCCACCCTTCAAAACGTACTGGGGTTATAGGTTAATTGGGGTATTTTGGCACCATGGGCGTGGGCCAGAAGGGCTTGTTGGTGTGTTGCATTTCTAAATTTTAAAATTAGTGCTGTAAATTGTTATTAATGTGTAGCTGAAGAGTAGAATCATCAGTGGAGGTGGGGGGGGGGAGGGGAGGTGGTGAGTTATTGGAAAATAGAGGATAAAATGGAATGTGTCACTTGCTGTTTGCTAATCAGCACAGTCTCGTGGGCTGAAGGGCCTGTCTGACTCTGTGACACTCTGAGAAGCTTGTCGATAGAACATCTGAGATAGACAAATTTCAATGACAATATCTGGGAAAATACTGTTGGAAATGATAACCTGTTAAAAAATAAACAGTTGACTACTTTAGTAAACACAATTAACAGGGCAGTTTGCTTTCAGAATTTTAAATTAATCTTGTAGCATTTTCAGAGTGTTATTTACAGACCCTTTCCTCTTGATCTCCGAGTGTTTTGTTCATTAAGAAGAGTAGGATTGCTTCAGACTTTCTGAAGCAGTTCTAGGAAATCGGGGAGGAAGTATGATGGGAGACGCAGAGAAAAGACAAGGTTAATTAATGTTTAACCTGCCAACTACAGCCAGTGAGAGGGCAACATATATCACCATTGCTGTCAAAGTTAGAAAATGACAGATTTATAACTCATCAACGCTGGAGTGTAACTTGGGTTTAATTACCTTAGCTTTCTGAATGTTATTTGCCTTGAATACCATCCATTCTCCCTTTACGGCGATTTTAATGACATCCCCGTGAATGGGTTATACCGTGTATGACTATCACAAATGAGAAAAGGATTTCAATGGCGGATTTCACAATATTAGGACATCCCACGATATTTCACATTAAGTAAAGTATTGTTTTGAAGAGTAGGGGAATTAAGAGTTGTGGGGAAAATGTGGGAGGGTGGAAATGAGTCCACAGCCTGATCTTATTGAATGATGACCGATTCCCACTCCTATTTCTTATGTTCTTGTCCAAGTCATGGGTATGAGAGCTTGATGGTGAGAGAGTATAAAGTGACTTATAGTGACCCCCATTCCCCTCCCCCTCCATTTGGTTCTTCGGCCTGCCAACATTCTGCTCACACCTTGACGAAGGGTTTAATCCTGAAACATTGGTTATGTATCTTTATCTTAACTTGTCCGTGAACTACTCTTTGCAGATGATGCCGCTTTAGTTGCCCATTCAGAGCCAGCTCTTCAGCACTTGACGTCCTGTTTTGCAGAAACTGCCAAAATGTTTGGCCTGGAAGTCAGCCTGAAGAAAACTGAGGTCCTCCATCAGCCAGCTCCCCACCATGACTACCAGCTCCCCCCCCCAACATCTCCATCGGGCACACAAAACTCAAAACGGTCAACCAGTTTACCTATCTCGGCTCCACCATTTCATCGGATGCAAGGATCGACAACGAGATAGACAACAGACTTGCCAAGGCAAATAGCGTCTTTGGAAGACTACACAAAAGAGTCTGGAAAAACAACCAAAAGAAAAACCTCACAAAGATTAGCGTATACAGAGCCGTTGTCATACCCACACTCCTGTTCGGCTCCGAATCATGGGTCCTCTACCGGCATCACCTACGGCTCCTAGAATGCTTCCACCAGCATTGTCTCCGCTCCATCCTCAACATTCATTGGAGCGACTTCATCCCTAACATCGAAGTACTCGAGATGGCAGAGGCCGACAGCATTGAATCCACGCTGCTGAAGATCAAACTGCGCTGGGTAGGTCACGTCTCCAAAATGGAGGACCATCGCCTTCCCAAGATCGTGTTCTATGGCGAGCTCTCCACTGGCCACCGAGACAGAGGTACACCAAAGAAGAGGTACATTGACTGCCTAAAGAAATCTCTTGGTGCCTGCCTCATTGACCACCGCCAATGGGCTGATATCGCCTCAAACCGTGCATCTTGGCGCCTCACAGTTCGGCAGGCAGCAACCTCCTTTGAAGAAGACCGCAGAGCCCACCTCACTGACAAAAGACAAAGGAGGAAAAACCCAACACCCAACCCCAACCAACCAATTTTCCCTTGCAACCACTGCAACCGTGTCTGCCTGTCCCGCATCGGACTTGTCAGCCACAAACGAGCCTGCAGCTGACGTGGACATTACCCCTCCATAAATCTTCATCTGCGAAGCCAAGCCAAAGAAAAGAAAGAAGAATAATGTACACCATTTGACCTGCTAAGTTTCTCCAGCGTTGTGTTTTTAATTATATAGTGACGTGATTTTGGAAGCCAAAACAGCAGATGAAAAATTTACATTTTGTTCATTAAATAAATCTGGAATTTTAAGTCAGGATTAGGAATAGCGAATGTGAAACATTTGGATTGAGATTTTTTTTTAAATTTAATATTCTTTAAAGGAAGTCTGTGGGAATAGTTAGCATGGTTTTGTAAGTGGGAAGTCATTTCTCACAAGTGGCCGGACAGTTGGTGTAGCAGTTAGTGTAACATTTTTACAGTGCCAATGACCCGGCTACGAATTCCATGCTGTCTTTGAGTAGTTTGTATGCTCTCCCCATGTCTGTATGGGTTTCTTCCAGGTGCTCTGGTTTCCTCCCATCCTCCAAAACGTATGGGGTTGTAGGTTAATTTGGGTGTAATTTGGCGGCATGGGTTTAAATGGCCGGAAATGGTTTGTACCATGCTGTAAATATTTTTTTAAATTAAATTTAAATGTATATACATAAATCCAAGTACATGGCAAAGTGGTTGACTCAGCCAAACTCAAAGGTGAACAGGAAATGCTGACCCAGGCAGAAATGCCCAAGTGTTGACACTGAATAAACAAACTTCCATCAACACTAGATGCCGATGCCTATCTTTCTGTTGCTGGTATTGATTAAGAGAGGATAAGTGGCCAAGTCAGCAGGGAGAAATGTCTTCCTTGTCTTTGGCATCTTCCCATGGGGGCTTTCATATGTTCAAAAAACACTGAGGCCCTCAAATGAGTGTCTTTCTTGGATTTTACTTCTTGGCCCATGTTTAGAGCAGGGCAGCAACGAGATCTGGTGACCCTGGCAGAATTCAGGCAGAGCATTGCTGAACTGGTTGTTGGCAAGTCAGGGCTACATGACAGCGCTATTTACACCTAGTCCATCACTTTGCTCGTGATTGAGAGCAGATCAGAGTCAAAGGTCCCAAGCAACTATTTTCAGCAGGTCACTTCCTCCCGATGAGAAGAAACAATGGAGAAGAACATTTAACAGGAAACTGATTAGAGATGTGTGACAGCCTAATCTTAGAGAACATGGTTACAATAATACAGACCCATCCAACAGCAAATAAAGGACCTTAAATGTGATATACAAATAGTTTTAAGAAGCTTTTCCAGCAAACCTTACCTCCCTCAAATTTCTTCCTCACTGACATGGCTCTGGGAATTCTGCTAGCAGGGGAGTATGGAAGATATTATTCATCCCAGATCCACTCTGTTCCTAGAACTCATGATGAGATGAGAGCTAGTTGTCCTATACATATGCACAATATACTGGTGCACCAGAACACAGGTACATAAGATACACTAATTACAGGTCCATAATGAAATTACCACATGATGGCAAGACAGAAAAATAGATCAACAATGGAAAAGGATAGATAAATAAATATTCAGATTTGCAGTTAGAGCAAAACAAGTGGTGAGATAGTATAAAGTGACTTACTTATATAGTGACCCCCCCCCTCCTCCCGGTGAGGTGCTGGTGCGGTGCTCCGTGGTGCCCAAGTGAACTCTGGCAGCACTGCACCCCTTGGATGGAAATCCATTGTTGGGTTAGGGGCTCAGATATTGGGCGGGTGAGCGAGGACAGTATCCAGGGCATGTGCTCTAGCTGCCATACCTTAGATACGCCTGTGAATGGAGGCCAAATGCTCAACTAATGGAATTCCAGTACGACTTTCTTGTCTGGTCCAATTTTCTTTGACGTTTATGCTTCATGGGATTTACAAAGGGCCCCCTCCTCAAAAACATCCTCAGTTCTCCTGCTGATTGGCTGAAAATCTGCCTTGCAGATTAACATAGAACATAAATCAGTGCAGGACAGGCCATTCAGCCCATTAGGTCTGTGCCAAACACAATGCTAAATTGAACTCTTGTCTGCCCGCCCACGACTCTCATCAGAGGGTGTGTATCTGGAGCTCAAATTGCTGATGACTTGGACTAAAGGCTATGTGGCAGCAGAGGCTGGGGGGCATGGGGGGAGGGGGGCGGTGAAGTGACCCTGGGGAATTCTCTTCTCTTTCTCTTTCTCTGGCTGTAAGGAGTGCTGGGCGATTTTTGCAGATAGTGAATCTTTGTCTGCCTTACAGTAAAGGAAATTTCGTGTACTATCACATATTCTGTTTTATTACATGACAATAAAATAATCCTGAATCCTGTCTGTCCAAAAGCCTCTCAAATGCCACTATCTCATCCACTTCCACCCTCTCCAGGCACCCTCTGCCCATCTCCAAAACTCCCAGCCTATTACCAGTCAGTCAGATCCTTAGGAACAAACAAACCAAAATATTATTCTATAATTGGTCAGAGGAGTGGAGTGTAACCATGGTAACTTTTTCAGCAACATCTCCCAAATGTTGTCAATTTTAAGCCCTGTTTGCAGAGATTTGCACTTCAAAATCTTAAAATAAATCAGGCCTTTGAATTGCCCCATTGTTAAGCTTCTTTGAGTTGCCAGCTTGAGGACTGGAATCCAGGGGTTAATGACAAACCACTTTAATGTATGTTGATGTGGAAGAAACCTGGTTTTCTATTGCTATCCAATAGATCTCCTCAAAAAGTACAATGGGGTGGAAGAAGGTGTAATGGAGGATTAAAACCATGTACTCAGATGCTTTTTGCTTATGTGGAACTGACGACACTGGGTCCACACGCAGGTCACCTAACTTTTAGAACTAGCAGATGTAATTAAACTCAGCCATGGGGACTTATCTGAAGATACACTTTGAAATGGAATTCCACCGTGAGGCCCAGGGAAAGCAGCTGTCAAATACGACACTCTGAAATTGACGTATTGGTCACAACCTGTCTTGCTCAAGAAGTTTTAATGAGTCCTTGTATCTACGAGATAAACCAGGATATCATAGCATCCTGCTCCATAATAATTAATCTTCTAAATTGTAGAATAGTATGCTCAGCTTTGATTTTGACTGACAAATGTTAGAGGGAGTGGGTGCATGATTAATTGTTTTTGGGGTATAAAAGTCTGTGGTCCTGCTGCTGAAGTTTAGACTCTCCGAGGGGTGGGAACACCCCTTGTCAAGAAGGAAGAACAGCCAGAGTCCGAGCAACGTCTCAGTCGGGGGAGGTGAAGGAGCTGCTACCGGCGCCCCGGCAGCCTACTACAAGTGTGCCGTCATTGCCTCGCTTCGGCAGTTGGGACCAGTCCAGGCGTTGTTAAGTATGATTAGGCAGGCTTGCATATTGTAGTTTGAAACCTGCTTTATATTTGTAATAAACATTTGTGTAGACTGAACTGCTCTCGGTGTGTGTCTCTATTTTCTTTCGGTAGCTCAAACACTGTGACCAATCTAAAACGAACAAAGTGAAAGGTACAAGTTTACCCAAGACAATTGGCGCTGCGAGCAGGGTTGGTCTCAAGATGTTTCGCCGAAAGAAAGAGGTGAGCCCTGAGCAGTTTTTGATTCCGGGATGGACTTCCAAAGATGATGGGTTTGGCATGCTGGCTAATACCCTGTCTTTGTTGGGACCACCCATCAGTTGGGATGAAAGGTTAGAACCCTTAAGTGTGCCTCTGGGAGAGCGGGTTGCCACTCTCCTCCGAGAAAGTAAATTTCCAAAAAAACGGGGGACGCTGACAGACGGTTTTTGGCTGCTGGCCACAGCCTTACGCCGCTCCGTTCAGCGTGAAGTTGAATTAGTTCAGCAGCAGGTAAAGTCTGAGCATAAGAGAAAACAACTAGAGGAGGAAGTAGAGACTCTGCGACAGCGCTGCTCGATGATGAGCGAAATTGTTAGCACCAGTCAGGATCGAGCCAAAGAATGGGAGGATAAGCATGTTCAAACAATTTGCCGTAATATTAAACTCCGGCAACAGCTCTGTGCGAATAAGGAAAAGCAAGGGGTAGAACCTGATCCACACCGTATTCGTGCCATGATAAGGAATGGCAATGATCCTGATGTAATTGATGATTGGGACGGGAATATCTGGTATGATGATAATGGTAATAATGCAGATACCCTCCGGCATGTGCCTGGCATACTCCCCTCTCCCTCCGCTGTTCAAGCCCGCCCCGTAAGGCAGCGGACTGTCCAAGCAGATGAAGGAGAGAGGGGGGATGATGTAAGTGTAGAAACTGAAGGGACCGGTGCTCCGATCTCCCAGGCGGACCCAGGGGAAGGCTCCCAAACCCCTGCTTATGCTAGGTGGGCTCCCCCCTCAACGGGATGGTCTCAGCAGCCTCCCATGTGCCAGAGTGGTAACAGGGGTCGGGAGCAGTCAACAACAATACGTGACTTTACTATAAAAGAGCTGGCCGCCATTGGAGATCGTTTTAGGCAAAAGACAGGAGAAACTTTGGCGGCCTGGCTTCTGCGGGTTTGGGAGCAAGGGGGAAGTAGCATATATCTGACCCCTGAGGAATTGTTGGGGTTAGGATCATTAACTACTGATATTCGAGTCACTGCCGAATTACGTGGCAGAAGGAGAGATGTAGACTATTTACTTGTTACTATAGGAGAAGCCCTGTTACGGGTGTATCCGTCATCAGTAGATTGGGATCTGCATTTGCAGAACCATTGGGGCACACCAGAGGAGGGTATAGCAGTGATTCGCCAACAGGCCGTGGCCTCTGCTCTGTATGCGGGGCGCCTGAGGCTGTGGATGCATGGGGGGAGCCCTGATGAAGAATTATTCACAGCTGGAATGCATACCCGATTGGTTCGTTCAGCCCAACCTACTATACGGGGACTGGTCCTGTCTGTAACTAGTCCGCTAATTGGGCACCTCGTATCTGAGGCAGTGCTCGCCCTATCTGGACTCCAAGAACTGGAGTTGGGAGGTAAAATCCACTCACGTACAACCCAGGTTAAAGCAGACAGACAGGATGAAAGGAGAGGGGCTGCTGTTAATAATGGACTGACCAGAAAAGAGCTTTTTCTAACTTTGTTAAAGTTAGGCGTACCTAAAAGTGATATTGATGGGAAACCTACTGCAGTCTTGCATGCCCTTTATAAGAGGAAGGCAGGGGAACATCATCCCCAGTTGCTGGGTCCTCCCGGCCCAGCTGTGCCTTCTGCTCCCACTGCTGCTTCTGTTGAGTCGGCTTCTCCTGCCCCAGTTACCCGTGATGAGGTACAACAATGGGTTAAACAGGCTCTTAAGGATAACAATAGCATGTGGTCCTGGAAACCCCCGAACCCTTCTGAAGCCTGAAGGTGTGGGCAGGATTCCCGTGTCTATTCCATCGAGACACGGCGCACACACGGGGATCCGCGGCCCTACATACCATTAACAATTCACTGGGGTGGGGGTAATGATCGACAATACTTGGCTTTGGTTGACACCGGTGCAGAGCACTCGGTGATTCCTGGTAACCCTGACCTCTGGAATGGACCCACATTTCGAATAGAAGGAATGGGAGGGGCAATCACCCTGGCAAAGGAAATAAAAGTCCGTGCCACGGTGGGTGATGGCCCTTCCCCCATATGGTTACATGCGTTGGTAGCTGCCACTGACGAGTGTATTCTGGGTATTAATATGTTGACCGGTACAGCCCTTAATACTAGCCAAGGGGGGTTTGCATTCGGAATTCGGACTATTACAAAAAGATTAGTGGTGGGTCAAGCCAAGTGGGATCCCGTGGTGGTGCCACCCCCCTCAAAACCTGTATGCATTCCGCAATATCGCCTCCCTGGAGGGCAGGAGGAAATTACCACCACCATTGATGCTTTGAAAGAAGAAGGGGTAGTGAGGCCTGCAACGTCGCCCTTCAATAGCCCTGTTTGGCCTGTCCAGAAGCCGGACGGCTCCTGGAGAATGACGGTTGATTATCGTTTTTTAAATAAACATGCCCCACCACTTGCTTCGGCAGTTCCGGACATTGTTACCCTTATTGAAAACATTGCTACTGGGAACTCAGGAACATGGTATGCTGTCATTGATCTTGCTAACGCCTTCTTCAGTATTCTTATAGACGAAGTCTCACAGGATCAGTTCGCCTTTACCTGGAAGGGGCGCCAGTATACCTTCACCCACCTTCCAGTATCGCCTTCCCTCTCAATTCACCATTATATTGATGATGTGGCCTCCTGGAGCCTCTGGCAGAAACAAGAGGGTCGCCGAGTCCCACTGGGATTCTGGTCACGTACCATGCCTGAGGCTGCCACTCGTTATTCTGTTTTTGAACAACAGTTACTAGCCTGTTACTGGGCCCTGCTAGAGACTGAAAGAATGACAGGTGATGCAGATGTTCAATTGCGACCTGCACTTCCTATAATGAATTGGGTCCTGGCTAATGATGCTAATCTAAAGATCCGGCGGGCTCAGCAGTCTTCTATTGTTAAATGGAAGTGGTATATTCAGAGTCGTGCGACCAGAGGGCCTGAAGGGGTGGGCCGCATACACGAACAGGTGGCTTACCATCCTAGGTCAGGAACTCAGTTATCGGAGGAGGGGGATGGTGGCTCCAGTCAGTATGCTGAGTTGAAGGCAGTCACTTTACCACTAGATCCCCATGATCACCCTCTTCGCCTGTTTACTGATTCCTGGGCTTTGGCTAATGGACTTGTGGTATGGATGCCTGATTTGCAAAAGAACAACTGGATGATACATGACCGCCCAGTATGGGGCAAAGAGTTGTGGCAGCTGTTGTGGGATGCTTCCCACCATCATGAGATAACCGTTTATCACGTTGATGCCCATACCAATATGGCGACTAACATGGCTCAACATAATGCAGTAGCAGATCAGCTTGCCACTATCAGCTGTGCTGATACCGTCCCCCTGGCTCGATGGGCACATGAACAGAGTGGTCATTTGGGGGAGAAGGGATCAGCTATGTGGTCCCATACACATGCTTTATCCATCCATAAGGATGATGTCCGCATGGTCATATGTACATGCCCAGAATGTCAGCTTGTGAAGTTCCATACCGTTCCACCTGGTCCGCATGGCCGAATAAAACGGGGTGCTCACTCAGCTGCGGTCTGGCAAATTGATTACATAGGCCCCATGCTAGACTGCATGGGTAAATATTACGTCCTAGTAATGGTTGACACCTTTTCGGGCCTGGTTTTTACTTTTCCCACCAAGACGGCTGACCAAGCTAGCACTATCCAAGGACAAAACCATTTGATTTATCGTTATGATGTTCCAGAGGAGATTCACTCTGATAATGGCTCGCACTTCTCCGGGAAAGCAATCTGTGATTGGGCAAATGACAACGGTATTTTATGGGTCCACCATATTCCTTATTACCCGCAGGCTGCCGGGTTAGTTGAACAAATGAACGGCTTACTGAAGGAACAAATTCATTTGTTAACATCACTGGGGACCCAGAAGGGATGGTGCCATGTGCTGCAGCAGGCAGTCGACAATTTGAATCATCGCCCTTTAAAAGGAGGTACACCTTTCCACCGACTTCTTCACGCTCCTGAATTACAGCCTATTCCAGAGGAAAAACAGTCATTGCCCCCCATCCCCGAACTAGAGAATGTTGGACAAAAGGTATGGGTGGCACCACCAGGTAGTGGCCCTCCTGTAAAAGGGGAAATAGTGACACCTGCCCAGGGTAACGCTCGGTGGGTAGCTATTGAGGGACAGGATGATTTAGTCTGTTTAAACACTGAACGCTTATGGTATCGTGAGTGACATGTGTCAGGCTTCTTTGTTCCAGGTTCTCCATTTTACACTCCTGGTGATCTGGCTTAACAGCTGCTTTGATGCCAGCAATTGGATTTGTAATGTCGAGGACGTTCCAAGGGAGTTCCCCGTGGGAAACACGGTCCGATGCATTACACCAAGGAAGTCCTCGGTCACCAGCCTCAAGTGCAGCTTATATAAATATGTTATTGTTCAGCATGTTTCAAAATCTGTTCGTGAGCTCCAGTATCTGGGTATTGTGGCCAACAAGGATAATTTGAGCCTTGGTTGGAATCCTTTCTCATGGCTAACTGCTACATTTGGGGGAGTGGGCCACACTATCCTCCGTTGGTTGCTCGCGTCATTGCTTATCTTTGTAATTGTTGTTTTGATTTCTCTTTTTTCGCTCCCTCTGTACTCAAATACTGGTTAGGCCTCGCAAATGACAGATTGTGACCAAGGGGTGGAATGTAATGGAGGATTAAAACCATGTACTCAGATGCTTTTTGCTTATGTGGAACTGACGACACTGGGTCCACACGCAGGTCACCTAACTTTCAGAACTAGCAGATGTAATTAAACTCAGCCATGGGGACTTATCTGAAGATACACTTTGAAATGGAATTCCACCGTGAGGCCCAGGGAAAGCAGCTGTCAAATACGACACTCTGAAATTGACGTATTGGTCACAACCTGTCTTGCTCAAGAAGTTTTAATGAGTCCTTGTATCTACGAGATAAACCAGGATATCATAGCATCCTGCTCCATAATAATTAATCTTCTAAATTGTAGAATAGTATGCTCAGCTTTGATTTTGACTGACAAATGTTAGAGGGAGTGGGTGCATGATTAATTGTTTTTGGGGTATAAAAGTCTGTGGTCCTGCTGCTGAAGTTTAGACTCTCCGAGGGGTGGGAACACCCCTTGTCAAGAAGGAAGAACAGCCAGAGTCCGAGCAACGTCCCGGTCGGGGGAGGTGGAGAAGCTGCTACCAGCGCCCTGACAACCTACTACAAGTGTGCAGTTGTTGCCTCGCTTCGGCAGTTGGGACCAGTCCAAGCGTTGATAAGTATAGTTGGGAAGGGCTTGCATATTGTAGTGTGAAATCAGCTTTTGAATTAGTAATAAACATTTGTATAAACTGAACTGCTCTCGGTGTGTGTGTCTATTTTCTTTCGGTAGCTAAAACACTGTGACCAATCTAAAATGAACAAAATGAGAGGTATAAGTTTACCCAAGACAGAAGGTGAAGAACACGTAGGGAAATCTAAAATAAATGTTAAGGTGTTAGTTGAGTATAAACACAAAAATGCTGCAGGAACTCAACAGGTTACCTAGCACCCATAGAAGGAAAATATATTCAAGCTTTGGGCGATAACTTGGATTTGATGTACAGTGTGATCATTTATGTTGCACCAAATGATCAAGAATAGATGTGATGGGCCAACCATCAACACTCAATGCTGTCTGTCAGTTTTCATGTTTCATCATTCTAAATCAAAGTTCAAAATTCAATGCTCAAAGTTCAGATTTATTTCAGAGTACATACATGACATCACTTAAGACCCTGAGATTCTTTTCCCTGCAAGCCAGGCAGAATTTCTACATATCAATAGTTCAAAAAAACTGTACTCAAGAAAAGGTACATACACTAAAGAGAGAAATGTAAACAAACTGCAATACAGAAAATAAATATTTAATAATAAATAATTTGCAAAGTCAGAGTCCTTGTCTGAGTCCCTGATTGAGTTTGTCGTTGAGGAGTCTGATGGTGGAGGGGGAGCAGCTGTTCCTGAACCTGCTGGTGTGAGTCTTGTGGCACCTGGACCTCTTTCCTGATGGCAGCAACGAGAACAGAACATGTTCTGAGAGATCCGGATTCTTGATGATCGTTGCTGCTCTCCAATAAGAGTGTTCCATGTAGATTTTCTAGATGACAGAGAGAGTTTTGCCTGTGACTTACTGGACTACCTTTTGCAGGGCTTTCCATTTAGAGATATTGGTGGCCCTAAACTAGGCCATGATCTAGCTGGTCAGCACACTTTCCACTACATTTCTATAAAAGTTTGCCAGAGTTTCCAAACATCCGCAACCTCCTGAGAATATAGAGGTGCTGACATGCTTTCTTCATGATGCCATTCGTGTGCTAGGTCCAAGAAAGATCCTCCAAAAATAATAACTCCCATGAATATAAATTTGCTCACCCTCTCCACCTCTGATCCCCCAATGATCCTTGGATCAAACACATCTGGATCCCCCCCCACCCCCCAAGTCCACAATCAGCTCCTTGGTTTGGGTGACATTAAGTGTGAGGTTGTTGTTGGTACACCGCTCAGCCATATTTTCAATCTCCCTCCTCTATGCTGGACCCCCTTTTTTACAACCCACTACTGTAGTGTCATCAGCATATTTGCAGGTGGTGCTGTTGTAGCCACACAGTCATAGGTGTAAAGTGAGTAGAGCAGGGGGCTAAGAACACAGCCCTGTGGTGTTTCGGTACTAATGGAAATTGTGGAGGAGATGTCTTTACCAAGCCCCACTGATTGTGGTCAGGAGGTGAGGAAATCCAGCATCCAATTTACACAGTGGGATGTTGACTCCTAGGTTTTGGAGCTTGTCAATCCACTGACTCAAAATCGAAATGAATCACCAAAACATTTGTTTTAGATTTCCCTACGTGTTCCTCACTTTCTTTCACCCCTGTTGTACTTTTTGAGGAGATCGATTGGATAGCAATAGAAAAGCAGGTTTCTTCCACATCAACATACATTAAAGTGGTTTATAATTAACCACTTCATAGAGTAGTTATGTTAATTTATCCTGCCTCGGTATTTGCCAGTAAATCAATTTTGTCTGTAGACTCTTAAAGACTTCTTCCAATTAATAAATGTGGCAAAATTCTGCAAAATACTACAAGATGTAGTGTTGGGATTGGGCATCATGAGTGAGTTGTATATCTGTGGCAAGGAGAGATGGTGTGCAGTGGAGATGAGTGTGTTCTGGGGATGTGTATAGGTATCGAGATATGGAGAAGTTGTGCACTTCAAGTCAACAAAAGAAACACAATCAATAAAGGAAGATAAATGTCCCAATCAGCAGGCTGAAGTTTGGAAAGACCAACAGGCTGTAATGTACCTTTCAGTGGAAGCCATTCTGTGTCAACTGCATCAAGTTAAATCAGGGAATTCTGGACAGTTCAATGACTCTCATCCATTGATTTACTCAGGAGACAATTGGCTGCTTTATTTTAAAATGTGCCAATGTGATGGAGTGCCATCATCTGCAGCAGGAAATCCAGCATTAATATAAAGTTGATCTAACTCAAACCATCAATCAAAGCCTCATTCCTGTTAGGTCTGCTTTGTTCTTGAATGAGTGAGTCAAACACGAGACTGAGTCGAAATCAAGGTTCTTTGTTCTTTATTGCTGGATTGTAACACTTGCAACTAACAGTGTTAGTTGGAGAAGGCGCATTCTGCCGTTATCAGCAAGTGGTGTTTTTTATATACCTTAGGATACGTACTTAGTAAATTATCATACCATGACATTGTCCAATGAATAAACTGTTGCTATCCTTCTCTGCTAGTTTCCTGCACATCAATTTGTCATCCCCACTCTTATCTTGAGAGTACAAGGTCACAACTGCATCTTGTTACGGTCCAGCACTGGGTGACTCCTTCTACATTCCCAGCTCATGATGTTTTTACCTAACATTCCTCATGCACATAAGTTGGCTATTTTTCTCATTTATTATTTATCTTGTTAGTAAGTTCCTAAATTCCTAATGTTCTATGGTTCATGGTTCTATGGAACACTAGGGGGAACTTCTTCACTCAGAGAATGGTGGGAGTGTGGAACGAGCTGAAGTAGTGAATGTAGTTTGAATTTTAACATTTAAGAAGAATTTGGACAGGTACGTGGATGAGAGGTGAATGGAGGGCTATAGACTGGGTGCAGGTCAGTAGACTAGGCAGAAAATAGTTTGGCACAAACTTGAAGAGCCAAAGGGGCTTGTTTCTGTGCTGTAATGTTCTATGGAAACCAGTTAGAGGGAGCCCAGACAGAAGTTGAGGCATTGTTCCTTCAATTTGCGGGTGGTCTCAGTCTGGAAGTGCATGAGATCATAGACAGACATCTCAGCAAGGGAATGCGGCGAGGAATTGAAATGGGTGATCACTGGAAGATCCACTCTATTGCAGCAGACACAGCCAAGGTGCTCAACAAAGCGATCTCCCAGTCTGCTCCCAGTCTCTCCAATGTAGAGGAGACCACAGGGAGTTAGGGAGTGGGTGGGCAGAGGGTTCTGTGGCTGCATGTTGCTCAATTAAATAGTCAGCTCTTCCTTTTTAAATCTCTAGTCTGCTTAAATGAACAATCGTCAACCTGTGATTCTATACTCTTCATAGATGATGTCTGACCGTAATATATCCAGCAGCTCTAGCTCTGTGTTTTATCTCTCTCTTTCTCTCTCTCTCTTCCTCTCCTCTGCTCTCATTTGCCCTGTTCTACTCACAACTCCTGTAAACAGTTTAACTGCAATTAACACGGTTTTAGCAAGCAATGATCTGCTGAAGGATCTCAGTGGGTCAGGAAGAATCCATGGGTGGAAATGATCATTCAGCAATTTGGGTTGGGACTCATTTTGAACAGTGCCGAGCAGATGTAATTTCCAAGGTTTTTAGGGACTGCAGAATGAGACCATGCCTCATTTGAGCTGGGAGGTAACCCAACTGAGAGGAGGGAGGGTGTGCAGGTGATTTCCCACAGGAGCAATGATTTAATTCCGCATGCCCCTCAGTAAACAATGTGCACTTGAAATCACAGGTGTCACAATATCATCAGTCTTGAATCAAGAGATTCACTGGGATTTTTCCTGGATGGAGTGGTTGGTCAAACTTGGATTGTTTCTCTGGAGCATCGGGGGCTGGGGGGGAGCCCTGATAAAAGTTCATAAAATTACGAGAGGCATTGATTGGATAGTATCTGGAATATTTTGTCCAGTGTGGAATTGAACATTTCAAGTGAGCATCAGGTGAAGTGGGGGGGGAGGTAAATTTAAAGGAAATTTGTGAAGCTATTTTTACTTTCCACAGAGGGTTGTGGGTACGTGGAGCACACTGCTGAGGGAGCACTGTAATAAAATACTGCAGATGTTGGAGACCAAAGACAAATCAAAAGCCTCTGGAAACTCTCAGCAGACGAGGTAGTGTGTGTGAAGAGATAACTTCTCTGGTGCTCTGATCCATGTAAAAAAGAGCTTTGGGCATATTGGCCTTGATAAATCAAACTATTGAATATAAGAGCTGGGATGTTATGGTAAAGTTAGTATAAGACATTCGTGAAACCAAATTTGGAATATTATGTACAGTTTTGGACACCTAACTACAGGAAAGATATCAATAAGTTAGAAAGAGTGCAGAGAAGATTTACTAGGATTTACTCAGGACTTCAGTAACTGAGTTACCAGGGAAGGTTAAACAGGTTAGTGCAGAAGAATGAGGGGAGATTTGATAGAGGGGGGATAGACAGAGTAAATGTAGGTAGGCTTTTTCCACTGAGGGTAGGTGAGATACAAAGTAGAGGATATGGGTTAGGGGTGAAAGGGTAAATATTTAGGGGGAATGTGAGGGGGAACACAGAGAGTGGTGGGAATGTGGAACGAGCTGTCAGCTGAAGTGGTGAATAGGGGCTCTATTTTAACATTTAAGAAGAATTTGGACTGGAACATGGATGGGAGAGGTATGGAGGGCTACGGGCTGGGTGCAGTCAGTGGGACTAGGCAGAAAAATGGTTTGGCACAGACTAGAAGGGCCAAAGGGGCCTGTTTCTTTGCTGTAATGTTCTATAGTTCTATGGTTCCCAGGCAGTCTCCTGGGATCGACAATGACTTCTGCTGCTTGTGATTTGCAGGGGCATTTCCATAAATCTTCATCCGCGAAGCCAAGCCAAAGAAGAAAGAAGGAAGAAAGAGTAATGCACAAGGGGGGCACCATAGAATTTGAAAGAAACATAAAAATCTTGCATCTGCCATGGTTGCACAAACTCAGAATCATGAAATTGTTACAGCACAGAAGGAGGACGTTCGGCCCATCAAAAATCAAATCAAAGAAAAATGGCCCATAACATCTGAATGACACAAAGATGGCAAACACAGGAAACTCTTCCTTGCAATTGTTTTAAGAGCCTATTGGCCCTTATTTAAAATGAGCGACTTTTTTCCCTTTGGGATGTATTCATCACTGAGGCCAGCACCTATTGCTCATCCCTAGTTACCCCAGAGCAGAACCTTCTTGAACTGTGGAGTTACAATACAATGGGATGGCTTGTGTGTCATCAAGTTTATTATCATCTGACTGTACAAGTACAATCCAACAAAACAGCATTCTCTGGTCCTCGGTTCAAAACATGCAAATACACAACCAGACATAACACACGTACAGACAATACACATGCAGGACAAGTATTCATATATACAATAAATAAATAATTTTTTTTGTACATATGAGAGTCTCAGATAATTAGTGTGAGCAGTTCCTTTGATCATTTCAGCATTCTCACTGCCCGTGGGAAGAAGCTGTTCCTCAGCCTGGTGATTCTCTTCTCCAACAGGAGCACCTGGCGTTTATACACCTGAAAGATGCTGTGTGAGCGGGAGGGGGGGAGAGGTGTAGAAGGGGTCCTCAATGATTTTGCATGCCCTCTTCGGACAACAATCCCAGTAGATCACGTAGATGGGGGAGAGGGAGACTCCAGTGATCCTTTCTGCCACTCTTCTAGTCCTGTGGATTGGCCTCCAATCCATTTCTCTGCAGCAACCGTACCACACTGTGATGCATCTGGCCATGACGCTCTCTATTGAGCTCCTATAGAAGGTTGATATGATAATGGCCGGGTGGCTTTGCCCGCTTCAGTCTTCTCAGGAAGTGCAGTTGCTGTTGCACCTTCCTGATAAGTGAGGAGATGTTGTGTGTCCACGATAGGTCACTCGTTAAGTGAACTCAAAGGCTATTACAGGGGAATTAAGAGGTAACTACATTACAACTTGGCTGGAGCCACATAGAGGCTAATCCAGGTAAAGATGATAGACTTTCTTCCCTGAAGGATAGCCAACCAGGTAGGTTTTCTTGCAACAATCCAATAGATTTCTGTCTACCATGACTAAGGTGAGTTTTTCATTAAAATTTCAAAAATGCTGAATTAATTGATTTTAAGTTTCTTATTATTATGAGGGTTTCAACTCTGTTGTCATGAATGCAGCAATTTAACTGAACAGAGCATTCATGCTGAAATAGTTGTTAAAAAGTTTGTAAAATGTTTTATTTCCATTGCTGTAGTTCTTTTGAATGATCAGATCATTACAATTGTATTCTTTCATCTGTCCCAGGAAACAAATTACCCTACGCTCAGGATGAGATAGTCATCTCATTCTCCTGTAATGGATCTAGTGAGACACTAATGGAGACTCACTGTGGATTAGTTTCCACTATGTGTACTAATCCAAAGATTCCTGTGGCCCGTTTTTAAAATGTTTTAAACCTTCCAGCCCACGAGCTTGTGGTGCCTAGTACATCCATGTGAACAATTAATCTTCTAATGTGGGAGGAAACCAGAACACACGGAGGAAATCCACATAGTCACGGAGAGAATGTACAAATTCCTTATGGACAGAGACGGAACCTGGGTTGCTGGCACTGGTCACTGTGCTTTTACTGTGCCACTATTTTTGAGTCGCAATAAAGATATACTTTGCACTTTTTTTTATCTGAAATGGTTTTGAGATGATCTGAGATAGTGACCACATCCTTAAGAAAGCAGTAATAGAATTTCTTGATACTCTGTTGCATTGGAACAGAAGTTGCCTCCACGTTCTACAAAGATTATCTTCAGCACAAAAACCTTCTACTTCCTCCAAGATCTTTCAAAATATCTACTGCATGAGCATAGATTCCATCTGCCTGTCCCCAACCTGTTTGTTTGGCCAACACACACAAGGCCTTGCCAGATTAACCTCCTTCCACTGGATCACTGATTGTCGCATGAAGCAAGATGCAATGTTAATTTTTTTAAAAATTAGACATACAGTACAGGCCCCTCCAATCCACGGGCCCATGTCACCAAATATCCAAATGAACCTATAACCTCCATACATGATAGAGGTTGTTTTGCAAGCAGGCCAGTAGACATCTCACACTCAGTACAATAAGTAAAACACAATACAAAAAGTGAAGATTTACAGAGAGAGATCAGTTGGTTCAGAGCAAAGGCAGCAGAATTTCATTATTTTGGGGTATATTCTGGAGTCTGAAAAGGCAGGAAAGAAACGCTCCTAGAAGTCATACTTAGAATGGTCTTCCTGAATGTGGTGGCGGGGGGCAGGGGAAGGGGGGGGGGGAGTTGTTGAAGTGAGTGTGGCCGGAATGGATGAGGAGAGGGATGTTGTTGAGGGGTGTTTTGGAGGGGGGAGAAAACCAGAGCACCTGGAGGAAACCCCCGCAGCCACGGGGAAAATTTAAAAATTCTTTAAAGACAACGCCAGGTTCAAACCCGAATCACTGGCACTGTAACAGCATTGAGCTAACCACTACACTAACCATGTCACCCTCCCTAACATTGCAAGCTGTGAGTTCCAAACTCTGAGAGAGAGAGAGAGAGAGAGAGAGAGAGAGAGAGAGAGAGAGTGGAGTAAGGATTCCTCTTCTCATCTACCATTCACTTCAAGTCTCCCTTTTGGGTTTTGCTCCCTCTCCTGGTGGTGAATAGTTGCAAGGTGGGCATGATTAGGAATTAAATATTCAAGGATATCAGGTACAGGTACACAATCCTTTATCCGGAACCCTTGGGGGACAGGATGTTCCCAATTTCAGATTTTTCAAGATTTTGGAAATACAGATTTAAGCCCACCCGAATTGTGCTGGCGTAGCCACCCCCACCCCATTGCAGTCGCGCTGCCGTTTCCCCCCCCCACCTGCCCGACTTGTGCTGCCAGTCTCCCACCTGCCCAACTAGCGCTGCCAGTCTCTCGCCCACCCAACTTGTACTGCCTATCTCTCTCCCTAGCCCACCCACCTTGCATTGCCATCTCTCTCCCCACTTGCTGGATTTTGGAGCTTTCCGGATTTTAGATGTCTAGATAAAGGATTGTGTACCTGTAATACGTAAAGATAGACAGGAAGGCAAAAGACGTGGGGTGGCGCTCCTAATTAAGGATGAGATCAGGGCAATAGTGAGAGACGACATAAGATCTAAGGAGCAGAATGTTGAGTCCACCTGGGTAGAGATTAAGAATAGTAAAGGGGGAAAAAAATCACTGGTGGGAGTTGTCTATCGCCCACCAAATAACAATAGCACAGGCAATTTACTGAGAGATAACGGAGGCATGTAAGAACGGAACAGCAGTTGTTGTGGGGGACTTTAACTTCCATGTAGATTGGGAAAATCAAGTTGGTCGAGGTAGTCTAGAGGAGGACTTTCTTCAGCAGCATGTTAAGGACCCAAAGGAGAATGCTATTTTAAATCTACTATTGTCCAATGAGATAGGTAAAATTAACAATCTAATATTATGGACTCTCTTGGAAAGAGCGATCATAGTATGAATGAATTTCTCATACAGATGGAGGGTGCAATAGTTAGATCTAAAACTAGTGTATTATGCTTGAACAGGGGAGACTACAACAAGATGAGGAAGGAATTGGTCAGTATGGACCAGGAGTGCAGGCTAGTTGGCAGAACAGTTGAGGAACAGTGGAAGACTTTCAAAGAGATTTTTCACAGTGCTCAACAAAAATATATTCCTGTTAAAAACAAGGGCAGTAAGAGAGGGAAGAGTCAGCCTTAATTAACTAAAGAAATAAAGGAAAGTATAAAATTAAAAGCTCGGGTACAAAGTTGCCAAGAGTAGTGGGAAACTGAAGGATGAGAAAAACTTTAAAAGGCAACAAAAGGCAATTAAATAGGAAATAAGGAAAGGGAAGAAGGATTATGAAGGTAAATTAGCACAAAATATAAAAACATAGCAAAAAAATTTATAAATATATAAAATAGAAGAGGGTAGCTAGAATTAACATAGGTCCCATAGAAGATGAGAAGGGGAGATTGATATTGAATAATGAGGAAATGGCTGAGGCATTGAACAGATATTTTATGTCAGTCTTTACCATAGAAGACACGTCTAGCATGCCAAAGAGTGGTGATAGAGTTATGAAGGGAGGTGAGGGCCTCAATAAAATAATTGTTACAAAGAGATAGTGATGAGCAAACTAATGGGACTGTAGGCGAAGAAATCCCCTGGTCCTGATGGGATGCATCCCAGGGTACTGAGGGAAATGGCGGGAATTATAGTCAATACGTTGGTAGTCATTTACCAAAATTCTCTGGATTCTGGGCACGTCCCAGCAGATTGGAAGTCAGCAAATGTCACGCCATTTTTTAAAAAGGGATGTAGGCAGAAGACAGGTAACTATCGGCCAGTTAGCTTAACGTCTGTAGTCGTGAAAATGCTTGAAACTGTCATTAAGGACGAAATAGTGAGACATTTAGAATGAAGGGGTTCCATCGGGCAGACACAGCATGGATTCAGAAAGGGCAGGTCTTGTTTGACAAAGTTGCTGGAGATCTTTGATGATATAATGGATGCGGTAGATAGATAGATAGATAGATAGATAGATAGATTACGGAGAGAAGGCAGGTACGGGGTACTGAACTTTAAGATCAGCCATGATCTCGTTGAATGACGGAGCAGGCTTGAAGGGTCGAATTACCTACTCCTGCTCCTATCTTCTATGTTTCTATGAAAGGAACAGGTTGATGTTGTATATTTAGATTTCCAGAAGGTCTCGCACAAGAGACATCAATAAGATACAGTTGAATGGAGTCGGGGAAGTATATAGGCATAGATTGAGGATTGGTTAACTGACAGAAAGCAGAGAGTCAGGATAAATGGGTATTTTTCTGATTGGCAGACAGTGGTAAGTGGGGGACCGCAGCTGTTCACCGTTTACATTGATGAGTTGGAAGAGAGGACAGAGTGTAGTGTAGCCAAGTTTGCAGATGATTCTACATTGAGTGGAAAAGCAAATTGTACAGAGGATGTGGAGAGGTTGCAAAGGATATAGTTAAGTTAGGTGAATGGGTAAAGGTCTGGCAGATGGAATACAATGTTAGTAAATGTGAGGTCATCCACTTTGGTAGAAAAAATAGCAGATTATTATTTAAATGGTGAAAAACTACAGCATGCTGTTGTGCAGAATGAATTGGGAGTGCTTGTGCATGAATTGCAAAAAGTTGGGTTGCAGGTACAACAGGTTATTAAGAAGGCAAATGGAACAGTGACCTTCATCACTAGAGGAATTAAATTCAAGAACAGGGAGGTCATGCTGCAACTGTACAAGATCCTGGTGAGGCCACACCTGGAGTACTGTGTGCAGTTCTAGTCTCCATACTTGAGGAAGGATACTGGCCTTGGAGGCAGTCCAGGGGAGTTTACCACATTGATCCCAGAGATGAGGGGGTTGACCTATGAGAGACTAAATTGCCTAGAATTATACTCACTCAAATTCAGGGGATCTTTAGAAACATATAAAATTATGAAAGGGGTAGATAAGATAGAGGCAGGAAACTTGTTTTCACTGGTAGGTGAGACCAGAACTAAGGGACACCGCCTCAAGATTCAGGGGAGTAGATTTAAGACGGAGATGATGAAAAACTGTTTTTCTCAGAGAGTAGTGAATCTGTGGAATTAATTCTCCGCCCAGGGAAGCAGTTGTGGCTACTTCATTAAACAAGGTTCAGTCAGATTTTTACTTTAAAAAAAGGAATTAAGGGATATGGGGAAAAGGCAGGTGGGTAGAGTTGAGTCAATGACCAGGTCAGCCATGATCTTATTGAATGGTGGAGAAGGCTTGACGATCCAGATGGCCTACACCTTTTCCTATTTCTTACGTTTTTTTTTCCCTTTATGTCACCCCTTCCTCTTTTTGCACAATTCTCTTAAGCCTCCTCTCGCCCCTGTCTCCAAAGGAAACAAAAAAATCCCCTCTGATGTTGACTTTTGCAAAAGTAGGTCAACCTGTGAGTGGCTGACAGTGTTTACTGCTGTTAATCAATCTCACAGAATTTTCTCTTCCACCTGAATGATCGGATTGGAATATTTATCATTTATATGTCAGGCGAACAATAGCGAGGCAATGGGAATATTGAATGTGGAAATTAGATGGGTTGTCAAAGCTCTAATGGATAGAGACAGATGGATTCTCTCAAGCAACAGTCACCATTTGCCTGTCAGGCTGTCAGCTAATAGGACATTAGGTCCAGCAAGTGTTGATCTTACTGAAAATCTCTTCTGAATGAAGCAAAGACAGTGAACACTTGGAGTGTGTCGAATTATGTCTGACATGGTCCAATCATCAAAAAATCCTTGCTCATCTTGCAAATTGGAGGAGTTGAAGAGAGACAGCAAATAGTTCTGTGTGGGCTGAAGGGTCTCGGACCTTACATTGTAAATCTTTCTCTATCCATGTATGCTGTCCAACCCATTGATCAATTCCAGCTGTTATCATGTTTATTTTTGATTTCCAGCATCTGCAGTTTTTTTTTAAATTTACACTTTTTAATCTCAGAATCCATGGGAAAGAGTCGTTAATTAAAAATGCTAATTTAATAACAGTAAACAAATGAACTTCTAAAATAATTCTGGTTACTTGACAGCTTGAAAACACGAACCTCCAGATTCACAGACAGTTTAATTCCTACTGTTATCAGATGCTTGAATGGTCCTCCCAGTTTTAAAAGATGTCCCTGTGTTATTTAAACTGTATTTTTCTCCATATAATTTTTAAAAAATGTTTTAAAATTAAATGTAGACAGGCCCTTTCAGCCCACGAGCCTGTGCCGCCCAATTGATCTACAATCCCGGTATGGTGAGAGGAAACCAAAGCAGCCTGGGAAACCCATGTAGGTATGGGGAGAACATACAAACTCCTCACAGACAGCGCAGGATTCAAATCACAGTTCCGATCACTGGCGCTGTAACAGCATTGTACTAACTGCTTTGCTAACCTTGCCACCCCACACGATGTCCCAGCGACACTGTACCCTGCACCCTTTGATGTATATCCTGCATTTTTGTGTTATTATTTCAATACCTGCTGTTCCTAAATATGGGTTGACTTGCCTGGAGAGCATGCAAAACAACACTTTTCAGTGCATCATGGATTGATTCCAACTCTTTGGAAACATGGACTTGAATGGATAAGCAAAGTTTGAAATACAACACAAAATGTTGGTGTAAAGAGCAACAAAAAGAATAGAACTGTAACTAATCAATGACCTGAAATGAGCAAAGATCCATTTACTGTGTTCATTAACACGCTCTGTTGTGATGTTAAGAAGCTCTTCAAATCTTTCCAAGCTGCCACTTTCTCCCACACCCTTCACTCCTCCTCCATCTCAGTATTTTATCTGCCCAATGCACACCTTCGCCTTCTACCTCCTTCATTCTCTCCCCACCCTCTCCCCTCCCATCCCTCACACTTTCTCCATCTTCACATCTTCACTTCCACTTCCCTCACCCTCTTCCCCTCTCATGTCTCACTTGCCCTGCCTCTCCAATCACCAAATTCCACACTTCTCTCATTGTCAGAGAGCCAGAACTCCATTGGTTTGCTTTGGGTTGGGGTGCGAGTCTTCTGGACCCAGGGAGGGATAGCTATACATGTCTATAATTGCCCATAATCAGATTTTGGTTTTTAGTTTCCTCACATTTCCTCACCGTCACCTTGCATGTGTTGAATGAGTGATGCATATAAGGACATATAACCAGGCAACACCTTACATCCTGGAGCGGGACTGGTTGAGGTATGTCTGTGTCTGTGTTAAAAAATATTCAGGGAAAGACCCCTTTTTCTGATGTAGTTATACATCAAGAGGTGGTGTGTGTGTGTGTGTGTGTGTGTGTGTGTGTGTGTGTGTGTGTGTGTGTGTGTGTGTGTGTGTGTGTGTGTGTGTGTGTGTGTGTGTGTGTGTGTGTGTGTGTGTGTGTGTGTGTGTGTGAGAAGCAATAATATATGGAGTTATTCCATTTATCTCGACACTGACCTATTCACCTTCCTGCAAATGAATTGCTTCTCAAAATCATTAGTAATTCTAATGCTCTTACCTTTCTTTCTGCTGGTGATGGGGTTCTTCTTCACATCCATAATTGATAATAAAACATAGCAACCAATCTCCTTTATTATCCAGGGATAGCAGCAAATGTTGGTTCCCCAGCTCATGGAAACAGAGTGTGAACAGAGAAAACTGCATCCTAATCTCTGCAGAGGATTCGTCCACTGTGAATAACATTTCAGGCAAGGCTGATGCACAATGAATCCACCACAAAACATTAAGCAGGGGCTGTGATGGCCTTCTGACAGATTCTGCTGCGAAAGCCATGCCCACAGTTTCAAAATGGTCTCAATCAGTTGGAAAAAATTTTTAAATCTTTTTACCGTTACATTTTATGTAAATGTAATCTTTTATGTAACTTCTGCTGGTTCATTTTCCGGGTGGCTAGCGGGACTGCTGTTGACATGGTCATGGCAGCATTGTCACTGGCGCGGACCCGGGAGGAGCAGAGAGTGGAGGCACAATGCTCCTCTGAGGTCCGATGTAGGGATCCAGAGTGGGAGAACACCCCCTCCTACCACCAAGAAGGACATGCCTGGAAGAGGACCACAGAAGTAGAGCAACAGGGATCACAGCGGCTGAAGGACTCACTCCGGGTATCAGGACCAGGATTGGAGAGGAAGGTGAGCAAGGTTCCCAAAAGGCCTTGGGCGCTGACAGTTTTCTGATTGTATTGGGAGACTGGAACCAGGTCTGAGGAGGGTGACTCAGATGCCTGAAACAGACAGGAGGCTCTGTGGTAAAAAACATACCGAAATGCTGGAGCAACTCAGCCAGTCTTTCAGCATCCATAAAAAGCAAAGCTATGTTGCTGACATTCTGGGCCTGAGCCGTTCTTCAGGGAATAAGCAGAAGGAGGCAGATCAGGAAATCTCAGCAAATCTCAGAATTCAGGCAATGCTTTATGGTTCAAGGTCTCTCTCTGTAACTCTGCACTTTTATATTGTGTCTTACAAGTTGACTGGCTGGGACTTGCTGCAAAACAACCATTCTCACTGTAGTATAGACAATATGACAATAAACTTGGTGGTCATGTTATATTTGCAGCCTTCTTCCCCACAAATGGAGACATTCTCTTTACATCTTCTCTTTGAAAACCCTACATTACTTTAAAGCTCTTTTGTTGGGGTCACCCAGCAGACTTCTCCTCTGGAGGAACTCAGCCGATCTCACAGTGTCCATAGGAAGTAAAGATCTATTACTGATGTTTTGGGTGTGAAGCCTTCCTCAAGGTATGAGTAGAAACAGGCAGGGGCCTGAATTAAAAGAATGGGGAGGGGGATGGATAATTGGATAATGGAGAGGAGATCAGGAGATGGGACAAGTGAGAAATTATTGGAAGGGTGGCTCTGTGAATAAAGACTTGGGGTAAAGGAGACAGGAGGCAAGGGAAGAGAGAAAGAGAGAGAGATACAAGGCTAGAGGAAAGGAGACATAGGGAAAGATTGGCAGGGAGGGCTAATGGAAATGGGAGGTTGCTGATAATGCCATCAATTGGAGGGTGCCCTGATGGAATATGAGGTGTTGTTCCTTCAATTTGCATGTGATCTCAGTATGGCAGTGCATGAGACATGGACAAGCATGTCAGCAAGGGAATGGCAGTGCCTGTAGCAAAGGGTGGTAAAGGCAAGCTGAAGGAGCAGTAGAGGGGGGAATAAATGTCAGAAATATCAGAAGAGAATGGATGCACGATTCACATTTGAAAAGACTCAAGAATTATGACCATGTAATGAAGCATCAACATCCATGTTCTGCTCAGCACTGCTGGATTACTCTGCACTGGTACCTCAGGGAATAGAGCATCTTGGTGGTGCTTATTAAACAATGATTAATGAAGCAGGAATGAGAGGATTAACCTCATTTTGAGCAGAAACAGCCCGTAATATCATTTACATCTGAAAAATACACATTCCATGAATATTAGATGAGATGAAAGTTAATTATCATATACATGAACATCTTTACTTTTTTGGCCACGTCAGATACGCCACCTCCAATTGTACCTCACTGTGCCAAGATAGAAAAAGAGAACAACTATTAAAGGATGGATACGTACATTTTCACAGTTCCAGTTGGTGCAAGAAAAAAATATGGTGTTTCAGTCAGGCATACATACCTGCAGCTGACGTGGATATTATCCCTCCATAAATCTTCGTCCGCGAAGCCAAGCCAAAGAAAGAAGAAGACATATCTTTTGGTGATGGTCCCAATGTAGTTTATGGTTAGGGTTAGGTTAGTTTAAGAGCCTAATAGCTATTGGATAAAAATGATCTTGAACCTAGAAGTGCTGGAAAAATGTAAAAATACAGAAATACTAGAGGAACTCAGCAGGTCTCACAGCGTCCATTGGAGGTAAAGATATTGAGGAAAGGCTCAGGCCTGAAACAATTATATATCTTTACCTTCTATAGGCGCAGCAAGTCCTACTGAGATCCTCCAGCATGTCTGTGTTTTTTATTACAATCACAGCATCTGAAGACTTTTGTGTTTCACACCTAGAGGTGCTGGTCCAGACTTCCAGAACCTTCTGCCTGAAGGTAGCAGTGAGAAGAGGTAGTGACCAGGGTGATGGGAATCATTGCCAAGTGATGTCAAGCTCATGGAGTTCCAAACCCGTTGAGCCATAATGGTGTAGAAACAAACCTATGGGCTCAGTTTGTCCATAGTGAACCATATCCCCTCATGCTTGTGTCCCTATCCCCTCCTATCTGTGTTTCTATCAGGAAGATAACATACCTGCCTCTACCACTTTGGCAGCTCATTCCATGTGCCCTCCAGTGAAGAACTGTCACTTCTCCTCCCTTCTAAATCCCACCCCATAGTTATACCTGATAATCTCCTACTCCAGGAAATATTTCAGGCAAATTTCTCTCAGAAACAATTCAGGAACCTGTGGCACAGAAACGTGATCACCAGCAGCCGCATTTCTGCTCAAAAGGAGGTTAATCCTCTCATTCCTGCTTCATTAATCATTGTTTAATAAGCACCACCAAGACGCTCTATTCCCTGAGGTACCAGTGCAGAGTAATCCAGCAGTGCTGAGCAGAACATGGCTGCCGGATGTGCAAAAACACAAAAGCTTCACATCTGTCTGTGAAGAGTCTCTTTCACTGAGGAGAGTGATGTTTCCCATTGCCATTACTACACCAACACCCATTCTTCTTCAGGAGAGGTGCACGTGAAGGGTGCAGGAGCTGGATGAATGGAGTATGCAGCCATTAAATCAGTGATTCTCAACCTTTTTCTTTCCACCCACATACCACCTTTAGTAATCCCTTACTAATCACAGAGCACCTATGGCATAGGGAATACTTAAAAGTGGCATGTGAGTGGAAGGAAAAAGATTGAGAACCACTGTATTAAATGATTCACCTGATGATCCAAAAAACGTTCAGCATAATCAAGCACCTCAGAGAGGGGCCGGTTATCTCCTACCAGAGAACAGAAAAATCAGCGGTATGTTTCAGGGGCTGTGCAGTGACACAGCTGGCAGTGCTGCCACTTCCCAACACCAGTGACCCTGGTTCAACCCCAGATCCCATCACTCACATACACAATGGGCAGAAGAGTAATGAAGGGTGTGGATGAAGCAGATGAGTAGGCTGAATCCACTGAAATACCTGCCCTCGGTGACATTTTGTTGGTTCTATAAAGCCTCCGATTAAAGTGCAAGTTACTATAAAATTCTGTTAATCCAGCACACATAGGATTTTGGTGATGCCAGAGAAACAAATTCCAGACTTTCAGATATTATCTTTATTGAATATTTCAGTGCACTTTTCATTTACATTTTTTAGACATTATACTATGGAATAAATAATTTTCCAATGAACCTAATGGTTTCAATGAATGCAGTGATAGAGGGATCGCAAGAGTCACAACCCAGTGAATCAGATGCTGAGCCAAATGGATTCCTGAAATGTCAGGCAGTAGGTGATCAAATTGTGGGTTAGAACTTTGTGAATTAAAGAGTCGGCAGAAAGTACCATCACAGAGAACAGTCCCTTCATCCTTCTAACCCTACTAATCAACTGGGACCCCAGTGAGTGCTTGAGTTCCCAACCTTCTACACAGGGAGCACAAAATAGAAGAAAATGTCTGGGTTTTAAGGGGCATCGGCGACACTAATGGCGATTTTTTGTCTGCCTTATGGCAGGCAGAAGGCAATTACGTGTAATATTACATGTTCTGTACTATTACAGTAAAAGTCCTAAAATCCAGATCGCTTGGGGATTGGGTCAGTTTGGATTTTCAGATTCTCGCGCAATACATCTATGGCACTTAAGCAATGCACACATGAAATGCATGCACGCATACATTGCACACACACGAAAGCCGAGAGTTGTCGATAAATCTGGATTCTTGGGTAGTCTTGGTTTCTGACATCGGATTTTTGGACTTTTATTGTACATGATAATAAAGGAATCTTGAATCCTGAATGCAACTGCCAGCAATCCACTGAAGCATCCTTCCTCAGCTGCTGTCCTGATCTGTATGGGCAGCAGGTTCCCAGAGGACCAAGTGCCATGTGGATCTGATGCTGTCAGCAATGAGTTCAAGATTAAGATTCAAGATCTTGAGCTGCTCACTCAGGCAGGGAGGAATGCACCATTAATCTTCTGTCACTCAGAATTCTTAATCAATTCACTAATTACCATCCATCTATCAGCAGCACCTTGGCTGGCACAGCTGATCCTGTTCATTTACATCATTTCTTGGTTGATTGCCCTCTGGGAAACGATAAATTGCAGACTTGTTCCATAGCGTGCACACCTCCATCTGCCTGTATATAACGATAATTGCTGTTGCATTCAAATGCAAAGCTGGCAATAGCAATCATGGAGGCTCATCAACAGCTATACTTCGTGAGGTGTTGGAGGAGATTTGGTGTGTAACCAAAGATTCTTGCAAATTTCCACAGTGCACCGTCGAGAGCATTCTGACTGGTTGCATCACCGTCTGGAATGGAAGTGCCAATGCACAGGGCAGGAAAAGACTACAGAATTGTGAATTTGGCCAGCACCATCATAAACATTAGTCTTCACTCCATTAAGGACATCTACAAGAGACGGTGCCTCAAGAAAGCAGCTTCTATCATCAAGGTCCCTCACCACCCAGCCCATGCCCTTTGCTCACTGCTACCATCAGGAAGGATGTAGAGGAGCCTGAAGACGAACAGCCAGTGTTATAATCTTCTTCCCCTCCGCCATCAGATTTCTGAACGGACCATAAACCCAGAGAAACTACCTCACGTTTTTCTCTTTTTGCACTAATCATTTATTTTTAAATTCTGTATTTATGGAACTGTACCTTATAGCAGGTTTGCACCTATCATACACAACATCATTGCTGCCGCAAACAACAAAATTTGTGACACACGTTCATGACGATAAACTTGATTCTGAATTAATTTGGCATAAATTAGAATAAATATCCAACACTGCTACCTCAAAACATAGTGATCCAGTCACCAAACCATGGGCACGGATCAAGTAATCTTGTGCAACATTGTGCTTTTTCCTAATTTGCTTAACAATGCAGCCCAGGGAGAGTGTGCTTGGCTGAAGGTATCTTGATAACTTCTGAGTTCAAACATCTTGGAACAAACGCATGAATGTCCAGGCTAACACACTGTGGCAGTCCGCTGCAGCTCAGATGAGATGCCTCTCTTGCTCTCCGAAGAGTCAGGGACGAGAGAGCTGCTGAAGGATGGAGATTGGTAGAATAATATGAGGGAAGGATAGTGGCATAGCTAAAACAGATAATTTAGTCAGTCTCACAATGCCGTTTATGGGATTTTGCTGTGTGTATTTCAGCTGCAGCTTCCTACTGTAAATTGGAGGAACTACACCTGATTTTCTATCTGGGCACTCTTCAGTCAGATGGCATTAACATTGACTTTTTCAGTTTAGGCTAACGCTCTCCTTTCCCCCCTCCCTTACCTTGCCCCTGTCAGCTCTCCACCCTCCTCCCTCTCTATTCACCTCCTCCCCTTGCTTGTTCCATTTTCGTCACTGACTAAACTAATATCAGCAGGGAAGGAGACCAAGTGCGAAGGCAGAAAATGTATTCTTAATGACATATTGCACTTCATGGTTTTGTACGCTTGAAGTAGACAAAATATGACAGGAAATCACAAAAATAGGATATATCTAAAAAAAAATGTGATAGGAAAATATTAAGGAGATTTTTGTGATCAACAGACCAAAATCTATAAAATGCATCCAAAAGTCTTCAGGAAGCAAAATCTTCATTGTACAGTATAATTGGAAGTTATTATTGTTATCATTCCAAGATTCTGTTTCATTCTTTAACTCAAATTCATCAATCAACTGATGAAATGGCATCAGAGCCAGAGACACTTTGAGTTGTACAGCATGTAAACTGGCTCTTCAGCCCAACTTATTCATGCTGACTGAGTTGTGATGAGCTATTCCCATTTGGCCCATATTCTTCTGAACTAAGGCCACAAACAGATGAGGCATGCTTAGATTGAACAAGGGTCTTTTGTGGCTACAGAGGCTGCAGGAGTGTTGGAGGCGAATCTATAGACACTCAGTGTCTCTGAAGGGGCTCTTCTATTTCTCTCGTACCATAAGGGGCACTGGGCGATTGTCTGCCTTACAGCAGGCAGAAGGCAATTTCAAGTAAGATAGTAAAATCCCTGTTATCAATCAAGCAACTAGCCAATAAATCATGGAAAATAAATAGGCAAAAAAGTACGGAAGTTTTAAATTGGCGTTTTAAATTAGTTTGCTAATCTTGCCACACGCAAGTAAGCAATCGGTAAATTCACTTATCTGGCATCTACCAATCTCCATAGGTGCTGGATACTCGAGGTTTTACTTTATTACATGTTCTGTACTATATTATGTGACAATGAAAGAATCTTAGTGAAAAGCAGAGCAGGCTTGAGGGGCTGAAAAATCCTTCTCCAGTGCATGCATTCAATTTAGTACAAAAGGCCATCTAATTGCTTGGGTCTGGTGCTCTCTATGATGGCCTCCACCTCTCAAACTCCCAGCAGTGCCTTCATTCGCTTGTGTAAAGTAACTGAATCTGCCACCATGACCTATAGCTGTCCAAACGTCTGTTGTATCAACTGTACCAAGTCTGTGCCAGCGAGGTTCTTTGTTGAATGGACTGTGCTGCAGAACCCATTGGATTCATTCTGGGCTGCAGCAAGCATTGTACAGGACTGCAGGTGAGTGCTATGTATTCTTTAAGATACATAACACCACCCATTCTGCAGTATTGCCCACTTCCCCAATGGAAAAGGACTGCAATTTAATTTGTTAATAAAATATGATCTTCCCATTCAGGCATTGAACCAGAGATGAAAGATGATGGAATAAAAGCCTTTGGTTTTCTGGTAACCAGCTTGAAGGTAACAATGGGCCTGTTGTAAGTGAGGAGAGGGAGCTGCATAAAGCAACTCTTCCTGCTGACATTGAATCAACCTATGACATGGCAAGTGCCAGCAGAAAGCCGGTGATTGCTACTCTTGGCATCACGTCTGATCCCCAGAGTTAATTATCGCATAAACCATCCTTTGTTAACAGCCCTGTGAGTAGCAATTAGGCAAATGTGATACAGATGCATCAGATTACAGGAGTGCACGTGTGCACCTTGGAAACAATGACAGCACTTCAGGAACGAAGGCTTCGGTGTTCCAGAGGTGCCAATACGGTGCTTACCTCCAGCACTTTGTAACCATGACAACAGTTAATAAAATGGTGTGTGTTGCAACCAAGTTCATTGGCTCTCTGGGAGCAGTAACTAATTAGCACTTCATGAAATAAGTCAAATGGAAAGCATTCCTCTTTCTGCCGAGAAATTGTTTGTAATTTCAAGCATGCATTGAATACGAACTGGAGAGACAGTTGTAGAATCAGAATCAGGTTAATTGTCATGAACATGTGTTATTTTGTGGCTGCAGTACAGTGCAGGACAAGGTGCAACATTACTATAAATTACAATTCCGTAAATACAGAATTTAAACAAAATAAGTAAGGAGTACAAAAAAGAGAAAAAGTGAGGTTGAATCATGTCGGGTAGACCTCAGGCAGTCTAGTTTCCTACATGATACAGCAAATGTGAAATTATCTTTGTGTTTAGCTTGAAGTTGTCTATCAAAATCCCCAATTTTTCAGGAAGCAAACTTTTGAAAAGATTTGCTGTCCAGTGTTATTTAGATCATAAGATATAGGAGCAGAAATAGGCCATTCAGCCTGTTGAGTCTGCACCGACTTAGCACCTTTCATGAAGCATTAACTTCTAAGAATGAATAAAGCAAAATGATTCTGTCCCATACATTAGGATAGATGAACAGAAGCTGGTGAAGGAGAAAGAACATGAGAGAGGCTGGAGAAGTTTGAGGAGGGAATTTCAGAGCTCGGGACGCAAACAGCTGAAGGCAGGCAATCAACAATAAATTATTAAATTCACAGATGCACAGCCCTTTAGATTTGCAAGGACAGAGATATCTTGGAGGCAGGAACAGGAAGAGCTGAAGGACTGAAGGATTTTAAATTGTGCATGAGAATTCCAAAGCCATGTGTGCTTTATTAGAACAGAGAGGGGAGATAAAAGACAGAGAAAATTGAAGCCTTTTACTGCAGCTTCCATAAGACAACACAGAAGTAAGCCATTCAGCCCTTCAAGTTTGGCCCATCAGTTAATCATGAGCTGATCCATTTTCCCACTTGGCCTTCTGCCTATATCCTTTGAAGCCCTGGCTAATCGAGAAATCTCTGTCTTAAATACACCCAATGATCCGGCCTCCAAAGCCTCCTGTAGCAACAAAATCCACAGTTTTACCACTGAAGAAATTCCTCCGCAACTCTGTTCTAAGTAGACCGCCCTTCAATCTTGAAGTTGTGTCCTCTTGTCCTCTGAACCCTTTCCAACATCAGCACATCCTTTCTTAAATGAGGAGCCTAAAATTGCTCACAATACTCAGTGAAGTCTCACCAGTGCCTTACAAAGCCTCAACGTCACATTCATAGAATCACAGAATGGAAAACAAGCATTCGTCCCTTCTAATCTGCTGAAATATCATTCCACTTGTCCAATTGACTTGCACCCAGTCCATAACCCTCCAGACCTCTCACATCCATGTATATATCCAATTTATTCTTAAAACTTTAGAGTGAGTCTGCATTCACTACATCAGTGGCAGTTCATTCCACACTCCCACCCCTCTCTAAATCAGGGGTGTCAAACTCAAATTCACCGAGGGCCAAAATTAAAAACTTGGACTAAGTCGAGGGCCGAACTAAATACTTATTGAAAATTTTCAACAACATCTGCATGTTTTCTCTTCTTTCAACATATGTAATGTTAAACTTTTTCTTATTAAAATAAATGTTAATAATAGTTTTGGATAAACTCTTTCCAGAAGCATTAACAAATGAGAAATAAAATATTCAATAAATAATATTTCTCTATAGAGGATTTGTCAAATGTTGCTAGTGTGCTGTCGAATAGTAAAATCTGAGGGCTATTGAGATTGTGGGAGAATAACATGATTCCTGAAACAATCAAATGGGTGACTGATTGTGGGCATGAACTCTAGCAGGGTTATTTGCCATGCCCTTTTTCCATTGGTACAGATATCCTTTGATTTACACACTTTTCAAGTTTTATGCCTAATGAGCTTGTATCCAGGTGCAGGACCATTTTTAACCAGGAATATATTTATCACTGTGACATGAAACTATTGGAAGATCGTTTTATCCTGAGATTAAAGTTCATAATACTTACTCAGGCCTGTGTGCAGGAGGGCGGGGTTTGCGGGCGATCGGGTTGGACAATGACAGTGCGGGGGCATCGGCTCTCAGCGGATCAGCGGCCCCGTCACCGTGAGTCGCGGGTCAGCCTGCGGCAGGGAGGGGGAGTGGGTAACGGTCCTGGCGAGGTCAGGCCCGAGGCCTCCGGTTCCAGGCACTGGGAAGCGGCCAGGCCCCAAAACCAGAGTCCACGGTGAGACCCTGCAACGTAAACAGAGGAGGTGGGGGCGACGCCAATGCATTCTGGGATTTATAGTATTAGCTGTGCATGCACTATACTGGCACGGCGGCCAGCGGGCCACCTCTAATACATTTTTGAAATGATCTTGTGGGCCAAATATAATTATATCGCGGGCCAGAGTTTGACATGTGTGCTCTAAATGAAGTTCCCCCTAATATTTCCCCTAAACTTTTCCCTTTCACCCTAAAGCCATGTCCACTCATATTTATCTCTCCTAATCTAAGTGGTAAAAGCCTACTCACATTTATTCTGTCTATGCCCTCATAATTTTGTAAACCTCGATCAAATCTCCCCTCATTCTTTTACACTGCAAGGAATAAAGTCCTAACCTGTTTAATGTTTCCCTGTAACTCAACTCCTGAGGACCCAGCCACATCTTAGTAAATCTTCTCTGCTCTTATATTCTACTCCTCTTGAACTGAATGCCAGAGAAAATCAGGTCAGGAAATCATTAACTGCAAACACAAGTGTCCGTTGATCAGAAGATCCACCTTTTGTCAAAGGAAAACAAAAAACTTTCTAGGCACCTGAAGTCTAACTGGATATAGTTACAGCATTCAAAAGACATTTGGACAGAACTATGGATGGGAAGGGCTCATAAGGAGATGAACCAAATGCGGGCAAATAGAGGCTATCCCAGAATGGCAACTTGGACAGCTTGATGAGTTGGGCCGAAGGCAGTATGATTCAATCTGAAAATGCTGACCTAAAAAATAGATGGGAGATGGAATGACCAGGGGAGGCCAGGAAACTCATTGAAAACCAGACCCTTCAGTGCTGACGAAGCGATCTTCATTCATTCTAAGCACCCAAGCAGTTGCTGAAGTGAGAACCAAAACCAGATATGAACACATCAAGGACTGAATGTGACCACTGGAAGGAATGCTCAACAGTTCTCATCCCTGACTGAAATCTCGGAATAGGAAGAATATTAAATCCTCTTTTTGAGACAATCTTTTCCTCTGGTATTAAATGATAAATAAAATATCAATTTTTCAATTTTACAAAGTGTAATGAGGCACATACTCTAGCAGAGACAAATTATTTTTGGAAATAAATTGATAACATATCATTCTCTATTAATGTGTTCTGCAAAACTCAGGAAGTACTACCGATGAAATACAGTAAAAGAATGACAAAAACCAAGTGACAGATTTAAAATGCAATAAGGAATGTGCCCACTCCCCACTGACCTTCCCCACCAAACCCCAATCTTTATCAATGGACACCTTTTGTGTGTTGAAGCATTTGCTGACAGCTTTATGACACTTGCATCTCGCTGTGATGCATAATCAATATAGTCCTCTCCTGGGATGGACGATGTCAGTTTTCAAAGTCAAACCTGTTGACAAAACTGTCAACAGATCAGCCAGCTGAATTCATGACTTGGGATTCAATTTGACTTGGTCAGCCTGCAACTTCCAGTAAAGTTATGGATGTTGTTGCTCAATTCCTCCAGCCATGTTTACACATCACTACAACTGTTGTGAGTTTGAGGATAATTTGATCAGTTTTCAATCAATCTCCAAGCCTCCCTTCATCCTCACCTCCCTATACCCATGTATCCAAACTTCCTTCCCCTCAACTTAAAAACAATCCTCCAGTTTGTGACACTTAACCCTGGGAAAAAGATCAGGCTGCCCCTCCTATCAACATCTCTTTAATTTTATAATCCTCTATCAGGTCTTCACTCAGTCTCCAACATTCCAGAGAAAACCAATTAAATGTGTTTGATCTTCCCTGATAACTCATATGTTCTAATCCAGGCAACATCCTGCTAAACTTCATCCAAAGCCTCCACAAGCATTTCCAAAGCCTCCACATGCTTTCTGGAATGAGGCAACCAGCATTCTAAGTGTTTCCTAATCAAATTAATTATCTCAGAAATTCTTTTCTTTTATTAAGTGTGTGCATGTGCACACGCACAGGAGTGTTTGGTTTGTACGCATGAGTGTGTGTGTGTATTGGTTTGTGAGTGTGAGCATGGGCAGTGCATAAGTTTGTGTGTATCAGTGCACATGTCTGTCTGTGTGTGTGTGTGTGTATTTTGTGCATGTTGCTGTGTGTGAGCATTTGTGTAAATGCAGTTTTCATGCAGCCCGTTGAACATGGTACATAATGGAGAAAATGATCATGGAAGCTGTGCATAACTTTTTTGGATTTCCAGAGGAAGAATGAAAGGAGATTTCAGCCAAGCCAACAGAAACTCAGGATGAATGTAGTATCGCCTTACATCCAGCTTGCATTAATCTCTTTGCTTTACTACTGCAGAAAGTCCCTGTACCAACTCCAGGGAGCCTCCTCACCAGAATCCATTAAACAGTAGCACACTCTTGCCGTCTGGCACAGCACTGTGACCAGAAAGCAAATTCATCCAATTGCTGGAAGCAGACACGATGAGATTGTAATGTGGTAGAAAGCTCCCCTCCTCCCAACCATGTGCTTTGTTGCTCAGACCTGGGGCCGAATACAAAATCCACCTTTATCTGCATTATTATTGAAAACACTTTCCCAAAGAGACTTTAATGGTAAGTGATCCTTGTGTAATTTCTAAGCCCTAACTACTAGAATTCTAATATAAGGCGCACAGAGTGCAGCAGGCTGTGATTCTCTTGAATGACATTCCATTTATTTGCCTTTACTGTCTTGATGCTAAAATATGGGTTAATCTGTAGGTTTCAACACCCCATTACACAAGCAATGTCAAAGATACAGTGCAGATTCAGCCAACATTTACCAGGAATGTGAAGCTGACATTTATGAAGAGACATTTGAGAACATTTAAATAATTTTCACTGCAGTGTAAAATGTTTAAGCACAACCTGAAAATATTGCAGAAAAATTATTATTTGATCATTGAGGAGCTTGGATTCCAGATGAGGTTCTCATCTGATGAAGTACTCAGGAATGCATAAGATGCAGAAGGTAACAAAGTCCAACACAGGTTCCCATCTCCCATCCATTGAAGACATCTTTGTGAGGTGTTGTCCGAGAAGGTAGCCATCATCATGCAGGACCCCCATCACCCTGATCACAGCCTCTTCTCGCTGTGAAAGGTACAGAAGCCTCAAGTCCATCACCTCTAGGTTTAAGAACAGTTTCTATCCAACTGCTCTCAGGATCTTGAACCTCCCCATACTATCCTAACCATAATCTATTCAGCACCACAAAGAGCACTGTCTGCATTAACTGCATCTGTGAATATTTATTATCCATCTTTTAAATGTAATATCTCCTTCTGTATAGCAATTAAATGTTTACTACTGAAGTTTTTTACCCCCCCCCCTCCCACAAAGTACCTGCGTGGCTGCAGAGTAGGAATTTTGGTGCATCTGTACATTGTACTTATGTATATGACAATAAACACTTTCTCATTATCAATGATCTCCACTTGAGCTATCACATTCAATCCCAACCTGCAAGCAATGGCTAAAAGTTACGGACCATTCAAAATCAATAAGATATACTATTGGAGCGACTGTTTGTGTCAGATTCACGTCTATTTGCTGATGACCAAGTGGATCCAGGAATCCACTGGGAATGAATCTGATTTCCCTGTTACATTAAAATGCTAAAATCCCAGGTTGACTGTTGCCATGGATAATGTGTCCTTTTGCTTTTTACTATGCTTTTTGTGAATTTTAATATCCAAAATGAGTTAAGTGGCAACTTTTTTGCGATGCCTGCAAAACTACCATAAGCTTTTCACTGTACTTCTGTACATGTGACAATAAACTAAACTCTGAACTCCATGGGTTGTCAGTCAGTTATAATTATAAACCATGCTTGTTGCTTGTTATTCCAAAATAATTTCAAGGAAGGTGGTGTTGTGTCTTTGTCTAAATTAGTTTTAAACTTTCCATCGTATAACAAGCTCAGTGGATAGAAGTGAACAGGTAGATCTGGTATACTTAGATTTTCAGAAACATTTGATGAGGTTCTACACCAAAGATTTCTGCTTAAGATTCAGAATTGGGGGTAATGTCAGAATCAGGGTTATTGGCATGAGCATGTGCATGAAATGTGTTGTTTTGCCACAGCAGTATCGTGCAAAATTACTATAAATTACAATTCCATAAATAAAAATAAGTAGTGCAAAAAAAAGGAAGTGTCCACCATCTATTGTTCGTTCAGAAATCTGATGGCCGAGGGGAAGAAGCTGTTTCTGTAACACTGAGTGTGTGTCTTCAGGCTCCTGTACCTCCTTCTTGATGGTAACAGTGAGAAAAGGGCATGGCCTGGGTGGTGAGGGTCCTTGATGAGAGAGGCTGCTTTTTTGAGACACCATCTCATAAAGATGTCTTCAATGGAGTGAAGACTAATGCCCATGATGGCGCTGGCCGAGGTTACAGCCCTCTGTAGCCTGTTCCTGGCCTGTGAGTTGGCACCTCCATCCCACTCAGAATACTCTTAATGGTACCCCTGTGGAAATTTGAAAGTCTTTGGTGAGATACCAAATTTCTTCAAGCTCCTAATGAAATATGCATCGACATGATGGCCCCAGGACAGATCCTCAGAGATGTTGACACCAAGGAATCTGAAGTTTTTTTACCCTCTCCACTGCTGACCCCCTCAATGATGGTTTATGTTCTCCTGGCTTCTGTATGACCCAGGTAGAGTATTGGTTAATCATTGGAAGATGTTGAGATAAATGAGCATTAGTGGAATGGTGTTTGACCCGCTGAGTTCCTCCAGCAGAATTTGTTTAGCTACAGGTTCCAGCATATGCAGTCTTCTGTGTCATACAGTAGAGGCTGCCTCATTAAATGTATTTAAGGCACAGATTGATGGATTTTTTTGAATAATGGGAATTCGAGGTGACGTGGAGAAGTGGATATAAGTTCATGACCAGATCAGCCACGATCCTGTTGAATGACGGAGCAGGTTTGATGGGCCAGAGAGTCAACTCTTGCTCCTATTTATCTAATGTGGACAAGACTCAGGACATGATCATGACCTTCAGGAGGACCAGGAATGACACCCTCCACTACACATCAACAATTCTATATTGGAGAGAGTTCACTTAACTACTGACCTATTGTTGACACACAAATCCTCACTTGTCATGAAGGTGCAACACCAACTGCACTTTCTGAGAAGACAGAAGTGGGCAAGGCTACCAGCCACCATCATGTCAACCTTCTACAGGAGTTTTATTGAGCATGTCCTGGCCGGCTGTATCACACTGTGGTATGGTGCTGCATAATAATGGATCGGTGGTCAATCCACAAGACCATAAGAGTGGCAGAGAGGATTACTGGGGTCTCTCTCCCCCTCATTGACGTGATCTATCAGGATTGTTGTCTGAAGAGGGCCTGCAACATCATTAAGGACTTCTTCCGCCCTGCACACAGCAACTTTCAGCTGGTCCCATATCAGACAGATCCAGCACAACCATGTTGAGGAACAGTTTCTTTCCACAGGCAGTGAGAACGCTGAACAATCAAAGGAACTGCTCACACTAACCATCCGTGACTCTCATATTCATGAAACTATATTTATTATTTATTTACATATATGAATACTTGTTCTGCATGTGTATTGTTTGTCTAAATGTGTGTTATGTCTGGTTGTGTGTCTACGTGTTTTGCACCAAGGACTGGAGAATGCGGTTTCTTCAAGCTGTACTTGTACAATCAAATGACAATAAACTTGACTATTTGACTTGTAACTCTATACTCTGTGTCTGTGCTCCTGCTCTTCTACTTTGTATGGCTGCATGAGTGTTAGAGCTAACCTTTTAGACTGCTCACAGAAGAACCCTTCTCACTGTACCAGATAAAATATGATAAATAAACCTCATTCCAGAACACCTGTTGAGGGGATCCAGGGGTTAAATTGTGTTGGTTCATTCAGTAAAGCCAGAAAATTGTTTGCCTGTGGATTACACTCCAGTTATCTATGAAAATGCTTCTATCCAAGTCTTTCACAATGAAATTAAGTTTATCGTAAATTACTTTGGTAATTACATTATTTTTTTCAACATGCATGAAGGAGTTTCTGAACAACATCATAAACCAACTCATATTTCACCTGCCATGCTGACAGATCCAAAACCAACAGATTTTCAAATGTGCTTCACCCACAAGCCAAACACCTGGGACTGTGGGAGGCAGTGGCAGATTAAATACCACCTGGGCCCTAGCCTCAGCTTTAGTAAGGCCCACCCTGACCTTGCCCCCCCCCCCACCCCGCCCCATGTCCCCCACCCTTCATTGAATAGAATAAAGTGAAATTGTTCCACTTATTAGCCTTTGAATGTGATGCTCTCGCATATTCTAAATTTATTTGCTGAATATGTGCTGGGAATACACCAGTTAATGTTTGGTTGGAGGAGGGGAGGAAAAACTTCATTAAAATCAAACAAAACTTTACCTTATAGAATCCATCTGCTAGCCCCAAATAATTTAAAAAATGTATTAGTTACAATAGGATAAATGTGTTCTTTTAAAAAAGGTCTCGATACAGGAGAAGGGAGTCTTTTATAAAAAACACTGCATGAGCCAAGCTCTGCTGCAGACTTGTGTGGGTGTATAAACACAAGCATTGATTGACTGGTGGCATTGGGACCGGTGGAGTCCAAATTGATAGATGGGACTGAGACCCCACCACTGGTTAAAGGTGAATGCGGTACATCCATGAGCCTTGATTGATGGGTGGACCCAGGATTAACTTGAGCCCATATTGACAAGTGGTTACATTGGTGTACCAGGGGTTGTGATAGGCCCCCTTACCTTCCGGGCCCATAGGCTTCAGCCTAATAGTTAATCTGCCACTGGCAGGAGGCTATCCAACCCCTTCACACTGGTCTAATATTTAATAAGAGTACTATAGACCAGAAACCCAAAATTTCTTAGCTCCCTACCATTTACTGTACATGTCCTGCCACTATTTGACTTTCCAAAATGCATCACTTTACACTTGTCAGGATTAAATTCCATCTGCTTGTGTTCCAGCCAACTTTCCATCTCATCTATATCCTGCAGTATCCTCAGACAACCTTCCTCATTATCCACAACACTGCCATTGTTCATGTTATCTACAAACTTATTTATCTGTTCTTTTATCATCAAAGTTATATATCACACACAGCTGTCTCCTAGCACCAATTCCAGCACTGTGTCACCTTTAGATTTTGTTAACTCGGAGAGGTGTGGGATGAGGCATATTAATGAGTGGTCACATTTGAGGTGGGAAGGAGTGGCTGTGGAGGGGATGGGGTGTTGTTGCTTGTGATACAGAATGTATTACCATGGATAGAGGATCAGTTAACTATTAAAAGACAGAAAGTTAGGATAAATGGAAAGTGAGTGTTGCTCTACACTAGTACCCATTTGGAAATGAATTCTCCCAACCACAATAGGTGACAGGTTATTTGTTAATTTTAACCCCAAAATCAATGAGTTATTGTTGACCAAAGCTTTGGTGCAAAGGTGTGGTCATAAGATTTCATTGCAGATGAAAATTTTATCTTATTAAATTTTAGATCAATCTGAAGGGGTTGAATGGCCTCCCATAGTCCCATGTGTTTGGCTTGAGAGTAAAGAAGACATGTGGCATATTTGCCTTCATAGGTCAGGGAAAGAAGTTGGGATGTTATGCTGTAATTAAAACACTGCACTTAAAGTATCGTGTGCAGCTCTGTTCTCCACCCTGTATAATGGAGGTGGTTGCACTGGATAATTTGGGGAGATTTGCAGAGAAGGTTGTTGGGATTATGGAGAGATGTTGGATGGGCTGGATTGTTTCCCCTGGAGTGAAGGAGGCTGAGGGGTGACCTGGCAGAGCTATATAAGGGTGGCACAGTTAGGATGCAGTTAGTGCAACACTGTTACAGCGCTAGCAACCAGTGTTCGAATCCCACGCTGACTGTAAGGAGTTTGTACTTCTCCCCATGTCTGCATGGGTTTCCTCTGGGGGCTCCGGTTTCCTCCCACTCTCCAAAATGTACAGGGGTTGTAGGTCAATTGGGTGTAATCAGGAGGCATGAGCTCATGGACCAAAAGGACCTGTTACTATGCTGTATGTCTAAATTAAATACAAGACTGTAAGAGGCAATGATGGGGTATGTCGTTGTAATCAATTTCCCCCCTCAAGATATTATAGTTTAAGTTGAGAGGAAGGAGTTTTAAAGGGAATCTCAGAGTTAGGTATTTTTACACAGACCGTGAATTATATCTGGAATTTGCTCCCTGAGGTGGTAGAATTAGTTATGATCACTACATTTAGTAGGTACTTATACCGAAATTTAAATAGGAAAGAGACAGAGGATAATTTAGTTATGGGCCAAAGGGCCTATTTCTGTGCTGTACAACTCTATCTCAATACTTATTGAAACACATAGAGTCACAATGAGTGGGTTTTAAGAACCAAATAGAACATTTCCAAAGAGAAATTCCCAGATAGCTTTCTTTTATTTGTTCTTAATCCTGGACTGATAAGAGGATTTTTCCTTCCTTTCAGAAAGTTGTTTGTCCACTCCAAGGACTTGAGAGGATAGAACCTGAATGTCCAGTGATGACATGAAAAACCAGTCCATTATCAGTCTTTGTCTTAAGTGATCCCAGAGAAAAAAGAAGTTCACCCAGTGTTCTGGAAATCTTTTATTCCTCGGTCAATACCCTGTGCTTTATTTCATTGCTGTCTGTGGAATAACTGGGTTAAACAAGGAAATACCTGAACTGCAGAGAGTGAAACATTAAAGTCTGCAGATGCTGAGACAGTAGTGAAAAGAAAGAGATGCTGGAGGAACTCAGCCGATCTCGCAGTGTCCATTGGAGGTAAAAATATATAACCAACTTTTCATGCCTGAGCCCTCCTTCAAGGTATGTAAAAAGCAGGCAGGTGCCTGAATTAAAGGCTGGTAAGAAGGGAAGAAAGGGGAGAGAAGAAAGAGCACAGAACAGATGTTGGAATCATGAAGAAACAGTGAGAAGCTGGAGGAACTCAAAAGGTTAGGCAACAGCTGTGGAGAGAAATGGTCAGTCAAATTTTTGGGTTGGGACCCTTTCTCGAGACTCAATATAATGTTGTCTGACCATTTCTCTCCACAGATACTGTCTGACTGACTGAGTGCTTCCAGCGGGGTTACCAGATTACAACGGGGTGGCTACTCATTAAAGCTACTTCTTTATCTACAAAGCATTCAAGGATATTCGCCCTTTACGAGTGAATGAAGTGTAATTGAAATGAGCTCCAAGTGAATCACTTTGATAGAGGTCCCTCTGGGTTTGGCTGATAGCAAACAACTCTTGCTACCATGGCAACAGTCAGGTTCATATTATTTATACTAGGCATTCCCAATTTGCTGACTCCTACAATAATTCATCAGGATGATCATTGACAAGCCTCTTTTTATCCAATTTTAATTAATTGCAACTCTTTTGTAATTTTGCTCAATTTAGTTCTTAATGTAATCGTTTTTTTCTGAATTATGCACAAATGTGTTAACAGGTAACTACATAACAATTTCAAATGAAAATTGTGTGCAAGACATTTGATCCAAATTATGTTCAAAAAATATTCATAAGATATAGGAGCAGAATATGCTATTCAGCCCCATAATTTAATCATGAGCTGATCCATTTTCGCACTCAACCCCACTGCCCAGCCTTCTCTCGATAACCTTTGATACCCTGGCTAATCAAGAACCTATCAATCTCTGCCTTAAATACACCCAATGACCTGGCCTTCACAACTGCCTGTGGCAACAAATTCCACATCTTACCACCCTCTGGTTATAGAAATTCCTCCACATGGCTAATCAAGAACCTATCAATCTCTGCCTTAAATACACCCAATGACCTGGCCTTCACAACTGCCTGTGGCAACAAATTCCACATCTTACCACCCTCTGGTTATAGAAATTCCTCCACATTGCTATACTATCTCAATACCCACTTCCTAAACTCTCCCATCATGGGGAAAAAACCTCTTTATCTACTCTGTGCACGCCTTTCAACATTCAAAATCTTTCAATAAGAACCCCCCCACCCATTCTCCTAAAATCCAATAAGTACACGTCAAGAGCTGTCAGACACTCCAAATATAACTTTTTTGTTTCCAGAATTATCCTTGTGAACCTCTAAATCCTCTCCAATGTCAGCACATCCTTTCTGAAATGAGGAGCCCAAAATTGCTCACAATACTCCCAAGTCTCACAAGTGCCTTGTGAAGCCTCAATATCAAATTCTTGCTCTTATATTCTATTCCCCTTGAAATGAAAGCCAGCATTGCATTTACCTTCTTCACCACCTACTCAACCTGCAAGTTTAGCTTCAGGCTATCCTGCACGAGGACTCCCATTTCCCTTTACATCTGGGAATGTTCAATTTTCTCCCCATTTAGAAAATAGTCTGCCTCCACTTATGTAGGAATAATTGAGTTTGTCCATAATTTGAAGATATTTCATTTTTTTTTAAGTTAAAAATCTGTGCATCGAAATGGAAATAAATCAGCACTGAAAAGGTTCAAAATCTCAGCTTGCACTGAGAAAGGACATAAGACTGTCATTGAAAATCAACATTTGATCAAAAAAATACTTCAGATACACATTTATGTGTTGATCAATGTTTGCCTAATATTTGAAAGTTAACTTTATTTGTTTAATAGAAATTCAAATGTCTTCCATTAATAATTTGGGATTCATTGCATTGTTCTGCATTCTGTAGCATTTTGCCTACAAATAATTAATTCAAAATTTACACTTTCCAACATTATACATTATAGCCATAGCTAGATCTTAGCCTTAAAGACTGACCATTTGGTGTAGAGAATTCCAAAGATTACAACCCATTGGTGAAAGCCTGGCCTATTATTTGAAAGGTATACCCAAGAGTGATAACTCCTCCACAAGAGAAGCCAACCTCTTGGCATATAGCCATCAATAAAAACTGCATATTTACTTGTGTTCCTCTCAACCTCCCATCTCCACGCACCACTTGGCTCATTTGGTTATTTATTCTTCAGTCCATTGAGCTCCATGGGTTGGGGAGGGACTGCCACTGTGAAAGGTCTTTCATAAGGAAGTTTAAAAAGCAATAATTATACCAAAAGAAGATTAAATGCATTGGGGGGATCTTTGCATGCTAGCTATAGATGAAGGTGTATTTCTATAATAAAGGATGCATTCCTCCAAATAATAGTACTGTGTATCTCTGCTTCACGTGAAGATTAACAGTACAAACTCAGGAACTAAGCTGCTCTGTTGATGTAAAAAACATTTTGCCACCCTCCCCACCTGCATGTCTGCATGGTTCCAATCAGTAATGACCAGGGTCGAGGAGGAGTGATGGAAAAATCCTCCCACCAGGATAGGTGAAGGGAATCAGGACCGGGGTGGGGAGGTGCGATGGAGCTCAGGCAGCTGGATGTAGTGGCTCGATCTTGGTGCCCAGAGACAGCAGAAGCAGCCACATCAGAAGAGACCCTCCATCACTCACGGGCATCAGTCTCCACTCCATCGAGGACATCTACAAGAGGCAGTTTATTAATAAATCAGCTTCTATTCTCAAGGATCCCCCACCACCCAGGCCATGTCCTCTTCTCACTGCTACCATCAGGAAGGAGGTACAGGAGTCTGAAGATGAAAACCCAAAGGCACAAAGCAGCTTGTTCCCCATCAGATTTCTGAATGGACAATGAACCACAGATACTACCTCACTTTCTCTTCTCTTGCACCCGTGTATTTATTATTAAATGTAATTTATAGCAATATTTGCACCTGTGATGCTGCCACAACACAATGAATTTTGAGACATGTTCATGACAATAGATTCTGATTCTCACCAGCAGTCTCTGCAGATTCTTTTACTCCTTTTTTTGCAAGATGGTGCTGGAGTGAGGCAAATATTTGCGGGCTTTTGAAGGGTATACAAACGAAACCTCTTCCTTGCCCCTCTGTGCACATGGCAGTAAAAATACATCGAAGGATATGCAGCTGGAAGTGTAGCTCCACTCTCCAATCGAACACAAGGCCTACAGCAATGTGACAGTGTAACTCCAGCTCCACCTCCTGAAATTATAGCAAGGAAAAACCCAACAAGGAACGTGTGATGAATGTCTCCCAAGCTGCCTGTCTCCCCCACTCTGGCGAGCCTTGCTGTACTAACATTGGCTGTGCATTATCTCTACTGTTAAGGACACTCCCCTTGGATATAACTGTATATGCATCTATTATCTTTCATTATTGTACCATGAGTTTCTGCTAATAAAAGCCATGATTATTGTTTGACCACATCGTCTTAGTCTACTTCATCAACTGGCACTTCAGAACAATTCTCTAACCTCGGAGTTCTTTGGAAAAAAAATAGCATGCTGCATCATTTGCAAAACAAACTGTTACCCTGTAAGTTGCTCCCTGATGCTTTTCAGACTCAGCAGCAGATTTCCATTTGAAAACTGCTTACTCCGTGGTTGATGCAAAGATTATTGTTCATGTATATCACACTCAGTATCATGTAGATTCTCGCAGAATCCTGTCACTGTAATTACTGTCATACCTTAATGAAGGGCTCAGGCCTGAAACGTTGGATGCTGCAGGATCTGCTGAATTTCTCTGGCACTTTTGTGCATTTATTGTAAAGATCAGTCCAGTGTGAATTGATATCAAATGGACTTTGCACAAGGACAATGTCGCTGAGGTTTCAGTTCTGGAGAGGATTTGCATGAGGATTGGGCAGTATGCTTGTGTCTCTGTGGGAGCAGCCACGGCCACTCCTTCCATCGCTTCTCCAGGAAGAGGAAAGCAAATGCTGGGAATCATCTTCACACAGGTTCTTGGCCCAATCCCACGGTGATGTACGATATGAAGTCTGGCTACATTTGGAGAGGCAGCCAGTGCAGTGTCTGGAGTGCCTCCAACATAGATCAGGCTGGATAAAGCAGCAGAAAACCAAAGCAGTTCTGCAAAAATCTGGCAGCTTGATGCTCATTACTCTGGGACTGCCTTCAAGTTCCACATTTGTTTAATTACCTGAATGTATATTCCTCAGCTGCAGTGATGGGAATTAACTCGTCAGCTTTCAACCCAACAGTTTGACATTTTTCCTCACTCCTTCTGAATTCATAGAATAATGGAATTGCAAAAAATAGCAGTAAGCCATTCAACCCTTCGAGTCTGCACCATCATATAATAGAATCATGCCTAATCATACAACCTCACTCCTCTATTCCTGCTGTCTCTCCATTCCCACGACCCCTTTAGCCATAAAGTCCACACCCATCTTTTGAATAGATCTAAAAGCCTCAACAATTTTCTATGGCTGGAAGTTTCACATTCATTAAGAAATTTCACCTCATTTCAGGCCTAAATGTCTTCCCCCATATCCTTAGTCTGTGACCCCACCTGTTATGGACTTTCTAATATTGGGAACATTCTTCCTGCATCTGACCTGTCTCGTCAGAGTTTTATATGCTTCAATGAGATCCCTTCATTCCTCTAAGCCCCACTGACTATAATCCTGGTCTATCCAATCTTTTTTCATCTCAGTCTTGCCGTCCCAGGGATCAGTCTGCTAAACGTTTGCTGCACTCCTTCAAGAATGTCCATCCTCAGATCTGGAGACCAAAACTGAGCACAGTACTCAAGGTGTAGACTCATCAAGACTCTGTACAACTGCAGTCTATATTGAAATCCACTCACTATAAAGGCCAATGTACCATTTGCTTTCTTCACCACCTGCTGTACCTACATTCCAACCTTTACTGAGACCCCCAGGTCTTGTTGTACTCATCTATTCCTAATTTCTCACCATTCAGATACTAATCTGCTATCCTCTTACTGGCGCCAAAGTGGATAACCTCACATATATCTACATCTGGCATACATTTGCCCACTCTCTTAATCGATCCAAGTCATCCTGCGGCCTCTTGGAATCTTCCTCACTGCTTGCACTGCCACCCACCTTAGGATCATCTGCAAATTTTCAGGTATTACATACAATTTCTTCATTGTCAATGGCTGGGGTTTCAGCAATTAACTATCTGGTACCCCACTAGTAATTGCCTGCCAATATGAAAAGGACTTCTTCCTCCCTGCCAACCAGTTTTCCATCCAAATCAGTACATTACCTCCTATTCTACAAACAGTGACACATCTGTGCACAGATAGAAAAAAAATGATCCACATCTGATTTGTACAACCCAGATTGTACTCAGCTTTGGGTAAACTCTCCAACTTTATGTTCACTGCTGGATATTCTTAGGGTCATTGTATATGAACTAAGCATTCTGATATATTGCTCTTGCCCCTTGCCTGACTGGACAGTATGAAATCACAGGAAGTGCAAGGAGCAGGAAAGTTCTGGAATGGAGTGAGTTGAATTGGTGGAACATACATTTAACGTGACTGAACATCCAACAGAATAACCACATATACATTGCACTACCGTGTCAGTGCACCCTGAGCTGGATGTCTGAAAGTTGTTGGTGTAAACTAGACGATCGTTATTGAGAGGATGCTACATACTCCATCCACCACACGGGAAGACGACACCTCACCCCCACCTTCTCAAGGGCAATGACAGAGAAGTCCTGTCAGAGAACCTTAAATGTTCCGGTGAGTCACGGAATGGAAATGCAATTAACACCCAATAATCCTGTATACAATTGCAGTACCTCCACAGCGGCAGCAGGTAAGAACTTTGGTGCCTTCTGTACCTTCCACAGGAACATGACAATAAACTCAGTGTCATCATCATGTTGGCAGCTCTGCAATAATTTGCCACTCTCCCTCTCCTTCACACAGGGAGAGGGAGAGAGAAAGAGCGACCAGCACTGCTAAATCTGAGTTTATTAACCCCCATGTTCACCAATTCTACTATCCCCGACCTTCCAGATGTTGAGGCAATGGAGAAGGAGATATAAACCAACCATCTCGGAACTGGCAAAAGGATTATCTTACTCATCCAAATCATAAGACCTGCTCATTAGGGCAAACATGCAACAGAATTTATTAAAATAAATTATGATTCAGTTAACTCTTGGGCCGAATAACGAGGGATGCTTCTCGGGTATTCGTGAGCTGTCCTCCCGGTAATAACGTTATTTGTCACTGGCCCCCTATCATTACTTAACGTGCATGATGCTACAACTGCGATGCGACCAACCTGATGGGTGCAAAGGCGACTTATTTGTACAGCTGGCGTGGATTCTACTCAAGTGATGATCTGTGGACCTCTGCTCACTCGTACGCAATTCGCTTTGCACTCATGCTTTGCATGAATTCATCGTTGACACAAAATTCTCGGACATCAACCAGATGCAAGAAACGCTCCAAATAAATGGTTAACTGCGGCAATGCTGATCCTATTGACACGGACACAGAGACAGAGTCTATATTTTATTATACTTTGTAGTATAGCCCTGGAGAGAGAGAGAGAGAGAGAGAGAGATGCAACGGACATTTTTTACATTCAGAAAAATGTCATATTGAGCTCTATCATTCAAAGTTTCAAAGAAGATCATCGTGGTCCTGAAGCCTCACACGAGGCCTTTTAGACAGGTTCATGCAGAACAATCATTTACCAGTAAGAAAGAAAATTCGTCTTTTAGCATAAAAATCGGCAGCCAAGTAGCATTACTCGATACATTCACCAAGAGCACAGAGAAACAGGGCGCCACGATGGCATTCTCATGGTATTTGGCACAATTGTAACGGCGCTTCACACATTCTAGAAAGTAGATGTCTGCACGGTAACAAAGGGACTCTTATCGTCCGGTAGGATATCGTTTCCACTTTAAATTCAGCAGGCTGCAAGATGATCAACACAGGGAAAAGTCAAGCTTAAATTAAAAATGTTCATTCCTATAAAACGTTTCAACATTCCTCGACGCTGCAATAAAGATTTTACATCCAAAGGTCACGGATTACAGTAATCGCAAGGTAAAGAATGGAAACACGGCGCTCCATTCATAACACAGCCGGGTAGCATCACGATACAAAGGTTTGATTGATGTACAATACAGTGATGTGCTTGCTACTTTCTCCCGCCCCAGTATTTAGCTGCACGCTGGTCTCTGCTTGTCCGCGAGGCACAGGCTTTAAAATGGGGTTAAAACAATGTCCGGAAAGACAACCCTTGACAATAGGAGACTCACCCCATTCCTGGGGGTCTTCCCTTGCCCGCCCTTGTATCTAAGCGTGAAATAGAATAGTTTGCACTTTTAGTAACACGGGTCACAGCTTTTAAAAGTGTCTCAAACTGCTTGGAATTAAACAAGGGGATTGCTTAAAGGTTTGTTGTCGAGCGTATCGATGAGTCTTTCTGTTTAAACACCGGGTGGAGGTTTCTCGCTCATATTTTTCAAAACGTCGTCAATTCTGTCATCTTCGATCACAACTGCAACGCAGAAAAACTTGTCAATTAAAAGCCTCGCCGAGATAGTGGGTGCAAAGGGCAAAAAGACATCGCCCGGTCACGGTGATGTTGGAATCTTCAGCAACTGGATGGAAGGAATCAAGCCTGGAGAAAGGTTGACCGGCCGCTTCTCCCTGTGTTTGCTGCCTCAGCCGCTGAGTTCCTCCAGCGCCCCGTGGTTCGGCGGGTCATTAAACAGCCGCTGGAGTCAAATGTGCTGAAGAAACTCAGCAGGTCATGCAGCACCCATGGAAAAGAGCTGGTCGGGAGGACACATGCATTCAGCCCGAGGAAGTCGGATGAATGGGAGGGATCGAACAGTAGATGGACCCCCTGCGTCCGCCCCACTGATGCACATTTACACCCCCACCCGCGACGAGTCCATGCCGGGATGCTGTTTGAATCTAGTCTGACGGCGGAGAGGACCCGCAAAAGGGCAGGGGGGCTGCGGAGACCCTGAGGAGACGTCCCGGAACCCACCACCCCCCCCCTGACCCGCACCTACCCCGCTTGCTCCTGCCGATCTGGCCCAGTTTAGGGGCTCTCTTGTTCGGAGCCGATGCGAAGAAATTGCTGGTGTCCTGCAGGCGGCAGGTGAAGGGGAGCTGACCCACCTCGGCCCCGTCTCCGTAGTGCGCAATCTTCTCCTCGCTGTAAGGCATTACCTGCGACATGGCGCCGGGATGCACAGCCGGAGCGGAGTGCGGACGGGCAGGAGAAGAGTGCGGGCGGGAATGCAGTCGAACTAGAATACGGGAACAGAGCGGAGCTGGAGATCCGGAGCAGAGTGAGGGAGTGGAGTGCGGAAGCGGAGCTGGAGATCCGGAGTGGAGCTACAGAGCCGGAGCAGAGAGTGATCATGGAGCGGAGCTGCAGATCCGGATTCCGGAATGGAGTGCGGCCGCGGAGCTGGAGATCCGGAGCGGAATGTGGACGCGGAGCGAAGTGTAGGAGCTGGAGATCCGGAGCGGAGTGCAGACGCGAAGTTGTTCAAGGCAACAATGCGACCACTATCTCTGCGGGCGCCCGGCTGCTGCTCACTCACACCGTCCCGGGCTCGGATGGCTCGCGGCGCCCGCTCGCTTTCTCGGGATAGGGGTGGGGTTCCTGTCGTTGCCGGTGATCCGGAGCAGATGCCGCCTGAATGCTGATCGACACAGGGGAAGGAAGGTTGGACCCATCATCTCCAGCTCCCCGGGGAGGGAATTACCTTCCCCAGCTCCGTAAACGTCGGCACGGCTCACCTATGTCCCGCGTTGGCTCAGCTGGCCGAGGTCGACGGGGCAGATGGCTCACTCCACCACACAGTCGTGGTGCAAGTCTCCATTCCCTCCACAGAGGCTGCTCGACCCTCCGAGATGTTATGTCTCCATTGGTAGAAAACAAAAACGTATGCGAAAAGCATGGTTGCAGTAAAAGCTCAAAACTGGAGGAACTCAGCGGGTCAAACAGTGTCCTTCATGTAACAAAGGTAAAGATGTATGGCCAACGTTTCGAGCTTGAGCCCTTCATCAAGGTATGAGCAAAATATAGATAGGCGCCCGAACTCATACCTTGATGAAGGCCTCAAGCCCGAAACGTTGGTTATTAATAGAACCATAGAAAACTACAGCACTAGTTTGTGCCAAAACATCATTCCACTCGTCCCACTGAGATGAATCCATTCCATAACCCCCCCCACCCCACCCCGACCTCTCCCATCCATGTAACTATCCAATTTATTCTTAAAACTTAAGAGTGAGCCTGCATCAGCTCTTTTCACACTCCCACCACTCTTGAGTGGTTGTTCCCCCTAAACTTCTCCCCTCTCATATTTTTCTCTTCCTATCTAAGTGGAAAGAGCCTTCTTGCATTTAGTGTCTATTCCCCTCATAATTTTGTAAACTATCAAATCTCCCCTCATTCTTCAACGTTCTAAGGAATAAAGTCCCAACCTGTTTAATTTTTTCCCTGTAACTCAACTCCTGAAGACCAGCAACATTCTAGTAAATTTTCTCTGCACTCTTTCATCTACTGATATCCTTCCAGTAGCTAGGTGACCAGAACTGTACACAATACTCCAAATTTGGCCTCACCAATGTCTTATACAACATCACCATAACATCCCAACTCTTGTACTCAATACTTTTATTTATGAAGGCCAAGAGGCCAAAAGCTTTCTTGACAACCCTGTCTACATGTGACGCCACTTTCAGGGAATTATGTACTTGTATCCCAGATCCCTTTATTCCTCCTCACTCCTCAGTGCCCTACCATTTACTATGTGTATCCTACCTTGGTTTAATCCTTCCAAACTGCCACACTTCAATTGTCTGTATTATATTCCATCTGCCACTTTCTGTCCCATTTTTTCAGTTGGTCCAGATCCTCCTGCAATCTTTGAGAGCCTTCCTCGCTGTCCGCAACGCCTCCAATCTTAGTGTCATCAGCAAACCTGCTGATCCAATTTCCCACATTATCATCCAGATCATTGATATGGACATCAAACAACAATGGTCCCAGCACCAATCCCTGAGGCCACGCCACTAATCACAGGCCTCCAGTCTGAGAAGCAATCATCCACTACCACCTCAGTCTTCTCCCATTCATCCAGTTTACAACCTCTCCATGGACACCTAGTGTCTGAACTTCTGAACTAACCTCCTATTTGGGACGTTGTAAAAGGCCTTACTAAAGTCCATGTCGACAACATCCACAGCCTTTTCTTCATCTACTTTCTTGGTAATTTCCTCAAAAATCTTTTAACACGACCTACCACACAGAAAGCCGTGCTGACTATCCTTAATCACCCCTTGGCTGTCCAAATGCTTGTATATCCTATCTCTCAAAACACCCTCCAATAATTTACCTACTACTGACTTCAGCCTCACTGGCCTGTAATTTCCTGGTTTACTTTTGGAGCCTTTTTTAAACAATGGAACAACATGAGCTACCCTCCAATATCTTTGCTATATAAAGTACACTGTTTGACCTGCTGAATCTTTCTGGCTTTGTGTTTTTACTTTTTATGTCTGCATTGATATTGACACAGAGAATTACTGCGCTAGTTTCTGCGTCACAACCCAACAGATGCACTACACGGGACGGATCATGTGAAGCTCATGGGCACTTTGTTAAATCTCGATGTGGGTAGTGGCTCCAACCCTGAGCCCCTGACGGGGCTACAACTCTATTCATCACCCTCCCCTCGCCCGTCAACATGGCTCAGGAGACTGGTGTGAGTTTTGACACAACAATATTGCGGGATGGTCAATAGTACTGTCTTCAAAGGGCAAATAAAAAAATGAAGGGATTAACAGTCACCGACTGAAATCCTGATTGCTTCTCTCTCTATAGCTGTTGCCCAGCCTGCTAGTTCTAGTAATGTTTTGTATGAAAAAGTTTTATTTATAAACAAAGTACCGTTTGGCTGCAGCAACTAGGAATATCAGTGCATATACACATTGTACGAAGTGAATTTACCCATTATTTAAGAATTACTGGAGGAATTCAGCAAGTCACACAGCATCCATGGATAGGAATCAAGTTTCTGGCTGTGAATCCTTTATTAAGATCTGAAATGCTGACTTTCCATGTCTACCCATGGATGTTGTCGGTCCTGCTAAGTTTCACCACCAATTCTTTGCCTGAGATTCCAACCTCTGCAGCTTTAGTTTTTCATTATCTAGTTCCCCACACATTTCTCTTCATCTCCCTCTTATATGAGCTATTCCTTATTATGAATCTGCGCCTGTTTTAGACTCAAGGGGAGCATCTGCTTACACCCAGTCTGTCAGGCCTGTTAAAGATTTGTGTAAGTTTCAATGAGACCTACTCTCATTTTCCTGGTGCAATTTGGATGCCTGGAGGTCAGGTTCACACTGCTGAATCACCGGAAGTGTGGCTATGAGGGTTAGAGGCAGCTACCTGGAATGAGGCAATGGTATCCAGAAACACTCAATGTCTGTGAAGAATCTCTCTTTTGCTCCTTTCATTGTTTTAATAAAACCTCTGGACTAAAGTCTTCATCGAGGGATCAGCAGTGGAGAGGGTCATGAACTTCAAATTCCTGCATGTCAACAACTCTGAAGATATATCCATATCAATGAAATGACAAAGAAGGCTCACCAGTGGCTATACTTGGTGAGGAGTTTGAGGAGATTTGGGGTGCCATCGAAGACTCTCAAAAAGTTCCACAAGTGTACCGTGGAGAGCATTCTGGCTGGTTGCATCACTGTCTGGTACAGAGGTGCCAACGCACAGGTCAAGAAATTACTCCAGAGTTGTGAACTTGGCCAGCGACATCACGGACCCCAGTCTTCAGTCCATTGAGGACATCTACAAGGGTCGGTGCGTGAAGAAAGTAGCCTGTATCCTCAAGAACTCCCAGCACCCAGGCCATGCTCTCTTTATGCTGCTACCTTCGGGGGAAAAGGTACAGAAGCTTCAAGACGAGCACCCAGTGGCAAAACAAGTCTCTTCTCTCCGCCAACAGATTTCTGAATGAACAATGATCAGAGACACGACCTCAGTTTCTCCTATACTCTTGGATTATTTATTTATTTTTAAAATGTAATTTACAGTAATATTTGCACCATGATGCTGCCTGCAAAACAACGAACTTCACAACATATTCCTGACAATAAATTCTGGTGCGGATCACCTTGTGAACTTTGGCTTGCAGGGCAAGTAAAGGAAACATTTTTGAGTACCTTGTGTACAGAACAATACTTTCAATCTTGAACCCTTTAAATTATTAAAGCAGAAATACAATACCCGTCTATCATCACATAAGTTGTCAACCAGACTTTGATATTTTTACTCATCCATTACCTAGACTTCCTCATTCGAGACCAAGCTCAGATGGTTCTGATCTTCAGCACAAAGGAATCTTTCCCGCTCAGCAGCTTCAATTCCCTAACGTACATTAAAACTACACTTTCAAAGTCTCCTATTCCCATCACCATTAACCATTACAATTCTCATAATCACCTACACATTGATTTATACCTTAGCTAAACACAATATCACATTTCAGAACATTTTATTAATGCTAACTCGGTCATTATGGGTAACCCTATCTCTCAACGAGTTCCTCTTAGTTCCTTTACTCTTTTACATACATTACATAATGGTCATAAATCCTGTCCCAACATAAGAATACTTCTTCCTTATGGACCCTATTAATATTCATTTGATTATATTTTTCCCCCTTTTATCCAAGGATAATCAAAAAGCAGACATAACAATTATTTCATGATCAGACAAAGGAGGCGGGAGAAGAGGTGCAGGAAGAACAATCATATTAGCCTGATTCATAGTGGAGAAAATGCGCGTGATGTAGAAACGAATAAGGTAAACAACAAGAAAAGCAAGTAGAATTAAAATTAAAACATGGAAAAGTCCTGTGCCCCAGGACCCTAAATAGCAAAACAAATCCCATCCGGAACCGGAGGCAGAATCTGTCTGATCCAAATCCGAAGCCAAAGAGCTCTGCAACTTAATATCGGCAGTCAAATTTTTAACATCCTGGACACAATCGTCATGTCAAAAGTCTTGGCTTGACCCAGCAACCCCGATCATTTAGATTTCTTTGAAGACTTTGGAAAAACATACTGTTCAGCAATAGTGGAAACTGTTGCTCCTGTATCGTCAAAATGGCAATAACTTCAGAGACAACCAGGGCACTAGGGGGCGTCTTGATAGAGTAAACGCGAAGTGCTTTCCAGGTTCCCTAATCCTTGAGGAATGGGAGCTGGGACAGAATAACTTTGTACTCTTTGTCCTTGATTCGGCATCTATGAACCCTCTCTCTCTTTCTCTCTTTCCAAGTCTGAGCGGGTGTATTTTGGAAAGAAAATCCCACTTCTAATATTTGGAGATTGCAACTTTGGGCAATCCCGTCGCCAATGTCCCTCTTGTCCACCATTCAAAACAAGAAGAGGGCTCAATGAATCGATTGCCAACCGCCCCACTCCCCCTAGACTAGTTGCCCCTACCCCTCAGCATCCTTCCTCCGAAACCTTTTTCTCTCATGTTAAATCCTCGTCCTCTCTGATAAAAGTTATCCATCGTACGAAATAGAGGTTCGTGCTGAAGATAAATGGGAAATTCAGAATTATCTATATCCTGGATAAATTCCGTCTTCATGGACGTCCCTAGAGTATTTGGAACTCCTCGAGCCGAGGTATTCCAAGAAGCCGAAATAACGTGTTGCATTTGAAAAGGACTATTTGATGGCCACTGCAAATCGTTGGTTTTTATCCTTTCAGCAAATGGCAATAGGTAATGAGGACAAAAGTAACGAATTATACTGAGGAGAATTGCCTCCCTCGGTATAGGCAGTATCACCAGATCTGGCAGCATAAGCTCCATCAAAACGATCAATAAACACATCAGCTTCCTCGCCTTTCTTAGGTTTTAATGCTATAATCCGAGTACCATCTATAGGCAAAGTCAAAGCACGCTGCAACGCCTCACTTATACCATTTTTCTGAACTATCTCAGTTGGATGTAGCCCTACAAGAGCTGGATAATCTACAGCATTAACCTGTTGCTGAAATCTATTAAATTGTTCTCTATTTAAAGCCTGTTGGATTAACATCCACTGATCTCGGGCTGTAGCTTGATAAACCGAAATCGTCTTTCGAATATAATGTGCAAACCCCTTTCCATTTTGCTCAATATCAGGTGCCTTAGAAAGCAACAACATCATGTCAACCGGATTCCAAGGATTATAAACTGGTGCAATATTATTTGGAAGATTTGCACCCGGAACAAAAACATTTTGAATAGGATATTGTTAGGCTGTAAGCTCAACATTTCCAAGTTGAGACTTGGTCCTATATGCAATGGGAGAATTTATCACATCTAAAGACAAGGGACAGTCATTTGAAACATCTTTAGTAGATTCCTATGAAGGTGGCGCAAGATCCTGAGAATTAACCCGAGGCCGTGATTGAGTCTCAGGAGCAGGCTGGCGTCTAGCTAAATCTGTATACAACGAAACATGAGAATCAAAAAGTCCAGCCAAATCAGTTTTGGTATCCTCGTTTGCCACAGCCTTACTTCCCTCGTTTTTTTCTCCTTTCACATTTTTTTTCCGTCTATCATATGCATCACATAAACTCTTGTTCATCCCACTTTAATCCATTAATATCAATGTTTCTCTTAATAGCATTATCTCTCCAAGACTCCAACAGCATTTTCTCTTTTACTGCCCATTCTCTTCACTTTGCAATTGCAGCTTTTAACTTTTCTCCCTTATTTGGACCCTTCTTCCAAATGGCTTTTTGAACTTCTAAAATCTTATCCAAATCCCATGTACCCCTCAAGGGCCATGCCTCAACTCCTAAACGAGCGTGCGCTTTTCCCGAGATTAAGCGAACATGTTTCGATAACTCTGGGTACTCTTGTACCAAAAATCTGCACTGGACACTTCGGGCTCACATGTATCTAACACATTCCCTATTTAAATTCCGTCCGGGGTATCCCAGTACTCTTGAGGGACCACTGACACGAAATCTAGAGTCCCAAACAACGACTAAGGTAAACTCATCTGAGGGCCCTGCCGTTCCTTCAGGACTCGAAAATCTTCACTGGTCACTGGTACAATAGAGCTGGGACCCCTTTGGAATCCTGCCGACTACGCCAAATGTCGTGTTCGATTCTGTGGGGAAAAATCCTTTACCATAGAATAAATGAACAAGCAATAGTCGCAGTTAAAAGCTGTTTATTGAAACCTGCAGGCTTACTCTATCTCTCGGAGTGCTCGTCTCCAAGAGATGATTCTCTGATCCACTCTAGATCATTGAGTCCCGAATCATACAAAATCGTGCATATTTATACAATTTATAAAGAATTGCTTATACATAAAATTGCTTATACATAAGTAAATTAAAGCAGAAATACAATAACCGTCGATCATATTATATCAGTTGTCAACCAGACTTTGATATTTTTACTCATCCATTACCTAGACTTCCTCATTCGAGACCAAGCTCAGATGGTTCTGATCTTCAGCACAAAGGAATCTTTCCCGCTCAGCAGCTTCAATTCCCTAACGTACATTAAAACTACACTTTCAAAGTCTCCTATTCCCATCACCATTAATCATTTAAATTCTCATAATCATCTACACATTGATTTATACCTTAGCTAAACACAATATCACATTTCAGAACATTTTATTAATGCTAACTCGGTCATTATGGGTAACGCTATCTCTCAACGAGTTCCTCTTAGTTCCTTTACTCTTTTACATACATTACATAATGGTCATAAATCCTTACCTAAAAATCCTGTCCTAACATAAGAATACTTCTTCCTTATGGACCCTATTAATATTCATTTGATTATTTACCTTACACCCTGAAGTCTAGTGCCTCAAGATTGAGGAACAGTTTTCCCCAACAGCTATCAGGCTCTCGAACCTACCTGAACCACTCCAACTATGAACTACCCCAGGATCTCCCTTCACTACTGAAACATCCCTATTTTTCTTGCACTTACTGTAACTGTAAATCTATTCTGTTCTGTATATTATTCCTTTTTTCCTGTCTTGGCATAATTTTATATGATTGTTGTTGTACCTGTGTAGCTGCAGTGTCCAAATTTTGTGCATCTATGCATTGTATTTATGGATATGGCAATAATCTCTCCTCTGCTTTCTATGTCCTGAGTGTGAAAGCAATGCTTCAATTGATCATTACACAAACAATTCAGACATGAGGTAGGAGTGAGGCTGACACAAAAGGACACACTTACTCAGTGACGGATGACTTACCCAACATGTCAAGGCAAGTGCCTAGATAAATTTGGCTGGAGATCTGTGGAAGACCTGCAGTATTTTGCTGAACCAAAATATTGAATCTGTTAACATCCTTATTGCAGTGCAACCTTGAACAAACCTCCATGATAAATAATGGATTTATCAGGTACTTAGAAGAGCAAACAGCAGCCTAACAATTTTCTGTGCACAGCAAAAACAAACTGCTGGAGGAACTGAAAGTCATGGAGTTTAATAGCATGTAAACAGGCCTTTCAGCCCAATGTGTCCATGCCAACCAGTTTGTCCCATTTACCTGCAGTTTTTAGTAAAAATACAGAAACGCTGGAGGAACTCAACACGTCCTGCAGCGTCCATAAGAGTAAAGATATATTACCAACGTTTCGGACCCAAGCTCTTCCTTGAGGTATGAGTAAAAAGCAGACAGGCACCTGAATTAGAAGGCTGGGGAGAAGGAAAGTAAGGGAAGGGGGATGATCACAGACCAGTAGACAAAAGGTGTTAACTGGATATGGATAAGAAGACAGGAGAGAGGAAAGGTGAGAATTTACCAGGGGAAGGAGTGGCTCTGTAAATGCAGAGCTGGAGGAAGAGATAGAGGGAAAATGAGAGAGAGAGAGAGAGAGAGAGAGCTAGTGGAAAAGAAACAGGGATAGATGGGGAAGGGAGGAGCTAACAGAAACCAGAGAAGTCAAAATTAATACAATCTGGTTGGAGGGTTCCCAGTCAGAATATGTGGTGTTGTTCCTCCAGGAAACATGACTTTGTGCATTGGTCTCACAGACTTGATTGACATTTTTAAAGAGGCAAGCAGGAGGATTGAAGAAGGAAGAGCAATAGATCCCTGCTGAAGGGCTAAGACCTGATACGTTGTCCATCTATTGCCCTCCATGGATCCTTCTTGACCCATTGAGTTCCTCCAACATTTTCTGTTGCTCCAGGACAGTAGATGTTGTAAAACCATCATGTATAATGAAATTGATATATTTTGTATTTTGACATGAATACATGTATGGAAACTTTAAATATTCAGAAAACAAATTATGCTGGCAGCTCTATACAAGTTTTTAATGGCTTCTAGATAGGGCAGGCAGAGCTATTTTAACATCAAATCCATGGAGGTCCATGACCAAGACAGTGGTGGCCATGCTTTGTTGCGGGCTCTGGGGAATATCAAATCAGTATAGGACACCAGAGCAGAAGAACATCCTCCAATCCCCCCACGTTGAGAAGGCTGGGAGACAAGCCTGCAGAGAAGGTGACCACGGCAGAGGACCAGCAAGGGGCTTAGAGCCAAAGGACTCGCACTGGGCTGAGGGCTGCTGGTAACTGGCTCATGAGAACCAGGTATCAAGACCAGGATCCATGAGCGTCCATGCAGGGCTCTCAAAGGGCCTCAGGGGTCCAGAACCAAGAGTCTGGGTTCATTACAGGACTGGTGAAGGCTATGTGGCTGCAAGGTTGTGGCAGTGCAGGAGGTGAATCCACAGACACTCGGTGTCTCTGAAGAAAATATCTTTTGTTTCTCTTATTGGTGGGGGAGCAAGTTAGCTGCTAAGTTCCTCCAGCGTTTTACAATCACAGAGTTGGCAGACGTTCATTCATTGATGTCAGGTTTACAAACCAACAGCTTTTGATGTATTACTCTAAGGTTACCACAAGATGGCAATCAAAGGCTTTGAACGTTATAATGTTGAGTGAAATACAAAAGTCTGCAGGCTGCATTGGAGTAACATCACAGGAATGCTGGAGAAATTTGGCAGGTCTAGCAGAGTCCAGAGGAGGTAAAGATATATAACCTACGTTTCGGGCCTGAGCCCTTCTTCAAGGTATGAGTAAAAAGCAGACAGGCACCTGAATTAAAAGGTTGGGGAGAAGGGAAGAATGGGATGGGGAGGATTACAGACCAACAGACAAAAGGAATTAATTGGATATGGATGGGACACAGGAGGGAAGGTGAGAATTGACTGGGGAGGAGGTGGGTTATTTTTGGCTCTGGTTGAACCCAGAGTGTGGATTTGATTCAAGAGTTATTGAAACATGGTTTGTACAGTGTGATCACCTACTCTGGCCACCTCTACTCTACATAACTTACCTTCCTGGCTGTTTCAAGAAAAGGCTTCAAGTCTGTGGGAAAAAGGGATGGTACCAAGATTTGATAACTAATTTCAAAATAAAACAACATATTTAAACACAAAGTACTGCATGTACTCATGTAATATTCAAGTTTTGGGAACCAAATTTTGGAGGGGGAGGGTCGACTTTTACACAGATACTACCTGCATCATTCAAGGCATCGGGAGCTTGGATGGTCGGGACCGGGTGGTAAGGATGCCATCGGCGTGTTGGGAACTCTGATGGGCGGGTGTCCAGGGCAAGGATCTATGGTCAGATTGTCGGGAGCTTGGATGGGCGGGATAGGGGGTCGTCTTTTGCACTGGATATACAGAAAATACATGATTTTTGGGCCAAATAAAAGGATTGGTGGGGGGAGGAGGGGTCGACTATTACACAAATACATAGGTGATTGAATTCAAAGACTGGCTGAGGCTTTTTATTTATCAATTACAATGAGATGATTCACAATTTCAACTGAAGAGGTTTGAAAATGTCAATTTGCTGCTTTGCATTCATTTCTAGTTCTTTGTGTCATAGTTAATACAGTATGAAAACAGGCCCTTCAGCCCAGCTCATCCACGCTGGACATGTTGCCTGCCTCAGCTCGACCCATTTGCCTGTGTTCGGCCATATCCCTTTACACCTTTCCAATTCATGTACCTGTCCAAATGTCCTTTACATGTTACAACTGAACTTACTTCTGGCAGCTCATTTCATATACCCAACACCCTCTGTGTGAAAAGAATGTTGCTCAGATCTCCCTTAAATCTTTCCCCTCTCAACTTAAACCCAATCATTCTAGTTTCAGACTCCTCTTTTGTGAAAGTTCTCCCCTCTGGCAGTGTCTCCTGTGTCTTTTCAAGAAATACTGTACTCTATTGCACATAAACTCACTGGCAGCAGCTTAAAGTTGCACAGGATATAAAGAAAATCAAGAAGCATTTATAAAAATGAGCTGCAATTCCTAGTTAGGAACAAGGTTGGCAAAAAATTACTTCTATTCTGTCTCAGGCTCCAATCTTTCAGCCTACTCCACTGTTCAATATTTTATGAGCCCTTTATTTCACCTTCAAACAGAATACATTCCTTTATAACTGAAGATATGTGCTAACTTAGTTTATGATCTACTGATGTATTCTTGGGGAAGCCTAACAATGAACGGTGTTGGTCTGTTCCTATTTCATTTTATCAGGAGACACTATTAATCATATCTTCCCACTCACTTCATCGCATTTTTCTGAGAGCAGCTAAGCTTCTTTTCTCCTCAGTCTTTTGTCGGAGGCAATCATTTTAATTTTGTTTAATTTTCTTTGATTAATGCCACAAGCTCAAATTGAGTTTTTGTTCGTGTTTGAGTGCAAAGTCAATGCCTCACTGAGGCCCCGTGCTATCCAAATGCTGTTTTGTTCAAAGAGAATGTGGAAAGCCCACCGCAGATCTGCACTAATATCAATTGGCATGCTTTCCTTAGATAAGCATATTAATTCAGATTTAACACTGGATTCTTGCATGGGAATTAAGTTTAACCCTGAGGATGTGAAGACAGATTTTTAACTACTTCCACACAACCAATAAATAATACAGTAAGACTGTGTTCCTTGGAGTTCAGAAAAATGAGGGGTTGGTGGGAGGGACCTCATAGAATCATACTGAATGGTGAAAGGGCTGGACAGATTAGATGTGGCAAGTTGCTTCCTTACAGTAGACTACCGTATATGCTGAACTATAGGCCAATCCTTGAAATGTAAAAATTTCACCTTAAAATCAGGTCGACCTATACACCTAAAATCCGTACCTTGACAACAAAGTCTCAACACCGCTGCCATCTTCCCACTGGCTCTGAAGCAATCTTGCACATGCCCCATTAGTTATCAATGAAGTCTTGGTGTTTCCCCACTGATCCCACCACTCAGTCTGACTGTTGTCGCCTCTGTGCAGGCTTTATACGGCATGTTACAGGAGCTGATAGTGGATTTTTTAAAAATCCAAATAAAATTGAAACCTTTACATTGTAATCTTTTATTAAGATATGATTTGCTTTTAAACAGCATCCATCCACTAGTGTCAGATTGGAGGGGGGGGGGGGTTGTCTTATATAAAGGGTATCACTCAAAACCACCACTTTAGATGGAAATTTCAGGGTCATCCTCTATGCAAGGTGTCCTATACAATGGCATCTATGATAAATGTAATTTTGTCTAATATTATATGTTTTATTGCATAACAATAAAAGTATCTTGAACACATCTTCTCAAAGAACAACACAAGTCCATTAAATTATGTCACTATCAACAAGAGAAATAACTTTCAAATAATTGAATACCATCATTACACTCTCATAAACTGTTCCAGTTGCACATGAAATTTAGAACAACGCAAGAAATTCATCTTATACCTGATCTTACAAGCCAATTTTTATATGGATTCCAACCATTGCTCTTGTTAGGATATGTGTGGGTTGTGTAATAGAACATTCTTCCTACCTCTGGTAGCAGTTAAACAGGAAAGTCTGCAGGTGCTGTGATTGCAGTGCAAGACACAGCAGGCTACACAGCATCTATAGGAGGCAAAGATGTATAACCGATGTTTCAAGCCTGAGTGCTTCTTCAAGGTATGAGCAGAAAGCAGGCAGGTGCCTGGATAAAGAGGTAGGGAGAGGAGGGAAGAAGGGACGTAAGCAGTATTTTTTAAACCCTACGTTTACAAATGACTTGCTTTAACACTGTTAAGATTCCAAGACATTTCATAGCACCAATGTCAAATTCTGACACCATCCTACATAACAAATGCCAAGGATGTTGATTTAAATTTAGACATACTGCCCGATAACAGGCCATTTCAGCCCACAAGTCCATGCCGCCCAATTGACCTACAACCCCTTGTCTATTTAGAAAGGTGGGAGGAAACCAGAGCCCCCAGGAAAAATCAACATTGCCACAGGAAGAATGCACACATTTCTTACAGACAGCACAAGATTATGAACCCCAGTCTTGATCGCTGGCCTTGTGTTAACTGCTATGCCAACCATGCCATCCAAATGACTAAAAATATGATAAAAAGTAGATTTTAAGGAACATTTGGTGGGAAGAGAGTGGGCATTGCCAGGTGAAGAAACGCTTGGGTTTAAGTAGTTATTCGGCTCTTGGCAGCTGAAGAACTGAAGGTGGCAGAGAGGTTCTGGTGCAATTGTATAGAGTACTGGTGAGGCCCCACCTGGTCTCCTTACTTGACCAAAGATACACTGGCTTTGGACGTGGTGTGGAGCAGGATCACCGGGTTGATTCTGGAAATGAACAGATTATCCGCTGACTCACTGAAGTTTAGAAGAATGAGGGGGGTAGTGAATCTGTGGAATCTCTGTCCAATAAAGCAGTAGAGACTGCTTGATTAAGACAAGAAGGGGAATTAAGGATGACAGTAAACAGGTGGGTAAATGGAACTGAATCCATGACCAAATCTCCCATGATCTTATTGAAAGGAAGAGCTGTCTCCACAGGCTAGATGGCTGATTCCTGCTCCTATTTCTTATGTTTATGTTATCATGAGTATCATGGCAGTAGGGGATTGAATAAGGTAGTTTCAAAGTCAATACCTCATACTGCGACATGGGCATTTTTCAGTTATGAATCCTGACACGAATGGTGGTTAATGATAGCAATTAGGGTGTCAAATCCATTCAGAGTCAGATCTGTATCATACAAAAAGCCCTCATCTAAATATTCACTGGTGTGATATGTAAACACTGTGCTCGGCAGTATTTGGAAACACTTTCTTCAATGTGCTTTGCACCTTTAGTCCCAAATCTGCAGTTAGCATATAATTTATATTTTTAATCAGCTCAATAAAATATTCATAAACTGGACCAATTAATTTCTGTACAAGTCATTCGATATATAATATAAAAACCAATGCTTTATGACCACAAAGTTATTGAAAAGGATGAATGAAGAAATACTAAAGAGCTTGTGATAGTACAGATTCTATCACCAATGTGTATATGTACAGATGGTCGTGTAGGATGACTCTGATTGGCTGAGAGTGTAGCCACACCTACTGGCAGGTCTTAAAGGGTTGCTCCTAGCCAGACCAGGTCATTCTGGACTGGTCGACCTACTTGTGATATGCTCCAGTTTTTTAGTTAATAAAAGCCTTGGTTTGGATCAACAAGTCTTTGGTTCTTCTGACGCGCATTACAGAGCTGTTAGAAGATAGACAGAAAAACATCAGAACAGACACAGCGTTGCTCCAAAGGGTTCAATCATCTAGTCCTAATGCCAGCAGCTCTGCACAGGCTTTAAATGGCCTTTTAAAGGAGTCAATGGTTTGTTTTAAAATCCTGCGATTGCAGTGTCTGGGCCCGAGATGGCAGCACCTATGATTGGCAGCAGCCATGAGGGGTTGCAGATTTAAGGGAAGCAGAGGACTGTGCAGGGCACCAGAAAACAGGGAGAACATCTCCCCATTTGAGCAGAGATGGTGACCAAGGCAGTTAGACAAGTGAGGAGCTCTGCAGCTGAAGAACACACAAACGGTGGCTGTTGGTGACTCGAGGAGAGGAACCCACACGAGCTGCTGGCAACTTGCAGTCAAAGGACTCAAACCAGGCTGCGGACTGCTGGAGACTGGCTGAAGGGGTACCGGGTATCAGAACTGGGACGCGAGAGTGTATTGCATTGAAGGTTCAGATATGGAGCTCAGGTTGCCGATGGTTTGGACTGAAGTCTGTACGGCTACAGGCTGCGATTGCGCTGGAGGTGAATCCACAGACACTCAGTGACTGGGGGGAGCCTCCTTTCCTTCCCTGTCTGACTAAGGGGAGTTTCTGTTGATGGCAAACCTTTGTCTGCCTTGCAGCCAACTAAAGGCAATTTTGTGTTGTATTACACCTGTTTCATTACATGACAAAAAAGAATCTTGAATCTTGTTAGATGCACCTTAGGTTAATTATAGGAATGAAAAATCAGTACCTGTACCAATAAAACACCATTTACATCAATTGTCTCAAATTTGATCCTTAACTTCAGCATTGTATAAGAGGAGGAGTGCAAGTTGAGGCAGCAAAATAAATGACAGTAATGTGCATAATTTAAAATAGACCCATGAAAATGAAAGATAGCACATAAGGAACAATCAAAGGTCAAATGACAGGAAGCAGAATCATTATGGAGATCACTGGTGAAAATGGATTGCAAGCTCCAACAACAATCATACTGAGTGTTAATTAGTTGTGGCTGAGGTGTTTATCTTCATACACATTAGACAAATCAAACTGGGAAAGGAGGTTGGAAATGCATCGAATTCCTGCAGCAATATCAAGGTGTCAACTTGGAACTGGGATGTTTCAGACAATGTCACAAGTACTGAACCCAGTCTGATTAGTAATTTCACAATAAGGGGCTAGGGAAAAGTGGTCACAATATTTTAGAATCTGACCAAGTTCAACCATGATCCTCAATGAAAAAAATCTGCAGGTCGGAGGGTCATGATGGCCAACTCCATTGAGAAATAGATTAAAAAGGTCTGCAAATGAATGAACAATGAGAAGGAATATTTAATTATATTCAATAAATGTACATTCAATTGAAAAACAAGTTCTGCAAGAGAGATGATACACCCAAGGCTAGAAAAAGAGATGAAGGACATAAAAGTGTCAATGAAGAAAAACTACAGATACTGGGATCAAGTGAAAAAATGGTGGAGCGTTCAGAGGAAATAAAAGACAGTTCAATGATTTGGGCCGGAGCCCTTCATCAGAAGTGTAGACAATGTTTAGTTATTGTACAACAGACTATTCCCGAAATGGGATCCTTACAAATGGGACATGTTTTCAGAGGGGGGAGGCTTCATAACAATCATCACATGAAGAAATATGTCCACACCGCAGGTACACACAGTTCTACTCTCTGATAAGGCAGACGATGCAGGCATTTTGAGAAACCTCATCTTCCTGTAAATCAAGCTCCTGAATGCACTATCTCCTCATTGCCAGCTCGTCTTCATGCTGCCTTTCCTGTTTCATCATACTCTGCCACCAGAGTATGAAAAATATGGCAGACAGGTTCCCATTCCAAATATGACAGTCAGGACTTTCCATTGTTTTACTTTGGACTCATGCTTTTCAACTAGGGACTCAAAGGTGAGCTTGCAAAGGTAATACTGCAGTCCTTGCTTTGGAGGCTGAAGCTTAATAATTATTGTCTAAAACTAGTTCACTCTCCCCAGTTACTGTATCACCAACTCTGAGCAATTGTTCCATCTCAGTGATGCCCCTTGGCCGTTAAACTGCTGACGTAATGAGCAACAACATTAGGACGTGTCTGCACTACAGGGTGGAATGTTTGAGACAGTTTCCAGGTTGAGTTCAGATGACTCCAAAGGTTTCATTACTCTCACTGACATATTGGAGTTGCTATCAGATAGTAGTACAAGGTCAAAGGGTACAGTATTTATCCTCTGATGAATGATCTTTTCACAGTCATTCCTATTGAAGGCAAATTGACCGGCAATTTATCCACTCAAAACTGATAGTAAAGGGATATAAACAGCGACCATTATTCATGCACTCTCTCCTCATTAAACATGGCCACTTCACTTATTTACATTGGTTCCAAGAAAAAAGAACATTTTCCCAATTGCATTCTTTACCTTGTTTTTTTTTCCAAAATTCATTATTGGCATGGAAACAATTAAATGAGGTTATTCTCTTCAGTGACTCAGAAGCAAATTAAGGGTTGATGAATCCATGTCGATTGAGCAATCTCTGGAACAAATTCCATCAAGGAAAGCAGACAAACTCCACTCCTGGAGACTTCGCTGTAGTGTAACAGAGTTAGTCAGAGCAATTATTTGAAGCAACAAGTGCACCAAAACAGGTACCAAAGGAACCTGAAGAGAAATCATTGCTTGGCTTTCACTGTGCTGGGCAGTGAGTACAAGAGTAAGGAAGTCATATTGCAGCAATATGAATCTTTGATTAGGCCACACTTGGAGTGCTATGTGCAATTCTGGATGTCCCATTACAGGAAGGACGTGGTGGATTCAGAAAGTGTATCGGAAAGATTTAGAAGGATGTTGTCTGGTTTAGAGGGTATGGGAGAGGTTGGACAAAATTGGGGAGAAACCTGACAGAGGTTTGTAAAATGAGAGTGGACAGTCAGAATCTTTTCTTAGGATAAAAATGTCACATACTGGAGCACATGTGTTTTAAATGGTGGGGGTGGGGGGGAGGGTTAGGAGTTGCAATTCTTTTCAAAAATGGTGGTACCTGGGCAGAGCTGCCATTCACAGTGGGGGAAGCAGATGAAATAGTGGTAGTTTAGAGACCGCTGGATAGGTACATGAATATGTTTGGAACAGAGGGAAATGCATAATGTACAAGCAGCAGAGTTTTAGTGTTTGGACACTGTGAACCAGCATGCTGTTCGTGTGCTGGCGTAAGTTCCACGGCCTATGGTCTATGCAAACCAGCACTGCTTCATTGAATGAAATGCAGTACTATTCTTTCTTTCTTTCTTCTGTTGATTTTGAGATTGGATGTATCAAATGATATGGATAATGCCATGTTTACAGAAATAAATCTGTTCAAATATCAAAGGGGACTTTATTACCAACATTCTAACTAAATTAAGGTATTAACCCAGCTTTAATTTGAAAAATGTAACTTAACTGTTTCGTCATCTCCCCCATCTTTTCTAAGCTGAACTGAATCTACTCAAGCAAGAAACAGCTTTGAAACTACTCACACATTTTATTCACGATTCTAAGCATTAATTTCATAGACAACATTTAAACAATAAATTTTCACCCATTTAAGTTGTTTAAAAAAGGTCAGGTTTTCAATAAATTGGCAATTTTTCCACAAATCGTAGTCTATACCTTTGAGGGTACAGTATTTAAAATGAGGTTTGCAAGTATATTCAGGCATTGCAGACTACTTGTGGTTCATAGTGGAACAACATACACTACTCTGCTTTAACCTTCAGAGCATCTTTTTTTTTGTGGTTTAAATATTTTTTTTTAATATTTTTTTATTTTTCACATTGTGAACCATATCAACCAAAATACATACAAACATTTCCCTCTTAAATATACACAGTGGCATTTCTCCCCTTTTTTCCCCCCCTACCTTCCCTCCCCCCTTCCCACCCCCTCTAAAACCAATAAATATTCAACATATACAATACAATAAAACCATTAAACAATGTCATCACACAATGAAAATAAACAAGAAAAATGTGTCATCTACTTTTACACACTGGATCAAGTAGTTTTGTCTTTTTATCATTTTAGGGGGGTGGAGGTCTGAGGCAAGCCCTCTCTGTTATGTTCCATGTACGGCTCCTAAATTTGTTCAAATAATGTGACTTTATTTTTTAAATTATGTTATTTTTTTTCCAATGGAATACATTTATTCATTTCTATCTACCATTGCTGTACTCTCAGGCTCTCTTCTGATTTCCAAGTTGGCATTATACATTTTTTTTCTACAGCTAAGGCTATCATAATAAATCTTTTTTGCGCTTCATCCAGTTTGAGGCCTAATTCTTTACATATATTACTTAGAAGAAAGATTTCCTTCAGAGCACCTTTGAGGAACATAGTTGTAAACTGATTTTTTTTAACCCCTCCAATAATTGTCTGATGTGTAAATGTTCCTTATATCTCAGCAAATTTATTCCTAAATATGTGGAGCTAAAAATTAAAGTATGATTTGCAGTCTCAAGTTGCAGAATAACAATTAAGGATGCTGCCTCTAGATTTAAAAATAATTGCTTAGCAAGCCAGGAATTATCCACAACTTGACAGACCGAGGCTTATTCTTTCTGACGTTGCCTACCCTCCTTTAATGACACACTTACCAAAGGTGTATAGTCCGATTCCATACGGCATTATGCTTTTTAAAACCAACCAGTGTATTACCCCTTTGCAATCACCCACAAACTGGCTATTCAGGGTCTTGTTGACAGGTGTAACCAAACCTAAAGCGAAAAAAACAAATTTGAATACCAATTAGCAGGTACTTGAGCAAACTGCTTTACAATGTGTGAGCACTCACCAACACAGCATGACAAATCATAACAACATCTTCCACTACTTCATGTTACAATATAGAATTGTAAACATTGCTGTCTGAGGTACCTCACCCCTCAAGCTGCCATCATGGAGGAGTCACGTGATGGAGTAGTGGCCAGTAGGAGAATACCAGCCCTCTGCAGAAAAGAAGAAATAAAGTGAAGAAAACACAAAACACAACAAATAAAGGATAAAGTTGTGGAGAAAAGAAAGAAAATGGCACCCACAAGGAAAAAGTAAAAACAACGGGAAAAAAAGAAGAAAAGACGCCAGAAGAGAAAGAAGGCCTTATCTGCATGAAGAGACAGGGAGCCGTCGTGGAGAAAAGAGCCCGTTCCCCAAGGTTGGTGACGACCCCGCAGAGTTGTGACATCCCGACCGCTGGTCTGCAAAAATGGCTCTCTGAGCCAAACAGAAGTGCGCAATGCGCACAGTAAGGAAAAAAGAAAACACCGACGGGAGGGGGTCCCAGCTGAGGAACGAACTAACACAGCGCGACCAGCTGAGGGATGCCCAACATCAGGGCTCTCAGCTGGAAGAAGAGGAAAGCGACAGGAAAGGGAGTGATAGGAAAGAAGAACAGCAACAGGAGGCCCAACAGATAACTAGTCCAGAAGAAGAGGACCAACAGCAAGAAGCCATGCAAAATAACGCCCAGCAAAGTGAGGCAAGCAGCTCAACAAGAAAGTCAGAAGAGACACAGATACAAGGAAGAGAAGTAGAAGACACAAACACCGAAGAAGAGGAAGAAGACCAAGCTCTGCACAGAGGAATAGAAGGTAAAATAGATGGACAGAATATAGATAAAGTTTTTTTTCAAGAACAAATGAGAGCATTATAAGAATGGTTGACATTAGAATTTAGTGAAATTAAAAGTACAGAAGAAGAAATGAGTAGAATAGAGCTGGTCATAACAGAAATAGGGAAAAGAGTAGAAATTGTGGAAGAATGAGAAACGGCTGTAGAAATGGAAGTGAACGACTTAAGAATAAAATTGGAAGAAAGTGACAAAAAAGTTAAAGTGTCACAAGAGTTGTTAGCTCAGAAGATGGATATAATGGAAAACTATAGTAGGCGAAACAACATAAAGATAGTGGGCCTAAAGGAAAATGGAGAAGGCACAGATATGAAGGAATTTATAAAAGAATGGATCCCAAAGAATGGATTCCTAGGAATCCCAGAAATACAGGAAGAATGGAAATAGAAAGGGCACACAGAACACTAGCCCCGAAACCACAGATACATAAAAAACCAAGATCCGTTTTAGTAAAATTTCTGAGATACATGACAAGAGAAAATATACTGGAGAGGGCAAGGAATAAAATTAGAGAAGACAAAAAAACCATTGGAATACAAGGATCAAAAAATATTTTTTTACCCAGTCATAAGTTTTGAACTCCTAAAGGAAGGAGTTTAACACAGCAAAAAAGGCTATAAATTTATGTTAAGATATCCAGCTGTGCTTAAAATATTTATCACAGGGGAGCAAAACAGACTGTTCTCAGATCTGGAGAAAGCACGAGAATTTGCAGAACGCCTGCAGGACAGAAGTTGAGATGAAGAGATGTAACAAGAAAGAAGATCGACGACAAACTACATATAAATATGTAAAAATAGTGTATAAGAACTAAAGAAGGGAAAGAAAAGGGAAAAAAGGAAGTAAGGGGGAAAAAGAGGGTGAGCTTTGTTATATGTGAAGATAAAAGTCTTTTCTGGAGGGGGTTGGGTGGGAGAGAATAACAGTCACTGCAAAATCAGTTGACGGTTGCGAGCGGGTTCGCAATCCAAATGGAAAGGGGAGTTGTGGTTGCCCGGCAAGGGACAAGGGGAAACTCAGAGGAGGGGAATGGACATTTGGGGTTAAGGGAATTTTCGATCTGGGATTTGTTGAAGTATTTTATGTTTTAAATGTGTTGTCATACATTGAGTTCAAAAAGGGAAAACTGAGAGATGAAAATGGAGAGAAGGGGGAAGGTGGTGGTGAGGAAGCGGAAATGATCCAGCAGGGAGGTATGTAATGATAAAGTGTCAGATATATTCAGAATACTGGAATTTTCTCAATATATATGAACATAATGAAGAGGATCAAAAGTTTATGCAAGATATTTTTTTGAAGATTGTAGATATGCAGGGGAATATATTGATAGGAGGGGATTTTAACCTTAATTTGGACCCAAAGTTGGATAAAACTGGACAAAAGACTAGCAAAAAGAATAAAGTGGCCAAATTTATGGTTAAATCAATGCAGGAAATGAAACTTATGGATATATGGAGGAGGCAGCACCCAAGGGAGAAGGAATACTCATATTATTCAAGTAGGCATAAAACATACTCAAGGATTGAAATGTTTTTGTTGTCAGCCCTTATTCAAGGGAGAGTTAGGAAAACTGAATACAAAGCTAGATTGCTATCTGATCACTCACCCCTGTTATTAGCAATAGAACTGGAGGAAATCCCACCAAGAATATATAGATGGAGATTAAACTCCATGTTACTTAAAAGACAGGAATTTAGAGAAAATTTATTGAACGCCAAATTAAAATGTACTTTGAAATAAATACGGAATCAGTGAAAGACAAATTTATATTATGGGATGCAATGAAAGCCTTCATTAGAGGGCAGATAATAAGTTATGTCTTTGGCTTGGCTTCGTGGACGAAGATTTATGAAGGGGGTAAAAGTCCACGTCAGCTGCAGGCTCGTTTGTGGCTGACAAGTCCGATGCGGGACAGGCAGACACGGTTGCAGCGGCTGCAGGGGAAAAATGGTTGGTTGGGGTTGGGTGTTGGGTTTTTCCTCCTTTGCCTTTTGTCAGTGAGGTGGGCTCTGCGGTCTTCTTCAAAGGAGGTTGCTGCCCGCCAAACTGTGAGGTGCCAAGATGCACGGTTTGAGGCGATATCAGCCCACTGGCGGTGGTCAATGTGGCAGGCACCAAGAGATTTCTTTAGGCAGTCCTTGTACCTTTTCTTTGGTGCACCTCTGTCACGGTGGCCAGTGGAGAGCTCGCCATATAACACGATCTTGGGAAGGCGATGGTCCTCCATTCTGGAGACGTGACCCACCCAGCGCAGCTGGATCTTCAGCAGCGTGGACTCGATGCTGTCGACCTCTGCCATCTCGAGTACTTCGACGTTAGGGATGAAAGCGCTCCAATGGATGTTGAGGATGGAGTGGAGACAACGCTGGTGGAAGCGTTCTAGGAGCCGTAGGTGATGCGGGTAGAGGACCCATGATTCGGAGCCGAACAGGAGTGTGGGTATGACAACGGCTCTGTATACGCTTATCTTTGTGAGGTTTTTCAGTTGGTTGTTTTTCCAGACTCTTTTGTGCAGTCTTCCAAAGGCGCTATTTGCCTTGCTCAAACTATAGGGGAATCACGCTGCTCTCCATTGCAGGCAAAATCTTCGCTAGGATTCTACTTAATAGAATAATACCTAGTGTCGCCGAGAATATTCTCCCAGAATCACAGTGCGGCTTTCGCGCAAACAGAGGAACTACTCACATGGTCTTTGCCCTCAGACAGCTCCAAGAAAAGTGCAGAGAACAAAACAAAGGACTCTACATCACCTTTGTTGACCTCACCAAAGCCTTCGACACCGTGAGCAGGAAAGGGCTTTGGCAAATACTAGAGCGCATTGGATGTCCCCCAAAGTTCCTCAACATGATTATCCAACTGCACGAAAATCAATAAGGTCGGGTCAGATACAGCAATGAGCTCTCTGAACCCTTCTCCATTAACAATGGCGTGAAGCAAGGCTGTGTTCTCGCACCAACCCTCTTTTCAATCTTCTTCAGCATGATGCTGAACCAAGCCATGAAAGACCCCAACAATGAAGACGCTGTTTACATCCGGTACCGCACGGATGGCAGTCTCTTCAATCTGAGGCGCCTGCAAGCTCACACCAAGACACAAGAGAAACTTGTCCGTGAACTACTCTTTGCAGACAATGCCGCTTTAGTTGCCCATTCAGAGCCAGCTCTTCAGCGCTTGACGTCCTGCTTTGCGGAAACTGCCAAAGTGTTTGGCCTGGAAGTCAGCCTGAAGAAAACTGAGGTCCTCCATCAGCCAGCTCCCCACCATGACTACCAGCCCCCCCACATCTCCATCGGGCACACAAAACTCAAAACGGTCAACCAGTTTACCTATCTCGGCTGCACCATTTCATCAGATGCAAGGATCGACAATAAGTTATGTAACTAAGATGAAAAAGGACTACAATCAGGAAATAGAACAGTTGGAAAGGGAGATAGTAAGTACAGAAAAAGAACTAGCAACAAGGGAAGATATAACAAAAAGAAGAGAATTGGCAGACAAAAAAATAAAATACAGATCATTACAAACGTATGAGGTGGACAAGAACATAATGAAAATAAATCAAAAGTATTATGAGCTAGGAGAAAAAATACACAAAATATTAGCTTGGCAACTTAAAACAGAGCAAGATAAAAGAACTGTATTGGCATCAAGGAAAAAGGACAAACAAATTACATATAATCCAATGGAGATTAATGAGAATTTTAAGGAATTTTATGAACAATTATACCACACTGAGAACGAGGGGAAGGAAGACAAAATAGAAGAGTTTTTAGCTAAAATTGAACTGCCAAAATTGCAAGGAGCAAAACAAGTTGATAAAACCATTTGAAATAGAGAAAATTCAGGATATATTTAAAAAAGCTGCGAACAATAAAACGCCTGGAGAGGATGGATTCCCAATAGAATTCTATAAAACATTTAAATAGTTATTAATTCCTCCTCTCCTGGAAGTAATGAACCAAGTAGAAGAAACACAAAACTTGCCAGATTCATGTAAGACAGCAATAATTACAGTAATACCAAAGATGGGGAAGGATCCACTAACACCAGCATCATATAGACTAATATCTCTACTTAATTCAGATTATAAGATAATAGCAAAATTATTAGCAAACAGATTGGTCGGCTGTGTACCAAAAATAGTAAAACAAGATCAAACTGGATTTATTAAGAAAAGACGAACAGCAGATAATGTCTGTAAATTTATTAATTTAATTCATGCAGTTCAAGGAAATAAGATACCAACAGTGGCTGTTGCTTTAGACGCAGAAAAAGCCTTTGACAGGGTAGAATGGAATTATATATTCAAAGTATTACAGAGGTTCAACCTACCAGAAAAATATATTAATTGGATTAAAGCATTATATAATGGACCATTGGTGAAGGTAACAGTAAATGGATATGTATCAAACCAACTTAAATTAAGTAGGTCAGCTAGGCAGGGATGTCCATTATCTCCCTCACTGTTCGCTTTACCAATAGAACCATTGGCACTGATAAGAACAGAAAACAAAATAAAAGGGATAAAAATAAAGGAGGAGTACAAAATCAGTTTATTTGCAGATGACATCATAGTATACTTAACAGAACCAGAAATATCAATAAAAGAACTACATAAGAAATTGAAGGAATATGGAGAAATTTCGGGATACAAGATCAATACAAATAAAAGTGAAGAGATGCCAATGAGTTATGTGGATTATACTGAATTTAAAAAAGAATCACCATTTAAATGGCAAACACAAGCAATCCGATACCTAGGTATTAGATTAGATAACAATTTAAGCCACCTATACAAATTAAATTTTCAGCCATTAATGAAGAAATTACAGGAAGACTTAGAACACTGAAAAGAATTGCCACTAACATTGATAGGGAAGGTAAATTCCATTAAAACGAATGTCTTCCCAAGGATACAATACTTATTTCAATCGTTACCAATTCTCTTAACAGAGAAATTCTTCAATGAACTAAAGGAAATAATAAGGAAATTCTTACGGAAAGGGGGGAAACCAAGGATAGCACTAGATAAATTAACAGAGTGGTACAAACAAGGTAGTTTGCAGTTACCAAATTTTAAAAATTATTATAAAGCTGCCATCATCATCACTACTCTCAGCACAGACATCAATGCAAAAGTCCCAAAATCTGGACTGCTTGGTGACTAAGTTGGTCTAAGTTTTCCGGATTCGTGGGCAGTACTTTTAAAATTCAAATTCAAGGTCAATAATCAGGTACTGTAAATTTTGATAACTTATTAATTAAACATCTTTTCATTTAAAATCCAAAGTACTTTTTTTACATTTCCGCAACTTCCGCGTGGTCATTTGTTGCCACTGTGCATCTGTGGTGCTTACGCACGCATGCATGCACACACAAGCCGAGAGTTTTCAAGAAGTCCGGATTCTCAGCTGGTCCAGATTTCTGGAGTTTTACTGTACTGTGAACTTCAGAGCTTACTTGATTTTGTGTTTGAAAAAGAGCTGGTGCTTTTAAAAGCAAATGTTTAAGCATCTTGATGAATGACGAACCTTAAAGACCCTCTCTTAATCCAAATAATTAAGTTTACAAGTGTGACTCTCATTCCCTAAGTAAATAAATGCTGAAAATCTTTTAAAATATTTGTACCCTGTGTAGTTACATTTTCCACATATGTTGTGGCACTTTTTCTCACTCTCTCAATCCCAATAGCAGTCTCTATCCTCAACGACCCCCACCGCCCAGGCCATGCCTCTTCACTCTGCTACCATCAAGAAAAATGTACAGGAGCATGAAGACAAACACTCAGTGGCTCAAAGAGAGCTTCTTCCCCGCCATCAGATTCCTGAATGAACAATGAACCACAGACACTAGTTTACTTTGTCTTTTTCTTGCACTATTTTTATTTATTTTGTAATGCAGTTTATATAAATGTTTGCACTGTGATGCTGCCAAAAAAACAATGAATTTCATGATGTTCATGACAATAAATACTGATTCTGACTTCCAACCTTCAATCATTTTGTTTCCTGAACTTTGTTTTAATCCATTTTTCCTTGATCTGTAGATTTTTTTAGGCTAGCAGCAAGAAATTCTTCAAAACAATAATTTTTTAAAACTCTTACTTAACCCTAAATTTAACCCCAACTATGCACAAACATATATATATATATATATATATGTGTGTGTGTATGGATTACCAAAACCATTACAGTTTAGGCATAATTCTGAAAAATCAAATTCAAAGTTCAGTCTTGGAAATCTTGTGTTGAATCTCAGAACTTTAAAAACTGCTGTTCAGAAGTAATTACGTTGTTGAGACACCGTCATCAGACTTTTCAAAACTCCAGAATTCTTGTTGCGTTGCTTTCAGAGAAATGTTTCTTCATACAAATGATCTGTCACACTTCCCCCTTTCTTGTGGTTACGAATCTTGTGACTTCCACGATGCTTTCACAGAACCAGGCAAAAGTCAGGTGAAGTAATCATCAAAATGGTCATGATCCAGATGCAAGAATGATCTTGCTTTCTTTACCCAGACATGGATCAGTCAGAAGTGACCATTACAATGGCCGCAGAAGCACTGCTCTCTCTTTTGACAAAGAGAGGCAGCCAAAGTGGCCATATTCCTTCAAAGTTACTTGAATTCTGCCTTCAGAGGACTCTGGTTTGATACTAAAGGCAGTTTTTCAAGTGTCTTTATCACATGACTTGCTTGAGCAATACATGGGTTTTAGGTTTTATTTTTCCAAACACGAGTCAACAAGCAGATGGCCCCTTCTGTTTAAACAGGCGTCACTTTGAGTAAACTATCCATGGTTTCAGGTTTTCAATGGAACAATAATAAGGCTTTTATGTCTCTGATCTTAGGTGCCCTGGCATCTGCTTCAAAATGGTATTCTGTGTGTCTTTCCAGTTTCCAAACCCCCACAGTAACTCTCTAAAATATAAAAATACAGATTAAAAAAAACATAAGCATGTAATGTGTTACTCAGCATGAATTTCCGGTTTTGATAGGTTGCGAAGCCTCGCTGTTTCTTGCCTTGTTCATAGGGAACACCATGTTGGTCAAGACGTAGGATCAGAAGAAACTTCTAGCAGTCAAAATTACACATTTTATCCACCTTTCTCTTTAGAAAGCTACCACGGAATTTTCCACTGTCCTTCCAGCCAGTGCACTGATACTCAAAATCCTCTCGGCAATAATTTATTTCGATCCAATTTAAATTCCATTTAGGCCATGAAATCAATTGCCTTGGTGAAAACCATATCATCTGACTGAAAGCAAAATAAAAACACTTGTTTTGGAGTTGCTTCTCAGTAGATCAAACTGAGAGCGACAATAATGTTCCTCATAAATCTTCACATACTCCTGGGCTGACAATTTCATTTTGACAAAGGTTTTACATTTCCAACTGATGAGATAATAATGGTGGCAATTCAAAATGATGTAAAAGCTGCAGTTGTGAAAACATGGTGAGATGGGGAGCTGGATCATTAATACAAATAAAGATTAGTGTTTCAGGGAGATGGGCAACATTCTGTTAATGAAAACTCTTGTGTCCAACCCAATATCCTGCTGGTTCAGCCCACATGCTATGCATCTCTCTGCTTATGATGGCAAAATCATATTCAGTTTGGAAGCAGCAGAGTTACTGAAATGAAACCTAATAATGCTTGGAGCTTAGTGGGATGTGAAGGGAGGGAGGAGAACCGATTATGAGAGGAAGATAACTGCATGAGGGGAAAAGTTGGGAGTAAATATCTTTGCATGAACCCGAGCCCATAGAAAAGGGAATTTCTCTTCCAATGCAATCACCCCAACTCCAGAACATTGCTCAAGCATCTATCTCCATCTGCTTTCATAATATTCCTTCCACCTTGAGGCCTGGGGAGGTTCACTGATCATGGGGTTGGTCACAGGAGTAACCAGGTCAGCCGTTTTGCTGTTCAAGCCGCCGGTCAACACGGCCTGGGTCAGTTTAACTGGGTTCCCTGACGACCTCCGAGTGAGGGCTTTGGACGACGCTGACTGGGTCTGACCCAGTGGGGTACTCACTGTGCAAATTGCCCGGTTAACCCCATTTTACAAGGCAGTTTGAAAGCACCTATTAACACAACTTCTTCACCTTGAATTATTCAGAGTAGGGGAGCAACGGACGGGCCCCCAGACGAGCTGCGGGGTCCGGCCCGGGGTGGGGGGGGAGGGGCCGCCCCTCCCATTACTGCCCCGGGTCCGCGCTGATTGGAGGGAAGTGCGCGGGGACGGGGATGAGTCTGACCTGCAGGCCCAGGGGATGAGGGGAACTGGGGCCCGGGCAGATCGGACAGTGGTGCGCGCCCGGTGGAGTCTCCAGTAACACAGCACGAGCGCCACTGCCACCACATGACCGACCTGCTTACCCGGCCCCTGAGCTGGAGCCTCCGCGCCGGGCGACCACGCCCCCGTGTTAGAATCTCCGCCTCTGGGCTGGAGTCTGCGTCCTGTCCCCGCCCCTTGGGCTGGAAGCCCCGCCCCTGAACCATTTGTCCTGCCTTGCAGTCGCTCACCTGGACCTGACCTGACGTTGCTGTGTGACGTCATACGACGTCGATGCTATGAGAAGCACCTTTGTCTCCAGGCGCCTCGCAACTTGACGCCGGGCCTAGGCGACCGTTCACTGAAGATGCTGCGGGACCTGCTGGCTTCCCCAGCACAGTTCTAACACGCTGTAAGCTGCATCCTTTATAAACACTTTACATGAGGGCAAAGGCAGATGCAGTTCCCAGACTGGCAATCCAGTGGCAGTTTAAGAAATGCTGATGCAAGCACAATTCCAATCACTTTGAAATCCGAGGGAAATATTTATTTTGTTATAACAACTCAAAATTAAATTAATAGCAAAACCAATATCCAGATTGAACAAAGCTTGACATCTGTAGTGAATGATGCTGTGCATTTAATGAATCATGAACATTGTTCCTGGATAGCTGCCACAATATGTAGGTTTATTAACAAGAAGTCTAGTGAATGCATTAGATCCTGCTGCTTTGGGTTGTTAGTTTAGGGCAGGGGTGGTCCAGCTGCAGCTGGCGAACCACATGCTGCTCTTTGACATGTAATAGGCGACTCGCGGAAATATGTTGGCTGAGACAAGAATCGTACGAGCCAGTGCTCAGTGGTAACGTTAGTGCTCGTGGCTTGCGACTGAGTGATTGTGGCGGGCGTGGCTGTGTTGAGGGCACTCAGTGACATTCCGAACATGGACTTACCACTCGGTCGAGGCCACCTACCCGAACATCTAAGTTCCCGACGCCCTGAACAAATCAGGTATTTACAGCGATCAAAAGTAGAATGTGTGACATAGTCAACCCCCTAAATTTTACCCTCAAAATATGCCCACAAAATTCAACTGTGACAAATGTTTGGGTACATTTTGATTATTGAAATGAATACAAATTTGCAGTTTAAAAACTACATGAATTAATATTATTATATGCATGTATTTCTGAATAGTTATATATATTTTTTGGTAACAAATTGTGCATGTAAGAGTAAAAATGTTTATATAATAATTTTTCATGTCTTTCGGCTGTCAAACATCTGAGGTTTATTGTATGTGGCTCTTACATTAAGCAAGTTTGGCCATTCTGGTTTAGGGCATAAGGTCTGAGATTTATCCTTCACTCAAGTGATAGATTGGGAAAAGTCACTGAGCCCCGTGTCTTGGAACGTCACACAACCATTTACAGTACAGTACAGTCTTCACAAACCTTGATGCCAATCTAACCTGACTCTATCTGCCTGTTTGTGATCTATATTCACCCCTTTTCCTGCCTTCTCAATGCCTCTTCAATGTTATCATAACTGCTTCCACCACTCTGTAAAATCTTGCCTCACAAATCTCCTTTCAACTCCCTCCTCCCCACCTTAAATCTATCCTCTCTAGTATTTGAGAATTCCATCCTGGGAATAAAGGTGGAATTCTATCTACTCTCACAATATCACTTTACAGAGTTGTTCAGCACAGGCACAGGCCATTCTGCCCACCAAGTCTGTGCTGACCATTGTGTTTATCTATGCTAGTCCCATTTACCCATGTGTGATCCTCCGCCTTTATGATCCAAGTGCTTGTCTGGACATTTCTTTCATGTTGTGAGACTGCCTCCTCCTCAGTTTCAGATTCCTGACCATTGTGTTTATCTATGCTAGTCCCATTTACCCATGTGTGATCCTCCGCCTTTATGATCCAAGTGCTTGTCTGGACATTTCTTTCATGTTGTGAGACTGCCTCCTCCTCAGTTTCAGATTCCTGACCATTGTGTTTATCTATGCTAGTCCCATTTACCCATGTGTGATCCTCCGCCTTTATGATCCAAGTGCTTGTCTGGACATTTCCTTCATGTTGTGAGACTGCCTCCTCCTCAGTTTCAGATTCCAACCACTTGCTGTGTGAAAATTCCCCCTCAGAACCCCTGTAAAACCATGACCGAGGAGGGAAAAAAATCAGCTATTCATCCCAACGAATCTGCCCCGTGATTCAATCATGAGTTGATCCATTTTCCCTCTCAGCCCCACTACCTAACCTTCTCCCCATAATCTTTGATGCCCTGGTTAAAAAAGAATTTCACAATTTCAGCCTTAAATGTACCCAATATCTTGGCTCCACAACCGCCTGTGGCAATAAATTCCACAGATTTACCACCCACCAGCTGAAGAAAGTACTCCACATCTCTGTTCTAAGTGACCGCTCACCTTATACAGATGCCTTCTTTATATGGACACCAACACCAAGGGAAAGCTTCTCACTGGTCTGCAATATTTATCTCCCACATTATGTTTACCATTTCTACTATGTCACCTCTTCCACCCTCCAAGGATAACAAACCCAGCTGATTCAGACTAAAATGCTCCATTCTCAGAATCATTATTCCCCAGGAACTTCATCCCATTTCTTCCTCTCCCAAGTCATCCGTGCACTGAATCATACTGCCTGGGTGGAAGCCATTCAGCACATTTTCTGGGTCAACATTCTCTACTACTCTTTTCCTTCCCATCCATTTTCCATTTTTCTCTTCCAAACTGTTCTGCCTCATTTTCCTTGCCAACAACTAGTCACTATTTCTCAACAACCATTTATTTTCCTGCCTGACCATATCAGAGATCCCCACTTCACCCATCAATGTTTCCACCGCAAAGAATCAACATTTCTGTCTTTAATGTTTACATCCTTGGTGCGTTCTCATATAATTTAAAGGGAGATTTACAACGGCCTTTAAGGTAAACCATTTTGCTAATCGAAGTTTAGTAATCAACAATAGAGTTTAGGAGCAGGGGGGTTATGCTGCAACTGTACAAGGTACTGGTGAGACCGTATCTGGAGTATTGCATGTAGTTCTGGTCTCTTTTCTTGAGGAAGGATGTACTCCCTTTGGAGGGAGTGCAGAGGTTCACCATGTTGATTCCAAAGATAAGGGGGTTAGTCTATGAAGAGAGACTGGTACTGACTCACTGGAATATTGAAGAATGAGAGGGGATCTTATAGAAATGTATAAAATTATGAAAGGCATGGATAAGATAGAGGTAGGTAAGTTGTTTTCATTGATGGGGGGAGAAGATAACTAGGATACATAGCCTCAAGATTCAGGGAAGTAGATTTAAGGTGGCAATGAGGAAGAATTGCTTTTCCCAGAGGGAGGTGAATTTTTGGAATTCACTACCCATTGAAGCAGTGGAGGCAACCTCAGTAGATATACTTAAGACGAGGATGGATAGATTTTTACATAGTAGGGGAATTGAGGGCTATTGAAAAGGAAGCTAGGTGGAGATGAGCCTATTATCAGATCAGCTATGATCTCATTGAATGGGGGGCAGGCTCAATGGGCCGGATGGCCTCCTGCTCCTAGTTCTTACGTTGACAATCTGCAGTTCTCTCGGTGGTATTGAACACTCTGGCTGAGATTGCAAAATCAGCAGCAAATGCAACTGAATATAAACAAGCATCTTCAAGGCAGGGTCATGGCTTTGATTGGATCCTGTATATTGTTTCTGTCATCACAGGTTTCACCAGTTTACCCTTCACTGCATCTTCTCCCAAGCAAATTATATCTGGCTCATAAAACCCTAGAATACCAGTATTTATTTGAGCACTTGACAAAGAACTCATTGCAGCTTTGAAATATCCCAGTTTATAGCCAGTAGTCTATATGGGGATTACTTACCACTGGAGCGCAAGAACTGAGGCAGCAAATGTTCATACAGCAACATTCAGAACCAAGTATTAATTATTTTTAAATTAATTAATTTAAACCTACAGGACTGTAACAAGTCATTTCAGCCCACGTTTGTGCCACCCAATTAGCCTCCACCCCCAGTACTTTTTGAATGGTGGGAGGAAACCAGAGCCCCCAAGGGAAAACCCACACAGTCATGGGGAGAACGTACAAACTCCTTACAGACAGTGTGGGATTTGAACCCTGGTCCCAATCACTGATGCTGTAAAGGCGTTGCACTAACTGCTATGCCAACCGTGCCACCCACAAAGGCTATAATCGTAAAACTGGAGCTGAGCTGATGAAAGCTGATGCCAGTATACTCCTCTTCATCTGGTAAAAATGTGGATTCATCTCTCTCTTTGAAAGAGTGAAATCAATAGACTGTTCAAAGCCAAGACAGAAAGATTGCTTTCAGCTAAACATAAAGAATAGTAAATTGAATTAAGTCACACATTAATCCAATGGAATAGCAGGAAAGATTGAGTTGGAGGGTGAATTCTACTCAATAGTTTCTTTCTCCTGCTTGTCAAATCTTTTCACTGGAAAACCTGATCAGCAAGATTTATTTGCAAATTTTTAAAGATTGAGCCTGTGGTTATGATTTGAATTAATGATCATAAAATGGATATCAAATCTGCACGATTGGGATTAGAATAACAGTAATATATTCAACTTTATCTTGGCACAAATATATAGACACCTCTGGGTGCTGGATTCCAATGAAAAATGATTTGATTAATATTTTATATCCTGGATATGATAAGGACCTTGGACTCATAAAGAAACAACCCTTCACCAAAATTCTGCAAGTGAAATATTATTTCCGTCATCCATTCAAGAAACCTCCTCCCCCACCACTTCTCAGCTTTCCGCTTCTGCCCTCCCAACCCATATCCACCTTTGGCCTGTGCTTCTCCTCTGGCCTTGCTTCCCTCCCTGACCTTTCCATTCAGACACCTGCCTGCTTTTTGCTCATACTTGAAGGCCTTTGCTACGCTTTCTGTGTGACCTACTGACTTCCTCTAGCACTTTAGTGTATTGCAACAAACAGATTGGATTAAAATTTTCTAGTGAAAATACTCAACAGTGAGTGGATGTGAATGATCTCAAAAGCTCTTCTTCATTAATGATTTGTAATATTTAAAACACATTACTATAAGCAGGGAAAGAATCATTATGAACATATATTTAGCTAATTATTTGCTCTCCTAAATCAGCCTTCAGTCTGACAACTCCATTTTGCACTTACACTTTCAACATCAAAATTATTTTTCAGCAAATAAATTCCACCCTTTTGCTTGTTTCCTCAGATACATCCTGAAATGAGTAAAGCTAAGAGCTATTTTATTACATATTCCATAGTGTAAACAATCATTGTTTCACACATGGGAAAAGGACCATTTACAGTTTCATCCATTTCATCTTCCCCCGCCGCGTGTGCGAGAACACACGCGCACACACACAAACCTACACACACATACCATGGCACACTGACACCCCCCCCCCCCCCCCCACATACACACACACGCGTACCCAATACTCAACCCTTACCCCACAAGAGCCACAAAGGGAGAAGATCAGAAGAGCACCCTTTGGGTAGATCGACTTACCCCAAGACCGTGTTCCCCTTCAGACCTTTTCACTAGCGGGCTTCTCACTTGACGGGAAAAGTGAAACAAATCGGACATGAACGGAGATCGGGGTCCGGAGTAAAGCCAATGCGCTGGAGGAACTCAGTAGATCGAGCAGTATCTGTGGCGGTCCGTGCATGGTCTCGCCCCAATACGCCGACGATTCTTCTCTTCGCAGAGCCTGAGTGGGTTTCTCCTTCCCTCACCAGCTTGTCCCCGCCGCCTGAATCCACCCGCTGCAGCACCGGGCGGGGGTCGCAGAAACGGAGCCCACGGCTCAATTCCAGTTCCCATTCCATTCCTCCCATCCTGTTCTCTAACAACTGTACGTCAATGTTTCATATGCATGAGCCAAAAGCTCTTGTCCTTTGGAGCGCACAGAGACGTCCTGACAAGGGAACCTGATTTCAGACTTATTGTCAGACATCAAATACAGCCCTGAGATTCTTTTTCCTGCGGGTGAGGCGGAATAGCCACTTACTGGTAGTCCAAAGATAAGTGTACACATGTAAACAAATAATGAACTAAACAGATAACGAAATGTAAACAACTGACTGTGCAATACAGAGAGAGAAAAATCAAAGAAGTGCACAAGTCAGAGTCCTTAAATGAGTCCCTGATTGAGTTTGTTGTTGATGAGACTGATGGTGGAGGGGGAGCAGCTCTCCTTGAACCTGCTGGTGTGAGTCTTGTGGCACCGATACCTCTTTCCTGATGGCAGCAGCGAGAACAGAGAATGTACTAGGTGGTGAGAATTTTTGATGATTGCCGCTGCTCTCCGACAGCAGCGTTGCCTGCAGATGTTCTCGACAGTGGGGAGGGTTTCTCCTGTGATGCTGTGACCAAAAGGAGGGCTTTACGCTTAGGGGTATTGGTGCCCACATGAGGGGTATTGGTGCCCACATGTGTAACAGACTGTTCAAAGTTGGGAGATTCCTCGACACCTTCCACTTCCTCCCTACCACCTCCCACCCCACCCCACCGTAAGACGAGCTCCTCCCCGTCAGAGGCGGGGAGGTGTTGGGGAGACAGTCGGCGCCGGGAGCCGTGGTTAGCAGCATGCTACCTTGGCGGAGGAGCAGGATGGTGCTGGTGGAAGAGGAGAGACGGCGCAAGGGTAAGAGTTGGCTGCCGTCTCGCTCGCTGCTCGCCTCGGTGGGCCACGCCTGTCCAAGCTTCGCCTCCGACTGCCCGCTACAGCGGCTGGCCGGCGTGTTCAGGTCGCGGCGGCGCAAAGTGCAGCTGAGCGGGGAGAACCCGAGCCACAGCGTGCGCTACTTGGGCAACGCCGTCACCATGCGGGCCAAGGGAGAGGGCTGCACCGACGAGGTGGTGAGTAAGATCTGGGCGAGGAGCGAGCAAGGGGCGGCAGGCGCCAGGATGGAGCTGACCGTCAGCCAGCATGGGATCCGCCTGTGCCCCGCCGAACCTGGCAGCGGCCACTCGGGCCATCTGTATCTGCTGCGGAGGATCACCCACTGCGGGGCGGATGGCCGGCGCCCCAAGGTCTTGGCTTGGGTCTACCGGCACCAGCTGAAGAACAAGGTGGAGTTGCTGCGATGCCACGCCGTGCGCCTCGACAAAGCGTCCAAAGCCCGAGCCATCGCCCTGCTGCTCTTGCACAACTCGGCCGCCGCGTTCAACGATTTCAAGCGGCTGAAGCGGCTAGAGGACGCGCGGCACCGGCGGCAGCAGTGCCTGGGCGCCTCTGGGGTCCCGCTGGCTCCTCTCCGGCGGCTACTCAACGCGCAGTGCCCTTACCAGGCGGCGGCCGAGCGCGGCCGGGGAGCGGCCAGGCTCAGCGTCATCGCCGAGGAGGAGGACGGCGAGCCCGACATTGGTGGCATCTCCCGGAGGATCGGCCGCTGCAGTATCAACGACAGACGGCCGTCCTTGAGCACCCGCACCCAGGTGGCTCCACGGGGTTCCGAGTGACGGGTGCATAGGGCAGCAGGAGCCGCTCGACCCCTTGCATCTCCATCCCTCCTCACTGCCCCGCCATCTCCTCCCCTCCCCTCTCCACTCCCCTCCTCTTCCTTCTCCATTCCCCTCTCCCTCTCCTTCCCTTCCCCTCCCGTCCCCCTCCAACTCCTTCCCTCTCCACTCCCCTCCCCTCCCTTCTCCATTCCCCTCTCCCTCTCTCCTCCCCTTCCCCTCCATCTCCACTCCCCTCCCTTCTCCATTCCCCTCTCCCTCTCTCCTTCCCTTCTCTCCTCCCCCTCCATCCCCTCCAACTCTTTCCCTTTTCCTCCCTTCCTACCTCCCTAACCCCCTCCTGCCTATCCTTCGTCCTGTCCCCACCCCTCCGCTCTCCTTCCACCCTCCTCCCTAACACTCCTCTCTCCAATCCCCTCTTCTATCCCCTCTTCACCAGCCCTCACCCCTCCTCACCCCTTCCTTCAACCCCTTCTTTCCTCCCACCCCATCTCCTTCCCACCCTCTTTCTCCACCCCATCTCCTTAACCCTCCTCAATCCCTAACCCCCCCTTTCCATCCCCTCTCTCCTTTCCTCACCCTCCACTCCACTCTCCCCTGCTACATTCCCTCTCTCTTCTCCCATTCTGTCCCAATCTCTCCCTTTCCTTATTCCTACCCTCTTTTCCCCACTCTCCTCCTATAACCCAACCCCTGCTCTCCACCCCTTCCTCTATCCTGTCCCCTCCTCCTTCCATTCCCCACTCTCCAACCCCTTCACTCCACAATTACTACTCCCCCTTGTTCCCCCCAATCCCTCTCTCCCTCTACCCTCACTATCCATTTCATCTTCCTCGCACTGCTCTCCACTGTCTCTCTCTTCAGCCTCCCCTCCGCATCCCACTCAGGATGGAATCGCAGACCATGGGTGCCCAGTATCCCGGACTCAATGGAGTCCGTTTGTGAATCAGGAAAGGATTGCACCAGCAATGGATTGGAGAGGACCAGGGAGAGAATTGCCGCTGAATCTGGAGTCAGAAACATGCAACCTGCTGAGAGCTTGGCCTGACAATACCAGTGTAATCCAACTATCCCACACACAGGCTACCATCAAAATTGGCTCACACTCACAATGCAGGCCTGGGATGACGAGAAGGCAAGGGTTGGAGCAATTCATACCTCACATACCCTTTTACCAACAAAGGGGTTTAATTCCATTGTATTCAAAGGTGGATAAATATGAGAGTGTGGGCTGTTGCAAATAGAACTGGCTCATCCCCGCATTAAGTAGAACAGTTGGTGGACTGGTGACTAGACACAGAAATGTCGGTGGGACAAATTCATTCCTTCAAAGAACCAACTCGTGGTCCTGGTGTTCACAGAAGCAATGTCATCTCTGTAATAAGTCCTGAAGACATACGCTGAACATTACAACAGGAATTTACAGGAATTTGCGTTGGGCCTAAAAGCAAAAACCTGGAGAAATGCAGATCCATTGCATTTGAAGGTGAAATGTGAAGCCACAAACAATCTGTTGATAGTAAAACATGAAAGTTTGCAGGCACCATGATTGAAGTAAAAGCACAATGCTGGAGAAACACAGCAGGTTAGTGTACTTTATAGAGGAAAGATACATAATCAATGTTTGGGCTTTGAGCAAAATGTGGTGCCTGCCTTCACCTTGATGAAGGGCTCAAGATCAAAACGTTGGTATCTTTACTCTATACCAGTGGTTTTCAAACTTTTTCTTTCCACTCACAGGCCACCTGAAGTAATCCCTATGCCATAGGTGCTCTGTTATTAGTAATGGATTACTTCAGATGGCCTGTGAGTGGTGAAAAAAGATTGAGATCCACTGCTCTAGACCAAGTTGTTTCTGAAATATTTTCTTTCTGTTCAAAATATTGAGTTTAACAAAAACCTTTTACACAAGGTAAACTAATGATAACATAAATCAAATCATATCATATACATATCACTCATCAATTGTAAATTAGAAACAAAACCATAATTATTACATTAACTTATTTCATTCAGATCATCAAATTCTATAATTACAATAAATAAAAAATTAAATCATAACTTGGACTATGTCCAAAAAATTATATTGAATACAAAATTTATTACAAATAATACATGTAAAATTTCCTTTTAAAATAAATTTTATAGTTCTCCGATATGATCATGTTCTGTGATATGATCTGTGATCTGTAGTTAAATTCCCCCTTATTTGTCTTAATAATAAAAAGGAAAAAAGCGGGATTTTTAAAATCCCTACTAATCTACCCCCTCCCTTTAAACAAGGTGATCTGTATATATTGTAAATATGAATCGAATAACAGTCCACAGACACCAGACAGGGAATCCCCAGAACATCCACACCACTTAAATCCTCAGATGATGATAATCCATGAATGGGCCCCACATCTTATCAAATTCATCCTTTACATCTTTAATATTTTTTCCAAACTTAAATAAGACCATTGAATGTGAGTGGGTGAAACATTGTCTCCACTTCATCAAAATTCCTCATCTAGCTATCAATGAATCAAAAGCTCGGATTCTCTTCTGGGTGAGGACAGAGATATATCCCCTTCTAGAGAAAAAGCAAATAAAGCCATCAAAGGGCATGGTTCTAAAGGGCTTGGTAAAGATGCAAAAATTTAAGTAAAACATGAATTTTAACCGAATTGGATAAAGGTGACTCTCCTGGAGATTTACCAGATTGTAATGAGGAAATAGCTAAAATATTTCCTCCACAGTTATAGGTGCTTACAAATTTGTATGTCTATCCAAGGGTAGAGCAGGCAAATTTAGATGATCCAAGAAATCAGATAATTCTCTAAAAATATTATTTATTTTAACATAATCTGTACCATCCCTCGTCCAAATTTTATTAATTTGTTTTTTTTAGCTGCTATTCCTTTTAAACAAGCCAATAGCTTGTACTGAAATATTTTGCTTGAGAAAAATTGTCATTGGCCTATTTCCTTTGGATTTAGGAAACCGTGTACATAACGAGTCAATTAGGTACAATTTAAACAGTGGTTTTCAAACTTTTTCTTTCCATCCACGTAGGTGCTCTCCCTTACTAATCACAGAGCACATATGGCAAAGGGATTAATTAAGGTGAAAAGAAAACGTTTGAAAACCACTGCTCTGTACTATTTGATCAGTTGAGTTTCTCCAGCAATCTGCTGGAGGATCACAGAGGGTCGAGCAGTCTCATGGGGAGAAGAATGCTCAACATTTTGGACCATTAATGAAGGGTTCCAGCCTGAAAAGTTGACCTTTCCCTTTTCTCCCATTGATGGTACCCACCGAGTTCCACTAGCAGATTCTGCGTTGTCCCACTGCACTCACCACAAGCGTTTACAAGAAAACCTGGGGTTTTCCCACCCCCTTCTGTTTGTGCCAGAGATAAACTGCACCCATGCATCCTCTTCAGATGTTGCAAACTAAAAACTTTGCCTGCAATGTACTTGATTTGAATATTGTGATTGGCGCAGACATGTGGCCTCAAAGGTGTGTTCCTGTGTTGTGCCACTCTGTGACCTTGTGAACTGATTGCGGCTTGTCTTTGAACTTGCATCTGGGAAGAGAAGGTCCTTCCACCTCACACTCCTCCCACTCCCACATCTCCTTCCGAGTTTCTCTCCCAATCATGTGTAAGTATTTGTTGGAGCTACAATATTCCTTAAACCTTGCATGTCATCATGCAACAGACCATAAACGTTGGTGGTGTTATTCTGAGTGTAGGCTGTAACTTTGTAAAGAGAGTTTTCCTTTCAGAGTATTGAGGAGTTCTTGGACAGGAGTATTTGAACTCCTGTGGTGAATAGGTGTAAATATGCAATCAACACGAAATGAATTATAAATAAAATGATTAATTATTGGCTGACCTTTGTAAATGTCCTGTCAGACTATTAATTAACTGTACAGAATCTGGCCAGTCTCTCCTGCTCTCACTGCAGGGAGAGAGCGAGTTGCGGTGTCTTTTACAAAATGTGCAATGCCAAACCCCCGCCATCCACCCCCCCCCCCCCCCACAAAGACTGCATGGCCTACTAGGTGTTTCCGGTGATTTCCACATATATACATTACTTGGGAGGCCAGTTGGAAAAATATTAAAGTAAAGCGATACAAGTTGTTATACCTTGAGGTTGTTTCACATTTCATTGAGTGGGTGTTGATGAAATGTACCACTTAGTGTCTTGGAGCAGGAGTATTAATGTTCAGGGTGATAATCACTAGGGTCTCCAATATCCATGCAACCATGAAGAAGGCCCAATAGCAGGTATACTTCGTGAGGAGTTTCAGGAGATTTGGTATTCCGCCAAAGACTCTTGCAAACCTCTACAGGTGTACCGTGGAGAGCATTTTGGCTGGTCGCATCACTGCCTGGGATGGAGTTACCAATGCACAGGACAGGAAAAAAAAAACTACAGAGGGTTGTAAACTCAGCCAGCACCATGGGTATTTATGTTCACTCCATCGAGGACATCTACAAGAAGTGGTGCCTCAAAAAAGCAGCCTCTGTCCTCTAGGACACCCACCATCCAGGCCATGACCTCTTCACACTGCTACCATTGAGGAGGAGGTACAGGAGCCTGAAGACACACATTCAGAGGCACAAAAACAGCTTCTTCCCCTCTCCCATCAGAATTCAGAATGGACAATGAACCATACTTTTTTTCTTCTTTGCACTAATTTATTTATTTCTAAAAGTGTAATTAATGCCAATTTTTGCACCCATAACGCTGCTGCAAAACAAATTTTGTGATACATGTTCATGGCAATTGATTCTGATTCCCATGCTGTCCAGCCACCAGCTGTTGATGATGCAAAGGAGGGGGATGATGCTATTTTCCCCCTGTGAGGGCAATTGCAGGACAAAGCTAGAATTCTTCAGGAGGTGTCCATTTGGATTGTGCCAGACCCTCTCTGATCATTGCAGGGCTCCAAGAGACACCAAAAGAATGCAAGAGCCTGGGGAAGTCATCATCTCAGTGCCATGCCAGGAAAACTGACTTGGTGCATACACACCCATTGTTCGGTGTGCACTCTCTGGGAGCACAGCTGATCTTGGCCCTCACCCAGCCACGGCTTTGGGAGACATCTCCTCAATCCTCATACTGTATGGGAACCGACCATTCAGCCCCAACAGTCCATTCTGGCCCAGGTGCCACTCTGAGCAGGCTGTTTGGAATTAAGGCATGTTCCCCCAGACCAGTGAGAGAGGTTTCACTGGCCAGAATCAGCTGCTACCATGTTATAAATGAATAAATACAATTCTCCGTAGTGTTAGGTAAAAACATCATGAGCTGGGAATGTAGAGGGAGTCTCCCAGTGCTGGGCCATAACAAGATGCAGTTGTGACCTTGTACTCTCAAGATAAGAGTGGGGATGACAAATTGTTGTGCAGGAAGCTAGCAAAGAGGGACAGCAACAGTTTATTCATTGGACAATGTCATGGTATGATAATTTACTAAGTACGTATCCTAAGGTATATAAAAAACACCATTTTCTGATAACGGCAGAATGCGCCTTCTCCAACTAACACTGTTAGTTGCAAGTGTTACAATCCAGCAATAAAGAACAAAGAACCTTGATTTCGACTCAGTCTGGTGTTTGACTCACTCATTCATGAACAAAGCAGACCTAACAGTAGGAAGTGGTTACGAGCTGGAGATTCCTGTGAATTTCTGAGGATGTTACAATTTTTAAAGGAGAATTTGAGAACATCCTGGAACCATTTGCTCTGTTTACCTGATGATCTCTTGCCTTGGGAACCATATAGGCGTGTGGACAAGACGGTTCATTCATTGATGTTGGCTGCTCATGAATGAGCCACAAGATTGAAGGCATTGCCTGGGAGAGGGTGCTGCATTTCCACATCTCCTGCCAAAGGTTGCAGAAACAGGGTTGCTGCTCTCTCATAAGGTCACATATTTTGTTGGCCACATCTCTGACGCATAGCAGAGACCAGGGATTCTCTGCTACCCAGTCAACCATGAGCTAAGAATTGGACAATCTTTGAACACCCTTTCCCATAATCAGTGGAAAATTGAACTGGAACTCTGGGCATCATATCAGTGATATCTGCTTTTGCTAGGAACTTGATCTTGGGTATGGAATGCCATCACTGCTTTCCAGGGTCTCGTCATGGATCTTGAATATTGGACGGTGGCACTGTGGGAGTACTGCTGGTAGAGGAGCTTCATTGTCTGAGTGTGATGTAAAAGTCCCTTATGCTTTAGTAAGGGAGCCAATGGAGGCTTGGAATCTGGACTCGGTGAGTGCATATCCACAAACATTGTCTGCATACTGTTGTCTGATACCTGAGGCTGAAATGATCTGGTTCTGGTCATGAAGGCATGCCCACTTGTCTGTTTGTCCTTCAGGCTACTTCTACTGGAGAACTTGGGAGATGAGGAAGTTGAAGATTATTCCAGACATGCAGATGGGTAATGAATTTAATCCTCATACCAAAACCACGAGTTCACTGAAACAAGCAGGAAAAGGTTTGGGAATCATATTTCATCAATTCGTATACAAGTTTAATCTATAGTTAGCTGATTCAGTTTGTTACATCTCATTTTACTTGGTCTTGACATGAACATTTTTGTTCCTGTTAATATCCCCAAGAGGGGAGGGCTGGGCCGAAGGTTTGTTTTGCATCATAGACCGTGAGAATTAAAACCATTTGATTAAACCATCCTGTCCTCATCTTTACGTTGTCCTTAAATGAGAAGTTTTTTGCAGCAAAAAAACCCCAAGAATTTATGTAATTATTACTGAATGGAGTTCCTTCATTGTAAATGTTGAAGAACAATATTGAATGAAAACATGTAAATAAGCTCTCTTCCCATTGACTTGCTTTGTGCTCCTGGCTGTTTTATTCCATTGTCTGCGTGGGTTTCCTACGGGCAATCCGGTTTTGTTCCTCCCTTCAAAAATATAGGGTTTGTGGGTTAATTTGTGCATTTAAGCAGTACGGGCTTGTGGACTGGAAGGGCCTGTTACTGTGCTGTATGTCTGAATTTAAAATAAGTATCACTACTCCAAGTCAAACATTATTTTATCACTGAAATGATTCATGCCTTTGATGTATTACCATCTATTTATCACTGTCTCCATCCATATTTTCATACATCTATCGACCTCATTATTCTATCCATCACCACATTGCATTATCTATCCAACTTCCTCTACATCAATCTATCCACCTCCTTTAACCACCAATGTTTATCCATCAATCCATCCATTTGTCTGCCTGCCTCTATCTGCTCATGCATCCACCTATTTACATACTCAGTGTGGGTTTTTCACCAGCTCAATAGAGATTGTTGCATCTGACACTTTGCACATGAACATCTGTACAATTTATTATCTTGGAGCATAATTTTTGGAAAGTGGAATTTTATGCCATGCTTTGGATTAATTAACTCAATGAAAGTTTATTTTTATAATAATGGTTTCCATGTAAATAATGAGTAAAACAACTTGAAATTAAGTAAGAATGGAAGTTTCTCTCTGGTCTTTTCACAAAGACATAAGGGTGTTTATTTTCAAACAGAGAGATGTCTTTTATCTACACACAAAGAATGCATGATTAATTGAAACAAGCAGGCAAAGGTTTGGGGCTCATGTTCTATTGATTTCTATTTGATTTGAATGGAATTAAACCATTTTTAGCTGATATAGTTGATTGCTATAATCTTCTTTCAATTTACTTGTCTTGGCCCTTCAGGTGGCATTAATGTCGAAAAAAGAAATCTTCATGGCATTTCACAATCTCAGAAAAGATTATTTAATTTCAGGAGTTTATCTCCACAGTCAAAAGCACTTAAAACATATTTGAAACTCCACAGCCAGCTAACTACTGTGCTTTATGACCGTTGCAATACATATACAAAACAAAAACAACATTCAAAAATCTACGTGAATTATCTTTGTTTCAGTTAAGTCAAGTTTACAACTGATTGTACAAGTACAACTAGACGAAACTGTTCTCCGGTCCTTGGTGCAAAACACTCAGACATAACACACGTACAGACAAACAATACTTATGCAGGACAAGTATTCATCTATACAAATAAGTAAATAAATATTGTTTTGTGGTCATACTGTGTCACAGCGAGAGAAAAAAGTAGTCTGACTCAAGTGGCGTCCAGTTGGAAAACTGTTTACTTGTTCACAGGTGCACGTTTTAAACATTCCTCCCAGGAACCCCTGTGTACCACGGGGTGGAAATTATGTCATCTTCCGGCCTTCCGGTTTCTGACATCAGCGGTTCACCCGCGACTTTCTGAGCCAGTTTGATCTGTGCTTAGGCGAGCCGCCACATGACACCCCCCCCTCCCCAAAACTGGCAATGGAAGGCAAAATGTCTGGCGCCTGCTCTGGTTGTTTAGGTGGGCATCCTCGCTTTTGCGGTGCAGGCACTGTTACTGGTCAGTTGAGGTCGAAGTGGGCTGGTTTGAGGCTGTCGATGGTGAATGTCTGCTGATGTCCAGGGCATAAGTCTTTCTGTTGTGGCATACCACTTTGAATGGCCCCTTCAGCACTGCAAGTTCTTAGCCACAAAGAGTGTCATAGTGTCATGGCGGGACATTGGAATCGGGGCCAGTTTACCGAACCACACACGAAGTTTATTGTGGACCACTGAAGGATGCATCTTCCTGCCCTCGGAGCAGGCAGGGCTTAGGTTCGTCTGGCAACACCAACATGTCACTCATTAAAGCTGATGGTGAGCGGTCAACTAGGCTGTCCTTGTGCAGGAACCATGCCGCTTGTTCGTGACAGGAGAGACCGAACATCCGGAGGAGGAGGGCTTTAAGAAGCTCATACTTGTTGTTAGCTGGTGGCTGACGCAAGAAATCAATCACACAACCTGCTGTCTCCTGGTTGAGATGCTCACCACATGATAGTTCTTGATGGTGCCTGCAACTATCTGCCTGGCTTAGAACTGTGCCTCAGCTTGTTCGAACCAGGCCGCTGGCTGAGTCGTCTAAAAGGAAGGCAGTTTGTGGGAGACTGCGAGGCCGCATTGTCCATGCTGGATCCAAAATCTGTTGGGCCCATCAGGTCACCAATATGGTCACACTGTATCATAGACATGCATGTTTTAAACGTAATTTACAGGAACCTCTGCCTCAGGTGAAAAATTATGTTGCCTTTCGGCCCACTGTTCACCCCAGAGTCAGAGCCCTCCTAATTGCTGATGTCAGCAGTTCACCCATTACTTTCGGATGGTTAATATGAGCAGTTCCTTTGGTTGTTCAGCATTCTCACTCCCCGTGGGAAGAAACTGTTCCTCTACTTGGTGGTGCTGGTTCTGATTCTCCTGTATCTTTTTCCTGATGGGAGCAGCTGAAAGATGCTGTGGGAGGGGTAGAAGGGGTCCTCAATGATTTTGCGCACCCTCTTCAGACAACGATCCCTGTAGAACACGTTGATGTGAGGGAGACTCCAGTGATCCTCTCTGCCACTCTTATGGTCCTGTGGATTGACCTTCGATTCGTTTCTCTGCAGCATCTGTACCACACAGTGATGCAACTGGCCAGGATGCTCTCGTTAGTGCTCCTATAGAAGGTTGACATAATGGTGGCTGTTAACCTTGCCCGTATCTGTCTTCTCAGCAAGTGCAGTCACTTTTGCGCCTTCTTGACATATGAGGAGATGTTGAATATCCATGACAGGTCACCATTTAAGTGACCTATAGTAAATATAGTTAAGTAATGGACAGGAAGAAAAGCTCTGTGCTGGACAAATTCAGTGGCTTAGGCAGCATCTGTGGAGCCAAACGGACAGTCCACATTTCAGGTTGAGACCCTGCATGAAATCCCAACCCAAAAAGTCGACCACCTCTCTGCTTCTATAGATGCTGCCTGATGCACTGAGTTCGTCCTGCAGCCAATCCAAGACCATTGGCCTACCACTAGCCTATCCAAGAAGTGTACACACAGTGTATTCCAGTCTGAGGCAGGAAGACACACCTTTAAACCACAGAACACTACAGCACAGAAAAGAGACAATTCCGAACTTGTAGCTTGAGCAGTGGGACCACTAGTCCCACTGACCTGCACCCTCCAGACCTCTCACATCCACGTACCCATTTAATTTATTTTTAAAATTTAAGAGTGAGCCTGCATTTACCATGTCAGGTGTTACTGAGTGAAAAAGTTCCCCCTAATGTTTCCCCAAAACCTTTCTCCTTTCACCTTAAACTCAATGCTTGTATTTATCTCCTAATCTAAATGCCTACTTGCATTTACTCTGCCTGTACCCTTCATAATTTTGTTAACTATCAAATCTCCACTCATTCTTCTACGGTCTAAGGAATAAAGTCCTAGCCTGTTTTAATTTTCTCCTGTAACTCGGTTCCTGAAGACTCAACAACATTCTAGAAAATCTTCTCTGCACTCTTTCAATCTTACTGATATACTTCCTGCAGTTTGGTGACCAAACGCCACACAATTCTCCAAATTTGGCCTCACCAATGTCTTACACAATCTCACCATTAATCCCAATTCCTGTACTCAATACTTTGATTAAAGAAGGTCAAGATGCTAAAAACATTCTTCATAACCCTGTCGACCTGTGACACCCCTTTCAGGAAATTATGTGTCTGAATTACCAGATCCATTTGTTCCATCACACTCCTCAGTGCCCTACCATTTACTGTGTATGTCCTACCTTGGTTTGTCCTTCCAAAATGCAACACCTCCCACTTTTCTGTATTATATTCCACCTGCCATTTTCTGTCCCATTTTTTCAGTTGGTCCAGATCCTCCTGCAATCTTTGAGAGCCTTCCTTGCTGTCCATAACACCTTCAATCTTAGTGTCATCAGCAAATTTGCTGATCTAATTTCCCACATTATCATCCAGATCATTGGTATGGACGTCAAACAACAATGGTCCCAGCACCAATCCCTGAGGCCACACCACTCGTCACAGGCCTCCAGTCTGAGAAGCAATCATCCACTATCACTCTCTGTCTTCTCCCATTCAGCCAATTTCAAATCCAGTTTACCACCCCTCCTTCTGAACTAGCCTCCTATGTGGGACCTTGTCAAAGGCCTTACTAAAGTCCATGTAGACAATGACAACAGTCTTTCCTTCATCTACTTCCTTGATAACCTCCTTGAAAAGCTCTATAACATTCGTTAAGCATGACCTACCACGAACAAAGCCATATTTCACTTTCCAATACTTTTAAGTATTTATAGAGACCTATAAGAGAAAGGAAATGTTTGAGATTCATTTAAATTTTAATACCAACATTTGGTAAATATCAACTGGAATAGAACTCTGAATCAACTGCCAAGTTATAGCAATACATTTTCTGGCTATTGCTAAAGCAATCTGAACAAATTTTACTTGATACATATTCAGTTTTAATTTAGGTTTAATCCTTCTAATATCTCCAAGAAAAAAATAACATTGGATCCAGTGGGAATCTTATTCCAGCTATTTGTTCTAATAGTTGATAATGAATTTATCGCCATATCCATTGTACAATGTGCATATGTGCCAAAATTCCTACTTGGTGTTGGTGTTCAGTCCATCCTTCTTGTCAGGTTAGAAATGTGGAATGATTGTATTTGATGTTGTTAATGCACAGCCAAGCTGGCAATCTTTCTGACTTAATGAAATATCTGGAAAAGAATCCATTTACAGCCTCCAGCTATCAGTGACAATTTATCTACATACTGTGATCAAACCAAACAAGGACAGGAAATCCATTCATCACTATTGAAACAGACAGCACTTCCTCTTTACAGAAAGGGGACCCTAATGGAATTAGATTAACCAGTTATCTGCCAAGGTATTTCTGTAAATGACATTGACACGTGGCTTGTGATTATGTAATTGAGTCTGTTTCACTTTAAAGAAAAAAAAATTCAGTATGGAATAATTAATTTTCTTGTTCTAAATTGTGCACTGAAAATTAAAAACCATTCAATATTCTTAGTTGTGAGCTTGTGGTGTTCAGGAATGAGATTCATCTCATCACCATTATTAAAAGATTAACCTTAGAATTGTTGGCAGATTCATTTATTTTCTGCTCTCTCACCTTGCTATGGAAATGCACATTCTTACAATAACAAAGGCCAAAATCATTTAAGTCTTTCTACAGCAATGTGAATCCCAAATGCTGAAAAATAAATTTAAATCAAAATAAAGTCATTTAATTTTTTTTCTCCTGGTATTCATTTATTTCCCCTTTGTTTTTTTATTTTCTCTCTGCCTAGTCTGTGGAATTACAGAATGGTTATAGTAGATAAAGAAACAATTCCATCCATTCAGTCCATGATAGCTCTACGTAAGAAGGAAGGAAGGATAAGGGGAGACATCAGGAGTAAGTTTTTTTTAAACACACAGAAAGTTGAGGGTGTCTGGAATGTATTGCTAGGGGTAATGGTGGAGGCTAGAACAATAGGGGCAATTAAGAAACTCTCATGGATGATAGAAAGGTAGAGAGCTAGGAGGTAGGGAGGGTTTAGTTTTTGGGTAAATGTAGGTCGGCACAACATCGTGGGGTGTAATGTCTGCAATCCAGTTAATTTCTGACCCTGCCCCTTACCCAAAATTGAGTATTGTTTTCCTTTCTATTATTTATCCAGCTCATTTTTGAATGTTCCCATTGAACCTGCGTCCACTTCTCTCTTCAGCATTGCATTTTGGATCCTCATCAGCACTCTGCAAAAACAAATCTTTTCCTTGTGTTAACTTTGTTTCATTTTCCAGTCACCTTTATTTTTAATTCTCTTGCCCCGGTTTGTAATCCTTCTCCAATCCTCCTGCTCTCTCTCCAGAATCTTCTGTGTGGGGGCCAAAATGATGCAGAATATACGAGCTGTGACCAGCCTGTAATAGTTCAGCATGATGGCCTCATGCTTTTGCAATACCTCCACTTACATATTCCTTAAGGTTTCTGAAGCACCCTCTCACCCTGCACTCCCACTTCCAGTCAGCAGTGTGCATTTCCCTCAGAATTCTCTGCTCTTGTATACTTCAGTAAAAACACAATGCTGGAGAAACTCAGCAGGTCAAACAGTGTACTTTATGTAGCAAAGATAAAGCTACAGAACCAATGTTTCGGGCTTGAGACCTTCATCAAGATATCAAAAATTATAGGCAGCTGCCCAAATAAAATGTTGAGAGGTGGAGAGGCAGGGGGAGGAACATGATCGCAAAGGCAGGAGGTAACAGGCCAATGAGGGAGGGAGGGCACACCAGCAAGCAGGGGGAGGATTGATAGCTCTGTGAATGGAGAGGGAAGGTGGTGGAGAGCTGCAGGAAAGAAGAGAAAAGGGAAGGGAGGGAGAATGGAGAGCAGATGAGCAGGAATGGGAGAAGTCAATGTTAATGCCATCTGGTTGGAGAGTGCCTAGATGGAAAATCAAGTGATGCTCTTCCATTTTACAGGTGGTCTTGGTGGGATAGTGCATGAGGACATGGACAGACGTGAGCAAGGGAGTGGGGCATGGAATTGAAATGGTTGGCCCTGGGAGTTCCCTGTCACTGATGCAGACAGAACGAAGGTGCTCACCAAAGGATCTTCCAGTCTACGCCCTTCTCTCTGATATAGAAAAGGGTCCCACCAAGACCACCTGTAATTGGAAGAGCAACACATGATTAGATGCGATTTTTGGCACATATCTTCATTTTTCTCATACCTTGATGAAGGGCTCAAATCCGAAATAATGGTTATGTATCTTTATCTTTGCTGTATAAAGTGGACTGTTTGACCTGCTGAGTTTCTCCAGCATTGCGATTTTATTCACACTCAACATATCTTGATGCATCTTTCCTCCTTGACTTTAGTACAAACAGGGTGACAATTGAATTGTGGAAGAGGATCTGGTTTATCATGTAGAGAATCTCGTCTGTCATATGACACTACCAGCAAGTACCTGTCGGAAGTCATATCACATGCCAATCATGGTGGGATTCCACCCACCCATTGGTTCACACCTGACTATTGGCCATTTAATCACCAGTGATTATCTGGGCTTGACCCTCCAGCTTACTCTACTTTAAAATCCACCACGTGGAGTAGCTCTTTCTCTTTTGATCTACAAGCCTGAGACAAACCCTGCTCCACTCCAGGTCACAAACTATGGACAACAGTGGAGGAGTCATTAGTAAGGTGTGCACTACACAGGGATCGGGGCTGTTGTATATTGTTATAGTGTGGTAGATAGCATCTGAGCCATGCTTACATTAGATGAGGAATGGCAGGTAGCATATTCTAGTCCTTGGTTGTGATACAAGCCTGTATAAACAGTTGCTGGTATCAATAATCACATCCCATATGACTGGGTTGTAGTGTGCTTGTATATGTATAAGGAGTTGCTAGAATTGGTAGTGTTAAGTGCGATATACAGTGTTGTGAGATTGAGAGCACCAGCATGTGTTATCCCTTTTGCGATCCCCTTGCTTGTGTTCAATAAAGATCCTTCCTGTGTTCAGCCTGTGGCCAGACTCCTTGCTTTTTGAACTGACCAAACCTTTCCCTTCCCACACAATTTATGGTCTTTGTTGGGCCAGTTGTGATGACAAGCAAATCTATTTCACGCTAAAATGTAAATGAAGTTGAATAATACCCTGTCATTAGTCAGGGTAATAAAAAGCAATTGAAAGTTTTCCAGAAACTTTGACTCCAATATTCCACAGGAGCCAGAATCGAGGAGAGGGCAAGCCACTCCTTCTACAGAATTTCTCATGTCCATGGTGGCTCCCATTTTGCAGCCAGTTGTCACATCTCATCTGGAGGAGCGAAATGAAGTACAACAGCAAAGCGCAAGTGTAGCCATCAACCGTTGCTCATTTACTGGCACTGCAGATGCACACAGTTCGGATTCTAGGATATTCTTGGCAGATCTATTATAGAACATAGAACGGTACATCATGGGAAGACTTTTCAGCCTGCATGTCTGTACTGAACATGATGTTCAAATCAAGTCGAAGCTGCTGTTAGTTCCTGAAAGATAACCTTCCAATAACATCTTAATCATGTGCCTATCTAAAAGACTCTTAAACATTATTTTTGTATCTGCTTCCACTATTACTCCTGGCAGCTGATTCCAGGCACCCACCACTCTCTGTGCACATTTTCCCTTTTCTTTCTGCCCTCTTTCATTCCTCCCTCACTCTATCCCTCCTCCCTCTCTCCCACTTCCCCTCTCCCACTTCCCCTCCCCCCTTATTTCTCTTCCCATCTCCTCCTTTCTTTCACCCTCTCCCCCTCCCCTATCTCCCCCTCACCTCTATCCTCTCTTTCTTCCTCCCCCTTTCTCTCCCCATCTCTCTCTCTGTCTCTCTCTCCTCCTCCTCCTCCTCCTCCCCCTTTCTCCCTTCCCCAACTCTCCCTCTGGCTGAAGCTGCTGCATTTTTACAAGCAGGTTGGGAAGAAAGGTGAAACTTTACTCTTTCTCTCAAAGTGAATCTGATGGATGGCTTTCATTCCAAGTTTATAGTCCATTTATTGATTGAGGTCACTGCTGACCTTTCCCGAGGGACAGTGCACATTCAAATTCTGGCACTCTTCCAAGTAGAACACAGTAATAAAGCAACTTCAGTGTGCTGTCTTGACAACAAGAGAACACACCACTCACCAGCATCATATCAATAGAGACCTAAGCTTATACATAGTGTGAGGAGGCCACAAAGCCCCTATGAATCTGCTACATCATTCAATGAGATCATGGCTGATCTTTCACATGGAACACCGTTTCTCTCCCCTGTAACCATATTCCCTCCCCACCCCCATTCTGAAATCTACAATATCTGGATTGAACGTGATGACTGTGTCTCCAGAGTACAAGCAAAACCACCTTTAAAGAAAACCTATTTCTCTGCTCCATATCTCCATATCCACCGATCACCCTCTGTTACTATCCTCCTCCCACACCTGGCTCCACCTGCCCACATTCCCTCTCTGATCCAGTTCCATTTATCACCTCCCAGTCACTATCTTTCTGTTCCCCTCTCCCCACTTTGTCCTGTTTTCCCATTGAGGGACATTAGTGAACCAGATGAGTTTTATCCAATCACTAGGGAAAGATGAGCCTTTAATTTCACATGTATTAAGTTGTTTGAATGTTGTCGATGTACATTCAAACTCAGATCTCTGATCAATAATCTAGGCATCTTGTCCAATAGTTTAACTGATATATGCTGGATAGACTTAACAGGGCAGACAGCAGCTGCGGAGAGAGAACACTCAAGATCAAGATGGTTTTCATATGTACCAAGATTCTCTGATAGAGGCTGCCTTGCAAGCAGACCAGAAGACATCTCATACTTAAGACACCGTAGAAAACTGTAGAGCTACAGAGAGAGAGATCAGCTGGTGCAGAGAAAAGACAACATAAATGTACTCTTTTGGAGTTCATTCAAAAGTCTGATAATGGCAGGAAAGAAAGTCCTTGAAACTGGTGATGTGTGAAATATTGGAGTATTGATATGATTCATCTGAGTGGAAAATTGTCATCTTCTACTCAAACAGGACAAGATCCCCTCCTGGAACTGGCCATCCAAGACTCTCATATGTACCAACAGTATCTGTGTTATGTCTGGTTGAGTTTCCATGTGTTTTGCACCAATGACTGGAGAACGCTGTTTCGTCGGGTTGAACTTGTGCAATCTGACGACAATAGACTTTATTTGACTTGATATATCACTTTATGACATAGAATAACGGATCCTGCGCAGAGATAAATGCTGGCTCTCCGAGAAATCCTGTTCCACCACGTAACTTATCCACACAACATTCCCGTCAACTCCTCCATGATTCTACCAGTTACCCACACATTAGGGGAAATTTTGGATAATTAACCCACTGACCTGCATGTCCTTGGGGATGTGAAAAGGAAACCAGAATGGCTGTTCATTTCCAGCACTGTCAGGCCCTGTTTATGCCATTGATGTCCATGCCAAGGAAATGGTGAAGATCTGCCTCAGTGGAACAGAATGTGGGCAGGTGTAAATACCACCACAATAAGTGGTATAGTGGCTGGGACAGCTGCCTCACAGCTCCAGTCACCTGGATTTGACCCTGACTGCATGGAGTTTTCATGGTCTCCCTGTCACTACTTGAGTTCCCCCTAGATGCTCTGGTTTCCTTCACATCCCCAAGGACGTGCGGGTCAGAGGGTTAATTATTCACAATTGTCCCTAATGTGTGGGTAACTGATAGAATTTTGGAGGAGTTGATGTGTAGATAGGTTACAGGATGGAATGGGATTTCTCAGAGAACCAGCGTTTATCAATGGGTAGAATACCTTATAAGGTAATATGCCAAGTCAAGTTTATAGTCATCTGATTGCACAAGCATAACTGGATGAAACTACGTTCTCTAGTCCTTGGTGTCCATGCAGACACACAACTAGACATAACACTGATACAGACAAACAATACATATGCAGGACAAGTATTTCATCTATACAAATAAATATTGTTTTGAACATACAAGAGTCTCGGATGGTTAGTGTGAGCAGCTCCTTTGGTCGTTCAGCATTCTCACTGCCCGTGGGAAGAAGCTATTCCTCAGCCTGGTGGAGCTGGCTGTGATCCTTCTGGAATATTTCCAGCATTGTTGGTGTAGGGTTTGACACTTCAAGAACATGTCCAAGTACATTCTCCAGCAAGTCTGGAGGGTATTAAATTCCCACCTTTATCTCTCCTTACTCAGCTCTGAATGACAACAAAATTCAATGCTATCTCACAAACATACTTGAGAGATAACTCTGAATGTTAATCAGGAGAAGAACTTCTCTTGGGGACAAAAGCTCATCTTGAACTTGGGAGTTAAGTTAAATGGAGTTTCTGGTTCAGGAAAGGTTAATTGGCTGTGTAACATTGATGGTGGAAATAGCAGAGCCTGTGCAAATCCTTTGCCTGCTCAGGCCACAGAGGACTCGGGTTATGCAGTGGTTTGTTCATGATTTATTTTCACACCTCATTGCTTCAATTTTATGTCACTCTGTAGCATGTGATTTACAAGTTGTCTGGGTCTCAAGAATGTTCCCTGTAAATGTACGAGGAATCTGGCTGTGCAAAGTGCCAGGTAATGGATTTATTAGCCTCTAACACAATGTCACAGTGATGTGAGGAGCTTCACAGAGAACAAGGTCATTCCAATTCAGATTGAAGTGTTTCAATCTGAACCCCCAGATTTTAATCTGATCTTTGGTCAGCATGGGAGGATGTCAGAGAGTTATACAACATGGAAACAAGCCTTGCGACCCAATTAATCCATGCCTACCTAAGCGAGTCTCATATGCCTGCCCTGCCTGTGTACCATATCTTTCTCAGCCTCTCCTACCCATATATCTGACCAAATATATTTTGAATGTTGTAATTGAACCCACTTTTTCAGTCCCCTCCCCAGATACAGATCACCCTCTGAGAGAAAAAGGTGCTCCTCAGGTTCCCCCCTCTCATGTTAAACATTTGCCCTCTGGTTCTAAGAATCATCTACAGTGTGGGAAAAACTATGAACATTCACTTTATTCATGCACCTTAGGATTTTATATACTTTTATATGGCCGTCCCTCCAAAACTAGGGTCACAGTTTTAGAAGGAGGAAGCCATTCTGTCTGAGATGAGGAGAAATGTCTTTACACAGGGAATTGTGAACTTGTTGAATTTCCTGCCACAGAAAATTGTTGAGGCTGCTTCATTAGTTCAAAATGGAGTTGGATGTGGTTTTTTTAGCTAAAGGGATCAAGGAAAGAAAGAAAGCAAGAATAGGGGACTGGGGGCACCCAGTCAGCCATGGTTGCATTGAATGGTGGTGCAGGCTTAAAGGGCTGAATGACTTTCTGCCCTCATTTTGTGTGAATCTATGATTGTAGCCTCTTTTGCTTAAGCAAAACTCATAGTAAGTCCTATCCATTAGGAGCTGAAGGTCTGGGGAGCGTTGGGAAATGCCTGTGGTTGGTGGTGGTGGGGATTCGACCTGGCATCTGATGGGGAGGGGTGGTGGTTGGTGTTGGGGACATTATTGGATGATATTGGCAAGTGGTTGAATATTTGGGTAAGTTGGCTAATTTAAGGAACTGATCTGGAACTAGTAGTGAAGGGTGGCAAGGGAAATGATCCAGGGCTCATCTCAACATGAGATGAGTTGTGGTCTGTAGGTGAAAGCTAACAGAGCAAATGAACTTGAGAATAATTTTATGTCAGGTGAAGTCCTGCTATGATGTGAATGGCCCACGTTGTTTACGAACATGCCAACTAATTCTGATGTTTCTGTGTGCCTTCTTATCAACAGCAAATCGCACAACCTGCACACAAAAGATTAGTTTACTCACATTTCTTCTTTATAAGGTACCTTCTCCTCCACAGCAAATAAAAATTTCAGTGCATATGTACATTGTACAATGTGTATGACAATAAACGCGTTATCATTGTCAAAGATCCATCTGAGGTTAAACACCAGCTACCTTCTTCAGTGTAGTGCAGAAAAGGTTTTGTTATGAGGCAGACTTCTGAGCCAATTCTTGTTCAATATTTGGTAGCTATACAGATGGTCTTTGGAGATTAGGATGAGTTCAGGTGGTCACTTAAACTCATTTTGGCAAAAGTGCAGAGATGGGGTATCTAGTTCCCAGGGTCTAGGGTCAATTAAAAAAAAAATATTTAGGCATACAACATACAACTTCCGGACAATGAGCTAATGCCACCCAAATACCCCAATTAACCACAACCCCAGTACAATTTGAAGGATGGGAGGAAACTGGAGTACCTGGTGAAAACCCACGCGGGCGCGGGAGAACATACAAACCCCTTTCAGATGGCACTGACTTTGAACTCAGGTCAACGGCGCTGTGACAGGGTTGCACAAACTGCTACGCTAACCATACCACCAGTGGGTTTGATCGGTGAACATTGATTCCTAGTGTTGAAACGATGAAAGGCAGCCTAGTTTAGTTTTTGGTTTGAGTATTAGTTGCACTTGGCCTTCAATTCTCACCTTATGCCATCCTGTTTATTTGCTGACCCTCTCTTTCATGGCATATTCCACAGTGCAGTGCCATATAACAAACATTATTTAAGCAAAATCTCTGCTTCTGCTGAGGATGCTCTTATTTCACATTTTATGACCTCTGATAGATCTCAATGCATCAAGCTCCAGCATTTAGCAATGCCCATAAAGAGACAGTTCAGCATTCTCTGTTGTGCTTCCCTCACTTCCTTTGGGAAAATTGCCTTGGATGACAATTCCTTGCTGAATTAGTTTGCTTAAGTCATCTATCATTTTTGAGTTATTTTTATATCAGATTGTAAATGTACGCAAGAGCTACCTTGGATATGGTCTTATTTCAAGCTTGCAGGCTCAGTTTTCTGTCCAACACTTTAAAAGGTTAAGGATGTGAAGGAGACAATTCAGCCCATTGCATCCTTGCCCCTTGAAAAAAATGACCCAAACTGGGTCTGCCACTTCATGAGCCACGGCTCATCAATACCCACCAATCCCTCTTTTGATGTTCTTCTACCTCTGTCAACTCTTAACACCTCATCTTCCATCTGGGCACCCTCCAACCAGATGGCATTAACATCGATTTTGGATGCCCCTTCCTTCCCTCATTGCCTTCCCTCAGCACTCACTCTCTCTCTCTTTTTTTCTCTCTCTCTCTTCCTTTTTCCCTCTGTCTCCTTTCACAGAGCCAAAATCAATTGTCACCTCTCCTCTTATCATATCCAATGATCACCTTTTGTTGGTCTGGACTCCTTCCCCAGCCAAACTAGTCTTTATTCTGAAGAAGGGCCCAGGTCAAAAATGTTGGTAATATAGTTTAACTTTCTATGGATGCTGATAGACCAGCTGAGTTCCTCCAGCGTTTCTTGAGTTTTTACCTTAATTATTGAAAGTGCTAGGAAAGTGTCAGGTTGATCCTTATCTGTTGACCAATCCTTTTACCAATTGCTTGAAATCTCTGCCAACAACCCTCCCCCCACCCCCTCCCCAACCCCATCTGGCCCCTTCCCACTGGTATTTGAGGGGAAATGATCCACCCCACATAATTTTACACATCTCTATTCTGAATGTATAAACTCTGGTCTATCGTTTCTTCATCCCTGATGCCTCCGACTTCCTAACACATCCCAATGACCAGAACTGTACTCAAGCTGTGGCTGGCTCCTGTTCTTGGCTGTAGTTTAATTTGCCCACTCCGATGAAGCAATGTCTCATGGTTTCATTGGAAATAGTTGCTGTATATACTGTATATTTGTAATTGTAAACACATATTAAATATATGTAATGAGGTAGCCTCTACTTGTTCCTTGGTCTGGGGGGATATTCAGGGGACAGCAGGATGTGATTAGAGAAGTTCCCTACAAAGGATATTTACAGTTTTTAAAAAACATGAGATAAGAAGAGTACAAGTTGCTCAATGCCCAGGACTTCTTCTGCCTCTATTAACCCCTCAATTCCAGTTAAAGATTTGAAAGTTTTAACCAAATAGCTTTCAATATTTTAAGTTCCAAGAACTTAAGTGGCAGTGCAGTATAGTTAGTATATTTTCCACAGTGCACCTCCGGAAACTTGAAAGAGTATTTGACAACATGCCAAATCTCCGCAGACTCCTTAGCAAGCAGTGATGTTGGTGTGCCTTCTTCTCGGTTGCCTTGATGTGCTGGCTCTAGGAGAGAGCTTCTGAAATACAATTCCCAGCACTAAAAGGTCAAGCCCCCTCCACCTCGGTCCCATCAACGAGGAGCAGGTGCATTGTTATAGGGACTAGTTCTGAGACAGCAACCTGAGGAGCCCCACTTTCAACTCGCGGGCAGGAGAGGGCTTCTGAAATATGACTTCCGGGGCACTTGAAGGTCTGACCCTCCCCTCAACTTTGGTACCATCAACGAGGGCATGGTTATGCGGGTTATGGGGTCTAGTCCTGAGGCAGCATCCTGAAGGCCCTCACTTTCTATTCTTAGTATAGCTAATCATTCCACCAATGCTCATGTAAGGTGAACAAGGCTCGTTTGCCACAGCTATTCAAGTAGCAGGTCAACTTTTAATGTGGGAGGTGTCAATTGTCTTGACTCCTTTCTGATAACTTAAATATAGAGGAAAGAGACATACATTTTAATTTTCATTCGCATATAGGTCATGAGTCATCAAACTGTGCATACTATGTCCAGGAGAGAGTTTGATATGGATAATAACTCAAAGTTTTAAAAGCTACAAAACCTCAAAAAATCCAATTAAATGCAAAAAAAAACATGTTACTGTGTTTTCATCAACAATTGAATGTGAAAGGGAAATGGATTTGCTTCTAAATGTGGCTGATCGTAGTGAACTTGAGATGAGTTGCTATGTGATGATGTTTGGCCAGTGCCCAACAATGCTGTATATAGAGGCAATTAAAAATCATTGCTAAATAAGCACTTCCTCAAATAAAATAAGATTCAGACAATATAATATAATTATAAAGTAATAGCCTCAAATGGAAACTGTTTGCAGGTGGTTCACAGTTCTGAGTGTGAATGTGCCTCTATCTAATTTAACTGAAGCCCAAGGTGTGAATGGACAGCTCTGTGCTTGTGCACATTAGTTTATGTTGCATCATGCAAACTGGGAGTTTATTGGACCCACAGCAGAATCATAATCCAAATGGATCATAACACTGGACAATGGAGATTTTTATTCTTGTACATTTTTGAGTATATTTTACAAAAATTACTTTAAAAATGTCCTATCTTGTAGCATTTTTAGATATAACCTTTTTTTTGTGATTTATTTTAATATTTTAAGTCTACTTCAAGCATACAAAACCATAAAGTGCAACGTGTCATTGAAAATTCATTTTCTGGGCGACTGGAATCCATTAATGCCAGCCGACCATCGTTAGACACTGACACGGGAGGCATCAGATGCTGAGTACAAATTAAAATCAGCAGCAAAACGTTTTTAGGTCAGTTGAACTAACGCAATGTGTCAGCTTCATTATATGATTAAACAGGCTAAATTCAATAAAAGTTAATTTAATGTTTCTCCAACTTCCTACACGATCATCTGAAATGATCTTGTAAACAGCTTGAAGTTGTCTATCATAATCCACAATTGTTTTTCAGGAAGCAAAAATTGTTGTTCAGTGCAATTTGCAAATTGGATCGTAGCAAATTTTCTTTCAACCCAAACAGAGGAATAAAACTTCGCATCATTTAAAATCGTACTTTAACACTTTATTTGATGGCAGGATGCAATGCAATTAATCAAATTATACAATCCCTTCATTTTTACAGCAGAAACTTTGCAACGGTAGGCATTTTCCAACTATCTTCCAGAAGCTTCACAGAACAAGTCATTGAGTGAGACATATATGAACTAATAGGCTGTGAAAGCGATGAGGAGTGGGAGATGGGAGATAGAGGACACCAAATGGTAATAAAGCCCTGCTTCTCGACTGTGACGAATATAGCAAAAGACATGCCAAGTCAATATTAATTCTGTTCTTGTTTCCATTCTTATAGTGACCAGATATGTGGGAACAAACTTTGGGCTGTGCAAATTATTACACACTGTCGGAGCAGCTATCTGATGTCAATTCTTTTTTCTCTGAATTTAACAATGCAAATCTCTCATCAGCTAATTACCAAACACCTAGAACTGCCCAGTCCTGGCAAGGTCAGTGACTTGGATGGAGATTCAGAGTTGGACGGAGATTCAGAGCAAAGCTGTATGTAAGAATTTGCTGGGTAATCCTGTCGCTCATAGTCTGTGGTTATTATGAAGAAACTGATAAATAATTCATTGTGCTATCGGCAGTGAGAAGGAATAACTGAAACTATCAGAGAAAATTGATCAAAGAGAATTGATAATACACAGCAGTAAGGAAGCCATCTAACCACATCAAAGGATTACTCCATTAAATTCTTTCTTTTTGTCTTCATTTTCACTGTATTGTCCTCATTGGTGAAGGTTAACAGCATAAGTACCAAGGATACAAGAGGTCATGAGTTGAGGGTTGACGGGCAAAGGTTTAGGAGTAACATGAGGGGGTACTTCTTTATTCAGAGAGTGGTTACTGTGTGGAATGGGTTTCCTGGAAAGGAGGTGGAGGCAGGGTCAATTTTGTCATTTAAGAAAGAGTTGGATAAGTATATGGATGGGAGGGGGATGGAGGGATATGAGCAGGGTGCTGGTAAGTGGGATGAGAGGAGGGTACTTGGATCAGTGCGGACTAGAAGGGCCAAATTGGCCTGTTTCCACGCTGTAATTGTAGTTGTGACAAGAACAAAACTGAAGGACTGATAGGAAAGTGTAATAATTACATTCTTAAGTTCAATCTGAAGTTGATGTTCACATTACACCTGGTAGAGTGAGAGAGTTCTTCTGCGAGCAGTGCATCAAGTCAACTTTGGTGTGCATGTAGCTGTACAAAGTAGAAGAGCAAGAGCATATTATAGTGTGTGGTGTTACAGTGAAGATGATTAATTTATGCCAAGCAAAGGCCATATGAGAACGCTGTTGTGGGGTTCATTCAGGAGTCCAATGACAGTGGGGAAGAAGCCTATGGGTGGACAGTTACACACTTTTGAACCTTCTCTCCAATAGGAAGAAGAAGAGATGTCTCTGGGGTGTGATGGATACCTCAGTGTGTCAGCTGCCTTTCCTATGCAGCAGGACTCCATGGAGGGAAGGGAAGTTTGCTGCGTTTGCCACCTTCTGCAGCTTCTGATCTTGAGCAGAGCAGCTTACTCCTAATCTCCCAGTATTCTTTTGATAGTTAAAGGCTACAAGCAAATGCAGCCTTCTTAGTTTGTGATCAAATTCTCTTATGAGAGGAATATTAGGAATTATTTTCTTTTGAAATATTTTTATTAGATTTTTATATAAAATACATACAAAAAAGAATAATGCATATCAATGATACAACTGTAACAAAGCAAGCAAACTCACTGAAACAGAAACAATTTTTCATTATGCAACACTATTTATTCAAAGATAAAGTAGAAAAGAGAAGAGAAAAAAATAATAAAAATTATCTCATAATCCAAACCCTAAACAATTCCACAGTTGCATGGTTAATATAAAGTAAAAATAAAAAAGAAATTAAAATCCATGAGAACCACAGATTACTTAATTATCATTCCCATTAAAGGTTATGAAATTCAAAAAGGAGCCCCAAAGATTTGAAAAAGTTACATTTAAAACACGTCGAACATCTAATTTTCTCCAAAGTTAAATATGACATCAAATCATGTAACCATTGATTATGAGTGGGTGGGAGCTACCTTCTGACCAACCATCTGGTGTTAGGTTTACATTAATAATTATTGATAAAAGTACAGAAGACCTCTTCCCAGTTTTTGACAAGGGTCGAACATATGAATTAGTGTGAACTGTCCTCATTCTTGAATCTGTCACAATAAGATCTAATATGAGGATAAATATGAACTAATTTAACTTTTGACATATAAGGTCTATGCACAACTTTAAATTGTAGTAATGAGTGAGGGGCACATAGAGATGAAGTGTTAACCAATTTAAAAATAGAGTTCCAAAAATCTTCAGAAATTGAAAATGGAGATCCTGCTCCCATTTTAAAAAAAAATATCCAATGAAGCTTCCCTTGATTTCAGCAAAGTGTCATTAATTAAAAGATATTAACCCTTTGTGAGATGGTTCTAGATTGTAAATTATCTCCATCAAATTCATAAGAGGAGCTTGAAGAAAGTTTGATAGTTGAGAATGGAGAAAGTCCCTAATCTACAAGTACCAAAAAATGAGAATTTGGTAAATTAAATTTAGTAGAGAGTTGCTCAAATGTAGCAAAATTACTATTAATAAATAAATAAATCATAAAATCATTTAATACCTAATCTGAACCATTTCTGAAAGGCAGAGCCTATCAAAGAAGGTTAAAAAAAAGTAATTTGATAGAATAGAACTAAAACGAATCAACCTTTGGAGTAGGAAATGTTTTCTAAAATGGAACCAAATCCTACTTGTATATTTGACCACTAGATTATCAATCTTCTTATCAATAGGAAAAGGCAAAAATGCACCAAGTATTGAAACAGTAGAAAATTTCTGAGTCAAATTCAACTCCAAATTAACCCAAACTGGGCCTCCTGTTTTATTATCATAATATAACCAAAATATAATGAAATGAATATTAATAACCCAATAATAGAATCTAAGATTAGGTAGAGCCAATATTAGGAATTGATTGGATTTCACAGTGGGTTGAGGGTATTGGAATGACCTCATTGGTTTTGAAAAATCTTGAAGCAGCAAAAATGTCCCAAGCCAATCTGTACCTACTTTCCAACCTTTGTCCTCAGAGATACCTCATGTTTTTGGAGCCTTCATATTTTGAATAATGGTTAACATCTCAATACATGCTGCATTAACTCTATGTAGGTGTGTCCCATGCACAGATGACCACATTGCAATGTAGAGAAGTTTGCATTAGGTGTACAAATTACCTAACTAATTTACAATTATGATTCTGATAAATAAAACCATTGCTAAAAATTCTGGCCCAATGAATGTTAATCCTTGCAAATGATTGCACATTTTTAGAAGTCTAAAATGGTGATAATTCAGAGCTGGTTCTCAGAGACCGAACAAGATCTGAATTAAACAGCACTCCAGTGAATAAGGAAAATCACATTAAACTCATTGCTAAAAGATATCCAATTTCTTTTTTACTTTGCTCAAATGTTTATCAGATTTCCAACTTCTGAAACAGTGACCTCGGAATGATGTCAGTGAGCTGAAACAATGGTGAAGAAAGTTCACATGGATGTTTCCAGGGTTAGTGGGGTTGAATTTAGGGAGAGACTTGTTAAGCTGGGACTTCTTTCCCTGGAATGTAGGATCAGAGTTGTGGCCAAAAAGAGTGTAGATAAGGGGAATAGTCATAGCCTTTTTCACTGAGTCGGGGAGTCTAAAAACTAGAGGACCTCATTAAGGTGAGGGGAAAGATTTAAAAGGGACCTGAGGGGCATCTTCATACAGAGGTATAAGCTGCCAGAGAGAGTGGTGGAGGTGAGTACAATTCCAATGTTTAAAAGAATTTTAAAAGGAAAGGGCCAGAGGAATATGGGCCAATCATAAGGCAAACGGGGCAAGCTGAGGTAGACCACTTGGTTGGCATGGACAAGATGGGCTGTGGCCAGTTTCCATGCTGTATGACTCTATACAGCACCATCAGCCATGACCCCACCATTGTAATCCCTCCGATTCTGAATCTCATAATTTGCTGCCAGCCCAGAGTTATTTTTAAGCATAAAGTAAGAAACTGCAGCAGAGATTTGTTTGAGCATCTTGGATTGTGTGACCTGAAGTTCAGACATAAACTATGTTGCTGTTAATCAATGTTGTTCCATTTCCCCTGAAAGGAATGATTCATCCTTAAGTACAATTCTGTTCAGTATCTTTGAACTGAGGACTGTTCATAACTCCCGCTCCATAACTCAGGGTTCTAAAGGCAGTTGGTCATTCACTGATAATAGGCAGTAGATTCAGCTACGATTTAACCCCTGATGCTCTTAGTCTCACCAGCTAGCCTTTGTCATGGTAGTGAGAGTGCTTGTATATTTGTGGGGATTGGTTTGACCTGCGTTTATGCCAGGGAGATGGGCTGCTTTATAGATTCCAAGCAGTAGAAGAAGATACACAGAGCATTGGCGAGATTTCAGGATTTTTTGGACTGCAATGTGCTTTTGAAATGATCTTCCAACCCTCAGCAGAGAATCACCTTGGAATCGAGTGTGAAGTGAGAGTGGTGTGAATTCAGGTTTGCCACATCGTACAGCTGGGTATCTAGCTGACCAAGATGAGAAGATATTGGAAGAGATGTTTCTTCCAATCACCCCAGGAATCCAAAAACTAATACCGTTTATATTCAAGTAAAATTGACCCCACTATTTTTGGCTCCAAAATATATTTTCCATAAATTGCATGTAAAAGTCGACCCCCCAGCTATTTTAGGCCCCAGCTGCCAGCCTATCCGAGCTCCAAAAGCCCTGACTACTCTCTTTCGCCCAGGTCCCGGTTGCCTCCCGCCGGAACTCTCAACAGTCCAACTGCTGTCTCTTGCCCAGGCCCCAGCTGCCTACCAAGGCCCCAGTTCCCTGCCCTCTGATGCTCCTGAAGCTTTGACCGTGGACTCTCACCTAGGCCCAGGCCACCCACCCACCAGAGGTCCCAACCACGGACTCTCATCTGGATCCTGGCTGCAGCCCATCCAAGCTCCCAGCACCTTGAATGCGAACTTACTACCTAGTCCCGTCTGCCTACCCATCCATCTGAGCTCCCAGTGACTCGAATGATGCAGGTACCTACCACGGTCAAAAGTAGTAAGCATGTAATAGCCGACTCCCTAAATTTTACCCTAAATATTGGCCCACAAACATGTACATATGGGAATTCCACTTTTTCTGTGTTTTTGTTCATATTTTTTCCTTTTTGGGTGGGATCTGTACCTCACCAGCAAGGCCAGCAATTTATTGGCAATTGCTGCGGAGAAGGTGGTATTGAGCTGCTTCCCCTCAGTGACATCCCCTGGTGATGTGGGATGAGGCTCAGACCCAGCAACAATGAAGGACTGGCATTATATTTCCTAGTGAGCCTGGATCTTCCAGGGTTCAATATTCTTGAGCACATGCTGCCTACAGCTTGGGGCTTGGGAGGGGCTGTCAGAGTACCTCCGGCACTGCATGTGGTAGATGGGAAACACTTTAGCCTCATAGTACCTGTGGAGGAGGGAATGGCCATTTTGGGTGGTAGATGGAGTGAGCATCAACTGGGCTTCTTTCCCCAGATGTTAGTGAACAGCCTGACCCTTTGGACTTCAGTTAATATGTACTTGAGTAAAACACGAAAGTCTGCAGACACCGTGGTTGAAGTAAAAACACAAAGCTGGGGAAACTCAGCAGGTCAAATCGTGTACTTTATGTAGCAAAGATAAAGATATATATCCAATGTTTAGGGCTTGAGCCTTTCATCAAGATATGAACGAAATGTAGACAGGCACCTGAATAAAATGATGTGTACTTGCACCTAATAAAGAAAACCCACATGACCCATGTATAAAAGCGTTACTGCTTCCAGAGTATAAATAGAAATGTACATCATGAGACTCTTCCCAACAATCATCATCTCCATTTATCAATGTATCATTCTGTTTCTATCTCCCTTATTTACTTATGAAGGATTCATAACACAGAAAGAGGCCATTCCAACCAATCCAGGCAAGTATTTATGTCTCTCGAATCTCCTTCCTCTATCCTGACCTAAATCTTTCAGCTTCACATAAGACCTATCCATCCTTTATTTTTGAACTACTCCTGATGGGAACAGGTTTCACGTGGTCACCACTCTCTAGGTAAGAATATCACCTGAATTGAAAGAGATTTCTAGGTCGTGTGTTAGTTTGCTCTCTCTTTCTCCCAGTATCAATTCTCACTGTAATGAAACATGAAATTCTGCAGACATTGTGATTGTAGTAAAACACAGAAATGCTGGAGGAACTCAGCAGGTCTCACAGCACCCATAGGAGGTAAAGATACAAAACTGTTGTTTCAAGGTGTGAGTTAAAAGCAGACAGGTGTTTAAATAAAAGGCTGGAGAGAGAAGAAAGGGTAGGGGGAGGTGTATAGTCCAACAGACAAAAGCTGTTAATTGGATATTGATGGGACACAGGAGATGGGGGGTGGGGAGCTAATGGAAACTAGAGATGTTAATGCCATCCATTTGGAGGATGACCAGATGGAATATGTCCTCACGGTAACTTGTTGAAATCTGGTATTGACCTCTACCTTCCAAATTCAAGGTCGGTGATTGCAGAAAAAACTGATTTGAAATTCCATTGATTACCTCCCCTGATAAAAATGTCAATGTTTTCATGTGATCTGCAGGATTTGATATTTCCTTCAATAAGAAGAATCTGTCGCCCCTCCAGAGCTCACATATTGAGTCATGGAGTCCTACAGTATGGAAACAGGACCCTCGGCCCAACTTACCCATGCCAACAAAATGTCCCACCTGCTGTGTTTGTCCCACGTCTAAATCCATCCTATCCAAGTATCCGTCCAATCATCCTCACCCAAGACAGGTTTTGCCCATATTCTTTAGAGTTTAGAAGAAAGCGGGGTGACTTTATGAAATATCCAAGATCCTAAGCAGGCTCAAGTGGGTAGATATTGAACTGTTTTCATGAACAGGTGAAAAACAAACAAGGGGACAGAGCAACAGAGTAAGGAAACAGTCATTAAAATTGAGCTGGGAAGAAATTTCTTTTAACATTGACTGGTGAATCCCTGTATAACATAGAACATTAAAGCACAGTACAGGCCCTTCAGCCTTCGATATATTCCTTTTAAAAAAAAAAGTGCTAAACACACCCTACCCCATAAACCTCTATTTTCCTTCCATCCATGTGCCTGTCTAAGAGTCTCTTAAATGCCCCTATTGTTCCAGCCTCCACCACCATCCCTGGCAAGGCATTCCAGGCACCCACAACTGTCTGTGTAAAAAAACTTACCCCTGATGTCTCCCCTAAATTTCCCTTCCTTCACTTTGTACATATGTCTTCTGGTGTTTGCCATTCCTGCCCTGGGAAACATGTCACCTCTGTCAGCCATGGTCGACCATGGACACTATGCCTCTGGTAGCCACTGAGCTGGAGTGGCCTCTCCAGGGCGCAAGCCAGGGCAGAGTTGCTATGGAGATCCATCTGTTGCCCAAGCAGTAGGACCTCCCTCTCCATGCTAATGACAAGTCCAAAGGATTGCTTAAAGTCGATAGAGTTTGGTGCCAGCTGCATCTCAGGAGTTGCCGTGGCAGTTACTGGTACAGCAGTCAGCTCCTTAAGGACTCTGACTCCAGATTTTTTCTCGGGTTTACTCCCAATGCCTTTCTCATGAGTGGGTATAGCCATAAGGCAGCAGAGGTTTGAAATAGGAGTTTTCCCTCTCCTAGATGAGTTACCATCTGTAGTTAATGAGTCCTATCTGCCTGGAGCACCATAAATCCCTTATAATCTTGTAGACCTCTATTGAGCCTCCTTTCATCCTCCTATGATCCAAAGAGAAATGTCTGAGCTCTGCTAACCTTACCTCATAAGACTTGTTTCCCAGTCCAGGCCACATCCTGGTAAATCTCTTCTGCATCCTTTCCATATCCTTCCTGTAATGAGGTGACCAAAACAATACTTTAAGTGAGGTCCCACCAGAGATTTATAGTTGTAACATGACCTCTCTACTCTTGAACTCAATCCCCCATTAATGAAGCCCAGCATCCCATAGGCCTTCTTAATGATCCTATCGACCTGCACGGCGACCTTGAGGGATGCATGGATTTGGACCTCCAAGGTCCCTCTGTTCATCCACACTCCTAAGTAACTGGCCAGTAACCCTGTTCTCAGCCTTCTGATTTGTTCTTCCAAAATGCATCACCTCACACTTACCTGGATTGAACTCCATCTGTCGCTTCTTCTCCAAACTCTCATTCTGTCTATATCCTTAGTAACCTTTGACAACCTTCAGCTCCATCCACAACTCCTCCAGCCTTTGCGTCATCAGCAAACATACTGACCCATCCTTCTGCCTCTTCATTCAGGTAATTGTAAAAAAATTAACAAAGAGCAGAGGTCCCAGAACAGATCCGTGCGGCACTCCACTAGTCACCGACCTCCAGGTAGAAAACTTTCCTTCCACTACTACTCTCTGCTTTCTTACTACAAGCCAATTTTTTAATCCACACAGTCAAGGTTCCACTGATCCCATGACTCATGAGTTTCTTTGTTTTAAAGATATTTTTATTGAGTTTAATTTTAAAAAATTGTACACATAATTTAGTAAATGGCCTAAACCATATCATATACATATGTACATAAATTGTAAATTGAAAATACGACCATAATTCATTTCTTAACTTAATCTTATCCAAAACATTAAATCTAAGATTGGATTGAATTAACAGTTGACACATTCTTCACAATATATCAAAGGTAATATTGAAAAGAAAAAGAAATGAAGAAGAAAAGGAAAAGGATAATCCCCCCAGAAAGGGGGAGAGTAAAAAAAAACAATTAAAACCTGAGAAAAAAAATATAGTTTCTTTTAAGGAAAGGTAAATTATAACTAAAATTCCATGATAAAAAGAAAGGAAATGTATGCTTCTTGGATATTAACTTTATCTTCTGTAATATGATCAATGTTTACAATTCTTAGTTAAACTCACATTTATCTAATATGTCTCTAAAGAAAAGAAGAAAAGAAAAATAGCCTCATGACTTTCTGGATGAGTCTCTCGAGGGGAACTTTTTCAAAAGCCTTGCTAAAATCCATGTAGGCCACATTTTCCACCCTACCCTCATTAATTTCTTTTGTTGCCTCCTCAAAAAAACTCAATTAGACTGGGGAGGCATGACCTTCCCTTCACAAAGCCATGCTGTCTATCCTTGAGTAGAATGTACTTCTCCAAATGTTCGTAGATCCTATCCTTAAGAACCTCTCCATTAGTTTCACTCCACTGACGTAAAACTCATCAGTCTAAATATCAGGATTCTCCCTGTTACTTATTTTTAAACAAGGGGACTACATTTGCCATTCTCCAATTCTCTGGCACCTCCCCTGTGGTCGAAGAGGATTCAAAGATCATAGCTACTGCCCAGCTATCTCTTCCCTCACTTTCCACAGCAGCCTGGGGTATTTTGCACCTGGCTCCAGGGACTTACCAATCTTGATGTTTTTAAAGAAGGTCCAACACTTCCTCTTTCTTAATCTCAACATTGTCCAGCACACAAGTTGTTCTATTCGGACCTCACCCTGATCAAGATCCTTTTCACTTAAAAATACTGAAGCAAAGTATTCAGTTAGGACCTCTCCAACCTCTGCCTCTTCACTCCACCCCCCAAGTGTGAAGGGGCAGATCATTAGATATATTTATGGTTGAGACAGAAAAGCATTTAAAAGATTGAGGATAAATTAAAAGCACAATGCTGAGAAATTCAGCAGGTCAAACAATGTACCTTATATAATAAAGATAAAGATTCATAACTAATGTTTCAGTCTTAAGCTCTTCATCAACGTATAAGCAAAATGTAGACAGGGGCCTGAGCACCTTGATGAAGGGCTCAAGCCTGAAACATTGGGTATGTACCTTTATCTTTGCTATTTACAGTATGCTGTGTTACCTGCTGAGTTTCTCCAGCATTGTGTTTTTATTTCAATCAGTGAGTCTGCACATTTTCGTGTTTCACTCCAAAAGATTGAGAAACTTGGGGATAGGGGGAACAAGCACAGAAGTGGATGAGGTCAGTGTAGATGAGGCATGATGGGGCAAGATTGATGGGTTGAATGGCCACCTGCTCTTTTTTCCCTGTGGACTTGTGATCCATGGAACCGTCATATATTTGCAGGGATTTGTAGTCATTGTGAACAGCCAGGCTCAATGCAAAGTTGGCTCTTCAGTATTTAGAAATTAATTTAACATAATGGGAAGTGTTCAAATGAACCTTCTGTTTGAAGATTCTATTAGCCATCTGGTTTGACCTAAAGTCAACGGATATGCCAGGCAGATAATTTAATTCCAATTGCTGCCCACTCTCAATGTAAACCAGTGGGGTAGTGTTCACACACATTACACTGACCCAAGATCAGAGCAATCTCCGCAAGGTTGAAAGAGTGAGCTAAGCTTTCTCAATGCATCCAGAATAAAACCTACTGTTAAGAACCATTAGTGCTTTCACCAAAGAACAATCTCAACAATCTCCACTGCTTAAGTCAACAGGAAAACAGAGTCTGGTGCATGCACATGCATCAAGTAAATACACAATTTATTTACACCAGACATTAAAATGAAACACAGGTTTGGACTCCCACATTCCCTGCAAGTGCTGGTGTAAACTCCTACATATTATACTGAGTATGACTCAAACTAAACAAGATTATTGAATGCTCAGAATCCCTGTGGTTCATTTAAGAATAGATTGAAAGGCATTTTTTATGAAATGATTCTGCTAATTACATAAAATTTTTAATAAATGTGTAGGCTTAACTATTTTTTCAAATACATGTGAATAGCAATAAAAAAACAGCTGCCTTTTGAAAATTGGGGATCAGCGATTAAAATAGCAAGATTATTTGGTGAAATTGCCATCAGATTGAAATAATATTTACTGTGAAATGTACTAATGCTTTGCCTACCAGGCTTTGCTAAACCTAGAATACTGATTCATATAGTCTTATTAGGACAACCGTACTGGGTCATTTTTCTCTTCAGACTTTCCAAGACCATTATACATAGGAACAAATCCATTTACCCACTCTGCCCCATTGCCTGGCCTTCATACATAACCCTGGACAATTTTTTAAAAAGGTTTGCTTCCTGAAAAAAAAAGAGAATTATGATTGACAACTTCAAGCTGAACACAAAGATAATTTTAGATTTGCTCTATCATCATGTAGGAAGTTGGAGAAACATTACATTAACTTTTATTGAATTTAGTTTGTTTAATCACATAACGAGGCTGGCACTTTGCATTAGTTCAACTGACCTAAAAATGTTTTGCCGCTGATTTTTGTTTGTACTCTCATGCCAGTGTCCAACAATAGTCGGCCAGCACTGATGAATACCAATTGCCCTGATCCCACTTTTCCATGGTCACAATGTCCTGGTGAAACCTTTTACCATGTTGATCACTGACTGCACCAAGATCAGCAGGGAAGAAGCCCAAGTGTGGATGCAGAAAGTGAATTTTCAATGGACATGTTGCACTTCGGGGTTTTGTATGCTTGAAGCACGTTGTATGGAGTTTGGTTCTCTGTAGTTTCCAAGAAAATTCTCAACAACATCTTTAAATGCCTTCCAAGCATGCTCAGGCCTAAGACATAACACCTGCCCAGAGAACATGTCCAGGGATGCTTGGACTGACCAAAGCAGCTTGCTTTGTGAGCAATATTTGAGTATAATTAAAAATATGACAGGAAATCACAAAAGTCAGTTATATCTAAAAAAAAGTGATAGGAAATTTTTAAGGTGATTTCCATGATCAGCAGTTCAAAATGCATAAAATACACCCAAAGGTTTTCAGGAAGCAAAATCTTTATTGTCCAGTGACACCTTGGAGATTTAAAATTGGGTTTAGATAAAGTGGACACAGGGTGAAGGTTTTCACTTTGTGGATGAGCAGGACATTGAATTGAGAAAAGTCAACAAGAAATTGATCTCTGGAAAGTCATGATATCATTTTTACCTTGTTGACTATCAACACCTCAAGACTCCGTGCTTAGTCCCTGCTATGTCCCTTGTTTTGATTATTCTTCGTTTTGAATGCATGTTGATTGAAAATTCTCAAAAACAATTTTGGAGGGCAGGAGGAAACCAGAGCCCCCAGGGAAAACCCAGCAGGCAAGGGGAGAACGTACAAACTCCTTACAGACAGCATGGCATTCAAACCCTGGTCCTGATTGCTGGCACTGTAAAGGCATTGCACTAACCACAACATCAATCACGTCTCCTATGGATGCTGTGAGACTAGCTGAGTTTCTCCAGTATTTCTGTGTCTTTACTGATTCTTATTGTTAGAGGCAAAACCATAATTATTACATTAACTTATTTTGTTCAGGACATCAAATTCTATAATTATAATAATTAACCAATTAAATTATAACTCATACTATGTCCAAAAATATTGAATCCAAAAATTATACAAATAATACATGTAAAATTCCTTTCTGTAAGATATTTTATAATTCTCCGATGTGATCATGATCTGTGATCTGTAGTTAAACCCTCCCCCCTTTACTTATTTTTAAAAATCTTGTATTTACGGAATTGTAATTTATAGTAATGTTGCACCTTGTTCTGCACTGTACTGCAGCCGCAAAACAACACTTTTCATGGCACATGTCCATGACCTGAATCTGATTGTGATTACATCAAGGGAAGATGTTTTGTTTTCTCTTTCTCTCCCCCAAGACTATCTGCAGATGTTGAATTATGGGTGTCATCTCTGAACATCTGGACAGTAGGTTTTCCCATTTCTTTCAGAGTCAATGGAGTGGAGACCCCTTGCTCTGGTTCTCTGTCCCCTTCTGTTTTGCAGTGAGAGTTTTTCAAGGGTCTGTTCAGGCACTGATCGAACATCTGTGGTCAATGTGCTGTTCCACAGCAAGAGGGAGCATGTGTCTGCTCGGCAGGGTCAGCTGGTGATGGGAAAGGTGTGTAGGGACGGAATTACACCAGGAAGGGTTCTCAAGAGGATTCTCACTGCAGCAACGTCTTCCTGAGTGTAAGACATTTAGCATGTAAGGTGATTATTACCTGGCAAGGGTCTTCATTGTTTGATATTCAATTCAGTTCTGCTGATCAGCAATATGAGGCTAAGTAAACAAGAAAAAGATTTCAAAAAAGTTATTCTTAATACTTGTCCTTTTGATCAGTGCATGCTCTCCACCTCTAATTAGTGCTTGTGAACATTTTGAATTACCTTGCAGGGCACTCACTGCATTCATTTCCTCAGTAACCATCACATTTGATCCTATTTAATACTTAGGACAAAATCAGGTACTATTGTAATAAAACAGAAATTTCATATTGCTTGAAATTGTCTTTAGCGTGCCTTAAATTAAAAGAGAATCTCCCCACCCCAGAGTCACGGAGTGGCTGTAGATTTGCCTTCGGCACTGCCACAGCCTCTGCAGCCATACACACTTCAGTCCAGTTCAAACCATCAGCAACCCGAGCCCAGATCCAAAGCTCCGACATGATGAGGAAGCCTTCAGTGCCCAAGGACCTTTGGGTGCCTTTTGCCCTCAGGATCCTCTCAAATCCCTGTTCTGATACCTGGTTCTATGAGTCAGTCTCAAGCAGCCTACAACATAGTGTGAATCCTTTGACCTCAAGTCGCCAGCGATCCACAGCCTGCAAACCACCAACAGCCTATGTGTATCCTACAGCTGCAGAGCCCCTCGCCAGTCCAATACTGTGGTCACTGTCCTTAGGGTCATCTCCTCTGCTTCTCCTTCTCAGCAGGGGGATGCTCTCCCTGTCACTGGTGCCCTGCGCCAGTCTGCTGCTCCACTGGAGTCTGCCACTTAAAGCCTGTATAGAGCCGTCGGGGGTAGGGCTGGGTGGTAAGACCCTTTGGGGAAAGTGCTCTGTCTCCACTTTCCCCCCGCCCCCCTCTCTCCATGTCCACACCAGCAGCATTGGTAGCGCTGCTATTTCCACTTGATGCTTCGCCTCTAATGCTAAAGAGTGGTCTTGCCTGGATTTTATAGGATTCATTTGTCAAAAAACGAGTTTTAAACATAGGTAGCACAGTGGGTGGCCGATAGAGGTGTCATTACAGCACCACAGATCCGGGTTCAATCCTTTCCTCCAGTGCTGTGTGTGTGGAGTTTGTGACCACAATGGTTTCTCCTCGTGTGCTCCAGTTTTCTTCCACATCCCAAGGATGCAAGGTTTTTAGGTTAATTGGCCACTGTAAATTGCCCCCAGTGTGGAGTGAGGGGTAGAATCTTGGAGCAATTGAGGGGAATGTGGGAAGAATAAAATAGGAACAGTATAGAATTAATATAGATGTGCAGTTGAGGGTCAGTGCTAACTCACTGGGCTGAAGAGCCTCTGTACCTCTGTGTACATTATTGTTGGCATTCCCCAAGATAACAGGAAACGTCATGTTAATTCTGTTTGTGTTCAAGATGACAAAGTGGTTAAATTATGAAATTCAGACTACTGGTGGAGAGGAAGGAGTTCAAATCTCACTTGGGCAACAGGGAAGTGTAGTTTTTAAAATTTAGACATACAGACCAGTATGGCTCTTTCAGCCCACAAGCCCATGCCGCCCAATTACATCCAATTGACTTACCACCCATGGTACGTTTTGAGGGGTGGGAGGAAACTAGAGCCCCTGGGGAAAACCCACGCAGACATGTGGAGAACATACAAACACCTCATAGACAGCTCAGGATTTGCACCCCGGTCCTGATCGCTGGCTATGTAACAGCGTTGTGCTAACTGCGCCGCTCTTCTAACTGCGCTGCCCAAATTCAAGCGATTAAATAAATCTGAAATGTCATTCAAGTGTAACCTCAGGAACACTGACCATGAAAGGATGAGCCCATAAATAACTCAACTACTGGCTAATTAGCTTAAAAAAACAGAGCTGGTTGACCAAGTCAGCAGGATTCAGACAAGTGACACCAGCAAATGTAAGATGTAGGACAACACCCACTGATGTTGGTGTGGGTGTCAGTAAGTGATGGACTGAAGACCAAGGCACCTATCTCCATTGATGGGACAGGGGTGGAGAGGGTTTTTACCTTAAGGTTCCTAGCAGGAGGACCTCTGCTGGAACCAGCACATAAGACATAGGTGAAGGAAACACTTAATGCCTCTACTTTCTAAGGAGTCTGAGGAGATTTGGCACAAACATCTGTAGGTGCACTGTGGAATGTCTGCTGACTGGGCACATCACAGTCTGGTTTGGAAACCCTACTGCCCAGGAATGCTGAAAGCTGAAGAAGTATGTAATTGTATTTTTCACACATCCTACCATATCATCATTCAAAGTCTTTCTATACAAGAGCTAGTCACAATTCACATGGAAGGTAAATACCATCTTGACCTCCCAACAGACTCCTCCCACCCTGACCACACTCTAATCACTCACCTCCCAACAGGAAGAAGATCCATGAGTGTGAGATCACACATACTCAGATTCAAGGATAGTTTCTTTCCTTCTCTTATCAGACTCCTGAATGACCCTCACAACAGTAAAGCTACAGTGCCTTTGCTTCACTCCTGCAGTTGTTGTACTATGTATGAGATGTCTTGCAGGTCTGCTCACAGAACAATTTCTATCACTGCATCTTGGAAAATGTGACAATAAACTTGAACTTGAAGTTTCACAGTCAATATTTCGAAGGAGTCAATATTCTCGGAGGATCTTTCTTGGACCCAACTCACTAATGGCATTGTGAAGAAAGCACATCAGCACCTCTACTTCCTCGGGAGTTTGCAGAGGTTTCGTATGACACCAGAAACCCTGTAAAAATTCTACAGTTGTGTGGTGGAAAGTGGAAAGCTGAAAGCTGACCAGCTGCATCATGGTCTGGTATGGGGAAACTAATACCCCTGAGTGAAAATCCCTGCAAAAGGTAGTGGACACAGTCGAGGACATCACAGACAAAACCTTCCTCACCATCGAGAACAACTACAGGGAACGCTGCCATTGGAGAGCAGCAACAATCATCAAGGATCCACACCACCCAGCACATGCTCTGTTCTCACTTCTACCATCAGGAAAGAGGTATCGGTGCCACAAAGCTCACACCATCAGGTCCAGGAACAGCTGCTCCTCCTCCACCAGCAGACTTCTCAATGACAAACTCAATCAGGGACTCATTTAAGGAATCTCACTTGTGCACTTTATTGATTTTTTTCCAGCTTGTTTACATTTGTTTACATGTGTACATTGTGTAACAGTTGTTTTTGCACTACTGATCAGTGGTAATTCTGCCTGGCCCGCAGTAAAAAGAATCTCAGGGTTGTATGTGATGTTACATATGCATTCTGACAATAAATCTGAAATCTGATTTTTTTTCTACTTATGCGCTAGAGGGAGTTAATATGACAATATGATAATCTAGCTCATCCACAGGGGCCTTCAGTCACTAAACCCAGTTCATGGTTACCAAGAGTAAGGGGATCATGTTATATACAAATCATTTTGAATACTGCTGTAAACGGTTATATGGTTATATGGTTATATGGTTATATGGTATGGTTACAGCTCAGGGTCCATTCCTACACCTACTATATCATATCACTCTGCAAATACTCACTTCATTGTTCCTCACTAACACAATCAATAGCTAAGTCTGAAGAGGCAGCAGCTGGAGTTTGAGCTGTGAGTCGAGGAGCAGGAGCTTGGAGAGAGTGACTGGGTTAATTGGTCAAAGGTTAATTGGTCAAGGGGCCAGTAAAAGGAGTAAAAGGGGAGGGAGCGGCCAGTGAGGAGCGGCGCACTGAGTGAGTGGGACACTGAAGGAGTGGGACTTCCAGCCTTTGGCTCAACAGGCTTAGGCAAAAGCAGGCGAGGAGAAAGGTAAGTGGCATTATTTTAGCTCAGTCATGCCTATGGGGTTAGTGCTTTGTACTGGATGTCAGATGTGGGAACCATGGGTGAGTCCCTCCCTCCCAAATAGCCACATCTGCGTCAGGTGCACCGAGATGCAGTTCCTTAAGGACCGAGTGGGGGAACTGGAGCTGCAACTTGAGGACCTACGGCTGGTAAGGGAGAGTGAGGAGTTGATAGATTCAACTTTCAGGGACATAGTTACCCCAAGACCAGATGTGTCAGGTAAGTGGGTAACTGTCAGGGGAGGGAGAAAAATACCAGGAAAATGGAGAGCACACCTGTGAATATCCCTCTCAGTAACAGGTATATTTTGTTGGATGCTGTTGAGAGAGATGACCTGACAGAAGCTGGCAGCAGTGACCAGGTCGCTGGCACTGAGCCTGGCATGGTGGACCAAAAGGTAAAGAGGAATGCAGTGGTCATTGGGGACTCCATTGTCAGAAATACAGACAGGAGATTCCGTGAGCCAGATAGGTATGCCCGCATGGTGTGCTGCCTCCCTGGTGCAAGGGTGCGGGATATCTCAAATCGGGTACAGGGTATTCTAAAAGGGGAAGGCGAACAGCCTGATGTCTTGGTACATGTGGGTACCAATGACATAGGTAAAAAGAAGGAGGAAGTACTGAAAAAGGATTACAGAGAGCTAGGACAGAAACTAAGAAATAGGACAACCAGGGTGGTGATCTCTGGTTTGCTACCTGTGCCAAGTGAAACTGAGGACAAAAATGGAAGGTTAAGAAAAATGAATGTGTGGCTGAGGGGCTGGTGTAAAGGACAGGGTTTTGGCTTCTTGGATCATTGGGATCTCTTTTGGGGAAGGCATGACCTCTACAAGAAGGATGGGTTATACCTAAACTCAAAAGGGGTCAATATATTGGCAGCTAGGTTTGGTACAGCCGTCGGGTGCGGTTTAAACTAATTTGGCAGGGGGATGGGAACCTGTATGATAGGGCAAAGGACAAAAAAGATAAAACAGGAAAAGTTAGGTTAGGCAGCGAAAGTAAAAAATCAGAAAGAGCAAGGAGGGTAAAAAAAGCAAATCTGAAGGGTTTATATCTTAACGCAAGAAGCATTCGGAACAAGGTAGATGAATTAGCTGTGGAAATTGAGATAAACAAATATGATTCGATTGGGGTTACAGAAACATGGCTGCAGGGTGGGCAATCCTGGGAACTTAACATCCCGGGGTATACGATATTTAGGAGGGATCGGCAAGAAAGAAAAGGGGGTGGGGTAGTATTGATGGTGAGAGAAGGGACCGACACGATTGACAGAAAGGATATCAACTCGGAAGATGCGGAATCTATATGGGTAGAACTGAGGAATAGCAAGGGGCGGAAAACGTTAGTGGGGGTGGTATATAGGCCTCCAAATAGTGTAGAGGTGAGGGAAGGCATTAAAAGAAAAATTAGAAAAGCGTGCACTAAGGAAACAGCTGTCATCATGGGAAACTTTAATTTGCATATAGATTGGACTAGCCAAATTAGTAAAAATACTGAGGAGGAGGAATTCCTTGAATGTTTATGGGACGGTTATCTAGACCAATATGTCGAGGAACCAACTCGGGAGCAGGCCATTTTAGATTGGGTATTATGCAATGATAAGGGGCTAATCAACAATCTTGTTGTACGAGGCCCTTTGGGTAGGAGCGATCATAATATGATCGAATTCTCACTCGACATGGAGAATGATGAAATTCAGACCGAGACTTAGGTCCTGAATTTAAATAAAGGGAATTATGATGGTATGAGACGGGAGTTGAGTAAGATTGATTGGGTGGTGTTTATGGGGGAGTTGACTGGATAGACAATGGAAAGCATTCACAGATCTAATGGAGAAATTGCAAAAATCGTTTATTTGGCATAAAAATAAACCAAAAAAGGTGACTCAACCTTGGATAACAAGGGAAATTAGAGACAGCATTAGGTTCAAAGAGAGAGCATATCAATTGGCCAAAAAAAGTACCACAACCGAAGACTGGGAGCAGTTCAAGATGCACTAAAGGAGGACAAAGGGATTAATCAAGAGAGCAAAAATAAATTACGAAAGTAAGCTTGTGGCAAATATAAAAACCAACTGCAAAAGCTTTTATAAATATGTCAAGAGGAAAAGATTGGTGAAATCCAGAGTAGGTCCTTTGCAGTCGGAATCAGGGGAATATATAATGGGGAATAAGGAAATGGCAGACCAATTAAATTCTTACTTTAGTTCTGTTTTTACAAGAGAGGATACAAATAACCTCCCAAGGATGTTGGGAAACATAGAGACTAATGCAAGGGAGGAACTGAAAGAAATCAGTATCTCTAAGGACATGGTCTTGGGGAAATTGATGGGATTGAAGGCAGATAAATCCCAAGGGCCTGATAATCTACATCCTAGGGTACTTAAGGAAGTGGCCATTCAGATAGCAGATGCTTTAAGAATTATTTTCCAGAACTCGATAGACTCAGGATCAGTACTCATGGATTGGAGGGTAGCTAATGTTACCCCACTATTTAAAAAGGGAGGTAGAGAAAAAGTGGGGAATTATAGGCCGGTGAGCCTTACATCAGTAGTGGGCAAAATGATGGAATCCATTATTAAGGATGTAATAGCGGAGCATATGACTAGCAGAGAAGGGATCGGACGGAGTCAACATGGATTTACAAAAGGTAAATCATGCTTGACAAATCTATTGGAATTCTTTGAGATGGTGACAGGTAAAATAGATGGGGGAGAGCCAGTGGATGTGGTGTACCTGGACTTCCAAAAGGCCTTCGATAAGGTCCCGCATAAACGACTGGCTTACAAAATCAAGGCTCATGGGATTGGGGGCAAAGTTATTGATGTGGATTGAGAACTGGCTGGCAGGTAGAAGACAGAGTTGGGATAAATGGCTCGTTTTCTGAGTGGCAGGGATCTGTACTGGGACCCCAGCTGTTCACAATTTACATTAATGATCTGGATGAGGGGATTGGATGTAATATCTCCAAATTTGCAGATGACATTAAGCTAGGAGGGGTTGTGTGCACGGAAGAGGGGGTCAGGAAGCTCCAGTGTGATTTGGATAAATTGAGGGACTGGGCAGATACATGGCAAATGCACTACAATGTGGATAAATGTGAGGTTATCCACTTTGGTAATACAAACCGGAGGGCAGATTACTATTTGAATGGCAATAGATTAAGAGATGGGGAAGTGCAGAGAGACCTAGGGGTACTTGTACACCAGTCTCTGAAGGCGAGCATGCAGGTACAGCAGGCGGTTAAAAAGGCAAATGGTATGTTGGCCTTCATATCAAGAGGATTTGAGTATAGGAACAAGGATACCTTACTGCACCTGTACAGGGCCTTGGTGAGACCACACCTGGAGTATTGTGTGCAGTTTTGGTCACCTTATCTAAGGAAGGATGTTCTTGCAATGGAGGGAGTGCAGAGGCGATTCACCAGGCTGATACCTGGAATGGCAGGAATGACTTATGAGGAAAGATTGCGCAAATTGGGATTGTACTCACTGGAGTTTAGAAGATTGAGAGGGGATCTCATAGAGACATATAAAATTCTGGCAGGACTGGACAGAATGGATGCAGATGGGATGTTTCCAATGATGGGAAAATCCAGAACCCGGGGCCATGGTTTGAGGATAATAGGCAAACCATTTAGGATTGAGATGAGGAGGAATTTCTTTACCCAGAGGGTGGTGAATCTGTGGAATTCATTGCCACAGAGGGCAGTAGAGGCAGGTTCATTAAATCTATTTAAGAGGGAATTAGATATATTTCTTCAGTATAAGGTTATTAAAGGTTATGGAGAGAAGGCGGGGACGGGGTACTGAACTTTAAGATCAGCCATGATCTCGTTGAATGGTGGAGCAGGCTCGAAGGGTCAAATGACCTATTCCTGCTCCTATCTATGTTTCTATGTTTCTATGTTTCTAAACTATGGATGTATACTGTACCCAGTCACCAATCAACACCACAAAACAAGGTGATGGGGTCCTTCTACATAAATGCTTTCAATGGACGGGAGGTTGGAGGCTGCCATGGACTTGGCTGCGTTTGTTCCTTTCTGCAGCCCTCTGCATTCCTGGGCACTCATATTACCAAACCAGGCTGTGATCCAACCACTCAGTACTTTGCACAGTTCCCTGTAGAAATTTGAGAGAGAATTCGATGATGTGCCAAATCTCCTCAGACTTCTGAATTAATCACAGCTCTCTATCTCCTCTCTCCCATTGGGAAGCAGGCCAAGTTTCTGTCATTAACTTTCTGCACAGTTCTTTTAAGGTTTGTGGAAAGCCTTTTATCTTATGAACTCACATTCTTCACCTGTCCACTACCCAAAGCCCCTTGGCATCATATCCCCTCCCCCACTAATCCCATCCATCACTGACCACCCTACCTCTCTTCTATGGTTCCACCTATCTCCTTCCTTCAGCAACTATCTCCACATTCACACCTTTTCCTACCCCTCCTGATCTTTGTCACCTTCTACCCATCACTCCTTTGTTTCCCAATCCACTTCTCCTGCTCTCCCATCTGACTACATCTGACCCTCATCCTTCGGCCCTTGGTCCACCTATCACACCTGACCCCTCTCTTTCATATTGCCTCTCCTAGAGCAAGGGCTTCACCTGGTCATTTCCCTCCCTGAATGCTGTCTGGCCTGCTTCAGGCCTGGGAAAGGGGAGGAAAGACTGGCTGTATTAAAGAGGAGAGGGACATGTGACAGTCAGCGATGGGCAAACTGAGGAGGAATGAAGGCTGTCTCCCCTCTCCTTGTCAGTCCTGGAATGTTGACTGTAATTCCAGAACTCTCCAACCATTCACTGATCTCTGTCTCACTTCTTACATTAATCCCTCTGACTCCACAATCTAAGCTGTTCCCTTTGCTCTTCACTCATCCTCTTCTCTTTTAACTCTTCCTTAAAATCTTGTCTTAATGGAGTTTTGAACCTTTTTGGGCCGAAGACCCATTCAGACTGACCATTCCTCTGAGTAGCACTTTGTAATTTCATTCTATGTTACAGAAACTTTACAAATGGAAGTTGATTTGACATTGGGAAAGAAGATCTGGTTTAGCAGAAGTGTGTGAATTAAAATGGCATTTCTCTGGAGCAACTGTTTGAAAAGACCAATCTGGTGCCTGGTCTTTGCACAAAGGATGCCTGTTCTCATGACAACTGTACTGGGGTGGAGGAGTTTGATATACATTTAGTTTTCTATCTAAACATCAATAAAACTGACCCAAGAGTTATCTCCTTTGGGAATCCAAAAATCCATTCTTTTGAAACAAATTTCAAAGCAAGACATTGGAGACTGTAATATAATTCTGCCTCAGCACACAAAGCAAAATCCTTTCTTTCAATCACTATCATGGCCACTCACTCTCTGCTTTCAGACATGCACCCATTAACCAGGAAGATGCCTGATATCTGATGCCTTGAGAACAAGAGGTTTCAGTTAAATTTGTTGCTTTCAGTCAATACAGTCATTCTATGAAATGATTGAGGTGTTATCTGAGACCCTTCACAGAGCTCAAGCAAGCCTTAACTCTTAATGCACTGTCACTCCCACTTAGAATCATAGGATCACAGCTTAGAACAGACCCTTTGGCCCAAAAGTCCATGCTGATGCATCCATAGTCCCATTTGCCTGTATTTGCTCCACATCTTTCTAAACCAGTGGTTTTCAAACTTTTTCTTTCCACTCACATACCACTTTAAGTATTCCCTATGCCATAGGTGCTTTTTGATTATTAAGGGATTACTTAAGGTGGTATGTGAGTGGAAAGAAAAAGTTTGAAAACCACTGTTTTAATAGTACTTAATTGACTCGATATGTGTATGGTTCCATAACTCCAAATGAAATTAACCAATGACAATTTTTTCCAAGCAAAATATTTCAGTAGCAATCAGGTCTAGAGCAGTGGTTCTCAACCTTCCCTTCCCAATCACAGACCGCTTTAGGTAATCCCTTACTTATATCATAGGGATTACTTAAGGTGGTCTGTGAGTGGAAAGAAAAAGTTTGAAAATCACTGTTCTAAACCCTTCCTAGGCATATCATAATTGTACCCACATCTACAGCTTCCTCTGGCAGCTTGTGAAAATGTTGGCCCTCAGGTTCTTCTTAAATCTCTCCCCTCTCACCTTAAACCCACGCCATCTAGTTCGAGGATCATCTCCCGAGGGAAACAGACTTTGAACACTCACTTTATCCATGTCGCTCATGAATTTATAAATCTCTAGAAGATCATCTGTCAGCCCTTACACTCCAGGGTCTAAAGCCCCAGCCCATCCAACCTCGCCTTGTACCCAAACCCTCCATTCCCAGTGACATCTCAGCAACATCTCCTCTGCACTTGGGTAGAAACACTGTTATCAGATCAATGCTGGTGCTTGACATGACTTCAAGGTTTTAGAACCAATTTTCAAATTAGTTCACGTTAATAAATCAAAACTAGACCTTTAGATCTTATCTCCCTAAACTAAAGTGTGTGGCCTAGTTTAAATGGAATAGTGGGAACGTGCAAAATTCAGATGTAGAGAAGAGATTTGGAAACTGTCCCAGGAGCCATGGACCCAGATCCCTTAGACACATGAGGGTGATGTACAATGTACGGAGGCAGTGAAATTCCTACTTGCTGCACCACACAGATACAGATACACCAATTACGACAGTATAAATTAGACACAATATGCTAAGACATAATAAATATAAAAGGATTGTAGTGGCAGCTGGTGGGGGGGGGGGGGTGGTGGGGCTTAACATTCGAATCATTACTGTAATGCCAGCTGACCACAAGTCCTGGGAGCCCGCACTCAGATGGTGCTGGACCCCCTCCACCTTTGGGACAAAGCCCGCAGGATGAGAAATGCATCAGGAGTGTTATGACGTCACCTACGGTTTTGGAATGGTCGAAAAGTGATCTAAAGAAAAATTAGTGAAAAGTGATCTGAAGGGAGATTAAAACAGTTATTTGCTGATTACAGCGCGTGTCAGTGTTCTCCTTTGCAGCTCTGCCTTAAAAGGCACCACATTGGTGACCCCAATGGTTCAGACGTCTCTGAACCAACAAATAAAAATTCACAGTGGCATTAGTACAAGGTAAAAAGAGTGTTGTTTAAATAGTGCACATTTTGTGATGGTCCAGGAATTTATAGTTAGGTACAGGGAAATTGGATTTAAAAAAACTGTTCTTGAACCTCAGGAATGTGTTATGTGGTTTCACTGGAGTGCTGCTATCGTGCAAGGATGTAAACCACCTGGCCATTCTAACTCTGGGACAATTGGCATAGATTCTAGCTTAAGACTTATGTAAATTTTTATGAAATGATTTGATTTTATGGGAAAACTGTATAAAGTGCAGAGAAAGGTCACCAACGCTGTGTTTCACTTGGGCACAACTTGCAGCATTGTCAGATCTTGGATGTGAATTTTATTTCATGAACAGTCAGTCTGCTGTTGGGAATGTTTGTTCAGTCCTCAGTCTTTACAGGCTACTGTGCAAGGATTGTCATCTCAAAGCAGGAGGCGCTATAGCTTGCTGGCGGTGGGTGATTGTGTTTCCTGTTCAGGGTGGACTGTTGCAAACCCTGGAAATAGGCTAGAGCTTGCTTTGTGTTGATCTAAATGAACAAACCCAGCCAGCTATCCGAGATTAGACGGAGATAATAGAAGTCTGTTAATGGGAACATCTCTATGACAACTCTGCTTTTTCTGTACCTGAAAACACCCATTCAACAGAATTCACCTTCATCAAAAACTGTTTGTTAAACACATGATACAAAGGCATAAATTGTGTCAAAACACAGCCTCCCACCATTTATGCAGGACATTATTATGACAAAAATGGTCCTCTCTCTTGCCAAATAAAACAAAGGTTCTGCTAAACCCTTTCCCCCGCACTCCATGTAGAGCTGTGCTGTGTTGAATGTGGTTTGTGACCATCTGCAGATCGTGGCATGGAACTTTAAGGAGGCTTCTCCAAGATCAGTGTTAGTCCCTGAGCTTACTGACCTTGAGCTGAGATGTGAAATCAATCTGAAGTTCATCTCTAGCTGGCATTTGCAATGTGGGTAGAATGACCTTTCTCTGGGCTGTACATTTCTGTGGTTAATTCTCAGTGACTAAAAAAAACAAACAAAATCAGAATGTATGTAAAAAGGGAGTTTGTTTATTTTTTGCATTCAGTCTTATTGTCATATGAGAAAGTACAATGAGAAAGTTTGTACTGCAAGCAGTCCAGTTACACATCCCATATATAGTACAGCACTTTAAAACACAGTACAGAGTGCAGAGTTACAGAGTTGGAAAGAGAGCTCATTTACCACAGCAAAAGCAATATTATTTTACCAGTGTGAGGTTCATTTAGGATCCTGATAACAGGAAAATAATCGATAAAATGCAAAAGTAAGAGTCCTTAAACAAGTCCCTGATGGAGTTTGTAGTTGAGGAGTCTGATGTTGGAGGGGGAGCAGCTGTTCCTGAACCTGGTGGTGTGGCCGGGGTGGGATGAATCTCATAAAAAGGTGCCTGCTTTTTCAAGGCAGCAAGAGGTATGGATGGTGTCAATGGAGGGAAGGGAGTTTTGGGCGATGATCTGAGCTGTGTTCACAATTCTCCTGGGGCAAAGGCAGAGGTGTAATTGCTCAGATAAAGAATTCTGGGGATGATGCAATCAAACCTTTAACGGCTTACAGATTCAAGTGTTCCCTCTCTGGGAGCTATGCAAAATGCAGTTCTATGTCTGAGCAATGAGACACAATACTTGGTCACAGTTTGAAGATGAAACTACTGTAACACCAACAGCGGACCCCAACCCCTCTCTAACATCTAATTCAACAGGATCATTTGAATCAACAGGAATATCAACTGGTCTATAATAACTATAACGTCACCAAGATTAATACCAGAGCATTTAAATCATTTAGATGCCGACACATCATCACCTTCCTTTGAGCATGTGAATAGTGGAAAGTGGGATTTGGACTTCCAGTCTCAGAAGATGAACCCCCTGTCTCTGCCCACTCGAAATGCCATTGTCCACACATTAAGGCCAATGTGATGGAGCTGTCCATTGCTACAGTTTCATGGCGGGTCTGCATTACATGCCCAATACTCCCTGTGCATTGAGGCCAATGTTTGGTCTTTTCTGGAAGTGTACCTTGCGCCTCCATTCAGATTGGTAGATTTTCAAGTCTGCTATGGATTACTTTAGAATAGTAATCGTGGCAACAAATGGTGTAGACTTCATTTATTGAACTGGTTGATAGCATTTAAAGGAAATGTGGTGCAGGTTTGGCTGCCAGACCTTTACAGAAGTGTCATATTTATTCTTTGTTATTTTTTTCCATAGATATACGGCTGTTCATTTCCACAGTCCATCGTGCTAATAAGTAGAGGGGAGTCGGACATCCAAGTGATTGTGATACATTTTTTTGCTACCACCAGTGCTATTTTTATAAATGAGGTTTGATATTGGGTGAATTTGTGCTTGTTTTATGTGTTACATTTTTAATGTATTATTGTGTGACAGTAAAAGGAACCTTGAATCTGGAACTTGGTTTCTTTTCCCACTTTTACCGCCTGACATGCTGAATATTTACAGCAGTTTCTCTCATTGATTTTGATTTCTGGGATCTTGTGGTTTTAAAACAAAATGCATTTAATTGTTTGAATTATGATTGCTGGAAGGAATGAAATTTCTGCATTTTATAATCATTATCTTCATATCGCTTTTCTTTCATGAAGACCAAACTGAGTGAACAAATTCCTGAAAGACTTGCATCTTTAAAGAAGAACAAAAGACCATTACTGGATCACATATCACAGGTGATAAAAACCCCTGTGAAATCCTATCCCCACACTATTTAAAGAGAAATCTGCGAGTTTGTGTTGTGTTTAGTTATCCAGGAGCACAAAAAGCATTGCCACAGGGAGCTGTGATGATTCATTAGGGATTGAGTTATTTAAGAATTATATCAGTTGCAACCTTAGACTTTCAATGATGGAAAACAGTGTGTGGAAATTTACAGGTTGCTTTGTTGGTCAAATTTCTTTAGGTATTTTCATAACAAATTCTGTACTATTTATTCCACAGCTATTCACAATGCAACATGTAAGACTGATTCCTTGTGAGGAGTGTGGCAAGTCTCTGACTGGTGTCCTGCAGTTCTACAAATAGCAGAGGGGCTGATGCACTGAAAGGTAGGCCGATCTTCATGGGAAAAAAAATAAACTAAATGCAATGCAATCTTTGTCAATGTAATAAACACTCCATCTATTCCTTGATTTTATATTTTTATTGGCCTGTATTATTTATAACATCATTGTGATGCAAACTCATCTAAAGACTTGTTTGTCATTGATTTTATCTTAGGCTGACTTTGTCCTGGTCCAGAACCTGTACAAATCACAGTTCCTCGCTGGAGATACACACATCACTGTTTGCCCATTGCAATGGAACCCATCCTAGAATACCTGTGATACATTATCAACAATACCAGAAGGCTGGAGCTGCTGGACAACAGGCTTTTAATATCATGCTCCTGTTCTGGCCTGATCCCAGGGCTCATATTGAGGGAGGGACTTGCCTTAACTGCCTTTATTAGGGGATTCTAGAGAGTGGAGTCACCGAGGGAAGGTGGGCCAGCCATACATGTGAAACGTACATATACACAGTAACCAAATAACAGTATACAGTGGTGTATCACCATATTCATCCTTTCTTTTAAAAGGAAAGTCCCGGGGAGGGGGAGGTCCAATGTCTATCACAAGTTCAGCCAGTCCAGTGATCTTCTGTTCCTTGTTGACCGTTGTGGTGCTGGCTGTGGTGCAGCTGCTGGTTCCCGGTCGGGTTGAAGTATGTCGGCAGTTGGTGTACCCGGGGGTGGGTTGGGCGGTGCGGGAATCAGGGTGGGGTGGTAGGGATTGGCCTTAGTGGTCATAGCAGCTGATGCTTGGGTTGGGGTAGGGTGGGGGGGTCAGTGGATGTGGGAGGTGGTGCTGGGTTCATGGAAGTCTTGGGGTCTTCTGCACAGGCCCAGGTTCTTGACAGAAAATGTGTTCTCATGTTCTTCTGGGTATGCCACATAGGTGTGGAGAAGGTGGATCATCTCAACCAGTCTTATGACCCCATACATGCCTCTTGAGCAGGACTGGGCCTGAGGACGTCAGCCAGATGGTAGAGTTGTCCCCGATGCTGATATCCTGGGGAAGGAAAACAGTCTTTTGTGAGACGTTGTATTGGTGGTGGTACACAGGAAGGATCTGATTGTATGGAGGGCATCGGGGAGGACTTCCTGCCACTGGGAGATGGGTCAACCCCTGGAAGGATTGCCTTCCATACGATAATGTTCTCCCATTCTTTCTGACCATTCCCTGGGGTTTATAGCTCGTGGTTCTGCTGGTGGCTATGCCCCACGTCAAAAGGTACTGTTGCAGCTTGTCATTCATAAAAGTGGACCCCCGATCATTGTGGATATAGCTTGGGTACCCGAATAGGGTGAAGATACCGCGCAGTGCCTTTTTAACAGTGATCGTGGTCATATCGGGGCAGGGAATGGCAAAAAGGAAACAATGTTGAGGAAGTACAGGTTCTGAATGGACGAGGGCAGGGGCCCCTTGAAATCCATGCTCAGGCACTCAAAAGGTCGAGTAGCCTTGATCAGCTGTGACTTGTTTGCCCTGTATAAACGTTTCTTGCATTCAATGTAAACCCAGGAGTTTCTAGTCAGGTTCCGAATGTTGTCAATGGAGTAGGGGAGGTTTTTGGCCTTGACAAAATAAAAAAGCCTGAGGTGGCAGACGTCATTGTGGAGGGGTTAGAGGCCAGTCGGACTGCAAGTTGGTGCACGTTCCCCAGGACAGGGAATTTGGGGACTTGTTGAGCTTCCTGGGCTGGTACAGGATGTCATAATTATAGGTGGAGAGTTCTATTCTCCACCTCAGGATTTTATCATTTTTAATTTTACTCCACTGTTTGTTGTGGAACATGAATGCGACTGCACAATGGTCAGTCAGCCAGGTAAATCACTTACCGGCTAGGTAGTGCCTCCAGTGGTGCACCGCCTCGACCATTGTCTGCGCCTCCTTCTCAATGGAGGAGTATCGGACCTCAGGGCGGGTGGATGCGGGAGAAGAATGCTACTGGTCTGCCTACTTGGTTGAGAGAGGCCGCTAGGGTGAAATCAGAGGCATTCCTCTCCACCTGAAAAGGGATGGACTCAACCATGGCATGCATCATAGCCTTGGCAATGTCCCCTTTGATGCGGGTGAAGGCCTCCTGAGCATCCACCGCGAATTGGAAAGATGTGGCTTTCACCAGGGTTCGGGCCTTGTTGGCATTATTGGGAACCCACTGTGCATAATAAGAGAAAAACCCAAGGCACCATTTCAGAGCCTTGAGGCTGTGAGGAAGAGGGAGTTCCATCAGGAGGCGCATACAATCAGGGTCTGGCCCAATGACACCATGATCCACAACGCAACCAAGAATGGCCAGGCGTGATGTGCGGAACACACACTTTGCTTTGTTATGTGAGGTTGAGTGCCTTGGCCGTCTGGAGGAATATCTCCAGGTTTGTGACATGGTCCCACATATCATGGCCACAAATGGTCACATTATCCAGGTATGGGTATGTGGCTTTGAGCCTGTGCTGGTCTACCATCTGGTCCATTTTCTGTTTGAAAACAGAGATCCCATTGGTGACCCCAAAAGGGACCCTTGGGAAATGGTAGAGGTGACTGTCTGCCTCGAATGTGGTATACTGATGGTCCTCCAGGCGGATGGGGAGCTGGTGATATGCCAATTTTAAATCAATGGTTGGAAACAGCCAGGACTGGGCGATCAGATTTACCATATCGGCGATGCGGGGAAGGGGGGTATGCATCCAACTGCTTGAACCAGTTTATGGTTTGACTGTAGTCAACTACCATGCGGAATTTTTCCTCGTTCTTGACCACCACGACCTGATGAAGATGTAGGCCCGATGGGTGACCCTCAATCACAGCAAGAGTAGTTTGTCATCATCGGTACTCACAACTTGAGTGCTGGCGTGCAAGAAGTCATTGAGGCAGATAAGCTAGAGCTCAAATTGGTCTGGGGCGCCAGTCATTTGTGGATCTACATCTAGTTTGTCTGGCTTTATCAGCTTGTCCAATGCAAAAAAAAACTATGGTATTAAAATTGATTCATTATCAATAATACCAAAAGGCTGGAGTTGCTGGATGACATGCTTTTAATACCAGAAGACTTGGACCCTGCTCCTGTTCTGGCCCAATCCCAGGACTCATTCTGAGGGAGGGTCTTGGCTTACTGCCTTATTAGGGGATTTCAGGGGGTGGAGTTACCGAAGGAAGAAGGCCAGCCATACATATGTACCACACAGTGCCAGTAACCAAGTAACACTATACAGTGGAGTATTACCACAACCTGGCAATACAGATCACTTTCTCAAGTACCAACAGCACAATGCCAACATTCTGTTATGTTATCAAAGACTCATCCTCCTCTGTATCCATTTCAGACATCTCACAGTCAGGTATCTCTGCCATGCAAAGTATTACTTAACTATTTAAACAAATGTGTGTAAAAAATAACATATTCTTCAAGTGATGCAGGCAAATAGAATCAGTGTACACAGGCAAAAGGTCACCACAGAGACACACAAACAAAAGGGCAAATGGCCCATTTTTGTGCTGTTTGACTTACAGACTCCTGATGAGATGGAAAGTCTTGAAACTGTCTATTCATTATCTCAGGATGTTCAAATAAACCACACACAATAAACAATTTTATTCATTAATATTTTCTTTGATGAAAATAGGACATATTTTCCATAAGGGAAGGGCCTTGAAGATTGACTAAAGTCGATCCAGTGTTTTGTTTTGTCTTCCGTGAAGTGTTGAGTCTATACTGAACTTCTACATTTCTCTCTTTTGTGTACAAATCCTTTCCTGAGTACATTTTTTTTTTGCTTTACTGATCAGTAGAAATTCGGCCTGACCCGCAGGAAAAAGAATCCCAGGGTTATATGAGATATCATATAAAGTATGTTCTCTGGCAATAAATCTGAACTTTGAACTTTAGGAGATTTCATTGAACCTTGCAGGGTTTTGCGGGCTGAATACGGGAAGGCTGTTTCCCCTGACTGGGGAGACTAGAGCCAGGAGTCACAATTTCAGAAAAAAATGCTCTTTTAGACTGAGAAGAGATTTCTCACAAAAGGGTGGAGAGTCTTTGGAATTCTCTATCCTACAGGGGTGTGGAGGCTCAGTCATTGGGTTCATTCAGAACAGAAACAGATGGATTTCTGGATGTGGAGAAGATTAAGGATGATCTTGACTGATGATGGAGCAGTTTTAACAAGCTAAAGGGCCGAGTTCTGTTCCTAGTTCTTTCTTTCTCCAGAAAATTGTCCAGATAATTGCTCCAAATAATAAGAGGCAGATTACCTGGGGCTCTGTAATATTCCCTGAGGAACAAGTCTTCTTTTGTCCTTCAAGTGCCTTGAAAGGTCTCCCATGTGTTCAGGAGAACAGGTGGAATCTTGGCCCAATGCCTCAGCAAAGGTGGCACCTGTGACCATGCAGATCCACCTGTGTGGTTAGGAAACACAATTTATGTCACAGAACAACATTCCATTCACTATTTGTTTAGGAAACAGTTCTGCTCACTTAGAATGGAATGGCAAACGTCAAAGAATCCAGGAGCAGTGAACAGACATAGACACAGGTGTTGTCATCAGTGAACACATAAAAATTAACACTGTGTTCTGCAGATGCTGGGGCTGAGTGCAGTACACAAACTTGCTGGAGAAACTTAGCAGGCCACGCAGAGAAGTAAAAGGCAGTGAATGTTTCAGGCCCTTCTTCAGCACTCGCATGGGTTGAGGGCAATGTAGGCTGAGGATATAAGAGGTGCTATGTAAAGGCTCAGGGTACATGACTGCAGAGGGCAGTCTCATAGCTATTGTATGGTCGCCAGTGACAGAGATCGGCTGCATGTAGACATTGGCTCATTCCATTGACAGCATCTCATGTTGCAGAGGAGTGGGCAGATTACAGAATGTGTGATGAGGACTTCGACACAGAAAGACTGAAGGAACAAGAAGAGCCAATGAATGGTCTTCGAGAAACCTGTGAGTGTTGTTGCTGGATTGGACAGGATTGAGTTCAGCTGCTATAGATTCATGCTTACAGACCAGACAGGACCAAAAAAAAACCAAAGGACCACCACTATCTGGAATTGTGCTTTAGCCCAGAAACAAAAATTCAAATGATGCAATTTAACTGATGTGATGTTAATCGTCCCACATTTTAATATGTAAATTGGTAACAATAGTGAGGAGATTTGATTTATACAAGTCAGCAACACAACAAATATGTGAGAAAAGTAAAACAAGAAAGTTTGCAGACACCATGGTTGAAGTAAAAACACAACGGTGGAGAAACTCAGCAGGTCAGTGGCCTTTAAGATACATAACCGAACTTGGGCACCTGCCTACATTTTGCTCATACCTTGATGAAGTACTCAAACCCAAAATGTTGGTTCTGTATTTTTATCTTTGCTGTATAAAGGACACTATTTGACCAGCTGAGTTTCTCCAGCGTTGTGTTTTTAAGTAGGTGAGAGAATGTTAGTTGGTAAAAATTGAACTGAGTGGAGTTTCATCAAAACCAGAAAACTTGCAAGTAACAACCAGTTTATTGTTACAAAATTAGAAACAATAGCCACCCTGAAATAAGACTTAAACTACATATTAGACGAGATAAAATGTTCCCAGTCAATTGTAATTCTGCTTTTCCTTATCAATATTCAAAATCCTTTTCAGGCTAATGCATATTTTCAGAATTATGGTATTTTAATTGGTAGCACTGCACATGATTTGAATATAAAACTTCCAAACTTTCAAAACAATTTCACCCTCAAAGAGAAGTGAATTCCTTGGATAGCTCTCCACAGTGATCTGTCTCAAGGCCAAGTCGTATTGATCTTCAATCCATCAGTCCAAGAAAAACAAATTTATTTGACCAATTATTTTTGGCAGACTAAAGCTGCAAGGAATTTACTAAAAATGATCAGGAGGAACAATCTGGTTTATGATTGGTTGATGGTTCTTATGATCCAGTTGCGGAATCTGGCCACAGATGTATATACCCCGGGATAATTCCCGTCTCCACAAAGCTTTCCCCAGGATACTATCCCGTATATTCTGCCTTTACAGATTAAAGGACCACCAGAATCCCCCTGTTAAAGAAAAATAGAATATCAGGGATCAGTAAAGGTACAAGACACTGGGCAGACGTTTAAAAACTAACACTGTTGGCAGGACTTGCTGCTCACACTTGTCACTGGCATCTGTGACAATAGTGGAGTTGCTGTGGTAGATCCCATGATTTCAACTTGCTTATGAGTCAGCCTCTTACACTAAATGGGGAGAGCTCTCACGAGTCTCACTAAAGGTTCCCCAGCACAAGGCTGACTGACCATTTCTAACCGTGGACACTGTGTTCCTCCAGTAGATCTTTGCTCAAGATTCCAGAGTCTTTAGCCTTTGAGCTCCTCTTCAGACCTTCAAGCACCCTCACCCTGGCAGCAGCAAGAGATGGGGAGGACAGATTCAGTGAGGAAGAGGTCGACAGTCTTTGGGAGCTGGACCATCCCATCAGAGAGATGACTGCTCGGTGGGATCCTGTGAGCTGGGGGCTGGGAGGCTACAGACAAGAGACCCTCAAGAGCTAACTGAAAAACCCACCAGGAGGGAGCTACGGCACCCTCCTCCAAGCATGCAAATCCCCATTCAATTGATGTTGCCTCTTGGGGTATGTCAAGATGAGGGAAAGCCATGGAAACAGTTCAGGAAAGGGATCAGGAATTCATTTATTGATAACTTATTCTTGGTTCAGTTAAATCTTAAACTGATTATTGGAGTGGATTAGATTGTGGAGGAGGTCACTTGGTTGGCATTGAGTGTTATGGATCCACAGCTCCAAAGGAAAGATGCTGTCTATCAGAGACTGTTCTGCCCAGTGCTAACCACATCACCTTAAGATGCTCTCCTAGCAGACATCTTCATCCAGTTTCTGTGCCCTTGGGGGTGTCTCTGCTCTGAGACTGCCAGCAGAACCTTTTCTGTGGCCTTTGCCACAGTGTATGGGGCCTAGCATTACTTCTCATTGTATCTACACTCAGACTGGGGACTAGAGTGAGGAGGACCCTTGTCCCCAGGACATATCCCTCAGGGAAGTGCTGGTTATTGATTACCTGGTTGGAGGCTGAACTCCAATACATGAGGATCCACACTTTGTCATCAAATTGAATGTGGTCTGGCCACCAATCTCTCTGGACCCAAAGCTGTGTCCTTCAACTACAAGAGACGTGTTTCACTCTGCGTCGACAGCTCAGTGAGGTCTGTGTGAACCTGGCATAGCTGGTAGTGCCTCCTAAAGGCTGACAGGTTCATTAATTGATGCACTTGTTACAGTTCCATTCAACAATGTGGTGCAAAAGCAAATTAGAAAATGGGCAGATGCTGGGAACTGAAAAACACAGAGGAAGATTTAAGCTATTCAACAGCTTTGGAGAGAGATAAAGGGTTGGTGTGGAATAGCACTGTGTTCAGCTAGTAATGACACCCTCAGAGTTCCAGTGCCTCAAGTTCAATCCTGAACTCCAGCACTGTTTGTGTGGAGTTTGCATGCTCTCCATGACTGTGAGGGGGGGTTTTTGCGGGTGCTCTCATTTTTTTCCCCACATCCCACAGACGTGTTGGGTTGTACAGTAGAAGTCCAAAAATCTAGATGCCAGAAATCCGGATCACCTGAGAATCTTGACTTTTTTAAAACTCTCAAACTTTTTATATTTAGCAGGCTTTTGTATGCACAGATACGTACGTGCCAGATGCACGGTGAAGCAACCACACTGTTGACCTTATTTTTCTGTAAAACTACTTGTTTTTATAAATGAAGAATACTGTTTTTGCTAATGAATAAACTATCAAAATTTACCAGTTCATATCTTCTTTATTCCCCCTTAAACATGGATTTTAGAAGTACTACCCGAGAATTCAGAAAATCCGAAAATCCTGTCCGACCCAATCCCCTAGTACTGTATGTCAACTGGTTACTGCAAATCACCCCAGTGGAGAGATGGGTGATAGAATCCGGGAATGATGGGAATATGGAGATCCATGTAAATGGGTGGTTAATGATCAGCATATACTTGGGTTGAAGGGCTTGTTTCCATGCTGATTGACCCCATGGCCTTCCATTAGACGTGTGTTAGTGCGGCTGTTCATTACAGGTAATTTTTACCAAACAACGTGTGACTACCAGGAATTGCTGCCGGAGCTGCTGTAATGGACCAGAGAGAATGGGGAGCGGAGCACATCAACCTCGATGTCACAAGATTTTTTTGCTAAAAATTGGAATCTGCCATCTTCATTGGGGATGTCAGAGACATGACCAGGGACTGGACTGCAGGGTCTGTGTGGGGTGCAAGCTGCACTTCTACCAACCAGACAGGGCACACCTGATAAAAGCCACACGCCACTTCGAGCACCTGAGCATGGACTTCAAGGGCCCCCTTCCCTCCAACAACCGCAACACATACTTCCTAACAGGGTGCAGATGGCCAAGGGACTCATGGAACTGAGAATTGTGAGGGTGCTGAGTGCAAGAAGGGCTCCCGAAGGGCCTTGGACGCTAAAGGCTGCCTGATCACATTGGAGATTTGGATCTGGAGCTCAGATTGCCAGTGGATAAAAGAGGGGTCTGTGTGGCTGCAGAAGCTGCGGGAGCGCTGAAAGCAAATCCATGGGCACTGTGACTCTTTCTCTTACTGTAAGGGGTAATGCCAATGACAACTCTTTGTTTCTTCATTTGCCTGATGGTGGGAAGAAGGACATTTGTGTGTAATTCTGTATTATTATGACAAAAAAGGAATTTTGAATATTGAATCTTGAAAAAGGCATCCATTCATCAAGCTCCATTCAGAGAGGGAGATGGATCATCCTCATCCAGCTGGGTAGACACGTGACTCTAGATCAAGCATCACAAGGTGGAAATGGTCCAGCCAGTGACACATTTAGGGAAGGTAAATATATGCTGGTCTTGGCAACACCACCTACATCTGGGAATAGATGAGGGCTGGCACCATGCATTTTAACTAATGCCTTCACAGTAAGGTAAAGGAATGAATGAATACCTGGCAGGAATCTTTGCCCCCTGTTTTGAATCCAGCACAGATCATGTTGGCAGTGATGCTCCCATTGTACGATTCAGTACGGTTACATTGTGAAGTGGGCACAATGGGCACTCTAACTGCCCTCAACTTCCTTGGCATGAACTTCCCATTCCGACTGATGAATCCCCATCCCGAAACTCGACATAGAGTGTCTGCTTCCAGTGATGAAGTTCGACGAGGCAGGGGAACAACACCCACAAAGTAGTTCAGGCTGGCAGGTCGTGAAAGCTGTTTGAGAGACAGGACACAGAGTGGTAAGATGATAATGTCAAGCTTAGCCGGTGTTAGTGATCTGTGTGTGTGTGTGTGTGTGTGTGTGTGTGTGTGTGTGTGTGTGTGTGTGTGTGTGTGTGTGTGTGTGTGTGTGTGTGTGTGTGTGTGTGTGTGTGTGTGTGTGTGTGTGTGTGTAGAGAAATGAGTGTATGTCTATATTCAATCATGTGGGTGAGTGAGTGTGTGTGTACATCTGTGCATGCATGCGTGAGTATGTGTGGGTGTGCGTGTGTCGGGTGTGTGTGCATGCATGTGTATGTGCACGTGTGTGTTTGTTTAACAACATAAAGAGTTTAAACAATTACTTTAAGGCAACTGAATCTTTCAAGATAGTTCAGAAGAATGTTATAAACATTTGATATTGATCCAGGAAGAGTAGAAGGTGAACTCCATGAGTTTATAACTGCTACTGTCAACTGCAAGGTGTATGGGTTGGCAGACCAGCTCAAACATTAGGGCTTTACTGATTTCGTCCTGAATTTTCCACAATCATTGTTTTTTAAAGAGCAGTCTGCTACAAGACACGATCCTGAATTTTTAGGTTTTGGATTTTCAGATTTATTGTCAGAGTACATATATGACATCACATACATCCCTGAGATTCCTTTACTTGCTGGCCAGTCAGAATTAACACTTATCGGTAGTGCAAAAAAAACTATACACAGCGTACATATTTAAACAAATCAAGAAATGCCAACAAATTGACGATGCAATATAGAGAGAATTTTAAAAAATCAATAAAGTGCAAAAGAAAGAGTTTTTAAATGAGTCCCTGATTGAGTTTGTGTTGGAGGAGTCTGATGGTGGAGGGGGAGCAGCTGTTCCTGAACCTGCTAGTGCGAGTCTTGTGGCTCCTCTACCTCTCTCCTGATGGCAGCAGTGAGAACAGAGTGTGTGCTGGGTGGTGTGGATACCTGACAGTCTGAGAGTAACGAGCATTGTTCAGACCAACATTACATGGATCGTTGGACTCACTTCAAAAACACCTTCAGTCTCATTATCTTTTACTGTTCTCCCAGGAACTGATTATAAGAATCATGTGGTCAGTAGAGATTTTTCAAAATTTATCTCCAATTTCCAGACATATAAACCTGCATGATCTCCAGGCGCATCTTGTGTCCGATCTGCCAGGAGGTCTCATACTGTTCTGTTGCACAAGCCACCTCTTCCCCCTATGGCTTGTGTCAACATGGTGACCTGGTTTGATTGATCCCTACTCCACTTCCCCTTCTAATTTGGATAAGGTGAGACTGAGCTCATCCATCTGTTCACCAATGCTTCACAAGGAGTAGAGCCTGTTGTGAGCATGTATCCTGTGGTGGCATGGTGTTTTCCTGTAATCTGCATCAATGTTTAATGGATATTGCAGTTGGCCATCCAGAGCTAATTGCTGCTTTGTCAATGATTTCACACACTCTCTTCAGACAAGGGTCCTGGTAGATCACATCGATGTGGGGAGGGAGAATCCAGCGATCCTCTCTGCCACTCTCATGGTCCTGTGGATTGACTGCTGATCCATTTCTCTGCAGCAACCGTGCCACACTGTGGTGCAGTCGGCCAGGATGTTCTCAATAGAGCTCCTGTAGAAGGTTGACATGATGGTGGCCGTTAGCCTTGCCCACTTCAGTCTTATCGGGAAGTGCAGTCACTGTTGCACCTTCCTGACAAGTGAGGAGATGTTGAGTGTCCATGATAGGTCACTAGTTAAGTGAACTCCAAGGAACTTGGTGCTCTCCATTCTCTCCACTATAGAGTTGACAGGCTTTATCAACATAAGAGGGTGCCAAGGAGGTTGTCATCAGTCTTCATGCACACAAGCCTATTTAGATCTTAGTTTTCAGAATGGAGGATAGACTGCCAAGGCATTTGCATGTGCACTTTATATATATCCTGATGCCCGTATTCAAATCTGTATATGGCTCCAGAAGTTGACTTAAACACAGTCATGACATTCCTTGATCATTTTTCCAGTCCATTTTCAACCAATCACTCCCTACCAGCCCCAGTTTGTGGATGCAATCAGCTACTATAAGCAGAGCTATAACTCAAAAGTCTGCAGACTCCATGATGGAAGTGAAAACACAAAGCTGGTCAGACAGTGTCCTTTATAGAGCAAAGATAAAGATACATAACCAACGTTTCGGGCTTGAGCCCCTCATCAAGGCATGAGCAAATTGTAGGCAGGCGCTCGAACTTGATGAAGGGCTCAAGCGCGAAACATTGGTTCTGTATCTTTGCTGCATAAAGGACACTGTTTGACCTGCTGAGTTTGTCCACCATTGTGTTTTTACTTTAATCGGAGCCCTTGCCTTTGGCCCATTATGGAGGGCCACGTGTTTCATTTGTTCCAAAGTCCACCAGAATATTTCACATCTTTGGTGATGGCATTTTCTTGAACTCCCAGATTCAATATAGTCAGAAAGCATAACTCTCGCGCTTGCGCCAAAGGAACTCTAATGAATGAACCCTCTGTGCATGCACTAACTGAAGGCTCATGCATGCGCACAGGAATCAAGATGGCTACACCCAGCCTACCGGTGTAGCCTACCAACTAACAATATAAGTTTTGACCAGAATGTGGAGAGATTTGCCAAGGTTGATTGACAAATTCAGGAAGATTTAAGTTGTTATCGTCAAATCTATGATGAAAATAAGATTTGATTAAAAAGTTTGCTTTAGAATTTCAGTACCATACATGCGTGGGCAAAATTCTGACTTACGACCATTTCAAGATATAACCGATCCTTCAGTTCCAATTACGATCGTGAGTTGGAGAGTACCTGTAGAAAGGTGCAAACCTCCCTTCTGTGGTTTTCTCTTATAATTGTTCTCCCTCCATCAGGACGCCTTGTGACAACTGCTACTTTATTTTGCTACAGTGCTTAGCCTGGATATTGGGTCTACAAGCCCACGATTTGTCCAGTTAAATTATTTGATGTCCTGACCATTCCATATATCTGCTGCATGATTCCCCACGCAACAGTCGCCACGTGCTGCTCGATTCTTCATGCAACAGTCGCGGAGTGCTGCTCAATTCCCAGTCACAGTTTCCTGCCGGAACTCCACTTCCCTCCACTCTAGGCTCAACGCTGGTCATACCTCCAGCAGATATCTGTGTCCCAGTTTTACATTATTGTTTGACACTGGCCAAAACTCCACCATTTTAGAAGCTCTATCTTCAGGGAGGGAGTTCCAGGGCTAAGGTTCCAGATTCAACATCCAAAGGCACAGCTGACCACTGGTCAGCCAAATAAACACAAGGATAATAAAGAGGCCAATGCACAGATACTCCAGAGGGTTAGATAGTTGGAATGGATTGTTGAGAAAGAGGGGCATCCCTCAAGATTCGATTCAAGAAATCCTTTATTGACATGTAATAGTACGGAACATGCAGTATTACACGAAATTGCGTTCTGCTTACCGTGAGGCAGACAAGGAGTCACCATTAGTGTTGCCCAGCACCCCTTCCAGTATGAGAGAAAGAGAAGCAAAAGAGAGTCCCTTCAGATACAAGGAGTGTCCGTGGATTCACCACCACAGACTCCTATTTGATTATTTGGCAACCCGAGCCCCAGATCCGGACCTCCAACATGATCAGGAAGCCTTCAGTGCCCGAGACCCTTTGGGAGCCCTTCTTACCCTCAGCACTCTCTCAAATCAGCTCTGATACCTGGATCCCATGAGCTACTCTCCAGCAGCCAATGGAAAGGGGGGGGGGTCCCTCAGCTGCTGAGCCCCTCGCTGGTCCACTGCCATGGTCACCATACTGTGCGGTTGTTTTCCCCATTGCTGGTGCCCTGCACTGGTCCGTTGCTCCACCAGAAACTGCAACCTCAGGTACTGCCAACTTACAGGATTTTAAAACAAAACACTTTGGGCTCCTCTAACAGGCCGTTTAAAGCCAGTACAGAGCTGCCGGCATTAGGACCCTTTGGAGCAGCTCTGTGCCTCTGCTCCTTGTTCTCCAGGGTCTGCACCACAGGCAGCACCGCCATTGCAGCAACTCCATCAGCTCTTGAACTTAATAACCTTAAGCACTGGTGGTCAGAAGGGACCAGGTTCATCATGATCGAGGTATTTGTCAATGGTTTAGAAGATGTGAGCCAACTTAATCCAACTACATGATCAGCTTCCTTGACATGAAACATAATAATGTCTCAAATAAAAGGAGCAGGCCAGCCATTAACATATTCCCACAAGGGCTATGTGCATTTTGTTTCCTTCCACATCCCAAGCAGTTGTAGGAGGAACCTGAAGCTCCTCTGGGTGCCAGCATGTGGATGAGAGGTTGGGAAAATAGGGATGTAGGGAGAAGGGAATTGATGGGTTTTTGAGAGAGAAAAGATTACAAGAGAGGCAATAAATTTGATTGCATTGCTCTATGAGATAGCATAGACTCGATGGGCCAAAAGGCCTCCTTTTCTATTAAAAGGAAATATCTCAGATTATTTTGCATGGTTCCAACATGTATGTTGTGCCATGCCACGTGTATTGGCTACATTGGGCCTCAGATATCGCTTGTCTCGACATTGGATAATTTTGCCTTGCCAATATTTCAATTAGTCCCTAGGAGCAACTAAGCTTTATGATAAAAATACAGAGGAACTTGGCAGATCTCGCAGTGTCCAAAGGAGGTAAAGATATATAACCGACATTTCAGGCCTCAACCCTTTGTCAAGGTAGGGAGTGCAGCTGGGGAGCAGTGAGAGAGCCTCTTGCAGAACTTCCTTCAAAGAGAGGAGGCGAGCCTCTCCATGGTAGGTATCCCTTGAAGAGATTTCACTGTGGAGCAAATGAATGCGGTGAAACACGGAAATCTGCAGACTGTGTGATTGTAGTAAATGAACAGAATTGCTGGAGGAACTCAGCTGGACTTAGAGCGTCCATAAGAAGTTTTGTTATGGTTTTTACCTTTGATTTGGAACACGCAAAACACATTCAAAAGACTGAGTGCTTGCCTATCTGGTAATTTATCAATGGAGATTTTTATATTCTCTGATGATATGGATGTATGTATCTCATTAAATCTCCTGACAAGAGGAAAAAAATAGGTGCTCCTAGCTGTGGGCAGGTGTCCTGGGCTTTGTGAACTTTTTCCTGATTGTCTGAGGCATTAAATCAATGCAAGTCAAGGGTTCTTTATATTAAACACCGAATTCAAGGTTGTGCAGAAATTTGCAGGAAATGTTTGTTGAAAATGGTTGTTTGAGTTGGAAAACATATTATGCAGTGGTGGGGATTGATTACACTCTAACTAGGTCAGCAGAACTGCTTACGTGTTCCTTCATCTTCCGAGGTGGAAGTTTTGCAATTTGTCCCGTTCCAAAGTTAGACTTGGATATAAAATCACTGATGGTTTAAAAATGCATTCAAATCCATTTATCCAATCGTGTACAACATCTGAGGAGCCTTGAACACTCTGTAGGTGTACAACAGTAAAGGGGAAATTATTTATATATTTTTCTATATTCCTCATAATCTCATAATTAAGGACCCTTTTGACTTGAGTGGTTTGCTTGAGAGCTGGGAAGTAACACTTACTAAAGTTCAATATGTAGCTGTCTCCACAAACGAAGGTTTACCTTAATCAGCATAATGTCAGAATCTTTGCTGTCCGGGTCATATCGAGGATGGCGAATCATCTGAGATGGGCCAAACATTTGTTCAGTTCCTTCGTATCTGGTTAATGAGTGTTCTCCAGCAATTATTTGCACAGAATCAGCACCTCTGTAACAAAGCAGGAACACAGAGCTATGTATGAACGTCACCTCTTCATTACTGAGGTCGGAAGATGTTTAATGCAGAATTCTACAAACCCAGCTCTGCAGTGGGCAGCTGTCAGAACCCATCTTCGGTGGATCAAAGAGCCTGCACAATAATGAATTCCTCCCGCTCTCTTCAGTGATACCTGGTATCTGATGGAATGCGGCAACACTGAGAATCCCCCAACAATACGCGACTGCCCTGGAGTTGAAACAAACTCCAAGTTATCCCAGTTGGTATTCTTACAAAACTCAGTAAGCCAACTGATCACAGCGCAGCCACCATTCAAAAGATCTGTGCAGCTGTAGAATATATTGTATTGTTCATTATTCCAAGTGAGTATCAAAACTTAATTGGGATGACATTTATTGTTACATACATTTGTACAATGTATAGCAATTATCTGTATCTGATCAAAATGATTTGCTCTGTGAAAAGTAAACAATAACTGATCATCTGGTGTATATGGTAACCTACTTAGATTTCTTCACATGACATCAAACATTTAAAATTTCAATCAACAATGTTACAAAAATGTAAAAGAAGTTAATGCATTTCTTTTCCGTTAAAGAAATCCAGCACTGTCTGTAATGTGTATATACACTGCATTCTCCCTGTGTCAGTGTGGATTTCCTCTGGGTGCTCCGGTTTACTCCCACCCTCCAAAACGTATGGGCTTTGTAGGTTAATTGGATGTATTTGGACGGCACAGGGTTGTGGGCCAGTAGGGCCTGTCACTGTAATGTTTGTCTAAATTTAAATTTCTCTCTTGATTAAAGTGAACTGCAGTACAGCAATCAAGACACATATACATCTGTAACACATTATGAAAAGTCAAAGTTTGTAAGGAAGCACTCACCGAACACTGATGGTAAGAAGAACAGCAGAATGTAAACATTGGAGACATTCATTTTGTGTTCAGGGAGAAGCAGGGCTGGATAACTAACAAGCACTGCTGATCCTACAAGGAAATCAATGCAAGTCAAGGGTTCTTTATCCAGTTACTGAGTTTTCTCAAGTAGCTTCCCTTTGTAACATAAGATATTGTAATTGGCTTTAAACGAGAATCGGTAAAACTGCAATAAAGCATTAACAACGTGGATTAAATGTAGCTGCACGTCCCTGTCTGAGGTGAAAGTGATCATGTTTAATTCCCCATCAACATATTCAATTTGGCAGCAATCCATTTATTTCTGAGTGCCAAATGTTTCGCGTCAGGGGAAGCACTTTTAAACTTTGCAAAGTCCAGGAGTGTAAACCTCCTGCAGGCTGCGTGCAAGCATTTATTTGTAGTAATTGTTTTAGAAGGATGAAGCTACATTAAGAAGAGATCTGCCTTTGGATCATACCCATCTGCTGTTACGAAATAAATAAACTTTATAAAAATTTTGCATAGGAAAGTTGCTTGAAAAGACGTGAAATGCAAAACTTTTACCTGAGCCAAAAATACTACTGCAACACAAATGAAATAAAATCTGTTCCTCAGAGTCCAGTTGAAGACTTCCTCCCACTCTCACTCAGTCAGACTTACACTGAGTGTGTTCAGGTGCTCGACTTACAATCGGGTTGTGTTCCGGCAACCCATTCTAAGTTGGAAAAATTGAGTCGAAAAAGATATGGCACCTACCATTTTTTTTATAATAAAATCTTGAATACCTTTAATCAATGCTGAAAAAACCATTAAAATACACAGCTGAAAGCACACTGGGCATGAAGAATATTTGAAGCATTGAACTAAAATTAATTGCTAGATGGTGGGGATGCGAAGGTGACAGGATCATCAATTTCATTCTCTTCTGATGATGCTTGAGAACAACGTGTAGAACACACTGCATCCTCAACACTTGTTTAGTAGACGTGATGGGCTGTTTACAGTGAACTTATTTGCGTGATCGCTACAGAAACTGCAAGCATGGCTGAGTTACATTGCAAGAGAGTAGCATACCGCATATCGCAAGCACGGGAACAGATTGGAATTCGAAATTGAAAGTACGGATTTGAAACGTTGAAACTTTGAAAAATCATGTCGGACTATCGTAAGTAGGGGAGCACCTGTAAATCCACATCACATTCCAACCAAGGGCTCAAAACACAAGGGAAAAGTCCACAAGAAAAACTAACTTCAAAGCAACAGAGACACTTAACCATAGGTGACTTGCTTTTTTTTACCTGAACTGCAGGCCTTAGTCTAACTCTGGAAGTCACAATGAAGAATCAGAATTGGAATTTATTGTCATGAACAAGTCATGAAATTCGTTGCTTTGCAGCAGCAAATATTGTTATCAATTATATTTATAGAAAGGATCAGTGCAAAATAGGAGAAAGTGAGGCAACGTCTGTGGTTCATTGTCTGTTCAGAAAGCTGATCGCAGAGGGGAGGAAGCTGTCCTTATGGCAGTGGGTTCTTCAGGCTCCTGTACTTCCTTTCTGATGGAGGCAGAGTGAAGAGAGCATGGTCTGGGTGGTTGGTGTCTTTGTGAGACATTGCATCTTGGAGATGTCCTCAATGGAGTGGAGACTGATGCCCATGATGTTCCTGGCAGAAAATTTAGAGTACAATATTGTCTTGATGCAGGTGTTGGAGTGAAAGCAGTTTAGATTTCCTTCCAGTCCAAAGCATGTGATAAACATTCCTGATTTAATGCATTTGTACTAATTGCTTTGCTACCCACACTAGTACAACATCCTTCTGGTAACTGATCTCACACAGATCCACTCTCACCACTCAGAGACATGCACATTCGATCTTGCCCACACCCTATTCTTGAGGGGCCTTCCCCCTCAGTCTCACCCTTCCCTTGTGGTTCTTGGACAGATTGGGAGAGTGGATGTGCACGGCAGATCCACTTTGTTGGCAATATCATGAGAAATTAGGAAAAAGTGGGGGGGGGGGGGGTCACAGTGAAGGTTGGACTGCAGGTACAGCAGGTATTGAAGAAAGCAAATGGCACATTGGGATTTATTGTGAGAGGTTTTGAATATAGAAGCAGAGAGGTCTGGCTGACGCTGTATGGGGTCTTGGTGAGGTCACACCTTGAGTACAGTGAACCATTTTGATTTCTTAATCTGAGGATGTTCTTACCATTGAGGGGATGCGGCGAAGACTCAGTAAACTGATCCCTGGGATGGCAGGACTGATGGATGAAGAGAGACTGCACAGACCAGTGTGATGCTCACTGGGGTTTAGAAAAATGAGAAGGGATCTCATTGAAGCATTTAAAACTCTGTCAGAATAACACAGATTCAATGCAGGAAGAATGTTCCTGATGTTCGGAAGTCCAGAATATATGGGGGTAAGCCATTGAGGACTGAGAAGAGGAGAAACGTCTTCACTCAGCCAGTTGTGAACTTGTGGAACCTACTGCTGCAGAGAGTTGCTGAGGCCAGTTTGATGAATTTATTCAAAGAGGAGATGGATGTGGCCTCATAGACTAAAGGGATCAAGGGGTGGGGAAAGAAAGTAGTAATAGGATAATCACATGATCAGCCATGATTGCATTGAATGGTGGTATTTGCTTGAAGGGCTGAATGGCCTTCTCCTCTATCTGTTTTCTCTGATTCTGTTCTCCTTGCCGTTCACCCAGAAAAGATAGAACAATTCATGTTTTAGCATCTATTAGCATGGTTTTAGAGCTGATCCTGATGCCACATCTACAGAGACACCCTGGAAATCATACCCACTGGATGCATTACAGTGACCCATGGTGAATGCAGCTCAGAACATCATGCACACTTCCCTTCATCCTACCTCCCACTGTCTCGAGGAAGATGCCAACACAGGCTATTGCTGTCAATGGATCAACCACAAAGATGGCATCTGCTGGGCACAAGGTACTTTGTTCCTTTTCCATACATTCAAAGTTCAAAGTAGAGATTTATTGTCAAAGTACATACACGACATAACATACAATCCTGAGATTCTTTACCCTGCGGCCTGGCAGAATTTCTGCTTATCGGTAGTGTAAATAGTGCACTCAAGAAAAGATGTGTATACAAAAGAGAGAAATGTAAACAAGGTGACACAGTTGGTGTAGCGGTTAGCGCAACATCTTTACAGCACCAGTGATTGGGACCAGGGATGGAATCCTGTGCTGTCTCTGAGGAGTTTGTACTTTCTCCTGTGTCTGCATGGGTTTTCCCTGGGGGCTCTGGTTTCCTTCCACCGTTCAAAACGTACTGGGGGGATAGGTTAATAGGGTGTAAAAATTGGACGGCATGGACTCATGGGCCAAAATGGCCTCTTATGTCTAAATTTAAATTTAAAATTTAAAGAAAGAAGTGTAAACAAACTGTGCAATACAGTAAAAAAATTCAACAATAAATTATGTGCAAAGTAAGATTCCTTAAATGAGTCCCTGATTGAGCTTGTTGTTGAAGAGTCTGATGGTGGAGGGGTAGCAGCTGTTCCTGAACCTGGTGGTGCGAGTCTTATGGCACGATACCACTTTCCTGATGGTAGCAGTGAGAACAGAGCATGTGCTGCGTGATGTGGATCCTTGATCATTGCTGCTGCTCTGCTGCGTTCCCTGTAGCTGTTCTCGATGGTGGGGTGGGTTTTGCCTGTGATGTCCTGGGCTATGACCGCCACCTTTTGCAGGGCTTTACACACAGAAGCATTGGTGCCCTCACACCAGACTGTGATGCAGGCAGTCAGCACATTTTCCACCACACATCTGTAGGTTTGCCGGGGTTTCCCATGTCATACCAAACCTCCACAAACTCCTGTGACATAAGGAAACTTGGAAGGAAATTTAAGCGTTCTAACCTCAGTTGCTGCTTTTCCAAAGACCATCTATCGAAGAGGAAGCAGAGGGATGTTTCAAGCCTATTATATACGACTTTTTTTCAGGAAAAATACAATTGAATTACATTTCCCTCCTTCCATTTGATGATAAAGGAAGTAACTGTAGAATTAGTTCAGAAAGTTGTGCATTTATGAGGGTGCAATTGAGTTTCTTTAGCCCTCAGGCTGGTCTGTCCAGAGCAGGAACAATAGGATTACCCTTGTAATGCTGCAGTCTAATGTTACCGGCATATAAAATGGAAGCAAGTTTGAACTTATCAGTGTTAACATTAGGATTACTATCAAGACGGATCAAAGAGTGAACAGTGGTTGGGCGTAAGAGCGTCGTCCTTTCCTTAAGGTACGTCTTTCTCATTAGCAAATAGAAGACTCATTTACATGGAGATTATTAATATGGTTCTGTTGTAGACACAAACAGAAATACAGAAGCCTGGCTTGGAATGAGTCAAGTTGCTCTCTTTGTTGTTCATTTGCTTTATTTGATGGGACGTGTTGGGATCTACAACACTCATATGTGAAGGGCTCCTAATGGTTCACCACTGAATACAAATCAGAATTTTAAAGTTCCCTGCAGGGACCAGGTATGCAAGTTTTACTTAATGTTTTTGCATGCCAATTTTCCCTGCTGCTCACACCGCTGTTGAAGTTGGTAATCTTTTGCTGAGCAGCTTGATCTTCTCCTCAAAATTTTCCCCAATGTCAGGCAAATGTCCTATTCCCAGAACAAGTCACTGGGCAAGAGGAGGTCTTCAAAGCTGAAATGATTTACCGTTTCAGTCCCAGTTTCGCCAGTGCCTCAGGTGTCCTCCAGGTGAACCTGCGGAGCTACAGTGGAAGTTACAGATGTATGCGTCTAAATGGTTCTGTTCTGTGTTTGTTGCAGAGACGACACAATGGGAGCTCTTATGTACATGAAGGTTCTGGTATTAATGGGTATTGCACAAGGTAAGGAGATGGTCAACTTACCTGTGACTGAAATGAGAATGCTTTTTGGAACTTGCTTTTTTTAATCTTTTTAATAAAAAAATTGTTGTTTAGTTTTGCCTATTAATTTTTATTAGTTATGAACAGCTCTACCCAAAGTTAGCAGAAAATTTATCAATGATAGTGTAAATGAATATGTTGGATCTGCTCTACATTTGGCAGTAATGTTACATTGATAATTTCAAAAGGACAAAAGATTTTGGGTCTTTTGTCGGTTAAGGGGGTGCACACGTTAATTAATTAACATTACGTACAGAGGAAACTACTTGTGCTGGATTGTTAGTGTGAGGTAACATCAATAAAAATGTAGACCTGGGGAAGGGGATAGGGTATTTGGGAGCTACTAGAAGCACAGTTAAAAAAGGAATGGTCATAAGATGTTGCTCTTGGTCGTGTTTTGTCAGTACGGTACAATGAGTGTTTTACCCAAATCATTTTTATCTTTTGATTGTTGGCTTCCTTCATGACTTAGTAATGAGTTAGACACTCATTCACACTGCAGTCAACAAAACTTATTCCCTCTTATGGTTGTGAGGAAGGCAGCTCAAGATTCCAGATACTTTTATTGTCATGTAATAAAACAGATGTGTAATATTATACAAAATTGGATTTAGTCTACCGTGGGTAGTCAAAGATTCACCATCAGCAGATTTTGCCCAGTGCACCTTATAGTCAGAGAAAGAGAAGCAAAAGAGAGTCACTGGGTGTCCATGGATTTGCCTCCAGACACCACCCCCCCCCCCCCCCCCCCGGGCAGTGTCTGCAGCTGCACAGATTCCAGTTCAACCTTTGGCAACCCAGAGCTTCAGCTCCAAACCTCCAACACAATCAGGAAGCCCTCAGCACCCTCTCAGATCCTGGTTTCAAACCTGCTACCCCCTTCAGCCAGTCTTGAGCAGTCCGCAGCCTGGTGCAAGTCCTTTGGCCCTTGTATCTAACAGCAACCATGGCCAATACCTCTAACACAAGCCTCATTCAATGCTGTCACTAACTTTCAATTAAAACAATTAGTAAAGAAAAGAAGCTTGGTTGGTCATTACTTCAATAAGATTTTTACAAGTTTTATCCTGTAAATGTTTGGTAACTCTTTATTAGAAGGCCACCATCTTGGAGTTAAAAAAAAAGCATAACAATGGCCTAAATAATTACCAACCAGTGGTTTTAACATCATGAGAGACTGGTCACAGTTCACATCAGCTGCAGCCTCACAGCCAGCCTTGACCCACTACAATTTTCCTACTGGCTTAATAGATCCATAGCAGATGCCATCTCCCTGACTTTCCACTTGGCCCTGGAACATCAGGACACCAATGTCAGACGACTGCTCACAGACGACAGCTCTGCCTCCAGTACCATAGTTGCTAGCAAGCTCATCCTCAGGTTTCAGGATCTAGGCCTCAGAGTCGCCCTTGGCCACTGAATCCTCAACTTCCAGTCTAGTAGTCCACAATTAGTGAAGATGGGGAACGATATCTCCTCCTCGTTTGCACTCAACACCGGCAATCCTCAAGGATGTGAGCTCAGTCCACAACTGTACTCCACCTACTTATAAATGCTGTTCAAACTCCATTGTCAAATTCATTGATGACATCACAGTTCAAAGTTCAGATTCAAAGTACATACATGACATCACATACAACCCTAAGATTCTTTATCCTGTGGATGAAGCATTATTTCTGCTTATCAGTGGTGCAAAAAAAATGTACTCTAGAAAAAATATTTATGCAAAGAGAGAAGTGTAAACAAAGGAATGTAAATAAACTGACTGAACAATATAGAAAAAAGTTCAGTAATAAATAATGTGCAAATGAGTCTGAGTTTGTTGTTGAGGAGTCTGATGGTGGAGGGGGAGCAGCTGTTCCTGAACCTGGTGGTGTGAGTCTTGTGGCACCGATACTCACCGGCATTCTTTCCTGATGGTAGATGTGGGGTGGATGTCAAATTGGAATACAGGAAGATAATTACAGGTCTCGCGGCCTAGTGCACAGATAACGACCTCCCTCTCTCAATGTCAATAAGATGAAAATGATCACTGACTTCAGGAGAGGGAGCAGAGTCAACATTAATAGCACTGGTTGAAAGAATAGAAAGCTTCAAGTTTTTCTGAATAAATATCTCCAATGACCTGACCTGGGTCAAACATTTTGACACAATACCAATGCCTCTAATGTCTCAGACCATGAAAAAGTTTGGCATGACCCCCCCCCGTTCCTCAACAACTTCTACAGGGGCACCGTCGAGAGCAGACTTGCTGGGTGCAATCCAGTGTGGGGCGGGAGCTGCTCTGCTCATCATCAGAAGCTGCAGAAAGTGGTGAATACAGGTTAGACCATCATGCAAACCTCCCTCCCCTCCACGGACTCCATCTACAACTCCGCTGCCTAGGAAATGCAGCCAACACTGAAGGACTCACACACTCTCTTCTCTGGGGAGAAGGCTTCAGAGTGTGAAATCATGCATCAACAGGTTTAAAGACAGTTTCTCCCCCACAGCCATCAGGCTCCTGAATGACCCCATAACAGTGCTCTCACATTGCCCTGGCTTGGTGCTAACTGATCTTTCTTTTCATTGTAATCCAACAATCTGTAAATGGGGATCTTTACACCACCGTATGATATGGATAATGAGTTTATTGTCATTTATATTGTACGATGTGCCTATGCATCAAGATTTCTACTTGCCCAGAATGGGAGCAAAAGATAGAAATGAAAATTGAGGAGAAACTGTGCAAGAGGCTCCTGAGATAATTTGTTCTCCCACCTCCTGCGCTCACCTGGGACTCATTCAGTTCGAGGAGCTGCACAGGATTCATTTTTCTAAATCCAGACTGGCTGCCATCTATCCTGAAATAGAGGACAAATGCAGCAGATGTAATGACGCTCCTTGCCACAGAAGTCATATGTTTCATCATACAAGGATTCTGGAGCAGAGTCTTTAGCACATTAACTGAAATATTTCAAGTCAATTTGCAATGCTGCCCTTTGACTACATTATTTGGAATCCCTGACAACTCCCTAAATTCCCTGCAGAAAGACACGATGGCATTTACATCTCTATTAGCCAAGCATCTAATCTTGTTAAATTGGAAGTCTGTCAGAAGTCCTTCTATTACACAATGGATTAAGTCATCAGTTTCTTCATTAAACCGGAGAAAATTAAATACATATTAAAAGGGTCCACCAGAAAATTTGTCCATAAATGGCAACCCATTACATGTTACTTTTCTGAATTACGAGTGCTTACGGATTAAAAGACTGTGAGATCTGTACAATCGATAATTATAATGATGATACTGTCAACAAAGGTGCCGAGGAGGTGTGTGTGTGTGTGTGTGTGAACATTTGTGTATATGTATATTGGTTTTCCTGTTAAAGAGGAGCACAATGTACATCTGTTAAATGTGCACAGTTTTTTTTGGAATTCAATAAATATAGTTTGGAAAAAAAATTCTGACTTGCCACAGCTGAACTGGTATTTTGTTTAAAAAAAATACATTGCTTTCAAAAGAGAGTAAAACACAAGAGTCTCCAGTCACCGTGATTGAAGTAAAAACATAATGCTGGAGAAATTCAGCAGGTCAAACCATGTCCTTTATGTAGTAAAGATACATCACCAACGTTTTGGGCCTGAGCCCTTCATCAAGGTGTGATCAAAATGTCGGCAGGTGCCTGAATAAAATGGTGGAGGGAGAGAGACATGGGGAGGCCCGCAGGCAGGAGGTCAGTGGAAGCAAGTCTGGGTGAGTACAGAGTCGTAGAGCTTGAGAACAGCAAGGGTTACAGATGGGGAGCAGGGAGAGAAAATCCCACAGAACTCCCTTCGGAGAGCAAAGGAGGACTTCTTCAGGGTAGGCGTCCCTCAAAGAGATTTCAGAGGGTTTGGCAAGTAGACAGGAGTAAAACACAAAAGTCGCGATTGAGGTAAAAACACAATGATGGAGAAATTCAAAATTCAAAAAAATGTTTGAGATAACCTGTTGGTTATCTCATTTTACTAGTTTTTTTGACAAATAAACTTTAACTTAAATATCAGGAATAAATAGTTGACGTGTTTGACCGCAGTCTCCAAGGCCAGTGACAATGGAACGGAGTAGAACGGCAGGGTGGCCTGTCAGTGGTCCATCATGGATGTTAACCATCCACAACTTACTCCACTTTGCAGACACGGCATGAGCTGGAGTCACGGAAAGTCAATGCGAGAACAGGTGCAAGCGGGAAAGTCAAGGCTTGGTGTGGCAGGGCCCAGCACAGTTCATTTTTAAATACTCGCTATTTCCTTTTGCCAGGTCTAGCCCAGGACAGAATCATTGGAGGTTCTGAGGTTGTCCCACATTCTTTTCCATATCAAGCCTCCTTACAGATAAGATCAGTGCATTACTGCAGCGGAAGTTTAATTAACCCGACCTGGATCCTCTCTGCAGCTCACTGTGTGAAACCGTAGGTTTCTTGCCAACTTAAATTACATCATTTAAAATGTGAAGTCAACTTTAAGAGGCTCTTGGTACAAAGTGTGATGTGAGATTGTTTTGTGTTCTAGTCCATATCTCATCACAGTTGTTCTGGGTGAACACAGCCTGTCCAAGTCTGATGGGAATGAGCAGTACTACAGGGTGGCGAAACTGATTGTCTTTCCCTTTTACCAGCCCATGACGTTCAATCATGATATCATGCTGCTGAAGGTAAGTTCACCTGACCTGGGCTGGGTGGGGAGGTTGCAGGGAGCCAAGGCCCTGGGCTAGGCCGCAGGCTTCAGAGGGTGCAGCCGCTGGGAGCGTGCATCGGCAGGGGCACCAAGCTGCAGTGGCCTCACACGGAAGGAGGGAGTCGAGCCAGCCCCTGGAGTTTGGGGCGAGTGGGTGTTGGGTAATCCCACAGGGATAGAGGACAAGCTAACAGTAAAGGTGAATAAAGAGGGGGGAAGCAGAGAGGAAGAGGTACCAAGGGAATGGGAGGCAGAGGGAGGTGGTGAAGGAAGAGAGGGAAAGCTGCGAGGGGCAGGAACTGGGAGAGTGGGAAAGCGGTGAGGGGAGCTGAGTTAGAGATGGAGGCTGGGGCAGGAGTCAGGACGGTGGTAATTGGACATGCAAGGTATTATAACATTAGAGCAGAAATCTATGTATTTAACTGTTTTTACTTGATTGTCAACCTTTTGTTGACTGGAAGGTGTGCAGAGGAGATTCACCATGATGCGTCATTTAGACTCTAGTTATGGGAAGAGATTAGACAGGTCACCCTGGAGTGAAAGAGGTAGATAAGCAGAGAAGATTATGAAAGGCTGAAACAAGGTCGATAGTCAAAATCTTTCTCCTGAGGTAAGAATATCAAAAACACAGGGCATCAGTTTAGGTGAGATGGTTTAGTGGGGATAAGAGAATGGTTTTTTTTTATAGTGGTTGAAATCTGGATCTGCCAGAGGAGATGATGGAATCAAGTAATGGAGGTAGGCAAGTTGTTTCCATTGGTGGGGAGGACCAGAACTAGGGGACAGAGCCTCAAGATTCAGATAGTAGATTTAGGAGGGAGATGAGGAGGAACTGCTTTTCCCAGAGGGTGGTGAATCGATGGAACTCGCTACCCATTGAAGCAATGGAGGCGACCTCAGTAAATATATTTAAGACAAGGTTTCATAGATTTTTGTAAAAACACAATACTAGAGAAATCAGCAGGTGAAACAGCGTCCTTTACATAGCAAAGGTAAAAATACAGAACCAATGTTTGAGCCCTTCATCACGGTACGGAAAAATATTGGCAGGTGTCCAAATAAAAGAAGGGTGTCCTAGAGGTATGGTCACAAAGGCAGGAGGTAATAAGTAGAGAAGGGAGGGAAGGGACAACAGTGAGCGGGGGAAGAGAGATGGCTGGGTGACATTTTTCCACTCCTTGATGAAGAGCCTGTCCAAAATGGCGATCATGTATTTTTACCTTTGCTGTTTGACCTGCTGAGTTTCTCCAGCTTTGTGTTTTTACTTCAACCACAGTGTCTGCACACTTTCGTGTTTACTTGGATAGATTTTTTACATTATTGGGGAATTAAAGGAAATGGGGGAAAAGGCAGGTAGGTGGAGATGAACCTATCATCAGATCAGCATCTCATCGAATAGTGGAGCAGGCTTGATGGGCCGGATGGCCGACTCCTGCTCCCATTTCTTATGTTCTTATACAATCACTGATTCAGAGACATTATGACAGACACATAGAGGCAAAAGCAGAGAAGGTTACAGGCCTCATGCAGGCAGATGGGGTCGGTGCAGCTGGACAAAAAGATCACATGGAGGTGCTGGGCCAGAAGTCTGTTTTTATGCTCCGTGACCATTAACTAGGTTCCCTTCAATATTTTTAAATTTAATTTTTATTTTTATTTAATTTTTACGAACCCATGTCACTCAATTTCACCCAATTGACCTAGAGCTCCTGGTACGTTTTGAAGGATGGGAGAAACCAGAGTCCCTGGGGGAAAGCCCACGCAGACACAGGGAGAACGAGCAAATTCCTTGCAGAGAGCACAGGATTTGTACCTGTAGCAGCATCGCACTAAGTGCTACACTAACCACGCCGCCCCAATATTGTTGAACCGGTTGTAATCTCTGTCACAATCCCCACCCTACCTCCTTTCCCATTTACCCCATCCCATGTCAAAAACACTGGAGTAAATGGTCCCAAAAGTAGAGCTACATGTTGGATACATCCACTTGCATTGGAAATGTGGAAGTAGAATGTGGTTGGGATGTGATTGAGAAGAAGAGAGATACAAATGATCAGAGAAAGGAAGAGGCAACATGTTGAGAAGGTGGGAGAAGGCTTGTAGGGGAAAAAAAAGAGACCAATCTGGATGAGATGGGCTAAATGACCTGTTTCTGTTCTGTATCTCATTGTCAATAAATCATCAACATAATATGCTTCGTGGAGATGATAGGAGTGAAACATGATCAGCTGCAGACACTGTGATTGTAGTAAACACACCAAAATTATGGAGGAACTCAGCCAGTCTATTCAGTGTCCATAGGAGACAAAGAGATATGGCCAATGTTTCAGGCCTGAGCCCTTCTTCAAGGAAAAAACAAATCAGAAAAGGTAGAAGCAGGATATATCAGAAAGTCTCAGAATTCAAACAATGGGGGAGGAATCCAGACTAACAAAAGATATTAATTAGATGTGATAAGGACTAGGTAGAATTGATCATATCTGTGCGAAAGGAGCCGGAATGGAGAGACAACTGAGAGGGGGGGGGTGGTTTTGGGGTTAAAAAAAGCCAGAGAAGTCACTATTAATGCCATCCAGTTGGAAGGTGCCCAGAGGAGGAGGTGTGGTCTTTACATCGGAAACTGTCTGCAGACTGGGAGATCTCTTTGTTTAGCATCTCAGCTCTGTCCACCACAATCGTGTGGATCTCCCAGTGGGCACCCACCTCAATTCCCCATCCCATTCCCTTGCTGACATGTCTGTCCATAGTGTCATGCACTGTTAGACTGAAACCACCCATAAATTGGAGGAACAACACCTCATCTTCAGACTGGGCTCCCTCCAACCAGATGGCATTAATATGAACTTCTCTGGGTTTTGTTAAACCCTTCCCACTTTCCCCATCCTCTCCCCATTCCCTGTCTCCTTTCACACAGACATGAAAAATTCTACCTAGTCCCTTATCACATCCAATTAACACCTTTTGATGATCTGGATTCCTCCCTCATTGTTTGAATTCTGAGACTTTCTGAATTCTACTTCTACCTTTTCTGATTTTTCCTTGAAGAAGGGTTCAGTTCCGAAACGTTGCTAATATATCTTTGTCTCCTATAGACGCTGAAAAGACCGGCTGTGTTCCTCCAGCATTTCTGTGTGTTCACTAATGGAGATGTTAGGACCAGGTGAAATCTAAACATTCTATAGAACTTGAAGTGAAACATAAAAGTCTGCAGTCACCATGGTTGAACTAAAAACACTATACTGGAGAAAGTCAGCAGGTCAGAATGTTCTGTATGTAGCAAAGATAAAGATACATAACCAAAGTTTCGGGCTTGAGTCCTTCATCAAGGTCTAAACAAAATGTAGACAGGCACCCAAATAAAATGTTGTGGGGTGGGGGGGGAAAGGAACATAGTCCCACAGGCAGAAGGTAATAGCTGGAAAAGGGAGGGAGGGCACACCAGCAAACAGGGTGGGGGGGGGGGGGGGAAATGGCTCTATGAATGGAGGGAAGGGGTGGAGAGCTGGTGGAAAGACAGAGCAACGGGGAAGAAAGGAAGAGTAGTGAGTGGACAAGCAGACACTGGAGAATTCGATGTTGATGCCATCTGGTTGGAGAGTGCCCAGATGGAATATCAGGTGTTGCTCCAATGGTTCGGGCACCTGCTGATATTTTGCTCATAGCTTCAAGGGCTAAACCTGAAACCTGCTTATGTATTTTTATCTTTGCTGCATAAAGTACACTGCCTGACCTGCTGAGTTCTCCAGCAGTGTGCTTTTACTTTTTAATCTGTAGAACTTTAAGGGTTGAACCAAGGAAAGGGTGCTTGTGACCAAATGTAGACAGATGCATGCTGCTTCATGGATTTTAGCCGCTGCATTTAAATAATGTTATAAGACGAGATCTTTATTATCACCAGATGTGGTTTTCGCAAACTAAAAAGATGTGAAAGAGACTTGGAACTTTGTTACTCTTCCAAATGTAAACCTGTTCTCCTGCAATTAGTTACCATTTCTCAATCGTGGATGTGTAGGTGTGGGTTCTATGTACTTTGATACCTTCAGAGTAACATTTAAGAGGGTTACATATGTGAGGTAGAACAGGTTTAGGTTGTCGAGTAGTTTTATATAGGTCAGCACCACATTGTGGGCTGAAGGGCCTGTACTGTACTGTGCTTCTAATGTTCTATGTTATATCAGCTTGGTAATTGCACGATATGTAACACCTCTTTTTTACATATATATAATATATATATCAGATTAACAAGCCAGCAAGACAGAATGCATACATCAGTCCCATACCTATTCCAACTTCTGCAAGAACAGTGCCTAAAGATACTTTATGTACAGTCTCAGGATGGGGAGTCACTACAGTTTTCAGTTACAGCCTATCAGATGTGCTCATGGCTGTTCAGGTTCCAATTATTTCTCGCTACAAGTGCAATGGGCCTTCCTCTTACAATGGAAGAGTGAATATCTACATGATCTGTGCAGGGTATCGCAAGGGAGGCAAGGATTCTTGTCAGGTATGTAATATGTATGTGTCTGCTAACTACCATTTATTTGCACCATTTATCAGTGGACAACAAATTTTTCAGAAGGTTTTCTTGCTGAATAAAAATTGGGGATTATGATAGACAACTTCAAGCTGAACAAAGATCATTTCAGATTTGCTGCATCATGAAGGAAGTTGGAAAAACATTAATTAACTTACACTGAATTTAGCATGCTTAATCGTATAATAATGCTGGCACATCCCCTTAGTTCAACTGACCTAAAAATGTTTTACCTTTGATTTTCATTTGCACTTGGCATCTGATGCCTCTCATGTCAGTGTCCAACAATGTTGGCCAGCATAGATGGATTACAGTTGACCTGATATCACCATACTTGAAGCATGTTGTCAATCAGTGGATTTAGTTTGGTACATCTTTTGTTGGAGTAAAAGGAGGAGCAAGAGATTCAGGAGAGCAGTGGGTGGACGAAATCAACCTAGGTGAGTGAGGTTTAAAAAGTTTTAAAAAGAGCATGGAGGGCAACAGAAGGGTGAGAAAGTGTTGATTTCTGAGAGTGAATACGTGAGATCATTGGCGGGGACAAATAGAAGGAGGGGAAGCTAAACAGGAGCAGCCAGGGAGGAGTGTAGCTTTGACTCAAGAGGCTTCGGTGAGTTGAGGATGATCTTACTTCAAGAGAGGTTTAAATTAGGAGTAGGTAATGGAGTCGGCTAGGGCAGCAGATTGGTCTGACTGTGGGATGTGGGAAATCTGGGGCAGCATAATGACCCTTGACGGCTACACCTGCAAAAGGTACATCCAGCTGCAGCTACTGACAAACCAAGTTAAGGAACTGGAGCTGGATGAACTCTGAATCATTAGAGAGAGATTATAAGAGAGGAGCTTCAGGGAGACAGACACCCCCAAATGTCAGGAGGCAGATAGCTGGATGACTGTCAGGAGATGGAAGGAAAATAGACAGAGAGAGCAGAGGACTCCTGTGGACATTCCCATCAATACAGTTTTGGATATTAATGGTGGGACGACCTACCAGAAACAAGTTGTAGTGGTCACGTCTCTGGCACCAATACTGGGGTTTCAGCTCAGAAAGGAAGGAGGGAAAAGAAGAGAACATTAGAGATAGGGGATTTGATAGCTAGGGGGACAGATAAGAGGTTCTGTGGGAGAGATTGAGAATCCCAATTGTCTGTTGCTTCCCTGGTGCCAGGGTCTGTGATATCTTGGGTCGAGTTTTCAAAATTCTCAGGAGCGAGGGTAACCACCCAGATGTTGTGGTCCACGTAGGGACCAATGACATGGGTAGAAAGGGTGAGGAGGTCCTCCAGAGAGAATTTAAGGAGTCAAGACCTCCAGGGTTGCGATCTCAGGGGTGCTGCCTGTGCCACATGCTGGTGAGGCTCAAAACAGGAAATGAATGCAGCTGAACACGTGGCTAAAGAGATGGTGCAGGAGGGATGCTTCATGTTTCTGGACCATTGGGCTCCGCTCCAGGGAAGCGGAGGACCTGTTCTGATGGGACAATATGCACCTGAACTGGAGGGGGATTAACTATTAAATCCAAGCGGTAGGTTTGCAGGTCCTGCTGTGGTGGGGGGGGGTTTAAACTAGATTGGCAGGGCACCAGAGTGTCAGAGCAGATAGGGGAGTGGAGAAGGAAAAAGATGTGTAAATTGAATGTAATGTTCTCAGGAGTATTTATTTCAATGCAAGGAATATTATCGGTAAGGCAGATGAGCTTAGGGTATGGATTGGCATATTATTACTGTTAGTGAGACTTGGTTGCAGGAGGGGCAGGACTGGCAGCTCAATGTTCTGGGGTTCTGTTGTTTCAGATGTGATAGAGGGGAGGAGTGGCATTGCTAGTCAGGGAAAATATCACAGCTGTGCTTAAACAAGACAGCCCAGAGGGCTCGTTTACAGAGAGCATGTGGGTGGAGCTGAGGAACAGGAAAGGTGTGACCAGACTGATAAGGTTGTATTTATAGACCACCCAATAGTTAGAGAGAATTGGAGGAGCAAGTCTGTAGAGAAATAGCAGACTGATGTAATAAACAGGAAGTTGTGATAGTAGGAGATTTTAACTTTCCACATATTGACTGGGACTCCCATACTGTAAAGGGCTTGTGGCTTGAAGTTTGTCAAATGTGTTCAAGAAAGTTTTCTAAATTAGTATGTAGAGGTACCAATGAGAGAGGATGGATCTCCTTTTAGGGAACCAGACAGGTCAGGTGATAGAAGTATGTGTAGGTGAATATTTTGGGTCCAGTGACCATAATGTCATTAGTTTCAAGTTATTTATGGATAAGGGATAGGTCTGAACCTCAGTTTGAGGTTCTATATTGGAGAAAGGCCAATTTTGTGAAAAGTGAATTGGGATGTTGTTTTTTGGCAAGGATATATTCATTAAATGGAAGGACTTCAAAGACAAAATTTTGAGAGTGCAGAGTTTACATGCTCCTGTAAGGATTGAAAGCAAAGATAACAGGGCATAGGGAACCTTGATTTTCAAGGGATATTAGTGATCTGATTAAGAAGGTGTATAGCAGGTATAGGCAACAAGTAGCAAATGAGGTACTAAATATAAGAAAATACTTAAAGGAAATCAGAAAGGCAACAAGACGAGGCTGTGAAGGTAAACCCCAAGGGCTTCTACAAGTATGTTAAGAGTAAAAGGATAAGGGACAAAATTGGTCCCCTAAAAGATCAGAGTGGTAGTCTATGTGTGGACCATCATGAGATGGGGGAAAGATCTTAAACAGTTTTTTTTTGCATCAGTATTTCGACAGGAAACTGGCATAGTGTTTAAGGAAGGAAGGGAACCAAGCAGTAGTAGCATGGAACATAGAGATTAAAGAGGAGGTGGTGCTTGCTGCCTTACAGTGAATAAAGGTAGATAAATCCCCCAGGCTTGACATGATATTCCCTCAGACCTTGAGGGAGATGTGTCAAAATTGCAGGGGCCCTGACAGAAATATTTAAAATGTCCTTAGCCAAGGGTGGGGTCCTGGAGGATTGAAGGGTAGCTCATGTTGTTCCGTGGTTTAAAAAAGGCTCCAAAAGAAAACCAGGAAATTACAGGCCAGAGAGTCTAACGTCAGTAGTAGGTAAATTATTGGAGGGTGTTGAGATATTGGATTTAGAAGTATTTGGACAGTCAAGGACTAATTAAGGATAGTCAGCATGGCTTTGTTCGTGGTAGTTGTGTTTAATGAATCTTATAGTTTTTTTTAAAAAGGCTACCAGGAAGATAGATGAAGGAAAGGCTGTGAATATTGTCTATGTGGACTTTAGTAAGGCCTTTTACAATGTCCCAAATGGGAGATTAGTTCAGAAGTTTAGACACTAGGTATCCATGGAGAGGTTGTAAACTGGATTCATAATTGGATGAATGAGAGAAGACGGAGGTGGTAGTGGTTGATTGCTTCTCAGACTGGAGGCCTGTAATTAGTGGTGTGGCCTCAGGGATTGGTGCTGGGACCATTGTTGTTTGATGTCCATATCAATGATCTGGATGATAATGTGGGAAATTGGATAAGCAGGTTTGCTGATGACACTAAGATTGGAGGCGTTGTGGACAGCGAGGAAGGCTCTCAAAGATTGCAGGAGGATCTGGACCAACTGAAAAAATGAGAAAGGAAATGGAAGGTGGAATATAATACAGACAAATGAAGTGTGGCAGTTTGGAAGGACAAACCAAGATAGGATATACACGGTAAATGGTAGGGCACTGAGGAGTGTGGAGGAATAAAAGGATCTGGGATACAAGTACATAGTTCCCTAAAAGTGGCGTCACATGTAGACAGGGTTGTCAAGAAAGCTTTTGGCATCTTGGCCTTCATAAATCAAAGTATTGACTATAGGAGTTGGGATGTTATGGATGAGATTGTATAAGACATTGGTGAGGCCAAATTTGGAATTTTGTGTGCAATTCTGGTCACCCAATTACAGGAAGTATATCAGTAAGATTGAAAGAGTGCAGAGAAAATTTTCTAGGATGTTGCTGGGTCTTCAGGAACCGAGTTACAAGGAAGATTAAACAGTTTAGGATTTTATTCCTTGGAGCGTAGATGAGGGGAAATTTGATAGAGGTTTACAAAATTATGAAGCTTATAGACAGAGTAGACTCTTTCCACAGATTAGGAGAGATAAATACGAGAGGACATGGCTTTAGGGTGAAAGGTTTAGGGGGAACTTCTTCACTCAGAGAGTGTGGGAGTGTGGAATGAGCTGTCATCTGACATGGTAAATGAAGGCTCACTTTTAAATTTTAAGAATTAATTGGATAGATACATGGATGGGACAGGCCTGGTGGTTATGGAATGGGTGCAGGTCAGTGGGACTCGTGGAATGATATTTCGGCATATGCTAGAATGGCTGAATGGCCTATTTCTGTGTTGTCATGTTCTATGGTTATAAATGTCTTTCATGCACGACCAGGCCTATGACAACATTTGCATAGCACCTGCACTGAGTGCATGTCCAGGAATACTTGGACTGACTGAAATAGCTTGCTTTCTGGGCAATATACAAGTGGACTTAAAATATGACAGAAAAATCACAAAAATAGATTATATTCAAAAAATGGTACGTGATAGAAAAATGTTAAGGTGATTTTTGTGGTCAGCAGCCCAAAATCCATAAAACACACCCAAAAGTGTTCAGGAAGAAAAATCTGTTGTCCAGTGTATTTAGTCTGTATTGTTCTGAGAATGTTTCGCATTGAGATGTGTATTGACAGAAAGAACTGTTGTAATATGATGTTGCAATGGGCAGAGAGGGACAGCATTCCCTTGGCTATTTCAGATGCAGACCAAAGCAATACACTAAAGTGCTGGATAAACTCAGCAGGTCAAGCAGCATCCATGGGAAGCAGACTCAAAAGTAAGCTAGAATTGAATGCTAATTGCAAGTCCCTAGTAAGGAATGCTTGCTACTCAAAGCTTCACAACTGAACAGTCATTAGGCTGCTCGGCCATGAGATATTGGAATTAAACTACACGTCCTAGTCTAGAGAGGATGTGACCCAGGATTTCCTCTCTGACCATAAAAATCAGGTTTGTTCAAGTTTATTTGTCACAAAATCCAGTGAGAAGAGTTCTTCTGTGAACATACTGATGGGTTATCTCTAACATTCATTCATACAAGTCAAGTCAGGAGCTTCGTTTACAGAGGAAAGAATGACAGTGACAGGAAATATCCATTACTACCAAGCAAGGGCAGCACTTTGGTGGGGTTCATTCAGGAGCCTGATGGCTGCCAGGAAGAAACTCTCTTTGAGCCTGTTGGTGCACGGTTTCATACTCTCAAGCCTTCTCACTGAGGGGAGGAGGGAGAAGAGTGTGTTGGGGTGTGAGACAATATTGGTAGCACTTTTGGAAGAAAAAGGAAGATGCACAATCTTCTCAAATACCACCAAATACAAAATTAATAGTGCTCAGACTTTGCTGCAGGGATGTGTACAGGAGGACCAGTGGGGAGGGGGCAGAGGATGCTTACCATTAGTGGATTAATTCCTAAACACACAGAAATACAGGAAATACTCAACAGATCAGATGATATCTGTGAAAAGAGAATTTCAGATCAATGACCTTTCATCACAACTAATCTTATCCTCACATTCTGTGACTTTTTAAATTTTAAATTTGATTTGCAACCACTTTTAATTTTACAGATTAAAATGACAGAGTCAATGCCTTAAAAATAGAAATGCTTCAGTTATTTGCCTCAGAGTTTGTCTCAGTGAAGATAATATATGGTAAAACACCTGGTATCCGGCACCTAGCGAGTTTTCCAGTTGCGTGATGGCGAGGCATGCCGATTTTAAGCTTGTTTTTTTTTCCCGTTTATTTTCCGCAATTAGTTTTGCTGGTTGCTTGAATTCTAGATATTAGGGGTTTTACTGTATAAAACTACACATCAATGAGATGAGAATATAATTAAAATCATTGATAGTTTCTCATCCAGATTCTGATTTTCTTCCACGTTTTCCCTTTCAGGGTGATTCTGGAGGACCATTGATCTGCAACGGAGTCGTTCAAGGAATTGTCTCCTGGGGGATCAGCTGTGCACATTACAAATACCCAGGTGTTTACACAAATGTAGCAAAGTATATAAAGTGGATCAACAAAAAAATCAGCAAAATTTGATACAACCAACCACCACCCCCCCAAACTTGGTTACTTGTGTCAATCCTTTAGCTGCCATCCAATAATTTTATTTTGCTTACCTTAGACCTAAAAACCAAAATAAGTTTCCAAAATTGCCTTTTGTTTCAGGGCCAATACTCCATTATTTATGCATTTTCAAGATCACTTTTAATTGAGAATGTAATTAGCAATTGGCCTCTAATTTTAGTCATTGTGCTGAAGAGAAATGGTATCCGGGGAGTTGATGGTTGATAGGGAATCCCTGCTGAGGAGTTAACACCAGTGTCAATTCCAGAACGAATTTCTTCATGAAAGATCGAGCATTTGCTTTTTTTCTACTTTGGAAAGGAATGGCCAGTGTTTTTAAACACAAGTCAGTTCTACACATCACACTTAAACTCAGCAGGTCTCACAGTGCTCATAGAGGGTAAAGATACATTACCTGAGGCCTGAGCCCTTCTTCAAGGTATGAGTAAAAAGCAGGTGGGTGCCAGAATAAAAAGGCAGGGGTAAAGGGAAGAAAGGACAGGGGGAGGAGCACAGGCCAACAAAGAAAGGTTGAGAGTTGGACAGGAGAGGAGAGGCGAGAACTGATCGAGGGAGGGGTGGCTCTGTGAATGCAGAGCTGGAGGAAAGGAGCCAGTCGGCCATTTCATGTCAGGCCCCTACCTGGAGGCCGGCTACAAGAGCAGATCGGAAACTTAAAACTTACCTTTCAGACAGCAGCCCTAAAAGGCTGCTCCAGCGTCCCATTCATATGGAGAGGCTCCCTCCAGATCCGATGGAGGCAGGGTTACTGGTGCCTGTCATAAATACGTGGCAGAGTAATGGGCATGTTCCCTTCCCATAATCCTCTGGAACCGCTGTGTTTCCCAGAACAGTTCCAGCTGCATGGGGGATTATGGGTAAGGAGAACAGCCATTGCTCTGCCGTGTTTTGAGCCACAGAGAGCAGCCCCGAAGGCCGAAGCGGCCCGGTGAGGCTGCCACATCCTGCACTGGCCGCCCCTGATGGCTCCCGCTGCCTCAACTGCTTTGAGTGGGTCATAGAGGGAGATGGGTCACAGGCTGATGGCATCATCAGCACACCCCTAATCAGTCACTTGCAGCGGCTGTACATTCATGTCAGGATTATCCTTCCCCAAAAAGGGTTGGAATCGGCGCTTCGAAGCCAGCCACGGTGCATTCAAGTCTTAGGGTGAAGAACCTCCGCCTTTACAGATGGGTGTTTTCCCTGCTTGAAAATGCCTAGAGGTAAGGGAAAAGGGGGGGGGGGGGGGGGGAAAGAGAGAGAGAGAGAGAGAGAGAGAGAGAGAGGAAAGGAGAAATGAGGATAGATGGAGGAAATGGTGTCACAGAAAAGTCACTATCAATGCCATCCGCTTCCTCCAGCATCTCCGTGTTTCACTTCAGTCATCACTCATCTCCTGATCCCTGAGTGGCCGGAACTCCCTGTCCAACAGAACCTTCACATTCCTGATCACTGCGGTGGGTTGACCAGGTTCCACAAACCCCACTATTTCTCAAAATTCCTTCAAAATGCAGAGAAGTACACTAAAAACACACAACCCGTTCCAATACACAACCTCTCCATAATCCGTCATCTTTCCAACTCCATTACAAACTAATCACTATGGTTCAAGATGCTTTCAAATTGATAAATTTTACAATTAAGCAAAAATGCTTCAGTTGTATGAGAATTTTTAAGACATATTCAATGGCTCAATCTCCCTGTCAGGAGGGGTCAATGGGGAAGTGCTTGAGAGAAGTGTGGGACATAGCCACCTCAGTTTTAATGTGGCCTTGATAATTGGTCTATGGATGCTGGTATTGGCTTTCCTTCTGTCACTGAGGTGCTGCAACTGTGCAGGGGATATTCCCCTCCCCAGTCAGCCCCACAGTGCTCCATTTATGAGTCGCAATTAGGGGAACTCAGTGAGCTGTTGATTGTTCGTAGGGAAGATGGCCATTGCTCATTTTTAATCAAGCAAACAGGAGCTGGAGGGACTCAGGTCAGGCAGCATCTGTGGAGAGAAACGTTTCGGGTGGAGAGCCTGCCTCGAAACAAGGGTGCTAACCTGAAATACTGGCTGATCACTTCATCCCAGCGATGCTGGCTAACCCATTAAACACCTCCAGCAGGTTGTTGTTCGCCCAAGATTTCAGTGTCTGCAGGTTTTGTGTTTCTCAATCATTAATTTCAGAAACTTTTCCAAGTGGCTTCCTCATTCTCCAGTACAATAAAACCTAGCCTTAGAGATTCTGAAAGAGATGGTTTAAACCAGAGCAATTGACCACACAACCTGAGGGGCTTGTCCCTTTGAACAATTGACAGCTCCCCATTGCATTGTCCCTGGTGTGCCACACCACAGTTCTTGGCCTTGTTTTCCAATCACTTAAAAGATATTTCCATATAAATTTATTTGTCAATGATCAGTTATGATCTTATTAAATAGCTGAGCAGGCACAATGGGCCAGTTGGCCGACTCCTGCTCCTATTTCTAATGTTCTTATAATGTCTACACTACAAATGTAACCATTTTCTACCTTTCCTTTATGCTTGCTCATACAGCTGTAGTTGAATTAAAATTTGCAACACACGATTCTGAATGGAATAATCAATTGTTGTAACCGGTTTCCCATTCCATTTTGTTTACTAGCTTGCAAGAATTTATTTTGAATATAAATGCTAATCGTTCAAGAATGTCTTTTTCGCAAGTGTTTTTTTTTCCCTCTATATTTACTTTATTCCCTTCGTTATCAAAGTCTCCACCTCAAAATGACATGTAAATTCACTACCAACTTTCCTGTTCAGGAAAGTTGCTAAACCTCAGTGACAAGTGACTCTTAAAAAGCCAAAAAAGACATTGATAGGGTTAATCACTGCCACTCTGTACAATTTAATGTAGAGAAAAGTCAGACAGGACATTGGAAGAAACTCTTGTGCACCATTCATCTAAACCATAGCTGTCAGTGTGGTCATTTGTACTTTATGTGGGATGCACTGAGATGTTGGCTGCCATCCACATCACAGCTGTTGGAGAGCCTGGGAGTACATCCACTGGTACAGTTTATTCTGAAACTTTGCTGTAATTATGAAATTAGAGTGCATTTTCCTTCACACGCTTCCAACTGTGGAGTTTTTTTAAGCAGTCCTGATCCATCCTGCCTCATGTCCAAGAAAGTGCATTAGTGCCTCAGCTTCCTCAGATGTCTGAGAAATTCAGCAGATCATCTGCATCCCTTAACAACGTGCAAATGAAGCATTGTCAGGGCGGGATGGAAAATGCTCTGATCATCTAAGGTAGGGGAGACCAGTAGTGAGGCTCTGCCCTCTCTCCTCCTAGAGCAGTGGTTCTCAGCCTTTTCCTTTCCACTCACATACCACTTTAAGTATTCCCTATGCCATATATACTGTGATTAGGAAGGGATTGCTCAAGGTGGGATGTGGGTGGAAAGAAAAAGGCTGAGAACCACCGTCCTATTGTCATGAAGCAGAACCTTCAACCCAACTTGTCCCTGCTGAGCAAAGTGTCCACCTATAACAAATCCCACGTGTCTTCCATTAGCCTTTCAACTTTATGGTTTGCAAAGAACTCAGCTCACAGATCACCTGCAAATCAAAAAGGAGTCATGGAATGACGCCTAGTTAAAACAATGCTGTGGAGACTCGGCGGACCAACGTTTCAGGCTCAAACCTATTCCTTTTGTCCCAGAAACTATATTGCAGCTAATCTTTTATTACCTTACAAATGTCAGCATCCATCTATTCTGTTACCCCACTGATGGTGAAACTAAGACTTGTATGGTTTGTAGTGGGACTGACCACACCCCACCCCATATGAAATGTAATCAATCCATTTGGCAGGCAGTAGCCATCAGGCTAAACACAAATTGCTCCTAGACACCAGAATCTGCATTCCATGTGATTCCCGTTCTTTGAACATAGCCATATCGTCAAAAGGCAAAACCCCAGCCGAGAATTCACTTCCAGGCTGTTGAATCATCCATTTCTTTGAAGATGGAGTACAATTTGCATTTGGGGCAGGTGGTTTGAGACCTGCTTCCTCTGTTTACTCTTGCATAGTCTCGAGGTTTGCAAACTGTTCTGAATGTTGCTGCTCTCTGAGCAGTCATAGACCAGAGATTTCCAAGAGATAATGCAATTCTTCAGAGGCTTTGAGCATATCTTATGATCTTTAGCTGTGCTGGTAAAAACTGTCTGTGACAGAGCATGGAATTAAGTTTTAGGAGTCTAGAGGGCTCTCCACTTGAAGAACTCACACAAGTTGCGGCCTGATGGTGGCTTGTGGTTGAAGGACCTTCACAGGCAGCTGAAGACTGGCTCATGGGAATCAGGTATCAAAACCAGGATTCAAGAGGGTGCAGAGGGCAAGAGGGCTCCTGAAGGGACTCAGGTGTTGAAGGCTTCCTGGTCATATTGGAGGTTTGGATCTGGAGCTCAGGTTGCCGATGGATCAGACAAGAGCTGCAGAAGCTCTAGGGGTGAATCCATGGACAGTCAGCGTCTCTGAAGGGACTTTCTTTTGCTTCTCTCTCTTATTATTGGGGGCTCATTTTTTTTTGCCTTAGGACAGACAAAAGTTAACGTTTATCATGTATATTACATTTTTATTCTATTACATGACAGGAACCTTTTTTGAATATTTTATTTTGAGAATTTTCAATCAACATGCAGTCAAAATAATCAAAATGAAAAACATCAATATCAATAATATTAACAAAATATTACAAACATTGATCTGCATGTCGATATTAAAGAAAGTGAGAAGAGTCAACATGTGATTCAATTATCATAAGAAAGAAAAAATATAATAATACGACAAAAATGAAAATTCAACATCCATGAACCAAAGGTAGAAAAAGATCAGAAAGAAAACAAGAGGAACCCTCCCACTCCCCAAGAAACAAGAAGAAAAAATGAGAGAATAAGAAAAGATTGGCTTCACCGTAAACCCCACTCCCATCAAGGGGCAAATAACCTGACTTATCCAGAGCCCTCGGTGATAAGAACATGGGGAGAGGGGAAGAGACAGGGGATTTACCCCAATGTACCTTAGGTATGAATTCCATATTCTTGAAAATATGTCCTACCTGTTTCTGAGATTCGAGGTGATCTTCTCTAGGGGAACAAAATTCCGCATTTCTATCTTCCAGCAGCTAAACCTAGTTGGGAATCAGATTTCCAAGTAACTGCTATGCATTTCCTGGCCACTGCTAAAGTGAGCTTAATGAATTTTAATTGATATTGCAACAGCCTCAGTTTAGGACTTACACCTTCTAAATTCCCCAATAAAAATAATTCAGGTGCCTGAGGATATCGAATTCCAGTAACTTTTTCCAGATTACCAAAATCTTCTCAGAAAGGCCTCACTTTAGGGCATGACCAGGTTGAATGTAAGAAAGTAACTATTTCTTGACCACATGAAAAACATTGGTCTGAAATTTCCAATTTGAATTTATGTAACTTTTGTGGAATAAGGTATAGCTGATGCAAGAAGTTATATTGCACTAGCCGATACCTTATATTAATCGTGTTAATCATGCTGTCCTGTCACAAGACGGACCAGCAAAATGGATTAATTTCTATACTCAAATCTGATTCCCACCTTTGTCTCGATTTATCAAACCCTTGTTTAGTGGTTACAACAAAGGAACCTTGAACCAATTTAAGAAAGCCATTGAGGGGAAAAGATACGAGGCTCGCCAGAGACGCTCAGTGGCCATAGAGTGAAACTGCAAGCCAACAAGTTAAAAGGTAGAATTCAACACCAACAGGTTTTAAAACGTTTCATTTGCATCAAATAGACTTGGATTATTTGATCTACACTGTCATATGTTGTCTAATCAAGTGGTAAGTCTTCTGTTAAGATATCTTCTAACAGAAGCTTTGTTCCTCCTTAATTTTCACAAATATCTTTTTCCAATTAAGTTTTTTTAAAAATGTAGACCGCACAGAAACAGGTTCTTTTGACCCACGAGCCCGTGCTGCCCTATTACACCTAATTAACCACATTCCTGGTACATTTCAAATGGTGAAAGGAAACTAGAACTGCTGGGAAAACCCCACGCAGAAATAGGGAGAACATACAAATTCCTTACAGTGTGGGATTCAAACCGCGGTCCTGATCACTGGTGCTGTAACAGTATTTCACTAACCACTATGCCAAATGTGCCACCCTTGAGGGTCAACTAGTAACAAGACTCTTCTGGTGCATCAGCAGGCTTTTCTTCCCTTATCAGAGGGCAGGAGAGTAAATGACTCTTATTTGCCCTGTGCAGCTACCTCTCATTTCTAGGGACATACAAGGAAATGGCAGCCCTTGAGGGCCCTCAAGCCTGCCCTTATTCATGGTCATGGCTGAACCAGACTAATCTCAACTCCTTTTCTACGAGGAGCAAGAGCAAATGTTAAGCTTCTTGGTGCTCCTCCAATTTGTGGGTGCACTCAACTTAGGAAAGATAGGATCCCCCTACCACCCCACCAGCCTCCACAATTTCCATCACCGGACACATCTTCCCCTACCCTCCCCCCTCCACTAGAAATTCTCCACCCTGGGACTCTGGGGTCCACTTATCCCTCCCCACTGATCACTCACTCTGTACCTACCTGTGACCACAGGAAATACTCCACTTGCATCCACACCTCCTCCCTCAGCACCATTCAGGGGCCCAAACAGTCCAAGTGAAGCATCACTTCACTTGTGAATCTCCAGGGGTCATCTACCGCATCCAGTGTTCCCGTTGTGTTCTCCTCTACATTGGAGAGACTGGACGCAGACTAGGAGATCGTTTTGTTGAGCACCTTCCCCCTGTCCTCCGCAACAGCAAGGACCTCGTAGTGGCCAACTATTGTAATTCCACGACCCATTGCCACACTGACATGTATGCCCATCACCGCATGCACTGCCAAATCGAGAACATCTTCAAATTCAAGGATCAACACCTTGTAATCCGTCTCAGTCTCCAACCAGATAGTACTAATGTCAACTCCAATTTCCATTAACTCCCTCCCCACCCTTCTAACTCCTTTCCTCCTTCCTGCTCTCCACCGTCTCCCCTTCATTCTCTAATCAGAGCATGATCTTTCTTGGCCATCTCCCCATCACTTCTCAGCTTCTACCCTCCCTTCTTGCCTGTTCGCCTGTGATCCTCCCTCCCAACTTTTTTTATTCATGCGTCCACCTGTTCACATTCCCAAAGGGCTCAAGCCCAAAACAATGACTGACTTTTATGTCCTATGGATGCTGCGTGACCTGCTGAGTTTCTCCACCAGCTTTATAACAGATTGTGACTTTTTAAAAATTATTAAACAATTTAGCTACCCTCACCTTGCCCAAAAGAAATTTAGACTGGGATTTGTTTTGGACAGGATTATTGCCAGGTTACCAATATATTCAAGGTATTAGATCTTCCATGATAGAATAAGAACACAAGAGGAGCAGGAATAGATCACACAGCCCCTTGAACCTGATCACCATTCAAAAAGGATCAGCTGATCTGTCAGTGCTCACGGGGAGTCATGAATTGTGCTCACTTCTGTTCTCCTCACCAATTATGTGAATAAATCCAGTGAACTCATTGATTACCCTGAGTGTACTCACACAGATGCTTAAAGGACAGGGCATATAATGGCTGAGGTGGGAGGAGATCCTTTCCTTTATGGGGTATGGAATATCAGAGCCCTGAAGTTTTCTCAAACTGCATAAAAAACTAATCAGTCCACAGCTTGAGACCTGCATCTAATTCTAGTTACAAGATACGATTGCACTGGAGTGGATACAGAGATGGAGTAGAACAGCCCCTGCCCCCCAGTGGCCACAGCACACTCAAGTCAAAGCCTTATCTGATTTTCAACTCATGCCACATAATTCTTTTTAAAATGTAGTCTATAGAAGTGTGAAGAATCCAAAACTTGACTGCTTCACGGGGAAGGGGGTCCATAAACTTTGAGCAGAGTTCTCTTGGGACTGAAGCTGAAAAAAGGTTCTATACTAGAATCTTGTCAGGACTGAAATATAGATGGGATAGTTTGGGGTTATTCATTTTGTGTAATATAGAGGAAGCAGAGAGAACAATGAAAGTGCATGAAATGATTGGTGCACAAAATTACAGCAATTTCCCAATTCCTTTTGTGGAAGGCTGAAAAACTAGAGGGTGTGAGATTGGAAGAATTAAGGAACATGAGAGTAAAAAAGATTTCACCCAGAGGGTGAAAGGGTCAGGAAGTCCTTCCCTTTGTGCACTGGGAGAGGCTGCAAAGCCTACAGCATTATGTACTGGACAGGTAGCCGAAGAGCTGACACCTGCAGAGCTGTGGATCAGGTGCTGGGAGGTGCGTTGAGGCTGGGCAGCCTTTTTTGAGCATCAGGGGCACAACAGCTAAATGGCCTCCTCCTGTACTGCAGGTTTTCTATGATTCCTAGTCTAATCTCTTTATTTATCAAATCAGTCATCCCATCAAAACTAGGGGTGGCATCAAGAATTAAAATTAAGTGCCAATTTATTGTAAGAAAAGGACATTTATAGAATTATGGATCGGTTCTTCATGCACGAATGAAACAGCTCCTGTGATTGACTACACATCTTGAACTATAATAACCACTTGCTGCTAAAGGAACAAAGATTCCTCATTCCACTTGTCATTTAATGTTCATGACAGAGATCCTGGAAGAATTAGGATGCTTTTACAGTGTCCATAGGATGTAAAGATATATAACTGATGTTTCAAGCTTCCTCTTCCCCTTCCCATTCTTCCCCAGCCTTTAATGTCTATTTTCACTCACACCTTGAGGAAAGGCTTGGGCCCAAAATGTCAGTAAAAATCTTTACCTCCTATGGATGCTGTGAGACCGGCTGAGTTCCTCCAGCATTCCTGCACTTTGACGACAATCACAGCGTCTGCAGACTTTAGAGTTTAACTCTAATGTTCATAAAACAGACGTCCATTCTATTGTGAGAGATAGAATCCAAGACAATTCAAGCCAAATCAAAATGGTTACTTGAACACATGTAAAGAAAACAGAAATGAAGTTTAAGAAAACAAACTCAATTGCAGAACTTTAAATCAGCATGGCACATTTCCCAGTACTGTGGGAGGCCAATTATTTTATTGAATGCTTGATACAGAACTATAAGTGTCTGCATTCTGATAACTGGATCCAAAATGGCAGCTCTTTTTGGACTTTATCCCCTTCTCATCTACTGCAAACATTATTTTAAACTTTGGGGTAAATGAGCACGAGTTGTACTAACCATAGCTGGAGCAAGCAGAAATGGCTTTGTTTTATTTTTCCCACCTGAATGTACATTAAAAAATGATTGTATTTCTTTCCTCTTAATTGACTACACAAAACATTTCTTCCTCTAAAACCAAACACATTTACAAGTAGACAATTTTCAAATGCACCACTAATGCATTTGAAAATAATGAGGTTCTCTTCTGAATTACAGAACAAGCTTGCTATTTAAAAACTATTATAGTCCAATTTTCTAAAGGCCATTAGATGCATAACTTTATTTTAAATTTTATTTCAAATGGATCCCAAACTAGCTTCATAGAAAGGAAAATAATACCCTGACTCAATCTCCAAGATTAAAAAAAAATTAAGTCTTTTTAATCAGCTTAGCTAACAATTCAAAAGGATAAGCCAGAATCAAGTGAAAAATCATGCGCCTTCAAACAATGAGGATGGAGATTCAAACCACTTTAGCACTTGTCACATTGGGAATATTCCAAACTTGCGCATTGTTTCCATTTCATTTGCTGAAAGGGATTCAGAGCTGACATCGTACAGTACTTGTGAGATGTTTACTAAGTAGTCACTAGTTTGAAGAAGCTTCCAGATCCTTATGTAAAATAATGAGGTTTCTTCACATTTATGCCGTATTCAGTGAGAGCAGGAATTAAATCCTCCATGGTGAGTGTGTATTTTTTATCCTGAAAAAGTCAATCAAAAACAGAAGCAACTTAGAACACTTTTTTTCCCTTCACCTGTCCATTAAGGTGGCACGGTTAGCACAGTGCTGTTACAGCGCCAGCGTCCCGGATTCAAGGATGTTGGCGCTGTCTCAAGCCATACTTGTACGTTCTCCCCCATGTCTCTGGGTTTCCTCCAGAGGCACCAGTTTCCTCCCACCATTCAAAAATGTACGGGTTGCAAGTCAATTGGGGTATTTGGGGTGGCATGGGCTCATGGGCAGGAAGGACCTGCTACTGTGCTGCATGTCTAAAATAAATTAAGCCAAAATAAAATGGGATCAGGAAGGGTGTAAATAATTTAAGAACAGAAATAAAAATCCACATGGCTAGTGACAAAATGTTCAAACATTTTGCTAATCAAATAAAATGTCAGTGACTGTGAAGTGGTACATTTGATAAATACCCTTGGAAGCGGTGAGAGCTGTGTGGTTTGGAGTGGGGGGATCTATTTGGCACTAACAAGTATGAACAAACCTTGCTTTTGTTTCTGGAGCTTCCCGACGCAGTTCCTTTCATTTTACAGTGTTGCAAGGCATCATTTGCAATGTCTGAGATGAACTTTTGTGCAGCCAAAGATATTAAACGAATTCTGTTTAGAAAGCAGTAATAATCAAAAACATGGATACAATTAATTTCATAGTAAATCAATACAAGCTCCCAATCAATACATTGTAAATTACCAAAAATTTTTTTCCCAATCAAAGCTGAATCATCCTGGAAAGGTTTCACTGAGGAAAAGTCTTCAGGATGTTTCTATAAACAAATTCCACCAATTATAACTATTATTTATAAATTACCACCTCAAAGACCAACACATTCAGGAGGCAGGGAAGGTTTCTTGAATACATGTAGTCTTCAGAAAATTTACAACTGTGGGACTTATTCTTTGGCTCCTCTGTCCAGGATTTAGGGAACTGATTTTATTACATACTGTACTTTAATACTTTAAAGGTTTACGCATTGACCCACAGTCCGGAGTATATATGATGAAAGGTTTAAAATAGCCGGATCCAAACAGCTAATTGTACAAAACTTTGTGGAACATTCTCCAACTTTTAAAGCATTTTAAAATGAAAGTCGCTCAGTGTAGAAATGCTGTCAATGTTGTTATTTAAATGGAACAAAGCGCTAACTTACATGCGGGGATCAGAAGCTTCAAAACCAGCTCGATTCAAATAGTATCCTGTCACAGCATCTGGTATCTGAGGTGTTCAAATGAGAAACATTAGAAAAGTAAACTAACTATACATGTAATTAAGGTAGAAAATGTTTGGCATGTGTAATGACAACTCAGATGATAGAGTGAGTGCACAAAGCCAACACAAAAGCACATGATTGATAGGTTTTTTTAAAAACTGCTGCAAAATGACAATCATTCACTACATAGATCCCACATACGAACACAAAGTATGATTTCCAAAGTTTCTGTAAATACACCAACAAGTCCAACAACCAAATTTAAAAAAGGGTAGGGGAGGGTAAAAGCACAGGATTCTGTTGACACCGTAGTTAAGTGAAACTCAGCAGGTCAAACAGTGCCTTTATGTAGCAAAGGTAAAGATACATCGCCATATTTCAGGCTTGAGGCTTCACCAAATTTTAAAAGATGAATTTTATGCACAACCCCATGTAGAGCTCCACTGTGTAATAGAACAGGGTTAGTTGTTTCCAGGGTTTTTTGCATTAGAAATTGAAAAACATCATCTAAATGACCTTAATCAGCTTTGCCAAAACTTGAAAACTAGCAGTTGCAATGTTTTTAATATCAACACAAATGTAAATATTGTACATTTCACCTTACATTGAGCAAACTTAAATCAGTGATTCTCAACCTTTTTCTTTCCACTCACATGCTCTGTGGTTAGTAAGGGATTACTTAAGGTGGTAGATGTGAGTGGGGAAAAAAAGATTGAGAACCACTGACAAATCAAGCAAAAAGTTCCATAATTTTCCAAATCTTGTTTTTCACATGCTTGCATCTGTAGCCCAGTATTTTAATTTAATTGTTTGAACCCATTTTTGGACTCTGTTGAACAAGAATGGAAACCTTGGCCTAATGGAATGTTAGGGTAAAATCTTTCTAGAACTATTTTATTTAACTGACAAGCACATAGAGAAATTAGAGAGCAAGTCATAACACGAATTATTGAAAAATGTAGAAACTTACTGTTGGTGTATAATCTTCTAATTGCATAAGAAAATCTGCCAGTGGTGTTGTTGATATAACAGGTTTGACATCCCCGTTGGCAATCCCTTGAGGAACGTAGACGCCATTTGAAACAGATGTCTCTGCTGCCGATGCAGCAGCACTTGGAACTGAAGACACAAGTTACACTGATCAGCATGTAACAACAGAAAACTGCAGCCCTGAAATGAGCAGCACAGAATTTATGGAGTAGAATCATGACCAATAAACAGATATTGGAGTCAGGAGTTGAGACCTTGCATCAGAACCTGATGCAGCAACTTCACCCTCAACCCCGACCGCCATCATCTCCCCAGCCACAACCTCCCTGACCACCATCATCTCCCCCAGACCCACTCCCCTCCCCCGGCTGCCACGCCAGCCCTCTCCACAACTACCGCAATGGCGGCGCCGCCGCCAGTCCGGGGGTTACGGAGTTGGGGGGGGCAGCATTTACAAACCTGACCACCCACCCCCCCGTCCCGCCAGCTCCCCCCCCCCCGTCCCCGTCCCGCCAGCTCCCCCCCCGTCCCCGTCCCGCCAGCTCCCCCCCCGTCCCCGTCCCGCCAGCTCCCCCCCCCGTCCCCGTCCCGCCAGCTCCCCCCCCGTCCCCGTCCCGCCAGCACCCGCCCGCGTCCCGCCCGCCCCTCCGCACCCCCCCGGTCCCCACCCCGCCAACCCCTCCGCACCCCGCCCCCCGGTCCCCACCCCGCCAGCCCCTCCACACCCCGCCCCCCGGTCCCCACCCCGCCAGCCCCTCCGCACCCCCGACCCCGACCGCCCCGTCTCCACACCCGCCCTATTGCAATGGCGCCGCCGCCAGCCCGGGCTCTGATCCATGGTCCAGGCCACTGGACACCTGCCGCCGGCCCGAGACAGGGCCCGTGGGCAGCTCACCGTTGGCGGCGGCCCCCGGCCCCAGGTTCTCCGAGTTCATGGTTGGCGGCTGATCCCAGTCACAGAGGCACCGCCATCCTCACGGCGCACACATCCGGTCGGTCCACTCACAAACTGCTCCCCGGCCCTTCCATAAAGGCGTCCGGGTGCCCCCGCCACGTGTGCGCCCGTTCATGGTTCCGCCTGTCATTCTTTCAGCTCGAGGATGTCACATGGACTGATCCCCACTACAAGATGTGAAGTGTCTTCCATATCTTGAAGGTAATTAGATATCAAACCCTGCAAGGGTGAACGCCATCATAGAGACACTGCTTCTGGGAATAAGGATGAAAAATTCAGAAAACTTTCATCAGGTTGGGCAACATCTGTGGAGAGAGAAACAGGTCAAAGCCATTTCCACCTCCTGACCCATCTATTGGTCATGGAAATGCAAGGAGTTTGTCCTCATTGTGAGTCTAGGGAACCTTTATCAGTCACAACTTGGAGGAATTGATAGCCATGACATCCATCACTCCCGGGGCACAGAATAAAGCCCCTCCCCAGTACACTGCCAGTGAGGGTTCAACTTGGATACACATAGAAACACAATTTAGCATGTTTTCTCTGTGGCCCATGGGTTTCCTCTGCATGTTTCAGTCTCCTTAAATCTGGTAATGTATGATTTCCGATCGGACTTTGATGTTATACATTATCTGAGTGGTATTGTTTACCTTTTCAAGTTCTCTGTAGTCTTTAAGATAATCACACCCTCTCCCCTCTGATGTTCAGTCATTCACCCAGAGTGACCACACTCCCTTAATTTCTGACATACCTGTTGGCTGAATGCGCACATTTCTTCAGCAATGGGTTTCTTTCCCTCCCACAACTTCTGTTGCCATAGATCTCACCACAATCACTTCATGAGGTCCCTATGATTAATACTTGATCTCTTGCTCCTCCAAATGCTGCCCATGAACAACATCAGCTGTAGTTCATTTCACTGCTGCTCATTCAGAGAATATGGCCATCGAACTCATTAACTCTACCAGTCCAATATTCTCAGCATAAAATAGATGACCATTCACTTCCATAACACACTGAGCCACATTCCTGCTTCCTGAAATAACTCAAACCTTTGTTTTCTGATGCCATTCTGCACCCATTTTTTAGCTGCCTTTTAGACCTTTGTGTGCTGATGTACACTTTATTTTAATTCAATTACAGATCAAGTACATGTTGGCAAACCCAGTGTTTAATTTCCATTCTTAATTACACAGAACAGAGGGATTTGCTGGGCTATCAAATGTCAACCACTTTGGCTCCAGGGAAAACATGGGGAAGAAAAATGGGATGATTGAGGACTTCAGGAGGGAGTCAGGGGAACATGACCCAGTCATCATTAAGGGCTCAATAGTGGAGAGGGTCAAGAACTTCAAATTCCTGGGTGTCAACATCTCCGAGGATCTGTCCTGGACAGCATTCTGGCTGGTTGCATCACTGTCTGGTATGGAGACTCCAACTCTCAGGATAAGAATTAACTCAGCCCGAGAAATCACAGGCACCAGACTTCACTCCATCAAGTGTCTTAAAGAAGCAGCCTCTTCACTCTACCATCGGGAAGGAAGTACAGGAATCTGAAGATGAGCACTCAGTGACACAAAGACAGCTTCTTCTCTGCAATCAGATTCCTGAATGATAAATGAACCACAGATGCTGCTTTACCTTTACTTTTCATGCACTATTTTTATTTATTTTGTGTGGTGGTTTACATTTTTATAAAATGGTGGCACTGCTGTAACACCAGTGCTGCCACTGGAGCGGACCTATGAAGAGCAGGGAGCAGACACACGGTGCTCCCCCTTGGGGTCCAACCGCCCAGATCAATAGGCATCAGCTCCATAAACGCTTTGAATGGCCTGTTAAAGGACCTGATGGGGGTTTTATTTAAAATCCTGCAACCACGGAGTCTGGGCCTATTTGGGTGGTGCCTGTGTTTGGCAGTGAGAAGTGGAGGACTGGAGCGGGGTACAAAAAAACAGGGAGACCAACCAGTGTTTGAGAAGGTGAAGCAGAAGACAGAACCCACAGCACGGTGACCCCGGCGCTGGACCAGTGAGGGGGCTCTGAGGCTGAGGAAACCACACAGGTGGTGGGGCTGTTGGTGACTTGAAGCGAGGAACCCACACAGGCTGCGAGCTGCTGGCCACCACGGTCAAGGGGCTCACACCAGGAGGAGGACTGCTGGAGACTAGCTCGAGACTGGCTGAAGGGGTACCAGGTATTGGAACCGGGACACAAGGGTGCAGAAAGGGTACCAGGTATTGGAACTGGGATGTGAGGGCGCGGAAAAGGTACCAGGTATAGGAACTGGGACGCGAGGGTGCGGAAAGTGTACCAGGTATAGGAACCGGGACGCGAGGGCGCGGAAAGGGTACCAGGTATTGGAACCGGGACGCGAGGGCGCGGAAAGGGTACCAGGTATTGGAACCGGGACGCGAGGGTGCGGAAAGGGTACCAGGTATTGGAACCGGGACGCGAGGGCACGGAAAGGGTACCAGGTATAGGAACCGGGACGCGAGGGCGCGGAAAGGGTACCAGGTATTGGAACCGGAACGCGAGGGCACGGAAAGGGTACCAGGTATAGGAACCGGGACGCGAGGGCGCGGAAAGGGTACCAGGTATTGGAACCGGGACGCGAGGGCATGGAAAGAATACCAGGTATTGGAACCAGGATGCGAGAACGCGGAAAGGGTACCAGGTATTGGAACCAACGCGAGGGCGTGGAAAGGGTACCAGGTATAGGAACCAGGACGTGAGGGCACGGAAAGAATACCAGGTATTGGAACCAGGATGCGAGAGCGCGGAAAGGGTATCATGTATTGGAACCGATGCGAGGGCGTGGAAAGGGTACCAGGTATAGGAACCAGGACGCGAGGGCACGGAACCGAGACGCGAGGGCACGGAAAGAATACCAGGTATTGGAACCAGGATGCGAGAGTGCAGAAAGGGTACCAGGTATTGGAACCGACGCGAGGGCGTGGAAAGGGTACCAGGTATAGGAACCGGGACGCGAGGGCGTGGAAAGGGTACCAGGTATTGGAACCAGGATGCGAGAGCGTGGAAAGGGTACCAGGTATTGGAACCGGGACGCGAGGGCACGGAAAGGGTACCAGGTATTGGAACCGGGACGCGAGGGCATGGAAAGGGTTGCAGGTATTAAAACCAGGACGCGAGGGCACGGAAAGAATACCAGGTATTAGAACCGGGACGCGAGAGCGCGGAAAGGGTACCAGGTATTGGAACCGGGACGCGAGGGCGCGGAAAGGGTACCAGGTATTGGAACCGGGACGCGAGGGCGCGGAAAGGGTACCAGGTATTGGAACCGGGACGCGAGGGCGCGGAAAGGGTACCAGGTATTGGAACCGGGACGCGAGGGCGTGGAAAGGGTACCAGGTATTGGAACCGGGACGCGGTAAGGGTACCAGGTATTGGAACCGGGACGCGAGGGCGCGGTAAGGGTACCAGGTATTGGAACCGGGACGCGAGGGCGCGGAAAGGGTACCAGGTATTGGAACCGGGACGCGAGGGCGCGGAAAGGGTACCAGGTATTGGAACCGGGACGCGAGGGCGCGGAAAGGGTACCAGGTATTGGAACCGGGACGCGAGGGCGCGGTAAGGGTACCAGGTATTGGAACCGGGACGCGAGGGCGCGGTAAGGGTACCAGGTATTGGAACCAGGATGCCTTATGCTGCTGCCACAAAACTTGTTGCTGACAAGAAGCTGATGACCGGATGTGACGTCAGATTCGGCATTGATTGACAGCGGTAGACATCCTGGTCCCGCCTCGGTAGTGCGGAATGGCGGTGCCTTCTTTCAACCCCAACAACCCCGTGGTGTTCTTCGACATCACTATCGGCGGCCAGGTCGGGGGGCGGCAATGGGGGGAGGAACGGGCGGCCTCGGCACCATGAGGGGTTGTGGATGCGGGGCTTTAAGGATGAAGGGGGGCGAGAACGAAGGGCGGCGGGTATTGGGGAAGGTGGGGGATGAGGGGGTGGGGAAAGTGGGGGATGAGGGGATGGGGGGGTGAGGGGGTGGGGAAGGTGGGGGATGAGGGGGGTGGGGAAGGTGGGGGATGAGGGGGGTGGGGAAGGTGGGGGATGAGGGGGTGGGGGATGAGGGGGTGGGGAAGGTGGGGGATGAGGGGGTGGGGAAGGTGGGGGATGAGGGGGTGGGGAAGGTGGGGGATGAGGGGGGTGGGGAAGGTGGGGGATGAGGGGGTGGGGGATGAGGGGGTGGGGAAGGTGGGGGATGAGGGGTTGGGGAAGGTGGGGGATGAGGGGGTGGGGAGGGTGGGGGATGAGGGGGTGGGGAAGGTGGGGGATGAGGGGGTGGGGAAGGTGGGGAATGAGGGGGTGGGGAAGGTGGGGGATGAGGGGGTGGGGGATGAGGGGGTGGGGAAGGTGGGGGATGAGGGGGTGGGGAAGGTGGGGGATGAGGAGGTGGGGAAGGTGGGGGTGGGGAAGGTGGGGGATGAGGGGGTGGGGAAGGTGGGGGATGAGGGGGTGGGGAAAGTGGGGGATGAGGGGGTGGGGAAGGTGGGGGATGAGGGGGTGGGGAAGGTGGGGGATGAGGGGGTGGGGAAGGTGGGGGATGAGGGGGTGGGGAAGGTGGGGGATGAGGGGGTGGGGAAGGTGGGGGATGAGGGGGTGGGGAAGGTGGGGGATGAGGGGGTGGGGAAGGTGGGGGATGAGGGGGTGGGGAAGGTGGGGGGATGAGGGGGTGGGGAAGGTGGGGGATGAGGGGGTGGGGAAGGTGGACGAGAACGAAGGTCGGTGAGGAAAGGTGGGGGATGAAGGGCTGTGGAAGGTGGGCGAGAACGAAGGGCAGTGAGGGAAGGTGGGGGATGAGGGGGTGGGGAAGGTGGGGGATGAGGGGGTGGGGAAGGTGGGGGATGAGGGGGTGGGGAAGGTGGGGGATGAGGGGGTGGGGAGGGTGGGGGATGAGGGGGTGGGGAAGGTGGACGAGAACGAAGGTCGGTGAGGAAAGGTTGGGGATGAAGGGCTGTGGAAGGTGGGCGAGAACGAAGGGCAGTGAGGGAAGGTGGGGGATGAGGGGGTGGGGAAGGTGGGGGATGAGGGGGTGGGGAAGGTGGGGGATGAGGGGGTGGGGAAGGTGGGGGATGAGGGGGTGGGGAAGGTGGGGGATGAGGGGGTGGGGAAGGTGGGCGAGAACGAAGGGCAGTGAGGGAAGGTGGGGGGTGGGGGATGAGGGGGTGGGGAAGGTGGGGGATGAGGGGGTGGGGAAGGTGGGGGATGAGGGGGTGGGGAAGGTGGGGGATGAGGGGGTGGGGAAGGTGGGGGATGAGGGGGTGGGGAAGGTGGGGGATGAGGGGGTGGGGAAGGTGGGGGATGAGGGGGTGGGGAAGGTGGGGGATAAGGGGGTGGGGAAAGTGGGGGATGAGGGGGTGGGGAAGGTGGGGGATGAGGGGGTGGGGAAGGTGGGCGAGAACGAAGGACGGTGAGGGAAAGTGGGGGATGAGGGGGTGGGGGAGAAGGAAGGGCTGTGAGGGAAGGTGGGAGATGAGGGAGTGGGGAAGGTGGAGGATGAGGGAGTGGGGAAGGTGGGGGATGAGGGGTGGGGAAGGTGGACGAGAATGAAGGTCGGTGAGGAAAGGGGATGGTGGGGGATGAGGGGTTGGGGAAGGTGGGCGAGAACGAAGGACGGTGAGGGAAAGTGGGGGATGAGGGGGTGTGGAAGGTGGGGGAGAACGAAGGGCGGTGAGGGAAGGTGGGGGATGAGGGAGTGGGGAAGGTGGGTGAGAACGGACGGTGAGGAAAGTCAGTGGTGGGGGGATGAGGGGGTGGGGAAGGTGGGCGAGAACGAAGGGTGGTGAGGGAAGGGGGTGGTGGGGGATGAAAGGGTTGAGAAGGTGGGCGAGAACGAAGGGCGGTGAGGAAAGGGGTGGTGGGGGGTGAGTGGGTGGAGAAGATGGGCGAGAACGAAGGGCGGTGAGGGAAGGGGTGGTGGGGGATGAAAGGGTTGAGAAGGTGGGCGAGAACGAAGGGCGGTGAGGAAAGGGGTGGTGGGGGGTGAGTGGGTGGAGAAGATGGGCGAGAACGAAGGGCGGTGAGGAAAAGGGGTGGTGGGGGATGAGGATGTGGGGAAGGTGGGCGAGAACGAAGGGTGGTGAGGGAAGGGGTTGGTGGGGGATGAAGGGTGGGGATGGTGGGCGAGAACGAAGGGCGTTGAGGGTAGGGGTGGTGGGGGATGAAGGGGTAGGAAGGTGGGCAAGAACAAAGGGCGGTGAGGGAAGGGGTCGTGGGGGGTGAGGGGGTGGTGAGAGTGGGTGGCTGATGTTAGGATGGGGAAGGGAGGGTTAGTGTAGGATGGGGGTGTGGAGGTGGTTGGGGTGGACAGTGCAACTCTGGTCCTTTTTTTAAAACCACAGATTTTATTCAGTATATTTACAGGTAAACCCCACGTTACAAATAGTCAAATTACGAAAATTTGCTTTTACAAAGAAATTATAATGAGTTTACTCTTTTATGAAAATTTCCTCCCATAATAGTCAATGGATCTCTGCTTTAAGAATTACTAACAGAAGTCCCTTCCCACCCTCTTGTCATCTCCTTACATTCCCATGACCAGACATTATTCCATTCATTCTGTATTTACCTCATTACTACCACTCTGCCCCTTGTCATTCCTTGTCTGAGGGACTTACCCTCGCTCTTAGCCCCTCTATGCCTGGTGAAGGAAAGTCTCTGGACCAGCCATCATCAATCGGGCTCCTGGGGGCCACAACACATTTAAGGGGGACCAGAGGCTGAAATCATCAAATGTTTGTGTTTTTATGTTGTTGGTAGGAGATAAGTACCAAAGAAATCAACTAAACTTGACTGCTTCAGAGGGAAGGGGCCTGTAAACTTTGAAGACCATAGCCAAAAAGGGTAGAGAATGGCTGACATTTTTGCTCGTACCTTGTTGAAGGGCTTAAGCCCAAAACATTAGTTATGTTTCTTTATCTTTGCTACATAGTTCACTGTTTGACCTGCTGAGTGTTTTTTCAGCATTTTGCTATTTCATCCACAGTGTCTGCAGACTTTGTGTTTTACCCTAGAGAATAGTTGCTCTGGACTGTAGTCCTTCTCCACAGCACCCTGATACCAGCCGTGATGAATGTAAAGGGGAACCGGCCTTGGGAACAGTTCAAGGAAGAGTAAAATCACAATGCTGGAGAAACTCACCAGGCTTTCTGTTTGACCTGCCAAGTTTCTCCACCATTGTGTTTTTATTGCAACCACAGTGTCTGGACACTTTCGTGTTTTATTCCTGGTTTTTAATCACTAATTTAGGACTTCCTATTTACCCTTTCTAGACACTTCATAATTTTTGACATCTCAAGTAAATCTTCTCTCAGCTCTCTCTGTTCCTAGTTTATTAGGTCTTTACTCAAGATGTTTTTTGATCTGGCAGCCTTCTCAAAAGTAGCCATGACTTTCCTGTATTATGGCAAGTGCTCGACACAATACTCCAACTTTAATCAGGCATTAAGCTTGATGTTCAAATTAGCCTTTTTGTTCTGGATTAGGAAGTAGGCCGGATGAAGATTGAACTTTTTGCTGATGTCGTGCCCAGGGTAGCAGAGAACATCAGGTAAAATGTTCTTTGCTCTCACATCCTTCTGCAAAATAACTGTAACTTATTATTGTATTATTGCTAATTCTTTTTTTTTCATTTTAGGCAGTTCTGTACTGGAGAATTTAGGTCAGTGCCAACCTTTTTATTTTCAACATGCTAGAAGCCGATTCCAGCCATTAAGATCCGTGCCTCCCAATTACAACCAATTAACCTACAACCCCTTACATTTTGAAGGGTGGGAGGAAACCGGAGCACCTGGGAAAACCCACGCAAGTCATGGGGATACATACAAGCTCTTCACAGGCTGCACTGATTTCAAACCCGAGTCGCTGGCGCTGTAACAGCGTTTGCACGTTCAGTATTTAGTCTTAGTTTGTTCCTGAATTTTAGAAACTAATTTACAAATCTGTGATCCCGTCATCCCCCATGATAGAAGTATTTAGAAAGTTTTCACCAAATGAGCAGCCTTTTTCTCCATTTAAATCAATGATGAGAAATGTCTAGATCTTTATCTCCTTCAGTGAACTGAAGATGCAGGCGATACGTTAACTCGTTTTCTTCACTGAGATTGCTCATTGTCCTTTTCGCTTGGGTCACTTAGTTACTGAGTCCTGTTCCCTACTGCAAAGATCATGTCAAGTTACTTTCAGGAAGTAAATAGTTGAAGCTGAGCTCTGTAATTTTGGTGACACAGGAGACTGCAGATGCTGGAAAGTAGAATAACAAACAATCCACTTGAGGAACTCAGCAGGTCAAGTAGCATCAGTAGGAGAAAAGGAATGGTCAGCGTTTCTGGGTAGAACCATTCTTCAAAACAATGACCGTTCTTTGTCTTCCGCTTACGCTACTTGACCTGTGAGTTCCTCCAGTGGATTGACAGATTTTGGTCATCCACCATCACTTTCCCATTTATTTGCTGAAATAAATTGCAGTGTTGAAACTAGTTTACAGATTACCACTATTACACAGAATGCAGATTATACATAGAACAGGGTTGAACAATTTCACTGAGTCTGTTCTGTCTCTAGCAATGGAAGCCATCATTTAAATCTAATTGCCCTGCTCTCCTAATTCTTGGTCATACAAATTAGCAAAGAATAATTAAGAAAACCCACTGTCATTGATGTAATCATAGATTTCTTATTCACCTCTGGATTATGCATCAATGACTTGTGACATTTCATCAAACATTACAGAACTGTACAGCCCTTTGGCCCACGATGTTGTGCCGACCCATATAAACCTACCAAAAAATCTGAAACCCTCCCTACCTTGTAACCCTCCATTTTTCTTTCATGTGCCTTAGTCTCTTAAATTCTCCTTTTATTCCAACCTTCACCACCAGGCTCCCAAAACTTTAAAAAAAACTTGCCCCTGATTTTTCCCCTTCACTTTGTACGGATGTTCTTTAGTGTTTGCTGCTCCCGGAAATAATGTGCTGATCACCTTATCTATGCCTCCCATAATTTTGTTTCTTAAAATGATTTGGCAGACTTTAAGTGCATTTATTTAGTGGCCTGTGGTCAGCCTCTAATAATTTTGGATTGGATTTGCTTGAAATTAAGTTGGATTCACAGATCACTATTATACCCACGCTACATGCAAGAACCTCCACTACCGACTCCGTAGATTTAAGCGATGTTTTTTGGTTTCGTAGGAAGGATGGCGTTCCTGTGGGTTACAAAGGAAGTACATTCCACAGGTATGGTGTGCATTTTAAACTGAGGTTTGTTATAATTTGTCATTGATTCTTATCCCCCATCTTAAACAATCATTACTCTTATCGGAACTTGGATTCTCCTACCTAAAATGTTTATTCTGAGAACAGGTACTGACTGACAGAGCATTTCCTGTATTTGTTTGATTTCTACCATTTGCAGTTATTTTCTTTAGCTTTAAATAAATTAAATTTTGACTGTTTGCAAGTATAACGATGCGTTTGTGTAAAGCAATAGTACTTTAGAACCATTTTATTCCTTCATTAGTGTCATCCTGTCTTCTAGAGTAATCAAAGATTTCATGATACAAGGAGGAGACTTTGTGAATGTGAGTAATTCATTATAAATATGTCAGTAGTCATATTCTTCAACGACATTTCAGATATTGCACTGAATTATCAAGTCACATCAAGAATTTGGCTGTGTTGTTTGCTTTCTTCATTATTTCATTTGAAAAATTCTTTCTGCTGTACTGAAATAAGGTGAGTAAAGTCAGGTGAACGGACAGGTTCGACTTGGTCCGTGCAACATAATTCTAAATCAACTGAACCAGTAACTAAGGAGAGTGAACAAGGAGAAAGTATTTTCTGTTTAATATCCTCCTCATTGTGGAAAAACTTTATTTTGCGTGAATACCTTCTTATTCAGTTTATCTCTGACGTACTGCAGTAGCATTTGCTAAAAAAGCAAATTTTGCTTAAAATAAATTGAATAATGAGTTAAAATCAGCATTGTAGCCACCCTGTAGCCATCAGATCCCTAGATCTCTTACTCCTTATATGCCTTCTATTAACATATCTGCAGTACTTCTCAGGCTTGTTTTAAGTCTCGTCTTTTTTGTGGAATTCCCCAAGATGACTCCCACCAGCCTTGCCATTGGGGTTTGAACAAGTGTTGCATTAAGTTGCAGCTCTTTACAAAACATATTTTGCCATGATATTTAATTCTTACATGTTCCATCTACCCCTCATCCATGTGCAGACTAACCAACATTCTCTTCCAATAAGCCACGCCATAATTTCAAATTTCTCAGCCTTCTCAAATTATTCTTCCTATCTCTAATGTACACTTCTCCAAGATGGGTCTCACATGCCAGCCAGTGTTGGCTCTGTCTCAATCTTAAGTTCTTTAATGCCTTCATTAACTTTTCTCCCTCTTGTTGCTCCCTTAAGCCTTTATTCTGCCATTGGGAAAGGTTTCCTACTGTCTTTCCCTTGTCTATGCCTCTCATAATTTTATGTTCCTCTATCAGGTAATTCCTCTGCCCTCTTGACTCCAAGGAAAACAAGCCCAGCCTCCCACTTTCTCCAATTATCCCAGGCAATGTCCAGGCCAATATCCTTTGCATCCCCTCTAGTGCATTCACAATTTTCTTGTCATGTGACAAACAGAACTGCACAAACAAAGTCTTATAAACAAAAGTCTTATAAAGTTGCAAAGTGACCTACCTCCATGCTGCTTTATTCTATTAGGCTAAAGGTGGCAAACATCCTGAATGCTTTTTTCACTTCCCTATCTGCCTGTGCTGCCAAATTAAGGGATCCTTTGTTCTTCATACTCCCTCAGGCTTTATCAGTAATAGTATATATGTATATAGTATATAGTATATATGTATATATATAGTATATAGTATATATGTATATAGTATATATACTATATAGTATATAGTATATAATCCAGGAGCTGCTGGCAAAGAAGCGAGCTGCCCACCAGGCTCACCTTACAAAGCCGTCCTGTCCAGAGAAGAAACAAGCCTTCCGTCGCGCATGCAGCCATCTTCAGCGCAAATTCCGGGAGATCCAAAATGAGTGGTGGACTAGCCTCGCCAAACGAACACAGCTCAGCGCGGACATTGGCGACTTCAGGGGTTTCTACGAGGCTCTAAAGGCTGTGTACGGCCCCTCACCCCAAGTCCAAAGCCCGCTGTGCAGCTCAGACGGCAAAGTCCTCCTCAGCGACAAGATCTCCATCCTCAACCGATGGTCAGAACACTTCCAATCTCTTTTCAGTGCCAACCGCTCAGTCCAAGATTCCGCCCTGCTCCAGCTCCCTCAACAGCCCCTAAGGCTAGAGCTGGATGAGGTTCCCACCCTGGATGAGACATATAAGGCAATCGAACAACTGAAAAGTGGCAAAGCAGCAGGTATGGATGGAATCCCCCCAGAAGTCTGGAAGGCTGGCGGCAAAACTCTGCATGCCAAACTGCATGAGTTTTTCAAGCTTTGTTGGGACCAAGGTAAACTGCCTCAGGATCTTCGTGATGCCACCATCATCACCCTGTACAAAAACAAAGGCGAGAAATCAGACTGCTCAAACTACAGGGGAATCACGTTGCTCTCCATTGCAGGCAAAATCTTCGCTAGGATTCTACTAAATAGAATAATACCTAGTGTCGCCGAGAATATTCTCCCAGAATCACAGTGCGGCTTTCGCGCAAACAGAGGAACCACTGACATGGTCTTTGCCCTCAGACAGCTCCAAGAAAAGTGCAGAGAACAAAACAAAGGACTCTACATCACCTTTGTTGACCTCACCAAAGCCTTCGACACCGTGAGCAGGAAAGGGCTTTGGCAAATACTAGAGCGCATCGGATGTCCCCCAAAGTTCCTCAACATGATTATCCAACTGCACGAAAACCAACAAGGTCGGGTCAGATACAGCAATGAGCTCTCTGAACCCTTCTCCATTAACAATGGCGTGAAGCAAGGCTGTGTTCTGGCACCAACCCTCTTTTCAATCTTCTTCAGCATGATGCTGAACCAAGCCATGAAAGACCCCAACAATGAAGACGCTGTTTACATCCGGTACCGCACGGATGGCAGTCTCTTCAATCTGAGGCGCCTGCAAGCTCACACCAAGACACAAGAGAAACTTGTCCGTGAACTACTCTTTGCAGATGATGCCGCTTTAGTTGCCCATTCAGAGCCAGCTCTTCAGCGCTTGACGTCCTGCTTTGCGGAAACTGCCAAAATGTTTGGCCTGGAAGTCAGCCTGAAGAAAACTGAGGTCCTCCATCAGCCAGCTCCCCACCATGACTACCAGCCCCCCCACATCTCCATCGGGCACACAAAACTCAAAACGGTCAACCAGTTTACCTATCTCGGCTGCACCATTTCATCAGATGCAAGGATCGACAATGAGATAGACAACAGACTCGCCAAGGCAAATAGCGCCTTTGGAAGACTACACAAAAGAGTCTGGAAAAACAACCAACTGAAAAACCTCACAAAGATAAGCGTATACAGAGCCGTTGTCATACCCACACTCCTGTTCGGCTCCGAATCATGGATCCTCTACCGGCACCACCTACGGCTCCTAGAACGCTTCCACCAGCGTTGTCTCCGCTCCATCCTCAACATCCATTGGAGCGCTTACACCCCTAACGTCGAAATACTCGAGATGGCAGAGGTCGACAGCATCGAGTCCACGCTTATGAAGATCCAGCTGCGCTGGATGGGTCACGTCTCCAGAATGGAGGACCATCGCCTTCCCAAGATCGTATTATATGGCGAGCTCACCACTGGCCACCGTGACAGAGGTGCACCAAAGAAAAGGTACAAGGACTGCCTAAAGAAATCTCTTGGTGCCTGCCACATTAACCACCGCCAGTGGGCTGATAACGCCTCAAACCGTGCATCTTGGCGCCTCACAGTTTGGCGGGCAGCAACCTCCTTTGAAGAAGACCGCAGAGCCCACCTCACTGACAAAAGGCAAAGGAGGAAAAACCCAACACCCAACCCCAACCAACCAATTTTCCCTTGCAACCGCTGCAATCGTGTCTGCCTGTCCCGCATCGGACTTGTCAGCCACAAACGAGCCTGCAGCTGACGTGGACTTTTTACCCCCTCCATAAATCTTCGTCCGCGAAGCCAAGCCAAAGAAGAAAGAAAAGAAGAAATATATGTCCTATTTTTATTTGACCTCAAGATGCAGCTCCTCACACCTACCAGGACTGTTCCATCTGCTATAATCTTGCCCATCAATATAATTCTGTAGCCGAAGACTCTGCTCCCTCACCAACACCATTCCCAATTGTTTTATCATCTTCATGCCTCTTAACATAGACATAAAGCCATTGAACATTAGAGCATAGAAAACAGACCCTTCAGCCCTTCTAATTTGTACCAAATTATTATTAATCCCACTGACATGCACCCAGTCCAGAGTCCTCCATACCCTTCTCATCCATGTACCTGTCCAAATTTTTCTTATGTTTGAATTACATTCACCACTTCAACTGGCAGCTCATTTCACACTCCCATCACTCTCTGTGTGAAGAAGTTCCCCCTCATTAAATTACAATTCTAAATTAATTTAAAAAAAAATTAAACATATAGTATGGTAACAGGCCATATCAGTCCATGCTGCCCAATTTGCACCCAAGAGAATGTTCAAACTTCTTACAGACAGCTTGGGATTCAAACACCAGTCTTGATCGTTGGCGCTGTAAAGGCGTGGCGCTAACCTGCCGCCCAAATGTGCCCCCTAAACTTTTCCCCTTTCACCTCTCCTCACTGGAGAAAGGCTATCTATGTTACTCTGTCTATCCTTCTCATCATTTTAAATACCTCTATCAAATCTCTTCTCATTCTTCTACGCTTCAGGGAATAAAGTCCCAATCTGTTTAACCTTTCCCTGTTACTCAGTTCCTGAAGTCCTGGCAACATCCTAGTAAGTCTTTTAACATTTGAATTGTTAATGTATACAATCGACTGCAAGAGTCCCAGCACCAATCCCTGGGGCAAACTGGTGGTCACAGAACTGCTCGGAGTTACTTCGATGGAATTGAGCCCACCTTACAATTTGGCCAGAAATGGCTGTAAAATGTTATGGCAGCACAGGATCTCACTTGTATCAGAAATATGAATGTAACCTTCGTGTGGTAGAATTGGTAAGATTGTCTTCTCTGAAATAAAGACAACAGTGTAATTACAAAGCTGATGATTGGATGTAGAAAATACAAACACATGTAACCATGTGCCCGGATTGGAATGTCCATGGTCATGTAAATAGTCTATTAACCAGAAATGAGACTGTTTGATATGTCCACAATTGCCATGATGTGTATTTCTGTTAATGTCTCTCTGAGATCTATCTCAAGGAAAAATGCCAAGAAAGCCCAATGTGCTTGCAAATACACAATTTTGTTTAAAATCAGGTTTTATCCTCAAAGTACTTGTGTTTGTTTCAGTACTTTTGGGCATAATAATCAATTTCTACAACTAATTCAGTTTTTACAGAAGTGGGCATTTCCCTTTTTGCTTTTGTGGATTCTTTATTTTTCGGTCTACAGGTTATTATAAATCTGACACTATCTTGCCCACAGGGAGATGGAACCGGTGTTTGCAGCATTTACAGAGGGCCATTTGCTGATGAAAACTTTAAAATGAAACACAATTCCCCAGGTCTCTTGTCCATGGTAAGAGTCTCACATTATCTAACATTCAAAACTCTATTTTAGGGAGTAAAACTTTGGCACGACATTCAATTGTTCTCTTTGATTTCTGTAATCAGTGTTTCTGATTCCTACAGGCAAACAGTGGTCCAAATACAAATGGTTGCCAGTTCTTTATTACATGTTCTAAGTGTGATTGGCTCGATGGGAAACATGTTGTCTTTGGTAAGGAAGCTGTGGTATTTCCCTGTCACTAATGTAGTAGAAAAACTAACAGCAAATTGTTCATTACATACACAAGTGAGTATTGGGAATTGTGATCATCTGCTTGCTCATCTCAGGGCAGTGTTAGCACCCAAATACTGTAAAGCAGCCTTTCCAAGTGAAACAATACTTGTGAATCTGTAGAGGTCATTTACTACATCCAGTGTTCCTGATGCAGCCTTCTCTACATCTGGGAGACCGGACAAACTGGGAGATTGTTCCATTGGGCACCTTCGCTCTGTCTGCTGCAACAGCAACGACGTCCCAGGGGCCAAACACTTTAATTCCATACCCCACTGGTGTAAATGTACTGCCAAATTGAGGCCACCCAGAAATTTGAGGAACAACGTGTTGTATTCCATCTTGGCAGTCTTAAAATCGCATGGCATCAATATCAAATTCCTCAATTTCTAAAATAAATTTTTTATTTTAATTTAGACAATCAGCATGGAATCGGGCCAATTTGGCCCATGAGTCATGCTGCCCAATTTACATCCGATTAACATACACTCTGGTATGTTTTGAAGGGTGGGAGGAATCTGGAGCCCTCAGGGAAAACCCACACAGACACGGGGAGAACGTACAAAGTCCTTACAGACAGTGTGGTACTTGAATCCCGGTCCCGATCGCTAGCGCTATAATGGTGTTGCGCTAAGCCAAATGTTCCCCCTAAACTTTTCCCCTAGTTTGTATCTCACTTAACTCGAGGGAAAAAAGCCTTCCTACATTTACTCCTTCTATACCCCTCATAATTTTCAATACCTCTATCAAATCTCTCTTTGTTCCTACCGTCAGTCTTTCTATTTCCATACCCCTCTGTCTCCTTTCCTCCACCTCCCCACCCCTTCCCTATCTTCTCTTGGATCTACCCTTCTTGGCCCTCAATCATCTCCTCCTCTCACTTCTCAACTCATTTTTCTTCTACCTTCCCACCTGTTATCCTGTGTTCCTCCCTCCTGTCCCTCTCCCCACTTTTTTATTTGGGTAGCTACCTGTTTTTCCACATTCCTGACAAAGGGCTCAGACCCGAAACGTCACTGCCTTTTACTTCCTGTGTCTGATGCATTTCCAGCTGAGTTTCTCCAACATTTTTGTGTATTGCCCTAGGCTCCAGCAACCTTAGATTTTCTGGTTTACCTTGTTAACACCCAACTGAGGAAATGGTTCAGGATACAGTTCTGGCCCAGATAGTGCCACACTGTTTTCAGGATGGGACAATCCAAACCTCGTTCTGTGTCATGGAGCATAAAACTCAGTTTATCCTTTAGGATCAGGACAGCAATTCACCATGTGCAAAAAAGATGAATCCTCTGGGTCTTTTATAGAAACATCACAATGTGAACCTCCTGTGCTATCCTTTCTCCCTGTAGGGTTATACCTAAGGTATTTAGAATCTATTTATTCTTATAGTGAAAAACTGTTTTTAATGTTATTTTTATGCAGGTAAAATAATTGATGGTTTGCTTGTAATGAGAAAAATAGAGGTAAGTAATTATTTATTTTGATATATTTATAGCAAAGACATAAAAAAAGTATCTAGATTAAATGTTTGCTGGGCAAACAGTGGTCAGGTACTATGTGACACTAAGTAATTTTGCTTTGCAACTGAAGCTCACAAGCTCTGCAGCTAAAATGACTCTTTGGTGGGGGGGGGGGGTTCCAGTGAGGAGTGTGCAATATGGTTCAGAAGCATCATTCTTCTTTGGTTCATTGAAAAAAGACCAGGCAAAGGATGTATAAGATAGGCAAAGTTAGGATTAAATAACATTTGTGTATTTTTGTTGTTGTTCAGGTGCTTTGCTGCATGGGCAAATGTCTCTCCATCCATCACAATCTCTGACCCTCTGAATTGTAGTTGTTGCCTCCCCTGTTTCTAACCACGATGTTAAACCATCTCTCATTTTCATTCTCTGCTTCTTTTTCCTTCCAGCTTTCCAATTTTAACTAAATGTTCTAATGTATCTCTTTGTATGATGTGTCCAAAGAATTTTGATGGCTGGTTTCTTATTCTTATAAGTCATGTATGTTTTGTTTTCATTCTTTGTAAAACTCTTAACCTGTCTGTATATGATATGCACGGCATTCTTCTGAGAAAACACATCTCTGCTGCATTGATTCTTTTATTCCCATTGCATTTGTGATGGTCCATGACTCGCAGCCAGACATCAATAAAGGAAGAATCTTTACACCGTGTCTAATTCCCTAACATTTTGAGATGATGCCCTTGCCAAACCTCAGTGCCCTCTTCCTTACCCCAACAAATCTTTGAGCTATAATTTCTTGAGAATGATCTGGCCTTTGTGTTTGCAATGACTGAAGTGGTATTGTTCACTACTACCTCTATATGGAAGTGACAATGAAATCTGAAGTCCACACTGTGCAATTAAATGGGCATTCCTGAAAACTTGTGATTCCTACTCTTCTTTGCAGGACAATCCATTGTACTCTTAATCCCTTTTCTATGCCCCATTCTACAATTGTGCAATCATTTACATGTATATTTTCATTTTGCATCCAGCTTCTCTGTCTAAATTCATCCTTTGGCTGATGAATCTGCCTGCCTTGTTCCTTGGAACCACTGCTTCCCTAATATGCAATGCCAGAATCAATAGCACATTAAATGTTTGATGGCAGTTTGAGTTGAGGCCGATGGTTGTCCCTCCATCACTGCAGTCTGGACCATTATTATAACTTCAATTATTCCTCTCCCCTCCCCCTCCAAACAAAGGAGAATGTTCCCTTGAATATTTTATCCTCCTTTTCTCAACCAGCTCTTAAGCAGATGCACATTCCACATTTTCAAAAACAGATTTGCACAGGATTTCTTTAAGTTGCTTTCTCTGCCCACGCGGGATTAACCTTCCCTCCCCCTCTCTGTTCAGGCTTGTGCCCTTTGCCCAAATGTTCCAGGGAATACTCTTATATGACCAGCTGCAAGCAGATATAATCAGCTACCATTCCCCACTGTGTTTTCAGTTCTGTTGTCTTCCTTGCAGTGTTTCACAACAAGGGGTCCATGATCATTGGGTGGTTTCATTGCTGAGATAGGCGGACTTTGGAACTCAAGGGGATCAAGAGCAGTGGAGATCAGGCAGGGTCCCAGTATTGAAACTAAAGATAATTTTAGCCAGGACCTCACTGAATGATTGAATGGTGCATTAGGATTGAAGTGTTATTATCATGACCTGTTTCTTTTGTTTCTATCAAACCAGATAGAAATGGAAAATAAGTAATTTTCTTTCTATCCTCTCCTCCCTCTACCTGGGGAAATATGTGCAGTCCAGCTGTTGGAAAATAATCTGGACTCACTGTACCAGAACCACCCATTCCACCCCATTATATATTTGCCCCTCTGCTTTCTCCCCTTCATACAGTTGCTCAGCCTGATGTTCTGCTTCCATCTCCCCCAACTCTGTTCCCCTGTTCTACCCTGCCCCCCTCTTTCCCCCCCCCCCCCCAAACCACTAAACGCTCCTGGTCTCAACCACCCCTGCCCCCACCCTCCAGGCTCTAGTCTCTATTCCCCTGGTATCTGGCACACTAGTGAATTATTTGTCTTGCTTTATGTGTGAACTGTGTTCTAATGATTAAACAATGGCAAACGTGAACTAAAATCTAAAATTTATTTGATAAAATGCAAGTTCTATCCTTCAAGTAAGAAATTTCAGTGATTAAAGTAGATTTTTTGTGGCCAGTTTTATCTTTACGCAAATGTAAGCAACATTTAAGGAAAAGTTTACTTGAAAATAGATTCTGAAAATAAATCATATTTTCAGTAATAGTTGGAACATATAGGACTGAATGTTTCTGAATTCACTCAGAGTAAAACATTTTTAAAAATCAATTAAAAATGGAAAAGAAGCTTTACATTTCATTATGTTCACAATTTCATTGTTTAAGCTTTGCTTAAATGATTTGTGTATAAATAGGAATTCTATTTGCACTGAGTCTGTATGACGTTAACCTTGCACTCATTGCTCATTGCATCTAATAGGTATGTGGATATTTTGATAAACTCTTACCATGGAAAAGTGTCACTGGTTACATGGAAAGATTTGAAAAGACTGGATGTGGAGATGTTTCCAGTAGTGGAGGGAGAATCTAGGTCCAGAGGGGCACAGGCTTGGAATAAAAGGATATCCTTTAGAATAGAGATGAGAAGTTTCTTCAGCCAGAGGGTGGTAAATCTGTGGAATTCATTGGGTATTTTACAGTGGAAGTTTATAGGTTTTAGATTAAAAGCCAGTCAAACCTTGTGGGGAGAAGGGAGGAGAGTGGGGTCGAGAGGAAAAATACATCAGCAATTATTGGAATGGTGGAGCAGACCCAACAGGCTGAATGGCTTGATTCTGTACCTTCGCCTTATGGTCTTATAAGCACCTTTGAAGCCTGACTATTCCTCTTCCACTGCTGCAGCCACATTTCTTCTGCCTCCATTCATTCTTTCACTGCATCGCGCCTCCTTGCCCGAACTCGGGTAACTAAGAAAAGCCCTCATTAGAGTGTGGCCGCGCACATCGAAGGCTGGGTGCCTAGTGCCAAGGGTAGTGTTGGAAGCAGATACAGTAGTAGTGTTTAAGAAGCTTCTAGATAGACACATGACTATCAAGGCATGGAGTGGTATGGATCATGTACAGTCAGCAGTATTTTAGTTTGACTCGAGATAGTGTTTGGCCCACACAGAGGGCCCATGCTTGTACTGTTCCACGTTTGTTGTGTGTTCTAGTTCCCTTATGAGCACTGTTCTCTCTAAGCCGTGCATGAGCGTGCACATGTTTTATAACCAGCACACAAAGGAAATGAATGTGCGCACAAAAGACGAGTTACCGAAGCTATTGTAATTAATTAATACATTGCATCCCATCAAAATAAGAAATATTCATTGGTTTTATTTAATTGAACAACAAAGTAGTTTAAAGTAGAGAATAAAATCTTAACTAAATACGTTACTTCATAGAATGCAATCATACTTGTATTGAAACATGCCACTACAGTCTTATTAGCCATGAGAGAGGCTGTGCCAAAATGATCTTGAAACAATTTTAAGTTTATATTTCAACAAGTGGTCACATACTTTTGTCACAGGAAAAAAAAATGCACAGCCTAAGATTTTTGCGCACACAAACTACTAAAAATTAGAGGGAACAGTGCCTATGAGGTCTCTGACAAAAACATTCCAATGAGCCACTTCTATTTTCAGTGCTCCACACTATGCTCTCCAATTCCTTGGCTTCCCCTCGCATCCCTAAACACCCATCCCACGTGGAACAGCATGATTTCACATAGACACTCCTGCATCCGACCCTGAATGCTCCCTTCACCAGTTCCATCATTCAGTCCCCTGTTCTCTGATTTGTCACTTCCTATCTGCACCATTCTGAAAGATTGAGAAATGTGTTGTGAGGTGACAGGATGATCTTCTATTACATATTGCATGTTTATTATCTACTCATGTCTGTATCTTCTGCCTGCAGAATGTTCCCACTGGCCCCAGCAATAAACCTAAACTTCCTGTGGTAATTGCACAATGTGGAGAGATGTAGAGGGAATTGACACAAGGAGGGCTCTGGCTCACTGCGTGTAACCTGCATCATAATCAGTGTTTGCAAAACTAGTCCTCTGTTGGTTGAAAGAATTGCACGTGGCTAATTAGAGGCTTTTATTTGCATGTGGAAAGTGTACTTTCCCTGAAATATTGACTGAATCATAAGGGATTTTGAGTATTGGACATTTGAGCAACAATGTTTTTAATTGGGTATAACAATATGCTCAGTCTTTATCTAAACTCCATCACGTAAAGCAGCTGGATCTCAAACCGCCTACTTCATTTAGACACAGGCACACATTGGCCTCCCCTCTTCTTGTAATAATGTTGGTTGAACACTGCCTGAAGTATCCAGGATTTCAAGTCTCTATGCCAGAGACTTCCTTCACTTCCAATTAACTGTTTTAAGTTACAGCTACAGTTTATTTTTTTACCTTTAAGATCATTCAGTCTTATTTCTTTTGAACCTTGTATGTGTTTTTTATGCAAATAAACTTAAAAGTTGTATCATTTGACTGGTATTATTTAATAGCAGAGACTGGTGCAAATTCACAAGCTCCTTCATTTTGTCGAGTCCTTTCGGAGAAATCCTGTGTGTGTGGGCAAATCCTGAAGCCCTAAATTTTGTGTGTCACTTCCTTACTTTCACTTTTTCTTGCACTATTTTAAGATATTTTTTAAGTTGCTTTATGTAAACATTTGCGCTGTGATGCTGCCGCAAAACAACAAATTTCATGACTTGTTTCAAGAGGAGACAAGACAACCTACAGGGATGAAGTTCAAAGACTGACAGCGTGGTGTTCAGAGAATAATCTCATCTTCTCAAAAACAAAATCACTTACAATAGACTTCAGGAGGAATAGTGCAGTTTCAGACATGTTATACATCAACGGGGACTGTGAAAAAGGTCACTGTTTTCGGGTTTCTGGGTACGCATTTTGCTGAAGATCTCTCATGGATTACCAGTACCATTGCAGTAGTTAAAAAGACACAATGATGACTCCATGACCTGGGGATTCTCAGGAAAATCAAACTGCAGGAGAAACTGCTGGTGTCCTTCCATCGAGAGGGCGCTGGCCTACTGCATTCCAATGTGGTTTGCCAGCTGCTCGGCAGCAGACAAGAGAGACCTTCAGACGGTCTTCAATTTGGCCCAGAAGATTATCGGCTGCTCACGGCCCTCTCTGGGGGATTTATTCAGATCTTGCTGCCTTAGTAAAGCAGCCAACATCCTGAAAGACCTGGTCATCATATGTTTGACCTGCTACCCTCTGGTAGACGTTTCAGGTCTATTAAATCACAGACAGACTTGAAAACAGTTTTTACCCCAGAGCCCTACGTGAACTGAACACCGCCAAACATTGAATATTGTATTGTTTAATTGTTCTTGTTTTTATATTTTATTTGTTTGTATGTGTGCCCTGTCGGGATATGCCCTTAATTTCATTGTACTTGCAATGACAATAAATTCTGATTCTGAAATAGATTATCAATCTCTTCCCTGGTCAGCAAATTATGTAGTTTCCTTCTGGATTCCCGAGCCCTGAATTGGTCCTAGTAATGCAATCATCTCTGCAGATTTGTATTTAAAATTGTGATGCCAAATGCACAGTCCAAACGTGCTTTCATTGTCACAGTTTGGCACATTTACTTTCACCATAAGGTACTCCCACAAAACATTTACCAGTCTGTCAGGGAGTTGATCTACCACCTGTGGTTAAGTTTATATGTTTATGTTGCAGGTCTGTACTCTCTTTTTGCTCCAGGTTCCAGCCTGGAGTATTACCTATAACCACAAATCCAAAGGAAATGGAGTAGTGATCAACAGGTGCAGATATTTGAAAAGGAACTTTATTTACAACAGAGGGAATTTAAATTTAGACATACAGCACAGTAACAGGCCATTCAGCCCTCGAGCCCCATGCTGCCCAATTACACCCAATTTTGTAGGGTGGGAGGAAACCCACGCAGATACAGGGACAACGTAACACAAACTCCTTACAGACAGCGTAGAATTTGAACTCCACTGTTTGGCGATGCTGCCTAGTTGTGGAAAGAAATGAAACCTCTGTTATTACACCATTCAGCTTCACTTGCTCTTTGGTCATGATGAAACCTGACTCAGAACAATCATGATGGCATGAGAGAAGTCATTTCTCCATATAAATTTTAAACTCCTCACTGGTTCAAGGTATGATTCCTTGTTTTGAATGCTGTGGAGTTTCACTTTAATGACGGTACACATTTACTTTGGGTGTGGCATATGAAGAAGGTTAAATAATGATATGAACATTAGGATATGCAGATTACTGAGAATACATTTTAATTTCCTCAGTCTTTACTAATGACGCAGATCATCAAGTTTAAAATTATCCTTTAATTCTAAAGGTTAAAGCAAGGTTATTCTCCTTTTGAATGTAGTCAGTGATGGAAAGAGTTAACAAAAAAAACTTCTTGAAGAATTCAGTAGATCAGGACAGCATCCATGGAGGCAAGGGAAGCCGACACATCAATTGGTCCAAAATGCTTTCATTCATTGGTTATAAAGTCTGCTCTTGTTTCAGCTGTGTACCCTTCAGATTTCTGCTCAGTCTTCCCACATCTCTCCCTTCAAGCAGCCACCCTGGAAGTGAGGAGGATTATTGGAACGTCCCTGAGAATGGCAAATCCTTGGAATCTATGTCCAGAGTGTTGTGGAGTCTGTTACTGAGTGTATTGAAGTTTGAGATAAATTTTTGAACTATGGGGGAATTAGGGTTATGGGGATCTAGCAGAAGTGGAATTGAGGCCAAGTTTAGACCAGCACCATTTTATTGGCTGGTAGAGAAGATTTGAACATTCAGGAAAACATGAAAAATGGATGAAAATACTCTGTCAATAAGATTGTAATCTTAAATCCACTTTCCACATGTCTGATAACCTCCCATGCTATTTCTTATCAAACATGGATCTACCCATGCCTTAATTCTGATGTAATTGGGCTCTGAGGAAGCAATGAGCAAGAAAAGTGGGGGGGGGGGGGGAGGGGAACCTCACCACCAGAGAGCCTGGATCAATCCTGACCTGGGTACATTTAGTGTGGAGTTTACATGTACTCCCTGTCACTTTCCCTTGGGTCCTCCATTTTCTCCCATTTCCCTAAGTTGTGCAGGCTGGCAGGTGACTCAGTCATTAGAAAATTGTCTCAAATGTGTAGGTGCTCGTAGAATTGACGAGGGTGTTGAAGCGAATGTGGGGAAAATAAAAATTGGATGTTGGGTTGTTGTAATTGGGAGGTTGATCATCGACACAGAATCCATGGGCTTAAGGGCTCTAAGACTCAAAAAGTGTCATCTCTCTTAAATGTGCCTCTGATCCATATATCCTCATTCTGGGAGATATGGCCAATCCCTCCCATTTCTCATGCTCTTTTATGTACACCAACAAGCTGGGCCTCATCTCCTCATCAATGGGCCCAGACTGAAGTGTCCCACAGCAGCGCGAGTGAGGCTGGCAATTCAACAGATCAGTCATGTGTATGATTTTGATATCTCTGTAGCAATAGTGAACATCCATCAGGTACCAGCATCCATCCTGCAGACTTTCTGCAGGAGCTCTATTGAGAGTGTCCTGGCCAGCTGCATTGTACGGTTGATGTGTAGAGTATTGCTGGAGGTCAATCCACAGGACCCTAAAAGTGGCAAGAGGATCACTGGAGTCTCCCTCTGTCAATGTTCCCGTCGGGAACGAGATACAAGAGTATCAGAACCAGCAGCATCAGGCTGAGGAACAGCTTCTTCCCATGGTCAGTGAAATTGATGAATGGCTGAAGAACTGCTCAAATAATCCCTCTGAGGATCTACTATTATTTAACAGCATGTATTTATTTTTACATATATACTGCGCATATTTCTTTCTTTGGCTTGGCTTCGCGGACGAAGATTTATGGAGGAGTAATGTCCATGTGAGCTGCAGGCTCGTTTGTGGCTGACAAGTCCGATACGGGACAGGCAGACACGGTTGCAGCGGTTGCAAGGGAAAATTGGTTGATTGGGATTGGGTGTTGGGTTTTTCCTCTTTTGTCAATGAGGTGGGATCTGCAGTCTTCAAAGGAGGTTGCTGCCCGCCAAACTGTGAGGCGCCAAGATGCACGGTTGGAGGCGAAATCAGCCCACTGGCGGTGGACAATGTGGCAGGCATCGAGATTTCTTTAGGCAGTCCTTGTACCTCTTCTTTGGTGCACCTCTGACTCGGTGGCCAGTGGAGAGCTCGCCATATTACAAGATCTTGGGAAGGCAATGGTCCTCCATTCTGGAGACGTGACCTACCCAGCGCAGTTGGATCTTCAGCAGCGTGGATTCGATGCTGTCGGCCTCTGCCATCGATGTTGGAGATGAAGTCGCTCCAATGAATGTTGAGGATGGAGCGGAGACAACGCTGGTGGAAGCGTTCTAGGAGCCGTAGGTGATGCCGGTAGACGACCCATGATTCGGAGCCGAACAGGAGTGTGGGTATGACAACGGCTCTGTATACGCTAATCTTTGTGAGGTTTTTCAGTTGGTTGTTTTTCCAGACTCTTTTGTGTAGTCTTCCAAAGGCGCTATTTGCCTTGGCGAGTCTGTTGTCTATCTCGTTGTCGATCCTTGCATCCGATGAAATGGTGCAGCCGAGATAGGTAAACTGGTTGACCGTTTTGAATTTTGTGTGCCCGATGGAGATGTGGGGGGGCTGGTAGTCATGGTGGGGAGCTGACTGATGGAGAACCTCAGTTTTCTTCAGGCTGACTTCCAGGCCAAACATTTTGGCAGTTTCCGGACGTCAAGCGCTGAAGAGCTGGTTCTGAATGGGCAACTAAAGCGGCATCATCTGCAAAGAGTAGTTCACGCATATATATATATACAAGGACTGCCTAAAGAAAGCTCTTGGTGCCTGCTACATTGACCATCGCCAGTGGGCTGATATCACCTCAAACCGTACATCTTGACGCCTCACAGTTTGGCGGGTAGCAACCTCCTTTGAAGAAGACCGCAGAGCCCACCTCACTGTCAAAAGGCAAAGGAGGAAAAACCCAACACCCAACCCCAACCAACCAATTTTCCCTTGCAACCGCTGCAACCGTGTATGCCTGTCCTGCCTCAGACTTGTCAGCCACAAATGAGCCTGCAGATGACGTGGACATTACCTCTCCATAAATCTTCGTCCGCGAAGCCAAGCCAAAGAATATATATATATATAATAGCTTGTAAGTATGTGTGCTTTGTCTATATATGTGTTTGCATGTTTTTACACCGAGGACTGAAGAACTCTGTTTCATCCAGTTGTACTTTACAATTGAATGATAATAAACCTGAACTTGATCCACACTTTTCCTGCATTGCCAACCCTGGAAACAAAGTATGAGCATTATTTCTAGTTTCTAAAATAGTTGTTAAAACTCGGTATCTGAGTTGAGAATTACGACTGTAACATCCATTATTTAATTTGTTATCAAGGCCCTCTTTCTAGCTTATGGCATGCATTGGCTACAGGACATTTCAAATATTCGTCGGATCCCATTTATTGGACTCTTACTTCCAGGACCAGTTCAGACAAAATTAAGGAAGACATTCTCGTAACACCCTGAGCAGAGTTCCCTCTGATTGGACTGGCTGCATGCGACTGCATGGAAATTGGCGGAGTACAAAATGTCAACTTGTAGGTTGGGTAAGTCACTATGCAAGGATCTTAGTGAAATGTGTTCAGCTGTGTAATTTAAGATCAAGTTTGTTCTCATCTGATTGTACAAATACAACCTAACAAAACAGCATTCTGTCCCCAGTGCAAAACCCGCAGACACACAACCTGACATAACACACAGACAAACAATACATATGCAAGACAAGTATTTTATCTATACAAATAAATGTAGTTTAATGAAAATGAGTCTTGGAGGGTTAGTGTAATCAGTTCCTTTAGTCAGCAGTATCACTCCCCGTGGGAAGAAGCTGTTCCTCAGCCTGGTGGTGCAGGCTCTGATACTCCTGTATCTCTTGCCCGATAAGAGCAGCTGAAAGATGCTGTTTGTGGGGTGGAAGAAGTCCTCAATGATTTTGTGTGCCCTCATCAGACAACGATCATGATAGATCATGTTGATTGGGGGGGGGGGGGTGGGGAGGGAGACTTTAGTGATCCTCTCTGCCACTCTTAATGGTCCTGTGGATTGACCTCTGATCCATTTCTCTGCAGCAACCATAACACACTGTAATGCAACTGGCCAGGATGCTCTCAATAGAGTTTCTATAGAAGGTTGACATAATGGTGGCCGGAAGCCACCATTAATTACAGGAATTAAGAGCCATTATCGGCAATAACCCTGAAGCTAGCAGTCTGTTGTAGGTGCCTCCCTGGTTCACTAGAACCCTGTGGTATGGCAGAGCAGTCTTGTGTACCATTCAGAACCACACAGTAATGTGGCTGACCTTTTATCTAATCAGTTAAATCAGTTAAATCCAACTGTTTCATGTGACTCAAGAAAACAACTCCTTATCACCTTCTCAGGAGCAAGTGGTACAAATGATAGGCATGGCAACAACATCCTATAAATGAAAATAAGATTCCCAAAGTGACCCCATTGTACTTACAGAGAGCAATGAAGAATCAGAAATTATTGTCAGGAACATGTCTCAAAAATCATTGCTTTGTTGCAGCATTACAGGTGCAAAATTGCTATAAATTACATATTTAAAAGATTAGTGCAGAAGAGGAGAAAGTGAGGTAGTGTCTGTGGTTCGTTGTCCATTCTGAAATCTGATGGTGGAGGGGAAGATGGTGTCTATCATTGGGTCCTCATCTTCAGGCTCCTGTATCTTTTTTCTGATGGTAGCAGAGTGAAGAGGGCATAGACTGGGTTGTGGGGGTCCCTGAGGATAGAGGCTGCTTTCTTGAGACACGGCCTCTTGTAGATGTCCTCTATCGAGTGAAGATTGATGCCCATAATGGTGCTGGCTGAGGTCACAACTTTGTTAACTTACAACATTGTTGTAATGAGTTAACAACATTGAATGTTATTTTGATGGACAATCGTTATAATTGATGCTATCCTTACATGACCTAACCAAAATATGACTCAATTTTCGTCACCGTAACTGAACCGCCTCCCAAGTTCAGGGGCAATTCGAGTTAGACAATAATTGCTGACGAAGTCTTCATTAATGGGTAAATAACAAAAAACAATTTGAATGATTAGCAGACATAGAAACTTTTCTAAAATTTGAAATTTGTTTCTGGGACATTACAGCTGTGTCATACTACAAGTGATTATGCTGTCACAGAGGAACTTTGGGTGACTGTATACCAAGACTGAGTTTGCTTCAGCTTTCAAGCCGGCATATCCACGGGACTGCAGATCTGGGAGACCAGTTCAGAACTCAGAGCAGAGGCTGATTTATTCTGTGAAGATTCAATGAAAGGTAAAATTCTAATGATCATTCTAACTCGTAGCTAATGTGACAACTTCCTTTATTTCAACTTATTAAGGGCCTTCCAATTAAGTTCGGGTTTTACCTTTAAATCTGTGTGATATGGTTCAGGAAAAGCTGTCATAGGAATCTAGCAAAAAGGAAGTGGTACCTTTGGAATGTGGAGGAGCTATGGAATCTAACAATGGACAACCATTCTCCCCAAACCATTTAACCCCAGATAACAAGTTGTAATCGCTCATTGTGTTCAGCAAGTAAATGTACTTTTTATTTGTAAAACTAAGTTAACATTGATTAATTTATGTGAATCTGATCAGAATCAGTTTTATTATCTTTATTTTATTTTTTATTTTTCACACTGTGAACCATATCAACCAAAATACATACAAACATTTCCCTCTTAAATATACACAGTGGCATTTTCTCCCCTTTTGTCCCCCCTACCTTCCCTCCCTCCTTCCGACCCCCCTCCAAAACCAATAAACATTCAACATATTTTTTCTTTCTTTGGCTTGGCTTCGCGGACGAAGATTTATGGAGGGGGTAAAAAAGTCCACGTCAGCTGCAGGCTCGTTTGTGGCTGACCAGTCCGATGCGGGACAGGCAGACACGATTGCAGCGGTTGCAAGGGAAAATTGGTTGGTTGGGGTTGGGTGTTGGGTTTTTCCTCCTTTGCCTTTTGTCAGTGAGGTGGGCTCTGCGGTCTTCTTCAAAGGAGGCTGCTGCCCGCCAAACTGTGAGGCGCCAAGATGCACGGTTTGAGGCGTTATCAGCCCACTGGCGGTGGTCAATGTGGCAGGCACCAAGAGATTTCTTTAGGCAGTCCTTGTACCTTTTCTTTGGTGCACCTCTGTCACGGTGGCCAGTGGAGAGCTCGCCATATAATACGATCTTGGGAAGGCGATGGTCCTCCATTCTGGAGACGTGACCCATCCAGCGCAGCTGGATCTTCAGCAGCGTGGACTCGATGCTGTCGACCTCTGCCATCTCGAGTACCTCGACGTTAGGGGTGTGAGCGCTCCAATGGATGTTGAGGATGGAGCGGAGACAACGCTGGTGGAAGCGTTCTAGGAGCCGTAGGTGGTGCCGGTAGAGGACCCATGATTCGGAGCCGAACAGGAGTGTGGGTATGACAACGGCTCTGTATACGCTTATCTTTGTGAGGTTTTTCAGTTGGTTGTTTTTCCAGACTCTTTTGTGTAGTCTTCCAAAGGCGCTATTTGCCTTGGCGAGTCTGTTGTCTATCTCATTGTCGATCCTTGCATCTGATGAAATGGTGCAGCCGAGATAGGTAAACTGGTTGACCGTTTTGAGTTTTGTGTGCCCGATGGAGATGTGGGGGGGCTGGTAGTCATGGTGGGGAGCTGGCTGATGGAGGACCTCAGTTTTCTTCAGGCTGACTTCCAGGCCAAACATTTTGGCAGTTTCCGCAAAGCAGGACGTCAAGCGCTGAAGAGCTGGCTCTGAATGGGCAACTAAAGCGGCATCATCTGCAAAGAGTAGTTCACGGACAAGTTTCTCTTGTGTCTTGGTGTGAGCTTGCAGGCGCCTCAGATTGAAGAGACTGCCATCCGTGCGGTACCGGATGTAAACAGCGTCTTCATTGTTGGGGTCTTTCATGGCTTGGTTCAGCATCATGCTGAAGAAGATTGAAAAGAGGGTTGGTGCCAGAACACAGCCTTGCTTCACGCCATTGTTAATGGAGAAGGGTTCAGAGAGCTCATTGCTGTATCTGACCCGACCTTGTTGGTTTTCGTGCAGTTGGATAATCATGTTGAGGAACTTTGGGGGACATCCGATGCGCTCTAGTATTTGCCAAAGCCCTTTCCTGCTCACGGTGTCAAAGGCCCTCCAAAACCAATAAACATTCAACATATACAACAAAACCATTAAACAATGTCATCACACAATGAAAAATAAAAAATAAAAATGTGTCATCTACTTTTACAAACTGGATCAAATCATTTTGTCTTCTTAACATTTTAGGGAGTGGAGGTCCGAGGGGAGCCCTCTCTGTTATGTTCCATGTACGGCTCCCAAATTTGTTCAAATAATGTGACTTTATTTTTTAAATTATATGTTACTTTTTCCAATGGAATACATTTATTCATTTCCATGTACCATTGCTGTACTCTCAGGCTCTCTTCCATTTTCCAAGTTGACATTCTACATATTTTTGCTAATGCTAAGGCTATCACAATAAATCTTTTTTGTGCTTTATCCAATTTGAGGCCTAATTCCTTACTTCTTATGTTACTTAGAAGAAAGATCTCTGGATTTTTGGTATGTTGTTTTTTGTGATTTTATTTAATGCCTGATTTAGATCTTCCCAAAACTTTTTCACTTTCGTACATGCCCAAATTGCATGTACTGTTGTTCCCGTTTCCTTCTTACAGCGAAAACATCTATCTGATAACGTTGGATCCCATTTTTTTTAACTTTTGGGGCGTGATATATAATCTGTGTAACTAATTATACTGTATCATGTGTAACCTTGTGTTTATTATATTCTTCATAGTTCCAGAACATAACTTTTCCCATGTTTCATTTTTTTAATCTTTATGTTTAAATCTTTTTCCCACTTTTGTTTGGGTTTATAGCTTATTTCAACATTTTCCTTCTCTTGCAGCTTAATGTACATGTTTGTTATAAATCTTTTAATTATTATTGTGTCTGTGATCACATATTCAAAGCTGCATCCTTCTGGTAATTTCAGTCAATTTATCCTTTATGTGGGCTTTCAGTTGATGGTATTGCAAACATTGTTCCATGAGTTATTCCATATTTGTACTTCATTTGTTCAAATGTTAATAAATTATTTCCCAAAAAACAATTTTCTATTCTTTTAATTCCTTTTCTCTTCCATTCTCTAAAGGAAAGGTTAAAAGGGATTAGCTGATTTTGCATCAATAATTATTTTGGTATTTGGTAATTTTTGTTTCCTTTCTAAGTGAATCTTCTTCCATATTTTGAATAAATGATGCAATACGTGAGCTTTTATATTGCACCAGCTTTTCATCCCACTTATACAGTATATGTTCCGGTACCTTCTCCCCTATTTTATCTAGCTCTATCTTAGTTCAATCTGGTTTTTCCCTTGTCTGATAAAAATCTGATAAATACCTTAATTGTGCTGCTCTATAATAATTTTTAAAGTATGGTAACTGCAAACCACCTTGGTTGTACCTCTCTGTTAATTTATCTAACGCCATCCTCGGTTTTCCCCCTTTCCATAAAAATTTCCTTATTTTTCTCTTTAGTTCATTAAAGAATTTCTCTGTTAAGGGAACTGGTAAAGATTGAAATAAGTATTGTATCCTGGGAAGGCATTCATTTTAATGCAATTTACCTTCCCTATCAACGTTAGTGATAATTCTTTCCAATGTTCTAAGTCTTCCTGCAATTTCTTTATTAGTGGCTGAAAATTTAATTTGTACAAGTGGCTTAAATTATTATCTAACCTAATACCTAGGTATTGGATTGCTTGTGTTTGCCATTTAAATGGGGATTCTTTTTTAAATTCTGTATAATCCTCATTACTCATTGGCATCACTTCACTTTTATTTACATTGATCTTGTACCCTGATATTTCTCCGTATTCCTTCAATTTCTTATGTAGTTCTTTTATTGATATTTCTGGTTCTGTTAAGTATACATTGCAAATAAACTGATTTTATACTCCTCCTTTATTTTTATTCCTTTTATTTTATTTTCTGTTCTTATCAGTTCTGCCAATGGTTCTATTGCTCAAGTGAACAGTGAGGGAGATCATGGACATCCTTGCCTAGTTGACCTACTTAATTTAAATTGGTTCAATACATATCCATTTACTGTTACCTTCACCAATGGTCCATTATATAATGCTTTAATCCAATTAATATATTTTTCTGGTAGATTGAACCTCTGTAATACTTTGAATAAATAATTCCATTCCACCCTGTCAAAGGCTTTTTCTGCATCTAAAGCAACAGCCACTGTTGGCTTCTTATTTCCTTGAACAACATGAATTAGATTAATAAATTTGCAGACATTATCCGCTGTTCGTCTTTTCTTAATAAATCCAGTTTCATCTTATTTTACTATTTTTGGTACACAGTCGGCCAATCTGTTTGCTAATAATTTTGCTATTATATTATAATCTGAATTAAGTAGAGATATTGGTCTATATGATGCTGGTGTTAGTGGATCCTTCCCTGTCTTTGGTATTACTGTAATTATTGCTGTCTTTCATGAATCTGGCAAGTTTTGTGTTTCTTCTGTCTGGTTCATTACTTCCAGGAGAGAGGAATTAATAACTCTTTTAATGTTTTATAGAATTCTATTGGGAATCCATCCTCTCCAGGTGTTTTATTGTTCGGCAGCTTTTTTAATATATCCTGTACTTCTTCTATTTCAAATAGTTTTATCAGTTTGTTTTGTTCCTCTTCTTGCAATTTCAGCAGTTCAATTTTAGCTAAAAACTCTTCTATTTTATCATCTTTCCCCTCGTTCTCAGTTTGGAATAATTGTTCATAAAATTCTTTAAAGTTCTCATTAATCTCCATTGGATTATATGTAATTTGTTTGTCCTTTTTCCTTGATGCCAATACAGTTATTTTAGCTTGTTCTGTTTTAAGTTACCAAGCTAATATTTTGTGTGTTTTTTCTCCTAGCTCATAATACTTTTGCTTTATTTTCATTATGTTCTTCTCCACTTTATACGTTTGTAATGTTTCGTATTTTATTTTTTTGTCCGCCAATTCTCATCTTTTTGTATTATCATCCCTTGTTGCTAGTTCCTTTTCTCCCTTTCCAACTGTTTTATTTCCCGATTGTAGTCCTTTTTCATCTTAGTTACATAACTTATTATCTGCCCTCTAATGAAGGCTTTCATTGCATCCCATTAATATAAATTTGTCTTTCACTGATTCTGTATTTATTTCAAAGTACATTTTAATTTGGCATTCAATAAACTCTCTAAATTCCTGTCTTTTAAGTAGCATGGAGTTTAACCACCATCTATATGTTCTTGGTGGGATGTCCTCCAGTTCTATTGCTAATAACAGGGGTGAATGATCAGATAGCAATCTAGCTTTATATTCAGTTTTCATAACTCTCCCTTGAATATGGGCCGACAACAAAAACATATCAATCCTTGAGTATGTTTTATGCCTACTCGAATAATATAAGGATGCCTTCTCCCTTGGGTGCTGCCTCCTCCATATATCCATAAGTTTCATTTTCTGCATTAATTTAACCATAAATTTGGCCATTTTATTCTTCTTGCTAGTCTTTTGTTCAGTTTTATTAAGGTTAAAATCCCCTCCTATCAATATATTTCCTTGTGTATATACAATCTTCAAAAAAATATCTTGCATAAACTTTTGATCGTCTTCATTATGTGCATATATATTGAGCAAATTCCAAAATTCTGAATATATCTGATACCTCCCTGCTGGATCTATTATTTCCTCCTCTATTTTGATTGGTACATTTTTATTAATTAATATAGCTACACCTCTGGCTTTTGAATTATATGATGCTGCAGCTACGTGTCCTACCCAGTCTCTCCTTAATTTATTATGTTCCACTTCAGTTAGATGCGTTCCTGCACAAATGCTATGTCTATTTTTTCTTTTTTCAGGAAATTTAATAGCCTCTGCCATTTAATTTGGTTATGTATTCCAATAATATTTGTAGTCATATAATTCAACATGGCCACCTCATATCCTGTTTACACCTCATCACCACCTTCCCTCTTTTCTCTATTTTCATCTCTCAGTTTTCCCTTTTTAAACTCAATGTATGACAACACATTTAAAACATAAAATACTCCAACAACTCCCACATTCAATATTCCCTTAGCCTCAAATGTCCCGCCCCCCCCCTCTGAGTTGCAACCACAACTCCCCTTTCCATTTGGATTGCGAACCTGCTCACAAGTGTCAAATGATTTCGCAGTGACGGTTATTCTGCAAATTCTCATGCTTCCTCTGGATCCGAGAACAGTCTGTTTTGCTCCTCAGGGATAAATATTTTAAGCATAGCTGGATGTCTTAACATAAATTTATAACCTTTTTTCCATAGGATCGATTTTGCTCTATTAAACTCTTTCCTCTTTTTTAAGAGTTCAAAACTTATGTCTGGGTAAAAAAAATATTTTTTGACCCTTGTATTCCAATGGTTTATTGTCTTCTCTAATTTTATTCCTAGCCCACTCCATTATATTTTCTCTTGTCGTATACCTCAAAAATTTTACTAAAACGGATCTTGGTTTTTGATGTGTCTGTGGTTTCGGAGCTAGTGTTCCGTGTGCCCTTTCTATTTCCATTCCTTCCTGTATTTCTGTCATTCCCAGGACCTTTGGGATCCATTCTTTAATAAATTCCTTCATATTTGTGCCTTCTTCATCTTCCTTTAGGCCTACTATTTTTGTTGTTTCGCCTACTATAATTTTCCAACATATTAATTTTCTGAGCTAACAACTTTTGTGACTCTAACTTTTTTATCACTTTCTTCCAATTTTCTTCTTAAGTCATTCATTTCCATTTCTACAGCCGTTTCTCATTCTTCCACATTTTCTAATCTTTACCCTATTTCTGTCATGACCAGCTCTATTCTATTCACTTTTTCTTCTGTACTTTTCATTTCACTAAATTCTAATGTCAACCATTCTTATAATGCTCTCATTTGTTCTTGAAAAAAAACTTTATCTATATTCTGTCCATCTGTTTTACCTTCTATTTCTCTGTGCAGATCTTGGTCTTCTTCTTCTTCTGTGTCTGTACTGTGTTTGTGTCTTCTCCTTCTCTTCCTTGTATCTGTGTCTCTTCTGACTTTCCTGATGAGTTCCTTGTCTCACTTTGCTGGGCTTCTTGCTGTTGGTCCTCTTCTTCTGGGCTACTCATCTGTCAGGCCTCCTGCTGCTGCTCTTCTATCCTTTCACTCCCTTTCCTGTCGCATTCCTCTTCTTCCAGCTGAGAGCCCTGGTGTCGGCATCCCTCAGCTGGCAGATTTATTATCTTGAACAAGTCATGAAATTTGGTGTTTTGTGGCAGCATCATAGTGTAAATGTACTATAACCATCTTATGACATTACTGTGTAAACAAAAAAAGTGCATGAAAAGTGAGGTAGTGTCTTTGGTTCATTGATCATTCAGGAACCTGATGGCAAGCGGAAGAAGCTGTCCTTGTGCTGCCCAGTGTTCTTTAGGCTCCTGTACCTTTTCCCCAATGGTAACAGAGGGAAGAGGTCATGGCCTGGTTGGTGGGGGTCTTTGAGGATGAGGCTGCTTTTTTATGACACTGCCTCATGTAGATGTCCTCGATGGAGTGGTCTGATGCCCGTGATGACACTGGCTGAGTTAACAACCCTCTGGAGTTTATTCTTGTCTTGAGATTTGCCACCTCCATTCCAGGCAGTGATACAACCAGCCAGAATGCTCTCCATGGTACATCTGTATGAAGGTTCCCCCAAAACATTTCTCCTTCCAGCCTTTACCCATGTCCTTTGGTTTGTATCTCACCTACCCTCAGTGGTAAAAGCTGACCAACATTTACTCTGTCTATCCCCCTCATAATTTTAGATTCCCCCGGAAATAAAGTCTTAACCTGTTTAGCCTTTCACTGTAACAATGCACATTTTTTAAACATTTGAACAACCAAAGATTTATTTTCTTGGAATCAGGCTCGCAGTTTCCCCACTCTGCACTTGTCAGCAGGTTGCGATAGTTTCTAATAGTTGGGGACGTGTGCTGCAGGAGTGATTGACGGGAGCTCACCTGCTCGCCCACGGCACTCTACCTAGGTGACAGTTGGAATTAGCCAATCCGCAGAGAGAGGCAGCAGAGCCCGAGATGATTGACATGCCTCGTCTCCAATGGCCAGCGGAATGTTGAGTGGAACTCCCAATCACGTCCGTTACGGGAGGAATGTTGGGCGCGAAGAGGGATTTGACGGACGGCGCGGCCGACCAACCTGCGTGGCGCAGGCTGCCCAGCTGTCCAATGGCAGAGCGTTGAAAGGGCGGGCTCTGGCGTGATATTTAATAGAAATTCTCGCGAGAGCCCGGCCATGTTCTTTCAGCAAGAGGGCAAGGGAGAAGAAAGAGCGGAGAGAGCGCAGGAGCCCCCACGGCAGACCGGCCCGAGCCGCACCACCACACACAGCCTGACAACACCATGAGCGAGGCCGAGACTGAGCAGCAACCCGAGCAGCAGCAGCCCGACAAGCCCAAGTCCCCTGGGGAGAAGAAAGTCATCGGTGAGGGGCCGGCGGGAAGGGGCGCGTGCACGGGACCTCCCTCTGGCCGTTAACGGGGGCGCGCGGGCGGGCATTGGCCGTTAACGAGCATGCTCTCGCGCCTCCTAACCAACCGTTAACGGGCGCGCTCTCTCGCCCCCAACCGGCCGTAAGCGGGCGCGCGCGTGTTCACGCACCCCACCCCCCCCCCCCCCACCAAACTTGGTGACGGCCGTTAACGGGCGCGCTCGCGCCTCTGTCAAACGCACGCGGCCGGCGCGGGGATTGGGTGGGATGGAGACGGGGGACGCGCGGCCCCGTGGAGTTGACAGCGGGGAGGAGGAGGGGATAACACCCCCCCACCTCCCGGGTGCGGGCGAGCTGGCCCGGCGCCGCCACGTGCTGCGGCCTCGGGCTGGGCGCCGCTTCCCCGGACCGCCACTGGTCCCGTGAGCTGGGTTCGGGACCGCAGGGTTTCTCCGAGTGGGGACCTGGGTCTCTCTCCTCCCCGGTGTCGGGTCTCGCCCCCCCTCCCCTCCCCGTCCCCCCTCCCCTCCCCGTCCCCCAGTGTCGGGTCTCACCCCCTCCCCGTCCCCCGGTGTCGGGTCTCACCTCCTCCCCTCCCCGTCCCCCGGTGTCGGGTCTCACCCCCTCCCCGTCCCCCGGTGTCGGGTCTCACCCCCTCCCCGTCCCCCGGTGTCGGGTCTCACCCCCTCCCCGTCCCCCGGTGTCGGGTCTCACCCCCTCCCCGTCCCCCGGTGTCGGGTCTCACCCCCTCCCCTCCCCGTCCCCCGGTGTCGGGTCTCACCCCCTCCCCTCCCCGTCCCCCGGTGTCGGGTCTCACCCCCTCCCCGTCCCCCGGTGTCGGGTCTCACCCCCTCCCCGTCCCCCGGTGTCGGGTCTCACCCCCTCCCCGTCCCCCGGTGTCGGGTCTCACCCCCTCCCCGTCCCCCGGTGTCGGGTCTCACCCCCTCCCCGTCCCCCGGTGTCGGGTCTCACCCCCTCCCCGTCCCCCGGTGTCGGGTCTCACCCCCTCCCCTCCCCGTCCCCCGGTGTCGGGTCTCACCCCCTCCCCGTCCCCCGGTGTCGGGTCTCACCCCCTCCCCGTCCCCCGGTGTCGGGTCTCACCCCCTCCCCGTCCCCCGGTGTCGGGTCTCACCCCCTCCCCGTCCCCCGGTGTCGGGTCTCACCCCCTCCCCGTCCCCCGGTGTCGGGTCTCACCCCCTCCCCGTCCCCCGGTGTCGGGTCTCACCCCCTCCCCTCCCCGTCCCCCGGTGTCGGGTCTCACCCCCTCCCCGTCCCCCGGTGTCGGGTCTCACCCCCTCCCCGTCCCCCGGTGTCGGGTCTCACCCCCTCCCCGTCCCCCGGTGTCGGGTCTCACCCCCTCCCCGTCCCCCGGTGTCGGGTCTCACCCCCTCCCCGTCCCCCGGTGTCGGGTCTCACCCCCTCCCCGTCCCCCGGTGTCGGGTCTCACCCCCTCCCCGTCCCCCGGTGTCGGGTCTCACCCCCTCCCCGTCCCCCGGTGTCGGGTCTCACCCCCTCCCCGTCCCCCGGTGTCGGGTCTCACCCCCTCCCCGTCCCCCGGTGTCGGGTCTCACCCCCTCCCCGTCCCCCGGTGTCGGGTCTCACCCCCTCCCCGTCCCCCGGTGTCGGGTCTCACCCCCTCCCCGTCCCCCGGTGTCGGGTCTCACCCCCTCCCCGTCCCCCGGTGTCGGGTCTCACCCCCTCCCCGTCCCCCGGTGTCGGGTCTCACCCCCTCCCCGTCCCCCGGTGTCGGGTCTCACCCCCTCCCCGTCCCCCGGTGTCGGGTCTCACCCCCTCCCCGTCCCCCGGTGTCGGGTCTCACCCCCTCCCCGGCCCCCGGTGTCGGGTCTCACCCCCTCCCCGGCCCCCGGTGTCGGGTCTCACCCCCTCCCCGGCCCCCGGTGTCGGGTCTCACCCCCTCCCCGGCCCCCGGTGTCGGGTCTCACCCCCTCCCCGGCCCCCGGTGTCGGGTCTCTCCCCCTCCCCGGCCCCCGGTGTCGGGTCTCTCCCCCTCCCCGTCCCCCGGTGTCGGGTCTCACCCCCTCCCCGGCCCCCGGTGTCGGGTCTCTTCCCCTCCCCGTCCCCCGGTGTCGGGTCTCACCCCCTCCCCTCCCCGTCCCCCGGTGTCGGGTCTCATCCCCTCCCCTCCCCGTCCCCCGGTGTCGGGTCTCACCCCCTCCCCTCCCCGTCCCCCGGTGTCGGGTCTCACCCCCTCCCCTCCCCGTCCCCCGGTGTCGGGTCTCACCCCCTCCCCTCCCCGTCCCCCGGTGTCGGGTCTCGTCCCCTCCCCGGCCCCCGGTGTCGGGTCTCGCCCCCCCCCCCCCGTCCCCTCCCCGGCCCCCGGTGTCGGGTCTCGCCCCCCCCCCCGTCCCCTCCCCGGCCCCCGGTGTCGGGTCTCACCCCCTCCCCGTCCCCCGGTGTCGGGTCTCACCCCCTCCCCGTCCCCCGGTGTCGGGTCTCACCCCCTCCCCGTCCCCCGGTGTCGGGTCTCACCCCCTCCCCGTCCCCCGGTCGGGTCTCACCCCCTCCCCTCCCCGTCCCCCGGTGTCGGGTCTCACCCCCTCCCCGTCCCCCGGTGTCGGGTCTCACCCCCTCCCCGTCCCTCGGTGTCGGGTCTCACCCCCTCCCCGTCCCCCGGTGTCGGGTCTCACCCCCTCCCCGTCCCCCGGTGTCGGGTCTCACCCCCTCCCCGTCCCCCGGTGTCGGGTCTCACCCCCTCCCCGTCCCCCGGTGTCGGGTCTCACCCCCTCCCCGTCCCCCGGTGTCGGGTCTCACCCCCTCCCCGTCCCCCGGTGTCAGGTCTCACCCCCTCCCCTCCCCGTCCCCCGATGTCGGGTCTCACCCCCTCCCCTCCCCGTCCCCCGGTGTCGGGTCTCACCCCCTCCCCTCCCCGTCCCCCGATGTCGGGTCTCACCCCCTCCCCTCCCCGTCCCCCGATGTCGGGTCTCACCCCCTCCCCTCCCCGTCCCCCGGTGTCGGGTCTCACCCCCTCCCCTCCCCGTCCCCCGGTGTCGGGTCTCTTCCCCTCCCCGTCCCCCGGTGTCGGGTCTCTTCCCCTCCCCGTCCCCCGGTGTCGGGTCTCACCCCCTCCCCGTCCCCCGGTGTCGGGTCTCACCCCCTCCCCGTCCCCCGGTGTCGGGTCTCACCCCCTCCCCGTCCCCCGGTGTCGGGTCTCACCCCCTCCCCGTCCCCCGGTGTCGGGTCTCACCCCCTCCCCGTCCCCCGGTGTCGGGTCTCACCCCCTCCCCGTCCCCCGGTGTCGGGTCTCACCCCCTCCCCGTCCCCCGGTGTCGGGTCTCACCCCCTCCCCGTCCCCCGGTGTCGGGTCTCACCCCCTCCCCGTCCCCCGGTGTCGGGTCTCACCCCCTCCCCGTCCCCCGGTGTCGGGTCTCACCCCCTCCCCGTCCCCCGGTGTCGGGTCTCACCCCCTCCCCGTCCCCCGGTGTCGGGTCTCACCCCCTCCCCGTCCCCCGGTGTCGGGTCTCACCCCCTCCCCGTCCCCCGGTGTCGGGTCTCACCCCCTCCCCGTCCCCCGGTGTCGGGTCTCACCCCCTCCCCGTCCCCCGGTGTCGGGTCTTACCCCCCGTCCCCTCCCCGTCCCCCGGTGTCGGGTCTCGTCCCCTCCCCGTCCCCCGGTGTCGGGTCTCGTCCCCGTCCCGTCCCCCGGTGTCGGGTCTCGTCCCCTCCCCGTCCCCCGGTCGGGTCTCGTCCCCTCCCCGTCCCCCGGTCGGGTCTCGTCCCCTCCCCGTCCCCCGGTGTCGGGTCTCGTCCCCTCCCCGTCCCCCGGTGTCGGGTCTCGTCCCCTCCCCGTACCCCGGTGTCGGGTCTCGTCCCCGTCCCGTCCCCCGGTGTCGGGTCTCGTCCCCTCCCCGTCCCCCGGTGTCGGGTCTCGTCCCCTCCCCGTCCCCCGGTGTCGGGTCTCGTCCCCTCCCCGGCCCCCGGTGTCGGGTCTCGTCCCCTCCCCGGCCCCCGGTGTCGGGTCTCGTCCCCTCCCCGGCCCCCGGTGTCGGGTCTCGCCCCCCCGTCCCCTCCCTGGCCCCCGGTGTCGGGTCTCTTCCCCTCCCCTCCCCGTCCCCCGGTGTCGGGTCTCTTCCCCTCCCCGTCCCCCGGTGTCGGGTCTCACCCCCTCCCCTCCCCGTCCCCCGGTGTCGGGTCTCACCCCCTCCCCGTCCCCCGGTGTCGGGTCTCACCCCCTCCCCGTCCCCCGGTGTCGGGTCTCACCCCCTCCCCTCCCCGTCCCCCGGTGTCGGGTCTCACCCCCTCCCCGTCCCCCGGTGTCGGGTCTCACCCCCTCCCCGTCCCCCGGTGTCGGGTCTCACCCCCTCCCCGTCCCCCGGTGTCGGGTCTCACCCCCTCCCCGTCCCCCGGTGTCGGGTCTCACCCCCTCCCCGTCCCCCGGTGTCGGGTCTCACCCCCTCCCCGTCCCCCGGTGTCGGGTCTCACCCCCTCCCCGTCCCCCGGTGTCGGGTCTCGCCCCCTCCCCGTCCCCCGGTGTCGGGTCTCGCCCCCTCCCCGTCCCCCGGTGTCGGGTCTCGCCCCCTCCCCGTCCCCCGGTGTCGGGTCTCGCCCCCTCCCCGTCCCCCGGTGTCGGGTCTCGCCCCCTCCCCGTCCCCCGGTGTCGGGTCTCGCCCCCTCCCCGTCCCCCGGTGTCGGGTCTCGCCCCCTCCCCGTCCCCCGGTGTCGGGTCTCGCCCCCTCCCCGTCCCCCGGTGTCGGGTCTCGCCCCCTCCCCGTCCCCCGGTGTCGGGTCTCGCCCCCTCCCCGTCCCCCGGTGTCGGGTCTCGCCCCCTCCCCGGCCCCCGGTGTCGGGTCTCGCCCCCTCCCCGGCCCCCGGTGTCGGGTCTCGTACCCTCCCCGTCCCCTCCCCGGCCCCCGGTGTCGGGTCTCGTCCCCTCCCCGTCCCCCGGTGTCGGGTCTCTCCCCGTCCCCCGGTGTCGGGTCTCTCCCCGTCCCCCGGTGTCGGGTCTCTCCCCGTCCCCCGGTGTCGGGTCTCTCCCCGTCCCCCGGTGTCGGGTCTCGCCCCCTCCCCGTCCCCCGGTGTCGGGTCTCGCCCCCTCCCCGTCCCCCGGTGTCGGGTCTCGCCCCCTCCCCGTCCCCCGGTGTCGGGTCTCGCCCCCTCCCCGTCCCCCGGTGTCGGGTCTCGCCCCCTCCCCGTCCCCCGGTGTCGGGTCTCGCCCCCTCCCCGTCCCCCGGTGTCGGTCTCGCCCCCTCCCCGTCCCCCGGTGTCGGGTCTCGCCCCCTCCCCGTCCCCCGGTGTCGGGTCTCTCCCCGTCCCCCGGTGTCGGGTCTCTCCCCGTCCCCCGGTGTCGGGTCTCTCCCCGTCCCCCGGTGTCGGGTCTCACCCCCTCCCCTCCCCGTCCCCCGGTGTCGGGTCTCACCCCCTCCCCTCCCCGTCCCCCGGTGTCGGGTCTCACCCCCTCCCCTCCCCGTCCCCCGGTGTCGGGTCTCACCCCCTCCCCTCCCCGTCCCCCGGTGTCGGGTCTCACCCCGTCCCCTCCCCGTCCCCCGGTGTCGGGTCTCAACCCCTCCCCTCCCCGTCCCCCGGTGTCGGGTCTCAACCCCTCCCCTCCCCGTCCCCCGGTGTCGGGTCTCACCCCCTCCCCTCCCCGTCCCCCGGTGTCGGGTCTCACCCCCTCCCCGTCCCCCGGTGTCGGGTCTCACCCCCTCCCCGTCCCCCGGTGTCGGGTCTCACCCCCTCCCCGTCCCCCGGTGTCGGGTCTCACCCCCTCCCCGTCCCCCGGTGTCGGGTCTCACCCCCTCCCCGTCCCCCGGTGTCGGGTCTCACCCCCTCCCCGTCCCCCGGTGTCGGGTCTCACCCCCTCCCCGTCCCCCGGTGTCGGGTCTCACCCCCTCCCCGTCCCCCGGTGTCGGGTCTCACCCCCTCCCCGTCCCCCGGTGTCGGGTCTCACCCCCTCCCCGGCCCCCGGTGTCGGGTCTCGCCCCTCCCCTCCCGGGCGTCGGCCCCCTGCCCCTCCCGGGCGTCGGCCCCCTGCCCCTCCCGGGCCTCGGCCCCCTGCCCCTCCCGGGCCTCGGCCCCCTGCCCCTCCCGGGCCTCGGCCCCCTGTCCCTCCCGGGCCTCGGCCCCCTGCCCCTCCCGGGCCTCGGGCCCCTGCCCCTCCCGGGCCTCGGGCCCCTGCCCCTCGGGCCCCTGCCCCTCCCGGGCCTCGGGCCCCTGCCCCTCCCGGGCCTCGGGCCCCTGCCCCTCCCGGGCCTCGGGCCCCTGCCCCTCCCGGGCCTCGGGCCCCTGCCCCTCCCGGGCCTCGGGCCCCTGCCCCTCCCGGGCCTCGGGCCCCTGCCCCTCCCGGGCCTCGGGCCCCTGCCCCTCCCGGGCCTCGGGCCCCTGCCCCTCCCGGGCCTCGGGCCCCTGCCCCTCCCGGGCCTCGGGCCCCTGCCCCTCCCGGGCCTCGGGCCCCTGCCCCTCCCGGGCCTCGGGCCCCTGCCCCTCCCGGGCCTCGGGCCCCTGCCCCTCCCGGGCCTCGGGCCCCTGCCCCTCCCGGGCCTCGGGCCCCTGCCCCTCCCGGGCCTCGGGCCCCTGCCCCTCCCGGGCCTCGGGCCCCTGCCCCTCCCGGGCCTCGGGCCCCTGCCCCTCCCGGGCCTCGGGCCCCTGCCCCTCCCGGGCCTCGGGCCCCTGCCCCTCCCGGGCCTCGGGCCCCTGCCCCTCCCGGGCCTCGGGCCCCTGCCCCTCCCGGGCCTCGGGCCCCTGCCCCTCCCGGGCCTCGGGCCCCTGCCCCTCCCGGGCCTCGGGCCCCTGCCCCTCCCGGGCCTCGGGCCCCTGCCCCTCCCGGGCCTCGGGCCCCTGCCCCTCCCGGGCCTCGGGCCCCTGCCCCTCCCGGGCCTCGGGCCCCTGCCCCTCCCGGGCCTCGGGCCCCTGCCCCTCCCGGGCCTCGGGCCCCTGCCCCTCCCGGGCCTCGGGCCCCTGCCCCTCCCGGGCCTCGGGCCCCTGCCCCTCCCGGGCCTCGGGCCCCTGCCCCTCCCGGGCCTCGGGCCCCTGCCCCTCCCGGGCCTCGGGCCCCTGCCCCTCCCGGGCCTCGCCCCGCCGCCGGGTCCCTCGTGGCTGAGTTCTCCCTGGGAAAAGCCTATGGCCGCTGTCACTTGTTGATTTTCAACCTTGGTGCAGATTTTCTGGGGTCCAACCGTCCCTCCCCTGCGTCTATACTGAGCATCGCGTGGTAAATCGGTGGCGCCGGAGAATACTGCCCACTGTGGCTCAGCCAGCGTTCTCCCTCATCCTTTCGTAGCACTAAGGGTCAGCATTCGCCACACTTATTGCAAGCTCGGCCTCCATAGTTTGGGTGTATGTCGAAAGGCTCATTGATTCACTATAATGTACTGCATTCTTGTAATCTAACATTGAATTCGGATACACCTTGGTTGTAGAGTGTAGTGTGTTTACACAAAAAGAAACTAGGGGAGAAGTAATTAGTTCTAACATTGGTGTTCAAGTTGAGATTGGTTGGCTCTCTTTCCCCTTTTTTGAAATTTGCCTGAAAAATTGTGGAAGGTTTTGATGATGAGAGTTTATTTCTTGTCAAAGAATAATATCCAAAGTCTTCCATTAAAATCATAATGAATTTGTGAAGAATTTGAAAACATTTTCAAAATATTCACCCTTTTGGCTGACACTGCTATATGCAACTGTTTGGTTGTCCATTGCATTCTCCTTCCTACTTTAATCCTTATTAAAACCATCTTGGTACATGTTCTCAAATCCATCTTGTTTAGTTGTTACTTTGAGGGTGGAGGGAGTGTTGTAATCTGGTTGCAAAGGATGAGGGAGCCTCTTGGCTGACAATACTCACAATTATACCATGTTTTTCTTCCGCAAGAACATCTTTGCCACACCTACTTCCTCATTTCAGATATGCAGGTATTTTCTCAAGGGGTTTTTTACTTTGCCCCCCTCTCTGCATTTTGAGTTGATGAGAAAATTCACCTTTGACTTAATTGCCCACATTGGGAGGTAAACAACATCTCTCAAGTTAATGTTTCTCTTTGGTGGAGGCAATTATTTTCCACCAATGATTCTATTCTTTGAAACTGAATCAGACTGTTTGGAAACTTATTTGCAAAATTGGCCCAAATCACTTTATCCTTGTCTTTCTTAACTCTAAGCCCACATTTCCATCTAGCATTTGACTCGGCAAAAATTTGTCTTTGCTGGCAGATCACCATATGGAAGACAGTTCTACTCTAGTCATTTCAGAATTCTGCAACTGCACTCCATAAACTTTGCAGACTGATTGAGCAACAGCTTGATTTTAAAATCTGTCAGAACCCATTGTGTCTACAAATATCAAACATTTAATTTATCCTATATTAATTCAGTTTTTAATTCCTTCTGGTGAGACCTTATAGAGTATTGTGAACAGTTTTGTAGTCCTCATTTAAATAAGGATGTGGCGACATTGGAGAGGGTTCAGAGGAGATTCACTAGGATGATTCTGGGATTGAAAGGGTTATCACGAGTGTTTGACAGCTCTTGGTCTGTATGTATTGGAATTTTGGAGAACGGTGGGGGGGGGGGGTAGAGAATCTCATTGAAACTTATTGAATATTGAAAGGGAGAGTAGGATGAGGGCATAACCAGGATTGAAGGGCATTCACTTAGAGATGCGAAAGGATTTCTTCAGCTCGATAGTAGTGAATCTGGAATTTATTGCCATGGGTGGTTGTGGAGGCCAGGTCATTGAGTCAATTTGATAGGTTGAGATTGATAGCCTCTGGTTAGCCAGGGCATCAAAGGTCATGGGGAAAATGGATTAGCTCGTGTTGGTGGGACAGACTTGAAAGGGTGAATAACCTATTTCTGCTCTTAAGTCTTATAATTTCTTTGATTCCTCCACTGCAGTCATCCACTCATTACAGTGGCTTATTAATGTACCACCTTGGACATGGCATTTGAGAAGAAACTGGAGCATCTCTGGGAAGGCCATGTGCTAACAGTGAGAATGTGCAAAAATGAGATCCTGATTGAACATGGTGGTCCCTGTTCTAATTCTGCTACCCAGATTCATACTTTTAAATCTCCACCTTAATCTCAATCACATGAGTGATCACTAGCACTGTCACCATTGGTGTGATAGGTTATCCTTCAATTCTGCACTTTGAAGTTAAACCCTCCTACTTTGGCTTATTTTTAGATGCCTTGATGTCATCTTTTTGGATGGACCTCAAGAAGCCAATCTTTGTGTAGGATTTTTATTTATAGTTTGTATTGGTGTAAATGATAAAGCTTTTGTAAAATGATTTAAGAGGAAGTTGAAAGAGGGAGGAATAAGCTGTTATTAATAATGATGTAGACTGGTTGGGCCTGTTTCTAATCGGTGTAAATGTTACGTGGGTGGAGCATTCTGGGTGTTTATTACCATCTTGTGAAATTAATTGCCTTTACTCATTGCATTAATTTGGTTAATGCTATTTTCTTCATCTGCTTTGGGGTGGGAAGCACTGTTGCATGGTTTTTCCTGTGGTTGATCTAGATTATGTGAAAGAGCTAATTCATGAAAAAAGTATTTCAAGTGGCAACTTGGTTTGGCTGATGCACCTGAGTTCTAAAGGACCTTGCTGCTATTCCTGATGATATCTGCAGTCATTGTAAATATAGGACTTTTTGAATTCTTCAGTTTTTTGAGGTTTGCAATGACATTTTAAAGTTCAGGTTAGTTAGTACCTGTAGCCCAATTTAATAAGCTCAAGTTTGTACTAAATCTTGACGATTTACTCAAAAGGAAATTTTCCTTCTACTTCTGTGTGTAAGAATAGTGGGGTGTGTATTAATACACTATTTATTTATATTATTTAAATATATATATTTTATATTTATATATACACACACACACACCTATTCAGAATCTGCCCTGCTGTATTTGTTTGCTTGGGCATAGATTGCTGCCTATTTAACCAATTGAGTTTTGGGGAAACATTTCTAAAATTAATTAGAAATTTGCTTATTTGGAAATTTGTAATGTAACTTGAATATTGGAAGCTTATTTTTATTTTTCAGCAACAAAGGTTCTTGGAACAGTAAAGTGGTTCAATGTTCGAAATGGCTATGGATTCATCAACAGGTCAGTCTTGTGTATTTTTATTCTAGACTTTCACTGATGGAGCTGCTTCATTAAAATCTAACTTGTTTAGCAATGTTGAATTATGCAATTATGGAGGTGTAAATGGGGATAGAAATTATTTCAGATGAGTATTAATTTGTTACAAATATATGAAGTATAACTCTTTTTGCTTTGTAGGAATGATACAAAGGAAGATGTATTTGTACATCAGGTGAGTGTATATTCTAAGAAATGCATGCACGCTGCAAGTCCCTGTGCCCACATCTGGAATCATAGCAAATCCTGGGCACCGGTGCTTCTGTACCAAGAAGATCTTATTAATGGTAAATATTGAATATAATTGGTATTTGTGGAAGAAATAGGTTAAATTAAACTTTTTGTAAAATTTATTTAAATGTTTGGATTATGTTTTCAGTTATCTGAAACACTCAGAACTGGATGTGTATCGGTTAACTGCATTCCCTGACGGCACCCCACTGCTGTCGCTGAACCTGCCCAGGAGCCTGAGGTTCCTGCTGTAAACCCAGACACTTTCCACCGCCATTGCCGATTCTGCCTGGGAGCCAGAGGCTCTTGCCACTGTTGTCAATCCCTGACACCTCCCCACTGCCTGGGAGGCAGAGGTCCCCACTCCTCCTCTTCCTCCTCCCCACCACACCCCAGTTCAACATTGCCACTGAAAGAGCCTGTTACTGTGCTGTATATCTTTTAAAAAAAAAACCCACAATTTTGTGAGCTTCAAATGACAATCCAGGTAGATCACATTGGTTTGAGGGGTGGGGAGAAGGGGAGAGATACCCAGTGAATATCTCTGCTGCTCTTGGGTTCCTGTAGATTAATCTCTGATCCAATGCTCAAAAGCAACTGGCCAGGACACTCAATAGAGCACCTGCATAAAGTTGACTGGTTGATGTCCTGTATCCTTGCCCGATTATCTTCTAAAGAAGTGTAGTCGATGTTGCACTTTCCTGACAAGTGAGGAGATGTTTGTGTCCAGGATCAGTCGTAACTTGGGTGGTCTCTGAGGAGCCTGATGCTCCTCTTTCTCCACTACTGAGCGATTAATGTGCAGTGGATGACAGTCAACTCTGGCCTCCCTGAAGTCTGCAGTCATCTCCTTTGTCTTGATTCTAGTTGTTGTTCATACACCATTTCACAAAATTTTGATGAGGCCAACTACTGTCATGTCATCTGCAAAGCTGATGATTATTCGAGCTGGATCCGTCATGGGTCAATAGTGTGAAGAGGCTTCTGTGCACATAGACTTGAGTTGTCTCCGTGCTTAGCATGACTGGGCTCGATGTTCTGCAGCCGATCGGAGCGGACTATGGTCTTTCTGTCAGGAAGTCGAGAATCCAGTTACAGAGTGGTGTTGAGGACCAACCTCTGGGAAATGATTGTGTTAAATGCCAAAATGAAGTTGAACAGTAGCCTTGCATTTGATGTGTTGTTCTCCAGTTGGGTCATCACAGAGAGGGGGGGGGGGGGACACACAAGATATCAGTGGAGTTGTTCTGTCTGTAGGCAAATTGTAATGGGTCTGGTGTCTGGGAGGAGTGCTTTGATTTGTTCCATCACCAGACGCTCAGAGCATTTCATAATAGTTGAAGCCACTGGGCACTAGCTTGATACTCGATGGTGATGGTCTTGAAGTCCATGGTATTCTGCAGTGACACGTTGAATATGTGTGCAAAGACCTCTGTCAGTTGGTCTGTCCAGTCCTTCAGTACCCATCCAGGTATGTTGTCTGGTCCTGCTCCCTTGTTTGGGTTCACCTTGGATATGATGCCATTCGCCTCTGCTGTGGCTATGCAGATGGCCTGTTCATTGGGAGACATGGAATTTTCTTCAGGAATCAGACTGTTCCTGTTGTACCTTGCATAAAAGATGTTCTGTCACTTCAAAAGGGAGGCGGTGTTGTCTTTGATTCAAAAGGTTGTCTTGTGGTCTGTTAGCTTCATAAGATCTTGGTATCTGAAAGTTCATCCCATTAAGTGCTTTTTGATGTGTAGTTGGAACTGAATGTAAGGATTCTTAACAGTGTGTAAGAACCAAGGAATTGGAGTCCAAATCTCTCAAGGTAGCGTAGAAGGCTTATGCTCTGCTGCTCTTCAGAAATTGGGGGATTGAGTTCAAGAGTCGTGAGGTAATAATGTTGCAGATCTATAAAACTCTGGTTTGACCACACTTTGTTGGTTCTGGTTGCCACATTACAGAAAGGATGTGGAAATTGTGGAGAAGGCTCAAAGCAGATTTAGTAGGATGTGGCCTGGATTTGGAGAGTGACAAAGAAGGATGAGAGGGGACTTAATAATAGATGTCTATAAGATTAAGAAAGATGTATAGGATGGACAGCCAGCACCTTTTCACTGGGGTGAGAGTAGCAATCATCAGAGGACAAGGTGAGGAGAGGAAAGTTGATAAGTGAGATGTCAGGGGCAAGGTTTTTTTTTACAGAGTAGTGGGTGCTTGGAATTTATTGCCAGGGATGTGGGGGAAGCTGGTACAACAGGGACATTTAAGACTCTTAGATGGAAGTTATGGGCTTTGGTGTAGGAAAATGTTATTGTTGAATGGGTTTACATAGGTCAGCACAACATTGAGGGCTGAAGGGGCAACACTGTGCTGTAATGTTATATAATATGGTGGACAGGCTATTTAACTTTACTACTATATCAACTTTTCAAAGCAATTCATTTCATCGGGTTTCTTGGAGGTTTTCTCGGCTGTCCTCCCCAATATTTCAACTGCAGGAAAGATTTAGAGAGATTCAACTGACATGTCTGGTTTTGTAACACTAGCAATTTTCAGAGCATTCCCAACATCTGACCTGGTTTTAGTTGTCATTGGATCAGGCATGTACATTTTCCACGTTTTTAAAATGATTTTGGTGTTTTTCACCACTTTGCCAGCACTGTACCCACTACAGCTGTGACTGGCCGTCCGATTCCTTGTTTACTGCTGCTACATTCCTCGTCATTGTTTAGATCGATGACACATGAATGGCGTGCCGTGAGGGATGTGGGCTCTGCATCTGCAGGTGAACCTGCGCAATCCCGGCTTCAGGGCTGGAACATGGGAGCACAGATGGTGGTCACCTGTTATCAGCCTCCCAAGTAGCAGTAGTAGTTGTTCTGTTCAGGTAACTACAGCATTTCAAGGCTGTCCTAACTGAAATTCAAGCTGCAATGGTTTGAGGAGGAAATCTTGAGCTGGGGAGCTGGCCTGTGTATGGATGGTGTAGTAAGGGCCTGTTGGTGAGGGAGATGATGGCTGTCCCTTGGAAGGAGCCTTCAGAAGATTGGGAAGAGAAGGCAGAATCCACTGCCACTGGGTGCTGGAACAGCCTGGGGATTGGGAGCAGGTTGGGAAGGGGTGCTGTTTGGCAAACTAGGTTGGGCCTGGAAGGGGCTTGGAATCTTGGTACAGATGGTAGTCTTTCTGATATACTGTGCTCACAGTTTTTTTTAAATTTTTGAAAATGACTACCTTTTTTTAATGGCTTGAAACTGGTAATTTTGTATGTACGTTTTAAAAATTTCCAAATGAGGGGGTGCTGCCCCCCCCCCAACCCCTTACAAGGAGCGCTGCACCCCTTTGACCCCCCCCCCCCCCATTGTATACCTCGCACAACCGCTTGGCTCTTGTCCTTTTACTTCACTCACATGTCTGTTGCATTTGGTGGGTGGTAAAGTTTTTTGATCAACGTCAAGATTGTTATGAAAGGGGTCAGTTGATGTCATTTTGAGCATTTGTGGAACAATTATGCTGTACTGCATAATACTTTTTTTGTTACTTTCAATTAAGAGCTTATTTAAGGGATAACCTTGGACCAACTATGTTTTTACCTAGTTGTACTGAGTAGAACTTCTTATTAGGAGAGGAATTGTTAAAAAAATTTACTTCTATGATGTATTTGTTTTTACAAGGAGGAACTCCCAAACAAGGTCTTCCTAGCTCTAGACAGAGATGGGAAACAGATTTTAAATATTGCAATTGATCAACAAATATGGGAAGATTTATACAAGAATCGTATTACTAATACTATTAATGTCAGATATAGATTAGTCCAATATATTTTTACATCAGCTATATCTTGCACAGAAATTGAACAGACTGAATCTGATATCATTTCAGTGTTTTAGGTGTGGTGTAGATGTAGGATCTTTCTTACATTCAACTTGGTCTTCTCCAATATAAGCAATTTTTGGACAGATTTACAGAATATTTTGGAACAAGTTACAGGAATTGTCCTTCTGCAAAGTCATGATTTATTTTTATTAGGAAATATTGAAGGTACAAGACCTAAATTAAAATTATCTGTTTATCAATTGGAATTTATTAAATTAGTAGTTGTTAGGAAATGCATTGCAGTTACTTGGAAATCTGATACACCTTTGGGTATGCTAAGGTGACATGCAGAAATTCAAAGTTGGGGAAAAATTGCATCTAATTTGTAAAATAAGTATCGTATGTTTTTGAAAATTTGGACCTGTACACTCAAATAATGGGATTACAATTATAATGATATCCTTCCAATTCATCTGGACCTCAAGACTCTCCTGAATGGTTATGAAGAATTGAGATATGGTACTGGGTGACCTTTCTATGCAATCCAAAAACTTTTTCTTTTTATATACATAGAATTATAGCATGTTTATTATTTTTCTGGAGGGGGAGGTTGGGAGGGAGGGAGTTTTGGGATAGGGGTGAAAACCATGTATGTAACTTTATTTTGGTTCTTTTGAAATGTATTATTATTAATTATACATATATTGAAAAATTTAAAATAAAATATTTTAAATACCCTGGCTATCACAATTTAAAAAATTTTTTTAGACAAACAGCATGGTAACTGGCCCATGAGACTGTGCTTCCCAATTTACACACCAGTTGCCTGCACCACTAGTAGGTTTTGAATGGTGGGAGGAAACCAGAGCTGCCAGAGAAAACCCATGCAGACATGAAAATGTACAAATTCCTTCCAGATAGCATGAGATCTGAACCTTGGTCCGTCCTGATCGCTGGCACTGTAAAGGCATTGTGTCAACTGTACTGCCTTATGATAGTGCAGTCTTGGCAATGTTATGCCTTTGAATGTTCACAGAAGGTAGTTTGATTTTTGGAAGATGGTCATGAGATGCCACTTGCATGGTGTAGATATTACGAGGTATTTATTTGTCCATGTCTGAATATTGACCAGGCTTTGCTACAAGTGGTCATGGCCTTTGGTTCCAAGAAAATAGCAAATATCATGTCCTTATCAGTGAACAAGTCTATGTGATGAATCAGCTGTAAATAGTTTGAACTAGCTTTAAAGAACATTATATTGCTGTCCAGGTTTGAGATAATGACCACTGCATTCTCATGCAAAATTTGACTCTAGGAAATGAAGTAAGTTTATTTACCTTTGGATTCTTAATCCATTTTCAGACTATCAAATATTAGTTTTGGTATTGATAAAACTCAAAAGTGAGCATTAATTATATTTTTTGCACTAAAATTCTTTTAACACCTTTCATTCTTTTGAGCACTAGAATTAATTTCTGTTTTGTGGACAGGATGTAACTGGGCATATTTTACCAAAGTGTTGGCTAGATGCTGGTGGTGTAACTGAACAGCTCAGCTAATTCTGTTAGTTTTAGGGAAGAGCAAGGAGAGGCCTAAAGTTGAGGTTCTGGATTGGAAAAGAGCAAATTTCGAAGGAATAAGAAGGGATTTGGGGAGTATTGAGTGCGACAGGATATTTTCAGGTAAGGATGTTAATGAAAAATGGAGGATATTCAAAAAAGAAATTTTGAGGGTACAGAGTAGTTATGTCCCAGTGTGGATTAAAAGGAAAGGCTGGAAGTCATAGGGAGGCTTGGTTTTTGAGGAATATTGGAAATTTGGTTAGGAGTAAAAGGGAGGTGTTCAAGAGGTATAAAGAGCAGGGAGCTGAGAAGTTGAAGGAGGAAGACAAGCGGTGTAGAAGGAATCGTAAGAAAGAAATTAGAAAGGCCAAAAAAAGGCATGAAGAGGCTTTAGCTGACAGAGTAAAAATAAATTCAAAGGGTTTTTTTAGGCTGAGTGAGAAGTCTGAGGAAATGGGGGAAATTTTGAATGATTTCTTTGCCTTGGTATTCACTAGGGAAAAAATGTTGAACCAGTTGAAGTAAAGAAAAATAGTGGGGAGGTATGAAGCATATAAGGATAACCGAGGAGGTAGTGATAGCTGTGTTAAAAAAAGGTGGATAGATCTCCCGGACCGGACAAAATATTCCCTAGGACACTCAGGGAGGCTAGTGGACAGTTAGTGGGGCCATTAACAGAGATATTTAGGATGTCACTGGCCACAGGGGTGGTACCAAAGGATTGGAGGGTGGCTCATGTGGTTCCTCTGTTTAAGAAAGGGTCCAAATGCAAACCTGGGAATTATAGGCCTGTAAGTCTGACGTCTGTGGTGGGCAAGTTGATGGAAAGTGTTCTGAGGGATGCTATTTACAAATTTTTGGAGGTACAGGGATTGATAGGGAGTAATCAGCATGGTTTTGTCAGGGGTAGATCATGCTTGACAAACCTGATTGAGTTCTTCGAGGGGGTTACAAAAAAGGTTGATGAAGGGAAAGCTGTGGCTGTTGTCTATTTGGACTTTAGTAAAGGTTTTGACAAAGTTCCCCACAGGAGGTTAGGAAAAAAGGTGGAGGCATTAGGTATAAATAAGGAGGTAGTGAAATGGATTCAGCAGTGGTTGGATGGGAGGTGTCAGAGAGTAGTGGTAGAAAATTGTTTGTCCAATTGGAGGCCAGTGACTAGTGGAGTTCCTCAGGGTTCGGTCCTGGGTCCACTATCTATGTCTATTATTCTGGGGCCACAAGTTGCAAGAATTTATGCAAAGGGGAAAGGAGCCCTTGACTGAACCACATCCGCATATATATTTGCGGATGACACAAAGATTGGTGGTGTTGTGGACAGTGAGGTAGATTACCGTAGATTAAAAGGTGATTTAGGAAGGCTGGAGGTGTGGGCTGAGAAATGGCTGATGGAATTTAATACAGATAAATGTGAGGTGCTACATTTTGGAAAGGCAAATTTAAATAGGTCATATACATTGAATGGTAGACAATTGAGGAGTGCAGAGCAACAAAGGGATTTAGGAGTTATGGTAAATAGTGCCCTCAAGGCTGATACTCAGGTAGATGGTGTGGTGAAGAAGGCATTTGGAATGTTGGCCTTCATAAATCGGAGTATTGAATTCAAGAGTAAGGAGGTTATGATCAAATTGTACAAGGCATTGGTGAGGCCAAATTTGGAGTACTGTGTACAGTTTTGGTCACCAAATTATAGGAAAGATATAAACAAAATAGAGAGAGTGCAGAGAAGGTTCACGAGAATGCTGACAGGATTTCAGGGTCTGAGTTACAGGGAAAGGTTGTGCAGACTGGGGCTTTTTTCTCTGGAGCGTAGAAGATTGAGAGGGGACTTGATAGAGGTGTTTAAGATTTTAAAAGGGACAGACAGAGTAAATGTGGATAGGCTTTTTCAATTAAGAAAGGGGGAGATTCAAACTAGAGGACATGGTTTAAGATTGAAGGGGGAAATTATAAGGGGAACATGAGGGGAAATTTCTTTACGCAGAGGGTGGTGGGGATGTGGAATGAGCTTCCGGCAAATGTGGTCGAGGCGGGATCATTGGTTATATTTAAGGAAAGACTGGATCGTTACATGGATAGGAGGGGACTAGAGGGGTATGGACCGGGTGCTGGTCAGTGGGACTAGGAGGGTGGGGATTTGCTACGGCATGGACTAGTAGGGCCGAACTGGCCTGTTCTGTGCTGTAAGTGGTTATATGGGAAATTCTGGAGACCAAGTTTTTAGCACTATAACTAATTTGTCTGGTTCTGCTGCCTTTTGCTCTACCACACTCAGCTCCTCTATATGTAGAATTGAATTGGCTGCAGATTACCTTCTCTGGTGGAGGGGCCTATACCAAAATTGAAATATTTTTTTAAAATGTGTGCATTTCATGTTGTGGGAATTTTTGCCAATCCTTTCACTCAATAAATGGATTAGGTCTCTTTCAGAAATTCATGCTGTTGGAAGTTTAGTTTGTTACAGATTCCTGATTGTGAATTCTGATTGTTGGGGGTGATAGAAAGGAGTACACTGGTTTGGTTTCCTGTCTTCAATTTTCTATTGATATTCCTCCTCCATTAGAATGTTGGTGTTTCCTGAAGTTTCATCCAGCAAAGCATTCTTGAGAACCGGTAACTTGTTTGGTCGTAATTCGGGGAACGGGGACTTAAGGCTGCCTCCGGGAACTTGGTGCACTGTACTTATACAAAATATGTGGCTTTGCCGTAGTTTTAATAAAGATTTAAAAATATTTTTGATCATATCTGCGGGTAGTTGTAACTTACATAGGTCAGAAGTTGAGGACTGCCTTTAGTTCAGTGTAAGTTGGTATCCTTGCTATCGAGTATGATGAGTGTTGTGGTTCAGTCAAGGGCTCCTTTCCCCTTTGCATAAATTCTTGCAACTTGTGGCCCCAGAATAATAGACTTAGATATTTTTTGACAAAAAATGGTTTTTATCTATCCACCATATTTTCCCTGATACCTTTACCAAACCCATGTTTGTTTAACTTTTCTAATTGACCTTGTGTAAACAACTTAATGAGAGGAGGAAAATTTGTGGTTTTCATACCCACTTTCAAGATATTTGTGTTCATTATGATTCCATATATTTTCTGTGGAGCGTTTTCACCAGGATGTTACGGTTAGGGATTGGAGCATTTAAATTGCACCAAGAGGAGTAGAGGAGGATGGTCTGACAAAGATGTATGAATTTAAGGGGGATAAACTGGGCAGGTAGTAAATATCTTTATTACATATTTTTGGAATGCTGACAAGTTGAGAGGTAGTACTTGTAGAGTTTTTCCCCAGTGGTTAGAATGTGGAATGTGTCTTTGGATTCCACTTGGATACAAAGTTTGAAGAATCAAGACAAGTAGTACTTGATTTTTAATACTTGCCAAGGTACAGAAAGTTTGAGTCCTTGTGTCAGTAGGATTAGTGTGGTTGGGCATGGGCTGAAGAGCCTGTTGGTGTGCTTTGTTACGAGTCCAGAGGGCTACAAACCCCAGCAGCAAAAGGAATTCACCAAGACAACAATTACTTAAACAAAATTTGCTTTTAATTTTCATTAAACATAAAAACAAGATCAAACTTTAACTTATTACTTTTAACAACATAACTTAACCCCCTTCTAATTCTAAGCACACATGTATGCAATGTATAACCATGTTCAGGAAAGTTCTTTGTTTCACAGTCCAATCATTTACTTCTCACTTTTCAAAGTTCTCTGGTATCAGGCAATTCTTGTACTGTGTACAGAATTTAGCATTTATGAATCTTCACCCAGCTCTGGTGTTTAAAGTTAAATTGTTACTGCTCAGGAAAGTTCTTGTTGGTTTCAGAAAGAGATTTGTTGCTTGTTCGACACACAAACTGATTTCTTCCAATCAATTACTTTAGTGTCTTGCTGAAGAAATTTACCCCATCATAACCTCTTCCAGGTCACCAGAGTTCCTCTTGTTTCCCTTATTTTAGGAGAAACATTTTAACCATCCATTTTCTCTTGTAAGGACTACAAGGGTTTTGAACAGGCTGAACTCAGAACCTGACTTCAAAATAGGGTCTTTCAACAAGCTTGCCATTCTGCAGCCTCAATTGCTACTGTCGGACTGACTTCTTTCTCTGAGAGAAGAATCCTGTTTGTTCTTTTCCCCTCTCTGCTTGTAGAAACCAAACGACTCTTCCAAGGTTCCAAACCCAATCCATTTTCACCTGCTTTTGAAGTTTTTTCCAAAGCAGTTCCATTGTCTAGCTTCAGCAAAGCTCTTGCATTTTAAAGATGTCTTTTGTGTTGGTCTGTTTGTAAAGTGACCTACACTAAAGCCCATAATCTCTCTTTTAAAGACCTATTTATTCATGACCTATAACAGCTATAACATGCTTCCTGATATTACTCCTGAAAGATGTTTGGTTGGAGATGAGAGTAATAAAAACAAACTTACTCTGAAGGGCTCAAGCCTGAAATGTTGGTTATGTACTTTTATTTTGCTACATAATTTAGTGTTTGTCCTGCTGACTTTCAGCAGCATTGCATTTTTACTTGCTCTATTTTGACCGACCCAATTGATTCTTAATACAAATTTCGGTGGAAATTTCATATTAAAGGATTTAGGGTTACAGATTATCCATTTTGTTCAGTTATGATGATGGCCAATGAAATTTGTCTGCATAAGCAATATTTATTATCTAATTGGCAGGAATTGTGTTTGAACAATGGTGGGGTAGGTGCATGCTTAGAGCACATTGCACTTCAATAAGACTAAAATGAAAATAATTGGAAGGGTATGTTTTAGTAGTTGAGATGGACAGATGAATTTGGCTCTTGATATGTATACATTTGAAGCTATTTTAATAGTTTCCTCTGCTTGGTTTCCATTGATCTTTGAATTTAAAAAAAATAATAAAATGCAAATTGTGTTCCAAAATAAAATTTTTCAAATGTGTTTGACTTGTCCTGTACCTGGTTTTTTGGTTTTATTCCAAAATGTTAAAAGCTCTTCAGTTGTGATAACAGACACAGCTACAGTTTCAATGGAAGAAATCAGGCTGTATAGGCAAATTGTCCTTTCTGTGAAAGTACTTTCTGTGAAAGTGGTAATCTCAAATTGCACAGGAATTGGGAGATGGTGCAATTATAATTGAAGTACTGTATAGCAATAAATGCACAACCAGAATTGCCTGCAGCTTCGCAAAATGAGGAATATAATACTGTGCTCTTATTTTTTTTTTTAAAAAAAACAATAATTTTTCTTAGTGCAAGTTTTGAGATCTCACAAGATTTTTTTTGAGGGCCACCTTTTTTCCAACATTGAGGATAGGGATGCCACATCATCCAGGGGTCAGTGGGATGTATGGATCCAATAAAATGAAAGGTATAATAAATTGCTAGGATGCTCATGAGGGCAAGATGTACAAGTTGTCATTGTTTTAGGAATTCATTGATAATGATTGTGTGTTTCTAGCAGCTATTTGATCAAGGTCATTTGGTCATACAGCATGGGATAGGCTCTTCCAATTTAACTCTAAATCCTTCCTGTCCATATCTTCCAAAAATCTTTTAAATCTTACAATCTTTTAGCTTCCTCTGGCAGCTCAGGCTGTCCTCTTAGTGAAAGGTTGTTCCTCTTGCTCTAGAACCATCTGTCCTGGGATAAAGATTGTGAGCATTCAATTAATCCATGTCTTTTGGGACTTTATAACCTCTACAAGCATCACCTCTCAGTCTCCTCTTCAGGGAATAAAAATTTCACCTTTTCAACCTCTCTATAACTTGAGCCTTACAACCCTGGCAACGACCTGGTGAACCTCCTCTGCTTCCAACTTGGTGATATCCTTCCTATAGCTGGACAACAATACTGTGGTCTCACCAATGCTTTGTACAGCTGTATCATGAAGTTCTAACCTTTCCACTCAGCATCCTGCCCCAATGAAGGCAAGCACGCCAAATGACGTCTTCAACACTGTGTCCACCTGAGCTGACATTTACACTGAAATATGCACCTGTACTCTACACATTTTCTGGGCCCTGCCATACACTAGGCAAGTCCTACCCTAGTTTGACTTGACCAAAGTGCAGCATTTCACTCTTAATCAGAGTTGAATTGCATTTGACATTCCTGGGTTAATCTTCCCAATTTATCTAGATCCTGTTACAAACTTTGTATCCCTCCTCACTGTCTACTACACCACCATCTTTGTCATCTGCAAATTTAATAATCACGTTAACTATCTAATGTAGATGGTCACAATAGTGGACCCAATACTGACCCCTGTTTTGGAATAAATCTTTAAATCAGGATTCAGTTTCCTGTTGAGGCTTCAAGTGGTAGTAATCTAAGTGGAATTTAAACCTTTTTTAATAAACTGCTGGAATTTTCAGCAATCTTGGAGCAAGGTGAAGTTTAATTGACTGAATATTTGGTAATAGATTGCACTTGGAATATGATGTCCATGAACTTGTCCAGCTATAGTAAGTTTGTATCTGTTGTCCATAGCTCTTTGATATTTGTTTAGAATATCTTACTGTTGAAAAAAAAAACTTAATTTTTCAAGAGTGAGACATTATAAAATTTCTCTTTTGTAGAAATGATAGAATTAATTGGTATTTGATCTGAAATATTAGCTCAGTTTGTTTTTCCACAGATGTTGATTGGCTTGAGTGTTTCCAACATTATCTCTTTATGATGGGGAATCTCTAGTTATCCCATATTCTTTCCTTGGTATTCTGCTCTTTCATCAGTTCATCCATTATTTTCAGTGCCTGATGGTTTCCATTTAAGCTAGAGTTCAATTTTAAATCTGTTTCAATGAACTTCTGAAATAACAGCTGCTTCAAGGCGAGACTCTTGCTCCAATGGCACTTGTGCATTCAGCTGCACAGAAGTCTCTTTAACCCCCCCCCCCCCCCGATACTTTTTGCAGCATGTTATCTATTCTTTGCTATTGGTTTTAATAAATTTGGTTTGAAATTGTTCCTATGAAAATGCCAGGGAACATTATTGCTGTGTGTGATGCTCCATTTGTTTGTTTAGACTTTATCCATATGAAAAAAAATCTTGGAAGTATGTTCTTTGCCCTGAAGTGTTTGTGATCGATAGCACTTGAGTGGTTAGACAAGGAGAATTGAATAGAAGATTATAATGATAAATTTGGATGAGTGAAGACTGGGATTTGACTAGAGCATGATTGTATGGAATGTATGTTGTGTATCTTTCTCCCTTAATTATCAAAGAATAACAGTGAAATAAAGAATTTTAAATCTGGACTCTTCACAGACTGCCATAAAGAAGAATAACCCACGGAAATACCTACGTAGTGTTGGAGATGGTGAAACTGTAGAATTCGACGTTGTGGAAGGTGAAAAGGTATTGAAAATACTGTAAGAGCTCAGCAGCTCTTATCCTTGTCACAAACTCTCATTCACAAGGTTTGGTTGCCACAAAATGTTGGATGTCCAAAAAATGTAAACTTACTTTATGCCACCTTCAACTAATTTTGTATTAATTTGTTTTGGCAGTAATTTCTTTTGGTTTAATAGTTGGATTTTAAAAGTTTAAAATTTGTGGACAAGTGCCTGTTTCTTTTTATTTTTCCATTCTCAGTGTTGATGTCCCTTTGTAGGGTGCAGAGGCAGCAAATGTAACTGGTCCCGGTGGAGTTCCAGTCCAAGGAAGCCGATATGCCGCGGACAGAAATCGTTACCGTCGCTACAACCCTCGCCGCCGAGGACCACCACGTAATGTAAGTACAAAAAGCTTTGCTCACCTGTTATAACTTTTTATTTATCACACTATGAACCATATCAACAAAAATATGTACAAATGTTTCTCATTAAATATACATAGTGACATTTTCCCTCTTCCCCCTTCCCACCCTCCTCCAAAACCAATAAATATTAAACATAAAATACAAGAAAACAGCATCTTCACACAAAAGAAAAACAAAAAGTAAAGTTGTGTCATCTACTTTTACACATTAAATCTGATCATGTTTATCGTCTTATCACTTTAGGAGATGGAGGTCTGAGGCTGGCATTTTCTGTCATATTTCATATATGGTTCCCAAATTTGTTCAAACAATGTATATTTGTCTTTTAAATTATTTGTAATTTTTCCCAATGGAATACACTTGTTCATTTCCATGTACCATTGTTGTATTTTCAGGCTCTCTTCCATTTTCCAGGTTGACATTATACACTTTTTTGCTACTGCTAGGGCTATCATAATGAATCTTTTTTGGGCTCTATCCAATTTGAGACCTAGTTCTTTACCTCTTATTATTTCAAAGAAAAATTTCTGGACTTTTTGGGTTTTTTTGTGATTTTGCTTAATATCTGATTTAGCTCTTCCCAAAAAGTATTCACTTTTGTGCATGCCCAAATTGCGTGTATTGTATTCCAGTTTCTTGTTTACAGTGAAAGCATCTATTCGATATTGTTGGGTCCCACTCTTTTAATTTCTGAGGGGTGATATATAGCCTGTACCTGTTATTACTTCTTAAGAATGGTTTACCCCATTGGATCCATGCCTGCTCTCAAAAGATTCCATCAGTCCCATTACCTGTACCTCTGCAACTTTTTTTCCACATTCTCCTTGTATCTTTGTAGGTTTCCTTCCCACATTATCAGCTAAGTGCTATATATTAAACTCGGGGTAGTTGGGTTTGCTGGGGTGGAATTGATGGAGTAAATAGGATTAGTGTAAATGGGTGCTTGATGGTCGGTTGTATAACCTTAGCGTCAACTTCCTTTGATTTTTTTTTTCCATGAACTTATTACCTATACAGTAATCAGTTAAGTCATGTATTTGGGAGGAAACTGGAGCATTGGGTAAGCCATGTGACTATAGAGATAATGTACTAATTATCAAAGGTCATCCATGTCCCTGGAGCTAACCCTTTCCCAAAGGCAATGTGCTTTCAATCCACCACTTGAAGGAAGGAAGATAGAAAATTGTCAAGAGCTGCAGTCGCTGAGTTTTCGATGCAAGGCTGATGTTCTGAATTTTTAATTCCATGTGTTTATATAAAATTGCAAGAATTTAGGACGTAAAGGTGTATCTGAGTTTTAAAAACTGAATGTTTCATGTTATCAGTATCAACAGAACATTGAAGGTGGAGAGAAAGGGGATGGTGCAGAGACAGCAACAGATGGGGAAAACCAAGAATATCAAAATCAACAACATCGCCCTCCCTACAGAAGACAACGTTACCCACCTTACTTTGTTCGTCGTCGCTATGGTCGCCGCCCACAATATAGCAACCAGCCTCAGGGAGAAATTACCGAGGTAGCAAAACCGACAATGTGGTTGATTGCTTTTGGAGTATAGATAATTCTGCATGGGGGACGGGGGGCATGGTGGGGTGGGGTGGATGCGGACATTGCATTCTTTAAAAACTGACCATATCAGGATTTGCCAGAATGTGAAACTGCATCATCTGCACATTTTTTAAAAAAAAATTAGAGTTCATAAAAATAGTTAATCATTTTACTTATCACTATTTTCAGAAATGTTTAAATCCATATCTTGGGTTTTTGTTAATGACTGGTCAATTTTGTAATAGTGTATTTCTGTTAACTGAACCCAACCTTTTTCTTTCCACCCACGTCCCACCTTAAGCAATCTCTTACTAATCACAGATCACCGATGGCATAGGGAAATACTTAAAGTGGTATGTGAGTAGAAAGAAAAAGGTTGAGAACCACTCTGCTATAACATGGGGTTTGCCAGTATTTACGATTTTTGGTCACTCACAGTAAAATCCCCATTATCCAGTACCTACAAGGATTGCGGATGTCAGACATGCAAATTTTCCGCTTAACTGAGACGTACTCTTAACTAATACACCTGCATTAAGAATACATGTTTTAAAAGATAAAAGACAGTGCAAAATGTAAAGTAATTTGAAAAAAAGATGTCTTTAATTTCACTTTAATCAGGTATTTCTGATAACTTACAAAATTTAAATTTTATTCCTTGTTGCCGGCACTGTAAGAGTGTTGTGCTAGTCGCAATGCTAACCATACCACTGTCATAATTAACCAGCTTCCCTGACAGCCTGACTCACCTCCACACCAGTGCCCCAGTCAGACCATCGGCGCACCTTCCTTTATGTTCGAATCCAATATGCGAGTGCTGTAACAGTGTTGCGCTAGCCTAATCACGCTGCCATCATAATTACCAAATATTTTGGTGTATAAATCAACTGGCTTACAAGTCAATTCCATTTTTCAGCCTCATTTTAAGGTTTCTATGGTATATCCAGCGTACAAGTCAACCCCAATTTTTTGGATGCCTTGAGTTGGCCCATTGGCCAGCGTATATGTCAAACACCCCCCCCCCCCCTCCTCCCCATAGATCATGCAGATTGATCTGCTGGGCGATGGCTGGAGGTGATTGTTATCACAGAGGGCCCATCGACACAATGCAACTCGTGATAAAAGTATGAAGCGAGTTCTAAGTTGAAAGTGTTAGAAATGGCCAAGAAAACCAACAACTGCAGTGCTGCAAGAAAATTTAATGTGAATGAGAAATTGGTAAGAGATTGGAGGAAGAAAGAGGAGACTTGAAGAAAAATACCAAAAAGATAAATGTTAGTTGAGAAAAGGAATCACTCGTTGGCCAGAGTTGGAAAATCGCCTAGAATGGGTACGTGATTGGGCAAGATTGCTACGAGGACACCTGAAATAAAATGAGAACATTTGCACTTCAGTGGGCCAAGTTCCATGCAGACACTGGTGATCATTTTGAGGCAAAAGTAGACTGGTGCAACCATTTCTTGAACAGGAAAAATCTAGTATTACACCAGAAAAAAACAAATTGCACAGAAACTACCAAAAGATCTTGATCATAAAATTGTAAGTTTTCACCAGTTTATTATATGGAACCAGCAGAAACCCGTTTCTATTGCCAAATATTGGAAACGTGGACAAAACCCCCATGAATTTTGACATGATAAGCAATTGAACAGTGGAATGGAAAGGTCTGAAAACTGTGCAAACCAGAAGTACAGGCCATGAAAGGACCAGGTTTACCATGGTGTTATTGAGCATGGCCGACAGGATGAAGTTGAGACCTAGGGTAACCTTTAAACTCAAAATTAAACAAAATGAAATTCCCTGTAGGTATTTTTGTACATTTTCATGAAAATGGTGTAAAACTATGGATAGACCATGCGTGGAACGGGGTTTGCACAAAGAACGAGTTTGATGTTTTGTAGCCACTTAACTGAGAAGATTAAAAGTAGATTAGCACTACATAATACTTACATGGCGGTTATCCCAGGTGGTTTGACGTCATTATTGCAACCTCTCGATATCTGCTTGAACAAGCCATTTAAAGACCGTGTGCATGAGGAATGGAAAACATGGATGTAGAGTGCAGAAAAGTAGTTTACGAAAGGCAGGTCAATGAGTGTTGCCTCACTTGATGCGCTGTGCAACTTCATGCTTAAGGCATGGGACAAAGTTAAAGACTGATAGAATTGTTCAAAGAGTGTGGATTCTCTTGTGTAATTGATGGCACTGAAGATTTATTGTGGATCATGGATGACGAAGATGAAACCGCCTAATCAGATACCCATATGCTTCAGACAACGATAGTGATTTTTGAAGGGTTCTAAATATGTTTTCAGGCCATGATAACAATTTTGAAGGGTTCTAATTGTGCCATTGTTTTCAATAAAAATCTCAATGAAAATTTGTCGTAGTTGGGATTTTTGGTTTTTCATGGATTGACGTTCACTGGATCAGCGCAGATTTGGTTTTTGAGCTGAATTTAAGGTCTCAAAAGTAGATTCATTGTATAAGTTGACCCCAAATTTTTGAGAGATTTTTTAAGTTTCACAAATTGATTTGTATGCCAAAATAAAAGGTAACCTCCCCTCCCAAGTTTTATGATAAAACCTTAATAATATGCTAATAAAGATAAAGACCCTTACTGGGCAGGAATAGGGAGACACTTTGGGAGAATTGTCCCAAATCATCCTGGGTGCCACCATTTTATTTATAAGCATACAAATTTTTGCAGGATTTGTATCTGAAAGCTATAACAAAGCACTAACTTTGAATATGAGAAATGGAATTAAATTTTTTTGAAATTGCAAAAACAGTGGTTGAGCAGAATCTGAGAAAAAGAACATGGCATTTCAAGTCATAAATGTAGAATTTTGGTCTGAAATGCAACTTTTTTCCCATTGAGTCTCTCGACCCACTGGGTCGCTTGACCCGGATTGTACAGCTTCAGGTTCCAGTACCTGCAGTCGCCTCTGATTCTTGCACCATTCTGTGGCTGCATTTTATTTGTCTGAAGTTAGAGAATATAATTGTGACTGAAGAAAAACAAGGAAACTTGACCGAGTGTCTTTTTTAATTAAGGGTGGTGAAATAAATGAAAACCAGGTTGCTGGGGAAGAAGGTAAACCTAATCGAGGACAAAATCGTTTTAGGGGCTACCGTCCACGCTACCGCAGGTATGCTGCAATAAAAGCAGGCCAAATGCTAGCCTTGCTGAGCATTTTGTGCTGCTGTTGAACTACTTTCTTGTTGGCATTCAAAGAATTGATTGGTAATTATGTTTATATGCTATGACATAGAGTTAGTAGCAGTTCTGTTGTATACACACCTTCTCTCCCTCCCTTCCCCTCTAGATTAGGCAGGATGGATTATCAAAATGATTACAGCCAAACATCCAGTAGGTCACTTTGTTATGAAATTACAGGATGAGTTGGCATTCCTTAATCCTGCTGATAAACTTGCTGATACATTTTCAACTGCAGTAAAAAATTAGCAATTAATTTGTTGATTATAGAGGACCTCCTCGCCAACGTCCACCGAGGGAGGGAAGTAGTGAAGAAGATAAAGAAAATCAAGGGGATGGCCAACAAGATCAGCAGGCTCATGCCAGACGATTTCGCCGAAACTACAACTACAGACGTCGTCGACCACAGAATCCTAAACCAAAAGATGGCGAGGAGGTAAGACTATTAAATCATGCACTCTTTTTTAAATAAAGTTCCTTATCTTAAAATTGGGATGTCAAGAATTATTGGAAGAAAACTAGTCTCTCATGGCTCGACTATGAAAACAGCTTCTGCTATTGTTACTTCTCCTTTTGACTTTTCCAGTCCTCGGGCCAGCCACTTGTGTGGTAGCTTCTTGCAATTGGGAGTTGATTTTATAACTCCAGTGTCTAAAATCCTGGATTGCACCAGGGTCCATCTATCCATTTCACCTTCTCTCACCAGCCTATGGGGATTGGGTCTAGTATCAAAAGCCCTTTAAGTTTTGTTTCTTGTTCCTTTTTCTCCGTATGCCTGACATCCATTTGTATGCCCTCAACCTTCCTGACCCCTTCCTCTTCTATTTTGTAATTCATCCAAAGTTTGTTCTGCAATGATTTCAGTATAGAATACAATTCTAAATGACCAATGTGACTGTGGTTTTGTGGGATTTGACCATTTTCTGCTGTATGATGACTGGTTCACTTTGAGTCTTTATTCATAGCTTATTGCTTTGTTGTGTAAAATTGATACCAGAGAGCACTCTAAAGATCCAAGTTTGGTCTATTGTTTGTCAGTTTTAGTAAATACCTTTTCATTTGGGCCACTTCTATTTCAGAACAAAGCACCCGAAACACCAGCTGAGAACACCTCTGCTCCAGAGACCGAGCAGGGCAATGCTGAGTAACACCAGCCCAGCATTTCTACCATCAACTAAGTAAGTATTTGTGAATTAAGAATATTTCTCCAGAATGCATTAAGAATTTTATTTTTGGCCAGTTCATTGCACACTATTTTACAGAACAGTATATCAGCAAAATGGAATTGGGAGTTTTTCCAACTGACAAACATGAACTGACAGTGCTGTGGCTGTCCATTTTAGTTTGCCTTTATGGTCACAGTTGGGAGAATCTATCTGTAAATTAGTTACCTTACAGATTTTAGGTTGTACTTCAACATATTAAATACTGTGGGGTTTGTCCTTGTCATTTAATGCAGAAAGATCCATGTATCCAATTTTAGGGGGATGTACTTCACTTTGCCTTTCTGTCCCCTTTTTCAGTTATTGGAGATTCTATCTTGTAAAATAATTAGATAGGAAAAAAGATAGGAGGGATCTATTGGAAACTGGACATTAAGCAAATACCATCTTGTTGGAGTCCCCAGGCAGAATATTGGGTGTTCCTCCAATTTCCAGGTTGCCTCTGGCAGTGCGTGCACCACAGGAAGACATGTGGGAATGGGGTGTGGAATTGAAATGGCCACTGGGAGATCACTATTGCAGCAGACAGAGTGAAGGTACTCAAAACAGTCGACCAGTTTCCATCCAATTATGCCCCTCATTTGTAAACTATTGATGGTACTGATTAAAAAGGTCTTGGGCTGTGTCAGCTGTTCATTTGGCTAGGTGGAATATAATTCCAGCAATTAACAGGTGATTCCTTCGGTGGGAGATCTAATGGTAGGGCATGCACCATGTTAATGCTGGAGGAAGTTTTGGGGAAACATGGGGCCATTGGTGTACAAATGCAAAGCACTGCCTGATGGGATAGTGAAGAAATTGTGCAGGATGTTTTCCTTCATCCAAGGTATAGAATACAAGAGCATGAATCTCAATGTGCAGCTTTATGCCACACCTAGAGAATTACGTGAGGTTCTGGTTTCTGCACTTGAAGACTGTAATTGAACTGGAGAGAGTACAGAAAAGTTTTGCCAGCATGTTGCCTGGAATGGGAGTTGTAAGGAGAGACTTGATTTTCAGAGCTTGTTTTCCAAGGCTCAGGGTAGATCTGAGAGTTAAATGGCTGGGCATAGGATGGATAGTGGAAATTTCACTGTAAAAGCATTGTACAAAATCAGATTGCATAGGCTAAATGAGTTCAAGGGATCAGAGAACTTTTTAAAACTCCAGTGGTGGTTGCAGTCTGGAGAACCCCTGAGGTGGTGAAGCCGACTACGTGAACAGGCACTAACATCTCTAATGCATAGAAGCTGCTGGGTCAAGTAATGGTAAATGGTAGTAATAATAGATGGATACTTAATCAGATAAAATGGTTGAAGGGCCTGTCCCAAGCAAATATTCACGCATTTTTCTACTAAACTTCTCTAGTATCGGCTTCATTGTGATAAATCATCCATTACTGCGATTGTAAATTCTGCAGGAAACACATATGTTAGCCTATTTGGAACATGAGTAATATCAGAGCCACTTAACATTCAAATACATTGAGCTTATGAAGGCAACTTTGCTTTGAATAGTCTGATCTTGAAAGACTGGTGTGTAATATTTCTTCTCACATTTTTGTTAATCATGACTGAATTAATCTGCCTTTGTCTTGCAGTTTTATCATCAAATGGAAGACCATCAAAGTCAAATTCCAGCAATAATAACAAAAGTGAACTTTCGACTGTAATGAAGATCTGCAGTGCTTGCATACAGTTGACCAGATACCAGAACGATTCACACAGTAAACCTATGCACCATGGTTTCTTAACCTTTCCTGAAACAGCTTTTTGGAACTGGCTTAAAACAGATTTTTGTAGATGGTCTATTTTCCTTTTTACTTCAAATGGTTTTTAAGCTTATTTGATATCTGGTCAATTTGAATTTTTGAAATACCAGTTTTTAATTTGTAAGCATTGTACACCTGAACTTTAAGTACAACCGGGCATCTAATAAAAGTCCGAAAGAACACCACTTATTCTCTTTTTTGTGATCTGTAGTAGGCCTTTAAATTTCATGGAATAGATGTGGATAAAATTAAGTTTTGCAGGAATAAGGTATTGATCATACCTGTTTTCAGCTTGCAATATATAGAATTGTCCATGTAGATAAGTTTACCACCCAGCTGTTAAGGCAAATCTTGCCTGATGATTTAAGCAAGTGCCTGCAGAAGGGAGCAGAGTAGGGAAGTCTACTTTTGTTTGGCAGGTAATTACATCTGTAGGCATAAAGCCTGTTTCTGCCACCTGGAGTGACTGCTCCGGAAATTAGCTGTTGTTTGGTTGGAAGAGTACATCAAGGGACTATTTCTATAAATTCAGAAGAATTCAAAAAATTGAGTTTTAATGAAAGATGTTTTAATCTGAGGAGCTGTCAGCATTGTTAGACATGTTAAGGGTGACTGACAGCTGGTCAATTTATCAACTTTAAACAGAAGTTCAGAAAATTATTTGACCACTTTCTTGCTTAAAAACAGCACAATCTTGGAACAAGATGTAATGAGTGGAAGTTGATTACACAGTAGATTGTTTTGTGGGCTGCAGAAAAGTCTCCAGGAATGAATGAGAGAATTTGGCCTATGCCAAAGGCTAGTAGGTGCCTGGATCTGGAGTGCATTCAAGGTTAGAAAATTTCTCCCTTGAAAGAAATTTCTCATTGTTCCCAGTTCATATTCTTTGTGAAGTCTCCAAATGGAGGAGATGGTCACTTTTTCTATTACTTAAATATGTTGCCTTGCCTGTAACTCTTGAAAATGTGTGCCTTCCCATTCTATGGACTTTATTGGTGTGGCTTGTGTGGCCTTGTTTGTAAAGTAGTGCATACCTAAGAGGACTGGTTCAAACAGTCAGGAATAACAGGACACTTGTCAAATTTCCTTCCATGTGAAAGGTGGGAGGATGTTTTCATAGAACCTAACCCCATTTATAAATTAAAGATTGTGGAAATCTCAATATCGGGTACAATCCCAGCTTCTTCTCAAGGTGGTCTTGTTTAAGCAATTTATTGGTAGATACGTTGGAACTCCCCCTCAAAAAACTTAAGGAAGCAATATGCAAAAATCAATGGAATTGTTGGATTTAAACAAGAAAATCTGCAGATGCTGTGATGATGGCTTAATACTCAAAAGAACTGGAGAAACTCAAGCAGCCTACAGAGGAAGCGAAGACATATCCATTGATTTGGGCCCAAGCCCTGCGTCAAGGTATGAGCAGAAAGCCAGCAAGTCTGAAGAAAAAGGTTGAGAGGAGTACAGGCTCATGGGTGGAAGGTCAAGATAAAAGCTGAAGTGATGGAGGGAGGGGATGCCTCTGAATGGAAAGGGAAAGGCATGGGGAAAAAGATGGATGAAACTAATGAAAATTGGAGAAGTTAAGCAAAATGCCATCTTGTTGGAGAGTGCCCAGGCATCATATTAGATGCTCCTCCAATTTGTGAGCTGCCTCTGGAGGTGCACGAGGCCACAGACGGTGTGGGAATGGGGCGTGGAATTAAAATGGTCACTGGAAGATCACTATTGCAGAGGACCAAGCGAAAAGGTACTCAAAACTATTAGTCTGTGTTCAACCTCTGATGCACAGCAGGTCCCAACTGCAAAACTATGCAGTGGTTGACCTCTACTGATTTGCAAGTGTTGCTTCATTTGCAAGGACTGGGGCATCTGAATGGAGGTGAGGGAGGAAGTGTGGGCGCAAGGGTAGCATTTCCTGCTTTCACGGATAAGTGCCAAGGAAAAATTTAGTGGAAGGGTTGAGTGGACAAGGGAGTCACAGAGGGAGCAGCCCTTACGAAGACAATATGTCTGGTGATGGGATTGTGTTGTAAGTGGCAGAAATTGCAGAGGATTTGGTGGCTGATGTGGAAGGTAAAGACTAGGGGAATCCTGTCCTTGTGGCATCTGGAGACAGGTGCAGAAAATGGAGGAGATGCTGTAAGGGCTGAGTTGGTGGTAGTGGAGGGGAAGCCACGTGTTTTGAAGATGATGGACATCTCTGAACTTCAGTGGATGATCTGGAAGCAGATGCAGTGGAGGAATTGAGAAAGTTTTTTGTTCCTGTAAGGAACCATCCCTTTTTTCCCCCCAAGAAGAATTGTATTTGTTTTTTTTTTCCTGCAAGGAATTGTTGGATAACTGATCAGGATATTCTCACCGGAGGAAGTGATAATGGCAAAGGATTTATTTGAGGCAAGATCAAAGTATCTCATTGGTGGGGTCGTACAAATGCTCCTATATTACAAGGTATTGGCCTACATTGCAGAATGAATTTGTCAGTGAATCGATGAGACCTTTAAGCTGATTTTATTCAGAGATGAACTTTGGTTGGTTGTCCCCCATCTCGTTTTCAGTGAGGATTGTACGAACATCTCCACAATCTCTATCAGTACTGGAGTACCACAGGCCCCCTGCTTTATTTGCTGTACAGCTATGATTGGCTCGGTATGACAACGAATGTGCTGATGATACTGTGGTAATGGGTTGTATAAAAGATTTCAGTGAGATTGTTAGTTACCATTCAGCCAAGTTTTCAATCTCACATTAAATGCATCAAAAACCAAGGAGCTGATGGCTGACTTCAGAAGGGGAAAACCAGAGGTGTATGATCCAGTGATCATGCAAACTTGAGTTCTTGGGAGTTTGTTTGTTTGGAGGAACTTTCCTGGACCCAACAAACTAATGGGATCGTGAAGAAAGCACATCAGCGCCTCTACTACATCAGGAGTTTGCAGAGGTTTGGTGTGACATTGGGAACCCTGGCAAATTTCTATAGATGTGTGATGGAAAGAGTGCTGACCGGCTGCACCATGGTCTGGTATAGGCACACCATTACCCCGGAGTGGGAAATCCTGGAAAAGGGAGTGGACACAGCCCACATCACAGGCAAAACCCTCCCCCACTATCGTGAACATCCACGGGATGCTGCTGTCAGAGAATAGCAGCATAAGGATCCACATTACCCAGCACATGCTCTGCTCTTGCTGCTATAAGACTCTCAACACCAGGTTCAGGAACAGCTATCACCCCTCCACCATCAGACTCCTCAACAGCAAACTGAATCAGGGACACTTGTGCTTTATTGTGTTTTTTCTCAGTATGAGTTGGTCTGTTTGCATTTCTTGCAAAAAGAATCTCAGGGTTGTATGTGATGTCATGTATGTACTCTGATAATAAATCTGAATACATGTTGTTAATAGGCTCGCTGACCTGCAGTTCCCAGGCTCTTCCCTGCAGTCCTTGAATAGAGAAATTTGCCACCCTTGACTGTACTAACAACTCATAAATCTCAGCCAGTGCCTGCAATTTCCTCTAGCTTCCCAGTGTTATCAGATATATCTGAAGGTCAGGAAATCAGTCTACCTTCATATGCTTTATGACGTTCATCACCACCTCAACTGTAACACTGACTGTTCTCGGGACGCTGCCATTGACTGCCCCAAGTTCCCCACTCGCGTCCTTCACGGTAAGAGGAAAAGTACTTGTGGAGGACTTTTTGCTTTAATGTACTTTTTAAAATCTTTTGGGGTTACATTTCCAGGTGAAATTTGTTTAAGATCCTATTCAGTTTCAGTATTTCCCTTTACACTTATTCACATCCTTGACCTTAATAATTTTGGTGGATCTGTGTGTTAACTTTAGTGCACATGCGCAGATAAAGACACCAAAATCTGAAGCAACATTTTTTTTAACAAACTAGTTTAATATTTCATTCCATGTGAAGAATAACTTCAGACCACAGTTATCATTCTGAAGGTTCATCCAGAATCTCTGGTGGACCTCATTGAAAGGACTCCCACACTCAGTAGGTAACCCAGGAAATGATAGGCAGTGAGCTATGTGAAGGTGGTTCTCAGAGATTAGAGAGTCAACCTGGCTTGTGTGCGGTAGTTTGTGTTTAACCAGTCTTTCTTGGAGGTTACCAATAAAGTTGAAGAAAAAGCTATGAATGTCAACATGAAATTTAGTAAGCCTTTGACATGGTCCCACATGGGAGTTTAGTCAGGAAGGTTCAGGTACAAGGTATTCATGGTGAAGTAGTGAACTGGATTCAACAATGGCTGGACAGGAGAAGCCAAAGAGTAGTGGTGGATGGTTGCTTCTAGATTGGAGTCCTGTGAGTAGTGGTGCCTCAGGGATTAGTGTTGGGACAATTGTTTATCCAGATCATTGATATAGATGACAATGTGGTAAATTGGATCAGCAAGTTTGCAGATGACAAAGATTGAAAGTGGTGTGGAAGGGCAGAGAGGAAGAGCTTCAAAGTTTGCAGAGGGATCTGGACCAGCTGGAAAAATGGGCTGAAAAACGGCAGATTGAATTTAATGCAGACAAGTGTGCGATGTTGCATTTTATAAGGAAGAAATCAAGAAAGGACGTACATGGTAAATGGTCAGGCTCTGAAGAGTGCAGTAGAAGAGGGATCTGGGAATACAGATAAATAATTCCCTGAAAGTGGTACCACAGGTGGATAGGGTTGTAAAGTGAGCTTTTGGCCTACTGGCCTTCATAAATCAAAGTATTGAGTACAGGATTTGTCATTATAGTGGTACAGTTGTACGAGACATAGGTGAGGCCAAAAATGGAGAAATTATGTGCAGTTTTGGTCACTGAACTACAGGAAAGATACCAATAAGATAGGAAGAGTACAGAGAAGATTTACTAAATGTTGTCCAGTCTTCAGGAACTGAGTTACAGGGAAAGGTTAAACGGGTGAAAACCTTACCCAGAGTGTTTTTTTTTAAAGAATAAGGGGAGGTATTGAGGTATTTAAAATTGAGGGTGATAGAAAGAGTAAATGTAGATAGACTTTTTCCACTGAGGGTAGGTGAGATACAAACCAGAGGATGTGGGTTAAGGGTGGGGGGAAAGTTTAGGGGGAATTTCTTCACACAGAGAGTGCTGGGGATGTGGAATGGTGCACCAACAACAACCTTGCACTCAAAACACCAAAACTAAGGAGCTGATTGTTGACTTGAGTAAAGGAAAACCAGAGGTGTACAATTGGAAGATCAGAGGTGAGGAATGTAAATTCTGGGAGTCACTATCTCAGAGGATCTTTCCTGAACTCAATGGCACTGTGAAGAAAGCATGTCAGCGCCTCTACTTCCTCAGCATTTTGCAGAGGTTTGGTATGATACCAGAAACCCTGGAAAATTTCTAGAGATGGAAAGTGTGCTGACCGGCTATTGGTCTGGTACGGGGACACCAATACCCTTGAGTGTAAAGCCCTCCAAAAGATAGTGGCCACAGCCCAGGACATCACAGGCAAAATACTTCCCATGATTGAGAACATAGGAAACACTGCTGTCAGAAAGCAGCATCAATCATCAAAGATCCTCTGTTCTTGCTGCTGCCATCGGGAGTGAGGTATCAGTGCCATAAGACTCCACTAGGTTCAGGAACAGCTGCTCCCCCTCCACCATCAGACTCCTCAATGACAAACTCAATCAGGGACTCATTTAAGGACTCTTACTTTGCACTTCATTGATTTACTTTTTTATTCTCTCTATTGCACAGCATGATCTGTTTACAGTTCTTATATTTGTATGTTGTGTACAGTTTTTGCACTACCAATTAGTGGTAATTTTGCCTTGCCTACAGGAAATAGAATCTCAGGTCTGTATGTGATGTCGTATGTCCTCTGACAATAAATCTGAAATACTTTTCAATCTTTTAAATTTTTTTAAATAATAGTACAATGAAGGAAATTAAACTGAAAATACAGTATCACATATGAAGATAAAATTTCAAACAGTATAAATCTTGGTTTCCCCCTACAGGGCGCTGCATGTGATACGAGTAATGTTGGATAACCTGCTTGCGAGGAGCCCTGTGTCAATATGTTCGCAAAATTCATTCTCTCTTCCAAGCATGAGAAATATAACAAAATCCTTGACATCACCAGTCTAACTTCAGGCTGCATCAGGAATGCAACAATGTGGTCAAATGCTGGCACTTTGGATGGTTTTTATTTCAGAATTCCAGCATGTACATTATTTTGCTTTCCTTGAAGGTAAGCAAGCAAGTTTCACAGCATTCACATAAAGACTATGCAACACCATGGCATTAATCACTGTGACATTTATTTAAACTAATTGTTTCCCTGAGAAATGGGGAGCTTTTTTGCCAAACAATAGATCATTACAAAGCAGAAATGATGAGAGGCAGGGGATGGAGGGATATAGCCCACGTGCTGGAGGATGTGCTTCATGGTTTAAATTGTTTGAATATGTGATTACAGACACAATGATAATTAAAAGATTTATAATGAACTTGCAGTGATACATATGCATTTAACCAAGCATCAACTTGGTCACTTTGCCTTTATGACCATGGGGAGTTGTGGTGTGAGTCCAGCCATCTTGTACTTCCACTGTTACCACAATGTCTGTCAGTGGAACTCCATCAGATGAAATAATTCCAGAGAAATGTTTGGACATCAGCAAAGATCGCTCAGAGGAAGCATTCCATCAAGAGTTGATTCAGTTAAACAACTGGATGGCAAAAATCTCACTATCAGCTATGAGGAAGGGAGGCAGCTCACTGACACAGAAGGGACTGAAAGATAATTGGGACTCATAAGTTTCCCAAATGTTGTGCCAGTGTCTAATCCTTCAAAGGGGAATACTGTCTTCCTGGCCAGAGACAGTTCCTAGTTCTGGGGACAAATGGCTCAAAATTAATGAACAACTGAGAAACAAGATCATAGTTTTTGATTGTAATATTTATGATTTTTTATTCTGCATTATTTACAAAAGCTTATTTACAGATTTTTCATTCAGCAGTAATATTGAGCTAGTTTTTGCAACAATAAAATCCAAACACAGGAACAACCTCCATAAATAGAGCCTAATGTAGTGTTTTAAAGGTTCTCGACAGTGCTTCACTAACTTTACTGCTTGTGCTTTGAGACATTATCCAGTGACAATAACAACACAAACACACACACAGACACAGATGATCAATAACAGTTTCCACACAGAGGCAGTTAAAACTGAATCTCCATTAATCAAAGTGCAATGCAGTTCAAGAATAGCATATTTGTAAATTTGGAATAAACTCTCCATGTTTATAATCCTGGTTTCAGATGGTTTCCTTTAGAGAAGGGTCTTCACCTTCACTGCTGATAAATAATTTCCTCAATTCCATCAACTTGTGTCTCTTTTGGTGATTCTGTAAAAATCAAAGACATTTGCAGATTATTCCCAGCATCAGGCCACAACACACAAGTTGAGTCCATCTGGTGAAATGCTGTGGCACGTTGGAACCCTCCTCATTTATTAAGAGGACACGTTGATGTTTCTTCTGGTTTAATGGTCTGGGTCTTTGTCTTTTGCAAGGAGAGATTTAATGGTTTTAAAAGCTCACTCCTAGTTCGGACTGTGCAGGGGAGGGTCTAACTCCCAATGCCAGTCCAGAATTTCAAACCTTGCCTTGGACGCTCTGGGTGTGGTGCTGAGAAAGTAAGAGCAAACTCTTTTTCCTCTTGTGGTTTTAGTTCCTGCGTGTGGTTTGTGTGGGCTTGATGTTCAGGCTTCAGAGATGTGGGCATGGTGTTGGATTCCAACTGCTGATGAACAGAATGACAAAATGGTGGGAGTGGCCTGAGATCCTTCCGCCTCTGTCAGAGGTTGTTAATGAGGGTGACAGGTGACAGTGCGTCTTGGCGGAGAGAAGAGCAGCATCTCCTTGTGCCACATGAGGGATCCCAGACTCTTGTCAGGGAGGGGGGAGTGCTGTTTAAATTTGAGGGTTTAAATTTGCTCACCAGGGCAATGGGATTCTTTAAGGCACTTCATGAAGGAGAGAAGCAAAGCCAATGGGAAGGTGGGAGAGTAAATTAAACAATACATTAAAAACAAAGTCACTGGAGGAGGGCAAAATGCAGAATATTGTTAAAATGGCAAAACTAAAGGCACCGTGTCTGAATTTGCACAGCATCTGCTCCAAGGTAAATGAATTAATAGCTCAATATCATGGGGATTACTGAAACATTTCTACAGCAATGATAAAAAGCCGAACGTTCCAGCGTTAAAAAGAGGTGTAGTCACACGAATATTCCGCAAGGAGTTCAGTGTACTGGCAAGATCTTGGCTTGGCTGGACATGAAGTAGAATTAGAACATCCCAGGAGAATGCAGAAATGGTTGGTCAATGTTCAAGGTCATCAAAAAGAAGTTATGCTGATGGATTAACTCCAGGAATTCGAGGTATCAAGGTGGATACAGAAAGTCATTAATCTACAGGTACTCTGGACAAATCACATTTGCTGTATTTGTATGGGAAATAAACTCATGGGTTGTGTTTCAGATGTTTCTCTCGATTAGCCCTTCTCAACCTTTTCGCGGCTATGCCCCCTCCCCAATTTATGGACCCCTTCCCTGTGGAGCAGTTGTTTTGTTTTTTTCCTTATTTCTACCGACTACATAAAAAAAATCCAGAAAATATATTTGTTACATGAGGGGAAAATTTAAATGCGCCGTGCCCCCGCACCCAATAGAGAATGGGGGGGGCCTAGATCATTACCTTGAGGAACCAACATGGGAGAAATAACATTACAGCACAGGCCCTTCAGCCAACGATGCTGTGCTGGTTAAAAATATACCTAAAACCCATCAAACCTCACAACCCTCTATTTTTCTTTCATCCATCTGCCTGTCTCAGAGTCTCTTTAATGCCCCTAATGTTCCACCCCTAACAAGGCATTCCAGGTACCCGCAACTCTCTGTGTTTATATAAAAAAAAAACCTGATGTCTCCCCTAAACTTCCCTCCCTTCACTTTGTACAGATATCCTCTGGTGTTTGCTGCTCCCACCCTGGGAAAAAGGCACAGGCTGTCTACCGTGATCTTACTGTGGGGTATTAACATATATGTTGGCTGATTGCTTTTTTAAAAATTTTTTTTATTTTTCACACTATAAACCATATTGACCAAGATACATACATTTTTTCTCTTGAATATATACAGTGTCATTTTCTCCCCCTTTTTCCCCCTTCCCCATTTATTTGAAGTTCAATCTATAAGATACATTAAACCCGTTAAACAATGTTGTCATTAATAAAAATAAACAAGAAATTTTACTGAGTCAGTTCTTTTCGTTGTCTTCTCCTTCTGTCATTTTAGGTGGTGGAAGTCCATGGTAGGATTTCTCTATTGTGTTTCATGTATGGCTCCCATATTTGTTCGAATATTGTGATGTTATTTCTTAAATTATATAGAAACATAGAAGATAGGAGCAGGAGTAGGTCATTCGACCCTTCGAGCCTGCTCCTCCATTCAACGAGATCATGGCTGATCTTAAAGTTCAGTACCCCGTCCCCGCCTTCTCTCCGCAACCTTTAATACCCTTATACTGAAGAAATATATCTAATTCCCTCTTAAATATATTTAATGAACCTGCCTCTACTGCCCTCTGTGGCAATGAATTCCACAGATTCACCACCCTCTGGGTAAAGAAATTCCTCCTCATCTCGGTCCTAAATGGTTTGCCTATTATCCTCAAACCATGGCCCCGGGCTCTGGATTTTCCCACCATTGGAAACATCCCATCTGCATCCATTCTGTCCAGTCCTGCCAGAATTTTATATGTCTCTATGAGATCCCCTCTCAATCTTCTAAACTCCAGCGAGTACAATCCCAATTTGCGCAATCTTTCCTCATAAGTCATTCCTGCCATTCCAGGTATCAGCCTGGTGAATCGCCTTTGCACTCCCAAAACTGCACACAATACTCCAGGTGGGGTCTCACCAAGGCCCTGTACAGCTGCAGTAAGGTATCCTTGTTCCTATACTCAAACCCTCTTGATATGAAGGCCAACATACCATTTGCCTTTTTAACCGCCTGCTGTACCTGCATGCTCGCCTTCAGAGACTGATGTACAAGTACCCCTAGGTCTCTCTGCACTTCCGCATCTCTTAATCTATTGCCATTCAAATAGTAATCTGCCCTCTGGTTTGTATTACCAAAGTGGATAACCTCACATTTATCCACATTGTAGTGCATTTGCCATGTATCTGCCCAGTCCCTCAATTTATCCAAATCACACTGGAGCTTCCTGACCCCCCTCTTCCGTGCACACAACCCCTCCTAGCTTAGTGTCATCTGCAAATTTGGAGATATTACATCCAATCCCCTCATCCAGATCATTAATGTAAATTGTAAACAGCTGGGGTCCCAGTACAGATCCCTGTGGCACCCCACTTGTCACCGCCTGCCACTCAGAAAATGAGCCATTTATCCCAACTCTCTGTCTGATTGTTGATTAGCCCCTTATCATTGCATAATACCCAATCTAAAATGGCCTGCTCCCGAGTTTGTTCCTCGACATATTGGTCTAGATAACCGTCCCGTAAACATTCAAGGAATTCCTCCTCCTCAGTATTTTTACTAATTTGGCTAATGGTTCATTTCTATGTACCATTGTTGTATTCTCAAGTTATCTTCTAATTTCCAGGTTGACATAATACATTTTGTTGCTACAGCTAGGGCTATCCTAACAAATCTTTTTTGTGCTCCATCCAAATCGAGTCCAAATTCTTTATTTCTTATATTACTTAGGAGGAAGATCTCTGGGTTTTTTGGTATATTGCTTTTTGTGATTTTGTTTAATATTTGGTTTAGATTTTCCCAAAATTTTTTCACTTTCTCACATGTCCAAATTGCATGAATTGTTGTTCCCGTTTCTTTTTACAGCGAAAACATCTGTCTGATACTGTTGGGTCCCATTTATTTAACTTTTGAGGTGTGATGTATAGCCTGTGTATCTAGTTATATTGTATCATGCGTAACCTCGTGTTTATTGTATTTCTCATAGTTCCGGAGCATAGCTTTTCCCATGTTTCATTCTTTATCTTTATGTTTAGATCTTGTTCCCATTTTTGTTTAGGTTTACCTTTTGTTTCCTCATTCTCCTTCTCTTGCAGTTTGTACATGTTTGTTACAAATTTTTAAATTATCATTGTGTCTGTAATCACATATTCAAAATTGCTTCCTTCTGGTAACCTCAGACTATTTCCCAATTTGTCCTTCAAGTAGGTTTTCAGTTGGTGGTATGCAAACATTGTATCGTGAGTTATATTATATTTATCCTTCATTTGTTCAAAGGATAATAATTTATTTCCCGAAAAACACTTTTCTATTCTTTTGATCCCTTTTCTCTCCCATTCTCTGAAGGAAAGGTTATCTATTGTGAAAGGGATTAGTTGATTTTGTGTCAATGTTTGTTTTGGTAGTTGGTAATTTGTTTTATTCCTTTCTACATGAATCTTCTTCCAAATGTTGAGCAGGTGATGCAATACCGGTGACTAAAAGCTAACTATGACAAGTCAGCGAGAAGCTTAGGGCCACTGGTTCAACGTGGCACAGTGAGACTCAGATTCCAACATTTGGGACAAAAGGTCACTGTTCTGGAGGAAGTACATCTAAGATCCTACACTGTCAGAACAGAAGATGGTCAATTACTGAGGAGGTGTCAAAAGAGCCTGCTGAAAACGCAAGAGACACTGTAGAAGAGACAGATGCAGAAGATCCAGCCTGCACAGCAACAGAGGAACCACCACCAGTACTAGACAGTAGTGGACCAGCAGAGCCAACATGGCGTCTGTGTTAAGAAGATCCACATAAGTTGTCAAAGCACCTGACAGACTGCACACTTTTAAAAAAAAAGTCAGTGCTGCTGATGTTCTCGTTACGGTTGCGTTGAACTTTAAATAGAAAGAATATCGTATTAGTGGGCCATGTTAGATTAAACATTTCAAGGAAAGGGGATGTAGTGATAGAGTGTTACCACTAGCAGGAGTCTGAGATGGTAGATTCAAGATGGATACCTCCACATAAGGTCCTGTCTGTGTGTGTTCTGTTGTTAGTGCTGTTTGGTTTAGTTAATAAATCTAGTTGTTTAAAAAGAAAAACAATTAGCACTGTTGTCAGTACAGACAGTGTGGGACGAAGGGCCTGTACCTGTGCTGCAGTGTCCTATGCAAGGACATTCACGTTGTGGACATGTAAGCCACGTTTGCAGCAATGTTGGGAAGTCTGCCTGCCATTAGTATGTCAGCCACTGGGTGGCAGCACTGCACCTTCCTTTGAAACAGCATTGAATCCACTCCACGGTTCTTACCCTGGGAATCGCAGATAATGGTAACACCTGGAATCTGATCACTCTGCCTGCTTACAGATTTTTAGAAATCTAGAAATGACAACAGCAGTTGAAATAAGATTTAGTTTACAGCTATTTTGTTCACAAAAGATTGTCCACCGAGATGAGATTAATGGCAGTCTTTATGTGGCTTGGGCTCCCCTCTGTCCCACTGCTGTTAGTGAATAAGGCAACCCTGAGTGGACCCATCAGCATTTTCCTACCAATGTCTCCTCCTCTGGAACCAAGTTAGCTGCAGTTGTCTTTTATCTAGAATTTGTGTGAAATTTCCAAAGGGGAATTTACAGATGATGGAATGGAGTGTGTCTGGCTATTTGCTGCCTGATGTTTTCTGACTTTCCTGTTAAACCTCAGGAACGATTCCAGATTGTTGGCCTCTTATTGCTCTGTTCAGAACTGGAAATATTCCCTCTGCGTCTATTTTTATTATTTTTAAAAAAGCCCTCATCAGAAAGAGACTCATCTGTTGATGTTTCCCCCTATAATACCTTCACCTCTCTTGGATTGTTCTCTGTCCCCTGTCCAGCTGCTCTCCTTTCTAAAACTCATGATGACCAAAGCTGTTTGTAGGTATGATCCAATATCTGAGAGATGCTGAAAGCAGCATCATTGAACAGAAGGAGAAGATTAACTAGAGCCAATCAGAAGAGCAGCATCACCTGCACCTCAGGAGATTGACGTCACAGTACAAGATACCTCCAGTTTTTAGGTGTGCACACTAATAGGCTGTTGTAGCCACCAAATAAACGCACATTCCTCACAACTGTCAGTAGAATGACTTTAATCACGCGATGTGCCCTCTTTTACATCACTTCCAGGTCGGAAGCCCGTGAAGCATCCTGACAGCTCGTGTTTCTGCCCCAAGACTTCGGAGGGCCCATACCATCTTCTCGGGTGAGTACACCGCAGCGATTCGGCCCACTACACTACCATCCCCCTCCCCGAATCACTGTTATCTATTGTGAAAGGGATTAGTTGATTTTGTGTCAATGTTTGTTTTGGTAGTTGGTAATTTGTTTTATTCCTTTCTACGTGAATCTTCTTCCAAATGTTGAGCAGGTGATGCAATACCGGTGAATTCCTACGTTGCACCAATTTTTCATCCCATTTATATAGTATATGTTCAGGTATCTTCTCCCCTATTTTATCTAGTTCTAATCTGGTCCAATCTGGTTTTTCCCTTGTTTGATAAAAATCTGGTATGTATCTTAATTGTGCGGCTCTATAATAATTCTTAAAGTTTGGTAGTTGTAAGCCTCCTTGTTTGTACCATTCTGTTAATTTATCTAGTGCTATCCTCGGTTTCCCCCCTTTCCATAAGAATTTCCTTATTATTTTCTTTAGCTCCTTGAAGAATTTCTCAGTTAGGTGAATTGGTAATGACTGAAATAGGTATTGTATCCTTGGGAAAATGTTCATTTTAATACAATTTATCCTTCCTAATCTTTCCAATGCTCTAAGTTGTCTTGTAATTTTTTCATTAATGGATGATAATTTAGTTTATATAGATGGCCAAGATTTTTATTTAGTTGTATATCTAGGTATCGCATTGCTTGTGTTTGCCATCTAAATGGTGATTCTTTCTTAAACTTTGTGAAATCCGCATTATTCATTGGCATTGCTTCACTTTTATTTGCATTGATCTTGTACCCCGATACTTCTCCATATTCCTTCAATTTCCTATGTAATTCTTTTATTGATATTTCTGGTTCTGTTAAGTATATTATAACGTCATCTGCAAATAGACTGATTTTATATTCCTTCTCTTTTTTATCCCTCTTATTTTATTTTCTGTTCTTATCAGTTCTGCTAGTGGTTCTATAGCTAACGCGAACAGTGAGGGAGATAGTGGACATCCCTGCCTTGTTGATCTACTTAAGTTAAATTGTTTTGATATATATCCATTTACTGTCACTTTCGCCAATGGTCCCTTATATAATGCTTTAATCCAATTAATATATTGCTCTGGTAGGCTGAATTTTTGTAGTACTTTGAATAAATAATTCCATTCTACCCTGTCAAAGGCCTTCTCTGCATCTAAAGCAATTTCTACTGTTGGAGTTTTATTTCCTTCTACTGCATGAATTAAGTTAATAAATTTACAGATATTGTCTGTTGTTTGTCTTTTTTTAATAAATCCAGTTTGGTCTAGATTTACTATTTTTGGTACATAGTCAGCTAATCTGTTTGCTAATAGTTTAGCTATTATCTTATAATCTGTGTTAAGTAAAGATATTGGTCTATATGATGCTGGTGCAAGTGGATCTTTCCCTGTCCTTGGTATTACTGTAATTATTGCTGTTTTGCATGAATCTGGTATGCTTTGAGTTTTATCAATCTGGTTGGTTACTTCCAGAAGAGGAGGAATTAATAAGTCTTTAAATGTTCTATAGAATTCTATTGGGAATCCATCCTCTCCTGGTATTTTATTTTTCGGTAGTTTTTTTTAATATCTCCTGTAATTCTTCTATTTCAAATGGTTTTATTAATTTATTTTGCTCCTCTGTTTGTAATTTCGGTAGTTCAATTTTAGTTAGAAATTCATCTATTTTGTCTTCTTTCCCTTCGTTTTCAATTTGATATAGTTGCTCGTAGAATTCCCTGAAGTTTTCATTGATCTCCATTGGATTATATGTAATTTGCTTGTCCTTTTTCCTTAATGCCTATACCATTCTTTTAGTTTGTTCTGTCTTAAGCTGCCATGCTAGAATTTTGTGCGTTTTTTCTCCTAGCTCATAATATTTCTGTTTTGTCTTCATTATGTTCTTCTCCACCTTATATGTTTGTAGTGTTTCATATTTTATTTTTTTATCTGCCAATTCTCTTCTTTTAGTTGTATCTTCCTTTATTGCTAATTCTTTTTCTATATTTGTTATTTCCCTTTCCAACTGTTCTGTTTCCCGATTGTAGTCCTTCTTCATCTTAGTTACATAACTTATTATTTGCCCTCTGATGAACACTTTCATTGCGTCCCATAGTATAAACTTATCTTTCACTGATTCCGTATTTATTTCAAAGTACATTTTAATTTGCCGTTCAATGAATTCTCTACCAAACCTGTCAAGATATTGCTGGAGGAATGTTGTAGCACAATTGCAATTTCCACCTCATGGAAATTTCTCTGAAATGTTAGTGGAAGCAACACTTTAAAGTATGAATCAAGTCTGGAACAGTAATTTTCCAAAATGATGAACTGAAGTCAAAATATTAATTGTAGGTTTTAATTATTGAACATCTTCTCTTTAATGAGTGAGGAATCATTCATGAATCTGAATTTTTTATAATGTTCCCTTTTATCATTCAGCACCCTTGGGAGATATAGAAAGATTGTGCAGTATTGTAATTATTGTCTGAGATAATGTTACATAAAAAGTGGCTGTTCATAATTAATTTATCTGTGTGTGGACAAGCTCAGCATGGTTATCAACTTTTCTCATTGTGATGTGTTACATTCCATGGAGAACGGGTTGCAGAGATCTGTGGGATGTTGGACTAATTGGGTCTCTGGTGGAGTGAGGTGGTGGGGGGGGGGGGGGTCGGGGGATGCAAACACAAGAGGGCCTGCAGTAATGTACTCAACCTCAAGGCTGTGATGCAGAAGGGTGCACATCCTGAATCCTCATCACCAATGCATGCTCTTTGGTCTTGCCCCAGTACCCAGGGGAGACGAAGAACCACGACACAGGGCAGATTGTTGTCAATAGCCCACTCGTTTAATCTCATCAGATTAATGATTGCACACTGACTGACTGAACTCAAGCTGGGCCCTGAAAGGTGCCTGGTCGCAGCTCCTCGTCACCTTATTTTGTCATGCAAACATCACATACACCAAGATCTCAGGTGCAACTGACAGACTGACAACAGTCAAAGCAGACAGCACAAAACACTTCAGACAGGCAGACAAGCACATGATAAGAAACACAAATTAATTAGACATGTTAGTTTACACAATTTCAAGCCGTTTATACCTGTTTCAAACTCACCTTTCAATTAAACTGCTGCAATATTTATTTCTCCAGATCTTGCTGCAAGAAAGTTACATTGAAATACATCTAAGTTTAGTGTAAAGGAACCATTAATTCCATTTCCCGAAATCTTTAAAATTGTTCAATTATTTGTAATTGAATAATAAGTAAATGTACCGTGATAAACTTCTGCACAGTCGTTCCGTCAGGATGGAGTCTTGGCAAGACATGGATTCCAATGGAATCACAGGAGATTGTCTCTTAAATAACTGTTTCTGTGCTTAACAATGGTACCTCTCTCATAGCCATAGAAGCTTCTCATTATCCCACTCAGAAACATTCAAGAGACATTTTGAATCTGATGTGATATTGGTTTCTGCCTAAAGTAATTAAAAATTCCTAACAAAATGAAAGCATTTAAACTGTTTTACACCCAGTACAGCTGCGGACATCTATCCAAATCTCTCCATATCTTAGCACAGTCAGTGCCACATTATTACAGTGGCAGCATTGTGGGTTAGAATCTGGAGCTGTCCACAAGGAGTTTGTACATGACCTGCATGGGTTTCCCTGGTGCTCTGGTTTCCTTCCACCCACCAAAACCATTTAGGGTTGATGTTAATTAGGTGAAATTGGACAGCAAGGTTTCAATGGCTTCTCCGTGTTGTAAATAAAATTTAAGTTAACTGTGGTCCTTGAATGCACCTGTCACTTCCTGCAGTGAGCTCATTCTCGCAAGGACCAGTTTACACTTTCCTCCAATTATTCTTTCATTCACCTGTCCAACTTAATTTTGGATGTTTGATCCAAATGAGCAGTGGGAAAATCCTCTCACCTACCATGGAGTCCTGACTGGCATTCCTCTTCATCTATATACTCACCCATACTTCTCCCACACCTTCTCCTCACAGTCCCCTTTCTGCACTCAATCTCTGGAATGTTGGGCCCACTGGGGTGCTGGATAAGGAGAATGGCAAGACAAGTGTGGCCACACTAATGATCGTGAGGTTCTGAACCAACAGAACTAACTTTTCTTCCATTTTTGCTGTTTAAGTGATGTTCACATCACTGACTGTGCCCTTATTTGTTGTCCATTCCCCATTACTCTGGCCTGGCAACCAATTAAAGTTGACCACATTGATGTTCTAAAGAAGTGATTCTCAATCTTTCTTAGTCTAAGGTCCACCTGGCTTCCAGCCTAACCTGCCATGGCCCATGAGAGGCAATGACTGAGCAATATTTTCAAGTCAAAGGCAGCTCTGTAAGAAACACATCCTTATCAAATTTAAAGTATTTTATTTAACATTTTTAAAGGCCCACATGGAAACACTCTGCTGCCCAACAGTGGGCCATGACCCACTGGTAGAGAATCATCATTCTACATAGAGTATAAGAGGCTCGACTGGGTAAGGGGGGCCAGACCTTCTTCCCTGAAGGACAACAGTTTTAATAGAATGGGCTTTAACGACAACCAGATAGTTTTGAGGAAACGGATGCTGGTTCTAATTATAGGTTTGTTTAATGATGTGAATTCAAGTTCCTTTGTTGCTGTGGTGAGTTTGATTAGTTATCCAGAACCAGTTGAGCAACTTTGCCACTACACCACACTAAAACCCAGTGGAGAAATAAACTTGGTCTGCTAATTGGAGAAGATGGGTGACAAAAGCAGTTCCAGCAGTTCGTCAAGTAATGCTGAATCAGAATTGTTTAAAATTCACTCAATCCCTGGACAGATTATGGACTGGTCACATTCAGAGACAGTGGGAGAGAGGTACCAGGTGCAGCCGAACATCAGGAACAGGTGAATGATGAGAAAAGTTCAACACAATCAAGGCAGTATAGTCTGAAGTTCTAATGAAGGGTGGGAGGTGTCTAACGAGCTGTCACATATCTTGATTCTCCTGAGCTAAGCCATGGGAGATTCCCATTCGCCATTTTGGAAAGTGCACCAGCTGCCTGCTGACAAACATTTTATGCACCTCTGGAAACCAAGCCAACCCCAGCGTGAAGGCTAAGGAGCAGGATGCCTCTAGATGCCTGTCCTATGAGCCTGCACAAGCTGATGGACTTTGGCTGAAAGAGGATCACTTCCCACAGGGATTAACCATCAGTGTGGCTAACCCAATGACATCCGAGTCTTGCTTCCATTGATCCAATGCAGCCACTTAGATTCTCCTGTCCTGTGCTGGAGAACATTGCTGAGTGACAAACGAACCACCATGGTTGTGCCCAGTCTTTGACTGGTCTGGACCCATTTTGTGTAATTATCCTGCATCAAAATCTTCAGAATGGACATCAACATTATTCCATACACCTGATGCATCAACCTGTTGCTACAAGTTCTTGTGACTCCAGTTTAAGCTGAATTTGAGTTTTCCAATACTCCACACAGAGCTGCTTAAACTGAGCCGAATGCATGAATTTCTCCATCACCCTTTCTTCCTCACTTACTGCATTGAGTGAATGAAACAACCAGACAACACATTACAACTAAAAATTCAGATGAACACCACCAGATTGTGATCAATGCCAATAACCATACATGGACTTGTGTTGCCAAACGCATGGTAACTTCATCCATTTAATGAACGTGACACCTAACAGTGCCATTCCTAGCAGAACAAATGTACATCCTTCACAAATGATCTCCAGGCTTAATCCTTAGATTTCAACTTTGTACAGAGGAGTGAGTGGTTGATACTGAACATGAAAATGCATGAAAAATACATGGTTTGTTTGAAAGTTGAATGTTGTAAGCAGCCCTGCCTGATATCCAGTTCCCTGGAATTATTAACTGGTGAATGACTGCAGGAGCAGACTTAATGGACCCAAATGGCTTACTCTTGTTTTGCCCCTCAGTTGCTGAATGTATATTCTGTCTTCACGTGATAACATCTCACAATAAAACGCAGGAAGTCATTGACCCTGGGTGACTGACCCCACGATTGCAGTCCCAGATTTGCTCACTGCTTTGAACTGGGCTGACTGATAACTGGTTTAGGAAAGGGAGAAACAAACCAAGCAATTATCTGGAGCGTGGATGCTGCTTTGGGATGGTATTTTAGAATTCAACATTTATAATGAATAGGGTGTCCCTTTAAAAGAGCCCCGAATACATAGAGTGAGATACTGTGATTGTAGTAAAAACACCAACTCAGCCGTTCTCACAGCGTCCATGAGAGGTAAGGATATTGAAGAAGGGCTCAGGCCCGAATGCTGCAAGACCAGCTGAGCTCTTCCAGCATCTCTGCGTTTTTACAAAAAAAAATAGAATTATTTCTTCTTTTTTTTTTGTTGATCCAAACCAAGGCTTTTAGGAGCTCTTCACAGGTGGCCGACCAGTCCGGAATGATCCGACCTGGCTAGGGACACAACCCTTTAAGGCCCAGACAATAGGCGTGGCTTAGCTCTCAGCCAATTGCTGTAAGCACAGTCTAGATACAGTAACTATATACACTATGTACATTGGTGATAGATCTGTACTATCACATTCACCCGTTCTTGGAGAACTGACCCTGGAAAAAAAAAAATAAATTCGAGGGAGAGAATGAAAGGAAGGGGTAGGACAAGGACTGTCAAGGTCTGACCATCCGGCGTGACCACCGTGGTGCCAGGATTGGGGTCGCTGGAGTGGTGTCGCCAGCGGGCTCGTCGGGTGCGACTGCTCTGTCGGTCAATTCCCCAGTCGTGTTGTCGGCAGGGTGGCCCGGGTCGTTGGGGTTGAGGGTCTTCATGCAATCAAAGTTGGAGACTATTCATCCCTTTGTGTCATGCCAGGCCTCCGAAAAGTCATCAAATGATCTCACTCCCATGCACTTACCCGCAGCATTGTTCTGCATATTGCATTCTACACACCAGAAATTCTCCATAAGATTGCAAATTACATTCTCGATACTGAAAATGAACTGGAGTGGATTGCTCTGTTTTCCAGGATCTAGATGTGAAAATAATTTGCACATCTTTATGTGAAGATTTAGAAAACATTCAGTCTCAATTTTGAGAACTGATCATCCATTATTTTCAGGGACGATGTCATGTTGGGAGGCTGAGAGGTATGGGCGATTTAATGGCAGGCTCATTTCCAATCTGGCAGCCTGTGTACTACCAGTGTAATGGACACCAGCTCCATTGAACATCCATTCTCAGGAAAAATCATTTGTGTGACTGTACTTTACTTTCGTACTTTCATCGTGCCAGCAATCGGGACCGGATTAGAATCCTGTGCTGTCTGTAAGGAGTTTGTAAGTTCTCCCCATGTCTACATGGGGGCTCTGGTTTCCTCCCACCCTCCAAAATGTATGGGGCTATAGGTTAATCTGGGTGTAATTGGGCAGCACAGGTTTAAATGGCTGGAATCAGCTCCTATAATGTTGTAAATAACGTTTTAAAAAGAACTTGCAAGTACTTCTGTGAAATAAACTTAAAGCTTCAACCAATTTTGAATAAACTAGTGATAGCAAAGGTTACAAACTCTTGTCTAGGATTCCACAATAGACATGCACGAAGCTCCACATTGAGGAATTAAACTCGAACCAGCACGGAATGCAAATGCAGTCATCATCGTCTTACCTGGCTGACTTTGTGTGGTTCAGACTTCTCCAGCTTAATTTTGATCTCAGGTAAGGGTAACTCACTGCTCTTGTTAGCATCGAGGAGTAGAGTGCGAGATCCACCTGCAGACACCAGGATGTTTTGTGTGAGTCACCAAACATGGGAAGAAAGAAGGAAAGAAACATGAGCAAACAGACAAGAAAGTTATCTCGGTCCCAGAGAGAAACCCAATGCCTTAAACCAGTGGTCAAGAGGATCTGTAAATTGGTGGTTTGTTCTTCTACAGAATAGAAGTCAAAGGAACTACATTGTTGTAGATAACTTGCCTGAGTTTGAAGTGATCATAGAAAAGAAGATCTTGAAGCAATGACTTCTCTTGGTTGTAGGGCAGCGTCTTGACCAATGGGCATTGGGTCCAAGTTCCCTCCCAATGGATCAGCTCTTGTCACTCCTGGGCCAATGTCACAGCTGAGGTTGTTACAGTTCAGGACCCTGTCATTCTAACCTCAGGATCTCCCATAGGCTGCTACTGAGACTAGGCTGTGACACGATTGAGGGAGAACCAATCAGGGCTTGGTATCCTCAGGCCTTGGTTGCTATAGAGCCTAAGGTAGGGTCAAGATTCCCTGCTTATTTCAGGCCTAGTAACAGCCTGAAATAGACTGTGAGGGAGATTGGGGAACAGAGCACTGGACAATGGAAACCAGGAAGAGCAAGGAAGGTCTCATGGTTGGTATCCCAGTTGCTGGGCAGGAAAGAGGACAATCAGCACAGAAGATGGAGAGCACAACCTGACACTCTTTCCCAAGTTCCTTGGCCTGTTGATGGGCACCAGTGAGATGATGGACCCTTGGTGTCCAAATCAATGCATCTCTCAAGATTGCCATGCAGATTTGTAGGATAGTTAAGAAGGACTGTGAGACCCCTGGGCTTCATTTCAGGGGATTGAGTTCAAGAGTTGAGGGATCTACAAATCTCTGGTGAGCCCACAGTTGGAGAATTGTGTTCAGTTCTGGTCACCTCATTATAGGAAGGATGTGGAAGCTACAGAGAGGGGGCAGAGGAGATGTTGTCTGGATTGGAAAATAAGTCTTATGAGGCAAGGTTAGCAGAGCTGGGACTTTTCTCTTTGGAGCAAAGAAGGATGAGAGGAGACTTAGTAGAGGTCAACATGATTATGAGCAGCTGAGATATAGTGAACAGTGCCCTTTTTCCAAAGGCAAGAATAGCAAACACCAGAGGACATCTGTACAAAGTGAAGGAAGGAAAGTTTAGGGGAGACATCAGGGGAAAGGTTTTTTACACACAGAGTTGTGGGTGCTTGGAATGCCTTGCCAGGGGTGGTGGTGGAGACCAAAACATCAGGGGCATTTAAGAACTTCTTAGACAGACACATGGATAAAAAGTTATGAGGTAGGGAGGAATTAGTTTTTTTTTTGGTAAGAATATATACAGTAGGTCGGCACAACGTCGAGGGCTGTAGGGCCTGAACTATGCTGTAATGTTCTATCTTTTAATAATTGGTGTTTATGGAAAGATGTACGAGGCTGTGTCTGAACCCACCTGTGGAGCTGCTGGCACTGTGTGCACTGGTGCTCTCTTCCAACCATGTACTATAGGTGAAGGAGTGGCGTTTATGGGATGTATTGGAGGATAGGCTGTCCTGTTGGCACAAAACAACAGGGGGGTTGAGTTGAATCTGTGGTGGAGCAAAAAGCACTGAGTAAAATATTATCAAATGTAGATAAAATGCAAAATATTATTAGAATTGCAGCATTGTAACAGTTTCCTTGTGGCAAGTCACTGGAAGAGTGGTAATCCTGAAACATGTTCATTAATTCATTCAGCAATCTGGATGATTAGTATATTAAAGACCATAACACTTGGGAAGGAGAGTTCAAATTAAATGTAACAGTAACTCAGAGCTCTCTCTGTTGATATTCCACTGGGAGCCAAGAATCGTGGACCCGGTCATGGTTTGCTTGATTCACACACCTTAACTGCTTAGGATGCTCCTGCATTCCAGTTTTCTTTCCGAATTGAGTGCACCGGGATGTTATGATTGCTTTAGGGCAGCAGTGGGATGAACCAGAGCCTGAGGGGAATTTCCCAGTCTCGCTCTCCTGAGCAGCCTCTGGCATCATGGCTGGGCATTATTTATGGACATTGCTTGGATCAGGAGCTGTATGCTCACGATCAGCCATTTATCCCACAATGATGAAGAAACTCAGCTGGTCAAACGGTGTACTTTATATAGCAAACATAACAATACATGACCAACGTTTCGGGCTCCTTCTCTCTGTGTGAGACCCCACCCCATCTCCTTGTGTGGACACCTTTTATCTGTGTGAGACAACCCCTCTCTCTTTGTGGTATCCTCTCTCTCTCTCTCTCTCTCTCTCTCTCTCTCTCTCTCTCTCTCTCTCTGTGACACTCCACCTCTCCCTGTGGGACTACTCCTCCCTCTCTGTGATGTCCCCCTCTCCCTGTGTTTACGTCCCCCTTTCACCTCTGTTTTGACCCCTCTGAACTCAGGCGGCTGCCTACACCTTGCTCATACCTGATGAAGGGCTCCAGCCTGAAATGTTGGTTATGCATCTTTGCTATATGAGGTACACTGCTTGAGTTTCTCCAGCGTTGTGTTTTTACTTCAACTACGGTGTCTGCAGACTTTCCTGTTTTACTTGGGTTTTGATGGAAAAACAGTGACTCACTGATAGTTTTACCACATCTTAACAGCATCATCTGGAATAGGGGCAGATGTTGTTAAACAGCTGCTGGTCATTCCCTACACACCGCACTATGCTTTGGAGACTTTGGCATCATGGCCTGACAAGAACTGTTGGGGACGTAAGACCCTTGGAAATTTCTACAAGGGGGGGAGAGCATTCTGACTGGTTGCATCACTTGATGAAGGACTAAAGCCTGAAATGTTGGCTGTGTATCTTCATCTTGGTTATAAAACTTGACCTTTTCCAGCATTATGATTTTACTTCAACTACTGCATCTGCAGACTTTCGTGTTTTACTCTAACAGGGGTGCAGTGCTCATTTTGTAGATGTCAGAGCTCACCAAAAACAGTGACAAGGAGGTGCCAGGACGGCCCCATGAGATTCCTGGTGCAGTACTTCACTGAGCTTTGGCAGCACTGCACCCTGTCTCTAATCCCAAATGGAGATGGCCTTGGGCAAGAAGCAGTGCTGAAGATGCAAGGAAATCCATCTAAGGCATGAATGGGTGGGAGAGGGCAAGACACAGAGTGGGTACTGATGAATGGTTCCAGGAAAATAACAACAAAGAATCGAGTTGACTCAATCTAAGTATTTGATCTGTCGGTTACCATCCCAGTGTCATAATCTTCCATTGCTTCACTTTCCTCCACAACACTAGTAAAACTGCTGGCATTCGACGAGGAGTGGGAGAGATCCTGAACACCTTCAATTGGAGCCTTCTGACTTAATGTTGCTCTGTAAGTAAACAACAAAATTAACATTAGATGACTTTACGATCTAGAATAAGAGTGGCAGAGATGATCACTGGGGTCTCCCCCCCTCCCCCCCAACAATCGGCACAATTTACCAGGATCATTGTCTGAGGAGGCAGGCAAAATTATTGAGGACCCCTTCCACCCTGCACACAGCATTTTCCAGCTGCTCCTGTCGGGGAAGAGATACAGGAGGATCAGAGCCAGCACCACCAAAATGGGAACAGCTTCCCACAGGCAGTGAGAATGCTGAACGACCAAAGGAACTGATCACACTAATCCTCTGAGCCTCTCCTAGTTATGAAGCAATATTTATTTATTTATTTGTATAGATGAATGCTTGTCTGCTTGTGAGTTATGTCTGGTTGTGTGTCTGCGTGTTTTGTATTGAGAACTGGAGAACCGGAGAACGCTGATTCGTCAGGTTGTACTTGTACCATCAGAATACAATAGGTTTGACTTTTTTTTAGACATACATCATGGACTAGAAGGGCCGAGATGGCCTGTTTCTGTATTGTAATTGTTATATGGTTATATGGTAATAGGTCCTTTCAGCCCACGAGCCTGTGCTACCCAATTACACCCTTGGTATATTTCGAATGGTGGGAGGAAACTAGAGCCCCCAGGGAAACCCATACAGACACAGGGAGAATGTGCAAACTCCTTACAGAGAGTGTCGGATTCAGACCCCGGTCACTGGTGCAGTAACAACGTTGCACTAACCACTACAATAACCATGCCGTCTTGAGTAGAGAAACAATAAGGTTGTTTGCTCTCAGCATAAGTTTAATGTCAGATCTCATGCGTCTGTGGTCAAAGTTTATATTAAAAACGCACTGAAATGCCAGAGGAACTCAGCCGGTCTTTCAATATCCATAAGAGACAGAGATATATTATGAGATATAAAGTTTATATTTTTCATTTTAATCTAAACTAAATCTGCCAGCAGTATTGGGCAATCAGTGAGCTGCCGGAGGAACTCAGCTTGTCAGGTAGCATCTGTGGGGAGAGATGGTCAGTCAATGTTTCCAGTCGAGTCTCACTGGAGGGCCCTGACCTGCAACGTTGACTGATGATCCCTCCCCATGGTCACTGCCTTATTCCTTCAGCTCAGTTTGTGCAAGTTCCCAGTACCTGCAGTTTCTGTGCTTTCCTCTGCTGGAAGTATTGGGAGGTTTGGAGACTTGTCCAATCACAACCACAACATGTGGCTCTGCAAATGGTTCAGCCTGAGGCTACTAAATCTCCTTCGTCTGGGTAAAAGTAGTGAATTCTGCGTGGTTATTCAGTGAAAATGAAATGAAAAGAGGGAAAGATTTGACTAAAGAGAGAAATAAGGATGTTAGAAACGGGGCAGGTGAAAGATAAGGGAAGGCACCTCAATTATTGATGTTCTGAATGTTTGGAAGTAATAGATAAGGCCCTTATCTGATAAGACATTCTGATACAACCAGGGCAGGTGTGATTTTGTGTGATGTTTTTATCGGCCACACACATAAACATGGTTACCACCAGAATAAGAACTTTAACATTCCAGGTGGCAACTGGTTGAGCAACGGAGCTTCCAGGTGTTTGCAAAGTTGGGGGAATGAAGGAGGAGGGGACAGGTGAGAAAGTAGAGCTGAGTCCACAGCAAGATCAGCATGGCCTTGCTGAATGATAGAGCAGGCTCATGGGGCCAGATGGCCAACTCCTGCTCCTATTCCTCATGTTCTTCATGTGGAATGGAACATAAGCAACACTGGATACCAGAGACCTCATCATCCAATCTGGCAAAGCATTGACCCATTAATGGTTTACATGACTAATGATGCAGATGAGAGATGGAGTTAGATTATCAGCAGTAAGTGACCTCTGCTATCCATCCGCTCATCTGCCAGCTTGTCAATGTCTCCCTGATGTCTATGGCGATCCTCACCACAGTTCAAAAGAAGATAAGCTAAGGACAAGGCAAGAGAGATTAGATCTGATGATGCACGAGAATGAACTGGAGGAGGACTGAGCTAAAGGGATGGAGTGGCATGCAGAGCAGGGAGCCACAGAAAGGTTTGGAAACCTTCAGCCCAAAAAAACCTCTGTATTTTCTAAGTTTATCCTACTTTTGATCTTTGTTCCTCTCAGAACTTGCTGTCTTGAGAGGAGAGGGAGAAGATGAAATGGTCAGTGGGAACAGTAGCATATAAAGTTGTGTTGAAAAGCCACGTTCAGTTTTTCAGCACCAACCTCAAACTTTCGCTGACAGAGAGACCATTCTTTAAATTGCTTACAAATGGTGTAAAATGCAAAGGAAGTGCACACACCTGTTCTTCGTTGTGGGCATCTCAGGAGAACTCTGACTGGATGAGTTTTCAGGCTTCGGTTCCTGAGATATGTGACCACTGTCCGGGGTCTTCTGAGCACTTGACATGCTCTCTCTGTGCACACCAAGGGGCAGCAGGTTTGAAAATGCATTGGTACAGGAAACAAATATCTCCATACAACACTTGCGTGCATCGTAAACATGTATCAGTATAGAACACTGCATACTGTGCTGGGGCTCAAGTCTTCAACACTGCACAGTAAAAAGGGGACTGATGTCTTTAAATTGTTCCATGAGATCCTTCAGACCTATTTGTGAGCAGACTCAGGTCTCATCTGAAAGATTAACTGAAACCCTGCACCGGAGGATACATGGCTATTTAACAATAGGACATGGAGTCGACTGGCAGGGCTGCTACCTATTTCCCATCCCTCATTGCCCCTGAGAAGCTGGTGGTGGTGATCATCCTGGTATTGGAGTTGAGAGTTCTGGGATTTAGCCCTGGCAGTGGTGGTGAGCTCTGAAACTCTCACCCATTGAAGAAGTACTTGCATGAATGTTTGAAATGTAATGGTCTGTACGTACAGATTGTAAGTTAGGGAGGGGATGAGTCTGGACTACTGAAATCAAAAAGAATAGATTTCTGGTGTCGGCACTCCCTCTGAGCTGTTGGAGACAGACGTCCAGGATTTGCAATGATGAAGGCATAATTTTTTTAATGTTTTAAAAATTTTTTTTAATGTAGACATACAGCACGGTAACAGGCCATTTTCCACCCACAACCCTGTGCCGCCCAAATACCCCAATTAACCTTCAACCCCTGTACGTTTTGAATGGTGGGATGAAACTGGAGCACCCAGAGAAAACCCACGCAGACTTGGGGAGAATGTACAAGCTCCTTACAGACCGTGCTGGATTCAAACCCCGGTCCCGATCACTGACACAGTAATAGCATTGGGCTAACCACTACGTTTACTGTGTTGTCAACAAGTGCGGCATGGTTAGAGCAATACTATTACAGCACCAGTGACCTGGGTTTGAATCCTCTGCTGACTATAAGAAGCTTGTCTGTTCCATTGTGGGTTTCCTCCGGTGGCTCTGGTTTCCACCCATGAACCAAAGATGTACAGTGTTTGTAGGTTAATTGGTCACGAGTGATTTTGGACAAGTGGAAAGAGCTTCTTACCATTGCTGTTTCTCTAAATTAAATTAAACTAAAATTAAATATTTGCAAGTCACATCAGCGGTGATTGGAGGAATTTGCAGGTGGCGGTGTCCCCATGCTCTCAGTGCCTTTGCTGGACTTATTCTCTTGGTGGTGGTGAGGGCAGGTTTAGGAGATGGTGTTGGAAGCGGCCTGGGTAAGAAGATTTGCCAACTGCTGCAGTGGTGCATTGGTGCTGGAGGAGAGGATGGTCTCATCAACCTGTTGTTGGGAACCAACTCAGCTGGCTCATTCCGGGACTTGGAGTAACAGCCTGAAGGATGGCATGTTCCACACTGCAAGTAGCTTATTGGATGTCATAGCAATTTTATTACCAAGAAGAGTTATACAGTCCCATAAAATTGTACTAGAGAAATCCTATCAATGAATGCCCCGTCCCTTCCCTCAAACCTCACTACCGTCTGCCCGTTCCTCCCCTCAAAACCCACCTTCCACCCCATCTCTTCCCTCAAACCCCACCGTCCCGACCCATCCCTTCCCTCAAACCCCACCACCTGCCCTGTTCCTTTCCTTAAACCCCACCATCTGCCCTGGGCCTTCCTTCAAATACCATCACTGACTGCCTCATACCTTCTCTCAGCCACCTCCTGAATGTTCTCTATTCCAATGGCACTGCTGCGTCGAGAGCTGAAAGGTCCAGATTTTTTCCTCGTTGGACTCTTCCCAGGTATGATCAGGGACTGTGAAGATAGACTGTATTGTCATCCAGGAAGATCCATTTAATGGATTGTGTTAAACCCTATGCCATTTTACACAATTGCTGACTTCAGTACACGCTCACACCTACAATTATTCTCTGACAGCAGGCAGAAAAAATGGGAATTTACCATGCAGAAAGCTCCCCAGGTTAGAAGCTACTGCAGGAAGATCTCCTAATACTGCTTTCCAATCACAGAAAATGGAGGAACAAATTGATGCTGTGGAGTGATTCTACATCCATGAACCCTCTAATCCTGGCTACCTGTAATTAGTGTGGAAGGAGTGTGTCCTAGTCACTCCATGGGCACCCTTCAGTTAGTGAGGGCCTGTTGGCTTAAAAACATTGAGACGTGTGGAAATCAGCAAAATGAACACACATCTCTGATACTACTTGGGAAAATCACAGAGCACATACCCACATAGATCATTTCCCCTCTTTGTCGTCACTCATTAAGGATAAAGAATTGTAAATAATGAACGGAAGAACAAAAGACCAAATTGTTGGAACAGGAGGGGACCTGTTCTTCCATTTCAGATGATCATGGCTGACAATCTTGGCCCCAGCTGCACTCTCCTGCCTGAAGCCCACAACCTTCCATTTCCCCACGGACGTTTAGTATATTTCACAGTTCTCTGGGGTACAGAATTCTAAAGGGTCACGGAATGCTGAGAGAAATTCCTTATCATATCTGTTCAGTATTCTGTGAATTTCCAAAACAACCCTCCCCCTCAACCCTCAGCTCTAGGTAATCTCACTGTGGAGATATTCTCCTAGTGTTGACTTTGTCAGAATCTGATGCCTGTCCTTCACATCAAAACTTCAGTAACTCTCAGCCCAATCTTCCCTCACAAGATAACAGTCCTCGTGAACTTGCTCTGAACAGCCTCCCATGCAAGCACTTCCCTCCCTGTGAATAACATCTGGCATTATTTATAACAAGATTTCAATATTCACATAGACCATTATTTAACCATTCATATTTCAATCAGCATTAGCTATTTGAAAAGAAATACCATTTTAGTAACTATCTGTTTTTATATTGTATTCATTAGATTAACACCACAGCGATATATAGCAGTTATATCATCTTGTAAAATCAGAGCATGCACTGATTAGGAAATCATTGCACCACAATTCAAACTTTTACTGAAGGATGTTCAATCAGATGGTCTGCTGCAGCCTAGTGACTGTGTATTAGACACAACCATATTGCTAAACCACTGAACATTGGCAATACAATCATGCTGTCTGTGGCTATGCCTCGCACCAGAGCATCTTGTGATAACTCCCTGGCATTGTCAGGAGCGGCAAAGTTCCAACACTTGCCGAAAGGCAGGGACACAGGCAGTCCATGTTAGCAAGTTGCTTGCCTGCCATGCTGATCATACTGTGGGCCACTGGTGGAACCAGCGAGATGCCCACTGCCCGTATTGGCACAGCATGCAACACCAGACAGGAGATCCAGCCCACAACAGAGGAAAGAACGAAGTGAGGCTGGAGAGATCTTTCTGGATCTGGGGTCAGGCTCACTGGGGATCTCCTCACCACAGGAATCAAGGGAAATTTGATGGAATTCTACAGATCCTTGGATATCTGCTGTACAGTCTTGCAAAGTCCCACTTTCACCCATATCATCACAGCTGGACACAAGTTTGTGAACAGAAGTTTAGCAAAGTTGTTACCAAAACAGTCACTATTTGAACAATGCATCAGAACATCTCATAATAATCTGTTATAATTTATAAATCTTGATTATTATTAAGATTAAGTCATGCACAAACATATTGATTGTATCTAATGCATTCATCACAACTGGCCCAATTCATATTTACAAGCCATCTGTTCAAACTGCTGCATGGCTGATTTTATATCCTGTATTTCATGCTTCTATCTCGTCAACCTTTGCTTATTTTGCACAAAGCATTTGAATGCGGATTGTGGGATCAGTGATGAGGCAATAGGAAGAGAGGCTTTGAATATAAATTAGAGGTGGTACAGGCACATTTCTGAACAACCGAAGCCACTCTGACACAGTTGTGGGGTCATGCAGCCGTGAAGTAGTGGTCATGCACAGAGCAGGACGAAACCATAGGGAAGAAGGTAAGCGTAAAACATGAACCTCTTCTATCGTTCCTATGCCTATAGCACTGCCACGACGTCCATGCTTACTTGGGCTTTTTCCAGGCACAAGCAATGACTAAGAGAAGGGAAAGGAGAAAATAGAAAATGAAGTCGTGCACAGCTCTCTCGCAATAAAGACTAATGACGATTGGCATGAATGAAACTGCAATGTTAAAGTAGGAGAGACAGGGGAATCAGATGGAAATGAATGACTGGAGCAAGGCTTTTCTATCCAAAACCATTGTGCCAGAAATCCCACAACACCATCTTTTTTTATGCCTATAATCCTTAAACAAAAATAAGAAAAGCAATTTATTTTTCTTAACAGAAATTGCTGGAAACTCTCAGCAGGTGGGCAGTGTGTGAGGAAGAAGAAATAGAGTTAACATATTAGGCCTGAGAACTTCCATTAGGACTGTCCTTATTTCAGATTTCCACGGCTCTGACTTTCAGGTTAGGTTTCCCTCTGCTCCCTTTAAAATGCCCGAACTCCCAATACTGATCAAATAGTTACAGGGCAAATAAATGCTCTTCTTGTTCATGCTTTCATTGTTAGTGAGGAGTTGGATGGTCCATGAGACAGAGCTCATTGCTTGGTATGAAAAGGCTGCATTCTATGGAGAGATTTCATACACCCTGAGCATCAGAATGCAATGCTGGGAGATGCTATGTGTGAGACTTCTTTGGCCAAAGTCGTCCCTGCCTGCTGACCATGGTACCTGTCCAAGCTGGTCCCCATCATCTACATTTGGCCCATCTCCCCTTCAACCATTCCTATCCACGGACCTGACTAAATGTCTTCTACACTTTGTACTTGTTCACTGTCTCTACCACTTCCTCTGGCAGCTCGTTCCAAGGACCAGCCATCCACCGCGTAAAGAAGGTATCCCTCAGGTCCCCTTTAAATATTTCCCCTCTCACCTTAATCCTGTGCCCTCTAGTTTTAGATGGCCGTCTTTGGGAAAAATACTGTTACAATTCAACTAATCTATGTCTCTCAATATTTTATAAAGCTCTAAATCTCACCCTCCTACACTACAGGGAGAAAAATGTCAGCTCATTCAGTTTCTCCTGAAAACGCGAGGTCTCCAGTTCCAGGAATGTATTTGTGAACTTTTCCCACTTAATGGCATCCTCCCTTGCGCTAGGTGACCAGAAATGCACACAGTGCTCAAACTCCAAATGTGATCTCACCAACATCTTGTACAGTCATAACACAATGAGAAAAGTCTGCCGACGAAGGCAAGCATGCTAAAAACTATCTTCATCACCCTGTTTACCTGTGTCGACATCTTCTGAGAACTATGTATTTGTACTGTGAGGCCTCTGTTCTATAACACTCCCCATCACTCACTGTGTCAGTCTTCGCTCCCCAAGGTCTCTCGGTTCTGCACACTTCCCACCGTTCATCGTGTCAGTCCTCGTACCCCAAGGTTTCTCTGTTCTACAAAACTCCCCACCATTCACCGTGTCAATCCTCATACCCTGAGGTCTCTGTTCTACAACACTCCCTATCATTCACCACTTCAGTCCCTATAACCTGAGGTCTCTGTTCTACAACACTCCCTATCGTTCACCACTTCAGTCCCCATAACCTGAGGTCTCTCTGTTCTACAACACTCCCTATCGTTCACCACTTCAGTCCCCATAACCTGAGGTCTCTCTGTTCTACAACACTTCCTATCATTCACCACTTCAGTCCCCATAACAACACTCCCCACCACTCACCATATCAGTCCTCATACTCTGAAGTCTCTCTGTACTAGGACACTCCCCACTATTCACACTGTTAGTTCTTGTTCCCCAAAGTCTCTGTTCCACAACACTCTTACACAGGGCCCGGCCATTTATTACATACGTCCTACCCTGATTTAACACACCATGTGCAAACCTTGTCTTACCATCCCTTAGCTCACTTTCACATTCATCCATGTTGTAAGCTCAGATAACCTTCCTCACTGTCCATTTTATCACCAATTTTGGTGTCATTCACACACTTTCTAATCATGTTAATTCAGTTCTCATCCAAGTCATTAACATAAACCAGCCACCCTCAACCTTTTTGTTGGCTATGACCTCCTTAGGACTCTGTTCGTAGTTTATGGGCCCCCTTCCCTGTGAAGCAGCCAAGTTTGGATTCTTCAATACTTCTCTCCTACTGACTACATAAAAAAACATTTTTAAAAATAGTTATATAAGGTGAAAACAAGGCTTTTACAATTGTGCTCTGGGGAGAATGGCTGATATAGACGATGAACAGCATTAATCCCTGCGACACACTGTTGGTCACAGGCCTCCAGTCTACAAAGCAAACCTCTGCCTCTTACCGTCAAGCCAATTCTGTATCCATTCTGTATCCTGATCCCATACAATTAGCCTTCAGGACCTTGTGAAAAGCCTTGTTTAAAATCCTTGTGGCCAATGTCCCAGTAATTCTCCCAGGCACATCTACAAAAAACTCAATTAGATTTCTAACATCTGATATCCCATGTACAAAACTGTGCAGTCGATCCCTCATCAGTCCATGCCTTTCTGAATGCAGATAGATCTGTCTCTCAAGGTTTCATGGATTGTCCTTGCAGCCTTTCAGAAATAAAGATGCAGCGTTACCCATCCTCCATCTCCCACGAGTTCACCCATGGCTAACAATTACACAAATATCCCTTCAGTCTCTTCTCTGGCTATACACAATGTCCGAGGATCCACTTGGTCAGGCCCCTGGGATTTGTCCTCCATTGTGTGCTGTACGACCTTCAGCATCTCCTCATTTGTAATCTGGATATGTTGAAGACATCACTGTTCTCTTCTCTGAATTCTCCAGCCTGAATAGAGAGATTGCAGTTGATGCACCATTACTGATCAGACCAACAAACTTATAGAGCTCTTGAGTGTTCTGCGGTTCCATACAGAAGCTCCAGCAAATGGTGGAGAGGGAGATAAGTGTAGAACTGATGTCATGACAATGTCACTCACACCAGGGTGAGTTATCTGAGCCAATGTGGTGACCAATTCAATCGCATCCTGAAACGATCACAAAAGCAATTGAATCTAAAATCATATTTATTTTTGATGTACCTTTTAAAAATAAGTCCAATGTATTTCACTTCAAAAGAAGGATGTGGAAGCTGTGGAGAGGGGGCAGAGGAGATTTACCAGGATGTTGCCTGGATTGGAAAACAGTTTTATGAGGCAAGGTTAACAGAGCTGGGGCTTTTCACTATGGAGTGTAGAAGGATGTGAAAAGAGTTAATGGAGATCAACAAGTTTCTGAGAGGCATAGATACGGTGGACAGCCAGTGCCTTTTTCTCAGGGCTGGAATAACTAACATCAGAGGACGTGTGTACAAAGTGATGGGAAAAAAGTTTAGCGAAGACATCAAATCAGGAGTAAGTTTTTTTATCCAGAGAGTTGCGGGTGCCTGGAATGCCTTGCTGAGAATGGTGGTGGAGGTTGAAACATTGGGGGCATTTAATAGACTCTTAGACGGGCACATGGATGAAAGAAAAATATAGGGTTATGAAGTAGGAAAATGCTTAGTTTTTATTTTGGTAGGAATACATAGGTCAGCATAACATCAAGGGCTGAAGGGCCTGTACTGTGTTGGAGTGTTCCACGTTCTTCTCATTTTTAACATTTTCAATGAATTACTATTGCCTACAAGATAAGCCTCTGAATACTCACTGCTGGGAAGCCCTTGTCTATTCTGTACCCAGGTTGTTGATTTGAGAAGGAAATCCTAGCTCTCCACTTTGCAGCAAAAACATGAGTGTGGGGAAAATCTAAAGGACTGGTCCTCAAACCACTCGAGCAGCAGTGCTGCAGCAAGTAGAGAGGCTGGGTGTTTTGCTCTGGTGCACATTAGACACTTACTCAATGCAGCTAGTCAGCGTCATCAGTGAAACAAGAACATCTGTGAATGCTGTGATTGTAGTAAAAATACACAAATACTGGAGGAACTCAGCCGGTTACACAGCGTCCATAGGAGTTAAAGATGTATAACCAACGTTTATATATTTTTACCTCCTATGGAATCAACATCACTACTTAAGTCCATTCAGAGACTTGTTGTAGAATATTTTACTTACGCCATATTCTTGGTCACAAAAAATTAGCACAGGGGACACCACCACATGGAAACTGCCTTCAAACCACATATCATCCTGACTCAGGAATATATTGCCATTCCTTCACTACCTTTACAACTCTACAAGTGACACCACACTTGGAATATTGTGTTCAGTTCTAATCAATATTATAGGGAGGATGTAGAAATTATGGAGAGGGTGCAGAGGAGATTTACCAGGATGTTCTCTGGATCAAAGAACATGTCTTATGAGGCAAGGTTAGCAGAGCTGAGACTTTTCTTTTTGGAGCAAAGAAGGATGAGAGGAGACTTGACAGAAATTCAAGATTCTGAGAGTCATAGATAAGGTGGACAGCCTGCACCTTTTTTCCCAGGGAGGGAATAGCAAACACCAGAGGGCATCTGTACAAATTGAAGGGAGGGAAGTTTAGGGGAGACATCAGGGGTTAGTTTTTTTACACAAAGTTATATTGTCAGGGGTGGTGGTGGAGAATGAAACATTTGAGGCATTTAAGAGATTCTTAGATAGGCACATGGATGATTGAAAAATAGAGGGTTATGAGGTAGGAAGGTTTAATTTTTATATAGGTTGACAGAACATCGAGAGCTGAATGGCCTGTACTGTTCTGTAGTGCTCTATATTCTATCTCTGGGTCACAATCCCAAATCTCCCTTCCCATCAGCACTGGGTAAGTCGCACCTTGAAAACTGCAGAGGTCAGAGAAGGCAGCTGTACATCACCTTCGCAAGGGTCATTGTGATGAGCAATTACTAGCTGCTTCAGCCTGGGTAGATCACATCCCTCAAATGAATCACCAGAGAGCAGTGTGGAGGTATTGATGCCTGCTTCAGTGAGAGTGAAGGCTGCCTCAAGGCAGACCTGGAACCTGTTGAGATTGGACCCTTTAAACAATCTACTTTTCAGTTCCCCGTTAAGACTCTTCACCATATCTCCGCCACAGTAACATCTCCCACAAGCTTGTGATCCTTACCCATCTCTGCCCAATGATCTACCACCCACCAACAGCAAATTCCACCCCACACCAACACTCAACTTCCTTGACCAGCCTCTACCTAATGCTAAAAGTAAAAACAGTATGTTGGAGAAATTCAACAGGTCAAACAGTGTAGCAAAAATAAAGGTTCATAACCAATGTTTCAGGCTTGAGTTCTTCATCAGGATATGGAAGAATGGCAGCAGGCACCCAAACAAAATGGTGGGGGGAGGAGCATGGTCCCAAAGGCAGGAGGTAATAGGTGAAAGGGGAGGGAAGGTAGAGCAGCAAACAGGGGGAGGAGGGGATGGTTCTGTGAATGGAGAGGGCAGAGGATGGAGAGCTAAGGGAAAGAAGACAAAGGGAAAAAGGAGGGAGGGAGGGAGGGAGGTCAGCAAAAAAATGAAGAAGTCGATGTTAATGCCCTCTGCCTAATGATTGCATCCTCACCCTCAGAAACCCTTGGGCACTGACCACTACCCTCAGAAATCCCTGGGCGCCAACCACTGCCCTCAGAAATGCATAGGTGCTGACTACTGCCCTCAGAAATCCCTGGGCGCTGACCACTACCTTCAGAAATCCATGAGCACTGACCACTGCCCTCAGAAATCCCTGGGCACTAACCACTTCCCTCAGAAATCCATAGGTGCTGACCACTGCCCTCATAATTCCCTGGGCACAGACCACTACCCTCAGAAATACCTGGGCACCAACCACTGCCTTCAGAAATCCATGAGCACTGACCACTGCCCTCATAATTCCCTGGGCACAGACCACTACCCTCAGAAATACCTGGGCACCAACCACTGCCTTCAGAAATCCATGAGCACTGACCACTGCCCTCAGAAATCCAGGGGTGCTAACTACTTCCCTCAGAAATGCATAGGTGCTGACTACTGCCCTCAGAAATCCCTGGGTGCTGACCACTACCTTCAGAAATCCATGAGCACTGACCACTGCCCTCAGAAATCCCTGGGCACTAACTACTTCCCTCAGAAATCCATAGGTGCTGACTACTGCCCTCAGAAATCCATGGGCACTGACCACTGCCCTCAAAAACCTCTGGGCACTGCCCACTACCCTCAGAAATTCATCAGCGACAACCACTGCCCTCAGAAATTCCTGGGCACTGACCAATGCCCTCAGAAATCCATAGGTGCTGACCACTCTCCTCAGAAATCCCTGGGCACTGAAAACTACCCTCAGAAATCCCTGGGCACTGAAAACTACCCTCAGAAATCCCTAGGCACTGAAAACTACCCTCAGAAATCCCTGGGCGCTAACCACTTTTGTCAGAAATCCATAGGTGCTGACTGCTTCCCTCAGAAATCTATGGGCACTGACCACTTCCCTCAGAAATCTATGGGCACTGACCACTTCCCTCAGAAATCCCTGGGTGCTGACCACTATCTTCAGAAATCCCTGTGCACTGACCACTGCCCTCAGAAATCCCTGAGCACTGACCACTGCCCTCAGAAATCAATGGGCACTGACCACTTCTCTCAGAAATCCCTGGGTGCTGACCACTTTCCTCAGAAATCCCTGGGTGCTGACCACTTCCCTCAGAAATCCCTGGATGCTGACCACTACCCTCAGAAATCCCTGAGCACTGACCACTTTCCTCAGAAATCCCTGGGTGCTGACCACTTCCCTCAGAAATCCCTGTGTGCTGACCACTACCCTCAGAAATCCCTGGGTGCTGACCACTTCCCTCAGAAATCCCTGGATGCTGACCACTACCCTCAGAAATCCCTGAGCACTGACCACTTTCCTCAGAAATCCCTGGGTGCTGACCACTTCCCTCAGAAATCCCTGTGTGCTGACCACTACCCTCAGAAATCCCTGGGTGCTGACCACTGCCCTCAGAAATCCCTGGGCACTGGCCCACTAACTCTTATTTCTAGACCAGGTCTGTACATGGCCTACATTTTTCCAGGTTGAGGACTCATGCAAGTAGAAGAACATATATTCCAACTTGGCAGTATCTGACCAGACGGCATCAACATCGACCTCTCATTTCCAGTGACCTCCCCTGTGTTATATACACCCTTCCTTGCTTTCCCTAATCTCTCTGGCCCCGTTCCTCTTTCACTTTTCCTTCTCTGTCTCCTCTCCCTCCCTCTCTACCTGCACCTCAACTACACCTTCCTTCGTCTAGCTCCCATTCCATGATCTACTGCCCCCAGTCCTCTGCCTTCTCCTCCAATTACCTCCGAGCTTCTTACATTTCCTTCCCCCTCTCCCCCACCCATCTTCTTGCCTTTCCCACCTGCATTCGTCTATCATCTGCCTGTTCAGGCTCTGCCCCGCCTCCCACATCCTTTTCTTCTGGCTTCTGCCCTCTTCTTTCCTGGTCTTGATGAAGGGTTTCAGCCGGAAACATTGCTTTCGACAGATGCTGCTTGACCTGCTGAGTTCCTCCAGCACTTTGTGGGTCGTTCCAGTGTTACAGCACTGTCTGCTGTCTCTCTTGTCTGCCTCTTACTTCTGTTCCTCTGTACATCAGCGACTGAATGAAACACGAAAGTCTGCAGATGCTGTGAATGCAGTAAAAACACAGAAATGCTGGAGGGACTCAGGAGGAAAAGATATATTACCGAGATTTCGGGCCTGAGCAATTTCCTGTTTTTCACTCATTCTGCTTATTCCCTGAAGAAGGGCTCAGGCCCAAAATGTCATCAATATATCTTTGTCTCCTGTGGACGCTGTGAGACCAGCTGAGTTCCTCCAGCATTTTTGTGTGTTTTTACATCAGCGATTGAAACTTCTGTCTTGTTTGGTCGGAAATTCCAAGACTCACATCCATCAGGTGAAGATGCTTCTCCTCACCTGCTCTACATGGCCAACACTTACTGTAAAATTTGGACTGCTTGTCTCAGTTTTTCTCGCCAGGGGAGATATTAGCCTGACACCAGCCGCAGATTGAGAATGGGCTTTCCTGAGATCATTGTGGTGCTGTTAGACCAGATCATATTTAAAAAATTTACCCTACCACATGAAGGCCCGTTGCCAACAAAATAATCCACAGAGGCTGGAAATGGGAACAGGAACCAGAATACTGGGAGAACTCCCAAGCCAGGCAGTGTCTGTGGAGGGAAATGGTGCAAATCGATGTATGGGTCAAGACCTGCATCCGGACTGAGAGGGAAGAGGAGACATTTCCAGTGTGCAGCAGTGTAAGGGAGGGATGAGATAGAGGATGGTAGGTGATGGGTGGAATCTGACTAGAGGGATGGAGAGGCTGAGGACAAGCAGATCGGTGTGGGAGAGGGAAGGAGAGTTAAAATGACGGAGCCTAATGTGGCTGGTACAGAAAGAGTTCAGGTACTTTTCAACATGGGCATCAAGTCCACATTGGTTTCACCAACGGAGATAAGCCTACACTGAGAGCACTCATTGCAGTAGGCCAGGTTGGAAGAGGTGCAGGCGCATGTCTGCCTTGCCTGGAAGAGCTATTGGTCTGTTCTTTGACCATTGATTATTGTGGCTCTTCCATCGCCCACACCTCATCGCAGGTCAAAGCAGGGAAATGTATTTTTACCTTCCACTCCCCCCTTCTGGAAATTAGGGGTGGAGTTAACGTCATCATGCCTCTCTCCTGTAAGAGGGTCATTCGGTAACAATTATGATTGTGGTTTTGGTCCACTGCAGCTCTCTAACCATCCCTGACCAGAATCAGTCCCAGCACAACCCCAGTGCTCCAACTCCAAACATCCAGAATCGACATCCAAGGTTTTATACAAACGACATCCCTATCCACTGAATCAGATGGAAAATAAAGTTTGTCAGAGCAACAGGAAAGCAGATTAATGTGACAATACAGCCAGATTTCAAACCATTTAATGTGGTTATTTTGACTCCAGCACAGTTGATTTGGAGAAACCGTGCCTGTCTGAGTGGTTAGCTGGTCCTTGGGGATGGTGTGTGGAAATGGCTCATTCCATCTCACACTGCTGAGGGTGAGTGAAGCCCACAGCACTAATGAAGTGTTGGTGAGGAACCGCAGATTGGGCTACTGAGACACCAGAAATGTGGCATTCGGAAGACTTTCAGTGAAGGAGCCATAATCTGTATAAATTATTTACCATCTTCCATCCTAGGTAACTTGTACACTCAACGTATGGAGATAGATGGAGCACATACAGATTCAGTTACTTCCTGTTCACAGGACAAGACTGTATTTACAACATTAGTGTCAAAGGTGATAGTGTACAAAAGCATTGCATTCGTAGCAAAATCCTCCAAGATTCTGAATTGAGGACAATGTTTTTTGTAGCAGATATATTAACTTCTCATCAACAATGGCATTAATCTTGACCTTGCAGAGGACTATTTCTTGGTTCAAAATTTTCCAAGCCTCTTACACTGAAGCACCAGGCATGGTTCATTGGTTCAAGAGGATTTCTACTACAACAGGAGCAGAACATGTCACTTGCTTGAATTCCTCTCCTTGACTTGGTAAAGGATTACACATTCACAGTTGCGAGTGTTCAAGGCAGTTGATTGGTACTTATAATGCCTTTAGATTTGGCTGTCTGACCGGGGCTGGTACTTACAATGCCAGGAGCTTTGATGGTTTCTCCTGTGTTGTGGGTAAAACTGCCACTGTGACTGGAAGAGACAGTGTTCTGTTTCTTACTGCTGAGACCCATGGCATCCATCGATTGGCTTCGACTTCTAATCACCCGCTGAATAAAAAAGGTTTAATCAGTCAGATGTCACGTTTTATGGAATGTTCCGAATTAAATTAAAATGGGTATCAGCAGTCAGAGAACGAGCCATTTAAACCTCTCAATATTTGCTCCCATTTGAATGATCTTCTTAAAATGCCTGGCTTGTCACTCCTGGAATGTGACACTTGAGGCCCAGTTGGAAGCCCCACCTGCCATGGCCAAAGCTGAGTATGAAAGTGAGCTTCACTCAACTAGACTTCATTTGGCGTGATTCTGAAGATAAATGTGGCCATGATTTCTCTCCCTGAATTTTATGATGTTTCGGTATCAATAGACTGGTCAGACAATCAGAAAATTAATAGAGAGAGAGAGAGGGAGAGAAAGGGTAGAATTTGATCAGGGGAAGTGGGAGACAAACAATCATGGTGAAGGAATAGACAATAATGTCAAGATGGCAGTCAGAGCTTCTTCCTTTAGAAAACACAGTACATCAGGACAGGGAGGCTGTGTTTGAACTATGTGGCACACTGGTTACTTCCCAGCTGGAGGACTGAATTCGGATCTGGCCACCAGGAAAGGTGCAGTGGCACTGGGGAGAGTGCAGGTGAGATTTTCAGAGCTGGAGAGTACTGGCAATGAGGAGGGAAGCAGCCAAGCTAGGATTTTCTTCATTGGAATAAAAGAGACCCAGAGGACATTGAAGAAATAGACAAACTTTGAGAGGCGGAGTCAGGATAAGTAGAAAAATCTAATTTCTTAGCAGGGAGATAACAAATCAGAGGTAGGTATTAAAGATGGATCAGATTCACCTGGCTCTGGTACTCACTCACTGATAGTGGAGGAAGCGCATGCCATCCTCTCATTTACAGAGCAGCTTGGGGAGCAGTTGGTGCCTGGATTGTGGGCCATGGGTTGAGAAATGTGACAGGTCTGGGCTGCTCTACTCTGGGTCAGTCTGGGTTGCATGCAGTCCTTCAGCACAAGGTCCCCATGAATTACATTGCACTGGTTATCAAGTGTAAAGATTGTCTTTACCAAACTCCATGATGGAGTCACACATGGAAACAGGCCATTCAGCCCACAAGGTCCATGCTAACCCTCTTTAACTTATCCTACATTTATCCCACATCCTCCAACTCACAGATTCTACCACTCACCACACCTGGGGGTGGGGCTGGGGGGGGGGGGAGAGCTACATCAGCCAATTAACCCAATATCCCTCACGCCTCAGGGAAGTGGGAGGAGACCCACACAGCCACAGGGTGAACTTGCAAACTCCACATAATCTGGGTCACTAGCATCATAACACAGAGCCTATGCCCACTCTTCCACCCCAGCAACCGCGTTCAATCATAACACTTTCCTTCAAAAGGAATTAAGGACGTGTTCATTAACTCAACTTATCCTGGCCTTGATGAGCTTCTTCAATTCATCCTCATTTCCTTTCATCTGAGCATTCAAATGGTGAATTAAAATTAAATGTACAACCCTCTCTCTGTCTGCCTGTCTCTCTCCTCCTCTGCCTCTTCTCCCTTTTTCAAAAATTAAATGTTTAAATTTAGACATACAGCACAGTAACAGGCCCTTCCGACCCATGAGCCCGTGCCGCCCAATTACAGCCAATTGACCTACAACCCCCACTACAATTTTGAAGGGTGAAGGAAATGGAGCACCTGGAGGAAACCCACACAGACACTGGGAGAACATACAAACTCTTTACAGACAGCACGAGATTCGTATCCTGGTGTCGATCGCTGGCGCTGTAACATTGTTGTCCTAACCACTATGCCAAATGTGCTGCCCTCCCTTTCTCTACCTCTCTAATCCTATCTCTCCCTCCATCCCCTCTCTCTACCTCTCCCCTCCTCTCCATTCCTCCCTCTCTGACCCTCCTAGCCCCTCTCTCCACCCTCTCTCTCTCCTCTCCTCTCTGTCCTCACACTACCTTCTCTCTCTCTATCCCTCTCTCGCTCTCTCCTCTCCTCTCTGTCTCTCCCACCACCTCATCCTCTCACTCTCTGCCCCTTACTCCACTCCTCCCTCTCGCATTCCCCTGCCACAGGTGTTCTCATCTCCTTCCACTCCACACAGTCTCTGCCATGCTCAGTTATCTGACATTTTGTTTGTCCTGATCCTCTCATCAATGATTATTTGTCTGGAAATTCATTTCAAAGGGCATCAGTGAATGAAGAACCCCATTTCGTTCAGGCAGCAACAAATATATTTGAGAACTAGTTTACATCTGGTTCAGGTGCCCCGTGGAATCAAGAAGCCTTATTGAATTTCTTTTGTGTGTCACCATACTCCTTTCATTTCCCTGAATGTGGTCTGTAGGCTTTTACCTTTGCTCAATTCACAGAGCTTTTTCAAGTAGAAAAACTATCGGGTGACCAAATAAAGTCTTAAAAAAGGTGAATTGCTCTTGAAAACTGCCATCAACCTCTTGAGGTGCCATCTCTCTATTAATGTAATTAAAAATGTTCAATCCATCCATGTTTCAGCATGTGGACAGGCTGTCAAGGCCAGCGTTGATCACTGATCTTTATTTCTCCTTGAGAAGGAAGCAGTGAGCAGCTCTCCTGAATTTTACTGCGGTCCACAGGTTGAAATTGCTCTCCTGCAGCTCAGTGGGAGGAGGGGTTGGATTTATTTCCATGTAGGGAAACCAATGGTGATGCCTGCACCTCCTGCCCATGACCCTCGTTGTAGTGGAGGGTGAGGGTTTGGGCAGGGACCAGGTGAGTGGCCACAGTCCAGTTTGTGGACCTCCAGGCTTGGTGATGAAGGGAATATGTAAGGTGGTGGACGAGTGCTGAGAGTTCACTCTGCCCCGAATGGTGAGAATTGTTGATGCTCCACGTAGTGGAGAGTGCTCCATCTGGTTCCTGATCCTTGTTTTGTAGGTGGCGAACAACACTGGGGAGCCTGGATGGGTCTCACTCACTACAGGACACCCAGCCTGTGACTTGTTCTTGCAGCCATACTGGTTATAAATGAAACAGGAGACAAGACTGTTTCCATTCACTGAAATTTACATGTGATATTGAATAGTGGAAGAATTGACAAGTATTGTTAACATTAAAAGAGTCAATCACCTTCAGTGCCAACTAACGGACCACAACCCTACTGCATGACATTAACAACAGTTTATAGCTGGCCAACATACCCGCTTGTGTGGTGAGGACTGGTGTCCTACGTGGACAATCTGACATCTCAGCCCCTGATCTTCACCACTTTTACTCATGTAGAACCACTGACGATCCTGACACTTAATGGATACCCCAATTGCTCCTTAACTTAGGAGACTGTTGGAGTCAGGCTACGTTGGGAGGTCCAGGCCAGATCAAATAAGGTGGCAATTTCCTTCCTTCTTTGCTTTTTTTTGGAAAACTTTATTTAAAAGAATTTAGGCAACTTACAATCAAACAACAGAAAAAAACCCAATTTTTTTTATATATTAAAAAAACCAAGCCACCCTCCTACCCCTTCAGCCAGCCCCCTTAAGGGGAGCCAAATATAAAGATAACACAGTGATTATAAATAATATTTCAAAGTATTTCTAAATTCATATACTCCAAATAAGAAGACCACATTTTAACAAAAAACGAATAATTATCGTGTAGATTACATGTAATTTTTTCCATAATAATACCATTTCTCAACTCATTAAGCCAGCGTGTTATATGGCGAGCTCTCCACTGGCCACCGTGACAGAGGTGCACCAAAGAAAAGGTACAAGGACTGCCTAAAGAAATCTCTTGGTGCCTGCCACATTGACCACCGCCAGTGGGCTGATCTCGCCTCAAACTGTGCATCTTGGCGCCTCACAGTTTGGCGGGCAGCAACCTCCTTTGAAGAAGACCGCAGAGCCCACCTCACTGACAAAAGGCAAAGGAGGAAAAACCCAACACCCAACCCCAACCCACCAATTTTCCCCTGCAACCGCTGCAACCGTGTCTGCCTGTCCCGCATCGGACTTGTCAGTCACAAACGAGCCTGCAGCTGACGTGGACATTTACCCCCCTCCATAAATCTTCGTCCGCGAAGCCAAGCCAAAGAAGAAGCCAGCGTGTTATATTAACCTCCACATCATCCTTCCAAGTACTAGCTACACATTTTTGTGCTACAGATAACACTAAACGTACAAAATGCAATTTGAAATTTATCCAACCCTAGTCCTTTCAAAGTAACCATATATCCCAACAAAAAAATTGATGGGTCTAACGGTAATTTAATCTTAAATAATTTTTTCCAAAATCAACCTAATTCCTTCCCAAAATGGTTGTACTTTAAAACAAGACCAGACAGCATGTAAAAAAGTTCCAGTACATAGTCCACATCTAAAACAAGAATCCAAATTATTAAATCCATATCTCTGGAGTAACTGATGTAAAAAATTATAATTAACCATTGCATAATGTACATTCGTCACTTTAGTTACACTATCAGAACACATAACCTCCCAATTATCTTCTGAGAAAATATAGGTTAAATCACTTTCCCATTTAAGCCTAGATTTCTCCCATTCCGGTTTATCCATTCTATCTGCAATAATTGGTACATATCTGAACCTTTCTTAGGTACAGAAAAAAATCAAAGACTCAAATTTTGTCAACATGGGTAAATTCATCTCTTTACCATAATTATCTTTTATCAAAGCTCTGAGTTGATAGTACACAGAGAATTTACAGATATATCAAATTTCTCCCTCAATTTTATAAAAGAAAGAAATTGGCCTTCTTCAAAACAGTCCTGAATTATCTTTATGCCCTGAAAATTCCATCTCTTTAAATGATTATTAAACGTTGAAAAAGGAATAAGCTGGTTATGATATAACAGGGTTTGAATTGGTAATTTACCCTTTGATCCTAAAACCCTGTTCCTTTTAACCCATATCCTTAACAAATGTTTTAATATCGGCATATTACATTCCCGCAATAAATCCACATTCCATTTAAATATAAAGTGATGTATCTCAACTTCAGATGTACAAGCCATTTTCACCTTTGCCCAACTCGGAGGTTGGTCCACATCCATCTATCTGCTAACAAATTTCAACTGAGCTGCATCATAATAATTTTGAAAGTGAGGTAACTGCAATCCACCTAAAGCATATTTCCATGTAAATTTATGTAAAGCTACTCGGGCTAATTTTCCTTTCCATAAAAAAATCCGCACTGCCCTATTCAGGTCTTGAAAAAAAACCCTTTGAAAGTAAACAAATATTGAATTCGAGGAAAAATATTCAATTTACTCAACCAATTAATGTTAATGGCAAATCTTTCCATTTAATTAAATCCATTTTAATCCTTTTTAATAAAGGGACATAATTCAATTTATATAAAGACCTATAATTCAATTTATATAGTCTGCATTTACTACCACTCCCAAATATTTAATTCTATCTGACCACTTCAATTTTATAATATTTTTATATTCTGAATAATCTCCATCCCCAACTGGCAATTTACTTTATATCGAGATAGCTCTCCAAATTTTAACAAACAATCTTGTAAATATTTCATAGACTGTTCCAGTTCTGTCAAATATACCAGCACATTGTCCGCAAGATGGCATAGTGGGAAGACATTTGGTTCCACCCTGTTAAATTTCTAAATACTTTAATTTAAAATTTGTAAAAATGGTTAAAAATAATATTTACAAACTTTGGAATATTGGAGGATTGCAATGGCTGCAAACGTGAGAAAAATCAAAAACTCAATTGCAAAAAAAATTACATTACAAAAGTGTTGAACTGAGGCCTACTTACCAAGTTGAAGCCACGGAGTCGTCGACTGGAGGACTACTGATCGGTTGAGTATTACGCCGGCACCAATCGTGCAATCGCAAGATGGCACCGGCTCAGTGACAGGCTTGGCCGGCCTTGACTCGCGCCCCCGTGAGTCCAGGGGTGCGGGCAGATTGGCAGAGCAAAGACAGACCCGCGAGCCCGCAATACTGCCTGGCGGTACAGAAGCGCGCAATGTAGCGTCAGAAGACACACCTGTGCGGTTGGTGTCTTTGCCAGGCATGCTCAGAGTGTTGCGGGTCCAGGAACTACTGAACAAGGTGTGGGCTGTGGGGGAGCCTGAACAGCGGCGGGCCAACGAGGTCGGCACGCTGTCGACGGGCGTCCAGACCCGCAGCCGCACTGAAAGAGGACCTATGATGTTAGAGGAGGAAGAAAGATCAACATTACAGGAACTTACACAGGAAGAAAGAGGGACTGAGACCAGAGAAGGTAGGCCTCAAAGGGAGATGATGGAACCTGGACTGGATTCTGATTTCACAATTTTGGAAAGGATTGCTCATCAAATGGAAAATATGTCAATACAGATGTCTACTCAGATGACTCAAGGATTTATGGAAGTGAAAACTAAAATGACTACTATATGTGAAGAAATGATGTATGAAGCAAGATATTAATGTAGTTAAAAGTGATGTTAGTAGCTTTTTTTGAATGTAAGAACCAAGTGGAGCATAATAGAGAAAAAATGGAAAAAGTGGAGGATTCGTTTGTGGATTGGGGGATCCAGAAGAAGGAATTATAGAAGAAGATTGATTCATTAGAAAATCAGGGTTGAAGAAATAACATAAAAATAGTAGGCCTCCCAGAAGATATAGAAGGTTCTGATCCGGTAAAGTTTTTTAAGAAATGGATTCCTGAGGTGTTGGGCAAGGAATTTTTTCCAGATGGTCTGGAGTTAGATCGAATGCATAGAGCACGAAGGAAGAAACCGTTTCCAGGCCAACCACCACGAGCAGTTTTGATTCACTGTTTGAAATACCAGGACAGGGAAATTATATTACGAATGGTGGTGCAGAAGGCACGACAGAATCAGGCTCCAATGATGGTCCAGAATAATAGGAAGTTTATGCGGATTTGAGTCAAAAAATTATTAGAAGGCGCCGAGAATTTAATTCAGCTAAAGAAGTATTGTGAAGTATCGTTATCTGGCCGTGTTGAAAGTTTTTTATGGGAACTTTCAATCTCAATTCTTTGAAAATGATCATGATCCATTCATTTTTGCTAATTCATTGCCAAATTTACGAGGAAATGGACGATCGTCACCATTGTCACCGAAGAGGAGGGTAAATGGCAATGGAAATGGGAAGAATGGAAAACATGGAAAGAATGAGAAGAAAGTTGAATTGACACAAAGTCTTCTTGATATTGAAGATCCGGAAGAATCATTGGGACTGGAATCATTGGGTTGATTATTTTTGTTTCAGTATTTTTTGAAAGTCTGACTGGGGGAGTGGATGACACTGAGACCTTCAGTCATCTGCCACTAGTGGGTTTTACCACACCCAGATTTTTAGGGGGCTACTACTTTTTTAGTAGTTTGTTTTGGGGATTGTTAGTTTTTTTTTCCCTTTTTTTGGAATATTTACATAAGGAGGGGGTTAAAATATTAAGGGAATTAGAAGGGGAGCATTATTTTATAGTAGTGGAATATATTATTAGATTAAGATATGTCTAATTTGAATTTTGCAACTTTTAATGTCCAGGGTTTTGGCTAATATAAGAAAACTGAAAGTTGATATTGCTTTTTTGCAAGAAACACATTTGACTGAAAAAGAACATTTGGGTTGGTCATGTATTTTCTTCTTTTAATTCTAAAGCAAAGGGTGTAGCAATTTTAATTCATAAGAAATTACCGTTTGAATTGGGATTGTTTGAAGAAAATGCTGGGAGGGTTTTGATGGTTAATTGTAAAATTTTTGCTGAATCATGGAGTTTGTTAAATATTTATGCACCTAATGTAGATGATGATTGGTTTATGTTGGAGACTTTTTTATTGCTTAATCAGCCCAATAATAATATTTTGGTTGGGGGAGATTTTAATTGTGTTTTGGATCCTTTATTGGATAGATCTCCGAAAAGTATAAGGAAGTCAAAGGTGGCAACACAAATAGGAGCTTTGATGAAGGATTTGAATCTGGTTGATGTTTGGAGGAGAGTAAACCCTACGGAGATAGACTTTTCCTTTTATTCCTCTAGACATGATACCTTTTCTAGAATAGATTTTTTTTGGTTTCGGCACATCTGCAAAGTAGAGTACTACAAGTTGAGTATAAAAGTCGGGTTATATCGGATCATTCTATGTTATTTTTTTCCTGTGTAGGTTCATAAGTAGAACAATCGTCTTATAGATGGAGGTTTAATATAATGCTATTGAAGAAACCGGAATTTATTACTTTTGTTAAGGAGCAGATTACTTTGTTTTTGGCTGAGAATGTCAATTCATTACATAGTAATTTTGTATTGTGGGATGCTTTGAAAGCATATTTACGAGGGCAAATTATTTGTTATACTACGAAAGTTAAAAAGCAATATGTGGCGGAAAGCTTAATGTTAGAGAAACAAATTGCTGAATTGGAAAGGGATTTCAGAAAGATGTTACAGAAGATAAAAAAAAGCTGCTTTAATGAAGTTGAAATTACATTATAACACTTTACAAACTTATCAGTATGAAAGTCTACTTTATCGATCTAAGCAGCGTTATTACGAACTGGGTGAGTGAGCTCATAAGGTATTAGCATGGCAATTAAAAGCGGAACAGACATCAAAAATTATTAATGTTGTGAAAAAGAATTCAATAGTTACCTAAGGAAATTAATTACCAGTTTTATTCATTTTATCAAAAATTATATACTTCTGAGGGAAAGCAGGACGCTGATTCTATCCTATCCTATTTATCTAAATTAAATTTACCTGTTTTGGGGGCGGGGGGAAGAGGTTAAAGAATTGGAAGCTCCATTTACGGATTTTGAGATTAAAGAGGCTAATCAAGAGATGCCAAATGGAAAGTCACCAGGAGATTATGGATTTTCTGTTGAACTTCCTTCCTTTCAAAGATATTCATGAATTAGAAGTTTTCTTTTTGTAATAAACTAGTAGTTGCATAGCTAGCAATTAAAAAAAATATTCCAGTTTTATTTAATTAAAGGATTTAAATTCCTCAGCTCTGAGGTGGGAGCTGAACTCAGGTCTATGGACTGATGTCCAAATGCTGGCTGCAGGTTCAGTCACTTCACCAGCTCTGTTCACCCAAACTTATTCTGCTATATCAAATACCAAAGATTTCTACTTCTTTAACACAGCAACTACATATTTTTAGACTAGACATAAAAAAATTAATTTTGGGTCTTTCCAGTGCATTTTATTTTCAATGTGACATTGGATCACTACCAATGACAGATCCCAGGTTCTAATTGGCTCCCTTTAGCAGACATAATAATCAGCCCTGATATAAAAACTATCACTGTTTAGCATGGTGATACAGCAAGATATGAAGTCTGGCAAGAAAACTTAATCTCTCATCTCTAAAAGCAGCTGCACGGAGACTGATAAAGTCACTTCAACACAAAAGATGCTTTCACAAATAATTTTTGGTGCCAAATGGGATTTGCCAGCTCTTTCAAACTTTTGGATTTGATTTGGCATGCAGTTTAAACCTCTAAACAATTAACATCTGAAGTGTTAGTGGACCTCCCTTAGCCATATTTTCCAAGATTGGGGAACAAGGTTTGAAGGGCGGTCAGATGCTGAAGAACAAGACAACCAGATAGGTGGCCAGAGCGAGATGAACAATTGTGATCACTTGGAGATAAATGTGTAAACTCACATGGTGAGTTATCCCAAGTTGCATACACTGTGATCGTAAGTGTGAACAAACAGATGTTTTCACTTGAGAGCAGGAGAGATCAAACTGATGCAGCCCAGAGGGACACAAATCAGGAAACAGACCATAAGTGAAAAGTGAGTAGGTGCAGTAATCTCTCCACTAGCTCCCGCCACTTGGTAAGATGAGGGCAGATCTGATCTTGGCCCCAAACACATGGTCCTGCCCAAACCCCAGAATCCTTGCTCTCACATGAACCAAAAATCCCACTCCAAGACCACAAGGAAATAGGAGCAAGAGGAAACCACTCTGCCCCTCAAGCCAACCCTGTCAATTAATATAATCAGGGCTGATCTACATTGGCCTCAGACCCTCTTCTGTGCCAGTTTGCTACAGCTTTCGATTCCTCAATCTTTCAAATGCTATTCCATCTCCATCTGAAATGTCCAGTGATCTGCCTCCTCCACCTGCAAGGTCAGATTCAAGAGAAGGTATCTCCACGCACTTCTTAATTTCTTCCACCTCGACTATGCGCAACATTCTGAGGGAAGAGAATTCCAAAGATTATCTAGGAGAAGAAAATCCTCCTCTTCTTAGTCTAACACAGACATCCCTTGGCCAGACCCACATTGTGATACTACCTAGGCAAGTGCAACACTTGCCCCAAGATCAAACGAATATTAACAATATGAAAAATGCACTGTAAATGCCACTTCTTGCTTTGCACTGAATTTCTAGGCAGGTGAATGTGCAAATTGCTGGACCTGAAACGTTAACAGTTTCTCTTTCCACAGAGCCTGGCCTTCTAAATGTTTCCTCTGTTGTTTAAGATTGTTAGACATTGAGCTGACAACATCTTGAAATGTTACTTACCACAGGGCAACTTTTGTTGTCAGGAACATTCTACAACAACCACCTAAATCCTCAAGCATTTGTGAGGGGAAGGAAATAATCTTATCTGTAACCTTCAAATAAGTGTCTGGCTGAGATTTATTTTGGATTATCAGTTAATTATTTCACTTTACTTTCTATTGTGAGAGGAAACATTTCTCATTGGGCCTGTTCTAACTTTCAAGTTTTTGACTTCATCTCTGAGCCTGTACTCTCAGTGTGTCCTCAAAGTTCTGTCCAATATAACGTGCTGGCCTCCCACTGCAGTCTTTAACAATTGTACAGCAACACAAGCTGACAAAGATCTGCTGTAAAACTCACACTCCATTGAGTTTGTTCAAACTTGCTCTATAATCGAGTCCTTATGTAGCAAAGATATGTTCCCAATGTTTTGGGCCTGACCTTGCCGAAAGGTCAGTTACATATCCTTGCTACAAAAGGAACATTGCCCGACTTGCTGCATTTCTCCAGCACTTTGTGTGTTGAACTGCAATTGCAGCATCTACAGACTTTCTTGTTTATAATCAATGCCCGGCTCTAAACTGGCATCACAAAGAAACCGGTAGGATTCAAAGTGGGAAGTGGGATCGGAGTTTGTGGTTTTGCTGAGGCACTCCTGCTAATAGGTGGTAAATGATGGAAATTTGATTAATGCTTGCACATCTGTTAAAGGTGAAAGTACTGCTAAGTTGATGAAGGTCATGGACACTGGCCAACTTTTCTTGAAAACATAACTCCAAATGAATGCTTGTTGGCATCCCCTGCAGGTGATTATGAACAGCAACACAACCTCCCCAATGTCCACATCTGATCAGAATGGCAAGAAACAACTAGGTGGGAAATACTCCCTGCTCTGTTCCTCCCCACCTCACCTGCTCCATCTGAACTTTGTGAGGGCTACAATATTTTTTATTTATGAAGATTAGAAGCTGAATTAGTCAACCTAGGGATTATGAAGATGTAATGAGAATGTGTTAGTAGCACCAAGAGAGAATCAACCTCCCATCCACTGCAGATATCTATGTGAAGTGCTGCCTCAAGAAGGCAGGCCAATATCATAAGGGACCCTGGACAACCACTTCTCACTGGTCCCTTGGGCAGAAAGTACAGAAGTACTTCCAGGTTCAAGAACAATTTTTATCCAACAGCTATTAGGCTCTTGAAACTTCATCATACTCCCTCAACACTGAGCATAAACTAGTCTGGGACCACTGTCTGCTCTATTGAAACGTCACTCTTCTTGCACTAACTGTGAATATGTATTTATTTATTCTTTTATAGTTATTATCTCGTCTTTCGTCTCATGGTATATTGTGGTTATTTGGTGTATCTTACAAACCTGTGGGCCTACAACAAGTGAGAATTTTGGTGTATCTATACATTGTACTCATAGATATGACCCAAGGTTACACTGAGAGTGAATTAAGTATGAGTGAGGTATCAGTGAAATGGAAGAAATTTTAACTGCAATTGGCCACTGGGAATTTAATGTGACCAGTCCAAGCTGTTTTATTTCTGTTGCCTGATTTTAACTCCTCACTGATTTCTCTGGAGGAGAAAAAAAAAGGCAAGCTGTGTGTGTGTGTGTGTGTGTGTGTGTGTGTGTGTGTGTGTGTGTGTGTGTGTGTGTGTGTGTGTGTGTGTGTGTGTGTGTGGTGGGGGTGGGGGTGTGTGGGGGAACATGGGTTCCAATGACACAGCAATGACTCTCAAAAGTCTTGCATTCATAGTTCTCAATATTCACCTAACCACTTCACACGATATGATGAATATGAGGGTAAGTTTCAGAAACACTTGGAGATCTATGCCTGCACAGTAATTCCCTCTCCTCTGCCCTCTGCACTGATAAACATGCAGGCAAGGTTTACCCCTCCAGCTGCAGGCAGGCTGTGGGCCTCATGCTGGCTGGCATCTACTTTTCGGTTTGGATGCAAAGCTGGCTCTCTTGGACCAACTGTTACAACCATGATGTGAAGAGTCTTTGTCTCAAGGATCTGTCCCCTCCACCAGAAGTTTTATACAGCTTCTAAAGAAGGGATGGGTTCGTCTTGAATCACAAGGGAGATCTTCTGGTAAGCAAACTTGGCAACTTTGCAAAATTGTCCTCATCACCAGACTGAATAGGGGAGTGGGGGTTGGGGGAGATGGGAAAAATACTTTACAACCAGAACATATTCAAAGGAAAAAAAAAACAGAAGAAATAAGTGGGGATTATAGGAAGGTGAAGGATATGAGAAAATAAACAGAAGGAAATTGCCTGAATGGCTTCATTTTTAAGACATTGTTCTGTTTAATTTAGCAGCATGGCCAAATGTTGTAGCCCTGACATTTACCTCTGATCTTTATTTCCATAACATTAGTAATTTTTTTGCTTACTTGCATTAAAATGGAAACCCCAAGTAGTGACAGATTTACCAAGAATTAAACTTGTGAAGATGGCAGGTGTGGATGGTGTTCAGACAAGTTGCAGTTAAAGGGAGATCTGTACAATTGACATGCTAGTAGACTGAGCAGGCACATTAGCAGGTGTCGCCTCATTGCACAGATTACAAACAATGTTAGATCTTAAACACTTGTCATCAAAGGGATTGTCTGCCCAGCTTTAGGATGCTTTTGGTGACCTTATTCCATTCGAATGCAGCTCGAGGATTAGAGAACATCCCAGCCATTTTATTTTCTCTTTGCAGAAGGGTGGAGGATTTTCACTTGTAATAAATTTTAACTGCAAAAGTTAATCAGTGAAGTGATTATGTGGAGTTGATTCATAGAATCACATTTGTGATTTCAAAGGGCACTATCAGCTCGATCAATGCAGTTAATTTAGAACATCATTCTGTGAATTGTAGGAAGGCTATTTCACTGTGATCTTCATTCGACCAATTACTGCTCAGGGTCGGTGAAGGGAACAGAATGACAATCTATTGAAGTGCAATGGATGAAAGACAATATTACCTTAAAGGATTCAAAAAATCCTCCACCTCCACTTCCTCCATTCTCAATCTTTTCATCCTCATTGACGAGCCCCATCATGGCCTGGCTGTTTACATGCAGCTCTTCATAGAGTGTCTCCAGCAGGGCTCTTCTTGTCCGCTCCTTCATCATGAGCACAAAGTAGAGGGAGGGAAGCAAATAAAACCTTGGGTTCAGTCCGTCCAAACTGTCCGCTCGATATTATCAAGCGACCCCCCCACCCCCACCCCAAGCCAGTCCGCTTTGTTGTGGGCTTTGAGCCTGACCTTGAATTTTCCTTTAGGCAGTCGGACAGTTTGGCTGACTCCTTACACTGTCGTTAATGCATTATCTGTCGATCCTCAGTTATTAAAGAAATCTCTTGGTGCCTGCCACATTGACCACCGCCAGTGGGCTGATATCGCCTCAAACCGTGCATCTTGGCGCCTCACAGTTCGGCGGGCAGCAACCTCCTTTGAAGAAGACCGCAGAGCCCACCTCACTGACAAAAGGCAAAGGAGGAAAAACCCAACACCCAACCCCAACCAACCAATTTTCCCCTGCAACCGCTGCAACCGTGTCTGCCTGTCCCGCATCGGACTTGTCAGCCACAAACGAGCCTGCAGCTGACGTGGACATTTACCCCCTTCATAAATCTTCGTCCACGAAGCCAAGCCAAAGAAAAAGACATACATATCAACACTGCTGCCCTCCAAATGCATCAAGAGTCCTTGTAGTCTCCAGCCCAAATTCAACAGCAATTAAAGCAATAAGGAATCCCTGAGTAGGAATCTCCAGCCTCTCTAAACTCACACAGGAAGTTGTTTTATCTGTGTATGGTGAGCATCAATTGAATAGAGATTGTAAGTTTCCAATCTTACTATAGAGACTCAGGTACAAAATCTGACCATTGATCAGAGACCGTCTCATGGGAACCAGATATTGGAACTAGGATTTGAGAGGGTGCTGAGTGAAATTTAAACTGAGCCCCTCTGCTCTACTGAAGCATTTGATTATACTACTTTATTGGAGAATTATCCCAGCTGTCCTGGCCAATTCCTATTCATGAATTAGCATTTGTTGAACAAATTATGAGATCATTGTCACACGACAGTTTTTGGGAGCTTCCCCTGCACAAGTCCCACGCAACAACATTTGGTTATGATCGGTTTTATAGAAGGATCACAAACCATTCATAAATGGAATTTGGTTTAAAATGATGGATACAAGAGGCAAATCTACAACACCAATTAAAAAGGTAATAAGGAAACATTTGGTCAGTGTAACTCTACGTATTTCATGATTCACTCTAAATACTAGTCACTAATGTTGTAGCAAACATACTAAATTCTATATTTTGATGAAGCTAAGAACACATTTTGTTGAAGCAAATAATTACAGCAAAGTATTGAAACCAATTATATCTCAAATCTAGAAAACGTAGAGAGTGCATGAGAGACATTATTGAGTTATAGAGAGATGCAGCACAGAAGCAGGCCCTTCAGCCACTGAGCCATGCCAGCCATTAACCACATGCTTACACCAATCCTACTTGGTGTAAGATCAGCTTTATTGCTAAAGCCTCTCTGATCTTTGCAACTTTGTGTCCAGCTGAGACATATTGTGTTGTAGAGGGCTATTTAATTCACTATGCCTGTCTGTTTCTAAATCTATCCAGTCAGTTCCACACTGTTCTTATTCTTGAACCTGTCAATCATTTCTTTTCAAGTTTACCATGGCATGATCTACCATCAAAAAAAAGGATGATTTATCTTCTAACTTTAAATGTACATCATATACATGAATATTTAAAAGTATGAGTACAACTTAGGCTAAATAAACTGTGGTTTTACATCAGAACTCATGCACCCACCTCACATGTCTGAAGCACGTTGATATACACTGGGTGTGAGATGCCCAAGGGAGTTTTAAAAATGTAAATCTTACCTCTAACTTTGCAAACTTTTCTGCCTTGTAGCAAGCATATTCTGCATTTATGAGCTTTGTGAGCAAGAATTCTTGAAATTCGGGACCCTGGCAAAATATGGAGAAAATATGGCTTTAACGCAGCTGAAATGCAAAAGGCACTGAAGGAGAAACAGACAAGTTTACTTTGCAAAAAATCCCCACTGCCCACGACTATCACAGTGACCTCTAATTATTCACTTCTGAAGTTTATAAAATCCAACGTGATTTCATGAACTCATCAAAATACACTGATTCTGCACTACTTGCACCGTTATAGAACCATCATCCGGCTTGGAAACAGGGCCTTCAGACCATCCACACCAACCATCAAGCCCTCAGTTACATTAATCCCCCAATTATTCTCTGCACATTCTCCTCATTTGAACCTCCAGGTCCAGAGCAGGTTTTTTTTTCCCAGCAGCTATCAGGTTCTTGAAGCTCCCTATATTACTCTAACCCTGACCAGAACATTACTCCAGGCCCACCACTACTGTAAAACCAGAACACCATAAGATATAGGAGCAGATGTAGGCCATTCAGCCCATCGAGTCCCTCCACCATCACAATTCTCTTGCACTAATTTTTATGCTTATTATATTTTTCCCTAGTGTGGTAATTTTATTTATACTTTTTGTTTATCAATGAATTTATTAGCTTAGTTACAGAAAGCAAAAAGAATTTCTGTGCATTTGTGCATTGCAGCTACTGCGTTTGACAACAAGCTCTCATCATCATCTCAATCCCCCCCAGATTCTAACATAGTCATACACACAATGGCCATTCTGCAAAGTGAATTTGGGAAGTAGGAAGGGTCAGTTCCCAAGGGTCAGTCCCTGGGGGAAGGGTCAGTCCCTAGGGGAAGGATCAGTACTTGGGGGAAGGGTCAGTCCCCAAGGGAAGGATTTGTACTTGGGGAAAAGGTCAGTCCCTGAGGGAAGTATCAGTCTCTGGGGGAAGGGTCAGTACCCGAGGGAAGGATCAGTCCCTGGGGGAAGCCCTCAGAGTAACTGGAATTATACTGCAATCTCTGTATTGACTGCATTAGAGGTCAGGGTCAAACCTAAGGTGCTGGAGCTATGAGCATCAGCTCAACCCATTGCCCCTCTCTTCCACCTACAATTCTCACGGCTTGCAGTGGGGCATTTCTAGGATGCATAGGAGGGCCACAGAAACGTAGTGAGGTTAGTATAGTGCAGTGAGGAGCAACCTTCATCATGGTTGTATCTGGAGCTGTACTGCATTATACAGCATACAATAATGATGGGATGCCTCCGATTTTTGAACAAAGAACATTACAGCACTGTACAGGCCCTCAAGGGCTTCCTAGCAGTGAGCGTTCAGCCTCTCACCTCTCACTTTGTTGATAGTAGTAACTCACTGAAAATGTTAAAAATGAGTAGATCATAGAACATTAAAGCACAGTACAAGCTCTTCGCCCCACGATATTTGTGCTGACCCATATCTACCCACCAAATAAAATCCTAAACCTTCTCTACCTCAGAAAACCTTCCATTATTTTCCATCCATGAGTCTGTCTCAGAATTTTAAAAGTGCCATTATTGTTCCACTACCACCCTGGGCAAGGCATTTCTGGCACCCACAACTCTCTGTGTAAAAAAAACCTATCCTGACGTCTCCCCTAAACTTTCTTCCCTTCCCTTTGTACTGATATCCTCTGGTGTTTGCTATTCCTGCTCTAGGATAAAGATGCTGGCTGTCCACCTTATTTTGTGTAAAAATTGGCAGCACAGTTTAAGATATAAAAGCAAATTCATGTTTTGTTCCTCTCAGTTTCTAATCTGAGCTGGCATCAAATAGTGGTGGATGGTGCCTTCTTGCCCAATGTTGTCTCGTTCTGACTCAGGGAGAACAGTGCTTTAGCAATTTAATTCTTGTGACCAAAACTTGAACATCAGATCCACACTACTCCATGTACCTGTTTGTCAAACATCGACGCAAATTTCTGTTCTTTCCTTTTGGACTCGAACATGTAAAAAGTAAACAAATTGTAAATAAAATATACAGATTAAAACAGCCAGTTGTTCCAACCCTTTAATTCGCTGATCAACTTGTAAAGGTGTCAAGCTGCAGATATACCAGTTACCTTCTTAAAGATGGCTGGGTCGGGAAGTGTTGGGCCAAAGAAGGGCACATCATCTCTTGCAGTGACGGAGACCTGGCAAACCGAGAGAGAGGTTCAAAGTTCAGATTTATCGTGAGAGTACACATACCATCACATACAACCCTGAGATTCTTTTTCCTGAGGGTCAGGCAGAATTACCACATTGATTGTGCAAAAACCTGTACTCAAGAAGATATATGCGTGTTACAAAGTGTCTATGCAATGCAGAGAGAGAAAAAAATCAATTAAGTGCAAAGTGAGAGTCCTTAAATGAGTCCCTGATTGAGTTTGTCGTTGAGGAGTCTGATGGTGGGGGGTTCCTGAACCTGATGGTGTGAGTCTTGCAGCACTGATACCTCTTTCCTGATGGTAGCAGTGACTGATAGTAGGTGGGAGAGGTTAGGAAGAGTTTAAGGTGTAAATTAATGCAGTGAGATTTTGAACAGAATCAAGGTTGGCCTGGTGATGAGGAGAATCCAAAGGGAATGGAATTCCATGCAACCAAAGCTTCTGTTACAAGATCAAACCAGCAACCACAAAGGAGGCACATCACACAGGGGTAAAGATGAACAATTACTTTATTAACAAAAAATTCACCTTCAAACTTTAATTCAAAATCCCCTCTTTTATAACAATGCCCACTGGTTACTATGCAAATTTCTATCACAGTGTAAAACTAATAAATTCCCCAGCCTAAATATAACATATATAATTATATATAATATATAATAATTTATATATAATAATATATAAATATATAATGTATATATATATAATATATAAATATAACATATGTAATTAAAGTCTCCATTGCAGGAAAATCTTCGCTAGGATTCTCCTAAATAGAATAATACCTAGTGTCGCCGAGAATATTCTCCCAGAATCACAGTGCGGCTTTCGCGCAAACAGAGGAACTACTGACATGGTCTTTGCCCTCAGACAGCTCCAAGAAAAGTGCAGAGAACAAAACAAAGGACTCTACATCACCTTTGTTGACCTCACCAAAGCCTTCGACACCGTGAGCAGGAAAGGGCTTTGGCAAATACTAGAGCGCATCGGATGCCCCCCAAAGTTCCTCAACATGGTTATCCAACTGCACGAAAACCAACAAGGTCGGGTCAGATACTGCTATGAGCTCTCTGAACCTTTCTCCATTAACAATGGCGTGAAGCAAGGCTGTGTTCTCGCACCAACTCTCTTTTCAATCTTCTTTAGCATGATGCTGAACCAAGCCATGAAAGACCTAAACAATGAAGACGCTGTTTACATCCGGTACCGCACGGATGGCAGTCTCTTCAATTTGAGGCGCCTGCAAGCTCACACCAAGATACAAGAGAAACTTATCCGTGAACTACTCTTTGCAGACGATGCCGCTTTAGTTGCACATTCAGAGCCAGCTATTCAGCGCTTGACGTCCTGTTTTGCGGAAACTGCCAAAATGTTTGGCCTGGAAGTCAGCCTGAAGAAAACTGGGTCCTCCATCAGCCAGCTCCCCACCATAACTACCAGCCCCCCCCACATCTCCATCGGGCACACAAAACTCAAAACGGTCAACCAGTTTACCTATCTCGGCTGCACCATTTCATCAGATGCAAGGATCAACAACGAGATAGACAACAGACTCGCCAAGGCAAATAGCGCCTTTGGAAGACTACACAAAAGAGTCTGGAAAAACAACCAACTGAAAAACCTCACAAAGATAAGCGTATACAGAGCCGTTGTCATACCCACACTCCTGTTCGGCTCCGAATCATGGGTCATCTACCGGCACCACCTACGGCTCCTAGAACGCTTCCACCAGCGTTGTCTCCGCTCCATCCTCAACATCCATTGGAGCGCTTACACCCCTAACGTTGAAGTACTCGAGATGGCAGAGGTCGACAGCATCGAGTCCACGCTGCTGAAGATCCAGCTGCGCTGGGTGGGTCACGTCTCCAGAATGGAGGACCATCGCCTTCCCAAGATCATGCTATATGGCGAGCTCTCCACTGGCCACTGTGACAGAGGGGCACCAAAGAAGAGGTACAAGGACTGCCTAAAGAAATCTCTTGGTGCCTGCCACATTGACCACCGCCAGTGGGCTGATCTCGCCTCAAACCGTGCATCTTGGCGCCTCACAGTTCGGCAGGCAGCAACCTCCTTTGAAGAAGACTGCAGAGCCCACCTCACTGACAAGAGACAAAGGAGGAAAAACCCAACACCCAACCCCAACCAACCAATTTTCCCCGGCAACCGCTGCAACCGTGTCTGCCTGTCCCGCATCGGACTTGTCAGCCACAAACGAGCCTGCAGCTGACGTGGACATTTACCCCCTCCATAAATCTTCGTCCGCGAAGCCAAGCCAAAGAAGAAGAAAGAATTAAAGTCTAAGTTATATTTCTAACCAGCCCAGAGAAAAACTTAGACACAAAACAAATGGAAAGCACACAAGACTCACAAAACTTTGATCTAAACCGAAACAAAGATCATAAACAAATTTCAGTTTGTTTGGTAAACTGAAGCCAAAAGATCTTTGAGAGAGAGAGAGAGAGAGAGAGAGAGAGAGAGAGAGAGAGAGAGAGAGAGAGGGTGGGAGAGAGCACAAAATTGGAAGTAGTTGTCTTCTTGTGTTGCTTGCAGAGAGAGGAACAATGGCTTGGTCTGGATCCTTCTGGCTGCCTTCGGAATGTTCATCCCTTTTAAAATGCCCAACATTCTAAACTGCCTCCCAGACAATGATTTGCTTGGGCCTCCTTCCACTTCACAGCCACACCCAGTGAGTGGTGGTTTGACTTCCAAGCCCAGAAATTTCTAGATCATCTTCTGCACATGCCCAATCCGTTTTCCATTTTCTCAGCAGTCCACCTTCATCTTGGCTCTCTAAGGCAAACTGTCACTTTCCAACACAAAACCACACAACACATAGGCCATTACACAACACAGAACTCTGTTACACTTCTGCTTTCTGGAAATTCAGTCACTCTCCAAAAGCTCTACATGACAAGGTGAGCAATCATGGCAACAGAATGAATGAAGCTGCTTCCTTTTGTGGCACTGTGGCACACTGGGGTTTACTGCAGTGGAAGTGTAACTGAGGAGGTGATGGACCTCAATCTATTAGTTCTGGTTTCCAGTGGGTCTGGTGCTGCCTCTACCTTCCTGGGATGAAGCAGCAACAATGGAGATTTCACTGTGTTCACGAACACGGATTAACGATTGAAGAAAATGGCAAACAAAAGCCCCAAAATATTGTTGGCTATCCAGGAATGATCCCATTCCCAACTCTGCTTCCATACAACAGGGCAACTGAAGTCAATTCTGGGAGTCTATCCAAATTGGATTGGAGCTGGGTCCAGCTGATCATTACTTCTTCATAAATCTGCCTGGTCATGCAGCACAGAAAGACGGACAATCAAGAACCACTTGCATAGATCCTCCTCTGATCCTATATTATCCTCCACATATTACCAACAAACACAGATTCTACAGCTCACCTACACATAAGTAGAATTTACATCAGTCAATCAACCTGCTCAATCCACACCTCTTGAAGCTATGGGAAGAACCTGGAGCACCCAAGAAAAATCCATGCAGTCACAGGGAGAATGTGCAAACTCCACATGGACAGCGGCAGAGGTTGGAGTTTAACCTGGGTCATTGGAATTGTCAACCACCCACTGCATCACCGTGTCACCTCCAACCTTAAACAATCACACTGCTCCTCCTCCAGGACAGGTCACTGAGACAATGCAAGATGCTGGGATCTGGATCCAACAATGAGCATCTTGCTGTGGAGGATGGAATCTGCCCCAGCAGTGAGGGAACAGGGAACCACTGACTGGTAAGGTGCTGCTGTCTGATCACTGGAGGCAGGGTGAATGACAGAGAGCCTCAAGCAACATCCTTCAAACACCCCTTGAGAAATGAGGCACGCCTTGTATGGACTTCAATAAAAATTGGCCAGCAGCACTAATTTGATATAAAAAGAGAAAATGCTAGGAATCTCAGTAGATCAGGCAGATAGAGCTGATTGTTAAGAACATAAGTAATGGGAGCAGGAGTTGGCCATCTGCTCCATCATTCAATGAGGTCATGGCTGATCTGATGATAGGCTCATTTCTAAGAACCTGCCTTTTCCCCAAATGCCTCAATTCCCCTCCTTTGTAACCTTCTGTTTTAATTCAAGGTTTACATTACAAATTGATCGATTTAGTTGTTCAGGGAATGCTTTAAAATGGCTGATGGAACTGCAGTGCCTTCCACTGGTGGGAGTCTGACGGGACAGGTGAGGGGGGTGGGGGGTCAATGTAGTGCCAACAGCACGGGTCTACATCCGACACATGGATGTGCAGTTCTCAGTGCCATCCTGAGTGTTCCTTCTCCACCAAGTGGTCACTGGACAGAGATTCTCAGGAGTCAGTGAGGATGCTGCCTTTATTCAAGGATGCTTAGAATCTTTTCCTCAGTTTGCCTGGTAATCACTTTCCATGGAAGAGCCTAGAGTTGGGAATGTTTAATGAAGCTGATTCAGTGCAAATGCTGGGATTTGGAAGATTTTGTAGAAACAGCATTGGCAATATCCTTCTTGAGGGCTCATCGCGGACAGACTAGGTCTCACAAACACACTGTAGAGCAGAGATCATTGCTGAGATCTGTGTGACCATTAGAGACTGAGTTGCAGGCCATCCATAACTGCCCTGAGCCAAGTGGCTTGCCGGGCAGTGAAAGGATCGTCCATACCAGTGGGACTGGAGTCAATGCAGGACATACCAAGTCAGCTTAGAAGATTTCCTTCCCTGAGGGCATTCTGGACCAGATGGGGTTTGATAACGCTCTGGTACCATGCCAGGTTTTAATTATACATCTATTTAATTACTTGATTTTAATCTCCTCAATTGCCATGGTGTAATTTGAATCTAGCTCCAGCCACATTGTTAGCATAGCGAATAACGCAGTGCTATTACTATGCCAGCAATCGGGACTAGGGTTCAAATCCTGTGCTGTCTGTCAGGAGTTTCTATCTTCTCCCTGGTCTGCGTGGGTTTTCCACGGGGGTTCCAGTTTCCTCCCACCCTTCAAAACGTCCCAGGTGTTGTAGGTTAATTATGTGTAATCGGGCAGCATGGGCTCATGGGCCAAAATGGCCTGTTACCGTGCTGTACGTCTAAATTTTAAAAATGAATGATTCATGTCTCCATGTATGTCAACCACCATGATCCTATAGCCTGGCACAAAGTGTCTGACAATCAATGAACAAAGAAGGGAAGCAGAGACTGCATTTACCTTGTACAGTGTGTTGTCAGTGCAGGGGCACTCGACTTGCACGACAATGTAAGCATGCAGAAAGTTGGACGCAATCATATCCGGCACAAAAGGTGTGTTCTCATCCTGGAAGATGATGGCTACTATATCATTTCCTATGTGTCGCTTTCGTTGAAGCTGAACAAAGAAATTAGATATTTAAATCAAAATAGCAAAAAAAATCAACAAATTTTGGGGTGGGATGTTTGGCATAGCGGTTAGAGCATCGCCATTACAGCACCAACGATTGGGAATGTGGTTCGAATCCCACATTGTCTGTAAAGAGTTTGTAAGTTCTCTCTGTGTCTGCGTGGGTTTCCTCTGGGGCCTCCGGTTTCCTCTTACCATACGAAACAAACAAGGAGCATAGGCTAATTGGGTGTAAATTGGGCGACAAGGACTCGTGGGTTGAAATGGCCTGTTACTGTCTAAATTTAAATTTAACAACATAATAATGCAGAGGGATCTGGAGCAGCTGGAAAAATGAGCTAAAAAATGGCAGATTAATGCAGACAAGTGTAATGGTCGAGCACTGAGGAATGGGGTAGAACAGAGAGATCTTGGAAAACAGATACATAATTCTCTGAAAGTGGCATCACAGGTAGATAGGGTTGTAAAGAGAGCTTTTGGCATATTGGCCTTCATAAATCAAAGTATTGAGTACAGGAGATGGGATGCTATGATGAAGTTGTACAAGTTGAGGACACTATAGCAGCCCGCTAACTGGCAAGCGAACCAACTCTCAAAATGGCAGGCTAAAGTGGCGAGCACGGAAAGCCTGTGCACACTAATGGTCTTCACGGCCCAGGAGCCTGTATGGCAGGAACCATGACCAATCAAAGGCCAGCTCGCTGGTAACATCACGTCAGCCTGCAGCGGCAGGAAAATTGGGCCCAGGGGTGGGAAGCTGGGTCTATAATAGCAGGGCTAGGGAGATCAATAAATCAGTCTTGACTTCATTTACACCCATGTGTGTGTCATTCTTCTCTCGCTCTGCAATGGTGCCTCGCTACAAGGCCAAATTTGGAGTATTGTGTGCAGTTTTGGTCACCTAACTACAGGAAAGATACCAATAAGATTGAAAGAGTGCAGAGAAGATTGGCTGTGATTTTGCCTGCACTTCAGAAACTGAGTTACAGGGAAAGGTTAAATATGTTAGGACTTTATTACCAGAAGCGTAGAAGATGGAGAGGAGATTTGATAGAGGTATTTAAAATATTGTGGGGTCTAGACAAAGTAAATGTTGGTAGCCTTTTTCCACTAAGGGTAGATGAGATACAATCCAGTGGACTAAGGATGAAAGGGGAAAAGTTTAGGGGAAACACAAAGGGGAACATACAGAGAGTGATGGAAGTGTGGAACTAGGTGCTAGCTGAAGTGGTGAATGCGGGCTCAATTTTAACATTTAAGAAAAATGTGGACAGGTACATGGATGGGACAGGTATGGAAGGATATGGACTGGGTGCACATCAGTGGGACGAGACAGAATAATAGTTCAGTACAGACTTGAAGGACTGTAATGTTCTATGGTTCTATAAGGGACAGATGACTTCTTCCACTGGTTTTGAAGTGGCTAATGGCACCGGTGTAGGAACTGCAGTTCCTTCCATTGGTGGGTCAGTAGGTGTCTGATGGGGCAGGTGAGGGGGGAGGTGGTAATCGTCAATTGGTGAGCTTTTCTCTGCATTCGATGGTTACCCCTTGTGTGCACCTGATTCCCGTCATGTCCAAAAATCTTTCCATCTCGCCTCAAACATTCTCACTGACTGAGCATAGATTCACCCAAGACCCAGGAGAAACATCTCTCTGCTGACCAGTTCTACACCCTGAGGCTGTACACCTCTTCCCACACTCTCCAGGATAAAGGCATTCTTGTTATCTATTAGAAATCCCTCAGAATTGGAGTGAGTTCAATGGGATCAACTCTCATCCTTCATTAACACACATTGAAGTACCAGAGGAAAGAGAGATGTACATAAAGTCAATCCATGTCAATACTCTGACTGTATTGGGCTTGCATTGTTAAACTATCTCTTCTTGCCCAGATGCAGAATGTCCTCGGCAGTTTCCACACCTTGTAGAAACGCAGTCAGACAGTGCCAGGCCCTGTCATTCACCCTTCTGTCCTTGAAGATTCCTTGAAAAAATTAATCCCTCTCTTCCCCACTTTTTCCATTGCCTTGCTTTTCTAGAAGCCTCATTCACTTTTGAAAGCTCTGGAATGTGTTCCTGATTCACCTCAGGCACTGTCAGTGTTCACATATTCATCTGAGTAAGTCTGTAAAAGCTAAACTTTCAGAAGATACCTCCAGACCTCAACTCTGCTTGGATTAAATTCCTTTACCAGTTTGTCAGAATTATCACGGGAAAGTTTGGGGAATGAGAACATGGGATTCTCTGCCAGGTTTGTGTAGTTTAGGGGACAGAGAATCAGGGATGGAGCTTGAAGACCAAATGTTATAGAATGAATCAAAGAGAAATAGTTCCATTTTTCCTTACAATATACAGAAGGAGGCCACTTTGGTGCATTCTGTCTGTGCCAGCTTGGAGTAATCCCTTTCCTCACAAATTGTTACTGGAACCCAATCCCCCTACATTCCCAGATTCTACCACACGAGGGTCACATTCCCACCAATGTCCCCAGATTCTACCACACGAGGGTCACATTCCCAACAATGTCCCCAGATTCTACCACACGAGGGTCACATTCCCAACAATTCCCCCAGATTCTACCATACCAGGGTCACACTCCCACCATGTCCCATGATTCTATCTCACCAGGGTCACATTCCCACCAACATCCCCAGATTCTACCATACCAGAGCCACATTCCTACCAACAACCCCGGATTCTACACCAGGGCCATATTCCCACCCATGCCTCTGGATTCTACCACACCAGGGCCACCTTCTTACTAATGCCATCAGGTTCTACCACACTAGGATCTATTCAAAGAGGTCAATTAAACCACCAGCCCATGTCTTTGGGGTGAGGGAAAAAACTGGTCAGAATATGTCTGGTTCAACTTTCAAAGAAACAAAGCATGGAAAGGGTGATAGTTGTGATTCTGTCCAGAAATAAATTCTATTGCGTAACTTTTGTAAAAAAATGTTCAACAATATTTTATTCAGTCTCAAGTCAATTGTTATATTCACTTGCCTTGTGTAGTGAATCTCTTAAATCAATAACTTGTAACAAATAATAAACCTCAGCAAAGGGAACTTATAGTGGACAGTGGTTATGTAAATATGGCTTATTGGATTGTTGTGAGATCTCCCATTTTATAAAGTCAGCTTTTGGTCCAACTGCCCATATTGACTCTCCCATTTCCCCATAGTCAGTCTGTATATCTCCCATTCTCTTCTGTCCATGTACCTATTCAGTGGCTTTTGAACATGGTATTTGGCATGCCTCTACCACTTCCTCTGGAAACCACCCTCTGTGTGAAAAACCTGCCCCCGATCTCCTTTAAATTTCTCTCTTCTCATCCAATTCCCTCTTGTTTTGGGCTCCCTTGCCTTGGCAGGGGATTGGTAGGATGCTCTCTCCTGTTGCTCAATGTAGCATCGAGCCTATCAGTAATCACAAGAACACAAGAAATGGAAAGAGAAGGAAGCCACTTGGTCCCTCCTCTTCATTCTGCCAATCAATACTGACCATGACTGATTTGTTAATGAGTACTACATTCCTGCACTAAATGCATATTGTTTAACAAGATCAGAAGGGAATACTAAACTATTCCTCTGGATTGAAACAAAATCACTGGCCACAACTTCCACAAAGAACTGTTAAGATAAAGATCATTCCCCAATGCTCCAGCCCTACTCCCACTGGGGTGGACTTACCTGCTGTGTGTCCCCTTCTGTGTAAGGGAGTTTTGTGGAGACATGGAACATTATTTCTTTGTTTCTGAACCTGCAGTAAATTGACTCTGTTCCCGTTTGACCGTGTGCAACATCGAGACCGCCTCGAAATCTACGAACAAAGAATTTGATTATTACAATAGTGACATGCCCCATCTAGAGTAACATTTTCCAAGGGTCTTCACAAAAGTTGACTGTAACTGAAGGGGTTACATCACGAAGTGGCATTCATGTGTGCAGGAATTAGGGATAATTTTATTGTTTATGAAAGGTTACAGTAGGCTGATTAGAGTGAAGCTGCTGTTTCAGTTGGGCAGGGGTTGGGATAAGATAACTGGTCCCAGGGAATGTCAGGAACCAATACTTCATCCAAAGGGACTGAAAATCTGGAAGTTCTTCCCTCACATCGAGCAAGTATCCCATGCAGCACTACTTTTCTGGACAATGTGATGAGAAGTAAACCTGAGATTGATTCGGTGGATCAGGGTGGACTCTTTCACTTTGGGGTCTCCCATGTACCTAGCAGGAATTAATTCTGGCACAAGCATAAGGATCCAATGATTTACCTCTGCAATATGGATGCTGCTTCTGACAATTTTATTCATTTAGGAATATAAATAGGCCATTCAACCCATTGAGCTTGCCCCACCATTCAATCATGAGTTGATCCATTTTCCCACTCAGCCCCACTGTCTGGCCTTCTCCCCATAACCTTTGATGCCCTGGCTAATCAAAAACCTATCAATCTCTGTCTTAAATACACCCAATGACCTGGTCTCCACAACTGCCTTGTGGCAGCACATTCGATAGATTCACCACCCTCTGGCTGAAGAAATTCGTCCGCATCTCTGTTCTAAGTGGACATCCTTCAATCCTGAAATTGTTCTCTCTTGTCTGAGACTTTCCCACCATGGGAAACAAACTTTCTACATCTATCCTGTCCATGCCTTTCAGCATTCGAAATGTTTCAATGAGATCCTCCCTCATTCTCCTAAATTCCAATACAGGGCAAGAGCTGTCAAATGTTCCTCATACAATAAACTTTTAATTCCCGAAAGAATCCTCCCCAACGTCAGTACACCTTAAATTAAGAACCCAAAACTGCTCACAATACTCCGTGAGGTCTCTCCAGCGTCTTGTAAAACCTCAACTTCACATCCCTGCTCTTGTATTCTATTCCTCTTGAAATGAATGCAAGCATTGCATTTGCCTTCTTCACTGCTGTCTGTGTGGGTGATAGCAGGGACTGTCAGTGTAAACCCATTCTGTGCACTGGGATTCCACCTCAGGTAGGTCATGAGCTCCCCTTCAGATATCTACCCTCCAGCCATGGCAATATGTCCCAGCTGAGTGGGACCTGTGACTGGTGGAATGGTCTGCATCTGTCCCTACTCAGCCAAGAACTACCTGCTGCCTTTCCTTAAGTCTACATGGAAAAGTCAGTGCCTAGTCTAGTTCATGGGGTGCAGAACATTTGGTGCCAACAACGATCCAAAATTGTACTCAGAATCCAAGCTTCCATTCCGAGTATTATTCTCCAACAACTCATTTCTTACATTTTTATTATTAAGTGAGCTTCAAAGGGTTAAGCGTATGTTTTCAATAATACTGATTGAATTCTCAGATGGCCAAGCTCAGGACATCCTGTGATGGGATTGATCCGGGTTCATTTCATTCTCGTCCCCTTCTAGCAGTAAACTCTTAGAACATAAGAAATAGGAGCAGGAGTCGGCCATCCGGCCTGTGGAGCCTGCTCCACCATTCAATGAGATCATGGCTGATCTGATGATCAGCTCATCTCCACCTACCTGCCTTTTCCCCATATCCTTTAATTCCCCTATGATATAAAAATCTATCCAACCTTGCCTTAAATATATTTACTGAGGTCACCTCCACTGCTTCAATTGCCAGCGAATTCCTCAGATCCACCACCCTCTGTCCTAAATATACGACCCCAAGTCTGCCCCTATCAATGGAAAAAAACATACCTATGTTAATCTTATCTGTTTTCATAATTTTATATTACCGGGCATTGAGGAGCTGAGACCAAGGAGAGGTCCCTCAACCAATAGAGGGGGAGAAGTGACTAGGTGCCACTGCGGTGGTACAGGGTATTTAGAGAACAAATGTAACAATGTACATTGATGAGAATGTATCGATATGACTGACATTATGGGTGAGAAAAGACTTTGAACAGTTTAGTATTGTAAATAATTTATTGTGAATAAAGTATTTATTTGGAAAGAATATGTTTCTAAAATATCCCCTCTCATTCTTCTGAATTCCAGCAAGTACAGTCCCAGACGACTCATAGACTAATCTCTTCATCCCTGGAATCAACCTGGTGAACCTCCTCTTCACCGCCTCCAAAGCCAGTACCTCCTTCCTCAAGTAAGGAGGCCAGAATTGCACGCAGTTCTCCAGATGCGGCCTCACCATGATGCTCCAACTCTCACCTTTTCTCCATCGATGGACATAAAAGGGAACTGGCCAATGGAGAAGCACTCACCCTTTGAAGTCCTGCAGCTCAACTTTCTCCCCCAACTGTTGCAGAAATTCCACAAAGGCAGGACTTTCTTCATTGTTGGTGAACAGTTCTTCTTCTGAGCTCTGTCATTGAAGAGGAAATATTGGGCATTAATGGTTGAATATTAATTAATGGCCAGGTACATCAACATGAATCATAAAATATTAAAGTTTAGATCACACTTCAAATTCTCATTGGATGTGCTCCTCCTTGGGGTGACTTGGAAGGTGCTACATAAATGCAAGTTTTACATTACTTCCTTTTGAATGATATCAGCGCTACATAGACAAAGGAAGGAGCAGACATCTCCTGCTCTGCAGAACCTTGTTTTTCTCTTTGTAAGGTTAGTAATTAAAATTGTAAAACAGTTCCTCAGTATGAATGCATTTATGCAGTGAACAAAGGCAATAGAATATTCCGCCTTTAAATGTTAAAACAAAATTGTCACAGATTTATAGTAGGTTGTGCAAAGTAACCCTCAAGCTGATCAACACAATTAATTATGAACAATACCAGGCAGATTTCCAAACTCTGCTTTCATTCTCACACTTCTACTGATTCCCTCTGTTCATGCAAATTAAATACTCTTTAGACCCTATTGAATGGGAAGAGGGCAATCATTAGCTAAGAGGTCCTGGCAAGGCTGGGGACAAAGGAGCCGCAATAAATACATGCAAGCTGCTTGCAATTAATTGTTTTGATGCTTACATTTGAACATCCACGTCTTGTCCAATTCCTTTGAAAGATTCAAGTGTCATTTAGCTTATAAGAGCCAGAACAATGTATGAAACAGCTCATTCAATTTGTTCTAATGTACCATCATACCTTGATGAGGGGCTCAAGCCCAAACATCGGTTATGTATCTTGATCTTTGCTCTATAAAGGATACTGTTTGACCTACTGGGTTTCTCCAGCATTATGTTTTTACTGTTTTACTTGTTCCAATGAACAATTTGTTCTCCTACTCTTCAAATTATGAGTCTCTTCATTTAAAACAAAATACCTTTTGCGCATTTGGGGAGATAAAAGGAAATGGGTCAGACTGGATAAAAACAACTCGTGGTTTTATTCTGTCCAGTTGGGATTGAGGTTTAACACCAAGGGTTCTGGCACATGACACCATCACCGCCAACAGGATCCCCAATGAGGCATACACAAACCAGATTTGGAAATATATTGCTGTTCCTTCAGTCTTTGTGCTCCAATCCCCACTCCACCAGTTCCATGGGAGCACCTTCACCGCATGGACTGAAACAGTTCGAGAAAGACAGCCCCTGCCTACCTTAGACCAGTGGCTCTCAACCTTTTTCTATCTACTCACATACCACCTTAAGTAATCCCTTACTAACCACAGAGAATCTATGGCATCCTATAACATAGGTGCTCTGTGGTTAGTAAGGGATTACTTAAGGTGAAATGTGAGTGAAATAAAAAGGATGAAAACCACTCCGAGATTGCATTTGCTGCCCAGGCTCTATTCCAGGTACCTCATTTCACAGAGCGATGTTTCTTCTGTCCCTCTCACTGCATTCTCTACTCAGATCCCTCCAGAATGAATACATCAAAATAAATGCCCATTTGGTGAATTCCTAGTGAGCATAGTTTGAGTCATCGAGTCACACAGTACTGAACAGCCCCTTCGACCCAACTCGTCTGTGTTGGCCAAGGTGGCATTCTGAGTTATTTGTCTGCATTTGATCCATATCCTTCTAAGCTCTTCCCATCCATGTATCATGATACCTTGATGAAGGTGTCAGGTCTAAAGCATTGATTATGCATCTTTATCTTTGCTATATAAAATACACTATTTGACCAGAAGGTCAACTGCCTATATTTTGCTCGTACCTTGATGAAAGGCTCAGGCCTTTGTTTATATATCTTTATCTTTGCGATATAAAGTATGCTGTGAGACCAGCTGAGTTTCTCCAGCATTTCTGTGTTTTTACTACAATCACTCCATCTGCAGACTGTTGTGTTTCACTCCATGTATTTGTCAAATGTCTGCTGAATGTCATAATTGTACACACTTCGATAGAGTTCTCTGGTGTCTTGTTCCAGAGGCAGAATGTGTGGAGAAATTAACCTTCCAGTCACTGAAATGTCAATGGGTCAGGGAAGAGGGACAATTGAAAGGGACAATTGGACAACACAAAAGTCTGCAGACACTGTGATTATAGTAAAAACACACCAAAATGCTGGAGTAAAAGTTATGCAGTCAATTCCCCAGCTCTGAATTAACCGTGGATGGATTTACGGCTTCCTTGTATGCAGTGAGAAGGGAGGGTAGTTATTTAGGAAAAAGAAAGAATTTTCATTTATAGAGTGCCTGTCCCAAACTCAGGGTTTTCTAAAGGATTTCAGTCAACAAGGCCCATTATGAAGTGCTGCAGTGCAGAGAAATTAAGCATTACACAAACATACTGGAGAAACTCAGCTGGTCACTGTTGGGCGCTACCAGTTGCCCCAATAATCACGGAGACCAAGATTGAAGGGAACGATAGGCTTTATTATACAAGAGACTGAAGGCCCGGGTCAAGGCTAAGGAAAATGAGGAGAGGGAGAGAGGACGACCTTTATGGCCCGGGTCACATGGGAGGAGACCAGGGAGGAGTCAAGGTGAGGATGTCATCAGGAGAGCGGACCAGCCTGTACACAACCATATCACTACAGTCACACAGCATCCACAGGAAGTAAAAGGCCATCGAAATTTCAGGCCTGAGACCTTTATCGAGAATGTGGAGAAAGAGGTAGACGCCTGAGTAAAAATGTGTGGGGGGGAGCAGGAGCAAGCAAAGTGCCCAGAACTCTACCAACAACACACCTTGATCAATGGCTCAGGCCCAAAATGATTTAACATCATTGCTTCTGATGAACTCTACATGACCTGGTGAATTTCTTCAGCACTTTTGTGCATTAAACTACAATCACAGCATCTGCAAACTTTCCTTTTTATCTCTGACTAACAAGTGCATAGCTTGTGCTGAAGACCAGGATAGTGAGACAAACCCACCCCCCACTTCCCTTTAAATAGTGGGTGAGATCTTTTAGAAAAGGCTTTGAAAACCAGCTGGAGTCACCCCAGCTGAGGGTGGTGCAGCCCTCCCTCAGCTTGCCCTCAGAGCATCATCTTGGGACATGGGTTTCCTGAGTAGTATGTGAAGCCCCAACCTGCTGTTTGGGAGGCGAGTTCTGGGCAAAGGATGATGCCTCAGGTCAGTAAACAAAAAATACAGTTGTAATTCTCGATAAAAATAAAACAAAACACATCCTTCAGTGGTCGCAGGGACAAAATCTGCATTTGTGTACAATAAACCAGCAAGAGGTTTACCAGCGAACATTGAGACATTGGGGTGCAGTACAGGTAAGACTTTGCAACATGCTAGCACATTGTTCAGATCAAATGCCACTAGACACAAACGAGTTTTGTCACCAATTATACACAGAAATAGGAAACCCTAAAAAATTTGAAAGGCAAATTTTTCCAGAAGTATTTTCTCAGCAGTAGTTTTCTAACTCAATCTGAGTACACCCCAGTACCCCAGCATCACCCCCAGTACCCCAGCATCACCCCCAGTACCCCAGCATCACCCCCAGTACCCTATGCATAACTTCCAGTACCCAGCACCACTCCAGTACCTGCACTTCAGTGGCAACCCCAGTACCCCTTCATCACCCCAGTAACCAGAGGCACCCCCAGTATCCCTGCAACACCCCCACCATACCAGCAGAAACCCCAGAACACAGGAGCAGAATTCTATCCAAAGCAAATTGTTGTCATTTGCAGTGTATAACTGGAGTGGAGAGGGCTGTGAGAGGAAGAGAAGAAACATCTATCTCTGAAATGGAAAGTCAGAGCAGAAAAACTCCTGGTGACCACAAATATGAAGAACTGTTGTACAGTGTTTAACAGAGAGAACACGCCCCACTCAATCATTTCAGTTTAATAAAAATATTTTGTCACAATAGCTCATTCAGGAGTCATATACAATGTGATCACAGTGAGGCTAACAATAACCATATTAAGTCCATCGTAGATTCTTAAATATATGTTTGGACTAAGATGCTGCTGCAAGGCCATGACAATAAATCCTGATTCTAATTCTGAAATGAAGGAACTATTTAGTCATCGAGTTGTACAGTGCAGAAACAGTGCCTTTGTGCCACACCTTCCTGCTGAATGGTTCACCCATCAACCTACACTTGCTTACACCCTGCTCTAAATTCATCCGAAGTGTTGTAGGAGTCTTCCTCCACTAGTTCCTTGGGCAGGGCATTTCTGACCCCCTTAAACCTTTGGAAGTAAAATATAAAAGTCTTCAGACACTCTGGTTGAAGTAAAAACACAACGCTGGAGAAACTCAGCTGGTTAAACAGTGTCCTTTATATAGCAAAGATATATAACCAATGTTTCAGACTTGAGCCGAGTTTCTCCAGCATTGCTTTTACCCTTTAAACCTTTGGCCTCTCTCTATAGACCTGCCTCTTGACTTAGACACCAAGGCAAAGAAAAAACATTCTTGCAATCTACACTCTCTATCTCTTTCTTGAGCCTTCCACATTACAATCTTCTACTCCACTCTGGCAGAAGAATCCCTGGAGCAGATTCCCCCTTGTACTGAGTGCTGCTGGGTGCAGGTAGCCTGAACCAGCTCACTCACAAAGGGAAGTATTTATTGTGAATGGAGACCACACGTGGTTCTGAATTCCAGCACTCACATGGCCAGAAGATTGTAGACTGCCTTCTCCTAAGTAATAGCCAAACGTTAAAGTCCAACACGTGGATCACTCAAGTTGCTGAATCAGAATTGTCACCTCCTTATTCCAACTGTATATCTTATTAAAGCATCAGTAGGAAGCCGGTTGACAAGCTGCGGTCAGTGTAGAGTACTCACTTGTCTGAACTTCTGATAAATCACTCCAAACTTGAAGTGATTGCTGATGACGTGCTCATCGAATGTCAGGATCAACCGGGAGGCCTGAAGGAGACAAAGGGAAGTGTTGGGTCGTCACCAGGAGCAAATGTCTACAGACAGCTCATGTCATTTACAATAACTGCAGCCTCTCAGCCATTTGTACAATAGACATGGCCAGCAGGCAGGAAGGAGATTGGGAAAGGTCGATCAGAGGAACAACAGCTAGGACTGAATCCTACCTTCGGGTATAAAACTGGGAAGAAACGGTCGACATTTACATCTTCACAAACAAGCTGCAAAATAGAACAGGAGATTGGTTGAACCAGTGGGACCACGTTAACTTTGTTTTTAAGATAACTACTCTAGTCATAGAGGAACAGCACAGAAACAGACTGACTTGTCCAGATGACTGAGATGACGACTCGTACTATTCACATTTTCCTGGAATTAGCCCATAATCCCCCATTCCTTTCCTTTCCATGTGCTGCACAAATACCTTTTATGATGCCACTTCTGCCACTTCATCTGGCAGCTTGCTCCACACACCCACCACCCTCTGTGAGGAAAACCTTTTACATTTTTCCCTCTCCCCCTAAATCTACGATTAGTCTCTGCTACCCTGGGGAAAAGACTGCAACCACCTTAGCCATGCCCTGATAATGTGTTGCAACTCCACAAGTCCAGTCCTCACCCTTCTGTTCTCCAATGAGAACAATCCCAACCTGTCCAATCTCTTCAGGCAATTAACTCACGCCACTCCAGGCAACATCCTGGTGAACCTCTTCAGCACCTTTGAGCAGTACCACAGGCCCTCCATAGTGTGGCAACCAGAATTGAACAGGATATTATGTGTGGAGTGAAACACGAAAGTCTACAGATGCTGTTATTGTAGTAAAAAACTCAGAGATACTGGAGAAACCCAGCTGGTATCGGGAGACTGGCTGAGTTTCTTTAGCATTGCTGTGATTCTACAATATTCCATGTGGCCCAACCAATGCCTTGTAAACTGCAATATGGTGTCACAGTTCTTATTCATGAGGGCAAGCATGCTCATTGCCTTCTTCACCATGCTATCCACCTGTGACACCATATACACGAAACTATTCAGAGTCAGATTTCAGATTTATTGTCAGAGTACATACATGACATCACGTACAACCCTGAGATTCTTTTACCCGCGTGCAAGGCAGAATTATTGGTAATGTAAAAAAAACTGTACTCAATGTACACATGTAAACAAATAAAGAACATCAAATAGATAATAAATGTAAACAAACCAACTGTACAAGACAGAGAGAATTTAAAAAATCAAAGGAAGAGTCCTTAAATGAGTCCCTAATTGAGTTTGTTGCTGAGGAGTCTGAGGGTGGAGGGGAAGCAGCTGTTCCTGAACCTGCTGGTGCGAGTCTTGTGGCACCTACACCTCTTTGCTGATGGCAGCAGTGAGAATAGAGCATGTGCTGGGTGGTGTGGATCCTTGATGATTGCTGCTGCTCTCCGACAGCAATGTTCTCAATAGTGGGAAGGGTTTTGCCTGTGATCTCTTGGGTTGTGTCCACTACCTTTTGGAGGGCTTTACGCTCAGGGGTATTAGTGTCCGCGTGATGCAGCCAATCAGAACTATGAGTCTGCACATGTTTCCTCTGTTCAATAATACTTCTAAGTGCCATGTCCTTTCCTGTATTTGTTTTACCAGAAATAGACAACCTAAAATACATAAAATCCCACACATAAATTCCAGCTCTCTCCCCAGCTTTTCAACTGATCTAAATTTCTCTCTATCTTTGCATAGCAACAAACTTACCTGCCAGCCCACAGAGATTCTCTCCTACATCATTTCTACATATGGAAAACAACCAAGATCCCAACACTGGTCCCCATCATGCACCTCACCTACATGGTCAACCTGTCAGCACGTGAAGTTAGGAATGTGCCCAGACCTCAACTCCAAGACTCTGGATCCCAGGATCCCTCTGCTTGCCAGTTCCCTTCATGTTTCTTCCCTGAGAAATTGCCTTTGCCTGGAATTTGAACTGTGCCAAGGAAGTTTAACAAGAGAAGAGCTGGTGTGGTAAACACTGCCATGCCATGATTGGCTGCTGCTGGCCGAACACATCTCCCAAGACCGATCCTACCCATAGCCCCTTGCATGTTCCTCCTTTCTCTTTGCTTCAATCAGTCAATGAAGTTGATGGTTGTTCCAGTCTATAGTTCATAAAAGCCTGATAGTTTCACAACTCCAGCCTTTTGTGATTTTTAAAAAAATTTTTTTTCTTCAATTTTTTATTTTTCACACCATAAATCACATTAACCATGATACACACTTTTTCCTTTTCACACATATACAGTGCCATTTTCTCCCCCCCCTCCCTCCTCCCATCCCACCCTCCCTACCTCCCCCCTCCCGTCCATTTAAGATACAAAATCTAGGATACATTAAACCAGTCAGACAATGTTGTCATTCAATAAAAATACACCAGAAATTCCACTGAGTCCATTCTTTTCATTTCCTTTTCCTTCCGAAAACTTAGGTAGTGATTGTCCCCGGTAGGTTTTCGCTATTGTGTTTCATGTAAGGCTCCCATATTTGTTCAAATATTTCAATATTATTTCTTAAACTATATGTTATTTTTTCTAATGGAATACATTTATTCATTTCTATATACCATTGTTGTATTTTCAAATTATCTTCCAATTTCCAGGTTGACATAATACATTTTTTTGCTACGGCTAGAGCTATCTTAACAAATCTTTTTTGTGCATCCTCCAAATCAATTCCAAATTCTTTGTTTTTTATGTTACTTAGGAGGAAGATCTCTGGATTCTTTGGTATATTGTTTTCTGTTATTTTATTTAATATCTGATTTAGATCTTCCCAAAATTTTTCTACTTTCTCAAATGTCCAGATTGCATGAATTGTTGTTCCCATTTCTTTTTTACATCGAAAACATCTATCAGATACTGTTGGGTCCCATTTATTTAACTTTTGAGGTGTAATGTATAGCCTGTGTATCCAGTTATATTGTATCATACGTAACCTCGTATTTATTGTATTTCTCATCGTTCCAGAGCATAGCCTTTTGTGATTATTGATGGTACATCAATTTTATTAACTAAAAATTTCTGAAAAAGCATGGAACAGTACCTGAAACCTGAGAAGCTTGACATCGGCCCTCGGTTGCCGGATGCCCCGAACACATTAAACAGACAATGCAGGATTTGAACCCCAGTTACTGACACTGTAACAGCGTTGCACTAACCACTACACTAACTATACTGCCACATAGCATTTGCATTAGGCTCCTTTGATCATTGTGTCCTTGTTATGGAAAAGATTTGCAATGATACAGGTGCTTTATCATTTTAGTCAGAACTGTCCACAGGTAACAAATGGTCTGACCAGCAGATGATCTTACAGAATAGCAGTGCTTCTGGGCTGTTACAGGGAGCTCATCCAACACACACATCCAAGCATGCATTCACTGTTGGGGTGAGAGTTGATGGACAAAATTGCATGGAAAAGGACTATCAAAGTGTTGAACATTACAGAATTACATAAAACATTCAACATTTGGACAAACTATTCAGCCTATCCAGTTGATACTATCATGTACAGTGCATTAACATCTCCTCTGCCATGGCACAAGATTCATGTATTTATCCAGCATCCTCTTGAACACAAAATCTCTCCTAATCTCTGCATCTCTGGAAAGCCCTTCCATCAGTGGATGCTCACACCTCACTCACCTTGGCCATCTGGATCACATTTGGAAACTCAATCAGACAGGATATGGGGATGACGTCCTGGTACGTTTTGTGTTTGGTTCTACAGAGAAAGACCGGGATTCAGTACATTGATGCAAGCCAAGAATGTTTGCCAAACAGTTTTTAATGAATTATTTAAGAAAAAATAAATTATGTTGGATATGAAATTCTGCGGAACATCAGAACACTGAGAATGGGGAGGCCACAGCTCCTCAAACCTGCCTACTATTCAATATGTTCACAGATGATTTACCTCTGCTTCATCTCCTCTTCTGTGCCAGTTCCCCAGAGCCCCTAATTCTTTGATCTTTCAGAAACTTATCTACTTCTTTAAATATATCAAGGAATAACGTGATGCTGGCAGAACGTGGAATCAAACACAGACAGAGTAGCACCTGTCAGAATTTCACTCAGAGCTATTAGTTGCTGCTAAACAAACTTAATTCTAGGGTCCATTAACCAGTTCTGCTGTTGCATGCTCCAGATACAAAGCCAGTTTCAGAGGTATCTAAAGGCCACCTTCTGGAACTGATACCAGCCCAGCACTGAATCCTGTACCCTCCCTCCTTCCAGATGACCAGAAAACACTCGCACTTCTGCACTCTGCATGTCTGTGATCATTCATATATAGGCCCCCTGCACATCAATATGTCCCAATTATAGAGGAACCTGCCCTTGACTGTCAACAATGTTTTATTTACAATAAGGGGAACAGATTTTATGACACATAAAAATGTGAAGCAACCTTAGGCACATAATCCTGAATTCATGGGCATGTTGGGCACAATGGATTGGCTCATGCACAGGATGAGGCCACAAGTTAGAAAAGGGTGGAGGTCTCACTTTGTCATTGTCTGGCTCCATGCAGTGACACCATTATCCCAGCCATGATTCTTGTGCCACTAGAAGTGGCTGGTATGGATTTATGCTTCAACCATCTATAAATCCCACCCTGTCTCCAACTCACTGACTGATGCAACAATGTCACCAGACGGCAATAATGGCCAGCATTAACTTGCTGTGAAGAGTTGCTCAAAGATCTGACCTTGGTTAAAGTCAGCAGAGCCTTTTTAAAATAGATTAATACTAGTTTAGAACTATGTACTCTGCAAAATAGGTTGTATAGCGGGCTATGAGTCGAGTTTGTTCAGTTGCCTCAAATGCAGGTGTGAAGGCATAGAACTTTAAAGCACAGGCCCTTTGGCCCTTCTCGTCTGTGCTGAACCATTTTTTTTGCCTAGTCCCACTGACCTGAACCCAGTCCATAGCTCTCCATACTTCTCCCATCCACGTACCTGTTCAAATTCTTCTTAGATGTTCAATTTAAGCCTGCTTTCACTACCTCAGCTGGCAGCTCCTTCCACACTCTCACCACTCTCTGTGTGAAGAAGGCCCCACCCCTCACGTTCCCCCCTAAACTTTTCCCCTTTATGTAAAAATTTTCAAGAGGTTCAAGTCAGTGGAACAGCAAGGTTAGCGTAATGGATAGCGATGGTGTCACAGCGCCAATGACTGGTGTTCGAATCCAGCGTTGTCTGTAAGGAACTTGTATGTTCTTCCTGTGTCTTAGTGGTTTTCCCTGGGTGCTCTGGTTTCATCCCACCCTTCAAAGCATACTGGGTTTCTAAATTAATTTAGGTGAAATTGGACAGCACAGGTTTAATGGCTGGAATCACTTCTACAGTGCTGTAAATAAATACCGAGGTAGACCTACCCACTGACCTACCTTAGCAGCAGGCGGAGGTGCTCCTGGTCACCAATGATGTCATACTTGAGAGAGAAGACCAAATGTCCCAGAGCATTGTCAATGCAGTAATAATTAAAGTGTTCCTGAGGAAGGAAAACATCAAGTTAAAGATCTACAGGAAACTTCACAAGCACGGGCTTGCATGACGATGACTCCATAACTTGAATAATAACCTACAGTTGTTGACATCTTCATGGAACAGCACCAACATGGTGGGTATCTCCTTGATTCTACTTGTAAGAGGCTAGTTTTTACACAGTGGTGGGTGTTTAGAACGTGCTGCTGGGGTGGTGGTGGAGGCTGGTACAATAGGGACATTTAAAAAAACATTTAGATAAGTGTATGGGTAAAAAAACTGGAGGGATCTAGGTGTGAGGTTGGGAAGGTTTAACTTCATTTGTTGAGTAGGTTTAGATTGTTGATTGGATTGAAGCGCCTGTACTGTGTTGTTCTATGCTGACAGCCAGGTGAAAAGATTTGAAGAATAAGTTTGGGACAAGTTCTATTGAACCGGTGTGGTCTCGAAAGGCCGATGTGGCCTATTTCCACTCCGTAAATGGTTATATGGTTATGGTTACGTCTACTTCAGACTTTCTTTTTATAAATTCTCCACAACATGCTATTGAGTAATTGAGATTTGGAAGGAAGCCAAGAAAAATGGTGGCAGAGAAATTAATCTGAGACCAAAATTGAGAGCAATCTGCATAAGATATCCCTCCATCCAGCACTATTAACTCACTGTACCCCTAGAGAAACAGCAGTAACATTTCTTGTCTGCTCTTTAGAAACATAGAGCATTACAGCACAGACCCAGGCCCTTCAGCCCTTCTAGTTTGTGCCAAACTATTTTTCTGCCTAGTCCCATGGGCCTGCACCCAGTCTATTTTTTGTTCAGGTTTCCCAACTTCATGATGTCTGACAACAAGAGAACCAACAAGGCAGATAATCCATTGTCGACCATTAAACACCACCAACCCATTAAAGCAGGTTCAACTGATCATGGGGTTTCTTTTCAAGTTCAAGTTTATTATCAGAGTACATACATGACATTACATATAACCCTGAGATTATTTTTCCTGTGGGCCAGGCAGAATTACCACTTATTACTGGTGTAAACTGTTATCAAGAAAAAGATGTATATAAAAAAGAGAAATGTAAACAAACTGACTGTGCAAATATAGAGAAAAGAAATATTCAGTAATAAATAAATAATGTGCAAAGTCAGAGCCCTTAACTGAGTCCCTGATTGAGTTTGTTGTTGAGGAGTCTGATGGTGGAGGGGCAGCAGCTGTTCCTGAACCTAGTGGTGCAAGCCTTGTGGCTCATATCTGGTGACTTTACATCTGATGGGGAATAGGAACTTCAGTTCAATTCTTTTCAATGGATTATTGCTAAAATGTTAGAATGTAACCAGCAAAAACATTGTTGAAGCTGAACACGATAATCTCTAACTAAATTGTCATTACTCCACACCTTGCCCAGGAAGTGCTTCCTGTAGATTTTGGCGATGGGGTTGCACTCCAGCTTGAGTTTAGAAGGAGGAGAGGAGATTTGCTCTGTCTCAGGTGAACTTGTGATGTCATGGTTTGTCCCCTCAATCCAGTAGCCGCCAAACTGAGGGAGGAGAATGATTGGATATGGTGGCTCATGTTGCAAGACCTGTCAGAAAGACAGAGTGGAACGCAGAAAGTAAATACAAATAAAAACCCCTTAGATGATCATTCACGATAAAATACAGAATTTGTGTGATGGGTCAGTTGTCTGCCCTTTTGGTTAGAAACTTCTTTTATATTAAAGGGGCAATACAGGGGTAAATGCAGAAATGCAATGGGAATGAGGGAAATTGAATATTTTCTGTGGATTTGGAGGCCAGTGATCAGGGAGGATTTGATAGCTAGATGTACCCAGAGGACCCTCACACCTTGCCCAGGAAGTGCTTCCTGTAGATTTTGGCGATGGGGTTGCACTCCAGCTTGAGTTTAGAAGGAGGAGAGGAGATTTGCTCTGTCTCAGGTGAACTTGTGATGTCATGGTTTGTCCCCTCAATCCAGTAGCCGCCAAACTGAGGGAGGAGAATGATTGGATATGGTGGCTCATGTTGCAAGACCTGTCAGAAAGACAGAGTGGAACGCAGAAAGTAAATACAAATAAAAACCCCTTAGATGATCATTCACGATAAAATACAGAATTTGTGTGATGGGTCAGTTGTCTGCCCTTTTGGTTAGAAACTTCTTTTATATTAAAGGGGCAATACAGGGGTAAATGCAGAAATGCAATGGGAATGAGGGAAATTGAATATTTTCTGTGGATTTGGAGGCCAGTGATCAGGGAGGATTTGATAGCTAGATGTACCCAGAGGACCCTCACAACTTCCATCATATAGTCCCACAGAAAGAAGGGCAACATCTGCAGTGAGCTGTTTCTTCAGTCTACTCTAGTCTAAAGTCCAATGGGAGACTGGTGGCATTGCCAGAGCTGTTGTAATGGCAGCACTGCCACTGGTGTGGACCAGGGAGAGCAGGGAGACACATCACTGCTCCACAAGGTCCTACCACCCAGTCCTAATGCTGACGGCTCAATAGAAGCTTTAAACAGCCTGTTAAAGAGGCAAATGGTGTTTATATTTTAAATCCTGCGACTGTGTGATATATACCCAAGATGGCAGCACCTGTGCTGGGTAGTGTATCATGAGGGGTTGCAGATTTTGGGGGAGCACCTGGGACCAGAAATGAGGAGAATATCCTCTCCTTGTTGAGAAAGGGAAGCATGGGAGACGACCCTATAGGAAAGTGACCTTGGAGGCAGAGCAATGAGGGGCTCAGCAACTGAGGGACCCACACAGGCTGCAGGCGACTCTGTGGTTAGGGGACCCGCATGGGTGCAGCTGCTGGAGGCTGGCATTGGGACCAGGTATTGGAATCGGGATTCGAGAGGGTGCTGGGGGAAAGAAAGGGGGCAAGAAAGACTCCCAAAAGGCCTGTCACAGTCACGTACTTACCTTCATTGGGAGAAGGGGAGTGAGTGTCAGGATCACCCATGTGGCGGTGAGCCAATGAGAAGGTCAGAGGTGTTTAGCTGGGTGGTGTTTGGGGAGTTGATGAATGCAATGTCGTGTCTATTAAATAATTAAAAAGGAAAGTCGACTTCACTTTGTACTGAAAGAAAGCAGTGAGTGTATTCTTTGTTTGTAAGCTGTTATTAAATTCATGTCATTACAGGAGGGGGACTTCCTGATTGTGTTGGAGATTTGGATCAGGAGCTCAGGTTGCTGATGGATTGAACAGGAGTCTGTACAGCTGCATAGGCTGTGGGAGTGCTGCTGGTAAATCCATGGACACTCAGTAGGCCATTTCATGTCAGGCCTCCACTTGGAGGCCAGCTACAAGAGTGGATGGAAAACTTTCAGATAGCAGGAGAGGGGTAAGTAGGGAGATGGGTCATGGGCTGATGGCATCATCAGCCCGCCACTAATCAGCTGCTTGCAGTGGCTGTACATTCAGGTCGGGCGGAGGAGCGCATTACTCCACCAAGAAGGGTTGGAATTGGCACCTTGGAGCCGGCCACAGCGCTTTCAGAGAGGTACACCTTTAGAGGCTCTGATTCTAGTTCTAGAGACTCAAAAGAACCTCCATCTTTACAGACAGGTGCTTTCCCTGCTTGAAAGTGCCTAGTGACTCTGAAGGGATTCTCTTTTGCTTTTCTCTCTCTCCCATTGTTAGGGACATTGGGCAATGCTCACATTGACTCTTTGTTTACCTTAAGTCAGACAAAAGTTAGAATATATTATGTATTTTACATTTTTACATGACAATAAAATGAGTTTATGGCTGGTCAGTATTTGAAGGCAGAGTTATCTGGTCTACAGATTTGTGCAAAGTCATCCCCTCCGCCATTGAAAATGGCAAGAAGACAGATATGTCTCAACCCAGAACTAATTTGTAACTAGAACAGGATTCCAATTTGTTTCTGAATGTGGAGGAAATGTTAGTTATCATTACATCCAGGTCATCACGTCTTACCTCATGAACACTGGGATAAGGAATATAATCTTCTTCTGTCTGTAAAGGAAGAGACAAAGCCACTTTGTTATGTGATCACTTCAGACCTCTAAGCAATGTTTCACACGATTTCTCTTGGTTTGGTAAAAACACAATGCTGGAGACACTCAGTCGGTCAAACAATATACTTTATGTAGCAAAGATAAAAATACAAAGAACTCAGGCACCTGCCTACATTTTGCTTATATCTTGATGAAAAGTTCAAGCCTGAAATGCTAGTTATACATCCTTATCTTTGCTATATAATGTACACTGTTTGATCTAAATTTAAATTAAGTTTAGACATACAGCCCACGAGCCCGAGCTGCCCAATTACACCCAATTAACCTATAACCCACGTTATATCCACGTTTTGAACTGTGGGAGGAAACCGGAGAGCCCGGGGAAAACCCATGCAGACACAGGGAGAACAAACTCCTTACAGACAGTGCAGGATTCGAATCGTGGTCCCACTCACTGGCCCTGTAAAGCACTACTGAGTTTCTCCAGCATTATGTTTTTACTTCAATCATGGATTCTGCAGAGTTTTGTGTTTTACTTCTCTTTGGTTTGGATTTTGATTAAATAAACAATGACTCACTGACAGTTTTACCACATGTTAACAGCAGCATCTGGAATAGGGACAGATGTTAAACAGCTGCTGGTCATTCCCTTCACACTGCACTATGCTTTAGAGACTTTGGCATCATGGCCTGACAAGAAGCTTTGGGGTTGGAAGACATGTGGAGAGCATTCTGATTGGTTGTATCACTGTCTGGTATGGAGGTGCCAACACTCAGGACAGGGAAAAACTACAGAGGGTTGTTAACTCAGCCAGTTCCATCAGTGGCACCAGTCTTCACTCCATTAAGGACATCTGCAAGAGGCAGTGTCTTAAGAAAGCAGCCTCTATGCTCAAGGGCCCCCACCACCCAGGCTATGCCCTCTTCTTACTGCTACCATTGGGAAGGAGGAACAGGAGCCTGAAGATGAACACCCAGTGGCACAAAGACAGCTTCATCCCCTCCGCCATCAGAATTCTAAATGGGCAATGAACCACAGGCTCTACCTCACTTCCTCTCCTTTTGCACTAATTTATTTATTTTAAAATGTAAAGAATGTGATGCTGCCACAATTAATTTTGTGATCTGTTCATGATAATAAATTCTGATTCTTGTTCTTGGTTGTGTGCGCTGCATGTGAGATGGCAGTTTAACTCTGTTTCTGAATTTTCGTTCCATTGATTTCAAATTTCAGAAGCAGATTTCAAACAACATCAACACACGAAGTATCAGCTTCCATCCTCTGGTACTATCCTCACTGGATTATATAAACTCGAGATAACATAACAATTACAGCACGGAAACAGGCCATTAGGCCCTTCTAGTCCGCACCGAACCAAACACCCCTCTCTAGTCCCACCTCCCTGCACAATGCCCATCACCCTCCATCTTCTTCTCATCCATAGACCTGTCCAACCTTTTCTTAAATAATACAATTGACTCCGCCGCCACTATTTCTCCCGGAAGCTCATTCCACACGGCTACCACTCTCTGAGTAAAGAAGTTCCCCCTCATGTTACCTCTAAACCTCTGCCCCTTAATTCTTAACTCATGTCCTCTTGTTTTAATCTTTCCTCCTCTTAACGGAAATAGTCTATCCACATCCACTCTGTCTATCCCTTTCATAATCTTAAATACTTCTATCAAATCTCCTCTCAACCTTCTACGCTCCAAAGAATAAAGACCCAATCTGTCCAATCTCTCCCTATACTCTAGATGCTTAAACCCAGGTAACATTCTGGTCAACCTTCTCTGCACTCTCTCCACTCTGCTTATATCCTTCCTATAATTAGGCGACCAGAACTGCACACAGAACTCCAAATTAGGCCGCACCAACGTCTTATACAATCTCAACATCACCTCCCAACTCCTATATTCCATGCAATGATTGATAAAGGCCAGCATACTAAAAGCCTTCTTCACCACCCTATTCACGTGAGTTTCTACCTTCAGGGAACGATGTACCGTTACTCCTAAATCTTTCTGCTCTTCTGTATTCATCAATGCTCTCCCATTTACCACATATGTCCTGTTCTGATAATGCATAAAACACTGCTGGAGGAATTTAGTGGGTTCAGCAGCATCAGTGAAGGGAAAAGAACGGTCAATATTTCAGGCCTGAACTCTTCATCAAGTCTTGACAAAAGGCTCCAGCCCAAAATGTTGACATTCTTTCTCTCCCACTGCTAGTTTGACCTGCTGAGTTCCTCCGGCAGATTGTACTCTGCTTCAGGTTCCAGCAGCTGGAATCTCTGTGTGTCTCCATGAATAATATTACGCTGCTACATGAACTCGGAGTGAATTATTAATAAGCTATAGTTACTGCTTGGCAACTTGAAGAACTAATTGTATGCATGATCTGTAATTTCCTCAGATAAATATTTCAATATTGAGTTGTTTTTGAAATTATTTTTTGATCTTTGGAGGTTTATTTATGGTAGTTCAGACGCAGTCTTGATCTTGATTTTGTTTTTATTTTGCACTTCACCAATTTTATAAAGAATGAAGGTTCTGAGGAACAGGATTTCCATTCACTTGGGACAGGTTACAGTTAGAAGGAGTCAGCATGGTTCTGTGAAAGCGAGATCACATCCCAGCACCATCACATTGAATAGTAGAACTGGCTGGGGGGCAGGAGAGGGGTGGGTAGGGGGGGGTTGCGAGGGTGAACTCCCTGTTGTAATTGCCTCTGGAGCTGCCAGTCACTCCAAATTCAAGCCAATAACTCTTGCCCTCTGAAGGAGGCAGTGAATGGAGGCACAGATTGCTAATAACCTAACCGGCAAACACACAATCCAGGGAGGAGTTGGGAAAGTTGTGTTTGCTTGATAATGATTTCTTTCTGAAGGAGTCTTCCTGTCACACGTGCCTTCCCTGTCTGCAGGCTGATGCTCACATCCAGTACACTATCAGTGGGGGGAAAAGTATATCTTCCCAAACCAAGATCCCCAGACCAAGGCAACCCTCCATCCCTGACCTTTCACACAGTTCTGTCTGAGGTTGAGTAACTTGGACACACTTAACCCAATAATTAATCCCATGGGTTGTTAATACTCTGGTCTTTTCTTGGGAAGTGTTTGGCCAGAGGGCAGTACGTACTTTAAGAGGTGGTGGAAGAGAGCATCTTTGTTCATCCATTCTGAATCCCTAGATGGTAATGTCACGGAAACAGGAAGAAAGGAGAGAAAATAACATTGAATCAATAACAAACAAATGCCATAGCAATCAAACAGTAAGCAAATCTCCCCAAGTCAAATAAATACTTTGCATTCCCAATCAGCAATGGTTTCAACGGACACAAAGGCGATTGTTTTCCCTCTTGGGGACCATGGATGAAAGGTGTTGCAGGCACGATACAGTAGGCAGGCTGCACAGTGCAGGTTCCAGTAAATGTAGGCATTGAGCCAACCACCTGGGCCTTAGGCTCAGCCTAGCTCAATGTCAGGGAGCCAGGAGCTGCTGTCTGTCAGCAGAAGATCTGATGTTAGAGGGTCATGGATCCAAAGTAGGGTTGGGCGTGGGATGGGAGAAAACAGCGGTACTCTTCCAGTCACTTCCTTTCCAAGTCCAACAAGATGGGAATGAATTCCATCTCGTAGTGCTATGTGTATACCTCACAGAGCATCCCTGGTATTTACCCCAGTGATCAAATAGCTCTGCACTCATTGTTTCACTAAAATTACAATCTTCCTCTAATTTTCTCTCCAATCTGTTCTACTCTCTCTCCAATCTTTTTAATTCTTCCAAAGTTCCAACTCACACCACCTCCACTTAGAATTCAACAAACTTTGTCACTGACCTCTGACCCACAATAGGCAATCAGCTGCTGCCTCGACTTCCATCGAACCCCTACTAAATCCTCCTCTCCTTTAAACGCCTATGGAGGTGATCATTGGGATCGGCAGGTTCTACATTCAGCTTCAAGGGTTTGGGTCTGAATATCACCAGGAGGCTGGGGGCTTGTCATGACCACCCCCAGCCCCCAAACTGCCCTCATCCCATACTAACTCTACTCTACCCCCCACCCCCAACACACCCTAACCCCAAACTGGCCCCTCCTCTTACTCCTCTTACCCATCCCCCACATTACCCTGCTGCATACCATCCCAAACCCAAAACTGCCCTCATTTACCCATACTGCCCCACCCCTACACACTGCCCACCCCCAGCCTGCCCCCACACTGCCCAAACCTGGCCCCATATCCTGCATCGCATCTTGCCCAAACCTGGTCCCACACCGTTCTCCAATAGGCTTCCCTCTGTGCACATGCCTATCCTATTGCAGGAGGGCCAAGTGCAGATGGACTGGAAACATCCTGTGCCTGCATAATAATTCTTGCAGGGTCTTGACCTCTATATCATATGCTTCAAGACAATATGAAGATACTTTGTGGAACAAGCAGATTTGTTTACTCTTGATGGAGGGTAGCAACATACCTGCATCTTTTCAATCATTTCAAAGAAGTCATTGTTCTGGGGGAGAAACAGAAAGACCCAGTGGTCACTTGGAGAGGAAATTAAATCACAGTAGAATCCACATTGAAGGGGCATTTTTGGGCTGACTGGAAATTGGGAGCAATATGAATCAGACACCCTAACCAGTGAGGACAATTCTCCAGCTGATATGAAGAGAGGATGCTGGAATATATCCTTCACTGGGTTTGGTACACTCCCTCCCCGAATCAGAGTGATGGGTTCAAACTCCACACCTCAGACTTCAGCACAAAAACTTTGACCATCATTCATGTGAGGCACTGATGAGCTTTAAAATACTGGTTTGGGGGCATCGTCCATACCAGCACTGGCATTTCCACCTTGCAAAGGCACAGTGGGGCAAACTGGTCAAGCTCTTGACTTACAGTGTTATGTGTATGGGGTTTACACATACTCCCTGCCCTGGGTGTTCCGTCTTTGCCCCTCATGCCAAGGATGTGAGGATGGGTACGTTAATTAGTCACTGTGAAATTTGTTTCTTATAGATTAATGTATTTTGATTACAAATGGCTCCTAAAAATTTACCATTTCTAATTTTAAAAAAGATTAAGTAAAACAGCACAAGTACTATTTACAACATTGTCAATATCACAGACTATTAACTGAATGCTTATCATTATTCAACATAATATTACAAGCCAATTGTATCAATGCATTCTGAAGTCCACACATTGTAGCTTCAGGCGCGTAGCACATTTTCTACTGCAGTAATCATAGGTTTCAATCCTGATTCCTGTTACTGACAATATGCAACTTTGCCGTACCATTTTATAAAAAGCAACCATTCTCTAAATATTCATTGCAGTCAGAGATCAAAGTCTGTATTGAACAAAAGACGGGTGCAAGCTCACTAAATACTTTCTCAAACACTTGGCAGAAGGCAGAAACAGCTCACGTATTTACAAGGTTCTACTCACATCGTCAATCCGGCATTGGAGCAGAGAGGCAAGAGCTGACTCCATCTCTGTGACCAGCTGCAGGTGCTGCCTGTTAGCTGACCGGGAGAGTATAACAATTCCTCTTCACAAACACAGCGGGCACATTAGATAAGAGTGAGACACTTCCTCATCTCTCCTTCCTTGAGGTTGGAAGTTTGAACAGATTCCCCCAGCTGAAGGTGTACATGCCAGTAGAGTGTGCATTTGCCATGTCGTGTTTGCACAGTGAATACAAGGGGCTGGCTGCATGCCAGTAGAGCAGGACTGCCTGTGCAAGACCTGGCGAGTAGCTGCCTGTTGTAACATTGCTGTTATGGAGGGAACATCCACAGCCAGGCACAGAAACTCTTTCTCCCTTTCAGGCACCACTTTCAGTCCTGGAACAGGGTTAATGATTTACCTCTTCGCTAAACACTGCCCCAAGGCATTCACAGAAATGCTTCAGAGCTCTTGCTGGAACTATTTGCAGATACTCTTCCATCTGGCCACCCTCCAATCGGATGGCATTAACATCAACTTCTCCGGTTTTTTGTTAGACCCCCCCCCCACTCAATTTTCTTCCCCTGTTTCCTTCCCCTAGCTCTGTCTCTCTCTCTCTCCCCTTTTCCCTCTGACTCCTTTCACAGAACCAAAATCAATTCTCACCTCTCTTCTTATCATATCCAATTAACACCTTTAGTCTTGATCTGAACTCCTCCCTCTCCCATTCTCCCTCCCACTCCACCCCCCTCGCCTTTCTTTCATCTTTAATTCAGATGTCTATCTTTTTTCATACTTTGAGGAAGGGCTCAGGCCTTAAACAGTGGTTATATATCTTTACCTTTTATGGATGCTGTGAGACCTGCTGAGCTCCTCCAGCACGCCTGTGTTTTTACTCTTAACAGATGATGCCAGGGTACACCTGAACAACGGCGTAGGACAGAGACCACAAAACAAGCCCAAGATTTATACCTGAACAACGGCGTAGGACAGAGACCATAAAACAAACCCAAGATTTATCCACATTTATTCGGCACCCAGAGGAACTGCTTCACCCAGTATCCAGGCATGGCTAGATCAGCAGGTGAGGCGTTGGGGGGGTGGGGGATAGGGGGGGTGGGGAGGATCTACTGATGGGTAGATAGTGGTGTTACAGTGAGGTGTAGTTGGTAACTCTTAAGTGATGTAAACAGGACTTTCCCATGCATGAGATCCAACTTCTGTCTCTTCTATCCATTCTCTGGGGACACAACCGGGCGCAGCGGGAATTCACGAGCACCACCCACATTAGGGCACTGATCTGATGCCCACAAAATGGCCTCACCTACATAGATCATAGAACTGAACATAGTACAGTAGAGGATCAGGCCATTCAACCCATCATCTGTGCCAACCTAACTAACCTCATCTTCCTGTCTCTGCCTGTTCACATGTCTGTCTCCATACCTCATAAAGACTACTGCTGCCAATACCTCTCCTGGCCACACGCTCCACGCACCCATCCCCCTATGTAAAAAGCTCATCTTGCACATCTTCCTTAAACTTGCCCCTCTCACACTGCACAAACCAATCTAAAAAAAAAATCTTTTGGGCCAGAGCCAATCCCAACCTCAAGAGGCCAGTCACTTCAATTCCACACCCGATTCCCACACTGACATGTCTGTCATGGCTTCATGCACTGCCAGGTTGAGGCCACTTCCATGTTGAAGGAATACACCTTAAACGCCGTCTCAGTGATCTCCAGCTAGATGGCATCAGTTACACCTTTTACACAGAGGATTCAAGCCGGGTATTATCCGCCTTTCAAACTCTTCACCTACCTGTGTGAACACATCGAAGGCAGAATGGTTGGGGGGGGGGGGGGGTCCTGAACTTACCCAACTTTTATGTAGGCAGTGTCAGAGGCAAAAGGGGGGCTGTACTACTTGTCCAGACTCTTTTAATTTGGAAAGTCGGCTTGCTATGTGAAAGGACTCACCAACCTGGGCTTTCTTCTGTTCTGTGTGAGCAAGCAAACTAGATTCCACAGGCTGGTCATGTATATGGCAATACCATGGCTTTTCAGTGTAAAAAGGGAAAACTCCAATTTCTGTTAGCCCCCCCTCTCCTAGACTCTCTCTTTCCCTCATCCCTCTGTCTCCCTTCCTCCACCCCCCCATGCCCCTTCCCCTGTCAGCGAGCTATTCTCCTTACCCCTTTGCCCTCTCCCCCACCACTTCATGGCTTCTTCCTCTTCTACCTTCCCACCTCTTACCTATTAGCCTGTGTTTCTCCCCCTTGCTCACCTTTAAAAACATGCACATTTCACAGGCACCACCACTTGCTAGTGTTATGCTGGCATGGTATCAATATCAAATGGCAAATTCTTCAGAAGGGCTCAGGCCCAAAACATCGACAACCTTTTACTTCATATAGATGCTGTGTGACCTGCTGAGTTTCCCCAGTACTTTATGTGCTGCACTAGATTCCAGCGACTGCAGATTTTCTTGTCTACCTTTCTTTTTCTATTTTTGGAAATAACAGACATGGTCTCCTATTCTGCTGACACCTTCGCTGTATTGTCCTTCACCGTGATTCTTCTACCTTGCAAAAGTGGTGAGGCCAGTGTACTGGTGGCATCCAAGTGAATCCACGCCTGTCTTCGCCATGCTCAGTACATATTCTACAACTGGGGCCTTCGAGATCAGCAATCATCAGCTGACTGATATGACTGATTTTTCTTTCATTATATGAGGAAGCTCCCATCCCAAGAATACTTCCAGCATTGGCTGAATGTTGAACCTGATGGCCTCCTGCTTCACAGACTTTGTATGAACAGGGCATTTACAATGCATGTCCGTGATCTTAAGTAGGAACCCAGTGCTAAAAGTACAATTCACACAATTCAGTAACCCATCTGAATGACTCTGACCAGTAGCACTCACATCAACAGTGATGAAGTGTTTTGAAAGGCTGGTGTTGAAGCTTATCACCTGTTATCTGAATGGCAACATGGATCCGTTCCAATTCACCTATTGTAGCAACAAGTCTACAGTGGATCTCACTAGCTCTGCACAAAGCACTGGAACATTTGGTTAGCAAAGACGCATACATCAGGATGCTCTTTATCAACTAGAGTTTGGTATTTAACACCATTATCCCCTCAAAATTGATCAGCAGACTCCAAGAACTGGGACTCAACACCCCACTGTGTAATTGGATCATGGATTTCCTCACCTTCAGATCACAATCAGTGAGGACTAGTAAGAACATCTCCTCCACAATTTCCATCAGTACTGGATCACCACGGGGCCGTGTTCTTACCTCCTGTTCTACGCACTTTACACCTATGACTGTCTCAGTATGACAACAACACCATCTACAAATTCGTTGAAGATACTACGGTAGTGGGTTGCATAAAGAAAGCATACAGGAGGGAGATTGAAAACTTGGCTGAATGGTGCACCAACAACAACCTCCCATTCAATGTCACCAAATACAAAGAGCTAATTGGTGTCTTCAGGAAGGGAAAACCAGCGATCATTGGGGGAATCAGAGATGGAGAGGGTGAGCATTCTTGGGAGTCACTATGTTGGAGGACCTTTCCTCGATCCAACACACTAATGGCACGTCAGGACCTCTACTTCTTCAGGAGTTTGTGGAGGTTTGGTATGACATCAGAAACCCTGGCAATTTTCTACAAATTTGTGGTGAAAAGTGTGCTGACTGGCTACATCGCAGTCTGTTATGGGGACACCAATACCCCTGAGCATAAAGCCCTGCAAAAGGTAGTGGACACAGCTGAAGACATCACAGACAAAACCTTCTGCACCTACATCTACAGAGAACATCTACAGGGAACACTGCCATCAGAGAGCAGCAGCAATCAAGGATCCACACCACCCAGCACACACTCTATTCCTTCTGCTGCCATCAGGAAAGACTCGCCACACCAAATTCAGGAACACCTCCACCATCAGGCTCCTCAATGACAAACTCAATCAGGGACTCATTTAAGGACTCTTACTTGGCATATTATTGATTTTTTCCCCCTCTCTGTATTGTACAGTCAGTTTGTTTACATTTCTTTATTTGTTTATATGTGTATGTTGTGTACATTTTTTTCCTCTAAGAATCCTTTAATTTGGATACATTATAAGCCACCTCAACCAATATTTGCTGTTGGATATACCTTGGCCTCACAACTCTCCAATCTGCAGAGCTGTCACCTTGACATTCGGGCTGTCTGGCAGAGTCTCTGGCTGTGTGGGTTTCCCCTATGTGCTCCTCTTCACTCCCATATCCCCAAGATGTGCCGGGTGCTGGGTTAATTGGCTGCAGTAAATTGAATTGGGTATGTAGGTGAGGGGTAGAATTTGGGGTGGAGTTGATGGGAATGTGGGGAGAGTAAAATAGCACAGCATAAGGTTACAGTGGAGCAGCATGAATGATTTCTGGGCTGAATGAATCTAAATGCAGAAATGTCCCAACCACGTTAACCATTCCATTGTTTTGGCAATACTGAAACTGACTGAACCTTTATGCACGTATTGTCATACTCAGCTCAGTTTTGAACACTAACCTATTTATTTTTCTCTCTAGCCAGTCTTACTCCTGAATGGATCTATTCATTACACATCCTTTAAATCTCTTGCAAATGGAATACAGAGGTCCAATTTCTCTGATCTGTCCTCAGCCTTGGGATGTCACTGTCCCTTCATCACGGCAGAGACGACATCCGGAAATTCTGTTCCATGGCACCTTCATCATGAAGGCATCTCACCACCACCTCAAGAGCAATTAGGGGATGGAAAATAAATGTTAGCCTGGCAAGTAATGAGAGAGATCAAGAAAGACATATGCATACAGTCAGATTAGAAGCTTGAACTTGAAATGGAGATGAACTTCTGAACCTTTCCTGCTCTCTCTATGGATACAAGGTTCAATCTATTTCACAATGACATTTACTATTCTACATCAAAACTGGAGAAACTCAACAGATCAAACAGTCTATTTTATGAAGCAAAGACAGATTATATAACAGATACATATGAGCAAAACGTAGGTAGGTAGCCTCCCAAGTTTGGGCACCTGCCTACATGTTGCCCCTACCTTGATGAAGGGCTTAAGCCTGAAGCATTGGTTATGTATCTTTATCTTTGCTACATAAAGTACACTGTTTGACCTGCTGAGTTTTCCAGCGTTGTGCTTTCACTTCAACCATGATGTCTGCAGACTTTCATGTTTTACTTCTTACTATTCTAACTGCAGCCAAAACCATCAACTTGCAAAGTGGAACAAGTAATGTTTTGTGGTAATGTTCCTATTTAAGATGAGGACCCCACCTGCTTTTATAAAATATTATGAACTATTTTAAATCAAAATAAGCAGTACATATTTTAAAAACCTCAAACCAATGCAATTCTACTCCTTCTGCAGCCTTATCTATTTCTCTACAGATATTCTGTTTATTTCCTGAAAGCGTGTTTCTTTATTTTGTGTTAAAATTCTTCCAGCATGTAATGTCTCTAACCTTCCAATCTTTGTTTTGTCTGGAGATGATAAAAATGAGAGAAATGTGACTGAGGGTCAAGGTAGAGAGGTGAAATCCCCACCACCCTGGTCACAACCTCTTCTCACTGTTACCATCAGGCAGAAGGTACAGAAGCCTGAAGATCAGAACCTCCAGGTTTAAGAACATTTTTAATACAACAGCTATCAGTCACTTAAATCTTCCTCCACTACCCTAACCCTGACCATAATCAGGATCAGCAAAGGTGGATAAATCCTATCCACCTTGAGGGAGGCCTAGTGTACATGTTGCAGGGGACTTGGCCGATATAATTAAAATGTCTTTAGCCACAGGTGAGGTGCTGAAAGATTGGAGGGTAACTCATATTGTTCATGTGGTGGAACATCACCAACCACACACGTTGTCCAACTGCAGTGAAGTGGAGTCAGTCATCCACCTCTTTGCAGAATGTAGAATCGGACATAGTGGGTGGAGAAGGATGCAAGGTTCCTTGTCACTGTTCATCCCCAGCAGCAGTGTGACAGAGGACTCTCTGATCTACTGGCTGTTCCCAGGGACAGAGTTAGACATCCAGGACTGCTGGAAGAGCATCTTCTCGGCGAAAGATGCCTTTTGGTCTGCCTGAAACCTGTTGGTCTTCCAGCACATGGAGATGTCGGAGAGGGAATGCTGCCGACTGGCACTTCCAGGCTGTAGGAGTACATGCTGAGGGACGCACAGAGGCTTGGGGCAATCAATGAGAAGGCGCTGTGGAAGGACGACAGTCTCAAGCCCTCCCATTACTGGGCACTGAAGGGCTGAGACCGAGGGGAAGTCCCTCAAACAGCAGAGGCAGGACTAATGACAAGATGCCACCATAGTGATAATGGTGCTAAATGGAGAACAAATATAACAGACAGTGATTGAAATGTACGGATATGACACTCAGTGTGAAAAGACCAAATGGTTTCCTTCTTTGTAAATAATTTATAGTAAATAAAGTTTATTTTTGAAAAAATCTCTCTACAACAGGTTAATCAGGTACTCAAATCAGACTGGCTACCTTCCTTGCTCCATGAAGTCAGAATGGCTGCATTTAATCTGAAAGTAATGTGATATTAAGCAAGTTCTACTCAAACAAGAAATCTCATAGATAATTGTTTGAGTTCTTTAGTTCACTTAGATCAACTAACTTATTCAAACAGATTAATCTGACATGAGCTGGTAATTCAGGAATGCAGGCATTAGTTCAATTCTTCATTAAAACACAGCCGTTGCCTTCTGAACAATACTCAATACGTTCTTTTTTTTAAAAATTTTTTATTTTTCACACCATAAATCACAATAGCCATGATATACACTTTTTCTTTTTCACACATTTACAGTGACTTTTTCTCCCCCCACCCCTCCCTCCTCCCAAGCCACCCCCCACACCCCCCCCCCATCCATTTTAGGTATACAATCTAGGTTGCATTAATTCAGTCAGACAATGTTGTCATTCAACAAAAATACACCAGAAATTCTACTGAGTCCATTCTTTTCTTTTCTTCTCCTTCCATCAACTTAGGTAATGTTTGTTCCCGGTAGGTTTTCGCTATTGTATTTAATGTAAGGCTCCCATACTTGTTCGAATATTTCAATATTATTTCTTAAACTATTTGTTATTTTTTCTAATGGAATACATTTATTCATTTCTATATACCATTGTTGTATTTTCAAATTATCTTCCAATTTCCAGGTTGACATAATACATTTTTTTGCTACGGCTAGGGCTATCTTAACAAATCTTTTTTGTGCATCTTCCAAGTCAATTCCAAATTCTTTATTTTTTATGTTACTTAGGAGAAAGATCTCTGGATTCTTTGGTATATTGTTTTCTGTTATTTTATTTAATATCTGATTGAGATCATCCCAAAATTTTTCTACTCTCTCACATGTCCAGATTGCATGAATTGTTGTTCCCCTTTCTTTTTTACATCGAAAACATCTATCAGATACTGTTGGGTCCCATTTATTTAACTTTTGCGGTGTAATGTATAGTCTGTGTAACCAATTATATTGTATCATACGCAGTCTCGTATTTATTGTATTTCTCATCGTTCCAGAACATAATTTCTCCCATGTTTCCATTTTTATCTTTATATTTAAATCTTGTTCCCATTTTTGTTTAGTTTTACCATTTGCTTCCTCATTCTCCTTTTCTTGCAGTTTAATATACATATTTGTTATAAATCTTTTGATTAACATTGTATCTGTAATCACATATTCAAGGTTACTTCCCTCTGGTAAACTCAAATTGCTTCCTAATTTATCTTTCAAGTAGGATCTCAGTTGGTAATATGCCAGCGCTGTATCTCCAGTTATATTGTACTTATCTCTCATTTGTTCAAAGGATAAGAATCTACTTCCTGAAAAACAATTTTCTATTCTTTTAATCCCTTTTTTTTCCCATTTTCTAAAGGAAAGGTTGTCTATTGTAAAAGGGAGTAGCTTATTTTGCGTCAATATTAGTTTTGGTATTTGATAATTTGTTTTATTTCTTTCTACATGAATCTTCTTCCATATATTGAGGAGATGGTGTAATACTGGAGAAGTTCTATGTTGTACCAATTTTTCGTCCCATTTATATAATATGTGTTCAGGTATCTTTTTCCCTATTTTATCTAATTCTAGTCTCGTCCAGTCTGGTTTTTCCCTTGTTTGATAAAAATCTGATAGGTACCTTAATTGTGCGGCTCTATAATAATTTTTGAAGTTTGGCAATTGTAAGCCTCCTTGTTTATACCATTCTGTTAATTTATCTAGTGCTATCCTCGGTTTCCCCCCTCTCCATAAAAATCTCCTTATTATTTTCTTTAACTCTTTGAAGAATTTTTCTGTCAGTTGTATTGGCAATGCCTGAAATAAATATAGTATCCTTGGAAAAATGTTCATTTTAATACAGTTTATCCTTCCTATCAGTGTTAGTGGTAGCTCTTTCCAATGCTCTAAATCGTCCTGTAATTTTTTCATTAGTGGATTGTAATTGAGTTTATATAATTGGCCTAGATTTTTGTTTATTTGCACACCTAGGTATCTTATTGCCTGCATTTGCCATCTGAATGGGGATTCCTCCTTAAATTTTGAGAAATCCGCGTTATTCATAGGCATTGCTTCACTTTTATTTACGTTTATCTTGTATCCCGACACTTCTCCATATTCCTTCAATTTCTTATATAGTTCTTTTATTGATAGTTCTGGTTCTGTTAAGTACACTATCACATCATCCGCAAATAGACTGATTTTATATTCCCTGTCTTTTATTTTTATTCCTTTTATATTATTATCTATTCTTATCGATTCTGCTAGTGGTTCTATAGCTAGCGCAAACAATAATGGTGATAGTGGGCATCCCTGCCACGTTGACCTGCTTAAGTTAAATTGCTTTGATACATGTCCATTTACTGTCACTTTCGCTAACGGTCCCTTATATAATGCTTTAATCCAATTAATATACTTCTCCGGTAAACTGAATTTTTGCAATACTTTGAACAAGTAATTCCATTCTACTCTGTCGAAGGCCTTCTCTGCGTCTAAAGCAACTGCTACTGCCGGTGCTTTATTTCCTTCTACTGCATGAATTAAGTTAATAAATTTACAAATATTGTCTGTTGTGCGTCTTTTTTTGATAAATCCAGTTTGGTCTAAATTTACCATTTTCGGTACCTGTTCTGCTAATCTGTTTGCTAATAGTTTAGCTATTATCTTATAATCTGTGTTTAGCAGAGATATTGGTCTATATGACGCTGGTGAGAGTGGATCTTTCCCTTGTTTTAGTATCACTGTAATTATTGCTGTTTTACATGAATCTGGTAAGTTTTGTGTCTCATCAATCTGGTTGATTACATCCAGGAGGGGCGGTATTATTAGATCTTTAAATGTTTTGTAGAATTCTATTGGGAGTCCATCCTCTCCTGGTGTCTTATTATTTGGTAAATTTTTTATTATCTCTTGTATTTCTACTGTTCCAAATGGTTCTGTTAATTTATTTTGTTCCTCTATTTGTAGTTTTGGTAGTTCAATTTTAGTCAAAAATTCATCTATTTTCCCTTCTTTCCCTTCGTTTTCAGTTCGGTATAATTGTTCATAGAATTCTCTGAAGTTTTCCTTAATTTCTTTTGGATTATATGTAATTTGTTTGTCTTTTTTCCTTGTTGCCAATACCATTTTCTTAGTTTGCTCTGTCTTAAGCTGCCATGCTAAGATTTTGTGTGTTTTTTCACCTAGTTCATAATATTTCTGTTTTGTCTTCATTATATTCTTCTCCACCTTATATGTTTGTAATGTTTCATATTTTATTTTTTTATCCGTCAATTCTCTTCTTTTGGTTGTATCTTCCTTTATTGCTAATTTTTTTTCTATGTTTATTATTTCCCTTTCCAACTGCTCTGTTTCCTGATTATAGTCCTTCTTCATCTTGGTTGCATAACTTATTATTTGTCCTCTAATGAATGCTTTCATTGCGTCCCATAGTATAAACTTATCTTCCACTGATTCCGTATTTACTTCAAAGTACATTTTTAATTGTTTTTCTATAAATTCTCTAAAATCCTGTCTTTTAAGTAGCATGGGGTTTAATCTCCATCTATACATTCTTGGAGGGATGTCCTCTAGCTTTACTGTCAGTATTAAGGGTGAATGGTCTGATAGCATTCTCACTTTATATTCTGTTTTTCTTACTCTATCCTGCATACTAGCTGATAACAAAAATAGGTCTATTCTTGAGTATGTTTTATGTCTTGTCGAGTAGTATGAGTATTCCTTTTCTTTTGGGTTTTGTTTCCTCCATATGTCCACAAGTTTCATTTCTTGCATTGATTTAATTATAAATTTGGTTACTTTGTTCTTCCTGTTAATTTTTTTCCCCGTTTTATCCATATTTGGATCCAAATTCAGATTGAAATCCCCTCCTATTAGTATGTTCCCTTGCGTATTAGCTACCTTCAAAAAGATATCTTGCATAAACTTTTGATCTTCTTCGTTAGGTGAATATATATTAAGTAGATTCCAAAGCTCCGAATATATCTGACATTTTATCATAACATATCTCCCTGCTGGATCTATTATTTCCTCTTCTATTTTAAATGGCACATTTTTGCTAATTAATATAGCCACTCCTCTTGCTTTTGAATTATACGATGCTGCTGTTATATGTCCTACCCAATCTCTCTTTAATTTCTTGTGCTCCAATTCAGTTAAGTGTGTTTCTTGGACAAATGCTATATCTATTTTTTCCTTTTTCAGTAAATTTAGTAGTTTCTTCCTTTTAATTTGGTTATGTATTCCATTAATATTTAAAGTCATATAGTTCAGCGTAGCCATTTTATATTTTGTTTATCTTCTCTTTCCGTTTTTCCATCATTATCTTTCCTCCTTTTCCATTTCTGTTTTCTTATTTTCAACTCTTTACCAGACAACGTTCCTACAACATCCAACATTTTCCTTATTCTCCTATTTCTATCTTCTTTATCCCCAATCTCCCCTTCCCCTCCTGAGTTGTCCTTTATCCCTTGTCGGACAACCACATCTCCCCTCTCCATTTGGATTTGCGAATCCACTCGCAAGCGTCAACTGATTTTGCAGTGACCACTCTTTTCCCCCACCCAGCCCCCCCCAGAAAAGATTTCACTTTTCATATGTCACAAAGGTCACTCTTTTAATTCCCTCCTTATTCTCTCTATTCCATTACCTTCCCTTATTAATTCTTGTCTATACTATCTATGTTTTCCTCTAATTACAGATACTTTCACGTATGCCCATTGTCTCTATTCACTCTTATACCTCTTTACCCGCATACATATCAATCGTGGTCATTTTTACCCTCATTACCCATCTTCATCCCTCAGTCTATTTTTGTCTTTACCCACATACATATCAATCGTGATCATTTTTACTCTCATTACCCGTCTTCATCCCTCAGTCTATTTTTGTAATTGTTCTGCAAATTTTCGTGCTTCTTCTGGATCCGAGAACAGTCTGTTTTGTTGTCCTGGAATAAATATTTTCAATACCGCAGGATGCTTCAGTGTAAATTTATATCCTTTCTTCCATAAAATCGCTTTTGCTGTATTGAACTCTTTTCTCTTCTTTAGGAGTTCAAAGCTTATATCTGGATAAATGAAGATTTTTTGCCCTTTATATACTCCAGTGGTTTGTTGCCCTCTCTTACTTTTTCCATTGTCTTCTCCAGTACCTTTTCTCTTGTAGTATATCTTAGGAATTTTACTACAATAGATCTTGGTTTTTGTTGTGGTTGTGGTTTAGGGGCCAATGCTCTATGTGCCCTTTCTATTTCCATTTCTTGCTGTAGTTCTGGACATCCTAGGGCCTTAGGGATCCATTCTTTTATAAACTCCCTCATATTCTTGCCTTCTTCATCTTCCTTAAGGCCCACTATCTTTATGTTATTTCTTCTGTTATAATTTTCCATTGTATCTATTTTTTTGGGCTAGTAATTCTTGTGTCTCTTTAGTTTTTTTATTAGATTCCTCCAATTTCTTTTTTAAGTCTTCTACCTCCATTTCTGCTGCTATTGCCCGTTCTTCCATCTTGTCCATTTTTTTCCCCATTTCTGTTAAGGTCATATCCATTTTATTTATTTTCTTTTCTGTGTTGTTTATTCTTCTTCTTAAATCATTGAATTCCTGTGTTTGCCATTCTTTAAATGACTCCATGTATCCTCTAACAAGAGCAAGTATATCCTTTACCTTGCCTTTCCCTTTATCTATTTCACTGTATTCTTCCTCTTCTTCTTCCTCTGGGTTGGCCATCTGTTGTTTCTTTGATGCCCTTTCCTCCTCTTCTTTCTTGTTTCCATTGTCTTCTGTGGTCTCTTCTTGCTGCAGGTGTTCTGCAGCTGTCGTTGCCGGCTGTGGAGATCGACTCCCCAGCTGGTCCCCCCTCCCGTCGGTGTGTTTTTTTTCATGCGCGGTTGCGCACTTTTACTCGGCTCTGTGAGCCATTGATGTAGTTCTTTTTCCACCGACCTGAGGTAGTGGGCTCCTCTCTCCACAGCGGGCCTCTTCGGACAGGTAAGGCCTTCACCTTTTTCCTCCGTTGTCTTCTCTTCCTCTCTTCTTTCCGTTGATTTTGATTTTTCTCCTTTTGTCTCCATCTTCTTTCCACCTTTATACTCACTTTTCTTTAACTTGTATTTCTGTGCCTTTGTATTTTCTCTTGTTTTTCCCGACTTTTCTGGAGAGGGCTGGAGTTCACCGTCCGGCCACTACTCCATCACGTGACTCCTCCTACTCAATACGTTCTTAATGCAAATATTAAAGTTTCATAGGTGTGAATCCGATTATTTTGTGAATTATATAGCTACTTCATTATCAACCAACCCATTGTAATACATAAGTTGCATTCATTCAGCTTTGGCACACTCAGGAATGCAAGGAGTAGGAGCAGAAGTTGGCCATCCGGCCCGTCGAGCCTGCACAACCATTCAATGAGATCATGGCTGATGTGGGACTACAGATGCTGGAAACTGGAGCAGAGAAACAACCTGCTGGAGGAACTCAATGATCAAGCAACATCCGTGGGAGAGAGAGAATTGCCAATGTTTCAGATCGGAACCCCCTTCAACACAATCAATTGCATGATCTGCCCTTAATATCACTCATGCATCACCGAAGGTTATGGCATTGCTGGTTGAGTTCACAAACTCAGTGGACATGTCGATCATTCCTGAACCCAGCTCTGCTTAACTTCTTAACTTTGAGAAATGATAGAATGATGTTTACACTGACATTGGACCAATTTGCGAATCAGAATCAGAATTTATTATCAGGAACATCACGAAATTCATTGTTTTGCAGCAGTAACACAGTTGAAACATTTATATAAACCACCTTACAAAATAAATAAAAACAGTGTGATAAAACATCAAAGTAAGGCAGTATCTTTGGTTCATTGGTCATTCAAGATTCTGATGGTGGAGGGGAAGAAGCTGTCCTTGTGCTGCCGGATGCTTGCCTTCAGGTTCCTGTACTTTTTTCCCAATGATAGAGTGAAAAGGGCATAGCCTGGATGGGGAGGTCTTTGAGGATAGAGGCTGCTTTCTTACCACACTGCCTCTTGTAGATATCCTTGGTGCCCGTGATGTTGCAGGCCAAGTTAACAACTCTCTGGAGTCTTCCTGTCCTGCCTTTTGCAACTTCCACATTCATTTGTCTATGTTCTCACTGCTCTTATTTTCTCATTGATCAGATAATCTCAGATTCACCTTATCCCCCAATGGTCACTTTATTGGAGTTTCCCCCTTTCCAAAGTTCCCCTTATTACTGTTTCCATTCTGACAAAAGGTCTTTGACCTGACATGCGAACTCTGTTTCTCTTCCCACAGATGTGTCCTGACCTATGAGATTTCCCTTGCTTTCATTTTTGTCACAGCAGTGATTTTTACATTATAAAGGAAACTTCAGGATAACCACCAACAACTAGGGGGAACCATGGGCAGGGTTGGCCACTTCGTCGCTGGGAAAGGTTTCTCCAAGTGATCAGAAGATACTGGAGCAGAAGTAGACCCATTGGTCCATTGAATCTGCTCTGCCTGAAGGGGTTATGTTGGAAATACTTTCATAGTTTCACATAACATTGGAGGCTAAATCCAGCTCACAGAGTATGCCCATTCCACGTTAACTGATAAATGATGGTACAATTTGAACTCAGAAACAAGTTGGTGCATGACTTGTAAAATGGTTTCAGAATCAGCCCAAATATTTTGCAATTCTTACACACTGACATGACAGATATAGCTGGACAAGAATTCACTGTAAAAATTTTGGGAAGATCTAAACCAGATATTAAGTAAAATTACAGAAAGCAATATATCAAAAAACCCAGAGATCTTCCTCCTAAGTAACATAAAAAAATAAAGAATTTGGACTTGATTTGGAGGGTGTACAAAAAAGATTTGTTAAGATAGCCCTAGCTGTAGCAAAAAAATGTATTATGTCAAACTGGAAATTAGAAGATAATTTGAAAATACAGCAATGGTATATAGAAATGAATAAATGTATTCCATTAGAAAAAATAACATATAGTTTAAGAAATAATATAACATTATTTGAACAAATATGGGAGCCGTACATGGAATATAATAGAGAAAACCTACCGGGACATCTATCACCTAAAATGACAAAAGGAAAAGAGAATGGAAAGAATTGACTCAGTGGAAGTTTTTGTTCGTTAATGTTGAGTGACAACATTGTTTGATGGGTTTGATGTATCTTGGACTCAGAGTTTTGAATGGATGGAGGGGGAGGTGGGGGGGGAGGGGAGGAGGGAGGGGGGGAGAAAACGACACTGTATATATTTGAAAGGAGAAATGTGTATATCTTGAATAATGTGATCTATAGTGTGAAAAATAAAAAATTTAAAAAATTTAAAAAAAAAGACAAGAATTCACTGTCAGTGTTGGTGACGTCTTGTGAATTGGAATAATCTTCTCTAGAAATGAGTTGTCATCACTGCAGGACGAGAAGTCTTTGTTCCTTGTTGTCATACCATCTCCTTGAAGGGCAGAGCCTGATCCTCCAAGCTATCTGAATCCAACTGGGAACCAGGTATCAGATCTTGGATGCGAGAGGGTACTGATGGCAGGAAGGATTCCCATGGGGCCTTGGGCGCAGAAGGCTTCCTGATCAACTCGAGGTTCAGATCTGGAGCTCAGGTTGCCAATGGTTTAGACTGAAGTCTGTGTTGGCAGCAGAGGCTGTGGGAGCACTGGAGGTGAATCAAGAGACACTTAGTGACTGAAGGAACTCTCTTTAGGTTCTCTTTATCTGACTGTAAGGGCTGCTGGGTGATGGTGATTTTTTTTAAAAATTCCATCCATATATTGTACAGAATCAATACTTAGTTAAATTTAAAAATTGCAATGATGACATGGTATTAACCCTCAGACGAAATGCAATTTCGTGTAATATTACATGATAATAAAATAATATTGTGTTGGGGAATATAGAAGTAGCAAGACCTGAATTAAAACTATCATTTTATCAAGTCAAATTTATTAAAATAGCTTTAGCATTGGCAAGGAAGTGTACTACAGTGACTTGGAAATCAGAGGCACATTTGGGTATGGAAAGATAGCATTCAGAAATGCAAAGTTGTACACCTTTGGGGAAAATTATATATAATTTGAGAAATAAATATTCAACTTTCATACAAATTTGGAGCCCATATAGGCAAAGTTTAGAGATAAATATGTACAAATGTACTTCCGGCTTCTAATACCTCTAATATTCTTCTTCCATAGTTGTTTATTATAAACTCTGTAAGATCCCAATGTGTGAGCCAATCCCTTGTGCAGTCCAGATTAATATAATCTTTTCTTTTTTTTAAATATAATTCTTTTATATAACTAAATATTATCTGTATTTTTATAATTACAATTTTGGAGGGGGAGGGGGAGGGTTAATACCATGTCACCATTGCAATTTTTAAATTTAACTAAGTATTGATTCTGTACAATTTATAATTTCATAGATGGATTTTTTTTAATTCAAAAAAAGTTTAAAAAAAAGAATCTTGAAAATATACATGATCCTCCCTCAGCATCACCTGAGAGCAATGCACAACAAAAATTAACATTCAGCGATAGGAACGGAATCATTGGATTCAACAATGGTATAGAAATCCCTGAGACACAGATCGAGCAGATAGTCAGAGTCTTTTTCCCAGGGTGGAAATGTCAAATACCAAAGTGATTGGCTTTGAGGTTTGAAGGAGATGTGCAGGGCAAGTTTTCTTTTACACAGAGTGGTGGGTGCCTGGAACATGCTGCCTGTCGAAGCAGTTATCTAGGAGGTGTTAAGATCCAGCGTTTCCCAGTGAGAAACAACCTCTATGTCTGAATGAAGGACAGTGAGCAGGCTTCACTGCCTCTACGTCTGAATGAAGGACAGTGGGCAGGCTTCACTGCCTCTACGTCTGAATGAAGGACAGTGGGCAGGCTTCACTGCCTCTACGTCTGAATGAAGGATAGTGAGCAGGCTTCACTGGCTCTACGTCTGAATGAAGGACAGTGGGCAGGCTTCACTGCCTCAACGTCTGAATGAAGGACAGTGGGCAGGCTTCACTGCCTCTACGTCTGAATGAAGGACAGTGAGCAGGCTTCACTGCCTCCATGTCTGAAGTTTCTAGCATCATTGGAAAAGTGCTCTGCACAGACAGGGTCGCAGGACAAAGATGGGCAGAGTCAAGGGGACAGGCAGTGCAGCAGAGGTGTGCAGAGGCCAGAGTGCGGTGTTGCTGAAAGTATTGGAAACTTTTGAGTGTCTGAAATATTGTGTACTGGTCTGGTTTTCCTTCCTAAAGGGGGATGTATACACAGTAGAGAGTACAGCAAAGGTTCACCAGACTACTCGTGAGTTGGCAAGAGGAGAGTTGTCCTCTTGACAACAAAGATTAGTCCTGTTATAAAGCAACAGTTAGGCGTGAGAGGCCAAACACACTTCTCCTGCTTTTGCCTCTTCTTTGTGACATTTTTTGACCATTATGTCCCCTCTGGCCTTATCTATATCCCAAAGTCCCCTAGCTTTACTGCTGGAGACTTTGGGCTTTAAATTCAACATCTATCTTCCCTTCTTTCTGTTCCTCTTCATTCTACATGAAAACCTAGCTCGACACCCATGCTTTCTGTAGCTCCTTTTTAGCCTTGACAGCATTTGTGAGCTGGGAAAGACTCTGTCAGCCATCAGTACACTGAAACCACAATGGAAAGGCAAGTATTCCACAACAGTTGCTTTTTGAACATGGCAAAAAAGAATTTTATCACATTTGCCATTCAGTTTGAAGGTATTGGTGGCAGAATGTCTCCAGGAATTACTGCCAGTCTAGCATCTATCTGACTACCAACAAGATAAGCTGATAAAAGATATTGCTTTCCATTGATTTACAAGGATAGTTGCTCAAAGAAAACTTTTCATTGAGCACAATATACTCGCCAAGGCAAATAGTGCCTTTGGAAGACTACACAAAAGAGTCTGGAAAAACAACCAACTGAAAAACCTCACAAAGATAAGCGTATACAGAGCCGTTGACATACCCACACTCCTGTTCGGCTCCGAATCATGGGTCCTCTACCGGCATCACCTACGGCTCCTAGAACGCTTCCACCAGCGTTGTCTCCGCTCCATCCTCAACATTCATTGGAGCGACTTCATCCCTAACATCGAAGTACTCGAGATGGCAGAGGCCGACAGCATTGAATCCACGCTGCTGAAGATCCAACTGCGCTGGGTAGGTCACGTCTCCAGAATGGAGGACCATCGCCTTCCCAAGATCGTGTTCTATGGCGAGCTCTCCACTGGCCACCGTGACAGAGGTGCACCAAAGAAGAGGTACAAGGACTGCCTAAAGAAAGCTCTTGGTGCCTGCCACATTGACCACCGTCAGTGGGCTGATATCGCCTCAAACCGTGCATCTTGGCGCCTCACAGTTCGGCAGGCAGCAACCTCCTTTGAAGAAGACCTCAGAGCCCACCTCACTGACAAAAGACAAAGGAGGAAAAACCCAACACCCAACCCCAACCCACCAATTTTCCCCTGCAACCGCTGCAACCGTATCTGCCTGTCCCGCGTCGGACTTGTCAGCCACAAACGAGCCTGCAGCTGACGTGGACATTTTACCCCCTTCATAAATCTTTGTCCGCGAAGCCAAGCCAAAGATATCATTATTGGGAAAGGCTGAGCAAAATACACGCCTGGGCATTTCAGTGCAGGGAATGGTCTCCAGTTTGTTGTAGTGAACCCAAGACCCATGCTAAAACAGTGAAACACACAAATGAATGCACAATACTGGCAGCTGACTGGGACATCATAATCAATGATAAGCAAGTGAAAAGTTCACTGCAGAAATAACCTGGGTCACCCTGCCATTAGCATTCTCTGGTGATCTTTGGGCAGGCTAAAGGGAGCCAAATTTAAGCATCTCTGAGCGTGCATTTCCCAGGGTGGTATTCTACGTCAGAAGGACAAAAAGCTAGAGGTTCTGCCAAGAAATAAGGCAACTCCTGGCCAGGTCTGGTGCTACAATGACTGAATGGGCTTTTTTCTAATAGACAGGATCCCACTAGGAATTGGGCAATACACAGACGTGCTGGAGAAACTCAGCAGGTCCTGCAGCATGCTCTGAGTGACCTGTGGAGTTTCTCTAACATGTTTACGTATTGCACTCGACCCCAGCATCTGCAGACTTTCTTGTTTAACTCCAGGCTAGAATAAGTTACAATTTCAAAACACATTTGTCTGTAAGGATTCTCTCATGCACTCTGACATAATCAGGTGTACTGGCATAGACTAATATTTTCTGAGCCAGTGTTCAAAATTTAATTCTCCTCTACTGGAAGCAATAGCATCTTACTGAGAATAAAACTCTGAGGGTGACATGGGGGACAGGTGGTGAACGAAGTGTTTGGCATGTTTGCCTTCATTGCTCAGGGTACCGAATACAGGAGCAGGGAGGTCATAAGGGAATGGTAAAGGATGTTAGTGAGACACACTCGGAGCATTTTGTGTAGTTCTGTTCACCCAAATGTAGGAAAGATATTATTAAGTGAAGAGAAGATTAATGAAATGAGGATGTTGCAGAGACTGGGGCTTTAATTATAAGGCAAGGCTGGATAGATAGGCTAAGACTTCCTTTCGTGCAGTGTAGGAGGCTGAGGGGGGAACCTAATAGAGGTTTATCAAATAATGAGGGGAATGGTGTAAATAGTCACAATCTTTTTTCCAGGTCCGGGGAATCGAAATCTCAAGGGGATAGGTTTAATGTGAGAGAGGAAAGATTTAAAAGGGATCCGAGGAACACCTTCTTCACTTGGAACGTTTTTAGGTGTGGAAAGAGATGCCAGAGGTGTTTAAGAAGTACAGGTACGAAGATAGGAAAGGTTTAGAGGTTCCATTCTCGACTTTTTTATGGCTATGTTCCCCACCCCAAGACTCTGCTCAAAGTTTATGGCCCCCCTTCCCCGTGAACCAGTCAAATTTTGGTTTCTTCCGTTCTCTCCTACTGAAAACACAAAAGTTCCTCAACATGATTATCCAACTGCACGAAAACCAACAAGGTCGGGTCAGATACAGCAATGAGCTCTCTGAACCCTTCTCCATTAACAATGGCGTGAAGCAAGGCTGTGTTCTCGCATCAACCCTCTTTTCAATCTTCTTCAGCATGATGCTGAACCAAGCCATGAAAGACCTCAACAGTGAAGACGCTGTTTACATCCAGTACCGCACGGATGGCAGTCTCTTCAATCTGAGGCGCCTGCAAGCTCACACCAAGACACAAGAGAAACTTGTCCGTGAACTACTCTTTGCAGATGATGCCGCTTTAGTTGCCCATTCAGAGCCAGCTCTTCAGCGCTTGACGTCCTGTTTTGCGGAAACTGACAAAATGTTTGGCCTGGAAGTCAGCCTGAAGAAAACTGAGGTCCTCCATCAGCCAGCTCCCCACCATGACTACCAGCCCCCCCACATCTCCATTGGGCACACAAAACTCAAAACGGTCAACCAGTTTACCTATCTCGGCTGCACCATTTCATCAGATGCAAGGATCGACAATGAGATAGACAACAGATTCGCCAAGGCAAATAGCGCCTTTGGAAGACTACACAAAAGAGTCTGGAAAAACAACCAACTGAAAAACCTCACAAAGATAAGCGTATACAGAGCCATTGTCATACCCACGCTCCTGTTCGGCTCCGAATCATGGGTCCTCTACCGGCATCACCTACGGCTCCTAGAACGCTTCCACCAGCGTTGTCTCCGCTCCATCCTCAACATCCATTGGAGCGTTTTCATCCCTAACGTCGAAGTACTCGAGATGGCAGAGGTCGACAGCATCGAGTCCACGCTGCTGAAGATCCAACTGCGCTGGGTGGGTCACGTCTCCAGAATGGAGGACCATCGCCTTCCCAAGATCGTGTTATATGGCGAGCTCTCCACTGGCCACCGTGACAGAGGTGCACCAAAGAAAAGGTACAAGGACTGCCTAAAGAAAGCTCTTGGTGCCTGCCACATTGACCACCGCCAGTGGGCTGATATCGCCTCAAACCGTGCATCTTGGCGCCTCACAGTTTGGCGGGCAGCAACCTCCTTTGAAGAAGACCGCAGAGCCCACCTCACTGACAAAAGGCAAAGGAGGAAAAACCCAACACCCAACCCCAACCAACCAATTTTCCCCTGCAGCCGTTGCAACCGTGTCTGCCTGTCCCGCATCGGACTTGTCAGCCACAAACGAGCCTGCAGCTGACGTGGACTTTTACCCCCTCCATAAATCTTCGTCCGCGAAGCCAAGCCAAAGAAAAAAAAGAATCATATCTAGCATCTGGCAACACGGTTATGCAGGGGGTTGAGTTTTTATCCTTTTAATTTTTTTCTTGTTTTTTTTTATTTTATTTCCTTTTTTTACTCTTTTTTTAACATTTTGTTATTGGTCATTTTTTATATAAAAATATATAGTATTTGGAATATGAATTATGGATATGATTTACAACTTATGTGTTTTTAATATACTGAATGTTTTATTAATTTTGTGCAACTATTCTTATCAGTTTATCAAATTGAATTATTTGTACTTTATTAAAAACAATAAAAATGTTTTAAAAAGTAAAACATAATGTGCTTCCCACTGACTGACCAGCTATTTTGACAAATTCCCGTGGACAATTATGTCTCTCCTTCCATCACGATCTCTGACCCTCCGAATTGGAGTTGTTGCCTCCCCCGTACTCCTTCAGTGAAGGATCCATCTTTGAGTTGAGACTGTAGTCGATGTCGAGTTCTTGACTATACAAGTGAAAAATACTGAAATGGTTTCCTGTTGCTTTCTTCAGTTGCAGTGTTGGACGGAAGGAGCACCTTACACCTCCTTTTGCTGAGCAACTGTCCAGCACCAACACCAAAACACTCATTGTTTTACCTCTCTCAAAATCATTCCAGCAACAAGCCAAACAGTGATGGGTTGTGTGGTTGCACAGAAACTCTATCAAGGAGGTCATTGGCCTGGCTGACCCTCACTAGGGTTTCTTTTTTCTTTTCTTTGGCTTGGCTTCGCGGACGAACAGTCTTAGTCCTGTTAGACTAACTCAAGAGTGATTAGAGTGAAGGTGGAGGGACTCAGCAGGTCAGGCAGCATCCATGGGTAGAAATGGTCAGACCTGCTAAAAGGTCCAGACTGAAACATAGACTGACCGTTTCTACCCATGGATGTTTCCTGGCCTGCTGCCTCTCTCTCTCCGTCTTCTCTCCATTCACTCTCCATCTCATTGACAGTGGGAATGAAAGAATGCTTGACATTTCAGGGAGAAACCCTTCATCAGGACGACTATGTTTACAATGCACTATTGGCAAGATGCCAGCCGGCAACCCACAAAATCTACATCCAGCCTTCTCCATCACATCCGCACTTTCTCATAGTGCATGGCTTACATCCAGGGGAGTGAATCACAGAAGTCTGCAGAAGCTGTGATTGTAGTAAAAACACAGAGATGCTGGAGGAACTCAGCTGGTCTCGCAGTGTCCATGGGATTTTCAAGCTCTTCTTCATACCTTGGGGAAGGGCTCAAGTCCCAAAACTCAGTAATGTATCTTTACCTCCGATGGATGATGTGTTTTCATTGTGAATTAAATCACCACACAAGACTGAATTATTATTTTAACAATGTCTGTCACAGATTCTCTTGCATGCCTGGGCTGTTAGATTCTATCCCAATGCCGCTAAACCCAATATTTTTCTTATTTTGTTTCTGAACAACCTCTGGAATTTGAGATATTACCTGTCAATCAGAGGGTCTGAAATTCTTCCAACCATAGAACCATAGAACACTACAGCACAGAAACAGGCCCTTCAGTCCTTCTAGTCCGTGCCAAATGATTTTTATCCTTAGTCTCACTGACCTGCACCCAGTCCATATCCCTTCATACCCCTCACATCCATGTACCTGTATAAATTTTTCTTAAATGTTAAAACTGATCCTGCATTCACCACTTCAGCTGGCAGCTTATTCCACACTCTCACAACTCCCTAATGTTCCCTCTAAACATTTCCCCTTCCCCACATGTCCTCTGGTTTGCATCTCACCTACCCTCAGTGGAGAAAGACTATCTACATTTACTGTCTACCCCTCATAATTTTAAATATCAAATCTCCTCTTATTTTTCTCCGCTCCAGGGAATAAAGTCCTAGCCTGTTTAACCTTTTCCTGTAACTCAATTCTTGAAGTCTGGGCTACATCCTAGTAAATCTTTCATCCCATTTTTCCAGCTGATCCAGATTCCTCTGCAAGCTTTGAAAACCTTCTTTGCTGTCCACGATGCCTCCGATCTTCATGTCACCTGCAAAATTGCTGATCTAATTTACCACATTATCATCCAGATCATTGATATAGATGACAAACAACAATGGTCCCAGCACCGATCCCTGAGGCACACCACTAGTCACAGGCCAGAATGATTTATTGAGAGATCCAGGATGTAAAATCTAGCTTTGTGTCTCTGTCATGTTTGAAACATTGTCTTTTAATGATTTCTCTCTGCTCTAATTCTCTTTCCTGCATTAGAAGCTCAGTAAATGAGGTTCGAATGTCCTGCACGTGTGGTTAATTCTCTATTGACAATGGACAGTACTTACCCGTTTGAACTGTCTAGTTTGCCCTGAAACACACTTCCTTCAGCATGCAAGCCTTGTCGAATATTCTGACTGTTTGGCTGCAAACCTCCAGCAACATCCATAGCTCTTCTGATACATTGCAGCAGTTTGCTGCAGATTTCTGCCAAAATGAATATCCAGACTGATTTTAAATTAAACCAGGTCTGCACTTTGTTCACCTTGTAGGACATTGACTTTAGATTTGGTTTAAGTTAGGAATGCAAAATTAAAGTGTATCACTGAGGTCAGAACAGGAGGGCTCGAGAAACGGAAGAGGCTATTCAGCCCCTCTTTCAGCTTCACTGATCAATGAGATCATTTGTGCCAACAGGTTCCGGTGATTTAATGTTATCTACACAGTTCCACATGCACTAGTCTGGAGATCTGAATGAGATATTTGGCCAACATCCAAAGTAATAACTCTTTAAATGGACTGTTTGAAAGCAAACAACTCCGAATTTACAATCCTCGAAGGAGTTGAGAAGATAAATGAAAACAACAGATGGAATTTCAGCTGGTGACGATCTGTAGCTTCCAAGGATTTCAACTGAGTCAGTGTCAGAATAGTTGGCAACATTCACCTCACACACTGTAAATTACTTCAGCTTTAGACTGCACAGTAACATGACAAGACAAGGGGATTTCCAATGCTCAAAATTTCAAGAGGATGAGTTTCAAATTATTGAACCAATGGCCAAAGACAAAGAGCACAGGCAGTGCTCATATGTTGGACAGTTCAAGTTTACAATAAGAATTTATAAACCCTAAGGTTCATTTTTTCCAGTGTCGGCAGTTCCATGTTCTAGATTATATGGTGATATGGGTGAAAATGCATCCAACCTTCCACAACAATAAGGGTGGCATTGTTGATGTAGCAGTTAGCACAATACTGATACAGCGCCAGCAATCGGGTCCAGGATTGGAATCCAGCGCTGTCTGAAAGGAGTTTGTACGTTCTCTCCGCGTGGGTTTTCTCCGGGGGCTCCAGTTTCCTCCCATCGTTGGAAATATAACGGGAGTTGCAGGTCTATTGGGTGTAACTGGGTGGCACGGGCTCATGGGCCAAAAGAGCCTGTAATCATGCCATACGTCTGAATTTAAAATTTTTCAAAATTTAATACAATGCAGATCCGAAATGTAACACGTTTCCTTTCTCCAATGATGGACAGTTGTCACTCAACCATCCACTGCCTAGAGGCCTGACCTGTACCATGGTTGTAACATTAATTCTGTGTTAACCATTCCAATCTGACAAGCTCTAATTCAATGTGAGGATTTGTGCACCTTGTACAATGTAAGGAACATGTACCAAAAAATATCTTCTTCAATATTGCTCATGAAGTAATACCTGTTCTAAGCTTAAAAAGCTGCTCCATGAAATAAAGATTTTGGCCTGATCCCTGAGGCTGAGGGAATTCAGCAATAGTGTGAGAATGGAGACACGAGGGCCAGTGGCTCAGAGCAGTAAGTGTTGAGAGGAGACTTGGTCATACGTGGATAGGAGTCTTTTCTGGTGGAAGCAGTCAGGAAAGGATATGGAAACAGAATTAATAATATTTTTGAAACAAAATTGGTTCAGCTCTTGAAAAGTAACAATTTGTAAGATGGGAATGGGATTAATAGGATTATTTTACAGACCATTAAATGCACAATCTCTGCTGCAACATTTTCTTTAATGGGCAAACACAAGCTGTGTACAAACTGTGGCAAGAACTCTTGGCATGTTACTTTCCTAAACATAATGGCCAATCATCTTAGACCATAAGACATTGGAACAGAAATAGGCTATTCAGCCCATCGAGTCTGCTCTGCCATTTAATCATGAGCCAATTTTCTTTTACCTTTGCTGAACCTTAAGACAAAAGAATTGAATTAGGCCATTCAGCCAGTTGTGATAGGCTTAATATCCCATTTAACACCTGCCTTCTCCCATAATCCTTGATTCCTTCCTAATAAAGAACCTATGTACTTCCATCTTAAATGACGCCTACAGCCATCCGTGGTGATGAATTACACAGATTTGCCACCATCTGGGTTAAGAAAGGGTGAGAAATAATCATGGGACAATTTATTCAGAAAAAAAAAAGGATACAGGTTTTGGGATGGAAATTGCCTCTTGCCAAGGGAACAGAGGAAAGGGTGGAAGAAAGCTAGGAAGGCAGGAATACTGAGTTATGGATCAGAGCCAGCAATACCCAGCCTGTTATTGGCTCTAACCTTGCCCTTTAGACAGGGAATACAATGATTTATCCTTTCACCTGTATTTGTAAATTTTCTCAGCACAAGTTAATTTTTTTTTAAATTTTTTATTTTTTCACACTATAAACCACATTGATCAAGATACATACATTTTCCTTTTCAAATATATAGTGTTGTTTTCTCCCCCCCTCCTCCCATCCCACCCTCCCTACCTCCCCCCCCCATTCATTTAAAGTTCAGAATCTAAGATACATTAAACCCGTCAAACAATGTTGTCACTCAATAAAAATAAACAAGAAATTCCACTGAGTCAATTCTTTTCATTTCCTTCTCCTTCTGTCATTTTAGGTGGTAGATGTCCCCGGTAGGTTTTCTCTATTGTGTTTCATGTATGGCTCTCATATTTGTTCAAATATTGCAATATTATTTCTTAAATTATATGTTATTTTTTCTAATGGAATACATTTATTCATTTCTATATACCATTGTTGTATTCTCAAGTTATCTTCTAATTTCCAGGCTGACATAATACATTTTTTTGCTACGGCTAAGGCTATCCTAACAAATCTTTTTTGTGCTCCATCCAAATCGAGTCCAAATTCTTTGTTTTTTATGTTACTTTGGAGGAAGATCTCTGGGTTTTTTGGTATATTGCTTTCTGTAATTTTATTTAATATCTGGTTTAGATCTTCCCAAAATTTTTTCACTTTCTCCCACGTCCAGATTGCATGAATTGTTGTTCCCATTTCTTTTTTACAATGAAAACTTCTGTCAGATACTGACTTTTCCATTTCCATAGAAGCAATGAAGGGCGTTGGATCCCTGTAAACACCAAAGAGGAAATTCAAAGGCTGCAGGTCAGCTTCTCCGACAGTTTGATGAGCCTTGGTGTTGATTTACTGCTAGCCATGCTGCATGTTGTGCGATTGCCTCCTGGAGTTGACACCAGATTTCAGTTCATGATAACAAGTACTCCATTGCCTCTGGATCCTGAATATAAAGTAGCCGCAACATGGAAGGTTTTAAAAGTGAAAAAAAGCATTTCACTGGCTTGTTTTAAGCGTTTGACAGCTCTTGGCCTGTACTTGTTGGAATTTGGGAGAACGAGGGAGGATCTCATTGAAACATTTTGAATGTTGAAAGGCACGGACAGAGTAGATGTAAAGTGGGAAACAGGATTGAAGGGAGTCCACTTAGAACAGAGATGCAGAGGAATTACTTTAGCCAGAGGGTGGTGAATCTGTAGAATTTTTGCCACAGGCAGTTGTGGAGGCTGGGTCATTGGGTGTATTTAAGGCAGAGATTGATAGGTTCTTGATTAGCCAGGGCACCAAGAGTTATGGGGAGAAGGCCAGGGAGTAGGGCTGAGTGGGAGAATGAATCACCTCATGATTGAATGGCAGGGCTGACTTGATGGGCAGAATAGCCTATTTCTGCTCCTATGCTTTATGGTCTTAATTTGCTCAAGATATTTTTTTTTATTAAAGTGCTCACCGAAGGTGAATATACAATGACATTAATAACAGAGAAATAGAAAGAGACACCGTGTAACACCCTGGGGTTTATCCTCTTTTACCTTTGCTTCATTGCAATCTCATGCACCTGCTTCTATTCATTATCTGACACATTCTGATCTGATGCATGGGGCTGCTTTCATTATAATATCATACACAGAATTCTGCTCTATACCCTGCACTTCCAGAAACAGCCTGGTTCGAAACCACAAACTGCTGTAGGAAGTCTTCAAGCCAAGCAGCCTCTGTGGGAACAGTTGATATTTTGGGATGAGACCCTTTATCCACAGATGCAGGGCCTTGACCAGAAACCTCTCCATTTTCCACCACATGCTGCCTGACCTGTTGAGTTTCTCTGCCAGTGTTTTTTATGCTCTAAATTCCAGCACCTTGTGGCTCCGGATCCTTATTCTGTTTGCAAATCTTGTTTCCCTGATCATTTTAGCCCTCTCCTTCCATTCATTCATCTGTTGCTTGCATTTAAAACAGTTCAGAATATATTGATATTTGCTTAAGTGCAGCAACAGGCAAGTTCCTGAGGAGATTTCAGCCTAAAACGTCGACTATCCATTGTCTTCTGTGGATGCTGCCTGTCCCGAGTTCCTCGGCATTTTGTGTGTTGTTACAGGCTAGCGGTTCTGTTCTATTTGGCCTGACCTCTTTACTAGACTGTGCAACCTAAAATTGGCAGGCATTTCCCACTGCTCAGACTTTGTGATGAAGACACCTCACTGGTCTGGTGAGGATACAGCTGAGCAGTTTTCGAGCATGTGATGATGACTGGGGAACGCAGGTCCCCACCCTCTGTGAACTCTTGCTGAAACTATTTGCAAATGAACCTTTTAGGACATCCAGCTCAGCTCTGTGTCCTCAGGTACAGTGAATGTTTAGAGACACCATTATAGTCACTGGAGAAGCAGAAAAGAAGCACAAAGATAAATGGACATAGTCACTGCCAGATGTGACACTGGCTCTGAGCATGCTCAGTGTTGTCCATCACTGCCAGATGTGAACCCCCTAGCTCTGAGCGTGCTCAATGATGTCCAGTAGACGACCTGTGGTCATTCATCAAGATGCGACTATCACACCTTCGTTACCACATGATACTTTCACAAAATACACAATGACCCTTTGGTGCAAAATGGATGGAACATTTGTGTAAAATATTCACAGTGCACAAAGCTTCCCTACCTTGAGATTCGGCCGTGTTGGGTAGAGTGGCTGTGCGTCTGGACTTGGTGGCTCTAGTGAATTGGAGATGTTGTGGTCCCCTCCTTCATGCTTCCTGTGTGAAGAAGGCATTAGCTGAGTGCAACTCGATTTGGTCTCCATTTCACAATCCCCGTAATTTCTTCCCCATATCTTCTGCTGGAGGATTCTTGTGCTGAATTCAGTTCCAAATGCATAGATCAGGACCAGGAGTAGACTCTCGGAGTCTGCCCCACCGTTTAATCAGATTACAGAAAATTTGCATGTACCTGCCTCCTATCTTGAGCACCAGGACCCACAGATCTCCTTGTATCTCAGAACATTGTCATCTCTTATTGTTTTAGAGATACAGTTCCTGCAAAATGGACAATTTCTCATTTCCCCACATTCTGATTGGTAAATCTTTCCCATTTAGTTCATCTATCCATATACAGTTGAACTTTCTTTCTGTGTTCTCCACCGCTTACTTCCCCACCTACCTTCATGTCATCTGAAAATGTAGTTGCCTTTGTCCCAGTTGTTTACACACATTGTAAAATGTTGATCTCCTGCACTGATTTTTGTCACGCATCTCTTCTTACATCTCACCAACCAAAATAACACCTCTATCCCATTCTCTTACAGGACTTGCCTCCATCCACACCAAAATGAGAGCTGCGCAGAGCACAAGGTACAAGTGGAGCCTCAGAAGTCCGAAGGATTAATGTTACTGATGTGTAGGCGGACTCCAACCCAGAGCTACTCCAGGTGAGGAATCCAAAAATAATATCCGTTTCCTCAGGAATGAATCTGAGGACACATTGCCTGCAGGCATCTAAATCTTCCTTCAGGTAAAAACTATGGCTTTTTAAAAACACAGACTAATACGCATAAAGTCTCCTTATACTTTAAACACAGTGATTCAATCTGAACTGTAACGTATTTCTCTCTGATTTCCTCCTCACCACTGTTGATTCTGATTAACTGTGTGAAGATTAGGATCCTAGTTGTTTGGCTTCCAGTATAATTGATAAAGCAGAGTTTAACTGACAGTTAACACGTTTACTCCTGAATGTCTCCGTTAAACTTCAGTTTCTTCAAAAGCAAGCGTAGTCTTCTAGACCCATAATGTACAAGCAAAAGTTCATTATCATTTGAAATAATTGTTCAATTCCTCATCAAGCACATTGCAGAATATTTAAAACATCGCAACAATTTCTTCCCCCATTGCAAGCAGACATTTTTTTAACTCATCTGAACCTGATCATGTTCAAGGTTGTCAAATCCCCAGACCACTGCAACAAAGCTGAAGTTGAATGTAAAACTGCCAGTGGAGAGACTGTTTCCCTGCGACCATTTTCCGATAAATGAGCTGCAGCTCTTATACAGTACGACTATTGAGCGTAAATGATCTGTTCAACTGTTTAACCATGACTATAATCGTGAACATTGCCAGCTTCACTGAAATACTCTGCTGGGATTTCTGGAGCACGTACAGACAGAATTCCACAGAAAATATTTAACATTTCAATATGCAAGTATATTCACCTGGACACCCAGATCTGCTGCAGGTGAGAAGGAAGTAATTAAACTCTAAGCACGTTGTCAATGAAGGTAAGAAGCAAACAGACAAGTCAGATCATTCCACTGAAGAATACAAGCCTGCTTTAAGACTGAGCAGCACTCTGCATCCGTCCCAGTCTTTCTGGAACCGAGAATGTGGTGTATGCTCACTCCACATTTACTGCCTTTTCCTCAAACAATAAATGAGCTGAAATGCATACACCATTTAAGTGTTTGCTTTGTATTTATGATGTGTGTTTTAATTAAACAGCCCTCTCCAGAAGGGATATTGCTATGCCAACATTTCTTTTTGGGGATTCAACATCAGACTCGGGGATTTGGTGGTGGACAGTCTTGGTGAGGAGTGAAGGGGAGGGAAGGGGCCAGGGGAGATGGTGGACGAAGGGGGAGAGGAGAAGTGTGTGGGGGGAGAATGAAGGAGAGGGGCACAGGGAATGGGTAGAAATGAGGGAAAGAGGAGATGAAAGGGAAGACAGAAGAGAGGGAAAGATGAATGTGTGAATAAAGAGGAAAGGGAGAGGAAGATGCATGCAGAAGGATGAGAGGAAGAGAAAAGTCACTGATGAATTTGGCTCATTACACTTCTGTCACAGTCTGGAAGAGAACAGCAATCACAGCTTCACCACATTCACAGACCAAGCTCTCGGAAGCAGGTGCCAATCTTTAATAGCATCAGGTTTCATTAATATTGTATCAGCATTTCTCTGGAGGATTCATTCTACATTTTCACTTACAGCAAAAGTGCTTCACTGCCGGGAGCATGTCTTGAACAATTGAAGAGATGGTGGTGTCTGCTAAACATGAAGCTGCTTTGAAATGCAGCCATTTCTTGTGAGACCGTGGAGGGAGGGAAGAACTAATAATCTCCACTTCATTCCCAAACATGGGCAACAGCAGGGTCGGACTTGAAGACAAATAAATAAAAGATGCCTTGAATTTCAGGGCAGTAAACACAACTCTGCTGCATTTACAAAATGGACTGTAGAGCAGATTATGTAAGGTCAGAGTATTTAAAGCAAGGAAACAGTGAAGAAGCTTAATTCACTGCTGTAATTCATTTCATTAAAGAACTAACAGGAATTTGCAGCTTCTGTTTGTGGCATCTAATCTTTACTTTTTCTGTCGATCATTCTTAGAAACATGCAATTATAAACAACTGTGGGACAGGAACAATTGGCGCCGGAAGACAGACGGAGAAAAATGGAATGAAATGGAATTGTGGTCAATGTGGATTAAACCCAACAGCGCAGAGGTCTCCAACCTGACATTACTAGGTCGCAGGTATTTCCCTCCTGGCATCCCAGTGGGATCTAAAGTGTAAGTTTTTATTTATTTATACAACATCAATGAGGTTGATTGGTACCTTTGAAACCCGTGCTACCCATTTAACCTGCAACTCTGTATATTTTGGAGGGTGGAAGGAAACCAGAGCACCCTGGGGAAACTCACTTTGACATGCGGAGAATCTACAAACTCCTTAAAGACAGCGCAGGATTCGAACCCAGGTCACTGGTGCTGTAAAAGCGATACGCTAACCATGTCGCCGTAAGTTCAAAGGGCAAAGGGATGACTTGCTCCGGCTTTGGACACTGCACCAGGAGAACCTACCAATATAAAAGCTCAGTGCTGTATGAAGATGTTGATCTGGGTTTCTGCCTATAGCTAGCTAATTACTGCGGTTAAACTGACCTCCTCCCTATCTTACTCATTACATGTTTATTGCATTCCAACTCAGTAACACCATTTAAAAGCAGATGCCTTGTGAGTAACCCCAGTACTTAATGGGACTTGCATTTATGTAGACATACTCAGCAGGTCAGACATCATCCATGGAGAGAGAAACAGAAGTAGTGCTTCAGTTCTGAAGGTCTTTGAACTGGAAAGCTAATTCAGCTTCGAACTCCATATGTTTAAATTTAAAAATGCCCTTCCAGGTACATTTACAAAATCCTCGTAATTTCAAATATCATTTACAAAATGCTAGTAATTCCATTAAAATATTAATATTATCCTGGAACAAACTTTAACAGCATTTGAACTGATGCATCTTGCTGCTGAGTGCAGAGGTCATGTGTGGTTTTGATGTGGATTTGAGAAACATTGGGGCTATTCCAAGTCAAGAACATTGTAGTCATGCTACCCACACTGTGCAGCAACAGTCAGGCCTTGTACTTTGACCAATCAATGCTGAGGCTGATGATTGCTTGGCATATGCCTGACCAGTTACCAACTGAGTCATGCACAACATCATAATGGGAGTTTGTAATCAGAGTGTAAAGTACATTTCTGGAGAGCTGGTGAGAAGTAAACAGATCTCATCTTTCTTCAGGTCCTAAAGGAGTGAGGGTTGTTATCGACACAGCTGCTGTATTGCCTCCAGGCGTGTGGGATGGCATGGGTAGAAAGAAACAAGAGTCTGGAGATGTTGAAATCTGGAGCTAGACAATAAAGGGTTGCAGGAACTCAGCAGGTCAGCTAGCATCTGTGGAGGCATTTCTCATAGCAAGCTTCAGGTCATCCATCAGATCAGACTATACTGGCCGATGGAGCATGGATGTTGCAGTTAATTAACCAACCAATGGAATGTGTTGGATGTACAAACTCTGGAGATGAGATACCACCAATAGATCTTAATGAAGACAGGTCCATGGGAGGTAAAACACAACAGTCTGCAGACACTGTGGCTGAAGTAAAAACACCATGCTGGAGAAACTCAGCAGGTCCTTTATACAGCAAAGATAAAGATACAGAACCAACGTTTTGGGCTCAAGCCCAGCATATGAGCAAAATGATGGCAGACACCCGAACTCATTGCTGGTGTGACCTCCCTTCCTTATCCACCTATTACCTACTGCCTTTGGCACAGTGCTCCTCCCCCACCCCTTCGTTCAGATGGGTGCCAACATTTTTCCATACCTTGATGAAGGGCTCAAGCCTGAAACATTGGTTATGTATCTTTGCTGTATAAAGTACACTGTTTGACCTGCTGAGTTTCTCCAGCATTGTTTTTTTACTACAAGGTCCCAACCATGTTCCTCATTCCAGCAGTCATAAGGGGCATTGGGGACATCCCAAATTTCCCTCGGATTCTGTTGAAGTCGAGAAGTTGGTGATTTGCTCACTTTGCTAGTCCCTTGCTCACAGTGAACATCCGGGTATTGTTGTTGAAACTCAGATGGAGGGGTTAGTTGGGATGAATTTGGAGTGAAGTCTACAGATGCTGAGATTGTAGTAAAAACACACCGTAAATACTGGAGGAGTTCAGCCGGTCTTGCAGTATCCAGTTTGAAGTGAGCCAACATGTGGTTTGTAAAATGCTGCTATCTTCTGAACACTATCCATGTAAATAATCACAGACCCACACACACAGTACCTCAGGGTGCTGTGAGAATGTTACTTTGAACTGTGAAAGTGAGCTATGTTATTAGTAGCATTCTGCAACAGCAAGGAGAGGCAACTTTAGAGAGGTGTATAAGATTACAATGGGCTCAGATATGGAGTGAACAACAAGCATCTTTTTCCCGGTAAACAATTCCAGAGGACATCTGTTTAAGGTGAATGGGGGAAAGTTCAGGGATGAACTCAGAGGTCAGTATTTTGAACACAGAGTATCGTGGGTGCCTGAAATGCCTTGCCAGCAGTGTGGTGCAGGCTTGTACAACAGGGACATTTAAAATACTCTTAGGAACATGAATGTAAGAAAAATAGAGGGTGTGAATGAGGTAGGGAAAGATTAGATTGTTATATAGATAAATGAGAGCAAGTGGATTAACTTCAAACCTAGTTTTTTTAACCATATCCATCGAGATACACAGTAACAGAACATGGACACTGGAGTGTACCAGCATAAAAAAATCCCCTGAAACCCCAGTAACCTGGATATACAGGATATGAGCACAGTGACTGATCTACAGAGTAGCTTTCCACTGGTCAGCACAACATTGATGGCTGTTCTATGCTGTAATCTTCTATGTTCAATATATGCAAGGTGTAGGTGCTGGAACCTTGAGCAAACATTGAGAAGTGAGGACAGTACACAAAAAGCGTTGGAATAACTCAGCAGGTCGGGCAGCATCCATGGCCAGCGGGGACCCTGTATCACGACTGACCATTTCTACCCATGGTGTAAGTCTCATTGCTGGAGAAACAGAAGGTGTGACTAGTTCACGGGTCTGGGTTAGATCTCATATTTGTCACATTTGTGTAAAGGCAGGGTTTGAGTATAGCCTTGCTTAGTGCCAGTGATGCATTCGATGGGGGCCGTGTCCTCCCTTTGGGAATTACATTGATATCCGATGTAACGCCACACCTGAATCAATGACTGAGAATCTGATGCTTCCAAAGGGCACGGAGGAACAGGGGAAAAGCCCTGATTTTATCTTCATTTCAGTTCACTACTTTAAGTTATGAGCCTGTTAAATGTTAACTTATTTTTTTGCTTGTCATGACCTGTCCATTTTTATGCATTGTTTAGTTGTTAAAGACACTTATACAAGACATTGAAACCAGCTACAGCCTTCACAGTGGGCATGGTCCACCATCAGTCAAAGTGTTTTTTGGGGGTGGTTCAGGCTCAATCAAATAGCAGGTAGCAATATGGTTTGCAGGACGATAATGTCTGTAACTAATCATTGCATTTCACAGTTCAAAGCATCTGAAGAGGCTGCAGAAGGTTGTGAATGCAGCTCAGAACATCACATAAACGTTCCCTATAACCATATAACCATATAACCATTAACGGAGCGGAAACAGGCCATGTTGGCCTTTTGAGACCGCACCGGTTCACAATTATTGAAGAAAATTGATTCATTGGAAAATCAAAGTCAGAGGAATAATGTGAAGATTGTGGGTCTCCCAGAAGATATTGAAGGGTCTGACCCAATAAAAAAAATTTAAGAAATGGATTCCTGAGATGTTGGGCACCTCCCATATTCATGGACTCCATCACAGGTGCTGTAGATAGGGTCATAAAGAGAGCTTTGGGTACATTCGCCTTCATAAATCAAGAGCTGAATTCAGGAGTTGGGGTGTTATGGTAAAGTTGTATAAGACATTGGTGAGGCCAAATTTGGAGTATCATGTGCAGTTTTGGTCATCTGACTACAGGAGAGATATCAATAAGATTGAAAGAGTGCAGAGAAGATTTCCAAGGGTGTTGCCAGGACCTGAAGAGATGTGTTACAGGGAAAGGTTGAATAGGTTAGAACTTTATTCCCTGGAGTGTAGAGGAATGAGGGGAGATTTGATAGAGGTTTACCACATCACAAAAGGAAAATGCTTCACTCAGAGGTCAGCAGAAGTGTGGAATGAGCTGTCAGCAGAAGTGGTGGATGTGGGTTCAATTTCAACATTTAACAGAAGATTGGATAGGTATATGGATGGGATGGGTTTGGAGGGCAATGGTTCAGGTGTAGGTCAATGGGATAAGGTGCAAAAAATAGTTTGGCATGGACTAGATGGGCCAAATGGCCTCTTTCTATAGTTCTAGGGTTCGCACATTAATAAAAACAGCTACTGGGGAGACCTGACAATGCAATGGCCCATTTTGGTAGACTACGCTCTGCCATTAGTAATAGAGACCCAGAAAAGTTTGCCATTCTTTGGCAATTCAAGTGCCAGAGAAAGGCAAAGCAATTAATCTGGAGTTTGCAGAAAAATGGGTAACAGCATTGATTTATTTCCAGCAGTTTCTGGTAAACTAATGGCTGCTCAACACTGTAGCAAGATGTCAGCATAAGGACCATACTTCCAATGCATGAACATCAAGTCCTGGATCGCAGCAACTTCATATTCACCATGTCAAAAAATGGTAGTCTATTAATTTGAAATATGTGATTGTCATAGTAAAAATGATCTTATCAATATCTTAAAGTTACTGTAGTTCCATTCAGGAAAATAAAGCAACAATTTTTAATTCTACTTTCTGAGGAATCTGAGGAGATTTGGCGTGTTATCAGATACTCTGTTTAACTTCCACAAGCACACTATGGAGAGTTACTGACTGGTTGCATCACAGCCTGGTTTGGCAATTCGAGTGCTCCAGGAATGAAGAAGGTAGCAAATGCAGCCAGGTCCATCACAGGCTCTGCGCCCCCTCCCCCATCCACTACAGACATCTATGTGAGGCGCTGCCTCAAGAAAGTTGCTGACATCATAAAGGACCCCTATTACCCTGGGCACAACCTCCTTTCACTGCTACTTTCAGGTTCAAGAACAGAGTCTTTCCAACATCTCTGGGTTCAAGAACAGTCTCATTCCAACAGGTATCAGGCTCTTGAATCTCCCCTTGTTCCACTAATCATGGACTCAGATACTACAAAAGGACTGCCTACACTATTGCAAGTCATTTATTTTTATATAGGGATTACTGTGAATATTTATATCTATGTATCATGTATTTATTACCTTTTCTACTCAATTAGGTTTACTATTGTTTCAAATACCTGTTCAGCTATACCAATTAAGAATTTTGGTGTATCTGGTGCTTTGTACAATATATTTGACAATAAACATTATCATTCATTTCGTTAAAACAAACTGACTGATTTAATTGCTGATTTCTAACCCAGGCAACATATGTGAGTGAGGACATTCCACTCATTAACTGTTTAAAATTTGAATCTGAACCCAAAGCTTCCCCAGGAGGTAAGGAGGTTTGGATGGTGGCAGATGCTCTTCACAACATTAGGGGAGGGAATGTTCTTGCTGGATAAAGCAGGAATCCTAAACAGTC